>NC_069071.1:81034545-85834545 GCF_025698485.1 Gossypium arboreum
TTGGTCTCATCTCTTGAATAGACCAAGATGTCGTCAATGAACACAACTACGAACCGATCTAAATACGGTGCGAAGATCCGATTCATCAAATCCATAAATACCACGGGGGCATTAGTGAGCCCAAGCGGCATCACTAAGAACTCGTAGTGACCATATCTCGATTCAAGGCGGTTTTGGGTATGTCCGAATCCCGAATTATGGCGATAATAGCCCGATCTCAAATCTATTTTGAGAACACCGAGGCTCCTTGAGTTGATCAAACAAATCATCGTCTGTGATAGCGAATATTTGTTCTTTATTGTCACTTTATTAAGGCGACGATAGTCGATGCACAACCTCATGGTTCCGTCCTTCTTTTCACAAACAACAACTGGTGCACCCAAGGTGAAAAACTTGGTCGGCGAAACCTCTATCCGTCAACTCTTGCAACCGAGCTTTCAACTCCTTCAACTCGGTTGGTGCCATACGATCGGAGCTATCGAAATTGGCGTAGTCCAGTACAAGCTCAATACCAAACTCTACTTCCCGCGGTGGTAAACCGGTAATTCTTCAGAAAAACATCCGGGTATTCACAAACCACCAAGCACCGATTCGGGTTTCTTTTCCAATTCCTTATCATCAAGTACATACGCAAGGTATGCTTCGCACCCTTTCTTACATGTTTCGGGCCAACATTGTTGATATTACGGTGGCAACCCTTTAAGTCCGTAGACTCAACTCGGATTATCTCGTTATTCGCGCACCTCAAATCAATAGTCTTGCTTTTGCAATTCACAACCGCATCATGCACGGTCAACCAATCCAAACCAAGAATAACATCAAATTCATCAAGCGGCAAAAGCATCGGTCCGGAAGCGGGACCCTCGGATTACTAGGGACATTTCTTGCACACTTTGTCGACAAGCACGTAACGACCTAAGGGATTTGACACCCGAATTACGAACTCAGTAGACTCAATAGGTAAAGTCTTACTGGATGCTAAGGTTTTGCATATATAAGAATGAGTAGAACCAGGGTCAATCAAAGCAATCACATTAGTACCAAAGAGAGTGAAAGTACCAGTGATAACATCAGGGGAGGATGCTTCCTCTCGTGCACGGATGGCATATGCCCTAGCAGGAGTACGGGTCTCAGATCGAACAGCCGTATCAGTGGCCCCTCTCTGACTACCACCCCTACCTCCTGAAATTCTTGGTGGTCTACCTCTAGTTGTCATTCCACTAGGTCTTGCACCTTGCATCCTATTCTTCTCATCAAGCTTCGTGCAATCTCTAATGAAGTGGTCCTTCGAACCGCATCCGTAACAAGCCCTATTGGTAGACTTACCCCAACATTCACCTATGTGTCTTCTCCCACATTGGGGGCATTCAGTTTCTCTTGGCGGTTATTGCCCACACTAGTTACAAGTAGCTCGGAGTCCGTCAATGGTCGTGCTCTAATGGAAATTCCCATGATCGTCCTCGATTTATTGGTGTCCTCCACGAACTTCTTACTGTACCGAGAACGGAGCTTTACCGTCGATCTTTTGTGATAGTCTCTAGCTTCAAATTCAGCCTTCTTCTTCTCCTTTCCAAGTTCCTCCGCCTTGCGAGCTCATTCAACTAGTGTTACGAATTCTTTTATCTCCAAAATACCCACTAGTAGCTTTAGATCTTCATTCAATCCTTCTTCAAACCTCTTGCACATAGCAACCTCATCACCCACAGTCCGGGCATCTGATCGAGTCTTACGAACTCATGTTCAGTATTCGAGATCTTGTCATACTGCCTTGCTTGAGTTCCAAGAATTCCTTACGCTTTTGATTGATGAACTGTTGACTAATATATTTCTTTCGTAACTCCGTTTGAAAGAAATCCCAAGTAACTCGTTCGTTTGGAACTATGGAAATCAAGGTCCTCCACCAATAGTAGGTGAGTCTCATAACAAGGATATAGCACACTTTAGACATTCATCGGTGTGCATGACAGTTCATCAAACACCGAATGGTGTTATCAAGCGAACTTCGGCCCTTTCGGCATCATCGGTAACTATGGCCTGAACTCTTCAGCCCCGCTTCCTAATCAAGTCTACGGTGGCTTACTCAGCCTCACAGTGGTCGAATCGATGGCATTACGAGCTCTTGGGGTGGATTATTCAAATTCGGAATTGTTGGACAGCCGGATTGGTCCAGGGCATATTATCGACCCACTCATTCATCATGGTAAAGAAGGCTTGTCTAGCCCCTCACCACGATTATTCGCAGAAGACCGAGGTTCAACAGTGGCGTCCCTTGTGCAGGAGCAGCGCTACACTTTCAACATCATCCGCCAATGTTCTCTCTACCGGGATCCATTTACTAATCAAAACAATAATTTTAACCGTCAGAAGTCATCACACATTTAAACATTAACATTAAGGCATGTCTAGCTAGACTCATACGTGCTATGGTAGTCCTAGAACTGACTAAACCATAGCTCTGATACCAATAAAATTGTAACACCCCGAACCCGAGACCGTTGCCGGAGTCGAACACGAGGTGTTAACAGACTTGAAACCACTTATTGAGAATTTCCCAGACAAGCTGCCAATCTGTGTACTAGTCGCTTCAAAAATCATAACTTGAGTTTTACAACTCGAAAATCAGTTTCGTAATTTTTCCCTGAAACTAGACTCATATTTCCATCTACAAAATTTTTTCTAGGATTTTTTTGGTCGAGCCAATTAGTACAGTTTATTAGTTAAAATCTCCCATGTTACAGAGGTCGACTACACTTCCCTTCGTGCGTTACAACTCGAATAACTCCCTCTGCAGGGCTTTAATACTGATTCCGGTTGTTTCTATAGAAACTAGACTCAAATAGGAATTTATACATATATGGTATGACTCCTAATTATCTCTGGTTAATTTATAATGAATTTTCAAAGTCGGAACAGGGAATCCAGAAACCGTTCTGGCCCTGTTTCACGAAAACCCAAATATCTTTTAACATACAACTCATATGACCGTTTCGTTTCTTCCATATGAAAATGGATTCATCAAGGTTCATTTACATAATTTATTCACTATTTAATTCCATTCCTACTATTTTTAGTGATTTTTCACATCCACGTCACTGTTGCTGCCAGCATCTATTTCTAGGGTAGACTTTCTCTAACACATAGTTTCTATGATTCAACCACCCTTTTACACATATAGTCCCAAAATATAATCATGATGACCCATTCTAATGGCTGGTCATTGCCAAACATTTCCGTGCTTCTTAATGAGCATATACATACCAAATGATTATAACATTATGCTCAAAACATTTATAAGCCATTTTCGCATGGCTATTCAAAATTTTACATACCAAGTTCAAACAAAACATAATAGCCTATACATGCGAAATGTACTCCAAGAACAACTACGAAGAAAATACCAAAAGTTTTAGCGGTGTGATGACTTGATGGCGGTCCCGAATACGCAAAAAGTCGAGTCCAAGAAACCTAAAATAGGTGACGAGCAAACACCGAATGAGTATATAACTCGAGAAGTCATAAGCAATGCACTAACAACCATTAATAACATTATCGCAAGAGGAAACAAAATGGAGCGAGGCTAATTACTCCATTCAAACCGAACTATACCATAGTTCCTTAGACCTTTCGATTCAATCATACATCTACATGACCTTTCACTCATTCCGCGATAATTCTTATGTACGTGACTTCAATTTACATTGTCACATAGGTTCAATGTGACATCCCTAAATTGACCCTAGTCGGAAAGTGGTTTCGGGACCACTAAACCGAGTCATAATAATAATTAACCATCATAATTGATGCTCATTATATGTATATATGCATGTGTGAAAATTTCATGTTTGGATTTTGTTAATTGTAAGTGAATTTTTATCAAATAGGACTTATGTGAGAAAATTTAGAAATGTGCTAGGCAAATGTAAGGTGGCCTATTAATACATGTGGGAAAGTGTTGTCCTTGCATGTCAAATTAGCCAAAATGAAGCATGATGGCGGCCATACTATGGGTGGAAACATGTCTCCAACATGTTAGACTAGTGATGCATGTAGGAAACAATAAATTAAGAAAGTTAGCATTAAAGAAATGGAAAAAGAAAATGATGATAACAAAAAAAAAAGAGTGTGGATGCTTTCCCCCCTTGCAGTACATGAGAGAAACAAAAACAAAGAAAGAAAGAAAAAAATGTTCATTCTCTCATTTTCTCCTTTCTTGGCGAATGTACTAAGAAGAAAGGGGGAAGCTTGAAAAATCAGCCATGGGAGTTTGCTAGACTAAGGTATGTTGATGTTATCCATGAGATTTATGCATGTTTTTAGTTGATAGTTTGAGTTCCACCTAACCCATGGTCTAAACCTTTACCATGAAATGGGGATGATATTGACCATGGGTGTTGTCTTCTTGGTATCATTGATGTTTGATGTTTGATGTTGTGGTGGTGAGGCATGAAGATGAGTTAAGGTTCAACTAAGGTGGATTTGTGGATGTTATTTGCATGCTAAAGGTAAAGCTTGTAATGATGCATGGTATGGTGTTGTATGGCATTTGGCCATGGTAGGAATAAAAGGAAACTATGTTCGTTGTTCATGTCATTTGAATGAGAAGTGCTAGTAAGGTGAAGTACAAATGTTAGTGTTTGATTTACTAGTGTATATATGCATACTAGCCTAGTTGTGAACTTGAATCAAATTGGTGTTAAGTCGATACAAGCGACCTTACTTGTTGAATGTATCAAGTGTGGAAATCGGCCTTAACATGAATGTGTATGTTCGGCCACATGAGCGAATACATATGTTGATGTGTATATTCGGCCTTAGGTAGCCTATTGAGGGCCTTAGCTTTTCCTTGATGCTTGAATGAATTGTATTGAATTGCTTGATGTAATATAAAATGTGCATGACCAATGTGTATCCAAGCAAAAGGGTGGCCATATGACCATTTAAACTCCTTGTCATATTGGCCATAAGCTAGCATAATGAGGTTTTAATAAGTTAAATTTGTGTGAACTAGCTCAAGAACTCAAAGGATCAAAGTTGGACAAGGGAAAGACAAAGTAATTGAATAGCCATTGAAAGCGATGCGACAACATCCGAGGTAAGTCATTAAGCATATATTTGGTATTGATTTAAATGATCATAATATATATGCAATTGTGTTTAATGAATTGATGTGTAAATGAAAATGTATGTGTATGGAATGATGCCATTGTTGAATGTATAAAGGCAGCAAAATGCATAAGGTATTAGTCACGGCACTAAGTGTGCGGGTATAAATGGACACGGTGACAAGATTGGCACTAAGTGTGCGGGTTTAAAATTGTACAGCACTAAGTGTGCGAGTTTGATTCTATAGCACTAAGTGTGCGAGCTGAAAATATATAGCACTAAGTGTGCGGATTCACTATATGCTCTTGTATTACAATTGGCACTGAGTGTGCGACATTATCGAGTTAATCCGGACAGCGAATCGGGTAAGTACCTTGAGCTCATGACGAATAGGCAATATGTTCATGCTCGGGGTTGAGCTTGGTAAGCTTTAAATCTATGTGATGATTGCAATTGTGTGATTGTGGTGAAAATGAGTTAGTGTGTGAAAATGCCTCAAATATCTTATCGTATAAATATGAAATGTGGATGTATGGCTTGGTATGAGATTGAACCGAAAGGTCAGGAATTATGGTATAGTTAGATATGGATGAAGTACCTAGCCTTGTTTCATTGTTTCACTTTGTGATGAATTTAGCTAATGGATAATTGTAAAGTGCTTATGACTTCTGAGTTATAAACTCACTCGGTGTTTTCTTGTCACCCATTTTAGGTCTCTTGGACTCGTATTGTTGCGTGCTCGGAACCGTCGTTGAAGTCATCACACCGCTGAAATATTTTGGTATTGTCTTCGTTGTTGAAGAACATTTGGCATGTATAGGCTATTATATTTTGTTGAACTGTGGGTTGTAAACTTTAAGCCATGTGAAAATGGCCTATGTGGTCGTCGAGTGGGATGCTAGAACCTATAGCCACGAGTCTTAGAAACTTTAATTTTGATAAGGTGGCCATAATTTGTGTCATGTTTGATGGATGATTAAGGCCAAGGAAAGATTCATGAAATTGGCATAGTCTACTGCAGTAACTATTGCGGACAGCAGCAGTGAGGTGAGATTGAAAAATCACAAAAAATAGTAGAAGTAGAATTAAATAGTGAATAAATTATGAAATTGAACCTTGATGAATCTCGTTTAATATGGATGGAACGAAATTGATTATATGAGCAGTATATTGAGAGATATTAAAGTTCTCGTGAGACAGGGCCAGAACGGTTTCTGGGTCCCCTGTCGTGACTTTGAAAATTTACTATAAATTATCCAGAAAGAATTAGAAGTCATACCTTATATTTGCAGATTCCATTTTGAGTCTAGTTTCATTAGAAACAAACAGAACCAGTATTAAAGCCCTGTACAGAGAGATATTCAAGTTTTAACGCGAAGGTCAGTGTAGTCGACTTCTGTAACATTGGTGAATTTAACTAATAAACTGTACCAATTGGCCCAACCAAAATTCTAGAAATAAATCCATGGATATATATATGAGTCTAAATTCAGGAAAATTTACGGAATCAGTTTCGAGTTTGAAACTCGAGATATGATTTTTATGGCGACAGTGGACGCAGTTTTCCAGCCTGTCTGGAAATGCCAAATTGGTTGGTACCTTGAGAAGATTTGGCCCATTAACCCTCGTGTCCGACAACGGTGACAGTCACGGGTTAAAGTGTTACATTTCATTGGTATCGAGCTATGGTTTAGTCGGTTCTAGGACTACCATAAGCGTGTGAATCTAACTATACATGCCAAATTGTTAGTGCTTAATAATGTGATGACTTGACGGTTGAAATTTTTGTTTTGATTAGCAATGGAACCCGAGGTAGAGAGACCCTTGGCGGATAGCGTTGAAAGTCTAGCGGCTGCTCTGCGCAAGGGACACCGCCCGTTGAGCCTCGATCATCTGCGAATAATCAAAATGAAGGGCGAAACAAGCCTTCTTCACCATGATGAATGAGTGGGTCGCGCAATATGCCCGAACCAACCCGGCTGTCCAACCATTCCGAATTTAAATACTCCACCCAAGAGCCGCAATGCCTCCGATTCTTGATCTGTGAGGTGAGTAAACCACTGTGGACTTGATTAGGAAGCGTGGGGCCGAGGAGTTCAAGGCCATAGTTATTGATGATGCCGAAAAGGCCGAGTTACGCTCGATAACACCATTAGAGTGTTAGATGAACTGTCATGCACACCGATGAATGTCTTAAGTGTGCTATATCCTTGTTCGAGACTCGACTTACTATTGGTGGAGGACTTTAATTTCCATAGTCCCAAATGAGCGAGTTACTTGGGATTTCTTTCAATCCAATTTGAAAGAAATACATTAGTCAACAGTTCATCGATCGAAGCGTAAGGAATTCTTGGAACTCAAGCAAGGCGGATGGCCAGTATCGAATCTGAACATGAGTTCGTAAGACTTAGTCGGTATGCTCGGGAGTGTGTGGCTGATGAGGTTGCGATGTGCAAAAGATTTGAAGAAGGATTGAATGAAGAGTTAAAGTTACTAGTGGGAATTTTGGAGATAAAGGAGTTCGTGACACTAGTCGAACGAGCACGCAAAGCGGAAGAACTTGGGAAGGAGAAGAAGAAGGCTGAATTTGAAGCAAGAGATTACCGTAAAAGATCGACGAGTAAAGCTCCGTTCTCGGCTGTAAAGAGGTTCGGGAGGACACCAAGAAGTCGAGGGCGACTACGGGAATTTCCATTAGAGCCGACCATTGGCGGACTCGAGCTACTTGATAGCTAGTGTGGGCAATAATCGTCAAGAGAGACTGAATGCCCCAATGTGGAAGGCGACACCTAGGTGAATGTTGGGGTAAGTGCATTAATAGGGCTGTTATGGATGCGGTTCGAAGGACCACTTCATTAGAGATTGCGGAGCTAGATGAGAGGAATAAGGCGCAAGGTGCAAGACCTAGTGGAGCGACGGTGGAGGTAGGCCCCGAGAATCTCTGGAGGTAGGGGTGGTAATCGAGAGGAGCCTCTAATCTGGCTGTCCGATCCGAGACCGTGCTCTGCTAGAGCATATGCCATCCAGCATACGAGAGGAGGCATCCTCCCCGACGTTATCCTTGGTACTTTTACTCTCTTTGATACTATTGTGATTGCATTGATTGACCCGGCTCGACTCACTCATATGTATGTGAAACCTTAGCATCCGATAAGACTCTACTGTTGAGTCTCTTGAGTTCGTAATTCGAGTGTCAAACCCTTTGGGTCAATACGTGCTTTCGTTGATAAAGTGTGCAAGAGATGCCCCTAATAATTCGAGAATCTGTTTCCTACCGATCGATGCTTCTACCATTTCATGAATTCGATGTTATTCTTGGTATGGATTGGTGACCGTACATGATGCGATGGTGGATCGCAAAAGGAAAACCATTGATTTGAGGAGTGCAAATAATGAGGTAGTCCAAGTCGAGTCTCTTGATTTAAAAGGGCGCCGCGATAATATCTTCTATGACCGCTCGGAGGTATGTGAAAAAGGGTGTGAAACATACCTTGCGTATGTGTTTGGAAGTAAAGAGGCGAAAAGGAAACTCGAATCGGTACGGTGGTTTGTGAGTATTGGATGTTTTCACGAGGAGTTCTGGGATTGCCACCGGTTCGAGAAGTGGAATTGACATCGAAGTTGTACTGGGTACTACGCCGATTTCAATAGCCCGTGTCGTATGGCATTAACGGAATTAAAGGAATTGAAGGTTCAATTGCAAGAATTGACGGATAGAGGTTTCGCTCGTAGAGTTTTTCTCCATGGGGCGCTTTGTATTGTTTGTGAAGAAGAAGGGCGGAACCATGAGGTTGTGCATCGACTATCGTCAACTCAATAAAGTGACGATAAAGAATAAATATCCATTGCCACGAATTGACGATTTGTTTGATCAATTAAAGGGATCCTCGGTGTTTTCAAAGATAGATTTGAGGTCGGGTACTATCGGTTGAGGGTCCGAGAATCGGACATACCCAAAACCGCTTTTAGAGCGAGTGCGGTCACTACGAATTCTTGGTGATCTTTGTTTGGGCTCACTAATGCCCTGCGGTGTTTATGGATTTAATGAATAGAATTTTCGAGGCCATACTTGGATCGGTTCGTAGTTGTATTTATCGATGACATTTTGGTCTATTCGAGAGATGGCGAACATCTTTGAACACCGAGGCTAGTGTTGCAAATCTTACGAGATAAGCGATTATCGTAAAGTTGATAAATGTGAATTTTGGTTGAAAGAGGTTAGCTTTTTGGGGCGCGTGGTGTCGCGACGGGTGTCACGGTGGACCGAACAAAATTTCAGCCATAGTCGATTGGAAACCACCAAGGAATGTTACATAAGTTAGGAGCTTTTTGGGGCTTGCGGTTATTACCGACGATTTTTAAAGGTTTCTCGACGATAGCCACGCCAATGATGGCTTACTCCAAAAGGATGTTAAGTTGAATGGACGGAGAAATGTCGAAAAAGTTTCGATCAGCTGAAAGCTTATTTGGTGAAGCCCCAATTCTAGTGCAACCCGAATCGGGCAAAGAGTTTGTCATTTATAGTGGCGCATCCCTACTTGGGTTGGGTTGCGTATTGATGCAAGAAAAGGCGAGTTGTGGCCTATGCGTCGAGACAATTAAAGCCACATGAGAAAAATTATCCGACCCATGATCTCGAATTGGTCGCCATCGTATTCGCCTTAAAGATATGGCGACATTACTTATTTGGTGAGAAGTGCCATGTATTCGGATCACAAAAGTCTCAAATATTTGATGACCCAAAGAGACTTAAATCTGCGACAAAAGCGATGGCTCGAGTTGTTAAAAGATTATGAGCTCGTCATTGATTATCACCGGGAAGGGTGATGTGGTTGCGGATGCCTTAAGCCGAAATCCCGTTTGTTTGCTGCGGCGATGAATGTACACTTGTCTATCCTACCCGACAATGTGTTAGTAGCTGAATTGAAAGCCAAACCATTATTGATCGTCAAATTCGTGAAGCTCGAGAAAGTCGACGATGAGTTGGTTGCAAAGCGGGATGAGTGTGTTCGAACAAGGACTCGAATTTCAAATCGATGATGACGATTGTTTGAGGTTGAAGTCGTCTGTGTGTTCCAAAGAATTGAACTTATTCCAATAATTTTGAGCGAAGCCCATTGTAGCGAATGGCAATCCACGGAGTACGAAGATGTACAACGATTTGAAAGCGTCGGTTTTGGTAGCATGGTATGAAGCGAGACATCTCGATTTTGTTTGAGATGTTTAATATGTCAACAAGTGAAAGCGGAACATCAAGTGCCTTGAGATTACTTGGTGATCACGATACCCAGTGGAAATGGGATCGAGTCACAATGGACTTTGTATCCGGACCGCCATTGTCGGTGAGTAAGAAGGATGCGATTTGGGTCGTTGTCGATAGGTGACTAAGTCGGCTCACTTTATCCCCGTCGTCGGATTTTTCAATGGACAAACTAGTCGAATTATGCGTTTCTCAGTTGTGAGATTACACGGGTGCCTATTTCCATCTGTCGGATAGAGATCCGAGATTTACCTCGCGATTTTGGAAGAAGTTGCAAGAAGCTTTGGGTACCAAGTTGCATTTCAAAGACCGCCTTTCACCCCCAAACCGATGGTCAATCCGAGCGGATAATTCAAATACTCGAGGATATGTTGAGATGTTGTATCCTTGAGTTTAGTGGTTCATGGGAAGCAGTATCGCCTTTGATTGAATTAAAACACAACAATAGCTTTCAATCAAGTATTAAGATGGCGCCTTACGAGGCTTTATACTGATCGTAAATGCCGTACCCATTATTCGGGTGAACTTAGTGAAGCTAAATTCTTGGGGTTGATTTGGTTAAGGATGCCGAGCAAAGAGTTCGAGTAATTCGTGAAAGTTTGAAAGTTGCCGGATCGCCAAAAGTCGTATGCGGATTTGAAAAGAAAAGATATTGAATATCGGGTTGGAGACAAGGTCTTTCTCAAAGTTTCACCTTAGAAGAAGGTGCTTAGATTTGGTCGTAAGGGCAAATTGAGTCGAGGTTCATCGGGCCATATGAAGTATCCGAACGAGTTGGGCGATCGCATATCGATTAATTTTGCCCCCGAGCTCGAAAGGATTCTAGCGTTTTCATGTCTCGATGCTTGACGATATAGGTCGATCCATCGCGCGTAATTGCTCCATCGAGATTGAGATTGACCTAATTTGAGCTATGAAGAGGAACGGTTCGCATTATGAGGCGTGAAGTAAAAGAGTTGCGCAATAGGAAAATCCGTTAGTGAAGGTGTTGTGGCATAAACACGGAATGGAAGAAGCCACTTGGGAACTTGAGGACTCTATGAAAGAAGCGATACAGAGCCTATTCTGGGTAAGATTTTCGGGACGAAAATTTCTTAAGTGGGGAGAGTTGTGACATCCCTAAATTGACCCTAGTCGGAAAGTGGTTTGGGACCACTAAACCGAGTCATAATAATAATTAACCATCATAATTGATGCTCATTATATGTATATATGCATGTGTGAAAATTTCATGTTTGGATTTTGTTAATTGTAAGTGAATTTTTATCAAATAGGACTTATGTGAGAAAATTTAGAAATGTGCTAGGCAAATGTAAGGTGGCCTATTAATACATGTGGGAAAGTGTTGTCCTTGCATGTCAAATTAGCCAAAATGAAGCATGATGGCCGGCCATACTATGGGTGGAAACATGTCTCCAACATGTTAGACTAGTGATGCATGTAGGAAACAATAAATTAAGAAAGTTAGCATTAAAGAAATGGAAAAAGAAAATGATGATAACAAAAAAAAAAAAAGAGTGTGGATGCTTTCCCCCCTTGCAGTACATGAGAGAAACAAAAACAAAGAAAGAAAGAAAAAAATGTTCATTCTCTCATTTTCTCCTTGCTTGGCGAATGTACTAAGAAGAAAGGGGAAGCTTGAGAAAATCAGCCATGGGAGTTTGCTAGACTAAGGTATGTTGATGTTATCCATGAGATTTATGCATGTTTTTAGTTGATAGTTTGAGTTCCACCTAACCCATGGTCTAAACCTTTACCATGAAATGGGGATGATATTCGGCCATGGGTGTTGTCTTCTTGGTATCATTGATGTTTGATGTTTGATGTTGTGGTGGTGAGGCATGAAGATGAGTTAAGGTTCAACTAAGGTGGATTTGTGGATGTTATTTGCATGCTAAAGGTAAAGCTTGTAATGATGCATGGTATGGTGTTGTATGGCATTTGGCCATGGTAGGGAATAAAAGGAAACTATGTTCGTTGTTCATGTCATTTGAATGAGAAGTGCTAGTAAGGTGAAGTACAAATGTTAGTGTTTGATTTACTAGTGTATATATGCATACTAGCCTAGTTGTGAACTTGAATCAAATTGGTGTTAAGTCGATACAAGCGACCTTACTTGTTGAATGTATCAAGTGTGGAAATCGGCCTTAACATGAATGTGTATGTTGGCCACATGAGCGAATACATATGTTGATGTGTATATTTGGCCTTAGGTAGCCTATTGAGGGCCTTAGCTTTTCCTTGATGCTTGAATGAATTGTATTGAATTGCTTGATGTAATATAAAATGTGCATGACCAATGTGTATCCAAGCAAAAGGGTGGCCATATGACCATTTAAACTCCTTGTCATATTCGGCCATAAGCTAGCATAATGAGGTTTTAATAAGTTAAATTTGTGTGAACTAGCTCAAGAACTCAAAGGATCAAAGTTGGACAAGGGAAAGACAAAGTAATTGAATAGCCATTGAAAGCGATGCGACAACATCCGAGGTAAGTCATTAAGCATATATTTGGTATTGATTTAAATGATCATAATATATATGCAATTGTGTTTAATGAATTGATGTGTAAATGAAAATGTATGTGTATGGAATGATGCCATTGTTGAATGTATAAAGGCAGCAAAATGCATAAGGTATTGGTCACGGCACTAAGTGTGCGGGTATAAATGGACACGGTGACAAGATTGGCACTAAGTGTGCGGGTTTAAAATTGTACAGCACTAAGTGTGCGAGTTTGATTCTATAGCACTAAGTGTGCGAGCTGAAAATATATAGCACTAAGTGTGCGGATTCACTATATGCTCTTGTATTACAATTGGCACTTGAGTGTGCGACATTATCGAGTTAATCCCGGACAGCGAATCGGGTAAGTACCTTGAGCTCATGACGAATAGGCAATATGTTCATGCTCGGGGTTGAGCTTGGTAAGCTTTAAATCTATGTGATGATTGCAATTGTGTGATTGTGGTGAAAATGAGTTAGTGTGTGAAAATGCCTCAAATATCTTATCGTATAAATATGAAATGTGGATGTATGGCTTGGTATGAGATTGAACAAGAAAGGTCGAGGAATTATGGTATAGTTCCGATATGGATGAAGTACCTAGCCTTGTTTCATTGTTTCACTTTGTGATGAATTTAGCTAATGGATAATTGTAAAGTGCTTATGACTTCTGAGTTATAAACTCACTCGGTGTTTTCTTGTCACCCATTTTAGGTCTCTTGGACTCGTATTGTTGCGTGCTCGGAACCGTCGTTGAAGTCATCACACCGGCTGAAATATTTTGGTATTGTCTTCGTTGTTGAAGAACATTTGGCATGTATAGGCTATTATATTTTGTTGAACTGTGGGTTGTAAACTTTAAGCCATGTGAAAATGGCCTATGTGGTCGTCGAGTGGGATGCTAGAACCTATAGCCACGAGTCTTAGAAACTTTAATTTTGATAAGGTGGCCATAATTTGTGTCATGTTTGATGGATGATTAAGGCCAAGGAAAGATTCATGAAATTGGCATAGTCTACTGCAGTAACTATTGCGGACAGCAGCAGTGAGGTGAGATTGAAAAATCACAAAAAATAGTAGAAGTAGAATTAAATAGTGAATAAATTATGAAATTGAACCTTGATGAATCTCGTTTAATATGGATGGAACGAAATTGATTATATGAGCAGTATATTGAGAGATATTAAAGTTCTCGTGAGACAGGGCCAGAACGGTTTCTGGGTCCCCTGTCGTGACTTTGAAAATTTACTATAAATTATCCAGAAAGAATTAGAAGTCATACCTTATATTTGCAGATTCCATTTTGAGTCTAGTTTCATTAGAAACAAACAGAACCAGTATTAAAGCCCTGTACAGAGAGATATTCAAGTTTTAACGCGCGAAGGTCAGTGTAGTCGACTTCTGTAACATTGGTGAATTTAACTAATAAACTGTACCAATTGGCCGAACCAAAAATTCTAGAAATAAATCCATGGATATATATATGAGTCTAAATTCAGGGAAAATTTACGGAATCAGTTTCTGAGTTTCGAAACTCGAGATATGATTTTATGGCGACAGTGACGCAGTTTTCCAGCCTGTCTGGAAATGCCAAATTGGTTGGTACCTTGAGAAGATTTGGCCCATTAACCCTCGTGTCCGACAACCGGCGACGGTCACGGGTTCGGGTGTTACATTTCATTGGTATCGAGCTATGGTTTAGTCGGTTCTAGGACTACCATAGCGCGTGTGAATCTAGCTATACATGCCAAATTGTTAGTGCTTAATAATGTGATGACTTGACGGTTGAAATTTTTGTTTTGATTAGCAATGGAACCCGAGGTAGAGAGACCCTTGGCGGATGGCGTTGAAAGTCTAGCGGCTGCTCTGCGCAAGGGACACCGCCGTTGAGCCTCGATCATCTGCGAATAATCAAAATGAAGGGCGAAACAAGCCTTCTTCACCATGATGAATGAGTGGGTCGCATAATATGCCCGAACCAACCCGGCTGTCCAACCATTCCGAATTTAAATACTCCACCCAAGAGCCCGCAATGCCTCCGATTCTTGATCTGTGAAATTTGAGTAAACCACCGTGGACTTGATTAGGAAGCGTGGGGCGAGGAGTTCAAGGCCATAGTTCTTGATGATCTTAGAAAAGGTAGAAGTTACGGCTCGATAACACCATTAGAGTGTTAGATGGTATCATGCACACCGATGAATGTCTTAAGTGTGCTATATCCTTGTTGCGAGACTCGACTTACTATTGGTGGAGGACTTTAATTTCCATAGTCCCAAATGAGCGAGTTACTTGGGATTTCTTTCAATCCAATTTGAAAGAAATACATTAGTCAACAGTTCATCGATCGAAGCGTAAGGAATTCTTGGAACTCAAGCAAGGCCGGATGATCAGATCTCGAATCTGAACATGAGTTCGTAAGACTTAGTCGGTATGCTCGGGAGTGTGTGGCTGATGAGGTTGCGATGTGCAAAAGATTTGAAGAAGGATTGAATGAAGAGTTAAAGTTACTAGTGGGAATTTTGGAGATAAAGGAGTTCGTGACACTAGTCGAGCGAGCACGCAAAGCGGAAGAACTTGGGAAGGAGAAGAAGAAGGCTGAATTTGAAGCAAGAGATTACAGTAAAAGATCGTGAGTAAAGCTCCGTTCTCGGTGTAAAGAGGTTCGGGGAGGACACGATGAAGTCGAGGACGATTGCGGGAATTTCCATTAGAGCGACCATTGGCGGACTCGAGAGCTACTTGATAGCTAGTGTGGGCAATAATCGTCAAGAGAGACTGAATGCCCCCAATGTGGAAGGCGACACCTAGGTGAATGTTGGGGTAAGTCATTAATAGGGCTGTTATGGATGCGGTTGAAGGACCACTTCATTAGAGATTGCTGAGCTAGATGAGAGGAATAAGGCGCAAGGTGCAAGACCTAGTGGAGCGACGGTGGAGGTAGGCCCAGAGAATCTCTGGAGGTAGGGGTGGTAATCGAGAGGAGCCTCTAATCGGCTGTCCGATCCGAGACCCGTGCTCTGCTAGAGCATATGCCATCCGCGCACGAGAGGAGGCATCCTCCCTAACGTTATCCTTGGTACTTTTACTCTCTTTGATACTATTGTGATTGCATTGATTGACCCGGCTCTACTCACTCATATGTATGTGAAACCTTAGCATCGATAAGACTCTACCGTTGAGTCTCTTGAGTTAAATAATCAGTGTCAAACCCTTTGGGTCAATCGTGCTCGTTGATAAAGTGTGCAAGAGATGCCCCTAATAATTCGAGAATCTGTTTTCTACCGATCGATGCTTCTACCATTTCATGAATTCGATGTTATTCTTGGTATGGATTGGTGACCGTACATGATGCGATGGTAGGCGCAAAGGAAAACCATTGATTTGAGGAGTGCAAATAATGAGGTAGTCCGAGTCGAGTCTCTTGATTTAAAAGGGCGCCGCGATAATATCTTCTATGACCGCTCGGAGGTATGTGAAAAGGGTGTGAAACATACCTTGCGTATGTGTTTGGAAGTAAAGAGACGGAAAGGAAACTCGAATCGGTACCAGTGGTTTGTGAGTATTCAGATGTTTTTCACGAGGAGTTACCGGATTGCCACCGGTTCGAGAAGTAGAATTGACATCGAAGTTGTACCGGGTACTACGCCGATTTCAATAGCCCGTGTCGTATGGCATTAACGGAAGTAAAGGAATTGAAGGTTCAATTGCAAGAATTGACGGATAGAGGTTTCGCTCGACCGAGTTTTTCTCCATGGGGCACTGTATTGTTTGTGAAGAAGAAGGGCGGAACCATGAGGTTGTGCATCGACTATCGTCAACTCAATAAAGTGACGATAAAGAATAAATATCCATTGCCACGAATTGACGATTTGTTTGATCAATTAAAGGGAGCCTCGGTGTTTTCAAAGATAGATTTGAGGTCGGGTACTATCGGTTGAGGTCCGAGAATCGGACATACCAAAACCGCTTTTAGAGCGAGGTACGGTCACTACGAATTCTTGGTGATGCCGTTTGGGCTCACTAATGCCCTACGGTGTTTATGGATTTAATGAATAGAATTTTCAGGCCATACTTGGATCGGTTCGTAGTTGTATTTATCGATGACATTTTGGTCTATTCGAGAGATGAAAGCCGAACATCTTTGAACACCGAGGCTAGTGTTGCAAATCTTACGAGATAAGCGATTATACATAAAGTTCGATAAATGTGAATTTTGGTTGAAAGAGGTTAGCTTTTGGGGCACGTGGTGTCGCATCGGTGTCGGTGGACCCGAACAAAATTCAGCCATAGTCGATTGGAAACCACCAAGGAATGTTCTTGAAGTTAGGAGCTTTTTGGGGCTTGCGGTTATTACCGACGATTTGTAAAGGTTTCTCGACGATAGCCACGCCAATGACGGCTACTCCAAAAGGATGTTAAGTTTGAATGGATGGAGAAATGTCGAGAAAAGTTTCGATCAACTGAAAGCTTATTTGTTGAAGCCCCAATTCTAGTGCAACCGAATCGGGCATAGAGTTTGTCATTTATAGTGGCGCATCCCTAGTTGGGTTGGGTTGCGTATTGATGCAAGAAGGGTAAGTTGTGGCCTATCGTCGAGACAATTAAAGCCACATGAGAAAAATTATCCGACCCATGATCTCGAATTGGTCGCCATCGTATTCGCCTTAAAGATATGGCGACATTACTTATTTGGTGAGAAGTGGCATGTGTATTCGGATCACAAAAGTCTCAAATATTTGATGACCCAAAGAGACTTAAATCTGCGACAAAGGCGATGGCTCGAGTTGTTAAAAGATTATGAGCTCGTCATTGGTTATCACCCGGGAAGGGCTGATGTGGTTGCGGATGCCTTAAGCCGAAATCCTTTGTTTGCTTTATGGCGATGAATGTACACTTGTCTATCCTACCCGACAATGTGTTAGTAGCTGAATTGAAAGCCAAACCATTATTGATCGTCAAATTCGTGAAGCTCGAAAGTCGACGATGAGTTGGTTGCAAAAGCGGGATGAGTGTGTTCGAACAAGGACTCGAATTTCAAATCGATGATGACGATTGTTTGAGGTTGAAGTCGTCTGTGTGTTCCAAAGAATTGAACTTATTCCAATAATTTTGAGCGAAGCCCATTGTAGCCGAATGGCAATCCACGGGAGTACGAAGATGTACAACGATTTGAAACGTCGGTTTTGGTAGCATGGTATGAAGCGAGACATCTCGATTTTGTTTGAGATGTTTAATATGTCAACAAGTGAAAGCGGAACATCAAGTGCCTTGAGATTACTTGGTGATCACGATACCCGAGTGGAAATGGGATCGAGTCACAATGGACTTTGTATCCGGACCGCCATTGTCGGTGAGTAAGAAGGATGCGATTTGGGTCGTTGTCGATGGTGACTAAGTCGGCTCACTTTATCCCGTGACGTCACGGATTTTCAATGGACAAACTAGCCGAATTATGCGTTTCGAGTTGTGAGATTACACGGGTGCCTATTTCCATCTGTCGGATAGAGATCCGAGATTTACCTCGCGATTTTGGAAGAAGTTGCAAGAAGCTTTGGGTACCAAGTTGCATTTCAAAGACCGCCTTTCACCCCCAAACCGATGGTCAATCCGAGCGGATAATTCAAATACTCGAGGATATGTTGAGATGTTGTATCCTTGAGTTTAGTGGTTCATGGGAGCAGTATCGCCTTTGATTGAATTCGCACAACAATAGCTTTCAATCAAGTATTAAGATGGCGCCTTACGAGGCTTTATACGGTCGTAAATGCCGTACCCCATTATTCGGGTGAACTTAGTGAAGCTAAATTCTTGAGGTTGATTTGGTTAAGGATGCCGAGCAAAGAGTTCGAGTAATTCGTGAAAGTTTGAAAGTCGCCGGATCGCCAAAAGTCGTATCACGGATTTGAAAAGAAAAGATATTGAATATCGGGTTGGAGACAAGGTCTTTCTCAAAGTTTCACCTTGGAAGAAGGTGCTTAGATTTGGTCGTAAGGGCAAATTGAGTCCGAGGTTCATCGGGCCATATGAAGTATCCGAACGAGTTGGGCGATCGCATATCGATTAATTTTGCCCCGAGCTCGAAAGGATTCACAGCGTTTTCATGTCTCGATGCTTGACGATATAGGTCGATCCATCGCACGTAATTGCTCCATCCGAGATTGAGATTGACCTAATTTGAGCTATGAAGAGGAACCGGTTCGCATTATGAGGCGTGAAGTAAAGAGTTGCATAATAGGAAAATCCCGTTAGTGAAGGTGTTGTGGCATAAACACGGAATGGAAGAAGCCACTTGGGAAGTTGAGGACTCTATGAAAGAGCGATACGAGCCTATTTGGGTAAGATTTTCGGGACGAAAATTTCTTAAGTGGGGAGAGTTGTGACATCCCTAAATTGACCCTAGTCGGAAAGTGGTTTGGGACCACTAAACCGAGTCATAATAATAATTAACCATCATAATTGATGCTCATTATATGTATATATGCATGTGTGAAAATTTCATGTTTGGATTTTGTTAATTGTAAGTGAATTTTTATCAAATAGGACTTATGTGAGAAAATTTAGAAATGTGCTAGGCAAATGTAAGGTGGCCTATTAATACATGTGGGAAAGTGTTGTCCTTGCATGTCAAATTAGCCAAAATGAAGCATGATGGCCGGCCATACTATGGGTGGAAACATGTCTCCAACATGTTAGACTAGTGATGCATGTATGAAACAATAAATTAAGAAAGTTAGCATTAAAGAAATGGAAAAAGAAAATGATGATAACAAAAAAAAAAAGAGTGTGGATGCTTTCCCCCCTTGCCGTACATGAGAGAAACAAAAACAAAGAAAGAAAGAAAAAAAATGTTCATTCTCTCATTTTCTCCTTGCTTGGCGAATGTACTAAGAAGAAAGGGGAAGCTTGAGAAAATCAGCCATGGGAGTTTGCTAGACTAAGGTATGTTGATGTTATCCATGAGATTTATGCATGTTTTAGTTGATAGTTTGAGTTCCACCTAACCCATGGTCTAAACCTTTACCATGAAATGGGGATGATATTGACCATGGGTGTTGTCTTCTTGGTATCATTGATGTTTGATGTTTGATGTTGTGGTGGTGAGGCATGAAGATGAGTTAAGGTTCAACTAAGGTGGATTTGTGGATGTTATTTGCATGCTAAAGGTAAAGCTTGTAATGATGCATGGTATGGTGTTGTATGGCATTTGGCCATGGTAGGGAATAAAAGGAAACTATGTTCGTTGTTCATGTCATTTGAATGAGAAGTGCTAGTAAGGTGAAGTACAAATGTTAGTGTTTGATTTACTAGTGTATATATGCATACTAGCCTAGTTGTGAACTTGAATCAAATTGGTGTTAAGTCGATACAAGCGACCTTACTTGTTGAATGTATCAAGTGTGGAAATCGGCCTTAACATGAATGTGTATGTTCGGCCACATGAGCGAATACATATGTTGATGTGTATATTCGGCCTTAGGTAGCCTATTGAGGGCCTTAGCTTTTCCTTGATGCTTGAATGAATTGTATTGAATTGCTTGATGTAATATAAAATGTGCATGACCAATGTGTATCCAAGCAAAAGGGTGGCCATATGACCATTTAAACTCCTTGTCATATTCGCCATAAGCAAGCATAATGAGGTTTTAATAAGTTAAATTTGTGTGAACTAGCTCAAGAACTCAAAGGATCAAAGTTGGACAAGGGAAAGACAAAGTAATTGAATAGCCATTGAAAACGATGCGACAACATCCGAGGTAAGTCATTAAGCATATATTTGGTATTGATTTAAATGATCATAATATATATGCAATTGTGTTTAATGAATTGATGTGTAAATGAAAATGTATGTGTATGGAATGATGCCATTGTTGAATGTATAAAGGCAGCAAAATGCATAAGGTATTAGTCACGGCACTAAGTGTGCGGGTATAAATGGACACGGTGACAAGATTGGCACTAAGTGTGCGGGTTTAAAATTGTACAGCACTAAGTGTGCGAGTTTGATTCTATAGCACTAAGTGTGCGAGCTGAAAATATATAGCACTAAGTGTGCGGATTCACTATATGCTCTTGTATTACAATTGGCCTTGAGTGTGCGACATTATCGAGTTAATCCGGACAGCGAATCGGGTAAGTACCTTGAGCTCATGACGAATAGGCAATATGTTCATGCTCGGGGTTGAGCTTGGTAAGCTTTAAATCTATGTGATGATTGCAATTGTGTGATTGTGGTGAAAATGAGTTAGTGTGTGAAAATGCCTCAAATATCTTATCGTATAAATATGAAATGTGGATGTATGGCTTGGTATGAGATTGAACCGAAAGGTCAGGAATTATGGTATAGTTAGATATGGATGAAGTACCTAGCCTTGTTTCATTGTTTCACTTTGTGATGAATTTAGCTAATGGATAATTGTAAAGTGCTTATGACTTCTGAGTTATAAACTCACTCGGTGTTTTCTTGTCACCCATTTTAGGTCTCTTGGACTCGTATTGTTGCGTGCTCGGAACCGTCGTTGAAGTCATCACACCGGCTGAAATATTTTGGTATTGTCTTCGTTGTTGAAGAACATTTGGCATGTATAGGCTATTATATTTTGTTGAACTGTGGGTTGTAAACTTTAAGCCATGTGAAAATGGCCTATGTGGTCGTCGAGTGGGATGCTAGAACCTATAGCCACGAGTCTTAGAAACTTTAATTTTGATAAGGTGGCCATAATTTGTGTCATGTTTGATGGATGATTAAGGCCAAGGAAAGATTCATGAAATTGGCATAGTCTACTGCAGTAACTGTTGCGGACAGCAGCAGTGAGGTGAGATTGAAAAATCACAAAAATAGTAGAAGTAGAATTAAATAGTGAATAAATTATGAAATTGAACCTTGATGAGTCTAGTTTAATATGGATGGAACGAAACGACCATATGAGCAGTATATTGAGAGATATTAAAGTTCTCGTGAGACAGGGCCAGAACGGTTTCTGGGTCCCCTGTCGTGACTTTGAAAATTTACTATAAATTATCCAGAAAGAATTAGAAGTCATGTCTTATATGTGCAGATTCCATTTTGAGTCTAGTTTCATTAGAAACAAACGGAACCAGTATTAAAGCCCTGTACAGGGAGATATTCAAGTTTTAATGCGCGAAGGTCAGTGTAGTCGACTTCTGTAACATTGGTGACTTTAACTAATAAACTGTACCAATTGGCCCAACCAAAAATTCTAGAAATAAATCCATGGATAGATATATGAGTCTAAATTCAGGGAAAATTTACGGAATCAGTTTCCGAGTTTCGAAACTCGAGATATGATTTTTAAGGCGACAGTGACGCAGTTTTCCAGCCTGTCTGGAAATGCCAAATTGGTTGGTACCTTGAGAAGATTTGGCCCATTAACCCCTCGTGTCAAACTAACGGCGACGGTCACGGGTTCGGGTGTTACATTTCATTGGTATCGAGCTATGGTTTAGTCGGTTCTAGGACTACCATAGCGGCGTGTGAGTCTAGCTATACATGCCAAATTGTTAGTGCTTAATAATGTGATGACTTGACGGTTGAAATTTTTGTTTTGATTAGCAATGGAACCGGGGTAGAGAGACCCTTGGCGGATGACGTTGAAAGTCTAGCGGCTGCTCTGCGCAAGGGACACCGCCCGTTGAGCCTCGATCATCTGCGAATAATCAAAATGAAGGGCGAAACAAGCCTTCTTCACCATGATGAATGAGTGGGGTCGCATAATATGCCCGAACCAACCCGGCTGTCCAACCATTCCCGAATTTAAATACTCCACCCAAGAGCCCGCAATGCCTCCGATTCTTGATCTGTGAGGTGAGTAAACCACCGTGGACTTGATTAGGAAGCGTGGGGCGAGGAGTTCAAGGCCATAGTTCTTGATGATGCCGAAAAGGCCGAGTTCGCTCGATAACACCATTAGAGTGTTAGATGAACTGTCATGCACACCGATGAATGTCTTAAGTGTGCTATATCCTTGTTCGAGACTCGACTTACTATTGGTGGAGGACTTTAATTTCCATAGTGCCAAATGAGCGAGTTACTTGGGATTTCTTTCAATCCAATTTGAAAGAAATACATTAGTCAACAGTTCATCGATCGAAGCGTAAGGAATTCTTGGAACTCAAGCAAGGCCGGATGGATCAGATCTCGAATCGAACATGAGTTCGTAAGACTTAGTCGGTATGCTCGGGAGTGTGTGGCTGATGAGGTTGCGATGTGCAAAAGATTTGAAGAAGGATTGAATGAAGAGTTAAAGTTACTAGTGGGAATTTTGGAGATAAAGGAGTTCGTGACACTAGTCGAGCGAGCACGCAAGCGGAAGAACTTGGGAAGGAGAAGAAGAAGGCTGAATTTGAAGCAAGAGATTACCGTAAAAGATCGACGAGTAAAGCTCCGTTCTCGGCTGTAAAGAGGTTCGGGGAGGACACCGATGAAGTCGAGGACGATGCGGGAATTTCCATTAGAGCCCGACCATTGGCGGACTCGAGCTACTTGATAGCTAGTGTGGGCAATAATCGTCAAGAGAGACTGAATGCCCCCAATGTGGAAGGCGACACCTAGGTGAATGTTGGGGTAAGTGCATTAATAGGGCTTTATTATGGATGCGGTTCGAAGGACCACTTCATTAGAGATTGCGGAGCTAGATGAGAGGAATAAGGCGCAAGGTGCAAGACCTAGTGGAACGACGGTGGAGGTAGGCCCCGAGAATCTCTGGAGGTAGGGGTGGTAATCGAGAGGAGCCTCTAATCTGACTGTCCGATCCGAGACCCGTGCTCTGCTAGAGCATATGCCATCCCGCATACGAGAGAAGGCATCCTCCCCAGCGTTATCACTTGGTACTTTTACTCTCTTTGATACTATTGTGATTGCATTGATTGACCCCGGCTCTACTCACTCATATGTATGTGAAACCTTAGCATCTAGTAAGACTCTACCTGTTGAGTCTACTGAGTTCGTAATTCGAGTGTCAAACCCTTTGGGTCAATACGTGCTCGTTGATAAAGTGTGCAAGAGATGCACCCTAATAATTCGAGAATCCTGTTTTCCGGCCGATCTGATGCTTCTACCATTTCATGAATTCGATGTTATTCTTGGTATGGATTGGTGACCAGTACATGATGCGATGGTGGACGCAAAGGAAAACCATTGATTTGAGGAGTGTAAATAATGAGGTAGTCCGAGTCGAGTCTCTTGATTTAAAAGGAGCGCCAACGATAATATCTTCTATGATTTGCTCGGAGGTATGTGAAAAAGGGTGTGAAACATACCTTGCGTATGTGTTTGGAAGTAAAGAGACGGAAAGGAAACTTGAATTGGTACCGTGGTTTGTGAGTATTCAGATGTTTTCTTGAGGAGTTCTGGGATTGCCACGGTTCGAGAAGTGGAATTGACATCGAAGTTGTACCGGTACTACGCCGATTTCAATAGCCCCGTATCGTATGGCATTAACGAATTAAAGGAATTGAAGGTTCAATTGCAAGAATTAACGGATAGAGGTTTCGCTCGACCGAGTTTTTCTCCATGGGCGCTTTGTATTGTTTGTGAAGAAGAAGGACGAGAACCATGAGGTTGTGCATCGACTATCGTCAACTCAATAAAGTGACGATAAAGAATAAATATCCATTGCCACGAATTGACGATTTGTTTGATCAATTAAAGGGAGCCTCGGTGTTTTCAAAGATAGATTTGAGGTCGGGTACTATCGGTTGAGGTCCGAGAATCGGACATACCAAAACCGCTTTTAGAGCGAGTACGGTCACTACGAATTCTTGGTGATCTTGTTTGGGCTCACTAATGCCCTGCGGTGTTTATGGATTTAATGAATAGAATTTTCAGGCCATACTTGGATCGGTTCGTAGTTGTATTTATCGATGACATTTTGGTCTATTCGAGAGATGAAACCGAACATCTTGAACACCGAGGCTAGTGTTGCAAATCTTACGAGATAAGCGAGTTATCATAAAGTTCATAAATGTGAATTTTGGTTGAAAGAGGTTAGCTTTTGGGGCACGTGGTGTCGCATCGGTGTCGGTGGACCGAACAAAATTCAGCCATAGTCGATTGGAAACCACCAAGGAATGTTCTGAAGTTAGGAGCTTTTGGGGCTTGGTTATTACCGACGATTTTTAAAAGGTTTCTCGACGATAGCCACGCCAATGACGGCTTACTCCAAAAGGATGTTAAGTTCGAATGGACGGAGAAATGTCAAAAAGTTTCGATCAATCGAAAGCTTATTTGGTGAAGCCCCAATTCTAGTGCAACCCGAATCGGGCAAAGAGTTTGTCATTTATAGTGGCGCATCCCTACTTGGGTTGGGTTGCGTATTGATGCAAGAAAGGCGAGTTGTGGCCTATCGTCGAGACAATTAAAGCCACATGAGAAAAATTATCCGACCCATGATCTCGAATTGGTCGCCATCGATTCGCCTTAAAGATATGGCGACATTACTTATTTGGTGAGAAGTGCCATGTGTATTCGGATCACAAAAGTCTCAAATATTTGATGACCCAAACAGACTTAAATCTGTGACAAAGGCGATGGCTCGAGTTGTTAAAAGATTATGAGCTCGTCATTGATTATCACCGGGAAGGGCTGATGTGGTTGCGGATGCCTTAAGCGGAAATCCTTTGTTTGCTTTATGAGCGATGAATGTACACTTGTCTATCCTACCCGACAATGTGTTAGTAGCTGAATTGAAAGCCAAACCATTATTGATATGTCAAATTCGTGAAGCTCGAGAAAGTCGACGATGAGTTGGTTGCAAAGCGGATGAGTGTGTTCGAACAAGGACTCGGAATTTCAAATCGATGATGACGATTGTTTGAGGTTGAAGTCGTCGTGTGTTCCAAAGAATTGAACTTATTCCAATAATTTTGAAGCGAAGCCCATTGTAGCTGAATGGCAATCCACCCGGGAGTACGAAGATGTACAACGATTTGAAACGTCGGTTTTGGTAGCATGGTATGAAGCGAGACATCTCGATTTTGTTTGAGATGTTTAATATGTCAACAAGTGAAAGCGGAACATCAAGTGCCTTGAGGATTACTTCACCGATCACGATACCCGAGTGGAAATGGGATCGAGTCACAATGGACTTTGTATCCGGACCGCCATTGTCGGTGAGTAAGAAGGATGCGATTTGGGTCGTTGTCGATGACCGACTAAGTCGGCTCACTTTATCCCAGACGCACGGATTTTCAATGGACAAACTAGCCGAATTATGCGTTTCTCGATTGTGAGATTACACGGGTGCCTATTTCCATCGTGTCGGATAGAGATTCGAGATTTACCTTGCGATTTTGGAAGAAGTTGCAAGAAGCTTTGGGTACCAAGTTGCATTTCAGACCGCCTTTCACCCCAAACCGATGGTCAATCCGAGCGGATAATTCAAATACTCGAGGATATGTTGAGATGTTGTATCCTTGAGTTTAGTGGTTCATGGAGCAGTATCGCCTTTGATTGAATTAAACACAACAATAGCTTTCAATCAAGTATTAAGATGGCGCCTTACGAGGCTTTATACGATTCGTAAATGCCGTACCCCATTATTCTGGTGAACTTAGTGAAGGTAAATTCTTGAGGTTGATTTGGTTAAGGATCTTTGAGCAAAGAGTTCGAGTAATTCGTGAAAGTTTGAAAGTCGCGCCGGATCGCCAAAAGTCGTATGCGGATTTGAAAAGAAAAGATATTGAATATCGGGTTGGAGACAAGGTCTTTCTCAAAGTTTCACCTTGGAAGAAGGTGCTTAGATTTGGTCGTAAGGGCAAATTGAGTCCGAGGTTCATAGGGCCATATGAAGTATCCGAACGAGTTGGGCGATCGCATATCGATTAATTTTGCCCCTAAGCTCGAAAGGATTCACAATGTTTTCATGTCTCGATGCTTGACGATATAGGTCGATCCATCGCACGTAATTGCTCCATCGAGATTGAGATTCAGCCTAATTTGAGCTATGAAGAGGAACCGGTTCGCATTATGAGGCGTGAAGTAAAAGAGTTGCGCAATAGGAAAATCCCGTTAGTGAAGGTGTTGTGGCATAAACACGGAATGGAAGAAGCCACTTGGGAACTTGAGGACTCTATGAAAGAGAGATACGAGCCTATTCTACGGTAAGATTTTCGGGACGAAAATTTCTTAAGTGGGGAGAGTTGTGACATCCCTAAATTGACCCTAGTCGGAAAGTGGTTTGGGACCACTAAACCGAGTCATAATAATAATTAACCATCATAATTGATGCTCATTATATGTATATATGCATGTGTGAAAATTTCATGTTTGGATTTTGTTAATTGAAAGTGAATTTTTATCAAATAGGACTTATGTGAGAAAATTTAGAAATGTGCTAGGCAAATGTAAGGTGGCCTATTAATACATGTGGGAAAGTGTTGTCCTTGCATGTCAAATTAGCCAAAATGAAGCATGATGGCCGGCCATACTATGGGTGGAAACATGTCTCCAACATGTTAGACTAGTGATGCATGTAGGAAATAATAAATTAAGAAAGTTAGCGTTAAAGAAATGGAAAAAAGAAAATGATGATAACAAAAAAAAAAAAAGAGTGTGGATGCTTTCCCCCCCCTTGCCGTACATGAGAGAAACAAAACAAAGAAAGAAAGAAAAAAAATGTTCATTCTCTCATTTTCTCCTTGCTTGGCGAATGTACTAAGAAGAAAGGGGAAGCTTGAGAAAATCAGCCATGGGAGTTTGCTAGACTAAGGTATGTTGATGTTATCCATGAGATTTATGCATGTTTTTAGTTGATAGTTTGAGTTCCACCTAACCCATGGTCTAAACCTTTACCATGAAATGGGGATGATATTCGCCATGGGTGTTGTCTTCTTGGTATCATTGATGTTTGATGTTTGATGTTGTGGTGGTGAGGCATGAAGATGAGTTAAGGTTCAACTAAGGTGGATTTGTGGATGTTATTTGCATGCTAAAGGTAAAGCTTGTAATGATGCATGGTATGGTGTTGTATGGCATTTGGCCATGGTAGGGAATAAAAGGAAACTATGTTCGTTGTTCATGTCATTTGAATGAGAAGTGCTAGTAAGGTGAAGTACAAATGTTAGTGTTTGATTTACTAGTGTATATATGCATACTAGCCTAGTTGTGAACTTGAATCAAATTGGTGTTAAGTCGATACAAGCGACCTTACTTGTTGAATGTATCAAGTGTGGAAATCGGCCTTAACATGAATGTGTATGTTGACCACATGAGCGAATACATATGTTGATGTGTATATTCGGCCTTAGGTAGCCTATTGAGGGCCTTAGCTTTTCCTTGATGCTTGAATGAATTGTATTGAATTGCTTGATGTAATATAAAATGTGCATGACCAATGTGTATCCAAGCAAAAGGGTGGCCATATGACCATTTAAACTCCTTGTCATATTCGGCCATAAGCAAGCATAATGAGGTTTTAATAAGTTAAATTTGTGTGAACTAGCTCAAGAACTCAAAGGATCAAAGTTGGACAAGGGAAAGACAAAGTAATTGAATAGCCATTGAAAGCGTGCGACAACATCCGAGGTAAGTCATTAAGCATATATTTGGTATTGATTTAAATGATCATAATATATATGCAATTGTGTTTAATGAATTGATGTGTAAATGAAAATGTATGTGTATGGAATGATGCCATTGTTGAATGTATAAAGGCAGCAAAATGCATAAGGTATTGGTCACGGCACTAAGTGTGCGGGTATAAATGGACACGGTGACAAGATTGGCACTAAGTGTGCGGGTTTAAATTGTACAGCACTAAGTGTGCGAGTTTGATTCTATAGCACTAAGTGTGCGAGCTGAAAATATATAGCACTAAGTGTGCGGATTCACTATATGCTCTTGTATTACAATTGGCATTGAGTGTGCGACATTATCGAGTTAATCCGGACAGCGAATCGGGTAAGTACCTTGAGCTCATGACGAATAGGCAATATGTTCATGCTCGGGGTTGAGCTTGGTAAGCTTTAAATCTATGTGATGATTGCAATTGTGTGATTGTGGTGAAAATGAGTTAGTGTGTGAAAATGCCTCAAATATCTTATCGTATAAATATGAAATGTGGATGTATGACTTGGTATGAGATTGAACCGAAAGGTCCGAGGAATTATGGTATAGTTCGATATGGATGAAGTACCTAGCCTTGTTTCATTGTTTCACTTTGTGATGAATTTAGCTAATGGATAATTGTAAAGTGCTTATGACTTCTTGAGTTATAAACTCACTCGGTGTTTTCTTGTCACCCATTTTAGGTCTCTTGGACTCGTATTGTTGCGTGCTCGGAACCGTCGTTGAAGTCATCACACGGCTGAAATATTTTGGTATTGTCTTCGTTGTTGAAGAACATTTGGCATGTATAGGCTATTATATTTTGTTGAGCTGTGGGTTGTAAACTTTAAGCCATGTGAAAATGGCCTATGTGGTCGTCGAGTGGGATGCTAGAACCTATAGCCACGAGTCTTAGAAACTTTAATTTTGATAAGGTGGCCATAATTTGTGTCATGTTTGATGGATGATTAAGGCCAAGGAAAGATTCATGAAATTGGCATAGTCTACTGCAGTAACTGTTGCGGACAGCAGCAGTGAGGTGAGATTGAAAAATCACAAAAATAGTAGAAGTAGAATTAAATAGTGAACAAATTATGAAATTGAACCTTGATGAGTCTAGTTTAATATGGATGGAACGAAACGACCATATGAGCAGTATATTGAGAGATATTAAAGTTCTCGTGAGACAGGGCCAGAACGGTTTCTGGGTCCCCTGTCGTGACTTTGAAAATTTACTATAAATTATCCAGAAAGAATTAGAAGTCATGTCTTATATGTGCAGATTCCATTTTGAGTCTAGTTTCATTAGAAACAAACGGAACCAGTATTAAAGCCCTGTACAGAGAGATATTCAAGTTTTAACGCGCGAAGGTCAGTGTAGTCGACTTCTGTAACATTGGTGACTTTAACTAATAAACTGTACCAATTGGCCCAACCAAAAATTCTAGAAATAAATCCATGGATAGATATATGAGTCTAAATTCAGGGAAAATTTATGGAATCAGTTTCTGTGTTTCGAAACTCGAGATATGATTTTTAAGGCGACAGTGACGCAGTTTTCCAGCCTGTCTGGAAATGCCAAATTGGTTGGTACCTTGAGAAGATTTGGCCCATTAACCCTCGTGTCCGACAATCGCGGCGGTCACGGGTTCGGGTGTTACATTTCATTGGTATCGAGCTATGGTTTAGTCGGTTCTAGGACTACCATAGCGTGTGAATCTAGCTATACATGCCAAATTGTTAGTGCTTAATAATGTGATGACTTGACGGTTGAAATTTTTGTTTTGATTAGCAATGGAACCCGGGTAGAGACCCTTGGCGGATGGCGTTGAAAGTCTAGCGGCTGCTCTGCGCAAGGGACACCGCCGTTGAGCCTCGATCATCTGCGAATAATCAAAATGAAGGGTGAAACAAGCCTTCTTCACCATGATGAATGAGTGGGTCGCGCAATATGCCCGAACCAACCCGGCTGTCCAACCATTCCGAATTTAAATACTCCACCCCAAGAGCCGCAATGCCTCCGATTCTTCGATCTGTGAGGTGAGTAAACCACTGTGGACTTGATTAGGAAGCGTGGGGCCGAGGAGTTCAAGGCCATAATTCTTGATGATGCCGAAAAGGCCGAGTTTCGCTCGATAACACCATTAGAGTGTTAGATGAATCATGCACACCCGATGAATGTCTTAAGTGTGCTATATCCTTGTTTGAGACTCGACTTACTATTGGTGGAGGACTTTAATTTCCATAGTCCCAAATGAGCGAGTTACTTGGGATTTCTTTCAATCCAATTTGAAAGAAATACATTAGTCAACAGTTCATCGATCGAAGCGTAAGGAATTCTTGGAACTCAAGCAAGGCGGATGATCAGATCTGAATCTGAACATGAGTTCGTAAGACTTAGTCGGTATGCTCTGGAGTGTGTGGCTGATGAGGTTGCGATGTGCAAAAGATTTGAAGAAGGATTGAATGAAGAGTTAAAGTTACTAGTGGGAATTTTGGAGATAAAGGAGTTCGTGACACTAGTCGAGCGAGCACGCAAGGCGGAAGAACTTGGGAAGGAGAAGAAGAAGGCTGAATTTGAAGCAAGAGATTACCGTAAAAGATCGACGAGTAAAGCTCCGTTCTCGGCTGTAAAGAGGTTCGTGGAGGACACCGATGAAGTCGAGGACGATGCGGGAATTTCCATTAGAGCCCGACCATTGGCGGACTCGAGCTACTTGATAGCTAGTGTGGGCAATAATCGTCAAGAGAGACTGAATGCCCCCAATGTGGAAGGCGACACCTAGGTGAATGTTGGGGTAAGTCATTAATAGGGCTGTTATGGATGCGGTTCGAAGGACCACTTCATTAGAGATTGCACGGAGCTAGATGAGAGGAATAAGACGCAAGGTGCAAGACCTAATGGAACGACGGTGGAGGTAGGCCCCAGAGAATCTCTGGAGGTAGGGGTGGTAATCGAGAGGAGCCTCTAATCTGGCTGTCCGATCCGAGACCGTGCTCTGCTAGAGCATATGCCATCCGCGCACGAGAGGAGGCATCCTCCCCGACGTTATCTTTGGTACTTTTACTCTCTTTGATACTATTGTGATTGCATTGATTGACCCGGCTCTACTCACTCATATGTATGTGAAACCTTAGCATCTAGTAAGACTCTACCGTTGAGTCTCTTGAGTTCGTAATTCAGTGTCAAACCCTTTGGGTCAATACGTGCTCGTTGATAAAGTGTGCAAGAGATGCACCCTAATAATTCGAGAATCTGTTTCCTACCGATCGATGCTTCTACCATTTCATGAATTCGATGTTATTCTTGGTATGGATTGGTGACCGTACATGATGCGATGGTGGACGCAAAGGAAAACCATTGATTTGAGGAGTGCAAATAATGAGGTAGTCCGAGTCGAGTCTCTTGATTTAAAAGGAGCGCGTGATAATATCTTCTATATTTGCTCGGAGGTATGTGAAAAGGGTGTGAAACATACCTTGCGTATGTGTTTGGAAGTAAAGAGACGGAAAGGAAACTTGAATCGGTACAGTGGTTTGTGAGTATTGGATGTTTTTCACGAGGAGTTCTGGGATTGCCACCGGTTCGAGAAGTGGAATTCGACATCGAAGTTGTACCGGTACTACGCCGATTTCAATAGCCCGTGTCGTATGGCATTAACGGAATTAAAGGAATTGAAGGTTCAATTGCAAGAATTAACGGATAGAGGTTTCGCTCGACCGAGTTTTTCTCCATGGGGCGCTTTGTATTGTTTGTGAAGAAGAAGGACGAACCATGAGGTTGTGCATCGACTATCGTCAACTCAATAAAGTGACGATAAAGAATAAATATCCATTGCCACGAATTGACGATTTGTTTGATCAATTAAAGGGAGCCTCGGTGTTTTCAAAGATAGATTTGAGGTCGGGTACTATCGGTTGAGGGTCCGAGAATCGGACATACCAAAACCGCTTTTAGAGCGAGGTACGGTCACTACTGAATTCTTGGTGATCTTGTTTGGGCTCACTAATGCCCTTGCGGTGTTTATGGATTTAATGAATAGAATTTTCAGGCCATACTTGGATCGGTTCGTAGTTGTATTTATCGATGACATTTTGGTCTATTCGAGAGATGGCGAACATCTTGAACACCGAGGCTAGTGTTGCAAATCTTACGAGATAAGCGATTATCGCAAAGTTCAATAAATGTGAATTTTGGTTGAAAGAGGTTAGCTTTTGGGGCACGTGGTGTCCGCATCGGTGTCGAGGTGGACCGAACAAAATTACCGCCATAGTCGATTGGAAACCACCAAGGAATGTTACGAAGTTAGGAGCTTTTTGGGGCTTGCGGTTATTACCGACGATTTTAAAAGGTTTCTCGACGATAGCCACGCCAATGACGGCTACTCCAAAAGGATGTTAAGTTCGAATGGACGGAGAAATGTCGAAAAGTTTCGATCAACTGAAAGCTTATTTGATGAAGCCCCAATTCTAGTGCAACCCGAATCGGGCAAAGAGTTTGTCATTTATAGTGACGCATCCCTACTTGGGTTGGGTTGCGTATTGATGCAAGAAAGGCGAGTTGTGGCCTATCGTCGAGACAATTAAAGCCACATGAGAAAAATTATCCGACCCATGATCTCGAATTGGTCGCCATCGTATTCGCCTTAAAGATATGGCGACATTACTTATTTGGTGAGAAGTGCCATGTGTATTCGGATCACAAAAGTCTCAAATATTTGATGACCCAAACAGACTTAAATCTGTGACAAAGGCGATGGCTCGAGTTGTTAAAAGATTATGAGCTCGTCATTGATTATCACCGGGAAGGGCTGATGTGGTTGCGGATGCCTTAAGCGAAATCACTTTGCTTGCTTTATGACGATGAATGTACACTTGTCTATCCTACCCGACAATGTGTTAGTAGCTGAATTGAAAGCCAAACCATTATTGATACGTCAAATTCGTGAAGCTCGAGAAAGTCGACGATGAGTTGGTTGCAAAAGCGGGATGAGTGTGTTCGAACAAGGACTCGAATTTCAAATCGATGATGACGATTGTTTGAGGTTGAAGTCGTCTGTGTGTTCCAAAGAATTGGAACTTATTCCAATAATTTTGAACGAAGCCCATTGTAGCTGAATGGCAATCCACCCGGGAGTACGAAGATGTACAACGATTTGAAAGCGTCGGTTTTGGTAGCATGGTATGAAACGAGACATCTCGATTTTGTTTGAGATGTTTAATATGTCAACAAGTGAAAGCGGAACATCAAGTGCCTTGAGATTACTTCACCGATCACGATACCCGAGTGGAAATGGGATCGAGTCACAATGGACTTTGTATCCGGACCGCCATTGTCGGTGAGTAAGAAGGATGCGATTTGGGTCGTTGTCGATAGGCAGACTAAGTCGGCTCACTTTATCCCCGTCACGGATTTTTCAATGGACAAACTAGCCGAATTGTACGTTTCTCAGATTGTAAGATTACACGGGGTGCCTATTTCCATCGTGTCGGATAGAGATTCGAGATTTACCTTGCGATTTTGGAAGAAGTTGCAAGAAGCTTTGGGTACCAAGTTGCATTTCAACACCGCCTTTCACCCCCAAGCGATGGTCAATCCGAGCGGATAATTCAAATACTCGAGGATATGTTGAGATGTTGTATCCTTGAGTTTAGTGGTTCATGGGAGCAGTATCGCCTTTGATTGAATTCGCTACAACAATAGCTTTCAATCAAGTATTAAGATGGCGCCTTACGAGGCCTTATACGATTCGTAAATGCCGTACCCCATTATTCTCGGTGAACTTAGTGAAGGTAAATTCTTGAGGTTGATTTGGTTAAGGATGCCGAGCAAAGAGTTGGAGTAATTCGTGAAAGTTTGAAAGTCGCCGGATCGCCAAAAGTCGTATCGGATTTGAAAAGAAAAGATATTGAATATCGGGTTGGAGACAAGGTCTTTCTCAAAGTTTCACCTTGGAAGAAGGTGCTTAGATTTGGTCGTAAGGGCAAATTGAGTCCGAGGTTCATAGGGCCATATGAAGTATCCGAACGAGTTGGGCCAGTCGCATATCGATTAATTTTGCCCCCTGAGCTCGAAAGGATTCACAATGTTTTTCATGTCTCGATGCTTCGACGATATAGGTCTGATCCATCGCACGTAATTGCTCTATCTGAGATTGAGATTCACCTAATTTGAGCTATGAAGAGGAACCGGTTCGCATTATGAGGCGTGAAGTAAAAGAGTTGCGCAATAGGAAAATCCGTTAGTGAAGGTGTTGTGGCATAAACACGGAATGGAAGAAGCCACTTGGGAACTTGAGGACTCTATGAAAGAGCGATACCGAGCCTATTTCTGGTAAGATTTTGGGACGAAAATTTCTTAAGTGGGGAGAGTTGTGACATCCCTAAATTGACCCTAGTCGGAAAGTGGTTTGGGACCACTAAACCGAGTCATAATAATAATTAACCATCATAATTGATGCTCATTATATGTATATATGCATGTGTGAAAATTTCATGTTTGGATTTTGTTAATTGAAAGTGAATTTTTATCAAATAGGACTTATGTGAGAAAATTTAGAAATGTGCTAGGCAAATGTAAGGTGGCCTATTAATACATGTGGGAAAGTGTTGTCCTTGCATGTCAAATTAGCCAAAATGAAGCATGATGGCCGGCCATACTATGGGTGGAAACATGTCTCCAACATGTTAGACTAGTGATGCATGTAGGAAATAATAAATTAAGAAAGTTAGCGTTAAAGAAATGGAAAAAAGAAAATGATGATAACAAAAAAAAAAAAGAGTGTGGATGCTTTCCCCCCCCTTGCCGTACATGAGAGAAACAAAAACAAAGAAAGAAAGAAAAAAAAAATGTTCATTCTCTCATTTTCTCCTTGCTTGGCCGAATGTACTAAGAAGAAAGGGGGGGAAGCTTGAGAAAATCAGCCATGGGAGTTTGCTAGACTAAGGTATGTTGATGTTATCCATGAGATTTATGCATGTTTTTAGTTGATAGTTTGAGTTCCACCTAACCCATGGTCTAAACCTTTACCATGAAATGGGGATGATATTCGGCCATGGGTGTTGTCTTCTTGGTATCATTGATGTTTGATGTTTGATGTTGTGGTGGTGAGGCATGAAGATGAGTTAAGGTTCAACTAAGGTGGATTTGTGGATGTTATTTGCATGCTAAAGGTAAAGCTTGTAATGATGCATGGTATGGTGTTGTATGGCATTTGGCCATGGTAGGGAATAAAAGGAAACTATGTTCGTTGTTCATGTCATTTGAATGAGAAGTGCTAGTAAGGTGAAGTACAAATGTTAGTGTTTGATTTACTAGTGTATATATGCATACTAGCCTAGTTGTGAACTTGAATCAAATTGGTGTTAAGTCGATACAAGCGACCTTACTTGTTGAATGTATCAAGTGTGGAAATCGGCCTTAACATGAATGTGTATGTTCGGCCACATGAGCGAATACATATGTTGATGTGTATATTCGGCCTTAGGTAGCCTATTGAGGGCCTTAGCTTTTCCTTGATGCTTGAATGAATTGTATTGAATTGCTTGATGTAATATAAAATGTGCATGACCAATGTGTATCCAAGCAAAAGGGTGGCCATATGACCATTTAAACTCCTTGTCATATTCGCCATAAGCTAGCATAATGAGGTTTTAATAAGTTAAATTTGTGTGAACTAGCTCAAGAACTCAAAGGATCAAAGTTGGACAAGGGAAAGACAAAGTAATTGAATAGCCATTGAAAGCGTGCGACAACATCCGAGGTAAGTCATTAAGCATATATTTGGTATTGATTTAAATGATCATAATATATATGCAATTGTGTTTAATGAATTGATGTGTAAATGAAAATGTATGTGTATGGAATGATGCCATTGTTGAATGTATAAAGGCAGCAAAATGCATAAGGTATTGGTCACGGCACTAAATGTGTGGGTATAAATGGACACGGTGACAAGATTGGCACTAAGTGTGCGGGTTTAAAATTGTACAGCACTAAGTGTGCGAGTTTGATTCTATAGCACTAAGTGTGCGAGCTGAAAATATATAGCACTAAGTGTGCGGATTCACTATATGCTCTTGTATTACAATTGGCACTGAGTGTGCGACATTATCGAGTTAATCCCGGACAGCGAATCGGGTAAGTACCTTGAGCTCATGACGAATAGGCAATATGTTCATGCTCGGGGTTGAGCTTGGTAAGCTTTAAATCTATGTGATGATTGCAATTGTGTGATTGTGGTGAAAATGAGTTAGTGTGTGAAAATGCCTCAAATATCTTATCGTATAAATATGAAATGTGGATGTATGGCTTGGTATGAGATTGAACCGAAAGGTCCAGGAATTATGGTATAGTTCCGATATGGATGAAGTACCTAGCCTTGTTTCATTGTTTCACTTTGTGATGAATTTAGCTAATGGATAATTGTAAAGTGCTTATGACTTACTGAGTTATAAACTCACTCGGTGTTTTCTTGTCACCCATTTTAGGTCTCTTGGACTCGTATTGTTGCGTGCTCGGAACCGTCGTTGAAGTCATCACACCGGCTGAAATATTTTGGTATTGTCTTCGTTGTTGAAGAACATTTGGCATGTATAGGCTATTATATTTTGTTGAACTGTGGGTTGTAAACTTTAAGCCATGTGAAAATGGCCTATGTGGTCGTCGAGTGGGATGCTAGAACCTATAGCCACGAGTCTTAGAAACTTTAATTTTGATAAGGTGGCCATAATTTGTGTCATGTTTGATGGATGATTAAGGCCAAGGAAAGATTCATGAAATTGGCATAGTCTACTGCAGTAACTGTTGCGGACAGCAGCAGTGAGGTGAGATTGAAAAATCACTAAAAATAGTATAAGTAGAATTAAATAGTGAATAAATTATGAAATTGAACCTTGATGAGTCTAGTTTAATATGGATGGAACGAAACGACCATATGAGCAGTATATTGAGAGATATTAAAGTTCTCGTGAGACAGGGCCAGAACGGTTTCTGGGTCCCCTGTCGTGACTTTGAAAATTTACTATAAATTATCCAGAAAGAATTAGAAATCATGCCTTATATGTACAGATTCCATTTTGAGTCTAGTTTCATTAGAAACAAACGGAACCAGTATTAAAGCCCTGTACAGAGAGATATTCAAGTTTTAACGCGCGAAGGTCAGTGTAGTCGACTTCTGTAACATTGGTGACTTTAACTAATAAACTGTACCAATTGGCCCAACCAAAAATTCTAGAAATAAATCCATTGATAGATATATGAGTCTAAATTCAGGGAAAATTTACAGAATCAGTTTTTGTGTTTTGAAACTTGAGATATGATTTTTATGGCGACAGTGACGCAGTTTTCCAGCCTGTCTGGAAATGCCAAATTGGTTGGTACCTTGAGAAGATTTGGCCCATTAACCCCTCGTGTCCGACACCGGCGACGGTCACGGGTTCGGGGTGTTACATTCAAACTTACCAAGCTCGACCCCAAATATAAACATAGCGCCTATTAGCCATGAACTCAAGGTACTTACCCGATCCGCTGTCCGTGATCAACTCAATAGTGTCGCACACTCAGTGTCAATAGTAATTCAAAAGCATATAGCGAGTCCGCACACTTAGTGCTATATAAGCAACTCGCACACTTAGTGCTACATGATCAAACTCGCACACTTAGTGCTGTACAAGTTTTTAAACCCGCACACTTAGTGCCATTCTCATGATCACAAATGTTTATACCCGCACACTTAGTGCCGAAATCAACAACTCAATACATCTCACCTCTTTTCCTTCCATTCAATACTTCCATCACCACATACACACATGTATATAAATTCATCATTCCTTTTGGCATAATTACATAGACATTATGTCTATTCAAATCAATACAAAATATATGCTTAGTGACTTACCTTGTGTTGGGTAAAACAGTCCAAGTCGGCTACTCGATGACCTTCGTCTTTCCCTTGCTTGATTCTCCTTCTTTAACTCCTTGTGCTTAATCTTGATGCAAGTATAGCCAAACCCCTTCCTAATCCTCTTCCAAACCAAACATGAAGCAAAAATTCCCTCTTCTTCCTTAGGATTTTCGGTCAAGAGAGAATGAAAGGATGATCAATTTTTTTCTTTTCTTTTCTTCAATACACGGCAATAGGGGGTTCACTCACACATTTTTTTCATTCTTTATTACCCATGCTTATTTGTTTATTTCTTTTCTCCCTAATGCACCAACAAAACATGTCCATGACATGTTTTGCCCATCCTCATTGTCATGGCCGCCACCTCTTATAAAAGAGGGATATTTGACATGCAAGGCCATTGTTTTGCATGCATGCTTTAATTAGTCATTACACATTCCCCCATCATACTTCCAAAGTTTTCTACTAGGTCTTTTCTAGTGAAATTCACATTTATAACTCTAAATCAAAACATCAAAAAATGTCACACATGAGTTAACACATATTATAGGCAATAAAATAAATATTAAATTATTTTTATGCCTCGGTTTTGTGGTCCCGAAACCACATTCCGACTAGGGTCGTTTTAAGGCTGTCACAAAATAATGGAAAATGTGGGCTGCCATAAGAGGGAGAAGTGTTCGGCTTGGTTAAGGTAGAAATTGCATGTGTTTCATTATACGAACCTAGGGACTAAATCATAAAAATGTGAAAGGTTAGGGGTAAAATGGTCATTTGGACCATGGGTGGAATTTAGACTTGAAAAGCATAATGTAGACTGTTAATGATTTAATTTTGTTGTTATATACCCCGAGGAACAAATTCCGGAGGTCGAGGAAAACGAAAGATTTTAGAATAACCAGGACACGACATCAAAACGAATACCAGGTAAGTTTGGATAACTTAAAGTATACTCATAATGTGTCTAATTATATGATTTATGAATGAATGATGATTGTATTTATTGATGGCTTGAAATTACATGGATTGCAACTCTGATAATGATATGTTGAAAAATTGTCTCGGTTGAGGTTAAAAAGGAAATTCGATGGATAAACCATGCTTGACATGTGAATTGAGATCTTGCATGTGTTGCAGTAAGGATTTAGCCCAGACGGGTAATCTGTTGATCTCAATTATGAAAAGGATCTAGCCCGGATGGGTGTTTCTTTGGATGATTGAGCCTTCTGAAGAATATATGTGCATTACAGATTTAGCCTAGATGGGTAATCCGATTTGGGGTCTGAATTTAGCCTGGACTGGTAATCCCGACATCACCTTATGAGTTTACGATACGGGGAATTTAGCCTGGACTGGTAATTCTGATGTAAGATGTGAGGTTTGCGGGAGTGCATACCTGAAATGATTATCCTTATGAATTGACGGATTATGGATACTCCATCGAGATTTCCTAGAAACTCAACGAGATTAATATGAGATATATGTACAAAATGAGATGTTAAATGATGATCTCATCTAAGATAAATTATATGGTGCTTTGTTATATGACTAATTCATTGATTGAGTGTATGTGATAGGGAAACCATTACATGCTTATTGATTTTATTACCCAATTTGGTTGCATGCTAATTACTTGGTAAGTTTACTTTCTGATTATTCGAGCTTACTGAGCATGTAAATGCTTACCCCTTTCTGTTCCCTACTTTTCAGAGCTCAAGGACTCGTAAAGATTGGAAGACGGTTGGGAAAGCCAGCACACTATCAAATGGGCTAGCTTTGGTATAGAGACATTTCTATTATGTTCAATGGCATGTATAGGACTTTTGAGTATTTTGTTATATGTGTAATTTGATTTGCCAAATGAAGGCATGTAAAGATATACCTATCTTTTTGTATATGGCCATAGGAATTGGCTTATTTTGAAGTGGGCTATGACCTACAAATCTATGCAGGTTTACACTTCATATAATGGTTTGTTTCCAATTGGCAATGAGTCACAAGAACGATACAATCTTGAATGTGTTAAAGAGACATGGAAACCCATAAATACAAGATGGGGAATAACTTATCATGTATGAAACCAATGATATGAGGTATGAAACCAATGATATGAGGTTTCCATACAATGAGTTTTGCCAAGATCATTTATAAGAATATAATCATGTTTTACTTTGTATTTGGTAATCGTTAAGTATAAGTGATGAAAAGGGTGACCAAAGGCTTGGAAATAGCCTATTAGGGTCCACACGGTTAGACACACGGGCCACTCCCATGGGTGTGTGGTATGGCCGTGTGTCTCTTGTACCTAAAATTTTAAGTTAGTGTTGTACTCGAGCTAGCCACACAGGCGTGTGTCTTGGCCGTATGCCCCTAATTTTATGACAAGGGTAAAGTCAGTATTGCACATGGGCTGAGGGCATGGGCGTGTACCAAGCCACACGGGCGTGTGTGACCACACGGCCCCACCCACACGGGCGTGTGACCTTTGAAAACAAGAGAAATTTTCTAACGTTCCCAAAGTTTACCGAATGTTCCCAGTTTTGTCTTGAACTGGCCCTAAGTATGTTTTAGGCCTCGAAGGCCCGTGTAAGGGATGAAATGTACATATGTGAAAAGTTTTAAATTTGAGTTAAATTTGTGACCTGATTTAACATGTTTGTGAATGCAAAATCCCGGAAACGCCTCGAACCCTATCCCGGGGTCAGATACGAGTGAAGGGTGTTACACTTCCATTATATCAATAATCTTGCTGAGGATATAAATTACATTGAGAATAGAGGTGGAACCCTTATTGAAACACATACAATCTCGGTTGGAGAGATCACCCGAACTTAAGATGGGGAGGAATCCAAGGAGGAGGTAACAAATCAATTTAAGTTAAAAATACTAATTACCTACCTCCTTATTTACAGAAACCCTAGGACAGAACCAACCCAAGTGACCATACTGCATGTGGTCAATGTCTGGATAGAATTGAGGGAGAGATGCAGTCAATGAGAATATATAACACCCCTTACCCTATACAATGTTGGAATAGGTGTAACACCCCTTACCCATGTCCGACACCGGGACAGGATACGAGGCATTACCGGACTTAAACATACACATACATGTAAAACCGGGCCATAAAATTTCAACCAATTCAAAAAATTCAACACATGCATATTGATCACATGATTTCGTGATAGGTTTTAAATATTTATAATTAATCGTTCTTGAAACTAACTATTATCACGATGTAGGCAAGTGTACCTATCGAACAGTAGTATAGTTTTAGCAAGACCAGATTATCGAACCAAAAGGAACTAAAAGTACTAGTAATGACTGTCTTTTTATTATCTAGCCTAAGAATAAAGAGGTTTTGTTTTAACTAACTAATTATCTAAACTAAGAATTCACAGAGAATGGAATTGGGGAATTGCTTTTGGGAAAATCGATTGAGTTAAGACAATATCTAAGGAAAAATCCACCTAGACTGTACTTGTTATTTTGGCTCCGAACCGGACGGTTTATTCATTTAACTTGTTCCGTAGAGATCCCTAAGTTATGTTATTATCCCTATTCAAGACTAATAATGTCTAATCCTTAGATTGAATAATTGAGACCTTTCTCTAATTAACACCCTAGAGTTGCACTAACTCGATCTATGGATCCCCTTATTAGGTTTCACCCTAATCCGGAAAAATCTTGTCACCCTATGTCTAGGCGCGCAAACAACTCCGCTTAATTATGAAAATGTACTCTTAGACAGGGTCTATTCCTCCTCTAAATAAAAGCTTATCTTGAATCAGTATCTTGGGATATCAAAACAAGAATTAAGAACACATAATTAAGAACAAGTTAAATATTTATCATACAACTCAGAAAATAATAACAAGATTCATCTTAAGTTTCATTCCCCTGAGGTATTTAAGGGTTTTAGTTCATAACTAAATAAGAAAACATCTCAGAATAATAAAGAATAAAAAACATAAAGAAAACCCAAAACTCTTGAAGGGGAAATTAAGGAGAGATCTTCAGTTTTGATGGTGAATCTGGCTTCTGAGATGGATCAATTGGCTTCCTTGGAGTAATTCCTTACTCCATATTCTTTGTCTCTCATTTTCTTTCTCCTCTAGGGTGTATTTATAGGCTTTGGAATGCCTAAGAGCCCTCAAAGTAGCCTTTTCCGAATTGGACTCAAATTGGGCTCGGCAAGGACACGCCCGTGTGCGATTATTTCAGACCATGCTGGAGCCTGCCAAATTGACACGGCCGTGTGGTCTGCCTGTGTGAGGAGGTCTAGGTCGTGTTGATTTTGTACTTTGGCCCATTTTCTCCGTTTTTGGCCTGTTTCTCATTCCTTTCTATCTCCTATGCTCTCTTAAGTATAAAACATGAAATTAAAGCATTAGGAGCATCAAATTCACCAATTCTAATAGGAAATCATCCATAAAATGCATTAAACTTGGGGTAAAAATATGTATAAATTATGGTTTGTCAAATACCCCCACACTTAAGCATTTGCTTGTCCTCAAGCAAAATTCTCAACTTATAATCAAAATAAAATTTTCTCAACTTATAATTTCTATCGATAATATCTCAAAATAATCCATAGATAATCATACATTGAGAATTCAACTAAAAGAACATAAAAGTTTCAAACATTCCAAGTTGAGTATTTAATCATGCAAACATAGGTGTCTCCCATCATCTAAGTAATTACCTTTGATTCAGAGTATCACAGAGTTTCATATCCTCTCTAAAGATTCACTCAAATCACTCGAAGTGTTTAAGGACAATAAATGAAACACTCAATAGTCAATAATGAAAAGTCATTACCATAGGCTTGCATGAAAATCAAATCTCCACCACTATAATTTAAGATGATACATTAATCAAAAAGTCTTTATAGGGTTGTACTGAGGCTTGGTTAGGGGGTGTGGTCACATGCTGAAAGAAAGGGTTAGAATCGAGATTGAGTTGAAAAATTACTTAACTAGAAAAATAGCTAGTCATCAATTGCATGCAACAGAGCTCTGCTCAGAATATGGAATTTAAAAACTAAAGCTTACAAATAGAAGATCACTACTAATATGTATACATGTTTTTTTTTAAGAACAAGTTAAATAACATAGACTAACTAAGAACAAGATATAGCTAAGAAATTTATTCAACTCAAATCTTGACAAAAATAGGGATTAATTTAGGGGATTTCAACAATAATAGGTTAAGGGTTAATATTAAGGGTAATAAAAGAAATGGCTTGTTAGGCTCAATGGGGTTTACTAGGGGTTAATCGTGGAGGTAGACTTTTCATGGCATAAGTGGGTTAATCCTAAGTGCCTTAATCATTTTGACATATCAAATCAAATGGTGTGGTCTCGACATGCATAATCAAGCAAGTTCTAGAATAATAGGTCAATACTGAAGCACTCAAAGCAATAATAAAAGTGAGCATGAAAGAATTAATAGATGCTCAAAAGGCTAAAAAATCCCACCAAAAATTATGGCTTTTTGATGTTTAAAACTTGTGAATTCCAACTCAAAGTAATACTTAAACTTTAGGGAAACAACCTAGGATTTTAAATTCTTAAAGATCAACTTATCATGCTTGATTCTCTAATGTCTGGAGGTTTAAACAATTAATGCATAAATCCCTATGTTTTAATTCAATATATATCAATCAACGTCATAAATCAATCAAAATTTATCTTAAATACGATATGAGAGCTTTTCAAGAGAACAAGGTAGTCATTTAGGGATTTTTTTGATAACGAAATAAATACCCCCACACTTAAGATGTACATTGCCCTCAATGTACAAAGATAGATATTAGAATATAAAAATAAGATAGGGAGAGAAGTGAAACTTCCTTATGATAAATTCCTCGAACTGGAGTTTTGGAGAGTAATCAGTGGGAGAGTGGAGGAGGATTCTTCGGCGGTGGTAGAGGTTCATTAGTCCATAAGTCCTGCGCCAAAAGAATATTATATCTAGTGGTAGCTATGGTCGTGGTCGATGACGTGCCCGTGCGACATACACCATAAAAAGTAGGCGTCGCGGGTATTGATGACGCCAGTGCTCTCTCGCCTCTCCGTTATTGTGTGAGCCAAAATAGCTTGTAAGTACCTCAGGGATGGTGGGAGAACTGATACCTTGGAGCGGCTAGGATTGTAGGAGGTAGCGCTAGGGGCCAAAGTGTGCCAGCATTTCAAGGGAGAGAAGTGTATGTGGCAAGTGAGAGCATGTAGTTCATTCTTCTCCTTGAACTCCTCCGTATATAAGCCAGTGCATCATCGAACTCTGGGACGCTTAGCTGGCGGATTAATCCACCTAGGAAAAATTAGACCATGCCGGGATCATCGTAGTTTGTCATTACGTTCTGAAGATGGAACGTTGAGCATAGTTCCATAGTGAGCTCGAGGTTTTTTGGCTCAATGATCCCAAAGAACAGCTTCCAAGGGTTGGTGGTTAGGAGGGCCCGAATCATATCAGCTAACTGAACTTGTTCTACGGAAGCCTAATCGATGCAGCGACCCACAATTAAAGGTCGGGCCCGAAGTATTTGGAAAGGTTCTTCTTGGGGCCCTCGGGGGAACTGCAAGAGAGCGTGACGAATTTTCGTGGTTGGACCCGCGGAAGATGACGCTTCCTTCCTCTTCTTTGAAGTAGGTGTGGCAGTTTTCTTTCCTCGTGAAGATGACATGGTACCTGCAATCAAAACCATTAATTCATCATGAGGAATGATCAAAGTAAAATGAAGACAAATTTTAAATAAAAATCAGAATTTCAGCCACAACTACTAATATTAACCAAACATAACCAACATAATTATTTTGATAGCATAATTTTGTGACATTATCATTGTAATGGCATGAGAATGGGCATAGTAATGGCATATGTATGAGAAAATAGTGAGACTTTCCTAACAACTCGATTTAACATGAAATGTATGATAAATAATCTAATAATGCAGAAATAATGAACAAAATGGAAATAGTAAGAGAAAAATAAATATTATTTTAAAAATAAACATTAAAAGTAAGTAGAATAGAGGTGAAAAGAGTAAACAAATGTTAAGGGAGAGAAATCGGGCGTCAAAAATAGAGTTGGAGGCGGCGCACGAGCGTGGCAGGAAGGCCGTGTGGAATTTCAACGGCTAGGGTTAGGGTTTTTTTGAGTGGGGAAGACAATGAATAGTGCATGGTATTTATAGATTTTGGGGCACACGGCCAAGTAACACTCCCGTGTTCCCCAATTTCAGCCCGTGTGATTTGCGAATTTTGAATTTGGGCGCGTTTCACATTTAGTCCACGCCCGTGTTCCTTGGGCGTGTGGGTGACACGGCCATGTCGAACGACCGTGTCTGGCGTTGTTTACTTCTCCCACGCTCGTGTATGAAGACCCACTCCCGTGTCAATCTAACAGGTTCGACCATGGGTGCTAGACACGGGCGTGTCGCACACCCGTGCTGTTTTAACAGGTTCGCCCACGGTTTTTCCACACGGGCGTATCGTACGCCCGTGTTGTTTTGGCAGGCTTGACCACGGCCATGTCGTACGGCCGTGGCATTTTATCGTAGACCGTGTTTGGGGATATCTTTGCCCTATTTTCACACGGCCCTAAGCATGCCCGTGTGCTTGGCCGTGTCTCTGTGGAAAGCCTGTATTCAAGTGCTCCGTTAGTAAGTTAAGTGTTGAAGACTAAATTTTAAAGAAGTTAATACAGTTAGTGCTCGGGTTGCCTCTCGTGAAGCGCTTATTTATAGTCTAAGCTCGACTTACCTCTCCATTGAATGATCATGGTGGTTTGAGGAGTTTATACTCCTCATTCCTGCTATCAATCTCATCAAAATAAGGTTTTAAACGGGTGTTGTTTACCTTAAAAGTGTCAAACTTGGGATGACTCACCTCGACCGTATCGAATGGGAAAATGCTGAGTACCGTAGGAGGGATTTCTTCATTTAATGTGGTAGCAACAATGTGGGGATCTATGGTATCTAATAAGACTCTATCTCTAACCTTAAGTTGATTTAGAAAGGTATTGAGCTCGTTCTGTTGTAGATTCGGTTTGTCGGGTGTTCTCGGTTTATGCGTCCTCCATTCATCTAGCTCCTCAATTTGTAGCCTTCGATCTTCATGAATAGGTCCTCTACTATTGCTTGAGAATGACTCATGTATTTCCTTTAGACTCATTTCCTGCAAAGAAGGTTGCACCATATTGTCAGTTTTAATAGAATGGTTTAGACGATCACCTTCAATTTTCAATGTGTTGCCGGAATTACGAGCTTGAAGGGTGATTGTTTCATCTCCCACACGGAGTGTGAGTTCACCTATGCCAACATCAATAATTGTTTTAGCAGTTGCTAAAAAGGGCCTTCATAGAATTAAAAGAGTGTTGCTATCCTCTTCTATGTCTAGAACAATGAAGTTAACCGGAAATATAAATTTATCGATTTTAACTAGCACATCTTCAACAATACCCCTAGGGAATCTTATAGTTTTATCTGCTAACTGAATGCTCATCCTAGTTTGTTTGGGTTTCCAGAGACCTAGTTGCTTAAACATTTTGTAAGGCATGACGTTGATACTAGCCCCTAAATCAACTAAAGCATTATTAACATATAAACTACTAATTAAGCAAGGAATTGTAAAAATCCCTTGATCTTTTAACTTGTTCGGTAGCTTATTTTGCAGAATAGCTGAGCACATTGCGTTTAGCTCCACATGCGATGCCTCGTCCAACTTTCGCTTATTTGATAAAAGCTCCTTTAAAAATTTCATTGCGTTCGGCATCTGCGATAGAGCTTCAATAAACGCTAAGTTAATGTGTAATTTTTTTAAGAGTTTAAGGAATTTACCAAATTATTCATCTGAGTGATCTTTCCTTGTCGCGTTGGGGTATGGCACACGAGGTTTATATTCGACATTCACTGATTTACACCTTGACCTTTGCTTACCACAGTTTCTTGCCTCAGTTCTGGTTCAGGCTCAACGACTCCTTCGTCATCTTGAGTATTAATTGCATTGGACTGTTCCCTTGGGTTGGGTTCAGTATTACTTAGCAAGCTACCTTGTGGTCGTTCGGAGATTAGTTTGGAAAGCTGGCCTATCTGAGTTTCTAGCCCTTGGATCAATGCTTGTTGATTTTTAAGTGCTGACTCGGTGTTCTAAAAACAGGTTTCTGACACTGATATAAACTTTGAGAGTATCTCTTCAAGGTTCAGCTTCTTTTCTTGTTGATAGGGTGGTTGTTGAAAACCCGGAGGATGTTGTGGTATTTGATTTCCTTGACCGCCCCACGAGAAATTGGGGTGGTTCCTCCAACCTGCATTGTAAGTGTTACTGTATGGGTTATTTTAGGATTGAGAGTTATTGTTACCCATATATCGGACTTGTTCCTCCTCGATGCTAGGGTTGAAGGGTTGATACTCTGTGCATGCTCCTCCTCCATTCATCTCGCACCTCATTATTGGATGTACCAGAGTAGAACCAAGTGAACCATCAATCTTTTTATTTAGAAGTTCTACCTGATTTGATAGCATAGTAATCAAATCAATGTTATAAATGCCTGCTATTTTAGTTGGCTTAGTCCTCATAACTTTCCACTGATAGTTATTCAGTGACATCTCCTCTATAAACTCATAGGCATTTTCAAGTGTTTTATTATTGATGGTTCTACCAGCAGCTGCATCAACCATTTGTCGAGTCGAAAGATTCAGGTCATTATGGAACTTTTGAACCTATAGCCAAAGCGGTAACCCATGGTGAAGGCACCTTCTCAGTAAGTCTTTGTATCTCTCCCATGCATCGTAAAGAGTTTCTAAGTCCATCTGTACAAATGAAGAGATATCATTACGTAATTTAGCCGGTTTAGCTAGCGGAAAATATTTTAATAGAAATTTTTCAGTCATTTGTTCCCAAGTAGTGATTTACCCTCGTGGTAATGAGTTCAACCACTATTTAGCTTTGTTTCTCAATGAAAAAGGGAATAACTGAAGACGAATGACATCATCATAAACACCATTAATTTTACATGTATCGCATAGTTCTAAGAAGTTTGCTAAGTGAGCGTTGGGATCCTCATCCTGCAAACCATCAAACTGAACAAATTGCTGTATCATTTGAATAGTGCTAGGTTTTAGTTGAAAAGTATTTGCAGCTACAGCAGGTCTAAATATACTCGATTTAGTTCCTGTTAAAGAAGGTTTAGCATAATCATACATAGTGCGTGGAGCAGGATTTTGATTAACCGCAATTGCAGGAGGTAGCTGATTGTCTTGTTTTCAGCCATCTCTTCGGTTGGGGGTTGAGTATCGTCCTCTTGCTCGTTCTCTGTATATCTTAAGCTTTGCCTTATTTCTCTTTGATGTCTGCGAACTGTGCTATTGATTTCTTCGTCCAAAAGTAGTGGTCCTGACGGGTTTCTTCTAGTCATAAACTATAAAAACCTACCAAGAGAAAGTAAATAAATAAATAATAATAATAAAAAATTAAATTAAATTAAATTGAAAAAAAATAAATGGCTAAAGTAATAAAAATTGAGCGTTCCTAATATCTTAGTTCCTCGACAACGGTGCCAAAAACTTGATCACGTGATTTCGTGATATGTTTTAAATATTTATAATTAATCGTTCTTGAAGCTAACTATTATCGCAATGTAGGCAAGTGTACCTATCGAACAGTAGTATAGTTTTAGCAGGACCGGATTGTCGAACCCAAAGGAACTAAAAGTACTAGTAATGACTGTCTTTTTATTATCTAGCCTAAGAATAAGGAGGTTTTGTTTTAACTAACTAATTATCTAAACTAAGAATTCACAGAGAATGGAATTAGGGAATTGCTTTTGGGAAAATCGATTGAATTAAGACAATACCTAAGGAAAAATCCACCCAGACTGTACTTGTTATTCTGGCTCCGAATCGGACGATTTATTCATTTAACTTGTTCCGTAGAGATCCCTAAGTTATGTTATTATCCCTATTCAAGACTAATAACGTCTAATCCCTAGATTGAATAATTGAGACCTTTCTCTAATTAACACCCTAGGGTTGCATTAACTCTATCTATGGATCCCTTATTAGGTTTCACCCTAAGTCAGAAAAAATCTTGTCACCCTATGTCTAGCGCGCAAACAACTCCGCTTAATTATGACAAATGTACTCTTAGGCGAGGTCTATTCCTCCTCCTCGAATAAGAGCTTATCTTGAATCAAGTATCACGGGATATCAAAACAAGAATTAAGAACATATAATTAAGAACAAGTTAAATATTTATCATACAACTCAGAAAATAATAACAAGATTCGTCTTAGGTTTCATTCCCCTTAGGTATTTAGGGGTTTTAGTTCATAACTAAATAAGAAAACATCATAGAATAATAAAGAATACAAAACATAAAGAAGACCCAAAACTCCTGAAGGGGAAATTGAGGAGGGATCTTCAGTCTTGATGGTGAATACGGCTTCTGAGATGGATCAATCGGCTTCCTTGGAGTAATTCCTTACTCCAAATTCTGTGTCTCTCCTTTCTTCCTCCTCTAGGGTGTATTTATAGGCTTTGGAATGCCTAAGAGCCCTTATAGTAGCCTTTTTCGAATTGGACTCAACTTGGGCTCGACAGGGACACGCCCGTGTGATACGCCCATGTGCGATTACTTTAAGCCGTGCTCAAGCCTGCCAAATTGACACGACCGTGTGGTCTGCCCGTGTGAGGAGGTTCAGGCCGTGTTAATTTTGTACTTTGGCCCATTTTCTATATTTTTGACCCGTTTCTCGTTCCTTTCGCTCTCCTATGCTCTCCTGAGTATAAAACATGAAATTAAAGCATTAGGAGCATCAAATTCACTAATTCTAATAGGAAATCATCCATAAAATGCGTTAAACATGGAGTAAAAATATGTTTAAATTACAGTTTATCATATATCATCCCTTATACGGGCCTACAAGGCCCAAAACATACATCGGGGGTGGTTCAGGACTAAATCTAGAACTTACGAACTTTTTACAGCACTTAGAAAATTTTCTAGTTTTTGAGAGTCACATGCCCGTGTGGGTTGGCCGTGTGGTCACACATGCCCGTTGGCTCGGACACGCCTGTGTCCTCGGCCCGTGTAACTCTCTGTTTATGTCGTCAACAATATTTTAAGGTCACACGGCCAAGACACACGTTTGTGTGCTAGGCCGTGTCTTCGACACAGCTGAGACACACGGCCGTGTCTCTATCCGTGTGACCAACACGTAGGCTATTTTCCAAGCCTTGGTCAACCATAAACCCTCGCACATTTATACAACATCAAGGACATATAACATGACATCCATTCGATGATTAAGCATCTTCAGTTAGGCCACAAACATAGCATTTGCATGTCATCATACTTTTATTTCTCATACTCATTTTATAACAAGTCTAGACATATCAGACCATATTCATTTGGCCTTGTCATCTTCATTAACATCATTAACTTGCTCTAAATTTACACTTTTATACTAAGAATATAGTCACATTTATTGATCAAAGTTCATCCATCAAATGTGCATACCATATCATGCATCCATCGATAGCAAGCCATCACTACATGTACATCATCAAGACATTAGAATAGTCATGCAAAATCAATTAGGTTTACAACCCAATGATCAAATATAAGCCATATTTCATTTCTCTATACAAATGAATCATTATAAGCTGACTCAATTGGCCAAATCATGAAACACACATCAAAAAGTACTAAGTCTCTATACATGTCACTCACTTGAAAAACACTTAAGATTCATTAATACATTGGCTTGATAATTTGATAGTGTGATGCTGCCTCCGACGATCTCCAACCTCGAGCTAACTTGACAACACTAAAAGAAATGGAAAGGAGAGGGGTAAGCTTTATAGCTTAGTAAGCCTGTATGAAAATAATAATAAGCAATTTATTAATGTGCTTTTTCTAAATTCTTACAACATGTTCTCATGGTAACACAATCGAAATTGCATATAATTCCACTATTTGCTCCTATTCCAGTCAAGCTATCTACTCGAGTCATAGTCATTAAATTATTTATAACTTGAGCTAAGGAACTCTAAATTAAGATCTGCTAATTTTCCTTGAAATTATACTTAGATATATTCTTACCATAAAATTTCTAGAATTTATTCTTCAAAGTTACCCCTGTTCTGCTATTTGATTGTTTCAGTCTTTCTTTACTAAAATTTATTTATCTCTTAGTACGAGATTCAGATGATGTTCCCGTCTATTTATTTTGAAAATAGACTCATTGAGAATTTAGTAATATAAATTATAACCCATAATTATTCTTGTAAAATTTTTAGTGATTTTCCAAATTTAAGACAGGGGAGCCCGAAATCACTCTGACCCTGTGTCACAAAAATTTAAATATCTCATAATATGAAATTCTTTTGTTTACACTGTTTCCTCTATGTGAAAATAGACTCAATAAGATTTAATCTCATATCTTATTAAGTTTCTAATTCAATTTTCCCAATTTTTAGTGGATTTTCAAAGTCACACAACTGCGGCTGTCCAAAACTGTTTTAGTGCAATATCATGATAACTATCATAATGATGACATAATAAACATAATCATAAACATAAACATACGTTTATTCATCATTCAAAATCTTTGACTTACTTATCACCCACATACCTCTTTATCATGAAACATCATATATCAAGGCATTACTCGTGAGTTTAGTGTACATACCTGTACTCATCGTAGTATATCATATAACCATACCTCTTTAACATGCCCTCCTCGGGACTTTCATCACATCCATTATATTACCCGTTGAACACTCAAAATACTATTGGATATGCAGAAAACTTGCACATAAGTGCCACATATACATACGAGCCAAAGCTACCTCATTAACATGTAATGCTTGTAAAGGAGCTTCTCACGGGCTTGCTCATATAAACTATTGATCAAGGTGTAACTACACGGGTTGCTCACACAAGCTATCAGGTATCCAACCTACTTAAGGATTACCTAGCCATCGGTAGGACATACAAGACCATTACCCAGAACCCAATTACATGTATCGCATTATAACACCCCACACCCGATTCCTATGCCGAGATAGGATACGAGGTGTTACCACACTTAATCACATATGTACAATCATTTTGATGTCATTAAGACTCAGTCAAATTAAAATTTTTTTCAAAATTTGTTTAAACTCTTTAATATGGGACTATAAGGCCTCAAACATCCATTGGAAACCATTTGGGACCAACCCGGGTCCTTTAACTAACTTTAGGAAAAATAACCTTTGAGATAGGGCACACACCTGTGTGGAAGGTCAACACGCCTGTGTGGTCATTACAACATGGTCATGCTGATGGCCCGTGTGACACACACGACCTAAGCATCTAGGGACACACCCGTGTCCCATGCCTGTGTGAATTAAATTCTAAATTTGAACCTACAGGGGTTTTTACACAGCCTGACACACGCCCGTGTCTATAGTCCGTGTCCCTCACATGACCATGACACGCTCGTGTCCTAGCCCGTGTCTAAAAACCTTGACATTTTGTTTCTGACATTAACATCCAATTTAGGGCATACGCCCGTGGCTAGAGGCCGTTTCTTCCACACGGTGAGACACACGATCGTGTCTCTGCTCGTGTTTTTACTACCATGCATCCTGACTTGCAAACTTTACGTGTAGGGGACACACGGCTAAACAACATGCCCGTGGGGCTAACAGTGTGTCACACATGGCCTAGACACACACTCGTGTGTCTACCTGTGTGGACAATATAAGACTATCTACCAAGCCTTTGCCACCTTGAAACACAATCTAACATCAACCAACATATCAAAGTTTAACTTAACATGATTTCTCAACCAAACAACCATAGTTAATACCTATATACATTACATATATTCAACCATGCCAACAATTTCACATTCATGAAAGACTAGCTTGCATTCATATAATAACTTTCAATATTAGCCATTTTCCATGGCCTTATACAAAATGAATCAAAATCTAAAGTAAGCCAACACTTTTGGCCAATTAACAATGACACAAAACTCAAAAGTCAGGGTCCTATACATGCCATAATCAAAATAAAAGATCTAACTATACCAAGTGCTTCAGATGATAGTGTGATCGATGCCTCCGATGTCCGATGATCGGCACTATAAAAAAATGGAAAGGAGAGGGAGTAAGCATAAAGCTTAGTGAGTTGCATGCAAACAAATATAACAACAACTTTACCATTCATCATCATGCTCATAGTACAGAAGTAGGCATAATCACAACTTACTTATCACTATCCAATACAATTCACATAACATATATTGAGCTCACATCTCATACATTTCAAATGGGTACCTGTACCACTCCCAACATGGTTATACTTTTCTTGTTTAACTCAAACTGTAAGTCTCACTGTTGAACCATTTGGAATGCTATCGGATATTCACTAAGCCTTAAACAGAGGGTATAATGCCGATGCCATGTCCCAGACATGGTCTTACACTGGCTTATCCATCAAGTCGATGCCTTGTCCGAGACATGGTCTTACACTGACTATCGAAATTGAGGCCGACGCCATGTCCCAGACATGGTCTTACACTGGCTTATCCATCAAGTTGATGCCATGTCCGAGACATGATCTTACACTGACTATCAAAATTGAGGCCGACGCCATGTCCCAGACATGGTCTTACACTATCTCTCACATATCCGTACCGATGCCATGTCCCAGACATGGTCTTACACTGACACATCTCATAGCCGATGCATGTCCTAGACATGTCTTACACTGGCTTACATCTTGAGGCCCATGCATGTCCCGGACATGTCTTACACTAGCTCTCGTCTCAATACCGATGCATATCCTAGACATGTCTTACACTAGCACACAAATAACCCAAATGTCATGGCATGATTATCCGATGTATTTCCTAAGGTTCAGATAGAAGCTCTACTATCTCGATATCCATCATACATAATCATTTCCACAAACAAGCAATTTATGCTATATCAATTCAAACACATACAATAACAATGTAGTTGTATTATTTACATACAACTTACCTCGGTACTCAAAATGTAGACGATTAATTCGGCTTAGTCCACTTGTTTTGCTTTTCCTCGGTTTAGGCTCGAATTTTGTAATTCTTGATCTATAATGATAAAAATTCACAAATTTAATCATTTTATTTATCTAGGTACTCAACAATTCATAATTAGGCAAAATGACCATTTTACCCCTAGACCCGAAAATTAATTTTTATCACATTTTCTCATTAATCAAGCCTAGTCGAATACTTTTTATATTAGGAGCAGCTCACAATTCTCATTATTTCACACATTTATCAACTATTTTACAACTAATGCAAAACGGTCCTTAGTTAGGGTTTCTATGAAAACTACTTCACAAAAGTTGTTTATTTCACAACCATGATTCATTTCCTTCCATAAAATTTCAGAAAACAACATGAACACTCTCATGGTAAAACCCTAGACTTTCAACCATTTTGCAAAATAGTCTCTTATTTGAAAGCTCATGCTACAAGGGTTCTAAAAGTACAAAAATCATCAAGAAAACCGTCAAAATCACTTACTTGTAGAGATATTAAGTGGCTGAAATTTTTCAAGCTTCAAAGCCCTCTTATGGCTGATATTTTCGATGGGAAGAAGATGAAAGAAAATATGATATAATTCTCTTTTTGTTTTATTTTATTCAAAGCCAATTTAGTTACCAAATCTACCTAATCTTTGACTTTTTTTTACCATTCTTGTCTCTATGGCCAACCAGTCTATGTATTAGGGGTCTATTTACTCTTTAAAGACCCCCAATTTTAGTTCTCTAGCTATTTGACACCCGTAGCTATCAAAATAGGACTTTTGCACTTTATGCGATTTAGTCCTTTTTCTCAACTAAGCATGAAATCGCTAAAATTAATTCACCAAAATTTTCATGCTCTCATATAATCATGTCACAAAACATAAAATAATATTAAAATAATTTCTCTCACCTCAAATTAGTGGTCCCAAAACCACTGTTCTGACTGGGCCCAAAATCGGGCCGTTACAAACATCCATAATGAACTCGGACAATTCAACGAGATCGGATGCTCGCACCCATAATGAACTCGGACCAACTCAATGAGCTCGGATGCCTCATACATATCATGAACCTGGACCAACTCAATGAGGTCGAATTTCAAAATTCATAGAGACATGGCACTTTTATCCTAGACTATTCCTAAGGTTCAAACGGGATTTTCCTCACTTGCACAAGGCATAATTTGTCATACTTGCTCGTGATGTCATATGTAATGGCCAATTATCATTTATGTTTTCATAACAACCAATAAGTATATAACTCATAATAACAAGAAAACATTTATCACATAATACCAAAACATTAAAAACATGCTACAACATCACATTATTTGCATATGCACTTACAATTCATGTAATATCAAGCATGAACATCCAAGTGTAACATTGCATTATTATTGACGTACGAACTTACCTCGAATTCGACCACAGCTAATTATTCCATTTTAGTCCATAATCTCGTACTTTCCTAATTTAAGCCCGAATCTCGATTTTCTTGATCTAACATTTCAAATATAGCTTATTTATTACTCACATTATTCAAAATGATCCAAAAATATACTTTTACAAATTTTCATTTTTACCCCTAAACTTTCACATATTTGCAATTTAGCCCCTAGGTTCGTAAAATGAAATGTGTTTGTTTTTCTTGTACTTTAAGCCTCGCCGAACCTTTATTACTCTTGTAGCAGCCCACATTTCTCTTTCATTTCACACATTTACTACCCATTTTACAACTTTTACAGTTTAGTCCTTTCTAGGTGTTTTCATGAAAAATTACCTAGGAAAAGTTGTTAAACATACTTCAATCTTTCATATTCTTCCATTAATCTTCAAAATACTAGCATGTCATGCATGGGAAAATTTTTAAACAGGATCCCTAGCTAAAAATATGGGTAGAAATGAGTAGATCATGTTACAAGGACTTAAAAAATGGATAGAACATTAAAAACAGGGCTTGGGAACACTTACTATTGAGCTTGGAAGCTTGAAAACCCTAGCCATGGTGTTATCCTTGGTTCACACAGCCATGGGGTAGAAGATGGACAAATTTTGGCTTTTAATTTGTCTTTTCCTCCATTTAATCACTAAATGACCAAATTACCCCTAAAGCCTTTTTTTGGAATTTTTACTATGCATGTCCATTTTTGTCCAAATTTTTAGAAGTTGGTCAAATTACTATTTAAGGACCTCTAATTAATGATCCAATTCAATTTCATGCTAAAAACTTCTAGAAAACAAGTGTTGCAAATTATTGAATTTAGTCCTTAAAGTCAAATTAAACACTTTTCATATAGAATTTCTTCATGAAATTTTCACACAATCATACACACATATCATAAACCTTATAACAATCATAAAATAATTATTTCTATTTCAGATTTTATGGTCTCGAAACCATTGTTTTGACTAGGCCCTAATTCGGGATGTTACAACTCTCCCTCTTTAGGGATTTTCGTCCCTGAAAATCTTATCAGAAGTGTGGTTTGGTTTTCACATAAACTCCACTATCTCATAATTGTTGCTAAAGAACTTTTACTCAGGCTATGCTTAACTCTTAGCTTTTAAATTTCTCATACAAAAGTCATGAGCAATTCTTTGTTATACGACACATCAACCGAATCTTGACCTCTACCAGAGAATTCATGTACACAAGGGTCGAATCCATACCGTCACAGAACATATATACACATGATACTTGAATCCTCTCGTATTTAAATGGCGTAGCCAACCCTATCATCATGGCCTTAAGTTCTCTATTATTTTATATAGCCCAATAGTTTATTGATTCAACCTCTGGTCATCTTTAAAATTCAAAGCCTTATTTAGCTTTTTCAATAATTCACGATATAAATCCAGGATCTCAATCTGTTTAACAAAAACTAGCATTTTAATAAATTCAACAATCTCAAAGATACTTAATTTCATAAGTTTGATGAGCGAAAATTCAGGACATAACGACATGATTTGCAGATTTATCAAATACTTAACAACAAGCCACATAACATCTTTCTCTCTCAAAGATAAGAATAATCCTGATATGAAATCCATAGTAATCTCATTCTCATTTCCATTCAATTACCACCACTGGTGAGAATCATTCTGACATTACCTGATATTCGACTTTAATCTTGATAACATTTCATGTATTTAAGCACAAAGATAAAAAATGTCGAGTTCCAAACTCGAACACCAATACATTACTCCTGTGAGTTTTCTTATGACTTTCTGTATCAGCTCTGGATTTTCTGTCCAAGCCCTAGTAACTGTATTTTGATTTTCTCAAAGATCATACAATTACTATCTCATCATCTTTCAACAACTTTAACCATCTATACTATCAAATACTCAGATCTGGCTATAACATTGGAAACATCGAGCTATCACATTGCCTTTTAGTCTTAAAACGCATCACAATCCATTTAATGACACATCACTTAAAAATCAAGAATTTCTTGTCCGATGTAGGCTAAACCAGGTCTAATGTTTTGATTAACAATGTTCTCGTGTAACATCCCGAAATAAGGCCTAGTCAGAATAGTGGTTTTAGGACCACAAATATGACATAAAAATATTTATTTTATGATTATTATGAGGCCTAGAATATGAGTATAAGCATGTGTTAAAGTTTCACAAAGAAATTCTTTAAGCAAGGTGTTCAGTTGGAAATTAGGGACTAAATTGAATAAATTGCAAAAAATTGATTTCTAGAAGCAATTTGTATGAAATTGATTTGGGTTATGAATTAGAAGGTCTTGGAGAGAAATTTACCCAAATTCTAAATTTTTAGACAAAAATGGGCTTGCATGGATGAAATTTTAAAGAAAGGGCATGAGGGCATTTTGGTCATTTGGCTTTTTAATGAAATAAAATGGGAAAAATGAACCAAAATCAGCTCATTTCCTCCTTCATCCAGTCAAAATTCCCAAGTCACCATAGCTAGGGTTTTCAAGCTTTCCAAGCTCAATAGTAAGTGCTCCCAAGCCCCGTTTTTCATGCTCTTCGTATTTTGAAATCCGGGTAGCTTGCTCTCTCCATTTTTACCCATATTTCAAGCTAGGGTTCATGTTTAAAAATTTACCCATGCATGAGTTGCTTGTATTTTGATGGATTATGGAGGAATATGAAAGATGAATGTGTATTAAACATCTTTTCCTAGTTGATTTTCATGAAAAACCCTTATAGGGACTATTTTGTAAAAGATGTAAATGTGGTAGAAATGAGAAAATAATGGATAATGTGGGCTACCATAAGAAGGAAAAGTGTTTGGCTAGGCTTGGGTAAGATAGAAAGTGCATGAGTTTCATTATACGAGCCTAGGGACTAAGTCGTAAAAATGTGAAAGGTTAGGGGCAAAATGGTCATTTGGACCGGGGGTAGATATTAAACTTGAAATGCATAATGTAGTGAATTAATGAGTTAATTCTATTGATATAGACCCCGAGGAACAAATTTCAGAGGTCGATCGTGGTAAACGCAAGGTTTCGGAATAACCGAAACACAACTCTGAAAAGAATATCAGTTAAGTTCGGGTAACTTAATGTAAACCCCTAATATGCACAATTGAATGATTTATGAATGTATGATGATTGCATTTATTATTAGCATGAAATATTATGGAAATGCATATTTGATGGTAACATGTGAAAAATGTCTTCAATGAGGTTGACAAAGGAAATTCGATGGATAAACCCTCATTGATATGTGTAAAGGGATCCTACATGTGTTGCAGTAAGGATTTAGCCCAGACGGGTAATCCGTGATCTCAAGTATGGAAAGGATCTAGCCCGGACAGGTGTTCCTCGAATGATCGAGCCTCCCGAAGAATATATGTGCATTGAGGATTTAGCCTGGACTGGTAGTTCAGATCCGAGCTCATTAGCGGTGTTTGTCACTATACGGGATTTCGCCTGGATTGGCAATCCCGACATCACCTTATGCGTTTATGATATGGGGGATTTAGCCTGGACTGGTAATCCTGCGATGAGATGTGAGGTTTGCGGGAGTGCATATATGTGAAATGATCATTCATAAGAATTGACGGATAATGGGTATTCCATCAAGATTTTCTAGAAACTTAATGAGATTAGTATGATATAAGTCAATAAGATGATGAATGATGACTCATCTACGTAAATTATATGATGCTTTGTTATGTGACTAACTTATTGATTGAGTGCACGTGATAGGAAGTCATTTAATAATTTATGATTTCATGATTTTAGTATGGATGTATGCTAAATACTCAGTAAGTTTACTTTCTGGTTATTCGAGCTTACTAAGCATGAAAATGCTTACCCCTCTTTTTTTCCCCGTCTCGTAGAGCTCGAGGACTCATAAAGACTGGAAGATAATTGGAGAGTAAACACACTATCAACTAGACAAGCTTTGGTATAGAGACTTTGTTCAATTTGCTCAATGGCATGTATAGTATTTTTGGGTATTTTGATATATGTGTCATTTGTTTTGTCAAGTGAGGTCATGTAAAATATATTTATCTTTTTGCATATGCCATGAAAATTGGCTAAATGGAAGTAGACTATGACCTACGATTTATGCATGGTTTTATTTACAAATGATGGGTTGCTACCAATTGGCAATGAGTCACATGAACGAGCCAATTTCGGATGAGTTAAAATGACACGAGAACCCATAACACTAAATGGAAAATAACCATTCATGTGAGAAACCAATGATATGAGGTTTCCATACAACTAGCTTTATTAAGATTATTTACAAGTGTAAAATCATTTCATCTCTCAAATTTGGACCACTAAGCATAAGAGGTAGAAAGGGGTGACTTTAGGCTTGGAAAATAGCCTATTAGAGTCTACATGGTTGGACACACGGTTCTCTCCCATGGGCGTGTGCCATGGCCGTGTGTCCCCTGCACTTAAAATTTTAGCTCAAAGTTGTACAAGGACAGGCCACACAGGCTTGCGCCATGGTTGTGTTAAAAAGACAGTGTCGTCTACGGGCAGGCAGCATGTGACAGCCTTAATTTGACCCTAGTCGGGAAGTGGTTTCGGGACCACAAAACCGAGTCACGAAAATAATTAAATGTTATATTCTATGTTTATTATATGTGAAAGTGCATGTGTGAAAGTATCGTGTCTTAATTTTGTCATTTGGATGTGGAATTAGCTAAAAAGGACTTGTTTGAGAAACTTTGAATATGTGGTAAGTGAATGTCCAAGTGATTAATTTTGTAAATTACTAAAGTAGAGGATTTGCATGTCTATTTTACCACTTTATTTAAGTGTGCGATAGTGGGGTTGGTTTAATGCATCATGTGCTTAATAATAATAAATTATAAACTTGAATTATGGTATAAAATAATATATGTTATTTTATAACATAAAATAAGGTGATAAAAACAAAGTTAAGCTTTATTTTTTTTTTCATCACTTGGCTGAAACTAAAGAAAACAAAAAGAAGAAGAGAAGCTCTTGAATATTCGGTCATTTGGTGGAGATAAATTCAAGGTAATTTCATGGTAGTTTGGTTGAAATTTCATGTTTTTAAGTTGCTCTCTTGGTTCTACTTTAAACCCATGAATTAATTTGTTAAATGTTGGTCAATTGTGCATTCGATCATGATAGGAAATTGCAAAAATTTTGTTTTTGATGATAGAAATTGATGAATGAAAGTTTGATGGACTATAATGTTAAAATCCATGTGATTGTAAGTTTATAAGTTTAAATTTTGAAATTTGAATTATGTGTGGCTCAATTGTTTGGAATGGGCATTCGGCTATAGTATGAAATGCAAAGAAAATTTTGTGTTGGACGTTTTAAATGATTTAGATAGTTATAAATTAAGTTTAAGGCTTGGTACTTATGTATAGATGGTCTATTTAGATAACTTGGCTTGTAAGTTTAATGGTGAAATTTATGCTTTGTGAGGATAAATGGTTTAAAAAGGAGCATTCAGCCATGATGTAAAATTTTGATGAAGTGATTTTAAATGCTTTGAATATTGAGTATATATTGTTATAAGTTGAATTTAAGGTTTATTAAATTGTCTTTGTCATTGCCGAATGTGTGTTTAGTTAAAGAAAATTTGTTAAAGTGCTTAGTTAATTGATATTAAGTTAATGGTGTGTGTATAAATTATTTAAAATATAAACTTTGTATGAGCATTAAAGGTTTTATATGAATTCGGCCTTGGGAGGAATTTTAGTATAAAATGCTTGAATGTTAAATAGGTTATTACTTTAATGACCGAATGTGCCAAAGGCTAATGCATGGTCTAGTTGATCAATATGTAATATGGGAACGAGAATAAATATCTATTTGATGAGCTATATATTCGACTATGAAGGTTAAAGGTTAAGTCATAGGAATTTTGGTGATATACATATTCATCATTAGGGTTATATGTACTTTGGCTATGTGGGTTATGTGTTAAGGTAAGTGACTTATTTGATATGTGTATTCGGTCATAAAGGTGTACATGAGGAAATATTAAATTAATTGTATTAAATTACTTAATGTGATTAAAAATGTGTATGACCATTTTGTATTTGAGCTAAAAGTAACTATATGACCTATAAAATTTCTTGTCATATTCGGCCATAAGCTAGCATGATGGGACTTTAATAAGTTAAATTTGTTTGAATTAGCTCAATAGCATAGAGAACCAAGGTTGGACAGGGGAAAAGAGAAAGTAGTTGAATAGCCGATCGGAGACTGTTCGAAAATATTCGAGGTAAGTTTTAAGTAGTTAAACATAAATAATATTCAATAATGACATGACATATTATGAGAATTAAGTATTACTTGTAATATACGTATATGGCCGAATGGAAAATATAATATGGAAGTAAAATGTGATATGCTTTTATGATCAAATGATAAGTGTTAGATGAATATGAGTGAGATGTTATGTGTAAACTATCAAATGATAAGTGTGAATGATTAAAAGTGAATAAAATGTAGGATGATATATTCGAATGATGCTAGTACTTGTTTTGGTGTGATTGTGTTATATGAAACTTGTTGATTTGAATCGTATGATACTAATCGGGCCTTCGAGCCTAGCAGGCTATAATGCTGGTGAAATGATATCGGGCCTTTGAGCCTAGCTGTAACATCCCGAAATAGGGCCTAAACGGAACAGTGGTTGCGAAACCATAAATCCGAGGTAGAAAAATTTATTTTATTATTATTTTGAGGTTCATGATATGATTGCATGATTGTGTGAAAATTTCGTGATGAAATTCTATGCATGAAGTGCTGAAGTTGAGATTAGGGACTAAATCGAACAATTTGCAAAACTTGCATTCTAGAATTTTTTAGTATGAAATTGCTTTGGAATATTAATTAGGAGGGTTTAAATAACAATTTGACCAATTTCTAAGTTCATGGACAAAATAGGACATGGATGGAATTTTTGAAAGTTTAATAAGGAAGGGCATTTTGGTCATTTGGATATTAAATGAAATAAAAAGGGAAAAATAACACAAAATTCATCATCTTCTTCATTATCACGAAATTTCAAGGGTTATCCATAGCTAGAGTTTGTTTCAAGCTTTCAAGCTCCATAGTAAGTGATTCCAAGCCCCGTTTTTAATGTTCTTTACGTTTTCGGAGTCCCAGTAGCTCGATAAAGCTTATGCTAGAATAATTTAAGTTAGGGTTCATATTTGAAAAAATACCCATAGGTGAAAAGTGCTTATTTTGATGTTTTATAATAGAATATGTGGTTTTAAATTATGTTAGACAACTTGTGCTACTCGGTTTTAAGTGAAAACGAGTAAAAGGGCTTAATCGGTAAAAATATCTAATAGTCATAAGTACATGTTAGAGTGTGAATTTGATGTTGTCATAGAAGGGAAAAATGATCAGCATGTCATAAAACATAAGAAAGTAGGATGAAATTTAAATTACGAGCCTTGGGGCAAAAGTGAAAATATGTGAAAGTTTAGGGGCAAAAATGTAATTTTTCCAAAGTTTGGGTCAAGGAATGTTTTGATAAATGTGAATATTAAATAAGTTAAATTTGCTATTATAGATCAAGAAGAGCGAAATTCGGGAGTAGATCGGGGAAAAGAAAAAGTAAAGGACTAAATTGTAAAGTTTAGTCACATTTTGTATCGAGGAAGTTTACAGTAAATAAATGCAATATTCTTTTATTTTACATTATTATTGTCAATTTTCAGCATTTATATACTTATTTTTTAAGAATATTTAAAGTCGAATTAAAGGCGAAGTGACAGAGAAAAAGCATTAGGAAGCCCCGTTTGAACCTTAGGAATGTTAGGATATTGGGGTTGACAGGACAGGACAGGACAGGATAGAAATGAGCCATGTAAGTCCATATTAGATATATGGCTTTGAAGACAGGAATGAGCCATGGAAGCCTATGTTAGATATATATATATGGCATTGGAGACAGGAATAATTCATGTAAGTCCATGTCGAAGACATGGCATTGGCAGGATATTGATAGACAGGAACGACCCTAGTATCCTTAGTATTCCGAGTGGTTCAACGGGTCATTGTACACGTTAAATTACAGTGAATTATCAGCAAAAGGGAAGGTAGATTATATTTATGAATAGTGAAAGGTCAGGTAAGAAAGAAGGTAAGTGAGTAAAGAAGAAGGTAGAAAATGAGAAGTAAAGAAAGTTTATGAGGCTAGGTGACATTATGTATAATTATTCATTATGTTGAATGTTGTAATTTATTTGCTTGTAAGCTTACTAAGCCTAGTGCTTACTCTCTTTATTTTCTTTTTCTTATAGTTTTTATCAAGCCACTCGGGGATAGAAGGAAACGTCGGAGACCCGATCACACTATCGAAGAAATCACATTGGTATAGTTAGACGTTTCGTTTTGTGTATGGCATGTATAGGAACTTGGTTTCTTTTGATATGATATGATCAATGAATGATGTGTAAATACTTTCTAGTGATTAGCTAATAGAATGGTTGATGATATACATGTTTAATAGTATGTATGATTAAGTAGTAACTATCACATGAAAACTATGAAAAATGTGAAAGTAACTTAAAAATGGATTCAAGTATCAGAAATAACGTGACTTTGAAAAATCACAAAAAAACATTATAGAGACATGGTTTGATGGTGAATAATATATGAAATTAAATCTCATTGTGTCTATTTTCATATGGAATAAGCAAAATAGGTAAAGGTTTTGTATTTTATAAGATATCTGAGTTTTAGTGAAATAGGGCCAGAGCAATTTCTGGATCCCCTGTTCCAAAGTTGGAAATTCACCATAAATTTTAAAAAAATAATTAGGTGGTGTACTTTATATGGTTAGAATCCTTATTGAATCTAGTTTTAATAGAAACAAATGGTATAGTCATATGATGTTTTTACAGGGAGAAAAGTGGTTCGTAGTAAGTAGAGGTCAGTGTAGTTTAATTCTGAAACAGGGGTAACTTTAACTAATAAACTGTACAAATTGGCTAAGTCAAAAATTCTAGAAAAAAATTAATAGATATATATATGAGTATAGTTTCAGGAAAAATTTATGGATCTTAATTTCGAGTTTTGAAACTTGAGAAATGAATTTTTAAGTAACCATGACGCAGAAAAATAGTTTATTCTGAAAATTAAAATAAGTGGTTTAGAGTTGTTTAAAAGGTAAGATAAGTTTAGTAACACCTCAAGCTTGACTCCGGTGACGGTTTTGGGCATGGAGGCGTTATATTTATTGGTATCAGAGCAGGTTTAGTTGGTTCTCGGAACAGTTAGTGTGAGTAAAAGTCTAGCTATACATGCCATACCTGTATTTTGATAGTGTGACGACTCCTGACAATTTTTAAATATTTTGTTTTATAGTAATGGATCCCGAGCGAGCTGGTGATGATGATGTAGAAAGTAATGCGCCTGTTCTCGCGGAAGGGACAACGCCATCTAAGAATAGGCCAGTAACAGTTGATCAGGGAGGAGTGACTCGAGAAGCTCTCTTCCAAGCTTTGAATGATTGGTTTGCCGAGTTCGTTTGTACGAATCCGGCTATTAGAACTCCACCCCCTCATGATCATCAGACCACCCATGTAGCTCCCCCAGTCACAGGTACGGTTATAAGAGAAAAACCACCAGTTGATAAAATCAGAAAACAAGGAGCCGAAGAGTTTCGAGCTACAAAAGATGATGATGCAAAAAGAGCAGAATTTTGGTTAGAAAATACTATCAGAGTCTTTGACGAATTATCTTGTACACCCGAGGAATGTATGAAATGTGTAGTATCACTTCTTAGAGACTCAGCCTACCACTGGTGGAAGACATTTGTATCAATTGTACCAAATGAGAGGGCCACTTGGGATTTCTTTCAGGAGGAATTTCGTAAAAAGTACATCAGTTAGAGGTTTATTGACCAGAAGAGAAAGGAATTCCTGGAATTGAAACAAGGTAATATGACGGTGACCGATTATGAGCGCGAATTTGTCAGGCTTAGTAAATATGCTTGAGAATGTGTGTCCACAGAGGCTATCATGTGTAAAAGGTTTGAGGATGGGTTAAATGATAATATCCGACTGTCAGTGGGTGTCCTAGAAATAAAAGAGTTCGTTATTTTAGTTGAGAGAGGCTATAAGGCAGAGGAGCTGTTAAAAAGAAAAGGCAAAGTTGAGACAGAGACACAAGATATAAGGAAGAGACAGATGAGCAGGTCATTCCAGGCTACATCCAAAAGGCCAAAGGAGTTTTCTACCAGATCTAGTTTCTCAGCCGGGTATTCTAGTCAGAATAGAGGCAGCAGATTTAAGGATCTGAAGGCTCAGACCACCTCGACTGCGAGTGTAGGTAATGTTGGACAGGGTAGATCAGGGTGTCCACGGTGTGGTAGACTTCATTATGGTCCTTGTCGGGTAGGCGAAAATGTTTGTTATAAATGTGGTGCTCTAGATCATTTTGTACGAGAATGTCCAGAGGTGGCTAATCGAGAGATAACACAGAGTGCTAGATCCAGAAATGCTTCTACTAGAGGCAGATCACCGAGGCAACTGGGAGTAGGAGCAAGTAACAGAGGTACCTCAAGAGATTCGGTTGTGAGACCAGATGTTAAAGCCCCTGTAAGGACTTATGCTATTCGCGCACGCGAAGAGGCATCCTTCCCCGATGTGATTACGGGTACATTTTCTCTACATGATATTAATGTCATTGCTTTGATTGATCCGGGTTCAACTCATTCATATGTTTGCAAGAAATTGATGCCTAGTATAAGTATGCCTATAGAATCTACAGAATTTGTGATTAAAGTATCGAATCCATTAGGCAAGCATGCATTAGTAGATAAAGTATGTAGAAATTGTCCTTTGATGATTAGAGGCTACTATTTTCCGGCCGATCTCATGCTATTGCCATTTGATGAGTTTGATGTGATTCTTGGTATGGATTGGTTGACTACACATGATGTGATAGTGAATTGTGGAAAGAAATTCATTGAGTTGAAGTGTGAAAATGGTGAAATTCTTCAGGTTAATTCAGAAGAGTCAGATAGTTCATTTCCCATAATTTCTATTATGTCTGCTCAGAAATGTTTGAGAAAAGGGTATGAAGCTTATCTTGCTTTTGTGTTGAACACTAAAGATCTAGAATTGAAAATTGAATCAGTGCCTATGGTATGTGAGTTTCCCGATGTGTCTCCGAAAGAACTACCAGGTTTGCCTCCTGTTAGAGAAGTTGAGTTTGGTATTGAGTTGATTCCAGGTACCACGCCCATTTCTATTGCTCCTTATAGAATGGCTCCGTTGGAATTGAAAGAATTGAAAGCTCAGTTGCAGGAATTAACAGATAAAGGCTTTGTAAGACCCAGTAGTTCACCATGGGGTGCACCAGTGCTATTTGTGAAAAAGAGGGACGGATCGATGAGATTGTGCATAGATTATCGGCAACTTAACAAGGTAACAGTAAAGAACAGGTATCCATTGCCTAGAATTGATGATCTGTGTGATCAATTGAAGGGAGCTACTATGTTCTCCAAGATAGATTTGAGATCCAGATACTATCAGTTGCGAGTTAAAGAGTCAGATGTTCTGAAGACTACTTTTCGGACTAGGTATGGTCATTATGAGTTCCTTGTGATGCCATTTGGCTTAACTAATGCTCCTGCCATTTTCATGGACTTAAAGAACCGAATTTTCAGACCATACTTGGATAAGTTTGTAGTTGTGTTCATTGATGATATCTTGATTTATTCTCATGATGGGACTGAGCATGCAGAGCATTTGAGAACAGTTTTACAGATTCTGAGAGATAATCAGTTGTATGCCAAGTTCAGCAAAAGTGAGTTCTGGTTATGAGAAGTTGGTTTTCTTGGACATATTGTCTCAGGTGAAGGTATTAAGGTTGATCCGAGCAAGATTTCAGCCATTGTTGATTGGAAGTCTCCTAGAAATGTATCAGAAGTTAGAAGTTTTCTTGGTCTTGCCGGATATTATAGATGATTTGTAGAGGGATTTTCCATGATAGCTACCCCGCTGACAAGATTGCTCCGAAAGGATGTCAAGTTTGAATGGACTGAGAAGTGTCAACAGAGTTTTGACAAGTTAAAAGTATTGTTAACTAAAGCACCTGTTTTAGTACAACCAGAACCAGGTAAGGAGTTTGTGATTTACAGTGATGCGTCCATGAATAGACTTGGTTGTGTACTTATGCAGGAAGGAAAGGTAATTGCTTATGCCTCTAGACAGCTAAAGCCACATGAGAAGAACTATTTGACACATGATTTAGAGCTAGCTGCCATTGTTTTTGCGCTGAAGATTTGGAGACATCATTTGTACGGTGAGAAGTGCCACATATTCACTGATCACAAAAGTTTGAAATATTTGATGACTCAAAAAGATTTGAATTTGAGGTAAAGAAGATGGTTAAAGTTGATTAAAGATTATGAGCTAGTGATCGATTATCACCCAGGTAAGGCAAACGTTGTTGCTGATGCTTTGAGTAGGAAATCTTTATTTGCATTAAGAGCTTTGAACACTAGTCTAGCCTTATCAGATGATGGTTTTATCTTAGCTGAGTTGAGAGCTAAACCGATGTTTCTTGAAGAAATTTGTGAAGCTCAGAAAAATGACAGTGAGTTGTTAGCCAAAAGAGATCAGTGTGGGTAAGATATAGAGTCATATTTTCAGATCAGTTCTGACGATTGTTTGATGTTCTGAGACAGGGTATCCGTACCGAAGAATGATGAGCTTATTTGAAAGATCTTACAGGAAGCACATAGTAGTTCTTTGTCTATTCATCTAGGTAGTACAAAGATGTATAATGATTTGAAGAAAATGTACTGGTGGGTAGGAATGAAAAGGGACATTTCAGAGTTTGTTTCTAGGTGCTTGATCTGTCAGCAGGTAAAGGCCAAACATCAGGTACCTTCAGGTTTATTGCAGCCTGTGATAGTCCCTGAGTGGAAATGGGATCGAGTTACTATGGATTTTGTGACAGGATTGCCGTTGACACCAAGAAAGAAAGATACAATATGGGTTGTGATTGTTAAGTTAACGAAGTTGGCTCATTTTATCCTAGTTCGTATGGATTATTCACTTGACAAGTTGGCCGAGTTGTATATTTCAGAGATAGTTAGACTACACGGGGTACCATTATCAATCATTTCAAACAGAGATCCAAGATTTACTTCACAGTTTTGGAAGAAATTATAGGAGGCTTTGGGCACTAAGTTGAGTTTTAGTACAGCTTTCCATCCTCAAACCAACGGTCAATCAGGGAGAGTTATTCAGGTACTTGAAGATATGCTTAGATGTTGTGTATTGGAATTTCAAGGCAGTTGGGAAAAATATTTACCATTAGTAGAGTTTGCCTACAATAATAGTTATCAGTCGAGTTTGAAGATGGCACCTTATGAAGCTTTGTATGGACGTAAATGTCGCACACCTTTGTATTCGACAGAGCTTAAGGAAAATCAGATTTACGGGGTTCATCTAGTTAAGGAAATAGAAGAGAAAGAAAAAATCATCAGAGATTGCTTGAAAGTAGCTTCAGATAGACAAAAGTCGTATGCAGATTTGAAGAGAAAAGATATTAAGTATCAAGTTGATGAAAAAGTTTTTTTTAAAGTATCCCCATGGAAGAAAGTTCTCAGATTTGGCAAGAAAGGCAAACTAAGTCCACGTTTTATTGGACCATTTGAAGTGATTGAGAGAGTCGGACCATTAGCATATTGGTTAGCTTTGCCGATTGAGTTAGAGAAGATTCATAATGTATTTCATGTGTCTATGCTACGTCGTTATGTTTCAGATCCGTCACAAGTGATTTTTCAGACAGAGGTTGAGATTCAGCCAGACATGACTTACGGTGAAGAACCGGTAAAGATTCTAGCTCGAGAGGTAAAGCAATTAAGGAACAAAAGTATTGCACTTGTGAAAGTACTATGGAATAGACATGGGGTAGACGAGGCTACATGGGAACCCAAAGAGGCTATGCAAAAACAGTACCCAAATCTCTTCACAGGTAAGATTTTCGGGGACGAAATCCCTAAAGGGGGGAGAAATGTAACATCCCGAAATAGGGCCTAAACGGAACAGTGGTTATGAAACCACAAATTTGAGGTAGAAAAATTTATTTTATTATTATTTTGAGGTTCATGATATGATTGCATGATTGTGTGAAAATTTCGTGATGAAATTCTATACATAAAGTGCTTAAGTTGAGATTAGGGACTAAACCAAATAATTTGCAAATCTTGCATTCTAGAAGTTTTTAGTATGAAATTGCTTTGGAATATTAATTAGGAGGGTTTAAATAACAATTTTACCAATTTCTAAGTTCATGGACAAAATAGGACATGGATGGAATTTTTGAAAGTTTAATAAGGAAGGGCATTTTGGTCATTTGGATATTAAATGAAATAAAAAGGGAAAAATAACACAAAATTCATCATCTTCTTCATTAGCACGAAATTTCAAGGGTTATCCATAGCTAGGGTTTGTTTCAAGCTTTCAAGCTCCATAGTAAGTGATTCTAAGCCCCGTTTTTAATGTTCTTTACGTTTTCGGAGTCCCGGTAGCTCGATAAAGCTTATGCTAGCAATAATTTAAGTTAGGGTTCATATTTGGAAAAATACTCATAGGTGAAAAGTGTTTATTTTGATGTTTTATAATAGAATATGTGGTTTTAAATTATGTTAGACAACTTGTGCTACTCGGTTTTAAGTGAAAACTAGTAAAAGGGCTTAATCGGTAAAAATATCTAATAGTCATAAGTACATGTTAGAGTGTGAATTTGATGTTGTCATAGAAGGGAAAAATGATCAGCATGTCATAAAACATAAGAAAATAGGATGAAGTTTAAATTACGAGCCTTGGGGAAAAAGTGCAAATATGTGAAAGTTTAGGGGCAAAAATGTAATTTTTCCAATGTTTGGGTCAAGGACTATTTTGATAAATGTTAATATTAAATAAGTTAAATTTTCTATTATAAATCAAGAAGAGTGAAATTCGGGAGGAGATCGGGGAAAAGAAAAAGTAAAGGACTAAATTGTAAAGTTTAGTCACATTTTGTATCGAGGTAAGTTTACAGTAAATAAATGCAATATTCTTTTATTTTACATTATTATTTTCAATTTCCATCATTTATATACTTATTTTTTAAGAATATTTAAAGTCGAATTAAAGGCGAAGTGACAGAGAAAAAGCATTAGGAAGCCCCGTTTGAACCTTAGGAATGTTAGGATATTGGGGTTGACATGACAGGACAGGACAGAAATGAGCCATGTAAGTCCATATCAGATATATGGCTGTGGAGACAGGAATGAGCCATGTAAGCCCATATTAGATATATATATGGCATTAGAGACATGAATAATTCATGTAAGTCCATGTCGAAGACATGGCATTGGCAGGATATTGATAGACAGGAACGACCCTAGTATCCTTAGTATTCCGAGTGGTTCAACGGGTCATTGTACACGTTAAATTACAGTGAATTATCAGAAAAAAGGAAGGTAGATTATATTTATGAATAGTGAAAGGTCAGGTAAGAAAGAAGGTAAGTGAGTAAAGAAGAAGGTAGAAAATGAGAAGTAAAGAAAGTTTATGAGGCTAGGTGACATTATGTATAATTATTCATTATGTTGAATGTTGTAATTTATTTGCTTGTAAGCTTACTAAGCCTAGTGCTTACTCTCTTTATTTTCTTTTTCTTATAGTTTTTATCAAGCCACTCGGGGATCGAAGGAAACGTCGGAGACCCGATCACACTATCGAAGAAATCACATTGGTATAGTTAGACGTTTCATTTTGTGTATGGCATGTATAGGAACTTAGTTTCTTTTGATATGATATGATCAATGAATGATGTGTAAATACTTGCTAGTGATTAGCTAATAGAATGGCTGATGATATACATGTTTAATAGTATGTATGATTAAGTAGGAACTATTACATGAAAACTATGAAAAATGTGAAAGTAACTTAAAAACGGATTCAAGTATCAGAAATAACGTGACTTTGAAAAATCACAAAAAAAATTGTAGAGACATGGTTTGTTGGTGAATAATATATTAAATTAAATCTCATTGTGTCTATTTTCATATGGAATAAGCAAAACAGGTAAAGATTTTGTATTTTATAAGATATCTGAGTTTTAGTGAAATAGGGCCAGAGCGATTTCTGGATCCCATGTTCCAAATTTGGAAATTCACCATAAATTTTAAAAAAACAATTAGGTGGTTTACTTTAGATGGTTAGAATCCTTATTGAATCTAGTTTTAATAGAAAGAAACGGTATAGTCATATGAATTTTTTATAGGGAGAAAAGTGGTTCATAGTAAGTAGAGGCAGTGCAGTCGAATTCTGAAATAGGGGTAACTTTAACTAATAAACTGTACTAATTGGATAAGTCAAAAATTCTAGAAAAAAATTAGTAGATATATATATGAGTCTAGTTTCAGGAAACATTTACGGATATTAATTTCAAGTTTTGAAACTCAATAAATGAATTTTTACGCAACCATGACTCAGAAAAATAGTTTATTTCGAAAATTAAAATAAGTGGTTTAGAGTTGTTTAAAAGGTAAGATAAGTTTAGTAACACCTCAAGCTTGACTCCGGTGACGGTTTTGGGCATGGGGGCGTTACACTAGCTGGCTATAATGCTGGTGAAATGATATCGGGCCTTTGAGCCTAGCAGGCTATGATGCTGGTGAGATACTATTCGGCCCTTCTAGCCTAGCAGGCTATAATGTCGATGGATGAATTCGAGTTTAAAACCTAGCAGGCTAAATGCCGGTGATTTGATAAAAGTCTAAGACTAAGATACCTCGTGTTAGAACGGCAAATGAATACATTCAATACGTTAAGTTGGCCAGGTACGTATTATGTATTTATTTGTGAGTTTGATTTGAATTGAATCATAAGTGTATAATGTGATACATATGTGAATAAATGTTATAACTATATCTATGATCATGATACATTCGGTCAAGGTGTGAAAGTATGTGAAAGTATTTGATTTATTTATGTTATACAAATTTATATTAAGTGAAATAAGAATGCTAAATGTGCATGATGGTAATATACCTAGAAAATGGCCTCTTGAGAAATTGAATGATCGAAGTATAATTGAGTTTATTTGTTTGCATTGCTTAAAACTTACTACTTATGAAAGTTTACTCCATTTGTTACGTTTCTCTATTTTATAGATTGTTGACTCTAGTCACCTGCTCGGGAGGGGATCGTCAACAACTCGTCACGCTATCTATCATTGTAGTACTATTATGTTTTGGAACTAGTATGGCATGTATAGAATAGACTTCAGTGAATGATATTTTGAGATGTTGTTGTATATAAGCCATGTGAATATGGCAACTTTTGAATGTCGGTATAAGTCTGAATTTTGATCTTTGATTGTGTTTGGCTATGCATATAATTGCTAATGAACCTATGTAAATGTGAATGTGCAAATGTAGTGTTTTAAATTGGTAACACTTCATAACCCACTCCGGTGACGGATACAGGTTATAGGGGTGTTGCATTTTATTGGTATTAGAGCTACGGTTTAGTCAATTCTAGGACTAACATAGCGTGTGTGAGTCTAGCTATACATGCCATAAAGTGCTAATACGATAGTGTGATGATTTCTGATAGTTGAAATGTGTTTTTCGTATAGTAATGCATTCCTTTCCCGGTTGAGCGGTAGCTGACGACGTAGAGAGTGTAGTGCCTACTCCCGCGCTCGAGACAACGCCGATGGACTCTCAACCGAATGCTAGTAATCAAAATGATGAGGCTAAACAAGCCTTCTATGCTATGATGAACGATTGGTTTACCCAATATGTTTGAACTAATCCGGCTTTTTCACATCCCCCACCCTCGACTAGTACAACCCCTACACCTGTGGTACCTCCTGTAGTTGACCCATTGAGGTTGAGCAAGCCCCCGATTGATAGAAATTGAAAGCACGGGGCTACTGAGTTCAAGGCTACTGACAGTGATGATGCCGAGCAGGCTAAGCTTTGGCTCGATAATACCATTCGCGTGTTTGATGAATTATCGTGCACACCCGATGAGTGCTTAAAATGTGCTATATCTCTGTTACGTGATTCTGTCTACTATTGGTGGAATACCTTGATTTCAGTTGTGCCGAGAGAACGGATTACTTGGGAATTCTTTCAAATCGAGCGCAAGAAATATATCAGTCAAAGATTCATCGATTAGAAACGGAAGGAATTTCTCGAGCTCAAACAGGGTTCTATGACAGTTGCCAATTATGAACGAAAGTTTGTCAGACTTAGTAGATATGCTTGGGAATGTGTTTCGTCTGAGGCTATCATGTGTAAACGCTTCAAGGACGGGTTGAATGAAGACATCAAACTGTTGGTGGATATTCTGGAAATCAAAGAGTATGTAGTACTTGTCGAGCGAGCTTGTAAAGCCGAAGAGCTCGGTAAAGAGAAAAGAAAAGCTGCTGATGGAGCTAGAGAGTTCCGTAAAAGATCTTCGAGAAAATCCTTCCATCAGTCATCGAAGAAATTTAGAGATGACTCAGCCCAATCTAAGAATACTTTGGGTTTTTCCAGATGGGACCGTTATCGGCCCCCTGTGGGTACGCGAGCCACCTCTGTTGCCAGTGTCGGCAATGATCGTCAAGATAGATCTGAGTGCAAGCATTGTGGTAAATGGCATTTAGGGAGCTATAGATTTCATTACCGCTCTTGTTTCAAGTGTGGATCAGCTGATCACTTTATCCGAGACTGTCCGAAATTAGCTGAACGAAATACTAATCCGAGTGGGAGACCTAGTAACACTGCAACACGAGGTAGACCACCTAGACATGCAGGTAATGCTAGTGGAAATCAAAGAGGGACCAAAGATACTATTGTACGTTCTGACGCTCGTGCTCTTGCTAGAGCCTACGCTATACGCGTGCGCGAGGATGCTTCTTCACCAGATGTTATTACCGATACTTTCAATCTTTTTGATACTGATGTTATTGCTTTGATCGACCCCGGTTCTACTCATTCATATGTATGTGAAACTTTGGCATCCAGTAAGACTCTACCTGTTGAGTCTACTGAGTTTGTGATTCGGGTGTCAAATCCTTTGGGCCGTTATGTGCTAATTGAAAAAGTATGTAAGAAATGTCCCCTGATGATCCGAGATTCTTGCTTTTCGGCTGATTTAATGTTATTACCGTTTGACGAGTTTGATATCATTCTCGGTATGGATTGGTTAACTGTGCATGATGCAGTAGCAAATTGCAAGCGAAAGAAAATTGATTTGAGATGTTCAAATAATGAGATAATTCGAGTTGGGTCTACCGATTTGAATGGATTACCAGTAGTGATATCCTCGATGTTGGCTCAGAAATATGTGAAAAAGGGTTGTGAAACATATCTTACGTACATACTGGATAGTAAAGAATTAGAAAAGAAACTTAAGACTGTGCCCGTGGTTTGTGAATATCCAGATGTGTTCCCCGAGGAATTACCTGGATTACCACCTGTTTGGGAGGTAGAGTTTGGTATTGAACTAGTACCAGGGACTACACCTATTTCGATAGCTCCGTATCGTATGGCACCAACCGAACTAAAAGAATTGAAATCTCAGTTGCAAGAGTTGACAGATAGAGGTTTTGCTCGACCGATTTTTTCTCACTAGGGTGCACCAGTGCTGTTTGTGAAAAAGAAAGACGGAACCATGAGAATGTGCATTGATTATCGTCAGCTTAATAGGGTAACGATAAAGAATAAATATCCGTTGTTACAAATCGACGATTTGTTTGATCAACTGAAAGGAGCCTCAGTATTTTTGAAGATAAACTTGAGATCAGGTTATTATCAGTTGCGAGTTAGAGACTCTGACGTGCCTAAAACTGCTTTCAGAGCGAGGTATGGACATTATGAGTTCCTAGTGATGCCGTTTGGGCTCACTAATGCCCCTGTTGTTTTTATGGATCTAATGAATCAGATTTTTAGACAGTATTTGGATCGGTTTGTAGTCATGTTTATAGATGACATTTTGATCTATTCACGCGATGAAACCGAGCATGCCGAACACTTGAAGTTAGTATTGCAGATATTTTGAGACAAGCAGTTATATGCAAAGTTCAGTAAATGTGAGTTTTGGTTGAGGGAAGTCAGCTTTTTGGGGCATGTTGTATCTGCATCCCGTTTCCGAGTTGATCTGAGTAAAATTTCAGCTATATACTCGATTGGAAGCCTTTAAGAAATGTTACGGAAGTTCGAAGCTTTTTGGGACTTGCTTGGAACTACAGATGATTTGTGAAAGGCTTCTCGATGATAGAAACACCGATGGCTAAGTTGCTATAGAAAAATGTTAAATTTGAATGGTCGGATAAGTGCCAGAAAAGTTTTGATCAATTGAAAACCTTTTTGACCGAAGCTCTAATGTTAGTTCAGCCAGAATCCGGTAAAGAATTTGTGACCTACAGTGATGCGTCTCTGAATGGTTTGGGCTGCATGTTGATGCAATAGCGTACGCTTCGAGACAGTTGAAGCCACACGAGAAAAACTATCCGACTCATGATCTCAAGTTAGCTGTTATCATTTTCGCTTTGCAAATTTGGCGCCACTACTTGTTCGGGGAAAAATGCCATGTGTATTCCGATCACAAAAGTCTCAAGTACTTGATCACTCAGAGAGATTTGAATTTGAGACAAAGACGTTGGCTAGAATTATTGAAAGATTACGAGCTTGTCATTGATTACCATCCGGGAAAGGCTAACGTGGTTGCTGATGCTTTAAGCCTTAAATCACTGTTTGTTTTGTGAGCAATGAATATGCATCTGTCTGTGTCTGCTGATGATGTGTTAGTAGCGGAGTTAAAAGCAAAACCGTTATTGATGCAACAAATTCGTGAAGCTCAAAAAGTTGATGATGAATTAGTTATAAAATGAGCACTATGTGTTTTGAAAGAGAATTCAGAGTTTTTGATTGATAGCAATGATTGTTTGAGGTTCAAAAATTGATTATGTGTTCCGAGAAATTCAGAGCTTATTTCGATGATTTTAAACGAGGATTATAGCAGCCGAATGTCAGTTCACCTGAGTAGTACGAAAATGTATAATGATCTGAAACGTCAGTATTGGTGGCACGGTATGAAACGAGACATTTCTGACTTTGTTTCGAAGTGTTTGATATGTCAACAAGTGAAAACGGAACATCAAGTGCCTTCGGGATTACTTCAGCCGATTATGATACCCTAGTGGAAGTGGGATCGAGTCACGATGGATTTTGTATCTGGGTTGCCATTGTCTCCGAACAAGAAAGATGTGATCTGGGTTGTTGTTGATAGATTGACAAAGTCGACTCATTTTATTCCCGTACATACGGATTATTCACCTGACAAGTTAGCTGAACTATATGTTTCTCAGATTGTAAGGTTACACGGGGTACCTACTTCTATTGTGTCGGATAGAGATCTGAGATTCACATCACGGTTTTGGAAGAAATTGCAAGAAGCATTGGGTACGAAGTTGCATTTTAGTACCGCTTTTCATCCCCAGACTGATGGTCACCCGAGCGAATTATTTAGATACTCGAGGATATGTTGAGATGTTGCATCCTCGAGTTTAGTGCCTCGTGGGAACGATACTTGCCTGTGGTTGAATTCGCATATAACAATAGTTTTCAATCGAGCATCAAGATGGCACCTTATGAGGCTTTGTATGGTCGTAAATTCGTACACCGTTATTCTGGACCGAGCTCAGTGAAAATAAGATCTTCAGAGTTGATTTAATTAAAGATACCGAACAGAAAGTAAAAGTGATCAGTGAAAGTCTGAAAGCAGCATCAGATCGTCAGAAATCATATGCGGATTTGAAAAGGAAAGACATAGAGTATCAAGTCAGAGACAAAGTGTTTCTTAAAGTTTCATTATGGAAAAAAGGTACTCAAATTTGGCTATAAAGGCAAATTGAGCCCGAGATTTATCGGACCATACGAAATTTCAGAACGGATTGGGCCGGTTTCTTATAGACTACTTTTGCCACCTGAACTTGAAAAGATTCATGACGTTTTTCATGTTTCGATGCTCCGTCGGTACAGATCTGATCCTTCTCATGTGATTAGTCCATCAGATATAGAAATTCAGTCTGATTTGAGTTATAAAGAGGAATCGGTTCGTATTTTGGCTCACGAGGTGAAAGAATTACGGAATAAGACAATTTCGTTAGTAAAAGTGTTGTGGATCAAACACGGAGTTGAAGAAGCTACTTGGGAGCTTGAAGACTCCATGAAAGAATGATACCTTAATTTATTCGCTGGTAAGATTTTCGGGGACGAAAATTCCTAAGGGGGGAGAGTTGTGACAACCCTAATTTGACCCTAGTTAGGAAGTGATTTCGGGACCACAAAACCGAGTCACAAAAATAATTAAATGTTATATTCTATGTTTATTATATGTGAAAGTGCATGTGTGAAAGTATTGTGTCTTAATTTTGTCATTTGAATGTGGAATTAGCTAAAAAGGACTTGTTTGAGAAACTTTGAATATGTGGTAGGTGAATGTCCAAGTGATTAATTTTGTAAATTACTAAAGTAGAGGATTTGCATGTCTATTTTACCACTTTATTTAAGTGTATGGTAGTGGGGTTGGTTTAATGCATCATGTGCTTAATAATAATAATAAATTATACACTTAAATTATGGTATAAAATAATATATGTTATTTTATAACATAAAATAAGGTGATAAAAACAAAGTTATGCTTTATTTTTTTTTTATCACTTGGCCGAAACTAAAGAAAACAAAAAGAAGAAGAGAAGCTCTTGAATATTCAGTCATTTGGGGGAGATAAATTCAAGGTAAGTTCATGGTAGTTTGGTTGAAATTTCATGTTTTTGAGTTCCTCTCTTGGTTCTATTTTAAACCCATGAATTAATTTGTTAAATGTTGGTCAATTGTGCATTCAGTCATGATAGGAAATTGCAAAAATTTTGTATTTGATGATAGAAATTGATGAATGAAAGTTTGATGGACTATAATGTTAAAATCCATGTGATTGTAAGTTTATAAGCTTAAATTTTGAATTTTGAATTATGTGTGGCTCAATTGTTTGGAATGGGCATTCGGCTATATTATGAAATGCAAAGAAAATTTGGTGTTGGATGTTTTAAATGATTTAGATAGTTATAAATTAAGTTTGAGGCTTGGTATTTATGTATAGATGGTCTATTTAGATAACTTGGCTTGTAAGTTTAATGGTGAAATTTATGCTTTGTGAGGATAAATGGTTTAAAAAGGAGCATTCGACCATGATGTAAAATTTTGATGAAGTGATGTTAAATGCTTTGAATATTGAGTATATATTGTTATAAGTTGAATTTAAGGTTTGTTAAATTGTCTTTGTCATTGCCGAATGTGTGTTTAGTTAAAGAAAATTTGTTAAAGTGCTTAGTTAATTGATATTAGGTTAATGGTGTGTGTATAAATTATTTAAAATATAAACTTTGTATGAGCATTAAAGGTTTTATATGAATTCGGCCTTGGGAGGAATTTTAGTATAAAATGCTTGAATGTTAAATAGGTTATTACTTTAATGACCGAATGTGCCAAAGGCTAATGCATGGTCTAGTTGATCAATATGTAATATGGGAACGAGAATAAATATCTATTTGATGAGCTATATATTCGACTATGAAGGTTAAAGGTTAAGTCATAGGAATTTTGGTGATATACATATTCAGTCATTAGGGTTATATGTACTTTGGCTATGTGGGTTATGTGTTAAGGTAAGTTACTTATTTGATATGTGTATTCGGTCATAAAGGTGTACATGAGGAAATATTAAATTAATTGTATTAAATTACTTAATGTGATTAAAAATGTGTATGACCATTTTGTATTTGAGCTAAAAGTAACTATATGACCTATAAAATTTCTTGTCATATTCGGCCATAAGCTAGCATGATGGGACTTTAATAAGTTAAATTTGTTTGAATTAGCTCAATAGCATAGAGAACCAAGGTTGGATAGGGGAAAAGAGAAAGTAGTTGAATAGCCGATTGGAGACTGTTCGAAAATATTCAAGGTAAGTTTTAAGTAGTTAAACATAAATAATATTCAATAATGACATGACATATTATGAGAATTAAGTATTACTTGTAATGTACGTATATGGCCAAATGGCAAATATAATATGGAAGTAAAATGTGATATGCTTTTATGATCAAATGATAAGTGTTAGATGAATATGAGTGAGATGTTATGTGTAAACTATCAAATAATAAGTATGAATGATTAAAAGTGAATAAAATGTAGGATGATATATTCGAATGATGCTAGTACCTGTTTTGGTGTGATTGTGTTATACGAAACTTGTTGATTTGAATATCGTATGGTACTAATCGGGCCTTCGAGCCTAGCATGCTATAATGCCAGTGAAATGATATCGGGCCTTTGAGCCTAGCAGGCTATAATGCTGGTGAGATACTATTCGGGCCTTCGAGCCTAGTAGGCTATAATGCCGGTGAAATGATATCGTGCCTTTGAGCCTAGCAGGCTATAATGCCGGTGAGATACTATTCGGGCCTTCGAGCCTAGTAGGCTATAATGCCGGTGAAATGATATCGGGCTTCGAGCCTAGCAGGCGAAATGCCAATGGATGAATTCGGGTTTAAAACCTAGCAGGCTAAATGCCGGTCATTTGATAAAAGTCTAAGACTAAGATTCCTCGTGTTAGAACGACAAATGAATACATTCAATACGTTAAGTTGGCCAGGTACGTATTATGTATTTATTTGTGAGTTTGATTTGAATTGAATCATAAGTGTATAATGTGATACATATGTGAATAAATGTTATAACTATATCTATGATCATGATACATTCGGTCAAGGTGTGAAAGTATGTGAAAATATTTGATTTATTTATGTTATATGAATTTAGATTAAGTGAAATAAGAATGCTAAATGTGCATGATGGCAATATACCTAGAAAATGGCCTCTTGAGAAATTGAATGATCGAAGTATAATTGAGTTTATTTGTTTGCATTGCTTAAAACTTACTAAGCTTATGAAAGTTTACTCCGTTTGTTACGTTTCTCTGTTTTATAGATTGTTGACTCCAGTCACCTGCTCGCGAGGGGATCGTCAGCAACTCGTCACACTATCTATCATTTTGGTACTATTATGTTTTGGAGCTAGTATGGCATGTATAGAATAGACTTAAGTGAATGATATTTTGAGATGTTGTTGTATATAAGCCATGTGAATAAGGAAACTTTTGAATGTAGGTATAAGTCTAAATTTTGATCTTTGATTGTGTTTGGTATGCATATAATTGCTAATGAACTTATGTAAATATGAATGTGCAAATGTGGTGTTTTAAATTGGTAACACTTTATAACCCACTCCGGCGACGGATACGGGTTATAGGGGTGTTACACAGCACGGGTGTGTGCCATGGCCGTGTTAATAAGTAAGTGTTGCCCAAGGTTGAAGTGCATGGGAGTGCCCTAAGTCCCACGGGCATGTGAGTCCACACGGCCCACCTACACAGGCGTGTGACACTTCTTGATAAGGAAAAAAAAGTTCCTAATGAGCCCAAGGTTTATCGAACGTACCCGATTTTGTCCCGCACTACCTCTAGGTATGTTATAGGAATCGAAGGCCTATATAAGGGTCGAGTTGTTCATAAATGAAAAGTTTTAAATTAGAATGAATTTTTTTGACCCGAGTTAGTATATTGAAAGTGTAAAGTTCCGGTAATGCCTCGAACTCTATCCCGATGTCAGATACGGGTGAGGGGTGTTAAATTTATTGATATTAGAGCTACGGTTTAGTCGGTTCTAGGACTACCGTAGAGGATGTTAAAGTTTGCTATACATGCTATTATTCGAATGTTAATAGTGTGACGTCTCGTAATTGTTTAAACTATTTTGATTATAGTGAATGTCTTCCAATCAAACACAAGATGAGTCTGAGGGAGCCGAGAGCCTTGCTCCAGTTTTTGTACAGCGAGCTGATCTAGTAGTAGTAGAAGGCTGATGTCAGAAGGCCGAGAAGAGACCCGAGCTGTCTTCTTTGATATGATGGATGAATGGTTTCAGGATTATCTGAGAAATTGCCCCAATATACCAAGACCTCCCCCGCCCCCTAACCAACCTGATGAGGATGTGCCACGAGGTATGGCACCGGTGAGAATCGGTAAAGCCCTTGTAGATAAGCTTAGAAAGTATGGGGCTGAGGAATTTAAAGTAAAAGTTGATGATGACGCTGAAAGAGCCGAGTTTTGACTCAGAAATACTATGCGAGTGTTAGATGATTTGTGATGCACACCCGAAGAATATTTGAAGTGCGCTGTGTCTCTTTTGATGGACACTGCATACAATTGGTGGAAGACCGTATCCTCGGTAGTACTGAAAGAAAATATTACTCGGGATTTCTTCCAAGCAGATTTTAGGGAGAAATATATTAGCCAATGGTTTTTGGACTCGAAATGAAAGGAGTTCTTGGAACTCAAACAAGGGAACAAGACTGTAGCGGAATAGGGAGAGAGTTCGTACGATTAAGTCAGTACACAACTGAATGGGTCCAAACTGAATCAAAAATGTGTAAATGGTTTCGAGGATGGTCTGAATGAGGACATCAAGTTGTTGATTGGGATCTTGGAAATACGGGAGTTTACCGCATTGGCCGATCGAGCCAAGAAGGTTGAGGAACTGAATAATGAAAGAAAACAAGCTAAGAGAGAGGCTCGTGTTGCAAGCAAGAGGTGTAGCGGTAAGACATTCTTGTTCTCCATGAAGAAAGCCAGGAGCCAGCATAAACGCTCCACTTCATTAGTGGGATATTCGAGTAGATCAAGAAGCTTTAAACGATGAGGTCAAAAGTCTTCCTCCCCGATGGTAACTAGTGTGGGGAGTGTAGATGATCAAAAACTGAAGTGTAAGAGCTGCAATAAATTTCATTTCGAGGAGTGCCGAATGAAGAGCGGCACGTGTTTCAGATGTTGTTCTTTTGATCACTTTCTCAAAGACTGCCCGAAACGAGCTGAAAAAAGATGAGGAAATAGCTCCGAAGTCAGGTGCTCCCATTCTATAGGGTAGGCCTCTAAGATACCCTGGGAGTGCTAGTGGCAGTCAAGTCGTGACTAAAGACGCTACAAAATCAGAGGTTCGAGCCCCCGCAAGAACATATGCAATACGTGCTCGAGAGGAAGCTGCTGCTCCTGATGTTATTACGGGTACTTTCTCTCTTTTTAATCTAAGTGTTGTTGCTTTAATTGATCCGGGGTCGACGCATTCATATATCTGCAAGAGATTGGCGTCTAGTATGAACATACCTGTTGAACATACAGAAGATATTATTAGAGTGTCGAACCCACTAGGCAGATCAGTTCTAGTTGATAAAGTCTATAAGAATTGTCCTTTGACAATTCATTGTCGTTGTTTTCTAGCTAACCTTATGTTGTTACCATTTGATGAATTTGATGTAATACTTGGTATGGATTGGTTAGCCCTTCATGATGTAACTGTAAATTGTGGTAGTACGTATATTAAGTTGAAATGCCCAGATGGTAAGATTCTACGGGTCGAATCAAGAGAATTGGGTTCTTCGCTGGTTGTAATCACGACAATGGTTGCTCAGAGATATATTGTGACACCCCTAATTTGACCCTAGTCGAAAAGTGATTTCGGGACCACAAAATTGAGTTATAAAAATAGTTAGCCGTCATAGTTTATGTTTATTATATGTGAATATGAATGTGTGAAAGTTTTAAGCTTCGATTTAGTAAATTGCATGTGAATTTAGTTAATAGGACTTATGTGTGACATTTTTGAAATGTGATAGGTTAATCTATAAGGGTCTATTAAAGCATGTATTGAAAATAATGGTTTTGCATGTCAAATTCCCCCCTTTAGAGGAAGTGGCCGGCCATGATGGTATGGGATACAAAATATATGCCTTTTATATTAATAAATTAAATGTTAAATGAATAAATAATATGAAATATGAACTTATATTAAAAGAAATGGGTGATAAAACAAAGTTGGTTCATCTTTTCTTCCTCCATTGCCGATACCTAGAGAAAGAAAAGAAGAAATTGAAGTTAAGGCATTTGGTCACCTTTAAGTGGATTAAGGTATGTTAATGCTCTATCATTGAAAATCTTTGTATATTTGGAGTGGTCATCAAGTATAGAAGCTAGCTCATGGCAAATGTTTTGTAAAGTTATGAAGATGACATTCGGTCATGGATGTTTGTATTTCTTTGATGTCGTTTTTGATGCTTTAGGGTATTGAGGGTTGATTATAGATGAGTTGAGCTTGGTAAAATTAAATGTTTGTGGCTAAATTGCTTAATGACAATCGGCTATGTTGAAATGCTAAATTAGTGCTAAATTGTAAGTATTTAAATGAGTGTTAGCCGAAATTGAGCCTATGATAGTAATTAGAATTTGTGAAATTTATGCATTTTGTGGTCCAAGTGTGATAAGAACCATACGATTATGGCATGTAAGCATGAAGATTTGTGGATGTTTTAGAATTGGCCTAAGTGTTTTAGTCATTAATATATATGTATATTGCCGAACGTATGCTTAAGGAATTGGTTAAGTACATTGTTGTTAAATGCTTGTTGTTTTTGTATAATTGTTGCCTAGCTACTAAATGAACTTAGGGTATTATGGATAAGTTTAAGAGTGGCATAATTGAAATGAAGTTTGCTTGGGCCAAATGTGAATCTAAGTTTTGAATTACAATTGAAGCTTGTTAGTTAGTTGATGATGTCCTTGATAGCCCTTTTGATATTCGGCCATTGTTAAGGAATTTTGAATTGGTTATAAATTTCTATGTTTTAATTAGCAAATTGAATTATTGAAGGTTGAGCTAATTATATATGTATACATTTTATATGTACATTAATTTCTTAGTCTATGTTATTCGGCTATAATCGTCATGGTAGAATTTTTTTTAATTTGTAAATTTGTTAATCATTAGCTCAAGAGCATCAAGGACAAAAGTCGGAAAAAGGAAGACAAAACTAAGCGAATAGTCAGAGAATTATAGTCGTCGACAACTTTTAAGGTAAGTTTCTAGCATATAAGTTTAGTTATAATGAAGAATGATATGGAAAACGGCATATATGATATTATGTTTTAAATATGTGAATGAGAAATTTACAGAGTAAATTGTATAAATCTGCTAGGGACAGCAGCAGTAGCGTGTTTTGGAAAAATTACCATAAATTGTGGGAGTTGAGTTAAAGGCTGAATAAAATATGTAATCAAAGCTTAGTTAGTCTAGTTTCTTATAAAAGAGACCGTGGAAGCAAAGAAATTTCCTATAAAGGGATATTTAAAGTTGTGTGGGACAGTGTCAGAATGACTCCGAAATCCCCTGTTCTGTATTTGGAAAATCATTATAATTTGTACAAAAATGGTTATAAGATAAGATTTATATGCTTAGACTCCTTAATGAGTCTAGTTTCAAATGAAATCAAATAGAACACATTATGAATTCTGTACAATGAAAAATTTTATTCGTAGTGAAGAGTGGTCAGATTAGTCAAACAGTGAAATAGGGGAAACTTTAAGAAAAATCTGGTATTGATTGGCCAAACCTAAAATTCTGGAAATTTTATGGATGGAAGATATACGAGTCTATATTCAGGGAAAATTAACGGCAAGTGATTTGGAGTTTTGTAGCTCCAGTTATAAATAATTTAGTGACTATTGCTCAGGAAAACAACTCGTCGTGAATTCTAAATCGTGATATTGTAAAATGATATATGAGTGTTAGACGGATCTTTGATATTAAAATTTGTGAAATTGTAAGTTTATGAGTATTCGAATATGAAATGATAGTATGGCGTGAAATTGAATTATTCATTGGAAAATGATTGATGTAGATTCGGCCAAGACAAAGTGTATACATGATAGTATATGTGGTATGTGAAGTATATTTGGATAATTGTGAATGTGTATATATGAGATAAGGCCGAATGGCCAATGTGATGAATGTGAACATGCATATATGTGATAAGGCCGAATGGCCAATGTGATGGATGTGAACATGCATATATGTGATAAGGCCAAATGGCCAATGTGATGAATGTGAGCATGCATATGTGTGATAAGGCCGAATGGCCAATGTGGTGAATATGAACATGCATATATGTGGTAAAGCCGAATGACTAATGTGAAATGTGTATGAGATATGTATATGTGGTAAAGCCGAATGGCTAATGTGAAATATGTATGAGATATGCATATGTGGTAAAGCCGAATGGTCAATGTGAAATATATATATGAGATATGTATATGTGGTAAAGCCGAATGGCTAGTGTGAAATATGTAGGCGATGTGCGTATATTGTGGCTGAACGACCAATGTGAAAGCTGTGTATTATTAGATATTTGATGAGGCAAATGAATTACAAATATGACAGTCGATGTGAATGTTGTAACATGTGATTAAATGTACATGAAACTTGGAAATATATTCCGGGTAAGACCCGATGACTACGTGTGGAGATTATGTCCGGGTAAGACCCGATGACTACGTGTGGAGATTTTGTCCGGGTAAGACTCGATAACTTCGTGTGGAGATTTCGTCTGAGCTAAAGGTCTCGCCGATAATCCGAGTAGAGGTTAAAGCTATAAGACTTCGTAATAAGAATTGCTTATAAATATATTCAATGCGAAAGGTTAAACAGGTATGTACTCCAAGTTTATATGTGAGCTTGATTTGAACTAAATCATAAGGTAGTTATGTGATGCATATGAGAGCAATCTATGAGACTATTCCTATGATTATGTGACATCGGATCAGTGTGAGAGGTTATGTGAAATCATACAATATATTTATGTCACATGAGCTCACTTTTATGTGAAAGTTTATCTGCCTATTGTATATGATGAGATGTGCATATTCGGTAAAGGGATGGTATGCCCGAAGGAAGAGTGAAATAAAATATACGAACAACTATGTTATAATTTGATTGTTATCTGTTGACACTGCTTAAAACTTACTAAGCATTGTAATGCTTACTCCGTTTACTCTGTTTCCTCTGTTTTATAGATCTCATTGCGAAGCTACAGGCTCGGGGATCGTCAGCAACTAGTCACACTATCACTATCCACCGCTTGTTACTGTTATGTTTAGAATTATTTTATGGCATGTATAGAATAGACTAGTGGCGGAAGAATATTTTTGGTTAATGTATATAAGCCATGCGAAAATGGCATCTTTTGAATGTTTACTTAGTGAAGTTTAAATTTTACCTCTGGTTGTGCTTAGTACTTATTTAAATGAACGATCTTTATTTCAAGAAAAAGTTCAAAATTTTACTATTCTGACATGAGTTACAAGTCCGGTAGTGCCCCTTACCTATTCTGGCGACGGTTACGGGATAGGGGTGTTACATATATAAGGAAAGGATACGAAGCTTACCTTGCGTTTGTGATGAACACTAAGGAAATTGAGTTGAAGATTGAGTCGATTCCGATAGTATGTGAGTATCCAGATGTGTTTCTGGAGGAATTACCCCGATTACCTCCTGAAAGGGAGATAGAGTTTGGTATTGAGTTGGTGCCAGGGATGACTCCCATTTCTATTGTCCCGTACAGAATGGCACCAACTGAGCTGAAGGAGTTAAAAGCACAGTTGCAAGAGGTGACGGATAAAGGATTCGCTAGGCCAAGTATTTCACCTTGGGGTGCCCCCTGTTGTTCGTAAAGCAGAATGATGGTTCGATGAGGTTATGTATTGGTTATCGACAACTGAACAAGGTAACTATCTAGGATAAGTATCCTTTGCCAAGGATCGATGATTAGTTTGACTAGTTGAGAGGAGCCACCGTATTCTCCAAGATAGACTTGAGGTCTTGCTATTATCAGCTGCGAGTTAAAGACTCGGATGTACCCAAGATAGCTTTCAGAATGAGGTATGGTCATTATGAATTTCTTGTCATGCTTTTTGCGCTGAAGAATGCACCGGCTGTGTTTATGGATCTAATGAATAGGATCTTTCGGCCATATTTGGATAAGTTTATCATTGTGTTTATTGACGATATTTTGATCTACTCTAAAGATGAGACAGAGCATGCGAAGCATCTGAGAATTGTGTTGCAGACCTTGCGGGAGAAACAACTGTATGCTAAGTTTTGAAAGAGTGAATTTCGGCTCTAGGAAATTGGATTTTTGGGTCATATAGTTTCGGGTGAAGGCATCCGAGTTGATCCAAGTAAGATTTCTGCAATTATTGAATGGAAATCGCCTAAGAGTGTACCGAGGTTAGAAGCTTTTTGGGATTGACCGGTTACTATTCAAGGTTTGTAAAAGGATTTTCTATGATAGCGATTCCGATGACAAAGCTGCTACAGAAAGAAGTTAAGTTTGAATGGATAGAGAAGTGTCAACAAAGTTTTGAGAAGTTAAAGACATTGTTGACCAAAGCTCCTGTTTTAGTGCTACCTAAAACGGGAAAAGAGTTTGTGGTCTACAGTGATGCATCCTTAAATGGATTGGGTTGTGTACTTATGCAAGATGGCAAGGTGATAGCCTATGCTTCACGGTAATTGAAGTCTCACTAGAAGAATTATCCAATCCACGACCTAGGGCTTACCGCTATTGTTTTTTCCTTGAAAATTTGGAGGCATTATTTGTATGGCGAGACTTGCCGTATATTCATGGACCACAAAAGTTTGAAATACTTGATGACTCAGAAAGAATTAAATTTGAGACAAATGAGATGGTTAGAATTAATTAAGGATTATGATCTGATTATCGACTATCACCTGGGAAAGGCGAATGTGGTCGCCATGCATTAAGTAGAAAATCCCTGTATGCTTTGAGAGCCATGGATACTCGTTTGACATTACTTGATGATGGTTCAGTTCTAGCCGAGATGGAGGCTAGGCCAACATTTCTGCAGGAAATTCATGATGCACAGCTTAATGATGATGACTTGAAAGCAAAAGAGCTCAATGTGAGTCTGCTATTGAGTCAGATTTCTGAATTAGTCCTGATGGATGTTTAATGTTTAGAGACAGGGTTTGTGTACCCAAAGACAATGAACTTATTCAGAAGATTTTGCAAGAAGGACATAACAGTCGTCTGTCTGTTCACTCGGGAAGTACCAAGATGTACAACAATTTAAAGAAGATGTACTGGTGGAATGGCATGAAAAGAGATGTTTCTGAATTTGTGTCGAAATGCCTATTATGTCAGCAAGTTAAAGATGAACATCAAGTGCCTTCAGGTTTGTTACAGCCTGTTATGGTTCCCGAATGAAAGTGGGACAGAGTTACCATGGACTTCGTGACAGGATTACTTTTGACTCTGAAAAAGAATGATGTCATATGGGTTATATTGGACAAGTTGACAAAGTCGGCTCATTTAGTCCCGGTAAGGACGGACTATTCCCTTGATAGATTGGCCGATTTGTACATTTCTGAGATAGTAAGATTACACGGAGTACCATTGTCGATTATTTCGGGCAGAGACCTGAGGTTTACTTCGAGATTCTGGAAGAAGTTACAAGAAGCCTTGGGTACAAAGTTGAACTTAAACATAGCTTTTCACCCTCAGACCGATGGTCAGTCTGAGTGGATGATTCAGATTCTCGAGGACATGTTGCGTTGTTGCATCCTCGAATTTCAGGGTAGCTGGGAAAAATTCCTGCCATTGGTAGAATTTGCCTACAACAATAGTTTCCAAACAAGCTTGAAGATGGCGCCTTATGAGGCCTTGTATGGTAGGAAGTGTCGAACTCCAATTGTATTAGACAGAACTCAAGGAAAATCAAATTCATGGAGTTGACCTAATTAAAGAAACTAAAGAAAAAGTTAAAGTGATACGGGATTGTTTAAAAGCGGTATCAGATCGGCAAAGTCATATGCTGATCTGAAAAGAAAGGAAATTAAGTTTCAAGTTAGAGATAGAGTATTCTTGAAAGTATCTCCATGGAAAAAGGTATTGAGATTTGGTTGGAAAAGGTAAACTGAGTCCATGATTTATCAGACCGTACGAGATTACCGAAAGAGTTGGACCATTAGCCTATCGTTTGGCATTGCCACCCGAACTGGAAAAGATTCATGACGTGTTCCATGTATCTATGTTAAGGAGATACCAGTCAGACCCCTCTCATGTGATTTCGCCGACTGAGATTGAAATTCGATCGGACATGACTTATGGAGAGGAATCGGTTAAGATATTGGCTCGTGAAGTTAAACAGTTGAGAAATAAAGATGTGGCTCTTTTAAAAGTTCTGTGGCATCGACATGGTGTAGAAGAGGCTACATGGGAGCCGGAAGAAACGATGAGAAGTCAATATCCGAATTTGTTTTCTGGTAAGACTTTCGAGGACGAAAGTCCCTAAGGGGGAGAAATGTAACATCCCGAAATAGAGCCTAGTCAGAATAGTGGTTTCGGGACCACAAATCTGACATCAAAATATTTATTTTATGATTATTATGAGGCCTAGAATATGAGTATCAGCATGTGTTAAAGTTTCACGAAGAAATTCTTTGAGCAAGGTGTTCAATTGGAAATTAGGGACTAAATTGAATAAATTGAAAAAACTTGATTTCTAGAAGCAATTTGTATGAAATTGCTTTGGGTTATGAATTAGAAGGTCTTGGAGAGCAATTTACCCAAATTCTAAATTTTTGGACAAAAATGGGCTTGCATGGATGACATTTTAAAGAAAGGGCATGAAGGCATTTTGGTCATTTGGCTTTTTAATGAAATAAAATGGGAAAAATGAACCAAAATCAGCTCATTTCCTCCTTCATCCAGTCGAAATTCCCAAGTCACCATAGCTAGGGTTTTCAAGCTTTCCAAGCTCAATAGTACGTGCTCTCAAGCCCCGTTTTTCATGCTCTTCGTATTTTTGAAATCCTGGTAGCTTGCTCTCTCCATTTCTACCCATATTTCATGCTATGGTTCATGTTTAAAAATTTACCCATGCATGAGTTTCTTGTATTTTGATGGATTATGGAGGAATATGAAAGATGGAGGCGTATTAAACATCTTTTCCTAGTTGATTTTCATGAAAAACCCTTATAGGGACTATTTTATAAAAGATGTAAATGTGTGGTAGAAATGAGAAAATAATGGATAATGTGGGCTACCATAAGAAGGAAAAGTGTTTGGCTAGGCTTGGGTAAGATAGAAAGTGCATGTGTTTCATTATACGAGCCTAGGGACTAAGTCGTAAAAATGTGAAAGGTTAGGGGCAAAATGATCATTTGGACCGGGGGTAGATATTAAACTTGAAATGCATAATGTAGTGAATTAATTAGTTAATTTTGTTGATATAGACCCCGAGGAACAAATTTTGGAGGTCGATCGTAGTAAACGTAAGATTTTGGAATAACCGAAACACAAATCCGAAAAGACTATCAGGTAAGTTCGGATAACTTAAAGTAAACCCCTAATATGCACAATTGAATGATTTATGAATATATGATGATTGCATTTATTATTAGCATGAAATATTATGGAAATGCATATTTGATGGTAACATGTGAAAAATATCTCGGATGAGGTTTACAAAGGGAATTCGATGGATAAACCCTCATTGATATGTGTCAAGAGATCCTCCATGTGTTGCAGTAACGATTTAGCCCGGACAGGTAATTCGTGATCTTGAGTATAGAAAGGATCTAGCCTAGATGGGTGTTCCTTGAATGATCGAGCCTCTCGAAGAATATATGTACATTGAGGATTTAGCCCCGATAGGTAATCCTAGTAGGGTCTGAATTTAGCCTGGACTGGTAATTTAGATCCGAGCTCATTAAGGGTATTTGTCGCTATAAGGGATTTAGCCTGGATTGGTAATCTCGACATCACCTTATGAGTTTATGATATGGGGGATTTAGCCTGGACTGTTAATCCTGCCATGAGATGTGAGGTTCACGGGAGTGCATATATGTGAAATGATCATTAGTAAGAATTGACGGATAATGGGTATTCCATCGAGATTTCCTAGAAACTCAACGGGATTAATATGATATAAGTCAATAAGATGATGAATGATGACCTCATTTCATAATTGATTATTTCATGATTGATTGAGTGCATGTGATAGGAAATCATTTCATAATTGATGATTTCATGATTTAAGTATGGATGTATGCTAAATACTCGGTAAGTTTACTTTCCAGTTATTCGAGCTTACTAAGCATGAAAATGCTTACCCCTCTCATTTTCCCCGTCTCGTAGAGCTTGAGGACTCATAAAGGCTGGAAGACAATTGAAGAGTCAACACACTATCAATAGACAAGCTTTGGTATAGAGACTTTGTTCATTTTGCTCAATGGCATGTATAGTATTTTTGGGTATTTTGATATATGTGTCATTTGTTTTGCCAAGTGAGGTCATGTAAAATATATTTATCTTTTTGTATATGCCATGAAAATTGGCTAAATGGAAGTAGACAATGACCTACGATTTATGCATGGTTTTTATTTACAAATGATGGGTTGCTACCAATTGGCAATGAGTCACATGAACGAGCTAATTTCGGATGAGTTAAAATGACATGATAACCCGTAACACTAAATGGAAAATAACCTTTCATGTGAGAAACCAATGATATGAGGTTTCCATACAACTAGCTTTATTAAGATTATTTACAAGTGTAAAATCAAGTCTTCTCTCAAATTTGGACCACTAAGCATAAGAGGTAGAAATGGGTGACTTTAGGCTTGGAAAACAGCTAGAAAATAGCCTATTAGAGTCCACATGGTTGGACACACGGGTGTGTGTCTAGGCCGTGTGTGACACACGGTTCTCTCCCATGGGCGTGTGCCATGGCCGGGTGTCCCCTGCACTCAAAATTTTAGCTCAAAGTTTTAAACGGGCAGACCACACGGGCGTGTACCATGGCTGTGTTAAAAAGACAGTGTCGTCCATGGGCAGGCAGCACGGGTGTGCCCCATGGCTGTGTTAATAAGTCAGTGTTGCCCAAGGTTGAAGGGCCCACCTACAGGGGCGTGTGACACTTCTTAATAAGGAAAAAAAATTTCCTAATGAGCCCATGGTTTATCGAACGTACCCGATTTTGTCCCGAACTACCTCTAGGTATGTTATAGGCATCGAAGGCCTATATAATGGACAAGTTGTTCATAAATGAAAATTGTTAAATTAGAATGAAATTCTATGACCCAAGTTAGTATTTTGAAAGTATAAAGTTCTGATAATGCCTCGAGCCCTATCTCGATGTCGAATACGGGTAAGGGGTGTTACATCTCGTCTATTCCAAACTTTACTATCATGCAATAGACTGTTCAACTTTCACAAGATGAAAATTTTATCATTCAAAGTAGCTTTAAATCATATCAAAGTCTTCTAAGTTATGTACACTTTTCATTCAAACTATCTACCTTTTACCTGAAAAGAAATAAAATTTTATCCCTAGACATGAATATCTCATTTAATCTTTCAAATGATAACCAATATCGATTGAACAACCAAGTTGATCTTAATCATCAATAAATGACATTTCAAGAAATCCTCTCTTCCAGTCGATAGAAGGATTCAACATGTAATCATTCAAAGTTTACTTATCATGCTAATCAAAAACCATTTCAAATGTATTAACTCAAATAACAAGGATATCTCAATTGAAGGCATCAACTTTGATTAACTTACTTGAGAAAAGAATTCCATCATACCAATTGAAATTCGCATTTTCACCACTTATGTCCTTGTCGATGTCAAATTTTTCATAAAGATTTAGAGAAATCTAGATATCGAAATCACCACATTACTATAATCAACCAGAAGCACAATCATAATTAACATAGTTATCATTGGCCAAAGAACACACTTTAGATATTAGCCACAATCGAAAATTTACAAAATAGAGATGACATGAAAACCAAGATAAAGAAGTCTAGGAAAAAGAAATCCAAGATAAAGAAATCCAAGATACAGAAATCCAAGGTACAATATCATAATTACCATAACAACGCTCATAAGAAAAATATGAAGGATCTCAATAATTCCTTAGAGAAAAGAAGTCCAGAAGAATACATCAATCCAACCCACTGGAGTTAAAAGCAACAAGGAGAATATACCTTCCCATATATGTATCGAAAAAAATATCAATTAAAAGAAACAGAATCATAACATCATGTGTATTACCTCATAAAGTCCCAATAGATGAAATGTAATAAATTGCCAGAGGGAAATAAAGCAATACAGATTATATACCAGTCGAATTATCAATACTTTCATCTATGTATCATGATTAGAAAACATTCCCATAGAACAAGGATTTTATAAGAAGAGCAATAGCCATAGGAATAATCCCAAAAACAATTAAACATATAGAATACCTCAGAAGAAGTTGCCGAAATCGGTTCAGCCATAACTGTTACACTCAGATATCTTATCCTTCAAATATTATTCTCTCAACTATTTCTGTCATCACAAATTTCGTATTATTCCTTTCACTAGAGAAAATAAGCTCAGAAGGAATTTCAATTACTACATTCTTTCAACATCGTGTCTGAATAAGTCGATTTACCAAAGTTAAGTTCTTCTCTTATTGTGATGTTTCGTAAACCAAATAATCTTTAAATCAATCTGATACCTTTCTAGTTCTGTCTTTTCTTATCAACTCATTTACAAATTCTGACCATATTTATAATTAGTCTATAGCTGAACTCTTCGGTTTCACACTTGTGAGCTTATCCCATATATCTTATAAAATCCTTTATAAACACCACTCTGGTAAAGGGGTGGGGTTGTAAGGTCCCTAAATTGTCTCTCATACGTATATGCATATAACATTATTTCCTCATCATGGCAATAGTTTCACAAGCATAACATTTACTTCAGGCAAACTATTATTCACATTCGTATGACACGAGCTTCCCAATTATCTTATTTAAGCAGTGCACTTATGCATGCATTTTATGGATTCTGAATAACATTACTTATCCCATTCATACAATCAAACAAGTCATGCACATAGCACCATATGAGGGCCAAAACAACATGGATATGTATATCACAATCAAAACTTTCATCTTGCACTTTATCATATACGTGTCAATTCATTCATATGAACATTAAACAAGCATGAATACTCATCACAACATGAACTTTTATTCATACTTTTCTGAGTTTAGGCTCATCACAACTGTACTTTACCCGGATACCTTAGCATCACATTTAACATGGTCGGTGTAGCTCGGTTAGAGAGGACCTCCATCCAAATAAGATGGTTCTTATTCGTGTCGGGAGACATCACACTATCACAGATTTGTGGCATGTATAGCTAGACTCTCATGCATGCTAGGTTAATCTGAGAACTGACTAAACCTTAGATACCTTTAAATGTAACACTCCTTACCCGTGTCTAACACCGGGACAGGATACGAGGCATTACCGGACTTAAACATACACATACATGTAAAACAGGGCCATAAAATTTCAACCAATTAAAAAACATTCAACACATGCATATTGTCCGTTATACGGGCCTACGAGGCCCAAAACATACATCGGGGTAGTCCGGGACTAAATTGAGAACTTACTAACATTTTAAAACATTTGGAAAATTTTCTAGTTTTAGAGAGTCACATGCTCACGTGGGTAGGCCGTGTGGTTACACATGCCCGTGTGGCTCAGACACACCTGTGTTTGCGGCCCGTGTAACTCTCTGTTTATGACGTCAGCAATATTTTAAGGTCACAAGGTCAAGACACACTCTCGTGTGCTAGGTCGTGTCTTCCACACGGCTGAGACACATAGCCGTGTCTCTGTTCGTGTGGCCAACACTTAGGCTATTATCCAAGCGTTGGTCAACCATAAACCCTCACACATTTATACAACATCAAGGACATATAACATGGCGTCCATTTGATGATTAAACATCTTTAGTTAGGCCACAAACATAGCATTTTCCTGTCATCATACTTGTATTTCTTATACTCATTTTATAACAAGTCTAGACATACCAGACCATATTCATTTGGCCTTGTCATCTTCATTAACATCATTAACTTACTCTAAATTTACACTTTTATACAAAGAATATGGTCACATCTATTGATCAAAGTTCATCCATTAAATATGCATACCATATCATACATCCATTGATAATAAACCATCACAACATGCACATCATCAAGACATTAGAATAGTCATGTAAAATCAATTAGGTTTACAACCCAATGATCAAATATAAGGCATATCTCATGGCTCTATACAAATGAATCATATAAGCCGACTCAATTGGCCAAATCATGAAACACAAATCATAAAGTACTAAGTCTCTATAAATGACACTCACTTGAAAAACATTTAAGATTCATTAATACCCTGGCTTGATAATTTGATAGTTTGATGCTGCCTCCGATGATCTCCAACCTCGAGCTAACTTGACAACACTAAAAAAAAATGGAAAGGAGAGGGGTAAGCTTTATAGCTTAGTGAGCCCGTATGAAAATAATAATAAGCAATTTATTAACATGATTTTTCCAAATTCTTACAACATGTTCTCATGGTAACACATCAAAATTACACATAATTCCACTATTTGCTCATATTCCAGTCAAGCTGTCTACTCGAATCATAGTCACTAAATTATTTATAACTTGAGCTATGGAACTATAAATTAAGATCCGCTAATTTTCCTTGAAATAAGACTCACATATATTTATTCCATAAAATTTCTAGAATTTTTGGCCTAGCCAATAAGTACTGTTTATTCTTAAAAGTTACCTCTATTCTACTATTTGACAACTTTGACCTTTCCTTACTAAAATTTATTTATCTTTTAGTACGGGATCCAGATGATGTTAGTGTCTATTTCTTTTGAAAATATACTCATTAAGAATTTATTAATATTAATTATAGCCCATAATTATTCTTGTAAAATTTTTAGTGATTTTCCAAATTTAAGACAGGGGAGCTCGAAATCACTTTGACCCTGTCTCACAAAAATTCAAATATCTCATAATAAGAAATTCTTTTGTTTACACTGTTTCCTCTATGTGAAAATAGACTCAATAATATTTTATCCCATATATTATTTAGTTTCTAATTCAATTTCCACAATTTTTTTTTGGATTTTCAAAGTCACACAACTGTAGCTATCCAAAACTGTTTTAATGCAATATATAATAACTATCATATGATGATGTAATAAACATAATCTTAAAAATAAACATAAGTTTATTCATCATTCAAAACCTTTGACTTACTTATCACCCACATACTCTTTATCATGAAACATCATATATCAAGGCATTACTTGTGAGTTTAGTGTACATTCCTGTACTCATCGTAGTATATCATATAACCATACCTCTTTAATATGCCCTCCTCGAGACTTTCATCACATCCATTACATTACCCATTGAACACTCGGAATACTATTGGATATGCGAAAAAACTTGCACATAAGTGCCACATATACATAAGTAGCCAAAGCTACCTCATAACATGTAACGCTCGTAAAGGAGCTACTCACGGGCTTGCTCATATAAGCTATTGATCAAGGTGTAACTACATGGGCTGCTCACACAAGCTATCAGGTATCCGACCCACTCAAGGATTACGTAGCCACTAGTAGGACACATAAGACCATTTCCCGGAACCCAATTACATGTATCGCATCCATAATGAACTTGGACCAACTCAACGAGCTCGGACACCTCATACATATCACGAACCCGGATCAACTCAACAGGTTCAGATTTCAAAATTCCTAGTGACATCTCACTTGTATCCTAGACTATTCCTAAGGTTCAAATGAGATTTTCCTCACTTGCACAAGGCATACTTTGTCATACTTGCTTGTGATGTCGTATGTAAAGGCCAATTATCATTTATGCTTTCATAACAACCAATAAGTATATAACTCATAATAACAAGAAAACATTTATCACATAATACCAAAACATTGAAAACATGCTACAACACCACATTATTTGCATATGCACTTACAATTCATGTAATATCAAGCATTAACATTCAAGTGTAGCATTGCATTATTATTGACGTACGAACTTACCTTGAATCCGACCACAGCTAATTATTCCATTTTAGTCCATAATCTCGTACTTTCTCGATTTAAGCCTGAATCTCAATTTTCTTGATCTAACATTTCAAATAGCTTATTTATTACTCACATTATTCAAATTGATCCAAAAATATACTTTTACAAATTTACATTTTTACCCCTAAACTTTCACATATTTATAATTTAGCCCCTAGGTTTGTAAAATGAAATGTGTTTGTTTTTCTCGTACTTTAAGCCTAGCCGAACCTTTATTACTCTTGTAGCAGCCCACATTTCTCTTTCATTTCATACATTTACTACACATTTTACAACTTTTACATTTTAGTCCTTTTTAGGTGTTTTCATGAAAAATCACCTAGTAAAAGTCGCTAAACATACTTCAATCTTTCATATTCTTCCATTAATCTTCAAAATACTAACATGTCATGCATGGGTAAATTTTTAAACATGAACCCTAGCTAAAAATATGGGTAGAAATGAGTAGATCATGTTACGAGGACTTCAGAAATGCGTAGAGCATTAAAAACGGGGCTTCGGAACACTTACTATTAAGCTTGGAAGCTTGAAAACCCTAGCCATGGTGTTATCCTTGGTTCACACGGCCATGGGGTAGAAGATGGACAAATTTTGGCTTTTAATTTGTCTTTTAGTCCTTTTAATCACTAAATGACCAAATTACCCCTAAAGTCTTTCTTTGGAATTTTTACCATGCATGTCCATTTTTGTCCAAATTTTTAGAACTTGGTTAAATTACTATTTAATAACCTGTAATTAATGATCTAATTCAATGTCATGCTAAAAACTTCTAGAATGCAAGTTTTGCAATTTTTTGAATTTAGTCCTTAAAGTCAAATTAAGCACTTTTCATGTAGAATTTCTTCATGAAATTTTCACACAATCATAAACACATATCATAAACCTTATAATAATCATAAAATAATTATTTCTATTTCAAATTTTGTGGTCTTGAAACCAATATTTCGACTAGGCCCTAATTTGGGATGTTACAATAAGGTTACGGAGCATTAACGGACTTATAAAACAATTAAACAGTCATTTAGCATACATTTTCACAATTCATGCATTCATCATTTAATCTCAATCAATTTGTCCCTAATACGAGCCTTCGAGGCTCTAAACATATATTGGGGGTGATTTGGGACTAACCGATAACTTAGGAAACTTTTACGTAACCTTGAAATTTTTTTCTCAAAACAGGGGACACACGCCCATGTGGCCCGGCCATGTCTCTCACATGGCCACCAAACACGCCCGTGTCACAAGTCGGTGGACATTCGAAATAGGAGCACATGGCCGTATCCTAGTCCGTGCCCAACCTCGTGTAACTCTCTGACTTGGGTCACACGGCCAACACACATGCCCGTGTGGCTAGCCCGTGTGCCTTAAAAATGGCCATACACACCCGTGTGCTAGGCCATACCAAACTTGTAGGGTATACTGATTTATGCCACACGGCCGAGTCACACGCCTGTGTGTGAAGCCGTGTGGAGCATACTGACTTGATTTGAATTTCAACACCAAGGGACACACGACCGTGTAACATAACTGTGTGTCACGCATGCTCGTGTCTCTGCCTGTGTGGACAAAAATAGGCTACATACCAAGCCATTTTGTCGCCCAAACTTGCCTATTCCTACACCATACAAATTACCACCAACACATAGCATATCTAATCATCTAAACTAGCCAATTCAAACATAAATCTTGCACATTCCATACTTCCATTTTACGTATACACAAATCACCAAAACATACCCTATCAATTGTACCAAACTTTACTTCCTTAAATCATAAAAAATGGCTAAACTGAAATATGCAATATCAAGCCTAATTTCATAAGTATACCATTACCTTTAACTCAACCATTTGATACTCATAATACCTATAGCCATCAAGCATCACACAACCATCATATAACTCATATCCCAAAGCAAAAACACGTACATCAATACATGATTCAACCGTACCAAAATAACTCCAAATAAGTCATCACCCATGGCTATATATACAAACCAAAACATATACATTTACAAGCCAATTCAAATGACCAAAATCATTACCAAAATATAACCAATATGAGCAAAGTCCCTATACATGCCATATACTTAAAATACCAAAGTTCATAGGTACCAAGTGATAGGTGGATAGTGTAAAGCGATCTCCCACGCTCCCCGTATCCGAGCTAGCTTGATGACACTATAAAACACGGGAAAATAAATAAAGTAAGCTATAAAGCTTAGTAAGCTCATATACAATCAACTTAATTCAATCTCAAGATTATAATACAACAATTTAAATATATCAACATTTAGCATATATTAGCTAACAAACCTTTCATTTACACAATTATGATATCAATCATTTTCTTCACAAGTTTCTTCGAACCAAAACTTATATATGTTACGTATGTACCTGTACCATCTCATATCATTCTCATACTCAATCACATCTTTCATTTGCCCGTTGAACCATACGGAATAAAAGTCGAATACTCAAGAGTCTTGCACATTAAGTACCTATACCATGGCTCGAAGCCAAATCAAGGTAGTTTATATCTGAAATACTAGTCTCATGGCCCGCAGCCAAATCAGTAGATATTCATGGCTCAAAGCCAAATTGGTATAACTCGCACCTGAAGTGCTAATATCTCTAATGACATGTCACTAGTATCCTAAACTATTCCTAAGGATCAATCAGGATTTCGAATGTCGAATCATTAACGAATCACTATCGATCATATCCATAGTCTTAGATTCATAATTTATGAAATATCAAAACATATGAAATACATTTATATCAAAACTTATAATATACGAACTTACCTCGGACGTGAAAACGACGAAATAGGTCGATTAGTCGATAACTCTAGTTTTCTCTTGATCTAGATCCGAATTTCACTTTTTCTTGATCTAAATATATTAAAAATTGATTTATTTAATAACATATCTATTCAATTTAATCCAAAACACACATTTAAGCACATTTACACATTTTCCCCTAATGTTTCACCACTTTTACAATTTAGTCCCTAGGCTTGTAAAAAAAATTCATTCAATTTCATCATGACCCATGCCTATCCTAATTACTATTATGCCCCTAGTAGCCCATATTTTTCATTTATTTCATGTTTTAACCACAAAGTTTCCACATTTCACAATTTAACCCCTAATTTGCATTTTCACTAAAAATCACTAACAAAACTTGTGTAACTATCATCAAACATTCAAAATCTATCATAAACTCATGTATTCATCAATGGAAACATTTAAAATCTTTAACAGTTTTGCAAATTAGTCACTGGACTAGCTAAACCTAATTGCAACGATCTCAAAAACATAAAAATCACTAAAAACTAAGTCAATATCATTTACATGCTAGCAATTGAAAGTGCAGAATTCTTCAAGCTCTCTAATAGCTTTTCAAACCCTTATTTTTGGTGGTGAATACTTAGTGGAGAAGATGATACAACATTTTCTACTATTTTACTAAGTTATTTTATAATTTACTATTTTAACCTTTAGTATTAATCACTTAAATCACTTATTATAAGTCCATAAATGTCCATTTAGACAACCAATGCTCTAATTACAACTTAAGGGATTTAAATTTAAGGTTCTATAGCTATTAGACACCTCTATCCAATAGAATACAACTTTTACACTTTACGCGATTTAGTCCTTTTTATCAAATTGAACATTCAAACAACAAAATTTCTTAACGAAATTTTCACACCAACATAATATCATACTGTAGAAATTAAAATAATAATAAAATAAATATTTTGACTTTAGATTTGTGGTCCCAAAACCATTGTTTCGATTTGACTAAAAACAAGCTGTTACAGGATAGATGTCAAGCAGATGCAATTTGAGAGCACTAACTCAACAAGAACATTGAATAAGCTTAAAGATCAAATGACCCAATTGATGAGTATGATGAGAGACATTAAAAGACAAATTGGCACAGGTACTCCTAACAATACAGAGGATAATCCATGAAGGGAAGGTAAAGAGCATGTGAAAGCTATAGCACTCTGATCGGGCAAGGTACTGAGTAGCCCATAAATTCCTACCCAGAGGAAACTGTGAATAATACTGATAACCTCAAGACAATTCCCCAGAAGTGGAAGACGAACCTGAACCAGAGGAGGAGAATGCGCTGGCGGCTGAGAAGGGAAAAGAGACACCTAAAGATGCCAAAATCACGAAAGTCTCTTTTCCATCAAGATTAGAAGAAAGAAAAAAATGGAACGAGGATGAATTTGTTAGTTTGTTTTAAAAACTTTAAAGGTTAACCTACCTTTGATCAAGTTAATTAATAAGGTTCCCAAATATGCCAAGTTTTTAAAGGAGATGATGGAAAAGCATAAGAAAATCAAGCTAGGAGAACATGTTAATTTAAGTGCTTCCTATAGTTCAATTATTTCTAGATAAGACCTGTGAAAATTGAAACCCGGTGTAACACTCCTAACCTGTATCCATTGTTAGAATAGGGTTTTGGAGCATTACCAAAAATTTCAGAACATTTTACAAATAATTTAGGTAAATTATTATTCATTAACCGAGATCATTCAAAATGTCCCTTAATTAGACCCTCGAGGCCCAATACGGGCATTAGAATCGAATCGAGACTTAATCGGGAGCTCTAAGAATTTTTCATGAAATTACAAAAAAATTCCAAGATGCAGGGCTCACATGCCCTGTGGTCCAAGTGACACGCTTGTGTAACCCTGGGACACGCCCGTGCTAAAGGCCATGTTTGAACCCGTGTAATTCTTTGACTTGTGCAAAAGGATATGCCACATGCCCGTGTGCTAAGCCGTATGGTTAATTAATTTAATTCGAAATTAGGTGCAAGTTTCACATGGTCATGACACATGTAATATCCTGAATTAGGGCTTAATCGGAATAGTGGTTTCGTGACCAAAAATCTGAGATAGAAATAATTATTTTACAATGATTTTGATGTTTATGATATGATTGCATGATTGTGTGAAAATTTCGTGATGAAATTCTATGCCTAAAGTGCTTAAATTGAAAGTAGGGACTAAATCGAATAAGTTGCAAAACTTGCATTCTAGAAGTTTTTAGTATGAAATTGTTTTGGAATATTAATTAGGAGGTCTTAAATAGCAATTTGACCAATTTTAAGTTCATGGAAAAAATTAGGACATGGAAGGAATTTTTGGAAAGTTTAGTAGTAAGGGTATTTTGGTCATTTAGTTATTAAAATGAATTAAAAACAAAATTAAAAGCCAATTTTTGTCCATCTTCTTCATTAGGCCAAAATTTCAAGGGTTCTCTATAGCTAGGGTTTGTTTCAAGCTTCCAAGCTCCATAGTAAGTGATTCCAAGCCCTGTTTTTAATGATTTTTACGTTTTTGGTGTGACAGCCCAAAATTGACCCTAGTCGGAATGTGGTTTCGGGACCACAAAACCGAGGCATAAAAATAATTTAAAATTTATTTTGATGCCTATGATATGTGTTAATTTGTGTGTGACATTTTTGATGTTTCGATTTAGTGTTATAAATGCTAATTTCACTAGAAAGGACCTAATAGTGAACTTTGAAGTATGATGGGGAAATGTGTGATGACTAGTTGCTCATGCATGCAAAAATAAGGATTTGCATGTCAAATTTCCCCCAACATGAAGTGGCCGCCATGGCAAGAGAGGATGGGCAAAACATGTCATGAAACATGTTTTGTTGGTGCATTAGGGAGAAATAATAAACAAAGGTGTATGGGTAAGAAAAGAATGAAAAAAATGTGTGTGAGTGTGGTATTCCCCCTATTGCCGTGAGTTGTAGAGAAAGAAAGAAAAATTTTGTTCATCCTTTCTTTGAGCCAAAACTAAGGAAGAAGGAGGATTTTGCTTCATGCTTGGTTTAGAAGAGATCTAGAAGGAGATTTGGCTAAATTTGCATCAAGATTAAGGTATGTATGAGGTTGTGTTGGGAGTTCATGCATGTTTTGGTTGCTAACTTGATGTGCATGTTAGCCATGGCTCAAATCTTTGTTATGCCATGGAAATGGCATTTGGCCAAAGTTGTTATGGTGATAAAGCCATTGTATGCTAAGTGTGAAGCTTGATGGTGATGCATGCAATGATGGATTGTCTACTCTTGAGTAAGATTTTGAGTTTTCTTTTTGTTTAACCATGATTGAAGTTGAAAAGGGGCATGATTGTCATATTTGGCCATGATGCATTCATGAGCATGGTTCATGCTTCTTGCATGTTAGTTAAAATTTGTGTTTTGGGTGGCTATGGACACCTTGAAATTCGGCCATGCTCATATATGTATATAAATGTTTGCACATGATGTTTTGGTTATGAACTAAGTGATGAATATGTTTGTTTAAAGAAGAAGATGTTGAAGAATGATTGTGAAATTGCAAGCACATTCGGCCTAGCACACATATGAGTGCTTGATGCTATATTATAAGTTTTGAGCTACAATATGCAAAGCATTAACTAGTAAAATGCATGCTGTTTTGTGAAGTATTAAGTGCATAATTGGCCTCAACATGGACATGAATATTTGACCTTGGGTAGTCTATTGAAGGCCTTAGCTTTTCCTTGATGCTCGAATAAATTGTATCAAATTGCTTGATGTAGTATAAATGTGCATGACCATTGTGTATTCAAGCTAAAGAGTGGCCATATGACCATTTAAACTCCTTGTCATATTCGCCATAAGCTAGCACAATGAGGTTTTAATAAATTGAATTTGTTTGAATTAGCTCAAGAGCTTAGAGGGCCACAATTGGACAAGGGAAGGAGAAAGTGATCGAATAGCCGTAAAAGCCGTTCGACAACATCCGAGGTAAGTCCTCAAGAAGTGACCCTACTTGAATTATGTGAAATGAAGTATGGATGTGTATTGATTATTGATTATGTGTGTATGAGTATTTGAATGATACCCGGCTAAGTCCCGAAGGCGATTATGCTAGTGATTATAATTGTGTTTGAGCCTTAGTAACGAAAATGAAATATGTATGTCCAATGATTATTGATGTATGTGTGCATGAGAAATTGAATGATATCCGGCTAAGCCCCAAGACAATTATGTTGAAATTATATCCGGTTAAGACCAAGGCAATTGTGCTAGTGGCTACATCCGGCTAAGACCAAGGCATTCGTATGAGTCATTCTATCCGGCTAAGACCAAGGCATTCGTGCACATGGTTATATCCGGTTGCATTCCGAAGAAGCTTGGGCTGGAGGTGAGTGTTGGTTGCTGTAATAAATTCAATTAGTACGCTCGAAAAGCCCAAAGAATAAGGTACGTTTATATGTGCATTGGAAAGTCGACATGTTTGAGCAACATTCGCTCAATCGACTAACGAATTTCAGCTATTGAATTGATCGATACTTTGTGAAAGTATATAATGATGAAGTGTGAAGTAAGAATGACTATGTGAATGTGTATTAATGGAATGATGCATTTGGTTATGTGAATGTATTGCTTTAATTAGAGCTGATTATATTCCTTGAGACTTACTAAGCATAAAAAAAATGCTTACCCGCTGCTTTGGCTCTGTTTTATAGATTTCGCCGATAGCAATCGGATTCGGGATCAATAAAGTCAAGTCATCCACACTATCAACGCCTCTATTTTGGTATAAATTTTGGTTGAACTTTGAAATGGCATGTATAGGACTACCCCTTGTTGGTTAAATATGTTATGATGTATATGTGTACGGCCATGCGAAAATGGCTCGTAATAGTGAAGTATCGACTTAGACTATGTGCGGTTTGTATATATATATTTGGTGTCATGATGTGACTATGGATTGGAAATGGGAATGTTGGTCACATGATCAGCCATTGCCATGGTTAAAATGATCATATGTGGACCTATGTATGGCAAGACTAGTTGGTTCATGGAGACTACAAAATAGGTAAGACCTACCTTAAAAACAGATGCTGCCAGCTGCAGTGACGTGAATGTGAAAAATCACCAAAATTTGTAGGAATGGTATTAAATAGTGAATGAACTATGTAAATGAACCTTGATGAGTATATTTTCATATGGAAGAAACGAAATGGTCATAGGAGTTACATGTTAAGAGATATTAAGGCTATTGTGAGACAGGGCCAGAACGGTTTCTGGGTTCCCTGTCGCAACTTTAAAAATTTGCTATAAATTATCCAGAAAGAATTAGGAGTCATGCCTTATATGTACAGATTCCATTTTGAGTCTAGTTTCATTAGAAACAAACGGTACCAGTATTAAACCCCTGTATGGTGAGATATTCAAGTTGTAACGCGCGAAGGTCAGAGCAGTCGACCCCTGTAACATGGGTGACTTAAACTAATAAACTGTACCAATTGGCCCGACCAAAAATTCTAGAAATAAATCCATGGATGGATACATGAGTCTGAATTCAGGGAAAATTTACAAAACCAGTTTCCGAGTTTTGGAACTCGAGATATGATTTTTAAGGCGACGGTGACGCAGTTTTCCAGCCTGACTGGAAATGTCAAATTGGTGGGCAAAATATGTGGACTTGGCTTGTTAACCCCTCGTGTCCGACACCGGCGATGGTCTCGGGTTCGGGGTGTTACATTTGGGATCCCGATAACTCGATAAAGCTTATGTTAGCAATAATTTAACCTAGGGTTTATATTTGGAAAAATACCCATAGGTAAAATTTGTGTATTTTGATGTTTTGTGATAGAATATGAAGTTTTAAATTATGTTAGACAACTTGTACTACTCGATTTTAAGCAAAAACGAGTAAAAGGGCTTAATCGGTAAAAATACCTAATAGTCACAAGTACATGTTAGAGTGAGAATTTGATGTTGCCATAGAAGAGAAAAGTGATCAGCATGTTGTAAAACAAAAGAATAAGGAATAAAGTTTAATCCCGAGCCTAGGGGCAAAAATGTAAATATGGAAAAGTTTAGGGGTAAAATTGTAATTTTTCCAAAATTTGAGTTAAGGATTAATTTGATAATGTGAGTATTAAATAAGCTAAATGTATTATTTTAGATCAAGAAAGACGTGGAATCGACCTCAATCGAGGAAAAGAAAAGATTGTGGACTAAATTGCAAAATCTTTGTATTTTGGTACCAAGGTAAGTTCATGTGTAAATAATGTAGCATAATTGTTATTTTTAAGTTATTGATATTAATTATGTGTTATGCTGAATTTCATTATGAAATGTATGCTTTGTGGTTAATTTCAAATAATATGTAAATTATGTGAGCTACTTGTTAAATATAATTGTTACCGAGTATTGATTTCGGCATTCTACGGAAGACGGAAAGGATAAGTGTTCGAGAAAAATCCCGTTTGAACCTTAGGAATAGATTAGGATACAAGTGACATGTCACTAGGATGGTTGAGCATCCGAACTCGTTGAGTTGAGTCCAAGTTCATTTATGGATGCGAATGTCCGAACTCGTTGAGTTGAGTCCGAGTTCGTGAAATGTAACTAGGCATCCGAGCTCGTTGAGTTGAGTCCGAATTCACTTATGGATGCGAACGCCGAGCTCGTTGAGTTGAGTCCGAGTTTGCTTATGGGCGGGTTACATGATTGCTTGATTGTATATATGGCACTTATGTGCAAGTTATCCATGTATCCAATTATATTCGATGTGTTCAACGGTAAAGTTCTACTCAAATGGAGGAAAATTTCGAGATGTAAAGAGACTAATTGGTAAGTGATATGAAATGGATATTTTGGACAGGTATGTATTTAACCCTCGGGTTGAGTATTGATACAACCACGATAAGGTAATAAGATGATGAAGAATGATTAAAATGTGATATGTGTTTTAGTGATGTATGCTAATGTTGACTGGTATAACTGCTTGTTATGTTACTTATTATTTGCATATGAACTTACTAAGCATTTATGCTTACTCCTCCTTCTTACTCATTGTAGTTTTGGACAAGCCAGCTCAGAGTCGGGATAGGTTGAAGGCTCACCACACTATCCGTAAGACTTTTGGTAAATGGCTTGTAAATTTAAGTATGGCATGTATAGCAATATACCCATTTTGTGTAAATGATCTTATGGTATGGTTGTGAAATGGTTGAGGAAATGCTTGATAATGATAAATTATGAAAATGGTTAGTTTAGATTATGTTTGATGTTAAGGAAAACTATTAAGATACTTAGTGCATAAAAACTCATAAAAAGGATGAAATTTACCATAAACAGAATACCGCAGCATCACTAACGCGAGTTTGAAAATTTACTAAAAATCATAGAAATTGAATTTGGTGGTGAAATACATATCAAATTGAAGCTTATTATGTATAGTTTCACATGAAACAAATGAAACAAGTAAAGAAAGTATATGTTAGAAGATATTTGAATTTTAGTGAAACAGAGTCATAGCAGTTTCTGAATCCCCTGTTCCTAATTTAGAAATTCACCATAAATTTTAAAGATATAATTAGGTGGTTTATTTTATATCCTCAGAATCCTTATTGAGTCTAGTTTTAGTAGAAACAAACCTCATAGTCATATGAATTTTTTACAGAGAGAAATGTGGTTCGTAGTAAACAGAGGTCAGACCAGTCGAGTCCTGAAACAGGGGTAACTTTAACTAATAAACTGTACTAATTTGCCCAACCAAAAATTCTAAAAAAAAATTATTAGATAGATATATGAGTCTAGATTCAGGGAAAATTTACGGATCTTAATTTTGAGTTTCGTAACTCGAGATATGATTTTTCTTGTGACTGTGACGCAAGTAGCTTAAAAGCTGTGAATGTAGAAACAAATAATCCAAAGTTCTAAAATGTTAAACTAAGCTTAGTAACACCTCATACTCGACTCCCGACGGTCTCGGTGTGGGGCGTTACATTTAGTGGTATCGAGCAGGTTTAGTCGGTTCTCGGACCACGTGTTGTATGTACGGATTTTGCTATACATGCCATATGTATGAATTGTGATAGTGTGACGACTTCTGACCTTTTTAAATGGAATTTTTTTTATTTAGTAAATGGATCCCGGTCCAGCTGTGGCAGATGAAGTAGAGAGTAATGCGCCAGCTCCGACTGAAGGAGCAGCGCCGACTGAAAACCCACCCCCTACTGTTGGTCAGGGAGGAGGAGAAAGGGATCAGGAAGCCTTTCTCCAAATGATGAGTGCATGGTACACTGAGTTCGTTCGTACGAACCCAAATGTACGACCTCCCCAATTCCTCAACCTATGCCTCCAATGCCTCAAGGAGTGGTACTTGTTGGGATCCTTGAACTAAAAGAAATGGTGGTACTTGTCGATCGAGCTTGCAAGGCTGAAGAATTACTGAAGGAAAAGAAAAAGGTAGAATCTGAAACACGAAATTGGAAGAAAAGACCAATGAGTAATGCACCCTCACAAAGAAACCGGAAAGTCAAGAAATATGAATCCTCGTTCCCAAGTTTCAGCTGGGCAATCATATGGAAATTTTAAGAAGCGAAATGTGGGACCTAAATCTCGGACTACTGCGGCTAGTGTGGGAAATACGAGATTTGTTAAACCCGAAGTGCCGTGTGGTAGAAATCATTTTGGTCCGTCGAGCAAATGAATGTTTTATTTGTGGTTCTCCGGATCATTTTATTAGAGACTACCCAGAGAGAGTGAGAAAGAAAATTTTCGAATGTAAAAGCTAGTGGTGCGACTCGAGGGAAGGTATCCGAGAAAAGCTGGAAGTGAAACAAGCAGTAAGAATGTAGCCAGGGATGCATCGGTTAGACTTGAAGGAAGGGCTCCGGCTAGAACTTATGCTATTAAAGTGCGTGAAGATGCTTCCTCACCGATGTGATTACCGTACATTTTCTCTCTATAATGTTAATGTTATTGCTTTGATTGATCCGGTTCTACTCATTCATATGTGTGCATGAAATTGGTGTCTAGTATGAATATACCGTTGAGAATACGTAATTTATGATTAGAGTGTCGAATCCGTTAGGCAAATGTGTGATTTATTGATAAAGTATGTAAGAAATGTTTTTAATGATTCGGGATCATTACTTTCCTACCGACTTGATGTTGTTGCCGTTTGATGAATTTGATGTTATTTTGGGTATGGATTGGTTGACATTGCATGATGCTATAGTAAATTGCAAGGAAAAGGTTATAGAATTAAAGTGTGGAAATGGTGAAACTCATGGGTTGAATCGGATAAATCGAGGCATTGCCTAGTGTGATTTCTTCAATGTCGGCTCAAAGATATCGAGAAAGGGTTATGAAGCTTATTTGGCGTATGTAATTAATACAAAAGAAGTTGAAAAGAAAGTTGAATCGTCTGGTTGTGTGTGAATTTGCGAACGTATTTCCGTAAGAATTGCGGGTTTGCCTCGATGTGGAAGTAGAATTTGGTATTGATTTGATACGGAACAGCTCCGATCTCGATTGCTCCATATAGAATGGCACCAACAGAGTTGAAAGAATTAAAGTCGCAGATTGCAAGAGTTGACTGATAAAGGCTTTGTGAGACCGAAGTTTTCACCTTGGGGTGCTCCGTGTTATTTGTGAAAAAGAAGGATGGTTCTATGAGATTATGTGTTGATTATCGGCTAGTTAAACAAGGTGACAATCAAAAAAGTATCTGCTTCCGAGAATTGATGATTTGTTTGATCAGCTAAAAGGAGCGACATGGTTTTCAAAGATTGACTTGAGATCCGGTATTACCAAGCTGCGGGTAAAGGAGTCGGATGTACCTAAAACGCTTTTAGAACAAGGTATGGTCATTATGAATTTTTAGTTATGCCATTCGGATTGACAAATGCTCCTCATTGTGTTTATGGATTTAATGAATCGCATATTTCGCCATACTTGGACAAATTTGTTGTGGTGTTTATAGATGATATTTTAATTTATTCAAAAGATGAGAGAGCATGCCGAGCATTTGAGGATAGTTTTGCAAACTTTGAGAGATAAGCGACTATATGCTAAGTTTAGTAAAAGTGAATTTTGGCTCCGGAAGTTGGATTTTTGGGTCATATTGTTTCGGTGATGGTATACGGGTTGATCCTAGTAAAATTTCAACCATTGTTGATTGAAACCACCGAAAAACGAATCGAAGTTAGAAGTTTCTTGGGGCTATTTGGGTATTATCGGCGGTTTGTAAATGGATTTTCTATAATTATGCTCCTATAACTAGATTACTCTCCAAAGGATGTTAAATTTGAATGGACGGAAGAATGTCAATGAGTTTTGAAGAATTGAAAAAGTTATTAACAGAGGCACCGGTGTTAGTACAGCCCTAATCGGTAAAGAATTTGTGGTGTATAGTGATGCTTCTCTAAATGGTTTGGGGTGTGTGCTCATGCAAGAAGGAAAAGTGGTGGCATATGCTTCGAGGCAGTTAAAACCTCATGAGAGGCATTATCCTACTCATGATTTGGAATTGGCTGTGGTGGTGTTTGCTTTGAAAATTTGGCGACATTATTTGTATGGTGAAAAATGTCGAGTATATACCGACCACAAAAGTCTTAAGTACTTGATGTCACAAAAAGACTTGAATTTGAGACAACGAAGATGGTTGGAGTTGTTGAAAGATTACAAGCTTGTTATTGATTATCATCCGGGAAAAACGAATGTGGTTGCTGATGCTTTGAGCAGAAAGTTGTTGTTTGCTTTGAGAGTTATGAACACTCAGTTGAAAGTGTCAGATGATGGTTCGATTCTAGCAGAGTTAAGAGCAAAAACAATGTTTTTACAAGAGATTTCTGAAACTCAGAAAAATGATCAAGATTTGCTAGCCAAAAGAAAACAGTGTGAAGCTGATACGGGATCAGATTTTAGAATTGGTTCTGATGGGTGCATAATGTTTAAAGATCAGATTTGTGTGCCGAAGAATGAGGAATTGATTCAAAAGATCCTACAGGAATCACATAGTGGTTATTTCCCGATTCATCCGGGTAGTACGAAAATGTATAATGACTTGAAGAAAATGTATTGGTGGAATGGAATGAAAAGAGATATATCAGAGTTTGTGTCCAAATGCTTAATTTGTCAACAGGTGAAAGCTGAACACTAAGTACCTTCAGGATTACTCCAGCCTATTATGGTTCCTGAATGGAAATAGGATCGAATTACTATGGATTTTGTTTCAGGATTGCCATTGACTCCGGGAAAGAAAGATGCCATCTGGGTAATAGTTGACTGATTAACTAAGTCGGCTCATTTTATCCCAGACGCATTTAATTATTCTCTTAACAAGTTGGCTGAACTGTATATTAAAGAAATTGTTAGATTACACGGAATACCATTATCGATTATTTCAGATAGAGATCCAAGGTTTACCTCGCGGTTTTGGCAAAAGTTGCAAGACGCGTTAGGTACAGTTAAATTTCGATCGCTTTTCATCCACAAACCGATGGACAATCGAGAGAGTAATTGATTCTTGAAGACATGCTCGGATGTTGTGTATTGGAATTTCAAGGAAGTTGGGAAAGATATTTGCCGTTGGTAGAATTTGCTTACAACAATAGCTATCAGACGAGCTTGAAAATTGCACCTTATGAAGCATTGTATGGTCGCAAGTGTCGAACGCCTTTGTATTGGACTGAACTCAAGGAAAATCAGATTTATGGAGTTGATTTAATAAAAGAAATCAAGAAAAGTGAAGATAATTCGAGATTGTTTGAAAGTCGCTTCAGATAGACGTAAATCTTATGCAGACCTAAAGCGAAAGGACATTGAGTTTCAAGTTGGTGATAAGCTATTTTTGAAAGTGTCTCCATGGAAGAAAGTCCTTAGATTTGGACGAAAGGGCAAGTTAAGTCCGCGTTTTATTGCACCGTATGAAATAATTGAAAAAGTTGGACCGGTAGCATATCGGCTAGCGTTACCACCCGAATTAGAAAAGATTCATGATGTGTTTCACGTATCTATGTTACGTCGGTATCGTTCGGATCCTTCACATATAATTTCACCGACAGAAATTGAACTGCGACCGGATATGACTTATGAAGAAGAACCGATTAAGATTTTAGCTCGAGAAGTCAAACAACTAAGAAATAAAAGTGTTGCACTAGTGAAAGTGTTGTGGCAAAAGCATGGGGTAGAAGAGACTACATGGGAACCTGAAGAAACTATGAGAAACCAATACCCACACCTGTTTACCGGTAAGATTTTCGAGGACGAAAATCTTTAAAAGGGGGGGAGAGTTGTAATATCCTGAATTAAGGCTTAATCGGAATAGTGGTTTTGTGACCACAAATCCGAGATAGAAATAATTATTTTACAATGATTTTGATGTTTATGATATGATTGCATGATTGTGTGAAAATTTCGTGATGAAATTCTATGCCTAAAGTGCTTAAATTGAAAGTAGGGACTAAATCGAATAAGTTGCAAAACTTGCATTCTAGAAGTTTTTAGTATGAAATTGTTTTGGAATATTAATGAGGAGGTCTTAAATAGCAATTTGACCAATTTTAAGTTAATGGACAAAGTTAGGACATGGAAGGAATTTTTGGAAAGTTTAGTAGTAAGGGTATTTTGGTCATTTAGTTATTAAAATGAATTAAAACAAAATTAAAAGCCAATTTTGTCCATCTTCTTCATTAGGCCGAAATTTAAAGGGTTCTCCATAGCTAGGGTTTGTTTCAAGCTTCCAAGCTCCATAGTAAGTGATTCCAAGCCCCGTTTTTAATGATTTTTACGTTTTTGGGATCCCGGTAACTCGATAAAGCTTATGTTAGCAATAATTTAACTTAGGGTTTATATTTGGAAAAATACCCATAGGTGAAATTTGTGTATTTTGATGTTTTATGATAGAATATGAAGTTTTAAATTATGTTAGACAACTTGTACTACTCGATTTTAAGCAAAAACGAGTAAAGGGCTTAATCAGTAAAAATACCTAATAGTCACAAGTACATGTTAGAGTGAGAATTTGATGTTGCCATAGAAGAGAAAAGTGATCAGCATGTTGTAAAACATAAGAATAAGGGATAAAGTTTAATCCCGAGCCTAGGGGCAAAAATGTAAATATGCAAAAGTTTAGGGTAAAATTGTAATTTTGCCAAAATTTGAGTTAAGGATTAATTTGATAATGTGAGTATTAAATAAGCTAAATGTGTTATTTTAGATCAAGAAAGACGTGGAATCGACCTCAATCGAGGAAAAGAAAAGATTGTGGACTAAATTGCAAAATCTTTGTATTTTGGTACCAAGGTAAGTTCATGTGTAAATAATGTAGCATAATTGTTATTTTAAGTTATTGATATTAATTATGTGTTATGCTGAATTTCATTATGAAATGTATGCTTTGTGGTTAATTTCAAATAATATGTAAATTATGTGAGCTACTTGTTAAATATAATTGTTACAGAGTATTGATTTGGCATTCTACGGAAGACGGCAAGGATAAGTGTTCGAGAAAATCCCGTTTGAACCTTAGGAATAGATTAGGATACAAGTGACATGTCACAAGGATGGTTGAGCATCCGAACTCGTTGAGTTGAGTCTGAGTTCATTTATGGATGCGAATGTCCGAACTCGTTGAGTTGAGTCCGAGTTCGTGAAATGTAACTAGGCATCCGAGCTCGTTGAGTTGAGTCTGAGTTCACTTATGGATGCGAACGCCCGAGCTCGTTGAGTTGAGTCCGAGTTTGCTTATGGGCGGGTTACATGATTGCTTGATTGTATATATGGCACTTATGTGCAAGTTATCCATGTATCCGAATTATATTCCGATGTGTTCAACGGGTAAAGTTCTACTCAAATGGAGGAAAATTTCGAGATGTAAAGAGACGTATTGGTAAGTGATATGAAATGGATATTTTGGACAGGTATGTATTTAACCCTCGGGTTGAGTATTGATACAACCACGATAAGGTAATGAGATGATGAAGAATGATTAAAATGTGATATGTGTTTTAGTGATGTATGCTAATGTTGATGGTATAACTGCTTGTTATGTTACTTATTATTTGCATATGAACTTACTAAGCATTTATGCTTACTCCTCCTTCTTACTCATTGTAGTTTTGGACAAGCCAGCTCGTGAGTCGGGATAGGTCGAAGGCTCACCACACTATCCGAAGACTTTTGGTAAATGGCTTGTAAATTTAAGTATGGCATGTATAGCAATATACCCATTTTGTGTAAATGATCTTATGGTATGGTTGTGAAATGGTTGAGGAAATGCTTGATAATGATAAATTATGAAAATGGTTAGTTTAGATTATGTTTGATGTTAAGGAAAACTATTAAGATACTTAGTGCATAAAAACTCATAAAAAGGATGAAATTTACCATAAACAGAATACCGCAGCATCACTAACGCGAGTTTGAAAATTTACTAAAAATCATATAAATTGAATTTGGTGGTGAACTACATATCAAATTGAAGCTTATTATGTCTAGTTTCACATGAAACAAATGAAACAAGTAAAGAAAGTATATGTTAGAAGATATTTGAATTTTAGTGAAACAGAGTCATAGCAGTTTTTGAATCCCCTGTTCCTACTTTAGAAATTCACCATAAATTGTAAAGATATAATTAGGTGGTGTATTTTATATCCTCAGAATCCTTATTGAGTATAGTTTTAGTAGAAACAAACCTCATATTCATATGAATTTTTTACAGAGAGAAATGTGGTTCGAAGTAAAAAGAGGTCAGACCAGTCGAGTCCTGAAACAGGGGTAACTTTAACTAATAAACTGTACTAATTGGCCCAACCAAAAATTCTAGAAAAAAATTAGTAGATAGGTATATGAGTCTAGATTCAGGGAAAATTTACAGATCTTAATTTTGAGTTTCGTAACTCAAGATATGATTTTTCTTGTGACTGTGACGCAAGTAGCTTAAAAGCTGTGAATGTAGAAACAAATAATCCAAAGTTCTAAAAATGTTAAACTAAGCTTAGTAACACCTCATACTCGACTCCGGCGACGGTCTCGGGTGTGGGGGCGTTACAACACAAGCCCATGGTCTAGGCCATGTAGCACAAACAGCTGAGACACCCGTCCGTGTCTCTACCCGTTATCTAAATTCTAAGCATTTTGTTTCTCAAAATTAAGGTGCAGGGAACACACGGCCTAACCACATGCCTATGTTACCATGTCGTGTGTCACACACGGCCTAGACACACACCCGTGTGGACAAAATAAAGCCATTTCCTAGCCTCATTTGTCACCCAAATTTACCATTTTCCTGCACTAAAACATACCAAGCACATTCCAACCAAAATTCAAAGTAAGCAATTTCCATCATTCAACATGGCATATCATTACATGCATACATGCTCACAATATTACCTTGATTTAATCCATATATTAGACATAATTTGATCAACTACTTAACATATATTTAGCTACCATAGCATGGCATTACAAGTATATCAAAACAACCATTACTAGCCATTCCAATGGCTAGATTACAAGCATCGTTATCAAGCCACTAATGGTCAAGTTGTCCTATACATGCCATTATACCAAAATGATTTTACTAAGTATACCCAAAATAACTAGTTGATAGTGTGAAGATGCTCCAATGATCTCCAACCTTCTTGAGCTTCCGAGCACTATAAAATAGGGGAAAAATAAAATGGAGTAAGTATTACATGCTTAATAAGTTCTTATAACAGAAACTAAACCTACTAATCCCATTAGTTAAATCTAAGCATACAATATCATGTTTTCCATCCATTAGAAAAATTGCCTAAACACATGCAATCAATCAAACATGTTAGCCACCAAAATCTTCTTATCAATCAAGAAAACATAGATGAGCTCATCATGCAATATTCTCACAAGTCATTATCATTTCATCTCATAATTCTCATGCCATGTCAAGAGTTTTATGTCCATTAAATCATTGAAATTCCAATGGATGCTCAAGTAGTACACTCGAGGTGTAAGATTCAATAATCCGCCAATTTCTTATTCAAGGGTACCCATTAGGGAACTTAATCAAGGAACACACTCTCAAGCCACATATCATATATCAGGATTACCGGTCCAGGCTAAATCCTTTATAAACGTATGCTCCAAAGAGTTCAATTAGGATTACCAGTCCAGGCTAAACCCTAATCATAACGTATACTCGAGAGGTATCTGAATTACACGTCTGGGCTAAATCCATTCTATAACAAGGTCAATAGGATTACTTGTCTGAGCTAAATCCAGTCTGCAACAAATGCAGGACCTTATTAATTTCGAGAAAGTGCATATGTTCATCGGAATTCAATATTCAATCGAGACTTAACCCTTTTTCACCATATCAAGCATGTATTAAATTTCTCATTATAGCATTCAAGTAATGTGCATCAATATAAGTCACATTCCATACAACCCAACAATCAATTAAACATATTTACATGCCCAATTAAGTTACACAAACTTACCTCGACACTTGTTCGCGTATAAAATCTACTAATCTGAAACCTTTTCTTTTCCTCCGTCTAACCTCGAATATGTGTTGTCCGGATCTATATAAATACCTTTAATAATCAATTTCACATACTTCATATTTATTTGGACTCAATTTACGTCCTAGGCAAAATTACCATTTTGCCCCTAACTTTTTCATTAATCCCAATTTTGTTCGTAGGCTCGAAAAATGAAACTCGTGCAATTTACTCCTTATTCCAAGCCTAACCAAAACCCTATTATAAAATTTACAGCACATATACTCCTAAAAATTCAGAATTTTTCTTCAATTTCACAAGTTTATATTTTACTCCCTAAATCATGTTTTCATCAAAAATCACTTCGTAAAAGTTGTTTATCTATCAACAACCTTTCATTTTCTACAATAATTTCTAATTTTCAGCATATACATCCATGACCCATTTTTCATACTTTGATAACTTTTCAAATAATCTCCCAAATAGATAGATTAAGTTATCTTGATTTCAAAAATTTCAACATTACTAAAAACGAGACAAAGAAACTTACCCAATTAATCCTTGAAAGTTTCTTCTCTCTCTCCTAGGATTTCCATATAATTTTTGGGTTGAAGATGACCAAATAAGATGATATTTCTTTTTATCATCTTTTAATTAATTAATTATTTAAATTTTTAATTGTTTCCCTATTGTTTTCTAATTTTTCCATGGTTGAGTCACCAAAAATCTACATACTTTTCTTTAATGGTTTAATTGCCATATAAGGGCCTCTAGATTTGAATTCCATAGCTATGTAATCATTACAGTTACTATTAGAATTCAACTTTCGCATTTTATGCAATTTAGTCCTTCTCGTAATTAAGCACTTAATCGAGAAAATTTTCATATGAAAATTTTCACACGACATGTCTATTATAATATGGTCTATATAATAAAATAAAAATAAACTTTGTTTTTGGATCAAATTTGTGGTCCCGAAACCACTATTCTGATTTCACTGAAAAATGGGCTATTACACCCGGGCAGTTTAACTATTCCCTTAGAAATAGGAGTATTCACTTTAATAGAGCCTTATGTGATTTAGGAGAGAGTATTAACTTAACGCCTTTATCAATTTTTGAAAAACTCGGGTTCAGGAATCTTAAATAAACTCAAATAACAATGCAATTGGCTGATAGGTCTTTAGTACACTTGTAACGCGTGGTTTTGTCCAAGTGTACATAGTCCCTATCAAGTAATAAGTAACTAAAAGAGTTATTGTCTCCACAAGGACTATATCTGTTAATCAATTAATTGTAAAATTAGTGTTAACAATCTGGTGATAAAGATACAATATTTTTTAGTGGTGTAATGTAAAAATAATAACTAAATGTAATATGATCCCTAATGCAATTTTAATCTAAATGCAAAGTATGAAGTGAAATGTATGAAATGAGTTTACCAGCAAAAACACAAAATTCAACAGTCAATAGCATGAATAAGCTATGGTAATTACATCATTCAACTTAATACATTTTTCTCATGCTTAATAGTGTTCGGAAAACATTCCAAGGCAATTCAATCTTTCATGAGTTTTGAAACCAAATTAAGTCCTTTCAGAATCTTTTACTTAGTAAAACATGCATTTTACTAATCATATTAAACTAAGGGTTTCTTTGAATATGTGAAGTAACAGGGATAGGTTAGATTTGAAACAATTTAATCACACAAACCTAAAAACTATGCAAGATAATAGAGCTCATTAAAGTTATTTTGAATCTTCAATTTAGTCGCATTAGGATCTAAATTAAGCACACACTTTTCAATTATTGTGTCCATTAACCGTCATCTACTTAGGATAGCTTAGCTAGTTCTAATGCATCCAATTATGTATGAATGAAATACATACTTGAGTTTAATTGAAAACATGACCGATTGAGACATAAACACTATAAACAAGAATTAAACAAACTTCATTGAATTAACACAATCATTCTAGCTAAACAAATTTAATATACCATTGTTGATGACAAGATAGCTAAGCACATTGGAAACATGATTAAAATCAAAACAACAGAGAAAGAAGGCATAAACTTGGTCAATAGTCTCACAAATTCTGATTGAAGATGTTTTCCTTCGATCCTTGTGCTGCTCCTTTGCTAATGGCTCCTCAAGGTGGCTGGCCAAGAGATGATCTTAGCAGGGTTTTGCTGGCCAAGAAAAGAAAATACTATGGGATGCTATGCGTGGGAATAAAGAGAGGAAATGAGAGAATGGAAGAATGATATGAAATGAGAGATGTGGGATTAAGCATGAGATCATGCTAGAATGATATGAAATGAAAGTTTACTAAAAACAGTGAAAATAACCCCCCATTTACTCCTTTACTTGATCGGCCACACATTGTGGAAAATGGTGGAGAATGGTTACTTGATTCAAGCATGAGATCATGCTAGAATCAAGTAAGGGTTGGAGAGTTTCAAGGGAAAACTTCATGGGCTTTTTTTATTTAATTTCAACTTTAGAGACCTCCAATAAATATCCCAAAATTGATTTTTGGGCAAACAACATGCTTGTGATGAATTGGGCTTGTCTTCCCATTGTTTGGACGATTTTGTGACCGATTAAATAATCAAACTTTTCCACCATGTAACATCATTTTTAACTCAGTCAAAGTAACATCTCCATGATCCAATTTGCATGGTTTTGTCGTCCAAGTAGGGTAGAATTGCTCATGTCCATGCAAGAATTATAATAAGCTTCATATTATATCAACTTCATGGTCCTCCTACATAATAAAATATAACACATTAATAAATTACATGAAATAATTTAATTTATGCACAAAATTAATATAATAAAGCACATATTTGCATTTTTTATAAATTCATTCTCATCATTGGAACATAAACAAAATTTACCTAATGAATTAACAAATACTTAAAATTAATTGTAATACCCTGAATTTGGGCCTAGAAGTATTGGGCCTTGAGTGTGGGTCCGTAAGGAGGTTGTATATAGGTATTTAATTGTGCAATGAAATGACACAATTAAATGTCTGCTTTAGTGGTTAATGGCCCTGAGAAGTGTTGGAGAAATCTTGGGTTCAAACCTGGGCTTTAGCAAAAATTTTGGTATTAAGTGAAAGAAAAAACCTGGATGCTTGGATGAGGGCCTTTTAAATTAGTGTGTTAAATAAATGACACAAAGAAGCATGTGGTCTAGTGGTTGTGGCGTCATTAAGGTTGTATGGGAGCCTGGGTTCAAGCCTTGGCCCTTGCAATTTATTCTGGTTTTTTTTAAGGGAACCTGGACTTTGGCCTTTAGACCTTATAATTAATTAGAGATAAAATATGCCACAAAAAGCCTTGTGGTCTAGTGGCAAAGTAGCGCCACATAAGAGGCAGGAAGGTGGCGTCATAGAGTTGGCAAGGAGGTCCAGGGTTCGAATCTCATGGCAATCAAAGAGCATTTATTTTGCTAACAGGGGGTGGCAAGAGTTGGTGTTGAATTTAAACTCTGATGTTGGAGGGATCCCACATCGGGAAGCTAACATAAGAGGGGATGCGAAGCTGCCTTTAAATAGAGAGAACCATGAGGAGAGTAGAGGTACCTTTCTTGGTTAATCCCTTTTGCTTTATGGCGTGCTCATTTGGGTTGGGTGTCGGCTAAGAGTGCTTGGAGCGTGGATTAACTCCAGTCTCCAATCAGGTGTGTATTTTCTCGCAACTCTAGCTGTAGGATGGCTACTTCGGGCCGCAATGGGTCGAAAAGGATCATGTGGGCCCAATAGGCCTACGGGCCCAATTGGATAAGTTGTTTGATTATGTAGTAAATATTGGATTAGGCTAGGTGAATCTCATATTTGTGGCTAGATTTGGGCTAAAAGGGCCACACGAGCGTGTAGGCCCATTTGGGCTGAGAATAGACTTTAGGCCCATTCGTATTGTTATCCCTGTTTAGAATACTTTAGTTTACGAAATTACTGAAATGCCTTCAATTTGTAAAATTACCAAAGTACCCTCGATTTACAGAATTACTGTTTTACCCTTGATTTATAGAATTACCATTTTACCCTTGATTTATAGAATTACCATTTTACCCTCGATTTATAGAATTACCATTTTACCCTCGATTTACAAAATTACTGTTTTACCCTCGATTTATAGAATTACCATTTTACCCTCGATTTACAGAATTATCGTTTTACCCCCGATTTATAGAATTACCGTTTTACCCTCAATTTACAAAATTACTGAAATACCCTTGGTTTATAAAATTACCAAAGTACCCTTGATTTACAGAATTACCGTTTTACCCTCGATTTACAGAATTACCATTTTACCCTCGATTTATAGAATTACCATTTTACCCTCGATTTATAGAATTACTGTTTTACCCTCAATTTACAAAATTACTAAAATACCCCTGTAAGGTAAAATTATTGAGATACCCTAATGGGGTAAAATTACCATTTTGCCCCTAGGGTGTTAAATGACTGTTTTGCCCTTGTGGGCAAGTGACTGACTTGGACTGTGTGGTTGATGGATTTGATTGTGAATATGTGTTGGTGATATGAATGACTTGATTGTGATTGCTTGATTCAAATATGGGCATGACATTCTGCATACATGACATGTTGCATGGGTTGGGTTAATATAAATGGAGGAAGTGCGAAAAGGGCTTTGCCCCATATTACCAAAAAGGGCTTTGCCCTAGTTATTAAAAGAGGCTAGGCCTCCAGTTATTTGATAAAGCAGCTATGCTGCCAGTGGAGAGTTTGGTTAGGTGGGTTGAGTTATTCCCCACATAGAGAGCTTGGTTGGTACGGGTGGAGAGTAGCGGATGGTGGGTTGAGTAGTCTCCCCAAATGGGCTTGCATACATTCATTGGTATGTCATGTGATATTGAAATGGGCCTATGGGCCATATCGTTTACAGTAAAGGCTTCAGCCCAGTGATATGATTTATGAAAAGGCTTCGGCCCAGTAACCGTTAAACGAAAGGCCTCGGTCCAGTATATGTCGAGACTGAATAGGGCTTTGGCCCAGATTGTACTGATACTGTGTTATTCACTGTTTGTTTGTTATTGGGATTACACACTGAGTTTTCGTAAACTCACCCCGTTTCTAACTGTGCAGGTAATCCCTAAGCTTAGATAGTTTGGAGTTGTGAGGGACTCGGAGATGGCTACATTACTATTTCTGTTTCATTTAATTGCAATTAGATTTCATTTTAGGTTTTTTTTATGCAATAAGGCCGTTGGTGAGTTTTAAGTTTTAATTTGGATTGTGATTTCTTATACTAAACTGCTAGTCTAGGAAAAATTCGAGATTTCAAAATGGCATGATTTTTCTAAGGAATACGAGTTTCCAACAACAAAGTTTTCAAAATGCTTCCGCGATTTTAAATGAGGTAATATACCAAATGTAACGCCCCAATTTTCGGGAATTCTGTGAATGATGGCATAGGTTTAATTATGTTAGTGGGCCTCTAGAAGGCCCAAGCTTAAGATAGAACCCGGTAATTTTAGTTAATTTTTTTGTTCCATAAGAAAAAGGGGGTGAAATTATGAAATAGGACCTATGTGAAAATGTTTGAAAATGCTATAGGCTAAATTGAAGTGGCCAAATAAATAGGAGTGCAAAATAGGAGGATTTGCATGACAAACCTCCCATTTTACATGAAGTGGCCAGCCATCATGTTGTTGTAGACAAAATGTGCACTTGATATCCATAATTTATGGTACAAATTGATACAAATTGATAATGGGTTAGGTAAATGTTCCATGATAATGGGTTAGGTAAATGTTCCATGATGGGAATTTTATGTCTTTTGTATTAAATAATTAAATGGATGAAATATAAAATTTTATTAAAAAAAAGGGGTGAAAAGAACAAAGTTTTGTCCATCTTTGTTCATCATAGCCTAAAGTTAGAGAAGAGAAAGGAGAGGAGAAAGCTCTTGAATGTTCAGTCACTTGGGGAAGAAAATTGAAGGTAAGTTCATGGTAGTTTGCTTCTATATTGATGTTCACGAGTTCTTCTTGATTCTACCTTAACGCTTGAAGCATATTTTGGTTTTTAGTTGTGTTGTGAGCATTTAGTCATGAATTAAAATGAAGGAAATGGTTGTTGTTTCATGTTATTTTGATGAAAAATGAAAGATAGGTGAAGTTGAGCCAAACAAATGAGCATGCATGTGCCTTAGATGCTAAGGGGAAAAATCGGCTAACATGTTGTGCTTTAAAATGATGAAATGGAGATTATACTTAAGTCAAATCATAGATATGTGATGATTGATCGGTGATATACATGTTTAAATAACAAGCATGCAAGTTAGGTGTGAAAGAGTGATTTGGTAATAAATCTGCTTGGGACAGCAGCAGTAACGTGAATTTGGAAAATCACCATAAATTGTGGGAGATGAGTTAGAAGCTGCATAAATTATGTAATTAAAGCTTAATGAGTCTAGTTTCAAATGGAATAAACAAGAACATATTTTGAATTCTGTACAATGAGAAATTTGATTCGTAATGAAGAGTGGTCAGATTAGTCAAACAGTGAAACATGGGAAACTTTAAGAAAAATCTGGTATTGATTGGCCATACCAAAAATTCTGAAAATTTTATGAATAGAATATATATGAGTCTATTTTCATGGAAAATTAACGGCACTTGATTTGGAGTTTCGTAGCTCCAGTTATAAATGATTTAGTGACTGTTGCTCAGGAAGACAGCTTGCAGTGAAATTATGATTATGTGGTAAACACTGACAAAAATTTGTTAATGAGTTGCTTATTGATTTCTTATAAGCTTACTCGATCTGTAGGTGTGGTTGGCGAATATTGTAAGGGGTTAATCGTAGTTCGTATTTGAATAGTTAGATTAACGTGTTAGTAATCCAATTGTAGGCGGTTCGTGTGTGGATCTCGTCAAGATATCATCGCAAGCATGTGTGTAACTAACACCCTCTTATAGACTAGATCGGCACAAGCGAAAAGCGAAATGCGAAAAGCCGGTATTTTGAGATCTTGCAGTGTGTGAATGCTCATGAGATTAATAGTTTGATGTATATGGTAAATTAAAGTGATAAGACTGCAGAGTGCGCGATTCTGTGCATTTCGATATTTTTGGGCTTAATGGGCCAAAAACGAGATAATGGGCCAACGGGCCCAAATTGGTAAGAAAATGCGGAAAGTGTTTCTGATCGTATGTGAATGGCTATGTTATGTATGAAAACCTTAAGAATAGTTAAATTACTTGAATACCCCTATGTATGCAAAATTACCATTATACCCCTAGGGTTACTTTTGACTGAAAAGCATGACGATCTGATTCTGTATGATGTATGCCATGATTATATATCTGTTGCATGGGGACTTGGGTTATACTATGGAGGAAACGTCCTAGTGGCTATGCCACAATTATCTGATCTGGTGGCTCTGCCACAATATCTGTATCGGGTGACTTCGTCACAATATCTGGTAGCCTCGCTGCGATTTCTGTGGTGTGTAGTTGTTGGGTGGGTCGAGTAGTCTCCCCACATGGTGTAAGGCTGGTACGGGGGTGTTATGGATGAATCTGGGTTGGGTTTCTGCATAAACATGTAATATCTGTTCTGTTCTGTTATGGGCCTATGGGCTTTATTCTGAATTCTGTTCTGGGCTAAGGCCAACTTATTCTATTTCTGTGGTTTGAGCTAATATAGGCTATGGTTTGGTTAATTTACACACTGAGTTTCCCCAAACTTGTGACAACCCGAATTAGGGCCTAATCGGAATAGTGGTTTCGTGACCACAAATCCTAGATAGAAATAATCGTTTTATAATTATTTTGGGGTTTATGATATGATTTTATGATTTCATGAAAATTTCGTGATGAAATTCTATGCATTTCGTGCTTAAGTTGAGAATAGGGACTAAATCTAATAAATTGTAAAACTTGTGTTTTAGAAGTTTTTAGTATGACATTGCTTTGGGATATTAATTATGAGGTCTTAAATAGCAATGTGACCCATTCTTAAGTTATGGACAAAAGTTGGACATGGAGGGAATTTTTTTGAAAGTTTAGTAGTAAGGGCATTTTGGTCATTTGTATATTAAATGAAATAAAATGGGAAAAATAACACAAAATTGGTTATCATCCTCATTAGTTGCTGCCGAAAATTGTTCTCCTCCATAGCTAGGGTTTCTTCAACTTTCAAGCTTCATAGTAAGTGAATTCAAGCCCCGTTTTTAATGTTCTTCATATTTTTGAAATCCTCGTAGCTCAGTTTACTTATTTCTACCATTAGTTCGAGTTAGGGTTTATGTTTAAAAATTTACCCATGAATGATAGGCATGTATTTTGTTGTTTGATGGTAGAATATGAATGTTTGAAGTTAGGGGAACGATCTTTTCTAAGCAATTTTTAACGAAAACAAACAAAACGGCATAATCGATAAAAATACCTATTGTTCATAACTATGTGTTAGAGTGAGAATTTGATGTTGCCATAGAAGAGAAAAATGATCAGTAGGTCATTAAACATAAGAATAAAGGCTGAAATTAAATTTTCGGGCCTTGGGGAAAAATTGTAATTTTGTAAAAGTTAGGGGGCAAAAATGTAATTTTTGTATAATGTGATTTTTGGATTAAAATAAATAGTTTGAGTGTTAAGTGAGCTAAATATATTGTTGTAGATCAAGAAAGGTGTGGAATCGATCTCGAACGAGGAAAGGAGAAAGTTTTGGACTAAATTGCAAAATTCCCATATTTTGCACCGAGGTAAGTTTGTATGTAAATAATACATTAATTTCATTTACATTCTTATATTTCAGCCTATTATATGTATATACTAGCTGATGTTGAAGTATAAATCGACTATTGGAAGAATGGAAATAAATAATAGAGAGAGAGATCCCGGTTGAACATTTAGAAAAATCGAATAAAATAGAGGGAGCATAGCTAGGTCACATGTATGATGCCGAGTGCACATCATGTGTACAAGAAAGCTACGAGATACTATGTAGTAGCTAGGTCACATGTGTGATACGGGATGTATCCCATGTAGACAAGAGAGCTACGTGAGAGATAAATGTGGCTAGGTCGCATGCGTGATTCCAAGTGAAGGACACCATGTAGACAAGAGAGCTACGAGACAAATTGGCTAGGTTGCATGAGTGGTAATAAGTGTTCACCATGTGTACAAGAGAGCCGAATTAAATGAAATATGATGGTGGGGCTATGTGCTGAAACCATCAAGTATCAAGGATTAATCCGAATTGTTCAACGGGATGGTTTTGTGGAAACATTGTAGTCATGGACCTACACTTGTGATGTATGAAATGTTATGAAAATGATTTGTGGTATATATATATATATATGTAAGTTAAAATGAGGTTAGTATAAAGAATGTGTGAAAGAATGAAATTAGCATTAAAACTGTTTTGGACAGTAGCAGTGACGTGATTTTGAAAATTCACCAAAAATAGAAGGAATTTAATTAGAGGTTGAATGAGATGTAAAATTAAAGCTTAATAAGTCTATTTTCATATAAAAGAAACAGAACAAGCAAAGGAATTCTATATTTTGAGATATTTACAATTGTGTGAGACTTGCTCAGGATGACTATGTAATCCCCTGTTTCAACTTTGAAAAATCATTACAAATTGTACAAAATTAAGAAATATAGTTTATATGCCTAAATTCCTTATTGAGTATAGTTTTAAATGAAATAGGTTTCACGGTTATTTGAATTGTATCTTGAGAGAAATTTAATTAAGTAGTGAGCAAAGGCGATCAGTTGAGTTTGTGTAATAGGAAAACTTTAACTAATAAACTGTAATAATTGGCTGAACCAAAATTCTAGAAAACAATTAGTAAGAAGTTTTATGAGTCTAGATTCAGGGAAATTTTACGGATTTGAATTTTAAGTTTCGTAACTCAAGTTATGATTTATTTAGTGATCATGACGCAGGAGGGACAGCTTGATCAAATTGGAGTAAACAATTAAAATTAAAAATATGACATAATTGAGTTATGTTGTAAACATATTAGATTTCTTATTTGTTATTTATATACCTACTTACTAAGCTATAAGCTTACTTTCTTTTCTCTCCTTTGTCTTATAGTGTCATTCAGCTAGCACAGGAGTCAGAGATCGTAGAAGATCCGCCCGCACTATCAATACTCTTGGTATCTGAACTCAACATTTTGAAATATGGCATGTATAGCAGACTTAGTTATTTGTTACGTGTCATAATTGTCTAGGTTCAAATTACTACTTATAGTATGAAACTAATCATTTTGTACGAAGCCTTTGAAGTTGATTTGTATTGTTAATGGCATATGTTATAATGATCAAATTGTACGCCATATTTTTGTTGGGTTTTATTTAATAGCATATACTATAATTTGTTAATACCTCGTACCCTGTTCCGACGACGGATACGGGTAAGGGGTGTTACATTTAGTGGTATCAGAGCCATGGTTTAGTCAGTTCTTGGACTAATAAAGTGTGTGTAAAAGTCTAGTTATACATGTCATAAAAATATTGTGATAGTGTGGTGACTCCTGATTATTCTAAACTGTGTTTTGTTTTAGTATAGTAATGGATCCTGAAGGAACTGCGGCTGATGCTGCTGCTAGTAATGCGTCGGCTCCCGCACAAGGGACCGCGCCTGTGGAAAGTAGACCTGAGACATTGAGACAGGGAGATGAGGCTCGAGATGCCTTTCTCTAAATGATGAACAATTGGTATACTGAATTTATTCGAGCAAATCCAAATGCTCAACCTCCTCCACCCCCTCTTATACCTCAGGCGATTCCTGTAGCTGCTCAAGGCATAGATTTGGTAAGAATGAACAAGCCTCCAGTTGACAAGATTCGAAAACAAGGGTAGAAGAGTTTAGAGCAAAGGTCGATGATGATCCCGAGAAAGCGGAATTCGGCTTGAAAATTCTACCGTGTATTTGATGAGCTCTCATGTACACCGAGGAGTGCTTAAAGTGTGTCAGATCACTTTTGAGGATTGACCTACCACCGGTGGAAGACTTTGGTAGCGATGGTGCCAAAAGAAAGAGTTACTTGGGATTTCTTCCAGGAAGAATTTAGAAAGAAATACATAAGTCAGCGATTTATTGGTAAAAAACGGAAGGAGTTCCTTGAATTGAAGCAGGGCAAGATGTCTGTAGTAGAGTATGAACGCAAATTTGTAAGACTCAGCAAGTATGCCCAGGAATGTGTGTCCACCGAGGCCATTATGTGTAGAAGGTTTGAAGATGGGCTAAATGAGGACATTAAAGTGCTTGTAGGAATTTTGGAGTTGAAAGAATTTGTAGTATTGGTTGATCGAGCTCTTAAAGCCGAAGAATTGAACAAAGAAAGAAGAAAAGCTGCTATTGAGGCTCGAGATGTCAGAAAAAGGCCGATAAGCAAGCCATTTCAATCTCAATCAAAGAGGTCAAAAGAGACAAACCCTCGAATGATAGTTTCAATTGGGGATTCACACAGAGATCGTGGTAGAGCATATTCGGGGTCTAAAGCTCAAGCTACTTCGGTGGCAAGTGTGGGTAATGTGCGACCTAGAAAGCCCGAGTGTCAGCAATGTGGCAGGCAACATTATGGTGAATGTTAGGGAACCGAGCGAGCTTGTTTCAAAGCGGTTCTCGCGAGCATTTTATTAGAGATTGTCCGGAGAAAGTTAAAGAAGAAAGATTTCAGAGTGCTGACAGAATACCACCGCTAGTAGAGGTAGACCACCGAGAAATACTGGAGGTGGGACTAGCATTAAAACTGCGATGAAAGATTCAACGGCAAGATCAGAAGCTAGAGCACCTGCTAGAGCTTATGCTATACGTGCTCGAGAAGATGCATCATCTCACGATGTCATTACTGGTACATTTTCTCTTTATGATACTATTGTTATTGCATTGATTGACCCCGGGTCCACTCATTCCTATATTTGCATGAATTTAGTATCTAATAAAAAGTAGCCTGTTGAGTTTACTGAGTTTACGATTAAAGTGTCAAACCCCTTAGGCCAATATGTGCTAGTTGACAAGGTCTGCAAGAATTGCCCATTAATGATTCAAGGTCACTGTTTTCCGGCTAATTTGATGCTGTTACCATTTGATGAGTTTGATGTTATCTTGGGAATGGACTGGTTGACATTGTATGATGCCAAGGTAGGTTGTAAACAAAAAACACTAGAGTTGAAATGTGAAAATGGAGAAATTCTGTGGGTTGAAACAGATGAATCAAATAAATTGCCTATGGTGATTTCGCACATGTCCGCACGTAAATACATGAGAAAAGGGTGTGAAGCTTATCCGCTTATGTAATGAATCTTGAGTTGCCTCAATCTGAAGTTTGAATCGATCGATAGTCTGTGAGTTTCCAGATGTATTTCCAGAGGAATTGCCCGGGTTGCCTCCGAACAGAGAGGTAGAGTTTGCCATTGACTTGTTGCCGGGTACTGCACCGATCTCGATTGCTCCATATAGAATGGCTCCGACTGAATTAAAAGAATTGAAGGCTCAGTTGCAGGAGTTAACAGACAAGGGATTTGTGAGACCGAGTTTCTCTCCCTAGGGTGCTCCTGTATTGTTCGTAAAGAAGAAGGATGGTTCAATGAGACTTTGCATTGATTACCGTCAGCTTAATAAGGTGACTATATAGAACAAAAACCCATTGCCGAGGATTGATGATTTATTCGATCAGTTAAAGGGGGCCACAGTGTTTTCAAAGATTGATTTGAGGTCTGGTTACTACCAGCTGAGAGTTAAGGAGTCGGATGTGCCGAAAACCGCCTTTAGGACAAGGTATGGACATTATGAGTTTCTTGTGATGCCTTTCGGCTTAACAAATGCTCCAGCTATATTTATGGACTTAATGAATCGGATCTTCCGGCCATATTTGGATAAGTTTGTAGTATTGTTTATAGATGACATTCTAATTTATTCTCGGGATGAGTCTGAACATGCCGAACACTTGAGAACCATATTGCAGATCTTGAGAGAAAAGAAACTGTTTGCTAAGTTCAGTAAAAGTGAGTTTTGGCTTCGTGAAGTCGGATTTTTGGGACATTTAGTCTCAGGTGATGGTATTCGGGTGGATCCAAGCAAGATTTCTGCGATCGTTGATTGGAAACCGCCCAAGAATGTAACACCCCGAACCCGAGACCGTCGCCGGAGTCGAACACGAGGTGTTAACAGACTTCAACCCACTTATTGAGAGTTTCCAGACAAGCTGCCAATCTGTGTACTAGACGCTCCAAAATTCATAACTTGAGTTTTACAACTCGAAAATCAGTTTCGCAAATTTTCCCTGAAACTAGACTCATATTTCCATCTACATATTTTTTTTTAGAATTTTTGGTCGAGCCAATTAGTACAGTTTATTAGTTAAAGTCTCCCCTGTTGCAGGGATCGACTACACTGACCTTTGTGTGTTACGAATTGGATATCTCCCTATACAGGGCTTCAATACTGATGCCGTTTGTTTCTATAGAAACTAGACTCAGAGAGGAATCTACAAATATATGGTATGACTCCTAATTATCTCTTGTTAATTTACAATGATTTTCCAAAGTCGGGACAGGGGATCCAGAAACCGTTCTGGCCCTGTTTCACAAGAACTTTAATATCTGTTAACTTATAACTCATATGACCATTTCGTTTCTTCCGTATGAAAGTAGATTCATCAAGGTACATTTACATAATTTATTTACTATTTAATACCATTCCTACTATTTTTAGTGATTTTTCAATCTCACGTTACTGCTGCTGCCAGCACCTGTCACTAAAGCAACTATGCCTATTTCATGATTTCCCTTTGATCTAACTAGTGATTCATCATACATGTCACAAATCATGATCATGACTAGCCATACCAGAGGCTAATCATCATCCAACATCTCCCTACTACACTATTGCCATAACATGCATTTTAACACCAAAATAATCAACCATGGCATAAGGCATGGAAATCAAATTACCAAGACTTGTGACTTAACATTGGAGAACTAAATCCAACCGAGCATTTATGCCATTTTCGCATGGCTAAAAGTTTACATACCAAAGTTCAACAAAGCATATTAGCCTATACATGCCAAAATGTTCTCCTAAACCGACTACACAAAAAATACCAAAAGTTGCTAGCCGGTGTGATGACTCGATGACGATCACGAAGCGCAAAAAGGACGAGTCCGAGAAACCTAAAATGGCGACAAGCAAACACCGGGTGAGTATATAACTCAGTAAGCCATAAGCATTATATTGCCGTTCAGTAATAATATACCATAAAAGAAAATAATTAATGCGGATTAAAATCCTCCATCCACACCCAAACATTACTATAATTCTTTAGGCATTTCGGTTTGGTCTCATACCAAGCCCTACTTAATATTTCATACATTACGCCATATGACATTGCATGCATTTATTTTCGAGCATAATCACCACATAGATCAAGACTTACCAAACCAAAATTCCAAATATAAATAAAATGTCCATTCCTCATGAGCTCAAGGTGTTTACTCGCATCGCTGTCCATGATTGACTCGGTAAGGCCGCGCACATAGAACATGTACGTTTATTAGAGGATGTGCAATAAGCCCGCACACTTAGTGCTTAATAGTCGAACTCGCACACTTAGTGCTATATAATCAAACTTGCACACTTAGTGCTGTATAATTTGAACCCGCACACTTAGTGCCAATTTGTGATTATAAATGTTTACTCCCCACACTTAGTGCGAAATCGATCATTCAATACATCTCACCTCTTTTCTTTCAATTCAATATTTTATCACCACATACATACGTGTTTATATATATATATTCTACCATTCCATTCAGCATCATTACTTGGACATTACGACCCTTTAAATTAGTACAAAATAAGTGCTTAATGACTTACCTTATATCGGATGAAATGATTCCCAATCTACTACTCGATTATCTTTGCTTTGCCTTTGCTTGGTTCTCCTCTTTGATGTCTTGATCTAAAATGAATACATTTAGTAGTTTAATCTTCTTGCTGGATTTTATGTGTATAATTTAATGGTTTTCACCCCATTTCACAACTATCTTTGTTCAAAATATCAAAATCTCAACCACCATTTGTTTAATGCTTCAAGGTAGAATGCATGGTCACCATTAAGCTAATCTAGTCTCAAGTATTTTAATCCTAACATACAACATCATGAATCAACTCAACCTTATAAGCCAATATTACTCCTACAATCGATTGTAAGGAGTTAACAAAGAAAATATATTTTCACAAACATATACACCCATATGGCCGATTTTACCAAATCAAATTTAACCTTACTTATCTCAAATTTTCATTTCATACTATCATCCCCATGACATAGCAAGGTTTTGAATCAAGGACTAATTAGAACTAAAACTAGCAACTAAGAACATGCATGAATCTCATGGCACCATATCAAACATACCTTAATCTAGATACAAGGATGGCCAACCTATTCCAAACCAACCATGAGCAAGGACCCCTTTCTTCTCCCTTGAGATTTTCGGCCAAAAGGATGAAAAAAAAGATGAACAAAGCTTTTTTTTTTTTTTTTTTTTTCTTTCTCACTTGCGGCAATGGGGAGGGAGGGAAAGCCTTCACACACACTTTTTTTTTCATTTTTTTATTACTCATGCACCTTATTTTATTTATTTCAACATAAAACACTCACCCAACATGTTTCATGACATGTCTTGCCCATGCTTCCTTGTCATGGCCGGCCACTAGCACTTGGGGGATTTTGACATGCAAGTCCTCCCTTTTGACTACATGTACTATTAGGTCCTTATAGATTAGCCTATCATTTTTCAAAAGTGTCATACAAGTCCTACTAACTGAATTCACATGCAATCGACTAAACCGAAGCTTGAAATTTTCACACATTCGTAAATACATATTCTAGACAATAAATATTACGTTCAAACATTTCGGTGACTCGGTTTAGTGGTCCCGAAACCACTTCCCGACTAGGGTCAATTTTGGGCTGTCACAAAGAATGTATCCGAGGTTAGAAGCTTTTTAGGCTTAGTCGGGTATTATAGACGTTTTGTTGAGGGATTTTCGATGATTGCTTCTCCTATGACTAAGTTGTTGCAAAAGAATGTTAAGTTTGAATGGACTGATAAATGTCAGTAGAGTTTTGAAAAGTTGAAAGCACGATTGACTGAAGCACCAATTTTAGTATAGCCCGAGCCAGGAAAGGAGTTCGTAATTTATAGTGATGCATCATTGACAGGCCTTGGATGTGTGTTGATGCAAGAGGGTAAAAGGGTAGCTTATGCTTCGAGACAGTTAAAACCGCATGAGAAGAACTATCCTACACATGATTTGGAATTGGCCGCTATTGTCTTTGCCTTGAAGATTTGGTGACATTATTTCTTTGGTGAAAAATGCCGAATTTTTACTGATCATAAAAGTTTGAAGTATTTGATGAATCAAAAGGATTTGAATCTGCGACAGAGGAGATGGCTTGAATTATTAAAGGATTATGATCTAGTGATTGATTATCATCCGGGAAAAGCAAATGTGGTTGCTGACGCCTTGAGCAGGAAATTTCTTTTTACTTTGAGAGCCATGAATACGAGGTTAGCATTGTCTGATGATGGGTCAATCTTAGCAGAGATGAGGGCTAAACCGTTATTTCTCCAGTTGATTTGTGATGCTCAAAAGAACGATAGTGAGTTGCGAACCAAGAGAACTCAATGTGAATCAGGTTACGACTCAGATTTTCGAGTTGGACCAGATGACTGTTTGATGTTTTGAGACAGGATATGTGCACCGAAAAACGATGAATTGATTCAGAAAATATTACATGAGGCGCATAGTGGCTGTTTATTAGTTCACCCTGGTAGCACAAAAATGTATAATGATTTAAAGAAGTTGTATTGGTGGCCAGGTATGAAAAGGGACATTTCTGAATTTGTAACTAAGTGTTTGATCTGTCAACAAGTAAAAGCTGAACATCAAGTGCCTTCAGGATTACTTCAACCGGTAATGGTGCCTGAGTGGAAATGGGACAAGATTACCATGGATTTTGTAACCGGTTTGCCTTTAACTCCTAAAAAGAAGGATGCTGTCTGGGTAGTGGTTGATAGATTAACAAAGTCAGCCCACTTTATACCAGTACGTATCGATTACTCACTTGATAAATTAGCTGAATTATATATTGCTGAAATTGTGAGGTTGCACGGAGTACCTATGTCTATAATATTAGATAGAGATCCGAGATTTACCTCGAGATTTTGGAAAAAGTTACAAGAAGCTTTGGGTACAAAATTGAACTTTAGTACCGCGTTTCATCCACAACAGATGGTCAATCGAAAGAGTAATCCGGTACTCGAGGATATGCTTAGATCTTTGTGTCTTAGAATTTGGAGGTAGTTGGGAAAAATATCTATCTTTGATTGAATTTGCCTACAATAACAGTTATCAGTCAAGTATACAAATGGCACCGTACGAAGCCTTGTATGGTTGTAAGTGTCGGACTCCTTTATATTGGACCGAACTTAGTGAGAAAAAGATTCACTGAGTTGATCTAGTTAAAGAAACCGAAGAGAAAATAAAAGTAATTCGGGATTGCTTGAAAGTCGCTTCAGATCGACAAAAGTCATATGCGATTTAAAAGAAAAGAGATTGAATTTCGGTGGGTGATAAAGTGTTCTTGAAGGTGTCACCATGGAAAAAGATTCGAGATTTAGCGAAAAGGCAAGTTGAGTCCACGTTTTATTGGGCCGTACGAGATTACTGAGAGGATTGGACCAGTGGCATATCGGTTGGCCTTACCGGCAGAGTTAGAAAGAATTCATAACGTGTTTCATGTATCAATGTTGCAACGTTATCGGTCTGATCCTTCACATGTGATTTCTCCAACAGAAATTGAGATTCGACCGGATATGACCTATGAGGAGGAACCAATAAAGATTTTGGCTCGAGAAATTAAACAGTTAAGAAATAAAAGTATAGCCTTAGTGAAAGTATTGTGGCACAGACATGGGATAGAAGAGGCTACGTGGGAACTCGAGGAAGCTATAAGGAAACAGTACCCGAACCTCTTTACAGGTAAGATTTTCGGGGACGAAAATCTCTAAAGGGGGGAGAATTGTGACAACCCGAATTAGGGCCTAATCGGAATAGTGGTTTCGTGACCACAAATTTGAGATAGAAATAATCGTTTTATAATTATTTTGGGGTTTATGATATGATTTTATGATTTCATGAAAATTTCGTGATGAAATTCTGTGCATTTCGCGCTTAAGTTGAGAATAGGGACTAAATCGAATAAATTGTAAAACTTGTGTTTTAGAAGTTTTTAGTATGAAATTGCTTTGGGATATTAATTATAAGGTCTTAAATAGCAATTTGACCCATTATTAAGTTATGGACAAAAGTTGGACATGGAGGGAATTTTTTTGAAAGTTTAGTAGTAAGGGCATTTTGGTTATTTGTATATTAAATGAAATAAAATGGGAAAAATAACACAAAATTGGTTATCATCCTCATTAGTTGCTGCCGAAAATTTCTCTCCTCCATAGCTAGGGTTTCTTCAACTTTCAAGCTTCATAGTAAGTGAATTCAAGCCCCGTTTTTAATGTTCTTCATATTTTTGAAATCCTCGTAGCTCGGTTTACTTATTTCTACCATTAGTTCGAGTTAGGGTTTATGTTTAAAAATTTACCCATGAATGATAGGCATGTATTTTGTTGTTTGATGGTAGAATATGAATGTTTGAAGTTAGGGGAATGATCTTTTCTAAGCGATTTTTAACGAAAACAAACAAAACGGCATAATCGATAAAAATACCTATTGTTCATAACTATGTGTTAGAGTGAGAATTTGATGTTGCCATAGAAGAGAAAAATGATCAGTAGGTCATTAAACATAAGAATAAGGGCTGAAATTAAATTTCTGGGCCTTGGGGAAAAATTGTAATTTTGTAAAAGTTAGGGGGCAAAAATGTAATTTTTGTATAATGTGATTTTTGGATTAAAATAAATAGTTTGAGTGTTAAATGAGCTAAATATGTTGTTATAGATCAAGAAAGGCGTGGAATCGATCTCGAACGGGGAAAGGAGAAAGTTTTGGACTAAATTGCAAAATTCCCATATTTTGCACCGAGGTAAGTTTGTATGTAAATAATACATTAATTTCATTTACATTCTTATATTTCAGCCTATTATATGTATATACTAGCTGATGTTGAAGTATAAATCGACTATTGGAAGAATGGAAATAAATAATAGAGAGAGAGATCCTGGTTGAACATTCGGAAAAATCGAATAAAATAGAGGGAGCGTAGCTAGGTCACATGTATGATGCCGAGTGCACATCATGTGTACAAGAAAGCTACAAGATACTATGTAGTAGCTAGGTCACATGTGTGATACGGGATGTATCCCATGTAGACAAGAGAGCTACGTGAGAGATAAATGTAGCTAGGTCGCATGCGTGATTCCAAGTGAAGGACACCATGTAGACAAGAGAGCTACGAGACAAATCGGCTAGGTCGCATGAGTGGTACTAAGTGCTCACCATGTGTACAAGAGAGCCGAATTAAATGAAATATGATGGTGGGGCTGTGTGCTGAAACCATCAAGTATCGAGGATTAATCCGAATTGTTCAACGGGATGGTTTTGTGGAAACATTGTAGTCATGGACCTACACTTGTGATGTATGAAATGTGGTGAAAATGATTTGTGGTATATATATATATATGTAAGTTAAAATGAGGTTAGTATAAAGAATGTGTGAAAGAATGAAATTAGCATTAAAACTGTTTTGGACAGTAGCAGTGACGTGATTTTGAAAATTCTCCAAAAATAGAAGGAATTTAATTGGAGGTTGAATGATATGTAAAATTAAAGCTTAATGAGTCTATTTTCATATAAAAGAAATAGAACAAGCAAAGGAATTCTATATTTTGAGATATTTACAATTGTGTGAGACTTGCTCAGGATGACTATGTAATCCCCTGTTTCAACTTTGAAAAATCATTACAAATTGTACAAAACAAATTAAGAAATATAGTTTATATTCATTAATTCCTTATTGAGTATAGTTTTAAATGAAACAGGTTTCATGGTTATTTGGATTGTATACTGAGAGAAATTTAATTCGTAGTGAACAGGGGCAGATCAGTTGAGCTGTGTAACAGGGGAAACTTTAACTAATAAACTGTACTAATTGGCTGAACAAAAAATTCTATAAAAAAATTAGTAAGAAGTTTTATGAGTATAGATTCAGGGAAATTTTACGGATTTGAATTTAGAGTTTTGTAACTCGAGTTATGATTTATTTAGTGATCATAACGCAGGAGGGACAGCTTGATCAAATTGGAGTAAACAATTAAAATTAAAAATATGACATAATTGAGTTATGTTGTAAACATATTAGATTTCTTATTTGTTATTTATATACCTACTTACTAAGCTATAAGCTTACTTTCTTTTCTCTCCTTTGTCTTATAGTGTCATTCAGCTAGCACAGGAGTCAGAGATCGTAGAAGATCCGCCCGCACTATCAATACTCTTGGTATCTGAACTCAACATTTTGAAATATGGCATGTATAACAGACTTAGTTATTTGTTACGTGTCATAATTGTCTAGGTTCAAATTACTACTTATAGTATGAAACTAATCATTTTGTACGAAGCCTTTGAAGTTGATTTGTATTGTTAATGGCATATGTTATAATGATCAAATTGCACGCCATATTTTTGTTGGGTTTTATTTAATAGCATATACTATAATTTGTTAATACCTCGTACCCTGTTCCGGCGACGGATACGGGTAAGGGGTGTTACAAAACTCACCCCTTTTATTTTCATCCATGCAGGTAATCCCCAACCATAGTGGGCTTGGAGCTGTGAGGGAATTCGGAGTGGCCACCCATTCTGAAAGTTTGATTTTCTTCTAGTGAACTGGACATCCTTTTATTTACGTTTGAAGTTTTGGTTTTTTAAATGTAATAAGGCCACTTAATTATTTTTGATGGTTTTAATATGTATTACTAAGATAGGTTTTACTTATTTTAACTGTTGAAATTGGATAGCTTTAGGGCACGTTTTCAAAAACAACAATTGATTTCAAAATAACACGACAACAAGCAAAGCTTTCGCAATGAAAGTATTTTCCAAAATTAATCACTTTTCCTAAAAATGACTTAATCAAATCGGTTTCCTAGAAATATCCATGACGTTAAGGTGTGGCAATGGTAGTATGCATGTCTAGGATTGGATTGAAGGAGCTTGGTACTTAGCGATCGATGGACTCACCACCTCTTTTCCGGTTTCCTACGGTGCATGACTTCCATTCATTTTAACCTATAATAAAATTATCTTTTAAAACACTAAGTAAGTTTTTCTGGATCAACAATATAAAATGTTTTGAACGCTTCGATGTGGCACATCGGATCTGGTCATAACATCTGAGCCGGGTTTGGGGTGTTACACCAAAGGCAAACAAAATGGTAAACATTTTGATGGGAACTGTAGTTTAATAATAATAAAGGAATTTAGATTCAGTAATGGATTTTCACCGGAAAGATCAAATTTGAAAAATGGTTTGATGTGACGCACCAGATTTGGCCATAACGTCTAGGCCGGGTTTGGGGTGTTACATTAATATTATTTTTAAGTTAAAAAGTATTATAAATTGCTAAAAAACCTATATAAATTAGAGTTTACACATCCCCAAACTTAATCCATCACTTGTCCCAAGTAATGTTTCATGTAAACCACAACTTTTGCTAAGGCAAATTTTGCAATAAGTTTAAGCATCATCCATATTTGCACATAAAAATGCATCAACAACAAAATCATGCTCACAAACTCTTTTACTGATAAGTCACTCATATGCAAACATTATTTCAAAATTTTATTCTAAGTGCCGAAAAATGCTAGCATAAGTCATAGAGTGCATGCTTTTCAAGATCATACATAACATTCACCATTCGATCAAAGTTTCCTTATCAATCAAACAAAGCAATCACAAGGTCTAATTAATGATCCTCACGTGTTGAACTTAGCAATTTCTTTCCACTAATGTAGTTGACATAATCATCCAAATCAATAGGTCTTTTATAAGGTTGAAATGGGGCTAGGCTTAAGGTAAGGATAAAGAGAAGTGAATTTTTTGGTTCAGTAATCTTAACCCTAAGTTGGCCTTGGATCTTTTTCAAGGTACATCCTTTGTAACACCCCTCACCCGTATTCAACATCGAAATAGGGTTACGGAGTATTCTAGACATTTTATACAATTAAACATACATTTCACATACGTTTTCAAATTTTATGTAATCATCATTCAACATCATTCACATTGTCCCTAATATAAGCCTACAAGGCCCAAAACATGCATTCGGGGTGGTTTGGAACTAAACCAATAATTTAGAAAATTTTTGGAACACTTAGAAAATTTTGCAAAATATAGGGGACACATGCTCATGTCTCCCATACGACCAAAGACATGCCTGTGTCACAGGCTCTGTGGACTTTTGAAATGGGATCACATGGCCGTGTCCGACCCCGTGTAACTCTATGACTTGGGTCACCTGGCCATCCACATGCCTGTGTGACCAGCCCGTGGGCTCTTTGAAATGGTCACACATGCCTGTGTACCAGGCTGATGTGAACAAATTGCGATAAGTTTTATAATTTATGAATGTCCGTTCTTGAAAACTAACTATTATCATGACAAAGGCAAATGCACCTTATCGAACAGTAGTATAGCTTATGGCAAGACTGGGATGTCGAACCCAAAAGAACTAAAAGTACTAGTATTAACTTTCTTTTTATTATCTAACCTAAAAATAAAGGGGCTTGTTTTATCTAAACTAATTACTAAACTAAGAATACACAGAAAGTAAATTGGGGAAATAACTTTTGGGAAAACTGAATGATTTGAACAATACCCAAGGGAAAAATCCACCTAGACTTCACTTGTTATTGACTCTGAATTAGACGATTTACTCATTTGACTTGATCCGTAAAAATCCCTAATTTATATTATTATCTCTCTCGAGACTAACAATGTCTAACCCCAGGTTGATTAGTTGAAATCTTTTTCTAATTAAAATCCCTAGTGTTGTATTAACTCGATCTATGGATTCCTTTATTAGGTTTCACCCTAATTTGGAAAAATTATGTCACCCTATGTCTAGGCGTGCAATCAACTCCGCTCAATTATGCTAGATCTACTCTTAGATAGGGACTTTTACTCCTCTAAATAAGCACATCAATACCTGAATCAATATCCTGGAATATTAAAACAAGAATTAAGAACACATAATTAAGAAGAAATAAAATATTTATCATATAATTCAGAAAATAATAGCAAGATCCATCTTAGGTTTCATTCCCCTTAGGTATTTGGGGGGTTTAGTTCGTAAGTGTTAAGGAAAACATCTCAAAAGAATAATGATAAAAAAACATAAAGAAAACCCAAAAACTCTTGAAAGGAATTGAAGGGAGATCTTTAGTCTTGAAGGAGAATCCGACTTCTGAGATGGATCAATCAGCTTTCTTTGAGTAATTCCTTTCTTCCTACCCTCCGTGTCTGCTCTAGGTACCTCTTGGGGTGTTTATATAGGCTTTAGAATGCTTCAAAACCCTTAAGAGTGGCCTTTTCCGAATAGGCCTAGACTTGGGCTCGATAGGGACACGCCCGTGTGCAATTGCTTCAAACCGTGTTTAGAGTCTGTTAAATAGACACGGGCATGTGGTCTACCCGTGTACGGAAGTCCAGGCCGTGTTGATTTCCCATGTCGGCCCATTTTCTCCATTTTTGGCCCGTTTCTCGTTGTTTTTACTCTCCTATGCTCACCTAAGTATAAAACATGAAATTAAAGGATTAGGAGCATTGAATTCACCAAATCTAAGGATAATTCATCCAAAAATATGCTAAGCATGGGTTAAAAATATGTATAAATTACGGTTTACCAAATACCCCCACACTTAAGCGCTTACTTGTCCTCAAGCAAAATCCTCAACTCACAATCAAAATAAATTCTACTCAACTTATAATTCTCATAAATAGTGTCTCAAAATAATCCATAAGTAATCATACATTGAAAATTCAACCCGAAGAACAGCAAAATTTCAAACATTCTAAGTTGAGCATTTTATCACGGAAACATAGGTGTCTCCCCTCATCTAAGTAATCACCTTTGATTCAAAAATATCACAGAGTTTCACATCCTCACTGAAGATTCACTCAAATCACTCGAGGTGTTCAAGGTCAAGAAATTTAGCACTCAATAGTCAATATGAAAAGTTATTACCATGGGCTTGCGTGAAAATCAATTCTCCACCATTATATCTTGAGATGATACATCAATCAAAAGGTCTTTAGAGGGTTGTAATATGGCTTTGGTTAGGGGGTGTAGTTACAAGCTAAAATAGAAGGTTAGAATTGAGATTGAATTGAAAAATTACCTAACTAGAAAAATACTACAATTGACGATTTACATTCCTAATTAAGCTTTTCTTCATGGATAACATCGTTTTAATCTAAGCATTACATAATTTCATACTTTTTTTTAAAGAACAAATCAAATAACATAGGCTAACTATCAAAGATAAAACATAGCTAAGCAATTTATTCAAATAAAATCTCGAAAAAAAATAGGGATCAAATTGATTTAGGGGATTCAACAATAATGGTTTATAGATTGATATTGAGGGTAAATCAATGAATGGTTTGTTGGGCTCAAGGGGGTTTACTAAGGGTTAATTATGAAGGTACACTTTAATGGAGTGAGTGGGTTAAACCTAAGTGCCTTTATCATCTTGACATATCAAATCAAAGTTGTGGTCTTGACATGCATAATCAAGTAAGTTCTAGAATAACAATTCAATATTTGATGCACTCATAGCAATAATCAAAGTGACCATGAAAGAAATAATAGATGCTCTAAAGGCTTAAGATCTCACAAAAATTATGGCTTTTTTATGTTAAACCTGTGAATTTCAACTCAATATAATACCTAAACTTGGGGAAACAACCTAAAAATTTTTTAATTCTCAAAAATCAACTTATCATTCTTGATTCTTTAATTCCTTAAAGTTTAAACAATCAATGCATAAATCCCTATGTTTTAATTCAAGGCATATCAATAAAAATCACAAATTAATCAAAATTTATTCTAATAATGATATGAGAAGATTATTTGAGAACAAGACAAATTTCAGAGATTTTTTCTGATGATGATATGAATAACCCTCCCACACTTAAGATGTACACTGTCCTCAATGTATAAAGATAGATTTACTAAAAAATATAGAAATAAGAGAGGGAGAGAAGTGAAACTTCCTGAATTTGTGGATAAATCCCTTGAATTGGAGTTATGGAGAATAATCAGCCAAGGCAATGATGAGAGTGGAGGAGGATACTTCGGTGGTGTTAGAGGTTGGGTTCCACAACCATAGTGTCCAGCGAAGAGGTTATCATGGTGGTTGGGTTCCACAAATTCCTAAGTAATATTGAGCTTTGGAGCTCTTTATAACTGCGATAAAATCACTAACTCTTTAGGAAATATAAAGAAGCATAATTACTCGTAAAGAAATAACCGAAAACATAAATTATCTAATATTAATTATAAAACCTAAATTTAAATGAAGTAGTATTAAAGGGAATTAAAATAAAAAGTACCTTAAATATATAAATAAAGATAAAAGTAAAAATAGAACTAATAAATAAAAAGTCTTTAAAAATCTTCATTGCCAGATGGTTCGCGAGGTGAGGGTGAGGATGAGATGTGAAGATGATGACAAATCTGATGTAAGGTAGCACCAATGTGATCAAAGCGTTGAAAGCTCTGTTGCTTGAATCGAGTGAGACGCTCAAAGATGTTAGAAAGTGAAGCCGCCGCATGAACTGGACGATAAATAGGTGGTGGCTGAGAGGCTGGATCTTCGTGAGGTGGAGGGACATCATCAGTAATGTCCTTTGGGTCCTCCTGCTTGGTTGACTGGACTAGGCAGTACTGGGGAGGATCAGATCCACGTCATCGCTTAATCATTCTCATATGTAGCAGACTCGAGATGCCCTGTGAGGACATCTGACCGATGAGGGTGAGGGAGGATGCTTGCACCGTTGAGTTGAGGAGACCGAAGCACCATGCTAGGCGAGTCACATAAGGGCCGATGGATATGACTCCCTTCCTGTACCGCTCCGTCTGATGGCGAAATGCAAGAGCAATGAAATAGGCAAGGTCGAAGACGTGCCCATATGCCATGCTCCATAAGAAATAGGCATCATGAGTGTTGACGATGCTGGTACTCTCTCGCTGCCCTGTCAAGGTGTGGGTTAGGATAGCATGTAAATATCTCAGGGATGGGGCGAGAGCTGATGCCTTGGAGCGGCTGGGGTCATAGGTGGCTGCGGTAGGGACTAGGGCATTCCAACATTTTGATTGAGAGTAGTGGATGTGGCGATAGAGGCTATCGAAGTCTTCGTCATCCATGAATTCCTCTGTATATAGTCCCATATGACTTCGAACTCAAGTATGCTCATCTAGCGGACTAAACCGCCGAGATTGAACTGGACCGTTTCAGGATCATCAAACTCTGTCATAACGACTTGAAGGTGGAAGGTTGAACAAAGTTCGAGTGTGAGCTTGAGGTATGTCGGCTCGATAATTTTGAAGAAGAGCCCCTATGAGTCAGTCGTCAGGAGAGCCCGGACTACATCAGCCAGTTGGATCTGCTCTAAAGCGGTCCAGTCGATGCAACGGCCCACACCTAGGGGTCGAGCCTGTAATATATGGAAAAGTTCCTCTTGTGGTCTCGGTGGAAATTGGAGGAATGGGTGCCTGATCTTGGTAGTGGGACTCGAAGAGGATGGTGCTCCTTTTTGTTTCTTTTAGGCGGGGACAACAGTCTTCTTGCCTTTTGGGTTTGTCATGGTACCTACAATGAAAAGACGAAGTTATAAGAATAATCCTCAAGAATAGCATGTAAAAGTAGGCAGGCATGTTAAAACTAAACAAGAATACTTCATAGGGGTTACTAACTAAAGGGAAAATCTACTAAAAATAACTAAGAACTACTAAAAATAACAAGTCTTAATAGATATATCAATTCATTATTAGCATTATGAATACAAAAATAGATATATCAATTCATTATTAGCATTATGAATACAAAAATAGTGCTAACGAAATACCTAGTGCATATGGTAATGATAATATGGAATATGGCATGAAATCTATGGAAACATAAGGATGAATGTATCATAATGCATCAACTAAAATGGCAAGTTTCTAAATAAAAACAAAGAGTATAAGCATGATTATCATCAGAAACATTCAAATAAACAAGAAATAACAATAAATAACAAGAGAATAAAGAGAAAAGAATGGAAAAATGCAATAGTGCTTGGTGGAGGAGTGATGTGGTTGGCCACAGACGTGGGCAATGAGGCTGTGTGGTGTGCAAGGGTGAAAAGAGGGGAGAAATGGGAGGAAGAGAGGAGAAAAACGGAAGGAGAAAGAGAAAGGAGGGTCCAGTTGGCTGTGGGAGAGGGGATTTTGACAGCTAGGGTTAGGGATTTTTGGGGAAGGGGATGATGAATAGTGAGGGGTTTATATAGATACTGGGGAACACGGCCGTGAGGCACGCCCGTGTGCCTTTATTTCAGCCCATGTGTTTCATGATTTTCAAATTTTAGCGCGTCTAAGATTTGGCCCACGTCCGTGTTCTTTGGGCATGTTGATGCACATGGCCGTGTCGCATGGCCGTGTTCTACTTTGTCTGCTTTTCCCTCGCCTGTGTATGTTTGTGCACACCCGTGTTGTTTTGACAGTCTCAACCACGGGTAGTGAGCACGGGTGTGTCGTACGCCCGTGTTAATTTCTCATTTTCAACTATGGCATCTAGACACGGGCGTGTCGCACGCTCGTGTTGTTTTGACAATTTCATCCACGGCCATGGTCGTGGCTACGTATCGAATACCATGTTGGGGAAAACTTTCGCTCTGTTTTTACACGGTCGTATCACACGGCCGTGTCGCCGCCCATGGTATGAGCATGGCCTAAGGCACACCCGTGTGCCTAGCCGTATGGTTTCTGGAAAACCTATGTTCAAGTACTCAATTAGTGATTTAAATGTTAAAAACTAAAATTTAAAGAAGTTAACACCGTTAGTGCTCACGTTGCCTTCCGAGGAGCACTTATTTATAGTCTAAGCTTGACTTACCTCTCTGTTGCGTGGTCATGGTGGTGCGAGGAGTTTACACTCCTCATTCTTGCTATCAAACTCAAAATAAGGTTTTAGAAGGGTATGATTTACCTTAAAGGTGTCGAATTTAGGATGAATTACCTCAACTGTCCCATATGGAAAAATGCTGAGTACCGTAAGAGGGATTGCTCCATTAGGTTCAGAAGTGGCAATACGAGGGTCTAGTGCATCTAGTAGTATATTGTCTCCAACCTTAAGTTGATTTGGTGAAACATTGAGCTCGTCATGGTGTGGTTTTGGTCTATCGTGTGGTCTTGATTTCTGTGTTCGCCATTCATCTAGTTCCTCGATATGTAGCCTTCGTTCTTCGTAGATGGGTCCTTTGTTGTTACTTCAACAAGGCTCATGTATGCTTTTCGAACATGTTTCCTACAAATAAGGTTGCACCACATGATTAGTATTAGTAGAATTTCAAGCTTGAAGAGTGATTGTGTAACACCCCAAACCCAGCCCAGACGTTATGGCCGGATCCGACGTGTCACATTGAAGTTTTTAAGAAAACCCATGCCTCTTTCAATGTCCTTCTTAATGTTTTAAAAGATAGTCTTTGCTAAGTTAATAAAGTGAATGGAAGCTGTGCACCAGGTAGGTATCCGAAACAGATAAGGTGAGCCTAGAAGGCTGCATAAGTACCAAGCTCTTGATTGGATCCAATCTTGACATGCCCACAACCATTGCCACACTTTGGTGCTAGGTTAGGTTTTGAGAAAAACGAGGTGGGATTCATTTAAGTAGATATTTTTGATAAACTGATTAATTGTATCGTTGCGTTATTTTGAAAACAATTATCATTTTGGAAACAATTATCATTTTGGAAACGCGCCCTAGGTCTAACTCATATTGTTATCGAGAAAAATATAGGGTATAAGATAAAATAATCCCGAAAAATAATTAAAATGGCCTTATTACAACCCAAAACCAAATAATAATATTAATAAGATAAAACTTATAAAGAAATAAATCGGCTACTTATTGCAATTAAAAGAAATAGAAAGCGATGAGTGTGGCCATCTCAGAGTCCCTCGCGACTCCAAACCATCGAGCTTAGGGATTACACTTGCAGATTAGAAAGCAGGGTGAGTTTACGAAAACTCGGTGTGTAATCCCCAACAACAAACAAACGATGAATAACACGATGTCGGTACAATTTGGGCCAAAGCCCTATTCGAGAATGATGAAAGTCGGGCCTTAGCCCTTAAACGATAACAATATGGGCCTAAGCCCTAATTTAGTCTCGACATATACTAGGCAAGCCTTTTCATAAATCATATCTTTGGGCAAGCCTTTTCATAAATCATATCATGGCGAAGCCTTTCTCAGTAAGCGGTATGGCCCATAGGCCCATTTCAATATCACATGTAATACCAATGAATGTATGCAAGCCCATTTGGGGAGACTACTCAACCCACCACCCGCTACTCTCCACCCGTACCAACCAACACACCATGTGGGGAATAGCTCAACCCACCCAACCAAACTCTCCACTGGCAGCATAGCTGCTTTATCATATAACTGGAGGCCTAGTCTCTTTTAATAACTAGGGCAAAGCCCTTTCTGATAAACTGGTGCAAAGCCCTTTTCGGTAAACTAGGGCAGAGCCCTTTTAGCACTTCCTCCATCAACATAACCCATATCCCATGTAATATGTCATGTATGCAGAATTTCATGCCCATATTTGAATCAAACAATCACAGTCAAGTGATTCATATCACCAACATATATTCACAATCAAATCCGTCAACCACACAGTCCAAGTCAGTCACTTGCCCACAAGGGCAAAACAGTCATTTTTCATATTATAAGGGTATTTTCGTAATTTTACCAAAAATCAGGGTTTTCCATGTTCATTACAATTGTCAATATTTCCGAGTGTTTAAACAATGATCTTTAACCCACTTATCAAATTAGGGCTTTGGCCCAAAACCCTAATGGGCCCTACGAATCTTGATTTAGCCCACTAAGCACCTTAACCCAAATTTTACAACAATACTAACCGTGTTAACATGCAACTCTTCCAAATTCCATTTTCTATCAATTTTACCCAAATGGGCCCAAAAGCCCATTTGCACTTACCATCATGCACAAAATTGAGTTCTTACCCGTTCCATCGATCCAAACACCGATCTTATCGTATTTATCGCATCTATACCCACACGCAACATTACAAGTTCCCGAAATACTGGTATTTTAGCATTTCAGCTTCTCAGCAGATATTAATCTAAGCTACTATGAGGGTTAGTACACACCTGTTATGGGTTGAAGTTGAAACGTTTCAATAATCAATCACCTACGATAACCACCACCTGTCACTCAAACTCAACTAATCCAATATCAATATATGTAAATCCTAAGCACATCAGTCATACGGAACATAAGGGCATATTCGTCATTTTACCATACAAGGGTATTACGGTCACATTACCCTACAAGGGCTTTATGGTCTTTTTACCTATTAGGGGTATTTTAGTCATTTCATCCTACAAGGGTGTTTTGGTAAATCTACAAACCAAGGGTATTTCAGTAATTTTGTAAACCAATGGTATTTCTATAATTTTTAGAAGTCAAGGGTATTTCTGTAATTTTGTAAACCAGGGGTATTTTGGTAATTTTACAAATTGAGGGTATTTCGGTAATTTCACAAACCAGTGGTATTTTGGTAATTTTACAAACTAGGGGTATTTTGGTAATTCTATCCTACAAGGGTATTTCAGTAATTTCACAATCGAGGGTAAAACGGTAATTTTGTAAACTGAGGGTAAAATGGTAATTTTGTAAATCGAGGGTAAAACGATAATTCTATAAATCGAGGGTACTTTGGTAATTTTACAAGTCGAGGGCATTTCAATAATTGGTAAACTAAAGTATTCTAAACAGGGATAACAATACAAATGGCCCTAAAGCCCATTCTACCCAAATGGGCCCACACGCGTGTGGCTTTTTAGCCCAAATCTAGCCACGAATATGAGATTCACCTAGCCTAGTCCAATATTTACTACACAATCAAACAACTTATCCAATTGGGCTCGTAGGCCCATTGGGCCTACATGGCCCCTTTCGGCCCATCGCAGCCCGAAGTAGGCATCCTACAACTAGAGTAGTGAGAAATACACACCTGATAGGAGACTGGAGTTAATCCACACTCCGAGCACTCTTAGCCGACGCCCAACCCAAATGAGCACGCCATACAGCGAAAGGGATCAGCCGAGAAAGGTACCTTTACTCTCCTCATGGTTCCTCTATTTAAAGCCGACCAGAACCACTCTTATGTTAGCTACCGATGTGGGATCCTCCAACATCAGAGTTTAAATTCAACACCAACTCTTGCCGCCCCCTGTTAGCAAAATAAATGCTGCTTGCTTGCCATGGGATTAGAACCCATGCCTCCCCTCAGATGCTCCATACGCTACTTGCCACTAAGCCACAAGGCTTTTTGTGTCATATTTTATCCCCAATTAATTATAAGGTCTAAAGGCCAAAGTCCAGGTTCCCTTAAAAAAACCAAAATAAATTGCAAGAGCCAAGGCTTGAACCTAGGCTCCCATACAACCTTAGTGACACCACAACCACTAGACTACAGGCTTCCCTGTGTCATTTATTTAACACAATAATTTAAAAACCCTCATCCAAGCACCCAGGTTTTTTTTTCACTTAATACCAAAATTTTGCTAAAGCCCAAGTTTGAACCCAAGATTTCTCTAACACTTCTCAGGGCCATTAGCTACCAAAGCAGATATTTAATTGTGTCATTTCATTGCACAATTAAATACCTATATACAATCTCCTTATGGACCCGCACTCAAGGCCCAATGCTTCTAGGCCTAAATTCGGGGTGTTACAATTCTACCCCCTTAAAGAAATTTCGTCCTCGAAATTTTCCACTCTCAGACTACACCACCACACTTCCACTGCACACTCTGATACTAATAATACTAACATACACCCAAAACATTTGTCCATCGGAGCAGATAGATTTCACATGCAACCAATTTCTACATTTCCAGAACACACACCAAATAAATACTAAATCTAAATTCAAGCGTTACAGTTTACTTTAACTAGAAAGTTCCAGTATAGTGCTACTATCTATAGTGATTTCTCAATATAGCATTTCAATTTATAACAGTAAACAGAGTTAGAGAACTTACAGATTTGGTGTCGAAGACTCGGTGTGCCACACTTCCAATAACATATTTCCAGAAACAAGTCAAGTTTTGTTGATAAATTTCAAAACAAAATTTTTAGAAAAGCCCTTTTCAAACCCCTAATTTCGGAAAAAGAAAAAAGAAAAGAAAAAAAACAACAATAATTTTTTGCTACCCATACCCCAGCCGAGTTTTGTAACCTGGCTCTGATACCACTAAATGTAACACCCCAATCCCAGCCCAGACGTTATGGCCTGATCCAACATGTCACATTGAAGTTTTTAAGAAAACCCATGCCTCTTTCAACGTCCTTCTTAGTGTTTTAAAAGATATTCTTTGCTAAGTTAATAAAGTGAATGGAAGCTGTGCACCAGGTAAGTATCCGAAATAGAGAAGGTGAGCCTAGAAGGCTGCTTAAGTACCAAGCTCTTGATTGGATCCAATCCTAGACATGCCCACAACCATTGCCACACTTTGGTGCTAGGTTAGGTTTTGAGAAAAAACGAGTTGGAATTCATTTAAGTAGATATTTTTGATAAACTGATTAATTGTATCGTTGCGTTATTTTGAAAACAATTATCATTTTGGAAAGCGCCTAGGTCTAACTCATATTGTTATCGAGAAAAATATAGGGTATAATATAAAATAATCCCGAAAAATAATTAAAATGGCCTTATTACAACCCAAAACCAAATAATAATATTAATAAGATAAAACTTATAAAGAAATAAATCGGATACTTATTGCAATTAAAAGAAGCGAGAAATAGTAGTGTGGCCATCTCCGAGTCCCTCGCACTCCAAACCATCTAAGCTTAGGGATTACACTTGTTAGAAAGCGGGTGAGTTTACGAAAACTCGTGTGTAATCCCCAACAACAAACAAACAGTGAGTAACACAGTGTCAGTACAATCTAGGCCAAAGCCCTATTCAGTAACAGTAAAGTCTGGGCCTTAGCCCTTAAACAGTAGCAATATGGGCCTAAGCCCTAATTTAGTCTCGACATATACTAGGCCGATGCCTTTTCATAAATCATATCACTGGGCCGAAGCCTTTTCATAAATCATATCACTGGCCGAAGCCTTTACTGTAAGCGGTATGGCCCATAGGCCCATTTCAATATCACATGTAATACCAATGAATGTATGCAAGCCCATTTCGGGAGACTACTCAACCCATCATCCGCTACTCTCCACCCGTACCAACCAACACACCATGTGGGAATAACTCAACCCACCCAACCAAACTCTCCTTTGGCGGCATATTGCTTTATCATGTAACCGGAGGCCTAGCCTCTTTTAATAATCGGGCAAAGCCCTTTCGATAAACTGGGCAAAGCCCTTTTGATGGCAGGCGAGCCCTTTTAGCACTTCCTCCATCATATAACCCATATCCCATGCAATATGTCATGTATGCAGAATGTCATGCCCATATTTGAATCAAACAATCACAGTCAAGTGATTCATATCACCAACATATATTCACAATCAAATCCGTCAACCACACAGTCCAAGTCAGTCACTTGCCCACAAGGGCAAAACAGTCATTTTTCATATTATAAGGGTATTTTCGTAATTCTACCAAAACTCAAGGTTTTCCATGTTCATTACAATTGTCAATATTTTCGAGTGCTTAAACAATGATCTTTAACCCACTTATCAAATTCGGGCTTTTGGGCCCAAAACCCCTAATGGGCCCTACGAATGCTGATTTAGCCCACTAAGCCTGCTTAACCCAAATTTTATAACAATACTAACCGTGTTAACATGCAACTTTTCCAAATTCCATTTTCTATCAATTTTACCCAAATGGGCCCAAAAGCCCATTTGCATTTACCATCATGCACAAAATTGAGTTCTTACCCGTTCCATCGATCCAAACACCGATCTTATCGTATTTATCGCATCTATACCCACACGCAACATTACAAGTTCCCGAAATACTGGTATTTTAGCATTTCGGCTTCTCAGCAGATATTAATCTAAGCTACTATGAGGGTTAGTACACACCTGTTATGGGTTGAAGTTGAAACGTTTCCATAATCAATCACCTTCGATAACCACCACCTGTCACTCAAACTTAACTAATCCAATATCAATATATCTAAATCCTAAGCACATCAGTCATACGAAACATAAGGGCATATTCGTCATTTTACCATACAAGGGTATTACGGTCACATTACCCTGCAAGGGCTTTATGGTCTTTTTACCTATTAGGGGTATTTTAGTCATTTCATCCTACAAGGGTGTTTTGGTAAATCTACAAACCAAGGGTATTTCAGTAATTTTGTAAACCAATGGTATTTCTATAATTTTTAGAAAGTCAAGGGTATTTTTGTAATTTTGTAAACCAGGGGTATTTTGGTAATTTTACAAATTGAGGGTATTTCAGTAATTTCACAAACCAGTGGTATTTTGGTAATTTTACAAACTAGGGGTATTTTGGTAATTCTATCCTGCAAGGGTATTTCAGTAATTTCACAATCGAGGGTAAAACGGTAATTTTGTAAACTGAGGGTAAAATGGTAATTTTATAAATCGAGGGTAAAACGATAATTCTATAAATCGAGGGTACTTTGGTAATTTTACAAGTCGAGGGCATTTCAATAATTGGTAAACTAAAGTATTCTAAACAGGGATAACAATACAAATGGCCCTAAAGCCCATTCTCGGCCCAAATGGGCCCACACGCTCGTGTGGCTTTTTAGCCCAAATCTAGCCACGAATATGAGATTCACCTAGCCTAGTCCAATATTTACTACACAATCAAACAACTTATCCAATTGGGCTCGTAGGCCCATTGGGCCTACATGGCCCCTTTCGGCCCATCGCAGCCCGAAGTAGGCATCCTACAACTAGAGTAGTGAGAAATACACACCTGATAGGAGACTGGAGTTAATCCACACTCCGAGCACTCTTAGCCGACGCCCAACCCAAATGAGCACGCCATACAGCGAAAGGGATCAGCCGAGAAAGGTACCTTTACTCTCCTCATGGTTCCTCTATTTAAAGCCGACCAGCAACCACTCTTATGTTAGCTTCCCGATGTGGGATCCCTCCAACATCAGAGTTTAAATTCAATACCAACTCTTGCCGCCCCCTGTTAGCAAAATAAATGCTGCTTGCTTGCCATGGGATTTGAACCCATGCCTCCCCTCAGATGCTCCACACGCTACTTGCCACTAAGCCACAAGGCTTTTTGTGTCATATTTTATCCCCAATTAGTTATAAGGTCTAAAGGCCAAAGTCCAGGTTCCCTTAAAAAAACCAAAATAAATTGCAAGAGCCAAGGCTTGAACCCAGGCTCCCATACAACCTTAATGACGCCATAACCACTAGAATACAAGCTTCCTTGTGTCATTTATTTAACACAATAATTTAAAAACCCTCATCCAAGCATCTAGGTTTTTTTTTTCACTTAATACCAAAATTTTGCTAAAGCCCAAGTTTGAACCCAAGATTTCTCTAACACTTCTCAAGGCCATTAACCAGCAAAGCAGACATTTAATTGTGTCATTTCATTGCACAATTAAATACCTATATACAACCTCCTTACGGACCCGCACTCAAGGCCCAATACTTCTAGGCCCAAATTCGGGGTGTTACAGATTGTTTCATCACCCACACGAAGTGTGAGTTCAACTATACCAACATCAATTATAGTTCTAGTAGTTGCTACAAAGGGCCTTCCTAAAATTAAAGGCACGTCACTATCCTCTTTTATGTCTAGAACAACAAAATCGATTGTGAATATCAATTTGTCAATTTTAACGAGTACATCTTCAATAATGCCCCTAGGAAATCTAATGGTTTCATCGGCTAACTGAATACTCATCCTAGTTTGTTTGGATTTCCCAAGACCTAGTTGTTTAAACATTTTATAGGGCATGACATTAATACTGGCCCCTAAATCAGCCAATGCATTATTAACATCTAAGCTACCAATTAAACAAGGAATTGTGAAACTCCCTAGATCTTTCAATTTGTTGGCCAACTTATTCTGCAGAATGGGTGAGCAAACTGCATTCATCTCCACATGCGACGCCTCATCCAACTTCTGTTTATTTGCTAAAAGCTCCTTTAAAAATTTAGCTGCGTTTGGCATCTGCGAAAGAGCTTTAATAAACGGTAAGTTAATATGAAATTACTTTAATAGTTTAAGGAATTTACCAAAATTTTCATCTGTGTGGTCTTTCTTTGTCGCATTGGGGTATGGCACCCGTGGTTTGTACTCTTTACTTACCGGTTTTTGCTCACTGTGGACTACCTCACCTTTACCTTTACTTACCACAATTTCTTGCCTCGGTTCTGGTTCAGGTTCAACTAACCTTCCTCGTCTTGAATGGTAATCGCATTGAGTTGTTCCCTTGGGTTAAATTCAGTGTTACTTGGCAAGCTACCTTGTGGTTGTTTAGAAATTAGTTTAGCGAGCTGTCCTATCTAAGTTTCAAGCCCTTGGATCGATGCTTATTAATCTTAAGTGCTGTTTCGGTATTCTGAAAGTGAGTTTCTGACACCGAGATAAACCTTGTTAGCATTTCCTCAAGGTTTGGCTTCTTTTCCTATTGGTAAGGTGGTTGTTGAAAACCTAGAGGATGTTGTGGCCTTTAATTCCCTTGACTACCCCACAAGAAGTTGGGATGGTTCCTCCAACCTACATTATAAGATTACTGTATGGGTTATTTTGAGGTTTAAAATTATTGTTACCCATATATTGAACTTGTTTCCTCCTCGGTGTTTGGGTTGAAGGATTGATATTCTGTGTGTACTCCTTCTCCATTTGAATCGCATCTCATCACTGGATGTACCTGAGTAGAACCATATAAACCGTCAATCTTTTTATTTAAAAGTTCTGCCTGGTTAGATAGCATAATAACCGCATCGAGGTTGAAAACACCGGCTACTTTTGTCGGCTTTGTTCTCATGACTTGCCACTGATAGTTATTCCGTGACATCTGTTCAATAAATTCGTAAGCCACTTCAGGTGTTTTGTTATTGATAGTCCCACCAGCAGTTGCATCGATAAGTTGTCATGTTGAGGGGTTCACACCATTGTAAAATGTTTGAACCTACAACCATAAAGGTAACCCATGGTGAGGGCACCTTCTTAATAGATCCTTGTATCTCTCCCATGCATCATAGAGTGTTTCTAGATCCATCTGCACAAAAGAAGAGATATCATTCCTCAACTTAGCCATTTTAGCCAGCAAAAAATATTTAAGTAAAAAATTTTCGGTCATTTGTTCCCAAGTAGTGATTAACCCTCATGGTAACGAGTCCAACCACTGTTTAGCTTTGTTCCTCAACGAAAAGGGAAATAACCGAAGGCGAATGGCATCATCAGAAATGCCATTGATTTTAAAAGTGTCACAGAATTCCAAAAAATTTGCCAAATGAGTGTTTAGGTCCTCGTCCTGCAGACCATCAAACTAAACAAACTGTTGTATCATTTGAATCGTGTTAGGTTTCAGTTCAAAATTATTTGCAGCAACAACAAGCCTAACTATACTTGACTCAGTTCCTATTAAAGTAGGTTTAGCATAATCATACATAGTGTGTGGAGCAGGATTCTGATTTACTAGATCAGCAGCAATTGCAGGAGGTAGTGGGTTTTCCTGATTTTCAGCCATCTCCTCGGTTGTGGTGGAAATATCATCCTCTTGCTCTTCCTCTGTGTATCTTAGGCTTCACCTTATTTCTCTTTGATTTCTGCAAGCTGCGCCCGATCGATCTCACTATCAAAAAGTAATGGTCCCGATGGGTTTCTTCTAGTCATAAACTATAAAAACTTGCCAGAAGGAATAAAATTTAGTAACAAAAATCAAAATAAAATTTAAATTGCAATAAAATAAATGGCTAAAGTAATAAAAATTAAGTGTTCCTAATATCTTAGGTCCTCGGCAACGGTGCCAAAAACTTGGTGTGAACAAATTGTGATAAGTTTTATAATTTATGAATGTTCGTTCTTGAAAACTAACTATTATCATGACAAAGGCAAGTTCACCTTATCGAACAGTAGTATAGCTTATGGCAAGATCGGGATGTCGAACCTAAAGGAACTAAAAGTACTAGTATTAACTTTCTTTTTATTATCTAGCCTAAAAATAAAGGGGCTTGTTTTATCTAAACTAATTACTAAACTAAGAATGCACAGAAAGTAAATTGGGGAAATAACTTTTGGGAAAACTGAATGATTTGAACAATACCCAAAGGAAAAATCCACCTAGACTTCACTTGTTATTGACTCTAAATTAGACGATTTATTCATTTGACTTGATCCGTAGAAATCCCTAATTTATATTATTATATCTCTCGAGACTAACAATGTCTAACCCCAGGTTGATTAATTGAAATCTCTTTCTAATTAAAATCCCTAGTTTTGTATTAACTCGATCTATGGATTCCTTTATTAGGTTTCACCCTAATTCGGCAAAATTATGTCACCCTATGTCTAGGTGTGCAATCAACTCTGCTCAATTATGCTAGATCTACTCTTAGACAGGGACTTTTGGTCCTCTGAATAAGCACATCAATACTTGTATTAGTATCCTGGAATATTAAAATAAGAATTAAGAACACATAATTAATAACAAATCAAATATTTATCATATAATTCAGAAAATAATAACAAGATCCGTCTTAGGTTTCATTCCCCTTAGATATTTGGGGGGTTTAGCTCATAAATGTGAAGGAAAACATCTCAAAAGAATAATGATAACAAAACATAAAGAAAACCCAAAAACTCTTGAAGGGAATTGAAGGGAGATCTTTAGTCTTGAAGGAGAATCCAGCTTCTGAGATGGATCAATCGGCTTTCTTCGAGTAATTCCTTGCTTCCTACCCTCCGTGTCTGTTCTAAGTACCTCTTGGGGTGTTTATATAGGCTTTAGAATGCTTCAAAACCCTCAAGGGTGGCCTTTTTTGAATAGAACTAGACTTGGGCTCAACAAGGACACGCTCGTGTGACACGCCCGTGTACGAGTGCTTCAAACCGTGTTTAGATTCTGTTAAATAGACACGGGCATGTGGTCTACCCGTGTACTAAAGTTCAGGCCGTGTTGATTTCCCACGTTGGCCAATTTTCTCTGTTTTTGGTCCGTTTCTTGCTATTTTTACTCTCCTATCCTCACCTAAGTATAAAACAAGAAATTAAAGGATTAGGAGCATCAAATTCACCAAATCTAAGGATAATTCTTCCAAAAATATGCTAAGCATGGGATAAAAATATATATAAATTATGGTTTATCACAGGCTGTGTGCTAGGCCATGCCAAACCTATAGGGTATACTGACTTATGCCACACGGTCAAGTCACACGCCCATGTGCTGGGCCGTGTGGAGCATAATGACTTGATTTTTAGTTCAACACCAAGGGACAGATGGTCGTGTAACTTGATCGTGTGTCACACATGGCTGAGACACACGCCCATGTCTCTACCCATGTGGACAAAAATAGACTATTTACAAATCCATTTTGCCACCCAAATTTGCATACACGTACACCAAACCAAATGGCACACAAAATGGCACAAATAGGCATTCATCCAATCTCCAATAAGTTTAATTCATGCCATAACAAGACCAACAATCCAAAGTACCAAAATACCACAATGTGCCATTCAATTTCATACCAAAACTCAAAATCTAAAATTAGCAATAAGACTCCACTCATTTAAGCATCATTTTACCTAAAATCACATACATACCAAACTCAACTTATCAAACATATGATACACAATTTACCAATTCACAAACTACCTTTCATCACAAGCATTTATAATACAATTACCATATGCATAATAAAGGCTATTTGCATATATATACTCAACCAATTCAACCAAAGTAAGCCAACTCTCATAGCTATATACCAAACCAAACATTAAACATTTACAAGCCAATCCAAATGGCTAGATTCATTACTAATTTATATACCAAAATGATCAAAGTTCCTATAGATGCCATATGTCCCAAAAATATAGATTCAAAAGTACCAAAATGATAGCTTGATCGTGTGATGAGGTCTTCGACAATTTTTGAATCCAAGCTAGCTTTGATTTCACTATAAAACACGAAAAAATAAACAATGTAAGCTATAAAGCTTAGTAAGCTCATATGATAATCATCTTACCATATAGACACAATTTAAATAATTGATCATATCAATATACAACTCAAATAAATATACAAACCTATCACATATTCAATCACAAGGTTAAATGAGAATTTCACAAGTTTCTTCGATTCAAAGCTTATACGATTCATGTACATACCTGTACCATCTCGTATCAATTTAATACACATCAATATCTTTATATTCCCGTTGAACCATTTGTAATACTATTGGATACCTGGGAAACTCGCACCCTAAATGCCACATATGTAGCCGAAGCTATCTCAATCTCATATCACATATAACGCTCACTCTCGAGCTATCAACGGGTCTGCTCACACAAGCTGATGAGTATCCGCAAGACATGCCGGATAACTCAGCCACCGGTAGGACGTACGGACTAGCACCCAAATCACATAATCCTTAATTACATGTCATTCGTATCCTAATCTATTCCTAAGGTTCAACCGAGATTTCTCAATACTGAATCATCGTCGAATGTGTCCGCAAGGTCATATTCACAATTTATGCAATATTAAAGCATTTAAACACAAATACAACAATGCTTATTACATACGAACTTACCTCGATTGCAAAAACGACGAAATAAGTCGATTAGTCTGATACTTTGTTTTTCCCCTGATCTAAATCTGAATTGCACTTTTCTTGATCTAAATATAATCAAAATTAACTTATTTAATTATCATTCTATCCAATTTAATCCAAAATACATATTAAGTTAACTTTACACTTTTTCCCCTAATATTTCAACATTTTTACAATTTAGTCCTTATCTCATAAAAATACAAATTCATGAAATTCAACTTATACCCATGCTAGAAGAATTTCAATTAAGTCTTTAGCAGCCAATATTTTTGATTTATTTCACAATTTAACCACAAAATTTCAACATTTCTCAATTTAATCCCTAAATGACAATTTTGTCAAAAATAACTTTACAAATGTTGTTTATCTAACAACAAGCATACATTTTCTACCATTAAACCTCATAACACATGCTATTTCATCAATTGAAAAGCCCTAAACCTTTAAAAATTTTGTAAATTAGTCCCTGGGCTAGCTAGATTAAGCTACAACAATATCAAAAACATAAAAATCATTAAAAACAGGATGAAAAACTACTCACATGCATGAAGAATAGCTTGGCCGAATATCAAGCTTCTCCCATGGTTAATTTAGGTTGAATTTCAATGGAAATACACTAAAGAAGATGACATATTTTTTTTGTTATATTTACCTTGTTTAATTTATTAAATTACAACATTAACCTTACTAATTACCTATTTAAAACACTTAATATATGTCCATATTTGTCCAGTGATAAAAAAATGGTCTAATTATAATATAAGGATTTAGACACTTTTAAGTAATATAACACAAGTTTTACACTTTACGCGATTTAGTCCTTTTTATCAAATTGAATGCTCAAACTATAAAATTTCTTAACGAAACTTTCACACAATCATACTATCATGTGGTAAAAATTAAAATAATAATAAAATAATTATTTTGATCTCAGGTTTGTGGTTCCAAAAGCACTATTCTGATTTGACTAAAAACGGGTTGTTACATCCTTCCTACTAATGGGTCTTTCACCCCCACCCAAACTTAATTTTGAAGCATATGCCCAATATTTTTATATATTTTTTTCTCTTTTTACTTGACATTTGAATAGAGCTTCTCTTTTTTTTTTTCTTTTTTTTAAACATATGAATAACATTTACATCTTTTTGAATTTTTCCTCAATCTTTGCTCACAAAGACAAATATAGTTAAGATAGGTGCAAAAATAAGATAGAATTTTAAAAAGATAGTAGCATGGCTTATGATGTAGGTAAATAGCAATAAAATAGACTTTAAGGCTAAAATTAAGGCTTCAAGGGTCAAATTCATATGGTAGGCCTGAAAGGCTCAAACGATCTAAAAAAGATATGCCTAAATCATGTTTAGATTTTTATGCCTTGTCGTGTGTGAATATGTAATGCCAATGTGCAAGTATACATGTCAAATCAAGAAATAAAGTGATGACTGAGTATCATCTCCATAGGGATCAGAATTGATTAAAATAATTTGTTATGCCATTATTATGAAATTGACTAATAAATTAAGCAAAAGAAACATATGACAAATTGATAAAGAAATTTAATGGATGACTTAATAAAATCAATTATGAATGAAAATATGCTAGGGAAATTTAAATGCTGTGGAAATTGTCACAGATTAAGTGGGGAAGATTTGTACTATTGAATGATAAAGGTTGGAATTACTCAGGCTTTATTTTTATATTGAATAATGCCATGGCAAAATCTTGACCCTTTTACTGCTTAGGGACTCACTACTACAGTCTGCTTCTTTCGAGAGCCAGACTTTAAGCTATCATTCTAAGTTTTTGTATGTCTACAGAACTCTAGAATGATATACAATTTGTTCTTCCTTTTCCTTGTATAGATTGCAACTTTTATGTCTAGAGTGCTATAAATATTCTTTCGAATATTTTCCTGTATCATTCGATAATAATCCAATCTATTTAGTCTTTCTAGAATTAAATTAGATTTAATAACATAACATGCAGTCATCTATGTCTAGAGCTTCCACGCATGCATTTAAAATAATCACAAATCGAACGAAATAGTACTCTACTCAAAATCTAGCCATGGGCATTAAAAAAAACAAGAATTCACCCAAATAATCCGATGAGATTTAGCTCATGGGTTGGACATTCAAATCCAAAAAAAAAAAACCATTCAACTTCATCATTTAAGTTTATGAATCACAAAGTTCAAATCAAAAAATAAAGACAAAACTGCAAGAAGCTCTCTCTACTCTAGCTTTCACTTTAATAATGAGATTTGATTCAAAAACCAGTGCAGATTTCTTTTCTCCTTCCTTGCGTCTGTAACTACTCTGCTCTATAAGCTGCTACCCTCTCCTCTCTTTTTCTCTGAGATTTTTTATGAGAATCTGATGTAGAGAGAAAAAAAATTGTTCTCCAATTCTTCTCTCTCCCCGAATCCCCTCTTCTTTTCTTTTCTCTTTCGTCCTTCATAGGGTAGGTCCCTCCTTCTCAGCACACACCTTTTGCTTCCACTTTTTCCAAGGTAGTTTATCTATTACAAGTACAGCTAGCTGAGAGTGACGTGGACTAAGTGTCGCGTCATCTTTCAAAAATTTCCATAGCATTCTTATTTGAAATCTAACAAACATTTTGCCATGACAATATTTAACTTCTTTCATTTTCCTACTCTTTTTTTCTTCTCTTCTTCATCCTACACCTGCTGCCAACATAACCAACACCTTTCTTCCCCAATAATAAAACTAACAAATAATAACATTTATAGCACAATCCAAGCTTTTCTATGCAATGTATTAAATATATCTAAAAATGAAAATATATTTACTTAATTAAAAATAATTAATTCAATCTAGAGGCTTGAAGTATAACTCTTTTCAAGAGTTATCAACCTCCTAGGATTTCGCGTCAAGAAAGTTAATAAGTCAATTTTAAGGACTTAAACCTTCATGCAAGTCTATTTCAAAAGAAGTTCAATTTTCATGGAAAAAGGCTACATAAGACCTAAGAACATATAAGCATTCCATAACTTAGGATAACATAAAAAACTCAGATAAAATCAGAAATCATACTTGCATTTGAGCTAACTTATGAAAAAAAATATTATCTGAACATTATTTTATTTCAACATACTCATGTGAAAGAATTGAGACATACTTTAAAATTCATGCTATTTAAAAAAAAAACAATGTCCTCATTGCGTAAGTAAAGTAATGAATGAGAACTAAATACCAGGTAGGAAAGCAAGCAAGAGAGGTAAGTCATGAAGACTGCTTAAGTACCAAGTCTTTCTCAACAATCCAATCCTAGGCATGTTCATTCGCATTACCACATTAATTTTATTTTTATTAGAAAAGAGACATTGAGCTTGTTTTATTCATGTTCGCAATTTTATTGTGTGAAAGCAAAATACTAACTATGAAAGAAATATAAATGCCTAAAAATAAATAAATGTTAAGAAAAAAAATTTCCCCTATTTTTATTCGTGTCATCATTTATGTCTTTTTCTTTTTCCCTTCTTTGTCGCACTTGATCCCACAATCTCTTCTTACCATGTTTCGAAGATATGACTTTGGGAACTCGGGAACAAAAGTGTTAGAGATATTCTTCATAGTACTTCGTATGCAATCATCTCTAATTTTTGCATCTCTCCAGTAAGCTTGTTGTTGATTGTGCATGAATTTTCACATATCCATCATAGTTGAAAATTTTGATTTATAGTATCTGACGAGGTGGGCATTGGAATAGTCAACTCAGATTTAACACTTGGCTCAACTGGTTTAGCAACATTTGGTTCCACGCTCGGTTCAAAGCTATTTGGTTCCTCTTCGATTTCTACTTCTGTGTCATTTATTGAGTCAACTTTTAGTTCTAATTTGGATGATGACTTATCAGATTCTAGTTTGTTCGGTTCATTTGGCTCAACTTGTTTCAACAATTCAACGTTCTCCACTTACCTTTCAAGGTCATGCCTTGTCATACAACCTTGAACATAACGGTCATTCAGGTTTGCCTTCGATCTTACTTAGGCCTTTAAGCAAAGTGAAGTAATCAATGATAGAAAGTAGGCACTTCCTGCCTTTTTTCAAGCATAATCCTGGATCTCTTTGAGAATAATTCTCCCAACATTGATGGACCTTTCTGTCATAATCGCATACAATAAAAGCATTTATTCCATCGAGATGGTGGAACTATGTGAGATAGGCATGAAGCTTTATCGAATAAAGTAGAACTATACCTTGTCACTGGATTTAAATATTCCCTTCGATAATAATGACTGCCATACTTTCTTATAATCTATTGGGATCTCGAATTTGTAACCACATTAAGAACCTATTAAAGAAAATCCCAATTGATATTTGTCATCATGACAAAGTATTCATCTTCTTCAACATCAGGTAAGTTAAACAAATCATTAATGGACTTAGAAGTAAGGGGTACTTTCTTCTTACGAAAGAGAACTTCATTAGCATCTGGCATGGTTAAGTTGGAATAGAACTCTTGCACTAAATCCTCTTCAGGCATTGATCGTGCATCACATAATTGATTCCAATGTAAAGCATTAATAGTCTTTCAAATCGACAAAGGCATGACCATCTTGTCATTGCTCTCCAAATTGAAACCTTTTTCCAGCATCATGGATGATTCTTGAAGATAGAATCAAATCTTTCCCTTGCTTATTCATCTTAAATCACAATCGAATTTTCGACAGAAGTCTTTTAGGATCTAGTTTTTTTTGTAAGACATGGTATTTTTCACGAAAAATAGGCAAGATTTCGGCAAAGGGAGAAAGAAATTGGCAAGGTGTTGTGGCAAAAGAATATTTACAACGGTGATAGGTTTGCTTCGACAAAAGACTCATAGTGGAAAAAATAAGGACTTGCAGTAAAGAAAGAAAATTGAGGAGAGGCTTTTGGGACTTGAGGCCGACGGCTAAGAGAAGAAAATTAGGGAAAGCTAATTGTTTAGTTGTTACGAATTTTATAAAGGAGTGAAGTGGTTTATATAGTGATGGATTAGGGTACATTTGTAGCAAAAATTTAGCTACAAGGAAATATTTGGGTGGCAAGCATGGAGGGAAATATATGTGGAGGCAAATTTAAGGTTTTGGGGAACCCTTTGGATGGCAATTGCATGGGTAAATTTTTTCTCTTCACTCTTCTGGGCCTCGAGCACAAACTGCAATTATTTTGCTGCACTTAAAAATTTTACTGAACTAGAAAAATAAACTAATTAGTACTTGGGTAAAATTGACCCTCTTATTAAGCATAAACAAATAAATAAAAATAAAAAATTTCTTTTGGCCTACTTAGAAAATTTATTCTCAGAAGATTACATTAAATTAATATCCCGGGAAAGGTTGGAGGGGTCACAAATGGTGTCGCTTTAGTTCCAATCTCCTTAGACAGATTTAATTTAATGTATTAGTTCAAGAAAATAATTTTGAAGTACGCCATTTATTAAAAACAAAATTATGAAAAATGAAGAGTCTATTAAATTGAACAAGGGTTTAATCGCTCAATTTCACCGTCCCAATAATGTTTGAGACGTTGACTATTAGCTTTAAATATACTTACATTGTTGTCGTACAAATCTACAGCTTCATATGGATAAATTTTGTGAATGGTATAAGGTCCTTTCCATCATGATTTGAGCTTTCCCAGAAATAACCTAATCCTTGAATTAAAGAACAACACTTTTTGACATTCTTTGAATTCAAGAGGTTGTATATGATTGCCATGCCATCTCTTAATCTTTTCTTTGTACATCTTGGCATTCTCGTACGAAAATAACCTTATCTCTACAAGCTCAATAAGCTGTAACATTCTTCTCTCAGTAGCTTGCTTAAGATCCAAATTTAATTGTTTCAGAGCTGACTGAGCTTTATTTTCCAACTCAAGCAACAAATGACATGCCTTTCCAAAGACTAACCAATAAGGAGTCATTCCTAATGGCGTCTTAGAAGTAGTTTGATAGGCCCATAGAGCATCGTCGAGCCTTCAGGACCAATCTTTTCTATTAGGTTGCACTACCTTTTGAAAAATTCGTCTAATTTCATGGTTTCAACTTGCCCACTTGATTGTAGATGATGGGAAAATCATGTGTTTCACATTGTACTTGTCAAGCAACCACTTAAGCCATTTGTTTACAAAGTGAGACCCTTTATTGCTAATTATAGCTCTAAGAGTATCAAACAGTGTAAATACATATTGATATAGGAATCACATGAAAAACTTAGAATCATTAGTTGGGTATGCCTCATCTTCAACCCACTTGGATACATAATCCATAGCTACTAAGATATACCTCTTACCATAAGAAGAAAATAGGCATTAAAAATCAATGCCCCATACATCAGATGATTCTACCTCTAAAATGTTTGTCAAGGGCATCTCATTCCCCCTTGATATGTTTCTGATCCTTTGGCATCTTGTTTGCAAAATCTTCGCTGTAGTGCGAGAGCCACCAAAGTGTCCCCCATTTGGCAATGAATGGTAGTGGTACAAAATTTCATCAATTTCACTTTCGGCTACGGACTTCCTGATTATGTTATCTACATATTGTTTAAACAAAAACGAATCCTTCCAGAAATAATACCGACTATCATGAAATAATTTTTTCCTTTATTGGTATGTCATGTGACAGCCTTAAATTGACCCTAGTCAGAAAGTGGTTTCGGGACCACGAAACCGAGCCATAAGAAAATAATTAACAGTCATATTTAATGCTTATTATATATGTACATGCACGTGTGAAAATTTCATGCTTAAATTTTGTAAATAGTATGTGAAATTTATCAAATAGGACTTGTGTGAGAAAATTTAGGATTGTGCTAGGCAAATGTCAAAGTGGCCTATTAATGCATGTTAGAAAATGCTTGTACTTGCATGTCAAATTACCCAAATTTTAGATAGTGGCCGGCCATGCTATGGGTTAAAACATATTATAAATATTTTGTGTTAATATTTTGTGTTAAAAATAATAAAATAAAAGGGTTAGCAATAAAGTAATAAAAATTAGGGGGTGAAGAAAACAAAGTTCATCTTTGTTCTTCCTTGCCAATTGAAAAGAAGAAGGGGAGACTTTCGGTCATGTAACGAGAAGAAAGGTTAGTGAAAGGTGTTAGATTTGTTTTGAAATTCAAGCTTGTTTTAGGTTAATCATCTTGTTTCTTACTTAGCCCATGCCAAAATCTTGAATCTTGATGGATGTATGGCACATTCGGTTATGGTTAATGAGGAGATAATTTGATTTTAGCCTTTAAACTTTGAGGAAGAAATTGTTGTTGCAAGAAGTTGAGCTTATTGATAGTATAAATTTCTAATGCACCTATGGTAATAGCCGAACATGTAATTGTTTAATGTTTTGAACAAGTGCCGTTTAGATGTTCTAAAATTGTCTGAATTAGATGTTTAATCATCTAAGGGTTCGGCATTGTGCATTCTTGTTAAGAGTTTGATTTGAAATCATGAGATCTTGTTGACTTGTGTTTAAATGGCATTCGGTCATGGTCTATGGGTGTTTGCTAATCCGGTTTAAGTGCATAGGTGCTAAATACTTTGTATTGGAAATTTTGATGTATAAGTAGAAGTTAATTCAGATGATATTGGGTAAATTTTTAGCTTAGTTGTGTTAAGTATTCGGGAATATTCATAGTAATGAATATGAGAGTGTATATAAATACGTGGTTGTGCATAACTTAAGTAATCGACTAAAATATAAACACCACATAAGTATATATATATATACTTATATGTATGTTAGTGCCTTATGTATACACCTTGTGTCATTGAGACCTTCGAAAATAAATATGTATTAAAGTTATATTTGTAGTAGTTTAATGTGACTTACCAAGTACACAAATTTGAAAGCGAAATGGTGATAGACTTAAGTGGTAAATTGATTCAAATGAATTGGTTCTAAAATGTATATGAATGCCGTATGATTGTGTTTGATTGAGAGGTAAATTGTTTGATTTAGCTCAAGAGCTTAGAGGATCAAAGTTGGATAGGGGAAAGGAAAAAGTAATCGAATAGCCGTTGAAGTCGTTCGACAACATCCGAGGTAAGTCTTTGAGTAATGGAACTTAGTTTATGATTTGATTAAGTCATGATATATAATGATTCTACTTGAATTATATATCGAGGTAATTAGTTATACTTATAACTGGTGGCCGAATGTGTATAGAGATCATGTTATAAAGCCAATCAAAATTATGCTCTTTGTATGTGGCTATTGAGCCGAAAATGGTAATGGTTGATAAGTGTCTTGTGTTTGAGTTCTAGTAATGAAAATGAAATATAGATGTGTTATGATTTATTGATATATGTGCATGATTATTCGGATGATAACCGGACTAAGATCCGAAGGCATTTGTGCTAGTTACTGTATCCGGGCTAAGTCCTGAAGGCATTTGTGCTAGTTACTATAACCGGACTAAGATCCGAAGGCATTTGTGCTAGTTACTATATCCGGGCTAAGTCCCGAAGGCATTTGTGCTAGTTACTATATTCGGGCTAAGTCCCGAAGGCATTTGTGCGAGTTGCTATATCCGACTAAATCCCGAAGGTACTTGGGTTTGGAAATGAGCGATCTTGCTGTAATAACTTCAATTAATACGCTCATAAATCCAAACGATAAGGTATGTTTCGTATATGCATTGGAAAGGTTGATTCCTTTTAAATAGTATTCGCTCAATTGATTAACAAGCTTCCGGCCTTTAGTTAGGTTTGATCCTGAGTGTATGAATATAATGGCTGAAGCGTGAAGTAAACATGATTTTGGGAATATGCGTATACGCAATCATTCATTTAGTCATACGAACGCTATACTTTAGTTGTAAATAATTTCATTACTTAAAACTTACTAAGCATCAAAATGCTTATTCTGTTGCTTTAATTCTCTGTTTTATAGATTTTGTTCGTCAGCTATCGGACTCGGGAGTGTCAAAGTCGAAGTCGTCCACACTATCTAATCCCTTTTGGTACTCTTTTAGTTGAATTTTGATAATGGCATGTATAGGGCTGACCTTTGTTGTTAATTAAGTATCTTTTGGTAATGTATATTCGTATAGCCATGCGAAAATGGCTTGTATATTTTAAGTATAACATTATGGTCATTTTGTATATATGGTCTTATGATATGGTTATTAAGTGGTGTGGAAATGTTGGTAATGATTAGCCATTGAAATGGCCAATCATGGTTCTATTGGTGCTACGTACGACATGGCTAATCGTGATTATACTTGAAAATGAAGTATGTCAATTTACTAATTGATTCATGGAAAATTATGAAATAGGTAAAATTTACCTTAGAATAGATGCTGACAGCAGCAGTGATGTGAATTTGAAAAATCACTAAACATAGTAGGAATGGAATTAAATAGTGAATAAATTATGTAATCGAATCTTGATGAGTCTATTTTCATATGAAAGAAACGAAATGACCATATGAGCCGTATTTTATGAGATGTTTAAGTTTTCATGAAATAGGGTCAGAACATTTTCTGGATCCCCTATTCTGATTTTGGAAATTCACCATAAATAAACCAGAGACAATTAGAAGTCATGATTTATATGTACAGATTTCTTTTTGAGTCTAGTTTCATTAAAAATAAACGGCATAAGTATTGAAGCTCTGTACAGGGAGATATCTAAGTCGTAATGCATGAAGGTCAGAGTAGTTGAACCCTGAAATAGGGGAGACTTTAACTAATAAACTGTACTAATTGGCCCAACCAAAAATTCTAGAAAAAATTTTTTTAGATGGATATATGAGTCTAGTTTCAGGAAAAATTTATGGAATCAGTTTCTGAGTTTTGGAACTCGAGATATGATTTTTAAAGTGGTTGTGATGCAGTTAGCCAGCTTGCCTGGAAATTTCGAAATAAACTGTGTAAGTAAATGAATTAAGTCCGTTAACACCTCGTGTTCGACTCCGGCAACGGTCTCGGGTACGGGGCGTTACATGTCATTTCTCAAGGAATTATTCCACATGCTAAATAATTCACATAATCAACAAACCAAGGTATTTCATGAATTCGACTTACCTCGAAGATATGCTCATTTGGAAAATTCTCATTAATTAGAACAAGTGAAGGAGTTACCTTGTTTTGTTCCAACCTTGACAGATGATCAGCTACTTGGTTTTCAACACCTTTTCATTCTTGGATCTTAAGGACAAATTCTTGGAGTAAAAGTATCTATCGAATTAGCATTGGTTTAACATCTTTCTCTGTGAGTAAGTATTTAATGGTCGCATGATTGATAAATACAGTGACTTTCTTACCTATGAGATAAGAGCAAAACTTGTCAAAAGCAAAAACTGTAGCAAAGAGTTCTTTTTCAATTACTGTGTAATTGAATTTGGCTCCTGTCAAGGTTCTGCTTGCATAGTAGACCGGATGAAACACTTTGTTTCTTCTTTGACCCATCACAGCTCCAACAGCAAAATTGCTTGCGTTACACATCAACTCAAAAGGTGAGTTCCAATCAGGTGTAGTAATTATTCGGGCTAAGATTAACCGATTTTTCAACTCTACAAAAGCTTCCAAACATGCCTTATTAAAATTAAAAAATATTTTCTTTCTCTAACAATATACACAAAGACTTAGAAATTTTTGAAAATCTTTTATAAACCATCGGTAAAATCTGGCATGGCCCAAGAAACTTTAAACTCCTTTAATAGTGACTGGTGGTGGTAATTTTTCAATTACATCCACCTGCACTTTGTCAACTTAAATCCCAGTTCTAGAAATTTTTTATCCTAAGACAATTCACTCCTTAACCATAAAGTGGCATTTCTCCTAGTTAAGAATAAGATTTGTCTCATTGCATCTTTTTAGTACCTTAGCCAGATTACTCAGACAAACATCGTAAGCATCACCAAAAATAGAAAAAGCATCCATAAAAATCGCAACAAAATTCTCTACCATGTCAGTAAATATTGCCATCATGCATCGCTAAAATGTGGCAGGTGCATTACATAAACTGAAAGACATTTAGCTAAAAGCAAATGTACCGTAGGGCAAGTAAAAGTCATTTTGTCTTAATCTGATGGGGCTACAACTATTTGGTTATATCTCGAATATCCATCTAAGAAACAATAAAATTCATTACCTACTAGTCTATCTAACATCTTATCCATAAAAGGCAACGAGAAATGGTCCTCCTAAGTAGCTTTGTTCAATTTTTTATAATCTATATAGATTCTCCAACCCGTGACAGTTCTCATCGAGATTAACTCATTATGTTCATTTTCAACAATCATGATTCCGCGATTCTTCGGTACATATTGTACCAGACTTACCCATGAACTATCTGAGATAGTGTAGATAATTCCCACATCTAACCATTTGATCACTTCCTTTCGCACTACCTCTTTCATAATAAGGTTGAGTCTCCTTTACCCATCAATTCTAGCTCTTTCACCCTACTCTAAAATAATCTTATGCGTACAAAAGGAAGGGCTTATTCTTCAAATATCAACTATGGTACAACCGGTTGCCCTTTTAAATTTCTTTAAAATAACAATTAGTTGCTCCTATTGGTGTTTTGTCAGTTCTGTTGAAATAATCATAGGCAAAGTAGAACTGTTACCTAAATAAACGTATTTCAAATGGGAAGGAAGTACTTTAAGTTCAAGTTTAGGCGGTTTATCAAATGACAACTTCGATTGTGTAAATTCCCGAACTTCTAACTCTATTGGTTCAAATCGTGCTAGTTGAATATAGTCCCTCAATTTGGCTTCCATCAAAGCCATATTTTTGTTACCTTTTTCAACTTCTGGTGGCTTAGACCCTAAGGTGTTCTCCAATGGGTCTTCTTCAAAATTGTTCTCCCATTACATAAAAATTAAAGTTTCTAACTCTTCCTAAAGTTTTTAACTCTTCCATCACTGAACATTCTTCCGTCGGATCAGGAAAATTTCATCACTTTAAGAACATTAAATGTTACTTGATCGTCTTGAATTCTCATGATGAGTTCTCCTTTTTGCACGTCTATTAATGTTCTTCCCGTGACTAGGAAAGGTTGTCCAAGGATGATCGACACTTCCTTATCTACTCCAAAATCTAAGACAATGAACTCATCAAGAAAAATAAACTTATCTACTCTTACCAAAACACCCTCGATCTTTCTTTCGGGGTATGCTAAAGATCGATCCGCCAATTAGAGTATCACAGTTGTGGGTCTTACTTCACCTATTCCGAACAACTTGAAAATAGATTTGGGCATCAAGTTGATGCTTGTTTCTAAGTCGCACAAAGCTTTACCACTAAAGTTACAATTTCAACCTCAATGCATCTTCAGTTACACCGGCTATCTTAAAGGAATCACTCACCTCCATGAACAATCAAAGGTGAAGATGTGGATCTTCTAGGGGCATACCACTAAATTGGCCCATTGTTTGAAGCATTTGAAACATTACAAGCTTAAATTCAAATTGGGGGTGCCTCGATATTCGGCCTCCTAATCCTTGATTTAACTCATTGAAAAGAGGCACAGCGTACAATCTTATGGTACAATCCCTATCATCAGCAATAAGGATGGGATTGTACATATGATTGACTCCATTTCCTTGTCCATCGTTTTGATTTCCAAGGTTCATTTTGGCTTGTCTCCGGCCTAATCATTCCCCTCTTCTTTGCCTAAATTTTCACTCTATTTCAGGGTCTATTGGTAATAAATCGACAATTCAATCTATGCTCATAAAATCCTAAAAATAAAGAATAAAAAATTAATTAGTAAAGTTAGGAATTAAATAAAAATAAGATAAAAACCAAATTGAAAATAATAATTTCACAAAAAAATTATTAATGCAACATTCCTAGACAACGATGTCAAAAACTTGTAACGCATGGTTTTGTACAAGTGTACACAATCATTATCAAGTAATAAGCAACTAAAAGAGTTATCGTCTCTATAGGGACTTTAGATGTTAATCAATTAATTGTAAAATTAGAGTTAACAATTTGGTAATAAAAATACAATATGTTTTAGTGGAGTGATGTAAAAATAATTACTAAATGTAATATGATCCCTAATGCAATTTTAATCTAAATGCAAAGTACTAAGTGAAATGTACGAAATGAGTTTAGCAGCAAAAACACAAAATTCAACAATCAATAACATGAATAGGCTAGGATAATTACATCATTCAACTTAATTCATTTTTTATCATGCTTAACAATGTTAAAAAAATATTTCATGGCAACTCGATCTTTCATGAGTTTTGAAACCAAATTAAGTCCTTCTAGAATTATTTACTTAGTAAAACATGCATTTTACTGATCATATTAAAATAAGGGTTTCTTAGAATTCATGTGAAGTAATAAGGACAGGTTAGGTTTGAAACAATTTAATCACATAAACCTAAAAAATATGCAAGATAAGAGAGCTCGTTAAAGTTATTTTGGACCTTCAATTTAGTCGAGTTAGGATCTAAATTAAGCATTCACTTTTCAACTATTGTGGCCATTAGCCATCATTTGGTTAGGATCGCTTAGCTAATTCTAATGCATCTAATTATGTATGAACGCAATACATGCTTGATTTTAATTGGAAACATGACCAACTGAGGCACAAACACTATAAACATGATTTAAACAAAATTCTTTGAATTAATGCAATCATCCTAGCTAAACAGATCTAAGCTACCATTATTTTTGAAAAGATAGCAAAGCATATTGCAAGCATGATTAAATTCAAAAGAACAAAGAATAAACTCTATTGAATCAGGAGTCTCGTGAACTTTGATTTAAGATGTTTTCCTTCGATCCTCTTGCTACTCCTGCTAACGGCTCCTCAAGGTGGTCGACCAAAAGATGATCTTATCAAGGTTTTGCTGGCTAAGAAAAAAAATAACAGTGGGATGCATGTGGGAATGAAGAGAGGAAATGAAGAATGGAAGAATGTGTAACATGCTATAAACGGTATGGTCACCAAACCCAAATACGGTATGCCACACTACCGTCTCATGTTATATACAACAAGGTTCATTTTAAACGAAGTGTCTTCTATTTTAGTATTCGTATATGTTTAAGTCAACTATACTTGTTAGTTATCAATGTTACATGCAAACCATATAAAAAATAATCCTAAAAATATACGTTAACATGCATAAGGTCCGTTTAGCAAAATTCTCAAAATGTGTCCGTAGGTATCTATACTGACACTAGGGTATCAATACCACCTGGAAAAATGATACCAAAATTGCATTTTGTTTCTCGACTAAATCCCAAAATCTCAAAAATTATTGGTAGTTGTCATGAAATATCAATACTTTGACCCCGAGTACACGTTTTAAAATACAGAGGTAATGATTTTAAATACCTAATATTGATACCTCTGCCCCTGGACATAAAAATGCAATAAACATATGCAATTAACTCATTCCAAAATAGATTCTAAGCATCATGCATCACTTACTTCGATAAATAATCAATCCAATGACTAAATTTGATAGTTCACATCATCAAAATGTGTCCAACCAAGATACATCAAGCCATCATTAAAGTTCATGAACATAAGCAACATATAAACCCACAAACTTCCAAGACTGAAATAAATAAAGTTGGTAAATAATACAAACATATCACGGCACTAAACAAGTCTACCACATTGCCTTATTTCCCAATACGAAAATGATTGAAAGAACACCTACAAGAATAAAGAATAAATAAGTCTTCCTTGTATCATTCCCTAGGACAACCACACTGCCCACACTGAATCGTTACTAATCTGCAAATGTTAAAAAGAATGAGTGAGCAAAAACAAGCTCAGTGAATGAGTGAAATAACCACAATGCAAACTTTTCATCATGCATCCACAAAACTACATACATATACAATACTAGAGTCTCATGTTTAGTAACCTAAAACACTTTAACATGCATCGTCTAATAGTTCATTTGCATAACATTTATACGGATAATTTGCATAGCAACCACATTTATTAATCCATTCATCACACAACACACGCATATATATATAATACACAATAATCTGGCACTTGAGTTATGAAACTTATAGTGAGCTCTATCATCACTTATCGAATACGCGGATCTCTATCACAGCAAAGATGGACTCATAGAGTCAAACATGTCCCAAAAATAGAGTGTATAGCGAACACTCTCCTTATTTCCCCTCACATGTCCCGTTGAATGAAGATTAGCTCACCTTCAATTATCCCTCCAAGCATGTCCTAGGGCCTCAACGCCCAAAATCACTATACATATAGCTGAGTACTCACAATCCTATGGCATGCCAACTATATCCAACGATTTCAAGAATCACCAGGCCAAAATATCAAATTTAACACACATATTTCTTACCGATTATCCGAGCACTATCACTGCAAGTTAGCATCTTTTGTAAAACACTATCACTTTCATATAACATATATATATCATGTACACATTTGCACTTTTCACAGCAATTACCATATTCACATATCACATGTTTGAGCTTCTCGTCACTAAACACAATTTCATAATCATATAGGAACACAAGACACAATAATGTAAATACAAGAAAACTTACACTCAGAATTTAGAGTAGGCATTTAGGCTACTACTAAATTCCCAAATGACACATGACTCGTGTCTATGAGCAATGATTCCAAACACTGACCACTAATCCTTTCACCGAGAAGTTGAAAGCTCAATCTAACTCTTACTTTAATTGGTTGAAGGCTCTAATGAATCCAAGGCTTCACACACAACAATTATAAAATAAAAAGTCAAATAACGACCAAGGATTCACTCAAACCAACCAAAACACAAGCCTAAGTTGAGTTTCCAAGTAGCTTAAAACTATCAACATAACAAAGTTAAAATTCTTAAAACTTAGTTTACGCTTAACCTTTTTGCCTAAAACAATTTTTTTTTCATTTTACTAATCATCTACACCTAATTCCTAACATTTAAATTAAACTAAAATGATTAGTTCATGGTATCGACATTTTTTGACATCTTTTAGACAATTTTCACAAAATTCATTAAAACATGAGAAATCATTAACAAAACTTCAATGTAAGTTTAAAAACTTCTTAATCACATTGAAACTAATGGAATAACACTTTAAAACTAAATTTTTACCTAAAATCGTAGAATCCACCATTTTATGACTCTGTTTTCTGACTTGTATTAAAAACTTATGATTCAATAGCTAATACTTCAATTTTAAGGACTAGATATCATGAAAAACTCATAAGAATTTGAAATATTACCTTTGATGGAAGATTAGACAAGTTTTAAAACAAATCTAAAAAACCCACGTTTAGAGAAGATGATGGAATCTTTGGAGGTTTGAGTGTTTTTCTTTGGGATTTATGAACGTAATTGGCTTGGGAATGTTAGGAAATTAAAGTGCTATGGTTTGGGAAGAAAAAACCAGAAAAGTGGCAAGGGAATAGCAAGGGATGACAAAGCTTGTTTTAGGGGGAAAACCTATCGTGAAATGATGATGGTGGGGGGGGAAATAAGCTAAATATTAAATTTGGGCTAATTCCTCTTAAAAACTCATAGTTTTGACTCTATTTCAATTAAGTCATTTTCTTAAAATTAAAGATTTCTAGAGCACTTTTTCAAAATTTGATTTAGTAGCTAAAATGCCATAGTCAATATAATCTTAATTTACCATGCTACAAAATTTTTAGCACTTAAGAGCTAAAATTCCTAAAATACCCCTAAACTCTTAGGCCCTATTTTAGGGCGTTATAGAATGATATGAAATGAGAGATGGGGGATTGAGTAAGGGATGAGAGATATGTAAGATGGGAGTGGGTATTCATACTTGAGGTTGGTGGGAGAGTTTACTAAAAATAGTGAAAAATATCCCCCTGTTTACTCCCTTACTTGGCTGGTCACACATTATGGAAAAGGGTGGATGATGGTTACTTGATTCAAGCATGAAATCATGTTAAAATCAAGAAAGGGTTGGATGATTTTAAGGGAAAACTTCATGGGCTCTTTTCTAATTTAATTTCAATAGTAGGGACCTCCAATAAGTATCCTAAAATTGATTTTTGGCCAGCCAACATGCTTGTGCCGAATTGCGCTTGTCTTTCCCTTACTTGGATGGTTTTGTAACCCATTAAATAATCAGACTTGCCCACCATGTAACATCATTTTTAAGTGGGTCAAAGTAACATCTCTATTACCCAATCTACATGGTTTTGCCGTCCAAGTATGGTAGAATTGCTCATGTCCATGCAAAAATTATAATAAGCTTCATATTATATCAACTTCATGGTCTTCCTGCATAATAAAATATTAGACATTAATAAATAACATGAAATAATTTAATTTATGCATAAAATTAATACAATAAAGCGCACATTTGCATGTTTTATAAATTCATGCCCATCATCGGAATATAAACAAAATTCACCTAATTAATTAACAAATACTTGGAATTAATATTATTTTAAAGTTAAAAGGTGTTATAAATTGCTAAGAAAACCTATGTAAATTAGAGTTTACAACACTCGAAAGGGGTACTAGAATATGTGTTAGTCAAGGTGCGAAGCTTTATCATTCCTGTAGATTTTGTAGTACTTGATTTTAAGGAAGATCGTGAGATACCTATCTTACTAGGAAGACCTTTCCTGGCCACTTCTAAATCCACCGTTGATTTAAAGAAATATGAGTTGACAATGAAAATTAATGGTGAGACTGAAACCTTCAAACCTGAATGAGGAAAATGGGAGGAAATTAGGGGAGCATTGCAAAAAATTGTCTATTTCTTACATTACCGAATCAAGGGAAATGCATCTTTTTATGGATACAAAAAGAATAAATAGGTTCAAGGAACGAGAAAAACAGGTAAGAGTGGAATGGTACAACAGATTATGAACTAGTGCTAATAGAATAAAAAGATTATCCATTGATGAATTGGATATACTGTTGGATAAATCTAGCAGTACAAATTAAAATTTCTGAATTGCTGCATAATATTTGTAAATTATTGTATATCTAACTAACCATGTAGTTTAGATTTTAACCTTTTATTTGATGTAGGTTTATCCCTAGATCGAAACATCCTTAAGATGAAGTTTTGGGCCGAAACAGAGTCATTATAGCGACATCACAATAGCAAGTCGCGACGTACCAAACAGTTCCTAAGAATCTCTAAACTAGCAAATGTGTTGTGACACAACATCGCTGCAAGTTTTTACAAGGTTGACCCGACCCATTGCGCAACCCAGTGGCTTAAAGATTAATTTTACCCAATTTTGAAACCTTTAAAACCCTATTTTATAACCTAAAATCATATTTACTCCTAATTAAAACACTCCTTAAACCCTAATCCCTCAAATTCTCTCAAATCTCTCAACACTTCTTAAACCTTAAACCCCTAATTTTTTTTCAAATCTCCTTTCACAAACTTCTCAATCATACTCAGTGCTATGAGGAAGAGGAACATCGTGGGCAAGTAAGAAATTCAAATGAACCTTGACTATATACTTAAGGTTAAGGGTTCCTAAGAAATTCAAATGAACCTTGACTATATACTTAAGGTTAAGGGTTCCTAAACTCAACCTTTTTATTACTCTATGGAATTATTTGCTTAAGGTTGAAATACAATGCCTCCTAGGAAATTTAGCTGAACTATGGAAATGGAGCCACCGATGGTTCAAACTCCCTGAATGTTGAAAAGTATTTCAATGAACTTTAATGGAAAACATTCAGTCAAATTCATTTAGGAGAGGGGATTTGATCCAAAAGAAATTTGGCCTTTGGTCAAATATCATCGATGGGAACAATTTTGGATGATCTCGAAGGATAATGCTTGTTCCTCATTGTCCAAGTGTTGTACGCATCTCTACGACCATGAGTCTAGAAATACTTAAGGTTATATTTGGATACAATCTTGTGCGAAGGAAAGTAATTTGCGACTTTTATAATGTTTCATACTTTGAGAATGATTTTATTGATGAAACTGACTTAGAATATTTGTAAAGATATAGATATGGATAATATTATAAGCTTTGTAACAAAAGGGAGGGGTGAATGAAAGTATCACACAGGTACTGTGACAGCCCTATTCTGACCCTAGTTGGGAAGTGGTTTCGGGACCACAAAACCGAGTCGTAAAAATAATTAACCATCATATTTGATGCTTATTATATGTGAACGTGCATGTGTGAAAGTTTCATACTGTAATTTTTCCAATTGTATGCGAAATTATTAAATAGGACTTATGTGAGAAAATTTTGAAATGTGGTAGATAAATTTATAAGTGGTTTATTAATGCATGTTTTAAAGAGTTTGGACTTGCATGTCAAATGTCCCTTTTTGTTTATAGTGGCCGGCCATGTTGATGTTTATGAAAATATATATGTATTATTTATTTGTTTTAAGGCAACTAAATGGCTTTCTAATTTTTATAATATTGATGAATAAAAAAAAGGTGAAGAAAAAAAAGTTTCATCTTTGTTCTTCTTGGCCGATTGAAAAGAGAAAAAAAAAGGGGGCAAAACCTTCGGTCATCTTAAGCTTGAAACAAGGTTAGTAAATTATGATAAATTTTGAAATGGTAGCTTATTTTAAGTTAATCACTAAGTTCTTTACTTAGCCCATGTTAAAATTTTGGAATTTAGTAATGATATGAGTATACGGCTACAAATGAATTTTGTAGAGAATGAATGTTGTTTTCAAGTTTTAATGAAAAATTTGCAAATGGGTGATGTTTGATATAGTTTAATGTTCATATTAGAAGTTGAGATGATAGAAAAATTCGGCTTGTGTATTTGTGAAACTTGCCGAATGTGAACTAGTGTAATCTTTGAGTAATGTTTGTGTGTTAAAGTAGTTGATGGCTTAGGTAGTATCTATAAGTGATTCGGTCATGAAATGGAATTGAATATGAAGGTTAAGTTTGCATAGTTAGGGCTGACTAGGTTATATATTAATCATAAATGGATCATATGCGTATGAGCATGTATGTATTTGTGTGCGGCATTGTTGATAAATGGCAATAAGTAATATGGTAAATGATTAATTTTTGATAGTCATATATAGGTATGAATATATGTATATGTGTCTTATGCATGTACCATGTACTTATAGTGACAATCGGATGTATGGTTGAATTCATGCAAACGAAAACATGATAAGTTATATGAATCCTTGTTTGTGGATATGAAGATATATTGATTGAAGAAGTATGAAATCGATTCATGACATATTTTATAAAATATATTATGTATTGGAGTTTTATATTATTGTCAAATGTGACTACTAAGAAGTAAAATTGAGTAAGTAATTTAAATAAATCTATTTTGTTTTAATTAAGCTCAAGAGCAAAGGGGGTCTAAATCAAATAAGGGAATGGAGAAAGCAGTCGAGTAGATTATCCGCAACTATTCAAAACATTCGAGGTAAGTCTTTTAGTAACGAAACTTAGCTTATGATTTGATAAAATCATGGTATATAAGTATAATAAATAAATTGTGACCTATTGGTTCTACTTGAATTACGTAGTGGAATAAATAATTTGTACATATGACTGTAGCCGAATGGTTATAGAAATCATGTTGGATAGCGAAACGGAATCGTGTTCTTTGTATGTGGCTATTGAGCCGAAAGTGGAATGGTTGATAAGCATGTTGTGCTTGTGTTCAAGTAATGTAAATGAAATGCTAATGTGCTATGATATATATATATATATGTGCATGATAATGGAGAATTAAATCCGGGTTAAGTCCCGAAGGAATTCGTGCTGGTATTATATCCAGGCTAAGTCCCGAAGGAATTCGTGCTGGTATTATATTCGAGCTAAGTCCCGAAGGAATTTGTACTGGTATTATATCCGAGCTAAGTCTCGACGGCATTTGTGTCGGTGTTATATCTGGGCTAAGTACCGAAGGCATTCGTGCTGGTATTATATCCGGGCTAAAGTCCCGCAGGCTTTGTGCTGGTATTATATCCGGGCTTAAAGTCCCGCATGCTTTTTGGTGGTGATTCAATTTGGTTTTTAAACCTAGCAGACTTAATTTTGATGATTGGAGTAAGATTATGATTTCGAATGTTCGTAGTAAACTACCATTGAATATGTTCAATACATTAAGTTGGTCAGGTATGTATTATATACTTTTATATGTTAGATTGATCGGAATTGAATCATGAATGCGAAATGAGAAGTATATGTGAAAATATCATATGTGTATGTGTGTATTCGGTTATGGTGAAAGGTTATATGAGATTGATTTGGTGATATACATGTTAAATAATATGAATGCAAAGAATAGGTAATAAATCTGCTTGGGACAACAGCAGTAACGTGATTTCCGAAAATCACCATAAATTGTGGGAGTTGAGTTAGAGGCTGAATAAATTATGCCATGAAATATTAATGAGTCTAGTTTCTTATAAACGAAACCGTGTAAGAAAAAGAATTTCCAATAATGAGAAAATTGATTCGTAGTGAAGAGTGGTCAGAATAGTCAAACAGTGAAACAGGGGAAACTTCAATAAAAATCTGGTATTGATTGGTCATACGAAAAATTCTGAAAATTTGATGGATGGAAGATATATGAGTCTATTTTCAGGGAAAATTAACGGAACTCAATTTGGAATTTCTTAGCTCCAATTATAAATAATTTAGTGACTGTTGCTTAGGAAGACAGCTTGTAGTGAATTTGTGATTATGTTGTAAACATTGATAAAACTGTTTGAGTTGCTTATAAGATATTGATTAGAACCATATGTGAATTTTGAATTGTGATGTTAGGAAATGATATATAAGTGGTTTTGATATGATGAAATTGATGTACAAGATATGTATATGTGGTGAGGCCGAAATGGCTAATATTAAATGTGTGCAAGTTATCTGAAGGGCCTTTATGAAAATGTGTGCTATCTTATTTGTATAGTGAGGCCGAATGATTACATAGAAATGTAATATGGCTAAGTGGTTATTTAAATGAAAGCAAAGTATATGATGTATTAGCAAGTAATGATAAAAGCATTATCTTATATATGTGCTTGTGTATGTGGTGTGACCAAATGGGCAAGTGTGAAATGTACATATGTTTATGTGTAAATAATGTGGCCGAATGACCAATTATGAAAAGTGGGTATTATTAGATATTTGATGAGGCCAAAGTTAGTAAAAAGTATATAAAATAAATTGTCTTTGAGATTGTATCCGGGTTTAAAGTCCGTAGGCTTTGTCTTTGGTGTTATGTTCGGGTTTTATACCTCGCAGCCAAATGCTAGTGAATTCGATAAAGCATATGACTACGAGATCCTATGCTAAGATGATAAATTGAACTCGTATTACACATTAAGTGATTCGGTATGTGATATATATATTATTTATGTGAGATTGATCTGACGAGAATAAAGAATGTGTAATGAGAAGCATATGAAAAGATGTGGTAAATTCATATGTATATTTGTATATGTGTGCATTTAGTTATTATGCAAAGTTACAAGATAGTTTTCGATATGCCATTTAACTATGAATGTTGAAAGTAAGTGTGGGTAAGATATGATACACTGGTGAAATTTGAAAGAATTAAAGTTAATCCGGAAGCTTGTAAATACTATGTTTATATGAGTTTGAGTATAAACGGAGTAAAATGATATGTGTTTGTGCATAATCGGCCAAATAGTATTGTACTCAGAAAGTGTTATGTGATTTCGAACATTTGGTTTGTTTTTAAGTTCAACTGTTTAAATTGCTTAAGACTTACTAAGCTTATGAAAGCTTACTTTAAATGTTATGTTTCTCTGTTTATTTTTTTTGTAGATCGTTGACTCTTACTATTAGCACGGGGATCGTTAGCACTTCGTCACACTATCTACTATTGTGGTTATCATGTGTTTTGGACTTAGCTTATGGCATGTATAGGTTAGACTATAAGTAGAATGATATTTTGACTATTGTATATAAGACATGCGAATATGGCATCTTATAGAAGTTTACTTTTATAAGTTTTAAATTCGATCTTTGTTTGTATCTATTAGTTATATATATAAATGATCTTTTATTTAAGAAAAGGCTCAAAATTTTATTGTTATGATCCAATTCCTAATTTCTAGTAACGTTTCGTCCTATTCGGGTGACGGCTACGGGATAAGGGTGTTACAGGTACCAATACCCCAGTATCTTTCCCTCAAGCTATCACGTTTCCTGAAGCTAAGAGGTGGATTCAATTCATTTGTACACGAATTGTACCTACATTAGATGTTTCTAACATTAATGCAATTAGAGCACTTTTTCTCTATGTTATTTTGCATAGAAAGCAGGTATATGTTGGCAAATGGATCCATCAGAACATGGGAGGATGCATTAATAGCTAGAAGGTAGGAGATCCTTTCCCCATCTAGTGATGAATTTATGCAAAAAGATGGGTGTACCTATGACAACCACTGAGCAGTAGTTGAAACCATCAAAAATCATTATTGGAGACACCTTGTTCCAATCATACATCAAGCTATGAACCAAACAAATAAAGAAACATAACTACACCCACTTCGTCAAAAAGGTTGGCACGAGCTCAGCTAGACATTGGTGAGAATAGTCATCCAAAGTTACATTGGATGATTTAGTGGATGCAAGAATTGGGACTAATTTTTCAAGAGTTTGCTAGGCAAAATGACATCAGAGTCCCCAATTATACACCAAACATGTTTGGTCTAACACATATGGAACAAGAAGAAGAAGAGCCGGAAAGCAAATGTGGAAGATGATTAAAATATTTTTAATTTTATAAAGACTTGTATTAATTTTTGGATAATTTTAATTTAGACTTTATAGGAGTAGGATTAATAAGTAGATTTTAGTATGTTGCATTTTGTTTGTATGTTGCATTCTGTTTATACTTTCTATGTAGGAACCTAATACAAAGGAGACACAAACATATCCGAACTTTACACGATCAAAGGAGGAAACACCCACTAGTATTAGTTAAAATAATCATGATAAATCAGGTAACTTCTTTCCTTATCTTTTGATGAGGTACATATTGAGGACAATGTGTCAACTAAAGTGTGAGGGGTAACATAGATTGTTTTTGAATTTTGTCTTTTGTGTGCTTGAGCTTGTAGAAATACAAGTGATTGGTTACGAGCATGTACATTGGTTGCTTGTGTTTATGAATAAATTTGGCATGATGATAGGTGATTTAAATTTTTTATTATTAAGCTACTAAATTTCTATATGTTACACTATAAATAGGTATTAAGCTATCATTTGTACCAAGTGATATAGAAAATACAAGGAAAACGAGCATGCTAGTATGAATGATAAATGGTTGAATTTGTGTTTATTTGGTTGATTAAATTTATGCATGATAAGATATTTAAGGATGACCTAAGGAATTGTTTGGAACACATCTAGAGCCAAAAAGCTATCCTATTTATACTTTATCTTTCGTAAAAATTTTGAGCCTTTTGACACTTCTTGATGAACTGCATCACAAACCTCGAGCCTGAAAGCCCTTTTTCTTTGGTTCTGTACTGCACGATTATAGATGTCTGGCCATACATATTGAGGGTTAAATAGATACATCAGATAGATTTTGTAAAATTAGAGCGAAGTAGGAAAGATTAGTGTGATATAGGAACTATAAGTTAGCCTAATGTTCTAAACAAAAAGAAATTTTCAGAAAGAGAATTGGTACGAGTAGAAAAAGTCTTAAACTAACGAAAAAGCATTCATGAGTGAAATGTATTGAAAAAGAGAAAAGTCCCAAAGTGACAAAAGAAAGAAAAACTCATTCATTAGTACAAAAAAAAGTCGTAAGGCTGGCCATAGTTGCTATGTCATGCTATGACTTCCTATAGATTGAGAGACAAGGAAAGTGAGAGAAGGAAAAATAAGGCAGTGAGTGGGTAAGGGTCACTAAAGGGGGAAGAATAGGGACCAGTATGATGTGCCAAACTATTTTTGTGTTTGTAACCTTTTGATGCTTTCTGTTTTTGAATTCAATACCTATCCTAAGTTTCAAAACGTTACAAGCAGAAAAGCCCTATGTGACCTAAGTATGCTTATACATGAATGGACATCATATTAAACGTTCACATAAATGACTATTTGTATTTTGCTCGGATAATCAAAGTACTTTTATGATTTGTTAATGGATTACAATAGGTAAGAACCTTAATACTTGTATATTTTGTAACATACTGAACTTAAAAGTTTGTGATCAAAAGTGGTAAGTCAACTACTCATCATGTTGAAATTGTTAGTAAGCATGAAAGGCCTCTGTCATATACTCCAAAATCAATACTTGTACCATACTTGCTCAAGGGTCGCCATTTTTATTTTTCATATTTGTTTATGATTGCTTGAGGACAAACAATGACTCAAGTGTTACGGAGTTTGATCTATCGTAATTCGGTGTAGTAGATTAAACTAGTTTTCACATTTAAAGAGCTTGAATACAAGCATTTTTGTTATGTTTTAAGTAAGTTTCTTTAGTTTTACTTACATCCAATAAAATGTGCACATTGAGTCTTTTATTGACCTTAAGGGCTGAATAAGGTGTAAGTTTCTTTAGTTTTACTTACATCCAATAAAATGTGCACATTGAGTCTTTTATTGACCTTAAGGGCTGAATAAGGCCAAAAAGAGAGCTAATGTACTTTGTGAGTGTACAGGAGACCATTAGAAGGCATTTAGACCAATACTGTAACACCCCTAATCTATATCTATCGCTAGATTAGGGTTATGAGGCATTACCGATCAAAACATAGTTCCGAACAGTCATTTATTATAATTTCTGCACAAAGTAACTCTCTGACCATGTCACAGGCCATGTGGACATTCGAAATGGGAGCACATGGTCGTGTCCCAGCTCGTGTCTGACCCTATGTAACTCTCCGACCTGGGTCACAATGCCAGTACACATGCCAGTGTGGCTAGCCTGTGTTCCCTAAAAATGGCCATACATGCCCGTATACTAGGCCGTGTACTAGGCCGTGTCAAATCTGTGGGGTATATTGACTTATGTCACATGGCCAAGTCACAAGCCCGTTTGTGAGGCCATGTGTAGCATACTGACTTGATTTTAATTTCAACACCAGGGGACACAAGGTCGTGTAACATGACTGTGTGTCACACATGGCCAAGACACACGCCCGTTTCTCTACCTGTGGGGACAAAAATAGGCTATTTGCAAAGCCATTTTTCCACCCTATTTTTACATACCTGCACAAGCATAAATTTCAACATTTTATAACTCAATAGGTAGCCAATCCATAACATTTCATACACATATTAAACCAATTCAACTGCAATCATTTTCCATTCATATGAATATCACATATCAAGACAACATTGCATATTTCTATTCCATTTACTACTTGCCAAAACATACTATATTGAATACTTAGACACAACCAAAACATTTTACCAAGCTAAGCCAAATCACATGGCTTTATCTTATACCACAACATGTACCAAAATCACTAGCTCAAATAACCATAACTATCATCTTTATAACTAGCCTATGCATGCCATATTTACATATATCCATAAGTTAAAAGGTACCAATCGACAACTGGATATTGTGATGTGCATTTTCGAATTTATCCAAATCGAGCGAGTTATCGAACCTCTAAAAAAATGCAGAGTAAGCTTTATAGCTTAGTAAGCCCGTATAATTCAGAATTTAACTTACCATTTATACATAATCAAACAATTATATAAAGTTTATCAAATTTGCTTCCCAAATGCCTATACACAAGCATTCATCAATATGTTTGTAACACCCCTAACCCGAATCCGTCGCCGAAATAGGGTTACAAGGCATTACTGGTCATAACATACATAACATTTGTAAACCTTAAATAAATTCAAACATGTACTAACATAAAGTGACTTTACCAAATCAATAAAATCCCATTCGGTTACCTAATTCATAATTATACAAATGCACATGTTATGCATATTAAACTATGTTAAATTATCCATATGGCATACTTGGCATATATATATATACTCAATAATAAACACCATTTCAAAACCAAATATACCTACTCTCACTTCATCCTAAGTTTATGCGCATATGACCATATTTGTTTGAACCATTTACGAATACCAATATTAAACACATCATGCCTATTTCGCTTGTTATAAATTATGTCCAAACATAAAACTTTCAACCATCCTAAGAGCCATATAAAACCGAACCTATATGATCAAACATTAAAGCATAATATATAAGCATATTTACCATCATAAGCCGAATCTGATTAATCAAACCACAATTGATCATATCAAAGGCATATACATTTATTTATTTATTTATTTTACTTAATATTAGCCGAATATAAACATGCATTATAACCTAATTTGACTCATAAAATAACCAAAGCAATTATACACACATTTACAAACACATGACATTAACATTTAACTAAATAACCATATTCATGTCTATACCAAAGTTGCTGATATACGAGATTAAAAGTAAACATCACTTTCCATTTATCAATTCACAAAAGAAAATCATTTGCATAAACAACTTTCATGATTGAAATCACACTCAAAAACACATCCATCTTCCACATCAGTATACCATAAAATACACTTCCAAATGAGCTAATTTCATGGCTAATTATTCATCATTCTTTTCATTACCCACTACCGAATCATATATCAAAACATCACAAGTATACCATGAAACATAATTCCCATAATAAGTCTTAAGCGTAACCGAATGCACATAAGCAATACCACATATATCCAACCATCAACTAACTCATTAATCAAACTAATCCATATAACCTAATACCACACATATATACACCATAAAAGATACTTCCAAAATGAGTTTAAGTCATAGCCGCATACATACAAACTTTAACATTATAATCAACCCATTTTCACATTGCTATCAATATATACAAATTCAAATCAAACACATTAAAACTAGTCTATACATGCCATATGTTCATAGTTTCAAACTTCATAAGTACCGAATGATAGTCGATAGTGTGACGATGTTCTAAGACGATCCCTGATATCGTAGCTAGCTTCCAAAATCTATAAAACACCGAATAAACACATAAAGTAAGCTTGAAAGGCTTAGTAAGCCATAAGCAAATAAATCATTTTAGTAATATTTATAATTCATTTAAACTAGGCCGAATTTAACAAATCTTAACCACATATACTTTCATCATATTTGTAAATTCGTATAATCACATTAAGTACTTTACTTACATTTAATTTTCATAAACACATAAACTTCACACATACTTGATTCACTTAGCTCAATTTCACAATCGGTCACTACTTGTCATTGCCAGTTGAACCGTTCGGAATCAACAAGGATACTCAGATAGCTCATAAAGCTCATACAATGCCAACATCCAAGACGTGGTCTTACATGTAATCAAATATCGATGCCACTGTCCCAGACAGGGTCTTACATGAAATCATATACTATGCCAATGTCTCAGACATGGTCTTACACGTAAATCTCAAATCGTTGCCAACGTCCCAGACATGGTGTTACACGAAATTTCATATCAAAATCCTATGTCATGACATATGTATCATAACTATTCCTATGGTTTGGGGTTTTCTGACGCCATAATTCGATTGATTCATGCTCGTAATAAATCATTCCATGCTAGCTCGTAATAAATCATTCCATGCTATATTCAATTCGAAAATGTAGTTATACATACATACGATTCAATTCGGCTATGTAAATAATAAATACATTCAATTTTAACATCATTTATTCATTTACGAACTTACCTCGGACAAAGACGAATGGATCGGAGCGACTATTCGACAACTTTAGATTTCCCCCGATCCAAATCTGATTTACTCTTTTCTTGATCTAAATTAATACAAATTTGACTCATTTAATCATATATTCATTCAAATTCATTCAAAAACACATAAATGAGCAAATTACACTTTTGTCCCTAACATTTCATATTTTTCATAATTTAGTCCCTTTTCACAAAACACAAAATATTTAAAATTTCACCACACTCAGGCTTGGCCGAATTTCACTAAGGTCCCTAGCAGCCCATTTCTTTCATTTATTTCACATTTTTACCCTTTAATTTACAAAATTCACAATTTAATCCTAAATAGGCATTTTACTAAAAATCACTTAATTAAACTTGACAATCTAACAACATATATTTATTTTTCATCATCAAACACAAAAATCATCAAGCTATTAATAATGGCAAATCTCAAAATCATCATCAAACTTAAAAATTCAAGCATGGGCTAGCTAGTATTCGAAGCAACGATCTCAAAAACGGAAAAATTATCAAAAACCGAGCAAACCACATACCTAATTCAAGTTCCCAAGTGTGACGAACTATTTAAGCAACCATGGTTTCTTTTTCCTTCAACTTTCAGCCAAAAAAGATGAGAATGCATAGCTATTTTATGTTTTGTTTATTTAATTCATAATAATATATCATTTACCATTTTGTACATTAATTAAACATTATAAAATCATCAATTATAAGCCCAATACTGTCCATGTTATTATTCAATGGTCAAATTTCAACATAAAGACCCTACATTATAAAAGGCATAGCAATATAGCACTTTAACAAAAAGCATGCTACTTTTTCATTTCATGCGATTAAGTCCTTTTATAAAATCAAGCACACAAATGATAAATTTTCACACATATCACATATCATGCTGTAAACACAGAAAATAATATTAAAATATTTTTTGACACGGATTTGTGTCCCGAAATCACTGTTCTAACTAAGGTCTAAACCGAGCTATTACAACGTTAGTCTCATAAGTACATATAATCAACCTTTATCTTAATTTCATACATCATTATATTATATCATACCAACTACATGTAACATATATAACATACGTAACAAAGCATCATCATATTCACCCTTTCTAGCTATGATCGGTAAACTCCTCCTGAGCTGATGAACAGTAAGCTCTTACGAGCTAATATATTAGTAAGCTCATACGAGCTGCGGTGAGTCCGCAGCAGATGCAGGATCTCAACCTAAACAGTAACCCTAGTGACATGTCACTCGTATCCTACGAATTCTTACTGTTCAAACGGGCTCGGTAACCATCAGACTATATCAATAAGGCACTCGAATTTCAAGTTGATCATTTACTCAATTACATACATTCATTTCAAATAATTACAAGTATTTAAAAGTTCAATTCTAATTATATGAATTTACCTCGTATCGCTTGGATAATAAATATCAGCTAATCGTCAACCTTTCCTTTTCCCCGATCTAGATTCAATCCTTGCTTATCTTGATCTATATATATATATATTTCAAATTTAGCACATTCAACATCTGATCTATTCAATTTAACCATTAATTCATATTTTGTCAAATTTACACATTTGCCCCTAATGTTTCACACTTTTGCAATTTAGTCCCTATCACATAAAATTGCAAATTCATGCAATTAATAAACCCATTCTTAGCCAAATTTTAGTGGAGTCTCTAACAGCCCATATCTTTTATTTATTCACACTTTTACCCACTTAATTTTACATTTTCACAAATCCCTTTTCGACATTTTTGTCAAAAATCACTTTACAAAAACTATTAATCTAACATTAAACTTTCTAAATCTATCATAATTCATCAAATTACTCAAGCATCCAATAATAGCAACATGATAAATCTTTAACAGTTTCAAAATTTAAGGTACGGGCTAGCTAGAATACAAAGCAATGATCTCAAAAACCTAGAAATCATTAAAAACTGAGAAAAAATGGACTTACATGCTAGCAATAGAGAGTGTCGAATGCTTCAAGCCTAACAATGGCTTCCTACCCTTAAATTTTCGGTGGTTTTTCACCTTAAGGAAGATGACACCAAAATTTTCGTTTTGTTTTATTATATTTATTAACTAAATTACTAATTTAGCCTTAAGTTTTAACCTTTATAATTTCATTTATAATGTCCATAAATGTCCACTTAAACAAAAATGGTATATTTACTACATAAGGACCTCCATTATTTAATTTCATAGCTATTAGATACTTTTAACTGATAGAACTTGTAACACCCCAAACCCGGCCTAGACGTTATGACCGGATCTGATGCGCCACATCGAAGCGTTCAAAACATTCCGTATTACTTAGTTGGAAAACTTAGTGGTGTTGTAAAGACACTTTTAAAAGTAGGTTAAAGTGAATGGAAGCATGCACCGGTAGGAAACCGGGAAGAAGAGGAGGTGAGTCCGTTGATTGCTAAGTACCAAGCTCCCTTCGGATCCAATCCTAGACATGCACACCGCCATTGCCACACTCTAACATCTCATATAATTTTGAGAAAAACTGTTTGGTTATGTCCATCTTAAGAAAATGATTAAGGTTGAAAACGTTTGCTTAGCGGAAGTCTTACTTGTGTTCGTGTTATTTTGAAATCACTTAACGTTTTTGAAAACGCGTCCTAGAGCTAATCCATTCCGTTAATTATCATAGTTTAGTTTTATCATAATAGAGTTAAATAATAAAGAAACAACCCAAACCATAAAATAATTAGCGGCCTTATTACAAAAAACCCAAAACCAGAAAAGAAAAATATGGAAAATCTAGTTCACTAGAAGAAAACGAATTTGTAGAAAACGTGTGGCCACTCCGAATCTCGCCCAGCTCCAAGTCCACCAACTAGGGCTCACCTGCAAGGATGGAAGGAAAGAGGGGTGAGTTTGGGAAAACTCAGTGTATACAGAAACCCATCCAAAGCCCAAATCAGCTCGAGCCCATTGGGCCTAAGCCCCACTCAGATAACGATTACAGTGGACCAAGCCCTTTTCGAATACTGATAGCAAGGCCTTAGCCCTTTTTACATAACGATGTGGCCCATAGGCCCGTTCGATAACATAGGTAACAATAGTAGTAATGCATGCAAACCCATCTGGGAGACTACTCAACCCACCAACCGCTACACCGCCTGTACCACCCTACACTCCATGTGGGGAATATCTCAACCCACCCACCCTACACTCCACAATTGCAAAGAACGCACTCAAATATCGATAAGTTGAGGCAAAGCCTCCGATCGTGGATGAACCACTTTCAATACTTCCTCCTTCAATACCCCAATCCCATGCAACAGATATTAATAAAGCATATCATGTACAATACAAGTATTAATCAATCATGCGGTTTAGCTAATTTAAACCCTAGGGTATTTGGTAATTATGCTCTTTAGGGGTAATTTAGTACTTACGAAACTACACAAGTTATTTCAGTAATTTTAGTCGTTTTATGCAATTTGGTTCCACCATCTAACTAACATGCTACTTTGCCCATCTCTTACCCATATTGGTCCGTAAGCCTATTGGGCCCGATTTTGGCCCATCGGCCCTTTTTCGAAATGCGCTAAAATGTCACACGAACTTACTTACCACTTTGCGGTGCTAGATCTAACAATTACTCTATGTCTTGAGAGCATTCGCATACTCACAAGCCTATGAAATGCGAATTTGGCATTTCGCTTTCTTAGAATTAAATTAAGAAAGGGTGTTCGGTACACACCTGATTCGCGGCGACTGCTACCGATATCCTTTTCGATGTCCTACAATTGATTAGTACAATTCTTATTTAGAAACCGTAATCACTAAACCCAAAACTTGCTCAACCAAAGTCGAACCATGTTCCTAAAAAGCCTTTGAACCCTTACCTTTTGCCAAAATCGATAGCTAGCTCCGAATCTGATTGTTCCAATGATTCACACTTTTGATCCAACGCTTAAGAAGACTCTAATCACCGAAATAAAACATCAGTTACAACTCTTAAAGCCTTATGCTCAAATCGACAGCCTCCCTAATTTTTAGGGACTTGACTTTTCTAACATCGTAAAATAAGAACAGATCGAGATGATAAGTACTTACCCTTACTCCTACTTGATTTCCACGCAATCAGTGCGATTTATCCTTAGAACAATGGTAAAACCGAATCCGGGGTTGAAGAAGTTTGACTATAAGCCCTAAACCAATGGTACTTTTGGCTTTTGGGTGGTGAAGGAGATGACGATATGAGGCTATGACCTTGAAGTAGAATTGCCGTCAGGTATCTAGGATTAAGAAAAGATAAGCGTAGAAAAAACAAAAGAACATAGAAGGACCTGGCTTTGAAGAAATCGGTACCTGAAATATGTGCTCAAGATTTTGGCTTTTATGGATTCTGCAAAAGTATTGATGAACAGCAGAATTGATGAATGGTTTTGAAGAAGAAAAATAGAAAAAGAAGAATAGGGGAGGGGGTAGTTTCGGCTAGAGAGGAAAAAGAGAGAAAAGAAAACCTTGTGATGTTTGAGCAGAAGAGAACGGCACCACTCAATACCCTAGGTGCCGAAATACTAACCTCAAAACCCACTGCCGATTTTTCCCTCTTCAATTCCCAAAATTCGGCCAACTCTTAGCCTCTCTCCAAATCCCTTAAATCTCTCCCCTTATCACTCCTTAATCCAAGCGTTTGGACTGATCCAAACTCTCCTTTAGCAGAATCCACCTGGACTCCAACACTACCCCTTCTGCACTTAAAAATAAATGCATCTATTTGTCAACATAGGGAATCGATCCCATGCCTTCCCCAATGCTCCACACGCCACCTTTTTAGGAGCCTAGTGGTGTCACCCTTGCCACTCTACTAAGGCTCTTTTTGTGATGCCATTTACCCATAACTCTATACAAGGGCCATCTAGCCAGAACCCCTAACTCCTAAGTCCAAAAATTCAAAAATTCAACCGGGTTTTGGTCAACACATGGGCCTTCTATAAGCACATTTACCTACTCAAAACATTAATTTCACATCCAAATACAAAATTTTAAAATCTTTACAAAATATTGAAAACCGCGAATAAATCCGAAAATCAGGATGTTACAACTCTACCCTCTTTAAAGAAATTTCGACCTCGAAATTTTACCTTATTAGAACGATTGAGAATCTTGTTGTCGCATAGCCTCCTCGATCTCCCAAGTAGCTTCTTCTTTGCCATGGTTTCTCCAAAGTACTTTCACTAGTGGAACTGATTTCCTTCTCAACACCTTGACGTCACGATCAAGTATTTGCATAGGTTCCTCTTGAAGTTAAATCGATTGTACCTCGATTTACGAATCGGTATGATATGAGTTGGGTCGGATCGATACCACCAAAGCATGGATACATGAAAACGTCGTGGATACGATGCGATTACGGTGGTAACTCTAGCTAATAAGCCACTGGTCCAACCTACTTAACAATTCGGTAAGGCCCAATAAAACCGTGGGCTCAACTTACCCTTCTTACCAAATCTCAAAATTTTCTTCCAAGGGGAAACCTTCAAGAAAACCATATCCCCAACAGAGAATTCAATCTCTTTGCGCTTCAGATCCGCATACGAATTCTGTCTATCGGATGCCTCCTTTAATCGATCCCTTATCAGCCTAACCTTGCTTTCAGTGTCTGCCACTAATTTCGGTCCAAGCACTCGTCGTTCACCCAACTCTGTCCAACACGTCGGCGTACGACATCTTCGCCCATAAAGCGCTTCATATGGTGCCATCTGAATACTTGCTTGGTAGCTGTTATTGTAAGCAAACTCCGCCAGTAGCAAGCAGTCCTCCCAACTTCCACGAAAATCAATGATACAACCTCTTAACATATCTTCCAGAACCTGAATAACCCTTTCATTGTCCATCATGCGTGGGTGAAAAGATGCTAAAATCCAATCGTGTACCCAACGCTTCCTGCAACTTCCGCCAAATCAAGATGTAAACCTAGGGTCTCGATCAGAAATTATCGACACTGGCACCCCATGCAATCGCACTACCTCCGCCACATATAACTTGGCCAACTTTTGCAGTGAGTAGTCGGTACGAACAGGTATGAAATGAGCAGATTTTGTTAACCTATCCACAACCACCTACACAGAATCTTTCTTGGTGGGTGTCAAAGGTAACCCACTCACAAAGTCCATTTTTACCCTTTCCCACTTCCATAGCGGAATTTTCACAGGTTGCAGTAATCCCGAAGGCAATTGGTGCTCAGCCTTAACCTGCTGGCACATCAGACATTTCCCAACAAATTCAGTCACCTCCTGTTTTAATCCGGGCCACGAGTACACTTATCGCAAGTCTCGATATAACTTATTCCCTCCAGGATGCATGGCACAGAGTCCACCATGAGCCTCTTTTAGAATTAACTGCCTCAATTCAGGGTCCTTTGGAATACAAACCCTTCTACGGAAGCACAAAACTCCTTCAGTGTTCAACCCAAAATCCTCGTTCTCACCACTCTTAACTTGCTGGAACCGAAGAACTAATGAATCATCCTTCAACTGTTTTTCCTTAATCTGCTCAGTCCAAGTAGGCCTTACTTGCAGTTCTGCCAACAAGCTTCCATCGTCGTACAGACTTAATCGTGTGAACAAGGCTCTCAAATCAGTAACAACCCTTCGACTCAACGCATCCGCCACCACATTAACCTTTCCTGGGTGGTACTCTATCGAACAGTCGTAGTCTTTAAGCAACTCCACCCATCTTCGTTGCCTAAAGTTCAACTCCTTTTGAGTCAAAAAATACTTTAGGCTCTTATGATCTGTGTATATGATGCACTTTTCCCCATATAAATAGTGTCTCCAAATTTTTAACATAAAAATCACATTGCTTGCTCCAAATCATGCGTAGGGTAATTCACCTCATGAGCCTTAAGTCGTCGTGATGCATAGCGACCACCTTACCCTCTTGCATCGAGACGCAACCTAACCCCACATGCGACGCATCATCAGTATCTGATAAAGTCCTTCCGGACACCGGTTGAATCAACACGGCGCTTGGTCAATACCTTTTCAACAGATCAAAAGCTTTTTGCTGTTTCTCGGTCCAGACAAATGGTACTCCTTTCCTTATGAGTTTTGTCAAGGGTGCCGCCATTACCGAGAAACCCTCCACAAACCTTCTGTAGTAACCCGCCAACCCTAGGAAACTCTGAATTTTCGATACTAACCTAGGTGGCTTCCATTCCAGAATTGCTTCAATTTTACGAGGATCCACTTTAATCCCCTCAGCAGAGACCACATGCCCTAGGAAGGTTACCTCCCTCAACCAGAATTCACACTTGCTGAATTTTGCGTAGAGCTCATTTTCCCTTAACACTTGCAGCATAATACGGAGATGCTCATCATGCTTCGCCTCCGTTTCAGAGTATACCAGGATATCGTCGATAAAGACGACTATGAACCGATCCAAGTAAGGTTGGAATACTCGGTTCATCAGATCCATAAAAGCTGCGAGTGCGTTAAACCCCAAGCGGCATGACCACAAACTCATAATGTCCATATCGAGTTGAAATGTTGTTTTATGAAAATCCCTTCTTTTACCCTTAGCGATGGTATCCGAGCGAAGATCGATTTTGGAGAATACCGAAGCTCCCTCGATTGATCGAGCAGATCGTCAATCCTTGGTAGTGGATACTTATTCTTAATCGTCGGTTTATTCAACTGGCAATAATCGATGCACATGCGCATTGTTCCATCCTTTTCTTCACAAGCAGATTTGGTGCTCCCCAAGGAGACACACTAGGCCTAATGAAGCCTCTGTCTAACAACTCTTGAATTTGAGCCTTGATTCCACTAACTCCTTGATTGCCATCCTATAGGGTGCAATAGATCTTTGGAGCTGTTCGGGCAACAAATCGATTCCAAACACAACTTCCGATTCGGAGGTAATCCAGAAGCTCTTAGGAAAAACATCCCGGAATTCCCTAACAGTTCTGATGGTCTCCACAGTTAGATCCTCAGTTTCAACTTGGCTTACCATAGCCAGATATGCCTCGCACCCCTTGTGCATCAGTTTCTCAGCCCTCAACGCCGATACTACATTGGCTAAGTAATCCCTCCGTTCTCCAATAATCATTACCTCTTCATCATTGTGATCCTTAACACCATCCTCTTAGTTGCACAATCCAAAGTTGCCTTATGCTTGGTCAACCAATCCATCCCTAGTATCAAATCGAATTTTTCAGCGGTAACTCCATCAAATCCCCACGAAAACCCCGCCTTAAATCTCCGAGGCACCTCCTTGAAGAGTTTCTCTACCTTAACCGAATGACCTAAAGGACTTATCACAGACACCCACATACGGTCTCCTCAAGTGCACACCCAGTACCCGAAATGTTATATGCCACATATGAATGGGTTGATCCCACATCAATCAGAGCAGTATAAGGTACACCATAGATAAAAAACGTACTAGTTATGACATCAGGTGCGTCACCCTCCTCGCGGCGAAGAGCAGCATACACCAAAGCTGGCTGACGAGCATCCGCGTTACCAATACCCCTGCCGAGTGCCCCACGTCCACGGCCATTACCACCACGACCTTGTCCACGACCTCTTGGCGGCGGCGGTCCATCCCTCATGAGTTGAGCGTCGCCTGACCCCTTGTTCGCCCTCTGAGCCTGAGTGGCCCTCCTAGGACAATCCTTAATCCTATGCTCCTTAGACCCACAACGAAGACAAGCCCCAGAACGCTTCCAGCACTCTCCTTGATGCATTCTGCTGCAATCCCCACAAGCTTGCGGTCCACCTGTGTTCACCGGAACTGCTCGAACCGGTTCCTCCATCCTAGCTCTCTTAGCATTTCGATTTACAGCACCCGCTGGTCTAGCATCCCTCCTGAACCGATTCCGATCCCTATCACGATTCTTCCATTCGGTTTGTTTCACCTCCTCGGCTATCTTAGCCTTCTCCACCAGTGCAGCGAAATCTCGCTCTCTCTGCGGAGCTATGAGCACCCTTAACTCATCTCTGAGACCATCCTCAAAACGAATGCTGAGCTCGTATTCGATGGAAATGATGCCATTAGCATACCGACTCAATCGTAGAAACTCCGCCTCATATTGAGCAATGGTCTTATTTCCCTGAGTCTGATTCAATAACTCCTTTCTGCGTGCATCCACAGAGCTAGCTCCAACATATTTTGCCTTAAAGGTGCATTTGAGCAGCTCCCATGTTACCCTCTCATTTGGGGTACCTCTCTCACAATAATCCACCATCGACACGCTTCATCCCGACAACGACACACCCCTTTCAACTTCTATTCTCTTGGCGGTCTAGGTCATCCATGATCCGCTCTGTGGCTTCCAACCAATACTCGAGCACATTTGGGGCCGATCGAGATCGCCCTAAAATCTCGGCTCCGTTGGCGAAGGCGTTTGAAATGGACCCCTATTCATGGGCCCGATGTTAGCTCGGCCACCCTTTCCAAAACCCTCAACATGGCACGAGGCAGGCGTCATCCCCTGCGGCCCGATCATACGGGCCATTTTCATTAACCGGTGGTGGGCGTACCTCGCCGGTGGCATGTGTTCAGATGACGCAGATCCAGCTTGACTGCTACCTCGGCCTCGACCACGGCCTCTTCCCCGAGTAACCCTTGTACTCATAACGATTTATCTGATTACTAAATTTATGACATTAGTTTACTGGTTTCACTGTTTATTACAGAATGTCTTATGAACAAATAGAGTTTGAGAGTTATTTTCGCGCAATCACAATTTAGCTACGGTCCCAGTTTTGTAGCCCTAATACTACATTATCAATAGCACTATCTCTAAGGCTTAGTACTATCTACAGTATTATTTCCAGTCCAGTTCCAAATAAATATTTAAAGCAGAAAAAGAACACTTACAGACTTGGTGCCGGGGATTCAGTGTGCCACTTCTTTAGCAGTCCATAAAAACCCATGTTTTTGTTTACCGAAAATAAAAAGATTTCATTTGAAAACACTTTTATTTTAAAACTATTGATTTAACCTCGTTCAATAGAAAAACTTTGAACATCTCTGAAAAACTTATAGGAAAAACTTTTTTTTAAAGATTTTCAGACCCGATCCACAACCGAGTTGTTGCAACCTGGCTCTGATACCACTAAATGTAACACCCCAAACCCGGCCTAGACGTTATGACCGGATCTGATGCGCCACATCGAAGCGTTCAAAACATTCCGTATTACTTAGTTGGAAAACTTAGTTGGTGTTGTAAAAGACACTTTTAAAAGTAGGTTAAAGTGAATGGAAGCTGTGCACCAGGTAGGAAACCAGGAAGAAGAGGAGGTGAGTCCGTCGGACTACTTAAGTACCAAGCTCCCTTCGGATCCAATCCTAGACATGCACACCGCCATTGCCACACTCTAACATCTCGTATAATTTTGAGAAAAACCGTTTGGTTATGTCCATCTTAAGAAAATGATTAAGGTTGAAAACGTTTGCTTAGCGGAAGTCTTACTTGTGTTCGTGTTATTTTGAAATCACTTAACATTTTTGAAAACGCATCCTAGAGCTAATCCATTCCGTAATTATCATAGTTCAATTTTATCATAATAGAGTTAAATAATAAAGAAACAACCCAAACCATAAAATAATTAGCGGCCTTATTACAAAAAAACCCAAAACCAGAAACGAAAAATATGGAAAATCTAGTTCACCAGAAGAAAACGAATTTGTAGAAAACGTGTGGCCACTCCGAATCCCACCCAGCTCCAAGTCCACCAACTAGGGCTCACCTGCAAGGATGGAAGGAAAGAGGGGTGAGTTTGGGAAAACTCAATGTATACAGAAACCCATCCAAAGCCCAAATCAGCTCGAGCCCATTGGGCCTAAGCCCCACTCAGATAACAGTACACAGTGGACCGAAGCCCTTTTAAGAATACAGTAGCAAGGTCTTAGCCCCTTTTTACATAACAGTATGGCCCATAATCCCAGTTCAGTAACATAGGTAACAATAGTAGTAATGCATGCAAACCCATCTGGGGAGACTACTCAACCCACCAACCGCTACACTTGCCTGCACCACCCTACACTCCATGTGGGGAATATCTCAACCCACCCACCCTACACTCCACAGTTGTAGCAACGCTGCTCAAATATCAGTAAGTTGAGGCAAAGCCTCCAGTACGTGGATGAACCACTTTCAATACTTCCTCCTTCAATACCCCAATCCCATGCAATGAGATATTAATAAAGCATATCATGTACAATACAAGATTAATCAATCATGCGGTTTAGCTAATTTAAACCCTAGGGGTATTTGGTAATTATGCTCTTTAGGGTAATTTCGTACTTACGCAACTACACAAGTTATTTCAGTAATTTTTAGCCGTTTTATGCAATTTGGTTCCACCATCTAACTAACATGCTATTTTGCCCATCTCTTACCCATATTGGTCCGTAAGCCCATTGGGCCCAGTTTTGGCCCATCTGGCCCCTTTTTCCGAAGTACGCTAAAATGTCACACGAACTTACTTACCACTTTGCGTGCTAGATCTAACAATTACTCTATGTCTTGAGAGCATTCGCATACTCACAAGCCTATGAAATGCGAATTTGGCATTTCGCTTTTGCCGAATTGAACTAAGAAAGGGTGTTGGTACACATCGATTCATGACGATCGCTCTCGAGATCCCTTCGATGCCCTACAATTGATTAGTACAGTTCTTATTTACAAACCGTAATCACTAAACCCAAAACTTGCTCAACCAAAGTCGAACCATGTTCCTAAAAAGCCTTTGAACCCTTACCTTTTGCCAAAATCGATAGCTAGCTTCGAATCCGATTGTTCCAATGATTCACGCTTTTGATCCAACGCTTAAAAAGACTCTAATCACCGAAAGAAAACATCAGTTACAACTCTTAAAGCCTTATGCTCAAATCGACAGCCTCCCTAATTTTTAGGGACTTCGGCTTTTCCTAACATCGTAAAATAAGAACAGATCTAAGATGATAAGTACTTACCCCTTACTCCTACTTGATTTCCACAAAATTTGGTGCAGATTTATCCTTAGAACAATGGTAAAACCCGAATCCAGGGGTTGAAGAAGTTTCGGCTATAAGCCCCTAAACCAATGGTACTTTCGACTTTTGGGTGGTGAAGGAGATGTCGATATGAGGCTATGACCTTGAAGTAGAATTGCCGTCAGGTATCTAGGATTAAGAAAAGATAATTGTAGAAAAAACAAAAGAACATAGAAGGACCTGGCTTTGAAGAAATCGGTACCTGTAATGTTTGTTCAAGATTTCGGCTTTTATGAATTCGGCAAAAGTATTGATGAACAGCAGAATTGATGAATGGTTTTGAAGAAGAAAAATAGAAAAAGAAGAATAGGGAGGGGTAGTTTGACTAGAGAGGAAAAAGAGAAAAGAAAACCTTGTGATGTCGAAGCGAGAAGAGAACGGCACCACTCAATACCCTAGGTGCCGAAATACTAACCTCAAAACCCCTTACCGATTTTTCCCTCTTCAATTCCCAAAATTCAGCCAACTCTTAGCCTCTCTCCAAATCCCTTAAATCTCTCCCCTTATCACTCCTTAATCCAAGCGTTTGGACTGATCCAAACTCTCCTTTAGCAGAATCCACCTGGACTCCAACACTACCCCTCCTGCACTTAAAAATAAATGCATCTATTTGTCAACACAGGGAATCGATCCCATGCCTTCCCCAATGCTCCACACGCCACCTTTTTAGGAGCCTAGTGGCGTCACCCTTGCCACTCTACTAAGGCTCTTTTTGTGATGCCATTTACCCATAACTCTATACAAAGGCCATCTAGCCAGAACCCCTAACTCCTAAGTCCAAAAATTCAAAAATTCAACCGGGTTTTGGTCAACACATGGGCCTTCTATAAGCCCATTTACCTACTCAAAACATTAATTTCACATCCAAATACAAAATTTTAAAATCTTTACAAAATATTGAAAATCGCGAATAAATCCGAAAATCAAGATGTTACAGAACTTCTCTTTTACACTTTATATGATTTAGTCCTTTTTATCAAATTGACCAATCAAACAATAAAATTTCTTAACGAAAATTTCACACAATCACTTAATCATTCTGTAAACATTAAAATAATAATAAAATAAATATTTTGACCTTGGATTTTTTGATTCAAAATCACTATTCTGATTTGACCTAAAAACGGGTTGTTATATGCACAATCAAACTTAAAGCGCGAGAATGTCAGCTAACCTAAGGTTAAGGACGAAGGCTACCTGAAGGCTATAAATATGCTCATTTGGCATACGTTATGAACACATTCCATTAGCTTAGATTTTCTCTTTAGGTTTAAGTTTTGTTTTCTTACTTTCTTTAGGTTTTCATAATTTTAATTTATTTATTCTTTGTTTCTTTCAAGAGTTTTGAGTTATAAAGAAGATCAGCTATTGTGGATTTGTACTTATTGTCAATATCAGTCAGGCTTTTCTTAAACTCTCTATTTCAATCCATTCCTTATGAATAATTCTTTCATCTATTCCATGTTGTTTATGAAAACCATGAGGAACTAATCCTTCTATAGGGTATTAGTGAGTGGAAGCATGATCTTTTAACCTTTTTGTAGGGTTATTCAACGGATCAATTGTTTGGGAAAGGAAGAACGTAAAACAAACCTTAAGCCCGACAACCCTGGAATATAACGTCACTAACCCATATCTGTGCCGAAATAGGGTTACGGGATATTACCAGATAACACACTTCATTCACATACACTTAAGCATTCATAATCGAAATTCATTTAAAACATTCATAATATCCCTTATAAGGCTCTATGAGACCTTAAAACATGTTTAGAAGGGATTCGGGACTAAACCTATAATATTCAAAAACTTTGGGAAACATAAAAAGTTTTCAAAGATATAAGGGTCACATGCCCGTGTGAACAGGTCGTACCAGACACGCCCGTGTCACAAGCTGTGTGAAAACAAGGCATACATATTGACTTACACCACAAGGTCGAGGACATGCCCGTGTGCCATGGCCGTGGGAAGATTAGGGAGGTTACTGACTTGGGTAACACGGTTGACCACAAACCTATGTGCCAGCCCATGTACCACGCACATCCAATTGACAAGCCCATGTATCTAGGTCGTGTCAAAACTGTAGGGTATACTGACTTTAAATCATAGGGTACCCCAGAGGACACACGGCTATGTAACATAACTTTGTGTCGTACACAACCGAGACACACGCCCGTGTCTCCGCCCATGTGGACAAAAATAGGCCATTTATAAGGCCAACATGCCACCCAAAATGGGTCATCTCTACAATCATCAATCAAGGCATAATTCATGACCAAATAGCAACCAAAACCATGCCCAAACATGAATATTTCAATCCATAATATCTCCAATCAATTTTATACTCAATTTCATATCAAAGCATACCAATTTCATGAACTAAAATCATGCCAATCCATTTGTCTCGAACACCATATAATTAAACTCAATCATATCAAAACCTTACCATTTTAACTACCAAATCATACCTAAACGGCCATTCACACAAGACCATATATATACATCAATTATAACATTTTTCCATCACATAATCTATAACTTCAGAAAATACCAAAGTAACGTTTGATAGTGTGATGATGATCCTTGATGATCCCTGAGCTCACGGTAGTTTTGATAATCTATAAAACAATGAAAAACACATACAAAGTAAGCTTTCAAAAGCTTAGTAAGCCATATACAAATAAACTTAACACACAAGATAATTATAAGCCTACTTGTCCATAGAATCCATAGCAAATCACATACACAAGTTTCATAATTCACTTCTCATCATTAATAAACATACTCACCTTTCATTCTTGAATAACATATACATTCCATACGTACTTGAATCGGATACTCATTCACATTTTCATTCCATTATTGATATTGCCCGTTGAACAGTTCAGAATTGATAAGGATACTCGGATAGCTCGTAAACTCATACAATGCCAACGTCCCAGATGAGGTCTTACATGTAATCAAATATCGATGCCGCTATCCCAGACAGGGTCTTACACGAAACCATAAACGATGCTAATGTCCCAGACATGGTCTTACTCGTAAATCTCAAATCGATGCCAACGTCCTAGATGTGGTTTTACATGAAATCACATATCGAAATCCTATGTCATGACATATCTATCCTATTCTATTCCTATGGTTTGTAAAAGGCTTTCAGACGTCATATCACTATCAATGTTTTCTCAATTTCACATATTCATCTTCCATAGGCATTCATTACATTTCAATATCATATAAGCATGAATAAATCAATTCAAATATGTTTATTTGCATATGAACTTACCTCATAGTCGGAATAAATGAACGAAATCAATTACTCGTCAACTTTCGATTTCCCTCGATCTAAATATGATTTCTTTCTTTCAGGATCTATATGTATTCAAAATTAATCTATTTCATCATCAATTCAAACAATTTCATCCACAAATGCATAATTTAGTCAATTTGCACTTTGGTCCTAAACTTTTACATTTTTTTCAATTTAGTCCTTATTTTAAAACAAAAAAAAATACACAAAATCTCAATAAAATCATGTTAGGCTGAATTCTCCTTAGGTCCCTAGCAGCCCATAAATTTCTTTTATTTCATAATTTAACCACACATTTTACATTGTTCACAAATTAGTCTATTTTATGCAATTTCACTAAAAATCACTTTACAAAACATAGATATCTATCATCAAGCTTTCATCTTTCATCATCAAACAACAAAATCTCAAGCTATCAGCAATGGCAAATCACAAAATCCACAACCAATTCAAAAATTCAAGCATGCGCTAGTTAGTATTCGATGCAACGATCACAAAAACATAGAAATCATAAAAAAACAGAGCAAAAATACATACCTCAATCATGAAAAATGAGTGCTGAACTTTAAAAGCCCTAAAATAATTCTTTTTCTCTTCAATGTTCGGCCAAAAGATGAACAAGCATGGCCATTTTATGTTTTGTTTTATTTTAATAACTTTTATTTCATTAATTACTAATTTAACCTTAGTAATTACATTAAAATTCCACTATCTCATGTCCATCTATGTCCATTTATTAAAACCATGGTCTAATTACATCATAAGGACCTCACATTTATTAAGACATAACAATGTAGCACTTTAACAAATAGCTAGCCACTTTTGCATTTTACGCAATTAAGTCCTTTTATAAAATCGAGCATACAAACAATAAAATTTTCACACGAAATTTTCACACATATCACATATCATGTTTTAAACATAGAAAATAATATTAAAATACTTTTTTGACTTGGATTTGTGGTCCTGAAACTACTTTTCTAACTAGGATGTAAACTGAAATATTACATGAAAAGTCATCAAGGTGGGAATTAACCAAAAATTGGTATTGCCCATTCGTGAACACCTTTACCCTAAGCCCATCTACACTGTGAGGTCAGAAGATAAGTAATTCTTGCTTACTTGTTATGTTATTCGAAGATCCTATTAGGGTAGCGACTAGTTGATTGACAAAGATAAGTAATTCTTGTTTACTCGTTATGCTAGTGGAAGATCCTACTAGGGTAGCGACTAGTTGATTGATGAAGAACTTGAGATGATAGTTTATTAAGATTACTAAAGCGAGCTAATCACCCATCTTCAGATTTGATTCACTTTATTTCTCTCTATATCTTGCAATTTTAATTCTTTATTTCTCCCTAAAAAATCTCTTATTTTACTATAGCACTATAACTGATTTAAAAGTATTAATTAAATCTTTAAGTGTTTAGATTAAGATTGATTTAGTAGTAGCCTCTCTTGGGTACAATCCTTGGTGTACTCACTTACTTTGCTGTAAAACCTATATTACAACTCAACCCGTATACTTGTAGATATTGGCTCATAACTCTCTATTTTATTGTAGTATTCACACTCTGGTTAGTACAACCGGAGGTCGCTAAATATCAGTATCATTAGCCATATTTTTAACATGTGAATAAAAATTTCAATAATAGTGTACACGGTTTATCGTGTAATTAGATCAATAGTAGTACAGTAGCATACTTTGATATCACATAACATGCAAAACATTATCGAGTCATATAGTAACATATTTGGCAACATGTTTTTTTCAAATCAAATGCACTTGAAATTAATCATAATAAAGTATTTATCAATCACCAAGAATACTTAATGTATTCGTTTAACCAATATTTTGGAGCATATTTAAATGGTTACTATTAATAATAGTGAAATAAAATTTATGGGCAAATCATACACAACTTTAGTTGGTTAAAACCCACACATGGAATAAATGTCCCGTGATACTAGATCTAATCCTCCATACTCCAACATTATAGATTTAATAAGATCTCGCCTTAATTTTATCACCCTTTCAACTAAAATCCAATATTCCTTTTATTATAACACTAAAACAAGTAGTTCAGATTTAGATGCTTTACCATTTAGATCAGGAAACTTAACTTCAATAAAGATCTTGAGTAGGAGGAGAAATATTAAGAAAGGAAAAAAATAGAGGAGGAGAAAGGAAGAAAATGGGTGGCAATGGTAAGGGTGGTGTGACGGTAGCGCAATGAAAGAGCGATGGTGGAGTAAAGAAAGAAGAGAGGGAAGATTGGTTATGTAAGGTTGGTTGAGGTGGTGCAATAGGTGGCACAAAGGAGGAGATAGGATGGTGAAATGCAAAAGAAGAAGAGAGGAGAAGGAGCTAGAGAAAAAGGGGCAGCACAAGTGGTGGTTTTGGAGAGAAAATATGACAAAAGGAAAAAAAAAAAAAAAGAAAGTTTAGGGCTTTCTATTGATAAAAGGGGTGTTATAAATAGTCAAAAGGGAAGATAATGAATGTGAGGGAAATATTGGAGAAGAAAGGAAAGGGATGAAAGAAAAGGAGTGAAAATAGGAGAAAAAAATGAAAGAAAGAAGGAGGAAGAGAAGAGAGGAAAGAATCTCCTAACCATGTCCAGTAAAATGGGTGGCAAAGGGGTTGACCAATGGGTTGCAAAAATTAAAAATAAAATGCAAGGATGGGGACTCAAACTTTGGTCTTAAAGCAAGTTATACTTGTTCTTAACCACTAGGCTAGCACACAATCTTGTCCAAAAATTAGTGATAACTAAATTTAAATAGGGCGTAACAACTCTAGGATTTTAAGTAAAATTTCACAAATAAAATGATGCGAGGGAAGCGATTCAATCTTGGGTTTTAAAGATGAACTCACTAACTCTTAACCATCAAGCCAGTAACTCACTTATTAACAAACACACAAAGATAATCTTAAAAACTGGGGCGTGACCACTCTCGGTTCACAAACTCGATTCTACTAACGCAATTTTTGGGATGTGACAAGAGGAGGGTGAGATTGGTATATATCTTTATTTAGTGGGCAATTTTTTACTGTGAGTGTGATCTAATTTCAAGTTATGCACACAACTTTAGCTAATCTGTGACATCCCATTTGGGGTATAATGATTACAGATCTGGGCGAAAGACATTGCTTTTCAAGTTCTATTATGATATTGGTCTTGATAAAATAGTGGAGGTGAGTCCATGGATGTTCAATAACTATCTGTTGATATTTCATAGCTAAAAATGGAGGAGGATCCAATGCAAGTTCCTTTGTACCATGTGGATTTTTGGGTTTAGATTCACAATCTCTTAACTGGTTTAATGTCTGAAGGTATTGCGAAATAGTTTGGTGATTTCCTGGGAAATTTCTTGGATTATGATGCGAAATCCATTAGTAGGGGTTTTCGGAGTTATATGAGGATACGTGTTAGGATTGATATAAGGGGTCCATTGAAAAGGAGGAAAAAATCGCTCTATCTCAGAAGAATTGTCTCTATACCAAGTTTTAATATGAAGAACTAATTGTTTTCCATTTCTTGAGTAGGCAATTAGGGCATGTGGAGGGTTTCTGTCCTGGTAGGATTATGCATGGGAAAAAGGAGTTGTCATTTGAATGGGATCTTTCGATTAAAGTGTTACCTAGGAGGGCGATGGTGGCCAAAATTATTCGGTTACACAAGGAGGGGGATGCTCCATAGGTGGTCGAGATGGAGAGCTTTTTTCTAGTAAGGGTAATTCAGTTGGATAGGATGACATTAAGGGCCTTTTTTAGAATTTAGCTTTTCTTAGTCATATAGGTGCATATTGGTGATTAATTTGGGCAAAAATAAGGAAGGGAATAGAAGGGATGGTGAGAATATGGACCTGGATGTAAGTATGAGGGTAGAGTGCCCGATAGAGACCATAAAGGGAAATAAAGAATATGCACTTCATTGTTTTCATCAATTTTTGTTGGTTCAAATTTGAGAAAGACTCCTATTGAACAAAATAATGTTTAAGTCTCTAAGATATCGACTGGCTTTCCACTACAGGGCAGCCAGACACAATGAAACTTCTAAGTTTGAATGGCTGGTGGTTGGGGAACCTTCGGGCTATTTCTCGCTTTCGGCATGTGCTGAGTGAAGCCAACCCCACTTAGTTTTTTCATAGAGATAAATCTGCATATTTCAAGGATAGAGAAGGTAAGAAAGAGTTGTCGTTTCATAAATAGAATAGATGTGAGTAGAATGACACAAGAGGTGGATTGCTATTATGTTGGAAACAAGGTTGTATTATTTCACTTCGCAGTTTTTCAAGGAACCATATTAATGTTATGGTGGAGGATGATTCGGATGGTAACACTCGAAGATTTACAAGGTTTTATGAACATCTAGAGAAGAATATTTGATATCAATTATGGGAGCTACTTCGGAGTCTATCGAAGGGTGATAATTTTCTATGGCTTGTGATGGGGGACTTTAAAGAAATAGTATTCCCATGAGAACCAATGAGGTTGGCTAAGGCATGAAAGGGGAACAAAGGCATTCCAGTTAGCTCTTCACGACCACGATCTTTCAATTTTGGGTTATGGGTTAGTGGTTTACATGGGGACTTGGAGAGTTTTTTAGAATTTTAAGTTGCAACACGGTATGCATACAATATCTGACCATTGCCTACTGTTACCCAATACAGGGTACAATAACAATGTATATATGAATCAACAACATTGTTTTGAATTTGAGGCAGATAAGGTGCTTGATGAGTCGTGTGAAAAAGAAGTTAGGCAGCTTTGGTTGCAATTGATGGGTGTTGTCCCTAATTAGATCAGGTTTGTTGGACAGGGGTTGATAAGACGGGCAAGGGGTAAGCGGAGCTCCTCACGAATGCATTTGATTAAGTTGTAGAATTGGTTAAAAGAGTCATTACAAATATGCAATTAAATATGAGGATTGATAAGAGAGAAAGATATTGTGAGTAATGGGCACTAGCTAACTGGTTAGACATTGGGGATCAAAATATAACATTATCATAGATTTGCTTCCTGTTGAAATTGGCTTAAGATAATAGGCCAACTCAAAAAATAGAATGGGTAGACTATTGTGGGTGATGAGGGGATCGAGTGGGTTGTTTGCCAATATTTTTTGGTGTTGTTTACGACACAGGGTAGGGTGATATAAGTTGAATCCTTTCACCTATCCCAATTGTAACAACCCAATTTAGGCCCTAGTCAGAATGGTAGTTTTGGGACCACAAATTCGAGTCAGAAAAATATTTTAATATTACTTTCCTTGCTTATAATATGTGAATTGATATCTGTGAAAATTTCATCATTTAATTTTATTGTTTGTGTGTCGAATTATGAAAAATGACCTAATCGCACAAAATGCAAAACTTGTGTGCTACATGAATAAGTGCCGAATTGTCATGGCTTATTAATTATGAGGTCCTTATGTTGATATTAGACCATTGAATTTTTGAATGGACATATATGCCAAAGGTTAGTGGATTTTAAATGATAATAATAAGGCTATTTTAGTAAAATGTATATTAATGTTATTAGATTAATAAAACAAAGCATGAAATTAGTTCAATCTTATTTCATTTTGCCAAAATTTGAAAGAAAAAGAAAAGAAAAGATCAAGCTAGGGTTTGGCACTTGTGATTGTTGATTTAGGTATATATTTTGCTCGGTTTTTGATAATTTCTATGTTTTTGTGATCATTGCTTTGTATTCTATCAAGCCCATGTCTTAATTTCTAAATTTGATGATGATTTTGAATTATTCCATTGATACTTTTATGAGCTTTGTGATGATAGCTGCTAAAAAAGGAAAGATATGTGTTAGATTACTATCTTTTGTATTGGGATTTTTGATGAATTTGAGTATTTTGGGCTAAATTATGAAAATGAGAAATTGAGGGGTTAAAATGTAAAATAAATGAAATATATGGGCTTATATGACCTATATGAATATTTGGTCAAGCATGTGTATAAATAAAATATATGTATTTTATAATTTTATGAATTAGGGACTAAAGTGTCAAAATGTGCAAATGTAAGGGCTAATTTGTAAAATACCTTACTTATATGTTTTTGGATTGAATTGAATGATTTAGTGAATAAAAGAGTTAAATTTGAATGCGTATAGATCAAGAACCAAAGAAAATGAAATTAGATCTGGGAAAGTCAAAAATCGTCGAGTAACCAGATAAATCCGTTCATTTCCGTACGAGGTAAGTCAATATACAAATAAATATGTTTGAATTGAATTATTCATGCTTATATGATATTGAATTGTGATGAATGGTTATAGAAGTTGAATATGTGAAACTGAGAAAGTTTTGATAATATGACGACGTCCGAAAGCCCAGTACGAACCATAGGAATAGTTAGGATACATATGCCATGACATAGGATTCCGATATGAGTTATCGTGTAAGACCACGTCTGGGACGTTGGCTTCGATTTTAGATTTACGTTAAGACCATGTCTGGGAATCGGCATCATATTTGACTGGCATCGATATTTGATTACATGTAAGACCACGTTTGGGACATTGGCATTGTACGAGCTTTCTGAGCTATCCGCGTATCCTACTTAATTATGTACGGTTCAACGAGCATTCTGAGAAATACGTGATTGAATGAATGAAAAACTGATTTAGGTATGTGGTGATGTGTTCAACATTTGTTAATGAGAAGTAAGTATAGGTGCAAGTGATGCTATGTGATATAAGTATGAGAAAATATGTTATATGTGCAAATGAATTGGGAATATGTGAAATGTATAAGAACTATGTAGTTTGTGATGGTATTTGGCTATGGAGTATCTGTATTTTATGATGCTTATATGCTTAAAATGATAAGTTTATTTGTATATGGCTTATTAAGCTTTCAAAAGCTTACTTTGTCTGTGTTTTCAATTGTTTTATAGATTACCGAAGCTACTGGAAGCTTAGGGATCGTTAAGGATCATCACCATACTATCAAATATTATTTTGGTACCTTTTGAAAATGTATATATATCAAAGTATGGCATGTATAGGCTAAGACTAATGTAGTATATTTTGAAATGGGTATATCATGCCATGTGATGTGGCTTGATTATAGTTGAACTTATGGTTTGATTTTGGTATATCATATGTGATACAAAATTGGTATATGTGGTGTATATATATGCTCTAATGAAATGGTCTCTCTTTGGTATGGTTATTATGATTATTGAAATGGTTATAAAAGTTATTTGAATCATATGTTCATCGTATGAATTAGGTACATGGAATTTGTATGTTTGAGTTGGAATTGAATATGGGAATGATTGATGATATCATGGGTCAATTTGTGCATGATTTAGTATGTTTTTGGCTGCCTTTCGGACATGAAATGTTCTTAGTTTTATGCTTATAGGGATGACCCAAAATGGGTTGCAAATTGACTTTGTAAATAGCCTATTTTTTCCACACGGGCAAAGACACGAGCGTGTGTCTCAGCCATGTGCGACACACAATCATGTTACACGGCCGTGTGTCCCATGGGGTAGTCCTACAATTTAAAATCTATCTCGAGCACGGCCTAGACACACGGGCATGTCTGGTGGTTGTGTGTGGCACATAGGCTTGGCACACGAGCGTGTGTGGCTATTTCGAATGGTACACAGGCTAGACAGACGGACGTGTTGTTAGCCGTGTGACCCAAGTCAGTTTTTACCACTGCCAAGGCATACAGGCATGTTTCCGGCCGTGTGGTTTAAGTCAGTATGTATGCCCTATTTTGCCATGGCTTAGACACACGGGTGTGTGACCTTTGTAACTTAGAAAAATAATAAAGTATCGAAAAATTTTGTATGTGTTCGGTTTAGTCCCGACCTCTTCCTAATGCATGTTTAAGGTCTTGTTGACCTAAGAAAGGGACTTTATGTCGATATTTAACTATGATATGATGATGTATGACTTTTGACTGTGAAATGATTTCGAAATGTTTCGATATGTTCGGTAATGCCTTTTAACCCTAGTCTGGCGACGGATATGGGTTAGGGGTATTACATTTGATTGGTATCAGAGCTATGGTTTAGTCGATTCTAGGACTAGTGTAGCGTGTGGAGTCTAGCTATACATGCCATATATATATGAATTGTGATAGTGTGATGAATTCTAACAATGAAAATGTGTTTTTATATAGAAAATCGATCCCGAACGAGCCGTAGCTAACGATGTCGAAAGTAATATACCCGCTCCCGCTCAAGGGGAAGTGCAATTTGACTCTAGACCTATTATGAGTAGTCATGAGGGAGAGGCTAAGCAAGCCTTCTTCTAAATGATGAATGAGTGGTTCACTCAGTATGTTAGAACAAATCCGGTTGCTCCCCAACCTCTGCCCCCACAAGTTTTCGTAGCTCCCCAAGTGGTGATCCGATTTGTTTGAATAAGCCTTCAGTTGATAAGATTAGAAAATATGGGGCTGAAGAATTCCATGCTACTACATATGATGATGCTGAGAGAATTGAGTTCTGGCTCGAGAATACAATTCGGGTATTTGATGGATTGTCCTATACTCCAGAAGAATGTGTTAAATGTGCTATTTCACTTCTAAGGATATTGCATATCATTGGTGGAAAACTTTGATATCAGTGGTTCCGAGAGGAAGAATAACCTGGGATTTCTTTTAAACTGAATTCTGAAAGAAATACATAAGTGAAAGATTCATAGATCAGAAATGCAAAAAGTTTCTTGAGCTGAAATAGGGTCGTATGTTTGTTATAGAATATGAGCGAGAATTTGTGAGATTGAGCCAATATGCACGAGAATGTGTCTCAAACGAAGCAATAATATGTAAAAGGTTTGAAGATGGCTTAAATGAAGATATCTGCTTGTTAGTCAAAATTTTTGAGAGAAAAGAGTTTGTTGTGCTTGTTGAATGAGCATGTAAAGCTAAAGAACTTGGGAAAGAGAAAAGAAAAATCGACTCAGAAGTTAGAGAGGTGCGAAAAAGATCATCGAGCAATTCATACCATTCGGAATCAAAGAAATTCTGAGAAGATTTTAGCCATTCAAAGGCTAATGTAGGACATTCGAGTAGAGATCGTACTAGATCACATTCAATTTCAGAGCTCCAGCTACTTCTGTTGTAAGTGTTGGAAATGTCCGATCCGATCGACCCAAGTGTAAACACAGTGGTAAAAGACATTCGGGAAGTTGTAAGTTAAATGATCGAGCTTGCTTTAGATGTAGATCTTTAGATCATTTTATCCGAGACTGTCCTGAGTCTATTGAACAAGAGATTGCACAAAATTTGAGGCTAAGTAACACTGCAGTTAGAGGTAGGCCTCCCAGAAATACGAGAAATGTGAGCAGTAGCCAAAGAGCTAGGCTAGAGCATCTGCCAAAGCCTACGCCATCCGAGCTCGTGAGGAAGCTTCATCTTTAGATGTGATTATGGGTACATTTACTCTTTACGATACTTCTGTGATTGCATTAATAGATATCAGATCAACACATTCATATGTATGCATGAATTTAGTATCCAGTAAGACTTTTCCTGTACAGTCTACTAAATTTATGATTAGAGTATCGAACCCCTTAGGCAGATGTGTTCTGGTTGATAAAGTATGTAAGAACTGTCCATTGATGATTCGAGATAATTACTTTCCGGCTGATCTGATGCTATTACCATTTGATGAATTTGATATAATTCTAGGTATGGATTGGTTAGCACTGCTTGATGCAATAGTAAACTGCAAATAGAAAACTATTGATTTGCGATGTCAAAATGATGAGATTATTCGGATTGACTCTAATAATCTGAATGGTTTACCGGCAGTGATTTCTTCGATGTTAGCTCATAAATATGTGAGAAAGGGTTTTGAAGCCTACTTTGCTTATGTAATTGATTTGAAAGTGACAAAAAAGAAAATTGAATCAGTACCTATTGTCTGTGAATTCCCTAATGTGTTTCCTAAACAACTTCTGGGATTACCTCCGATTCGTGATGTTGAGTTTCGCATTGAATTAATGCCGGGGACTACTCCGATTTTAATAGCTTCGTATAGAATGGCTCTGACCGAGTTAAAAGAGTTAAAGTCTCAGTTGCAAGAGTTAACCGATAGAGGATTCGCAAGACTGAGTTTCTCACCTTGGGGTGCTCCCATTTTTTTGTGAAAAAGAAATACGGCACGATGAGAATGTATATTGATTATCAATGTATATTGATTATCATCAGTTGAACAAAGTGACTATCAAGAACAAGTATCCTCTGCCCCGAATTGACGATTTGTTTGATCAGTTGAAAGGAGCTACTATGTTTTCAAAGATTGATCTGAGATTGGGCTATTATCAGTTGAGAGTAAAAGATTCAGACATTTCGAAAACTGCTTTCCGAACGAGGTACGGATACTATGAGTTTTTAGTTATGCCTTTTGAATTAACAAATGCACCTGCTGTTTTTATGGATTTGATGAATAGAATTTTCAGACCGTATTTAGATCGACTTGTTGTTGTAACATCCCGAATTAGGGCCTAGTCAGAATAGTGGTTTTGAGACCACAAATTTGAATTAGAAATAATTATTTTATGATTATTATAAGGCCTATGATATGTTTATATGTTTGTGTAAAAATTTCATGAGGAAATTTTATGTCTAAAGTGCTTAATTTGGCTTTAAGGACTAAATTGAATAAATTGTAAAACTTGAGTTCTAGAAGCTTCAAGTATGAAATTGAATTGAATTATTAATTAGAGGTCCTTAAAGAGTAATTTGACCAAGTTCAAAAAATTTGGACAAAAATGGACATGGTTAGATAAAATTTCAAAGAAAGGCATTAGGGGTATTTTAGTCAATTAGTAATTAAATGAATTAAAAAGGGAAAACAAAACAAAAATTTGCTCATCCATCTTCCTTATGGCTGATTGTAGCAAAGGGGAAGCCATGGTTAGGGTTTTCAAGCTTCCAAGCTCAATAGTAAGTACTCCTGAGCCCCGTTTTTAACGTTCTATGCATTTTTAAAGTCCCGAGAAAATGATCTACTCATTTCTACCATTAGTTTGAGCTAGGGTTTATGTTTGAAAAATTGACCCATTAATGACATTGTATTATTTTGATTTTTTAAATTTAGAATATGAAATATTAAAGCTTGATAAACATCTTTTACTAGGTGATTTTTCATGAAAACAACTAAAAAGGACTAAAATGTAAAAGTTGCAAAAATGGTATAAAAGAGTGTTATGATGAGAATTGTAGTTTGCTATAGTTATGAAAATGGTTCGGCTAGGCCTATAGGATGGAAAAATTGAATAAAAATCATTTTACGAGCCTTGGGGCAAAAGTGAAAATATATGAAAGTTTAGGGGTCAAATGCAAGTTTTTAAAAATATGATTTTTGGACCCATATGAATAATGTGACTAATTAGTAAGCTAAATGCAATATTATAGATTAAGGAAAATAAGATTCAGGCTTAGAACGAGGTTAAACAAGGTTATGGACTAATTCGGAATAAGTAGTTGTACTTGAACCCAAGGTAAGTTCATATGATGAAATAAGCAAGTTGTTAATGTTTTGTTGTTTATTGCTGAAATCTAAATTGGTATGTTAATTTAGTTGTGATGAATTGATTAGAATATGAAAAAGTGAAATGAAATGAAAGCCTTTATTATGGTGAGTATACATAATTATTGTAATGTTGTACCGTGTGTTTAATGCTTAAATTTTATTATGGAATGTGCTTTGATTATCCCATGAATATGTGATTGATGCTATGATTGGGAAATTGGTACTACTGTAAGCCTGAATGACATATGGCCATTAAATACGACATAATGAGCAAGTATGCTATGTGCAAGTGAGAAAGAATCCCGTTTGAACCTTAGGAATAGTTTAGGATACAAGTGACATGTCACTAGGAATTAAGCAATCTGAGCTCGTTGAGTGGTCCAAGTTCATGATATGTATGAGATTCTGAACTTGTTGAGTGGTCCAAGTTCGTGAGATATGCAGCATTCGAGCTCGTTGAGTGGTCCGAGTTCATTATGGATGCGAGCACCTAAGCTCGTTGAGTGGTCCGAGTTCATTGTGGATGCGATGCCTGTGACTGAGTTCCAGGCAATAGTCTTGAGTGTTTTACCGGTGGCTAGGTAATCCTTGAGTGGTCAGATACCTATCATCTTTTGTGAGCAACCCGTGTAGTTACACCTAGATCGGTTACTATATGTGTATGGTACGGTGTATCCAATAGTATTCCAAGTGTTCAACGGGTATTGATATGTAATGAACGTGATGAAAGTCCTGAGAAAGGCGTGTTAAGAGGTATGGTTATGTGATATACTACAATGAGCACAGGTATGTACGTTAAATTCATGAGTAATATGTAATGCCCCCACGCCCGAAACCGTCGACGGAGTCGAGCTTGAGTGGTTACCGAACATAATTTATCAAATTAAGAACTTCAAATCATTTGTTTCTACATTCATAGCTTTCTAGCTACCCGCGTCACAGTTACAAGAAAAATCATATCTCGATTTATGAAACTCGAAATAAAGATTTGTAAATTTTACCTAAATCTAGACTCATATATCTATTTACTAATTTTTTTATAGAATTTTTGGTTGGGCCAATTAGTACAGTTTATTCGTTAAAGTATCCCTTGTTTTAGGGTTGGACTGCTCTGACCTCTGTGTATTACGAATCATATATATATCTATACAGAATTTAAATGACTATTAGGTTTGTTTCTCTCAAAACTAGACTCAATAAGGAATCTTTACATATAAATAAAAACTTATAATTAATTTTTTACAATTTATTATGAATTTTTAAAGTCAGAATAGGGGATCCAGAAATCACTCTGCCCTGTTTCACAAGGTTTCAAGTATATCATAAAATATAATTTATATGCCTGTTTTGTTAAATCCACATGAAAATAGACTCATTAAGCTTCAATTTTATAACTTACTCATCATTTAGTTCCATTTATACTATTTTTAATGATTTTTCAAATTCATGTCATTGCTGCAGCAATATTCTGTTTTAAGGCAAGTTTCATCTTTCCATGAATTTTTATGAACTAGATAACCTATTAAACTTCCATAATATCAAACATGATCTAAATTAGCCATCACCATGACTTATCAATATCAAACATTTTCTCAACCAAACATGGCCATATCATAAAACTATTTACACAAAATAGGTATATTGCTATACATGTCATACTTAAGTTTTACAAGCCATTTACCCATATGAAAATCCTTTAGATAGTGTGAACGAACCTTCGACCCGTCTCGATTCCCGAGCTGGCTTGTTCAAAACTACAGTAAATAAAGAGGAGGGAGTAAGCACAAATGCTTAGTAAGTTCATATGTAAATAACAAGTAACATAACAATACAAATATACCAAACAACTTTAGCATGGTATCACCAAAACATATATCACATTTCTAAACATCATTCATCATCTTACCACCTTATCGTTGTTGTATCTATTTTCAACCCGAGGGTTAAGAACATACCTTTCCAAAGTGTCCATTTCACAACACTTACCAAAATGTCACTTGCATCTTAAGTGTTCTTCCATTTCACTAGAAATTTCACCCGTTGAACACATCGGAATACAACTCGGATACACGGATAATTTGCACATAAGTGCCTCATATGTAATCAAGAAATCATGTAACCCGCCCCTAAGTGAACTCGGACTCAACTCAACGAGCTCGGGCGTTTGCATCCATAAGTGAACTCGAACTCAACTCAACGAGTTCGGACATTCGCATCCATAAGTGAACTCGGACTCAACTCAACGAGTTCGGATGCTCAACCATCCTAGTGACATGTCACTTGTATCCTAATCTATTCCTAAGGTTCAAATGGGATTTTCCTCGAACACATATCCTTGCCATCTTCCGTAAAATACCAAAACCAATACTCGGTAGTACTTTATATTTAACAATTAATACACATAATTTGCATTTTATTCGAAAATAACCACAAAGCATATATTTCATAATAAAAATCAGCATATCATATAATTAACATCAATAACTTAAAAATAACAATTATGCTACATTATTTACACATGAACTTACCTTGGTACCAAAATATAAAGATTTTGCAATTTAGTCCACAGTCTTTTCTTTTCCTCGATCGCGACTTGAATCTCGTTTCTCTTGATCTACAATGCCAAATTAATCTTATTTAATACATACATTCATCAAAACAGCATTTAATACGAACTTTGGAAAAATTACACTTTTGCCCCTAAACTTTTGCATAATTACACTTTTGCCCCTAGGCTCAGGAATTAATCTTTATTCCTTATTCTTATGTTTTATAACATGCTGATCATTTTTCCCTTCTATGGCAACATCAAATTCTTACTCTAACATATACTTGTGACTATTAGGTATTTTTGCCGATTAAGCCCTTTTACTCATTTTCACTCAAAACCGAGTAGCACAAGTTGTCTAACATAATTTAAAACCCCATATTCTATCATAAAACATCAAAATACACAAATTTCACCTATGGGTATTTTTCCAAATATAAACCCTAGGTTGAATTATTGCTAACATAAGCTTAATCGAGCTAAGGATTCCAAAAACGTAAAGAACATTAAAAGCGGGCTTGGAATCACTTACTATGGAGCTTGGAAGCTTGAAACAAACCCTAACTATGGAGAACCCTTGAAATTTCGGCCTAATGAAGAAGATGGACAAAATTGGCTTTTAATTTTGTTTTAATTCATTTTAATAACTAAATGACCAAAATACCCTTACTACTAAACTTTTTAAAAATTCCTTCCATGTCCTAATTTTGTCGATGAACTTAAAATTGGTCAAATTGCTATTTAAGACCTCCTCATTAATATTCCAAAACAATTTCATACTAAAAACTTCTAGAATGCAAGTTTTGCAACTTATTCGATTTAGTCCCTACATTTAATTTAAGCACTTTAGGCATAGAATTTCATCACGAAATTTTCACACAATCATGAAATCATATCATAATCATCAAAATAATTATAAAATAATTATTTCTATCTCGAATTTGTGGTCACGAAACCACTATTTCGATTAAGCCCTAATTCAGGATATTACATAATACTTCAGTGAATGATGACTTGTGATAAGGAAGCATATGTATGTGTATATATATGATAAACAAGTAAAAAGGGTTGAATGGTGAACCATCCTTATGCCCATAATTATGAAATTTGTTGCAATATCATGTTAACTTACATTGTGTAATTGAATAGGGGATCCATGAAATGATGAGTCCATGATCAATGTCCCAATGAACTTATGTTAGTTATTATGAACTTACACTATAACAGTGTTGGACAGCAGTACTTATGTGACTTTGAAAATCCACCAAAAATTATGGAAATTGAATTAGGAACTGAATAAGATATTAGATTAAATCTTGTTGAGTTTAGTTTCACATAGAGGAAACAGTGTAAGAAAAAGAGTTTTATACTATGAGATATTTGAACTTTTGTGAGACAGAGTCAGGGTGATTTCTTACTCCCCTGTCTCAACTTTGGAAAATTACTAGAAATTTTAAAAAAATAATTATGGGTTAAAATTTTATATGAATAAGCCCTTAATGAGTATATTTTCAATATACTCAGACAGAAACATTATCTGAACCTCTTGTTAAGAGATAATTAATTTTTAGTAAAGAAAGGTCGAAGCTGTCAAACAGCAATATAGGGGTAAATTTAAAGAATAAACTGTACTTACTGGCTGGACCAAAAACTCTAAAAATTTTATGGTAATAATATATATGAGTCTAGTTTTAGTGAAAATTTATGGATCTTAATTTAGAGTTCCGTAGCTCCAGATATAAATAAATTAGTAACTATGACTCGAGAAAATAGCATGACCAGAAAATAAGTAAAAGTGTAATTATGAGTATATTTCTATGGAATCATGTTGATAATTTGCTTATTATTTTCATATGGACTTACTAAGATTTAATCTTACTCCTTCCTTTCCATTTCTTTAGTGTTGACAGGTTAGCTTGGGGTTGGAGATCGCCGGAGGTAGCATCACACTATCAAGCCATCCCTTTTGGATTGTTAACATGTACAAGTTAAGCATACACAAGTGAGTGGCATGAATAGAGACTTAGTCTTTCTATATATGTATTTCATGATTTGGCAAGATGTATTGGCTTATAATGATTCAATTGTATATAGCCATGAGATGTGGCTTATATTGATTAATGGGTTGTAACCCTATTATATGTGCATGCACAAGCTTAAAAATTTCATGTGATGTGAGTATGTGACTTGTTATGGTGTGCAATGTCTTAGACAAGTATGTTATTCTACGTAAGTGAATTATGTTGGTATTTCATAAAGTTATGAGTTATCATCGACTGTGAATATTTGATGATTAAGTTGAAATCTTTGGTATGATGGTAACCATGGTATAAAAGGATAAGTGATATTATAATAGACAAGGCCAAATGAGTGTGAAATGGTTGTGCTTAACTTAGTATAAAATGAGTATACAAAACACATGAATCATGACATGTAAATGTTATGCTTGTGGTCTAATTGAAGATATTTAATCATTAAATGGATGTCATGTTTTATGTTATGGATGTTGCATAAATGTGTGAGGGTTTATAGTTGACCAAGGTTTGGAATATAGCCTAAGTGTTGGCCACATGGGCGTGTGCTTGGCCGCGTGACCCTATTTCATTGCTGACATCATAAACTGAGAGTTACACGGGCTGAGGACACGGGCGTGTCCCAAGCCACACAGGCATGTGTGACTACATGGCCTAACCCACATGGGTGTGTGACTCCCTAAACATGGAGAATTTCCTAAGCGTTGTAAAATTTCCATAAGTTAGCGGTTTAGTCCCACACCACCTTTAATGCATGTTTAGAGCCTCGGTAGCTCGGATAAGGGACATTATGCATGTGATTGAATGTTTTTAATTTAAATGAAATTTTATGGCCTGATTTTACGAAATTATGTACTTTTAAGTCTGGTAACGGCTTGAACCTTGTCCCAGCATCGGATACGGGTAAGGGGTGTTATAGTTGTCATATTCATTGATGACATTTTGATTTATTCATGTGATGAAAATGAGCATGCTGAACTTCTGAGAATAGTGCTATAGACTCTGCGTGATAAGCAACTATTCGTGAAATTCAGTAAATGTGAGTTCTAGTTACACTAAGTTGGTTTTCTGGGGCATATTGTGTCAGCATCTGGTATACGAGTCGATCCAAGCAAAATTTCAGCTAACTTAGATTGGAAGCCTTCGAGAAATGTTTCTAAAGCCTGTAGTTTTTTAAGATTTACTGGTTATTCTCGACAGTTCGTAAAAGGTTTTTCTATGATTGCGACTCCATTGACGAAATTGCTTCAGAAAGATATGGAATTTGAATGGTCTGAAAAGTGTCAGAAAAGTTTCAATCAGTTGAAAGCCCTATTGACTGAAACTCCAGCATTAGTGCAACTAGAATCAGGTAAAGAATTTGTGATTTACAGTGATACTTCATTAAATGGCCTAGGTTGTGTTTCGATGCAAGAAGGTAAAGTCATAGCTTATTCCTCGAGACAGTTAAAGCCACACATAAAGCATTATCCGACACATTATCTGGAATTGATAGCTATTGTGTTTGCTTTGAAGATTTGGCGCCACTATCTATTTGGTGAAAAATGTCATGTTTATTCTGATCATAAAAGTTGAAATATCTGATGACTCAGAAAGATTTGAACCTACAACAGAGAATATGGTTAGAACTGCTAAAATATTATAAGCTTATTATCTATTATCATCTAGAAAAAGAAAATGTTGTTGCTGATGCCTTGAGCCAGAAATCATTGTTTGTATTGCGTGCGATGAATACTCATTTAGTTTTGTCCGATGATGGTTCAATTTTAGCCGAATTGAAAGCAACAACGTTTTTTTACAGCATATTATTGATGTTCAGAAAGTTGATAATGAGATAATAGCAAAACGAGCTCAATGTGATTTGGATTCTGATTTTGAATATCGAATTGATAATGACAATTGTTTGAGATTCCGAGGTCGGATTTGTGTTCTGAGAAATTTAGAGTTGATTCAGATGATTTTGAACGAAGCTCACAATACTCTTTTATCTGTACATCCGGGTAGTAAAAAAATGTATAATGATTTAAAACAACATTACTGGTGGTCTGGAATGAAAAGAGATATCTCTGACTTTGTTTCGAAATGTTTGGTCTGTCAGCAAGTTAAAGCTAAACATTAGGTGCCTTCCGGTTTATCACAACCGATTATGATTTCAGAGTGGAAATAGGATAGAGTAATGATGAATTTTGTTTTGGGTTTACCCTTATCTCCGCGAAAGAAAGATGTGATCTGGGTTGTGGTTGATAGATTGACGAAATCAGCTCATTTTATTCCGGTACAAACTGACTACTCGCTTAATAAATTAGCTGAGTTATACATTTATGATATTGTGAGATTGCACGGGGTGCCATTGTCTATTGTGTCAGATAGAGATTCGAGATTTACTTTACGATTCTGGAAGAAATTGCAAGAAGCTTTAGGTACGAAATTACACTTCAGTACTGCTTTTCACCTGCAGATGGATGGTCAATCTGAGCAGATTATTCAGATTCTCGAGAATATGTTGAGATGTTGCATTCTTGAGTTTGAAAGTACGTGGGAACAATATTTGCCATTGATTGAATTTGCTTATAATAATAGTTTCCAATCGAGCATTAAAATGGCACCGTACGAAGCCTTATATGGTAAAAAATGACGTACACTATTATACTGGTCTGAACTTAGTGAAAATAAGATACATTGGGTTGACTTGATAAAAAAACTGAATAGAAAGTAAAAATAATCCGAGATAGTCTGAAAGTATCTTCCGATCGTCAAAAATCATATACAGATTTGAAACAAAAAGATATTGAATTTGAGATCGGAAACAAAGTGTTTTTGAAGTATCTCCGTGGAAGAAAATAATTTGATTCGGCAGAAAAGGCAAGTTAAGTCTGAGATTCATCGGGCCGTCTAAGATTGTCGAGCGTCTTGGGTCAGTTACTTATAGATTGTTGTTACCACCTGAGTTAGGAAAGATTCACAATGTATTCCATGTATCGATGCTTCAACTATACAGGTCTGACCCTTCACATATGATTTCTCCATCCGAGATAGAAATTTAGTCTGATATGACATATGAAGTAGAACCGATCCGTATTTTAGGTCACAAGGTTAAAGAACTGCGAAATAAGAAAATTCCATTAGTAAAAGTAATGTGGCATTGACACAGTGTTGAAGAGGCTACGTGGGAGCCCGAAGATGCTATGAGACAACAATATCTGAATCTGTTCAACGGTAAGATTTTCGGGGAGGAAAAACCCTAAGGGGGAAGTTGTAACAGCTCGATTTAGACCCTAGTCGGAAGAGTGGTTTTGGGACCACAAATTCGAGTCAGAAAAATATTTTAATATTATTTTCTGTGCTTATAATATGTGAATTGATATTTGTAAAAATTTCGTGATTTAAATTTATTGTTTGTGTGTCTAATTATGAAAAAGAACCTAATCGCAAAAAATGCAAAAGTTGTGTGCTACATGAATAAGTGTTTAATTGTCATGGCTTATTAATTATGAGGTGCTTATGTTGATATTAGACCATTGAATTTATGAATGGACATATATGCCAAAGGTTAGTGGATTTTAAATGATAATAATAAAGCTATTTTAGTAAAATGTAGCTAATGTTATTAGATTAATAAAATAAAGCATGAAATTAGTTCATTCTTATTTCATTTTGCCAAAAATTGAAAGAAAAAGAAAAGAAAAGATCAAGCTAGTGTTCAGCACTTGTGATTGTTGATTAAGGTATGTATTTTGCTCGGTTTTTGATAATTTCTATGTTTTTGTGATCATTACTTTGTATTCTATCAAGCCCATGTCTCAATTTCTGAATTTTATGATGATTTTGAATTATGTCATTGATGCTTTTATGAGCGTTTTGATGATAATTGATGAAAAATGAAAGATATGTGTTAGATAACTATGTTTTGTATTAGGATTTTTCATGAATTTGAGTATTTTCGGCTAAATTGTGAAAATGAGAAATTGAGGCTAAAATGTGAAATAAATGAAATATTTGGGCTTATATGAACTATATGAATATTCGGCCAAGCATGTGTATAAATAAAATATGTGTATTTTGTAATTTTATGAATTAGGGACTAAAGTGTCAAAATATGCAATTGTGAGGGCTAAGTTATAAAATACCCTAATGATATGTTTTTGGATTGAATTGAATGATTTAGTGAATAAATGAGTTAAATTTGAATGTGCATAGATCAGGAACCAAAGAAAATGGAATTAGATCTGGGAAAGTCAAAAGTGGTCGAGTAGTCGGTTAAATTTGTTCATTTTGGTACGAGGTAAGTCAATATACAAATAAATATGTTTGAATTGAATTATTCATGCTTATATGATATTGAATTGTGATGAATAGTTATAGAAGATGAATATGTGAAATTGACAAAGTTTCGATAATGTGACGACGTCCGAAAGCCCCGTACGTACCATAGGAATAGTTAGGATACATATGTCATGACATAGGATTCCGATATGAGTTATCGTGTAAGACCACGTCTGGGATGTTGGCATCGATTTGAGATTTACGTGTAAGACCATGTCTGGGACATCGATATCGTATTTGACTTCGTGTAAGACCCTATTTGGGACAGTGGCATCGACATTTGATTACATGTAAGACCACATCTGGGACGTTGGCATTGTACGAGCTTTCCAAGCTATTCGCATATCCTACTTGAATCTGTATGGTTCAACGGGCATTCTAAGAAATACGTGATTGAATGAATGAAATACGTGATTGAATGAATGAAAAACCGATTCAGGTACGTGGTGATGTGTTCAACATTTGTTAATAAGAAGTAAGTATAGGTGCAAGTGATGATATGTGATATAAGTATGAGAAAATATGTTATATGTGCAAATGAATTGGGAATATGTGAAATGTATAAGAACTATGTGGTTTGTGATGGTATTTAGCTATGGAGTATATGTATTTTATGATGCTTATATGCGTAAAATGATAAGTTTATTTGTATATGGCTAATAAGCTTTCTAAAGCTTACTTTGTGTGTGATTTCAATTGTTTTATAGATTACCGAAGCTACTAGAAGCTCGGGGATCGTTTAGGATCATCACCACACTATCAAATATTTTTTTGGCACCTGTTGAGAATGTATATATATCAAAGTATGGCATGTATAGGCTAAAACTAATGTAGTATATTTTGAAATGGGTATATCATGCCATGTGATGTGGCTTGATTATAGTTGAACTTATGGTTTGATTTTGGTATATCATATGTGATGCAAAATTGGTATATGTGGTGTATATATATGGCCTAATGAAATGGTCTCTCTTTGGTATGGTTATTATGATTATTGAAATGGTTATAAAATTGATTTGAATCATATGTTCATGGTATGAATTAGGTACATGGAATTTGTATGTTTGAGTTGGAATTGTATATGGGAATGAATGATGATATCATTGGTCAATTTGTGCATGATTTATTATGTTTTTAGCTGCCTTTGGAACATGAAATGTTCTTGGTTTTATGCTTGTAGGGATGACCTAAAATGGGTGGCAAATTGGCTTTGTAAATAGCCAATTTTGTCCACACGAGTAGAGACACGGGCGTGTGTCTTAGCCATGTGCAACACACGGTCATGTTTCACGGCTATGTGTCCCTTGGGGTAGTCCTAGAATTTAAAGTCTGTCTCGAGCATGGCCTAGAGACACGGCGTGTTTGGTGGCCGTGTGTGGCACAGAGCCTTCGTACACAAGCGTGTGTGGCTATTTCAAATGGTACATGGGCTAGACACACTGGCGTGTGGTTAGCCGTGTGACCGAAGTCAGTTTCGACCACGGCCAAGGCACACGGGCATGTCTCCGACCGTGTGGTTTAAGTCAGTATGTATGCACTGTTTTGCCATGGCTTAGACACACAAGTGTGTCTAATACCTTGTAAGCCACACTGCCTATTCACACGGGTGTGTGACCTTTGTAACTTAGAAAAATTGTAAAGTTTCAAAAAATTTTGTATGTGTTTGGTTTAGTTTCGACCTCATAGTAATGCATGTTTAAGGTTTCATTGACCTAAGAAAGGGACTTTATGTTGATATTTCACTATGATATGATGATGTATGACTTTGGACTGTGAAATTATTTCGAAATGTTTCGATATTCCGGTAGTGCCTCTTTACCCTAGTCTAGCGACGGATACGGGTTAGAGGTGTTACACCAAGTCAAGTTATTGATGGCATGAATGACTTTTTGTGATCAAGATTTAACAGGAGGAGGTTGTAGCAACCCTCCATAGTATGAGTCCTACTAAGGTGCCGGTGCGATGGTATGCTGGAAACACGAAAATATACACACTTTTTCATGCCCTTTTTACTCAAATTCATGTAGTTTTAGTAAAATTCTTGTTGAAAAATATATAATAATTATAAAATAATTAAATTGCACTCAAATTATGAACATGTTGAATTTTAATTAATTTTATACCAAATTTTGATTAATTTTGATTATTTTCGATAGATTTGCACAATGGGCAAAAAACAACTCGGCAGACACTACTAAAAGCACAAAACCGAGAAGTAATTTTGAAGCATCAAGGTGAATTAATTTTTCAGCCTAAGATGATCCAAGTTAAGTTTATTAATTTTTAATATAATTAATTTTAATTTTAATCCAATTTAATTTAGGTTAAATAAATTATTGTTAATTAATTATGAAAAGGGGCACAGTTGAGCTAAACCGAGAAAACCGATCCAACTGAGCACTAGGCAGCCCAAAACCATCCCACATGCTGACCCAATCAGCTTATTTGTCTGATTATTTGGCCTGCAAAATGGCCCTTGAAGACTCCTTCAATTTGTATTCAAACCCTTCCACTATTCATGGCTTTCAAGATTTGCCACTACCGAAAAATAGCATGTTTGAAATCTTCAAACATGCCACATGTGTGGCCGGCCATGGGGGAGTCTTTGGCTGCTTATTTTGGCTATTTCTAGTAGCCTTCTCAACCTATAAATACCCCCCTTATGTTCTCACTTCAAACACATCTTAAAACCATTCATTCTTCACTTCTCTTTCATTTTTCTCTCTTCATTCCCTTCATTGTTCTTCATTTTCTTCCCCCATTCCCTTGTTGATTTCACCTCTTGAAAAAGAGTCATAAACCACCATTTTTAGTAGCATTCAAGTGTTCTTAGAAGCCTCGGTACGACAAGAACAAGCAGAGAAGGAGGAGTGGAGCAAACTAGTCAAGCCACGGAGAAAACATCGGATTTGATTCTTGTTCCCTATCCTTTTAATTTTGTTGTTGTATGATGAACATGTCTATGAATATTTGTGATGTTGATATGTTTAATTTAATTAGTATGGATTAAATTTAATTTATGTTAGGTTGATTGCATTTCGTCTACTTAATTTATTAAAATTGTGTTTGTGTTGTTATAGGCCTCGGTAAGATGTTTGGTTAGGTAAAACCATGACAAAGTTATTCTTGCATTACAATTGTAAGGTATCTAAGGTAGCTGAGTGTTAAATTAGCAACGGTATCTAGCAATACATTAGCCTTGCATAACTTGCAAGATTATTGTGATTAGGTAGAAATACATTGTTACCTCACGTAATCTTTTATGTGCTTATGAGATTGAATTAATTGTTTGAATTGGCATGGAGATATGTACAAGAGATTATTTTAATTTCATAAGTATGTATGTGTATTAACACATTTGTTTATTAAAATTTGTTTAATCGGTTGATTTGATGTAGAGATATGGTCAAGAGATAAATGGATTTTGGTAGGTAAGTATGTTCATAAGTTAGCAAATTACCGAGTTGCCGTGAATTTATTCTTAACAACATGAACATGAGTTTAATAATTCTAAGTTAATAAATGTAATTAATCAAACACAATTATGTCATCTTGATTAAAATCATCTTTTGAAATAATGCATTAAACTTTTATTTTATTTTTATTTATTTTACTTTGTTAAAATCCTAGTTTTTAATCATTTCTTCAAATCAAAATATTTTTCTTCACCAATTGTTTTTAAATTGCATTCATAAATAATTCTTTTCACAATCTCTGTGGGTACGATAACTTGACATTTATTTGTCACTTTATTACTAGTTGCAATTGTGCACACTTGCACATTTCTGTCATTCCAAGTTTTTGGCGCCGTTCATTATTTGTGAATTTGTTAATTTTGCATTTTGGTTTATTTTCCTGTTCAATTTTAACTTAATTAATTTTTTTGTGTTTATTTCAAGAGTTTATGAGTATTGATCGAATTATCGATTTACTCCTAGTAGACCCTGAGATTGAAAGAACTTTTCGACATCGAAGAAGACAAGCAAGCCAAAGAAGGACCGAAGAGATGAATTTCGAAAATCCAAACTAGAATCAAAGGGTAACATTCACTTATAATACTCACAACTCCCTGTCTTCTTTTCGTGGAACAACAAAGGGAGAAAAGGATACTGGCCTGAACGATTTTTTTCTATTAGGAGAATAAGGTTTGGACCTCTCTTGAAGAGGAAGAGTAATAGAGGACACCAATTGGGGAAGTATGAGGAGCTTTGCGGTGAGTATTAGAGTTTGCGGGAAGGGAGTTGATGTGGTCGTAGGAGGGTCCGCAGCACTGGCGGACTCAACAAGAGGATCGGGAAGGACCGTAGGAAGAAATAAAGGATGTGTTGGAGAGTCGGATTCTAGGAATGTTGCCATGTACACTAAAGGAGGAGCAGGGGATTCACCCTCTGGATAGATAGTTTGCTTGCCACATCTATGGCAAGACAACCTATTGTTGCTACTCTTCCCAACACTAGAGGACCCCCTTTCAAGTCTCAACCTCTTGCGGCTATTACTACTAGCTCGCACTCTCAAATCAACGACATCCATGGCTTATTGTGCACTTTCAAACAAAACCTCTACAGCTATGACTCTGGGTTAGGAATGTAATGACCTAATAGTTAGGGTGTCAAAAAATAAAGTTCGAGACCTTGTTTTCATAAAATGAACCCATAAATATTTTTATTTAAATATTTATAAGGTTAGTTAGTAGTGAATTAGATTTTGATTAAGTGAATTTTGTGAAATTAAGAGTTATTAAAGTATAAGGACTAAATCGTAAAGGTTAAAAGTTGAATTATAGATAAAATTATTTAAAAGGATTACAATAGCAAATATACACTTATTTTTAGTAGTCAAGGGCATTAATGGTTTATAATGTATATTTTATATGTTAATCTAATATATATATTTAAGTTATAAAATAATAATGATAATAGTTATTATAATAAAAGAAAGAATAAAGAAATAGAAATAGAATTGCATGCAAAAATTGAGGAAGAAAAGAAAGGAAGAAAAGAGAAAGAAACACATGACCATAAGGGTTTAAAGCCTTCCAAGTTCAATTGGTTAGTCAATTTAGTCTCTTTTCTTGTAATTTTTATATTTTTGGAATCCCGATGTTTAGAACTACCTGACCCATGCTAAAATTTTAACATTGATTAAGATTTAAAATGTTTTTATTATTGAATAGTTTTAGTAATAGGGGCTAAATTGATACATTTTTAAGTTAGAAATAGAAAAAGGGTTAAATTGTAGAGCAAACTGTTAATTTCAACTAATAGGGACTAAATTTTAAAAAATTGAAATTTAAGGGTATAATTGAAAATAGGGAGTTGAATTTAGTTTAAAGTGTAATGATTATGAAAATATTGAATTAAATGTAAAGATTAAAAATTACTCTCGATTTAGGGACTAAAATTGAAAATTAAGCAAATGTTGAGTGAAAATTAAAATATTCAATGTAGAATTGAATTGTGTTGTATGAATGTATTTTAATTGTTTTAATTCCATAGCTAACATCATACCGGAATCCTCGACTAAAAAGAAGAAGGATAAAATCAACATCAAATAGCTTAGAATCCACGGTTTGTGTTTCTATAATCCGAACTAAGTTGTTAATTATTGTATTTTGAATTATTACCTATGGTAAGTAGTTGAGGTGAGTAATTTAGTACCTTGAGATTGAATTAAATTTATAGTTGATTGAATTGGATTGATTTGGTAAATATTATAGATGTATTGAGTATTTAGAAATTGAATAATATGTTTAAATGTGATAATATGCAAATATGAGAATTGGATATTAGATATATTTGTAAGTGATATGGAACCCTGTTAACTATTTCAGGCTAAGTTGGATATAGATGGCATGCCATAGGATAGGAAGAGTTCAGAGATCTCATTGACTAGAGTCGAAGAGGCATTGGGTGCCAATTTGCTTTGGTTTAACCGATGAGACACTAAGTGTCAATTTATATAGCGCTAGGTGTAGTTATTATTTCAGATTTATCTGATGAGGCACTGGGTACCAAACTGGTGTGTTGGTTGGATCGGTGTATTCGTTCGAGTCTGAGTCGTGAATTGGAAATAAGAAAGTGGATTGAAAAATGAAATGTCAAATGTGAAATGTGGTGTGTTCATAAATGAAATATATGAGTGATGCATTCATGGATTGAATATGAATTGGTTTGTACCATTATGTAAATAAACTGTTGAATGATCTATGAAAAGCTATTTATATATCAAGTGGTGTGAATTGAGATATTTTTTAAAACCAAATCAAGTATGAAAACATGTGAAAATTGAGTACAATATGAAATGATGTAGTAATTTGCATGAAATTGAGATGATGATATCTTGTAGTTGTATGCTTAGATAATAGTGTGATTGTATAATTCAATTTAAGCATTCATGTATCATTATGTCTTTAAATGTTCAGATTATAGAAATATCACTGAGTTTTACTCAGCATGCGGTTCTGCTTTTCGTGCGTAGGTTAGGTACTTCTCTTTTGATCGTCGACTCAGCATCCAACAACGATCCCGATCTCAAGAGTGGTGATGTTTACTTTTTGTAATGGCATATACCTAAGGTGTCTTTGTTGTTAGTTATTTTTTTAATGGGATGTAAATTGAGTTATAAGTATAATGTTGGTTTGGTTATATAAGTAAATGTTTGTGTTTGAAACCATAAGTTTGGTATGCTGTTTTGATCCAAGGCTTGGTATGTGTGTGAACTTTAAACTTGATGTATTAGGTAGCTATATGTTAGGCTAAATTGAGTGATTTTGGCATGCTTAAAATCTTAATTTGAATGATGCATTATTGATATGTTTTGATGATATAAAATGTGGCACCAATGAGGGTATATTGGTTAGGCACCTAAGATGATTGTTTCGACATGTTTAGAGTATGTTTGATCATATTTTAAATAAGTTAAATGACTGGTTTTTGAGTCGCTTAATGTCCAAGAAAGTAGGAAAAGATAAACTTGTTGTTCAAGGTATATTTTGGGTCCACATGGCCAAACACACGGGCGTGTGACTTGGCCGTGTGAGACATATGGCTTGGCAACACGGCCGTGTGTCTTCTGTTGAGTGCTTAGGGTGTAAGTTAGCTAGCACACAACCTGGTACATAGGGGTGTGGGGCTATTTCAAGAGTTACACAGCTTGGCACACGGGCATGTGACACGGCCATGTGTGTAACACCCCAAACCCGGCCTAGACGTTATAGTTGAATCTGGCGTGTCATGAAGAAGTGCCTTTCAAAAATTAGACTTATTGGAAGAAATTCATTTCTGAGTTGAAATCTCTTTGTTAAAACTCAAATCATTTTAACCATTTATTAACCATTTAAAACGTCTTAACTTTAAAAACATTGTTTGTTATAGAAGCAATATCCAAAAATGTTGCAAAAACGCGGTGTTTTGACAACAGTTAATATTTTTGAAAACCAACGTTCTATCACTATCAGGTAAGTATCAAATAAATAAAGCCGAAAGAAAATAACTTAAGTTTAAAAGGCTTTATTACAGAATCAAAACCCAAAGCGAAATTTTAAATATAAATAAAGTTAAGCATTAAAAGCTACGGTCATGTAGCCACCTTCAAGTCTTTCGCGGCTCCGAATTGTCTAAGGCTGGGGATTACCTACATAGTTAAAAACGCGGTGAGTTTACGAAAACTCAGTGTGTAATCTCCTAAAATAAAAACAGTTAGTAAGATAACAGAATGCAGAAGCAGTCAGCCCTTTTTAGTAACAGAACAATGTGGGCCTTAGCCCAATACGACAACAGAATCAGAAACAAAATACATGTGGGCCTAAGCCCATTACAGTGATAGTATCAGTAACAGAAATGCAACAGTGCAATAATGTAATCCATCCCAATCCAGCCAACACACCACCCATACCAACTAACACACCATGTGGGGATAAAATCGACCCACCCAGCCAGCACACCAATATCACAGCATAGCTGCCAGAAATGATAACACAACAAAGCTGCTAGATATATACACGAGTTACAGCCATCAGTAGTGGTAATTTGATCGACACAAAGCCATCAGTAGCTATAATATGATCAGCACACAACCATGGGTAAATATGGTCGACACAGAGTCATCAATAAATATGATAGGCACATAGCCACAGGTAAATACGATTAGCACAAGCCATAAACAAGATGGCACAAAGCCATATTTAGGTTGGCACAGAGCCGTAATCAGATTAAGCGGCATTAACCCATCCATTGGTCCACAATCGTCTCGTGCGACCCGTGAACCTTAACAGATCAATACTGGATCCATAGTCATCTCGTGCGACCTGTGTAACCCTATCAAAACAGTACTTCCTCCATATCAATGTCCCAACCCTATGCAATATGTCGTGTATGTCACGCTCAATCATCTCACGTGTATGCATAATGGCCATGCTCAGTAACAGTCATTTAAACATATATTAAAAGCATATCAGTTTTAAAACCACAGTCAAGTCAATTAAAACACAGTTATACAATTACAGTCAAAGCAGTCAAATTCATAGTCTAAGCCGGTCATTTACCCACAATAGCAAAACAGTCATTTTTCCCTACAGGGGTATTTCAAAAATTTTACACTACAAGGGTATTTTGGTAATTTTACAGTACAGGGGTATTTTACTAATTTTACAAAACGGGGGTATGTTGGTAATTTTACAAATCAGGGGTATTTCGATAATTTTATAAATTAGGGTCTTAACGACCCAACAAAAGGTGCACCGTCGCCTCGAGCAACTTAAGTAACCTAAACAGACCTAACGGTGTAAATCGGCCTAAGGCCCATACTCGACCCAAGTGGGCCCACACACTCGTGTGGCCATTTAGCCCAAAAACAACCACAGCTATGCAAACGTCACAGTCCAAACAAACACTTACCACATCACATTCATTTTATCCGTGTGGGCCCACAAGCCCTCTGGGCCCATACGGCCCATTTCGGCCCAACGAGGCCTAGAACAGCCCAAGACCATAAGAGCGCTCGTGGTGGCCCCTACAGTCTAACGCCCATGTTCGTGGGCTCGGTTCACCACACGTACGATCACACACTCATGTGGCATCATACGCCATATTTCTGGCTTTTCGTTATTTTGCCGATCTACAATCATAGCAGAACAACACATACTTTTAGCTTTTAAATGATTATCGAAAATCACATACAAATACACGCACTTTCAGCTTTTCAGCCGATCATCAAACATAGCATACGGTTACACACCTGATTGCGTAGAGTACTAAGAATTCCCTAGCACCGGAACCTATTCAAACATAACAATGGTAAATCACTTATCAACAAAGTTAAAAGAATATTAACCAAACCCCTAATCGAGGGATCGACTACCACTTGCCTTGACCCGAACAATCAACTGTGATTTGCTTACTTAATCCAAAGTTTGGTACAGTCACCCTTCCGCAACCTGGTGGAAAGTCCCGAACTGCTGATACCCTATGTCTCTTAAACTTGAGGGCAGAGGCTACGTTTCCACTCCCAGTCGGCACCACTGACACCACTTTATTGCTAGAAGCCCCTTTGCTCATCGCGAGTTCAATTAACAGAGATTACATGCCAAATCGAGAACAGAAATGGAGAGAGTATGGGATGCAGAAGCAGAGAATCTATTAAACCAAGGCTAAATCGAAAGCAGTTTGAAAGGGGAAAAAGAAAAAGGACTATTCAGCCAATGATTGAAAAGGAAATATCAGAGGAGGAGGAAGAGAGTAGAGATTCGGCAATTAAGAGAAAAGATTGAGAGGAAGAAACCAAATTTAGCTTAAAGAAAGAAATAAGAATTCCCAAAATGAGAGTGCCTATTCAACCAAAGCAAGAAAAGAAGTCAATATTCGATCCTAAAAATTGAGCAAGAAACACAAGAGAAAAGGCAACAGAGAATTTGACACACAAGGAGTAGAAACCAAAACTAGATGTCAAACACTACCAAAAACCCGAAATTGAGGAAAGTAAAAAACTAAAATGTAACCACCATTTCCCCTTGGCTAAAATTATCCCTTTCCACAATCCCAATTTGACACAAACACTCCTCTCATGCAACTCTCCTATTTCAAATTCCTTGATTTTCTCCCCAAATCACTCAACATCCAATTCAACTTTCCTTGAAACACTTATGACCAATTCAACCCCAAAGTCTCAGTCCAACTCCACCTCCTTCCAAGCTCAGCCAGCAAATAAATAATTCCTTTACCTATGCCACGAATTGAACCTTAAACCCCATGCACACCACATACGCCACCTTGCCACTAGGCTACAAGCTCTTTTTTTGATATATTTTAACCACAAATATTTAAAAATCCTACTTCCAAGCACCAAGGGTTTTATTCACTAAAAAAAAAATTTAGCTAGAGCCCAGATTTGAACCCAGGACTTCTCCAACACTCCCAAATATGCCCAAATACTTAGCCACTGAAGCCAACATGCAATTTGTGATAATTCTCGCACACATAAACTTTTATGTGTTCCCACGCACAAGACCCAATCATTCTAGGCCCAAATTCGAGGCGTTACAACTCTACCCCCTTAAAAAAATTTTGTCCTCAAAATTTCCAACCATCAAAATAGTCGCACATCCTAGCCTATCACACTATGCTCTCACTGCGCACTCTAATCCTAATAATACAAGCATGCACCAAACCATCTATCCATCGAAGCAAATAGATATCACATGTATACCATTTCCAAAACACTCACAGAATAAATACAAACTCTAACTTTAAGTGTAACAAAACAGTCTAATATCTAAGAAATCACAATATTTTTATCCACTACTTTTTTAATGAAAACAACCTTAGTTTTAAAAACTTACGGATTCGGCGCTGGAGACTCGGTGTGCCACACATTTTAAAAGAAATATCTCAAACATATCACATATGTGAAACAAATTTTTGAAATTCAAATTTTGAAAACCCATTCCACATCTGAGTTTTGCAATTCGAGCTCTGATACCACTAAATGTAACACCTCAAACCCGACCTAGACTTTATGGTTGAATCTAGCGTGTCATGTAGAAGTGTCTTTCGAAAACTGGACTTGTTGGTAGAAATTTGTTTCTGAGTTGAAATCTATTTGTTAAAAACTCAAATCATATTCACCATTTATTAACCATTTAAAACATCTTTACTTTAAAAACATTGTTTGTTGCGGAAGTGATTGTGATTTTCGTGACAGGTAAGTTTTATATATTTATAATTAATCGTTCTTGAAACTAACTATTATCATGATGTAGGCAAGTGTACCTATCGAACAGTAGTATAGTTTTAGCAAGATTGGATTGTCGAACCCAAAGGAACTAAAAGTACTAGTAATGACTGTCTTTTTATTATCTAGCCTCAGAAAAGGGGGTTTTGTTTTAACTAACTAATTATCTAAACTAAGAATTCACAGAAAATTAAATTGGGGAATTACTTTTGGAAAAACGATTGAATTAAGACAATACCTAAGGAAGAATCCACCTAGACTTCACTTGTTATTCTGACTCTAAATCGGACGATTTATTCATTTAACTTGTTCCGTAGAGATCCCTAAGTTATGTTATTATCCCTATTCAAGACTAATAACATCTAATCCCTAGATTGAATAATTGAGACTTTTCTCTAATTAACACCCTAGGGTTGCATTAACATGATCTATAGATCCCCTTATTAGGTTTCACCCTAATCCGGCAAAATCTTGTCACCCTATCTCTAGACACACAATCAACTCTGCTTAATTATGAAAAATGTACTCTTAGACAGGGTCTATTCCTCCTCTGAATAAGAGCTTATCTTGAATCAGTATCCTGGGATATCAAAATAAGAATTAAGAACACATAATTAAGAACAAGTTAAATATTTATCATACAATTTAGAAAATAATAACAAGATTCATCTTAGGTTTCATTCCCCTTAGGTATTTAGGGGATTTAGTTCATAATTAAAAAGGAAAACATCTCAGAAGAATAATGAATACAAAACATAAAGAAAACCCAAAACTTCTGAAGGAAAATTGAGGGGAGATCTTCAGTCTTGATGGTGAATTCGGCTTCTAAGATGGATCAATCGCCTTCCCTTGAGTAGTTCCCTACCTTCTTTTCTTCATCTCCCCTTTCCTCTTCTTTTAGGGTGTATTTATAGGCTTTAGAATACCTAAAAGCCCTCAAAATTATCCTTTTCTGAATTGGACTGAACTTGGACTCAGCAAGGACAGGCCCCTGTGACACGCCCGTGTGCGACTACTTCAGGCTGTGCTCGAACATGTTAGAATGGCACGGGCGTGTGTTCTACTCGTGTGAGTCGTGCTTCGATTCTGCCAAATTGACACGGCCATGTGGTTTGTCCGTGTCAGGAAGTCCTAGCTGTGTTGATTTCGTACGTTGGCCCATTTTCTCCGTTTTTAGCCCGTTCCTCGTTCCTTTCGCTCTCCTATGCTCACTTAAGTATAAAACATGAAATTAAAGCATTAGGAGCATCGAATTCACCAATTCTAAGGAAAAATCATCCATAAAATGTGTTACATGGGGTAAAAATATGTATAAATTACTGTTTATCAAATACCCCCATACTTAAGCATTTGATTGTCCTCAAGCAAAATTCTCAACTTATAATAAAAATAGATTCTTCTCAACTTATAATTCCTATCGATAATATCTCAAAATAATCCATATGTAATCATACATTGAAAATTCAACTAAAAAAACATCAAAGTCTCAAACATTCCAAGTTGAGCATTTTATCCTGAAAACATAGGTGTCTCCCCTCATCTAAGTAATTACCTTTGATTCAGAATATCACAGAGTTTCACATCCTCACTAAAGATTCAATCAAATCACTCAAGGTGTTTAAGGACAATAAATGAAGCACTCAATAGTCAATAATGAAAAATTATTACCATAGGCTTGCATAAAAATCAAATCTCTACCACTATAAATTGAGATGATACATCAATCAAAAGGTCTTCAGAGGGTTGTAACGAGGCTTGGTTAGGGGGTGTGGTCTCAAGCTGAAAGAAAAGGTTAGAATCAAGATTGAATTGAAAAATTGCCTAACTAGAAAAATATCTAGTCATCAATTACGTACAACAGAGCTTTTCTCAGAATATGGAATTTAACTTCTTTAGCTCAGAAGATTACTACTACTAATATGTATACATGTTTTTTTTTAAGAACAAGTTAAATTACAAAATAGAATAAAACATAGTTAAGCAACTATTTCAATTCAAATCTCGACAAAAATGGGGATCAAGTTAATTTAGGGGATTTCAACAAAAATGGGTTAAGGGTTAATATTAAGGGTAATATAGGAAATGGCTTGTTAGCTCAACGGGGTTTACTAAGGGTTAATTGTGGAGGTATGCTTTTCATGGCATGAGTGGGTTAATCCTAAGTGCCTTTCTCATTTTGACATATCAAATCAAATAGTGAGGTCTTGACATGCATAATCAAGCAAGTTCTAGAATAATAGTTCAATATTAACGCACTCAAAGCAATAATAAAAGTGAGCATGAAAGAATTAATAGATGCTCAAAAGGCTCAAGAATCTCACAAGAATTGGCTTTTTGATGTTTAAAACTTGTGAATTCCAACTCAAAGTAATACCTAAACTTTGGGGAAACAACCTAAAATTTTAAATTCTTAAAAATCAACTTATCATGCTTGATTCTCTAATGGCTTAAATTTTAAACAATCAATGCATAAATGTCTATGTTTTAATTCAAGATATATCAATCAAAATCATAAATCAATCAAAAGTTATCCTAAATATGATATGAGAGCTTTTCAAGATAACAAGGCAGTCATTCAGGGATTTTTCTGATAATAAAATGAATACCCCCCACACTTAAGATGTACATTGTCCTTAATGTACAAAGATAGATATTTTGACAAATGTAAGTGTAAGTTCATAAGATAGGGAGAAAAGTGAAACTTCTTGAGTTAAAAATAGATGAAATTCCTAGATTAGCGAGAGCGAGTCGTTGGAAATAAAGCTGGAGGACAAACATGATTCTGAAGGACAAAAGGAGAATTGGGGGACTAATTTGATAGTAATCATAAAGATAAGTGTGTTTAAAAACAAAAGAATCTTCAAAATTTAATAAAAGAAAAATAAAATAAGATAGATAATCTAATTTATTCAAGTGGCACGGTCAGTTCACACGCCCATGTGGATCGTGTCCCACCCGTGTTTGTCGTGAAGTGAGATGTCGTCACACGGCCTTCGGGCATGCCCGTGTGTCTTGGTCGTGTGGCTACATGATCATGTTACACGACCGTGTGTGATGTGGTTCGTTTCTCCCACAGTCGTGTAGCTCTACACACGCCCGTGTTATTTTGATAGTGTTTTCCACTGGTGCTAGACATGGGCGTGTCACACGCCCGTGTTCATTTGGCAGATTTGACCACGGCCAGGTCGCACGCCTGTGGCCACTTATCGCATCCCGTGTTGGGAAATATAACGTTTACCTTGTTTTCGCACGGCCGTATCGCACGGTCGTGTTTTCATCCGTGGTTACCATACAGCCTAAAGCACAGCCGTGTAATCGACCGTGTGGAGTTAGGAACTTGTGCTCAAAGACTCTATTAGTGACCTAGATGTTTAAAAATTGAAATTTAAATAATTTAAAATCGTTAGTACTCGGGTTGCCTCTTGAGAAGCGCTTGTTTATAGTCTAAGCTCGATTGTTACCTTATTGGCTTATTCAGGGCAGTTTGTGGAGTCGTAGCTCCTCTCCATCATCTTTAAAATTCTCACCATTATAAAGATTGAGACGATGTCATTTACTTTGAAAGTATCGTGTGATGGGTGACTTACCTCTATTTTGCCATATGGAAGAACATATTGAATTACGAAAGGTCCTGACCATCATGATTTAAGTTTCCCAGGAAACAATTTCAGTCTTGAGTTGTATAGGAGGACAAGATCTCCAACTTCAAATTGTTTTCATTGCTTTAAACGAGTGTCATGGCGCTGCTTTGTTACTTCCTTGTATAGGCGTGAGTTATCGTATGCAGTGGCTCGCCACTCATCAAGTTCGTTCAGCTGCATCAACCTATTTTTTCTTGCAAGTTCGGGATCAAGGTTTAGAAATTTAATAGCCCAGAAAGCTTTATCCTCTAGTTCGAATGGTAGATGACAAATTTTTCCATAAACAAGTCTGTAAGGTGATGTCCTTATGGGGGTCTTAAAAGCAGTTCTGTAAGCCCATAAGGCATCATCTACTTTCATTGGCCAATCTTTTCTGTTTGATTCTACTATTTTTTCAAGGATCCGTTTGATTTCAGTTTGAGGATGGTATGGGGTGGCTGTTCTATGGTGAACTCCGTATTTCTTAAGAGTTTTCCCAAATTACGTATTACAAAAATGAGTGCCCCTGTCACTGATAAGTGCTCTAGGTGTGCCAAATCTCGAGAAGAGTTTCTTAAGGAAACGTACTACCACTCTAGCATCATTAGTAGGTAGAGCTTGGGCTTCCACCCATTTGGACATATAATCAACTACTACTAAGATGTATTTATTTCCAAATGAACTAAGGAATGGGCCCATGAAATCAATACCACAAATGTCAAATATTTCACATGAAAGCTTATAGTTTTGAGACATTTCATCACGATTAGATATGTTACCTGTCCGTTGGCATTTGTCACATGAAGTAACGTACCTGTTAGCGTCTTTGAATAATGAGGGCCAGTAAAAACCTGATTCAAGTATTTTATGTGCGGTCTTAGTTCCACTATAGTGTCCTCCAGTTGGCCCTGAGTGGCAATGTTCCAGTATTTTTGATGTTTTTGAAATTGTAACGCATCTTCTAATGACTTATCAGCATATCTGCGAAAAAGAAAGGGGTTGTCCCACAAGTAGTTGTTCACATCATTAAAGAATCGCTTCTTTTGTTGGTGTTTAACCCTTTTGGAATAATGTTAGCGGCTAAAATATTCTCGATATCTGCAAACCAAGATACCTCAGAGTAAGATATAGTGAAAAATTGTTCTTCAAGAAACGATTCATTTATTTTAATTTTATCTAGTTCTTTGGTATTGGAGTTCTCAAGCCTGGACAGATGATCAGCCGCGAGATTTTCAGCTCATTTATTGTCCTGAGTTTCCAAGTCAAATTCTTGCAATAGGAGAATTCATCGAATGAGTCGAGGTTTTGCATTAGTTTTAGTTAAAAGGTAGCAAAGGGCGGAATGGTCAGTGTAAACAACAACTTTAGACAATATGAGATATGATCAAAATTTATCAAATGCAAAAACCACAGCTAGCAATTCTTTTTCCGTAGTAGTATAATTCTCTTGTGCAGCTGTCAAAGATTTGCTAGCATAATAGATAGGTTGAAAATGCTTGTCTCTTCGCTGTCCCAATACTGCGCCTACTGTAAAATCACTCGTATCACACATTAATTCAAATGGTAAGTTCCAATCAGGTGCAATTATGATTGGAGCATTAATTAATTTATCCTTTAAAGTATTAAATGCTTCTAAACACTTCTGATTGAAATTAAAAGGTATATCTTTTTCTAGCAATTTAGTTAAAGGCTTAGCTATTTTAGAAAAATCCTTAATAAATCTTCTATAAAAACCCTCAAAATTAACCTGCCTCCTTTTCTCCGTCTCCCTTTTCCTCTTCCTTTAGGGTGTATTTATAGGCTTTAGAATGCCTAAAAGCCCTCAAAATTAGCTTTTTTTGAATTGGACTCAACTTGGTCTTGGTAGGGACACATCCGTGTGACACGCTTGTGCGCGACTACTTCAGGCCGTGCTCGAACCTGTTAGAATGGCACGGGCGTGTGTTCTACCCGTGTGAGTCGTGCTTCGATTTTTCCAAATTGACACAGCTGTGTGGTCTACCCATGTGAGGAAGAGCAGGCCATGTTGATTTCGTACGTTGGCCCATTTTCTCCGTTTTTGGCCCGTTTCTCATTATTTTCGCTCTTCTATGCTCACCTAAGTATAAAACATGAAGTTAAAGCATTAGGAGCATCAGACTCACCAATTCTAAGGAAAAATCATCCATAAAATGTGTTAAGCATGGGGTAAAAATATGCATAAATTACGGTTTATCAGAAAGTAATATCCAAAAAATGTTGCAAAAACACGATGCTTTGAAAACAGTTAATCTTTTTGGAAACCAGCATTCTATAACTATCAGTTAAATATCAAATAAATAAATCCCTAATAAAATAACTTATGTTTAAGAGGTTTTATTACAGAATCAAAACCCAAAGTGAAATTTTAAATATAAATAAAGTTAAGCATTAAAAGCTGCGGTCGTGTGGCCACCTCTGAGTCCCTCGCGGCTCCGAATCGTCTAAGGTTGAGGATTACCTATACAGTTATAAACATGGTGAGTTTACAAAAACTCATTGTGTAATCCCCTAAAATAAAAACAGTCAGTAAGATAACAGAATGTAGAAGCAGTCTGGACCAGAGCCCTTTTCAGTAACAGAACAATGTGGGCCTTAACCTAATACAACAACAAAATCAGAAACAGAATACATGTGGGCCTAAGCCCATTGCAATGACAGTATCAATGACAAAAATGCAATAGTGCAATAATGCAATCCATCCCAATCCAACCAACACACCACCCGCACCAACCAACACACCATGTGGGGATAAAATCGACCCACCTAGCCAGCACACCAATACCGCAACATAGCTACCAGAAATGATAACGCAACAAAGCTACCAGATATATACACGGCTTATAGCCATCAGTAATGGTAATTTGATTGACACAAACCCATCAGTAGCTGTAATATGATCGGCACACAGCCATGGGTAAATATGGTCGACACAGAGTCATCAATAAATATGATAAGCACATAGCCACGATAAATACGATTAGCATAAGTAAGAAATAAGATGGCACAAAGCCATATTTAGGTTGGCACAAAGCCATAATCAGATTAAGCGGTATTAAGCCTTCTGTCGGTCCACAGTCGACTCATGCGATCCATGCGACCTTAACAGATCAATACTGGATCCACAGTCATCTCGTACGACCCGTGCAGCTCTATCAGAACAATACTTCCTCCATATCAATGTCCCAAACCTATGCAATATGTTGTGTATGTCATGCTCAATCATCACACGTGTATGCAAAATGGCCATGCTTAGTAGCAGTCATTTAAACATATATTAAAAGCATATAAGTTTTACAACCACAGTCAAGTCAGTTAAAACACAGTCATACAATCACAGTCAGATCAGTCAAATTTATAGTCTAAGCCGGTCATTTACTCACAAGGGCAAAATAGTCATTTTTCCCTATAGGGGTATTTCGGTAATTTTGCACTACAAGGGTATTTTAGTAATTTTACACTATAGGGGTATTTCGATAATTTTACACTACAGGGGTATTTCGGTAATTTTACAAACTAAGGTCTTAACGACCCAACAGAAGGTACAGCGTTGCCTCGAGCGACTTAAGTAACCTAAATAGACCTAAAGGTATAAATGGGCCTATGGCCCATACTCGGCCCAAGTGGGCCCACGCACTCGTGTGGCCCATTTAGCCTAGAAACAACCACAGCTATGCAAACGTCACAGTCCAAACAACACTTACCACATCACATACATTTTATCCGTGTGGGCCCACAAGCCCTCTGGGCCCACACGACCCATTTCGGCCCAACGAGGCCCAGAATAGCCTAAGACCACGAGAGTGCTCATGGTGGCCTCCATAGTCTAACGCCCATGTTCGTGGGCTTGGTTCACCACAAGTGCGATCGCACGCTCGTGTGGCATCATACGCCATATTTTTTTCTTTTCGTCATTTTGCCGATCTACAATCATAGCAGTGTAAACAACACATACTTTTGGCTTTTAAACTATTATCGAAAACCACATACAAATACACACACTTTCAGCTTTTCAGCCGATTATCAAACATAGCATACGGGTATACACTTGATCACGTAAAGTACTAAGAATTCCCGAGCGCCGAAACCTATTCAAACATAACAACAGTTAATCACTTATCAACAAAGTTAAAAGAATATTAACCAAACCCCTAGCCGAAGGATCAACTACCACTTGCCTCGACTCGAACGGTCAACTGTGATTTGCCTACTTAATCCAAAGTTTGGTGCAGTCACCCTTTCGCAACCTGGCGGAAAGTCCCGAACCGCCGATACCCTACGTCGCTTAAACTTGAGAGCAGAGGCTGCGCGTCCACTCAAAGTCAGCACCACTGACATCACTTTATTGCTAGAACCCCCTTTGCTCATTGCCAAATCGAGAACAGAAATGGAGGGAGTATGGGATGCAGAAGCAGAGATTCCATTAAACCAAGGCTAAACTGAAAGGGGCTTGAGAGGGGAAAAAGAAAAAGGAGTATTCAGCCAATGATTGAAAAGGAAATATCAGAGGAGGAGGAGAGCAGAGATTCGGCAATTAAGAGAAAAGATTGAAAAAGAAACCAAATTCGGCTTAAAGAAAGAATTAAGAATGCCCAAAATGAGAGTGCCTATTCGGCCAAAGCAAGACAAGAAGTCAATATTCGATCCCAAAAATTGATCAAGAAACACAAGAGAAAAGGAAATAGAGAATTAGGCACACAAGGAGTAGAAACCAAAACTAGATGTCAAACACCACTAAAAACCCAAAATTGAGCAAAGAAAAAAACCAAAATGTGACCACCATTTCCCCTAGCCAAAATTCTCCCTTTCCACCATCCCAATTCGGCACAAACACTCCTCTCATGCAACTCTCCTATTTCAAAATCCTTGATTTTCTCCCCAAATCACTCAACATCCAATTCAACTTTCCTTGAAACACTCATGACCAATTCAACCTTAGAGTTTCAGTCCAACTCCACCTTCTTTCAAGCTTAGCCAGCAAAATAAATAATTCTTTTACCTATGCCATGAATTGAACCTTGGACCTTATGCACACCACATACGCCACTTTGCCATTAGACCACAAGCTTCTTTTGTGATATATTTTAACCACAAATATTTAAAAATCTTACTTCCAAGCACCAAGGGTTTTATTCACTAAAACAAAAATTTAGCTAAAGCCTAGATTTGAACCCAGAACTTCTCCAACACTCCTAAATATGCCCAAATACTTAGCCACTAAAGCCAACATGCAGTTTGTTATAATTCTGGCACACATAAACTTTTGTGTGTTCCCAAGCTCAAGGCCCAATCCTTCAGGCCCAAATTCGGGGCGTTACAATGTGACCTTAGTTAGTGAGTTACACGGGCAGAGACACAGGCTGGGACACAACCGTGTTTCTCTAGTTTGAATGTTACATGGCCATGTGTCCCTATTTCGATTGTTACACGGCCTGAGACACGAGCATGTGTCTCAGCCGTGTGAGGCACATAACTTGGGCACACGGCCATATGCCCCTGTTTTCAAATTTTTTTTGAATTTTTCCTAGACTTTCCAAATGATTTCAAATTGATCTCAATTTGTTTCTAAAGTATTTTTAGAGCCTCGAGGGCTCGTTTTAGGGACAATATATGTATGTTTGAATGGTATTAATTATGTTTATTATTTTGAACAAAATTCATTATTAATATTTTAATTGTTTGGTAATACTCATAACCTTATCCGTGACAGAGAAGGGTTAGGAGTGCTATAAGGAAAGAGGTGTTAAGGGCAAGAGATGTGTAGGACATGCAGGATGAACAGCGGGGTCATCAACGTTTTCAACAAGTCTCTACTCAATGACTCACCCATGAACCCTAAAGTTGAAGAAAACCTGCAGCGGGGATGAATATTGTAGACAGTGTAGAAGAACTCAACAAAATCCCTCCATTTTTCAGTAAGATCCCAAGCTAACTCACCATCGGCCCCAAACGGCCATGCCTCTTTAATGAAATGAACAATTTTAGGGTTCAGGCTAAGATAACAGTCTAAAGCTTGCCAATCATTTGGGATCCTTCCCTCCAAGTAGTAGTGAAAGATATTTCTAACATTAAAAAGCCTTTTTAACTCTAGAGTCCACCCTAGATTCAATCTTTCAACTTGTGCTACCATGATTTCTATGTCCAAGGGTTGGGGTTGGTAGCAAGTAGAATCTATAGGAACTGACCACTCTGTGGGAAAATCAAAATCTTTGAAATGTTTTCTTTTCACCAAAATAAATTTATTACCCCTCATCATCTAAGGTCTCACGGAGAAGTCTTTAGGGTAATCACCTTTCTTTAATTCTTTTCTATATGATTCCATAGCCCAACTATGGTCTTACTGTAACATCTCGAATTAGGGCCTAGTCGGAACAGTGGTTTTAAGACCATAAATTTGAGGTAGAAATAATTATTTTATGGATGTTGTGAGGTCCATGATATATATGCATGCCTGTATGAAAATATCGATGTGAAATTTTACCGATAATGTGTCCAATTGAGTTATTAGGACTAAATTGCAATAAGTGAAAAGCATGTGTTCTAGTTGATTTAATGGCTTAATTGTGATGAGATTTGAAATTTAAAGTCCTTATTTAGTAATTATACCATTATATGTCATTATGGACAAATATGGACATAAGAGGGATAAAATACCAAGGTTTTAATGAAAGGGCATTTTGGTCCATTAATTATTAAAAGAATTAAAAGGAAAAATAGTCATAATTTGTGTCCATCTTCATCCCCCTTGGCCGAATTTCACAAGAAGCCATAGCTAGGGTTTCTTTCATCTTTCAAGCTGAAAGTAAGTGCATCCTAGCCCCGTTTTTAATGTTCTTTATATTTTTGAAATCCTCGTAGCTTGATTTAGTTATTTCTACCCTTAATTTGAGCTAGGGTTTATGTTCAAAAATATACCCATGAATGACATGCTTGTGCTTTGATGTCTAATGGAAGAATATGAAAGTTTGATGGGTGATAAACAACTTTTACTAGATGGTTTTTGGTTAAATTGATGAAAAGGACCTAATTGTAAAAGTTGTAAAACTATGTGTAAAAGTGTGAATAAATGAAAAATGTAGGTTAATATAAGAGAGAAAATGATGCGACTAGGTTTGAATAATGAGAAAAATGGGTACTTTTCATTTTACGAGCCTAGGGACAATTTCATAATTTTTTGGAACTTTAGTGGCAAAATTTTAACTTTGCCATATTGTGATTTTTGGGACTAAATTGAATAGTGCATGTATTAAATGAGCTAAATGTGCTATTATAGATCAAGAGGACCGAGGAATCGACCTTGACAGAGGAAAAGGCAAGGTTGCAAATTAAATTGCAAATTGTCATATTTTGCACCAAGGTAAGTCGGGTGTAAGTAATTCAACAATTCCATTATTATGCGTTTAATAATTGATATTCTATGATATATGTATGTTTGCCTTAATGAAATTGGCTTGTGACGATTTAATGAAGGTTTAGTGATAGTTTTATATCTCGAAAGTCCCGGTTGACTCTGAGGAATGCTTAGGATTCGAACATCATGACACCACGATTCATGAGAGCCAGTGTAAGACCATATCTGGGACATGGCATCAGTGTGGATATGAGAGCCAGTGTAAGACCATGTCCAGGACATGGCATCGGCATTGATATGTGTGCCAGTGTAAGACCATATCTGGGATATGGCATCGGCCTCGGTATGTGATTTCATGTAAGACCATATCTGGGATATGGTGTTGATATGAGATTTCATGTAAAACCATGTTTGAGACATGGCATCGATATGAGGTCCCGTAAAAGACCATGTCTAGGACATGGCATCGGCACTGACATGAGGCTTCGTATAAGACCATATCTGGGATATGGCATCGGTATGTAGACCCATGTAAGACCATATCGGGGACATGGCTTTGGCATTTTATGTGGTGTGTGATGATTCTGAACGTTCTTTAGTATTCCAGGTAATTCAACAGACCATTCAAGATTACGATTAAGAATGTGGGAAGAATGAGTATTAATGCATGGTACAGGTATGTACGTAAACCTTATGAGTTTTAGACTCGATTCATGTTAGGAAATTTGGTACGGGTATGAAAGAGTAAGATAAGCATGATGTTCAAATACATTTATTATCAATTCTCAATATGTTTATTATGTGTAATAGGACAATGATGTGGTAATTGATAGTATGTGTAATTCATAAGTTTCATGACCTAAGTTGTTTATTATTTGCACACAACTTACTAAGCTATATGCTTGTAACACCCCAAACCAGGCCCAGACACTATGGCCGAATTTGGTGTGTCATATTGAAGTGTTTTAGCGAAAATCATGTTTTCATTGAAAACCCTTCTTAAAATAAAAGAAACCTTAATTAACAAAAAAACAAACTCCTTAACATCACTTGTTTGAAGCATATGTTTTTATGAAAACATGTCATTTAAAATTTGAGTTGCGGAAGCGTAGAAAAACATACTATAGTTTAAGAAACCATGTTCAACTTCTTATAATTACATCGCATAAAAATAATAAACCAAATAATTCAAGTAATAATAACACAATGAAAACCTTATTACAATTTGGTCTGAAAAATACTTAATAAAATAAAGAACTTATATGCTTTTAAAAGAGAAACAAGTCCAAGTTGTCTTGCTAGCTAGCCACCCAGAGTCCCTCCATACATCGAACCTTCTATTGAGCATCACCTGGAAATAAAATAAAAAGGGGGTGAGTTTTGCAAACTCAGTGTGTACAACTCTCAACAAAAACAAGCATTAAAAAAAAACATCATTCATCAATCATGCAATGCAATCCCATCCAAATTATCCATCCGCTACACACCAGCTCCGTCCCCCGTCACACTATGTGGGGATATAAATATCGACCCACCCAGCCCACACACCATGGTAGCCCAATTGCGGAACTACCTTCATTTACATATTGAGCTTTAAAAGTCATTGGTGGATCCACGATTGTCAGGCAACCATGCGATCCTCATATACTTCCTCCGTTCCTGTGACAGCCCAAAATTGACCCTAGTCGGAATGTGGTTTCGGGACCACAAAACCGAGGCATAAAAATAATTTAAAATTTATTTTGATGCCTATAATATGTGTGTGCTCATGTGTGACATTTTTTTGATGATTGATTTAGTGTTATAAAGGTGAATTTCACTAGAAGGGACTTAGTAGTGAACTTTGAAAGTACGATAGGGAAATGTGTGATGACTAATTAAAGCATGCATGCAAAACAATGGACTTGCATGTCAAATTCCCCTTTTATAGGTGGTGGCGGCCATAGCAAGGAATTATGGGCAAAGAAAACATGTTATGACATGTTTTGTTAATGCATGATGTATTAAGTGATAAAATAATTAGATGTGGGAAGAGAAACAAAAAAAAAATGTGTGTGAGTGTAGCACCCTTTCCCCCATTTCCGTGCAAGTGAAAGAAAAACAAGAAAAAAAATTTGTTGTTCATCCTTGTTCTCTCCTTTTTGGCCGAAAATACTAAGGAAGAAGATAGGATTTTGCTCCATTTTTGGTTTAGAAGAGATCTAGAAGGAGATTTGGCTAAACTTGCATCAAGATTAAGGTATGTATGAGGTTGTGTCATGAGATTCATGCATGTTTTAGTTGCTAACTTGATGTTCATGTTAGCCATGGTTCAAATCCTTGTTATGCCATGGAAATGGTATTTGGCCAAAGTTGTTATTGTGTTAAAGCCATTGCATGCTAAATGTGAAGCTTGCTAATGATGCATGCAATGATGGATTGTCTACTCTTGAAATTTCTTTGTAGCTAAGACATTGAGTTTTTTTTTTTTTTTGTTTAACCATGACCGAAGTTGAAAGGGGCATGATTGTGATGTATTCGGCCATGAAGCATTCATGAGCATGGTTTATGCTTCTTGCATGTTAGTTAAAATTTGTGTTTTGGATGGTTATGGACACCTTGAAATTCGGCCTTGCACCTATATGTGTATATATGTTTGCACATGATATTTTGGTTATGAAGAAAGTGATAAATATGTTTGTTTAAAGAAGAAATTTGTTGGAGAATGTTGTGAAATTTGCATGTACATTCGGCCTAGTACATGTATAGTGTGAAAAGCCTTGAAATTATTTTTGATTTTGTGTATTTATGACCATGTATAATCGGCCACATGAGTAATTTGAGCACTTGATGTTATGTTAAAATTCTTGAGCTTAAATATATGGATGTATGTATATGTGGCCATATAATGGCGTTTTGGTTCAAAGGTTGAATGATAAATTATAAAAAGTGAGATGATATGAGATGCGAATGTGATTGACTAGTAAACATTATTGAGAAAATATTGAATACTTCTACTTGTATTCGTTAAGCTCAAGAGCAAAGGGAGCTAAATCCGATAAAGGGAAGGAAAAAGTGATCGAATAGCCGTTGAAGCCGTTCGACAACATCCGAGGTAAGTCCTCAAGAAATGACCCTACTCGAATTATGTGAAATGAAATATGGATGTGTAATGATTATTGATTTATGTGTGTATGAGTATTTGAATGATACCGGGCTAAGTCCCGAAGGCGATTATGCTAGTGATATGTTTGTGTTTGAGCCTTAGTAACGAAAATGAAACATGGATGTGTAATGATTATTGATGTATGTATGTGCATGAGCAATTGAATGATATCCGGCTAAGTCCGAAGACATTTATGCTAGTAATGATATCCGGTTAAGACCGAAGGCAATTGTGCTAGTGACTACATCCGGGCTAAGACCAAGGCATTCGTGCAAGTTGTTAAATCGGGCTAATACCGAAGGCATTTGTGCAAGTTGTTCTATCCGGCTAAAACCGAAGGCATTCGTGCATGTGGTTATATCCGGTTGTATTCGAAGAAGCTTGGGCTGGAGGTGGCGTTGGTTGCTGTAATAAATTTAACTAAATGCGCTCGAAAAGCCCAAAGGATAAGGTATGTTTATATGTGCATTGGAAAAGTCGATATGTTTGAGTAACATTCGCTCAATTGACTAACGAGTTTTCAGCTATTGAATTGGTTGATATCTTGTGAAAGTATATAATGATGAAGTGTGAAGTAAGTATGATTATGTGAATGTGTATTAATGAAATGATTCATTTGGCTATGTGAATGTAATGCTTTAGTTAAAGCTGATTTTATTGCTTGAGACTTACTAAGCAAAAAATGCTTACCCGTTGCTTTGGCTCTGTTTTATAGATTTTGCTCGTTAGCGATCGGATTCGGGATCATTAAAGTCGAAGTCATCTACACTATCAAAGCCTCCATTTTGGTATAATTTTGGTTGAACTTTGAAATGGCATGTATAGGACTACCCTATTGTTGAAGGTCATGTACCTTTCGGTTTTGTGTAAGCTTGGATAGCCATGCGAAAATGGCTTATATCGTTTTAGTATGATTCTATAATCGTTTGTATGATGATCATTATGGGGTATGGAATTGTTTTGAAAAGATTAGCCATTGGAATGGTTAATCATGATCACACTTTGTGCTATGTATGCAAAAACGGCCAATTGAATCGTGGAAATCATGAAATAGGTAAAGGTCACCTTGAAAACAGATGCTGGCAGCAGCAGTGGTGTGGTTTTGAAAAATCACCAAAATTTGTAGAAATGGTATTAAATAGTGAATAAGTTATGTAAATGAACCTTGATGAGTCTACTTTCATATGGAAGAAACGAAACGGTCATAGGAGTTACATGTTAAGAGATATTAAAGTTATTGTGAGACAGGGCCAGAACGGTTTCTGGGTCCCCTATCGCGACTTTAAAAATTTACTATAAATTATCCAGGAATAATTACAAGTCATGCCTTATATGTAAAGATTCCATTTTGAGTCTAGTTTCATTAGAAACAAACGGAACCAGTATTAAAGCCCTGTACAGAGAGATATTCAAGTTGTAACACGCGAAGGTCAGAGCAGTCGATCCCTGTAACATGGGTGACTTTTACTAATAAACTGTACCAATTGGACCGACCAAAAATTCTAGAAATAAATCCATGGAAGGATATATGAGTCTAAATTCAGGTAAAATTTACAGAATCAGTTTCTGAGTTTTGAAACTCGAGATATGATTTTTAAGGCGACAGTGACGCAGTTTTCCAGCCTGTCTGGAAATGCCAAATTGGTCGGAGCTTTAAGAGGACTTGGCTCGTTAACCCCTCGCGTCCGACACCGGCGATGGTCTCGGGTTCGGGGTGTTACAGTTCCATAGTTCCCACCCATATGCAACCTAAGCAGAATATCATATGTATGCATGTCACATCCATAATATTTACATTCCACACCTAGAGGTATTTTGGCATTTTTGCCCTTAGGGGCATTTCGATAATTTTCCCTTAATTACGGTTTTCACTTTCCTTGGCCCGTTAACTAGTCCCGTGAGCTAAGATGAATGAACGCTATGCACCAGGTAGGATTCCAGAGAAGAGGAGGTGAGTCATTAAGACCGCTTAAGTACCAAGCTCTCCTTAGATCCAATCCTAGACATGCATATTCCCGTTGCCACACCTTAACCCTTTGACTTGTCCGCGGTCGCAATATATTAATTAAGTCATATGTGGATATCATATACTAGGCCCAAAACCCCTTACAAAGCCCAAACAATTTCACATACCTGTATTCGGCCTATTAAGCCCAGTCACCTGTATATGGCCCATTAGGCCCAGTCACATTCATATTCAAGTTCACATACAAGTTCCTATCACATAGCATCAACATTTAGTTTTTGTCTATTATAGGCCCAACAGCCCATCGAGCCCATTTAGCCCACTCCGGGCCATATGGCCAAATCACAATCCAAGTCCACAGAATCACCCGTGGGCCTCAGGCAACCTATTGGTCTCCCCCTTATGAGTGTTCATGCTTTCGTAAGACTACCGTAGCCAAACTTTTGGCATTTCGGCATTTCGGCTTTTGCTGATACATAATGTGTGTGCAATGTATGTACACACCTGGTAAGCAAGTGTGATGTGATCTCCTTAGCCCAAACCTACAAATGATATCACCCTTCCATTAATCACATGCTTAATTCATATCCTTACCAAAATTGAAACCTCACCTTAACCTTTCCTTGCGCGATCAGCCCTAACCACGATCAACTCCTAGATCTACACTAATCTTATCTATTAAAACCAGAATAATAGGTGACTCGTATCCAACACAAGTCTCCTCACCTTAACTATGAACATTCGGCCACCTTAGCCAATAGGAGTTGAATACTTACCAAAACTGCAAACACCTAAAGAGCAATTCGGCAGAGAGCTAAGATCCGAGATCTGATACTAATTCCCTACCAAAGCTGATTAGAAAGAGTAAGGGACAATAATCGATACCTAGCAAAGAAAATCGATTGGAAGAGCAACACTTTCACTAGATTCGGTCAAAGAGTATTTAGCCCTTGAGAGATTCAGCTTTTCGAACTTAGTATGGTGAATAAGGTTTTTTTGGTACAGATTAAAGAAGAATAGTAGAAGAAGAAATCGACTAAGTGAAACAAAGAAAATTGTGTATAGAAGAATAGAAATTGGCAGGAAGAAAAGAAAGAAAAACAAAAGGGTTTTTGGCTTTTTGGAACTTGAAAAGAAAAGAGTTTTCGGCTTTTGGAGAAAGGGGTTTCTGGCAACAAGATGAAGAAGAATTTTGACAGTAGCCTGGCAACCCTGTATTCGGCCCCTATTTATAGCCCTTATAGCTGAATTTTCCATGCCCAATTCCCAATTTGGCTCCATCCTTCTCCCTTCTTATCTCTTCATTTTTCTCCCTGATAACCCCTTAATCTTTTCCTTAATTTTCTCTTCTGAAAACTCCCCTTGGAGTCCATCTTCACGCCACTTCCATCCTTCTAGAAGGCCAAAATTAAACTTCTAAAAGTACTAAGCTAGGATTCGAACCTTGGATCTCCTTGCTAGCTACTAACGCCACCTCCCTACTCCCTAAGTGGCGTCACTTCACCAGTCCTCCACAAGGCTTTTTGATGCTATTTTCCCCCTATTTTTATTTAAAAACCCAGCTACTTGCCAACCCTAATTCTTTTAATAATTAAACTATAATTTCATTTATTCCTAGGTTCGAACTTAAACCTTAATTAAGACGTACTATAATTATCACATGGCTAGGAACATAAAACACATTTTTTTATCAAAACTGAAACCAAGTTTAGGATTTCAGGATTTTTAGGTTTCAAGATTTTTGGGGTGTTACAATGCTTACCCCTCTCTCTTTTTCCCTTTCTTATAGCATCACCAAGCTAGCTCGGGGATCATGAACGTCGGAGCTCGAGTCACACTATTAACAAATCTTTTAAGTTATAATTAGTTTACTACATTTAAGTATGGCATGTATAGTGGACTTAGTATTTTGTTATATGTGTCATATTTGTTAGCCAAAGTGATGGCTCCTTTTGGTATATTATTCCATTTTGTATATGGCCATGAAATATGGCTCATATTGATTATTGGGTTGAAATCCCTAAATATTGTTACATGTATGAGATGTGTTATTACTTTTGTGGTGTGTGCCAAATGGTTGATAAAATGTGGATTTTATGCTTGACAGATAAATGATGTCAATTGGCATGGTTAGTATATTAATAATGGTAAAGAAATGGATTGAATGAACTTAACAAGTCATGGAGTCCCAATTATGTTTACTTGACATAAATTTATCATGCATGAGTTGAATTTATGGATGTCTAAGTAGTCCATTTATGCCATGAAAATCACCATTTTCATATGAGTGTGTGTAGGGGTTTTTGAGGGTGACAAGAGGGCTTGAAAAATAGCCTCAAAGTTGTCCACACGAGTAGACACATGGGCATGTGTCTAGGCCACATGTGACACACGGGCATGTATCTAGGCCGTGTATGACACACGGCCAGCCCCATGGGCGTGTAGTCTGGTCGTGTGTTCCCTGCACCCTAGTTTTACAAGTCAGTATCGATGGTCGTAAACACACGGGCAAAGACACAGTCGTGTGTCTCAGCCGTGTAGTGGACACGACCTTAGGACATGGGCGTATGCCTAGGCCGTGTGAAGTCCGCACATTAAATACGAAAATTAAATTCACCATATGGTGTAGCACACGGGCGTATGACTTGGCCGTGTGATCTTAAATTTATACTAACGTCATAAACAGAGAGTTACACGGCCTGAGGACACGGGCGTGTCAAGGGCACACAAGCGTGTCCTTGTGTCCACACGGGTGTGTGACCCTATTTTATGAAAAATTTTCCTAAAGTTCACGGTTTAGTCCCAAATCACTCTAAAGTATACCTTGTGTAACACCCCAAACCCGGCCTAGAAGTTTGGCTCGAATCTGGCGTGTCACATTGAAGTGTTTTTCGAAAACCATGTTTCTATTAAAGACCATTCTTAATAATTTAAAACTTATACCCTTTTTAAACCTTGTTAGAAAACCTTAGCTAAATTACATTCTTAACAACTTTGTAAAAATCTTGGCAGTTGCAGAAGCTTAATTTAAAAATAATTGCGGATACGTGATGTTTTGAACAACAGTAGTTGCTTTGGAAAACCATGTTCTAATACTAGCAATTATAAGAATAATAATTAAAATTTCAAATTTGAAATCCAGAAAATTACAACGGCTTTACTACAACCCACATAAAACATTTAAAAGTAATAATCAAAACTATAAAATAAATAGTGTGTGTGGCTTCCTCCGAGCCCCTCGCAGCTCCGATCTGTCTAAGGCTGGAAATTACGAAAGGTTAATAAGCGGGGTGAGTTTACGAAAACTCGATGTGAAATCCCTACTATAAAAGGACGATCGGTCATATAATAGAATTATAAGTCTAGCCCCACCTTACTTACGGTTTCAGTATCAATTGGGCCTTAGCCCACTATAATGACAGATGCAGATGGGCCTTAGCCCATTACGAGAATAAGAAACATTATCGAACTAGAATCAAAATGAGAATCGAATCGAATCGGTGTGAATCGAATCGAATCGAGAATCAAAATTAGGTGATGTAATTAGAATCAAAATCGAATCGATTGTCGTAATGTAATCAAAATTAGAATATGAATGCAATCCCAACCCAATCCGGTAGTATACACCCCGTACCAACCTTACACCATGTGGGAGACTACTCGACCCACCCAACCGCTACACACCACGAAATTGTAGCGAGGTCGCGGATATTGTGACGAAGTCACCAGATCTGAATATTGTGGCTAGGCCACGGAGCAGATATATATATGTGGCGAAGCCACCAGATTGCAATGAGGCGCGGATATTGTGACAAAGTCACCGAGCAGATATATGTGGCGAGGTCACCAGATTGCAGCGAGGCTGCCAGAACGCTTCCTCCATCAATATAAACCCGTGTCCCATGCAACAGATATACATGTCATGGCATGCAACATACAGAATCAAAATATCATGCCCATACTTGAATCAAACAGTCACGATCAAGTCATTCATATCACCAACATATATTCACAATCAAATCCACAACCACACGGTCAAGTCAGTCACTTGCCCACAAGGGCAAAACAATCATTTAACACCCTAGGGGTAAAATGGTAATTTTATAAATCGAGGGTAAAACGATAATTCTATAAATCGAGGGTAAAACAGTAATTCTGTAAATCGAGGGTAAAATGGTAATTTTATAAATTGAGGGTAAAATAGTAATTCTGTAATCGAGGGTAAAATGATAATTCTGTAAATCGAAGGTAAAACGGTAATTTTATAAATCGAGGGTAAAATGGTAATTTTGTAAATTAAGGGTAAAACAGTAATTCTGTAAATCGAGGGTAAAACGATAATTCTGTAAATCAAGGGTAAAACGCTAATTCTATAAATTGAGGGTACTTTGGTAATTTTTACAAGTCGAAGGTATTTCAATAATTTTACAGGTCAAGGGTATTTCAGTAATTTCACAAATCAGAGGTATTTTGGTAATTTTACAAACTAGGGGTATTTTGGTAATTTTACAAACTAGGGGTACTTTGGTAATTTTATAAACCAAGGGTATTTTGGTAATTCTACCCTACAGGGGCATTTCAGTAATTCTACCCTACAAGGGTATTTCAGTAATGCTAGCCTACAGATATGAGATTCACATAGTCCAACCCAATATTTACTACACAGCCAAACAACTTATCAAATTGGGCCCGTAGGCCCATTAGGCCCATATGGTCTCTTTCGGCCCATCGCGGCCCGAAGTAGCCATCCTACAGCTAGAGTAGCGAGAAAATACACACTTGATTGGAGACGGAGTTAATCCACGCTCCGAGCACTCTTAATGGCCCCAACCCAACCGAAAGCACGCTAGAAAGCGAAAGGATCGACCAAGAAGGGTACCTTTACTCTCCTCATGGTTCTCTCTATTTAAAGCCGACCAGCATCCACTCTTATGTTAGCTTCCGATGTGGGATCCTCTATCATCGAGTTTAAATTCAACACCAACTCTTGCCCTGTTAGCAAAATAAATGCTCTTTGCTTGCCATGGGATTCGAACCCATGCCTCCCCTTAAATGCTCCACACGTTACTTGCCACTAAGCCACAAGGCTTTTTGTGTCACAATTTCTCCAACAATATTCTTAAGGCCTACCTACTACACCCAGGGTTTGATTCAACTTAAACCAAAATTTTTGCTAGAGTCCAAGTTTGAACCCAGGACTTCTCCAACACTTCTCAGCACACTTAACCACTAAAACAAGCCTTCAACTACGAAATTTTCAAGCACAACAGAATATTATAAGCTGCCCTCAACCGCTCCCATGCTTAAGGCCCAAAACTTCTAGGCCCAAAACTTCTAGGCCCAAATTCAGGGTGTTACACCTTGGGCCTTCTAGGCCTGTATTAAGGACGATGTGCATGTGTATGTACAGTTTTGTGTTCAAAAGAAATTTTATGGCTCGAATCTACAAGTATTTTTATGTTCTAGCCCGGTAATGCCCTATACCCGTCCCGGCGATGGATACAGGTAAAGGGTGTTACACTTACACAATATGGTGCCATGGCCATGGAATCTTTTTTAGGGATTCATATCGAAGATCATGTTTTTAGTCCCAAAAAACCCCTTTAGACAACTCTACAGAGATAGACATTGACTCATCATGCTTAAACCCACTATCATCAGAACATTTCGAATAGCATACAACTAAGATGCATATACATAATTTAGAAATCCAGGTGCAACCATACTTCACACTGACTTGCTTGAAGTCAACATATCTATGCCAAGTATGCATATCATTCTCAACAAACATTAGCATGCTTATAGACGTACTTTAATGACAACATATAGGGTCACATATATAGCATATTGTAACCTCAAGGATCACAGCATCATCTTTGAGCTACTCTCTTATAGATTTACTAGTACCATTATCGTATAAACAAGAATCAACATAAAGGCTTACTGACCACCTCCAGACATACCAATGTCCAAAGTGTGAATACTGCAATTAAAGATATGGATTTGAGGTGATGTCTACAAGGATATGAGTTAGGTTGTAATATAGTTTTTACAACAAAGTAGGTGAGTACTCTGAAGATTGTACCCAAGGGAGGCAAGTACTGAATTAACTTTAACCTAAATGCAAATAAATCTAATTATTTTTTTAAATAAATTATATTACTACTAAACATAAAGGAAATATTTTTGGTTTTTTATAATAATGAAAATAACAGTAGAAAAAATAAAGTGAACTTTGGTGAAAGAGTTCTAACATAATCAAATATAAGCATAGGTGATTAGCTCGCTTTGATAATCATAACTAATTCCTATTTCAAGTTTCTACTCAATCAACTAGTCATTACCCTAGCAAGATCTCTCGATCTTCCACTAAACTAATGAGTTGGCAAGAACTACTTATCTCTCGACCTCACAATCCAGACCGGCTTGGGGATAAGGTGTTCCTCGATAGGCTATACCAATTTTAGGTTAATTCTCACCTAAATGACTTCCTGCGGTCGTCAAGCCTAAGGTTTAAGTTCTTCCTTTCCCAAACAGTTGATCCGCTAAGAAAAACATACATAGTAATCATTCAATCATACCTCCACTCACTAATATCCCATAAGAGGACTAGTTCCTCATGAATGTCATGAACACAATAAACTTGATGATAAAGATAAACATAAATAACAAATTAAGAGAAAGGTTTAAGAGAATCCTAAATTGTATTGATTAAAGCATAAAATCCACAATAGTTTGATCATATTTACAACTTACGTTCTCCAAAGAACATAAATAGTAAAGAACTAAAATAAAACGAAAGCCTAAAAGAAAGGAAAAACTTAAAACTAAAATTACAAAAAAAATCTCAAAGTATCCAAACTATCCCTTAAAGAAGTAATTTAAGAGCCTATTTATAGAGTTAAGGTTGTTGTTGTCCTCAAACCTAGATCAGTTGACGTTCTTATTTTTAATTTCCATTGTGTAAACCAAAACGCCCATCTCTCGTAAGTGTTTCCTATGTAAGGTCAATATCGCGACACCCTAGTGCCTGTACCGCGACACTGAAGGCAGTATGCATGGTTCAGGGGTAACTTTAGGAGTGTGCCATAACATTTTAGGGGTATGTCGTGACATCCCATGGTTGTGTCATGGCACAAAAGGCAATATAGCAATTCCAGCATTCTACTCCCTATGTTGCGACATCAAACTCTCCGTTTACTTACTAGTACATTAACTCACCTTTTGGCCTCATTCGACCCCAAGGTTAATAAAAGACTCAAAATACACTTTTTATTGAATTTAAATTAGAATATAAAAACCTAACTAAAACATACATAATGAAAGTGATTGTATTCAAGCTCTTTAAGTATGAGAACTAGTTTAATCTGCTACACCGAATTACGATAGATCAAACCCCCCACACTTAAGTCATTGTTTGTCCTCAAGCAAAGCAAAACAAAAACAGAAAAGTAAATGATGACCCTTAAGCAAGTAGATTACAAACATTGGTTTTGACGTACGTAGCTAGGTATTTTCATATTTACACATAATCTCGACATGATATATAACTGACTTACCACTTTTAATATCAAACACCTTACTTCAGTATATTACAAAGTATACAAACATTAAGGTTTTCAAACATATGAGTCCATCAATAAATTATACAAGTAATTTGATTATCCTATCATACTACAAACAATCATTAATGCAATTACTTGATATGATGTTAATTCATAAATAAGTCTACCTAGATCACATATGGGTTTTCAGCTAGTAATGTTCTGAGGCTTAGGACAGGTATGAGATTCAAGAATAAGAAGCATCAAAATGGTTTCAAGCATGAAAATAGTTTGGCAAATCATTTTCTCCTCTATTCTTCCCCTTAGTAACCCTTACCCACTTACTGCCTTATTTTTCATTCTCTCACCTTCCTTATTTCTCCACATAGGAAGTCACAACATAATACAACAACTACGGCTAGCTGACGAGTTTTGGTGCACTTACAAAACAATTTTTCTACTTTTGTGACTTTGTCACCCTTTTTCCTTTTCAATTCATCTCACTTATAAATGTTTTTACTTTTAAGTATTTTTCTACTCGTTTTTCTTACTTTTGTGAATTTTTCTTTTGTTGCACATATTGGCTAACCTATTATCGCTATATCAGCCTGATCCTTTCTATTTCACTCTATTTTTACAAAATCCATCGTGATGTATCTACTTAACCCTCAAAACGTATGGTTAAACGTCTATAGTCATGTATTTAGGACCAAAGAAAAAGGGTAAATACAAATTAACAATTTTGGCTCAGATTTTGTAAGAAGGTTCTTCAAGAAGTGTTTTTTGACTCAAATATAAGTATTAAGGATGAATAAATAGGGTTAGCCTTTTGCCTCATGTTGTATACCAAACAATGTCTTAGGTCATCCTTAGGTATCTCAATATTCACAAATTTAATCAATCAAATAATCACAAATTTAAACAGTTTAGCATACATAATAGCATTCTCATTTCCCTATATTCTTTATATTATTCAGTATATTCAATTGCTTAATGCCTATTTATAGTGTAATATATAGAACTTAGTAGTCTAAAATTAAAAATTTAAAATAATTCACTATCATACCAAGTTTATAGTAAATACAATCAACATATATACATGCTCCTAACCACTCATTAGTATTTCTACAAGCTCAAGTACACATTTGACAATAAAAAAAGCATAAAAATAAAAAAGAATTCCTATGTTACCCCTTACCCCCCAAACACTTTAGATAGCACATTGCCCCTAATATGCAACCCTGAATAGATAAGGAAAGAAGCTACCCAATATATCATGACATTGCAATGGTCTAATGGTGGGTGATTACATCATTATTCTTTGTAAGTTCAAAAATGCAGTGCTCCTTTCATGTGAGGTTCCTACACAAAAAACTTGAAACCAAAAACAAAGAAAATATGAAAGCCTACTATTAATCTACTCCTACAACAACAAAAATTAAAATTATGCAAGATTAATTACAATCTAGTAATAAAATTTAAAAATTCACTTCAATCATCCTCCTCTTCCTCAAATTCCGTGTCATCTCCTTCCTCTTCTTCTTATTCATCCTCGCTATCTTCTCTTTACTCTCTCCCTTGCTCTTCCTCTTCATGATGAGTCTGCATTGGGCCAAACAGGTCCAACGAATAATTAGGTATTCTCATGTTGTTCATCATGAAAATTCTTGAAGGACCGACCTATTTCTTGCATCCATCATATCATCTCGTCTATTTTTGCACTACTTCTCTTGCCCATTTCTTGCCTAAGTGTCTATTTTACCCATTTGAGAAATGTTTGGACATCCATCTTCTCTTTTCTCCTGTAGTTCCAATCTATAATTTGTTTTCAGTATAGCTCTACATACTGAGTGTCAATGAGTCACTTATCAAGCTCTTTGTTGGGAGCATAAATTGCTCATTTTCTTCGATTGGAACTTCTACAGTTTTGCAAATTGCTATCATGATGTTGGGAAAGAAAATCTTGAACTTCTGGCCACTCACAGAATACTTCGTACTTTGATGGATCCATTGCCCTATGCATATCTACTTCTTCTGGGTTAATGTCTTTGAATTTCGTGTAAAATCTTTGTTCCTTGTAGATGTTGGTCCTTTCCACCTGCACTTTGCTGCACTTAAAATGAAAACACAAAAGATAGTAGAAAATAAAGTTTAAGGTTTAAGTGTAATGAGAGATTTTTGAAAGATTTTATGGTTAGGAGAAGTTTCAAAGGGAGATTAAGGTTAAAGATGAGTTAAAAGTGATTTAGGATTTAAAATTTTGGGGTTTTTTAAGTTGAAATCAGGTTAAAATTAGGTTAAAGCTGACAAGCTCCATGACCGGGATGGGTTGGCCCTACAGAAAATTGCATCAATGTCACGAAATAGGGGTTCTGTGTCGCAACAACACTGACAGTTTCCCGATGTCACAACATCAGGGTTCGATGTCATGACACACTCTGAAATTTTTGAGCCTTAAGGTATTTTGCCTATTGTGTCACGACACAGAGGTGCCGTGTCGCGACATTGAGCCAGTTTGCTTGATTTCTTAGAATCTATGAGCGGTGTTATTACACAAAAGTGCTGTATTATGACACCGACTCTATTTCAGCCCCGATTCTCAACTTTTAAAGTGTTTCAAATCTTATTAAACAAAAACTTAAATAAAAATTAAATTCAATTCAAATCTACCAGTTAGTTAAAAATACAAATATATATATAAAGTTAAAATTCAATTCAGAAATGTCAAGTCTTGCTACTGGATCCATTCGTTAGGTCGAGCAACATACACATGGATGCTCTTCATGTTCTTTTTCGATCAATATTCATCCATCATCTTTGTACCACTCCACCTTCCTCCGCTTGTCCTTCTCTTTAAAATTTTTATTTTTATATATATTTTAAAGCATTGTTTCCTTAGTTTTTCCCTATGTTCTTCATTCTTTCAATGACCACATTTAAAGATTTTAATTTCACCATTTATTCTTATTGTTAACTCATTATTTTCTAGGTTAACGGTGGACCTCGATGTTGCTAAAAATGGTCTACCCAACAGAATGGGTATTTCACGGTCCTTTCCATAATCTAGAATAACAAAATCAACCAGGATGATAAAGCTCCTTACCTTAACTAACACATCTTCAAGTACTTCTTTAGGCTGTATTGAAGACCTGTCAACTAGTTGTAGTGTAATTTGCTTGTTTTTCAGCTCTTTTAACTTGATTTTTTAATAAGTAGATAACGTCATTAAATTAATACTAGTTCTTAAATCACATAGTGTCTTACTGAAGTGAATATCCCCTATCTTAATTGGTATTATAAAAATACTTGGGTCTTTTATTTTTGGGGGTATTTGTTTGGATATAATCGCATTACATGAGGCGCTTACGCTAACTTTCTCTCATATTTTTATTTTCCTATGCCTAGACATAATTTCTTTTAAATACTTGGTGTATTTAGTATCTTTTTTTTAATTAAGTAAATTAGAGACAAGTTAGCATTAAAGGATTTAAATAAGTTTAGAAAAGCTACAAATTCTGCCTCATCCTGTCTTTGTTTTTCTTCTAACTATGAAAGGAATGGTATCTTTGCCAATGTAGGCTTCTTTATTGGCTCTTCCTCCGACTCAGCTATCGACATGGCTGCTTCTTCTGGTTCTTGTTCCTTCTCAGCTTCCTTAGAGTTAGGGGTGTTCAGTCGATTAACCGACTGATTAACTGACCCGAAATAACATTAACCGAATTAACCGACCCTTCAAAATTTTTAACCGTTAATCGAACAAAAATTTTTTCAAAAAAATTAACCGAAATAAAACTTTTCGGTTAATTCGGTCGGTTAACCGAATTAACCAAAAATTATATTTTTTTTATTTTTGGTTAAAATAAGTACAAAATTAACCGAATTAACCGAATTACCTGAATTACCCAAATTAACCGAATTAACCGAATTATTTGTATAAAATTATATGTTTTTTATTTTTAGTTTTAGATTTTTATTTTTATTCATTAAATTATTTGTAATTTTTATGATTGGGTTGGGTAATTGGGTCGGGTTGGGTTGGGTACTTGGGTTAATATACATTAGATTGGGTATTTGGGTTTATGTTGGAGTGTATAGTGGACTATTTATATATTATAATTTTATTTATTAATTTTTTCGGTTAAACCGAAAAAATTTGATTAACTTAATGGTTTTGAATCGAATTAATCGTTAACCTAAAACTCAAAAAATTATTAACCGACCCCCGACCAAATTAATTCGGTTAACCGACCGATTAACCAAATTCGATCTGTTAACTGAATTTTTCGGTTTTACCTGAATTTTGCACACCCCTACTTGGAGTTCTCTTGAAGATCCTTAGAATCCTTTTTATTCTTCTCGTGAGCTAGTTTTTCTAGGTTACTCAGTACTTTACCCGAACAGAGTGTAATTTCTTTCACATGCTCCTTTCTTTCTCTTCGAAGATTATTCTCTGTGTTGTTTTAGCTTCTAGTGCCAATTTGTCTTTTGATGTCTCCCATCATACTCGTCAATTAGCTCATTTAGTCTTCCATCTAATTTTGAACATATGTGCACATCCAACCCGTTATAGAACATCTGCAGCCTCAACCACTTGGTAATTCATGATGTGAGCATTTTTGTATTAGCATTTTAAAACACTCTCAAGCTTCGTGAAAGCTCACTCCTTCTAACTATTTAAATATAGTGATCTCCTTCCTCAGTTGGACTGTTTTGGTAATAGAAAATAACTTTTGAAGAAATTTTTCTGTGAGTTTATCCCATGTCATGATAGATCCTGGTGCCTACGAGTCTAAACAAGTAAACGTGTTATCAATTAAGGAAAAATGGAACAACCGAAGATGAATAGCGTCATTTGTAACACCCCTAGCCCGTATCCGTCGCTGGATTAGGGTTAAGAGGCATTACTGAACATTTTACAGTTCATATAGTCATGCACTATATATATATATATATATATATATATATATATATATTACAAATCAGAATTTTAATCACATCATAGCTTACAATTTAATCAAATATTAAGTCTAAATAAATTATGTCGTTCACAACTCATTTCAGATAAAATGTAATCCAAAATGTATCAAAATAATTTATTTATACGTATATATATATATCAAGTCAAATAATTACACTACTCAAATAACTATCTAGAACTTACTAATAATGCACCATTAGAATTTGAAACTTTCTTATACATATTTATTGATTTTGGTTAACTAACAAATCACATAGTCAAACATATTCTTTTACTTCACTCAATAATCATATACCAAATACATCTCATATAAATGACATATATTTCAATTTGCTAAATCATTATGTGATATAACTTATTACACATTCATTAATGTTTAATAACTGAATCACTTGATCAACACTAATTTACTATATATATATATATATATATATATATATATATATATCAAATAGATTATGTACCGCACATATAGCTTCACCACATTATAAACAAGGGCATACTAATATAATCAAGAACCAATTTACCAGTCAAGCAACTACCTTATTTTATCTTCAGCATTTGACCGAACATATTTAATAATTAAATCTAATTATTTAAAATCAACTTCACATAAGTATCTAATCATAGATTGAACCACACTCAAATTATCCAAATATTCCATATATATATTTATTAAAGCTAATACATTCGTACCACTTCCAAGGTCATTAATCAATTTCAATACTCAAAAAACATATCATAAATGTCTCGCATCCAAAACTCATAGCATGAAAATCAAAATGAGCTCAACCCATAATTTAATCAAAACCAAACTCAAGCATAATAATTAAGCCATTTTCAAAGCATGAAACACCTACCACACACATCATCTATTCATAATACTTATTACTTTAACTAAAATGAATTTAACTCACAAACAAGCATAATCGAATTATCAAAACCAACCTCACTAAACATTTTAATTAAACACACATAAGACCAAGTCTAAGCATAAATAATGAATTCACATATGTATACCTTATCTTAATACAAACACATGCCTACTAATTTAACATGCTTATGATCGATTCTACCATGCCACATATAAGGTCAAAAACCAATATTAATATATAATCACATAGCACAAATTATAATTATTCATAGCATACGGCATCTTGACCAAAATAGACTTTAACCATAACTAAACCGAAACCAAGATCAAGCAAGGTAGTTAAGCCATTTTCGCATAGCTAATATACAAATATTTTCAAAATAACTAACCCCGAAACCAGCCTATACATGTCATAATTTAAGTTTAGTTTATAAGGTACCAAAACACTAGATAGTGTGATGAACTTGGCTGACAGTCCTTGAGCTTGTAGCTTGGCTCCAAAATCTATAAAACAGTGTAACATAACACACTGAGTAAGCTATCACAGCTTAGTAAGTCATAAGCAAATAAATAACCAATGATGGTATCAAATTAACTAAACTAAACCAGTTTATTTTATCTTTTCACATTTAGATCCAATCATATATATATATATATATATATATATATATTAAGTATATATAAACATATATAATCATTTTGATTTATATTATCACCTTGACCGAATGTTTATAAAGCCAAAATTAACATATTATCATTTAACCTTCAAGGTTGAATATTCATTATATACCTAGTTCACATACACAAATACAAAACTCACATGTCTTAATATAATTCCATTCACATATGTTAACCATATAACCGAATATATATCTCATCATTTATACACATGTACATAAGAACTATTCATAATATGCTTACTACTCATTCACCAAACCAAATACACATATCATATACACATATTTTCTTAATTTGCACTTTACAATATTAGTAACAAATACCCAAGGTTTTTACTTACCTTTTCTTAAGTAGATAACAAGTTAATTCATACCTGACATATAGCTCATTTTACACATTTGAACTTATTATACCTTTGCCCGATGAACCACTCGGAATTGGACATAAGTCGTACAATGCCAACATCCCAGACGTCGTCTTACATGTAGTCACATATCGATGCCACTGTCCCAGACAAGGTCTTACTCGTAAACACATATCGGAATCACATATCGATGCCAAGGTCTTACTCGTACATATATATCGGAATCCTATGTCATGACATATGTATCCTAACTATTCTTAAGGTTCATACGGGGCTTTCAAACATCGTAACTCAGCCAAAACGAATTTGGAAATGTAGTAACCAACCCTTTTCACATTCGGCCATAACAAATATAAATTCATACATTTCATAACAGCATGTATCTCTAGCATTTAACTACAATTAAACACGTCTATTTGCTTATAAATTTACCACGGACGTTATAAAACAGAACAAGGCATCTAGTCGACAACTTTTGTTTTCCTCCGATTCAAATTCGATTTAGTCCAAAAACACATAAATGGGCAAATTAACATTTTACCCCTAACATTTACACCTTTTACAATTTAGTCCCTATTGCACAAAACACAAAATATACAAAATTTCGAATACCCATGTTGGGCAGAATTTTACCCACTTTCATACAAATCCATATATTTCATTTATCTCACATTTTAGTCCCTCAAATTATTATTTTTGCAATTTAGTCCTAATTACTCAAGATCATAAAAAACTCCAATACAAAACTTTTAATCAAAAACATATCTTTCATATTTCATCATCAAACAACAAAAATCACAAGCTCTCAACAATGGCACAACTCAAAATATTCACCAAAAGAAAAAATTTAAGCATGGGTTTTGTAGTACTCGAAGCAACGATCTCAAAAACGTAAAAATTATCAAAAACTGAGATAGAACTTACCTTGAATCAAGTTAAGAAAGATGGCCGAACCTAGATTTTCTTATTTCTTTTCTTTTGTTTCTTATTTTGGTGGGTGAACATAATAATATGATAGCTTATTTTAATCTTATGTTTTATTATAAACATTTTATTACATAATTTACCTTTTTAACCTTGTTTAATATCATTCATACTTCACCTTCCTATGGCCGAATGTGTCCATGCAAACATCCAAGGGTATAATTGCATTATAAACACCCCACATTACAAAGACAACCACTATTTGGCCTTTTACTACTAACTTTTCAATTTTCATTTTATGCGATTAAGTCCTTTGATTTAATCAGACACCCAGACGATAAAATTAAATTACGAAAATTTCACAGATATAAATTCACACAAAATAAACACAAAAAATTTTAAATATTTTTCTGACTCAAATTCGTGGTCCCAAAACCACTGTTCTGATTAGGGTCTAAATCGGGCTGCTACAACTCTCCCCCTTAGGGATTTTCGTCTCCGAAAATCTTATCAGTGAATAGGTTTGGATAGCGTTCTCTCATTGCATCTTCTGGCTCCCACGTTGCTTCCTTAACCCCGTGTTTACACCATAGTACTTTAACTAAAAAAATCTTCTAATTTCATAACTCTTTAATCCCGTGAGCCAAAATACGAATCGGTTCTTCCTCATACGTCATATCGGGCTTAATCTCAATCTCAGACGGACTAATCAAATGTGAATGGTCAGATCAATATCTACAAAGTATCAAAACATGGCATACATTGTGGATCTTTTCTAACCTAGGTGGCAACAATAGTCTGTAAGCAACTGGCCCGATACGCTCTATTACCTCATACGGTAGAATAAACCTCAGACTCAATTTGCCTTTGCGACCAAATCTGAGTATTTTCTTCCACTGTGAGACTTTCAAGAAAACTTTATCTCCGATCTAAAACTCTATATCTTTACGTTTCAAGTCTGCATATGATTTCTAACAATCTGATGCCGCTTTTAGACTTTCACAGATCACTTTCACTTTTTGCTCAGTTTCTCTGATTAAGTAAACCCCGTGTATCTTATTTTACTGAGCTCAGTCCAGTACAATGGTGTACAACATTTACGACCGTACAAACCCTTATAAGGTGCCATTTTCATACTCGATTGAAAGCTATTATTATACGTAAATTCAATCAGAGGTAGGTGCCGTTCCTACGTACCTTCGAACTTGAGAATGCAACATCTCAACATATCCTCAAGTATTTGAATGATTCGCTCAGACTGTCCATCTGTTTTCGGATTGAAAGCAGCACTGAAATATAATTTCATACCTAGTGCATCTTGCAGCTTCTTCTAAAACTGTGATGTAAATCTCGAATCTCTATCCGAAATAATAGATATAGGTACACCATGTAATCCTACAATTTGAGAAACATACAATTCAGCCAACTTATTAAGCGAGTATTCTGTATGTATCGGAACAAAATGAGCCTATTTAGTCAATCTATCCACAATAACCCAGATTGCATCTTTCTTGCTCGGTGTTAACGGTAAACCAGATACAAAATCCACAGTAACTCTGTCTCATTTCCACTCAGGTATCATGATCGGCTGAAGCAATCCAGAAGGTACTTGATGCTTGGCTTTTACTTGTTGACAAATTAAGCATTTTGAAACAAAGCTAGAAATGTCTCGTTTTATACCATGCCACCAATAAAGTTATTTTAGATCATTATACATCTTCGTACTACCTGGGTGAACAGAAAATCGGCTGTTGCGAGCTTCATTCAAAATCATCTGAATCAACTCTGAATTCCTCGAGACACATATTCGGTTTCTGAATCTCAAACAGTCATCAGTATCAACTCTGAATTCTGAATTAGCATCTATCTCACACTGAGCTCGTTTTGCCAATAATTTATTATCAACCTTTTGGACATCACATATTTGTTGAACATAATAGTCTTACTTTCAATTCAACTATTACCGAACCATCATCAGACATAGCCATATGTGCAGTCATTGCACGCAAAGAAAACAGTGATTTTTGGCTTAAAGCATCAGCGACAACATTAGCCTGTCCCGGGTGGTAGTCAATCACAAGCTCGTAGTCTTATAGCAATTCTAACTATCGACATTGTCTCAAATTCAGATCTTTCTAAGTCATCAAGTATTTCAGGCTTTTGCGATCAGAATAAACATGACATTTCTCACCAAACAGATAGTGACGCCAAATTTTCATCGCAAACACAATAACTGCCAATTCTAGGTTGTGCATCGGATTGTTCTTTTCATGTGGCTTTAACTGTCTCGATGCATAAGCTATAACTTTGCTCTCTTGCATCAAAACACAGCCCAAACTATTTAAAGATGCATCACAATAAATAACAAATTCTTTACCCAATTCTGGCTGAACTAGTACTGGAGCTTCGGTCAAAAGGGCTTTCAACTTATCAAAACTTTTCTGGCACTTCTCTGACCACTCAAACTTAACATCTTTCTGTAACAACTTCGTCATCGGAGCTGCAATCATAGAGGAACCTTTCACAAACTGTCTATAATAACCAGCAATTCCAAGAAAACTTTAGACTTTAGAAACATTTCTTGGAGATTTCCAATCGAGTATAGCTGAAATTTTACTCGAATCAACCCGAATACCCGATGCTGATACCACATGACCCAGAAAACTGACTTCACTTAACCAGAACTCACATTGACTGAATTTCGTATACAACTGCTTATCTCGCAAAGTCTATAACATATCTGGTTGGGGAGGATCTTTTCATTACATATCAGATCTTGTCATCACATTGAAATGGGCTCAGCCCACACCGATCTCGATCATCAGATTCGGCTAAGGCCCTAACTGAAACTAAACCGTTACTGAATTAGGCATAGGCCCAAACTGTTTATCCTCACTAATTGATTATTTGATATGGGATTACACACTGAGCTTTCATAACTTACCTATTTGTTTATCTATACAGGTAATCCCCAGACTTAGGCGAGTCAATGCAGCGAGGGACTCGAAGGTGGCCACACAACCACGCAGATTTCTCATTGGGTTTTTAAATTATAAGTAGTTTTATTTTGGGTATTTTTAATGTAATAAGGCCTTTTTAAATTTTTAAGCTTTAATTTGAGGTTTTACTTATTTGGATTTATATCTATTAGTAGTCAGAAACGGGTTTTTGAAAAGATAAATGTTTTTTTTCAAAACACCACGTTTATGCAACGTGTTTTGAATGCTTCTGCAAGAAATAATGTTTTAAAATTAATATCAATTTAATATGATTAACTTATGCCAAACAACTTAAGTTTTGAATGGGAACGAGACATTCTAAAATTTTCGTTGAGATCACAAAGAGGTTAAATATATAGAACGGGTTTTTCAACGATGTTATACTTTGCGAAAAACACTTCAATGTGACATTGCTAGATTTGGCCATAACATCTGGGCCGGGTTTGGGGTGTTACATTGGTCACAGGTGGAGATGAAGACCTCGGGCTAGAACGTTAAAAGCCCCACTCTCTTCCAGAATATCCTGTAGAGGTGGTAACACGATCATAATACCTCTTTAAGTTCTTAGAAGCAAATGATTGTGACTTACTCATAGTTCTTTTTCCAAAAACCCGAGCCTCTCTTTCAGCTTGTTTCTTCTCTTTAATCAATTCCTCAGCTTTGTATGCTTAATCAGCTAACACTGCAAATTCCCTTATTTTGAGAATTCCAATCAATAACTTGATATCCTCATTTAAACCCTCTTCAAAGCGTTTACACATTTCAGCCTCGGTTAAAACCCATTCTCATGCATATTTTCTAAACTGAACAAACTCTCGTTCATATTCGGATACAATTATGTTTCCCTACTTGAGTTCTAAAAGTTCTTTCTTTTTCTAATCCATGAATCTCTGACTAACATATTTCTTGCTGAATTCAGCCTAGAAGAATTCCCATGTAACATTTTCTCTCGGTACCATTGAAACTATGGTATTCCACCAATGATAAGTCGTATCATTCAACAGAGATACTACACATTTCAGACATTCAGCAGGTGTACAGGATAATTCATCAAAAACCCAGATAGTATTTTCTAGCCAAAACTCAGCTCTTTCCGAATCATCATTTGCGATAGCTCTAAATTCTTCCACCCTATGCTTGCGGATTTTATCTACTGGAGGCTTACCAATTATAAAAGGTTCAGCACCCTATGGTGCCTTAGGAACCGGTTGAGGAGCACTTGGGGAAGGTCGTTGTACAGCGGGGTTTGTTCTTAAGTACTCGGTAAACCATTCATTCATCAATTGAAAGAAGGCCTATTTTGCCTCATCACCTCGACCCTCGGACATGGGCCTTTCACTACCAGACATTGACGCAACTCTTTGGACTGAAGTTGAAGCATTGCTCTCAACTTTCTGGGATTTAGCTCTAGCTCGGTTGGAAGCCATTACCATATGAAAAACACATTTAAAATGATCAAGAGTCATCACACTATTACAATTTATACAAAAGCATGTATAGCTAAACTCTTGTTTGGCTACGTCAAATTCGATAATCAGCTAAATCGTAGCTCTGATACCACTAAATGTAACACCCTTAACCCGTATCCATTGTCAAAATAAGGTTTCAGAGCATTACCTGAACTTTAAAAACATTTTACAAATAATTTATGTAAATTACTATTCATTAATTGAGATCATTCAAAGCGTCCCTTAATTGGATCCTCACTATTAGAATCGAGTTGGGACTTAATTGGGAGCTCTAACAATATTTCGTGAAATTACAAAAGTTTTCCAAGGTGCAGGGCTCACACACCCATGTGGTCTAAGGGACACGCCCGAGTAACCCTAGGACACGCCTGTGCTAAGAGCTGTGTTTGACCCTGTGTAACTCTCTGACTTGTGCACACAGCCATGCCACATGCCCATGTGCTAGGCCGTGTGGTTAATTAATTTAATTCAAAATTAGGTGTAGATTTCACATGGCCAAGACATACGCCTGTGTTCTAGGCCGTGTAGCACACACGGCTAAGACACACGCTCGTGTCTCTGCTCGAGTGCTCAATTTTGAGCATTCTGTTTCTCAAAATTAAGGTGCAAGGGACACACGGCCCAACCACATGCCCATGTTACCAGGCGGTGTGTCATACACGTCTAGACACAAGCCCGTACGTCTACCGTGTGGACAAAATAAAGCTATTTCCTAGCCTCATTTGTCACCCAAATTTAATGTTTTCCTGCACTAAAACATACCAAGATTCCAACAAATTCAAGCATTCAAATTAAGCAATTTCCATCATTCAGCATGGCAAACCATTACATGCCTACATGCTCACAATCTTACCTTGATTTAGTCTATATATTAGACATAATTTGATTAACTACTTAATATATATTTAGCTACCATAGCATGAGATTACAAGTATATCAAAACAACCATTACTAGACATTCCAATGGCTAGTTTACAAGGATCGTTATCAAGCTACTAATGGTCAAGTTGTCCTATACATGCCATTATACCAAAATGATTTTACTAAGTATACCCAAAATAACTAGTTGATAATGTGATGATACCCCAATGATCTCCAACCTTCTCGAGCTTCCGAGCACTATAAAATAGGGGAAAAATAAAATGGAGTAAGCATTACATGCTTAGTAAGTTCGTATAACAGAAACTAAACTTACCAATCCCGTTTATTAAATCTAAGCATACTATATCGTGTTTTCCATCCATTTGGATAAATTTCCTAGCGCATACATTCAATCAAACATGTTAGTCACCAAAATCTTCTTATCAATCAAGTAAGCATAGATGAGCTCATCATGCAATATTCTTTCAAGTCATTATCATTTCATCTTATAATTCTCATGCCATGTCAAAAGTTTTATGTTTTTTGAATCATTGAAATTCTGATGGATGCTCAAGTAGTACACTCGAGGTGTACAATTCAACAATCCGTCAATTTATTATTCAAGGGTACCCATTCTTAATCAACGAACACACTCTCAAGCCACATATCGTATAACAATATTACCAATCCAAGCTAAATCCTTTATATAACATAAGCTTAAAAGAGCTCAATTAGGATTACCAGTCTAGGCTAAACCCTAATCGTAGAGTATAGTCAAGATTTATCATATCAGGATTAACTGTCCGGGCTAAATCCTTTTTATAACAAGGTCAATAGGTTTACTCACCCGAGCTAAATCCCATCCACAACAAATGTAGGACCTTATTCGTTTCGGGGAAGCACATATATTCATCGGAATTCAATATTCAATCGGGACTTAACCTTTTTTCTCATCATATCAAGCATGTATTAAATTTCTCATTATAGCATTCAAGTAATGAACATCAATATAAGTCACATTCCATACAACACAACATTCAATTAAACATATTTACATGCTCGATTAAGTTACACGAACTTATCTCGACACTTGTTCGCGTATAAAATCTACTAATTTGAAACCTTTTCTTTTCCTCGGTCTAACCTCGAATTTATGTTGTCTAGATCTATATAAATAGCTTTAATCATCAATTTCATATATTTCATATTTATTTGGACTCAACTTACATCTTAGGCAAAATTACCATTTTGCCCCTAACTTTTCCACAAATTCCAATTTCGTCCCTAGGCTTAGAAAATGAAACTTGTACAATTTTCTCCCTATTGCAAACCTAACCAAAATCCCATTACAAAATTTATAGCACATGTATTCATAAAAATTCAAAATTTTTCTTCAATTTCACAAGTTTACATTTTAGTCCCTAAATCATGTTTTCATTAAAAATCACTTTGTAAAAGTTGTTTATCTATCAACAACCTTTCATTTTCTACCATGAATTTCTAATTTTCAGTATATGCATCCATGACCCATTTTCGATACTTTGATAACTTTTCAAATTAATCCCCCAAATAGATAGATTAAGCTATCCCGGTTTCAAAAATATCAAAATTACTATAAACGGGATACGAAAACTTTCCCAATTAATCCTTGAAAGTTTATTTTCTCTCTCCTAGGGTTTCCATATAATTTGGGGTTGAAGATGAAAAAATAAGATGATATTTCTTTTTATCCTTTGTTAATTAACTAATTATTTCAATTTCCAATTTAGTCCCTACTCTTTTCTAATTTTTCCATGGATGAGTCACCAAAAATCTACATACTTTTCTTTAATGGTCTAATTATCATATAAGGACCTCTATATTTGAATTCTATAGCTATTTAATCCTTATAGCTACTAGAATTCAACTTTCACATTTTATGCTATTTAGTCCTTCTCGTAATTAAGCACTTAATCGATAAAATTTTCGTATCAAAATTTTCACACGACATGTCTATCATAATATGAACCATATAATAAAATAATAATAAAATTTGTTTTCAAATCATATTTATGGTCCCGAAATCATTATTCCGATTTCACTTATTACATCAGTGATCATAACTAATTCCTATTTCGTGTTTCTACTCAATCAACTAGTCATTACCCTAGTAGGGTCTCTTGATCTTCCACTAAACTAATGAGTTGGCAATAGCTACTTATCTTTCAACCTCACAGTCCTAGAATCGACTAAACGTGTAGTTCTTATACCACTAAATGTAACACCCCTTACCTAGTCTAATCGTTGGACCCGAGTTATAGACTACTACACTCAAAGTCAGGACAGAACGAATTCAATTCACATTGATTATTTTCAAATAAACATGAATCATACAATCATAATCAAATCAATGAATAATTACCAAATATAATATTTCTTAACCTTATATGAGTTTACATAAGCTCTAGTATCAACCTAGAAATTAAATAGAACTAATTCGCAATATTTCCAATCTTAAAAATCAATTATTGTTAGAGTATGCCCAAAGATTAATCATGAGATGGTTGTAATTACATATTCAATTTATCTCGTTATTAATATAAGGCATTGTCATTATTATTTTAGTTTCTTTTTCTATGTATATAAATCAATTGATCAATAATATAGCCCTATGATTATTCTGAAAAGATTTTTAATACTTAATCAACTATTATTGTGGGCTTTGACAATAATATACATTGAGACTCATGTATAGTTTATTGATGAAGAAGTGTCGTAATTGACATAGGGATGTCAAAATCAATACATGAGCATGTGTTAGAGAACAACATACTGGACTGACCCGCCATGAGTATGTTTCTTGGATTATTATTTAATAGTCATAAATATTACTCATAGTGATAACTATGTATATGATTCTTAGACTTGAGATCATCATTGCCCCACCATCGTGAGCTATATATTTTAATATAGTCAAACGTAGTCGAGCTATAAAGGTGATGTTGGATATACCATAATCCATGTAATGGGGTATGATAGATCAAGATAGGAATTATCCCTTCTACATAATGAGAGTAATATCTCGGGTCACTAGATGAAGTAAGACTAGAAATGCATGGCTTTACTCAAATAAGTTGATATGAGATGTCACACTTTTTTATTGAACACTTATTTATTTGACCTAATCTATTAGAAATATCAAGAAATATGATCTTGGACTTTACAAGTGTGACTATACCATAACTTGTGTTCAGTCTAAATATAAAGGATAAAAAGATATCATACATGAAAAGTTTATCACAGAAAGGATATGACATTATGTTGAAAGGTCAGAATAGTGAGTTACTCCATGTTGAATCTGATAAATTAGATGGGTTATCTAATGTGATTTCAACAATATCAGTACAAAAGTATGTTAGAAAGGGTTATGAAGCTTATCTTGTATATGTGTTGGACACTAAAGTATCTGAGTCAAAAATTTAGTCAGTGCTAGTTGTATATGAATTTCCTGATGTATTTCTAGAAAAGTTACCTGGTTTACCACCGGTTAGAGAAGTGGAGTTCTCTATAGATCTTGTCCCGATAACAACATCTATATCTATAGCACCTTATAGAATGGCTCCTACCGAATTAAAGGAGTTGAAAGCACAATTACAAGAGTTGATTGATAGAGGCTTTGCTCAACCCAATTTTTCACCATGAGGTGCACCAGTTCTATTTATAAAGAAGAAAGATGGATCATTGAGGTTGTGTATTAATTATAGACAGCTTAACAAAGTTACAATAAAGAACAAGTATCAATTGCCTCGAATTGATGATCTCTTTGACCAGTTGAAAGGTGCTACCATATTTTCAAATACTGATATCCGTTCTGGTTACTATCAATTACGGGTAAAAGATTTAGATCTGCCAAGGACAACTTTTAGAACCAGGTATGGACATTATGAGTTTCTTTTGATGCCATTCAGTTTGACAAATGCACCTGCAATATTTATGGATCTTATGAACAGAATTTTCAGACCTTATTTAGACAAATTTGTAGTGGTATTCATTGGTGATATTTTGGTTTATTCCCGAGAATAAAATGAACATGCTGAACATTTAAAAATTGTGCGGCAAACATTACATGAAAAACAGTTGTATGCTAAATTTAGTAAATGTGAATTTTGGCTACGGAAAGTTGGTTTTCTTGGACATATTGTATCTACAAAGGGTATTCGAGTAGATCCAAGTAAATTTCAGCTATTGTCAATTGGAAGCCACTGAAGAATGTATCTGAAGCCTGAAGTTTTCTAGACTTGCTGGATATTATCGGAGGTTTTTAAAAGTTTTTTCAATGATAGCTTCTTTAATGACTCGATTGTTACAAAAAGATGTGAAGTTCGAGTGGTCTGATAAGTGTCAACAGAGCTTTGATAGATTGAAAGCCTTATTGACAGAAGCACCTGTGTTAGTTCGACCTAAATCAGGTAAGGAATTTATAATTTAGAGTGATGCATCATTAAATGGTTTAGGTTGTGTTTTGATGCAAGAAGGTAAAGTAATAGCCAATGCTTCAAGATAGCTAAAACCACATGAAAGAAATTACCCGATACATGATCTGGAATTGGCAGCAATTGTGTTTGCATTGAAAATATGGCGACATTATCTGTTTGGTGAAAAATGTCATATATTCATGGATCACAAAAGTTTGAAGTATTTGATGTCGCAGAAAGATTTGAATTTGAGACAACACAGGTGGCTTGAGTTATTGAAAGATTATGATTTAGTTATCGATTACCATCCGAGAAAAGCCAATGTGGTTGTTGATGCTCTGAGTAGAAAATCTTTATTTGCTTTACAAGCACTGAATACCCGATTATCGTTGTCTGATGATGGTTCAATTATAGCTAAATTAAAAGCTAGACTGACACTTTTGGAGCAAATCTCTGAAGCTCAGAAAGATGATGGTAAGTTACAAGTAACATGGATACATTGTGAATTGACTTCTGATTCAGAATTTCATATCGAGACTGATGGTTGTTTGTTATTCAAAGGCAGAACATGTGTACCAGAAAATTCAGAATTAGTACAGAAGATTTTGAATGAAGCTCATAATAGTAACATGTCTATTCATCCTGGTAGTAATAAAATGTATAATGATCTAAAAAAGATATACTGGTGGCCAGGAATGAAATAGGATATTTCTGAATTTTTATCTAAATGTTTGATATGTCATCAAGTAAAAGCTGAACATTAGTTACCTTCGGGGTTATTACAGGCAGTTATGATATCGGAATGGAAATGGGAAAGAATTACTATGGATTTTGTATCGGGGTTACCCCTGTCTCCAAAGAAAAAAGATATCATTTGAGTAATTGTTGATCAGTTTACAAAGTCTACACACTTTATTCCTGTACGTATGGATTTTTCTTTAGATAAATTGGTTGAATTATATGTCTCTGAGATTGTTAGATTACATGGAGTACCTGTTTCGATTATTTCAGACAGAGATCCTCGATTTACATCCCGATTCTAGAGCAAATTGCAAGAAGCTCTGGGTACACAGTTACACTTTAGCACTGCATTTCATCCTCAGACAGATGGTCAATCTGAACATGTAATACATGTGACACCCCGAATGTGACCCTAGTCGGAGAGTGGTTTCGGGACCACGAAACCGAGTCACAAGAATAATTAAGTGTTATATTCCGTGCTTATTGTATGTGGAATTGGTATGCGTAAATATTTCGTATCTCGATTTTTATTAATTAGGTGCTAATTTATAAGAAAGGACTTAGTAGTGAACTTTGAAAGTACGATAGGGAAATATGTGATGACTAATTAAAGCATGCATGCAAAATAATGGACTTGCATGTCAAATTTCCCTTTTACAAGTGATGGCCGGCCATGACAAAGTGATATGGGCTAAACATGTCATGAAACATGTTTTGTTGGGCATTAGGGAGAAATCATAAACAAATAAGCATGGGTAAGAAAAGAATGAAAAAAATGTGTGTGAGAGAGTAGCATTCCCCATTGCCGTGCAACCAAGAAGAGAAACAAAAAATTTTGTAACACCCTAACTCGTGACCGACGCCGTGTCGGACACGAGGGTTAACGAGACAAATCCTCTTAAAGTACCGACCAATTTGGCATTTCTGGACAGGCTGGAAAACTGCGTCACCGTCGCCTTAAAATCATATCTCGAGTTCCAAAACTCGGAAACTGGTTTCGTAAATTTTCCCTGAATTTAGACTCATATACCCATCCATGGATTTATTTTTAGAATTTTTGGTTGGGCCAATTGGTACAGTTTATTAGTTAAATTCACCCATGTTACAGGGATCGACTGCTCTGACCTCCGCGCGTTACAACTTGAATATCTTTCTGTACAGGGCTTTAATACTGGTGCCGTTTGTTTCTAATGAAACTAGACTCAAAATGGAATCTGTAAATATAAGGCATGACTCCTAATTCTTTCTGGATAATTTATGGTAAATTTTCAAAGTCGCGACAGGGGACCCAGAAATCGTTCTGGCCCTGTCTCACGAGAACTTTAATATCTCCCAGTATACTGCTCATATGGTCGTTTCGTTTCATCCATATAAAATAGATTCATCAAGGATCAGTTCCATAATTTACTCACTATTTAATTCTACTTATACTATTTTTAGTGATTTTTCAATCTCATCTCACTGCTGCTGTCCGCAACAGTTACTGCAGTAGACTATGCCAATTTCATGAATTTTTCCTTGGCCTTAATCATCCATCATACATGACACAAATTATGGCCACCTTAACAAAATTTGAGTTTCTAAGACTCGTGGCTATAGGTTCTAGCATCCCACTCGACGACCACATAGGCCATTTTCACATGGCTTAAAGTTTACAACCCACAATTCGACAAAATATAATAGCCTATACATGCCAAATGTTCTTCAACAACAAAAACAATACCACAAGATTTCAGCGGTGTGATGACTTCAACGACGGTTCCGAGCACGCAACAATACGAGTCCAAGAGACCTAAAATGGGTGACAAGAAAACACCGAGTGAGTTTACAACTCAGTAAGTCATAAGCATTCGTCAATCCATCGATAAAGTTACTACTACATGTACAACAAATGAGGCTAGGTACTCGTCCATATCGAATCTATACCATAATACCTCGGACCTTTTGGTCCAATCTAAATACCAATTCATACATCCACATTTCATATTCTACACAACAAGATAATCAAGCATTTTTACACATTAACTCATTTTCCAGCACAACCATACAATTTCAATCATCACATAGATTTAAGGCTTACCAAATTCAACCCCAAGCATGAACGTATTACCTATTCGTCATGAGCTCAAGGTACTTACCGATCCGCTGTCCATACTCACTCGATGGAGACACACCCTCCATATAATTGTTCGATTGGAGATATTTATATATATATAGAATGCGCACACACGATTGCTTAATACTCGATTTCGCACACTTAGTGCCATGCGATTTAGGCCCCACACAGTGCCATGCCCTTGAGCTCGCACACTTAGTGCCATATATTTCCAGCATGCACACTTAGTGCCATATATTTCCAGCACGCACACTTAGTGCCAATCTCGTCACCGCATACACGTATTGCCCGCACACTTAGTGCCGAAAGCAAACTTTCTACACATTTCACTATTTCTTTTACATTCAACAATTGTCATCACTCCATACACATACATTTTCATTTATATATATATATCATCCCATTAAACACAATTGCATAAATTTTACAATCATTTAAGCAATATCAAATACGTGCTTAATGACTTACCTCGTGTTGGGTAAAATAGTTCCAAGTCGGCTACTCGATGACCTTCGTCTTTCCCTTGCTTGATTCTCCTTCTTTAACTCCTTGAGCTTAATCAATAAATCACTAGTTTAACCATCTTGCTAAACATTCATAATTCAACTACACATGCATATGTATGCTTGTATATTCGCAACCATTCTTACTAATCGTCCATTTGGTCGATTATACACCTAACCGAATATGCACCAAAAACTTGATTCAACATTACCTACATACTCACTTTAATGGCGAATATATATATATATGTACAATGTCAACTAACATCTTTTAATCACCTAATTTCATCTCATGAACATTTAATCAAATTTTCCCAATCTAGCATATTTTCACATCCATTTGTAACATCATGTACAAACACATATACACATATATCAAAACACAAATTTTACCTATCATGCAACAAGCATAAATCGCACTTATGAGCATGCCATGGCGAATACATCCCACACCATCCCCTTTCAATTTTTGGTCATGGTTAAACAAAGAAAACTCCATGTCTTACTCAAGAATGCTAAAAGAAATTTCAAGAGTAGTCAATCCATCATTACATGTATCATCAACAAGCTTCACATTTAGCATGCAATGGCTTTAACACAATATCAACCTTGGCCAAATACCATTTCCATGGCATAACAAGGATTTGAACCATGGGCTAACATGAACATCAAGTTAGCAACTAAAACATGCATGAATCTCATGACACAACCTCAAACATACCTTAATCTTGACACAAGTATGACCAAATCTCCTTCTAGTTCTCTTCTAAACCAAGCATGAAGCAAAAATCCTTCCTTTTTCCCTTAGTATTTTCAGCCAAGATTTTGAGAATGGATGAACAATTTTTTCCTTTCTTTTTCCTCTACTCACGGCAACAAAGGGGGGCATCCATGCTCATTTTTTTTTCATTTCTTTATTTTTCTACATAATCCACTAACTAAACATGTTGGAAACATGTTCCCTTGCCCATATTCTTGTCATGGCGGCCACTCACCTTAGGAAGTGGGTTATTTGACATGCAAGGACAACTATTTTCCCACATGTATTAATAGGCCACCTTACAATTGCCTAGCACATTTCTAAATTTTCTCACATAAGTCCTATTTGATAAAAATTCACTTACTATTAACAAAATCCAAACACGAAATTTTCACACATGCATATATACATATAATGAGCATCAATTATGATGGTTAATTATTATTATGACTCGGTTTGGTGGTCCCGAAACCACTTTCCGACTAGGGTCGATTTAGGGATGTCACAACTTTGTTCATCCTTTCTCATCTTTTTGGCCGAAAATCATAAGGAGGAAGAAAGGGATTTTTGCTCCATTTTTTGGTTTAGAAGAGAACTAGAAGGAGATTTGGCCATACTTGTACCAAGATTAAGGTATGTATGAGGTTGTGTTTGGAGTTTCATGCATGACTTGGCTACTAACTTGATGTGCATGTTAGCCATGGCTCAAATCTTTGTTATGCCATGGAAATGGTATTTGGGCAAAGTTGTTATGGTGATAAAGCCATTGCATGCTAAGTGTGAAGCTTGATGATGATGCATGCAATGATGGATTTTCTATTCATGAGTAAGATTTTGAGTTTTCTCTTTGTTTTATCATGATTAAAGTTGAAAAGGAGCATGATTGTCATATTCGCCATGATGCATTCTTGAGCATGATTCATGCTTCTTGCATGTTAGTTAAAATTTGTGTTTTGGATGGCTATGGACACCTTGAAAATTCGGCCATGCTCATATATGCATATATATATGATTGCACATTATGTTTGGTTATGAACTAAGTGATGAATATATTGATTTAAAGAAGAAAATGTGGAAGAATGCTTGTGAAATTGCAAGCACAATTCGCCTAGCACACATATAAGTGCTTGATGCTATATTATAAGTTTTGGGCCACAATGTGCAAAGCATTAATTAGTAGATTGCATGCTGTTTTTGTGAGGTATTAAGTGCAAAATTGACCTCAACATGTACATGAATATTCGCCTTGGGTAGCCTATTGAAGGCCTTAGCATTTCCTTGATGCTCAAATAAATTGTATTGAATTGCTTGATGTAGTATAAAATGTGCATGACCATTGTGTATTCAAGCTAAAGAGTGGCCATATGACCATTTAAAATCCTTGTCATATTCGCCATAAGCAAGCACAATGAGGTTTTAATAAATTGAATTTGTTTGAATTAGCTCAAGAGCTAAGAGGGCCACAATTGGACAAGGGAAGGAAAAGGTGATCGAATAGCCGAAAAAGCCGTTCGACAACATCCGAGGTAAGTCCTCAAGAAGTGACCTTACTTGAATTATGTGAGATGAAATATGGATGTGTATGATTATTGATTATGTGTGTATGAGTATTTGAATTCCACCGGGCTAAGTCCCAAGGCGAATATGCTAATGATTATAATTGTGTTTGAGCCTTAGTAACGAAAATGAAATATGTATGTCCAATGATTATTGATGTATGTGTGCATGAGAAATTGAATGATATCGGGCTAAGCCCAAGACAACTATGCTGGAAATTATATCCGGTTAAGACCAAGGCAATTGTGCTAGTGGCTATATCCGGGCTAAGGCCGAAGGCATTCGTATGAGTTATTCTATCGGGCTAAGACCAAGGCATTTGTGCACGTGATTAAATCCGGTTATATTCAAGAATCTTGGGCTGGAGGTGAGTGTTGGTTGCGAAATGAATTTAATTAGTACACTCGGAAAGCCCAAAGGATAAGGTACGTTATATGTGCATTGGAAAGTCGACGTGTTTGAGCAACATTCGCTCAATCGACTAATGAATTTCAGTTATTGAATTGATTGATGCTTTGCGAACTTATATAATGATGAAGTATGAAGTAAGAATGTGTATTAATGAAATGATGCATTTGGCTATGTGAATGTATTGCTGTAAATTATAGTTCATTATATTCCTTGAGACTTACTAAGCATAAAAATGCTTACCCGTTGCTTTGGCTCTTAGTTTTCTAGATTTCGCCGAGGCAATCGGATTTGGGATCGTCAAGTCGAAGTCATCCACACTATCAAGCCTCCATTTTGGTATAAATTTTGGTTGAACTTGAGATGGCATGTATAGGACTACCCCTTGTTTGTTAAATATGTTGTAATGTAAGTATGTACGGCCGTGCGAAAATGGCTCGAAAAGGAAGCATGAACTTAGACTAATTGTGGGTTGTATGTATATATTTTGTGTCATGATGTGGCTATGGCTTGAAATGGGAATGTTGGTCATATGATCAGCCATTGGCATGGTTAAAATGATCATATATGAACCTATGTATGGTAAGGCTAGTTGAATCATGGAGACCACCAAATAGGTAAGTCCTATCTTAAAACAGATGCTGCCAGCTGCAGTGGCATGAATGTGAAAAATCACCAAAATTCATAGGAATGGAATTAGATAGTGAATAAGCTATGTAAATGAACCTTGATGAGTCTATTTTCATATGGAAGAAACGAAACGGTCATAGGAGTTACAGGTTAAGAGATATTAAAGCTATTGTGAGACAGGGCCAGAATGGTTTCTGGGTTCCCTGTCGCAACTTTAAAATTCACTATAAATTATCCAAAAATAATTAGGAGATATACCTTATATGTACAGATTCCATTTTGAGTCTAGTTTCGTTATCAACAAACGACACCAGCATTAAAGCCCTGTACAGAGAGATATTCAAGTTATACCGCGTGAAGGTCAGAGCAGTCGATCCCTGTAACAGGGTAACTTTAACTAATAAACTGTACCAATTGGCCCGACCAAAATCCTAGAAATAAATCCATGGATGGATATATGAGTCTAAATTCAGGAAAATTTACGAAACCAGTTTCCGAGTTTTGAAACTCGAGATATGATTTTAAGGCGACAGTGACGCAGTTTTCCAGCCTGACTGGAAATGTCAAATTGGTGGGCAAAAACATGTGAACTTGGTTTGTTAACCCTCGGGTCCGACACCGCGATGGTCTCGGGTTTGGGGTGTTACAATTTTATTGGTATCGAGCCAGGTTTAGTCGATTCTAGGACTACCGTGATGTGTTTGGGGTCTAGCTATACATGCCATTAAATGATGAATCGATAGTGTGATGAATTCTAACAATTTGACTTCATGTTTGTTTATAGCAATGGATCCCGATCCCAACCGAGCGATAGTGATGATGTGGAGAGTGTGGCGCTGCTCCGCGCAAGGGACAGCGCGGCGGACTCTCAACCTATGGCCATAATCCTAATGACGAGGCTAGGCAAGCCTTTTATAGTGTGATGAACGAATGGTTTAATCAATACATTCGAACCAACACTACTGTTCCACCACCTCCATTCCCGATGAATGCAACCCCGCACCTACAATACCTCCAGAATCGACCAAATAAGGTCGTAAGCCCCAATCGATAGGATTCAAAACATGGGGCCACTGAATTTAAGGCTACGGATGATGATGATGCCGAAGCGAGCTGAATTATGGTTAGATAACACTATCCGGTGCTTGATGAGCTATCCTGCATACACCCGATGAGTGCTTAAAGTGTACCATCTCCTTGCTACGCGAGTCCGCCTACTATTGGTGGAGTACTCGACTACGTGGTGCCTAGAGAACAAGTGACTTGGGAATTCTTTCTAACCGAGTTCAAAAAGTATATTAGTCGAGATTCATCGACCAAAAGCGGAGGGAATTCCTTGATCTTAAGCAAGGTTCTATGTCCGTTATCGACTACGAACGAAAGTTTGTGAGGCTTAGCCAGACGCTGCGAGAATGCATTTCGTCCGAAGCTATTATGTGTAAACGCTCGAGGATGGGCTGAATGATGATATAAGGATGTTTGTTGGCATTCTCGAGATACGAGAGTTCGTAGTACTTGTTGAGCGAGCTTGTAAAGTCAAGAGCTTAGAAAGGAGAAACAAAAAGTGATGTGGGGATTGGAGAATTCGAAAGAGGTCCTCGGAAAGTCTCTTCAACAAGCATCGAAGAGATTTCGAGATGATGCGAGCGGTCTAGAGGCGTTTCGGGCTTTTCTAGACGAGGACGCGATCGACCCCGTGACCACACGAGTCACCTCGATCACGGTGGCGGAAATGATCGCCGAGAGAGGCGAGTGTCCACATTGTGGCAAATGGCATTCGGGAGCTGTTGGTTTCGTGATCGCTCTGCTATAAGTGTGGATCGGCCGACCACTTTATGAAGGATTGCCCGAGGATGCATGAGCAGAATGCAAGTCGAGTGCAAACCCGGGTGCTACAAGCGCCGAGGTAGACCACCTAGAAATATGGGCAATGTCGTTGGCGGTCGAGAGGATCTAGAGATGCTACCATCGATCGAGGCTCGTGCTCTGCTAGGACTTATGCCACACGCGCACGCGAGGATCTGCCTCTCCGGATGTTATTAGGAACTTTCACTCTTTTCAATACAAATGTAATTGCTTTGATTGACCACGGTTCTACTCATTCATATATATGTGAAACCTTAGCATCAAAGAAGACTTTGCCCATTGAGTCTCTCGAGTTTGTAATTCGGTGTCAAACCCCTTGGGTCATTACGTGCTTGTTAACAAAGTGTGCAAGAAAAGTCCCCTAGTGTTCCGAGGTTCTTGTTTTCCGCGGACTTAATGCTTTTGCCATTCGATGAGTTCGATGTTATTCTTGGTTTGGATTGGTTGACCATGCACGATGCGGTTGTAAATTGCAAGAGCAAGACTATCGATTTGAAGTCGCGAATAATGAAATAATTCGGGTTGAGTCCACGGACTTAAAGGGTTGCCACCGTAATATCGCCGATGTTGGCCCGTAAATATGTAAGAAAAGGGTGCGGCGTACCTTGCGTCACGTACTCGATGACAAGGAATCGAGAAGAAACCGAATCTGTGCCGTGGTTTGTGAATACCGGATGTTTTCCAAGAATTGCCGAGTTTACCACTGTTCGGAAATAGAATTTGGCATCGAATTGGTACCGGTACCACTCCAATTTCGATAGCTCCGTATCGTATGGCACCAACGGAATTAAAGGAGTTGAAAGTTCAGTTGCAAGAATTGGTGGATAGAGGTTTTGCTCGCCGAAGTTTTTCGCCTTGGGTCTTGCGGTCTTTGTTCGTGAAGAAGAAGGATGGAACCATGCGATTGTAGATCGACTATCGTCGACTTAACAAAGCGACGATAAAGAACAAATATCCGTTGCCACGTATTGATGACTTGTTCGATCAATGAAGGGAGCCTCGGTGTTCTCGAAAATAGATTTGAGATCGGGCTACTATCAATTGCGAATCCGAGATTGAGACGTGCCCAAGGCGCCTTGAGCGAGATATGGTCACTATGAGTTCTGGTGATGCCGTTTGGGCTCACTAATGCCCTCGCGGTATTTATGGATTTAATGAATCGAATCTTTAGACCATATTTGGATCGATTCGTAGTCGTGTTCATTGATGACATCTTGGTCTATTCAAGAAATGAGACCGAACATCTTGAACACCTGCGGTTAGTTTGCAAATTTTACGGGACAAGCAATTATATGCTAAGTTCAGCAAGTGTGAGTTCGGTTAAGAGAGGTTAGCTTCTTGGGTCATGTGGTATCGATCGGGTATTCGAGTCGACCGAATAAAATTTCAGCCATACTAAATTGGAAGCCTCAGAAATATTATCGAGGTTCAAGCTTTTTGGGGCTTGCTTAGGTTATTACCGACGCGTTTTGTAAAGGGTTCTCAACGATAGCCACGCCGATGACGGCTTACTCCAAAAGGATGTTAAGTTCGAATGGACGGAGAAATGCCAAAAAGCTTCGATCAATGAAAACTTATTTGATGAAGCCCCAATTCTAGTGCAACCCGAGTCCGAAGGAGTTTGTTATCTATAGCGACGCCTCTCTACTTGGGTTAGGTTGCGTATTAATGCAAGAAGGTCGAGTTGTGGCCTATGCGTCGAGGCAATTAAAGCCACATGAGAAAAATTATCCGACTCATGATCTCGAATTGGCCGCCATCGTATTCGCCTTAAAGATTTGGCGACATTACTTATTTGGTGAAAGGTGCCATGTATACTCGGATCACAAAAGTCTCAAATATTTGATGACCCAAAGAGACTTAAATCTGCGACAAAGACGTTGGCTTGAGCTGTTAAAGGATTATGGCGATCATTGATTATCACGGGAAAGGCGAATGTGGTTGCGGATGCCTTGAGTCGTAAATCGTTATTCACTTTACGGCGATGAATGCGCACTTGTCCGTCCGATCCGGCGGTGTGTTAGTGGCTGAATTGAAAGCCAAACCACTATTGACACACCAAATTCGAGAAGCTCGTAAAGTCGACGACGAGTTGGTTGCAAAGCGGGCTGCGTGTGTTCGAACAAGGACTCGGAGTTTCAAATCGACGATGACGATTGTTTGAGGTTCAAAAGTCGTCTGTGTGTCCCAAGGAATTGAACTCATTTCGATAATTCAGAATGAAGCCCATTGTAGCCAAATGGCAATCCACCGGGAGTATGAAGATGTACAATGATTTGAAACGTCGATTTTGGTGGCATGGTATGAAGCGAGACATCTCCGACTTTGTTTCAAGATGTTTAATATGTCAACAAGTGAAAGCGGAACATCGGTGCCTTGAGGATTACTTGACCAATCACGATACCCGAGTGGAAATGGGATCGAGTCACAATGGACTTTGTATCCGGACCGCCATTGTCAACAAGTAAGAAGGATGCGGTTTGGGTCGTGGTAGATCGATTGACTAAGTCGGCCCACTTTTTCCCCGTGACGCACGGATTTTCAATGGACAAATTAGCGGAATTGTACGTTTCTCGTTGTGAAATTACACGGGTGCCTATTTCTATCGTGTCGGATAGAGATCCGAGATTTACCTCGCGGTTTTGGAAAAAGTTGCAAGAAGCTTTGGGTACCAAGTTGCATTTCAGACCGCCTTTCACCCCCAAACCGATGGTCAATCCGGCGGGTAATTCAGATACTTGAGGATATGTTAAGATGTTGCGTCCTCGAGTTTAGTGGTTCATGGGAGCGGTATTTGCCGTTGATTGAATTCGCTTACAACAACGACTTTCAATCGAGCATTAAGATGGCACCTTATGAGGCTTTGTACGGCGTAAATGCCGTACACCATTGTTTTGGACCGAGCTTGGTGAAAGCAAGATTTTCGGGTGGATTTGATTAGGGATGCTGAGCAGAAAGTGAAAGTAATCCGTGAAAGTTTGAAGATAGCCGATCGTCGAAGTCGTGACGCGGATATGAAGCGTAAGGATATCGAGTATCGTGGGTGATAAAGTGTTTCTCAAGGTATCGCCTTGGAAAAAGATACTCGAGTTCGGTAGTAAGGGCAAGTTGAGCCCGAGGTTCATTGGGCCATATGAGATATCGAGGCGAGTCGGTCCGATGGCATATCGTTTGATTTTGCCCCTGAACTCAAAAGGTTCACGATGTCTTCCACGTGTCGATGCTTCGACGTTATAGATCCGATCCAACGCACGTGATTAGTCCATCGAAATTGAAATTCAAGCTAATATGAGTTATGAGGAAGAACCAATTCGTATCCTATCACGAGAAGTGAAAGAGTTGCGAAACAAGCGGGTTCCGCTAGTGAAAGTGTTATGGCTCAAGCACGGATAGAAGAAGCTACTTGGGAGACCGAGAACTCTATGAGAGAGCGATATCCGAACCTATTTACGGTAAGCTTTTCTGGGACGAAAATCTCTTGAGTGGGGAGAGTTGTGACACCCGAATGTGACCCTAGTCGGAGAGTGGTTTGGGACCACGAAACCGAGTCACAAGAATAATTAAGTGTTATATTCCGTGCTTATTGTATGTGGAATTGGTATGCGTAAATATTTCGTGTCTCGATTTTTATTAATTAGGTGCTAATTTATAAGAAAGGACTTAGTAGTGAACTTTGAAAGTACGATAGGGAAATATGTGATGACTAATTAAAGCATGCATGCAAAATAATGGACTTGCATGTCAAATTTCCCTTTTTACAAGTGATGGCCGCCATGACAAAGTGATATGGGCTAAACATGTCATGAAACATGTTTTGTTGGGCATTAGGGAGAAATCATAAACAAATAAGCATGGGTAAGAAAAGAATGAAAAAAAATGTGTGTGAGAGAGTAGCATTCCCCCATTGCCGTGCAACCAAGAAGAGAAAACAAAAAATTTGTTCATCCTTTCTCATCTTTTGGCGAAAATCATAAGGAGGAAGAAAGGGATTTTGCTCCATTTTTGGTTTAGAAGAGAACTAGAAGGAGATTTGGCCATACTTGTACCAAGATTAAGGTATGTATGAGGTTGTGTTTGGAGTTTCATGCATGACTTGGTTACTAACTTGATGTGCATGTTAGCCATGGCTCAAATCTTTGTTATGCCATGGAAATGGTATTTGGGCAAAGTTGTTATGGTGATAAAGCCATTGCATGCTAAGTGTGAAGCTTGATGATGATGCATGCAATGATGAATTTTCTATTCATGAGTAAGATTTTGAGTTTTCTTTGTTTTATCATGATTAAAGTTGAAAAGGAGCATGATTGTCATATTCGCCATGATGCATTCTTGAGCATGATTCATGCTTCTTGCATGTTAGTTAAAATTTGTGTTTTGGATGGCTATGGACACCTTGAAAATTCGCCATGCTCATATATGCATATATATATGATTGCACATTATGTTTGGTTATGAACTAAGTGATGAATATATTGATTTAAAGAAGAAAATGTGGAAGAATGCTTGTGAAATTGCAAGCACAATTGCCTAGCACACATATAAGTGCTTGATGCTATATTATAAGTTTTGGGCCACAATGTGCAAAGCATTAATTAGTAGATTGCATGCTGTTTTGTGAGGTATTAAGTGCAAAATTGACCTCAACATGTACATGAATATTCGCCTTGGGTAGCCTATTGAAGGCCTTAGCATTTCCTTGATGCTCAAATAAATTGTATTGAATTGCTTGATGTAGTATAAAATGTGCATGACCATTGTGTATTCAAGCTAAAGAGTGGCCATATGACCATTTAAAATCCTTGTCATATTCGCCATAAGCAAGCACAATGAGGTTTTAATAAATTGAATTTGTTTGAATTAGCTCAAGAGCTAAGAGGGCCACAATTGGACAAGGGAAGGAAAAGGTGATCGAATAGCCGAAAAAGCCGTTCGACAACATCCGAGGTAAGTCCTCAAGAAGTGACCTTACTTGAATTATGTGAGATGAAATATGGATGTGTATGATTATTGATTATGTGTGTATGAGTATTTGAATTCCACCCGGGCTAAGTCCCGAAGGCGAATATGCTAATGATTATAATTGTGTTTGAGCCTTAGTAACGAAAATGAAATATGTATGTCCAATGATTATTGATGTATGTGTGCATGAGAAATTGAATGATATCCGGGCTAAGCCCGAAGACAACTATGCTGGAAATTATATCCGGTTAAGACCGAAGGCAATTGTGCTAGTGGCTATATCCAGGGCTAAGGCCCAAGGCATTCGTGAAGTTATTCTATCCGGGCTAAGACCAAGGCATTTGTGCACGTGATTAAATCCGGTTATATTCAAGAATCTTGGGCTGGAGGTGAGTGTTGGTTGCCGAAATGAATTTAATTAGTACACTTGGAAAGCCCAAAGGATAAGGTACGTTATATGTGCATTGGAAAGTCGACGTGTTTGAGCAACATTCGCTCAATCGACTAATGAATTTCAGTTATTGAATTGATTGATGCTTTGCGAACTTATATAATGATGAAGTATGAAGTAAGAATGTGTATTAATGAAATGATGCATTTGGCTATGTGAATGTATTGCTGTAAATTATAGTTCATTATATTCCTTGAGACTTACTAAGCATAAAAATGCTTACCCGTTGCTTTGGCTCTTAGTTTTCTAGATTTCGCCGAGGCAATCGGATTTGGGATCGTCAAGTCGAAGTCATCCACACTATCAAGCCTCCATTTTGGTATAAATTTTGGTTGAACTTGAGATGGCATGTATAGGACTACCCCTTGTTTGTTAAATATGTTGTAATGTAAGTATGTACGGCCGTGCGAAAATGGCTCGAAAAGGAAGCATGAACTTAGACTAATTGTGGGTTGTATGTATATATTTTGTGTCATGATGTGGCTATGGCTTGAAATGGGAATGTTGGTCATATGATCAGCCATTGGCATGGTTAAAATGATCATATATGAACCTATGTATGGTAAGGCTAGTTGAATCATGGAGACCACCAAATAGGTAAGTCCTATCTTAAAACAGATGCTGCCAGCTGCAGTGGCATGAATGTGAAAAATCACCAAAATTCATAGGAATGGAATTAGATAGTGAATAAGCTATGTAAATGAACCTTGATGAGTCTATTTTCATATGGAAGAAACGAAACGGTCATAGGAGTTACAGGTTAAGAGATATTAAAGCTATTGTGAGACAGGGCCAGAATGGTTTCTGGGTTCCCTGTCGCAACTTTAAAAATTCACTATAAATTATCCAAAAATAATTAGGAGATATACCTTATATGTACAGATTCCATTTTGAGTCTAGTTTCGTTAGAAACAAACGACACCAGCATTAAAGCCCTGTACAGAGAGATATTCAAGTTATACCGCGTGAAGGTCAGAGCAGTCGATCCCTGTAACAGGGGTAACTTTAACTAATAAACTGTACCAATTGGCCCGACCAAAAATCCTAGAAATAAATCCATGGATGGATATATGAGTCTAAATTCAGGGAAAATTTACGAAACCAGTTTCCGAGTTTTGAAACTCGAGATATGATTTTTAAGGCGACAGTGACGCAGTTTTCCAGCCTGACTGGAAATGTCAAATTGGTGGGCAAAAACATGTGAACTTGGTTTGTTAACCCTCGGGTCCGACACCGGCGATGGTCTCGGGTTTGGTGTGTTACAATACAAATCTTGGAAGATATGCTTCGATGTTGTGTACTTGAGTTTGAAGGTAACCGGGAAAAGTATTTGCCTTTGGTTGAATTTGCTTATAATAAAAGTTATTAGTCTAGTATCAAAATGGCACCGTATGAAGCTCTATATGGTCGTAAATGTAGAACTCCATTGTATTGGACAGAACTCAGTGAGAAAAAGTTTCATGGATTTGATTTAGTCCGTGAAACCGAATAAAAGGTGAAAATAATTTAGGACAGTTTGAAAGCAGCTTCTGATCGTCAAGAGTCCTATGCTGATCTTAAATGAAAAGAAATAAAATTTCAGGTCGATGACGAGGTATTTTTGAAAGTATCACCTTGGAAGAAAGTTCTCCAGTTTGGTCGTAAAGGAAAATTGAGCCCACGGTTTATAAGACCGTATGAAATTACAGAAAGAATTGGACCTGTCGCATATCGGTTATCCTTACCACCAGAACTTGATTGGATTCATAATGTTTTTCATGTGTCTATGCTACGACAGTATCGATCAGATTCTTCACATTTTATTTCTCTAATAGAGGTAGAGATTCAGCCTGATATGACATACAGTGAAAAATCGATCAAAACCTTAGCTCGGGAAACAAAAGATTTAAGAAATAAAAAGGTGGCATTAGTAAAAGTTCCCTGGCAGAGACATGGTATTGAAGAAGCAACTTGGGAACTAGAGGATACCATGAGGAGCAATATCCAAACCTCTTTACTAGTAAGATTTTCGAGGACGAAAATCCTTAAGAGAGAGAGTTGTAACAACCCATTTTCAGTGAAATCAGAATAGTGATTTCGGAACCACAAATTTGAGCCAAAAATAAAATTCATTTTAATTTCATTCCATGGTTCGTATTATGATAGAGATGTTGAAAATTCTGATAAGAAAATTTTACTGATTATGTGCTTAATTACAGGAAGGACTAAATCACATAAAATGTGAATTCTAGTAGTTAGAAGGATCAAATAGCTATGGAATTCAAAACTAGAGGTCCTTATATGGTAGTTAGACCATTAATAAAATTTAGTAGATATTTTTTATGATTCATCCATGAAAATTTAGAAAAAGGCAAGGACTAAATTGGAAATAGAAATAATTAAAGATGATAAATAATTAAAATAGAATTAAAATCATTTTATATCATCTTCTTCGCCAAATATTCCATGGAAACGCTAGGAAAGAGAAAACAATCTTTCTTGGCTTAATTGGGTAAGTTTTATTGTCCCATTTTTAGTAATTTTGATGTTTTTGAAATTGGGATAGTTTAATCTATCTATTTAGGGGATTAATTTGAAAAGTTATCAAAGTATAGAAATTATGTCAAAGATGAATATGCTAAAAGTTAGAAATTTATGGTAGAAAATGAAAGGTTGTTGATAGATAAACAACTTTTACAAAGTGATTTTTTTATGAAAATATGATTTAGGGACTAATTTGTAAAGTTGTGAAAATTGAAGAAAAATTCTAAATTTTATAGAAAATATGTGCTGTAAATTTTATATTGAAAATTTTGGTTAGGCTTGGAAAAATGAGTAAATTGCATGAATTTCATTTTCCAAGCCTAGGGACGAAATTGAAATTTATGGAAAGTTTAGGGGCAAAATGGTAATTTTGCCTAAGATGTAAATTGAGTTCAATTGAATGTGAAATATGATAATTGATGATTAAATTCATTTATATAGATCCGAATAACTCAAACTCAATGTTAGATCGAGGAAAGGAGAAAGTTTCAGATTAGTAAATCTATATATGCAAACAAGTGTTAAGGTAAGTTCGTGTAACTTAATTGAGCATGTAAATATGTTGAATTGGATGTTGTATTTGTATAGAATGTGGTTTATTTGTATGTGAATTTTTTGGATGTTACAATATAAGAAATGAATACATGCTTAAAATTGTTTGAAAAGGGTTAAGTTCCATTTGAATATTAAATTTTGATGGATAAATGTGATTTCCCTTATTGAATGAGGTCCGGAATTTGTTGCTGACGGGATTTACCTCAGACGAGTAATCCTATTGACCTCACTACAGAAAGGATTTAGCCTAGACTGGTAATCCTGATATAAGCCCTCTTGAGCATATGTTAAAGATAGGATTTAGCCTGGACAGGTAATCCTGATTAAGCTCTTATGAGCATATGTTGGAAACAGGATTTAGCTTGGACAAGTAATCCTGTTATTTGATATGTGGCTTGGGAGAGTGCTCACTGATTATGTGCCCTAATGGGTACTCTTGAATATGAATTGATGGGTTATTGAATTGTACATCTTGAGTATACAATTTAAGTGTCCATTAGAATTTCAATGATTCGACGGATAAAATACTTGACATGTTATGGGAATTATGAGACAAAATTAGTAATGTCTTGAAAGAATATAGCATGATGAGCTCATCAATGATTCAATGGATAAAAAATTTGACATGTTATGGCAATTTTGTCAAGTTGATGGAAACATGTTATTATATACTTAATTTTAATAAAGAAATTGGTAAGTTTAATTCCAGTTATACGAACTTACTAAGCATAATATGATTACGAGGTTTAGTTTTCTCCGTTGTTCTCGGAAGCTCACAAAGGTTGGTAAACGGTTGGAGCATTATCACACTATCCACAAGCTTGTTTTGGTATAAATAGTAACCTCATTTTGGTATAATGACATGTATAAGTAACTTAGCCAAATATTGGTATATTAATGTTGTTTGTAATCTAACTATTTGAAATAGCTAGTAATGATTATATTTTGGGATATCTATTAACGAAATCTTATGGTATTATCCGAGTACATATATTATTATGGTGTGATTGAGGTATCCATATAATGATATACTATGCTAGATGCTTGAATTGGTCATGTTATAATGCTTGGGTTGGTTGGAATTTGGATGTAAGCTTTGGTGCAGGATATTGGTAAAATTTCGGGTGAGAAATGAAGCTAGAAATAGCATTATTTTGTCCACATGGGCAGACACACGGGCATGTGTCTAGACTGTGTGTGACACACAACTTAGTACATGGGCATGTTGTTAGGCCTACATGGGTGTGTTATTAGGCCGTGTGTCCTCTGCATCTTAATTCAAGAAACAGAATGCTCAGAATTGAGCACACGGGCAGAGACACGGGTGTGTGTCTTAGCCATTGAACCCTGCACCTAATTTTTGAAAATTAAATTGATCACACGGCCTACTCATACGGTCGTGTCGCTCGCCGAGTGAAACAAGTCAGAGAGTTACACAGGGTCAAACACGACTTGCAGCACAGGCGTGTCATAGGGTCACACGTGCGTGTCCCTAGACCACACGAGCGTGTGAGCCCTACACTTAGGAAAATTTTAGAAATTTTAATAAAAATTCTTGGAGTTCTTGATTAAGTCCCGACTCAATTCTAATACTCAAATTGGGCCTCGAGGGTCCATTTAAGGGACGTTAAGAATAATCTCGGAAAATGAATAGTAATTGATATGAAATATTTGTAAATGTTCTGTAAACTTTGGTAATGCTTCATAACTTTATTCTGGTGACGGATACGGGTTAGGGATGTTACAGAATGGGTGTTACAGTATCTGGTGAACAATATTACCTGGCGAATACGATTTGCAACTTTTTTTCCAAAGTTAGTATTCTTTTAGAAAGAATACAATTTCAATATCTTCCATTATTTTCTCTAAAAAGTAAAAGGGGAATTATTTCATTTTTAATATACATGACTTTAATAAAAGGAAAAGAATCCCGGATTAAGCTGAAGGGGTTAAGAAATTAAAATTAGGTCTAGCAAAGAGTTCTATTGCTCGTTCTTGACTAGGTGGACTACGTAAAGGCTGACATTTTTATTGTGGCTTGGATTGACATCGTTCAAAGGGATCAAACCAATAGCGTTATTTGTCAATTTTCATATTGAAAAAGGTATATTTTCAACCCTATTTCAACTCGACTCGTTTCTTGTATATGTATCCACAGCTTATGATCGTTGGAATAATTTTTCTGCTGTGCCATGAGGCGTATCGTCAATCCAAAAGTGGTTTCTGAGTCACTTGTACAATACGGTTTCAAGATCAAATTTATTGGTTGATGTGATTGTATGAAATACATGATGCCTAGTTTGTTCTAATCATTATGTTATATATATATGATACATGCATTATGTTTAATAAACCTATGTGATTATATGTTTGTCTCAATCACTGATTAAATGCAAATCATTATTTTTTATTCCTACTGAGTTTTATATATAATTTGTTAAGTGTTAACAGATTTTTCTTAAGGCAATGGAGTTTATGTTATTTGTAGTTAATAGTTAACTTGCTAGTAACATATGAAAATTTGGAGCAAAACTTGTTCCAGAATGAAGACTTATAGATCTAAGGATTAAGAATATTCTGTTTTTGAAAAATATTTGATTTTTGATAAAAAAATCAATTAATGATGTTTTTCCCACAAAGATCTAAGTGTGATTTCTTATATTTTTCCCCTTGACCTCGTAGGGCGTGACCACTGCAAAGGGCTTTACCCTTTGACCCTTTTGCATAGGCGACATTAATTGTTAGGACAATATTGTAATTCACATTAACAATCAACTGAATAAATATATATATTGTTTGCTATGGTTGATATGCACAGTGTTTGAAATGCATCGTTATAGCCCAATAGCCCATTTAATTTATAATTTACAAAGGTTCTAATTTTATAAATTGACCTGCGTGTTGTGCTTTCTATTTTTCTCTTGTATTTCTTTTCCCATCTTACTCCCTCGTATGTAAAATGAGTTTTTATAATTCTACATCATACGAACTACTGCAGGCTAGAGGAGATGAATGTTTGACTACATAAAGTATGAAAGAAGCTTGTAAAGTAACTTACACCCTTAGGATTCCTTTCAGTTCTCTCATTGGCTTGAAGGGACCACATTAGTTTTACGGGCTATAACTATTGCATTTATTTACTGCTTTATATTATTCATATTAATGATACAATGAATGATATGCATGTATGTTATAGTATATTGATACAATCAAAATAAATAAATAAATAAAATGGATTAAAGTTGAACATTAATGATGAGATGAACATTAATGGTGAGATGAATTTTATTTAAAAAACCCTCAATAAAATATTAAGTTAAGGTTGCCTTTCAATATTTAACCTGTAACAGCCCGATTTTGGGCCTAGCCGAAACAGTAGTTGTCAGATAAATTATTTTTAATATTATTTTATGTGTGATGGCATGATTATAAAGGTTCATGAAAATTTGGCAAATTAATTTTAGCGTTTGAGAGCTTAATCGCGCAAAAGGACTAAATCGCATAAAGTGCAAAAGTCCTATTTTGATAGCTAAAGGTGTCAAAAAGCCAGAGAACCAAAATTGAGGGACTTTAAAGGGAAAATAAACCCCAAAAAGAGTGCTTGGCTAGCCATGGGGACAAGAATGGTCAAAAAGTCAAATTAGGTGGGTTTTGGTAGCTTATTTGACTAAAATAGAAATAAAATAAAAGAAAGATGATATCATCCCTTTTCACTATTTCTTCTCCACCAAAAATTTAGCCATTGTTGAGGTTTGAAAGCTTCAAAATTTTCAGCAACTTAGAGCCTTCACAAGTAAGTGATTTTGATGATTTTCCTTGGTGATTTTTGCACTTTTAGAACCCTTGTAACATAAGCTTTCAAATGAAGGGACTATTTTGCAAAATGGTTGAAGGTCTAAGGTTTTACCATGAGTGTGTTCATGTTTTTTTCTGAAATTTTGTGAGAGAAAATGAGTTATGGTAGTATAATAAACAACTTTTGTGAAGATATTTATCATGAAAACCCTAAAAAAAAGGACCATCTTGCATAAGTTGTAAAACAGGTTATAAAGGTGTGAAATATTGAGAATTTTGGACTGCTTCTAGTGTAAAAAGTAATCGACTAGGCTTAAGATATGAAGAAATTCAATAAAAATTGATTTTTGGACCTAGGGGTAAAATGATCATTTGTAAAAGTCTAGGGGCAAAATGGTCATTTTGCCCAATTTTAAATTGTTGAGTATCTAGATTAATAAAAGGATTAAATTCATAAATTTTTATCATTCTAGATCAAGAATTACAAAATCCGAGCCTAGACCGGGGAAAAGCGAAGCAATTGGACGAAGCCGAGCTAGTCGTCTATATTTTGTAATACGAGGTAAGTTGTATGTAAATAATACAACTACATTGTTATTATATGTGTTTGAATTGATGTATCATAAATTGCTTAATTGTGGTAATGAAAGTACATAATGATAATTGAGATAATAGAACTCCAGGGTAAACCTTAGGAACAAATCGGATATTCGTGCCATGACATTTGGGTTATTTGTGCGCTAGTGTAAGACATGTCTGGGACATGCATCGGCCACATTATGAGAGCTAGTGTAAGACCATGTCTGGGACATGGCATCAGCATTGAGACGAGAGCTAGTGTAACACATGTCTGGGATATGCATCGGCCTCGAGATGTAAGCCAATGTAAGACATCTCTGGGACATGCATCGGCTATGAGATGTGTCAGTGTAAGACCATGTCTGGGACATGGCATCGACGCGGAGATGTGAGAGCCAATGTAAGACCATGTCTAGGACATGGCATCGGCCGCTATTTTGATAGTCAATGTAAGACCATGTCTGGGACATGTCATTTACTTGATGGATGAGCCAATGTAAGACCATGTCTAGGACGTGGCATCGGCATTACACCCTATGTTTGAGGCTTAATGAATATCTGATAGCATTCCAAATGGTTCAACGGCGAGATTTACAGTTTAAATTAAACTAGAAAAGTATAACCATGTTGTGAGTGGTACAGGTACCTATTTGAAATGCATGAGATTTGAGCTCAATATAAGCTATGTGAAGTGTATTGGCTAATGATGAGTAAGTTGTGCTTTTCCCTACTTAAGTACTTTGAGCATGATGATAAATGGTAAAGCTGTTGTTATATTTATTGCATGCAACTTACTAAGCTTTATGCTTACCCTATTTCTTTCCATTTTCTTATAGTGTCACCAGAGTACCTCGAGGATCATCGCCTATGTCGAAGAAGCTCGTCACACTATCATCCAAAGCACTTAGTATAGTTAGATCTTTTATTTTGATTATGGCATGTATAGGACCCTAACGTTTGAATTTTGTGTCATTGATAATTGTTCAAATGTGTTGGCTTACTCTAGCATTTGATTTATTTTGTGTAAGGCCATGGAAATTTACAAATGCTGAAAGTTACTTTATGAATACAAGAAGTTCTTTCATGAATGAATAATTTATTTGTTGCTTAAGTATAAATGAAATGTGTGAAAGCATTAGCTATGGTTGTTTGGTTGAGAAATCATATTATGTTAGGCTTTGATATGTGGGTTGTCATTAAATCATGTTTCAGGGTGGCAAAAGGCTTGGTAGATAGCCTTATATTGTCCACACGGGTAGACACATAAGCGTGTGTCTAGGCCGTGTGACACATGGCCAGCTTCATGGGCATGCTGTTCAGTCGTATGTCCCTTGCACATAAAAATTTCAAGTCAGTATGCATGGTAGTAAACACACAGACAGAGACACGACCGTGTGAAGGGCACGGCCTAGCACACGGGCATGTGCCTTGGCCGTGTGACCTTTAAGGATTGCTAACGTTAGAAACAGAATGTCAAGGTTTTTAGACACGGGCTAGGACACGGGCATGTCATGGTTGTGTGAGGGCTAGGTTGTGTGAAAACCCCTGTAGGTTCGAAGTTGGAATTAAATTCATATGGGTATGGGACACGGGTGTGTCCCTTGAGGCTTAGGCCGTGTGTGTCACACGGGCCATCAGCACGGCCATGTTCTAATGACCACAAGAGCGTGTACCCTGTTTTAAAGGTTATTTTCCTAGTGTTGGATAAAGGATCTGAAGTGGTCCCGAGTGGTTTCCAAGAGGTGTTTTGGACCTTATAGGCCCTTAATAAGAAGTTTTAGACAAAGTTTGGAATTTTTTTTAATATCACCGAGTTTTAATGACATCAAAGCGTGGAATGCATGTGTTTGAGTTTAGTAATGCCTCGTATTCTGTCCCGGCATAGGGCACGGGTATGAGGTGTTACATTTCGTTGGATCAGGGCATGGTTTAGTCGGTTTTAAGACTAACCTAACGTGAGTACGAGTCTAGCTATACATGCCATAACTGTATATTGATAGTGTGATGACTCCTGACGAGATAAATTGTGTTTTATTCACATAGTAAATGGATCCTAACGTACCTATGGTAGATCATGTGGAGAGCAATGCGCCAGCTCCCACTGAAGGGACTGCACCAGTAGATAGTGAGCCCAAACGATGAGTCAGGGTGGAGGAGACAGAGAAAGCTACCTCCATATAATGGACATTTTGCATAAAGAGTTTGTTCGTACGAATCTGAACACTCCACCTCCCCCACCTCTTCCTATTCCTCAATATGCCCTTGCAGCTCCACAAGGAGTAGACATAGTCAGAAGAGAGAAACCTCCAGTGGATAAAATACGGAAGCAAGGGGCCGAGAAATTTCGGGCTAACGTTAATGATGACCCAGAAAGGGAAGAGTTCTGGTTGGAAAATACCATTAGGGTATTTGATGAGTTATCTTGCACGCTTGGGGAGTGTGTGAAGTGCACAGTGTCACTCCTACGAGACTCAGCCTACCAATGGTGAAATACTCTCGTGCCCATTATACTGAGAGAGAGGATAACATGGGAATTCTTCCAAGAAGAGTTTCGAAAGAAGTATATTAGTCAAAGGTTTATAGATCAAAGGAGGAAGGAATTTCTAGAATTGAAGTAGGGCCGAAAGACCATAACAGAGTATGAGCATGCGTTCATGAGGCTCAACAAATACGTTAGAGAGTACGTGTCTATCGAAGCTATCATATGAAAGAGATTTGGGACGGATTGAATGAAGACATCCGACTGTTAGTTGGCATTTTAGAACTGAAGGAATTCGTGGTACTAGTGGAAAAAGCATGTAAGGCCGAGGTATTGGCCAAAGAGAAGAGAAAAGCTAACATTGAGTCTTGAGACTCAAGGAAAAAATAGATGGGAAAATCACAGCAAGCCTCATCTAAAAGATCGAGAGAGTTTCCTACCCGATCAAACACATCAGTAAGATTCTCGAATAAGAGCAAGAATAAATAGCATACGTCGTCTAAAGCCCAAACCATTTTTGTCGCTAGTGTTGGTAGTACTCGATCAAACAGGTCAGAGTGTTCACAATGTGGTAGACGTCATTTCAGCGAATACTGAGCGGATGAAAGAGGTTGCTTCAAATGTGGACCTTTGGACCACTTCATCCGAGACTGCCCTGAATTAGATGAGAAAGAGAAAAAGCAAGATGTGAGGGCGAGTAGTGCTCCTACGAGGGGTAGACCACAGAAGAACCCGGGCAGTGGGGCTAGTAGTAGTGGTGCCCCTAGAGATTCAGCTGTGAGGTCCGAGGGCCGTGCGCCTGCAAGGACTTATGTCATTCACGCTCACGAAGAGGCATCTTCACTAGATGTGATTATGGGTACATTTTCTCTTCATGATATTTCTATTGTTTCTTTAATTGATCTAGGGTCTACCCATTCTTACATCTGCATGAAATTAGTATCTAGTATGAATATGTTAGTTGAACCTACCAAATTTGTGGTAAAAGTGTCTAACCCACTAGGCAAACATGTGTTAATTGACCAAGTATGTGGAAACTGTCCCTTGACAATTAAGGGTCATAGCTTTCCGGCTAACCTCATGTTGTTTCCTTTCAATGAATTCGATGTAATCCTTGGAATGAATTGGTTAACTTCTCATAGTGTTGTAGTGAACTGTGGGAGGAAATCTATTGAGTTGAAATGTGAAGATGGGAATGTTCTTCTAGTTGAACCAGAGGAATCAGATGACTCACCTGTAGTAATATCATCTTTGACTGCTGAGAAATATTTGAGAAAAGGGTATGAGTCCTACCTAGCATTTATTTTGAACACCAAAAAGATGGAAGTGAAAATTGAGACAATACTGGTGGTATGTGAGTCTCTAGATGTGTTTCCAGAAGAGGTACCCGGATTACCTCCAACCAGAGAAGTTGAGTTTGGCATTGAGTTGGTTCTTGGTACGACACCTATATAGAATGGCTCCAACAGAGTTAAAGGAGTTGAAAGCTCAGTTACAAGAGTTAACGAATAAAGGTTTTGCAAGATCGTGTTATTCACTGTGGGGTGTTCCGGTTCTTTTTGTGAAAAAGAAAGATGGGTCGATGAGATTGTGTATAGACTACTGACAGCTCAACAAGGTAACTGTAAAGAAAAAGTATCCCTTGCCAAGTATCGATGATTTGTTCGATCAATTGAGGGGAGCCACCGTGTTTTCCAAGATCGACTTAAGGTCAGGCTACTATCAGCTAAGAGTTAAGGAACAAGATGTACCAAACTATGTTTAGAACGAGGTATGGCCACTATGAGTTTCTTGTTATGCCCTTCGGTTTAACAAATGCTCCTGCGGTGTTTATGGATTTGATGAACCACATTTTCCGACCATAGTTGGATAAGTTTGTCATTGTTTTTATCGATGACATATTGATTTACTCACGTGATAAGAGTGAGCATGCAGAGCATTTGAGGACAGTTTTACAAACCTTGAGAGATAATCAATTATACGCCAAGTTCAATAAGAGCGAATTTTGGCTTAAAGAGGTCAAATTCCTAGGACACATTGTGTCTGGTGATGGGATCAGAGTTAACCCAAGCAAGATCTCGGCTATTGTTGAATGGAAACTGTCGAGGAATGTGACGGAGGTTCGAAGCTTTCTGGGTTTAGTTGGATACTACAGAAGGTTTGCGAATGGATTCTCTATGATAGCCACTCCGATGATAAGGTTGTTACAAAAGGTCGTCAAGTTTGAATGGACAGAGAAGTGTCAACAGAGTTTCGAGAAACTAAAGGCTTTGTTGACCAAAGCCTCAGTTTTAGTGCAACCGGAACCGGGAGAAGAGTTTGTGGTGTATAGTGATGCATCCTTGAATATGTGTGCTCATGCAAGAAGGCAAGGTTATAGCCTATGCCTCAAGACAGCTAAAGCCACACTAGAGAAATTACCCGACCCACGATTTGGAGCTAGTAGCTATAGTTTTAGCATTAAAGATTTGGAGACACCATTTGTATGGTGAGAGATGTCGGGTATTCATCGACCATAAAAGTCTAAAGTATTTGATGACTCAGAAGGAGTTGAATCTACGGCAACGAAGGTGGCTAGAGTTAATAAATGATTACGAGTTAGTTATCGACTACTATTCCGGAAAGATGAACGTGGTCGCTGATGCTTTGAGTAGGAAATCATTATTCGCCATAAGGGCTATGAATGCTCAGTTGTCTGTGACTGATGATGGTTTGATTCTGGCAAAGTTGAGAGCTAGACCGATGTTCCTGCAAGAGATCGGTGAAGCCCAGAATAACGACAGTGAATTGCAAGCCAAGAGAACTCAGTGTGATTCTGGTGTTGAATTAGAGTTTATTATTGGTACTAATGGTTGTATGAAGTACTGAGGCCAAATTTGTGTACCCAAGGATGACAAACTCATTCATAAGATTTTACAAGAGGCATATAGTGGTTGTTTGTCTATCCACCTGGGTAGTGTGAAAATGTATAACGACTTGAAGAAAATGTATTGGTGGTCAGGAATGAAAAGAGACATTTCTGAGTTCGTGTCTAAGTGTCTAGTTTGTCAGAAAGTGAACGCTGAACACCAGGTACCTTCGAGTTTTCTTCAGCTTATCATGGTCCCCGAGTGGAAATGGGACCAAATTACTATGGACTTTGTGACGGGTTTGCCAGTAACCTCGAGGAAGAAAGATGCTGTGTGGATGTGGTTGATCGACTGACGAAATCAGCTCACTTTATCCCGATACATACAGACTTCTCACTCAATAAGCTAGCTGACTTGTACATTTCTGAAATTATGATACTTCATGGAGTGCCCTTGTCGATTATTTCAGACAGTGACCAAGGTTTACCTTGAGGTTTTGGAAGAAATTACAAGAGGCTTTGGGAACAAAGTTGAATTTCAGCACAGCTTTCCACCTGCAAATTGACGATCAGTCGGAAAGAGTAATTCAGATATTGGAAGACATGTTACGGTGTTGTATTCTCGAGTTTCAAGGCAGTTGGGAAGGTATTTACCCTTGGTCGAATTCGCCTATAACAACAGTTATCAATCAAGTCTGAAAATGGCACCTTATGAGGCTTTATATGGGCGTAAGTGTCGAACGCCTTTATATTGGACCGAGCTGAGAGAGAATCAGATTCACGGGGTCGACTTAGTCAGAGAAACTGAAGAGAAGGTTAAAGTGATTTGTGATTGTATAAAGGCCGCATTGGATAGATAGAAATCCTTTGCAGATTTGAAATGAAAAGAGATCGAATTTCAAGTAGGCGATAATGTGTTTTTGAAGGTGTCCCCATAGAGGAAAGTCCTCAGATTCGATAGAAAATGCAAGTTGAGTCCTCGATTCATAGGACCTTATGAGATTACTGAGAGAGTAGGGCCCGTTGCCTATCGTTTGGCTTTGCCCTTAGAATTGGAAACGATCAACGACGTGTTTCATGTGTCCATGTTACGTCGATATAGATCGAATCCTTCGCATGTGATCGCGCCAAGTAAGGTTGAGATTAAGCCAGATATGACTTATGGCGAAGAGTCGGTTAAGATTTTCACTCGGGAGATTAACCAATTGAAGAATAAGAGCATAGCACTGGTTAAGGTATTATGGCATAGACATGGGGTCGAAGAAGCCACTTGGGAACCCGAAGAGACTATGAGAGACCGATACCCGAACCTATTCACCAGTAAGATTTTCGGGGACGAAAATCCTTAAGAGGGAGAATTGTAATAGCCCAATTTTGGGCCTAGCCGGGAAAGTGGTTTTGAAACCACTTACCCGAGGTTGGAGAAATTATTTTTAATATTATTTTATGTGTGATGGCATGATTATAAAGGTGCTTGAAAGTTTTGGAGAATTAATTTTAGTGTTTGAGAGCTTAATCGCGCAAAAGGACTAAATCGCATGAAGTGCAAAAGTCCTATTTTGATAGCTAAGGGTGTCAAATAGCCAAAGAACCAAAATTGGGGGTCTTTAAAGGGCAAATAGACCCTAAAAAGAGTGCTTGGCTGGCCATGGGGACAAGAATGGTCAAAAAGTCATATTAGGTGGGTTTTGGTAGCTTATTTGACTAAAATAGAAATAAAATAAAGAAAGATGATACCATCCCTTTTCACCATTTCTTCTCTACTAAAAATTCAGCCACTGTTGGGGTTTGAAAGCTTCAAAAATTTCAGCAACTTAGAGCCTTCACAAGTAAGTGATTTTGATGATTTTCTTTGATGATTTTTGCACTTTTAGAACCCTTGTAACATAAGCTTTCAAATGAGGGGACTATTTTGCAAAATGGATGAAGGTCTAGGGTTTTACCATGAGTATGTTCATGTTTTTTTTTGAAATTTTGTGAGAGAAAATGAGTTATGGTAGTGTAATAAACAACTTTTGTGAAGAGATTTCTCATGAAAACCCTAAAAAAAGGACCATTTTGCATAAGTTGTAAAATAGGTGATAAAGGTGCAAAAATTGAGAATTTTGGACTGTTTCTATGTAAAAAGTAATCGACTAGGCTTAAGATATGAAGAAATTTGATAAAAACCGGTTTTCGGACCTATGGGTAAAATGGTCATTTTGTAAAAGTCTAGGGGCAAAATGGTCATTTTTCCCAATTTTAAATTGTTGAGTATCTAGATTAATAAAAGGATTAAATTCATAAATTTTTATCATTCTAGATCAAGAATTACAAAATCCGAGCCTAGACAGGGGAAAAGCGAAGCAAGTGGACTAAGCTGAGCTACTAATATACATTTTGTAATCCAAGGTAAGTTGTATGTAAATGATATAACTACATTGTTATTATATGTGTTTGAATTGATATAGCATAAATTGCTTAATTGTGGTAATGAAAATACATGATGATAATTGAGATAATAAAACTCCCGGGTGAACCTAAGGAACAAATCGGATATTCGTGCCATGACATTTGGGTCATTCGTGCGCTAGTGTAAGACATGTTTGGGACATGCATCGGCCACATTATGAGAGCCAGTGGAAGACCATGTCTGGGACATGGCATTGGCATTGAGACGAGAGCTAGTGTAAGACATGTTTGGGACATGCATCAGCCTCGAGATGTAAGCCTGTGGAAGATATGTCTAGGACATGCATCGGCTACGAGATGTGTCAGTGTAAGACCATATCTAGGACATGGCATCGACGCGAAGATGTGAGAGCCTGTGTAAGACCATGTTTGGGACATGGCATCAGCCTCTATTTCGATGTCAGTGTAAGACCATGTTTGGGACATGGCATCAACTTGATGGATGATCCAGTGTAAGACCATGTCTGGGACGTAGCATCGGCATTACACCCTATGTTTGAGGCTTAATGAATATCTGATAGCATTCCAAATGTTTCAACGACGAGGTTTACAGTTTAAGTTAAACTAGAAAAGTATAACCATGTTGTGAGTGGTACAGGTACCTATTTGAAATGTATGAGATCTGAACTCAATACATGCTATGTGAAGTGTATTGGCTAGTGATGAGTAAGTTGTGCGTATGCCTACTTAAGTACTTGAGCATGATGATGAATGGTAAAGCTATTGTTATATTTATTGCTTGCAACTTACTAAGCTTTATGCTTACCCCATTTCTTTCCATTTTACTAGCTCGAGGATCATCGCGTATGCTGGAGAATCTAGTCACACTATCATCCGAAGCACTTGGTATAGTTAGATATTTTATTTTGGTTATGGCATGTATAGGACCCTAACTTTTGAGTTTTATGTCATTGATAATTGGTCAAATGTGTTTGCTTACTCTAGCATTTGATTTATTTTGTGTAAGGCCATGGAAATTGGCAAATGCTGAAAGTTGCTTTATGAATACAAGAAGTTCTTTCATGAATGAGTAATTTATTGGTTGCTTAATATAAATGAAATGTGTGAAAGCATTAGCTATGGTTGTTTGGTTGAGAAATCATATTAAGTTAGACTTTGATATGTGGGTTATCATTAAATCATGTTTCAGGGTGGCAAAAGGCTTGGTAGATAGCCTTATATTGTCCACACGGGTAGACACACAGACGTGTGTCTAGGCCGTGTGTGACTCACGGCCAGCCCCATGGGTGTGTTGTTCGGCTATGTGTCACCTATACATAAAAATTTCAAGTATGTATGCATGGTAGTAAACACACGGTCAGAGACACAGTCGTGTGTCTCATCATTTTGAAGGGCACAGCCTAGCACATGGGCGTGTGCCTTGGCCGTGTGACCCTTAAGGATTGTTGACGTTAGAAACAGAATGTCAAGGTTTTTAGACACGGGCTAGGACACGGGTGTGTCATGGCCGTGTGAAGGACATAGGGAATGGGCATGGGCATGTGTCAAGCCGTGTGAAAACCCCTGTAGGTTTAAATTTGGAATTAAATTCACACAGGTATAGGACACGGACATGTCCCTAGAGGCTTAGGCCGTGTGTGTCACACGGGCCATCAGCACGGCCATGTTCTAATGACCACACGGGCATGTTACCCCTCCACACGATAGTGTGTCCTATTTTAAAGGTCATTTTCCTAGTGTTGGTTAAAGGATCTAAAGTGGTCCCGAGTGGTTTCCAAGAGTGGTTTGGACCTTATAGGCCCTTGATAAGAAGTTTTAGACAAAGTTTGGAAAAAAATTTTAATATGACCGAGTTTTAATGACATCAAAGCGTGTAATGCATGTGTTTGAGTTTAGTAATGTCTCATATTCTATCCCAGCGTAGGGCACGGGTATAGGGTGTTACATAACCTCATTAAAGCCTCAATCGATACGAAATGGCTTCTGCTAAAGTAAAGTACTTGTATCTATCTTGGTCAAATGCGGAGAATAAGCAAGTGATATTCGTCAGTTATAATATTGGTTAATAACTTAACTAGGTTACTCTAATAGGATTAGAGACCTAGATGCAAGAGATTTGAATGATCATGAGATGATTGGAATAAGAGTTGTTCACCAAATAAAGAGTTACATATGATGTAATTAGCTAGTGTTTCATACCTAAATATGGATCTTTACCTACTAGAAAACTTTAAAGAAAAGACTTTTTAAAAATAATATCTAAGGGTTATTAATTTTGAATGAAATAGTGAAAGCATCTCTTAATAAAGTCCTTTTAATTTTTATAATAAACTTGGTAAATTTACTCATAAGCATGTTTTATTATTGTAGATTTATTATGGAAAACAATACAAACTCTTTACCATGTGATCTGTCTTTGAGAAGGACAAGTTAAATGGCTTGAATTTCCTTGACTAGTTTCATAAATTAAGGATTATACTCAAACAAGAATGAAAATTATATGTCATTGAAGAACTCGTTCCTAATAAACCTGTAGACAATGCCTCTAGAGCTAACAAGTATACTTATAAGAAGCATACTAATGATATGTTAGAAATAGGATGTTTAATGGTTACCACTATAACTCCTGAGCTTTAAAAGCAACATGAGGCTGTGGTTACTTATGATATGATCAAGCACGTCAAGAGAGGTACAAGAACTGTAAAGCTTTGTTTCAATGAAAGATGGTAGAGGGAACTCCTGCGGGAACTCACATTCTCAATATGACAGGCTATATTGAAAACCTTGAAAAACTTGGATTCCCTCTAGGTATGGAATTAGCTACCGATGTTATCCTACAATCGTTTCTGAATAGTTTTAGCCAATTTGTCCTAAATTTTAATATGACTAAAATTAACAAGACTTTGCCAAAGTTACTTAGCATGTTACAAATTGTTGAAAGTAGCATGAAAAGGGTTGGACCTAAGCCCATTTTGATGGTCTATAAAGACAAGGGCAAAGGAAAGCTTCATGCAAAGGAAAAGCCTAAGGACAATGGAAAGACCAAACCTACAAAGAAAAGACTGAACTGAAACCTAAATGAGAAATTTCTAAGGAAGGAAAATGTTTCCGCTGCTGTAAGATCAGACATTGGAAGAGAAACTACCCTACCTATCTTGAAGAGGTGAAGAAGGAAAAGGAAAGAGGAGCGTCCACTTCAGGTATTTATGTTATTGATATTAATTTATCAATGTTTATTTCTTGGTTATTTGATATCAGTTGTGGTTCTTATATTTTCACCTCTGTATAGGGATTATAAAGGAGTAGGAATCTAGCTAAAAGAGATGTGGACCTGTGAGTTGGAAATGAAGCAAGAGTTATTGCATTAGCCGTAGGAACACATATTTTATCATTGCCTAGTAAACTTGATTTATGTTTAGAGGATTGATATTTTGAGCTCAATTTCTTGTTTAGACAAAATTGGTTTTGAGATAATTATTAAGAATAATCGTTGTTCATTTTATCTTGATAATGTTTTCTATAGTTCGACGCAATTAGTAAATGGCCTCTACATTTTAAATCAAGATATGTCCATTTATAACATAAATACTAAAAGATCAAGAGTAAATGACTCTAATCAAACTTATCTTGGCATTTACATTTGGGCCATATAAGTGAGAAGTGCATATCAAAGCTCTATAAAAATGGATTTTTGGATTCCTTTGTTTCCAACAAATTGATATATAAGAGTCTTGTTTGTTGGGTAAAATAACTAAAACTCTTTTTAATAGTAAAAGTGAGCGAGCTAGTGATTTATTAGGTTTAATACATAGTGATGTATGTGGACTAATGAACACACAAGCCAATAGAGGTTTTCAATACTTCATCACTTTCACTGATGATTTCAGTATAAATGGGTATATTTATCTTATTTGCCATAAATCTGAAGCCCTTGAAAAGTTCAAGGAGTTTACAAATGAAGTACAAAATCAACTACTAAAAAGTATTAAGGTACTTTGATCAGATCAAGGAGGCGAATACTTAAGCTTAGAGTTTGATGAGTTTTTGAAGGAATGTGGGATTGTCTCACAACTTACACCTCCCAATACTCCACAATGGAATGGAGTTTCTGGAAGGAGAAATAGAACAGTGTTAGACATGGTTTGATCAATGATAAGTCATGTTAATCTTCCTACTTCCTTTTAGGGATAAGCACTTGAGAGCTGCCTTCACACTAAATTGTGTTCCATTTAAATCGGTTCAAAATACACCATATGAGATGTGGACTGAAAAGCGTCCTAGTATGTCTTTTTTGAAGATTTGGGGTTGTGAAGCTTATGTTAAACGTTAGACATTTATAAAGCTCGAACCCAAACCTCAAAATTACATCTTTTTGGAATATCCTAAAAAAATAAAGGATATTATTTCTTCTGTCCTATTGAGAACAAAGTGTTTGTTTCTCAGACAGGATTCTTCCTTGAAAAGAATCTGTCTCTAGAAAGGAAGTGGTAAAAAAATTGAACTCGAAAAAATTCAAGAACAAGCAAATCACTAAACTAGAGATTGAGCAACAACAGGTTCCACAAGTTGCAGAACAATCAACTGTTCTAGAAACATAAATATTGCAAAGATCTTTAAGAGAATGACATGTACCTGAGAAATATGGATTTCTCATTACAACACATGGTGATATTCTACTTATGGATCAAAATAAGCCTAAGACTTATCAAAAAGCCGTGGCAAGCCTAGATTATGAGAAATGGCTTGAAGCCATTAGGTCTGAAATGGATTCCATGTCAAAAAACCAAGTATGGTTGACCCACCTGAAGGAGTTAAACCCATAGGGTGCAAGTGGGTTTTCAAAAAGAAAATCAACATGGATGGTAATGTACAAACATACAAAGGGTGATTAGTCATTAAAGGTTTTGTGCAAGTTCATGGTATAGACTATGATGAAACCTTTTCTCCTATGGCTATAATTAAATCCATCTGGATCTTACTTGCAATAGCTGCATTTCATGATTATGAAATCTAGCAAATGGATGTCAAAACAACTTTCTTTAATGGGAAACTAGAAGAGGATGTGTACATGACACAACCTAACGGTTTTGTTGATCCAAAAGATGCTGGAAAGATATGCAAGCTATAAAGGTCCATTTATGGATTAAAGCAAGCTTCCCGAAGTTGGAATCTTCATTTAAATGATGCGATCAAGGAGTTTTGTTTTATTAAAAATGAATATAAGCCTTGTGTTTACAAGACAATTAGTGGGAGCACTATTGCATTCTTGGTATTGTATATAGATGACATACTTATCATGGAAAATGACATACCTACCCTACAATTTATTAAGACTTGGTTAGGAAGTTTTTTCCTATGAAGGACTTGGGCGAAGCTACATACGTATTAGGAGTCAAAATCTAAAGAGATAGATCAAGACGACTCCTAAGCTTAAGCCAAAGTACATACACAGATAAAGTACTAAAAAGGTTCAGCATGGAAGAATCTAAGAGAGGATTCTTACCTATGAGACATGGTATTTCACTCTTGAAGGAAATGTATAATTCAATTCTACAAGAGAGAGAACGTATGAGTAAGATTCCATATGCTTCAACTATTGGGTTTGTCATGTATGTCATGCTATGTACTCATCCAGATGTATTAGATGCTTTTAAGCATGAGAAGTCGATACCAAGTAGATCCTAGTGAAGGTCATTGGGTTGCAGTTAAAAATATCTTCAAGTACTTGAGAAGGATTAATGATGCATTCCTTATATATGGAGGTGAGGAAGAGTTAAGTGTAAATGGTTACACTAATGTTAGCTTCCAAACCGACAAGGATGAGTCATGATCGCAATCAAGTTTTGTGTTTTGCCTTAACGGTGGTGTTGTAAGCTGGAAAAGCTCAAAGCAAGATACAATAGCTTATTCTACAACTGAGGCCAAGTACATTGTAGCTAGTGAAGCTACAAAATAGGCTATTTGGATCAAGAAGTTCATATCTAAACTAGGGTTGTGCCTACGATATTAGATGCTGTAAAACTTCATTGTGATAATAATGGAGTCATTGAATAGGCAAAGGAACCCAGATCTCACCAGCGATCCAAACACATACTTAAGAGCTTTCATCTCATTCGGGAAATCATTGATTGAGGAGATGTGGAAATATGAAAAGTATCAACAAATGACAACATCGTTGTTCTACTGACAAAGCCTTTAACATCGTAGAAGCATGATCGTTACACTAAGTCTCTTGGTATAAGATATATGACTAATTGGCCTTAGTGCTAGTGGGAGATTGTTAGAGTATGCCCAAGGACCAATCATAAGATGGTTGTAATTACATACTCATTTTACCTCATTATTAATAAAAGGCATTGTCATTGTTATTTCAATTTCTTTTTCTATGTATATAAATAAATTGATCAATAATATAGTCCTAAGAATAATATGATTATTCTTAAAAGGTTCTTAGTCAAGTATTTTTGTAGGCTTGGATAATAATAATGCATTAAGACTAATGTGTAGATGATTGATGACAAAGTGTCGTAATTGACATAGAGATGTCAAAATCAATACATGAGTATGTGTTAGAGAACAACATATTGGACTAACCCACCGTGAGTATGTCTCTTGGATTATTATGTAATAGTCACAAACATTACTCATAGTGATAACTATGTATATGATCCTCAAACTTGAGATCACTATTGTCCCAACATTGTGAGTTGTATATTTTGATATAGTAAAATGTCTACCATAACAGGTTGAGCTATAAAGGTTGATGTTGAATATGCCACAATCCATGTAGCGGGATATGATTGATCAAGATAGGATTATCTCTCCTACATAATGGAAGTAATGTAACACCCCAAACCCAACCAAGAAGATCCAACCCAAATCCAACATACCACATTAGCCACAGAAGTGACTCTCCATTAACTCTCAACCTAACCTCCAACATACCACTTATACATAGCATGTGAACATAGTGTTAATCTTTAACAAATTAGCAGAAAACCATACAATCAAAAAACACAAGGGTTCGTATGCAAAATAAATTAGAGTACCAAATCATGTGAAACAATAATTCCATACACTTAGAAATATTTAATGCTCGCACTATGCTTAAACACTTCGCATAACATTCAGATATAGCTCACATACCTTATTATCACAAGAGTTTGCAGACCAACACACAAACATAGGTTTGCATAAAAACATGAGTTTGTAAGATTCAGCAGATTGCATACAGTAATTTTAAATCTTAAGTTCATAAAACATTTACAGTTCGTTTAACACCTAAATAGCTTATACATCATAGCTTCACTAAATAACATGCTTCACAAACAAGGAAAAACATGCATGTAAAATATTATCATATTTAATCAAGGTTTGCATAATTTCATGGGTTCACACACACATAAGGGTTCGCAAAGCTAAGGGTACGCATGTAAATAATGTATCATTACAAAAGTACGCATGCAACAACCAATTTTTCAGTGAAATTAGAATAGTGATTTTGGGACCACAAATAAGATCTGAAAATAAAATTTATTTTTATTTTATTACATGGTCCGTAATATGTTGGAAATGTCATGTGAAAATTTTATCGATTATTTGTTTAATTAGGGAAAGGACTAAATTGCATAAAATGTAAAAGTTGAATTCTAGTAGCTATAAGGATTAAATAGCTATGGAATTCAATACTAGAGGTCCTTATATGGTAATTAGGTCATTAAAGAAAAGTATGTAGATATTTTGGTGACTCATCCATGGAAATTTAGAAAAAAGGGCAATGAAAAAATTGGAAATTGAAAAATATTTAATTAATTAAAAGATTATAAAAGATATCATATTCTTTTTATGTCATCTTCAACCTAAAATACATGGAAACCCTAGGAGAGAGAAAAGAAACTTTCATGGCTTAATTGGGTAAGTTTCCTTGTCCCGTTTTTAGTAATTTTGATATTTTTGAAACCGGGATAGCTTAATCTATCTATTTGGGGGATCAGTTTGAAGAGTTATCAAAATATGGAAATTAGGTCATGGATGAATATGCTAAAAATTAGAAATTCATGGTAGAAAATGAAAGGCTGTTGATAGATAAACAATTTTTGCAAAGTGATTTTTAATGAAAACATGATTTAGGGACTAAAATATAAAGTTATGAAATTTGATGAAAAATTCTTAATTTTTATGAATACATGTGCTGTAAATTTTATGATGGGATTTTGGTTAGGCTTGGAATAGACAGTAGCCAGACCGTGTGGTTCAAACTCATGAAGCTATATTCATCAATTTACAAGATGAATAAATCCACAGCATACTTATACATACCATCTCTAGCTTAGTAAGCTTTTAAATCATTTTAACTCTTCCGAGTTTCTTTATTTTCATATGCATTTCCTTACTTTCTACACTCATTCCTTATGTATAACACACCGGTCATAAGCATACTATACCATCATAACCACAAGCTAGTACATTTGAACATAACCCTTTTCAATTAATCACATGATAAGCCATTTCATAAGATATTGCGTAACTTAAAACTTGCCACTCTCTCATGGGCACAAGTATATTTTCATTTAAGCACTTACCCTTTCAACACATCATATAAATAAACATATTACCATTTAACCAATAGCTTGGCACTTGTCTAAGCATCAACAGCAACACTTGTTAGCATACTTGAACATATTCATATAAATTCAACATAGATAAACTTATTTTCTCACCATATCACACTTGAGTTTATTGCTCATCTCAACATACATAACTTCCTTGTAACAACAAATTAAGGATAATCACATTTTTACATGTCATGATACATGTAACACCCCTATAACCCGTATCCGTCGCCGGAATAGGTTATGAAGAATTACTAATCCGAATTTCAACATTAGTACATACACATTTACATAATTTAATTAGCAGTTATACTTATAGCCAAACACCATCAAAGATAGAAATTCAACTTATATCGACATTCAAAAGTTGCCATATTCACATGGTATATATACAAAAACATCTCAAAATAACATGCACTTAAATCTATTCTATACATGCCATACTAGTTCCAAAATATAGCAGTACCAAAGAGACAGATAGTGTGACGAGTTGCTGACAATCCCCTCCCCGAGCAAGTAACTGGAATCAACAATCTATAAAACAAAGAAATATAACAAAAGGAGTAAGCTTTCATAAGCTTAGTAAGTTTTAAGCAATGCATCAAATAAACTCAATTATACATCAATTATCCAATTCTCAAAAGGTCATTTCCTATATATTTATTACCATTGGCCTAATATACACAAGCATATAATGCACACTTAGCATTCTAATTACACTTAATCTGAATTCATATGGCATAAATAAATCGAACATTTTCACATACATTCACACCTTGATCGAATGTATCATAATCATAGATATAAATATATCATGTATTCACATATGTATCAAATTATACTCTTATGATTCAATTTAAATCATACTCACATATAAATACATAATACGTACCTGGCCAACTTAATGTATTGAATGTATTCATTTGTCGTTCTAACACGAGGTATTTTAATTTTAGACTTTTATCAAATCACCGGCATTCAACCTGCTAGGTTTAAAAACCCGAATTCATTCACCGGTATTTTGCCTGCTAGGCTCAAGCCCGAATAATATCTCACCGGCATTATAGCCTGTAACACCCCGAACCCGAGACCGTCGCCGGAGTCGAACACGAGGTGTTAACAGACTTCAACCCACTTATTGAGAGTTTTCCGACAAGCTGCCAATCTGTGTACTAGTCGCTCCAAAATTCATAACTTGAGTTTTACAACTCGAAAATCAGTTTCGCAATTTTTCCCTGAAACTAGACTCATATTTCCATCTACATATTTTTTTCTAGAATTTTTGGTCAAGCCAATTAGTACAGTTTATTAGTTAAAGTCTCCCCTGTTGCAGGGATCGACTACACTGACCTTTGTACATTACGAATTGGATATCTCCCTGTACAGGGCTTCAATACTGATTTCGTTTGTTTCTATAGAAACTAGACTCAGAGAGGAATCTACACATATATGGCATGACTCCTAATTATCTCTGGTTAATTTATAATGATTTTCCAAAGTCGGGACAGGGGATCCAGAAACTGTTCTGGCCCTGTTTCACAAGAACTTTAATATCTGTTAACTTATAACTCATATGACCATTTCGTTTCTTCTATATAAAAGTAGATTCATCAAGGTACATTTACATAATTTATTTACTATTTAATACCATTCCTACTATTTTTAGTGATTTTTCAATCTCACGTTACTGCTGCTGCCAGCACCTGTCACTAAAGCAACTATGCCTATTTCATGATTTCCTTTGATCTAACTAGTGATTCATCATACATGTCACAAATCATGATCATGACTAGCCATACCAGAGGCTAATCATTATCCAACATCTCCCTACTACACTATGGCCATAACATGCATTTAACACCAAAATAATCAACCATGGCATAAGGCATGGAAATCGAATTACCAAGACTTGTGACTTAACATTTGAGAACTAAATCCAACCGAGCATTTATGCCATTTTCGCATGGCTAAAAGTTTACATACCAAAGTTCAACAAAGCATATTAGCCTATACATGCCAAAATGTTCTCCTAAACCGACTACACAAAAAATACCAAAAGTTGCTAGCCGTGTGATGACTCCAATGACGATCACGAGCACGCAAAAAGGACGAGTCCGAGAAACCTAAAATGGCGACAAGCAAACACCGGTGAGTATATAACTCAAGAAGCAATAAGCATTATATTGCCGTTCAGTAATAATATACCATAAAAGAAAATAATTAATGCGGATTAAAATCCTCCATCCACACCCCAAACGGTACTATAATTCTTTAGGCATTTCGGTTTGGTCACATACCAAGCCCTACTTGATATTTCATACATTACGCCATATGACATTGCATGCATTTATTTTCGAGCATAATCACCACATAGATCAAGACTTACCAAACCAAAATTCCAAATATAAATATAATGTCCATTCCTCATGAGCTCAAGGTGTTTACTCATACCGCTGTCCATGATTGACTCGGTAAGGCCGCGCACATAGAACATGTACGTTTATTAGAGGATGTGCAATAAGCCCGCACACTTAGTGCTTAATAGTCGAACTCGCACACTTAGTGCTATATAATCAAACTTGCACACTTAGTGCTGTATAATTTGAACCCGCACACTTAGTGCCAATTTGTGATTATAAATGTTTACACCCGCACACTTAGTGCCGAAACCGATCATTCAATACATCTCACCTCTTTTCTTTCAATTCAATATTTTTATCACCACATACATACATGTTTATATATATATTCTACCATTTCATTCAGCATCATTACTTGGACATTACGACCCTTTAAATTAGTACAAAATAAGTGTTTAATGACTTACCTTATATCGGATGAAATGATTCCCAATCTACTACTCGATTATCTTTGCTTTGCCTTTGCTTGGTTCTCCCTCTTTGATGTCTTGATCTAAAATGAATACATTTAGTAGTTTAATCTTCTTGCTGGATTTTTATGTGTATAACTTAATGGTTTTCACCCCATTTCACAACTATCTTTGTTCAAAATATCAAAATCTCAACCAACATTTGTTTAATGCTTCAAGGCCGAATGCATGGTCACCATTAAGCTAATCTAGTCTCAAGTATTTTAATTCTAACATACAACATCATGAATCAACTCATCCTTATAAGCCAATATTACTCCTACAACCGATTGTAAGGAGTTAACAAAAAAAAATATATTTTTACAAACATATACACCCATATGGCCGATTTTACCAAATCAAATTTAACCTTACTTATCTCAAATTTTCATTTCATACTATCATCCCCATGACATAGCAAGGTTTTGAATCATGGACTAATTAGAACTAAAACTAGCAACTAAGAACATGCATGAATCTCATGGCACCATATTAAACATACCTTAATCTAGCTACAAGGATGGCCAACCTATTCCAAACCAACCATGAGCAAGGACCCTCTCTTCTCCCTTGAGATTTTCATTAAAAGGATGAAAAAAAAGATGAACAAAGCTTTTTTTTTTTTTTTTTTTTTCTTTCTCACTTGCGGCAATGGGGAGGGAGGGAAAGCCTTCACACACACACTTTTTTTTATTACTCATGCACCTTATTTTATTTATTTCAACATAAAACACTCACCCAACATGTTTCATGACATGTCTTGCCCATGCTTCCTTGTCATGGCCGGCCACTAGCACTTGGGGGATTTTGACATGCAAGTCCTCCTTTTGACTACATGTACTATTAGGTCCTTATAGATTAGCCTATCATTTTTCAAAAGTGACATACAAGTCCTACTAACTGAATTCACATGCAATCGACTAAACCAAGCTTGAAATTTTCACACATTCGTAAATACATATTCTAGACAATAAATATTACGTTCAAACATTTCGGTGACTCGGTTTAGTGGTCCCAAACCACTTCCGACTAGGGTCAATTTTGGGCTGTCACAACTCTCCCCACTTAAGGAATTTTGTCCCGAAAATCTTACCAGTAAATGTGTTTGGGTAACGCTCTTTCATAGAATTCTCGGGTTCCCAAGTAGCTTCTTCCATCCGTGTTTGAGCCATAACACTTTTACTAACGGAACCCTTTTGTTTCGCAACTCCTTCACTTCACGAGCTAGGATACTGAATCGGTTCTTCTTCATAACTCATATCGGCTTGAATTTCAATCTCGGAGGGTTTATTACATGCGAAGGATCGGATCGGTAACGTCAAGCATCGAAACATGGAAAACGTTGTGGATCCTTTCGAGTTCGGGGTAAAAGCAACCTATACGCCATCGGGTCGACTCGTTCGGAGATCTCATATGGCCCAATGAATCTCGGACTCAATTTGCCCTTACGGCCAAATCTGAGTATCTTTTTCCAGGGTGATACCTTAAGAAACACTTTGTCTCCCACCTGATACTCAATATCTCTTCGTTTTAAATCCGCGTACGACTTCTGATGATTCGAAGCAGCCTTCAAACTTTCACGAATTACTCGAACTTTTTGCTCAGCATCTCTAATCAAATCCACCCCGAAAATTTTGCTTTCACCGAGCTCAGTCCAAAACAATGGTGTACGGCATTTACGACCATACAAAGCCTCGTAAGGCGCCATCTTAATGCTTGACTGAAAACTATTGTTGTAAGCGAATTCAATCAAGGGTAAATACCGTTCCCATGAACCATTAAACTCGAGGATGCAACATCTCAACATATCCTCAAGTATCCGAATTATCCGCCGGATTGACCATCGGTTTGGGGATGAAAAGCGGTGCTAAAATGCAGCTTGGTACCCAAAGCTTCTTGCAATTTCTTCCAAAATCGTGAGGTGAATCTCGGATCTCTGTCCGACACAATAGAAATCGGTACCCCGTGTAATCTCACAATCTGAGAAACATACAATTCAGCTAGCTTATCCAATGAAAAATCCGTACGCACGGGGATAAAGTGAGCCGACTTAGTCAATCTATCAACGATGACCCAAATTGCATCTTTCTTGCTTGCCGACACTGGCAAGCCAGATACAAAATCCATCGTGACTCGTTCCCATTTCCATTCAGGTATCATGATTGGCTGAAGCAAACCCGTGGGCACTTGATGTTCCGCCTTTACTTGCTGACATACTAAGCACTTCAAACAAAGTTGGAAATGTCTCATTTCATACCATGCCACCAAAGCGGTGTCTCGTGTCGTTGTACATTTTCGTACTCCCGGGTGGATTGACATTCGACTCATCGTGAGCCTCGTTCAAAATCATCGAAACAAGTTCGAATTCCTTGGAATACATAATCGACCCTTGAACGTCAAGCAATCATGGTCGTCAATCTGAAATTCGATTCCTTGTTCGAACACACTCATCCCGCTTTGCAACCAACTCATCGTCGACTTTCTAAGCTTCACGAATTTGACGTATCAATAATGGTTTGGCTTTCAATTCAGCTACTAACACATTGTCGGGTAGAACAGAAAAGTGTACATTCATCACTCGCAATGCAAATAGTGATTTACGACTTAAGGCATCCGCAACCACATTAGCCTTTCCCGGGTGATAGTCAATGACCAACTCATAATCCTTTAACAGCTCGAGCCAACGTCTTTGTCGCAGATTTAAGTCTCTTTGAGTCATCAAATATTTGAGACTTTTGTGATCCGAATACACATGGCACTTCTCACAAAATAAGTAATGTCGCCATATCTTTAAGGCGAATACGATGGCAGCCAATTCGAGATCATGGGTCGGATAATTTTTCTCATGTGGCTTTAATTGTCTCGACGTATAGGCCACAACTCGCCCTTCTTGCATCAATACGCAACCCAACCCAAGTAGGGATGCGTCACTATAAATGACAAACTCTTTGCCCGATTCGGGTTGCACTAGAATTGGGGCTTCATCAAATAAGCTTTCAGTTGATCGAAACTTTTCGACATTTCTCCGTCCATTCGAACTTAACATCCTTTTGGAGTAAGCCGTCATTGGCGTGGCTATCGTCGAGAAACCTTTTACAAATCGTCGGTAATAACCGGCAAGCCCCAAAAAGCTCCTAACCGGTAACATTCCTTGGTGGTTTCCAATCGACTATGGTCGAAATTTTGTTCGGGTCCACCCGACACCGATCGCGGACACCACGTGCCCCAAAAAGCTAACCTCTTTCAACCAAAATTCACATTTCTTGAACTTTGCGTATAATCGCTTATCTCGTAAGATTTGCAACACTAGCCTCGGTGTTCAAGATGTTCGGTTTCATCTCTCGAATAGACCAAAATGTCATCGATAAATACAACTACGAACCGATCCAAGTATGGCTGAAAATTCTATTCATTAAATCCATAAACACCATGAGGGCATTAGTGAGCCCAAGCGGCATCACCAAGAATTCAGTGACCGTACCTCGTTCTAAAAGCGGTTTTGGGTATGTCCGATTCTCGGACCTTCAACCGATAGTACCCGACCTCAAATCTATCTTTGAAAACACCGAGGCTCCCTTTAATTGATCAAACAAATCGTCAATTCGTGGCAACGGATATTTATTCTTTATCGTCACTTTATTGAGTTGACGATAGTCGATGCACAACCTCATGCTTCCGTCCTTCTTTTCACAAACAATCTTTGGTGCGCCCATGGAGAAAAACTCGGTCGAGCGAAACCTCTATCCGTCAATTCACGCAATTGGACTTTCAATTCCTTTAACTCCGTTAATGCCATACGACACGGAGCTATTGAGATCGGCGTAGTACCGGTACAATTTCGATCTTTGAATTCCACTTCTCGAACCGGTGGCAATCCCGTAACTCCTCCGAAAAACATCTCGAATACTCACAAACCACTGGTACCGATTCGAGTTTCTTTTCCGTCTCTTTACTTTCAAACACATACGCAAGGTATGTTTCACACCCTTTTCGCATATCTCCGAAGCGGTCATAGAAGATATTATCACCGGCACTCCTTTTAAATCAAGAGACTCGACTCGGACTACCTCATTATTTGCACTCCTCAAATCAATGGTTTTCCTTTTGCGATCCACCTTTGCATCATGTACGGTCACCAATCCATACCAAGAATAACATCGAATTCATCAAATGGTAGAAGCATCGGATCGGCGGAAAACAGATTCTCGAATTATTAGGGGCATCTCTTGCACACTTTATCAACGAGCACGTATTGACCCAAAGGGTTTGACACTGAATATTGAACTCGATGAGACTCAATAGGTAGAGTCTTCTTGGATGCTAAAGTTTCACATACATATGAATGAGTAGAGCGGGGTCAATCAATGCAATCACACTAGTATCAAAGAGAGTAAAAGTACCAGTGATAACGTCAGGGGAGGATGCCTCCTCTCGTGCGCGGATGGCATATGCTCTAGCAGGAGCACGGGTCTCGGATCGAACAGCCGTATCAGTGGCTCCTCTTTGATTACCACCCCTACCTCCTGAAATCCTCGGGGGTCTACCTCTAGCTGTCGCCCCACTCGATCTTGCACCTTGCATCTTATTCTTCTCATCTAGCTCCGTGCAATCTCAATGAAGTGGTCCTTGAACCACATCCGTAATGAGCCGGTTAACAGACTTACCCCAACATTCACCTAGGTGTCGTCTTCCACATTGGGGGCATTGGGTCTCTCTTGATGATTATTGCCCACACTAGCCATCAAGTAGCTCGGGAGTCCGTCGATGGTCGTGCTCTAATGGAAATTCCTGATCGTCCTCGATTTATTAGTGTCCTCCACGAACTTCTTTACGATCGAGAACGGAGCTTTACCCATCGATCTCTTACGATAGTCTTTAGCTTCAAATTCAGCCTTCTTCTTCTCCTTTCCAAGTTCTTCCGCCTTGCGAGCTCGTTCGACCAGCGTCACGAACTCCTTTATCTCCAAAATACCCACTAGTAGTTTTAAATCTTCATTCAATCCTTCTTCAAATCTTTTGCACATAGCAACCTCATCGACCACACACTCCCGAGCATACCGACTAAGTCTTACGAACTCATGTTCGTATTCGTGAATCTTGTCATACGGCCTTGCTTGAGTTCCAAGAATTCCTTACGCTTCGATCGATGAACCGTTGACTAATATACTTCTTTCAAATTCATTTGAAAGAAATCCCAAGTAACTCGCTTCGTTTGGGACTATGGAGATCAAAGTCCTCCACCAATAGTAAGTGAGTCTCGCAACAAGGATATAGCACACTTTAGACATTCATCGGTGTGCATGCAGTTCATCAAACACCGAATGGTGTTATCAAGCGAACTTCGGTTCTTTCGGCATCATCGGTAACTATGGCCTTAAACTCCTCAGCCCCGCTTTCTAATCAAGTCTACTGGTGGCTTACTCGGCCTCATAGGATCGATGAATCGATGGCATTACAGCCCTTGGGTGGATTATTTAAATTCGGAATTGTTGGACAGCCGGATTGGTTCGGGCGTATTGCGCTACCCACTCGTTCATCATGGTAAAGAAGGCTTGTTTTGCCTCCTCACCTTGATTATTCGCAGATGACTGAGGTTCAACAGGCGATGTCCCTTGTGCAGGAGCAGCCGCTACACTTTCAACGTCATCCGCCAAGGTTCTCTCTACACCGGGATCCATTTACTAATCAAAACAAAAATTTTAACCGTCAGAAGTCATCACACATTTAAACATTAACATTATGGCATGTATAGCTAGACTCATACGCGCTATGGTAGTCCTAGAACCGACTAAACCATAGCTCTGATACCAATAAAAATGTAACACCCCGAACCCGAGACCGTCGCCGAGTCGAACACGAGGTGTTAATGACTTCAACCCACTTATTGAGAGTTTCCGACAAGCTGCCAATCTGTGTACTAGTCGCTCCAAAATTCATAACTTGAGTTTTACAACTCGAAAATCAGTTTTGCAATTTTTCCCTGAAAATAGACTCATATTTCCATCTACATATTTTTTTCTAGAATTTTTGGTCGAGCCAATTAGTACAGTTTATTAGTTAAAGTCTCCCCTGTTGCAGGGATCGACTACACTGACCTTTGTGCATTACGAATTGAATATCTCCCTGTACAGGGCTTCAATACTGATACCGTTTGTTTCTATAGAAACTAGACTCAGAGAGGAATCTACAAATATATGGCATGACTCCTAATTATCTCTGGTTAATTTATAATGATTTTCCAAAGTCGGGACAGGGGATCCAGAAACCGTTCTGGCCCTGTTTCACAAGAACTTTAATATCTGTTAACTTATAACTCATATGACCATTTCGTTTCTTCTATATAAAAGTAGATTCATCAAGGTACATTTACATAATTTATTTACTATTTAATACCATTCCTACTATTTTTAGTGATTTTTCAATCTCACGTTACTGCTGCTGCCAGCACCTGTCACTAAAGCAACTATGCCTATTTCATGATTTCCCTTTGATCTAACTAGTGATTCATCATACATGTCACAAATCATGATCATGACTAGCCATACCAGAGGATAATCATTATCCAACATCTCCCTACTACACTATGGCCATAACATGCATTTTAACACCAAAATAATCAACCATGGCATAAGGCATGGAAATCGAATTACCAAGACTTGTGACTTAACATTTGAGAACTAAATCCAAGCGAGCATTTATGCCATTTTCGCATGGCTAAAAGTTTACATACCAAAGTTCAACAAAGCATATTAGCCTATACATGCCAAAATGTTCTCCTAAACCGACTACACAAAAAAAAATACCAAAAGTTGCTAGCCGGTGTGATGACTCCAATGACGATCACGAGCACGCAAAAAGGACAAGTCCGAGAAACCTAAAATGGCGACAAGCAAACACCGGGTGAGTATATAACTCAGTAAGCCATAAGCATTATATTGTCGTTCAGTAATAATATACCATAAAAGAAAATAATTAATGCGGATTAAAATCCTCCATCCACACCCCAAACGGTACTATAATTCTTTAGGCATTTCGGTTTGGTCACATACCAAGCCCTACTTGATATTTCATACATTACGCCATATGACATTGCATGCATTTATTTTCGAGCATAATCACCACATAGATCAAGACTTACCAAACCAAAATTCCAAATATAAATATAATGTCCATTCCTCATGAGCTCAAGGTGTTTACTCGCATCGCTGTCCATGATTGACTCGGTAAGGCCGCACATAGAACATGTACGTTTATTAGAGGATGTGCAATAAGCCCGCACACTTAGTGCTTAATAGTCGAACTCGCACACTTAGTGCTATATAATCAAACTTGCACACTTAGTGCTGTATAATTTGAACCCGCACACTTAGTGCCAATTTGTGATTATAAATGTTTACACCGCACACTTAGTGCCGAAACCGATCATTCAATACATCTCACCTCTTTTCTTTCAATTCAATATTTTTATCACCACATACATACATGTTTATATATATATTCTACCATTTCATTCAGCATCATTACTTGGACATTACGACCCTTTAAATTAGTACAAAATAAGTGTTTAATGACTTACCTTATATCGGATGAAATGATTCCCAATCTACTACTCGATTATCTTTGCTTTGCCTTTGCTTGGTTCTCCTCTTTGATGTCTTGATCTAAAATGAATACATTTAGTAGTTTAATCTTCTTGCTGGATTTTTATGTGTATAACTTAATGGTTTTCACCCCATTTCACAACTATCTTTGTTCAAAATATCAAAATCTCAACCAACATTTGTTTAATGCTTCAAGGCGAATGCATGGTCACCATTAAGCTAATCTAGTCTCAAGTATTTTAATCCTAACATACAACATCATGAATCAACTCAACCTTATAAGCCAATATTACTCCTACAACCGATTGTAAGGAGTTAACAAAAAAATATATTTTTACAAACATATACACCCATATGGCCGATTTTACCAAATCAAATTTAACCTTACTTATCTCAAATTTTCATTTCATACTATCATCCCCATGACATAGCAAGGTTTTGAATCATGGACTAATTAGAACTAAAACTAGCAACTAAGAACATGCATGAATCTCATGGCACCATATTAAACATACCTTAATCTAGCTACAAGGATGGCCAACCTATTCCAAACCAACCATGAGCAAGGACCCTCTCTTCTCCCTTGAGATTTTCGGCCAAAGGATGAAAAAAAAGATGAACAAAGCTTTTTTTTTTTTTTTTTTCTTTCTCACTTGCACGGCAATGGGGAGGAGGAAGGGGAAAGCCTTCACACACACACATTTTTTTTTATTACTCATGCACCTTATTTTATTTATTTCAACATAAAACACTCACCCAACATGTTTCATGACATGTCTTGCCCATGCTTCCTTGTCATGGCCGGCCACTAGCACTTGGGGGGGGATTTTGACATGCAAGTCCTCCCTTTTGACTACATGTACTATTAGGTCCTTATAGATTAGCCTATCATTTTTCAAAAGTGACATACAAGTCCTACTAACTGAATTCACATGCAATCGACTAAACCGAAGCTTGAAATTTTCACACATTCGTAAATACATATTCTAGACAATAAATATTACGTTCAAACATTTCGGTGACTCGGTTTAGTGGTCCCGAAACCACTTCCCGACTAGGGTCAATTTTGGGCTGTCACATAGCCTGCTAGGCTCAAAGGCCCGAATACTATCTCATCGGCATTATAGCCTGCTAGGCTCAAAGGCCCGAATAATATCTCACCGGCATTATAGCCTGCTAGGCTCAAAGGCCCAAATAGTATCTCACTAGCATTATAGCCTACTAGGCTCAAAGGCCCGAATAGTACTTTACAATATTCAAATCAACAAGTTTTATACAACATAATCACACCAATTTAGGTACAATCATCATTCGAATATATCATCCTATACTTCATTCACTTTTATCTCATTTCATCACTCACATTTAAATACATAATAGTTTACACGAAAAATCTTACTCATTTTCTTCTAACACTATCATTTGATCATAAAAACATATCACTTTTTACTTCCAATACAAATTGCCATTCGGCCATGTACATATATGACAAGTAACACTTAATTCTCATAATCAGTCATGTCATTTTCGAATAATATTATATATATAACTACTTAAAACTTACCTCAAATATTTTCGAACAGTCTCGGATCGGCTATTCAACTACTTTCTCTTTTCCCTTATCTGAATTTGCCCCTCTATGCTCTTGAGCTTATTTCAAGCCTAAGATGACCAAATGGTTCTTGCTCCATTTTCTCTCTTAACAATCAGCTAAGAAGAAACAAAGATGAACACTTTGTTTTCTTCACCCCTTTTCTATTTTAATTATTATTATTTTATAATATAAAGCCATTTAGTTGCAATAATACTAATAGAAAAATACTTATATTTTGTATTAAATAACAACATGGCCGGCCACTATCTCAAAAGTGGATAATTTGACATGCAAGTCCACTTTTTTTTTACCATGCATTAATAGGCTACTACAATTTAACCTAACACATTTTCAAAATTTCTCACATAAGTCCTATTTATTAAATTTCACATACAAATGACAAAAATCAAAGCATGAAATTTTCACACATGCACTTCCACATATAATAAGCATAGAATATAACATTTAATTATTTTTATGACTCGGTTTTGTGGTCCCGAAACCACTTTTCGACTGGGGTCAAATTAGGGTTGTTACAATACATATCATTCTTCTGTTGTTTCTTTATAAACATATATAATTCATTTCATTATATCAATATTTCATGCACCATCATTATTCATTTCAAACTTATGTTATCTAATATCAGAACTTTACCTGTTGAATCATTTAAATATTAATGATACACTTATTTCAGATCAATATCAATAATAACCATAAATCTTCCAATACTACTTTCATATGTCACTTAGCAATCTTTGTCAAATTAGGGAACGTCTTGCGGATTTGAGTCTGTCGTTTGCTCAGTGTCATGATTCACAACTCAGTATGTTTTCTTTATTGAAATACCATACCTACATTTCACAACTCGGTATGGAAAACACCATACCTAAATTTCATGCTCGGTATGGAAAATACCATACCTATATGTCATAACTCAGTATGGACGATGCCATATCTATGTATCATAGCTCACTATGGACGACGCCATACCTACGTTTCACAACTCGGTATGGAAATACCATACCTACATTTCACAGCTCGGTATGGAAATACCATACCTACATTTCACACTTTGCCATGGATCAACCATGATCTTATCCGTCAATTCATCACTGATCACTGAACACTTTGTCATGGTCCAACCATGGTCTTACACGGATCATATTTATCACTTGTCACTTGTCACTGATCAGATAAGTGTAGCTAAAGCTACCACTTATCACTTGTCACAGATCAGATAACTGTGGCTAAAGCTACCACTTATCACTTATCACTTATCACTTGTCACTTTGCCATGTCTAGCACACTTTATCACCTTGCCATCTTTGGCACACTTTATCACTTTTCCATATTTGGCACACTTTATCACTTTGCCATGATATAATCCTGGTTTTATCCATCATTTCGTCACTATTCACTGAATAATCGTACTTAATCCTGCGTTATGCCAAATTTAAAATTTTGCTTCGATTTTCATATCATTACAATATTCATGATTCAATAACAAATATATATACAATAATACATTTAGTCATTTTTAATTTTAGGAAGAAAAATTATAAAAATTCAACTATATAAACTTACCAGGCTAAATTACAGAAAAATCAAGATTTAAGGGCATTTTAATAATTTATATTTTTTCCTGATTTTTCACCCGATCTTGATCTAGATTAATAATTTCATTCAATTTATCCATTTAAACACTAAAAAAATTCATTTTCTTCAATTTGGTCATTTTGACATTTTTACAGAATTGCCCCTAAAGTTTTGCTCTTATTCAATTTAGTCCCTGAACCCAAAACATGCAAATTAGCCATTTTTAAAATAAATCCATAGTATCTGAATATTCATACATTTTCCTCCTCCTCCTCTCCATTCCACATCCTTAATTTATACATAATTCCACTATTTACTTATATGTTCACATCAAGCTGTCCACTTGAATCATAGTCACTAAATTATTTATATCTTGAGCTATAGAATTCCAAATTAGGATCTGTTAATTTTTCCTAAAACTATACTCACATATATTCTTACCATAAAATTTTCATAATTTTTGGTTTAGTCAATAAGTACATTTTATTCTTTAAAGTTACCCCTATTCTGCTATCTTATAGTTCTGACCCTTCTTTGCTAAGAATTAATTATCTCCTCGTACAAGATTTAGATGATGTTCCTACTTATTTATATTGAAAATAGACTCATTAAGTATTTTAAAAATATAAATTTCAGCCCTTAATTATTTTTATTCAATTTTTTATGATTTTCCAAAGTCAGAACAAAGGAACCCAAAATCATTCTGACCTTGTCTAACTAAATTTGTTATATCTCAAAATTTATAATTTCATTGCTTACATCGTTTCTTTTATGAAAAACTAGACTCAATAAAATTTACTTTCATATTTTATTCAACTTCTAATTCAATTTCCACAATTTTTGGTGATTTTTCAAAGTTAGACCACTGCTACTGTCCAGAACTATTTTAGTGCAAGATATTAATTACCATGTTTATAACACCCTTATTTTCTTCCTCTACACTATTTCTCATCACTTTCTCTTATTTTATCTTCACTAACATATCAAGAACATAGGAAAATATGTAAGGAAACTCTACATTAACATCAATCCCAAGCTTTTTCAATAATATCAATCTTAAAAATATATTGAAATCATGATGTTCTTACCTTATTCTATTGATTTCAATATTCATCTTGATTTTCTCTCTCCTTCAGCTTCCATTTCTTGAATCCAACTTGATATTCTAACTTCCCATAGTCTCCTTAACATTTTTCTCTCTTGGTAGCTATGGAAATTCTTTTAATTTTTGGGTGAAAATGGTGAATTTTTGGTAAACGGACCAAATTGTAAAGAAATAAATTTTTGGTAATTTTGCCTAGGACGTAAATTGAGTCCAAATGAATATCAAATGTGTGAAATTGATGATTAAAGTTATTTATATAGATCTAGACAACACTGTAACACCCCAAACCCGGCCCAGACGTTATGGCCGGATCCGACATGCCCCATCGAAGCATTCAAAACATTTTATATTGTTGATCCAGAAAAACCTACTTAGTGTTTTAAAAGATAATTTCATTATAGGTTAAAGTGAATGGAAGCTGTGCACTAGGTAGGAAACCGAAAAAGAGGAGGTGAGTCTATCGGACTACTTAAGTACCAAGCTCCCTTCGGATCCAATCCTAGACATGCACACCGCCATTGCCACACCTTAACGTCATGTATATTTCTAGGAAACTGATTTGATTAAGTCATTTTTAGGAAAAGTGATTAATTTTGGAAAATACTTTCATTGCGAAAGCTTTGCTTGTTGTCGTGTTATTTTGAAATCAATTGTTGTTTTTTTTTTTTTGAAAACGCGCCCTAAAGCTATCCAATTTCAACAGTTAAAATAAGTAATACCTATCTTAGTAATACATATTAAAACCATCAAAAATAATTAAGCGGCCTTATTACATTTAAAAACCCAAACCTCAACGTAAATAATAGGATGTCCAGTTCACCAGAAGAAAACCAAACTTTCAAAACGGGTGGCCACTCTGAATTCCCTCACAGCTCCAAGCCCACTATGGTTGGGGATTTCCTGCGTGGATGAAAATAAAAGGGGTGAGTTTGGGGAAACTCAGTGTGTAAATTAACCCAACCATAGCCTATATCAACTCAAACCACAGAAATAGAATAAGTTGGCCCTAGCCGAGCAATGTAATTGAGAATAAAGCCCATAGGCCCATAATGTAACGTAGCAGATATTACATGTTTATGCGTAAACCCAACCCAGATTCATCCATAACACCCCTGCACCAGCCTTACACCATGTGGGAGACTACTCGACCCACCCAACCGCTACACACCACGAAATCACAGCGAGGTGCGGATATTGTGACAAAGTCACCAGATCTGAATATTGTGGCGAGCCACGGAGCAGATATATGTGGCAGAGCCACCAGATCAGATAATCGTGGCAAAGCCACCAGAACAGATAATTGTGGCATAGCCACCAGGACGCTTCCTCCATAATATAACCCATGTCCCCATGCAACAGATATATAATTATGGCATACATCATACAGAATCAGATCGTCATGCTTTTCAGTCAAAATTAACCCTAGGGGTATAACGGTAATTTTGTACCTAGGGGTATAATGATAATTTTCCATACATAGGGTATTATAGTAATTTAGCTACTTTTAGGGTTTTCATGCATATCCTAACTATTTACATACTATCGAACACTTACACGCATACTTACGAATTGGGCCGTTGGCCCATGAACCCGATCTTTGGCCCATTAAGCCCAAATTATCAAAATGTACTAAATCGCGATCGCAGTTTACTACTTTAGATTACCAAATATACAAACCCAACTATCTTACGAGCATTCACACACTGCAAATTCCCAAAATACCGACTTTTCGGCATTTCGCTTTTCGGCTTTTGCCAATCTAGTCTATGAGAGGTGTCGATTACACACACATTTTGCGACGATATCTTCGACGAGATCCACACACGAACCGCCTACAATTGGATTACTAACACGTTAATCTAACTATTCAAATATGAACTACGATAACCCCTTACAATACTCGCCAACCACACCTACAGATCGAGTAAGCTTATAAGAAATCAATAAGCAACTAATTAACAAATTTTTGTCGGTGTTTACCACATAATCATAATTTCACTGCAAGCTGTCTTCCTGAGCAACAGTCACTAAATCATTTATAACTGGAGCTACGAAATTCCAAATCAAGTTCTATTAATTTTCCCTAAAAACCGACTCATATATCTTCTATCCATAAAATTTTCAGAATTTTTGGTTTATCCAATCAATACCAGATTTTTCTCAAAGTTTCCTATGTTTCACTGTTTGACTAATCTGACCTCTCTTTATTACGAATCAAATTTCTCATTGTACATAATTCAAAATATGTTCTTGTTTATTTCATTTGAAACTATACTCAATAAACTTTAATTACATAATTTATTCAGCTTCTAATTCATCTCCCACAATTTATGGTGATTTTCCAAAGTCACGTTACTGCTGCTATCCCAAGCAGATTTATTACCAAATCACTCTTTCACACATACCTTGCATGCATGTTATTTAAACATGTATATCACCAATCAATCATCACATATCTATGATTTTACTTAAGTATAATCTCCATTTCATCATTTTAAAGCACAACATGTTAGCCGATTTTTCCTTTAGCATCTAAGGCACATGCATGCTAATTTGTTTGGCTCAACTTCACCTATCTTCCATTTTTCATCAAAAGAACATGAAACAACAACCATTTCCTTCATTTTAATTCATGACTAAATGCTCACAACACAACTAAAAACCAAAATATGCTTCAAGAGTTAAGGTAGAATCAAGAAGAACTCATGAACCTCAAAATAGAAGCAAGGTACCAAGAACTTACCTTCAATTTTCCTCCTCCTAGTGACCGAATACTCAAGAGCTTTCTCCTCTCCTTTCTCTTCTCTAACTTTCGGCTATGATGAATAAAGATGGACAAAACTTTGTTCTTTTCACCCCTTTTTCTTTTAATAAAATTTCATATTTCATCCATTTAATTCTTTAATACAAAAGACATGAAATGCCCATCATGGAACATTTACCTAAACAATTATCATGGAACATTTACCTAACCCATTATCATGGAATATTTACCTAATTCATTATCATGGAACATTTACCTAACCCATTATCAATTTGTACCATGAATTATGGATATCAAGTGCTCATATTGTCTACAACAACATGATGGCTGGCCACTTCATGTAAAATGGGAGGTTTGTCATGCAAATCCTCCTATTTTGCACTCCTATTTATTTGGCCACTACAAATTAGCCTATAGCATTTTCAAACATTTTCACATAGGTCCTATTTTATAATTTCACTCCCTTTTTCTTATGGAACAAAAATTAACTAAAATTACCGGGTTCTATCTTAAGCTTGGGCCTTCTAGAGGCCCACAAACATAATTAAACCTATGCCAACATTCACAGAATTCTTGAAAATTGGGGCATTACAAACACAAATTTGAGGTTAGGTCGAGGAGAAGAAAAGGTTTCGAATTAATAGATTTTATACGCGAACCAGTGTCAAGGTAAGTTCGTGTAACTTAATCGAGCATGTAAATATGTTAACTTGAATGTTATGATTGTTTGCAATATGATTTAAATTTATGTGAATATTATTAATGTGTGAATGATTGCATGTTCGAAAATGTTGGAAAAAAGGTAAAGTCTCGTTTGAATATTGAATTTCGATGAATATATATGCTTTCCCAAAATGAATGAGGTCCTGATATAATTCCTAATGACCTCATTATGGAAAGGATTTAGCTCGGGCAGGTAATCCTGATATAATTCCTCTCAAGCATATGATACAATTAGGATTTAGCTTGGACTGGTAATCCTATAATACGATATGTGGCTCGAGAGTGTCTTCTTTGATTAAATGCCCTAAAAAGTACTCTTGAATAAGAATTGACAGGTTATTGAATTGTACACCTTGAGTGTACTACTCGAGTATCCATCAGAATTTCAATGATTCAAAGGACAAAAATCTTGGCATGATGAGAGAATTATGAGATGAAATGATAATGTCTAGAAAGAATATTACATGATGAGCTCATCTATGTTTACTTGGTGTATACAAAAGTTTTGTGAGTAGCATGTTTGATTGAATGCATATGTTTAGGCAATTTTGCCAAGTTGATGGAAAACATGACTTTGTATGCTTAGATTTAATAAACGAGATTGGTAAGTTTAGTTTTTGTTATACGAACTTACTAAGCATGTATTGCTTACTCCGTTTTATTCTTCCCTATTTTATAGTACTCGGAAGCTCATGAAGGTTGGAGGTCATTGGAGCATCATCATACTATCCACTAGCTTATTTTGGGTATATATAGTAAAATAATTTTGGTATAATGGCATGTATAGGCTAACTTGGCAATAGATGGCTTAAATATGTGGTTTGTAATCTAGCCATTGCAATGGATAGTAATGGTTGTTTTTGATATACTTGTAATGTCATACTATGGTAGCGATATACATGTTAAATGGCTGTTCAAATTATGCCTATCATATGGAATATACCAAGGTAAGATTATAAATATGTATGCATGTAATGATATGCTAATGATAAAGTTTGCTCAATTTGAATGCTTGAAATGGTTGGGCATTGGATGTGAGTTTAAGTGCAGGTCATTTGTAACACCCTTTGCCTGAGTCCGAGGCCGGGATAGAGTACGAGGCATTACCGGACTAAAACGTACATGTACATGTAAAATCAGGTCATAAAATTTCGTTCAAAATAAAAACATTCATTCATGTTCATAATGTCCCTTATATGGGCTCACGAGGCCCAAAACATATATCGGGGGTGGTTCGGGACTAAATCGAGAACTTATGAACCTTTTATAACACTTGGGAAATTTTCCATGATTGAAGAGTCACACGTCCATGTGAGTTAGGCCGTGTGTCACACACGTCCGTGTGGCTTGGGACACGCCCGTATCCTCAGCCCGTGTAACTCTCTGTTTATGACATCAGCAACGAAATAGGGTCACACGGCCAAGTCACACGCCCGTGTCCTCAGCCCGTGTAACTCTCTGTTTATGATGTCAACAACGAAATAGGGTCACACGGCCAAGTCGCACGCCCGTGTGCTAGACCGTGTCCTCCACACGAATAAGACACATGGCTGTGTCTCTACCTGTATAGCCCAGAAAATGGCTATTTACCAAGCCATTTGGAACCTTTGTTAGCACTTACTTAAACATGACTTCAATGGCACTTTTCGTGGAAATTTCATATCAATTTATTCATGCAAAAGGCACCATACTTTGCCTAGTTTAAACTTATCAACTTCATGCCATTGATTATCGTTAACTCATTCTTACACTTCATACTTATGCTAAGGTCTATCCATAAGCCAATTTAGTCACTTTAAAATCATCAAGTAATCTAGGGCACATTCATAATTCATCCGTACCAAACACACATGACCACAACATATGAAACCTTTAGCATATGCATGCATATATGGATATGTTTACAACCCAATAACCAATATGAGCTACAATCACATGGCCATATACAAAATGAATCATATTCCCATTATGAGCTAATACATTTGGCCAAATCAAATGACACATACCCAATTGACTAAGTCCCTATACATGCCATAGACTTAAAGTACTTGAAATCATTTATACCCTTCAATAGCTAGATAGTGTGATAGAATCTCCAACGATCTCCAACCCGAGCTAACTTAGTGACCCTATAAAAAGAGGAAAAAGGAAGGGATAAGCTATATAGCTTAGTAAGTCCATATGAAAATAATAATAGATTTATTGACATGTTTTTTTCCATATTCTCATAACATATTCTCAAGGTAACACAATCATAATTGCACATAATTCCGCTATTTATTCATATTCCAGCCAAGCTATCTACGCGAGTCATAGTCACTAAATTATTGATAACTTAAGCTATAGAATTCTAAATTAAGATCTGTTAAAGAATTTGAAACTAAACTCATATATCTTTCTACCATAAAATTTTTAGAATTTATGGATTAGCCAATAAGTAAAGTTTATTCTTCAAAATTACCGTTATTCTGCTGTTTGACATCTTTGACCTTTCTTTACTAAAAATTCATTATCTCGCAGTACGAGATTCAGATAATATTTTAATTTATTTCTATTGAAAATAGACTCATTAAGGATTTATTCATATTAATTATAACCTATAATTATTTTCATACAATTTTTAATGATTTTCTAAAGTTAAGACAAGGGAACCCAAAATCACTCTAACCCTGTCTCACAGAAATCTAAATATCTCATAACATGAAAGTCTTTTGTTTGCACCGTTTCTTCTATGTGAAATAGACTCGATAAGATTTAATTTCATATTTTATTTAACCTCTAACTCAATTTCCACAATTTTTTGTGGATTTTAAAATTCAGACTACTGCTTCTATCCAAAACTGTTTTAGTGTAAAATAATGAAAACTACGTTTATAACACCTTTACAAATCATTTCAACCATCATGGTAAAAATACATATTTATAAATCATAAGATTTATACATCATAAGCATAGACCCATAATCACAAGGTCATCACAAAATCATTCTCATGGGTATGACTTACTTATTTACATCCTTACCAAAGGTGCATCATAAACCGAAATCATTTCTCATGAGTTTTGCACACATACTTGTACCATTTGCAACATAATCATAACTTTTATCAATCATGACACAATCTTTAAATCACCCGTTGAACTAGTTGGAATACTAAAGGATACCCGATAAGCCTCAAAAGGGTAAAATGCCAATGCCATGTCTCGAACATGGTCTTGCACTAGCTCTCACACATCGGTGTCGATGCCATGTCCCAGACATTGTCTTACACTGGCTCACATAACTGTAACACCCCTTACCCGTATCCGAAGCTGGGACAGGGTTCGAGGCATTATCGGACTTAAACATTCACAAACATGCAAAACCAGGCCATAAAATTTTTGTCCAAATTCAAACTTTTCAAACACATGTATATCGTCCCTTATACGGGCCTTCGAGGCCTAAAACATACATCGGGGTGTTCGGGACTAAACTGAGAACTTTCGATAAACTTTGGACAACTTAGCAAATTTCTTGCTTTGGAGAGTCACACGCCCGTGTGCGTTGAACTGTGCGGTCACACATGCCCGTGTGGCTTGGGACACGCCCGTGTAACTCTCTGTTTGTGGCATTAGCAAAACAATTTGGACCACATGACCAGGCCACACGCTCGTGTGCTAGGCCGTGTCCTCCACACGGCTGAGACACATGGCCATGTCTCTGCCCGTATGGCTAACACTTAGGTTATTTTCCAAGCCTTCATGTTACCTATAAACCCTTACAACCTTATACACATCAAACTCACAACTCATGACATCAGTTTACTGATTAAACACCCTTTATAAGACACATTCAGCTTTAGGTCATCATTATACATATGTTCCACCTACTCATGATAAACTAGTCTAGTCACATTATTACACATTCATTTGACCTTGTCATCTCATTAATCACTTATACCATTAAACTATGGTTACTAACTTATACATCAAACATCCATGTTCAAGGCACTATCATCTTATTACCATATTACACGTTTAATTCATGGTCATGACCACCTCGATTGGTCATAAAACATGCATTCAACACACATGACATATTACCAACCATGCATGGAAAACAAACATATTCATATCATCACATCATATGCATTAAAACTAACATGATTAGCTAGACTTACAAACCATAATCAATATGAGCCACCTCTCATGGCCATATACAATAGTTCGATATGGGCCAATACATTTAGCCAAATCATAATAACACATGTCATAGAACTAGGTCCCTATACATGCCATTCATTTGATATTTCTAACATATGTATCAATACTCCAAAGGTATTAGCTTGATAGTGTGATGCTGCCTCCGACGATCTCCAACACCGAGCTGACCTGACAACACTAAAAGAAATGGAAAGGAAGGAGTAAGCTTTACGCTTAGTAAGCTCGCATGAAAAATAATAAGCAATGTATTAACATGCTATTTTTCAATTCCTCTCTATTTATTCAAAGTCCAGTTAAGCTATTTTCTCGAGTTACCATCATTAAATTATTCATATCTAGAGCTACGGGACTTAAAATTGGGAACTGTTAATTTTCCCTGAAACTATACTCACATATCTTCTTACCATAAAATTTTCATAATTTTTGGTCTGGCCAATAAATACAGTTTATTCTTTAAAGTTACCCCTGTTTTGCTGTCTAATAGTTCCGACCTCTCTTCACTGCGAATAAATTATCTCATAATACGGGACTTGGATGATGGTTATGTATATTTCCCTTGAAAATAGGATCATTAAGGATTTTAAGCATATAATTTATAACCCATGATTATTTTTGTACAATTTCTAGTGATTTTCCCAATTCAGAGCAAGGGATTTCGAACTCATTCTGACTCTGTCTCACAAGAATTCAAATATCTCATAATATGAAATTCTTTTGCTTACATCATTTCCTTTATATAAAAATATACTCAATAAGATTTTATTTCATATCTTATTCAACTTCTAATTCAATTTCCACAATTTTTGGTGATTTTTCAAAGTTACACAACTGCTGCTGTCCAAAACTGTTTTATACAAATTTCACTCTTACATAATTCCACTTACTCCATTCCATCTTATCGAAAGTTCGCTCAACTATCAGCACATTGCTCATAAATTTTGACAAACATATATCTGCACTTATTCATCACATGGTCATGTTCACATGTATTTTCACTTGGTTATTCTGTTGAACTCATCAGAATAATAACAGATACCCGGTGGCCTGTACATATTACCACCCTTGTAACTGAAGCTCTCTGGTACGCATAGTAGCCTGCACTTAGTACTACACATGCGACCTAACAATCTGGTACACGTAGTGGCCTGCACTTAGTACTACACACATGACCTAACCATCGGATACACATAGTAGCTGGCACTTAGTACTACACACGTGATTGAAGCTATCAGGTACGCATAGTAGCCTGCACTTAGTACTACACATGCGACCTAACAATCTGGTACATGTAGTAGCCTACACTTAGTACTACACACGTGACCTAAAACTGTCTTAAACACATAGTAACCTGGACATAGTACTACACATGTGTTCTCACAACGGATCATTCGTATCTTTTCTATTCCGAAGGCCAAATCGGGAAATTCTTCACTTTTGAACATTTTAGTAATTCATTCTTAGTCAATTTCGATTCGTAATTTACATCAAATGATCATTCTATAGGCAAGCTACATCTCATATAATAACAAAATATAATAACATAAAAAGAATCGATATATTATTTACATACAAACTTACCTTCCTTTTCACTCTTTCACAAGTTATCCAACTTAATAAAACATCATGTTATATCAAATTCTCAATATATTCATCTATTATATAGCAAGCCATCAATGATTGAACCATCCAACATTTCATGTGCTACTAGTCATATATAATTGTTCTTACAATTTTTATATACCATTCTTTCATCACTTTTCAATATATTAAACCATGTCATTCATGCAATAATAATATAGAATTTTCAATTAAAACATAGTATTTCAATATTATTGACACACGAACTTACCTCAAATGTGAGCACGGCTATATATTCCGATTTAGTCCATAATCTCATTCATTTCCAATCTATGCCCGAATCTCATTTTCTTTGATCTATAATATCACATTTAGCGTACTAATTAGTCACAATATTCATATGGGTCCAAAAATCATATTTTTACAAATTTACACTTGACCCTTAAACTTTCACATATTTACACTTTTCCCCCAGGCTTGTAAGATGCTTTTTATCCAATTTCCTTTCATTTAAGCCTAGAAGAATCATTTTCATAACTATAGCAACCCCTAATTTCCACTAAATCACACTTTTATGACAAATTTTGTAACTTTTGCAAAATGGTCCTTTTTGACAATTTCACCTAAAATCACTTAGTAAAAGTCATTTATTACACACCGAGCATTCATTTTCTACTATTATACATCAAAACACATGCATGTCATCCATGGGTAAATTTTTAATCACAAACCCTAGCTAAAAATATGGGTAGAAATGAGTAGATCTTGTTACGAGGATTTCAAAAACATAAAAATCATTAAAAATGGGGCTAGAACGGACTTACAATCAAGCTTGGAAGCTTGCAAAACCCTAGCTATGTATTTTCCATGCAAGTTTCGGCCATGGGGTAGAAGATGGACAAAAATTGACTTTTAATTTTGTTTTAATTCATTTTAATTACTAGATTACCAAAATGCGCCTAACTTAAAAATATTCTATTTCACCCATTTCATGTCCATTTTTGTCCAAAAAATTATCCAATGGTCTAATTACCATTTAAGGGCCACCAATTTAAAATTTCATAACAATTAGACACCTCTAACATGTAGAACTCAACTTTTGTACTTTTTACAATTTAGTCTTTTGACCAAATTGAGTGCCCAAACGTCAAAATTTTTTAACAAAATTTTCACGAAATCATTCCATGAAATCGTATACCATAAAAATATAATAAAAACAAATTTTAATGTGTTAGATTTTTGGTTCCGAAATCATTGTTCCGACTAGACCCTAATTTGGGATGTTACAATAACAATGCCGATGCCATGTTCCAAACATGGCCTTACACTAGCTCGCATATTGAGGCCGATGTCATGTCCCAGGCATGGTCTTACACTGGCTCACATAACAATGTCGATGCCATGTTCCAAACATGGTCTTACACTGGCTCGCATATTGAGGTCGATGCCATGTCCCAAGCATGGTCTTACACTGGCTCAGATAACAATGCTGATACCACATTCCAAACTGAGTCTTACACTGGCTCACACATAACCCTAGTATCAAGGCATGGATATCCGATTTGTTCCTACGGTTCAACCGGGAGTTTTATCACATCAAATCTCGTCATGCATATTCCATGAAAAATCATGCAAATTATATAATAATAATTAGGCATTTCAATTCAAATAAGACACTGCATTATTATTATCACACGAACTTACCTCAAATGCAAAAACGGCTAATTATTCTCTTTTTATCCTTAACCACGTATTTTCTCAATTTAAGCTCAAATATCGATTTTCTTGATCTAACATTTCAAATATAGCTTATTTATTACTCACAATATTCAAATTGACTCAAAAATCATACTTTAGAAAATTTACAATTTTGCCCCTAAACTTTCACTTATTTGCAAATTAGTCCCTAGGCTCAAAAAATAAAATTCATTCAATTTTATCCCAACCCAAGCCCAGTTGAATATTTATCTTATTTACAACAGCCCACATATTTCACATATTCACACTTTTATCACACAATTTAACATATTTCTCAACTTAGTCTTTAATCGACATATTTATCAAAAATCACTTTACAAATGTTGTTTATCTAACAACAATGATGCATTTTCTATCATCAATTATCAAAATACACATTTTATCAACAATGGTAAAATTCAAAAACTTTAACAATTTTGAAAACGAAGGTACGGGATAGCTAAATTGAGTTACCACGACTCTAAAAAACATAAAAATAATAAAAACGGGACAAAAACTATATCTAGATGAGCCATAGAAGCTTGGCCAAATATCATGCTTATCCATGGCTACCCATTTTTCATCATTTCGGTGGAAGAAAGAAACATAAAGATGATAACTTTTTTCATTTTTGTCTTATTATACCTTTTTAACTTAATTACCAATTTACCCTTTTAATTTCTAACTAATTTCAATAATACCAAACAAATATCTTCCACTAATTTATTAATGGACTAATTTCCACATAAGGGCTTCCACTAAAAATTCTATAGCTATATAATACCTTTAGCTATTAGAATGTAACTTTTGCACTTTACGCGATTTAGTCCTTAAAGCCAAATTAAACACTTTTTACATATAATTTCTTCATGAAAACTTTACACAATTATATAAACATATCATAGACCTTATAGTAATTATAAAATAATTATTTCTAATTCAGATTTGTGGTCTCGAAACCACTGTTTCAACTAGGCCCTAATTCAGGATGTTACATCATTGGTGTGATTTTGGGTGAGAAATAAAGCTAGGTGTAACACCTCGAACCCGAGACCGTCGCCGGAGTCGAACACGAGGTGTTAACAGACTTCAAACCACTTATTGAGAATTTCCCAGACAAGCTGCCAATCTGTGTACTAGTCGCTTCAAAAATCATAACTTGAGTTTTACAACTCGAAAATCAGTTTCGTAATTTTTCCCTGAAACTAGACTCATATTTCTATCTACAGAATTTTTTCTAGGATTTTTGGTCGAGCCAATTAGTACAGTTTATTAGTTAAAGTCTCCCATGTTACAGAGGTCGACTACACTGACCTTCTTGCGTTACAACTCGAATAACTCCCTGTGCAGGGCTTCAATACTGATGCCGTTTGTTTCTATAGAAACTAGACTCAAATAGGAACTTATACATATATGGTATGACTCCTAATTATCTCTGGTTAATTTATAATGAATTTTCAAATTCGGAACAGGGAATCCAGAAACCGTTCTGGCCCTGTTTCACGAAAACCCAAATATCTTTTAACATACAACTCATATGACCGTTTCGTTTCTTCCATATGAAAATGGATTCATCAAGGTTCATTTACATAATTTATTCACTATTTAATTCCATTCCTACTATTTTTAGTGATTTTTCACATCCACATCACTGTTGCTGCCAGCATCTATTTCTAGGGTAGACTTTCTCTAACACATAGTTTCTATGATTCAACCACCCCTTTTACACATATAGTCCCAAAATATAATCATGATGACCCATTCTAATGGCTGGTCATTGCCAAACATTTCCGTGCTTCTTAATGAGCATATACATACCAAATGATTATAACATTATGCTCAAAACATTTATAAGCCATTTTCGCATGGCTATTCAAAATTTTACATACCAAGTTCAAACAAAACATAATAGCCTATACATGCCGAAATGTACTCCAAGACCAACTACGAAGAAAATACCAAAAGTTGTTAGCCGGTGTGATGACTTCGATGACGGTCCCGAATACGCAAAAAGTCGAGTCCAAGAAACCTAAAATAGGTGACGAGCAAACACCGAATGAGTATATAACTCAGTAAGTCATAAGCAATGCACTAACAACCATTAACAACATTATCGCAAGAGGAAACAAAATGGAACGAGGCTAATTACTCCATTCAAACCGAACTATACCATAGTTCCTTAGACCTTTCGATTCAATCATACATCTACATGACCTTTCACTCATTCCGCGATAATTCTTATGTACGTGACTTCAATTTACATTGTCACATAGGTTCAAACTTACCAAGCTCGACCCCAAATATAAACATAGCGCCTATTAGCCATGAACTCAAGGTACTTACCCGATCTGCTGTCCGTGATCAACTCAATAGTGTCGCACACTCAGTGTCAATAGTAATTCAAAAGCATATAGTGAGTCCGCACACTTAGTGCTATATAATCAACTCGCACACTTAGTGCTACATGATCAAACTCGCACACTTAGTGTTGTACAAGTTTTTAAACCCGCACACTTAGTGCCATTCTCATGATCACAAATGTTTATACCCGCACACTTAGTGCCGAAATCAACAACTCAATACATCTCACCTCTTTTCCTTCCATTCAATACTTCCATCACCACATACACACATGTATATAAATTCATCATTCCTTTCGGCATAATTACATAGACATTATGTCTATTCAAATCAATACAAAATATATGCTTAGTGACTTACCTTGTGTTGGGTAAAAGCAGTCCAAGTCGGCTACTCGATGACCTTCGTCTTTCCCTTGCTTGATTCTCCTTCTTTAACTCCTTGTGCTTAATCAATAAATCAACTAGTTTAACCATCTTGCTAAACATTCATAATTCAATTACACATGCATATGTATGTTTGCATATTCGCAACCATCCTCACTTATTACCCATTTAGTCAATTATCTAAGCCAAGATAAGGCTTCAATACGGTTGCCTCTAACCGAATACATGCACACCAATCTACTTCATTTGGCCGAATATGCATGTCTATGTTGAGGCCAATTTTACACTTAATACCACACAAAAAAACAGCATACATTTTACTAACTAACGATTACATATTGTAGCTCAATACACATCTCTCATTTACTACATAACCGAAACATCATCACAAGCAAATATACACCTTGAAATAGTATATATGTCATACCAATTCATCATGTGCAAACACATATTCATGTAGGTGCAAGGGCGAATCTCAAGTTGTTTATATCCAAATATAAACACATATCCAAAGCTCAAATCTTACCTACCATGCAACATGCATGAATCATACTTATGGATATACCATGACCGAATACATCACAACACCATAATTTTGGTCATGATTAAGCAAAGAACTTAATGTCTTACTCAAAATACTAAAAAAAGTCCAAGAGCTATCAATCCCCATCACATATACCATTAACAAGCTTCATATTTAACATGCAATGGCATTAACACAAAATCCACCTTGGCCAAATACCATCCCCATGATATAACAAAGATTTGAACCATGGGCTAATAAGAACATCAAGCTAGTAACTAAAACATACATGAATCTCATGGCACAACCTCAAACATACCTTAATCTTGATGCAAGTATAGCCAAACCCCATCCTAATCCTCTTCCAAACCAAACATGAAGCAAAATTCCCTCTTCTTCCTTAGGATTTTCGGTCAAGAGAGAATGAAAGGATGATCAATTTTTTTCTTTTCTTTTCTTCAATACACGGCAATAGGGGGTTCACTCACACACATTTTTTTTCATTCTTTATTACCCATGCTTATTTGTTTATTTCTTTTCTCCTAATGCACCAACAAAACATGTCTATGACATGTTTTGCCCATCCTCATTGTCATGGCGCCACCTCTTATAAAAGAGGGATATTTGACATGCAAGGCCATTGTTTTGCATGCATGCTTTAATTAGTCATTACACATTCCCCCATCATACTTCCAAAGTTTTCTACTAGGTCCTTTCTAGTGAAATTCACATTTATAACTCTAAATCAAAACATCAAAAAATGTCACACATGAGTTAACACATATTATAGGCAATAAAATAAATATTAAATTATTTTTATGCCTCGGTTTTGTGGTCCCGAAACCACATTCCGACTAGGGTCATTTTAAGGCTGTCACAACTCTCCCCCACTTAAGAAATTTTCGTCCCCGAAAATCTTACCGGTAAATAGATTTGGGTATCGCTCTTTCATAGAGTTCTCGGGTTCCCAAGTAGCTTCTTCTATCCCGTGTTTGAGCCATAACACCTTCACCAGCGAAACCCTTTTGTTTCGCAACTCCTTCACTTCACGAGCTAGAATACGAATCGGTTCTTCTTCATAACTCATATCGGCTTGAATTTCAACCTCTGATGGACTAATTACGTGCGATGGATCAGATCTATAGCGTCGAAGCATCGAAACATGAAAGACGTCGTGAATCTTTTCAAGTTCGGGGAAAATCGACGATCACGCAAGCTGGGACCGACTCGTTCGGATATCTCATATGGCCCGATGAACCTCGGACTCAATTTGCCCTTGCGCCCAAATCGAGTATCTTTTTCCAAGGCGAAACTTTAAGAAACACTTTATCTCCCACGATACTCAATGTCTTTTCGTTTCAGATCCGCGACGACTTCTCGACGATCGGAGGCTATCTTGATTTTCACGGATTACTCTTACTTTCATTCAGCATCTTTAATCAAATCCACTCCTCAAAGCTCGGTCCAAAACAATGGTGTACGGCATTTACGCCCGTACAAGGCCTCGTAAGGCGCCATCTTAATACTTGATTGAAAACTATTGTTGTGGCGAATTCAATCAAAGGTAAATATCGTTCCCATGAACCATCGAACTCGAGGATGCAACATCTCAACATATCCTCAAGTATCCGAATTATTCGCTCGGATTGACCATCGGTTTGGGGGTGAAAGGCGGTCTTTGAAATGCAACTTGGTACCCAAAGCTTCTTGCAATTTCTTCCAAAATCGCGAGGTGAACCTCGGATCTCTATCCGACACAACAGAAATCGGTACCCCGTGTAATCTCACAATCTAAGAAACGTACAATTCAGCTAGTTTATCCAATGAAAAATCCGTACGCACAGGGATAAAGTGAGCCGACTTAGACAGTCTATCAACAACAACCCAAATCGCATCCTTCTTACTAGCTGACAATGGCAGCCCGGACACAAAGTCCATTTGACTCGATCCCATTTCCACTCGGGTATCATGACCGGTTGAAGTAACCCTGAAGGCACTTGATGTTTCGCTTTCACTTGTTGACATATTAAACATCTCGAAACAAATTCGGAGATGTCTCGTTTCATACCATGCCACCAAAACTGACATTTCAAATTGTTGTACATCTTCGTACTCCCCGGGTGAATTGACATTCGGCTACAATGAGCTTCGTTTAGAATCATCGAAATGAGTTCTGAATTTCTTGGAACACACAAACGATTTCTGAACCTCAAACAATCGTCATCATCAATTTGAAACTCCGATTCCTTATTCGGAACACACTCAGCCCGTTTTGCAACCAACTCATCGTCAACTTTCTGAGCTTCGCGAATTTGATGAGTCAATAATGGTTTGGCCTTTAATTCGGCTATTAACACATTGTCGGGTAGGATAGACAAGTGTACATTCATTGCTCGTAAAGCAAACAGTGATTTCCGGCTTAAGGCGTCCGCAACCATATTAGCCTTTCCCGAGTGATAATCAATGACCAGCTCATAATCTTTCAACAACTCAAGCCAACATCTTTGTCTCAGATTTAAGTCTCTTTGAGTCATCAAATATTTGAGACTTTTGTGATCCGAAAATACATGGCACTTCTCACCAAATAAGTAATGTCGCCATATTTTCAAGGCGAATACGATGGCAGCTAATTCGAGATCATGGGTCGGATAATTTTTCTCATGTGGCTTTAATTGTCTCGACGCATAGGCCACAACTCGACCTTCTTGCATCAATACGCAACCTAACCCAAGTAGGGAGGCATCACTATAGATGACAAACTCTTTGCGATTCAGTGTACTAGTACTGGAGCTTCCGTCAAATGAGTTTTCAATTGGTCGAAACTTTTCTGACACTTTTCCATCCATTCAAACTTGACATCTTTCTGAAGCAGTTTCGTCATGGGTGTGGCTATCATCGAGAATCCTTTTACAAACCGTCGGTAGTAACTGGCAAGTCCCAAAAAGCTCCGAACCTCAGTAATATTTCTTGGAGGCTTCCAGTTAAGTATGGCTGAAATTTTGCTCGGGTCGACTCGAATACCCGATGCAGATACCACATGACCCAAGAAGCTAACCTCTCTTAACCAGAACTCACACTTGCTGAACTTAGCATATAACTGCTTATCCCGTAAAATTTGCAACACTAATCTCAGGTGCTCCACATGTTCGGTCTCATCTCTTGAATAGACCAAGATGTCGTCAATGAACACAACTACGAACCGATCCAAATACGGTCTGAAGATCCGATTCATCAAATCCATAAATACCGCAGGTGTAACACCCCGAACCCGAGACCATCGCCGGTGTCGGACACGAGGGGTTAACAAACCAAGTTCACTTGTTTTGCCCATCCATTTGACATTTCCAGTCAGGCTGGAAAACTGCGTCACTGTCGCCTTAAAAATCATATCTCGAGTTTCAAAACTCGAAAACTGGTTTCAATAAATTTTCCTGAATTTAGACTCATATATCCATCCATGGATTTATTTCTAGAATTTTGGTCGGGTCAATTGGTACAGTTTATTAGTTAAAGTCACCCATGTTACAGGGATCGACTGCTCGACCTTCGCGGTATAACTTGAATATCTCTCTGTACAGGGCTTTAATGCTGGTGCCGTTTGTTTCTAATGAAACTAGACTCAAAATGGAATCTGTAAATATAAGGTAATTCTTTTTGGATAATTTATAGTAGATTTTTAAAGTTGCGACAGGGAACCCAGAAACCGTTCTAGCCCTGTCTCACAATAGCTTTAATATCTCTTAACATGTAACTCCTATGACCATTTCGTTTCTTCCATATGAAAATAGACTCATCAAGGTTCATTTACATAGCTTATTCACTATTTAATTCCATTCCTACGAATTTTGGTGATTTTTCACATTCACGTCACTGCAGCTGGCAGCATCTGTTTTTAAGGTAGGTCTTACCTATTTGGTAGTCTCCATGAACCAACTAGTCTTGCCATACATAGGTTCATATATGATCATTTTAACCATGCCAATGGCTGATCATATGACCAACATTCCCATTTCCAAGCCATAGCCACATCATGACTGTGACACCCCGAATGTGACCCTAGTCGGAGAGTGGTTTCGGGACCACGAAACCGAGTCACAAGAATAATTAAGTGTTATATTCCGTGCTTATTGTATGTGGAATTGGTATGCGTAAATATTTCGTGTCTCGATTTTTATTAATTAGGTGCTAATTTATAAGAAAGGACTTAGTAGTGAACTTTGAAAGTACGATAGGGAAATATGTGATGACTAATTAAAGCATGCATGCAAAATAATGGACTTGCATGTCAAATTTCCCTTTTTTACAAATGATGGCCGGCCATGACAAAGTGATATGGGCTAAACATGTCATGAAACATGTTTTGTTGGTGCATTAGGGTGAAATAATAAACAAAGGTGTATGGGTGATAAAAAAATGAAAAAAAAAATGTGTGTGAGTGTGGTAATCCCCCCCCATTGCCGTGAGTTGTAGAGAAGGAAAGAAAAAAATTTTGTTCATCCTTTCTTTGAGCCAAAACTAAGGAAGAAGGAGGATTTTTGCTTCATGCTTGGTTTGGAAGAGATCTAGAAGGAGATTTGGCCAAGTTTGCATCAAGATTAAGGTATGTATGAGGTTGTGTTAGGAGTTTCATGCATGTTTTGGTTGCTAACTTGATGTGCATGTTAGCCATGGCTCAAATCTTTGTTAAGCCATGGAAATGGTATTTGGCCAAAGTTGTTATGGTGATAAAGCCATTGCATGCTAAGTGTGAAGCTTGATGATGATGCATGCAATGATGGATTGTCTACTCTTGAGCAAGATTTTGAGCCTTCTTTTGATTTATCATGATTGAAGTTAAAAGGAGCATGATTGTCATATTCGGCCATTCATGAGCATGATTCATGCTTCTTGCATGTTAGTTAAAATTTGTATTTTTGGATGGCTATGGACACCTTGAAAATTCGGCCATGCTCATATTGTATATATATATGTTTGCACATGATGTTTTGGCTATGAAGTAAGTGATGAATAAGTTGGTTTAAAGAAGAAGATGTCGAAGAATAATTGTGAAATTTCAAGCACAATTCGCCTAGCACATATAAGTGCTTGATGCTATATTATAAGTTTTGAGCCACAATATGCAAAGCATTAACTAGTAAAATGCATGCTGTTTTGTGAGGTATTAAGTGCATAATTGGCCTCAACATGTACATGAATATTGGCCTTGGGTAGCCTATTGAAGGCCTTAGCATTTCCTTGATGCTCAAATAAATTGTATTGAATTGCTTGATGTAGTATAAAATGTGCATGACCATTGTGTATTCAAGCTAAGAGTGGCCATATGACCATTTAAAATCCTTGTCATATTCGGCCATAAGCAAGCACAATGAGGTTTTAATAAATTGAATTTGTTTGAATTAGCTCAAGAGCTAAGAGGGCCACAATTGGACAAGGGAAGGAAAAGGTGATCGAATAGCAGAAAAAGCCGTTCGACAACATCCGAGGTAAGTCCTCAAGAAGTGACCTTACTTGAATTATGTGAGATGAAATATGGATGTGTATGATTATTGATTATGTGTGTATGAGTATTTGAATTCCACCGGGCTAAGTCCCAAGGTGAATATGCTAATGATTATAATTGTGTTTGAGCCTTAGTAACGAAAATGAAATATGTATGTCCAATGATTATTGATGTATGTGTGCATGAGAAATTGAATGATATCCGGCTAAGCCGAAGACAACTATGCTGGAAATTATATCCGGTTAAGACCAAGGCAATTGTGCTAGTGGCTATATCCGGGCTAAGGCCAAGGCATTCGTCTGAGTTATTCTATCCGGGCTAAGACCAAGGCATTTGTGCACGTGATTATATCCGGTTATATTCCGAAGAATCTTGGGCGGGAGGTGAGTGTTGGTTGCCGAAATGAATTTAATTAGTACACTCGGAAAGCCCAAAGGATAAGGTACGTTATATGTGCATTGGAAAGTCGATGTGTTTGAGCAACATTCGCTCAATCGACTAATGAATTTCAGTTATTGAATTGATTGATGCTTTACGAACTTATATAATGATGAAGTATGAAGTAAGAATGTGTATTAATGAAATGATGCATTTGGCTATGTGAATGTATTGCTGTAAATTTATAGTTCATTATATTCCTTGAGACTTACTAAGCATAAAAATGCTTACCCCGTTGCTTTGGCTCTTAGTTTTCTAGATTTCGCTCGAGGCAATCGGATTTGGGATCGTTGAAGTCGAAGTCATCCACACTATCAAGCCCCCCATTTTGGTATAAATTCTTGGTTGAACTTGAAATGGCATGTATAGGACTACCCCTTGTTTGTTAAATATGTGGTGATGTAAGTATGTACGGCCATGCGAAAATGGCTCGAAAAGGGAACATGAACTTAGAATAATTGTGGTTTGTATGTATATATTTGGTGTCATGATGTGGCTATGGCTTGGAAATGGGAATGTTGGTCATATGATCAGCCATTGGCATGGTTAAAATGATCATATATGAACCTGTGTATGGCAAAGACTAGTTGGTTCATGGAGACTACCAAATAGGTAAGACCTACCTTAAAAACAGATGCTGCCAGCTGCAGTGGCGTGAATGTGAAAAATCACCAAAATTCATAGGAATGGAATTAGATAGTGAATAAGCTATTTAAATGAACCTTGATGAGTCTATTTTCATATGGAAGAAACGAAACGGTCATAGGAGTTACAGGTTAAGAGATATTAAAGCCATTGTGAGACAGGGCCAGAATGGTTTCTGGGTTCCCTATCGCAACTTTAAAAATTCACTATAAATTATCCAAAAATAATTAGGAGATATACCTTATATGTACAGATTCCATTTTGAGTCTAGTTTCATTAGAAACAAACGGCACCAGCATTAAAGCCCTGTACAGAGAGATATTCAAGTTATACCGCGCGAAGGTCAGAGCCGTCGATCCCTGTAACAGGGGTAACTTTAACTAATAAACTGTACCAATTGGCCCGACCAAAAATCCTAGAAATAAATCCATGGATGGATATATGAGTCTAAATTCAGGGAAAATTTACGAAACCAGTTTCCGAGTTTTGAAACTCGAGATATGATTTTTAAGGCGACAGTGACGCAGTTTTCCAGCCTGACTGGAAATGTCAAATTGGTGGGCAAAAACATGTGAACTTGGTTTGTTAACCCTCGGGTCCGACACCGGCGATGGTCTCGGGTTTGGGGTGTTACAATGACACCAAATATATACATACAAACCACAATTAGTCTAAGTCGATACTTCACTTTTACGAGCCATTTTCGCATGGCCGTACATATATACATCACAACATATTCAACCAACAAGGGGTAGTCCTATACATGCCATTTCAAAGTTCAACCAAAATTTATACCAAAATAGAGGCGTGGATAGTGTGGATGACTTCGACTTTATTGATCCCGAATCCGATTGCTATCGAGCAAAATCTATAAAACAGAGAGCCAAAGTAACGGGTAAGCATTTTTTATGCTTAGTAAGTCTCAAGGAATATAATCAGCTCTAATTACAAAGAATACATTCACATAGCCAAATGCATCATTTCATTAATACACATTCTTACTTCACACTTCATCATTATATACTTTCACAAAGTATCAATCAATTCAATAACTGAAATTCATTAGTCGATTGAGCGAATGTTGCTCAAACATGTCGACTTTCCAATGCACATATAACGTACCTTATCCTTTGGGCTTTTCGAGTGTACTAATTGAATTCATTACAGCAACCAACACTCACCTCCAGCCCAAGATTCTTGAATATAACCGGATATAATCACGCACAAATGCCTTCGGTCTTAGCCGGATAGAATAACTTCATACGAATGCCTTCGGTCTTAGCCAGGATATAGCCACTAGCACAATTGCCTTGGTCTTAACCGGATATAATTTCCAACATAATTGTCTTGGGCTTAGCCCGGATATCATTCAATTTCTCGGTACACATACATCAATAATCATTGGACATACATATTTCATTTTCGTTACTAAGGCTCAAACGCACATATATTCACAAGCATATTCGCCTTGGGACTTAGCCGGGTATCATTCAATTTCTCATACACACATAAATCAATAATCATACACATCCATACTTCATCTCACATAATTCAAGTAAGGTCACTTCTTGAGGACTTACCTCGGATGTTGTCGAACGGCTTTTTCGGCTATTCGATCACCTTTTCCTTCCCCTTGTCCAATTGTGGCCCTCTTAGCTCTTGAGCTAATTCAAACAAATTCAATTTATTAAAACCTCATTGTGCTTGCTTATGGCCGAATATGACAAGGAGTTTAAATGGTCATATGGCCACTCTTTAGCTTGAATACACAATGGTCATGCACATTTTATACTACATCAAGCAATTCAATACAATTTATTTGAGCATCAAGGAAAAGCTAAGGCCTTCAATAGGCTACCCAAGGCTAAATATTCATGTACATGTTGAGGTCAATTTTGCACTTAGTACCTCACAAAAACAGCATGCATTTTACTAGTTAATGCTTTGCACATTGTGGCCCAAAACTTATAATATAGCATCAAGCACTTATATGTGTGCTAGGCCGAATTGTGCTTGCAATTTCACAAGCATTCTTCCACATCTTCTTCTTTAAACCAATATATTCATCACTTACTTCATAGCCAAAACATCATGTGCAAACATATATATACAATATGAGCATGGCCGAATTTCAAGGTGTCCATAGCCATCCAAAAATACAAATTTTAACTAACATGCAAGAAGCATGAACCATGCTCATGAATGCATCATGGCGAATATGACAATCATGCTCCATTCAACTTCAATCATGGTTAAACACAAAAAGAAAACTCAAAATCTTACTCAAGAGTAGACAATCCATCATTGCATGCATCATCATCAAGCTTCACACTTAGCATGCAATGGCTTTATCACCATAACAACTTTGGCCAAATACCATTTCCATGGCATAACAAGGATTTGAGCCATGGCTAACATGCACATCAAATTAGCAACCAAACCATGCATGAAACTCCCAACACAACCTCATACATACCTTAATCTTGATGCAAACTTAGCCAAATCTCCTTCTAGGTCTCTTCCAACCCAAGCATGAAGCAAAAATCCTCCCTTTTCCCTTAGTATTTTCGGCCAAGAAGATGAGAAAGGATGAACAAATTTTTCTTTTCTTTCTTTAGGACATTCGGCCAAAGTGTTTAGAATGGATGAACAATTTTTTTTTCTTTAATGCTAGTCTTTATTTTATGACTTCCTACATACACCACTAGCAAAACATGTTGGAAACATGTTCCTTGCCCATAACCTTGTCATGGCGGCCACTCCTCCTTAGGAAGGGATTATTTGACATGCAACTCCACCTTTTTGTTAACATGTACTAACAAGCCATTTAAAATTAGACTATCATATTTCACCATGTTTCACTTTGATCCCTATTTAATACTTTCTCATACAAATGGGTAAAATTAGAGAATGAAATTTCCACATATGCATGCACACACATAGTAAGCATAGAATATAACAATTAATTATTTTATAACTTCGGTTTAGTGGTCCCAAACCACATTAGGCTAGGGTCTATTTTGAAATTTGTCACAACTCTCCCCACTTAAGAAATTTTCGTCCCGAAAATCTTACCGTAAATAGGTTTGGATATCGCTCTTTCATAGAATTCTCGGTCTCCCAAGTAGCTTCTTCTATCCCGTGCTTGAGCCATAACACTTTCACTAGCGGAACCGCTTGTTTCGCAACTCTTTCACTTCTCGTGATAGGATACGAATCGGTTCTTCCTCATAACTCATATTAGCTTGAATTTCAATTTCGATGGACTAATCACGCGATGGATCGGATCTATAGTGTCGAAGCATCGAAACGTGAAAGACATCGTGAACCTTTTGAGTTCGGGGGCAAAATCAAGCGATATGCCATTGGACCGACTCGCTCGATATCTCATATGGCCCAATGAACCTCGGGCTCAACTTGCCCTTACGGTAGAACTCGAGTATCTTTTTCCAAGGCGATACCTTGAGAAACACTTTATCACCCACGATACTCGATATCCTTACGCTTCGGATCGCGCAGACGACTTCGACGATCGGAGGCTATCTTCAGACTTTCACGGATTACTTTCACTTTCATTCAGCATCCCTAATCAAATCCACCGAAAATCTTGCTTTCACCGAGCTCGGTCAAAACAATGGTGTACGGCATTTACGACCGTACAAAGCCTCGTAGGGTGCCATCTTAATACTTGATTGAAAGTTGTTGTTGTAAGCGAATTCAATCAACGGCAAATACCGTTCCCATGAACCACTAAACTCGAGGACGCAACATCTTAACATATCCTCAAGTATCTGAATTATCCGCTCGGATTGACCATCGGTTTGGGGGTGAAAGGCGGTGCTGAAATGCAACTTGGTACCCAAAGCTTCTTGCAACTTTTTCCAAAATCGCGAGGTAAATCTCGGATCTCTATCCGACACGATGGAAATAGGCACCCCGTGTAATCTCACAATCTGAGAAACGTACAATTCCGCTAATTTGTCCATTGAAACCGCATCCTTAGTCAATCGATCTACCACGACCCAAACCGCATCCTTCTTACTTGCTGACAATGGCAGTCCGGATACAAAGTCCATTGTGACTCGATCCCATTTCCACTCGGTATCGTGATTGGTGAAGTAATCTGAAGGCACCGATGTTCCGCTTTCACTTGTTGACATATTAAACATCTCAAAACAAAGTCGAGATGTCTCGCTTCATACCATGCCACCAAAACCGACGTTTCAAATCATTGTACATCTTCGTACTCCCGGGTGGATTGCCATTCGGCTACAATGGGCTTCATTCTAATTATCGAAATGAGTTCAATTCTTTGGGATACAGACGACTTTTGAACCTCAAACAATCGTCATCGTCGATTTGAAACTCCGAGTCCTTGTTCGAACACACGCAGCCCGTTTTGCAACCAACTCGTCGTCGACTTTCCGAGCTTCTCGAATTTGGTGTGTCAATAATGGTTTGGCTTTCAATTCAGCCACTAACACACCGTCGGATCGGACGGACAAGTGCACATTCATCGTCAGAAGTGAATAACGATTTACGACTCAAGGCATCCGCAACCACATTCGCCTTTCCGGGTGATAGTCAATGATCAGCTCATAATCCTTTAACACTCGAGCCAACGTCTTTGTCGCAGATTTAAGTCTCTTTGGGTCATCAAATATTTGAGACTTTTGTGATCCGAGTATACATGGCACCTTTCACCAAATAAGTAATGTCGCCAAATCTTTAAGGCGAATACGATGGCGCCAATTCGAGATCATGAGTCGGATAATTTTTCTCATGTGGCTTTAATTGCCTCGACGACAGGCCACAACTCGACCTTCTTGTATTAATACGCAACCTAACCCAAGTAGAGAGACGTCGCTATAGATGACAAACTCCTTGCGGACTCGGGTTGCACTAGAATTGGGGCTTCAGTCAAATAAGTTTTCATTGATCGAAACTTTTTGGCATTTCTCATCCATTCGAACTTAACATCCTTTTGGAGTAAGCCGTCATCGGCGTGGCTATCGTTGAGAAGCCTTTACAAATCGTCGGTAATAACCTAAGCAAGCCCCAAAAAGTCGAACCTCGGTAATATTTCTGAGGCTTCCAATTAAGTATGGCTGAAATTTTATTCGGTCCCACTCGAATACCGTGCTGAATACCACATGACCCAAGAAGCTAACCTCTCTTAACGAACTCACACTTCTTGAACTTAGCATATAATTGCTTATCCCGTAAAATTTGCAACACTAACCGCAGTGTTCAGCATGTTCGGTCTCATTTCTTGAATAGACCAAGATGTCATCAATGAACACGACTACGAATCGATCCAAATATGGTCTAAAGATCCGATTCATTAAATCCATAAATACCGTAGGGCATTAGTGAGCCCAAACGGCATCACTAGGAACTCATAGTGACCATATCTCGCTCAAGGCGGTCTTTGGTACGTCCAGAATCTCGGATTCGCAATTGATAATAGCCCGATCTCAAATCTATTTTCGAGAACACCGAGGCTCCCTTGAGTTGATCGAACAAGTCATCAATACGTGGCAACGGATATTTGTTCTTTATCGTCGCTTTATTAAGTCGACGATAGTCGATGCACTGTACCGCATGGTTCCATCCTTCTTCTTCACGAACAATCTTGGCGCACCCAAGGCGAAAAAAACGGGCGAGCAAAACCTCTATCCACCAATTCTTGCAACCGAAGCTTTCAACTCCTTTAATTCCGTTGGTGCCATACGATACGGAGCTATCGAAATTGAGTGGTACCGGTACCAATTCGATGCCAAATTCTATTTCCGAACAGGTGGTAAACCCGGCAATTCTTTGGGAAAACATCCGGTATTCACAAACCACGGCACAGATTCGGGTTTCTTTTACGATTCCTTGTCATCGAAAGCACGACGCAAGGTACGCTTCGCACCTTTTCTTACATATTTCGGGCCAACATCGGCGATATTACGGTGGCAACCCTTTAAGTCCGTAGACTCAACCCGAATTATTTCATTATTCGCAAGACCTCAAATCGATAGTCTTGCTCTTGCAATTTACAACCGCATCGTGCATGGTCAACCAATCCAAACCAAGAATAACGTCGAACTCATCGAACGGCAAAAGCATCAAGTCCGCCGGAAAACAAGAACCTCGAAACACTAGGGGACTTTTCTTGCACACTTTGTTGACAAGCACGTAATGACCCAAGGGTTTGACACCCGAATTACAAACTCAAGAGACTCAATGGACAAAGTCTTATTGGATGCTAAGGTTTCACATATATATGAATGAGTAGAACCAGGGTCAATCAAAGCAATCACATTTGTATTGAAAAGAGTGAAAGTACTTTGTAATAACATCCGAGAGGCGGCATCCTCGCGCGCGCGTATGGCATAAGTCCTAGCAGGGAGCACGAGCCTCAGATCCGATGGTAGTATCTCTAGATCCTCTCTCGACCGCCATCGACATTGCCCATATTTCTAGGTGGCCTACCTCGGCGATGGTAGCACCCGAGTTTGCACTCGACTTACATTCTGCTCATGCATCCTCGGGCAATCCTTCATAAAGTGGTCGGCCGATCCACACTTATAGCGAGAGCGATCACGAAACCAACAGCTCCCGAATGCCATTTTCCACAATGTGGACACTCCGCCCTCTCTCTACGATCATTTCCACCACCGTGATCGAGGTGACTCGTGTGGTCACAGGGGTCGATCGCGTCCTCGTCTAGAAAAGCCCAAACGCTCTAGACCTGCTCGCATCATCTCGAAATCTCTTCGATGCTTGTTGAAGAGACTTCCCGAGGACCTCTTCGAATTCTCCGGTTCCCACATCGCCTTTTGTTTCTCCTTTCTAAGCTCTTGGCTTTACAATCTCGCTCAACAAGTACTACGAACTCTTGTATCTCGAGGATGCCAACAAACATCCTTATATCATCATTCAGCCCATCCTCAAGCGTTACACATAATAGCTTCGGACGAAATGCATTCTCACGCGTGCATCGCTAAGCCCCACAAATTTTCGTTCGAGTCGAGAATCGACATCGAACCTTGCTTAAGATCAAGGAATTCCTCCGCTTTTGGTCGATGAATCTCGATCGATATACTTTTTTGAACTCGGTTTGAAAGAATTCCCAAGTCACTTGCTCTCTAGGCACTACAGAGTTAGAGTACTCCACCAATAGTAGGCGGACTCGCGTAGCAAGGAGATGGTACACTTTAAGCACTCATCGGTGTACAGGATAGCTCATCAAGCACCCGGATAGTGTTATCTAACCAAAATTCAGCTCGCTTCGGCATCATCATCATCCGTAGCCTTAAATTCATGGCCCCATGTTTTCGAATCCTATCGATTGGGGCTTACTTGACCTTATTTGGTCGATCCACGGAGGTATTGTAGGTGCGGGGTTGCATTTGTCGGGAATGGAGGTTGTGGAACAGTAGTGTTGGTTCGAATGTATTGATTAAACCATTCGTTCATCACACTATAAAAGGCTTGCCTAGCCTCGTCATTAGGATTGCTGGCCATAGGTTGAGAGTCATGGCGCTTGTCCCTTGCTTGGAGCAGCGCCACACTCTCCACATCATCACTATCGCCGGTTGGGATCGGGATCCATTGCTATAAACAAACACAAAGTCAAATTGTCGAAATCACCACACTATCGATTCATCATGAAATGGCATGTATAGCTAGACCCCAAACACATCACGGTAGTCCTAGAATCGACTAAACCGTGGCTCGATACCAATTAAAATTGTAACACCCGAACCCGAGACCATCATGGATTGTCGGACACGAGGGTTAACAAACCAAGTTCACTTGTTTTGCCCATCCATTTGACATTTCGGTCGGTGGAAAACTGCGTCCTTGCCGCCTTTAAAATCATATCTCGAGTTTCAAAACTGGAAACTGGTTTAAATAAATTTTCCTGAATTTAGACTCATATATCCATCCATGGATTTATTTCTAGAATTTTTGGTCAGGTCAATTGGTACAGTTTATTAGTTAAAGTCACCCATGTTACGAGGATCGGCCGCTCACGACCTTGGCGGTATAACTTGAATATCTCTCTGACAGGGCTTTAATGCTGGTGCCGTTTGTTTCTAATGAAACTAGACTCAAAATGGAATCTGTAAATATAAGGTAATTCTTTTTGGATAATTTATAGTAGATTTTAAATTTGCAGGGGAACCCAGAAACCGTTCTCGCCCTGTCTCACAATAGCTTTAATATCTCTTAACATGTAACTCCTATGACCATTTCGTTTCTTCCATATGAAAATAGACTCATCAAGGTTAATTTACATAGCTTATTCAGTATTTAATTCCATTCCTACGAATTTTGGTGATTTTTCACATTCACGTCACTGCAGCTGGCAGCATCTGTTTTAAGGTAGGTCTTACCTATTTGGTAGTCTCCATGAACCAACTAGTCTTGCCATACATAGGTTCATATATGATCATTTTAACCATGCCAATGGCTGATCATATGACCAACATTCCCATTTCCAAGCCATAGCCACATCATGACACCAAATATATACATACAAACCACAATTAGTCTAAGTCGATACTTCACTTTTACGAGCCATTTTCGCATGGCCGTACATATATACATCACAACATATTCAACCAACAAGGTAGTCCTATACATGCCATTTCAAAGTTCAACCAAAATTTATACCAAAATAGAGGCCTGGATAGTGTGGATGACTTCGACTTTATTGATCCCGAATCCGATTGCTATCGAAGCTTAAATCTATAAAACAGAGATCCAAAGTAACGGGTAAGCATTTTTTATGCTTAGTAAGTCTCAAGGAATATAATCAGCTCTAATTACAGCAATACATTCACATAGCCAAATGCATCATTTCATTAATACACATTCTTACTTCACACTTCATCATTATATACTTTCACAAAGTATCAATCAATTCAATAACTGAAATTCATTAGTCGATTGAGCGAATGTTGCTCAAACATGTCGACTTTCCAATGCACATATAATGTACCTTATCCTTTGGGCTTTTCGAGTGTACTAATTGAATTCATTACAGCAACCAACACTCACCTCCAGCCCAAGATTCTTCGGAATATAACCGGATATAATCACGTGCACAAATGCCTTTGGGTCTTAGCCCGGATAGAATAACTCGCACGAATGCCTTCGGGTCTTAGCCCGGATATAGCCACTAGCACAATTGCCTTGGTCTTAACCGGATATAATTTCCAGCATAATTGTCTTGAGGGCTTAGCCCAGGATATCATTCAATTTCTCGGTACACATACATCAATAATCATTGGACATACATATTTCATTTTCGTTACTAGGGCTCAAACGCACATATATTCACAAGCATATTCGCCGGGACTTAGCCGGGTATCATTCAATTTCTCATACACACATAAATCAATAATCATACACATCCATACTTCATCTCACATAATTCAAGTAAGGTCACTTCTTGAGGACTTACCTCGGATGTTGTCGAACGGCTTTTTCGCTATTCGATCACCTTTTCCTTCCTTGTCCAATTGTGGCCCTCTTAGCTCTTGAGCTAATTCAAACAAATTCAATTTATTAAAACCTCATTGTGCTTGCTTATATTTAATATGACAAGGAGTTTAAATGGTCATATGGCCACTCTTTAGCTTGAATACACAATGGTCATGCACATTTTATACTACATCAAGCAATTCAATACAATTTATTTGAGCATCAAGGAAAAGCTAAGGCCTTCAATAGGCTACCCAAGGCTAAATATTCATGTACATGTTGAGGTCAATTTTGCACTTAGTACCTCACAAAAACAGCATGCATTTTACTAGTTAATGCTTTGCACATTGTGGCCCAAAACTTATAATATAGCATCAAGCACTTATATGTGTGTTAGGCAATTGTGCTTGCAATTTCACAAGCATTCTTCCACATCTTCTTCTTTAAACCAATATATTCATCACTTACTTCATAGCCAAAACATCATGTGCAAACATATATATACAATATGAGCATGGCGAATTTCAAGGTGTCCATAGCCATCCAAAATACAAATTTTAACTAACATGCAAGAAGCATGAACCATGCTCATGAATGCATCATGGCGAATATGACAATCATGCTCCATTCAACTTCAATCATGGTTAAACACAAAAGAAAACTCAAAATCTTACTCAAGAGTAGACAATCCATCATTGCATGCATCATCATCAAGCTTTACACTTAGCATGCAATGGCTTTATCACCATAACAACTTTGGCCAAATACCATTTCCATGGCATAACAAGGATTTGAGCCATGGCTAACATGCACATCAAATTAGCAACCAAACCATGCATGAAACTCCCAACACAACCTCATACATACCTTAATCTTGATGCAAACTTAGCCAAATCTCCTTCTAGGTCTCTTCCAACCCAAGCATGAAGCAAAAATCCTCCCCCTTTTCCCTTAGTATTTTCGGCCAAGAAGATGAGAAAGGATGAACAAATTTTTCTTTTCTTTCTTTAGGACATTCGGCCAAAGTGTTTAGAATGGATGAACAATTTTTTTTTTCTTTAATGCTAGTCTTTATTTTATGACTTCCTACATACACCACTAGCAAAACATGTTGGAAACATGTTCCTTGCCCATAACCTTGTCATGGCCGGCCACTCCTCCTTAGGAAGGGATTATTTGACATGCAACTCCACCTTTTGTTAACATGTACTAACAAGCCATTTAAAATTAGCCTATCATATTTCACCATGTTTCACTTTGATCCCTATTTAATACTTTCTCATACAAATGGGTAAAATTAGAGAATGAAATTTCCACATATGCATGCACACACATAGTAAGCATAGAATATAACAATTAATTATTTTTATGACTCGGTTTAGTGGTCCCGAAACCACATTCCGGCTAGGGTCTATTTTGGGCTGTCACAACTCTCCCCACTTAAGAAATTTTCGTCCCCGAAAATCTTACCGTAAATAGGTTTGGATATCGCTCTTTCATAGAATTCTCGGTCTCCCAAGTAGCTTCTTCTATCCCGTGCTTGAGCCATAACACTTTCACTAGCGGAACCCGCTTGTTTATAACTCTTTCACTTCTCGTGATAGGATACGAATCGGTTCTTCCTCATAACTCATATTAGCTTGAATTTCAATTTCGATGGACTAATCACGTGCGATGGATCAGATCTATAGTGTCGAAGCATCGAAGCGTGAAAGACATCGTGAACCTTTTTGAGTTCGGGGGCAAAATCAAAGCGATATACCATTGGACCGACTCGCCTCGATATCTCATATGGCCCAATGAACCTCGGCTCAACTTGCCCTTACGGTAGAACACGAGTATCTTTTTCCAAGGCGATACCTTGAGAAACACTTTATCACCCACGATACTCGATATCCTTACGCTTCAGATCCGCGTCGACTCTCGACGATCGGAGGCTATCTTCAGACTTTCACGGATTACTTTCACTTTACATTCAGCATCCCTAATCAAATCCACCGAAAATCTTGCTTTCACCGAGCTCGGTCCAAAACAATGGTGTACGGCATTTACGACCGTATAAGGCCTCGTAGGGTGCCATCTTAATACTTGATTGAAAGCTGTTGTTGTAAGCGAATTCAATCAACGGCAAATACCGCTCCCATGAACCACTAAACTCGAGGACGCAACATCTTAACATATCCTCAAGTATCTGAATTATCCGCCGGATTGACCATCGGTTTGGGGTGAAAGGCGGTCTTGAAATGCAACTTGGTACCCAAAGCTTCTTGCAACTTTTTCCAAAATCGCGAGGTAAATCTCGGATCTCTATCCGACACGATGGAAATAGGCACCCGTGTAATCTCACAAATCGAGAAACGTACAATTCCGCTAATTTGTCCATTGAAAAATCCAGACGACGGGGACAAAGTGGGCCCACTTAGTCAATCGATCTACCACGACCCAAACCGCATCCTTCTTACTTGCGACAATGGCGGTCCGGATACAAAGTCCATTGTGACTCGATCCCATTTCCACTCGGGTATCGTGATTGGTCAAGTAATCCTCAAGGCACCGATGTTTCGATTTCACTTGTTGACATATTAAACATCTCGAAACAAAGTCTGAGATGTCTCGCTTCATACCATGCCACCAAAACCGACGTTTCAAATCATTGTACATCTTATTACTCTCGGTGGATTGCCATTCGGCTACAATGGGCTTCATTCGTAATTATCGAAATGAGTTCAATTCTTTGGGATACACAGATCGACTTTTGAACCTCAAACAATCGTCATCGTCGATTTGAAACTCCGAGTCCTTGTTCGAACACACGCAGCCGCTTTTGCAACCAACTCGTCGTCGACTTTCTCGAGCTTCTCGAATTTGGTGTGTCAATAATGGTTTGGCTTTCAATTCAGCCACTAACACACTCGGTCGGATCGGACGAGACAAGTGCACATTCATCGCTCGTAAAGTGAATAACGATTTACGACTCAAGGCATCCATAACCACATTCGCCTTTCCCGGGTGATAGTCAATGATCACTCATAATCCTTTAACAACTCGAGCCAACGTCTTTGTCGCAGATTTAAGTCTCTTTGGGTCATCAAATATTTGAGACTTTTGTGATCCGAGTATACATGGCACCTTTCACCAAATAAGTAATGTCGCCAAATCTTTAAGGCGAATACGATGGCGGCCAATTCGAGATCATGAGTCGGATAATTTTTCTCATGTGGCTTTAATTGCCTCGACGACAGGCCACAACTCGACCTTCTTGCATTAATACATAACCTAACCCAAGTAGAGAGGTCGCTATAGATGACAAACTCCTTGCTTAGGACTCGGGTTGCACTAGAATTGGGGCTTCATCAAATAAGTTTTTCATTGATCGAAACTTTTTGGCATTTCTCAATCCATTCGAACTTAACATCCTTTTGGAGTAGCTTCACATCGGCGTGGCTATCGTTGAGAAGCCTTTACAAATCGTTCGGTAATAACCGCAAGCCCCAAAAGCTCCGAACCTCAAGAATATTTCTCGGAGGCTTCCAATTAAGTATGGCTGAAATTTTATTCGGGTCGACTCGAATACCCGATGCAGATACCACATGACCCAAGAAGCTAACCTCTCTTAACCAGAACTCACACTTGCTGAACTTAGCATATAATTGCTTATCCCGTAAAATTTGCAACACTAACCGCAGGTGTTCAGCATGTTCGGTCTCATTTCTTGAATAGACCAAGATGTCATCAATGAACACGACTACGAATCGATCCAAATATGGTCTAAAGATCCGATTCATTAATTCCATAAATACCATGTAGGGCATTAGTGAGCCCAAACGGCATCACTAGGAACTCATAGTGACCATATCTCGTTCTGAAGGCAGTCTTGGGTACGTCCGAATCTCGGATTCGCAATTGATAATAGCCCGATCTCAAATCTATTTTCGAGAACACCGAGGCTCCCTTCAGTTGATCGAACAAGTCATCAATACGTGGCAACGGATATTTGTTCTTTATCATCGCTTATTGTCGACGATAGTCGATGCACAGCCGCATGGTTCCATCCTTCTTCTTCACGAACAATACTGGCGCACCCAAGGCGAAAAACTCGGGCGAGCAAAACCTCTATCCACCAATTCTTGCAACTGAGCTTTCAACTCCTTTAATTCCGTTGGTGCCATACGATACGGAGCTATCGAAATTGGAGTGGTACCAGGTACCAATTTGATGCCAAATTCTATTTCCCGAACAGGTGGTAAACCCGGCAATTCTTCGGGGAAAACATCCGGGTATTCACAAACCACGGGCACAGATTCGGGTTTCTTTTCTGATTCCTTGTCATCGAGCACGTACGCAAGGTACGCTTCGCACCCTTTTCTTACATATTTCTGGGCCAACTTCGCTGATATTACGGCTGGCAACCCCTTTAAGTCCGTAAAATCAACCCGAATTATTTCATTATTCGCGCGCCTCAAATCGATAGTCTTGCTCTTGCAATTTACAACCGCATCGTGCATGGTCAACCAATCCAAACCAAGAATAACGTCGAACTCATCGAACGGCAAAAGCATCAAGTCCACGGAAAACAAGAACCTCGAAACACTAGGGGACTTTTCTTGCACACTTTGTTGACAAGCACGTAATGACCCAAGGGGTTTGACACCCGAATTACAAACTCAGTAGACTCAATGGGCAAAGTCTTACTGGATGCTAAGGTTTCACATATATATGAATGAGTAGAACCAGGGTCAATCAAAGCAATCACATTTGTATTGAAAGAGTGAAAGTACCAGTAATAACATCCGGAGAGGCAAGATCCTCGGCGCGCCATGTATGGCATAAGTCCTAGCAGGAGCACGAGCCTCGAGATCGATGGTAGCATCTCTAGATCCTCTCGACCGCCAATCGACATTGCCCATATTTCTAGGTGGCCTACCTCGGCGTTGGTAGCACCCGGGTTTGCACTCGACTTACATTCTGCTCATGCATCCTCGGGCAATCCTTCATAAAGTGGTCGGCCGATCCACACTTATAGCGAGAGCGATCACGAAACCAACAGCTCCTCAATGCCATTTTCCACAATGTGGACACTCCGCCCTCTCTCGGCGATCATTTCCACCACCGGCGATCGAGGTGACTCGTGGTCACAGGGGTCGATCGCGTCCTCGTCTAGAAAAGCCCAAACGCCTCTAGACTGGCTCGCATCATCTCGAAATCTCTTCGATGCTTGTTGAAGAGACTTTCCGAGGACCTCTTCGAATTCTCCAGTTCCCACATCGCTTTTTGTTTCTCCTTTCTAAGCTCTTGACTTTACAATCTCGCTCAACAAGTACTACTGAACTCTCGATCTCGAGGATGCCAACAAACATCCTTATATCATCATTCAGCCCATCCTCGGCGTTTACACATAATAGCTTCGACGAAATGCATTCTCACGTGCAAGCTAAGCCCCACAAATTTTCGTCAGAAGTCGGTAATGGCGACATCGAACCTTGCTTAAGATCAAGGAATTCCTCCGCTTTTGGTCGATGAATCTCGGTGATATACTTTTTTGAACTCGGTTTGAAAGAATTCCCAAGTCACTTGCTCTCTAGGCACTACAGAGTCGAGTACTCCACCAATAGTAGGCGGACTCGCGTAGCAAGGAGATGGTACACTTTAAGCACTCATCGGTTGTGCAGGATAGCTCATCAAGCACCGGATAGTGTTATCTAACCAAAATTCAGCTCGCTCGGCATCATCATCATCCGTAGCCTTAAATTCAAGTGGCCCCATGTTTTCGAATCCTATCGATGGGGGCTTACTTGACCTTATTTGGTCGATCCACCGGAGGTATTGTAGGTGCGGGGTTGCATTTGTCGGGAATGGAGGTTGTGGAACAGTAGTGTTGGTTCGAATGTATTGATTAAACCATTCGTTCATCACACTATAAAAGGCTTGCCTAGCCTCGTCATTAGGATTGCTGGCCATAGGTTGAGAGTCCATGGCGCTGTCCCTTGCTTGGGAGGGAAGCGCCACACTCTCCACATCATCAGCTATCGCTTCGGTTGGGATCGGGATCCATTGCTATAAACAAACACAAAGTCAAATTGTCAGAAATCACCACACTATCGATTCATCATGAAATGGCATGTATAGCTAGACCCCAAACACATCACGGTAGTCCTAGAATCGACTAAACCGTGGCTCTGATACCAATTAAAATTGTAACACCCCGAACCCGAGACCATCGCCGGTGTCGGACACGAGGGGTTAACAAACCAAGTTCACTTGTTTTGCCCATCCATTTGACATTTCCAGTCAGGCTGGAAAACTGCGTCACTGTCGCCTTAAAAATCATATCTCGAGTTTCAAAACTCGGAAACTGGTTTCGTAAATTTTCCCTGAATTTAGACTCATATATCCATCCATGGATTTATTTCTAGAATTTTTGGTCGGGTCAATTGGTACAGTTTATTAGTTAAAGTCACCCATGTTACAGGGATCGATTGCTCTGACCTTCGTGCGGTATAACCTGAATATCTCTCTGTACAGGGCTTTAATGCTGGTGCCGTTTGTTTCTAATGAAACTAGACTCAAAATTGAATCTGTACATATAAGGTATGTCTCCTAATTCTTTTTGGATAATTTATAGTAGATTTTTAAATTTGCGACAGGGAACCCAGAAACCGTTCTGGCCCTGTCTCACAATAGCTTTAATATCTCTTAACATGTAACTCCTATGACCATTTCGTTTCTTCCATATGAAAATAGACTCATCAAGGTTAATTTACATAGCTTATTCACTATTTAATTCCATTCCTACGAATTTTGGTGATTTTTCACATTCACGTCACTGCAGCTGGCAGCATCTGTTTTTAAGGTAGGTCTTACCTATTTGGTAGTCTCCATGAACCAACTAGTCTTGCCATACATAGGTTCATATATGATCATTTTAACCATGCCAATGGCTGATCATATGACCAACATTCCCATTTCCAAGCCATAGCCACATCATGACACCAAATATATACATACAAACCACAATTAGTCTAAGTCGATACTTCACTTTTTTACGAGCCATTTTCGCATGGCCGCATATATATACATCACAACATATTCAACCAACAAGGGTAGTCCTATACATGCCATTTCAAGGTTCAACCAAAATTTATACCAAAATAGAGGCGTGGATAGTGTGGATGACTTCGACTTTATTGATCCCGAATCCGATTGCTATCGAAATAAATCTATAAAAAGAGAGCCAAAGTAGCAGGGTAAGCATTTTTTATGCTTAGTAAGTCTCAAGGAATATAATCAGCTCTAATTACAGCAATACATTCACATAGCCAAATGCATCATTTCATTAATACACATTCTTACTTCACACTTCATCATTATATACTTTCACAAAGTATCAATCAATTCAATAACTGAAATTCATTAGTCGATTGAGCGAATGTTGCTCAAACATGTCGACTTTCCAATGCACATATAACGTACCTTATCCTTTGGGCTTTTCGAGTGTACTAATTGAATTCATTACAGCAACCAACACTCACCTCCAGCCCAAGATTCTTGAATATAACCGGATATAATCACGTGCACAAATGCCTTGGTCTTAGCCGGATAGAATAACTCACACGAATGCCTTGGTCTTAGCGGATATAGCCACTAGCACAATTGCCTTCGGTCTTAACCGGATATAATTTCCAGCATAATTGTCTTCGTGGCTTAGCCCGGATATCATTCAATTTCTCGGTACACATACATCAATAATCATTGGACATACATATTTCATTTTCGTTATTAGGGCTCAAACGCATATATTCACAAGCATATTCGCCTTCGGGACTTAGCCGGGTATCATTCAATTTCTCATACACATAAATCAATAATCATACACATCCATACTTCATCTCACATAATTCAAGTAAGGTCACTTCTTGAGGACTTACCTCGGATGTTGTCGAACGGCTTTTTTCGGCTATTCGATCACCTTTTCCTTCCCTTGTCCAATTGTGGCCCTATTAGCTCTTGAGCTAATTCAAACAAATTCAATTTATTAAAACCTCATTGTGCTTGCTTATGGCCGAATATGACAAGGAGTTTAAATGGTCATATGGCCACTCTTTAGCTTGAATACACAATGGTCATGCACATTTTATACTACATCAAGCAATTCAATACAATTTATTTGAGCATCAAGGAAAAGCTAAGGCCTTCAATAGGCTACCCAAGGCTAAATATTCATGTACATGTTGAGGTCAATTTTGCACTTAGTACCTCACAAAAACAGCATGCATTTTACTAGTTAATGCTTTGCACATTGTGGCCCAAAACTTATAATATAGCATCAAGCACTTATATGTGTGCTAGGCCGAATTGTGCTTGCAATTTCACAAGCATTCTTCCACATCTTCTTCTTTAAACCAATATATTCATCACTTACTTCATAGCCAAAACATCATGTGCAAACATATATATACAATATGAGCATGGCGAATTTCAAGGTGTCCATAGCCATCCAAAATACAAATTTTAACTAACATGCAAGAAGCATGAACCATGCTCATGAATGCATCATGGCAGAATATGACAATCATGCTCCATTCAACTTCAATCATGGTTAAACACAAAAAGAAAACTCAAAATCTTACTCAAGAGTAGACAATCCATCATTGCATGCATCATCATCAAGCTTCACACTTAGCATGCAATGGCTTTATCACCATAACAACTTTGGCCAAATACCATTTCCATGGCATAACAAGGATTTGAGCCATGGCTAACATGCACATCAAATTAGCAACCAAACCATGCATGAAACTCCCAACACAACCTCATACATACCTTAATCTTGATGCAAACTTAGCCAAATCTCCTTCTAGGTCTCTTCCAACCCAAGCATGAAGCAAAAATCCTCCCCCTTTTCCCTTAGTATTTTCGGCCAAGAAGATGAGAAAGGATGAACAAATTTTTCTTTTCTTTCTTTAGGACATTCGCCAAAGTGTTTAGAATGGATGAACAATTTTTTTTTCTTTAATGCTAGTCTTTATTTTATGACTTCCTACATACACCACTAGCAAAACATGTTGGAAACATGTTCCTTGCCCATAACCTTGTCATGGCCGCCACTCCTCCTTAGGAAGGGATTATTTGACATGCAACTCCACCTTTTGTTAACATGTACTAACAAGCCATTTAAAATTAGCCTATCATATTTCACCATGTTTCACTTTGATCCCTATTTAATACTTTCTCATACAAATGGGTAAAATTAGAGAATGAAATTTCCACATATGCATGCACACACATAGTAAGCATAGAATATAACAATTAATTATTTTTATGACTGGTTTAGTGGTCCCAAACCACATTCTAGCTAGGGTCTATTTTGGGTGTCACAACTCTCCCCACTTAAGAAATTTTCGTCCCCGAAAATCTTACCGTAAATAGGTTTGGATATCGCTCTTTCATAGAATTCTCGGTCTCCCAAGTAGCTTCTTCTATCCCGTGCTTGAGCCATAACACTTTCACTAGCGGAACCCGCTTTGTTTGCTCTAACTCTTTCACTTCTCGTGATAGGATACGAATCGGTTCTTCCTCATAACTCATATTAGCTTGAATTTCAATTTCTGATGGACTAATCACGTGCGATGGATCGGATCTATAGTGTCGAAGCATCGAAACGTGAAAGACATCGTGAACCTTTTTGAGTTCAGGGGGCAAAATCAAGCGATATGCCATTGGACCGACTCGCTCTGATATCTCATATGGCCCAATGAACCTCGGGCTCAACTTGCCCTTACGGCCGAACCTGAGTATCTTTTTCCAAGGCGATACCTTGAGAAACACTTTATCACCCACCTGATACTCGATATCCTTACGCTTCAAATCCGCATACGACTTCTGACGATCGGAGGCTATCTTCAGACTTTCACGGATTACTTTCACTTTCTGTTCAGCATCCCTAATCAAATCCACCCCGAAAATCTTGCTTTCACCGAGCTCGGTCCAAAACAATGGTGTACGGCATTTACTAACCGCATAAGGCCTCGTAGGGTGCCATCTTAATACTTGATTGAAAGTTGTTGTTGTGGCGAATTCAATCAACGGCAAATATCGTTCCCATGAACCACTAAACTCGAGGACGCAACATCTTAACATATCCTCAAGTATCTGAATTATCCGCTCGGATTGACCATCGGTTTGGGGTGAAAAGCGGTGCTGAAATGCAACTTGGTACCCAAAGCTTCTTGCAACTTTTTCCAAAATCGCGAGGTAAATCTCGGATCTCTATCCGACACGATGGAAATAGGCACCCGTGTAATCTCACAATCGAGAAACGTACAATTCCGCTAATTTGTCCATTGAAAAATCCAGACGACGGGGACAAAGTGGGCCCACTTAGTCAATTGATCTACCACGACCCAAACCGCATCCTTCTTACTTGCGACAATGGCGGTCAGGATACAAAGTCCATTGTGACTCGATCCCATTTCCACTCGGGTATCGTGATTGGTCAAGTAATCTCAAGGCACCGATGTTCCGCTTTCACTTGTTGACATATTAAACATCTCGAAACAAAGTCGGAGATGTCTCGCTCATACCATGCCACCAAAACCGACGTTTCAAATCATTGTACATCTTCGTACTCCCGGGTGGATTGCCATTCGGCTACAATGGGCTTCATTTGAATTATCGAAATGAGTTCCGAATTCTTTGGGATACAGACGACTTTTGAACCTCAAACAATCGTCATCGTCGATTTGAAACTCCGAGTCCTTGTTCGAACACACGCAGCCCGTTTTGCAACCAACTCGTCGTCGACTTTTCGAGCTTCTCGAATTTGGTGTGTCAATAATGGTTTGGCTTTCAATTCAGCCACTAACACTGCATCGGATCGGACGGACAAGTGCACATTCATCGCTCGTAAAGTGAATAACGATTTACGACTCAAGGCATCCGCAACCACATTCGCTTTTCCCGGGTGATAGTCAATGATCAGCTCATAATCCTTTAACAGCTCGAGCCAACGTCTTTGTCGCAGATTTAAGTCTCTTTGGGTCATCAAATATTTGAGACTTTTGTGATCCGAGTATACATGGCACCTTTCACCAAATAAGTAATGTCGCCAAATCTTTAAGGCGAATATGATGGCGCCAATTCGAGATCATGAGTCGGATAATTTTTCTCATGTGGCTTTAATTGCCTCGACGCATAGGCCACAACTCGACCTTCTTGCATTAATACGCAACCTAACCCAAGTAGAGAGGCGTCGCTATAGATGACAAACTCCTTGCCGGACTCGGGTTGCACTAGAATTGGGGCTTCAGTCAAATAAGTTTTCATTGATCGAAACTTTTTGGCATTTCTCCGTCCATTCAACTTAACATCCTTTTGGAGTAGCCGTCATCGGTGGCTATCGTTGAGAAGCCTTTACAAATCGTCGGTAATAAGCAAAGCCCCAAAAAGTCCGAACCTCGAATATTTCTGAGGCTTCCAATTAAGTATGGCTGAAATTTTATTGGGTCGACTCGAATACCGATGCAGATACCACATGACCCAAGAAGCTAACCTCTTAACCGTAACTCACACTTGTTGAACTTAGCATATAATTGCTTATCCCGTAAAATTTGCAACACTAACCGCAGTGTCCAAAGCATGTTCAGTCTCATTTCTTGAATAGACCAAGATGTCATCAATGAACACGACTACAAATCGATCCAAATATGGTCTAAAGATCCGATTCATTAAATCCATAAATACCGCAGGGCATTAGTGAGCCCAAACGGCATCACTAGGAATTCATAGTGACCATATCTCGCTCGAAGGCGGTCTTGGGTACGTCCAGAATCTCGGATTCGCAATTGATAATAGCCCGATCTCAAATCTATTTTCGAGAACACCGAGGCTCCCTTGATTGATCGAACAAGTCGTCAATACGTGGCAACGGATATTTGTTCTTTATCGTCGCTTTATTAAGTCGACGATAGTCGATGCTACCACCGCATGGTTCCATCCTTCTTCTTCACGAACAATCTTGGCGCACCCCAAGGCGAAAAACTCGGGCGAGCAAAACCTCTATCCACCAATTCTTGCAACCGAGCTTTCAACTCCTTTAATTCCATTGGTGCCATACGATCACGGAGCTATCGAAATTGGAGTGGTACCGGTACCAATTCGATGCCAAATTCTATTTCCTAATGTGGTAAACCCGCAATTCTTCTGGAAAACATCCGGTATTCACAAACCACGGGCACAGATTCGGGTTTTTTTCGATTCCTTGTCATCGAAAGACGACGCAAGGTACGCCGCACCTTTTTCTTACATATTTACGGGCCAACATCGCTGATATTACGGTGGCAACCCTTTAAGTCCAGTAGACTCAACCCGAATTATTTCATTATTCGCACCTCAAATCGATAGTCTTGCTCTTGCAATTTACAACCGCATCGTGCATGGTCAACCAATCCAAACCAAGAATAACGTCGAACTCATCGAGCGGCAAAAGCATCAAGTCCGGGAAAACAAGAACCTCGAAACACTAGGGGACTTTTCTTGCACACTTTGTTGACAAGCACGTAATGACCCAAGGGGTTTGACACCGAATTACAAACTCGAGAGACTCAATGGGCAAAGTCTTCTTTGGATGCTAAGGTTTCACATATATATGAATGAGTAGAACCGGGGTCAATCAAAGCAATCACATTTGTATTGAAAAGAGTGAAAGTACCGTAATAACATCTCGGAGAGGCAGCATCCTCGGCGTGCAAGGCGTATGGCATAAGTCCTAGCAGAGCACGAGCCTCAGATCTCGATGGTAGGATCTCTAGATCCTCTCGACCGCCATCGACATTGCCCATATTTCTAGGTGGCCTACCTCGAGCGATGGTAGCACCGGGTTTGCACTCGACTTACATTTTGTTCATGCATCCTCGGGCAATCCTTCATAAAGTGGTCGGCCGATCCACACTTATAGCAGAGGCGATCACGAAACCAACAGCTCCCCGAATGCCATTTGCCACAATGTGGACACTCCGCCCTCTCTCTACGATCATTTCCACCACCGGCGATCGAGGTGACTCGTGTGGTCACAGGGGTCGATCGCGTCCTCGTCTAGAAAAGCCCAAATGCCTCTAGACTGCTCGCATCATCTCGAAATCTCTTCGATGCTTGTTGAAGAGACTTTCCGAGGACCTCTTCGAATTCTCCAGGTTCCCACATCAGCTTTTTGTTTCTCCTTTCTAAGCTCTTCGCTTTACAAGCTCGCTCAACAAGTACTACGAACTCTCGTATCTCGAGGATGCCAACAAACATCCTTATATCATCATTCAGCCCATCCTCGAAGCGTTTACATAATAGCCGGACGAAATACATTCTCGCGCATCGCTAAGCCTCACAAATTTTCGTTCGTAGTCGATAATCGACATCGAACCTTGCTTAAGATCAAGGAATTCCCTCCGCTTTTGGTCGATGAATCTCGGTGATATACTTTTTCGAACTCGGTTTGAAAGAATTCCCAAGTCACTTGCTCTCTAGGCACCACAGAGTCGAGTACTCCACCAATAGTAGGCGGACTCAGCGTAGCAAGGAGATGGTACATTTTAAGCACTCATCGTGTTGTGCAGTGGATAGCTCATCAAGCACCCGGATAGTGTTATCTAACCAAAATTCAGCTCGCTTCGGCATCATCATCATCCGTAGCCTTAAATTCAGTGGCCCCATGTTTTCAATCCTATCGATCGGGGCTTACTTGACCTTATTTGGTCAGTCACCAGAGGTATTGTAGGTGCGGGGTTGCATTTGTCGGGAATGGAGGTTGTGGAGCAATGCGTGTTGGTTCGAATGTATTGATTAAACCATTCGTTCATCACACTATAAAAGGCTTGCCTAGCCTCGTCATTAGGATTGTTGGCCATAGGTTGAGAGTCCGCCGCACTGTCCCTTCTTGCTGGAGCAGCGCCACACTCTCCACATCATCAGCTATCGCTCGGTTGGGATCGGGATCCATTGCTATAAACAAACACAAAGTCAAATTGTCAGAAATCACCACACTATCGATTCATCATGAAATGGCATGTATAGCTAGACCCCAAACACATCACGGTAGTCCTAGAATCGACTAAACCGTGGCTCTGATACCAATTAAAATTGTAACACCCCGAACCCGAGACCATCGCCGGTGTCGGACACGAGGGGTTAACAAACCAAGTTCACTTCTTTTGCCCATCCATTTGACATTTCCAGTTAGTCTGGAAAACTGCGTCACTGTCGTCTTAAAAATCATATCTCGAGTTTCAAAACTCGGAAACTGGTTTCATAAATTTTCCCTGAATTTAGACTCATATATCCATCCATTGATTTATTTCTAGAATTTTTGGTCGGGTCAATTGGTACAGTTTATTAGTTAAAGTCACCCATGTTACAGGGATCGACTGCTCTGACCTTCGCGCGGTATAACTTGAATATCTCTCTGTAAAGGGATTTAATGCTGGTGTCGTTTGTTTCTAATGAAACTAGACTCAAAATGGAATCTTTACATATAAGGTATGTCTCCTAATTCTTTTTGGATAATTTATAGTAGATTTTTAAAGTTGCGACAGGGAACCCAGAAACCGTTCTGGCCCTGTCTCACAATAGCTTTAATATCTCTTAACATGTAACTCCTATGACCATTTCTTTCTTCCATATGAAAATAGACTCATCAAAGTTCATTTACATAGCTTATTCACTATTTAATTCCATTCCTGCACAGGATAGCTCATCAAGCACCTTGATAGTGTTATCTAACCAAAATTCAGCTCGCTTCAGCATCATCATCATCCGTAGCCTTAAATTCAGGGCCCCATGTTTTCAATCCTATCGATCTGGGGCTTACTTGACCTTATTTGGTCGGCACCGAGGTATTGTAGGTGCGGGGTTGCATTTGTCGGGAATGGAGGTTGTGGAACAATGTAGTGTTGGTTCGAATGTATTGATTAAACCATTCGCTCATCACACTATAAAAGGCTTGCCTAGCCTCGTCATTAGGATTGTTGGCCATAGGTTGAGAGTCCGCCAAGACCGTCCTTTCTTGCGGAGCAGCGCCACACTCTCCACATCATCACTATCGCTTCGGTTGGGATCGGATCCATTGCTATAAACAAACACAAAGTCAAATTGTCGTAAATCACCACACTATCGATTCATCATGAAATGGCATGTATAGCTAGACCTCAAACACATCACGGTAGTCCTAGAATCGACTAAACCGTGGCTCGATACCAATTAAAATTGTAACACCCTAACCCGAGACCATCGCCGTGTTTCCGGACGTAGAGGTTAACAAACCAAGTTCACTTCTTTTGCCCATCCATTTGACATTTCCAGTTAGTCTGAAAACTGCGTCACTTGTCGTCTTAAAATCATATCTCGAGTTTCAAAACTCGGAAACTGGTTTCATAAATTTTCCCTGAATTTAGACTCATATATCCATCCATTGATTTATTTCTAGAATTTTTGGTCGGGTCAATTGGTACAGTTTATTAGTTAAAGTCACCCATGTTACAGGGATCGACTGCTCTGACCTTCGCGCGGTATAACTTGAATATCTCTCTGTAAAGGGATTTAATGCTGGTGTCGTTTGTTTCTAATGAAACTAGACTCAAAATGGAATCTTTACATATAAGGTATGTCTCCTAATTCTTTTTGGATAATTTATAGTAGATTTTTAAAGTTGCGACAGGGAACCCAGAAACCGTTCTGGCCCTGTCTCACAATAGCTTTAATATCTCTTAACATGTAACTCCTATGACCATTTCTTTCTTCCATATGAAAATAGACTCATCAAAGTTCATTTACATAGCTTATTCACTATTTAATTCCATTCCTACGAATTTTAGTGATTTTTCACATTCACGTCACTGCAGCTGGCAGCATCTGTTTTTAAGGTAGGTCTTACCTATTTGGTAGTCTCCATGAACCAACTAGTCTTGCCATACATAGGTTCATATATGATCATTTTAACCATGCCAATGGCTGATCATATGACCAACATTCCCATTTCCAAGCTATAGCCACATCATGACACCAAATATATACATACAAACCACAATTAGTCTAAGTCGATACTTCACTTTTACGAGCCATTTTCGCATGGCCGTATATATATACATCACAACATATTCAACCAACAAGGGGTAGTCCTATACATGCCATTTCAAAGTTCAACCAAAATTTATACCAAAATAGAGGCGTGGATAGTGTGGATGACTTCGACTTTATTGATCCCGAATCCGATTGCTATCGAAATAAATCTATAAAACAGAGAGCCAAAGTAATGGGTAAGCATTTTTTATGCTTAGTAAGTCTCAAGGAATATAATCAGCTCTAATTACAGCAATACATTCACATAGCCAAATGCATCATTTCATTAATACACATTCTTACTTCACACTTCATCATTATATACTTTCACAAAGTATCAATCAATTCAATAACTGAAATTCATTAGCCGATTGAGCGAATGTTGCTCAAACATGTCGACTTTCCAATGCACATATAACGTACCTTATCCTTTGGGCTTTTCGAGTGTACTAATTGAATTCATTACAGCAACCAACACTCACCTCCAGCCCAAGATTCTTCGAATATAACCGGATATAATCACGTGCACAAATGCCTTCGGTCTTAGCAGGATAAAATAACTCGCATTTAATGCCTTCTGTCTTAGCCTGATATAGCCACTAGCACAATTGCCTTCGGTCTTAACCGGATATAATTTCCAGCATAATTGTCTTCGGGCTTAGCCCAGGATATCATTCAATTTCTCATGTACACATACATCAATAATCATTGGACATACATATTTCATTTTCAGTTATTAGGGCTCAAACGCACATATATTCACAAGCATATTCGCCTTGGGACTTAGCCCGGGTATCATTCAATTTCTCATACACACATAAATCAATAATCATACACATCCATACTTCATCTCACATAATTCAAGTAAGGTCACTTCTTGAGGACTTACCTCGGATGTTGTCGAGCGGCTTTTTCGCTATTCGATCACCTTTTCCTTCCCTTGTCCAATTGTGGCCCTCTTAGCTCTTGAGCTAATTCAAACAAATTCAATTTATTAAAACCTCATTGTGCTTGCTTATGGCCGAATATGTGTAATATCCTGATTTTGGGCCTAGTCGGAATAGTGGTTTCGTGACCACAAAATCCGAGATATAAATAATTATTTTATGATTATTTTAAGGTCTATGATATGATTGCATGATTGTGTGAAAATTTCGTGAAGAAATTTTATGCATAAAGTGCTTAATTTGAAATTTGGGACTAAATTGAATAAATTGCAAAACTTGTGTTCTAGAAGTATTTTGCATAAAATTGAATTAGATTATTAATTAGAGGTCCTTAAAGAGTAATTTTACCAATTTCTAAGTCTATGGACAAAAATTGGACATGGATGGAATTTTGGAAAGTTTAGTAGTAAGGGCATTTTGGTCCTTTAGGGTAAAATGAATTAAAATACAAAATTAAAAGCCAATTTTGCTCATCTTCAACCCCATGGCGAATATAGCAAGGAGAAACCATGGCTAGGGTTTTTCAAGCTTCCAAGCTTGATTAGCAAGGAAAATCAAATTGGCTAAAATGGGAAAATACTAAGTTGTGGACTAAATGGTAAAAATAGCCATTTTCGCATACGAGGTAAGTTCATATGTAAATGTTGGTAACATAGTTATTATTTTAAATGTTTTAATGTTTTTTAAATGATATGATAATTATTATGAAATATTATACTTGTGATAATTGTTTGATAATATGTCAAATTATGTGATATACTTGGAAAATGTGAAATACTACCGAGTATCAGATATCGGATTCCGTAGAAGATGGTTGAGACACATGATTGGGAAAAAGGTCCGTTGAACCTTAGGAATGGATTAGGATACAAGTGACATGTCTTTGGGATATTTGGGCATCCGAACTCGCTGAGTTGAGTCCGAGTTCACTTATGGATGCGGCGTCCAACTCGTTGAGTTGAGCCCGAGTTCGTGAGATGTAACTAGGCATCCGAACTCGTTGAGTTGAGTCCGAGTTCACTTATGGATGCGAATGCCCGAGCTCGTTGAGTTGAGTCCGAGTTCACTTATGGGCGGGTTACATGGTAGCTTGGCTACATATGTGGCACTTATGTGCAAGTTATCCATGTATCCGAATTATATTCAGATGTGTTCAACGGTAAAGTTCTACTCAAATGGAGGAATACTCAAGATGAAAGGGACGATTGGTAAGTGTTGTGAAATGGATACTTTGAACAGGTATGTACTTAACCCTCGGGTTGAAAACTCGATATAACAACAATATGGTAAGATGATAAATGAAAAGGTGATATGAATGTCTTGGTGATGATTATGCAAATGATGTTTTATGTTTGCTTATATGGTTATGTTACTTGCTATTTGCATGTGAGCTTACTAAGCATTTATGCTTCCTCCCTCCTTTTCATTCCTTATAGTGTTGACAAGCCAGCTCGGAAATCGGAAACGGTCGGAGGCACGCTCACACTATCCGTATACCATCTTGGCGTAATGGCTTGTATATTTTGAGTATGGCATGTATAGCATTATAATCATTTTGTATATATGGTCTTATGATATGGTTATTGAGTGGTATGGAAATAGAAATGCTTGGTAATGATTAGCCATTGGAATGGCTAATCATGATCATATTTGGTATTATGTATGTCAAATTGCTAGCTAATCCATGGAAACCATGAAATAGGTAAAATTTACCATAAAATAGATTCAGAAAGAAGAAGTGACGTGAGTTTAAAAATCACTAAAAATAGTAGAAATGGAATTAAATAATGAATAAGTTATGGAATCGAAGTTTGATGAGTCTCTTTTGAGATGTTCTATGTGTTCACCCGTTCTCAGAAATATTTCTATGGCTATTGATCTTCTGAAGAAATTCGTGTTATATGGGAATGTCTACTAATTTCGGTGTTGGATGAAAGCATTGGTAGTCTGATCGGTTTATAATTTATATTGCTCTATTTCATCGGGTATTCTATTTCATTTAAATTCGATAAGAATTGATGAGAGAATTCATATGATATTATGATTCTGCTTTTTCTACTTGATGCTTCATCCGATATATATATATGGGAAGATATATTGATCTTGTTATATTTGATTTTTGGGATTAAATGATGTTTTCTTCGGACTTTCTTTCTTTGAAGAATTATCGAGGTATTCCGTATTTTCTCTATGAGTTTGGTTTTCGATTCTCGGCATAGTATCGTATCTTGGGTTTCTTTATCCCGGATCTCTTTATTCGGATTTCTTTATTCGGTTTCTCTATCTTGGATTTCTTTATTCGGTTTTCTTGTTATCTTTGTTCCATAATTTGTCAATTATGACTCATGTTCAAGTCGTTCTTCATTTCGTGATAATCATGTCAAATATGACTATACTTCTAATTTGATCTTGGTAATGTGGTGATTTTAGTATTGGGATTTTTTTCTAATTTCGTGTAAGGATTTGACATCGATAAAGGCATAGGTGATAAAAGCGCGAGTTTTAGTCGGTATGGTAAATTATTTATTTGAAAGATTTCATGTGACAATTATGTCGGGATTATTTTCCCAAGTTTGATAATAGAATTTCATTTTGTATGCGGATCAAAGAGTAAATAGTTTGAACGAGAAGTGTATATTTATTAGAAAGAGTTGAATATTAGTTTAAGTCAAGACGAATGATAAGGTTTCCATCTTGCGAAAAGCTGAAAAGTTTATTACATGTTGACAGAGTTCGGATAGATGAGAATATTGGTAGCAAGCGTCGAACTAGACTAGTCTACATTGAGCAAAGACTTCACGACTTTCAAGAATGTATTGTTGTATGAATTGTGATGTGTTTCAAGACGGTGAGATAATGTGATAGTTTAGAGCATCCGATGTTACATAAAATCGGAGTTGTTAAAGGGTTAAAGCCGAGCATTGGGATCTATCAAAATTATCCTTGTCAATGTTGATATTGGGATGGAAATGAGAAGGATTATTCTTGAGGCCATATCGTAATTATTTCTATGGCGGAAAGAGGAAAATGTGATGTATCCTATTGTTAAATGTTTGGCGAGATCTATAAATCACATCTCGTATTGAATGAATTCCTAGTCATCGATTCATGGAATTTCGGTCTCTTTGATTGTTGGATTTCTTGGAATTCGGTCTCCATTAAATCAAGTTGAGATTAGGTTTTATGTCATGATATCATGGGAAATTGAGAAGGGTTGAAAATTTAGAGAACAGTTGAGAGTTGAGGCGTAAGCTTTTAGATCATATGAGAAATTGAAGAGATGTATTGGAGGTGCAGTCTAAGTGCAAGTTCTTGGCACCAAATATGAGATTAAAAGTGAAGACCACTTTTCGGTAAGATTTTCTGGGACGAAAATCCTCAAGGGGGAGAGTTGTAATATCCTCGATTTTGGGCCTAGTCGAATAGTGGTTTCGTGACCACAAAATCCGAGATATAAATAATTATTTTATGATTATTTTAAGGTCTATGATATGATTGCATGATTGTGTGAAAATTTCGTGAAGAAATTTTATGCATAAAGTGCTTAATTTGAAATTTGGGACTAAATTGAATAAATTGCAAAACTTGTGTTCTAGAAGTATTTTGCATAAAATTGAATTAGATTATTAATTAGAGGTCCTTAAAGAGTAATTTTACCAATTTCTAAGTCTATGGACAAAAATTGGACATGGATGGAATTTTGGAAAGTTTAGTAGTAAGGGCATTTTGGTCCTTTAGGGTAAAATGAATTAAAATACAAAATTAAAAGCCAATTTTGCTCATCTTCAACCCCATGGCCGAATATAGCAAGGAGAAACCATGGTTAGGGTTTTCAAGCTTCCAAGCTTGATTAGCAAGGAAAACTCAAATTGGCTAAAATGGGGAAAATACCAAGTTGTGGACGAAATGGTAAAATAGCCATTTTCGCATACGAGGTAAGTTCATATGTAAATGTTGGTAACATAGTTATTATTTTAAATGTTTTAATGTTTTTTAAATGATATGATAATTATTATGAAATATTATACTTGTGATAATTGTTTGATAATATGTCAAATTATGTGATATACTTGGAAAATGTGAAATACTACCGAGTATCGGTATCGGCATTCCGTAGAAGATGGTTGAGACACATGATTGGGAAAAAGGTCCCGTTGAACCTTAGGAATGGATTAGGATACAAGTGACATGTCACTGGGATATTTGGGCATCCGAACTCGTTGAGTTGAGTCCGAGTTCACTTATGGATGCGAGCGTCCGAACTCGTTGTGTTGAGTCCGAGTTCGTGAGATGTAACTAGGCATCCGAACTCGTTGAGTTGAGTCCGAGTTCACTTATGGATGCAAATGCCCGAGCTCGTTGAGTTGAGTCCGAGTTCACTTATGGGCGGGTTACATGGTAGCTTGGCTACATATGTGGCACTTATGTGCAAGTTATCCATGTATCCGAATTATATTCCGATGTGTTCAACGGGTAAAGTTCTACTCAAATGGAGGAATACTCAAGATGAAAGGGACGTATTGGTAAGTGTTGTGAAATGGATACTTTGAACAGGTATGTACTTAACCCTCGGGTTGAAAACTCGATATAACAACAATATGGTAAGATGATAAATGAAAAGGTGATATGAATGTCTTGGTGATGATTATGCAAATGATGTTTTATGTTTGCTTATATGGTTATGTTACTTGCTATTTGCATGTGAGCTTACTAAGCATTTATGCTTCCTCCTCCTTTTCATTCCTTATAGTGTTGACAAGCCAGCTCGAAATCGGAAACGGTCGGAGGCACGCCACACTATCCGTATACCATCTTGGCGTAATGGCTTGTATATTTTGAGTATGGCATGTATAGCATTATAATCATTTTGTATATATGGTCTTATGATATGGTTATTGAGTGGTATGGAAATAGAATGCTTGGTAATGATTAGCCATTGGAATGGCTAATCATGATCATATTTGGTATTATGTATGTCAAATTGCTAGCTAATCCATGGAAACCATGAAATAGGTAAAATTTACCATAAAATAGATTCAGACAGCAGCAGTGACGTGAGTTTAAAAAATCACTAAAAATAGTAGAAATGGAATTAAATAATGAATAAGTTATGGAATCGAAGTTTGATGAGTCTATTTTCATATGGAATAAGCGAAACAGGTATATAAGCTATATTTTATGAGATGTTTAAATTTTTCTGAAACAGGGCCAGAGCGATTTCTGATCCCTGTTCTGAATTTGGAAATTCACCATAAATTTTACAAAGATAATTAGAAGTCATGCTTTATATGTACAGATTCCTTATTGAGTCTAGTTTTATTAGAGATAAACGGCATAGTCATTGAAGATCTGTACAGGAGATATCTGATTCGTAATACACAGAGGTCAGAGTAGTTGAACCCTGAAACAGGGAGACTTTAACTAATAAACTGTACTAATTGGCCCAACCAAAAATTCTAGAAAAAAGTTAGTAGATATATATATGAGTCTAGTTTCAGGAAAAATTTACGGAATTGGATTTCGAGTTTCGTAACTCCAGATATGATTTTTAAAGCGACTGTGATGCAGTTAGCCAGCTTGTCTGGAAATTTTAAAATGAATTGTATGAGCTGTTTAATTAATGAATTAAGTCCGTTAACACCTCGTGTTCGACTCCGGCAACGGTCTCGGGTACGGGGTGTTACAATATGACAAGGATTTTAAATGGTCATATGGCCACTCTTTAGCTTGAATACACAATGGTCATGCACATTTTATACTACATCAAGCAATTCAATACAATTTATTTGAGCATCAAGGAAAAGCTAAGGCCTTCAATAGGCTACCCAAGGCTAAATATTCATGTACATGTTGAGGTCAATTTTGCACTTAGTACCTCACAAAAACAGCATGCATTTTACTAGTTAATGCTTTGCACATTGTGGCCCAAAACTTATAATATAGCATCAAGCACTTATATGTGTGTTAGGTCAATTGTGCTTGCAATTTCACAAGCATTCTTCCACATCTTCTTCTTTAAACCAATATATTCATCACTTACTTCATAGCCAAAACATCATGTGCAAACATATATATACAATATGAGCATGGCCGAATTTCAAGGTGTCCATAGCCATCCAAAAATACAAATTTTAACTAACATGCAAGAAGCATGAACCATGCTCATGAATGCATCATGGCCGAATATGACAATCATGCTCCATTCAACTTCAATCATGGTTAAACACAAAAAGAAAACTCAAAATCTTACTCAAGAGTAGACAATCCATCATTGCATGCATCATCATCAAGCTTCACACTTAGCATGCAATGGCTTTATCACCATAACAACTTTGGCCAAATACCATTTCCATGGCATAACAAGGATTTGAGCCATGGCTAACATGTACATCAAATTAGCAACCAAACCATGCATGAAACTCCCAACACAACCTCATACATACCTTAATCTTGATGCAAACTTAGCCAAATCTCCTTCTAGGTCTCTTCCAACCCAAGCATGAAGCAAAAATCCTCCCCCTTTTCCCTTAGTATTTTCGGCCAAGAAGATGAGAAAGGATGAACAAATTTTCTTTTCTTTCTTTAGGACATTCGCCAAAGTGTTTAGAATGGATGAACAATTTTTTTTTCTTTAATGCTAGTCTTTATTTTATGACTTCCTACATACACCACTAGCAAAACATGTTGAAACATGTTCCTTGCCCATAACCTTGTCATGGCCGGCCACTCCTCCTTAGGAAGGGATTATTTGACATGCAACTCCACCTTTTTGTTAACATATACTAACAAGCCATTTAAAATTAGCCTATCATATTTCACCATGTTTCACTTTGATCCCTATTTAATACTTTCTCATACAAATGGGTAAAATTAGAGAATGAAATTTCCACATATGCATGCACACACATAGTAAGCATAGAATATAACAATTAATTATTTTTATGACTCGGTTTAGTGGTCCCGAAACCACATTCCGGCTAGGGTCTATTTTGGGCTGTCACAGCAGGGGCATTAGTGAGCCCAAACGGCATCACTAAGAACTCGTAGTGACCATATCTCGTTCTGAAGGTAGTTTTGGGTATGTCCGAATCCCAATTAGAATCGATAATAGCCCGATCTCAAATCTATTTTTGAGAACACTGAGGCTCCCTTCAGTTGATCAAACAAATCATCGATACGCGGTAACGGATATTTGTTCTTTATTGTCACTTTATTAAGCTGACGATAGTCGATGCACAACCTCATGGTTCCGTCTTTCTTTTTCACAAACAACACTGGTGCACCCCAAGGTGAAAAACTTGGTCGAGCGAAACCTCTATCCGTCAACTCTTACAACTGAGCTTTCAACTCCTTCAACTCGGTTGGTGCCATACGATACGGAGCTATCGAAATTGGCGTAGTCCCAGGTACAAGCTCAATACCAAACTCTACTTCCCGAACAAGTGGTAAACCCGGTAATTCTTCAGGAAAAACATCCGGGTATTCACAAACCACCGCACCGATTCGGTTTCTTTTCCAATTCCTTATCATCATACATACACAAGGTATGCTTCGCACCCTTTCTTACATGTTTCGGGCCAACATTGTTGATATTACGGTGGCAACCCTTTAAGTCCGTAGACTCAACTCGGATTATCTCATTATTATTCAAGCACCTCAAATCAATAGTCTTGCTTTTGCAATTCACAACCACATCATGCACGGTCAACCAATCCAAACCAAGAATAACATCAAATTCATCAAACGGCAAAAGCATCAGTCTCACGGAAGCGGGACCCTCGGATTACTAAGGGACATTTCTTGCACACTTTGTCGACAAGCACGTAACGACCCAAGGGATTTGACACTGAATTACGAACTCAAGAGACTCAATAGGTAAAGTCTTCTTTGGATGCTAAGGTTTCGCATATATAAGAATGAGTAGAACCGTGGTCAATCAAAGCAATCACATTAGTATCAAAGAGAGTGAAAGTACCAATGATAACATCGGGGAGGATGCTTCCTCTCGTGCACGGATGGCATATGCCCTAGCAGAGTCTGAGTCTCGGATCGAATACCAGTATCAAGTGGCCCCTCTCGACTACCACCCCTACCTCCCGAAATTCTTGGTGGTCTACCTCTAGTTGTCATTCCACTAGGTCTTGCACCTTGCATCCTATTCTTCTCATCAAGCTCGTGCAATCTCTAATGAAGTGGTCCTTCAAACCGCATCCGTTATAAGTCCTATTGGTAGACTTACCCCAACATTCACCTATGTGTCTTCTCCCACATTGGGGGCATTCGAGTTTCTCTTGACGGTTATTGCCCACACTAGCTACCAAGTAGCTCGGGAGTCCGTCAATGGTCGTGCTCTAATAGAAATTCCCTGATCGTCCTCGATTTATTGGTGTCCTCCCGAACTTCTTTCTGATCGAGAACGGAGCTTTACCGTCGATCTTTTGCGATAGTCTCTAGCTTCAAATTCACCTTCTTCTTCTCCTTTCCAAGTTCCTCCGCCTTGCGTGCTCGTTCAACTAGTGTTACAAATTCTTTTATCTCCAAAATACCCACTAGTAGCTTTAGATCTTCATTCAATCCTTCTTCAAACCTCTTGCACATAGCAACCTCATCACCACACACTCCCGGGCATACCGATCGAGTCTTACGAACTCATGTTCGTGATTCAGACATCTTGTCATCTGACCTTGCTTGAGTTCCAAGAATTCCTTACGCTTTTGATCGATGAACCGTTGACTAATATATTTTTTCAAACTCCGTTTGAAAGAAATCCCAAGTAACTCGTTCGTTTGGAACTATGGAAATCAAGGTCCTCCACTAATAGTAGGTTGAGTCTCGCAACAAGGATATAGCACACTTTAGACATTCATCGGTGTGCATGGCGATTCATCAAACACCGAATGGTGTTATCAAGCCGTAACTCGGCCCTTTCGGCATCATCGGTAACTATGGCCTGAACTCTTCAGCCCGCGCTTCCTAATCAAGTCTACAAGTGGCTTACTCGGCCTCACAGGTCGAATCGATGGCATTAGGGGCTCTTGGGGTGGATTATTCAAATTCGGAATTGTTGGACAGCCGGATTGGTTTGGGCATATTATGCGACCCACTCATTCATCATGGTAAAGAAGGCTTGTCTAGCCCCCTCACCCTGATTATTTGCAGATGACTGAGGTTCAACAGGCGGCGTCCCTTGTGCAAAAGCAGCCGCTACACTTTCAACGTCATCCACCAAGGTTCTCTCTACACCGGGATCCATTTACTAATCAAAACAATAATTTTAACCGTCAGAAGTCATCACACATTTAAACATTAACATTAAGGCATGTATAGCTAGACTCATACGTGCTATGGTAGTCCTAGAACCGACTAAACCATAGCTCTGATACCAATAAAATAAATATTAAATTATTTTTATGCCTCGGTTTTGTGGTCCCGAAACCACATTCCGACTAGGGTCATTTTAAGGCTGTCACACTAGGAATGACTTTATTTTATCCACACCGGTAGACACACAGGCGTGTGTCTAGACCGTGTATGACACATGACCTGGTACATGTATATGGGCGTGTGGTTAGGCCATGTGTCTCCTGCACCTTAAATTCGAGAAAACAGAATGCTCAGAATTGAGCAGACGGGTAGAGAAACGGGTGTGTGTCTCAGTCATGTGTGCTATATGGCCTAGAACACGGGCATGTGTCTTGGACGTGTAAAACCTGCACCTAATTTTGAAGAAAATTAATTAACCACAAGGCCTAGCACACAGGTATGTGGCATGACCATGTGCTCAAGTCAGAGATTTACACGGGGTCGAACACGGCCTGTAGCACAGGCGTGTCCCTTAGACCACACGGGCGTGTGAGCCCTGTAACTTAGAATTTTTTTTTGAAATGTCGTGAAAAATTCTTAGAGTTTCCGATTAAGTCTCAATTTGATTCTAATGCTCATATCGGGCCTCGAGGGTCCATTCAAGGGACGTTTTGAATAATCTCAGAAAATGAACAGTGATTGACATGATTTACTTGTAAATGTTCTGAAAGTTCCGGTAATGCTCTATAACTCTATTCCGGCGATTGATACGGGTTAGGGGTGTTACAACGCAAGCAATTTATGTTCATAGATTGGAAACAAAATAAACATACATGAATAACATCGATTTATAGATAAAGAAAAAAGAACATATGTATTTTAAGACATCGTTCGCAAGAATAAAATGTACTTAAAATAAAACATACTAAACTCATCCTTAAACAAATTGTTCTAGTAATCAAATCAATGATATAATTATTCTTTAATCTTATATAACATAACTCATCGCCCATCTTTATGGTTCACCGATATTAGTCAGGTGCCTCGCCAAATCATCAACCTTGCTAATGCCATCCACAATCTACTTACTTGAGAAGTAACAGAGAGTGGGTGAGTTCGGGGAGAACTCAGTGAATAATCGAAAACCATTAGATCATGCCTTAAAACAATATTTGAAAACAATAGAAAACTTTAGTTTGAGAATTTTTTGCATGCTGGGTTCACAGGTGAGAATGGGAGACCTAGTTCACATTGAAAACATATTTTGTGAAAACAATTCAAAAGCAATGTTTACAAATCTTTTCTTTCAAAAACTTTCTTTAAAAAGGGACTCGCATTAAAATAGTCTGAAGCTATATTTCTTTCAAAAATAATGAATCTGAGTTTATAACAGAGTCATAAGACTCACTCGCACATATTAGAAATTTTGAACAGAATCAACCTTAGGTTGCACAACTGGTTCATCAAACAGAAGACATGTCTCGTTGAATAAGTTATATCCAACCTAACTCGTAAGGAGCACGTAGAATGAGACATATCACAAATCTTACAAAAGCCCATGCTCTCAAGGAGCACGTAGAGTGAGGCTCGCAAAAGCTCATATTTCAAAGGAACACACAGAGTGAGACTTATCACAAAACTCACAAAATCCCATGCTTACGAGGAGCACGCAAAGTGAGGCTCACAAAAGCTCATGTTCTTAAAAGAACACGTAGAGTGAGACTTAACATGGGTGAGTACTCACACTATTTGTATACGAATCAGAAGGCTCTCAAAGAAGCTCACAGAACAAAAAGCTTGCACTAGGCAAAGCTGAACAGAAAGCTCCAAGAAGCAGAGCCAAGCAGAGAGTTTGCACAAAATGAGCTAAAATAAAGAGCTCACACATAGTAGATCTTATCAGAGAGCTTGCATGAAGTAGAGCTAAAACATTTACTTATAAAAAGCCTACACGTTAAGTGCCTTTCAAAAACACAATTTAAAAAGAATTCTTCCAAAACTTCTTAAAATCAAAGTCTTGCATAGGAGCTCGCATTAAATTGTGGTTTAAAATCGTCTTTCAAAATCATTTTTTTTAAAACATAGTTTCGTAGCTTAAAAACAGAGTATCGGTGGTATTCTAGAAAACTTAACTTTGAATCTTATTTTTTGAAAATCAGAGTTCTTTTCAAAAAATCATAACAAAATATCATAACCTGAACATAATTGAAATAATCTCAGACCGCTCACACTTTTGAAAACTTGGTAAGGAATATACTCATAATGAAACCTAATCACTCACCGAATATGAAGAACTTAAATGATTTTGGCTTTGCCTTTATCCTTGCTAGAAGATGGTCAAATGGTTCACAACAAACAAACATATTACTAACAGAACATACAATCAACTTAAACAAGACAAAGGCTTACTCAGATTGCTACGAATAGAACTTAGAACAGAGACTTTAATGGTGGAATCTTCTGTGAAGAATTCACAGAATTAAGGGTCATATTTATAGATTTAAGAGTCCTAGTAATCTTTAGACACCCTATTTGGCTTAAGAAAGTTGTTTCTTGCATGTAAAGTATTCCTAGATACACTAAATCACTTTTTCTTAATTTGAGTCTGATTGTATCTTTGACCGACGAACCAAATTCGCAACTTACATGGCGAACATAGTTTGTCACACAAATTGGTGAACCCCAACTCGCCTAACACAATAGCAAACCTGCCTCACAAGGGAACTGTCGAACCCTTTACCACTTCATTTGGCATACATTACTGCTAGCAACCCCCTTTGTTGAAACTTCCATGGCGAACACCCAGTTCACCTAAATCTTGGCGAGCCCCCAGTTCTCCCAACTTTTGAATATCCTAGTTCACCGAAACACTAGCAAACCTTAACTTTGTATGGCCAAAACTTTCAACCCCGATCTTAAAATGTGACAAGTAATATCTTGGGCCAATTGATGGAGTACGACTAGAAATGCATGGTCATTCTCAAATAAGTTGATATGAGATATCACACTTATTTGTTTAACATAGTCTATTCAAAATATAAAGAAATATGAGATTAGACTTTACAAATATGACTATACCATGACTTGTGTCCAATCTAGTTATAAAGGATAAAAAGATATGATACATGAAAAGTTTATCACACAAAGGTTATGTCGAATCACGACTTCTTGTAACTTAGGTAGCAATGATGCATTGCTAGATGCCACTTATTACTTGTAACATTAGAAATGTTCTAGTATTACTACCAATGATACAAGAACCTACAAGATCATACATTCTGGCTAAAGTGAACATAGTTCACGCCAAAAGAATGGGCGTATTCCCTCCTATATACAAATATGGCGGATTCCTATCATTGGCAGATAAGTATCACCTGGCAAACAATTTTGCTAGGTGGACAACATCGTCTAGAGAATAGTATTACCTTACGGATATGATTCGCAACTCCTTTCCAAAGTTAATATTTATGGAAGTTAGTATTCTTTTGGAAAGAATATGATTTCAATATATTCCATTATTTTCTCTGAAAAGTAAAAAGGGGAATTATTTTGTTTTTAATATACATGATATTAATAAAAGCAATACAATCCCAGATTAGGCTAAGGGCGATAATAAATTAAAATTAGGTTTAGCAACCAATTTTTTTAGGTTATCTAAAAAGTTCAAAGAGTTCTGTTGTTCATGCATAATTGGGTGGACTACGTAGAGGTCAAGACATTTTTATTGCGGCTTGGATTGACATTCTTTAAAGGGATAAAACCAACAATGTTATTATCCAATTTTTAGATTGAAAAAGGTATATTTTCAACCTGACTTGTTCCTTGTAAATGGATCTATGGTTAATGATCACCGAAACAATTTTTCGCTATGCCACGAGGCATATGGGCGATCCAACAATTATATCATAAATAAATCTTTCAAATAATTTATCATGTCACAAATATTAAAATATTATGAGGTACAATTAAATTCGAGTCTTAATCGAGCTTATGAAAGCTCTTAAGTTGACTCGAGCATAAATAAAGATCAAATTGAAACATTTTCAAAAGATAAGTGCATTTGTGCAAAATAGGGGTCACACAGTCGTGTTACTCAGGGTAAAACACCAGTTTTACTAAAAGTCACTAACTGAGACCGTGTGGATCAAAAGTTACTAAATCTACAGTACTCACATAGGCATATGACCAGCCCATGTGTGACACACGGTTGTGTGCCAACCCGTGTGGTGCAAAAATGTTCCATTATGAATCTAATTCATGCCAAATCAAACTAATGGCTCAAATGATGCACATTTGGCCATTCACACCGATATAAAACCAACTTAAACACATGTTAATTCATTCATTTAGCCAACCACAAAACCATACAAGCTATTCTACATGTAATGAACACTTTGATAAGCTTACTAACTATATATTCATCAACCACTCTAACAAGGCATACCCCAAACATCTTAAGATTTCCAACTTGAACTAAAAAAAATTGATATTTAAACTTCTACCTTTTCTTGACAAAAAATGCCAAAGTGCACATTTTTATACGCAACTTATTTACCAGTCAAGTTTAACATCATTTAAGGTCTTTAAACCAAAACCATTTAGAATAACATCTATACACACTAATGCCAATACCCAAGCATCATATATCCTAACATTTTCAAGACATTGGTCCAACCATTTCACAATACCAACTTACTATTCAAATGCTTCAATTATAGCCTATGACAATTACCAACCTTCACACTTATGTACATATCATACAACTATTCAAAATACAAACCACATACAAGAACCAAAATACCAACATTCAAGATTGACCAAAAACAAATATCCTATATACATGCCACAAAACCGAACTTCAAAATGATTAAAAGATTACCAAATCAACAACATGATAATGTGAGCTCTTCAACGATTTGCTTGACACATTCCGCAAGTTTGCAATCTCTAGGGAAAAGGAAACAAGGGGGCAAACATTACAAATGCTTAGCAAGTTTATAGGTATTAAATCAAGTAACATCAGGTTATAATTAAACACTACATGCTACTTAGCTTGGTAAAACTTGCCTATTATGGCAAATCAAATATAAAAAATGTGACTTAACATTTAACCCCATCATATAACATTTCAATATGAAACAAACTGAATCCCCCAAAATCACATTTCAATACCATTCTCAAAACTAATTTAGTAGTTAACCATATAAACATTATTATCATATATCATATCATTCCATCTATTTATCAATTATACATCCAGTTTCAATTTAATGTCAATTACTATTCCATTTCCTTATTCGAACTATGAATCGAGTTTGTTGATTCATCACATTTCTATATCAGCCTTCCAGGCTTGTATGATTTTTCACAACCATTGATATTAGTTAATCATAATATGTATACAAATCATCAAACCATAACATCAACCCAATTGAAATATCATTTATCAAATTTTCATTTTATACCCCTATTAATTTGACTCGGACTCGAACGGATACACGGATTCAACCAATCACTGTAGTTTGGCACCTAGTGCCTCATCGAACATTTCCAAAGTAAATAGTTTGCGCCCAGCGCTCATCAATGTGTTTGGCACTTGGTGCCTCATTAGTATAACTGAAGTAATTTGGAACCTAGTGCCTCATTGACACGTAGTTGAAGTAACCCTGAACTCTTCCTATCCTATGGCATACCAACTATATCTCACTCTGCCCTAACAGATAATAGGGTAACAATTTACTCAATTTCATATATAAGCCAATTTCTCAATTTAATGTTGTCATTGTAACACCCCGAACCCGAGACCATCGCCGGTGTCGGACACGAGGGGTCAACAAACCAAGTTCACTTGTTTTGCCCACCAATTTGACATTTCCAGTCAGGCTGGAAAACTGCGTCACCGTCGCCTTAAAAATCATATCTCGAGTTTCAAAACTCGGAAACTGGTTTCGTAAATTTTCCCTGAATTTAGACTCATGTATCCATCCATGGATTTATTTCTAGAATTTTTGGTTGGGCCAATTGGTACAGTTTATTAGTTAAAGTCACCCATGTTACAGGGATCGACTGCTCTGACCTTCGCGCATTACAACTTGAATATCTCACTGTACAGAACTTTAATACTGGTGCCGTTTGTTTCTAATGAAACTAGACTCAAAATGGAATCTGTACATATAAGGCATGACTCCTAATTCTTTCTGGATAATTTATAGCAAATTTTTAAAGTTGCAACAGGGGACCCAGAAACCGTTCTGGCCCTGTCTCACAATAGCTTTAATATCTCTTAACATGTAACTCCTATGACCATTTCGTTTCTTCCATATGAAAATAGACTCACCAAGGTTCATTTACATAGCTTATTCACTATTTAATACCATTCCTACAAATTTTGGTGATTTTTCACATTCACGTCACTGCAGCTGGCAGCATCTGTTTTTAAGGTAGGTCTTACCTATTTGGTAGTCTCCATGAACCAACTAGTCTTGCCATACATAGGTTCATATATGATCATTTTAACCATGCCAATGGCTGATCATGTGACCAACATTCCCATTTCCAATCCATGGTCACATCATGACACCAAATATATACATATACAAACCGCAAATAGTCTAAGTCGATACTTCACTTTTACGAGCCATTTTCGCATGGCCGTACACAAATACATCACAACATATTTAACCAACAAGGGGTAGTCCTATACATGCCATTTCAAAGTTCAACCAAAAATTTATACCAAAATAGAGACGTTGATAGTGTGGATGACTTGACTTTATTGATCCCGAATCCGATTGCTATCGGCGAAATCTATAAAACAGAGAGCCAAAGCAGCGGGTAAGCATTTTATGCTTAGTAAGTCTCAAGGAATATAATCAACTCTAATTACAGCAATACATTCACATAGCCAAATGCATCATTTCATTAATACACATTCTTACTTCACACTTCATCATTATATACTTTCACAAAGTATCAATCAATTCAATAACTGAAATTCATTAGTCGATTGAGCGAATGTTGCTCAAACATGTCGACTTTCAATGCACATATAAACGTATCTTATTCTTTGGGCTTCTCGAGTGTACTAATTGAATTTATTACAGCAACCAACGCTCACCTCCAGCCCAAGATTCTTTGGAATATAACGGATATAACCACGTGCACAAATGCCTTGGTCTTAGCCCGGATAGAATGTCTCGCACGAATGCCTTGGTCTTAGCCGGATGTAGCCACTAGCACAATTGCCTTGGTCTTAACCGGATATAATTTCCAGCATAATTGTCTTGGGGCTTAGCCGGATGTCATTCAATTTCTCATGCACACATACATCAATAATCATTGGACATACATATTTCATTCTCGTTACTAAGGCTCAAACACAATTATAATCACTAGCATAATCGCCGAGACTTAGCGGGGCATTATTCGAATACTCATACACACATAAATCAATAATCAATACATCCATATTTCATTCCACATAATTCAAGTAAGGTCACTTCTTGAGGACTTACCTCGGATGTTGTCGAACGGCTTTTACGGCTATTCGATCACTTTTTCCTTCCCCTTGTCCAATTGTGGCCCTCTTAGCTCTTGAGCTAATTCAAACAAATTCAATTTATTAAAACCTCATTGTGCTAGCTTATGGCCGAATATGACAAGGAGTTTAAATGGTCATATGGCCACTCTTTAGCTTGAATACACAATGGTCATGCACATTTTATACTACATCAAGCAATTCAATACAATTTATTCGAGCATCAAGGAAAAGCTAAGGCCTTCAATAGGCTACCCAAGGCCGAATATTCATGTACATGTTGAGGCCAATTATGCACTTAATACCTCACAAAAACAGCATGCATTTTACTAGTTAATGCTTTGCATATTGTAGCTCAAAACTTATAATATAGCATCAAGCACTCATATGTGTGCTAGGCGAATGTGCTTGCAATTTCACAATCATTCTTCAACATCTTCTTCTTTAAACAACCATATTCATCACTTAGTTCATAACCAAAACATCATGTGCAAACATATATATACATATATGAGCATGGCGAATTTCAAGGTGTCCATAGCCATCCAAAACACAAATTTTAACTAACATGCAAGAAGCATGAACCATGCTCATGAATGCATCATGGCGAATATGACAATCATGCCCTTTTCAACTTCAATCATGATTAAACAAAAGAAAACTCAAAATCTTACTCAAAAGTAGACAATCCATCATTGCATGCATCATCATCAAGCTTCACACTTAGCATGCAATGGCTTTATCACCATAACAACTTTGGCCAAATACCATTTCCATGGCATAACAAAGATTTGAGCCATGGCTAACATGCACATCAAGTTAGCAACCAAAACATGCATGAAACTCCTAACACAACCTCATACATACCTTAATCTTGATGCAAACTTAGCCAAATCTCCTTCTAGATCTCTTCCAAACCAAGGATGAAGCAAAATCCTCCTTCTTCCTTAGTTTTGGCTCAAAGAAAGGATGAACAAAATTTTTTCTTTCTTTCTCTACAACTCATGACAATGGGGGGAATACCACACTCACACACATTTTTTTTTCATTCTTTTCTTACCCATACACCTTTGTTTATTATTTCTCCCTAATGCACCAACAAAACATGTTTCATGACATGTTTTGCCCATCCTCTCTTGCCATGGCGGCCACTTCATGTTGGGGGAAATTTGACATGCAAATCCCTTATTTTTGCATGCATGAGCAACTAGTCATCACACATTTCCCCATCATACTTTCAAAGTTCACTACTAGGTCCTTTCTAGTGAAATTAGCATTTATAACACTAAATCGAAACATCAAAATGTCACACACAAATTAACACATATCATAGGCATCAAAATAAATTTTAAATTATTTTTATGCCTCGGTTTTTGTGGTCCCGAAACCACATCCCGACTAGGGTCAATTTTGGGTGTCACAACTCTCCCAAGACTTAAGAAATTTTCGCCCCGAAAATCTTACCGGTAAATAGGTTTGGATATCGCTCTTTCATAGAGTTCTCGGTCTCCCAAGTAGCTTCTTCTATCCGTGCTTGAGCCATAACACTTTCACCAATGGAACCCGCTTGTTTCAACTCTTTCACTTCTCGTGATAGGATACGAATCGGTTCTTCCTCATAACTCATATTAGCTTGAATTTCAATTTCGATGGACTAATCACGTGCGATGGATCGGATCTATAGCGTCGAAGCATCGAAGCGTGAAAGACATCGTGAACCTTTTGAGTTCGGAGGGCAAAATCAAACGATATGCCTTTGGACCGACTCGCCGGATATCTCATATGGCCCAATGAACCTCGGGCTCACTTGCCCTTACGGCGAATCGAGTATCTTTTTCCAAGGCGATACCTTTAGAAACACTTTATCACCCACGATACTCGATATCCTTACGCTTCAGATCCGCGTCGACTTCGACGATCGGAGGCTATCTTGAGACTTTCACGGATTACTTTCACTTCTCATTCAAAGATCTCTAATCAAATCCACCGAAAATCTTGCTTTCACCGAGCTCGGTCCAAAACAATGGTGTACGGCATTTACGACCGTACAAGGCCTCGTAGGGTGCCATCTTAATACTTGATTGAAAATTTGTTGTTGTAGCGAATTCAATCAACGGCAAATACCGTTCCCATGAACCACTAAACTCGAGGACGCAACATCTTAACATATCCTCAAGTATCCGAATTATCCGCTCGGATTGACCATCGGTTTGGGGGTGAAAGGCGGTCTTTGAAATGCAACTTGGTACCCAAAGCTTCTTGCAACTTTTTCCGAAATCGTGAGGTAAATCTCGGATCTCTATCCGACACGATGGAAATAGGCACCTCGTGTAATCTCACAATCTGAGAAACGTACAATTCGGCTAATTTGTCCATTGAAAAATCCGTACGTACGGGGACAAAGTGGGCCGACTTAGTCAATCTATCTACCACGACCCAAATCGCATCCTTCTTACTTGCTGACAATGGCAGTCCGGATACAAAGTCCATTGTGACTCGATCCCATTTCCACTCGGGTATCGTGATTGGCAGAAGTAATCCTGAAGGCACTTGATGTTCCTCTTTCACTTGTTGACATATTAAACATCTCGAAACAAAGTCGGAGATGTCTCGCTTCATACCATGCCACCAAAACCGACGTTTCAAATCATTGTACATCTTCATTACTCCCGGGTGGATTGCCATTCGGCTACAAAGGGCTTCATTCAGAATTATCGAAATGAGTTCCGAATTCTTTGGAACACACAGACGACTTTTGAACCTCAAACAATCATCATCGTCGATTTGAAATTCCGAGTCCTTGTTCGGAACACACTCAGCCCGTTTTGCAGCCAACTCGTCGTCGACTTTCTGAGCTTCTCGAATTTGATGTATCAATAGTGGTTTGGCTTTCAATTCAGCTACTAACACACTATCGGATCGAACAGACAAGTGCACGTTCATCGCTCGTAAAGCGAATAATGATTTACGACTCAAGGCATCCGCAACCACATTCGCCTTTCCCGGGTGATAGTCAATGACCAGCTCATAATCCTTTAACAGCTCGAGACAACGTCTTTGTCGCAGATTTAAGTCTCTTTGGGTCATCAAATATTTGAGACTTTTGTGATCCGAGTACACATGGCACCTTTCACCAAATAAGTAATGTCGCCAAATCTTTAAGGCGAATACGATGGCGGCCAATTCAAGATCATGGGTCGGATAATTTTTCTCGTGTGGCTTTAATTGCCTCGACGCATAGGCCACAACTCGACCTTCTTGCATCAATACACAACCTAACCCAAGTAGGGAGGCGTCGCTATAGATGACAAACACTTTGCCGGACTCGGGTTGCACTAGAATTGGGGCTTCAGTCAAATAAGTTTTCAGTTGATCGAAACTTTTTGGCATTTCTCAAATCCATTCGAACTTAACATCCTTTTGGAGTAGCCGTCATCGGCGTGGCTATCGTTGAGAAGCCTTTACAAATCGTCGGTAATAACCAAGCCCCAAAAAGCTCGAACCTCATTAATATTTCTCGGAGGCTTCCAATTAAGTATGGCTGAAATTTTATTCGGTCGACTCGAATACCCGATCTGAATACCACATGACCCAAGAAGCTAACCTCTCTTACTGAACTCACACTTCTTTGAACTTAGCATATAATTGCTTATCCCATAAGATTTGCGGCACTAACCGCAGTGTTCAACATGTTCGGTCTCATTTCTTGAATAGACCAAGATGTCATCAATGAACACGACTACGAATCGATCCAAATATGGTCGAAGATCCGATTCATTAAATCCATAAATACTGCGTAGGGCATTAGTGAGCCCAAAGCGGCATCACTAGGAACTCATAGTGACCATATCTCGCTCAAGGCGGTCTTGGGTACGTCCAGAATCTCGGATTCGCAATTGATAATAGCCCAATCTCAAATCTATTTTGAGAACACTGAGGCTCCTTCAGTTGATCGAACAAGTCATCGATACATGGTAGCGGATATTTGTTCTTTATCGTCGCTTTATTAAGTCGACGATAGTCGATGCACAAATCGCATGGTTCCATCCTTCTTTTCACAAACAACACCGGCGCACCCCAAGGCGAACAACTCGAGGCGAGCAAAACCTCTATCCACCAATTCTTGCAACCGAGCTTTCAACTCCTTTAATTCCGTTGGTGCCATACGATACGGAGCTATCGAAATTGAGTGGTACGGTACCAATTCGATGCCAAATTCTATTTCCGAGCAGTGGTAAACCGGCAATTCTTCGAGGAAAACATCCGGGTATTCACAAACCATCGACACAGATTCGGGTTTCTTTTACGATTCCTTGTCATCGAAGCACGTATGCAAGGTACGCCGCACCCTTTTCTTACATATTTTCGGGCCAACATCGGCGATATTACGTTGGCAACCCCTTTAAGTCCGTAGACTCAACCCAAATTATTTCATTATTCGCGCACCTCAAATCGATAGTCTTGCTCTTGCAATTTACAACCGCATCGTGCATGGTCAACCAATCCAAACCAAGAATAACGTCGAACTCATCGAACGGCAAAAGCATCAAGTCCGCCGGAAAACAAGAACCTCGGAACACTAGGGGACTTTTCTTGCACACTTTGTTGACAAGCACGTAATGACCCAAGGGGTTTGACACCCGAATTACAAACTCAAGAGACTCAATAGGCAAAGTCTTCTTTGGATGCTAAGGTTTCACATATATATGAATGAGTAGAACCGGGGTCAATCAAAGCAATCACATTTGTATTGAAAAGAGTGAAAGTACCGGTAATGACATCCGGAGAGGCATCCTCACGTGCGCGTATGGCATAAGTCCTTGCAGAGCACGAGCCTCGGATCGATGGTAGCATCTCTAGATCCTCTCGACCGCCATCGACATTGCCCATATTTCTAGGTGGCCTACCTCGGCGATGGTAGCACCGGGTTTCCACTCGACTTACATTCTGTTCATGCATCCTCGGGCAATCCTTCATAAAGTGGTCGGCCGACCCACACTTATAGCAGAGCGATCACGAAACCAACAGCTCCCGAATGCCATTTGCCACAATGTGGACACTCGCCTCTCTCGGCGATCATTTCCACCTGGCGATCGAAGTGACTCGTGTGGTCACGGGGTCGATCGCGTCCTCGTCTAGAAAAGCCCGAAACGCCTCTAGACCGGCTCGCATCATCTCGAAATCTCTTGATGCTTGTTGAAGAGACTTTCCGAGGACCTCTTCGAATTCTCCGGTTCCCACATCGACTTTTGTTTCTCCTTTCTAAGCTCTTGACTTTACAAGCTCGCTCAACAAGTACTACGAACTCTCGTATCTCGAGAATGCCAACGAACATCCTTATATCATCATTCAGCCCATCCTCGAGCGTTTACACATAATGGCTTGGACGAAATGCATTCTCGCGCGTCTGGCTAAGCCTCACAAATTTTCGTTCGTGAGTCGATGAATCGACATAAAACCTTGCTTAAGGTCAAGGAATTCCTTCGCTTTTGGTCGATGAATCTCGGTGATATACTTTTTGAACTCGGTTTGAAAGAATTCCCAAGTCACTTGCTCTCTAGGTACCACGAAGTCGAGTACTCCACCAGTAGTAGGCGGACTCACGTAGCAAGGAGATGGTACACTTTAAGCACTCATCGGGTGTACAGGATAGCTCATCGAGCACGGATAGTGTTATCCAACCAAAATTCAGCTCGCTCGGCATCATCATCATCCGTAGCCTTAAATTCAGTGGCCCCATGTTTTGAATCACGTCATTGGGGCTTACTTGACCTTATTTGGTCAGTCCACGGAGGTATTGTAGGTGCGGGGTTGCATTTGTCGGGAATGGAGGTTGTGGAGCAGTAGTGTTAGTTCGAATGTATTGATTAAACCATTCGTTCATCACACTATAAAAGGCTTGCCTAGCCTCGTCATTCGGATTGCTGGCCATAGGTTGAGAGTCCATGGCGCTGTCCCTTGCGGGGGAAGCGCCACACTCTCCACATCATCAGCTATCGCTTCGGTTGGGATCGGGATCCATTGCTATAAACAAACACAAAGTCAAATTGTCGAAATCACCACACTATCGAGTCATCATTTAATGGCATGTATAGCTAGACCCCAAACACATCACGGTAGTCCTAGAATCGACTAAACCGTGGCTCTGATACCAATAAAATTATAACGCCCGAACCCGAGACCATCGCGGTGTCGGACACGAGGTCAACAAACCAAGTTCACTTGTTTTGCCCACCAATTTGACATTTCCAGTCAGGCTGGAAAACTGCGTCACCGTCGCCTTAAAATCATATCTCGAGTTTCAAAACTCGGAAACTGGTTTCGTAAATTTTCCTGAATTTAGACTCATGTATCCATCCATGGACTTATTTCTAGAATTTTTGGTCGGGCCAATTGGTACAGTTTATTAGTTAAAGTCACCCATGTTACAGGGATCGACTGCTCTGACCTTCACGCGTTACAACTTGAATATCTCACTGTACAGAACTTTAATACTGATTCCGTTTGTTTCTAATGAAACTAGACTCAAAATGGAATCTGTACATATAAGGCATGACTCCTAATTCTTTCTGGATAATTTATAGCAAATTTTTAAAGTTGCGACAGGGGACCCAGAAACCGTTCTGGCCCTGTCTCACAATAGCTTTAATATCTCTTAACATGTAACTCCTATGACCATTTCGTTTCTTCCATATGAAAATAGACTCACCAAGGTTCATTTACATAGCTTATTCACTATTTAATACCATTCCTACAAATTTTGGTGATTTTTCACATTCACGTCACTGCAGCTGGCAGCATCTGTTTTAAGGTAGGTCTTACCTATTTGGTAGTCTCCATGAACCAACTAGTCTTGCCATACATAGGTTCATATATGATCATTTTAACCATGCCAATGGCTGATCATGTGACCAACATTCCCATTTCCAATCCATGGTCACATCATGACACCAAATATATACATATACAAACCGCAAATAGTCTAAGTCGATACTTCACTTTTACGAGCCATTTTGCATGGCCGTACACAAATACATCACAACATATTTAACCAACAAGGGTAGTCCTATACATGCCATTTCAAAGTTCAACCAAAAATTTATACCAAAATAGAGACGTTGATAGTGTGGATGACTTGACTTTATTGATCCCGAATCCGATTGCTATCGGCGAAATCTATAAAACAGAGAGCCAAAGCAACGGGGTAAGCATTTTTATGCTTAGTAAGTCTCAAGGAATATAATCAACTCTAATTACAGCAATACATTCACATAGCCAAATGCATCATTTCATTAATACACATTCTTACTTCACACTTCATCATTATATACTTTCACAAAGTATCAATCAATTCAATAACTGAAATTCATTAGTCGATTGAGCGAATGTTGCTCAAACATGTCGACTTTCAATGCACATATAAGCGTATCTTATTCTTTGGGCTTCTCGAGTGTACTAATTGAATTTATTACAGCAACCAACGCTCACCTCCAGCCCAAGATTCTTTGGAATATAACCGGATATAACCACGTGCACAAATGCCTTGGGTCTTAGCCGGATAGAATGTCTCGCACGAATGCCTTGGTCTTAGCCGGATGTAGCCACTAGCACAATTGCCTTGGTCTTAACCGGATATAATTTCAGCATAATTGTCTTGGGCTTAGCCGGATGTCATTCAATTTCTCATGCACACATACATCAATAATCATTGGACATACATATTTCATTCTCGTTACTAAGGCTCAAACACAATTATAATCACTAGCATAATCGCCTTGAGACTTAGCGGGGCATTATTGAATACTCATACACACATAAATCAATAATCAATACATCCATATTTCATTCCACATAATTCAAGTAAGGTCACTTCTTGAGGACTTACCTCGGATGTTGTCGAAGCGGCTTTTACGGCTATTCGATCACTTTTTCCTTCCCTTGTCCAATTGTGGCCCTCTTAGCTCTTGAGCTAATTCAAACAAATTCAATTTATTAAAACCTCATTGTGCTAGCTTATGGCGAATATGACAAGGAGTTTAAATGGTCATATGGCCACTCTTTAGCTTGAATACACAATGGTCATGCACATTTTATACTACATCAAGCAATTCAATACAATTTATTCGAGCATCAAGGAAAAGCTAAGGCCTTCAATAGGCTACCCAAGGCCGAATATTCATGTACATGTTGAGGCCAATTATGCACTTAATACCTCACAAAACAGCATGCATTTTACTAGTTAATGCTTTGCATATTGTAGCTCAAAACTTATAATATAGCATCAAGCACTCATATGTGTGCTAGGCGAATGTGCTTGCAATTTCACAATCATTCTTCAACATCTTCTTCTTTAAACAACCATATTCATCACTTAGTTCATAACCAAAACATCATGTGCAAACATATATATACATATATGAGCATGGCCAATTTCAAGGTGTCCATAGCCATCCAAAACACAAATTTTAACTAACATGCAAGAAGCATGAACCATGCTCATGAATGCATCATGGCGAATATGACAATCATGCCCTTTTCAACTTCAATCATGATTAAACAAAAGAAAACTCAAAATCTTACTCAAAAGTAGACAATCCATCATTGCATGCATCATCATCAAGCTTCACACTTAGCATGCAATGGCTTTATCACCATAACAACTTTGGCCAAATACCATTTCCATGGCATAACAAAGATTTGAGCCATGGCTAACATGCACATCAAGTTAGCAACCAAAACATGCATGAAACTCCTAACACAACCTCATACATACCTTAATCTTGATGCAAACTTAGCCAAATCTCCTTCTAGATCTCTTCCAAACCAAGGATGAAGCAAAATCCTCCTTCTTCCTTAGTTTTGGCTCAAAGAAAGGATGAACAAAATTTTTTCTTTCTTTCTCTACAACTCATGACAATGGGGGAATACCACACTCACACACATTTTTTTTTCATTCTTTTCTTACCCATACACCTTTGTTTATTATTTCTCCCTAATGCACCAACAAAACATGTTTCATGACATGTTTTGCCCATCCTCTCTTGCCATGGCGGCCACTTCATGTTGGGGGAAATTTGACATGCAAATCCCTTATTTTTGCATGCATGAGCAACTAGTCATCACACATTTCCCCATCATACTTTCAAAGTTCACTACTAGGTCCTTTCTAGTGAAATTCGCATTTATAACACTAAATCGAAACATCAAAATGTCACACACAAATTAACACATATCATAGGCATCAAAATAAATTTTAAATTATTTTTATGCCTCGGTTTTGTGGTCCCGAAACCACATCCCGACTAGGGTCAATTTTGGCTGTCACAACTCTCCTCAGACTTAAGAAATTTTCGCCTCAAAATCTTACCGTAAATAGGTTTGGATATCGCTCTTTCATAGAGTTCTCGGTCTCCCAAGTAGCTTCTTCTATCCCGTGCTTGAGCCATAACACTTTCACCGGCGGAACCCGCTTGTTTCGCAACTCTTTCACTTCTCGTGATAGGATACGAATCGGTTCTTCCTCATAACTCATATTAGCTTGAATTTCAATTTCGATGGACTAATCACGTGCGATGGATCGGATCTATAGCGTCGAAGCATCAAACGTGAAAGACATCGTGAACCTTTTGAGTTCGAGGGCAAAATCAAGCGATATGCCATTGGACCGACTCGCCGGATATCTCATATGGCCCAATGAACCTCGGGCTCAGCTTGCCCTTACTAGAATCGAGTATCTTTTTCCAAGGCGATACCTTTAGAAACACTTTATCACCCACGATACTCGATATCCTTACGCTTCAGATCCGCGCACGACTTCGACGATCGGAGGCTATCTTCAGACTTTCACGGATTACTTTCACTTTACATTCAGCATCTCTAATCAAATCCACCCGAAAATCTTGCTTTCACCGAGCTCGGTCCAAAACAATGGTGTACGGCATTTACGACCGTACAAGGCCTCGTAGGGTGCCATCTTAATACTTGATTGAAAGCTGTTGTTGTAAGCGAATTCAATCAACGGCAAATACCGTTCCCATGAACCACTAAACTCGAGGACGCAACATCTTAACATATCCTCAAGTATCCGAATTATCCGCCGGATTGACCATCGGTTTGGGGTGAAAGGCGGTCTTGAAATGCAACTTGGTACCCAAAGCTTCTTGCAACTTTTTCCGAAATCGTGAGGTAAATCTCGGATCTCTATCCGACACGATGGAAATAGGCACCTCGTGTAATCTCACAACTCGAGAAAGCGTACAATTCGGCTAATTTGTCCATTGAAAATCCGACGTCGGGGACAAAGTGGGCGACTTAGTCAATCTATCTACCACGACCCAAATCGCATCCTTCTTACTTGCTGACAATGGCAGTCCGGATACAAAGTCCATTGTGACTCGATCCCATTTCCACTCGGGTATCGTGATTGGCAGAAGTAATCCTGAAGGCACTTGATGTTCCTCTTTCACTTGTTGACATATTAAACATCTCGAAACAAAGTCGGAGATGTCTCGCTTCATACCATGCCACCAAAACCGACGTTTCAAATCATTGTACATCTTCGTACTCCCCGGGTGGATTGCCATTCGGCTACAAAGGGCTTCATTCAGAATTATCGAAATGAGTTCCGAATTCTTTGGAACACACAGACGACTTTTGAACCTCAAACAATCATCATCGTCGATTTGAAATTCGAGTCCTTGTTCGAACACACTCGGCCGTTTTGCGACCAACTCGTCGTCGACTTTACGAGCTTCTCGAATTTGATGTATCAATAGTGGTTTGGCTTTCAATTCAGCTACTAACACACTATCGGATCGAATGACAAGTGCACGTTCATCGCTCGAAAGCGAATAATGATTTACGACTCAAGGCATCCGCAACCACATTCGCCTTTCGGGTGATAGTCAATGACCAGCTCATAATCCTTTAACATTTCGAGACAACGTCTTTGTCGCAGATTTAAGTCTCTTTGGGTCATCAAATATTTGAGACTTTTGTGATCCGAGTACACATGGCACCTTTCACCAAATAAGTAATGTCGCCAAATCTTTAAGGCGAATACGATGGCGGCCAATTCAAGATCATGGGTCGGATAATTTTTCTCGTGTGGCTTTAATTGCCTCGACGCATAGGCCACAACTCGACCTTCTTGCATCAATACACAACCTAACCCAAGTAGGAGGCGTCGCTATAGATGACAAACACTTTCTTGGGACTCGGGTTGCACTAGAATTGGGGCTTGGTCAAATAAGTTTTCATTGATCGAAACTTTTTGGCATTTCTCGTCCATTCGAACTTAACATCCTTTTGGAGTAAGCCGTCATCGGCGTGGCTATCGTTGAGAAGCCTTTACAAATCGTCGGTAATAACAAGCAAGCCCCAAAAAGCTCGAACCTCAGTAATATTTCTGGAGGCTTCCAATTAAGTATGGCTGAAATTTTATTCGGTCGACTCGAATACCGATCTGATACCACATGACCCAAGAAGCTAACCTCTCTTAACCGAACTCACACTTGCTGAACTTAGCATATAATTGCTTATCCCATAAGATTTGCAGCACTAACCGCGGTGTTCAGCATGTTCGGTCTCATTTCTTGAATAGACCAAGATGTCATCAATGAACACGACTACGAATCGATCCAAATATGGTCGAAGATCCGATTCATTAAATCCATAAATACCGCGAGGGCATTAGTGAGCCCAAACGGCATCACTAGGAACTCATAGTGACCATATCTCGCTCAAGGCGTCTTGGGTACGTCCAATCTCGGATTCGCAATTGATAATAGCCCAATCTCAAATCTATTTTTGAGAACACTGAGGCTCCCTTCAGTTGATCGAACAAGTCATCGATACATGGTAACGGATATTTGTTCTTTATCGTCGCTTTATTAAGCTGACGATAGTCGATGCACGATCGCATGGTTCCATCCTTCTTTTCACAAACAACACCGGCGCACCCAAGGCGAACAACTCAGGCGAGCAAAACCTCTATCCACCAATTCTTGCAACCGAGCTTTCAACTCCTTTAATTCGTTGGTGCCATACGATCACGGAGCTATCGAAATTGAGTGGTACCGGTACCAATTCGATGCCAAATTCTATTTCCCGAACAGGTGGTAAACCCGGCAATTCTTCAGGGAAAACATCCGGGTATTCACAAACCACTGACACAGATTCGGGTTTCTTTTCTGATTCCTTGTCATCGAGCACGTATGCAAGGTACGCTTCGCACCCTTTTCTTACATATTTTCGGGCCAACATCGGCGATATTACGATTCGGCAACCCCTTTAAGTCCGTAGACTCAACCCAAATTATTTCATTATTCGCGCACCTCAAATCGATAGTCTTGCTCTTGCAATTTACAACCGCATCGTGCATGGTCAACCAATCCAAACCAAGAATAACGTCGAACTCATCGAACGGCAAAAGCATCAAGTCCGCGGAAAACAAGAACCTCGGAACACTAGGGGACTTTTCTTGCACACTTTGTTGACAAGCACGTAATGACCCAAGGGTTTGACACCGAATTACAAACTCGAGAGACTCAATAGGCAAAGTCTTCTTTGGATGCTAAGGTTTCACATATATATGAATGAGTAGAACCAGGGTCAATCAAAGCAATCACATTTGTATTGAAAAGAGTGAAAGTACCGGTAATGACATCCGAGAGGCAAGCATCCTCACGTGCGGCAGATGGCATAAGTCCTTGCAGAGCACGAGCCTCGAGATCGATGGTAGCATCTCTAGATCCTCTCGACCGCCATCGACATTGCCCATATTTCTAGGTGGCCTACCTCGAGCGATGGTAGCACGGGTTTCCACTCGACTTACATTCATTCATGCATCCTCGGGCAATCCTTCATAAAGTGGTCGGCCGACCCACACTTATAGCGAGAGCGATCACGAAACCAACAGACTCCCGAATGCCATTTGCCACAATGTGGACACTCCGCCTCTCTCGGCGATCATTTCCACCATGGCGATCAAGTGACTCGTGTGGTCACGGGGTCGATCGCGTCCTCGTCTAGAAAAGCCCGAACGCCTCTAGACCGGCTCGCATCATCTCGAAATCTCTTCGATGCTTGTTGAAGAGACTTTCCGAGGACCTCTTTCGAATTCTCCGGTTCCCACATCAGCTTTTTGTTTCTCCTTTCTAAGCTCTTGGCTTTACAAGCTCGCTCAACAAGTACTACGAACTCTCGTATCTCGAGAATGCCAACGAACATCCTTATATCATCATTCAGCCCATCCTCGAGCGTTTACATAATGGCCGGACGAAATGCATTCTCGCGCGTCTGGCTAAGCCTCACAAATTTTCGTTCGTAGTCAGAATCGACATAAAACCTTGCTTAAGGTCAAGGAATTCCCTTCGCTTTTGGTCGATGAATCTCGATCGATATACTTTTTTGAACTCGGTTTGAAAGAATTCCCAAGTCACTTGCTCTCTAGGTACCACGAAGTCGAGTACTCCACCAAGTAGTAGGCGGACTCACGTAGCAAGGAGATGGTACACTTTAAGCACTCATCGGTGTACAGGATAGCTCATCGAGCACCGGATAGTGTTATCCAACCAAAATTCAGCTCGCTTCGGCATCATCATCATCCGTAGCCTTAAATTCAGTGGCCCCATGTTTTCGAATCCTCGTCGATTGGGGCTTACTTGACCTTATTTGGTCGATCACCGGAGGTATTGTAGGTCTGGGGTTGCATTTGTCGGGAATGGAGGTTGTGGAACAGCCGTGTTAGTTCGAATGTATTGATTAAACCATTCGTTCATCACACTATAAAAGGCTTGCCTAGCCTCGTCATTCGGATTGTTGGCCATAGGTTGAGAGTCCATGGCGCTGTCCCTTCTTGGCGGAGCAGCGCCACACTCTCCACATCATCAGCTATCGCTCGGTTGGGATCGGGATCCATTGCTATAAACAAACACAAAGTCAAATTGTCAGAAATCACCACACTATCGAGTCATCATTTAATGGCATGTATAGCTAGACCCCAAACACATCACGGTAGTCCTAGAATCGACTAAACCGTGGCTCTGATACCAATAAAATTGTAACGCCCCGAACCCGAGACCATCGCCGGTGTCGGACACGAGGGGTCAACAAACCAAGTTCACTTGTTTTGCCCACCAATTTGACATTTCCAGTCAGGCTGGAAAACTGCGTCACCGTCGCCTTAAAAATCATATCTCGAGTTTCAAAACTCGGAAACTGGTTTCGTAAATTTTCCCTGAATTTAGACTCATGTATCCATCCATGGACTTATTTCTAGAATTTTTGGTCGGGCCAATTGGTACAGTTTATTAGTTAAAGTCACCCATGTTACAGGGATCGACTGCTCTGACCTTCACGCGTTACAACTTGAATATCTCACTGTACAGAACTTTAATACTGATTCCGTTTGTTTCTAATGAAACTAGACTCAAAATGGAATCTGTACATATAAGGCATGACTCCTAATTCTTTCTGGATAATTTATAGCAAATTTTTAAAGTTGCGACAGGGGACCCAGAAACCGTTCTGGCCCTGTCTCACAATAGCTTTAATATCTCTTAACATGTAACTCCTATGACCATTTCGTTTCTTCCATATGAAAATAGACTCACCAAGGTTCATTTACATAGCTTATTCACTATTTAATACCATTCCTACAAATTTTGGTGATTTTTCACATTCACGTCACTGCAGCTGGCAGCATCTGTTTTTAAGGTAGGTCTTACCTATTTGGTAGTCTCCATGAACCAACTAGTCTTGCCATACATAGGTTCATATATGATCATTTTAACCATGCCAATGGCTGATCATGTGACCAACATTCCCATTTCCAATCCATGGTCACATCATGACACCAAATATATACATATACAAACCGCAAATAGTCTAAGTCGATACTTCACTTTTACGAGCCATTTTCGCATGGCCGTACACAAATACATCACAACATATTTAACCAACAAGGGTAGTCCTATACATGCCATTTCAAAGTTCAACCAAAATTTATACCAAAATAGAGACGTTGATAGTGTGGATGACTTGACTTTATTGATCCCGAATCCGATTGCTATCGGCGAAATCTATAAAACAGAGAGCCAAAGCAGCGGGTAAGCATTTTTATGCTTAGTAAGTCTCAAGGAATATAATCAACTCTAATTACAGCAATACATTCACATAGCCAAATGCATCATTTCATTAATACACATTCTTACTTCACACTTCATCATTATATACTTTCACAAAGTATCAATCAATTCAATAACTGAAATTCATTAGTCGATTGAGCGAATGTTGCTCAAACATGTCGACTTTCAATGCACATATAAACGTACCTTATTCTTTGGGCTTCTCGAGTGTACTAATTGAATTTATTACAGCAACCAACGCTCACCTCCAGCCCAAGATTCTTGAAATATAACCGGATATAACCACGTGCACAAATGCCTTGGTCTTAGCCGGATAGAATGTCTCGCACGAATGCCTTTGGTCTTAGCCGGATGTAGCCACTAGCACAATTGCCTTGGTCTTAACCGGATATAATTTCCAGCATAATTGTCTTCGGGCTTAGCCGGATATCATTCAATTTCTCATGCACACATACATCAATAATCATTGGACATACATATTTCATTCTCGTTACTAAGGCTCAAACACAATTATAATCACTAGCATAATCGCCTTCGAGACTTAGCCGGGCATTATTCAATACTCATACACATAAATCAATAATCAATACATCCATATTTCATTCCACATAATTCAAGTAAGGTCACTTCTTGAGGACTTACCTCGGATGTTGTCGAACGGCTTTTACGGCTATTCGATCACTTTTTCCTTCCCTTGTCCAATTGTGGCCCTCTTAGCTCTTGAGCTAATTCAAACAAATTCAATTTATTAAAACCTCATTGTGCTAGCTTATGGCCGAATATGACAAGGAGTTTAAATGGTCATATGGCCACTCTTTAGCTTGAATACACAATGGTCATGCACATTTTATACTACATCAAGCAATTCAATACAATTTATTCGAGCATCAAGGAAAAGCTAAGGCCTTCAATAGGCTACCCAAGGCGAATATTCATGTACATGTTGAGGCCAATTATGCACTTAATACCTCACAAAAACAGCATGCATTTTACTAGTTAATGCTTTGCATATTGTAGCTCAAAACTTATAATATAGCATCAAGCACTCATATGTGTGCTAGGCGAATGTGCTTGCAATTTCACAATCATTCTTCAACATCTTCTTCTTTAAACAACCATATTCATCACTTAGTTCATAACCAAAACATCATGTGCAAACATATATATACATATATGAGCATGGCGAATTTCAAGGTGTCCATAGCCATCCAAAACACAAATTTTAACTAACATGCAAGAAGCATGAACCATGCTCATGAATGCATCATGGCGAATATGACAATCATGCCCTTTTCAACTTCAATCATGATTAAACAAAAGAAAACTCAAAATCTTACTCAAAAGTAGACAATCCATCATTGCATGCATCATCATCAAGCTTCACACTTAGCATGCAATGGCTTTATCACCATAACAACTTTGGCCAAATACCATTTCCATGGCATAACAAAGATTTGAGCCATGGCTAACATGCACATCAAGTTAGCAACCAAAACATGCATGAAACTCCTAACACAACCTCATACATACCTTAATCTTGATGCAAACTTAGCCAAATCTCCTTCTAGATCTCTTCCAAACCAAGCATGAAGCAAAAATCCTCCTTCTTCCTTAGTTTTGGCTCAAAGAAAGGATGAACAAAATTTCTTTCTTTCTTTCTCTACAACTCACGGCAATGGGGGGAATACCACACTCACACACATTTTTTTTTCATTCTTTTCTTACCCATACACCTTTGTTTATTATTTCTCCCTAATGCACCAACAAAACATGTTTCATGACATGTTTTGCCCATCTCTCTTGCCATGGCGGCCACTTCATGTTGGGGGAATTTGACATGCAAATCCCTTATTTTTGCATGCATGAGCAACTAGTCATCACACATTTCCCATCATACTTTCAAAGTTCACTACTAGGTCCTTTCTAGTGAAATTCGCATTTATAACACTAAATCGAAACATCAAAAATGTCACACACAAATTAACACATATCATAGGCATCAAAATAAATTTTAAATTATTTTTATGCCTCGGTTTTGTGGTCCCGAAACCACATCCCGACTAGGGTCAATTTTGGGCTGTCACAGTCATTTCATCAACTAATTATCAATTTGTATGCATAACATTATAATTCGTCTTATCATAAAGTCAAATTTGCAATTATAACAATATACAATATTTCTAAATCTATTCAATTTATATTTATGAGAGCATCTTGTTAGATATTCTAGTAAAAAAGGTAAAGGGTTGTACCAAAATAAAGGCATTCCACATCTATTAATTGTTTAATTTATGGTTGAAATTATCCAATTTGGTACATAACCCTATTTTGTTTATATTTTAAGAAGTTAGTGTTAGAAATTATCTAAACACTATTAAAATAATAGAAAATACAAATTTTAAAAATATAATATATAATAAAATTATCTAAATAATTTTAATTTTAATATTTGTAAAAAATAATTTTCACTCTTACCAACATGATTTTAGTTTTAATTAATTTGGTAATTGATTTAACGCTAAATTAGATTATTAGTGATATGTATTGCTTATTATGGATTTAAAATATGTGAAATGTCTCAATTTTAAAAGTTGAAAGCTTGGGTTAGGTATTTTGAGGATCAATTTGATAGGATTTGTACGTATGAAGGGTTAAATTGATTAATTATTTAGAATTAGGGTAAAATTGATAAATATGTAAGTATTGAGGACTAAATGTGTTATTGTATCATTAGAAAAAGACTTTATGTTATCAATTTAGTTGTAGGTGACCAAAATAGGAACGAATTTAAACGTAAATGCCTAAATTGAAAAAAATTAAAGTTGAGTGATCAAAACATGACCGTGAACATAGTTAATTGCCCATTTGTATAATTTACCCTAAATAAAATTTGCCACCAATTTTCAAAGTCAGTTTTATAAAAGGGTTTGCCTCGATTATTTGACCAAAGTTTCAAACGCTCTTTAAAATATAATTTCTCTTTTATTTTCGCAAAGGTGTTCCAAATTTCATTTTAAGAAATTTATAATATAAATATGTGGAGTCAAAGATAGACCGAGAATTAGTTTTCTATACGTAATAAAATTACAATTATTTTCTAGAAAAATTATATTATTAGCCTAATAATAAATTTAACTTTTAATATATATATATATTCTATCAGTTTGATCTTAAATATAAAAAAAAAAAATTTAACATTTAATATTTACCAAATTTAAGCTTAAGTAAAAGCCTTAAAACTTTTTTTTTAAAAAAGCAATTAAATCCTCATTTTTTTATACTCAATTGAGTACTTAAACTTTCAAAATGCATCAAAAAGCCCTCAAGCTTCTTAAAAAACAATTAAGCCCTACTTTTTTTTCACTCAATTGGGTACTTGAACTTTCAAAATGGATCAAAAGACCATCAAAATTTTTCAAAAGAGCAATTAAGCTCATGCTCTTATTAAAAACTAGAAAATTATAATAAATAATAAATTTTAGAAAAATTATTAAATTTTAATAAAATATAAAAATTAGAAATTTATTAAAATTTAATTTTTTTATAAAATCATAAAAAAATTTATAAAATTTTATAAAAATCATAAAAAATTATCAACTCCTAGCTTTTTTCAATTAAAGTTATCATGTGTCACAATATAACTAAAGGTGCCCATGGACTAGGCCAGGCCCAACCAAAATTTTAGGCCCATTTGCTAGTTCCAGGTTCGACTCGGCCCAAAAAGTGGGTCTAAATTTTGTCCAAGTCCGGCTCAGATAAAAATGCTAAAACTCGGGTCCAACCTATATAAATTTTTATATTATTTTTTTAAAAATATTAAAATAAATGTTTCCCAACAAATTGAAAATAAATTTTAAAAAATATGTACACTTAAATAATACTAAGATATATGCAACTTAACAAGTAAATGTCTTTAAAATAGTAACAAAATTAATAATAAAATAAGAGTTATACAATATCTGAATAATAATAACAAAATAGTAGTAACATAATTATGAAATGGTAGCAAAATAGTAAAAAAAAAACAAGAAAATAGCAACAAAATAATAAAAAACAGTAAAAAAGAAAAAGAACTATAGTTTTTTTTTTTTGCATATTCAGACTAGGTTCGAGTCGAAAAAGCCTTACCCATGGCCTGGCCCGTTTTCTAAATGAATATTTTTTTTACTCAAACCCATTTTTCAGACTTATATTTTTACCAAAATCCTTCCACTTTTCAGACGGGCCTTGGTCGCCATGAACAAGTCTAAACATAGTATGACATGTGGTAAAATATGATAAAATAAAAATAAATAAAGCTATAGAAAAATTATAAAATTCTTCTTTTGATACGATAATTTTATAATTTTTTACAAAATTTATATTTCTTTACATTTTGTATAATTTTTTATGGCTTTATAAAATTTTATATTTCTATATATTTTATAATTTTTACGATTTTTATAATTTTAATTTTAATAAAATTTTAATATTTGAATTTTTTAAAATTTAATAATATTTATAGCTTTTATTTATTTTAAATTTTTATAATTTTTAATAAAAGTAGGGCTTAATTATTATTATTATTATTTTAAGTTTGATAGTCTTTTGATGCATTTTAAAATTCAAGTTCCCAATTGAGTGCAAAAAAAAAGTAGGGCTTAATTGCTTTTTTGAAAAGGTTTGAGAGTCTTTTGATACATTTTAAAAGTTTTGTACTTTCATATATTTGGAATTTAATTTTTATACTTTTACTTTCAAAATTTTAATCCTTTTACTTTTCGAATTTAAAATTTAGATCCATTAATTAACATCCTTATAATTCTTTTTATTAAATTTGTTAGTATGATATTTTAAAATTAAAAGAAATTATTCACTTGATATCCATATAACAAAAAATAAAAATAAGATTATAATTTATCTAAATTTAATAGAAAATTTAAGGGGTTAAAAGTTCTTAAAATCTCACATAACATTTTACTGAAAATAAAGTATTTAAATGAAATAGTAAATTATATTAAAATTAAAATATACCGATTAAATTTTAAATATAGAAATCAAGAGCCATCATCAAGATAAACTTTTATATAAATTTTGAAAATTTGTATGACAATATATAAACGTGTTAAATTTGAGTTGCAAAAAAAATAATGTTGAGAAAATAATCGGGCCGAATCCGAATAAATAGAAGCCCATTTTTTAAAATCTGCCATCTGTACGATGAAGTCCACGTGCCCCTCGTTTCCTTTAAAATAATAAATTAAAAAAATAAAACAAATTCATTTTCTGCCCTCCTTCCTCGCTAAGAAAAGCACATATACAGAAACCAAACTCCCAATTCCCAAAGCTCAAAATCAAAAAACCTAAATCAGATCTAACATTTTTTTATCAAAATTTACCGCAAAAGATATGGCTCTAGAATGGGTAGTGCTAGGCTACACCGCCGGCGCTGAAGCCATCATGTTGCTCCTCCTCACAGTTCCAGGCCTCGACGGACTCCGCAAGGGCTTGATCGCCGTCACACGTAACCTCCTCAAGCCCTTCATGTCGGTGGTTCCTTTCTGCCTCTTCCTCCTCATGGATATATACTGGAAATACGAGATGCGTCCAACCTGTGACGCCGATACCTGTACCCCTTCCGAATATCTCCGTCACCAGAAATCCATCATGAAGAGCCAGCGCAACGCGCTTCTCATCGCTGCCGCTCTTATTTTGTACTGGCTTCTTTACTCTGTTACTAACCTTGTTGTTAAGATCGAGCAGTTGAATCAGCGAGTTGAGAGGCTTAAGAATCGCGATTGAGATAAGTGCTGCGAATTTTAGATCTGTTGTATTTGGGCTACTTCTTTTTCTTTTCTTTTTAATAATCTTTTTGTTTGAATTTCATCTCTGATGTGTTTGGATGATTTGAGAGATTTATCTTGAAAGAATTATATGTTGTTATTATTGGATCTCTGTTATTCAATTTCGATTTGATTAAAAAAAAGTTGGGGTTTGGTTCAAGTTATCGCTATTGTTTCAATATTGACAACTGCTTTTGGAGTTGAAATTTAGGATCTAGTATCCAATTAGAACAAGTTGATTATCGTTTGGAACTTGGTTATGCAAGGCAACATGATGATCGAATGGACATAATGGAAGCTGTGATGTCCAGTGCCTCAAATTGTATACTTACCCTATAGCTTTCTACATTGGTACAGCGCCATATCATTCTCTAGTAAAACGTTTGAAATATGGATTTGAAACTAGGGCAATAATTTTTCTATACCTACTCGATGCTCTAGAAGGACGATTGCCTTACGGTAACCATTCATTCTTGAACGCCAATTTAGCTTCAATTCTTTACTGGTAAGCTCGTTATCTTTGGAGTTTTAAGCACTTGGAAGTTTGTGGGCGAACTATTTTTTTTTTTTTTCAATTTTTGAGTTCATTACTATATTTATCTTGGACCTTACGATCATCCCTTCATGAATCATGATGAGATTTTAATCAAAGATTCTGTAGCTACTGACCCTGATTGAACCTCAGTACTTCCAGGAAGGTGAGCTTACAGCTTGGGTGCTGAACCCTTTGGCCGAAGCTTTGATTCCCTTTCTGATGCCTCACTTATTCTGGTAAAACTATAATTGATCCCTTAATATATGGATGAGATCATTTTGACTGCCCATGGTGCAAGAAGATGTCGGAATCTTGAACAGCAGCATAATGATCGGTGGAAGAAGGAACAAAATGTTTCCAGTGGCAAAACCGATCGTCTCTCGGTTACTACTAGTAGCTTTGATGGTTTGTTGTGTGTGTGGGGGGGGGGGATATGAAATGAACTTAAATTTGACAGTGAAGTTTGCGAGAACCTTGTGGAACACGGCATATGTTGGCATGAATTTCTCAACGATTCTTTTCTGGGGGACCTTGGCTCCTCTTGTTCATTTAATAAGGTAGAAGGTGGCCAGTTTCAGAAGGACGTGACTTGGGCTTTGCGGAGACTGAAGTGTAAGTTGGAACTTCCGATTCAAACTCCAAGCAAAGAACTCTTCCTTTTGGAAGTGAGATTGAAGCACATATGTACACGGCCATTGGAGGTCTCGACTTGAATTTTGACAGTGTAGGGTTGGCTTAGATGTAAATTGTAAATGAGTTAAATTTTACTGGGATGCGCAGTTCTTTACGTTTATATATTCAAATTCTTCTCTTTGGTTATTTTTTCATTTCAATTTCAATTTTAATTTCAATTTCAACTTCAATGTGGATCGAAACATTCTGCGTATTCAAAACTCTAGGGATTGGCAATAAGGGATTGGCAATAAGGTAATTAGTGGATGTGTAATATCTTGATTTTGGGCCTAGTCGGAATAATGGTTTCGGGATCATAAATTCGAGATAGAAATAATTATTTTATAATTATTTTGAAGTCTATGATATGATTGTATTATTGTGTGAAAATTTCATGAAGAAATTTTATACATAAAATGATTAATTAGAAGTTAGGGACTAAATTGAATAAATTGTAAAATTTGTGTTTTAGAAGTATTTTGCATAAAATTGAATTAGATTATAGGGTAAAAATTTAAAGAATAGTAAAAAGGGTATTTTGGTCATTTAGGGATAAAATGAATTAAAAGACAAATTTTAAAATCCAAATGTGTCCATCTTTAATTCCATGGCCGAATATAGCAAGGAGAAACCATGGCTAGGGTTTTTCAAGCTTCCAAGCTCGATTGTAAGTTCGTTCTAGTCTCGTTTTTAATGTTTTTTACGTTTTTGGAGTCTCGATAACTTGCTTTAGCTTATGCTAGCAATAATTCAACCTAGGGTTCATAATTGGAAAAATACCCATAGGTGAAATTTGTGTATTTTGGTGTTTCATGATAGAATATGAGGTTTTAAATTTTGTTAGACAACTTGTGCTACTCGGTTTTAAGTGAAAACGAGTAAAAGGACTTAATCGATAAAAATACTTAATAGTCATAAGTACATGTTAGAGTGAGAATTTGATGTTGCTATAGAAGGGAAAAACGATTAGCATGTTATAGAACATAAGAAAATAGGCCGAAGTTTAATTTACGAGCTTTGGAGAAAAAGTGTAAATATGCAAAAGTTTAGAGGCAAAACTGTAATTTTTTCAAAATATGATTTTGGGTCAATTTGAATAATGTGAGTCCTAATTAGGCTATATTTTAAATGATAGAGTAAGGAAAACTGAAATTCGGGCTAAAATGGGGAAAATACCAGGTTATGGACGAAATGGTAAAAGTAGCCATTTTTGCATATGAGGTAAGTTCATATGTAAATGTTGGAAACATAGTTATTATTTTAAATGTTTTAATGTTATTTAAATGATATGATAATTATTATGAAATATTATACTTGTGATAATTGTTTGATAATATGTCAAATTATGTGATATACTTGGAAAATGTGACATACTACCGAGTATCGGTATCGGCATTCCGTAGAAGATGGTTGAGACACATGATTGGGAAAAAGGTCCCGTTGAACCTTAGGAATGGATTAGGGTACAAGTGACATGTCATTGGGATATTTGGGCATCCGAACTCGTTGAGTTGAGTCCGAGTTCGTGAGATGTAACTAGGCATTCGAGCCCGTTGAGTTGAGTCCGAGTTCACTTATGGATGCGAACGCCCGAGCTCGTTGAGTTGAGTCCGAGTTCGCTTACGGGCGGGTTACATGGTAGCTTGGCTACATATGTGGCACTTATGTGCAAACTTTCCATGTATCCGAATTATATTCCGATGTGTTCAACGGGTAAAGTTCTACTCAAATGGAGGAATACTTGATATGAAAGGGACGTATTGGTAAGTGTTGTGAAATGGATACTTTGAACAGGTATGTACTTAACCCTTGGGTTGAAAACTCAATATAACAACAATATGGTAAGATGATAAATGAAAATATGATATGAATGTCTTGGTGATGATTATGCAAATGATGTTTTATGTTTGCTTATATGGTTATGTTACTTGCTATTTGCATGTGAACTTACTAAGCATTTATGCTTACTCCTCCTTTTATTCCTTGTAGTTTTGACAAGCCAACTCGAAATCGGAAGCGGTGGAGGCTCGCTCACACTATCTCATATACCATCTTGGCATAATGGCTTGTATATTTTGGGTATGGCATGTATAACATTATAATCATTTTGTATATATGGTCTTATGATATGGTTATTGAGTGGTATGGAAATGCTTGGTAATGATTAGCCATTGGAATGGCTAATCATGATCACATTTGGTGTTATGTATGTCAAATTGCTAGCTAATCCATGGAAACCATGAAATAGATAAAATTTACCATAAAATAGATTTAGACAGCAATAGTGACGTGAACTTGAAAAATCACTAAAAATAGTAAAAATAGAATTAAATGATAAATAAGTTATGAAATTGAAGCTTGATGAGTCTATTTTCATATGAAAGAAACAAAATAGGTATATGAGTCATAGTTTGTGAGATATTTAAGTTTTTGTGGAATAGGGTCAGAGTGATCTTTGTATCACCTGTTCTGACTTTAAAAATTCACTATAAATTGTAAAAAAAAACAATTAGGAGTTTTATTTTACATGTATGAAATCCTTATTGAGTTTAGTTTTATAAGAAATAAGCGTCATAGTCATTGAAACTCTGTACAGGGAGATATCTGATTCGTAATACACAGGGGTCAGAGTAGTCGAATCCTGAAACAGGGGAGGCTTTAACTAATAAAATGTACTAATTGGCCAGACCAAAAATTCTAGAAAAAAATTAGTAGATATATATATGAGTCTAGTTTCAGAAAAAATTTACAGAATTAGATTTTGAGTTTCGTCACTTGAGATATGAATTTTTAAGAGACTATAATGCAGATTGTCAGCTTGTCTAGAAGTTTTAAAAATAAATTGTTTGAGCTGTTAAATTGATGAATTAAGTTTAGTAACACCTCAAGCTCGACTCTAGCGACAGTCTCGGGCGTGAGGGCGTTACATTTGGTGGTATCAGAGCAGGTTTAGTCGGTTCTCAGACTAACCTAGCATGTGTAAAAGTTTAGCTATACATGCCACTGATCTATGATATTGTGATGTCTTCCGACGCGTATGAGTACCGTCTTATTTAGACAGGGTACTCTCCAACCGAGCTGAGCCGACCATGTTCAATGTTATGTGAAGGTATTTGAGTAAAATTCTGATTATGATAAGTCTTGGTTCAGAAAAGTATGAATAAAAATTTATGATACATATGTGATAAATATCCATATTTGCTTAATGCTCATATGATGTGGTGTATGTGCCTTATTTGATAAGATGAACGGAATAAATAGAAAGTAGTAGAGGTATGAATAAAGGTTATAAAATTATGATACGAATGAAAATGTCCTTGTCTTGATTGGACGTCGAATGTTGATGAATGTTAATGATATATAATTTTTATGAGATAAAGGATTATAATGAAATGAACTTATCTATGTTAAATTGTTAGACTGAATTATATGATTGTAATGATATGTACATGATGATGCACGAAATGAAAGTTGTAATTGTGATGCAAATATCTGTGTTTGTTTGGCCTTATATGATGTCATGAGCATGACTTAATTTAATTAAATAAATGGATAAGTAAAGCTATCTAGAAAACATAGAATGTATGCAAAAGTATATTGTCTAAATGGGACAATAGGAAAATTGGTGTAAGCCAACATGAATGTTGCATTGCCTGAATGAATGACATGATTTTGATGATGTTGCTATGATGATGGAAGTTATGTCATATGTGTATGTATAAAAAAAAGTCGAGTCAGAGGTCCTTTAACCCCTCCCCCTTACCAAAATGGTACTTATAATGGAATTTAATGAGATTTGTATTCAATAAGTTTTCGGTTGAGAACCCAAAGAGTTCAGTGATAGAATAATTATAAGTATGATCAGAGATTGAAAATGAGCTGATAAGTAAAGTCAGAGCCAATAAAGTATTGGATTAACGTAAAGATTATTGGAGTTATACACTGTCCCAGTTAGAGAAGGAATTCTCTTTGGTAAATCGAATTACTCAGGTGCAAGGTCGAGAAAAGTGTAAATCGAAATTTATTCAGAATTGGCCATCTTTAGTGAATGGTTTAATATGAAATTTGTGATGGCAGAACTAGTTGGGGAAATGATATTTGAAATGTGAACTATCTGAGTGTGACAGTTATGACTGGACAGATTTAGCAGTCTCTTTTGAGATGTTCTATATGTTTACCCGTTCTTAGAAATATTTCTATGGCTATTGATCTTCTGATGAAATTTTTGTTATATGGGAATGTCTTCTAATTCTGGTGTTGGATGAAAGCATTGGTAGTCTGACTGGTTTATAATTTATATTCCTCTATTTCATCGGGTTTTCTATTTCATTTCGTCTGATAAGAATTGATGAGAAAATACATATGATATTATGATTCTGCTTCTTCTACTTAATGTTTCATCTGATATATATGTATATGAAGATATATTGTTCTTGTTATATTTGATTCTAGTGGGATTAAATGATGCTTTCTTTTGGACTTTCTTTCTTGAAGAATTATCGGGGTATTCTATATTTTCTCTATGAGCTTGGTTTCCGATTCTCCGACATAGTATCGTATCTTGGGTATCTTTATTCTGGATCTTTTTATTCTGGATTTCTTTATTCTGGGTTTTTCTATCTTGGATTTCTTTATTCGGTTTTCTTGTTATCTTTATTCCGTAATTTGTCAATTATGACTCATGTTCGGAGTGCATTCTTTAGCTCGTGATAATCATGTCAAGTATGACTATACTTCTGATTTGATTTGGGTGATGTGGTGATTTCAGTATTGGGATTTTTCTAATTTCTGTGTAAGGATTTGACATCAGTAAAGGCATAAGTGATAAAAGCGAGAGTTTCATTCGGTTTGGTGAATTATTTATTTGAAAGATTTCATGTAACAATTATGTCAGGATTATTTTTCCCAAGTCTGATAATAGAATTTCATTTTGTACGGATAAAAGAGTAAATAGTCTGAATGAGAAGTGTATATTTATTAGAAAGAGTTTGATATTAGTTAAAGTCACTACGAATGATAAGGTTTTCGTTTTGTGAAAGCTAAAAAGTTTATTACATGTTGACAAAGTTCGGATAGATGAGAATATTGGTAACCGAAGTGTCTGGACTAGACTAGTCTACATTGAGTAAAGACTTCCTGACTTTCAGTAATGTACTGTTGTATGAATTGTGATGTGTTTCAAGACAGTGAGGTAACGTGATAGTTTAGAGCATTCGATGTTACATGAAATCTGAGTTGTTAAAGGGGTTAAAGCCGAACATTGGAATCTATCAAAATTATCCTTGTCAGTGTTGATATTGGGATGGAAATGAGAAGGATTATTCTTGAGGCCATATCAGAATTATTTCCATGGCGGAAAGAGGAAAATGTGATGTATCCTATTGTTAAATGTTTGGTGAGATCTATAAATCATATCGGTATTGAATGAATTCCTACTCATCAAAATCATGGAATTTCAAGTCTTTTTGATTGTTGGATTTCTTAGAATTTCGGTCTCCATTGAATTAAGTTGAGATCCAGGTTTTATGTCATGATATTATGGGAAACTGAGAAGGGCTGAAATTTTAAAAACAATTAAGAAATGAATCCGTAAGCTTTCAGAATATATGAGAAATTAAAGAGATATATTGGAGGCACCGACTGAGTGAAAGTTCTTCAGCACTTAATATGAAATTGAGAAATCTAAGTGAAGACCACTTTTCCGGTAAGATTTTCGGGGACGAAAATCCCTAAAGGGGGGGAGAGTTGTAATATCCTAATTTTGGGCCTAGTCGGAATAGTGGTTTCGAGACCACAAATTTGAGATAGAAATAATTATTTTATAATTATTTTGAGGTCTATGATATGATTTCATGATTGTGTGAAAATTTCATGAAGAAATTCTATGCATAAAGTGCTTAATTTGAAGTTAGGGACTAAATTGAATAAATTGCAAAACTTGTGTTCTAGAAGCATTTTGCATAAAATTGAATTAGATTATTAATTAGAGGTCCTTAAAGAGTAATTTTACAAATTTCTAAAAAAATTTGGACAAAATGGGCTCGGAAGGGTAAAATTTAAAGAATAGTAAAAGGGCATTTTGGTCATTTAGGGTAAAATGAATTAAAAGACAAATTTTAAAACCCAAATGTGTCCATCTTCAACCCCATGGCCGAATATAGCAAGGAGAAACCATGGCTAGGGTTTTTCAAGCTTCCAAGCTCGATTGTAAGTCCGTTCTAGCCTCGTTTTTAATGTTTTTTTTACGTTTTTAGAGTCCCGATAACTTGATTTAGCTTATGCTAGTAATAATTCAACCTAGGGTTCATAATTGGAAAAATACCCATAGGTGAAATTTGTGTATTTTGGTGTTTTATGATAGAATATGAGGTTTTAAATTTTGTTAGACAACTTGTGCTACTCGGTTTTAAGTGAAAACGAGTAAAAGGGCTTAATTGGTAAAAATAACTAATAGTCATAAGTACATGTTAGAGTGAGAATTTGATGTTGCTATAGAAGGGAAAAACGATTAGCATGTCATAAAACATAAGAAAATAGGCTGAAGTTTAATTTACGAGCTTTGGGGAAAAAGTGTAAATATGCAAAAGTTTGAGGGCAAAATTGTAATTTTTCCAAAATATGATTTTGGGTCAATTTGAATAATGTGAGTCCTAATTTGACTATATTTTAAATGATAGAGCAAGGAAAACTGAAATTCGGGCTAAAATGGGGAAAATACCAGGTTATGGACGAAATGGTAAAAGTAGCCATTTTCACATACGAGGTAAGTTCATATGTAAATGTTGGTAACATAGTTATTATTTTAAATGGTTTAATATTATTTAAATGATATGATAATTATTATGAAATATTATACTTGTGATAATTGTTTGATAATATGTCAAATTATGTGATATACTTGGAAAATGTGAAATACTACCGAGTATCGGTATCGGCATTCCGTAGAAGATGGTTGAGACACATGATTGGGAAAAAGGTCCCGTTGAACCTGAGGAATGGATTAGGATACAAGTGACATGTCACTGGGATATTTGGGCATCCAAACTAGTTGATTTGAGTCCGAGTTCGTGAGATGTAACTAGGCATCTGAGCTCGTTGACTTGAGTTCGAGTTCGCTTATGTGCGGGTTACATGGTAGCTTGGCTACATATTTGGCACTTATGTGCAAACTTTCCATGTATCCGAATTATATTCCGATGTGTTCAACGGGTAAAGTTCTACTCAAATGGAGGAATACTCAAGATGAAAGGGACGTATTGGTAAGTGTTGTGAAATGGATACTTTGAACAGGTATGTACTTAACCCTCGGGTTGAAAACTCAATATAACAACAATATGGTAGTATGATAAATGAAAGTATGATATGAATGACTTGGTGATGATTATGCAAATGATGTTTTATGTTTGCTTATATGGTTATGTTACTTGCTATTTGCATGTGAACTTACTAAGCATTTATGCTTACTCCCTCCTTTTTATTCCTTGTAGTTTTGACAAGCCAGCTCGGAAATCGGGAACGGTCGTAGGCTCGCTCACACTATCTGTATACCATCTTGGCATAATGGCTTGTATATTTTGGGTATGGCATGTATAACATTATAATCATTTTGTATATATGGTCTTATGATATGGTTATTGAGTGGTATGGAAATTCTTGGTAATGATTAGCCATTGGAATGGCTAGTCATGATCACATTTGGTGTTATGTATGTCAAATTGCTAGCTAATCCATGGAAGGCATGAAATAGATAAAATTTACCATAAAATAGATTCAGACAGCAGTAGTGACGTGAACTTGAAAAATCACTAAAAATAGTAAAAATGGAATTAAAAGATAAATAAGTATGGAATTGAAGCTTGATGAGTATTTTTTCATATGGAAGAAACAGAACAAGTATATATGTTACATTTTGTGAGATATTTAAGTTTTTGTGGAACAGGGTCAGAGTGATCACTGTATCCCCTGTTCTGAATTTTAAAATTCACTATAAATTGTACAGAAACAATTAGGAGTTTTATTTTACATGTATGAAATCCTTATTGTGTTTATTTTTATAAAAAATAAACGGCATAGTCATTGAAACTCTGTACAGGGAGATATCTGATTCGTAGTACACAGGGGTTAGAGTAGTCGAACCCTGAAACAGGGGAGACTTTAACTAATAAAATGTACTAATTGGCTTGACCAAAAATTCTAGAAAAAATTTAGTAGGTAGATATATGAGTCTAGTTTCAGTAAAAATTTAGTAGGTAGATATATGAGTCTAGTTTCAGTAAAAATTCAGTAAAAATTTAGTGATAGAATAATTATAAGTATGATCAGAGATTGAAAATGAGTTGATAAGTAAAGTCAGAGCCAGTAAAGTATCGGATTGACGTAAAGATTATTGGAGTTATGCACTGTCCCAGTTAGAGAAGGAATTCTCTTTGGTAAATCGAATTACTCGGTGCAAGGTCGAGAAAAGTGTAAATCGAAATTTATTCGAATCGGCCTTCTTTAGTGAATGGTTTAATATGAAATTTGTGATGGCGAACTAGTCGTGAAATGATATTTGAAATGTGAACTATCTGAGTGTGACATATTATGATCGGATGATTTAGATCTCTTTTGAGATGTTCTATGTGTTTACCCGTTCTCAGAAATATTTCTATGGCTATTGATCTTCTGAAGAAATTTTTGTTATATGGGAATGTCTTCTAATTCTGGTGTTGGATGAAAGCATTGGTAGTCTGACTGGTTTATAATTTATATTGCTCTATTTCATCGGGTTTTCTATTTCATTTCGTCTGATAAGAATTGATGAGAAAATACATATGATATTATGATTCTGTTTCTTCTACTTGATGCTTCATCTGATATATATGTATGTGAAGATATATTGTTCTTGTTATATTTGATTCCAGTGGGATTAAATGATGTTTTCTTTTGGACTTTCTTTCTTGAAGAATTATCGGGGTATTCTGTATTTTCTCTATGAGTTTGGTTTTTGATTCTCCGACATAGTATCATATCTTGGGTTTCTTTATCCTGGATCTTTTTATTCTAGATTTCTTTACTTTGGGTTTTTCTATCTTTGATTTCTTTATTCGGTTTTCTTGTTATCTTTATTCCGTAATTTGTCAATTATGACTCATGTTCGGAGTGCATTCTTCAGCTCGTGATAATCATGTCAAGTATGACTATACTTCTGATTTGATTTGGGTGATGTGGTGATTTCAGTATTGGGATTTTTCTAATTTCTGTGTAAGGATTTGACATCAGTAAAGGCATAAGTGATAAAAGCGCGAGTTTCATTCGGTTTGGTGAATTATTTATTTGAAAGATTTCATGTAACAATTATGTCAGGATTATTTTTCCCAAGTCTGATAATAGAATTTCATTTTGTACGGATAAAAGAGTAAATAGTCTGAATGAGAGGTGTATATTTATTAGAAAGAGTTTGATATTAGTTAAAGTCACTACGAATGATAAGGTTTTCGTTTTGTGAAAGCTAAAAAGTTTATTACATGTTGACAAAGTTCGGATAGATGAGAATATTGGTAACCGAAGCGTCTGAACTAGACTAGTCTACATTGAGTAAAGACTTCCTGACTTTCAGTAATGTACTGTTGTATGAATTGTGATGTGTTTCAAGACAGTGAGGTAACGTGATAGTTTAGAGTATTCGATGTTACATGAAACCTGAGTTGTTAAAGGGGTTAATGCCGGACATTGGAATTTATCAAAATTATTCTTGTCAGTGATGATATTCGGATGGAAATGAGAAAGATTATTCTTGAGGCCATATCAGATTTATTTCCATGGCGGAAAGAGGAAAATGTGATGTATCCTATTGTTAAATGTTTGGCGAGATCTATAAATCATATCGGTATTGAATGAGTTCCTACTCATCAAATTCATGGAATTTCATGTCTCTTTGATTGTTGGATTTCTTAGAATTCCGGTCTCTATTGAATCAAGTTGAGATCCAGGTTTTATGTCATGATATCATGGGAAACTGAGAAGGGTTGAAATTTTAAGAATAATTAAGAAATGAATCCGTAAGCTTTCAGAATATATGAGAAATTAAAGAGATATATTGGAGGCACCGCCTGAGTGAAAGTTCTTCAGCACTTAATATGAAATTGAGAAATCTAAGTGAAGACCACTTTTCCGGTAAGATTTTCGGAGACGTAAATCCCTAAAGGGGGGGAGAGTTGTAATATCCTAATTTTGGGCCTAGTAGGAATGGTGGTTTTGAGACCACAAATTTGAGATAGAAATAATTATTTTATAATTATTTTGAGGTCTATGATATGATTGCATGATTGTGTGAAAATTTCATGAAGAAATTCTATGCATAAAGTGCTTAATTTGAAGTTAGGGACTAAATTGAATAAATTGCAAAACTTGTGTTCTAGAAGCATTTTGCATAAAATTGAATTAGATTATTAATTAGAGGTCCTTAAAGAGTAATTTTACAAATTTCTAAAAAAATTTGGACAAAAATGGGCTCGGAAGGGTAAAAATTTAAAGAATAGTAAAAAGGGCATTTTGGTCATTTAGGGGTAAAATGAATTAAAAGACAAATTTTAAAACCCAAATGTGTCCATCTTCAACCCCATGGCCGAATATAGCAAGGAGAAACCATGGCTAGGGTTTTTCAAGCTTCCAAGCTCGATTGTAAGTCCGTTCTAGCCTCGTTTTTAATGTTTTTTTTACGTTTTTAGAGTCCCGATAACTTGATTTAGCTTATGCTAGTAATAATTCAACCTAGGGTTCATAATTGGAAAAATACCCATAGGTGAAATTTGTGTATTTTGGTGTTTTATGATAGAATATGAGGTTTTAAATTTTGTTAGACAACTTGTGCTACTCGGTTTTAAGTGAAAACGAGTAAAAGGGCTTAATCGGTAAAAATACCTAATAGTCATAAGTACATGTTAGAGTGAGAATTTGATGTTGCTATAGAAGGGAAAAACAATTAGCATGTCATAAAACATAAGAAAACAGGCCGAAGTTTAATTTACGAGCTTTGGGGAAAAAGTGTAAATATGCAAAAGTTTAGGGGCAAAATTGTAATTTTTCCAAAATATGTTTTTGGGTCAATTTGAATAATGTGAGTCCTAATTAGACTATATTTTAAATGATAGAGCAAGGAAAACTGAAATTCGGGCTAAAATGGGGAAAATACCAGGTTGTGGACGAAATGGTAAAAGTAATCATTTTCACATACGAGGTAAGTTCATATGTAAATGTTGGTAACATAGTTATTATTTTAAGTGTTTTAATGTTATTTAAATGATATGATAATTATTATGAAATATTATACTTGTGATAATTGTTTGATAATATGTCAAATTATGTGATATACTTGGAAAATGTGAAATACTACCGAGTATCGGTATCGGCATTCCGTAGAAGATGGTTGAGACACATGATTGGGAAAAAAGGTCCCGTTGAACCTTAGGAATGGATTAGGATACAAGTGACATGTCACTGGGATATTTGGGCATCCGAACTCGTTGAGTTGAGTCCGAGTTCGTGAGATGTAACTAGGCATCCTAGCTCGTTGAGTTGAGTCTGAGTTCACTTATGGATGCGAACGCCCGAGCTCATTGAGTTGAGTCCAAGTTCGCTTATGGGCGGGTTACATGGTAGCTTGGCTACATACGTGGCACTTATGTGCAAACTTTCTATGTATCCGAATTATATTCCGATGTGTTTAATGGGTAAAGTTCTACTCAAATGGAGGAATACTTGAGATGAAAGGGACGTATTGGTAAGTGTTGTGAAATGGATACTTTGAATAGATATGTACTTAACCCTCGGGTTGAAAACTCAATATAACAACAATATGGTAAGATGATAAATGAAAATATGATATGAATGTCTTGGTGATGATTTTGCAAATGATGTTTTATGTTTGCTTATATGGTTATGTTACTTGCTATTTGCATGTGAACTTACTAAGCATTTATGCTTACTCCCTCCTTTTCATTCCTTATAGTTTTGACAAGCCAGCTTGGAAATCGGGAACGGTTGGAGGCTCGCTCACACTATCCGTATACCATCTTGGCATAATGGCTTGTATATTTTGGGTATGGCATGTATAACATTATAATCATTTTGTATATATGATCTTATGATATGGTTATTGAGTGGTATGGAAATGCTTGGTAATGATTAGCCATTGGAATGGCAAATCATGATCATATTTGGTGTTATGTATGTCAAATTGCTAGCTAATCCATGGAAACCATGAAATAGATAAAATTTACCATAAAATAGATTCAGACAGCAGTAGTGACGTGAACTTGAAAAATCACTAAAAATAGTAGAAATGAAATTAAATGATAAATAAGTTATGGAATTGAAGCTTGATGAGTCTATTTTCATATGGAAGAAACAAAACAGGTATATGAGTTATATTTTGTGAGATATTTAAGTTTTTGTGGAACAGGGTCAGAGTGATCTTTGTATCCCGTGTTCCGACTTTAAAAATTCACTATAAATTGTACAAAAACAATTAGGAGTTTTATTTTACATGTATGAAATCCTTATTGAGTTTAGTTTTATAAGAAATAAACGAAATAGTCATTGAAACTCTGTACAGGGAGATATCTGATTCGTAATACACAGGGGTCAGAGTAGTCGAACCCTAAAATAGGGGAGACTTTAACTAATAAACTGTACTAATTGGCCTGACCAAAAATTCTAGAAAAAAATTTAGTAGATAGATATATGAGTCTAGTTTCAGTAAAAATTTACAGAATTGGATTTTGAATTTCGTAACTCGAAATATGAATTTTTAAGCGACTATAATGCAGATTGCCAGCTTGTCTGGAAGTTTTAAAAATAAATTGTTTGAGCTGTTAAATTGATGAATTAAGTTTAATAACATCTCAAGCTCGAATCTGGCGACTGCTCGGGCGTGAGGGCGTTAAAGGATGAATCATGAATGTGAATATACAGATTAATTGGAGCAAAAGTTAATGTAGTGGATTGGAAACTCGAATAGGCTTGGTCTCATTGTTCGACTTGGGTCGAGTTCCAAAAAATACTTGGGACAAAAACTTGGGTAGACAATAGGCAAAACATTCAACGTTTGTAGTCGAAACTTGGAATTTTCAATTTTATTAATATGATTATTTGTAGTTTTTATTAATATGATTGTTAATATACGTGGTGGAATGTTATTGGTTTAGATAAGCGAGAAAGAGGGCGTGTATTTGGTTATGGACAATTCAAAGTGTGGGTGGGGTCCATTATCCGTTCCATCTGCCAATTACATCTACCTATTCTTAACAGTTAAGAAATTAAAAAATTCTGTTATCGGCGAAAGACCAATTGATCCTCCGAGATAAGGTAAGGTAAACCCTCTTTGTTCTTATTTCTTCATTGTTGATTTTCTGAGTCTGCTATAACTTTTTATAATTTCTAATTTCCCCCACTCATTTCTTCGGTTCCTTCATTACCTTTTTTTGTTTCCTTCCAAATTTTCTTCGTTGTTGTTATTGATATTGCTCTTATTCATATTCAGTTTGGAGCTTCAAACCAAAAAGGACATTTACCCAGAGAAATAATAATGGATGAAATGAAAGGCAAATGGAGTGGATTCATGAAGAAAGTCAACAACCAATTTTCATCATCTGGGAATTTCAAGGGCCAAGGTCGAGTCTTGGGTTCCTCTTGTTCTGGACCTGTTAACCCCATCCTTACCCGTCCCTCCCCACCTCACACCCCTTCTCCCAAGCCTATTCCTCCCTCATCTTCTTCCTCCTCTTTGACTTCCAAGCCTTCTTTGCCCTCTAAATCTTCAAATTCCGATCAAAACACGCCCAGCAATCTTGAACCACCTCGGAAGCCGGAAAACGGGTTCGATCCTTACGGTTCATTGATCACTTCTAGCAAGGTATCCAAAAATGGATTCACCTTGAATATGTTTGAGTGTCCGATCTGTGGTGCTCCTTATGTGTCTGAGGAGGAGGTATCTAAACATGTAGAAACTTGTATTGAGATCAATTCGTCCAATAGAGAAGGCAGTGACACAGATGCGGGATCGAATGAGAACGAGTTACAAGAGTCCTCAGGGATTGAATTGGAGGTTTGCATTGGTTCATATATTTCAGGGAACCCACCAGACGGATCAGTTCAGGTTTTTCTTAGGTTGTTGAGGAACATAGTTAAGGAACCTGGGAATGACAAGTTCAGGAAGATTCGGATGAGTAATCCGAAGATAAGGGAAGCAATTGGCGAGGTCTCTGGAGGAGTTGAGCTGTTGGAGCTTGTTGGATTTGTGTCGAAGGAAGGAGGAGGGGAAATGTGGGCAGTCATGGACGTTCCTAAGAAGGAGATGATTACTTTGATGAACAAGGCAATAATGTTGTTGGAACAGGAGAAGATAGAAGAAGGTAACAAGAGTGAGAAAGAGGAAATGGTTGAGCCAAAGAAGATTGACAGACAGGTAATTAATTGTTTGTAGATATTCGTATGGTTTTACCCCTTTTATCTTTATCTGTATTTTAGCCTATTGATTACCATAGAATCCTTGATTAATGCATTGTTTGCTAAAATAGGTGAAATAAGAATGTGGCTAAGGAAATAGATGTAATATTTGGTGAAATGAATTCTCTTCTATAATATTATTGAACTGCCTTTGTTTATGGTTGTTTTAAATGAGGCGTTGTAAATTATAGGAAACTTGACTGCATCGCTTACTGTTCAATTGTTTCATTTTTTGTTTTTGGTCTTTTCTGTCTACTTATTTGTCATTTAATTGTTCATCCTCTGTCTATGTTGTTGAATGTTGATATTCAGTGAATATGCACAATTTTTATGCAATTTCATTAGTAGAATATGCGATTAATCAAGATTATTAGATGTCCATTACTGCCCCTTGTCACCTATCTCCCAATTCAGCATATATCTCTAACTCAGAACATGAATTTTTTGTCATTGTAGATCCGGGTCTTCTTCTCTGTACCTGAGAGTGTAGCAGCAAAAATCGAGCTACCGGATTCTTTCTACAGCCTATCAGCTGAAGAGGTGAAAAGAGAAGCAGAGTTGAGAAAGAAAAAGAATGCAGAATCACAGCTCTTAATCCCTAAATCTTTCAAGGAAAAGCAGGCAAAAGCAGGCCGAAGGAGGTATAGAAGAACAATGATTCGCATCCAGTTTCCTGATGGAGTGGTTCTTCAAGCCGTTTTTGCACCTTGGGAGCCAACTAGTTCTCTCTACAAGGTTAGTCCTCATGCCTAGTTGTTTGTATTGTTTCCTATTAGTTCCTTCATTCTCAAGATATTTCCAGGTTTACTATTTAGTTTGTTCATCCTGTTGGAATGTGAAATGATATATGCTGTTTTTTATCCTCAGTTTGTCAGCTTATCACTGAAAGAACCGTCCTTGGAGTTTGAGCTGTTGGATCCTGTACTGGTTAAACGGAGGGTGATCCCTTCTTTTCCTGCAGCTGGACAGAAAGCCCGAACGCTATACGATGAGGATTTGGTGCCTTCAGCCCTTATAAAGTTCAAACCTATTGAAACTGATTCAGTGGTGTTTACAGGGCTATCGAATGAACTGTTGGAACTGAGTGAACCGCTTGTAACCAATTGAAACATCTCTGGCAACCTTTCTCTATTGATTGGGGGAAAAACTGCAAATTCTTTTATTTTTTTTCAAAGCTGTGAATTCCTGATGTTGTAATTTTGTTTCAGCAAAGGCTGATTCTTTGGCTCCATTTGATTTGTAATCAGTTAGAGGACTTGTCAAACAACAGTTATGTCCCCTTGGGGTGGCCTCGGTCCACTTGTTTTTGGGTTTATAATAAATTCATTTCGTTTCATTCCATTTCATCATAGTGTCTTAAGCTTTCTAGATATGGTCAAATTCGAGTTCACTTCTTCTGGAAATTGATCCATTGCTTGATGGAAACTTGCAAGTATGGAGCTTCCAACTTTGAACAGGCTAGGTAACGTCTAAACCCAAAGAGCCATTAGCCAAAATTTTTGTACTTTTGTTGTAGCTGATAGAGCAGTTCTCAAGTAGCGTGTTTGGGCCGAAAAAGTTTGAACATTTGAATTTATATTAGTTTGACTCTAATTGTCTATCTTTACTATTTTAATTTTTCATTATTAAGGATTTTCCAATTTATTACTAGTAACCTTTTGAGGACAATGGTATAATTTTTATAACTCTAATCTTTCTCGCAAAAATTTAAATAGAATTTTCTCTAAATTTTTTCACTACATTAAAATCCTTTAGTTTTTGTGGCTCAACTAATATCCCTACTGTATATTGTTTGTTCCTTGCACTTGTAGCAAGTGTTTTGTGATTGATTCGGACATTGACCAACATATGAGGACCAAGTCTCAACTAATCCCTTGGGTTTTATAATTTTCTTTTGAATTTTTTGAAGTTTGGCAAGTAATTGGGTCATAAAGAGTAAGTTTAGCATGGCTTTTCAAAAAGGTTTTTGAGACAAAAAACACGTTTGAGATAAAAATATTGTTAAACAATATACTTTTGAACTATTTAAAAGTGTTTTTGATACAAAAAAAAAAATGCTTTGTAAAAGCACTTTTTTGATCAAAAACATAGATTTTTAACTTTTACTCTAAAATGCTTTTTGACTTAAAAGTACTTTTGAAAAGTAATGCTAAATTGGCTCTAAATGAATTTTGTGGTCTTGGAATGGTTTCTATGTTGTTTTGAGACATTTAGTCTGTTTGGTATGTTTTGGTATCATTTAAACATTCTTGATCACTTTTATATTGGTGTTATAATGGGATTTCTCATGTTATATGCATGTTGATATGTGTTATATTTACTTATATGGTGAATTCTTGATTTAAAGAGTTTTTAGTTATGGGATATCTTGTTTTAGTATTCCTAATATGTTTACGTAATTTTAGTTGCATGTTAAACATATTTAGAAACAAATAGAGGCATGATATTATGACTTGAAAAAAAATTGCATTTTTAGGTTCATGCTCAAGACCTCAAGAACATGACCTGAGATATTAAGAATATTTTGTGAATATTCATGCATTTTCATATGCATATCTCGATACATTAGGCAAATTGTCTCAAGAAAATGGAACACATAAAACATTGAAGTTAAATGTTCAAATATTGAGTGTAATGTGCCGAGACATGTCTATTGTCTTGAGACATAGGTATCAAAATTTTGAGACACAACCTTATATTTTGCTTGTTTGATTCAAGAAATGTAACTTGATATTGTGCTTGATTGTCTTTAATGTCTGGTTTATTGTAAATGGGATAATTTAAATTTATTTAATACATGCAATGACTTTTAAGTGAAATGTCTTATTCATTTCAATTTTTTAAATCATAAGGTTGTAATTATTTTTGAATTATTCTAAAAACGAATATGATATCTTACATTCAATTGTGTTCCACAGCCAGGATGTTGCATATGCAGCAAAGGAGTAGGTTGCTTATTTTAGGCCGCGTGTTTGTGATGGTGTTTACACCAGAATTGGTTTCATAATGGTTCAAAACGGTGCTAGTTTTTATCTTGAACGTTGGATATAACATATACTCATTGTTCTAAGCCTAATGTAAAGCCTCGTTAAAGGATTTTTGGTTTAAATAGTCTCTGTGAATGGGAAAAATCTAGCTTCGTATTACTAGTAAATATATTCAATATTTTTTAATATTTAACTTTTAGCCTTTTAAAGCTCTCTTTGGATCAACAATAAGGTTGATTCTAATGAGATTAAAAATGTAACACCCCAAACCCGTGACCGTCACCGGATTTGAACACGTGGTGTTACCGGGCTTACTTCCCTTATTTCTCTCTTTGTAATATCTGATTGCTGTTCCAGGCAGGCTAGCTAACTGCGTCACTGTCGCCTTAAAAATCATATCTCGAGTTTCAAAACTCGGAAACTGATTCCGTAAATTTTCCCTGAATTTAGACTCATATATCTATCCATGGATTTATTTCTAGAATTTTTGGTTGGGCCAATTGTTACAGTTTATTAGTTAAAGTAACCCATGTTACAGGAGTCGACTACATTGACCTTGGCTCGTTACAACTTTAATATCTCTCTGTACAGAGCTTTAATACTGGTGCCATTTGTTTCTAATGAAACTAGACTCAAAATGGAATTTGAACATATAAGGCATGACTTCTAATTCTTTCTGGATAATTTATAGTAAATTTTCAAAGTCGCAACAGGGGACCCAGAAACCGTTCTGGCCCTGTCTCACGAGAACTTTAATATCTCTCAGTATACTGCTCATATGGTCGTTTCGTTTAGTCCATATTAAAATAGATTCATCAAGGTTCAATTTCATAATTTATTCACTATTTAATTCTACTTATACTATTTTTAGTGAATTTTTTCAATCTCATCTCACTGCTGCTGTCCGCAACAGTTACTGCAGTAGACTATGCCAATTTCATGAATCTTTCCTTGGCCTTACTAATCATCCATCATACATGACACAAATTATGGCCACCTTATCAAAATAAAAGTTTCTAAGATTCGTGGCTATAGGTTCTAGCATCCCACTCGACGACCACATAGGCCATTTTCACATGGCTTAAAGTTTACAACCCACAATTCAACAAAACATAATAGCCTATACATGCCAAATGTTCTCCTAGTTCAACTACGAAGACAATACCAAAAGGTTTCCAGCCGGTGTGATGACTTCAACGACAGTTCCGAGCACGCAACAATACGAGTCCAAGAGACCTAAAATGGGTGACAAGAAAACACCGGGTGAGTTTATAACTCAGTAAGTCATAAGCATTCATCAACCATCCATTAGTAAAATTTTCACAACATGAAACAGTAAACGAGGCTAGGTACTTCATCCATATCGGAACTATACCATAATTCCTCGGACCTTCGGTTCAATCTCATTCCAAGTCATACATCCACATTTCATATTCTATACAATAAGATAATTGAGGCATTTTACACACCAACTCATTCACACCACAATCATACAATTGCAATCATCACATAGATTTAAAGCTTACCACGCTCAACCCCGAGCAAGAACGTATTGCCTATTCGTCATGAGCTCAAGGTACTTACCCGATCCGCTGTCCATACTCAACTCGATGGAGACACACCCTCCATATAATTGTTCGATCGGAGATATATATATATATAGAGTACGCACACACAGTGCTTAATACTCGATTTCGCACACTTAGTGCCATGCGATTTAAGCCCGCACACACAATGCCATACCCTTCGAGCTCGCACACTTAGTGCCATATATTTCCAGCATGCACACTTAGTGCCATATATTTCCAGCATGCACACTTAGTGCCAATCTCGTCACCGTACACTCGTATTGCCCGCACACTTAGTGCCAAAGCAACTTTCTACACATTTCACTATTTCTTTTACATTCAACAAATGTCATCATTCCATACACATACATTTTCATTTGTAAATATATATATCATCCCATTAAACACAATTGCATAAATTTTACAATCATTTAAGCAATATCAAATACGTGCTTAATGACTTACCTTGTTTGGGGTAGAACGGTTCCAAATCGGCTACTCGTTTGCTTTCTCCTTTCCTTTGTCCAATTTAGTTCCCCTTTGCTCTTGAGCTAAATCAAACAATTTACCTCTCCATCAAACACAAACATACGGCATTCACATGCATTATTATGATTATTGCGAATACTTAACACAACTAAGCTGAAAATTTACTCAATCTCATCTTAATTTATTGCTACTTATTTATCAAAATTTCCAATACAAGGTATTTAACACCTATGCCCATTTATACCCCATATGGCGAATGCTTCATTCATTACCCAATTAACCATTCAACAATTTTCAACCTCATTACCACCCTTTTTATGTCTAATTGTTTAAATACCCTCAAGCTCATTCACAAGTACTATTATACATCTCATTAAGCATTAATCATTTTGCAACATAAATTCTATAGCATGGCCGAATACTCATGCAGACACACACATAACAACAAGAACTCAATGGCACAAAATTTCCTTTTGTTAAACATTCGAACTCACTCATCTCCATGCTTTCATCACAACAACATCAAAACACTCACCAAGGGAGACAACATTCATGGCGAAATTTAACTCACCTAACAACCTAGTTTCGATTCAAGATTCAAGGAAAATTTTGAACCAATCCTCCAAATCATGCATGCATTTTCAAGAGTGGCATAAAACATACCTTCTTGTATCAAAACACCTTAGTCTAGTAAGCTCCCATGGCTGATTTTCTCAAGCTTTTTCCCCTTTCTTCTTAGTATATTCGCCAAGCAAGAAAAAGATGAGAGGATGGACACTTTTTTTTCTCTTTTGTTTTCATCATATCCTTTTTTTTCAATTTCATTTCTTTATTCTTTCAAGCATAATCCATTAACTAAACATGTTTGAAACATGTTTTCCCTTGCCCATCACTCTTGACATGGCCGGCCACTAACCTTAGGAATGGGCTATTTGACATGCAAGTCCATTTATTTTACTTCATCCTTTTATTAATCTCTTAAAATTAGCCACATATATTTAAATCCTTTCACATGAGTCCTTTTTCCTTCAATTCACAATCAAATTAACTAAATCAAAGAATTCAAAATTCACACATGCATTTTCACATATTCTAGACAATAAATATTACGTTCGAACATGTCGGTGACTCGGTTTAGCGGTCCCGAAACCACTTCCCGACTATGGTCAATTTTGGGATGTCACAAAAAATAATTGTAACAGTGAAATTGAATATTATAGTGATAAAATTAAAATAAATAATGAAATTATGTTTGGATTCAAATGCAACAATAGTAGGATGATGACAATAGAAATAATTATTATAGACATTAGTTTAAAAGTTCTTATAATATAATAAATAATTAAAATTCATACCTATATTAAGTAATAATTTCAAAATTGATAATTAAAATATTAATATCATAATTATAATAAAAATTACAAGCATTATATAATAAAATATTTTTATAACATATTTACTTTTTATAAAAGAATATATTTACTTTTATAATTATTAAATTTATAGTTGTATTTATATAATTTGTTTAATTTGTAAAAAACCCATGTTTTTATAACTATCAATTATATTTATACTTTTATTTTAAATTTATTAAAGTAGAATGAAAAGGTTAAAGTAGGAAAAATATTTCCACTAAAGGGGTTTTTATCTCACTGAACTATTTAGCTCTTGTTGAAAAACATCAGTATGTTTGAGAAATTTCACTTTACTAGTGTTATCCAAACACCGCCCAATGCTTCAGTGAGGTGAGTTTTTTCCTTGAATGTTGTGGTGTAACATCCTGCCCGGCGTAGTCCTAGTGTTCGAATATTGTTTATTGGAGTATGGTGTTTAGAGTAAGTTCTGAGTGAGTAAGATATTAATTGTGACTAAGTAGGTAAGTCTGTGAATGCTTCTTCAAGCAAAGTCTGTGTTTGGCAAAGCTTGGTGGTTTGGTAAACTCCCTTCTAGATTATTCGCCGCCCCAACTATTAGATAAATATGTTAAGTCCTTAGTTGGAAAGAACCATTTACTATATTATTATTTTATGATTATGATCAAACCATTTAGTTAGACTGTAACACTCCAATTTTGGCGGATTCAAGGTTCTTGCGCGTAGACCTAAATAGTCAGTTTGATGTGGTAGTATCCACCCAACTATTTCTTTTGGCACTCAGGATGGGCACATTCTATTACATGTGAAAGTTAATCGTGGTTCAATGTCATTGTAACACCCCTAACCCGTACCCGTCGTCGGAACAAGGTTTCGGAGCATTACCAGAACATTCAGAACATTTTTCAATTAATCTATGTAAATTACTATTTATTTACTGAGATCATCCATAACATCCCTTGATCAGGCCCTCGAGGCTCAATACGAGCATTAGAATCGAATCGGGAATTAATCGAGACCTCTAAATTTTTTTTGCCAAATTACAATTTTTTCCAAGGTGCAGGGCTCACAAGCCTGTGTGGGAGGTCATGTTTGACCCCGTGTAACTCTCTGACTTGCACACACGGCCATTGTAACACCCTTAACCCGTATCCGTCACCGGAACAAGGTTTCGGAGCATTACTCGGATTTACATATCATTTAGCAAAAATTTCCGTTAAATACTTACCGATTCAATGCATCATATAGATAAATATATTATCATTCAATCAATAGCTTGACACTTGTCTTAGCATCAATCAATATTGTTAGTATACTTACGCATATTTTATATAAATTCAACATTGATATACTTATTTTCTCAACACGTCACACTTGATTTTAATAATTGTCTCCACCTACATAATTTCCTTGTATCAATAAATCAAAGATAATCATATATGTGCATGTCATGAAATATATCACTCTCTTACCATTTAAAATCATTTATTTCATTATATTAAAATTCATGTACCATAATTTCCATATATTTCACGTATATTTATTTCGATAATAATTCATATCAAACTTAACATAAATCAAATTCTATATGCACATACTTTCCACACCATGTGTCCATATAACATGTACAAATCATTATATATATACTTCAAGCATATATGGTAATAATTCATTGCGTATTCATATTGTTTCATATTATACGAATCTACTAATATTTCACATTCAATCCAATATAATATACAATTTAACATAATTTCATGCTCAATTATGATACACAAATTTACCTGAAAAAATTGTAAAAATACCCAGATTTAGGGGCATTTTGGTAATTTTTCATTTTTCCCGATTTTCATCTGATCTTGATCTAAATTGATAATTCCATTAAATTTATTAATTTAGACAATAAGTCAATTCATTTCCTTCAAATTGGTCATTTTTGATATCCTTACAAAATTGCCCCTAAAATTTTACTTTTATTCAATTTAGTCTCTGAACCTAAAACATACAAATTAGCCATGCTAGCTGAATATTCATACATATTCTCCTCCTCCTCCTCTCCATTCCTCATCCTTAATTTATATAACATGCTACAAGTCATAGTATATGTATATTCAAAACTGTCCACTTGCGTCATAGTCACTAAATTATTTATATCTTGAGCTACAGACCTCAAAATTAAGATCGACTAATTTTCCCTAAAATTGGACTTAATATCTTCTTACCATAAAATTTTCAGAATTTTTGGCTTAGCCAATAAGTACATTTTATTCTTTAAAGTCACTTCTATTTTGCTGTCTGACAATTCTGACCCTTCTTTACTAAAAATTAATTATCTCCTGGTATAGAATTCAAATGATGTTATCTTTTGTTTCTATTGAAAATAGACTCATTTAGGATTTTAATATATAAATTTAAGCCCCTAATTATTTTTATCCAATTTTTTATGATTATTCAAAGTCAGAACAGGGGAACCCGAAATCATTTTGACCTTGTCTCACAAAATTTATCATATTTCATGATTTACAATTCCATTCTTCAACCATTTCTTCTATAAGAAACTAGACTCAATAAGATTTAATTTCATGTTTTATTCAACCTCTAATTCAACTTTCACAATTTTTGGTGATTTTTCAAAGTTAGCTTACTGCTACTGTCTAAAACTGTTTTAGTGCAAGATATTATTTACCATGTTTATAACACCCTTATTCCCTTTCTCTACAATATTTTCCATCACTTTCTCCTATTTCCCTTCACTAACTCATCAAGATAATAGAACCTTATATAAGAAGACTCAACTATAACATTATTTCCATGTTTTCTCAATAATAACAAACTTAAAAATATATTGAAATATTGATGTACTTACCTTGTTCCATTGATTCCAATCTTTAATTTGATTTTCTCTCTCCTCCAGCTTCTATTCCTTGAATCCAATTTGATATTCTAACTCCCCATAGTCTCCTTAACATTTTTCTCCCTTGGTAGCTATGGAAATTCTTTTGATTTCTAGGTGAAAATGGTGAATTTTTGGTGGAAGGACTAAATTGTAAAGAATGAAAAGTTTCTTTCTTCTTTTCTCTTCTTCCTAACGTGAATGCATGGAAAAATGGATGAGAATTTTCTCATCTTTCTTTCTTTATATATACTAATAAAATAATAATAAAATAATAAAATATCATATAAAAAATTAAATTAAAATATTAATAACTAATAATTAATTAATTAATTAATCTAAAATATCTCCAACATCATCATTACTTTCTAAACTTCTCTCTCTTCCAATTGACCATTTTGCCCTTTGTGATCTTTTAAAATTCCATTATTGAGTCATCACTTAATTTTGGTAAAATTACAATTTAGTCCCTCATAATTCTTCACCTATTCAATTTGGTCCTAATTCATCAATTTTTCCTTGGTTTCTAGATCCTTCCACCCTTAAAATATTTTCACTATTATCCCTTCAAATTTTTGATATTTACACTTTAATCCCTCAAATTTTGAGTATTTACTCTTGGGCCACAAAACTTTTCTTACTTCTACAATTTAGTCCTTTCTTGAATCAATATGTCATAATATACTTCCCAGTGGCATAACTCAATTTTCATTTTCTTGTCACTTTATTTCCTTATTTCACTATATTAAGAGTAATATCTTGTATAAATTTTCGGGGTGTTACAGCCATGCCACACACCCATGTAACAGCCTGATTTTGGGTCTAATCGGAACAGTGGTTCCGGAACCAGAAATCTGACGCAGAAAAATTTATTTTTATTATATTTTTATGGTCTACAATTTTATGGAATGATTTCATGAAAATTTCGTTCGAAAATTTTGACGTTTGGGCACTCAATTTAGTCAAAAGGACTAAATTGAAAAAAATAAAAAAGTTGAGTTCTACATGCTAGAGGTGTCTAATTGCTATTAAATTTTAAATTGGAGGTCCTTAAATGGTAATTAGACCATTGGTTAAGTTTTTGGACAAAAATGGAAAAGGTTAGGTATGCTTCTAAAGTTTTTCATTAAGGGCATTTTAGTAATTTGATAATTAAATGAATTAAAAAGCCAAATTAAAAGCCAATTTTTACTCATCTTCTACCCCAAGGCTAAAATTCACAAGAGGAAACCATGACTAGGGATTTCCAAGCTTCCAAGCTCGATTGTAAGTTTGTTCTAGCCTCGTTTTTAATTATTTTTTATGTTTTTGAAATCCTCGTAACATGATCTATCTATTTCTACCACTAATTTAAGAAATAATCAAGGTTTAAAGTTTTACCCACGATGAATATTTTTGTATTTTGATGTCTAATGGTAGGAAATGCATGTTATTTGTTAGATAAACGACTTTTGCTAACTGATTTTTGATGAAAATACCTAAAAAGGACCTATTTGTAAAAAATTGTAAAATGGATGTTAAAATACGAATAAAATAAAAATGTGGGCTGCTATAAGCATGTATAAGGTTTGGCTAGGCATGGGTGTTAAAGAAATTGAGTACAATTCATTTTACGAGCCTAGGGACTAAATTGTAAAAATGTCAAACTTTAGGGGCAAAAATGTAATTTTTTCCATAATGTGATTTTAGGATGATTTGAATAGTAATGATTAAATAAGTTAAATGTGATATTATAGATCAAGAAAAATGAGGTTCGGAATTAGAACGGGGAAAAATGAGTATTTGACGGTTAGGTCATTTTCGCCATTTTTATGTCGAGGTAAGTTTGTATGTTTAATAAGCATTAAATTATATATGTATAAATGCTTAATTGACATAATTGTGGTAAATTCTATTTTATTGAAATGAAATGTGAATGCTATTGAGTACAATACTATGGAGATGATGATGAGATTCGACATAATGAAAGTCCGGTTGAACCATAGGAATAGATAGGATACAAATGTCATGACATTAAGGTTACTGAGATTACGTGTAAGACCATATCTGGGATATGCCATCGATATGAGAATTCGCGTAAGACCATATTTGGGCTATTGGCATCGATACGGGAGTACGTGTAAGACCATATCTGGGATATAACATTGGTACGGTACCGTGTGTACGAGATTCCCGTGTATCCTTTAGTATTTCAGGTGGTTCAACGGGTAAATTTCATGGGTATGTCGAAGAAGAGAAAGAGCATGTAAGTATTACGAATTTGTATAGATATGTACATAAAGTTTATAAGCATTGACTTCATGATATTGTGAGTTCATAGTTTCCATGAGAATGTTTTTGTGAAAGCTTTGTGGTTATTGATCTATACTTGTGATGTACGAAATATATGGTAAATTCGGTTGGCGATCGTGTAATTGGCTTTCGGGCCAAATTGAGTTATGATCTAGCATGTTTGATTCACACAAATTGTGATTTATCGGATATGAGAAAAAGGAAAAATTGGCCTAATTGCCTATTAAAATGATTATGAAAAGATACGAGCTTTAAACAATTGAAAGATGTTAGAATATATGCTTGAAAAGTGAACACTCATAATTAATGTGCATGTTTATTATGAGGTTTGAAATGATTGGTTGATTGTGGTAAACGGTTATAATGGAGAGATTTTGGTTATTAGGCTAATGTGTTAAATTATGCTTGCAAATTGATAGAACAAACAATGTGACTGAATAAGTTATAACTGTGAGTTTTAATACAATTTATATTATCTAGTGTTTATATAATTGGATTTGGTAAATGATTGGTAATATTTGCTTATTATGTTCATACGGACTTACTAAGCTATATAGCTTACCCCCTTCCTTTCCCATGTTTTATAGTGCCGTTAAGCTAGCTTAGGTTGGAGATCACCGAAGATCCTATCACACTATCAAGCGATCGTTTTGGGTATTGATGAATGCAAGTGTTTTGAGTTATGGCATGTATAGGGACTTGGTCATTTTATTATATGCGTCATATTATTTTAGTCAATGTAATGGCTTGTAATCGTCAAAGATTTGTTTTGCTATTTGGCCATGTAAGTTGGCTTATATTGGCTAACATGGTTGTAAGCCTAAGTATATTCAAATATGTGTCAATGTCTATGGTGATATGATCATGGTATGCTTGGTGAATGTGAAATGTTTGGAAATGTGATTAATGGCATGATTGTGTAATTTTTGGAAATGTGACCTATTGATGAGATGAGGAATTTGAGTATAATTTGGTAACTAGAAAGTAATTAAATGAAGTCTAATGAGTGTGAAATTTGTATGTTTGATTTAGGGCTTAATAAATGTAGTGAATATGTTAGATAAAGACATTGAGTTGATATGTTTTAACCATGAATGTGGATGTTTTGGTTGCCAAGTATGTATTATTTTGTGCCTTTGAATTGGGGTAAGCATACGTGTGAATTAGGGTGGCAAAATGGCTTGGTAAATAGCCTTGTTTTTGTCCACGTGGATAGACACACAGGCATGTGTTTAGGCCGTGTGTGACACACGATCAGCCCCATGGGTGTGTGATCTGGCCGTGTGTCTCATGCACCTAATTTGTTGCAAAACAGAATGCTCAGTATCGAGCATACGGGTATGAGACACGGCCATGTGTCTCAACCGTGTGAAAGATACAGCCTCGAGACACGAGCGTGTGCCATGGCCGTGTGACTTCAATTTGGTCTTGGGTGACAAATAGAGAGTTACACGGGTTAGGGAGATGGCATGTGTGACCACACGGCCTGCCCACATAGGCGTGTCCCAAGCCACACGGGCGTGTGACCCTTGTTTTAGCAAAAATTTTCTAGGTGTTGTAAAATTTTTTAAGGTTCTCGGTTTAGTCCTGAACCACTTCCAAAGCACGTTTTGGGCCTTGTAGTCTTGTATTAGGGACCTTATGATTAAATGAAAAAATTTTGAATTTAATGCCAAATTTTGTGTCTTAGAAGTGTATGTTTGTATGTGTTTAAGTCTGATAATGCCTCGTACCGTGTTCCAACGTTGAATACGGGTAAGGGGTGTTACATTTTGTGGTATCAGACTACGGTTTAGTTAATTCTCGAACTAACCTAGCATGTGTGAGAGCCTAGCTATACATGCCATATATAATCTGTGATAGTGTGATATATCCCAACTGATGAAACTGTTTTATTGAGATAGAGATGCTTTTCAGCCGAGCTACTTTTGGAAACGCTGAAAGTGATACTAAGATATTTGAAAATGTGTTTGTGATAAATTGAAACTTGGAAAGGTATGAATAAGAGTTCATGATATGTATGTGATGATGTACAAAATGAAATAACCATAAGTTGAGAAATATGGGTAAAATGTCATTGTTCCGCTTGAACGTTGTGTTTTGATGGATTATGGTGATTTTATGAAACGAAATAAAATTTTATATTGTGATAAGCTCATCCATGTTTTTTTGTCATTCATATGATGTTATGTGCCTAATTTGTTTGATTAAGTGAATGCGACAACTAAATTTACTCAAAAGTTATAGAATGTATGTATAAGTGCACTTGTTTGAATAATATACTCAAAAAGTTCGTGTGACATAAATATGTATGTTAATTTGCCTGAAGTGAATTATATAACTGTGATGATATTATGATGATGATGAGTGTTAAGTCACATGTGTGCATATATGAGAGTCGAGTTAGAGGCTTTGCGACCTTACTTCTTACCAATGTGATATTTTATGACGAAATTTCATGAGATTTATGTTGAATGAGCTCACAAGTGAGAGACTAAAGAGTTCAGTAGTGGAATAACTAATAATGTGGTTAGAGTTGAGAATAGTTTGGCAAGTGAATACAGTTTTGGAAAAGATGTCAGGTTATTCTAAAGATCATTCGGATTTCACAATGTCACGGTTAAAGAAAAAGTTAATCTCGACTAATCGACTCATTCAAGTATGATGTCTAAGGTATGTATTTGCTGGAATTTCTTCTGGATTGATTTTTTTTAGTGAATGGAATAATAAGGGATTAGTGATGACAGAATTAGTCAGAGAAATGATATTTGAATCGTAAAGATGTTTGAGTGTAACAATTGAAATTGAATAGTCTCTGGGTATTTTATATATACATTTATCCTCAGAGATATATGTGATTGTTTATTTTCTGATCAAATTATTATCATATGAGAATGCTAGCTGATTATAATGTTAGATGAAAGCACTGTTGGTCTGGTTGGTTGATGATCAACATATCTTATCTCTCTCACTTTGGGGTTCTATTCTATTATGTTTGGAATAAAAGTTGATGGTGAAAATTTATGTGAGGCTATTCTTCTGTTTCTACTGGATGTTGTTTAGTTTTATATATATATTTGGAAAATATATTATCTCTATTACAATTGATTCCAGAGCGTGTAAGCATTGTTTTTCTTCTGGTTTTCTCCGAGGAATCATCAAGATCTTTATTATTTCTTATAAGTTATGTTCTCGGACTTCTAGTATGGTATTTGCATCTTGGATTTCTTTTTCTCGATTTTCTTGTCATCCTTATTTCGTAAATTATCAATCATGGCTCATCTTTAAAGTGTGTTCTTTAACTTGTGATAACGATGTCTATTATGGGTGTATTTCTGGTTCGATCATAGGAACGTGGTAATTCTGGTATTAGGATTTCTCTAATTTTTGTGAAAGGAATTGACATCGGCAAAGGTATAGATAGTGAAAGCTCAAGCTCAAATTGTATGATGGTTTTAAGGTCAATTAGTTCAATTAGGATATATTATTTCCTTGGGCTAATGCAATTGTAAAGATCTTTGATTAGCATGTTAAGGAAATTATAAAAGATTGCATGTTTGAGTTGTTTAACAGCATGAAAAAATGAGTATTTTGATATGATATTATTTGATAGTTGAGATCGACTCAGTTTTTTTTTTATCTGAGCGAGCTGGTCAGTTGGAAGGTAATTTGAGTTATATGCATTTAACCTTATCCTCAGGTAAGAAAATAAAATCTTGTACATTAGGTGAATAGATGGACAATTTGAAGGAAGAATTCATATTCTAGAAAGTATGACACGGAGATATACCTATTAGATTTGTTCTAATCGAATGATGTTGTTATGAGTTAAAGTTATTCCGATTGATGAGTTATCTTATTTGTGAAAGTTTGAATGGTATGTTTCAAGTTAACAAAGTTGAAAATAGTTGAAGGTGTTATTAACCAAAACACTGACTGGTGTTATTAACCATAACACTGACTCTGGGTTCTATTTGAATTGAGTAAAGAATTCATCATTTTTTTCAGTGATGCACTATCGAACGGATTGGAATGTGTTTTAATGTAAGAATGTAAAGTGACAGTTTATGCTTTCAGATGGTTAAAATCTCATTAAAAGAATTGTTCAGAGAGTGAATTAGACTCGGCCACTAGTATGTCTGTGTTGAGAAATTAATGACATAGTTTGTTCGACGAAAAATGTCATGTGCTTATTGATTCCAAGAGTATAAAGTATCTAATGTTACAGAAAAATCTGAAAATTAAGACAATGTTGATGGCTTGAACTATTAAAAGATTGTGAATAGTTAACGATTAACCTTTGGGGAAGTAGATATAGTTGCAGATGCTTGAATGGAAAGCCTTTGTTCATTTTGTGGGTGTTGGTTTCATGATTAATCTTATTTGATGGAATTCTGAATTTAGCTAAATTAAAAAGCTAAAACAATGTTTTATTTACAAGATTCAAAACCTCAAAAATGTGATACTGAGTGGTAAACTAAACCAATACAGTGTGAGACAACTTTTGATTTTGATTTATATTATTTTTACTTCTAGATAGAATTCGTGCAATGAATTATCCAGAGCTTATTTAGAAAATGTTGTACGAAACCCAGTAGTAGCTCGTTTGTTCATTCAGGGAGTAATAAATATGCAGTTATTTGAAGAAGATGTCCTGATGATCGGGAATATAATTTGAGTACCCAGTTGCATCTTGGCAATGTAATTCATCTTTAGATTGACGGTAAGCGTGAGAGAGCAATTTAGATATTTGATGATATGCTCCGATATTGTGTTTCAGAGTTCAAAGGTGATTGGAAAGAGATATACGGGGTGGAATTGATTTGTGATTTTGAGGAAAAAGGTGAAAGTGATTCATGAAAGTTGAAAGCAACTTCAGACTGACATAAGTAGTATACAAATTTGAATATTTAATATATTAGATTCTAGATCGATGACAGATTGCTTCTGAAAGTATTTCCCTCGAAGAGGTCTCTTCGATGAGGTAGAGGAAACTACGAGACAGTAAATCTAATCTCTTTTCTGGTAAGATTTTCGGGGACAAAAATCCTTAAAACAGGGGAGAGTTGTAATAGCTCGATTTTGGGTCTAGTAGGAACAATGATTTCGGGACCACAAATCCAACATAGAAAAATTTATTTTTATTATATTTTTATAGTCTATAATTTTATTGAATGACTTCGTGAAAATTTCGTTCGAAAATTTTGACGTTTGGGCACTCAATTTAGTCAAAAGGACTAAATTGAAAAAATGCAAAAGTTGAGTTTTACATGCTAGAGGTGTCTAATTGCTACAAAATTTTAAATTGGAGGTCCTTAAATGACAATTAGACCATTAGTTAAGTTGTTGGACAAAAATGGACAAGGATAGGTATGTTGCTAAAGTCTTTCATTAAGGGCATTTTAGTAATTTGGTAATTAAATGAATTAAAAAACCAAATTGCTCAACTTTTACCCCATGGTCGAAATTCACAAGAGGAAACCATGGCTAGGGTTTTCCAAACTTCCAAGCTCGATTGTAAGTCTGTTCTAGCCCTGTTTTTAATGATTTTTATGTTTTTGAAATCCTCATAACATGATCTAGCTATTTCTACCACTAATTTAAGAAATAGTCAAGGTCTAAAATTTTACCCATGATGGATATTTGTGTATTTTGATTTCTAATGGTAGGAAATGCATGTTATTTGTTAGATAAACGACTTTTGCTAAGTGATTTTCGATGAAAATACCTAAAAAGGACCTATTTGTAAAAAGTTATGAAATGGGTGTTAAAATGAAAATAAAAGAAAAATGTGGGCTTTTATAAGCATGTATAAGGTTCTGCTAAGCATAGGTCTTGAAGAAATTGAGTACATTTCATTTTACGAGCCTAGGGACTAAATTATAAAAATGTCAAACTTTAGGGGCAAAAATGTAATTTTTTCCATAATGTGATTTTGGGATGATTTGAATAGTATAATGATTAAATAAGTTAAATGTGATATTATAGATCAAGAAAAATGAGGTTTGAAATTAGAACGGGGAAAAATGAGTATTTGACGGTTAGGTCATTTTCGCCATTTTTATGTCGAGGTAAGTTTGTATGTTTAATAAGCATTAAATTATATATGTATAAATGCTTAATTGACATAATTGTGGTAAATTCTATTTTATTGAAATGAAATGTGAATGCTATTGAGTACAATACTATGGAGATGACCGACAGAGATTCGACACAGCGAAAGTCCTGGTTGAACCTTAGGAATAGATAGGATACAAATGTCATGACATTAAGGTTACTGAGATTACGTGTAAGACCATATCTGGGATATGCCATCGATATGAGACTTCGCGTAAGACCATATTTGGGCTATTGGCATCGATACGAGATTACGTGTAAGACCATATCTGGGATATGACATTGGTATGGTACCGTGTGTATGAGATTCCCGAGTATCCTTTAGTATTTCAGGTGGTTCAACGAGTAAATTTAATGGGTATGTCAAAGAAGAGAAAGAGCATGTAAGTATTACGAATTTGTACAGATATGTACATAAAGTTTATAAGCATTGACTTCATGATATTATGAGTTCATGGTTTCCATGAGAATGTTTTTGCGAAAGCCTTGTGATTATTGATCTATACTTGTGATGTACAATATATATGGTAAATTCGGTTAGCGATCATGTAATTGGCTTTTGAGCCAAATTGAGTTATGATCTAGCATGTTTGATTCACACAAATTGTTAATTATCGGATATGAGAAAAAATGATAGATTGGCATAATTGCCTATTAAAATGATTATGAGAAGATACGAGCTTTAAACAATTGAAAGATGTTAGAATATATGCTTGAAAAGTGAACACTCATAATTAATGTGCATGTTTATTATGAGGTTTGAAATGATTGGTTGATTGTGGTAAACGGTTATAATGGAGAGATTTTGGTTATTAGGCTAATGTGTTAAATTATGCTTGCAAATTGATAGAACAAACAATGTGACTGAATAAGTTATAACTGTGAGTTTTAATACAATTTATATTATCTAGTGTTTATATAATTGGATTTGGTAAATGATTGGTAATATTTTCTTATTATGTTCATACGGACTTACTAAGTTATATAGCTTACCCCCTTCCTTTCCCATGTTTTATAGTGCCGTTAAGCTAGCTTAGGTTGGAGATCACCGAAGATCCTATCACACTATCAAGCTATCGTTTTGGGTATTGATGAATGCAAGTATTTTGAGTTATGGAATGTATAAGGACTTGGTTATTTTGTTATATGCGTCATATGATTTTAGTCAATGTAATGGGTTGTGCTATTTGGCAATGTAAGTTGGCTTATATTGGCTAACTTGGTTGTAAGCCTAAGTATATTCATATATGTGTCAATGTTTACGGTGATATGATCATGTTATGCTTTGTGAATATGAAATGTTTGGAAATGTGATTAATGGCATGATTGTGTAATTTTTGGAAATGTGACCTATTGAAGAGATGAGGAATTTGAGTATAATTTGGTAGTTAGAAAGTAATTGAATGAAGTCTAATGAATGTGAAATTCTTATGTTTGATTTAGGGCTTAATAAATGTAGTGAATATGTTAGATAAAGACATTGAGTTGATATGTTTTAACCATGAGTGTGGATGTTTTGGTTACCAAGTATGTATTATTTTGTGCCTTTGAATTGGGGTTAGTGTATATGTGAATAAGGGTGACAAAATGGTTTGGCAGATAACCTTGTTTTTGTCCACACGGGTAGACACACGGGCATTTATCTAGGCCGTGTGTGACACACCGTTAGCCCCATGGGCATGTGATCTGGTCGTGTGCCCCCTGGTCCTAAATTGTTGGAAAACAGAAAGCTCAGTATCAAGCACATGGGTATGAGACACGGCTATGTGTCTTAGCCGTGTGAAGGACATGGTCTCGAGACACGGGCGTGTGCCATGGCCATGTGACTTCAATTTCGTATTGGGTGACAAACAGAGAGTTACACTGGTTAGGGACACGGGAGTGTATGGCCACACGGCCTGCCTACACGGGCGTGTCCCAAGCCACACGGGCATGTGACCCTTGTTGTAGCAAAAATTTTCTAAGTGTCATAAAATTTTATAAGGTTCTTGGTTTAGTCTCGAACCACTTCCAAAGCATGTTTTGGGCCTCATAGAAATTATTTGAAATGGTTTATTTATGGTTTATTTATGGTTATATGATATTGAACAATGATGAATGGCTTTATGCCTTGAATATGAGATATCCGAGAAAGTATCGACAAAGTTCCTGTAACACCCCGAACCCGAGACCATCGCCGGTGTCGGACACGAGGGGTTAACAAGCCAAGTTCACTTGTTTTGCCCATCCATTTGACATTTCCAGTCAGGCTGGAAAACTGCGTCACTGTCGCCTTAAAAATCATATCTCGAGTTTCAAAACTCGAAAACTGGTTTCGTAAATTTTCCCTGAATTTAGACTCATATATCCATCCATGGATTTATTTATAGAATTTTTGGTTGGGCCAATTGGTACAGTTTATTAGTTAAAGTCACCCATGTTACAGGGATCGACTGCTCTGACCTTTGCGTGGTATAACTTGAATATCTCTCTGTACAGGGCTTTAATGCTGGTGCCGTTTGTTTCTAATGAAACTAGACTCAAAATGGAATCTGTAAATATAAGGTATGTCTCCTAATTCTTTTTGGATAATTTATAGTAAATTTTTAAAGTTGCGACAGGGAACCCAGAAACCATTCTGGCCCTGTCTCACAATAGCTTTAATATCTCTTAACATGTAACTCCTATGACCATTTCGTTTCTTCCATATGAAAATAGACTCATCAAGGTTCATTTACATTGCTTATTCACTATTTAATTCCATTCCTACGAATTTTGGTGATTTTTCACATTCACGTCACTGCAGCTGGCAGCATCTGTTTTAAGGTAGGTCTTACCTATTTGGTAGTCTCCATGAACCAACTAGTCTTGCCATACATAGGTTCATATATGATCATTTTAACCATGCCAATGGCTGATCATATGACCAACATTCCCATTTCAAGCCATAGCCACATCATGACACCAAATATATACATACAAACCACAATTAGTCTAAGTCGATACTTCACTTTTACGAGCCATTTTCGCATGGCCGTACATATATACATCACAACATATTCAACCAACAAGGGTAGTCCTATACATGCCATTTCAAAGTTCAACCAAAATTTATACCAAAATAGAGGCGTGGATAGTGTGGATGACTTCGACTTTATTGATCCCGAATCCGATTGCTATCGGCGAAATCTATAAAACAGAGAGCCAAAGTAACGGGTAAGCATTTTTTTATGCTTAGTAAGTCTCAAGGAATATAATCAGCTCTAATTACAGCAATACATTCACATAGCCAAATGCATCATTTCATTAATACACATTCTTACTTCACACTTCATCATTATATACTTTCACAAAGTATCAATCAATTCAATAACTGAAATTTATTAGTCGATTGAGCGAATGTTGCTCAAACATGTCGACTTTCCAATGCACATATAACGTACCTTATCCTTTGGGCTTTTCGAGTGTACTAATTGAATTCATTACAGCAACCAACACTCACCTCCAGCCCAAGATTCTTGAATATAACCGGATATAATCACGTGCACAAATGCCTTGGTCTTAGCCGGATAGAATAACTCGCACGAATGCCTTGGTCTTAGCCGGATATAGCCACTAGCACAATTGCCTTGGTCTTAACCGGATATAATTTCAGCATAATTGTCTTCGGGCTTAGCCGGATATCATTCAATTTCTCATGTACACATACATCAATAATCATTGGACATACATATTTCATTTTCATTACTAAGGCTCAAAACGCAAATATAATCACAAGCATATTCGCCTTGGGACTTAGCCGGGTAGAATTCAAATGCTCATACATACATAATCAATAATCAATACACATCCATACTTTATTTCACATAATTCAAGTAGGGTCACTTCTTGAGGACTTACCTCGGATGTTGTCGAACGGCTTTTTCGGCTATTCGATCACCTTTTCCTTCCCTTGTCCAATTGTGGCCCTCTTAGCTCTTGAGCTAATTCAAACAAATTCAATTTATTAAAACCTCATTGTGCTTGCTTATGGCGAATATGACAAGGAGTTTAAATGGTCATATGGCCACTCTTTAGCTTGAATACACAATGGTCATGCACATTTTATACTACATCAAGCAATTCAATACAATTTATTTGAGCATCAAGGAAAGGCTAAGGCCTTCAATAGGCTACCAAGGCGAATATTCATGTACATGTTGAGGTCAATTTTCACTTAATACCTCACAAAAACAGCATGCATTTTACTAGTTAATGCTTTGCACATTGTGGCCCAAAACTTATAATATAGCATCAAGCACTTATATGTGTGCTAGGCGAATTGTGCTTGCAATTTTACAAGCATTCTTCCACATCTTCTTCTTTAAACCAATATATTCATCACTTACTTCATAGCCAAAACATCATGTGCAAACATATATATACAATATGAGCATGGCGAATTTCAAGGTGTCCATAGCCATCCAAAAATACAAATTTTAACTAACATGCAAGAAGCATGAACCATGCTCATGAATGCATCATGGCGAATATGACAATCATGCTCCATTCAACTTCAATCATGGTTAAACACAAAAGAAAACTCAAAATCTTACTCAAGAGTAGACAATCCATCATTGCATGCATCATCATCAAGCTTCACACTTAGCATGCAATGGCTTTATCACCATAACAACTTTGGCCAAATACCATTTCCATGGCATAACAAGGATTTGAGCCATGGCTAACATGCACATCAAATTAGCAACCAAACCATGCATGAAACTCCCAACACAACCTCATACATACCTTAATCTTGATGCAAACTTAGCCAAATCTCCTTCTAGATCTCTTCTAAACAAAGGAAATGAAGCAAAATCCTTCTTCCTCTTAGTATTTTCGGCCAAAAAGGAGAGAGCAAGCATGAACAAATTTTTTGTTTTCTCTTCTTGGTTGCACGGCAATGGGGGATGCTACTCTCTCACACATTTTTTTTCTTTTCTCACCCATGCTTAGTTGTTTATTATTTCTAACATCATCCATTAGTAAAACATGTTGGGAACATGTTCCTTGCCCATAACCTTGTCATGGCCGGCCACTCCTCCTTAGGAAGGGATTATTTGACATGCAACTCCACCTTTTGTTAACATGTACTAACAAGCCATTTAAAATTAGCCTATCATATTTCACCATGTTTCACTTTGATCCCTATTTAATACTTTCTCATACAAATGGGTAAAATTAGAGAATGAAATTTCCACATATGCATGCACACACATAGTAAGCATAGAATATAACAATTAATTATTTTTATGACTCAGTTTAGTGGTCCCGAAACCACATTCTGGCTAGGGTCTATTTTGGGCTGTCACAGTTCCAACGTTTGAAAAGTCCCGTACGAACCTTAGGAATAGTTAGGATACATATGTCATGACATACGATCCGATATGTGTTCTCGTGTAAGACCACGTCTGGGATGTTGGCATCGACTTATGATTTATGTGTAAGACTATGCTTGGGACATCGGCATCGAATTTGATTTCGTATAAAACCCTATTTAGGACAGTGGCATCGATATTTGATTACATGTAAGACCACGTTTGGAGCGTGGGCATTGTACGAGTTTTCTGAGCTACCCGCATATTCTTATGATTCAGAACAGTTCAATGGGCATTCTGAGAAACGAATGATTAAATGAGATGTGTATCCGATTTAGGCGCGTTTCAAATGTATACTATGTTTGAGAATAAAAGGTAAGTATATGTACAAATGATGATATGTGTTATAAGTATGAGAAAATATGCTATATGTGTAAATCAATTGGAAATATGTGAAATGTATATGAACTATGTGGTTTGAGATAGTATTTGGCCATGGAGTATATGTAATTTGATGATGTTTTCATGTTTTGACTGATAAGTTTATTTGTATATGGCTTACTAAGCTTTTGAAAGCTTACTTTGTGTGTGTTTGCATTGTTTTATAGATATCAAAGCTACTGGGAGCTCGAGGATCATTGAGGATCATCACCACACTATCGAAATCTAATTTGGTATGTTTTGAAAGTGTAAATATTAAAGTATGGCATGTAAAGGCTATAAGTATGTGGAAATGTTTGGTAATGTTTATATTTAGCAATGTGATATGGCTTGGTTTTGGTTGTGTAAGTGAATGTGTTTTTGGTATCAATTATGTGATGCAAAGTTGCTATTATGAGGTGTTTTTGATTGGCCAAAAGAATTGGTCAATTTGGTAAGTTTTTGGTATATGTTTGATCGCGGGCTTGGTAAAATTTGGCATGAGAATGAATGAGGTAAATTGATGTTACAAATCATATGTTTTGGTATGTCTTTAGCTTATGAATGTTATGTTTTGATTTGTGAACTATGAATGAAATAGGTTGATGAATAAATGATATGAATGATATACGATTTGGGTTTGAAATTGGTTAAAAGTATGATGCTTTAGATGCCTATTTGATGCTTGTAGGAAGGACCCTTAATGGGTGGCATTTTGGCCTTACAAATGGCCTATTTTTTTCCCATACGGGTAGGGACATAGGTGTGTGCTTAGCCGTGTTACTCAATGGCCATTTCAGAATGAGCCTAGGCAGACTACAAGGTCGCACACATGGATTTGTGCTAGGCCATGTGGCCAAGTTAATTTCGAGCACGGGCTAGACACACTAGCGTGTGACTAGCCATGTGATCCAAGTCAGTAGCCTCCCTAATTTTCACATGGCCTGGCACACGAGCATGTCTTATGGCCGTGTGAATAAGTCAGTATGTATGCCCTATTTTTCCATGGCCTAGACACACGGGTGGGTCTAATGCCGTGTGAGGCACACGGCTTGTTCACACTGGCGTGTGACAGCCCTAAAGTGACCCTAGTCAGAAAGCGGTTTTGGGACCGCTAAACCGAGTCACCAAATTATTTGGATGTGATATTTATGGTCTAAAATATGTGAATATGAATGTGCGAAAATTTTAAGCTTCGATTTAGTAAATTGCATGTGAATTTATTCAAAAGGACTTGTGTGACACTTTTGAAATGTGATAGGCTAATCTACAAGGATCTAATAGTGCATGTAGTCAAAAGGAGGACTTGCATGTCAATTTTCCCCTTAATATGTAGTGGCCGGCCATGAGCATGAGGATGGACAAAATGTTATGGGGTGAAACATGTTGGAAACATGTTGTGTTAGTGTGTTATGGGAGAAAGAATAAAACAAAGGGTTAGTAATAAAGAAATGGATGGGAGGGTGATGAGAACAAAGTTGTCTCATCCATGTTCCCCCATTGCCGTGACTAGAGAAAGGGAGGAGAAACAAAATTCTTTCTTGGTTGTTCAACATGGCGAATAGAAGAAACAAAGGAGGGGAAGAATTTTGGTCACTTGAGTCATTAAGAAGGTTAGTATATTATGTCAAATGGTGAAATTTTTAACTTGTTTTAGGTAAATAATCATGGTTCTTACTTAGCCCATGCTAAAATTTGTAATTTTGATGGATGATTGGAGCATTCGGCTAGGTTATAAAGGAGGGATTTTGATTGTTTCATCTATGTATTGATGATGAATGTGTTATGGAAAGAAATCGGTCTTCCTAAGAATATGATTTGTGAATGTTTATATTAGTAATAGCCGAAATTAAAGAGGTTTGATGTCTTGAACAAATGTTGATTATATGATTCGAAAATGAGATATGTTAATGATGAAGTATAATCGGCCATGGAGGTAGCTCATTTTGGAAGTGTGATTTGTGGTATATTTTTCTTTGTGGTTGATTATAAAAAATTTGGCTTAAGTGAGGTAATTGGTAAAAGATGTGTTTATGATGTAATACATATGTTCTCATAAGCTAAGTTATGTATATGTGATATCTTGCATATTGGTTGTTATGGTAAGGTTTGAGATATTGACGTATGAATATGTTTTGTTTGTGGTTCGGCAACTAATGGTTAAGTTGTTAAGTTACATGCTTGAGTAGTAAATATGTTAAGAATGGTTCTAAAATGTATATGGATGCCGTGTGACTGTGTTTGATTGGGAAGTAAATTGTTTGATTTAGCTCAAGAGCCTAGAGGATCAAAGTCGGATAAGGGAAAAGAGGAAGTAAACGAATAGCCGTGGATATCTAGTCGTCGACCACTTTCGAGGTAAGTTTTAAGTGATTAAACGTTGAGTAAATTCAATCATAATAGGAAATAATGGGTTGATTTCATAAGATATGGTGTGGCCATGATATGTTTTAAACTCAAATGGTAAGTTCATAAGTGTTTGGACTTGGAAATTTAAGAGCAAATTGTAATAATTTGCTTAGGACAGCAGCAGTAACGTGATTTTAGAAAATCACCATAAATTATTGGCGTGGAATTATAGGCTGAATAAAATATGTAATCAAAGCTTAGTTGGTCTAGTTTCTTATAAAAGAGACCGTGGAAGCAAAGAAATTTCCTATAAAGAGATATTTAAAGTTGTACGGGACAGTGTCGGAATGACTCCGAAATCCCCTGTTCTGTTTTTGGAAAATCATTATAATTTGTACAAAAATGGTTATAAGATAAAATTTATATGCTTAGACTCCTTAATGAGTCTAGTTTCAAATGGAATCAAATAGAACACATTATGAATTCTGTACAGTGAAAAATTTGATTCGTAGCGAAGAGTGGTCAGATTAGTCAAACAGTGAAATAGGGGAAACTTTAAGAAAAATATGGTATTGATTGGCAAAACCAAAAATTCTGAAAATTTCGTGTATGGAAGATATATGAGTCTACATTCGAGAAAATTAACGGCAAGTGATTTGGAGTCTTGTAGCTCCGGGTATAAATAATTTAGTGACCATTGCTCAGGAAAACAGCTCGTAGCGAATATGTGATTTTGTTGTAAACATGGATAAAAACTTGTTTTAGTTGCTCATAAGCTGTTGATTGATCCCATACTTGAATTCTAAATTGTGATATTGTAAAATGATACATGAGTGTTAGATGGATCTTTGATATCAAAATTTGTGAAATTGTAAGTTTATGAGTATTCGAATATGAAATGATAGTATGGCGTGAAATTGAATTATTCGTTGGAAAATGATTGATGTAGATTCGGCCAAGACCAAGTCTGTACATAATAATATATGTGATAAGGCCTAATGGCCGATGTGATGAATGTGAAACTGTATACATATGTGATAAGGCCTAATGGCCGATGTGATGAATGTGAAACTGTATATATATGTGATAAGGCCTAATGGCCGACGTGATGAATGTGAAAATGTATACATATGTGATAAGCCCTAATGGCCGACGTGATGAATGTGAAACTGTATACATATGTGATATACATATGTGATAAGGCCTAATGGCCGAGGTGATGAATGTGAAACTGTATACATATGTGATAAGGCCTAATGGCCGACGTGATGAATGTGAAAATGTATACATATGTGATAAGGCCTAATGGCCGATGTGATGAATGTGAAACTGTATATATATGTGATAAGGCCTAATGGCCGATGTGATGAATGTGAAAGTGTATATATATATATGTGGTAAAGCCGAATGGCTAATGTGAATGTTGTAACATGTGATTAAGTGTACATGAAACTTAGAAATATGTTCCGGGTGAGACCCGATGACTACGTGTGGAGATTATGTCCTGCACGACCCGATGACTACGTGTGGAGATTATGTCCGGGTAAGACTTCGTAATAAGAATTGCTTATAAATATACGCAATGCGAAAGGTTAAACAGGTATGTACTCCAAGTTTATATATGATGCATACGAGAGCAATCTATGGGACTATTCCTATGATTATGTGACATCGGATTAGTGTGAGAGTTTATCGCCTATTGTATATGATGAGATGTGCATATTCGGTAAAGGGATGGTATGCCCGAAGGAAGAGTGAAATAAAAATACGAACAACTATGTTATAATTTGATTGTTATCTGTTGACACTGCTTAAAACTTACTAAGCATTGTAATGCTTACTCCGTTTACTCTGTTTCCTCTGCCTTATAGGTCTCATTCTTGAAGCTACTGGGCTCGAGGATCGTCAAGAACTAGTCACACTATCACTATCCACTGTTTGGTACAGCTATGTTTTGGAATATCTTATGGCATGTATAGAATAGACTAGTAGTGAGAGGATATTTTGGTTAATGTATAGGGCTACTCTTTCGTTTGTTGGTCATAGACCCTTTGATTTTGTATAAATTTGGATAGCCATGCGAAAATGGCTTGTATACACTTTGGCATGGTATCATAATCATTTTGTATGTTGTTCATTAAGAGATGTGGAAATGTTTGGAATCGATTAGCCCTTGGAATGGTTAATCATGATCATCTTTTGTGCCATGTATGCTAAAAGGGCTAGTTGAATCAAGGAAATTATGAAGTAGGTAAAATCTACCTTAAGGATAGAGGTTGATAACTGCAGTGATGTGGATGTGAAAAATCACTAAAAATAGTAGGAATGGAATTAAATAGTGAATAAATTATGTAAATGAACCTTGATGAATCTACTTTCATATGGAAGAAACGAAACGGTCATATGAGTTGTATGTTAAGAGATATTTAGGTTTTCGTGAAACAGGGCTAGAACGGTTTCTGGATTCCCTGTTCTGACTTTGGAAATTCATTGTAAATTAACCAGAGATAATTAGGAGTCATGCCATATATTTATAGATTCCTCTTTGAGTTTAGTTTCTATAGAAACAAAGGGCATCAGTATTGAAGCCCTGTACAGGGAGATATCCAGGTCGTAATGCATGAAGGTCAGTGTAGTCGCACCCTGTAACAGTGGAGACTTTAACTAATAAACTGTACTAATTGTCCTGACCAAAAATTCTAGAAAAAAATCTGTAGATGCATATATGAGTCTAGTTTCAGGGAAAAATTACGAAACTGGTTTTCAAGTTTTGGAACTCAAGATATGATTTTTAAAGTGATAGTGACGCAGTTAGCTAGCTTGTCTGGAAATTTTAAAATGGACTACGAAAGTGAATGGTTTAAGCCGTTAACCCCTCGTGTCCGACTCCGGCAGCGGACTCGGGTACGGGGTGTTACAATTTTATTGGTATCAGAGCTATGGTTTAGTCGATTCTAGGACTAACGTAGCACGCGTGAGTCTATTTATACATGCCATAAAGTGATAAAATGATAGTGTGATGATTTTTGACTATTAAAATGTGGTTGTTGTATTGTAATGAATCTTGATCCCGATCGAGCTGTAGCAAGCTTCTGACTATGAGAATTTGCGATATAACTTCACTTAGATATGCCTAAATTATTAAGTTGATCAGGTACGTATCATGTACTCGTATTTGAATTTCGATTTGGATTGAATTAAGGGTATAAGTGATGCAATTTTGAAAGAGTGTTATGACTATAAATGTGATTCTTTGTATGTGGCTATGGAACTGGAAGTTGAATGGTCGATAAGCATGTTGTGTTTGTATTCAAGTAATGTAAATGATATACTAATGTGTATTGCTATATGTGTATATGACCATGAGAATTGAGAGTGATATATCCGGACTAAGTTCCGAAGAGCATTCGTGCTAGTGATGTATCCGGACTAAGTTCAAGAGCATTCGTGCTAGTGATGTATCCGGCTAGGTCCCGAAGAGCAATCATGCTGGTGATCAGTATTCGCCTTCGTGCCTAGTAGGCTTCGTCTTCGATAATTTGAGCAAAGTTTAAGTGTTCATTACTATACTAATTCAAATTTAAATGAGATGATATGTTTAAAAGTGTACATACATGATGTTTATCGACTTGGTTAAGTCATTTCAATGTGTAATAACGAATGAATAAGAGCACTATGTGTGTGAATGATTGGAGGCACTGTGTGTGTGTAAATCCTTTAACCGAGCACTATGAGTGCGAGATCGGTCAGTGGGCACTAAGTGTGTGAAATGGAATTCAAGTAAGACCTCGTCTGGGACGAAGGCATTGATTTGAGATAGTGTGTAAGACCATGTCTGGGACATGGCATCGGCTCGATATGTGAGAATATGTAAGACCATATCTAGGATATGGCATTGTAAGAGCTATATGTGCTTGAATTAGTTGAGCCCTTACAAGTAAGTATTCGCTCAGTTGATAAACGAGCTACCGGCCTTTGGCTAAGTTGATCTTTTGTGTATGAACATAAGGGTTGGTAATGTGAAGTAAGTTCTTGAGTAAATAGAGCTTAAATTATGATTTGATTATATCATGTTTTAAGCAAATTGAAATCATGCTCTTGGTGTGTGGCTATTGAGCCGAAATTGTAAATATGATAAGTGTCTTGTGTTTGAGCTTTGGTAATGAGAATGTAATAAGAATGTGTATTGATTTGTTGATATATGTGCTTGGTTATTCGAATGGTATCCTGCTAAGTCCCGAAGGCTTTTGTGCTAAGTGACTAAATTGGTCAATTCAGAAGGCATTTGTGCGAGTTACTAAATCCGGGCTAATTCCCGAAGGCAATTGTGCGAATCACTATAACCGGGCTATGTCCCGAAGACAATCGAGCGAGTCACTATATCCGGTTAAATCCCGAAGGTACGTGATTCGGAGATGAGCAATCTTGCTGTAAAAATTTCAGTTAATACGCTTGCAAAAATTCCAGCAATGAGGTATGTTCCGTATGTGCTGAATGAATTAAATGTTCAGGTGTGTGGAAGTTGAATATTGAGATATGATGGAGTTATAAAGGATATTTATTGGGATGTTTGAGTATATGTGTATTTTCGGCGAGTTACTGACTTATACATGGATGAAAATGTGGGTTACAAATATGTGGGTTGATGATGTGAATTATACATGTTAGTATGTGCTTGATATGTGTTTGAAATGCAATTGTGAATTAAATTAAGTGATTATTGCTTATGAAATCAAGGAAATGAGATATATGTGCATACTTGTAGAAATGTTTATGTATTTGTTTTGAGATAAGAAAATGATTTTTATAGATCGATGTGAAATCAATAATGAATTACAATTGCTATCGATGAGCTAATGTTTATATGAATATAATTCAATAAGAGGACGTTATTCTAAACTATGCATCGGTAGAAATTTTAGGGACAAAAATTTCTTAAGTGGGGAGAGTTGTGACAGCCCTAAAGTGACCCTAGTCGGAAAGCGGTTTTGGGACCGCTAAACCGAGTCACCAAATTATTTGGATGTGATATTTATGGTCTAAAATATGTGAATATGAATGTGCGAAAATTTTAAGCTTCGATTTAGTAAATTGCATGTGAATTTAGTCAAAAGGACTTGTGTGACACTTTTGAAATGTGATAGGCTAATCTACAAGGATCTAATAGTGCATGTAGTCAAAAGGGAGGACTTGCATGTCAATTTTCCCCCCTTAATATGTAGTGGCCGGCCATGAGCATGAGGATGGACAAAATGTTATGGGGTGAAACATGTTGGAAACATGTTGTGTTAGTGTGTTATGGGAGAAAGAATAAAACAAAGGGTTAGTAATAAAGAAATGGATGGGAGGGGTGATGAGAACAAAATTGTCTCATCCATGTTTCCCCCCCCCCCATTGCCATGACTAGAGAAAGGGGAGGAGAAACAAAATTCTTTCTTGGTTGTTCAACATGGCCGAATAGAAGAAACAAAGGAGGGGAAGAATTTTGGTCACTTGAGTCATTAAGAAGGTTAGTATATTATGTCAAATGGTGAAATTTTTAACTTGTTTTAGGTAAATAATCATGGTTCTTACTTAGCCCATGCTAAAATTTGTAATTTTGATGGATGATTGGAGCATTCGGCTAGGGTATAAAGGAAGGATTTTGATTGTTTCATCTATGTATTGATGATGAATGTGTTATGGAAAGAAATCGGTCTTCCTAAGAATATGATTTGTGAATGTTTATATTAGTAATAGCGAAATTAAAGAGGTTTGATGTCTTGAACAAATGTTGATTATATGATTGAAAATGAGATATGTTAATGATGAAGTATAATCGGCCATGGAGGTAGCTCATTTTGGAAGTGTGATTTGTGGTATATTTTTCTTTGTGGTTGATTATAAAAAATTTGGCTTAAGTGAGGTAATTGGTAAAAGATGTGTTTATGATGTAATACATATGTTCTCATAAGCTAAGTTATGTATATGTGATATCTTGCATATTGGTTGTTATGGTAAGGTTTGAGATATTGACGTATGAATATGTTTTGTTTGTGGTTCGGCAACTAATGGTTAAGTTGTTAAGTTACATGCTTGAGTAGTAAATATGTTAAGAATGGTTCTAAAATGTATATGGATGCCGTGTGACTGTGTTTGATTGGGAAGTAAATTGTTTGATTTAGCTCAAGAGCCTAGAGGATCAAAGTCGGATAAGGGAAAAGAGGAAGTAAACGAATAGCCGTGGATATCTAGTCGTCGACCACTTTCGAGGTAAGTTTTAAGTGATTAAATGTTGAGTAAATTCAATCATAATAGGACATAATGGGTTGATTTCATAAGATATGGTGTGGCCATGATATGTTTTAAACTCAAATGGTAAGTTCATAAGTGTTTGGACTTGGAAATTTAAGAGCAAATTGTAATAATTTGCTTAGGATAGCAGCAGTAATGTGATTTTAGAAAATCACCATAAATTATTGGCGTGGAATTATAGGATGAATAAAATATGTAATCAAAGATTAGTTGGTCTAGTTTCTTATAAAAGAGACCGTGGAAGCAAAGAAATTTCCTATAAAGAGATATTTAAAGTTGTACGGGACAGTGTCGGAATGACTCCGAAATCCCCTGTTCTGTTTTTGGAAAATCATTATAATTTGTACAAAAATGGTTATAAGATAAAATTTATATGCTTAGACTCCTTAATGAGTCTAGTTTCAAATGGAATCAAATAGAACACATTATGAATTCTGTACAATGAAAAATTTGATTCGTAGCGAAGAGTGGTCAGATTAGTCAAACAGTGAAATAGGGGAAACTTTAAGAAAAATCTGGTATTGATTGGCCAAACCAAAAATTCTGAAAATTTCGTGTATGGAAGATATATGAGTCTACATTCTGAGAAAATTAACGACAAGTGATTTGGAGTCTTGTAGCTCCGGGTATAAATAATTTAGTGACCATTGCTCAGGAAAACAGCTCGTAGCGAATATGTGATTTTGTTGTAAACATGGATAAAAACTTGTTTTAGTTGCTCATAAGTCGTTGATTGATCCCATACTTGAATTCTAAATTGTGATATTGTAAAATGATACATGAGTGTTAGATGGATCTTTGATATCAAAATTTGTGAAATTGTAAGTTTATGAGTATTGAATATGAAATGATAGTATGGCGTGAAATTGAATTATTCGTTGGAAAATGATTGATGTAGATTCGGCCAAGACCAAGTCTGTACATAATAATATATGTGATAAGGCCTAATGGCCGATGTGATGAATGTGAAACTGTATACATATGTGATAAGGCCTAATGGCCGATGTGATGAATGTGAAACTGTATATATATGTGATAAGGCCTAATGGCCGACGTGATGAATGTGAAAATGTATACATATGTGATAAGGGCTAATGGCCGACGTGATGAATGTGAAAATGTATACATATGTGATAAGCCCTAATGGCCGACGTGATGAATGTGAAACTGTATACATATGTGATATACATATGTGATAAGGCCTAATGGCCGAGGTGATGAATGTGAAACTGTATACATATGTGATAAGGCCTAATGGCCGACGTGTAACACCCCAAACCCGTGACCGTCACCGGATTTGACCACAAGGTGTTACCGGGCTTACTTCCCTTATTTCTCTCTTGGAAATAATTAATTTCTGTTCCAGGCAGGCTGGCTAACTGCATCACTGTTACCTTAAAAATCATATCTCAAGTTCCAGAACTCGAAAATCAGTTCCGTAAATTTTCCCTGAAACTAGACTCATAATTCCATCTACACATTTTTTTCTAGAATTTTTGGTCCAGCAAATTATTACAGTTTATTAGTTAAAGTCTCCCCTGTTTCAGGGTTCGACTACACTGAGCTTTGCGCACTATGACTTGGATATCTTCCTGTACAGGGATCCAAAACTTATTCCGTTTATTTATAAAGAAACTAGACTCACAAAGAAATCTGTACATATAGAGTATGACTTCTAATTCTCTCTGGTTAATTTATAGTGAATTTTCAAAGTCGGAGCAGGGGATCCAGAAACCGTTCTGGCCCTGTTTCACGAAAACCTGATTATCTCTTAAAATCCGACTCATATGACCGTTTTGTTTCTTCCATATGAAAGTAGATTAATCAAGGTTAAATTTAATAATTTATTCACTATTTAATTCTACTTCTACTATTTTTAGTGATTTTTCAATCTCACATCACTGCTGCTGTCAGCATCTGTTACTAAGGCAAACAATGCCTATTTCATAATTCCTCCATGACCCAACTAATCATCCATCATTCATATCACAAATTTTGACCACCATATCAAAATTAAGATTTTTAAGACTCATGAATAAGTGTTTTGAACCAAATTCAACCGACCATATGGGCCATTTTCGCATGGCTAAAAGCTTACAACCCAAAATTCAACAAAACCAAATAGCCTATACATGCCAATTTTCTCCTATCGACTAAGAAGACAATACCAAAAATTGCTCGCCGGTGTGATGACTTCGTTGACGGTTCCGAGCACACAAAAGAGACGAGTCCACGAGACCTAAAATGGGTGACAAGAAAACACCGAGTGAGTTTATAACTCAGTAAGTCATAAGCACTTTACAATTATCCATTAGCTAAATTCATCACAAAGTGAAACAATGAAACAAGGCTAATTGTTCCATCCATATCGAACTATACCATAGTTCCTTAGACCTTTCGGTTCAATCTCGTACCAAGTCATACATTCACATTTCATATTCTATTCAATAAGATATTTGAGTCATTTTTATACACCAACTCATTTTCACCACAATCATACAATTGTAATCATCACATAGATTTAAAGCTTACCAAGCTCAACCCCGAGCATGACCATAGTGCCTATTCGCCATGAGCTCAAGGTACTTACCCGATCCGCTGTCCGGGATTAACTCGATAATGTCGCACACTCAGTGCCAATTGTAACGGAAGAGCATATAGTGAATCCGCACACTTAGTGCTATATATTTTCAGCTCGCACACTTAGTGCTATATAATTTCCAGCTCGCACACTTAGTGCTATATATTTTCAGCTCGCACACTTAGTGCTATATATTTTCAGTTCGCACACTTAGTGCTGTACAATTTTTAAACCCGCACACTTAGTGCCAATCTTGTCACCGTGTCCATTTATACCCGCACACTTAGTGCCGAGACCAATACCTTATGCATGTTGCTGCCTTTATACATTCAACAATGGCATCATTCCATACACATACATTTTCATTTACACATCAACTCATTTAAACACAATTGCGTATATATTATGGTCATTTACATCAACACCAAATATATGCTTAATGACTTACCTAGTTTTGGGTAGAACGGTTCCAAATCGGCTACTCGTTTGCTTTCTCCTTTCCTTTGTCCGATTTAGTTCCCCTTTGCTCTTGAGCTAAATCAAACAATTTACCTCTCCATCAAACACAAACATACGGCATTCATATACATCATTATGATTATTGCGAATACTTAACACAACTAAGCTGAAAATTTACTCAATCTCATCTTAATTTATCGCTACTTATTCATCCAAATTTCCAATACAAGGTATTTAACACCTATGCCCATTTATACCCCATATGGCGAATGTTTCATTCATTTCCCAACCAGCCATTCAACAAATTTTCAACCTCATTACCACCCTTTTATGTCTAATTGTCTAAATGAGATCATCAACATGTCTAACTATAGCCGAATGTGCAACATTAATCTAGCATTCCCATTGCATTTAACACTTAACATTTACCACATCTAGGCCGACTTTGCTAGCACACAAGCCTTTGGCCGAATGTCCTTGACCTCTAGTCACCCAAAATTTCTTTGTTCTTTAAAATTCATCCAAGACCACATTCGCACCTCCAACTAATAATTTAGATGTTCTCAAGTTCATTCACAAGTAAAATTATACAACACCTTAAGCATTAAACATTTTCAACATGAAACAATAACATGACCGAATACTCATGCACATACATTCATAAAGGGAACTCAAATGACACCAAAATCTCCTTTCCAAAGTGCATATATGCCCATACATACGGCAACTACCATTCTTGTCTCCCAACCATGAATCCATGAGTTTTGTTATGGGTTAGCTAGACTATACACTTATCAACTTAATCTCAATATCAATTAGTAAACAAAATCACAATGCATACCTTTCCATTGAAATAGCTATGGCGAATGCCTTGGTTTCTTTTTAAATCTTTCTTTTCTCAATTTCGCAATGAAGAAGAAGAAAGATGAGCATTCCTTCCCTTTCTCTCCCTCACTCACGGCAATGGCAAGGTAAAAGGGTGAACAAAACCTTTTCTTCTTCTTTCTCTCTAGCTACGGCACAATGGGGGCATCCATGCACATTTTTTTTGTTCATTTCTTTAATGCTAGTTTTTATTCTATTGTTTCCTACATACCCCACTAACATAACATGTTGGAAACATGTTTCCTTGCCCATAATTTTGTCATGGCCGGCCACTATCCTTGTCAAATGGATTATTTGACATGCAACTCCATTTATTTTACTTCATTCCTTTATTAACCTCTTAAAATTAGCCACATATAATTGAATCCTTTCACATGAGCCCTTTTTCTTTCAATTCACATTCAAATTAACTAAATCAAGGAATTAAAAATTCACACATGCATTTTCACATATTTAGACAGTAATTAGTGACTCGGTTTAGCGGTCCTGAAACCGCTTTCTGACTAGGGTCACTTTAGGGATGTCACACGACGTGATGAATGTGAAAATGTATACATATGTGATAAGGCCTAATGGCCGACGTGATGAATGTGAAACTGTATACATATGTGATAAGGCCTAATGGCCGATGTGATGAATGTGAAACTGTATATATATGTGATAAGGCCTAATGGCCGATGTGATGAATGTGAAAATGTATATATATGTGATAAGGCCTAATGGCCGACGTGATGAATGTGAAAGTGTATATATATATGTGGTAAAGCCGAATGGCTAATGTGAATGTTGTAACATGTGATTAAGTGTACATGAAACTTAGAAATATGTTCCGGTGAGACCCGATGACTACGTGTGGAGATTATGTAAAGCATGCGACCCGATGACTACGTGTGGAGATTATGTCCGGGTAAGACTTCGTAATAAGAATTGCTTATAAATATACATAATGCGAAAGGTTAAACAGTATGTACTCCAAGTTTATATATGATGCATACGAGAGCAATCTATGGGACTATTCCTATGATTATGTGACATCGGATTAGTGTGAGAGTTTATCGCCTATTGTATATGATGAGATGTGCATATTCGGTAAAGGGATGGTATGCCCGAAGGAAGAGTGAAACAAAAATACGAACAACTATGTTATAATTTGATTGTTATCTGTTGACACTGCTTAAAACTTACTAAGCATTGTAATGCTTACTCGTTTACTCTGTTTCTCTCGCCTTATAGGTCTCATTGCGAAGCTACTGTGCTCGGGGATCGTCAAGAACTAGTCACACTATCACTATCCACTGTTTGGTACTGCTATGTTTTGGAATATCTTATGGCATGTATAGAATAGACTAGTAGTGAGAGGATATTTTGGTTAATGTATAGGGCTACTCTTTCGTTTGTTGGTCATAGACCCTTTGATTTTGTATAAATTTGGATAGCCATGCGAAAATGGCTTGTATACACTTTGGCATGGTATCATAATCATTTTGTATGTTGTTCATTAAGAGATGTGGAAATGTTTGGAATCGATTAGCCCTTGGAATGGTTAATCATGATCATCTTTTGTGCCATGTATGCTAAAAGGGCTAGTTGAATCAAGGAAATTATGAAGTAGGTAAAATCTACCTTAAGGACAGAGGTTGATAGCTGCAGCGATGTGGATGTGAAAAATCACTAAAAATAGTAGGAATGGAATTAAATAGTGAATAAATTATGTAAATGAACCTTGATGAATCTACTTTCATATGGAAGAAACGAAAAGGTCATATGAGTTGTATGTTAAGAGATATTTAGGTTTTCGTGAAACAGGGCCAGAACGGTTTCTGGATTCCCTGTTCTTACTTTGGAAATTCATTGTAAATTAACCAGAGATAATTTGGAGTCATTCCATATATTTATAGATTCCTCTTTGAGTCTAGTTTCTATAGAAACAAACGGCATCAGTATTGAAGCCCTGTACAGGGAGATATCCAGGTCGTAATGCATGAAGGTCAGTATAGTCGCACCCTGTAACAGTGGAGACTTTAACTAATAAACTGTACTAATTGGCCTGACCAAAAATTCTAGAAAAAAATATGTAGATGCATATATGAGTCTAGTTTCAGGGAAAAATTACAAAACTGGTTTTCGAGTTTTTGAACTCAAGATATGATTTTTAAAGTGATAGTGACGCAGTTAGCCAGCTTGTCTGGAAATTTTAAAATGGACTGCAAAAGTGAATGGTTTAAGCCGTTAACCCCTCGTGTCCGACTCCGGCAGCGGACTCGGGTACGGGGTGTTACATGGCGTGTGACCTGTACAACTTTGAAAAATATTTAAGTTTTTGAAAAATTTTGTATGAGCTCGGTTTAGTCCCGACCCCTTTCTAATGCATGCTTAATGTCTCGATGACCAATATAAGAGACTCTATGGTAATGTTTGACCATGAATGTGAATGATGTATATGAATTGTTTGTAAAATGTTTCGATTTGTCTGGTAACACTTTTAACCCTAATCTGATGACGGATACGGGTTAGGGGTGTTACATTTGGTTGGTATTAGAGCTACAGTTTATTCGATTCTAGTACTAACATAGCGTATGTGAGTCCAGCTATACATGCCATATTTGTGAACTACGATAGTGTGATGAATCCTGACAATGAAAATGGGTTTTTATATTGTAAATGGATCCCGAACTAGCCGTAGCTGACGATGTCGAAAGTAATGCGCTTGCTCCTGCGCAAGGGGCGGTGCCATTTGGCTCTAGACCGGCTATGAGTAGCCATGATGGAGAGGCGAGACAAACCTTTTATCAGATGATGAATGATTGGTTCACCCAATATATTCGAACTAATCTTACTGTTCAACAACCCCCAACCCCGACTAATCCTCCTCAAGTCTCTGCTATGCCACAAGCTAATCCGACTCAGTTAAATAAGCGTCCAGTTTCCAAAATTAGAAAATATGGGGCCGAAGAGTTTCGTGCTACTTTTAATGATGATGCTGAGAGAGCCGAGTTCTGGTTAGAGAACACGATACGAGTGTTTGATGAATTATCATTGACTCTAGATGAATGTATAAAATATGTCGTTTCACTTTTGAGAGACATGGCGTATCATTGGTGGAAGACATTGATATCTGTGGTTCCGAGGGAACGAGTCACTTGGGATTTCTTTCAAGTTGAATTCAGGAAGAAATACATCAGTCAGAGATTTATTGATCAGAAACACAAAGAGTTTCTTGAGCTTGAACAAGGCCGTATGTCTGGTACAAAATATGAGCGAGAATTTGTGAGATTGAGTCAGTATGCACGTGAATGTGTATCGAATGAAGCAATAATGTGCAAAAGGTTTGAAGATGGAATAAACTAAGATATCCGTTTGTTAGTTGGGATTCTGGAGATTAAAGAAATGCTAATGCTTGTTGAACGAGCATGTAAAGCTGAATAATTTAGTAAAGAGAAAAGAAAAGCTGATTCTGAAGCTAGAGATGCTAGAAAGAGATCTTCGAGTAGATCATTTCAGTCTATGTCAAAGAAATTCTGAGATGATCAAAGCTGTCCAAATGCTAATGTGGGACATTCAAACCGAGATCGAGCTAGATCGCATTCAAACTTCAGAGTCCCTGCTACCTCTATTGCAAGTGTTGGAAATATCCGATCTGAGAAACTTGAATGTAAACACTATGGTAAAAGACATCTGGGAAATTGTAGATTGAATGGCCGAGCCTGTTTTCGATGTGGATCTCTGGATCATTTTGTAAGAGATTGTTCTGAACCTGCTGAGCAAGAGAATGTACAGAATCTGAAACCGAGCAACACCTCAGCTAGAGGTAGACCTTCCAGAAATGCAAGAAATGTAAGTAGTGGTTAAAGAACTACTGGAGATACTATTGTTAGATCTGAGGCCAGAGCACCTGCCAGAGCTTATGCTATTCGAGCTTGTGAGGAAGCCTCGTCTCCAGACATGATTACTGGTACTTTTACTCTCTATGATACTTCTGTGATTACATTGATAGATCCTGGATCAAGTCATTCTTATATCTGTATGAATTTAGTGCACAGTAAGACTTTGCCTGTAGAGTCTACTGAATTCGTAATTAAAGTATTAAACCCCTTAGGCAAAAGTATCCTGGTTGATAAAGTCTACAAGAATTGCCCGTTAATGATTCGAGATGTTTGTTTTCCTGATACTTTTACCTTTCGATGAATTTGACATAATTCTGGGAATGAATTGGTTAACTTTGCATGATGCTATTGTGAATTGCAAACGAAAAGTCATTGATTTAAGGTGTAAGAATGATGAGATAATCCAAATTGAGTCTAGTGATCTGAATGGACTGCCAGCTGTGATATCTCCAATGAAAATACGAAAATATGTGAAGAACGGTTGTGAAGCCTACTTAGCTTATGTGCTAGATTCGAAAGTGAATGATAAGAAAGTCGAATCAGTGCCTATTGTCTGCGAATTCTTTGATGTGTTTCCTGAAGAACTACCGGGTTTGCCTCTGATTCGAGAAGTGGAGTTTGGCATTGAATTAGTATCTGGTACTACTCCAATTTCGATAACTCCGTATAGAATGGCTCCGGCCGAATTAAAGGAATTGAAATCTCAGTTGCAAGAATTGACCGATCGAGGATTTGCTAGACCAAGCTTCTCACCATGGGGTGCTTCGGTTCTGTTTGTGAAAAAGAAAGATGACACAATGAGAATGGGTATTGATTACCGTCAACTTAATAAAGTGACTGTAAAGAACAAATACCCTCTGCCTAGAATTGATGACTTATTCGATAAGTTGAAAGGTGCTACTGTGTTTTCTAATATAGACCTAAGATTGGGGTACTACCAGTTGCGAGTAAAGGATTCTGATGTTCTGAAAACTGCTTTTAGAATGAGGTACGGGCATTATGAATTTTTAGTTATGCCTTTTGGTTTAACGAGTGCACCTACTGTATTTATGGATTTAATGAATAGAATTTTTGAACCGTATCTTGATCAATTTGTTGTTGTATTCATTGATGATATTTTAATTTATTCACATGATGAATCTGAGCATGCTGAACATTTGAAAATAGTGCTACGGACTCTACGAGATAAACAGTTGTATGCAAAGTTTAGTAAATGGAATTCTGGTTGCGTGAAGTTTGTTTTCTAGGTCATATTGTATTAGCATTCGGTATCCGAGTTGATCCGAGTAAGATTTTAGCTATTTTGGATTGGAAGCCTCCAAGGAATGTATCTGAAGTCCGCAGTTTTCTGGGACTTTTCGGTTACTACAGACGATTTGTAAAAGATTTCTCTGTGATAGCAACTCTGTTAACAAAATTGCTTCAGAAAGATGTGAAATTTGAATGGTCTGAGAAATGTCAGAAAAGTTTTGATCGGTTAAAAGCTCTATTAACTGAAGCTCGGTATTGGTACAACCTGAGTCAGGTAAAGAATTTGTTGTTTACAGTGATGCTTCGTTGAATGGATTAGGTTGTGTTTTAATGCAAGCAGGAAAAGTTGTTGCTTATGCTTCGAAACAGTTGAAGCCGCATGAGAAATACTATCCGACACACGACCATGAGTTAGCTGCCATCGTGTTTGCTTTGAAGATCTGGCGGCACTATCTGTTTAGTGAAAAATGTTACGTGTTTTCTAATCATAAAAGTCTGAATTACTTATTGACGCAAAAGGATTTGAATTTGCGACAGAGAAGATGGTTAGAACTGCTAAAAGACTACGAAATTGTGATTGACTATCACCCGGGAAAAGCAAATGTGGTTGCTGATACCTTGAGTCGAAAGTCATTATTTGCAATGAATGCTCATTTAGTTCTATCTGATGATGGTTCAGTTTTAGCTGAATTAAAAGCGAGAGCTTTGTTTTTACAACAGATTATTGAAGCTCAGAAGATTGATAATGAGATTATGGCTAAACGAACTCAGTGTAATTCTGATTCTGATTCTGAATTCTGAATAGATGATTATGATTGTTTGAGGTTCAGAAATAGACTTTGTGTTCCAAGAAATCCAGATTTGATTCAAACGATTTTGATTGAAGCTCACAGTAGTAGATTTTTTGTACATCTAGGAAGTACGAAAATGTATAACGATTTGAAACAACTATATTGGTGGTCGAGAATGAAAAGAGATATTTCTGACTTTTTTTGAGATGTTTAATCTGTCAGCAAGTTAAAGCTGAGCATCAGGTGCCAGCTGGGTTATTACAATCGATTATGATTCCAGAATGGAAATGGGATCGAGTGACCATGGATTTTGTTTCGGGTTTGCCTCTGTCTCCAAAAAAGAAAGATGCAATTTAGATTATAGTTGATCGTTTGAGGAAATCAGCTTATATTATTTTGATTCGATTTGATTATTCTCTTGATAAGCTAGCTGAGTTGTATATTTCTGATATTGTGAGATTGCATGGTGTGCCATTGTCAATAGTGTCTGACACAGACCTGAGATTTACATCGCGATTCTGGAAGAAATTGCAAGATGCTCTAGGTACTAAATTGCATTTTAGCACCACTTTTCATCCGTAAACAGATGGTCAATCAGAATAGATTATTCAGATACTCGAGGATATGTTGAGATGTTGTATTCTCGAGTTTGAAGGTTGTGGGAACAATATCTACCTTTGATTGAATTCGCTTATAATAACAGTTTTCAATCGAGCATTAAAATGGCACCGTACGAAGGCTTATATGGTAGAAAGTGTAGTACTCCGTTATACTGGTCTGAGCTCAGTGAGTATAAAATTTACGGTATTGATTTGATAAAAGAAACACGAACCGAAAGTGAAAGTAATCCAAGATAGTTTGAAAGCTTCCTCTGATTGTCAGAAATCTTATGAAAATTTAAAACAAAAAGATATTGAATTTGAGATCGGTGATAAAGCGTTTCTGAACGTATCTCCATAGAAGAAACTGTTCTGATTTGGTAAAAAGGGGAACTTGAGTTCAAGGTTCATTGGACCGTATGAAATCACCGAGCGAATTGGGCCGGTTACTTATAGATTGAGGCTACCATCTGAGTTAGAAAAGATTCATAATGCAGTTCATGTATCGATGCTTTGATGGTATAGATCTGATCCGTCTCATGTGACATTCCCTTCTGAGATTGAAATCCAATCTGATATGACTTACGAAGAAAAGCCGATTCGTATTTTAGCTTGCGAGATTAAAGAATTGCGAAACAAGAAAATTCCTCTAGTTAAAGTGACGTGGCATCGTCACGGTGCTGAAGAGGCTACGTGGGAGCATGAAGATTCAATGAGACAATAATATCCGAATCTGTTTAACGGTAAGATTTTCAGGGACAAAAATCCTTAAGGGGGAGAATTATAAAGTTTGGTTTTGACCCTAGTCGAAATTGTGGTTTCGGGACCATAAATTCGAGTCTGAAGAATATTTTAATATTATTTTCTGTGCCTGTGATATGTGAATTTACATCTGTTAAATTTCTGTGAATTAATTTGTCCTTTTCTGTGTTTAATTATGAAAAAGGATTAAATTACGTAAAGTATAAAAGTTGAGTGCTAATTGTTAAAGCACCTAATTGGCTTGGCTTTTAAAATAAAGGTCCTTGCATGTCAAATTTACCATTTATATTAATGGTAGACAATGATGGACATTAGTGGTTGAAAATTTGATGATATATGCCAAGGGCAAAATGGAAAAATGATTATTAAAGTTATTAAATGAAAATAAACTTGAAAATGAAGACATTTCATGCATGTATTGCCGAAAATACAAAGAAATAGATAGAAGAAGACCATCCTAGGGTTCGGCCATAGATTTGGTTGATTAAGGTATTTACTTTGGTCTATTTTTGATAATTTCTATGTTTCTGTAATCGTTGCTTCGTGTTCTTTAAAACCCATGTTTGAATTTTTGTTTCTGTTAAAGATTCATGAAATGCCATTGTTAATATCATGAGTTTTGTGATATTTTTGAATGAATTATAAAGGCTTGGTAGATGGTTCATAAGTTTTGTCTTTGAGTTTTTGATGAAATTCAACTATTTGGGTTAAATTTTGAAAATGAAGTTTAGAAGGACTAAATTGTGAATTGAACATGTTGTATGGGCTTATATAGAAGCCATGAAAATTTGGCTAGCCCTTCTTGCAAAGAAATTTTGCATATTGGTGATTTTGAGAAAAATGGACTAAATTGTCAAAGTGTGAAAATGCAAGGGCTAAAATGTAAAGTGCCCTAAATCTGTATATGGATTAAATTGAATGAAATGAATGATTGAATGGTTGAAATTGTATTGTATTAGATCAAGAACAAAGAAAATCGAACTTAGATCGGGGGAAGTCCAAAATAGTTGAATAGTCGACTCATTTTATTCGAAATTCGTCCAAGGTAAGTCAAATTACAATTACGTGTTAATTGAAATAAATTCTGCTAATATAAACTGTAATCTGTATTGGATGGCCTTGAGTACCTGTTGAATATCTTTGGAGTAAAGTATGATAATATGTTAATATCTGAAAAGCTCTGTATGTTTCTAAAAAGCTGACATCTGTCTGAGACATCGTGAAAGACCGTGTCTGGGACACAGGGCTCGATTGATATTTACGTATAAGACCATGTCTGGGACATCGGCATCGTATCTGATTTCGTATATGACCCTGTCTGGGATAGAGGCATCGATAGTGAATTACATGTAAGACCACGTCCGGGACGTCGACATTGTACTTGTTTATGAGCATTTATATCGTTTCTAACCCATCTGATGATAGCGTACGAAATCTGAGATTGAGTATATGAAATGTATAACCTATGCAGGTACGTTTGTATCGTACTAAATTTTTGAGTATGAAAAACTCTGTCTCTGTGAAATATGTATGGAAATGAAGCATGACATATATGTAAACAAAGGAGCATGGTTAAGTTTATGAATTATTCTATGAGATGGTTATGAATCTATATGGGTGAATTGTATTTATATGCTTTTGTAGTTAGACCAATTGTATTTGGCTTACTAAGCTCTTTGTAGCTTACTCTGTGTGTTTACTCTCTGTTTTACAGTTATCGTAGCTACTGAAGGCTCGGGGATAGTCGAGGATTGTCACCACACTATCGATCTCATTTTGGTACTTTTGAAGGTGTAAATATTTTAAAGTATGGCATGTATAGGCTAGAAGGTTTATGTCTAGAAGGTTTATGTATTAAGTTTTGAATTGTAAATATAGGTTATACAATGAAAGTTGGCTATCAAATGGATTGTTTATGTTAAATTTTGGTATGGTTTGAATGAATTTTGAATGATGATGAAATAGTTGTAATGAAGCATGTTTTGAGCATGAAATTGGCTGAATATTTTGTATGAATGTTGTTTAATTTGGCTTGTAGGAATGACCCATAAAGGGGTGGCAAATTGGCTTAAACCAAGCCTGCATTGTGCCACACAGCCATAGCACACGGGTGTGTTTGTTGGCCGTGGGCTTTAGTCAGTAGCTAGCTAAGAATCACCCAGTCGTGGTACACGGGTGTGTCTGTTGGTCGTGGGAATAAGTCAGTATATAAGCTTTGTTTTGGCATAGCTGGTTCACATGGGCGTGTCTGATGCTCTTGTGGGGCACATGACCTGGTCACACAGGCGTGTGACCTGTATAGAATTGAAAATTTTTAAAAGTTCTGAACTTTATGAATGTGTTCGATTTAGTCCCGAATGTCTCTTAAAAGTACATTTTAGGTCTCGTAGACCATCTTAGGAGATGATTTCTTATGAAATGATGTTACATGATATCTGTGATTCTGAATTGGTTTGAAATGTTCTGTCTATCTGGTAATGCCTCGTAACCCTAATCCGATGTCGGTTACGGGTTAGGGGTGTTACATGTAGAAATGTCGGTCTAGCTCTCAACTCTGCTAGGATCGAACCATCGTTAGACATAGACAATTGAATATTCATGGCTCCCAAGGCAAACAGTGACTTTTGACTCAGAGCGTCAGCGACTACATTCGCCTTTCCCAGATGGTAGTCGATAATCAGCTCATAATCCTTTATTAGTTCTAACAATCATCGTTGCCGTAAATTTAACTCCTTTTGAGTCATTAAGTACTTAAGACTTTTGTGATAGTGAATACTCAACATTTCCCTCCATACAAATGATGTCTCCAAATCTTCAGCGCGAACACGATGGCTGCCAACTTTAAATCGTGCGTCGGGTAGTTTTTCTCATAAGGCTTTAGTTGTCTCGAAGCGTAAGCTATGACCTTACCTTCTTGCATAAGCATGCACCCCAAACCGTTCAAGGAGGTGTTGCTATATATCACAAACTCCTTGCCCGACTCTAGTTGCACTACAATAGGGCCTCGGTCAGTAAAGTCTTTAATTGCTCGAAACTTTGTTGGCACTTTTTTGTCCATTCGAACTTGACATCTTTTTGCAGCAGTCGTGTCATAGGGGTAGCTATCATAGAAAATCTGTTTACAAACCGCCTATAATATCTAGCCAAACCCAAAAAGCTTCAGACCTCTGTCACATTCTTCGGCGGTTTTCATTCAACAATAGTCGAGATTTTGCTTAGGTCAACTCTAATCCCGTCACCCGACACAATGTGTCCTAGAAATCCAACCTCTTTAAGCCAGAACTCGGTCTTACTGAACTTGGCATACAATTGTTTGTCTCTCAAGGTCTGTAATATAGTTATCAAATGCTTCGCGTGCTCACTCTCATCACGCGAATAGATCAATATGTCGTTGGTAAAGACCACCACGAACTTATCCAAGTACAGTTGAAAAATGCAGTTCATCAAATCCATAAATACTGCCGGAGCATTAGTCAAACCAAAGGGCATGACAAGGAACTCATAATGCTCGTATCTTGTTCGAAATGCGGTTTTCGGTACATCTTGCTCTTTCACCCTTAGCTGGTAGTATCCTGACCTCAAGTCAATCTTGGAAAATACAGTGGCTCCCTTTAACTGATCAAACAGGTCATCGATTCTTGGCAAAGGATACTTGTTTTTCACTGTTACCTTATTGAGCTGTCTATAGTCGATACATAACCTCATCAACCCATCTTTCTTTTTCACAAAGAGCACTGGAGCACCCCACGGGGAAAAGCTCTGTCTTGCAAAGCCCTTTTCAGTTAACTCTTTTAGTTAAACTTTCAACTCCTTTAACTCCGTAAGAGCTATCCTATACAGAGCAATAGAGATGGGTGTCGTACCGGGGACCAACTCGATTCCAAACTCAACTTCCCTCACTGGAGGTAATTCGGGTAATTCCTCCAAAAATACATCCATAAACTCACAAACCACTGGTACTGATTCAATCTTCAACTTAGACACTTGAGTATTCAGTATAAAAGCTAGGTAAGCCTCATATCCTTTCCTCAAATATTTCTCAGCAGTCAAAGATGATACTATTACAGGAAAATTATCCGATTCATCTGGCCGACCTAAAGAACACTTCCATTTTCACATTTCAACTCAATACCTTTTCTCCCATAGTCCATTACGACACTTTGAGAAGTCAACCAATCAATCCCAAGGATTACATCAAATTCATTAAATGACAATAACATCAAGTTAGCTGGAAAACAATGGTCTCTAATTGTCAAAGGACAATTTCTACATATCTGGTCCACTAGTATATGTCTGCCTAAAGGGTTAGACACTTTTATTACAAACTCAGTGGACTCTACTATCATGTTCATACGAGGTATCAATTCCATACATATATAAGAGTGGGTAGACCTCGGGTCAATTAAAGTAACAACAGATATTCCATGGATAGAAAAAGGTACCCGTGAACATGTCAGGAGATTCTGCCTCTTCATGGGCACGAATAGCGTAAATCCTTGTAGGCACTCTACCCTCGGACCTCACTGTAGTATCTTTCGACACACCCCTGCTGGTAGCCCCACTTTCAGAGTTCTTTTGTGGTCTACCTCTTGAAAGAGCACTACTTGCTCTCACATCATGCTTTTTCTCCTTGTCATCTAGCTCGGGACAGTCTCGGATGAAGTGGTACAGAGATCCACATTTGAAGCATCCTCTTTCATTACGTTGGAACTTACCAAAATAGAGCCTACCACATTGCAGACATTCTGGCCTATTTGGCCGAGCACTGCTGACACTTGTGACAGAAGTGATCTAGGCTCTAAAAGTTGTGTTCTGCCGGTTCTTGTTCCTATTCGAGAACCCCACTGAAGCATTCGATCGGGTAGAGAATTCCTTAGATTTCTTAGATGAGGACTGATGCGATTTCCCCATCTGTCTTTTTCTTGAATCCCGCGATTCAATCGCCGCCTTTCTCCTCTCTTTAACCAATTCTTCTGCCTTGCATGCTCTTTCAACGAGCACCACAAATTGTCTTAGCTCTAAGATGCCAACAAATACCCGAATATCCCGAATATCCTCATTTAGACCATCCTCAAACCTTTTAAACATGGCGGCTTCTGAGGACACACACTTCCGTGCGTATTTGCTGAGTTTCACAAACTCACGTTCATACTCCATCACTGTCCTATTGCCTTGCTTTAAGTCTAAAAATTCCTTCCTCTTTTGGTCTATAATCCTCTGGCTAGTATACTTCTTTTGGAACTCTTCCTAAAAGAATTCCCAAGTTACTCTCTCTCTCTCTCAGCACCACAGACACGAGAGTGGTCCACCACTAGTAGGCTGAATCTCCCAAGAGTGATACAACACATTTCACGCACTCCCAATTGTGCATGACAGTTCATCAAATACCCTGATGGTATTTTCTAGCCAAAACTCTACTTTCTCCGGGTCGTCATCTAAGTTAGCCCTAAATTCCTCGGCCCCTTGCTTCTTAATCTTGTCTACCGGAGGCTTCTCCCTCCTGATCAAGTCCACACCTTGAGGAGCTACCGGGGCATACTGAGGGATCGGAGGAGGTGGGGGAGGTGAAGTGTTCGGATTCGCATGAATGAACTATGTATACCAAGCATCCATCATTCAGAGGCAGGCTTCTCTAGCCTCTCCGCCCTGGCTTATAGTCATGGGCTCGCTCTCAACTGGTGTGGTCCCCTCGGCAAGAGCCGGTGCGTTACTCTTCACGTCATCCGCCGTGGCTCTATCAGGATCCATTTACTATATAAAAATATAATTTATAATCATCAGAAGTCGTCACATTATCAATATAGAATTATGGCATGTATAGCTAGACTCGTACTCTCGCTAGGTTAGTCCTAGAACTGAATAAACCATAGCTCTGATACCACTAAATGTAACACCCTATACCCGTAACCCACGCCGGAACTGAATATGAGACATTACTTAACTCGATCTCACGCAGACAAACGTTCTCCAAGTCACCGAGACTTTATCAAAATTAGAACTTTTTCAATTTCTACATAAAACTTCTTATTATAGGTCTACGAGCCCTAAATTGACCATTGAAAGCTATTCGGGATCAACCCGGGTCCTTAAACCTTCTATAGAAAATTTAACTTTGAAACAGGGTACAAGCCCGTGTAGAGGGGCAATACGCTCGTGTTCTCCACTTGTGTGGAAATAATTCAAAATGCACACCTACAGGGGTTTTCACATGGCCTGGCACACACCCTTGTCCCTGGCCCATGTCCTTCATACGGCCATGACGCGCCCGTGTCCTAGCCTGTGTGCAAAAATATGGACATTCTATTTCTGACGCCAGCATCCCCAAAATATCACACGGCCAATGCACTCGCTCGTGTACTAGGCCGTGTCCATCACACGGCTGAGACAAACGGTCGTGTCTCTGCCCATGTGTTTACTATCATGCATACTGACTTGAAATTTTTACGTGCAGGGGACACACGGCAGGACCACACGTCCATGGGGCAGACTGTGCATCACACACGGTCTAGACACACACCCGTGTGTCTACCCATGTGGACAATATAAGGCTATTTACCAAGCCTATTTGCCACTCTTACTTACACAACCTGAATAATAGCAACCACAATCAATATAAGACTAACCCAAGCAACCAAATCAGCCACAATAAACAACATTCCATGTGTGCATTTTACTCTTTTATGAAGATAACATCTTTGTATATAAATCAAAATGAACATTAACCATCATTCGAGGCTTAATACAAAATGAGAGATTTATCCCAAGCCAACACATTTGGCCAAAATGATAATGACACAAAACACAAGCCTAGTTCCCTATACACGCCATATTCAAAAGTATAAATCAAACTATACTGAATTCTTTGATTGATAGTGTGATTGATATCTCTAACTTTCGTTGATCCTTAATCTAGATAGGCGACACTATGAAAAGAATGGAGAAGGAGAGGGAGTAAACATAAAGCTTAGTAAGTTGTACATAAATAAATTTACAACATAACTTTACCATTTATCAACAAGCTCATAATATACAATTGGGCATAAGTAACACTTACTCATCAATATTCAGTACACATCGTATATCATAAAATTGGGTTCATATTCTATATATACCAAACAGGTACATGTACCACTCACAACTCGATTATACTTTCCTAGTTAACTTTAAATCATACTTTCACCGTTGAACCATATGAAACATTATCGGATACTCATTTAGCTTCAAATATGGGGTAAGACATCAACGCCATATCCCAGACATGGTCTTACACAAGTCCTAGTATATCTATGCCAATATCATGTCCCAGACATGGTCTTACACTAACACATCTTGTAGCCGATGCATGTCCCAGACATGTCTTATACTAGCATATGTCTCGAGGCCGATGCATGTCCCAAACATGTCTTACACTAGCACTCGTCTCAATGCCGATGCCATGTACCAGACATGGTCTTACACTTGCTCTCATAATAAGGCCGATGCATGTCCCAGACATGTCTTACACTAGCTCACAATAGCCTACATGTTATGGCATGAATGTCTGATTTATTTCCTAGGTTTAAACGGGAACACTACTATCTTTATTACCATCATGCTTTCTCAATCCCACAATAAAGCAATTCATGCTATATTAACCTCAAGTACAATTCAACACATACATTAACATTGTAGTTGTATTATGTACATACAACTTACCTCGGATTACAAAATGTGGCGACTAGTCGATTTAGTCGATTTGCTTGGCTTTCCCCCGGTCTAGGTTTGGATTCGGTATTTCTTGATCTATAATAACAAAATGCAGTTATTTAGTCGCTTTATCAATCTAGGCACTCTACAATTCATAATTGGGCAAAATGACCAATTTGCCCTTAGACTTTTTCAAAATAACCATTTTACCCCTAAGCCCGAAAATTGATTTTTATCAAATTTCTTCATATATTAAGCCTAGCCGAACTCTTTTTACTCTTATAGCAACTCAAAATTCCTACTATTTCACATACTTAACTTCTATTTTACAACTCATGTAAAATAGTCCTTTTAGGTGTTTTCATGCTAACACCTTTCACAAAAGTTGTTCATAACACACCCAAGACCTATTTTCTTTCATAAAAACTCAGCAAACATTACAAATCCTTTCATGGAAAAACCCTACACTCTTGATCATTTTGCAAAATAGTACCCTTATTTGAAAGCTCATGCTTCAAGGGTTTCAAAAATGCAAAAATCATCAACAAAAAGTATGTAAATCACTTACTTGTAAGAGAAATAAGTTTCTGAAATTTTTGAAGCTCAAAATCCCTAAAAATGGCTAAAAAAATTGGTGGAGAAGAAATGGGAAATAGAATGATATCATCTTTCTTTTATTTTATTTCTATTTTAGTCAAATTAGCCACCAAACCCACCAAACTTGGACTTTTTGACCGAATTACCTCCTAGGGCCGGCCATTCACAATCTTAGGGTTTAATTTCCCTTTAAATACCCCCAATTTAGGTTCTCTAGCTATTTGGCACTTTTAGCTATCAAAATAGGACTTTTGCATTTTATGCGATTTAGTCCTTTTCTCAATTGAGCTTACGAACGCCAAAATTAACTCACCAAAATTTCCATGCATTCATATAATCATGTTATAACATAAAAATAATTGTAAAATAATTTATTCGACTCTGGATTTGTGGTCCCGAGACCACTATTTTGACTAGGCCTTAAATCGGGCTGTTACATGTTTCATATTTAAATGGACTCAATTTACGTCCTAGGAAAAATTAACATTTTTCCTTAACTTTTCTATAAATTTTGATTTTATCCCTAGGCCCGAAAATGAAACTTGTGCAAATTACTCCCTATTCCAAGCCTAATCTGTAACAACTCGATTTTGGGCCTAGTAGAAACAATGGTTTCGAGACCACAAATCATATGTAGAAAATTTTTTTTATTAAAATTTTATGGTCTATAGTTTTATAGATTGATTTTGTGAAAATTTCATTCGAAAATTTTGACATTTGAGCACTCAATGTAGAAAAAAGGACTAAATTGTAAAAAGTGCAAAAGTTGAGTTCTACATGCTAAAGGAGTCTAATTGTTATGAGATTTTAAATTGAAGGTCCTTAGATGGTAATTAGACCATTTGTTAAGTTAGTGGACAAAAATGGACATGAGGTAAGAGAAATTTCATGTTTTATAAAAAGGGCATTTTGGTAATTTGTCAATTAAAGAAAATAAGTAAAATAAAAGCAAAATTTAGTCCATCATCTTCTTGCTTGGCCAAAACTTGAAGGGAGAAGACATAGCTAGGGTTTTTCCACTTTTCAAGCTCGATTATCAAGAAAAATGAGGTTCAGACCTAGATCGGGGGAAAAACAAAGTGTTTGATGATTAGGGCCCATTTTTACTATTTTTGTACTGAAAAATGATAAACTTATTCAGAAAATTCTTCATGAAGCATATAATGGTTGTTTATCTGTGCATCCGGGTAGTACAGAAATGTATAATGATTTAAAGAAATTGTATTGGTGTTCAGGTATGCAACGAGATATTTTAGAGTTTGTTTTGAGATGTTTGATTTGTCAACAAGTGAAAGCTAGACACCAAGTACATTCGGGTTTACTTCAGCCAGTGATGGTACCTGGGTGGAAGTGGGATAGGATTACTACGGACTTCATAACTGGGTTGCCTTTGACTTCGAAAAGAAAGATGTCATCTGGGTTGTTGTTGATAGATTAGCGAAATCAACTCATTTTATTCCAGTATGTACTGACTACTCACTTGATAAGTTAGCCAAATTATATATTTCTGAGATTGTGAGATTGCACAGAGTGCCTATTTCTATTATTTTGGATAAAGATCCGAGGTTCACTTCGAGATTTTGGAAGAAATTACAAGAGGCTTTGGGTACAATGTTGAACTTTAATACAACATTTCATCCGCAAATCGATGGTCAGTCTAAAAGAATGATTTAGATACTCGAAGATATGCTTCGCTGTTGTGTTTTAGAGTTCGAAGGTTGTTAGGTACAAATATCAACCATTGGTTGAATTTGCTTATAACAACAGTTTTCAGTCGAGTATAAAGATGGGGCCATATGAGGCATTGTATGGCTGTAAGTGTTGAACTCGATTGTACTGGATTGAGCTCAGTGAGAGACAGATTTATAGGTTAATTTGGTTAGAAAAACCGAAGAAAAAGTAAAGGTAATCTTTGATTGCTTGAAAGCTGCTTTAGATCGGCAAAAGTCATATGCAGATTTGAAAAGAAAAGATATTGAATTTCAAATCTGTGATAAAGTATTTCTGAAAGTATCTCCATGGAAGAAGATTCTTAGATTTGGTCGTAAAGGCAAGTTGAGTCCATGATTCATTGGGCCGTATGAAGTTATTGAAAGAATAGGGCCAGTGGCACATCGGTTAGCTTTACCAATAGAGTTGGAAATGATCTATAATGTGTTTCATGTGTCGATGTTGTGACGATGCCATTCTAATTTCACCGACAGAAGTTGAGATTCGACCTGATATGACGTACGGTGAAGAACCGGTCAAGATTTTAGCTCAAGAAGTTAAATAGTTGAGAAATAAAAGTATAGCCTTAGTGAAAGTTTTACCTTAGTGAAAGTTTTATGGCAATGAAACGGGGTCGAAGAGGCTACGTGGGAACCTAAGGAGGCTATGAGAAAATAATACCCAAACCTATTTTCTGGTAAGATTTTCAGGGACGAAAATCCCTAAAGGGGGGAGAGTTGTAACAACCCAATTTTGGGCCTAGTCGGAACAGTGGTTTCGGGACCATGAATCTAACATAGAAAAACTAGTTTTTATTACATTTTTATGCTCTATAGTTTTATGGAATGATTTATTGAAAATTTCGTTAGAAAATTTTGACGTTTGAGAACTCAATTTAGCAAAAAGGACTAAATTGTAAAAAGTGAAAAAGTTGAGTTCTAATGCTAGAGGTGTCTAATTGTTATAAAATTTTAAATTGAAGGTCCTTAGATGGTAATTAGACCATTTGTTATGTCAGTGAACAAAAATGGACATGAGGTAAGAGAAATTTCATGTTTTTTAAAAAGGGTATTTTGGTAATTTGTCAATTAAAGACAAAATAAGTAAAATAAAAGTAAAATTTAGTCCATCTTCTTCTTCATTGGCTGAAACTTGAAGGAAGAAGACATAGCTAGGGTTTTTCCGCTTTTCAAGCTCGATTATCAAGAGAAACGAGGTTCGAACCTAGATTAGGGGAAAAACAAAGTGTTTGACGATTAACTCCTATTTCTACTATTTTTGTACCGAGGTAAGTTCGTATGCAGATAATGCATTGTTTTAATTATGTTTTAAATGCTTTATTATTGTATGAATTGTGATTGACCGTTGGACTTATTCGACAAAGTTTCGACAAGTGTGAAATCCTGGTTGAACCTTATGAATAGATAGGATACAAATGTCATGACATGAGGATTACTAGGATTACGTGTAAGACCATATCTTGGATATGGCATCAATATTAGACTTCGTGTAAGACCATAGCTGGCTATTGGCATCGATACGAGATTACATGGAAGACCATATCTGGGATATGGCATTGGTATAGTACTGTGTGAATGAGATTCCCAAGTATCCTTTAGTATTCCAAGTGGTTTAGCGGGAAATTCAATGGGTTATTTAACAAGTATGTCAAAGATGAATTGTGTGTAAATCCAATTCGAGATGAAACAGGTATGTACGTAAAACTTGTAACAGTCCAGTTTAGACCCTAGTCGGAATAGTGGTTTCGGGACCACAATCTGAGTAAAAAAATTTTGATATTATTTTTCGTGTTTATTATATGTGAATTGACATGTGTGAAAGTCTCGTATAAAAATTTAATTGTTTGTGTGCTTAGTTTGATAAAAGGACCTAATTGTGTGAAATGAAAAAGTGGCTTTCTATTTGTTAAAGTGCTTATTTGATATTTCTTTGTGAATGAAAGGTCCTTATGTTGCAATTGGACCATTAACAAGGTTAATGGACATTAATGGCCTTAATATATGTGATTTTATAATGTTTTATTAAAGGAAAAATTGGTAAAATAAATAATTATGTTAATTAAAATAAACTAAAAGCATGAAATAAGCCATTATGTGTTCATCCATAGCCGAAATTAGCAAAGAAAAAGAAGAATAAAAAGCTTTTAGGGTTTAACTAAATAGTTTGAGGATTAAGGTATGTGTTTTGATCCGTTATTGATAATTTTTATGTTTTTGTGATCGTTGCTTAGTAAACTATCAAGCCCATGTTTGAATTTCTAAAATTGTTGATGATTTTGAGTTAAGCCGTTGATGAAATTGTGAGTTTTATGAAGTTTGATGTTAGTAAATGGAAGATATGTGTTAGATTACTAAATTTTATCTTTTAATTTTTGATGAATTTGAGTAATTTGGACTAAATTGTAAAAAGAAGTTATTGAGGGACTAAAGTGTGAAATAAATGAAACATATGGGCTTATATGAATACAATGGGAATTCGGCCTAACATAGGCATATGGAAATTATGTGTATTTTGTGATTTTGTGAATTAAGGACTAAAGTGTTAAAATGTGAAAATGTGAGGGTTAATTTATAAATTTCCCTAAATGTGTGTTTTTGGATTGATTTGAATGATTTGGTGAATAGAAGAGTTAAATTAGAATTTATATAGATCAAGAATAAAAGAAAATGGAATTAGATCGGGGGAAATCGAAAGTCGTCGAGTAGTCGACTCCGTTCGTACGAATCCGTACGAGGTATGTCTATATACAAATAAATGTATTTGAAATGGTTTATTTATGGTTATATGATATTGAACAATGATGAATGGCTTTATGCCTTGAATATGAGATATCCAAGAAAGTATCGACAAAGTTCAACCGTTTGAAAAGTCCAGTACGAACCTTAGGAATAGTTAGGATACATATGTCATGACATACGATCCGATATGTGTTCTTGTGTAAGACCACGTCTGGGATGTTGGCATCGACTTATGATTTATGTGTAAGACCATGATTGGGACATCGGCATCAAATTTGATTTCGTATAAAACCCTATTTAGGATAGTGGCATCGATATTTGATTACATATAAGACCACGTTTGGAGCGTTGGCATTGTACGAGTTATCTGAGCTATCCGCATATCCTTATGATTCCGAGCGGTTCAATGGGCATTCTGAGAAACGAATGATTAAATAAGATGTGTATCCGATTTAGGCGCATTTCAAATGTATACTATGTTTGAGAATAAAAGGTAAGTATATGTACAAATGATGATATGTGTTATAAGTATGAGAAAATATGCTATATGTGTAAATCAATTGGAAATATGTGAAATGTATATGAACTATGTGGTTTGAGATAGTATTTGGCCATGGAGTATTTGTAATTTGATGATGCTTTCATGTTTTACTGATAAGTTTATTTGTATATGGCTTACTAAGCTTTTGAAAGCTTACTTTGTGTGTGTTTGCATTGTTTTATAGATATCAAAGCTACTGGGAGCTCGAGGATCATCGAGGATCATCACCACACTATCGAAATCTAATTTGGTATGTTTTGAAAGTGTAAATATTAAAGTATGGCATGTAAAGGCTATAAGTATGTGGATATGTTTGGTAATGTTTATATTTAGCAATGTGATATGGCTTGGTTTTGGTTGTGTAAGTGAATGTGTTTTTGGTATCAATTATGTGATGCAAAGTTGCTATTATGAGGTGTTTTTGATTGGCCAAAAGAATTGGTCAATTTGGTAAGTTTTTGGTATATGTTTGATCGCGGGCTTGGTAAAATTTGGCATGAGAATGAATGAGGTAAATTGATGTTACAAATCATATGTTTTGGTATGTCTTTGGCTTATGAATGTTATGTTTTGATTTGTGAACTATGAATGAAATAGGTTGATGAATAAATGATATGAATGATATACGATTTGGGTTTGAAATTGGTTAAAAGTATGATGCTTTAGATGCCTATTTGATGCTTGTAGGAAGGACCCTTAATGGGTGGCATTTTGGCCTTACAAATGGCCTATTTTTTCCCATACGGGTAGGGACATAGGTGTGTGTCTTAGCCGTGTTACTCAATGGCCATTTCGGAATGAGCCTGGGCAGACTACAAGGTCGCACACATGGGTTTGTGCTAGGCCGTGTGGCCAAGTTAATTTTGAGCACGGGCTAGACACACTAGCGTGTGACTAGCCATGTGATCCAAGTCAGTAGCCTCCCTAATTTTCACATGGCCTGGCATACGAGCATGTCTTATGGCCGTGTGGATAAGTCAGCATGTATGCCCTATTTTTCCATGGCCTAGACACTTGGGTGGGTCTAATGCCGTGTGAGGCACACGGCTTGTTCACACGGGCGTGTGACTTGTACAACTTTGAAAAATATTTAAGTTTTCGAAAAATTTTGTATGAGCTCAGTTTAGTCCCGACCCCTTTCTAATGCATGCTTAAGGTCTCGATGACCAATATAAGAGACTCTATGGTAATGTTTGACCATGAATGTGAATGATGTATATGAATTGTTTGTAAAATGTTTCGATTTGTCCAGTAACACTTTTAACCCTAATCTGATGACGGATATGGGTTAGGGGTGTTACATTTGGTTGGTATTAGAGCTACAGTTTATTCGATTCTAGTACTAACATAGCGTATGTGAGTCTAGCTATACATGCCATATTTATGAACTACGATAGTGTGATGAATCCTGACAATGAAAATGGGTTTTTATATTGTAAATGGATCCCGAACTAGCCGTAGCTGACGATGTCGAAAGTAATGCGCTTGCTCCTGCGCAAGGGGCGGTGCCATTTGGCTCTAGACCGGCTATGAGTAGCCATGATGGAGAGGCGAGACAAACCCTCTATCAGATGATGAATGATTGGTTCAACCAATATATTCGAACTAATCTTACTGTTCAAAAACCCCCAACCCGACTAATCCTCCTCAAGTCTCTGCTATGCCACAAGCTAATCCGACTCAGTTAAATAAGGCTTCAGTTTCCAAAATTAGAAAATATGGGGCCGAAGAGTTCCGTGCTACTTTTAATGATGATGCTGAGAGAGCCGAGTTCTGGTTAGAGAACACGATACGAGTGTTTGATGAATTATCATTGACTCTAGATGAATGTATAAAATGTGCCGTTTCACTTTTGAGAGACATGGCGTATCATTGGTGGAAGACATTGATATCTGTGGTTCTGAGGGAACGAGTCACTTGGGATTTCTGTCAAGTTGAATTCAGGAAGAAATACATCAGTTAGAGATTTATTGATCAGAAACACAAAGAGTTTCTTGAGCTTGAACAAGGCCGTATGTTTGGTACAAAATATGAGCGAGAATTTGTGAGACTGAGTCTGTAACACCCCGTACCCGAGTCCGTTACCGGAGTCGAACACAAGGTGCACACAGACTTAACTTAATTGTTTCACAGTCCATAAAAATTTTTTTTTCCAGACTAGCTGGTTACTGCATCACTGTCGCCTTAAAAATCATATCTTGAGTTTTAAAGCTTGAAAATAAGTTTCGTAAATTTTCCCTGAAACAAGACTCATAAGTCTATCAACATATTTTTTTCTAGAATTTTTGGTCAGGCCAATTAGTACAGTTTATTAGTTAAAGTCTCCCCTAATCCAGGGTTTGACTACACTGACCTTCACGCATTACGAATTGGATATCTCCCTGTACAGGGATTCAATACTGATACCGTTTGTTTCCATAGAAACTAGACTCATAGCGGAATCTATACATATATGGAATGACTCCTAATTATCTCTGGTTAATTTACAATTAATTTCCAAAGTCGGAACAGGGGATCCAGAAACCATTCTGGCCCTGTTTCACGAGAACTTTAATATCTCTTAACATATAACTCATATGACCGTTTCGTTTCTTCCATATGAAAGTAGATTCATCAAGGTTAATTTAAATAATTTATTCACTATTTAATACCATTCCTACTATTTTTAGTGATTTTTCACATCCACATCACTGCTGCTGTCAGATTCGCCTTTAAGGTAGGCTTTACCTATTTCATGATTTCCAAGATTCAATTGGCCCTTTTGCATACATAGCACAAAGTGTGATCATGATTAACCATTCCAATGGCTAATCGTTTCAAAACAATTCCATACCTCATAATGATCAACATACAAACGATTATAGTACTATGCTAAGCATATATAAGCCATTTTCGCATGGCTATCCAAGTTTACACAAAACCGAAAGGTACATGTCCTACAACAAAAGGGTAGACCTATACATGCCATTTCAAAGTTCAACCAAAATTGTACCAAAATGGGGGCTTTGATAGTGTGGATGACTTCGACTTCGATGATCCCGAATCCGATAGCTAACGAGCAAAATCTATAAAAAAGAGAGCCAAAGCAGCGGGTAAGCATTTTAATGCTTAGTAAGTCTCAAGTAATGAAATCAGCTTTGACTAAAGTATTACATTTACATAACTAAATGAATCACTTTATTAATACACATTCTCATAATCATACTTACTTCACATTACTGACCCTTATGTTTATACACAAAAGAACAACTTAGCCAAAGGCGGTAGCTCGTTTATCAACCGGCGAATACTTACTTGTAAGGACTCAACTAATTCAAGCACATATGAACATACCCCATTGCTGGAATTTTCACAAGTGTATAAACTGAAATTTTACAGCAAGATTGCTCATTTCGAATCACGTACCTTGGATTTAACCGGATATAACCACAAGCACAAGCGCCTTGGTCTTAACCGGATTTGGTAACTTGCACAATTGCCTTGGTCTTAGCCGGATATAACAACTCGCACAATGCCTTGGTCTTAGCCGGATATAATCACTAGCATAAATGCCTTGAGGACTTAGCAGGGTATCATTCAAATGCTCATGTACACATATATCGATAATCACGACACATCCATATTTCATTTTCGTTACTAAGGCTCAAACACAAAATATTTATCAAACCTTTACAATTTCGGCTCAATAGCCACACACAAGGAGCATGATTTCAATATAATTCAAGTAGGGTCATTACTCGAAGACTTACCTTGGATGTTGTCGAGCAATTTCGACGGCTACTCGACTACTTTTTCCTTCCCTTTATCGGATTTAGCTCCCTTTGCTCTTGAGCTTAATTTGACAAATAAATTGATTTAATCATTTGAGCATCGAAGAGGAATTCAAGGTACTTAGCCAATATATATACTCATTAGGCATCAAAGTCGCATATGTACGAAATCATGAATCGAACTCAACACATTAGTTAATATTCCTCTTAGCGAATTTTCTAAGCCAAGAATAGGCATCAATATGCTTGCCTCTAACCGAATGCATGCACACCAATTCCCCTCATGTGGCGAATATGCATGTCCATGTTGAGGCCAATTATACACTTAATACCCCACAAAACAGCATACATTTTACTAACTAACGATTCCATATTGTAATTCAATACGCATCAATCATTTACTCCATAACCGAAACACCATCATATGTAATTATATGCCTTGAGATAGTATATATGTCATACCAATACATCATGTGCAAACATATATATATATATGCAAGAGCCGAATCATAAGGATGACTATGACTATCTCATATATTTTCATTATGGCGAATGCTCCTTCTACCCCATTTACCTTCACAAAGCATGAACTTCATCATCCAACTTACAAGCTTACAATGTCATGAAGTTTAACCTCATAGTATCTATCAAACTCTCACTCAAAAGTGCTAAAACAATATTCAATAATCATCAATCCACCATCACATGCACCATTACAAAGCTTCACTTTTAGCATGCAAATGATATCAACACAACCTCACCTTAGCGAATATCATCTCCATGACATAGTAAGGATTTGAACCATGGCTAGTTAGAACTCAAGCTAACTACTAAAATATACATGAATCTCATGGCAAAACATCAAACTTACCTTAATAGTGACCTAGGATAGCCGAATGCTTCACTCCCTTCTTCCCTTTTTCCTTCAATTTTCGGCCAAAAGATGTTCAAGGATGAACACACACATTATTTTTCTTCTTTGTATTTTCTCTCTAGTTTTGGCTCAAAGAAAGGATGAACAAAATTTTTTCTTTCTTTCCCTCAACTCACGGCAATGGGGAGGAGAAGCCTTCACACACACATTTTTTTTCATTTTTATTACCCATACACCTTAGTTTAATGTTTCGCCTAATGCACCAACAAAACATGTCTATGACATGTTTTGCCCATCCTCCTTGTCATGGCCGGCCACCACTTATAAAAGAGGGTATTTGACATGCAAGACCATTGTTTTGCATGCATGCTTTAATTAGTCATCACACATTTCCCTATCCTACTTTCAAAGTTTACTACTAGGTCCTTTTTAGTGAAATTCACATTTATAATCCTAAATCAAATCATCAAAAATGTCACACACGAATTAACACATATCATAGGCATCAAAATGAACATTAAATTATTTTTATGCCTCGGTTTTGTGGTCCCGAAACCACATTCCGACTAGGGTCAATTTTGGGCTGTCACAGAGTCAGTATGCACGAGAATGTGTTTCGATAGAAGCAATTATGTGCAAGAGATTTGAGGCTGTCTTGAATGAAGACATCAAATTACTAGTCGGGATTTTAGAGATAAAAGAGTTTGTAGTGCTTGTTGAATGAGCATGTAAAGATGAAAACTTGGGAAAGAGAAAAGAAAAGGCGATTTAGAAGCTAGAGATGTGAGAAAGAGATCCACAAGTAAATCATTTTAGTCTACGTAAAAGAAATTTCGATATGCTTTCAGCAGTTCAAAGGCTAATGTGGGACATTCGGGTAGAGATCGTGCTAGATCACATTTGAGCTTTAGAGCTCCAGCTACTTCTGTTGCTAGTGTTGGAAATGTCTAATCCGATCGACCTGAGTGTAAACACTATGGTAAAAGACATCCCGACAATTGTAGATTGTATGATCGAGCTTGTTTCAAATGTGGATCTTTAGATCATTTTATTCGAGATTGCCTTGAGTCTGTTGAGCAAGAGATTGTGCAAAATCTGAGGCCAAGTGGCAATGCATCTCGTGGTAGACCTCCCAGAAATACGGGTAATGTGAATGGTAGCTAGAAGGGAACTAAAGATACTGCTGTTCGATCTGAGGCTAGAGCACTTGCCAGAGCCTATGCCATTCGAGCTCGTGAGGAAGCTTCGTCTCCGGATGTTATAACTGGTACTTTCACACTTTATGATACTTCTGTGATTGCTTTGATAAATCCTAGATCAATGTATTCATATATATGCATGAATTTAGAATCCAGTAAGACTTTTCCTGTAGAGTCTACTAAATTCGTGATTAAAGTATTGAACCCCCTAGGAAAAAGTGTCTTAGTTGACAAAATCTGCAAGAATTGTCCGTTAAAGTTTCGAGACATTTGTTTTCCGACTGATCTGATGTTATTATCCTTTAATGAGTTTGATATAATTTTGGGTTTAGATTGGCTAACTTTGCACAATGCTATTGTGAATTGCAAACGAAAAACTATTGATTTGAGATGCAAGAATGATGAAATTGTCCGAATTGAATCTAGTGATTTGAATTGGTTACCAGCTGTGATTTCGTCAATGAAAGCTCCGAGTATTGTGAGAAAAGGTTGTGAAGCTGATTTTACCTATGTGATTGATTCGAAAGTGTCAAAAAAGAAAATTGACTCAGTGCCTGTTGTCTGTGAATTCCCTGATGTGTTTCTTGAAGAACTTTTGGGAGTACCTCCGATCCGAGAAGTTGAATTTGGCATTGAGTTAGCATCGAAAACTACTCCGATTTCGATAGCTCTGTATAGAATGGCTCCAACTGAATTAAAGGAATTAAAGTCTCAGTTGTAAGGGTTGACCGATAGAGGGTTTGCTAGACTTAGTTTCTCATCTTGGGGTGCTCCTGTTCTGCTTGTGAAGAGAAAGACGGCACGATGAGAATGTGTATTAATTATCGTTAGTTGAATAAAGTGACTGTAAAGAATAAATATCCTCTGCCCAAAATTGACGATTTGTTTGACCAGTTGAAAGGAGCTATCGTGTTTTTAAAGATAGATCTCAGATCGAGATACTATCAGTTGCAAGTAAAAGATGCAGATATTCTGAAAACTACTTTCTGAATGAGTTATGGACACTATGAGTTTTTAGTTATGCTTTTTGGATTAACGACTGCACCTACTATTTTTATGGATTTGATGAACAGAATTTTTAGACTGTATTTAGATCGATTTGTTGTCATATTCATTGATGACATATTGATTTATTCGTATGATGAATTCGAGCATGCTGAGCATCTAAAAATAGTGCTACAGACTCTGCGAGATAAGTAACTGTATGCGAAGTTTAGCAAATGTGAATTCTGGTTGCGAGAGGTCAGTTTTCTGGGCCATATAGTGTCAGCATCAGGTATCCAAGTTGATCCGAGCAAAATTTTAGCTATTTTAGATTAGAAGCCTTCGAGAAATGTTTCTGAAGTCCGCAGTTTTCTGCAACTTTTTGGTTATTACTGATGGTTTGTAAAAGGCTTTTCAATGATTGCAACTCCATTAATGAAATTGCTTCAAAAATATGTGAATTTTGAATGGTCTGAAAAGTGCCAGAAAAGCTTTGATCAGTTGAAAACCCTATTGACTAAAGCTCCAGTGTTAGTACAACCCGAACCGGGTAAAGAATTTGTGATCTACAGTGATGCTTCGTTGAATGGTTTGGGATGTGTTTTGATGCAGGAAGGCAAAGTCATTGCTTATGCTTTGAGATAGTTAAAGTTGCACGAAAAGAGCTATCCGACGCACGATCTGGAATTAGTTGCGATTGTGTTTGCTTTGAAAATTTGGCGCCACTATCTGTTTGGCGAGAAATGTTAAGTTTATTCCGATCACAAAAGTTTGAAATATCTGATGGTGACTTAGAAAGACTTGAACTTGCGACAAAGAAGATGGCTAGAACTATTGAAAGATTATGAGCTTGTTATTGATTATCATCCGGGAAAAGTAAATGTTTTTACTGATGCTTTGAATCGAAAGTCACTGTTTGCATTACGTGCCATGAATACTCATTTAGCTTTGTTCGATGATGGTTCAGTTTTAGCTGAATTGAAAGTGAGACCTTTGTTCTTACAATAGATTATTGAAGCTCAGAATGTTGATAATGAGATAATAGCAAAACGAGCTCAGTGTGATTTAGATACTGATTCAGAATTCAGAATTGATAAAGATGATTGTTTGAAATTCCAAGATCGAATTTGTGTTCTAGAAAATTCAGAGTTGATTCAAATGATTTTGAACAAAGCTTACAACAGTCGTTTATCTGTTCATTCGGGTAGTACTAAAATGTATAATGATTTGAAACAACATTATTGGAGGTTTGGAATGAAAATAGATATTTCTAACTTTGTTTTGAGATGTCTGATCTATCAGCAAGTTAAAGCTGAACATCAGTTGCCATCTGGTTTGTTACAACCGATTATGATTCCCGAATGGAAATGGGATAGAGTGACGATGGATTTTGTTTTGGGTTTGCCTCTATCTCCGAGAAAGAAAGATGTGATCTGGGTTCTAGTTTATCGATTGACGAAATTAGCTCATTTTATTCTGGTACGATTCAATTACTCGCTTGATAAATTAGCTGAGTTATACATTTTTGATATTGTGAGATTGCACGGTGTGCCATTATCTATTGTGTCAGACAAAGAATCGAGATTCACATCACAATTTTGGAAGAAATTGCAAGACGCTTAGGGTACAAAATTGCACTTCAGTACTGGTTTTCACCCGCAAACGGATGGTCAATCCGAACGAATTATTCAGAACTCGAGGATATGTTAAGATGTTGCATTCTTGAGTTTCAAGGTTCGTGGGAACAGTATTTTCCATTGATTGAATTCGCATACGATGATAGTTTTCAATCGAGTATTAAAATGGTACTGTATGAAGCCTTATATGGTCGCAAATGCCATACACCTTTGTATTGGACTGAGCTCAGTGAGAATAAGATACACGGGGTTGATTTGATAAAAGAGACTGATTAGAAAGTAAAAATGATCTGAAATAGTCTGAAAGCAGCTTCCGATCGTCAGAAATCATATGTAGATTTAAAACGAAAAGATATTGAATTTGAGATCGGTGACAAAGTGTTTTTGAAAGTATCTCTGTAGAAGAAAGTACTTCTATTCGATAAAAAAGGCAAATTGAGTCTGAGGTTCATCGAGCCATATGAGATTATTAAGCATATCGACAGGTTGCTTATCAATTATAATTGCCACCTGAGCTAGAAAAGATCCACAATGCATTTCACGTATCGATGCTTCGATGATACAGATCTGATCCCTCGCATGTGATTTCTCCATCTGAGATTAAGATTCAGTCCAATATGACTTATGAAGAAGAACCGATCCGTATCTTATCTCACGAGGTTAAAGAAATGCAAAATAAGAAAATTCCTTTAGTAAAATAATGTGGCACCGACACAGTATTAAAGAGGCTACGTGGGAGCTTGAAGATTTTATGAACGGTAATATTCGAATCTGTTCAACGGTAAGATTTTCGGGGACAAAAATCCCTAAGGGGGAGAGTTGTAACAGTCCGGTTTAGACCCTAGTCAAAATAGTGGTTTCGGGACCACAAATTTGAGTTAAAAAATATTTTAATATTATTTTTCGTGTTTATTTTATGTGAATTGACATGTGTGAAAGTCTCGTGTGAAAATTTAATCGTTTGTGTGCTTAATTTGATAAAAGGACCTAATCGCGTGAAATGTAAAAGTGGCCTTCTATTTGTTAAAGTGCTTATTTGATATTTATTTGTGAATGAAAGGTCCTTATGTTGCAATTGGACCATTAACAAGGTTAATGGACATTAATGGCCTTAATATATGTGATTTTATAATGTTTTATTATAAGGCCAAATTGGTAAAATGAATAATTACGTTAATTAAAATAAACTAAAAGCATGAAATAAGCCATTATGTGTTCATCCGTAGTCAAAATTAGCAAAGAAAAAAAAGAAGAAAAAGCTTTTAGGGTTCGGCTAAATAATTTGAGGATTAAGGTATGTGTTTTGATATGTTTTTAATAATTTTTATGTTTTTGTGATTGTTGCTTAGTAATCTATCAAGCCCGTGTTTGAATTTCTAAAATTGTTGATGATTTTGAGTTTAGCCATTGATAAAATTATGAGTTTTATGAAGTTTGATGTTAGTAAATGGAAGATATGTGTTAGATTACTAAGTTTTGTCTTTGAATTTTTGATGAATTTCAGTAATTTGGACTAAATTGTAAAATGGATATTTTCAGGGACTAAAATGTGAAATAAATGAAACATATGGGCTTATATGAATACAATGGGAATTCGGCCTAACATGGGCATATGGAAATTATGTGTATTTTGTGATTTTGTGAATTAAGGACTAAAGTGTTAAAATGTGAAAATGTGAGGGTTAATTTATAAATTTCCCTAAATGTGTGTTTTTGGATTGATTTGAATGATTTGGTGAATAGAAGAGTTAAATTAGAATTTATATAGATCAAGAATAAAAGAAAATGGAATTAGATCGGGGGAAATCGAAAGTCGTCGAGTAGTCGACTCGTTCGTACGAATCCGTACGAGGTATGTCTATATACAAATAAATGTATTTGAAATGGTTTATTTATGGTTATATGATATTGAACAATGATGAATGGCTTTATGCCTTGAATATGAGATATCCAAGAAAGTATCGACAAAGTTCAACCGTTTGAAAAGTCCAGTACGAACCTTAGGAATAGTTAGGATACATATGTCATGACATACGATCCGATATGTGTTCTTGTGTAAGACCACGTCTGGGATGTTGGCATCGACTTATGATTTATGTGTAAGACCATGATTGGGAAATCGAAAGTCGTCGAGTAGTCGACTCCGTTCGTCCGAATCCGTATGAAGTAAGTCTATATACAAATAAATGTATTTGAAATGGTTTATTTATGCTTATATGATATTGAACAATGATGAATGGCTTTATGCCTTGAATATGAGATATCCGAGAAAGTATCGACAAAGTTCCGACATTTGAAAAGTCTCATACGAACCTTAGGAATAGTTAGGATACATATGTCATGACATAGGATCCGATATGTGTTCTTGTGTAAGACCATGTCTGGGATGTTGGCATTGAATTGTGATTTACATGTAAGACCATGTCTAGGACATCGACATCGTATTTGATTTTGTGTAAGACCCTGTCTGGGACAGTGGGATCGATATTTGATTATATGTAAGACCACATTTGAGACGTTGGCATTGTACGAGTTTTTCGAGCTATCTGCATATCCTTATGATTTTGAATGGTTCAATAGGCATTCCGAGAAACGAATGGTTAAATGAGATGTGTATCCGATTCAAGTACGTTTGAAATGTATACTATGTTTGAGAATAAAAGGTAAGTATATGTATGAATGTGGATATGTGCTATAAGTATGAGAAAATAAGCTATATGTATAAATGAATTGGGAATATGTGAAATGTATATGAAATATGTGGTTTGAGATAGTATTTGGCCATGGAGTATATGTAATTTGATGATGCTTTCATGTTTTGAATGATAAGTTTATTTGTATATGGCTTACTAAGCTTTTGAAAGCTCACTTTGTGTGTGTTTGCATTGTTTTATAGATATCAAAGCTACTGAGAGCTAGGGGATCATCGAGGATCATCACCACACAATCGAAATTTAATTTGGTACCTTTTGAAAGTGTAAATATTGAAGTATGGCATGTATAGGCTAGAAGTATGTGAATATGTTTGGTAATGTATATATTTAGCAATGTGATATGGCTTGGTTTTGGTTGTGTACGTGAATGTGTTTTTGGTATGAATTATGTGATGCAAAGTTGCTATTATGAGGTGTTTTTGATTGGCCAAAAGAATTGGTCAATTCGGTAAGTTTTTGGTATATGTTTGATCGTGGGTTTGGTAAAATTTGGAATGAGAATGAATGTGGTAAATTGATGTTACAAATCATATGTTTTGGTATGTCTTTGGCTTATGAATGTTATGTTTTGATTTGTGAATTATGAATGAAATAGGTTGATGAATAAATGATATGAATGATGTGTGATTTGGGTTTGAGATTTCTTGAAAGTATGATGCTTTAGATGCCTATTTGATGTTTGTAGGGATAACCCTCAATGGGTGGCATTTTGGCCTTACAAATGGCCTATTTTTGCCCACACGGGCGTGTGTCTCAACTGTGTTGCTCAATGGCCATTTCGAAATGAGCCTAGGTAGACCACACGGTCGCACACACAGGTGTGTGCTAGTGTAACACCCCTATAACCTGTGTCTGTCGCCGGGGTGGGTTATGAAGAGTTACTGATCCAAAATTTAATATTTAAAAAAAAACATACTCAATAAAAATAAAATAAAAATATACATCGCCAAACTCAGTTAAAGATCGAAATTCAAACTTGTATCGACATTCAAAAGTAGCCATATTCACATGGCTTATATATTAGTACGTCTTAAAATATCATTCGCTTAAGTCTATTCCATACATGCCATACTAGCTCCAAAATATAGTAGTACCCCAAAATGATAGATAGTGTGACGAGTAGCTGACGATTCCCTTTCCGAGCAGGTAACTGGAATCAGCAATCTATAAAACAGAGAACGTAACAAACGAAGTAAGCTTTCAAAGCTTAGTAAGTTTTAAGCATCACAAATAATTAAAGCTTATCGAAAATCAAAACATTCATTTAAACAGAAATTCAAATTGCTTCATGGCCGAATACACATAAACATAAACATAAACATAGATTCTTAGCACATATTTTTCTTTTACTAAAAGTTCATGCGATGCATTTAAATCAAATAATCTCATATAATAACAACATTTGACCTAATAGGTCATTGTTTTACTCGTAGATATAACTATCGTTCACATTTAAGTATCATTCTTTGATACTAATAATTTACAAAATCATTGACTGAATGTACATGAGTACATAAAGAAATTTTAACATATAGTTCATATACAAATATACCATGACCGATTAAATCATTCTCATATTCGCAAATATAACCATCAATCATATTTATATATATATATTCTTCTTTGATGCTAATGATTTACTTCGAAATCAATTCACCGATGAGTAAGTAATACGTACCTGAACATATTAAATGTATAGTACTTACTCGACAATGGTTTATTGCGAACATTCAATATCGTAATCTTACTTAACTTACTGGCATTAAGCTTGTCAGGTCTTAGGACTTGAAACCAATTACAAAGACAAGCTGCGGAATTTAAACCGGTATAATACCATTTCGAAGCTCGGGACTTTAGCCGGACATATTTCCAAGACGTAGCTGCGGACCTTAAGTCCGGATATAATTCCAGTACATAGCCTGCGGACCCTAAGTCCGGATATAATTCCAGCACATAGCCTGCGGACCCTAGGTCCGGATATAATTCCAGCACATAGCCTGCGGACCCCAAGTCCGGATACACTTCAAATATCATGCATATTTAATCATATATTAACATAACTTATTCAACTTATCACATTAGTAGCCATTTGCTACGTTCGGATATAAGCTCCATATGAATACCATCATTTACATTTCAATTCAAAAGTCATACATAAATAGCACATATCCATTTCACCATTCAAGCTTAACACATAGTGACCATTCGACTATAAGTCATATACATAAATTATTTATCACACAACTTAATTCAAGTAGAACCAAAAGGTCACAATTCATCTAATATACACATATCAAGGCATCATCAATTATATACTAAAGGTGACTACTCAAAACTTACCTCGGATATACTTGAACGGTTGCGGAAAGGCTACTCAATTACTTTCTCTTTTCCCCTATCCAACTTCGACCCTCTTTGCTCTTGAGCTTAAATTCAAAATTTTAAACTAGTCATTATTCGACTATTCAAGCATTACTTGAGAAATATAATATATATATTCAACTTTCATACATATAAATCATAGTAAGTTTATAAGAAAACATTAAGCAACTCATTAACAAATTTTTATCAATGTTTACCACATAATCACAAATTCACAATAAGCTGTCTTCCTGAGCAACAGTCACCAAATTATTTATAACTGGAGCTACAAAACTCCAAATCAATTTTCGTAAAATTTCCCTAAAAATAGACTCATATATCTTTTATCCATAAAATATTCAGAATTTTTAGTTTGGCCAATAAATACCAGAGTTTTCTTAAAGTTTTCCCCTGTTTCACTGTTTGACTAATCTGACCACCCTTTACTACGAATCAAATTTCTAATTGTACAGAAGTCAAAATATGTTCTTGTTGATTTCATTTGAAACTAGACTCATTAAACTTTAATTACATAGTTTATTCAGCTTCTAACTCCACTCTCACAATTTATGGTGATTTTCCAAAATCATATTACAGCTGCTGTCCCAAGCAGATTTATTGCAATATACTATTTCACAACTCTTTGCATTCATATTATTTAAACATGTATATCACCAATCAATTTCATCACATATCTATAATTTCACTTAAGCATAATCTCAATCCAAATATATCCATTGTCCATATATCAAGCTTACTTAAAGCTATTTATAATTTATTCATATCATTAACCAAATATAGTTATGCAACCAAAACACAAATCATACATACCTTATAATATGCATATCAAAATAACTCCAACCATGATCGGATATAACCGAATTTAAACATGAAAATTAAGCCATTTTGAACTCCTATACTAAATCAATACATACCAAAAGCTAATTTTTGCATATCCGTCAACTCGAACCTAAAACCATAACCGAATACTCAAGTACATATTATCTATTCAATTATTACAATTTATGCACATGTGGCTAAAACAAATTGAACCATTTTGAACACAAATATCAACTAAAAATACAACCATTTCGCATGTTTATTATTATGCTTATAATTACATATTTTCAATATAAGCTAAATCATGACCAAATTATCACTATAATTGACAAAATTAACAAACCATTTCCAAAACATATAACACCTCCAAAGACATCCATACAACCCATAGCCAAATGCATCATTTCAAATCAATAACAAAAATTAAGTCATGGGATATGAAAGGAGCTTAGCAATTAACTCAATTTCAAATAAATTATCAAGAAATAAAATCAAACATACCTCCAATTAGAAACATCAAGGCCGAATATCCAAGAACCCTTTTGTTTTGCTTGTTCTTTAAATTTCGGCAAAATGAAAGAAGAATGGATGAAAACTTTGTTTTTCTCACCTATTTTATTTTATTAAATTATATAATTCCTCTTATAATATCATTAAATATTATATTACTAACATGGAATCATATAACATTCATTAGGTTATTATTTTACAATACAAAATACATATTTTTCCTGTCAACTTTCATCATTGTCGTCCACTAATTTAATAGTGGTCCATTTGACATGCAAGTCCTCCTTGTTATATACCATGCATTATTCGACCCTCTAAATTCTTCCTATCACATTTTTAAGTTTTAACACACAAGTCCTTTTTAGCTATTTCCACATTCAAATGACAAAGTTAAGACATGATACTTTCACACATACACTTTCACATATAATAAGCATAGAATATAATGTTTAATTATTTTTATGACTCAGTTTTGTGGTCCCGAAACCACTTTCTGACTGGGGTCAAATTAGGGCTGTCACAGCTAAGCTGTGTGTTCAAGTTAGTTTCAAGCACAGGCTAGACACACGGGCATGTGACTGGCCGTGTGATCCAAGTCAGTAGCCTCCCTAATTTTCACATGGCCTGACACACGGGCGTGTCTTGTGGCCGTGTGGATAAATCAGTATGGATGCCCAGTTTTGCCATGGCCTAGACACACGGGCATGTCTAATGCCGTGTGAGGCATGTTCACACAGGGGTGTGACTTGTACACCTTTGAAAAATATTTAAGTTTTCGAAAAAATTTGTATGAGATTGGTTTAGTCCCAACCCCTTTCTAATGCATGCTTAAGGTCTCGATGACCAATATAAGGGACTCTATGATAATGTTTGACTATGAATGTGAATGATGTATATGAATTGTTTGTAAAATGTTTTGATTTGCCCAGTAATGCCTTTAACCCTAATCCGGTGATAGATACGGGTTAGGGGTGTTACAAAACTCATACGTAATGAGCTTGTTATGTGATGAACCCTTGGTAAGGTTACGATTGAGTAAGTTATGATAATAAGATCTTAATAATATTTATCCCAATTATCATCAAGTTAATTGTATGTTAAATGTTTGGACATGATGCTTATTATTTGTGTAGGAGCTTACTAAGCTATATAGCTTACTCCCATTTCTTTTCCGTTGTCTTATAGTGTCACCAAGCTAGCTCGAGGATCAGAGGCTGTCGGAGATCCACTCACACTATCAACTTATTATTTTGGGTACCAATGAATTCAACATTTTGAGTTATGGCATGTATAGGGACTTGGTCATTTTGTATATGTCATAATTGAATTGGCCTAATGTGTTGGCCTATATTGGTTGGTAATTCATCTTGTAAATGGCCATTTGAAATTGCCTAATATTGGTATAAGTATAGATGTTTATGACGATGCTTTTCATGAATGTGGGAATTTGCATAATTTGAATTGATAAATGTTAGTATGTGAATGAGGTGTTGATGTCTTGGTTGTGGCTGATTTCGTTGTATGTATATGCTTGGATTGGTATTATATGTTGTTGTGTAGGTGTGTGCAACAAAGGGTGTAATGCCCCGTATCCGAGACCGTCGCCGGAGTCGAACATGAGGTGTTAACGGACTTAATTCATTAATTAAACAACTTAAACAACTTATTACCAACCATGCATATGCACATCACCAATATCAAACATAACATAAATAGCTAGATTTATAAGTCAGAATCATTAGCTCACTAAAGGCCAACATATTTGGCCAAATTATAATAATACATGTTATAAAACTAGGTCCCTATACATGCCACTCACTTGATAATTCTAGCATATGTGTTTATACTGTCAAGGTGTTGGCTTGATAGTGTGATGCTGCTTGCGCTGCTTGCGACGATCTCCAACCCTGAGCTAACCTGACAACACTAAAAGAAATGGAAAGGAGGGGGTAAGCTTTATGCTTAGTAAGCTCACATGAAATAATAATAAGCAATTTACTAAAATGCTTTCCACAGTAAAACTAACCCAATTGTACATTTACACATGTTCTGGTTAAGCTACTTTCTTGAGTAACAGTCACTAAATCATTTATATCTAGAGTTACGGAACTCAAAATTAAGATCCGTAAATTCTCTCAGAAACTAGACTCATATATATTTCCACCATAAAATTTTTAGAATTTTTGGTCCAGCTAATAAGTACAGTTTATTATTCAAATTCTCCCCTATTTTGCTGTTTAACAGCTTCGACCTTTCTTCACTAAAATTTATTTATCTCATAGTACGAGACTCGGATAATGTTCCTTTTTGTTTCTATTAAAAGTAGACTAATAAAATATTCTAAATATATAGATTATAACCCATAATTAGTTTTATACAATTTTTAACAATTTTTCCAAGTCAGAATAGGGGATCTTGAATTCATTCTGACACTGTCTCACAAAAATTATAATTTCACATAATATAAAACTCTTTTGCTCCCCATGTTTCCTTTATATAAAACTAGACTCATTAAGCTTTAATTACATAATTTATTTGAAATTTAATTCAACTTACACAATTTTTGGTAAATTTTCAAATTCACACAACTGCTGCTATCCAACACTATTTTACTACTAAAATTCACTCTTACATAATTTCACTTTATCCATTTTGTCTTATCGAAGTTCACTCAAATATCGATCATATTGCTCAAAATTTTTGTAAACATATACCTGCACTTATTCATCATATAATCATGTTCACATGTATTTTTACTTAATCGATTTTCCGTTGAACTCTTGAATAATAAGCGATACTCGGATGCTCGCACATATTTTCACACTTATAGCCAAAGCTATCTGCACGCATAGTAGCCTCGCACTTAGTACTACACATGCGACCAATTATCCGGTACACGTAGTAGCTTTGAACTTAGTACTACACACGTGACCTAGCCATCGATACACGTAGTAGCCTGCACTTAGTACTACACACGTGATCGAAGTTATCGCACGCATAGTAGCTTTGCACTTAGTACTACACATGCGACCTCACAATAGATCATTCAGATCGTTTCTACTCCGAAAGCTCAACCGGAAATTCCTCACTTTCCAACATGTTACAAATTTATTCATAGTCCTTTTTTAATTTGCAATTTACAACAAATAGTCATTCTATAGGCATCCACATTTCATATGATAACAAAATATAATAAAATAAAAAGAATCGATAAATTATTTACGTACAAACTTGTTGAAATCTCATCAGGTACAACCGTGTAGCAATTCATACAACCCAGGTAATAGTAATTTAACACTTAATTCATGTAACAATAATTTGCTATTCAATTTCACATGTCACAACAAGCATTACATTTATCCATATCATACATACCATCCATCAACTTCTCTTAAACATATTAACTCATACAAGTTATGCCATATCAATAGAGAATTACAATTCATGCATGGTATTGCATTATTATTAACACACGAACTTACCTCGATCCAGAAACGACAATTTACCATTTTAGTCCATAACCTTGTATTTTCACGATTTAAGCCCGAATCTCGATTTCCTTCATCTATAATATCACATTTAGCCTAATAATTAATCACATTATTCATACGGGTCCAAAAATCATATTTTTACAAATTTGCATTTTGACCCCTAAACTTTTGTATATTGCACTTTTTCCCCAAGGTTTGGAAATTAAACTTCATCCTATTTTCTTATGTTTTATGAAATGCTGACCATTTTTCCCTTCTATGGCAACATCAAATTCTCACTCTAACATGTACTTATGAACATTAGGTATTTTTACCGATTATGCCGTTTTACTCGTTTTCACGTAAAATCACTTAGCAAAAGTTGTTTAACACAATTTCAAGCTTCATATTCTACCATTAAACATCAAAATACATGCATATCATTCATGGGTAAATTTTTAAACACAAAACCTAGCTCAAAATAATGGTAGAAATAGCTAGAACATGTTACCGGGACTTCAAAAATGTAAAGAACATTAAAAACGGGGCTCGGGATCACTTACAACTGAGCTTGGAAAGCTTGAAAACCCTAGCCGTGGTGTTTTTCATGAAAAATTCAGCCATGAGGAAGAAGATGAGCAAATTTGGCTTATTTTGGCATTTTTAATTCATTTTAATTACCAATTTACTAAAATACCCTTAATGAAAAACTTTTAAAAACCTATCATACCATGTCCATTTTTGTCCACAAACTTCAAAATGGTCTAATTGCCATTTAAGTACCTTTAATTTAAAAATTCATAACAATTAGACACTTCTAACATGTAGAACTCAACTTTTGCACTTTTTATAATTTAGTCCTTTTGACCAAATTGAGTGCCAAAACGTCGAAATTTTTGAACGAAATTTTCACGAAATCATTCCGTGAAATCGTAGACCATAAAAATATAATAAAAATGAATTTTTTCTCATCGGATTTGTGGTTTCAAAACCACTGTTCCGACTAGGCCCAAAAATCAGGATGTTACAAAGGGTGACAAAATGGCTTGGTAAATAGCCTTATTTTTGTCCACACGGTAGACACACCAGTGTGACACACGACTTGCCCTATGGGCATGTGTTCCGATCGTGTGTCCTCTGCACCTTAATTGTTGCAAAACAGAATGCTCAGAATTGAGCACACGGGCGTGTGTCTCAGTCGTGTGGTTGACACGGCCTCAAGCACAGGCATGTGTCTTGGGCATGTGAAGTCTGCACCTATTTTATGAAAAATAAAAATTATTAAATTGACCACACGGCCTAGCACGCGGGCATTTTGACTTGGCCGTGTGTCTTCAATTTGTTCTTGGGTGACAAACAGAGAGTTACACGGGTTAGGGACATGGGCGTGTGTGACCACACGGGCGTGTCCCAAGCTACACGGATGTGTGACCCCTGTTTAGTGAAAGTTGTCTAAGTGTTTTTAAATTTTCTAAAGTTCTCGGTTTAGTCCCGAATCGCTTCCAATGCAAGTTTTGGGCCTTGTAAGCTCGTATTAGGGACCTTATAAATGAATGCAAAAAGTTTTAATTTTGGATGGAAAATTTACGTCTCGATTTTGTATGGTTGCTCCTTTTAGGCCAAATTAGTCCAGCAAAGACAAAAATTCTTTTAGTCTAAATTAAGTCCTTTAAAATCTTTTTTTTACAATTTAGTCTGTCAAAATCTCCTTTTACAATTTAGACTTATACACGAGCAATCATACAAAATCGAATGTGTTGGAAAATTTGCAATGGGGTTTTGGTTATGTAATATTCTGGACTAAATTGTCTCGAATACGGGTAAGGGGTGTTATATAACCAAAGCCCCATTACAAATTTTCCAATACATGTATTCATAAAATTTCAGAATTTTTCATCAAATTTTACAACTTTTCCTTTTAGTCCCTAAATCATGTTTTTATGAAAAATCACTTTGTAAAAGTTGTTTATCTTTCAATAATCTTTCATTTTTCTACCATAAATTTCTAATTTCCAGTATATACATCATTGATCCATTTTCATACCTTGATTACTTTTTAAATTAATCCCTCAAATAGAGAGATTAAGCTATCCCGGTTTTAAAAATACCAAAATTACTAAAACTGAGACAAGAGAACTTACCCAATTAGGCCTTGAAAGTTTCTTTTCTCCCTCCTAGGGTGTCCATGTGTTTTAGGTCGAAGATGACAATAATAAGATGATATTTTCTTTTATCATCTTTTAATTAATTAAGTATTTTGGTATTTCTAATTTAGTCCTTTCCTTTTTTTAATATTTCTATGGATGAGTCATCAAAAAAAATCTACATACTTTTCATAATGGACTAATTACCATATAAGGACCTTAAGTTTTGAAATTCATAACTATTTGATACTTATAGCTACTAGAATTCAAATTTCACATTTTTTTCAATTTAGTCCTTCTCGAATTAAGCACTAAATCGATAAAATTTTCATATCAAAATTTTTACACGACATATCTACCATATTACGGACCATATTATAAAATAAAAATAATTTATATTTTTGGGTCAGATTTGTGGGCCCGAAATCACTATTCCGATTTCACTGAAAAATGGGCTGTTACAACTCTTTCCCTTTAGGGATTTTCGTCTTTGAAAATCTTACGCGAACTTTAGGTATTGCTTCCTCATAGTATCCTTCTACTCCCAGGTGGCCTCTTCAATACCGTGTCATTGCCAAAGAACTTTTACTAAAGCTAGATTTTTATTTCTTAACTCTTTTGTTTCCCAGGCTAAAATTTTGATTGGTTCATCACCATATGTCACATCAGGCTAAATCTCTACCTTTTTCTGAGAGATAACATGTGAATGATGAGATCTTTACCACTGTAGCATAGACACATGAAAAAAATTATGAATCCAATCAAGCCCTGGTGGTAAAGCTAACCGATATGCAACCTGTCTAATTCTTTCCGCAATATCATATAGTCCAATGAATCGAAGACTTAGTTTTCCTTTGCGTCCAAACAGGAGAACTTTCTTCCAAGGCAACACTTTCAAGAATACTTTGTCACCGACTTGAAATTCTATTTCTTTTCGTTTCAAATCAGCGTAGGACTTTTGACGATCTAAGGCTGCTTTCAAACTGTTCCGAATTACTTTCACTTTTTCCTCGGTCTCTCAAACCAAGTCAACTCTGTGTAACTTTTTCTCATTGAGTTTTGTCTAATACAATGGAGTTCTACATTTGCGTCCATACAAGGCTTCTTTTGGTGCCATTTTAATACTAGACTGATAACTGATATTATAAGCAAATTCAAACTCAAGTACACAACACCGAAGCATATCTTCTAAGATATGTATTACCTGCTCAGATTGACCATCTGTCTAAGGATGAATGCAGTGCTAAAATGTAACTGAGTACCCAGGGCTTCTTGCAATTTGCTCAAGAATCGAGATGTAAACCGAGGGACTCTATATGAAATAATGGAGACAGGCAGTCCATGCAATCTGATAATCTCAGAAACGTATAATTCAGCCAATCTATCCAAGGAATAATCCATACGTACCGGAATAAAGTGTGAAAACTTTGTCAATAGATCAACAATTACCCAAATGACATCTTTCTTCCTTGGAGACAAGGGTAACCTCGTTACAAAGTCCATAGTAATTCTTTCCCATTTCCATTCTGGTATCGTAACTAGCTGTAATAGTCTAGAAGGCAACTGATGTTCAGCTTTTACTTGTTGACATATCAAACACTTAGATACGAACTCAGAGATATCTCGTTTCATCCCTGGCCACCAGTTCATCTTTTTCAGATCATATACATTTTATTACTACCAGGATGAATAGACATGTTACCATTGTGAGCTTCATTCAAAATTTTCTGTACTAGTTTTAAACTTTTTGGTACACATACTCTACCACTATGTATGATTATGCTAAACCTTCTTTAACAGGAACTAAATCTAGCATAGTTAGACCTGCTGTAGCTGCAAATACTTTTGAATTAAAACCTAACACTATTCAAATGATACAGCAATTTGTTCAGTTTGATGGTTCGCAGGATGAAGATCCCAACGCTCACTTAGCAAACTTTCTGGAATTTTATGATACATTTAAAATCAATGGCGTTTCTGATGATGCCAATCGTCTTCGGTTATTCCCTTTTTCAATAAGGAACAAAGCTAAACAGTGGTTGAACTCGTTACCACGAGGGTTAATTACTACTTGGGAACAAATGACAGAAAAACTTTTACTAAAATATTTTCCGTTGATTAAAACGGCTAAATTATGTAATGTTATCTCATCTTTTGTGCAGATGGATTTAGAAACACTCTACGATGCATGAGAGAGATACAAGGACCTTTTGAGAAGATGCACTGCTTTGGCTCCAAGTACAAACATTCCACAATGGTCTGAATCCTTCGACTTGGCAAATGGTTGACACAACTGCTGGCAGAACCATCAATAATAAAACACTGGAAGATGCCTATGAGTTTATAGAGGAGATGTCACTGAATAACTATCAGTGGCAAGTCATGAGGACAAAGCCAACGAAAATAGCCGGCATTTATAACATCGATTCGGTCACCATGCTCTCTAATCAGGTAGAACTCTTAAATAAAAAGATTAATGGTTTTCTTAGTTTTTCACAGGTCCACCCAGTAATGCAGTGCAAAGAAAGTGGAGGTGGAACAAACCACTCAAAATTCCAACCTTATGGCCATAGCATGGATAACGAGCAATTAAATTGCGTGGGTAATAATCCTCGACCTCAAAACAATCCATATAGTAACACTTATAATACAGGTTGGAGGAACCACCCCAATTTCTTGTTGGGTGGTCAAGGAAATCAAAGACCACAACATCCTCCAGGCTACTAACAACCACCCTACCAACAGGAAAAGAAGCCAAACCTTGAAGAGATGCTCTTAAAGTTTATATCAGTGTCAGAAACCCATTTTTAGAACATCGAGACAGCACTTAAAAATCAACAAGTGCCGATCCAAGGGCTCAAAACTCAGATAGGCCAGCTTTCCAAACTAATCTCCGAATGACCACAAGGTAGTTTGCCAAGTAATACCGAACCTAACCCAAGGGAGTAGCTTAACGTAATTAATATTCAAGATGACGAAGGAGTCGTTGAGCCTGAACCAGAACCGAGGTAAGAAACTATGGTAAGCAAAGGTCAAGGTGATGTAGATCAAAATACAAACAAACCAGTGACTGTCAAATATAAACATCGTGTGCCATACCCAAACCTGACAGGGAAAGACCGCTCAGATGAACAATTTGGTAAATTCCTTAAACTCTTAAAAAAATTACATATTAACTTACCGTTTATTGAAGCCCTATCGCAGATGCCAAACGCAATGAAATTTTTAAAAGAGCTTTTAGCAAATAAGTGGAAGTTGGACGAGGCCTCGCATGTGGAGCTAAACGTAGTGTGCTTAGCTATTCTGAAAAATAAGCTACCAAACAAATTAAAAGATCCAGGGAGTTTTACAATTCCTTGCTTAATTGGTAGTTTAGATGTTAATAATGCATTAGCTGATTTAGGGGCTAGTATCAACATCATGCCTTATAAAATGTTTAAGCAACTAGGTCTCGGGAAACCCAAACAAACTAGGATGAGCGTTCAACTAGCAGATAAAACTATAAGATTTCCTAGGGGTATTATTGAAGATGTGCTAGTAAAAATCGATAAAGTTATATTTCCCGTTGACTTTATTGTCTTATACATAGAGGACGATAGTAACACTCCTTTAATTCTAGGAAAGCCTTTTTTAGCAACTGATAAAACAATTATTAATGTTAGCATAGGTGAGCTTACGCTTCGTGTAGGAGACGGAACACTCACCCTTCAAGCTCGCAATTCTGACAACACATTAGAAATTGAAGGTGATCGTCTAAACCATTCTATTAAAACTGACCACATGATACAACCCACTTTGCAGGAGCTAAGTCTGAAGGAAGTGCATGAGCCACCCTCAAACAATAGTAGAGGTTCTATTCATGAAGAATGAAGGCTGCAAGTAGAGGAGCTAGATGAATGGCGAACACATAAACCAATAACACACGATAAATCGAAACTACGCCAGAACGAGCCCGATACCTCTCTAAATCAACTTAAGGTTGGTGATAAAGTCTTATTAGATGCCACAGATCCTTGCATTGTCACTACCACACCGAATGAGGAAATCCCTCTTACGGTACTTAGTATTTTTCCATTTGGTACGGTGGAGGTGAGTCATCCAAAGTTCGGTAGTTTTAAGGTAAACAATACCCATTTAAAACCTTATTTTCAGATTGATAGTAGGAATGAGGAGTATAAACTCCTCGAACCACTATGATCATACAGCAGAGAGGTAAGTCGAGCTTAGACTATAAATAAGCGCTTCTCGGGAGGTAACCCGAGCACTAACTGTATTAACTTCTTCCAAAACTTAGTATTCAATATCTAACTTACTAACAGAGCTCTTTAATAACAGGTTTTCCAGAGAGACACGGCCAAGCACATGGGAGTGCTTAAAGTCGTGTGAAAATAGGGAAAAAGATTTCCCCAACACGGGCTACAGTTAAATGCCACGGCCGTACGATATGGCCGTGGTCGATCCTGCCAAAACAACACGGACGTGCAACATGCTCGTGTGGAAGAACTGTGGGTGAACCTGTTAAAACAGCACAGGCGTTCGACACACTCGTGTAGAACACCCGTGGTCGAACCTGTTAAATTAACACGGGCGTGGGGCTTGCACACATGGGCATGGGAGAAACGAACGAAGCTAGACACAGTCGTGCGACACGGCCGTGTGAACCCACACGCTTGAGGAACACGGGCGTGTACTAAATGTCAGACACACCCAAATTTGAAATTCGCAAATCAGACGGGCTGAAATTGGGGAACATGGGCATGTGCCCTGGCCGTATGGCCCAAAATCTATAAATACCCTGCACTAATCACTTTCTTCCCCATTAAGAAAACCCTAACCCTAGCTGCTACAACTCCACACGGCCTCCCTGCCACGCCCGTCCAGCTCATGCGGCGGCTTCATATGCTGACATTTCTGAGCGCCTCACCCAATTCGAGCAGCAGTGTTTTCAATGATTTGACAACATTGATGCTACTCTACAGCAAATTTTCCAGCACCTCCACATCTCATCGCCAGTCCCACCTCGCGAACCATTCAGCGATGAAGATGTTTAAAAATACTTATTTATTATTTTATGTTTTTAATTTTTATTGAAACTACTTTTTATTTTTATTAGATTTTAGAAATTTTATTTTTAATTATTAATTTCGGTTTTTTTGAGTAATTATTCTTCCTAATATCCCCTAAAAAGTTCCTGATTTTATCACAATTATATGAGCTCTTAAGCTAATCGTCACATAGGAACTAAAACTCCACCGGGAAAGGTTCTCCACGACTGCCATGTCCTGATCGACCACGACCATAGCTACCACTAGATATAATATTCTTTTAGTGCAGGACTTATGGACTAATTAACCTCTACGACTGCCGGAGTATCCTCCTCCACTCTCGAACCGATTACTCTCCAAAACTCTAGTTTGAGGAATTCATCATAAAGGAAGTTTCACTTCTCTCCCTATCTTATTTTTATATTCTATAATATCTATCTTTGTACATTGAGGGCAATGTACATCTTAAGTGTGGGGGGGCATTCATTTCCTTATCAGAAAAATCCCTGAATGACTGCCTTGTTCTCTTAAAAGCCTTGTTATCTTAAAAAGCTCTCATATCATATTTAGGATAAATTTTAATTGATTTATGATTTTGATTGATATATCTCGAATTAAAACATAGGCATTTATTCATTGTTTGTTTAAACTTTAAGACATTAGAGAATCAAGCATGATGAGTTGATTTTTAAGAATTCGAAATCATAGGCTATTTCCCCAAAGTTTAGGTATTACTTTGAATTGGAATTCACAAGTTTTTAACATAAAAAAGCCATATTTTTTGTGAGATTTTTGAGCCTTTTGAGCATATATTAATTCTTTCATGCTCACTTTTATTATTGCTTTGAGTGCATTAGTATTGAACTATTATTCTAGAACTTGCTTGATTATGCATGTCGAGACCACACCATTTGATTTGATATGTCAAAATGATTAAGGCACTTATGATTAACCCACTCATGGCAGAAAAATCCTACCTCCGCGATTAACCCTTAGTAAACCCCTTTGAGCCTAATAAGCCATTCTTTGTATCAACCTCAATTTAACCCTTAACCCATTATTGTTGAAATCCCCTAAATTAATTTGATCCCTATTTTTGTCGAGATTTGAGTTGAAGAAATTGCTTAGCTATGTCTTGTTTGTACTAAGTTAGTCTTTGAATATTTAACTTGTTCTTAAAAAAATATGTATACATATCTGTAATTTCATATTCTGAGAGAAGCTCTGTTATACGCAAGTGAAGATTAACTCTTTTTCTAGTTAGGCAAATTTTCAATTCAATCTCGATTCTAACCCTTTCTTACAGCTTGTGACCACACCCCCTGACCAGACCTCATTACAACCCTCTAAAGACCTTTTGATTGATGTATCATCTTAAATTATAGTGATGGTGATTTAATTTTCATGCAAGCCTATGGAAATGACTTTCATTATTGACTATTGAGTGCTTCATTTATTGTCCTTAAACACCTCGAGTGATTTAACTGAATCTGTAGTGAGGATGTGAAACTCTATGATATTCTGAATCAAAGTTAATTACTTAGATGAGGGACCACCCATGTTTGCATGAATAAAATGCTCAACTTGGAATGTTTGGAACTTTTATTTTCTTTTAGTTGAATTCTAAATATATGATTACTTATGGATTAATGTGAGATATTATCGATAGAAATTATAAGTTGAGAAGAATTTATTTTGATTATGAGTTGAGAATTTTGCTTGAGGACAAGCAAATGCTTAAGTGTGGGGGTATTTGATAAACTGTAAATTATACATATTTTTACCCCATGTTTAATGCATTTTATGGATGATTTCTCATTAGAATTGGTGAATTCGATGCTCCTAATGCTTTAATTTCATGTTTTATACTTAGAAGAGCATAGGAGAGTGAATAGAATGAGAAACGGGCCAAAAAAGGAGAAAATGGGCCAAAGTACGAAACCAACATGGCCTGGACCTCCTCACACAGGCAGACCACACGGCCGTGTCAATTTGGCAGGCTCGAGCACGGCCTGAAGTAATCGAACACGGGCGTGTGCCACGGGCGTGTCCCTACCGAGCCCAAGTTCATCCAATTCATAAAAGGCTAATTTTGAGGGCTTCTAGGCATCCCAAAGCCTATAAATACACCCTAGAGGAGGAAGAAAAGGGACACACAGAATAGGGAGTAAGGAATTACTCCAAGGAAGCCGATTGATTCATCTCAGAAGCCAGATTCATCATCAAGACTGAAGATCTCTCCTTAATTCCCCTTTAGGAGTTTTGGGTTTTCTTTATGTTTTGTACTCTTTATTTTTCTGAGATGTTTTCTTATTTAGTTATGAACTAAATCCCCTAAATACCTAAGAGGAATGGAACCTAAGACGAATCTTGTTATTATTTTCTAAATTGTATGATAAATATTTAACTTGTTCTTAATTATGTGTTCTTAATTCTTGTTTTGATATCCCAGGATACTGATTCAAGATAAGCTCTTATTCCTTGTCTAAGAGTACATTTATCATAATTAAGTAGATTTGATTGCGCACCTAGAGATAGGGTGACAAGATTTTGCCGGATTAGGGTGAAACCTAATAAGGGAATCCATAGATCGAGTTAATGCAACCCTAGAGTGTTAATTAGAGAAAAGTCTCGGTTATTCAATCTAGGGATTAGACATTATTAGTCTTGAATAGGGATAATAACATAACTTAGGGATCTCTACGGAACAAGTTAAATGAATAAATCGTCCGATTCGGAGCCAGAATAACAAGTACAGTCTAGGTGGATTTTTCCTTATGTATTGTCTTAATTCAATTGATTTTCCCAAAAGCAATTCCCCAATTCTATTCTTTGTGAGTTTTTAGTTTAGATAATTAGCTAGTTAAAACAAAACCCTATTATTCTTAGGCTAGATAATAAAAAGACAGTCATTACTAGTACTTTTAGTTCCTTTGGGTTCAACAATCCGGTCTTGCTAAAACTATACTACTGTTCGATAGGTACACTTGCCTACATCACGATAACAGTTAGTTTCAAGAATGATTAATTATAAATATTTAAAACCTATCACGAAATAACGCGATCAATATCCCGTAGAGGTGGTAACACGATCATAATACCTCTTTAATTTCTTAGAAGAAACTGATTGTGACTTACTCATAATTCTTTTTCCAGAAACCTGAGCCTCTCTTTCAACCTGTTTCTTTTCTTTACTCAGTTCCTCAGCTTTGTGTGCTTGGTCGGCTACCGCTACAAATTCCCTTATTTCGAGAATCCCAATCGATAACTAGATATCTTCATTCAAGCCCTCTTCAAAGTGTTTACACATTTCAGCCTAGGTTAAAACTCATTCCTTAGGATACTTGCTCAACTGAACAAATTCCCTTTCATATTTGGATACGGTCATGTTCCCTTGGTTAAACTTGAGAAATTCTTTCTTTTTCTGATCCATAAATCTCTTACTCACATACTTCTTCTTGAATTCAATTTGGAAGAATTCCCATGTAACATTCTCCATCAGTGCTACTAAAGTTATGGTATTCCACCAATGATAAGCTGTATCTTTTAGTAGAGATACCGCACATTTCAAACATTCAGCAAGTATGTAGGATAGTTCGTCAAAAAACTGGATCGTATTTTCTAACCAAAACTTAGCCCTTTCTAGATCATCATCTGCGGTAGCTCTAAAGTCTTCCACCCCAAGTTTACGGATTTTATCTATTGGAGGCTTACCAATTCTAACAGGTTTAGCACCCTGTGGTACCTCAAGAATCTATTTGGGAGCAGGTGGGGGATCATTGTACAGCAGGGTTTGTTCTCATGTACTGAGTAAACCATTCATTCATCATTTGAAAGAAAGCTTGCTTTGCCTCCTCACTTCAGCCCTCAAACACGGGCCTTTTACTACTAGACGCAGACGCAACTCTTTGAAATTGCTCTCAACTTCCTCAGATTCAGTTTTAGCTCGGTTGGATGACATTACTATATGGAAATCACATTTAAAATGATCAGGAGTCATCACACTATCACAATTTATATAATGGCATGTATAGCTAAACTCATATTCGCTACGTCAAATTTGAGAATCGACTAAACTGTAACTCTGATACCACTAAATGTAACACCCTTAACCTATACCCGTCATCAGAATAGGGTTTCAGAGCATTACCAAAACATTCAAAAAAATTTTAAATTAATCTACGTAAATTACTATTCATTTATCGAGATCATCCATAATGTCCCTTGAACAGGCCCTCGAGGCCCAATACGAGCATTAGAATCGAATCGGGACTTAATCGAGACCTTTAAGAAATTTCACGAAATTTTAAAAATTTTCCAAGGTACAGGGCTCACACGCCTATGTGACCCTGGAACACGCCCATGTGGGAGGTCGTGTTTGACCTTGTGTAACTCTCTGACTTGCATACACGGCTATGCCACATGCCCGTGTGCTAGGCCGTGTGGTTAATTAATTCAATTCGAAAATAGGTGTAGGTTTCATACGACCAGGACACACGCCCGTGTTCTAGGCCACGTGGCACACATGGCTGAGACACACGCCCGTGTCTCTACCCGTGTGCTCAATTCTGAGCATTCTGTTTCTCAAAATTAAGGTGCAGGAGACACACGGCCTAACCACATGCCCATGTTACCAGGCCGTGTGTCACACACAGTCTAGACACACGCTCAGGTGTCTGCTCATGTGGACAAAATGAAGCCATTCCTAGCTTCATTTCTCACCCAAAAGTTTACCCAGGACTTACACTTGAAACACACAACCAATACAAGCCATTCCAAGTATTCAAATTGGGCAATTTCATCATTCAACAAGGCATATCACTACATACATATGTATTCACAACCTTACCTTAGTTTAACTTGAGCATTCATAACATTGATCACATATTCTTAACATAACACATGTGTATATATATATCATAATAATCTACATAGTCATACCAAAATGAACCATTACTAGCCATTCCAATGGCTAGGTTACAAAATAAAATTTTTAAGCCACAATTGGCCAAGTTGTCCTATACATGCTATTATACCAAAATAATTTTACTAAGTATACCCAAAATGACTAGTTGGTAGTGTAACGATTCTCTAGTGATCTCCAACCCTTGTGAGCTTTCGAGGACTATAAAACAGGGAAAAAATAAACGGAGTAAACATTACATGCTTAGTAAGTTCGTGTAACGGAAACTAAACTTACCAATCTCGTTTATTAAATCTAAGCATACAATAACAAGTTTTCCATCTATTGCTTAAACGCATACATCCAATCAAACATGTTAGCCACAAAGTTTACATATACATCAAGTAAGAATAGATGAGCTCATCATGCAATACACTTTCAAGACATTATCATTTCATCTCATAATTCTCATGCCATGTCTAGAGTTATATGTCTGTTGAATCATTGAATTCCGATGGATGCTTAAGTAGTACACTCGAAGTGTATGATTCATTAATCCGTCAATTCTTATCGAATTTACCCCTTAGGGTACTTAACCAAGGAACACACTCTCGAGCCACATGTTGTATAACAGGATTACCAGTCCAGACTAAATCCCTTTATATAGCTATGCTTAGAAGAGCTCAATTAGGGTTACCAGTCCAGGCTAAACCCAAATCATAACGTATGCTCGAGAGGTATTGTATCAGGATTACCCGTCCAGGCTAAATCCTTTCTATGACAAGGTTAATGGGATTACTCATCCGAGCTAAATCCTGTCTACAACAAATAGAGGACCTTCTTAATTTCGGGAAAGTGTATGTGATCATTAGAATTCAATATTCAATTGGGACATAACCATTTTTTTCATCATTTCAAGCATGTATTAATTTTCCATTATAGCATTCAAGTAATGTACAGAAATATAATCACATTACATACAACACAACATTCAATTAAACATATTTACATGCCAGATTAAGTTACATGAACTTACATCGACACTTGTTCGCGTAAAAATCTACTAATCCAAAATCTTTTCTTTTCCTCGAACTAACCTTGAATTAGTGCTACTCGGATCTATATAAATGAATTTAACCATCAATTTCACACATTTCATATTTAAGTAGACTCAATTTACGTCCTAGGCAAAATTGCCATTTTGCCCCTACCTTTTCCATAAATTTCAATTTTATCCCTAGGCCTAGAAAATGAAACTTGTGAAAATTACTCCCTATTCTAAGCCTAACCAAAGCTCCATTAAAATTTTATAGCACATGTATTCATAAAATTTTAGAAATTTTCATCAAATTTTACAAATGTTCATTGTAGTCCTTAAATCATATTTTCATCAAAAATCACTTTGTAGAAGTTGTTTATCTTTCAATAATCTTTCATTTTCTACCATAAATTTCTAATTTCCAGCATATACATCCTTGACCCATTTTCATACCTTCATAACTTTTCAAATTAATCCCTCAAATAGAGAGATTAAGCTATCCTGGTTTCAAAAATACCAAAATTACTAAAAACGGGACAAGAGAACTTACCCAATTAGGCCTTGAAAGTTTTTTTCTCTCTCCTAGAGTTTCCATGTGTTTTAGTTGAAGATGACAATAATAAGATGATATTTTATTTTATCATCTTTTAATTAAGTATTTTGGTATTTCCAATTTAGTCCTTGTTCTTTTTCTATATTTCCATGGATTAGTCATCAAGAAAAATCTACATACTTTTCTTAATGATCTAATTAGCATATAAGGGCCTTAAGTTTTGAATTCCATAGCTATTCGATCCTTATAGCTGCTAGAATTCAACTTTCGCATTTTATACGATTTAGTCCTTCTCGTAATTAAACACTAAATCGATAAAATTTTCATATCAAAATTTTAACACAACATATCTACCATATTACGGACCATATAAAAATAATTTATATTTTTGGTTCGGGGTCTTGAAACCATTGTTCCTAGTTTATTGAAAAATGGGTTGTTACAGTCATACTTCTATGTTATTTGAAATAAGATGTAAGACAAGTGAAAGGGTAAGTATGAAATGAGTGCATGTCAGAGGTGTAGTGCGCTTTACTTGTTTAGAGCACTATAGAAGTTACAAGTTAAGCAGGTTAAGAATCAACGGGATGAATAACCAGGTAAATAAAATATTAGATTTTCGTTTACAGTTGTAGACCATTAATAAAGGTAATCTTGTAGGAACGTGACATGCCTTGTTATACTTTAAGTACATAAGTCTTGTATATATATTTATTTATGAACTTAAGAAAATGGGATTTTCTTCTTCCTTCATTCTTCTTCCATTGAAAATGTTATTGTGGTTTTCTTTAGATGCTGATGAAGCTTTCTATTGTTAAGCTAGAACTATAAATCTAAGCTTAAGTAGAGGGTTATTTCATATCCTGGGTAAGTATTACAGTTATGTATGTGAAATTCTGTAAGAGGAAGTCTATTTATTATGGTTGAACAGACAGATTAAAGGAAAATGGGGTTTGTATATGCTTGTAATGATGGTAAAAATGTATGTGAATGGATTTTGATGATGCTTTTATGTTTTGTGAGTAGTGGCTGTTGCTAATTATGTGTCGAATGTTCTGATATGGTGTTTAGGCTGTGGTAAGTGATCTTAAGGTAAGTCTCCACTCCGACTCCTAACTGTTAATAGATTGCATAGGATAAATTTGAAATGTCTAGTAGACAAGTAATACAAAGGAGAAATGACGCAAGAACAAAGAAAGTATATGCAAAAATTTTCATGATTTTGAAGTGGATTGATAAGTATGCAGGTGAAATCTGTCTATAGAAAGGTATGAATTTTCCTGGTGAGTTCCTAAAACGAAAGCCTACAGTCCTTCTAGGTAAGTGTATTATGAGCTATGATTTGGTAAAAGGATTGAGGTACATAGATTATGATTAATTAAGATTGTTTGCATATTTGACAAAATGTTAGATGAGTTTGAATGCATGGTAATTTGCATATAGGTAATCAATATACTGAATTATGTTTATATGTTTGTTGTGTAATACAAATCTTGAAGTAGAAGGATGCTTATAAATGAATGACTGAAAAGTAAAATGTATGTGTCTTAAAAACATGTTATGGAATGCGTCTGTTATGAATGAGTTAGTAAGTGTAATAAGTCTATGTTTGTCTCCAAAGTCATCTGTAACACCCCTTACCCGTACCCGAGACTAGGATAGGATACGAGGCATTACTGAACACATACATAGTCATTCATGAAAAAATCGGGCCATAAAATTTTTGTCCAAATTAAAACTTTTCAAACACATGTATATCGTCCCTTATACGAGCCTTCGAGGCCTAAAACATACATCGGGGTGGTTCGGGACTAAACCGAGAACTTTTGATAAACTTTGGATAACTTAGCAAATTTCTTGCTTTGGAGAGCCACACCTCCGTGTGTGTTGAACTGTGTGGTCACACATGCCCGTGTGGCTTAGGACACGCACGTGTGCTAGGCCGTGTCCTTCACACGGCTGAGACACATGGCCGTGTCCCTGCCCGTGTGGCTAACACTTAGGCTATTTTCCAAGCCTTCATGTTTCCCATAAACCCTTATAACCTGATACACATCAAACTCACAACTCATGACATCATTTTAATGATTAAACACCCTTTATTAAGACTCATTCAACATTAGTTCGTCATTATACATATGTTTCACCTACTCATGATAAAATAGTCTAGCCACATTATTACACATTCATTTGACCTTGTCATCTCATTAATCACTTATACCATTAAACTATGGTTACTAACTTATACATCAAACATCTATGTTCAAGGCACTATCATCTTATTACCATATTACACGTTTAATTCATGGTCATGACCACCTCGATTGGTCATAAGACATGCATTCAACACACATGACATATTACCAACCATGCATGGCAAACAAAAATATTCATATCATCACATCATATGAATTAAAATGTAACATGGTTAGCAAGACTTACAAACCATAATCAATATGAGCCACCTCTCATGGCCATATACAATAGCTCGATATAGGCCAATACATTTAGCCAAATCATAATAACACATGTCATAGAACTAGGCCCCTATACATGCCACTCACTTGATATTTCTAACATATGTATCAATACTCCAAATGTATTGGCTTGATAGTGTGATGCTACCTCCGACGATCTCCAACCTCGAACCGACCTGACAACACTAAAAGAAATGGAAAGGAGGGAGTAAGCTTTACGCTTAGTAAGCTCGCATGAAAAATAATAAGCAATGTATTAACATGCTATTTTTCAATTCCTCTCTATTTATTCAAAGCCCAGTTAAGCTATTTTCTTGAGTCACGGTCACTAAATTATTTATATCCAGAGATACGGGACTCCAAATTGAGAACCTATAATTTTCCCAGAAACTGGACTCACATATCTTCTTACCATAAAATTTTAAGAATTTTTGGTTTAGCTAATAAGTACAGTTTATTCTTTAAAGTCACCCCTGTTTCGTTGTCTAATAGTTCTGACTCTCTACACTAAAAATTAATTATCTCTTCGTATAAGATTTGGATAATGTTCCTGTTTCTTTCTTTCAAAAATAGACTTATTAAGGATTTTAAGCATATAAATTATAACCCATAATTATTTTTGTACAGTTTTTAATGATTTTCACAAATCAGAACAAGGGATTTTGAAATCATTTTGACTCTGTCTCACAAAAATTCAAATATCTCATAATATGAAATTATTTTGCTTACATCGTTTCCTTTATATGAAAATAGACTCAATAAGATTTTATTTCATATCTTCAACTTCTAATTCAATTTCCACCATTTTTGGTGATTTTTCAAAGTCACACAACTACTGCTGTCCAAAAATGTTTTATTACTAAATTTCACTCTTTCATGTTTTCTTTGTAGTAACTTTCATTGCAACACTTACTCCATATCAATCTTACCAAAGTTCAATCACATATCGAGCACGGTGCTCATAAGTTTACACACACAAACATTCACTTATTCATCACATAGTCATATTCAATTGCACCTAGTCATTTCCCGTTGAACACATCGGAATAATAACGGATGCCCGGTGGCCTGTACATAGTACCACCCTTGTAGTCAAAGCCACCTTCTTCACAAAGTGGCCTTCACATAGTACCACACTTGCGACCAAAGCTATCTTTTACACATAGTGGCCTACACTTAGTACCACACATGTGATCGAAGATATCGGGTACGCATAGTAGCTTACACTTAGTAATACACATGCGACCTAACCATCTAGCACATGTAGTAGCCTGCACTTAGTACTACACACGTGACCTAAAACCATTTTAAACACATAGTAGCCTCCACATAGTACTACACATGTGTTCTCACAATAGATCATTCGTATCTTTTCTATTTCAAAGGTCCAACCGGGAAATTCCTCATTTTTCAACATTTTACCAATTCATCCATAATCAATTTCAATTCATAATTTACACCAAGTGATCATTCAATATGCAACCACCTCTCATATAATAACAAAATATTATAACATAAGTAAAAACAAAATAAAACATCATGTTATATCAAATTCTCAATATATTCAGCTATTATATAGCAAGCCATCAATGATTGAACCATCAAACATTTCATGTGCTACTAGTCATATATCATTGTTCTCACAAATTTTAAATACCATTCTTTCATCACTTTTCAATATATTAAACAATGCCATTCGTGCAATAATAATATAGAATTTCCAATTCAAATATAACATTGCAATATTATTGTCACATGAACTTACCTCGGCACCAAAATACCAAAAAGGAACCTAACCGTCGATTTTCAATTTTTCACCCGATCTAGGTCCAATCCTCATTTTCCTTGACCTATAATATCACGTTTAGTCCAATTATTAGTCACATTATTTAATGTTATCCAAAAATCACATTTTGGAAAAATTACATTTGTGCCCCTAAACTTTGTCAAAATTGCACTTTTGCCCCTAGTCTCTTAAAGTGATTTTTATTCAATTTTCTCACTCTAAAGGCCTAGCCGAACCATTTTCATAACTATAGAAAACTACAATTCTCATAAAAACACCCTTTTATACCATTTTTACAACTTTTACAAAATGGTCCTTTCGGATGTTTTCATCGAAAATCGATTAGTAAAAGTCATTTATTTAACACCCAACACTCATTTTCTGCCATTATACACCAAAATGCATGCATTTCACACATGGGTCAATTTTTGAACATGAACCCTAGCTCAAATTAATGGTAGAAATAGATAGATCTTGTTACGGGGATTACAAAAACGTAAAAATCATTAAAAACGGGGCCAGAACGGACTTGCAATCGAGCTTGGAAGCTTGAAAAACCCTAGCCATGGTTTCTACATGCAAGGTTCGGCCAAAAGGTTCAAGATGGACAAAAATTGGCTTTTAATTTTGTTTTTAATTCATTTTAATAACTAAATGATCAAAATGCCTTCAATGAAAAAATTTGGAAACATGCCTAACCATGTCTATTTTTGTCCACCAACTTAACCAATGGTCTAATTACCATATAAAGACCTCGAATTTAAAATTGTATAACAATTGGACACCTCTAGCATGTAGAACTCAACTTTTGCACTTTTTATGATTTAGTCCTTTTGACTAAATTGAGTGCCCAAACGTCAAAATGTTGGAATGGAATTTTCACAAAATCATTCTGTGAAATTGTAGACCATAAAAATATAATAAAAATAAAATTTTCCTCATCGAATTTGTGGTCCTAAAACCACTATTCTGACTAGGTCAAAAATCGGGATGTTACATCATCTAAAGGAGTCCATCAGGATTAAAAACATGAATCTCTAAAAGGACAAGCACATGGCCATGGCACCCAAAAGACTATATCGTGTAAGACCATAGTTGTAACAGCCTATTTTTAGTGTAATCAGAATAGTGATTTTGGGACCACAAATTCGATCCCAAAAGAGAAATTTATTTTAATATTATTTTATGATCTACAGAATTATAGAAATATCGTGTGAAAATTTTGTTAATAAATTTTACCGGTTATATGTCTAATTTGATGAAAGGACCAAATTGCATAAAATGTAAAAGTTGAATTGTAGTAGCTATAAGGACTAATTTGCTATGGAATTCAAAATTTGAGGTCCTTATATGGTAATTAGACCATTAAGAAAAGTTAGTAGATATTTTTTATGAATCATCCATGGAAAATCAGAAAAAGAAAAGGACTAAATTGGAATGTTGAAAAATTAATGGATGATAATAAATTAAATAGAAATATCATATTATTATTATCATCTTCTTCCCTAAAAATACATGGAAACCCTAGGAAAGAGAAAGCAAGCTTTCTTGACTTAATTGGGTAAGCATTCTTGTCCTGTTTTTAGTAATTTTTATATTTTCGAGATCGGAATAGCTTAATCTATTTATTTTGGGGATTAATTTGTAAAGATATCAAAGTATAGAAATTTTTTCATGGATGTAAATGCTGAAATTTTGAAATTTATGGTAGAAAATGAAAGGTTGTTGATAGATAAACAAATAGAATTTTGATAAAATTGTGATTTATGGACTAAATTGAAAAATGGTAAAACCCATAGAAAAATTATGATTTTTGTGATATTCATGGGCTGTTATTAAAACATGTAAAAATCGATTAGGCTTCGAATAATGATTAAATTGCATGAATTTTATTTTTCGAGCTTGGGGATTAAATTGTCATTTATGAAAAGTATAGGGGCAAAATGGTAATTTTTCCTAGGAAGTGAATTGAGTTCAATTGAGTATGAAATGTATTAAATTGAGTTAAATTTACTCGTATAGATCCGGTTAGACCTCGTATGGAGTTAGATCAAGGAAAAAGAAAAATATTGGATTAGTAGTATTTGTGAACACGAACATTGTCGAGGTAAATTTGTATAACTAAATTGTATATTTATATGTTTAAATTGAATGTTATCATTATCATGTATAAACATAAATCACATATCTGAAAATGTCTGACAAGTGTTAAGTCCCGTTTGAATAAAAGAAATTTGATGGATACAGGATTTTCCTATATTGATTATAGTCCTACATATGTTGTGGACATTATAGCTTGGACGAGCATCCTGTGAAAAGCCTTCCCGAGCATTCCTGTTAGATGGTTCTTGCAAGCATCTTGATCAATAGTGATCCTATATGTGTTGCGCACTACCACAACTCTTTGTGAGCGTCCTGTTACATGATTCGATCGGTTGTGATCTAGCATTTATTGCAGACACAAATGTAGCTCTTCGTGAGCATCTTGATATAGGCTCTTATGAGCTTCCTGACATGGCTTGTTTGAGACTCCCTGTTATGCTATCCAGAGCTCCCTATTAATAATCTTCGGAGTTACCTGTTAAGCTCAATGAGCTTCCTATTCTAAACTCTTAGGAGTTTCCTTTTAGCCCGGGTAAGAATCCTGTTACATAGCTTATCTGAGCATCCTGATATATGCCTCGAGAGTGTGCTTCCTGATTATGTGCACTTATGGGTACCCCTGAATATGAGTTGACGGATTACATTTTTGTACACTTCGAGCGTACTACATGTGTATCCATCGATAATTCAAATAAATTCAACGAGTAAAAATCCTGATATGAGATAATGTGAATTTGAGATGAATTATTACAAGCATATACTTGAATTACATGGACATGAATTATATATGATATTTGAATATTTAATGTGGAAAGAATGTGCATATGGAAAAAGGACTATTACTATTAAGCTCATACAAGTTTATTGATATTCTTAAGATATATATATATGACTAACATGTTTTGTACATGCTACATGGATACATGATGGGAGAAGTATTTGAATATATAAATGATATCACTTGATATTGAGGCATGATGTACTTGATACTTGAATATGGAACATACTTGATGACTTTGTTTATCTATGTTAAATTGAAATATGTGATGAAAATATATGTGAATAAATCTTGTTTGATGAGAGTATAAATTCATAATTATGAACCATTATATGGAATACAGTGACTAACATGGTTGATGAGGATATGTGTTTAGGCACTTGGTCAACACGATTTGGGAATGAATTGTAGGTTTACCTTATATATATAAAATATGTGTTTAGGCACTTGGTTAAATTCCCAGCTATGTGAACTTACTAAGCTTAAAAGCTCACTTTATTTTAATTTCCCTGTTTCAGAGGAATTCGGAAGCTCGTTGGATTTGAAGCTTGGCGGAGATATTACACACTATCCATTGGCTTTGTCGGTATAAACCGTAAATTAATTCCAATTATAATGGCATGTATAGGTTTATTAACCAATGTTGGCATGTAAATGTTGGTTTGTGATTAGCCATTGGAATGGCTAATATTTGATGTCTTTTGGTATGTGTAAACATGGCATTGTGTTGGTTGATATGTATTAACATGGTAAATTGATGGTAAGATTTTAAAAATGTAAAGATGATACTTGAAAGCATGAGTAAATGTGTCATGTATAAAACTTGTGTAGAACCCCTAACCCGTATCCATCGCCAGACTAGGGTTAAGAGGCATGTAACACCCCGTACCCGAGTCCGTTACCGGAGTCGAACACAAGGTGCACACAAACTTAACTTAATCATTTTCACTGTCCATTTAAAAAAATTTCCAGACAAGCTGGTTACTGCATCACTGTCGCCTTAAAAATCATATCTTGAGTTTCAAAACTCGAAAATCAGTTTCGTAATTTTTCCCCGAAACTAGACTCATATGTCCATCTACGGATTGTTTTATAGAATTTTTGGTTGAGCCAATTAGTACAGTTTATTAGTTAAAGTCTCCCCTATTCCAAGGTTCGACTACACTGACCTTTATGCATTACGAATTGGATATCTTCCGGTACAGGTCTTCAATACTGATGTTGTTTGTTTCTTTAGAAACTAGACTCAAATAGGAATCTATACATATATGGCATGACTCCTAATCATCTCTGGTTAATTTACAATGAATTTCCAAAGTTGGAACAGGGGATCCAGAAACCGTTCTGGCCCTGTTTCACGAGAACTTTAATATCTCTTAACATATAACTCATATGACTGTTTCGTTTCTTCCATATGAAAGTAGATTCATCAAGGTTCATTTACATAATTTATTCACTATTTAATTCCATTCGTACAAATTTTAGTGATTTTTCAAATGCTCACCACTGCTGCTGTCCGTATCTGTTTTCAAGGTAAACTTTACCTATTTCGTGGTTTCCATGGACCAACTAGAGTTTTGTCATACATAGGTCCACATATACTCATATTTAGCCAATCCAATGGCTGATCATTTGCCTAACACTTCCATTCCAGTCCATGCTCACATCATGAAACCATACATATATACATAAACACAAATAGTCTAATGCCATACCCCACTTTTACGAGCCATTTTCGCATGGCTGTACACACATACATCACAAAACGTATTTGAAAAACAGCAAAGGGTAGTCCTATACATGCCATATCCGGAGTTCAACTAAAAGAATACCAAAAGGGCTTTGATAGTGTGGATGACTTCGACTTCGATGATCCCGAATCCGATAGCTAACGAGCAAAATCTATAAAATAGAGAAACAGAGAAACGGAGTAAGCAATTTATGCTTAGTAAGTTTGAGCAAGGGATTCCAGCACAACAAAAGCATAGCAATCATATAGCTAACGGATAATTTCGTATGCACAAATTCTCAATGTCATACTTATTTCACATTCCAACCCCTATATTCATACATAAGGGATCATCTTAGCCAAATACCGGAAGCTCATTACTCGACTGAGCGAATATCATTCGAAGGGAATCAACTAATTTCAAGCACATACGAACATACCTCATTGCTGGAATTTTTCAAGCGTATTAACTGAAATTTTTACAGCAAGAACGCTCGTTCTCGAATCACGTTCCTTCGGAATTTAACCGGATATAACGACTAGCTCAAATGCCTTCGGGACAAACCCCGGTTATAGTAACTCGCACGAATGCCTTCGGGACTTAACCCGGGTTTAGTAACTCGCACAAATGCCTTCGGGCTTAACCCGGATTTATTAACTCGCACAAATGCCTTCGGGCTTAACCTGGATTTATTAACTCGCACGAACGCCTTCGGATCTTAGTCCGGATATGGTCACTTAACACATCGGGACTTAGCCCGGACATCATTCAAATAGCCAAGCACAATTATCAATAAATCATGACACATTCGTATTTCATTCTCATTAGCAAAATTCAAACACAAGTCACTTATTACATTTGCAATTTCAGCTCAATAGCCACACACAAAGAGCATGATCTAATCAAATCATAATCTAATTTCCATTACTCGAGAACTTACCTCGGATGTGGTCGAACGATTTCGACGGCTATTCGACGACTTTTTCCTTCCCCTTATCGGATTTAGCTCCCCTTTGCTCTTGAGCTTAATTTAACAAATAAATTGGTTTTATCATTTGAGCATCGAAAGAGGAATTCAAGGTACTTAGCCCACATATTTTCATTAGACATTAAAGTCACATATGTACGGAAATCATGAATCAACTCAACACATTAGTTAGTACTCTCCTTAGCCGGATTTTCTAAGCCAAGAATAGGCATCAATATGCTTGCCTCTAACCGAATGCATGCACACCATTTCCTCTCATGTGGCCGAATATGCATGTCCATGTTGAGGCCAATTATACACTTAATACCACACAAAAAAAAACAGCATACATTTTACTAACTAACGATTCCATATTGTAACTCAATACACATCTATCATTTCCTTCATAACCAAACATCATCACAAGCAAATATACACCTTGAAATAGTATACATGTCATACCAATACATCATGTGCAAACATATATTCATGTAGGTGCAAGGGCCGAATCTCAAGTTGCTTATATCCAAATATAAACACATATCCAAAGCTCAAATCTTACTTACCATGCAACATGCATGAATCGTACTTATGGATATACCATGGCCGAATACACCACCACACCATACCGTTTCAATTTGGTCATGGTTAAACAAAAAACTTAGTATCTCATTCAAAAATGCTAAAAGAAAATCTAAGAGTCCTCAATCCCCCATCACATGTATCATTATCAAGCTTGATATTTAGCATGCAATGGCATTAACACCACATCCACTTTGGCCGAATATCTTTCCATGACATAGCAAAGATTTGAACCATGGGCTAATAAAAACATCAAGCTAGCAACTAAAAACATGCATGAATCCCATGGCACAACCTCAAACATACCTTAATCTTGAGACAAGTATGGCCAAACTTCCACCTAATCCCCCTCCAAACCAAGCATGAAGCAAGAACCCCTTCCTTCTTCCTTAGAATTTCACCTCAAAGAAAATGAAAAAAAGATGAACAACAATTTTTTTCTTCTCTTTTCCTCTACTCACGGCAATGGGGAGAGGGAGAGCCTTCACACACAATTTTTTTTATTTTTTTATTACCCATGCATCTTATTTTATTTCTCCTTACATAATGCACTTACAAAACATGTTTCATGACATGTCTTGCCCATATTTCCTTGTCATGGCCGGCCACTAGCTATTAGGGGGGGAAATTTGACATGCAAGTCCATTGTTTTGCATGCATGCTTTAAATTAGTCATCACACATTTCCCCATCATACTTTCAAAGTTTTCTACTAGGTCCTTTCTAGTGAAATTCACATTTATAACTCTAAATTAAAACATCAAAATGTCACACATGAGTTAACACATATTATGGGCAATAAAATAAATATTAAATTATTTTTATGCCTCGGTTTTGTGGTCCCGAAACCACATTTCGACTAGGTCGTTTTAAGGCTGTCACAACTCTCCCCACTTAAGAAATTTTCGTCCCGAAAATCTTACCGTAAATAGGTTTGGGTATCGCTCTTTCATAGAGTTCTCGGGTTCCCAAGTAGCTTCTTCTATCCCGTGTTTGAGCCATAACACTTTCACTAGCGGAACCCTCTTGTTTCGCAACTCTTTCACTTCACGTGCTAGGATACGAATCGGTTCTTCTTCATAACTCATATCGGCTTGAATTTCAACCTCTGATGGACTAATTATGCGACGGATCAGATCTATAGCGTCGAAGCATTGAAACATGAAAGACGTCGTGAATCTTTTCAAGTTCAGGAGGCAAAATCAAGCGATACATAATCGGACCGACTTCGTTCGGATATCTCATATGGCCCGATGAACGTCGGACTCAATTTGCCTTCTGGCCAAATCGAGTATCTTTTTCCAAGGCAAAACTTTAAGAAACACTTTATCTCCCACGATACTCAATGTCTTTTCATTTCAGATCCGCTCGACTTACCGACGATCGGAGGCTATCTTGGACTTTCACGGATTACTTTTACTTTCATTCAGCATCTTTAATCAAATCCACTCCGAAAATTTTGCTTTCATCGAGCTCGGTCCAAAACAATGGTGTACGGCATTTACGCTCGCATAAGGCCTCGTAAAGCGCCATTTTAATACTTGATTGAAAACTATTGTTGTAAGCGAATTCAATCAAAGGTAAATCTTGTTCCCATGAACCACTTGAACTTGAGGATGCAACATCTCAACATATCCTCAAGTATCCGAATTATCCGCTTCAGATTGACCATCGGTTTGGGGGTGAAAAGCGGTGCTAAAATGCAACTTGGTGCCCAAGGCTTCTTGCAATTTCTTCCAAAATTGCGAGGTGAATCTCGGATCTCTATCCGATACAATAGAAATAAGTACCCGTGTAATCTCACAATCTGAGAAACATACAATTCACAAGTTTATCCAATGAAGAGTCCAAATGCGACGGGATAAAGTGACCCGACTTAGTCGATCTATCAACAACAACCCAAATCGCATCCTTTTACTTGTTGACAATGGCGGTCCGGACACAAAGTCCATTGTGACTCGATCCCATTTCCACTCGGGTATCGTAATCGGTGAAGTAATCTCGAAGGCACTTGATGTTCCGCTTTCACTTGTTGACATATTAAACATCTCAAACAAAGTCGGAGATGTCTCGTTTCATACCATGCTACCAAACCGACGTTTCAAATCGTTGTACATCTTCGTACTTCCCGTGGATTGCCATTCGGCTACAATGGGCTTCGCTCGAATTATCGAAATAAATTCGAATTTCTTGGAATACACAAATGATTTCGAACCTCAAACAATCGTCATCATCAACTTGAAACTCGATTCCACCTTGAACACATTCAGCTTCGTCTTGCAACCAACTTATCATCGACTTTCTCGAGCTTCACGAATTTGACGAATCAATGATGGTTTGGCCTTTAATTCGCTACTAACACATTGTCGGGTAGAATAGACAAGTGTACATTCATCGTCGTAAAGCAAACAAAGTGATTTCGCTTAAGGCGTCGCAACCACATTAGCCTTTCCGGGTGATAATCAACGACAAGCTCATAATCTTTTAACAACTCGAGCCAACGTCTTTGTCGCAGATTTAAGTCTCTTTGAGTCATCAAATATTTGAGACTTTTGTGATCCGATACACATGGCACTTCTCACCAAATAAGTAATGTCGCCATATCTTTAAGGCGAATCGATGGCGACCAACTCGAGATCATGGGTCGGATAATTTTTCTCATGTGGCTTTAATTGTCTCGACGATAGGCCACAACTCGACCTTCTTGCATCAATACGCAACCAAACCCAAGTAGGGAGGCGTCACTATAGATGACAAACTCTTTGCCGATAAAATTGCACTAATCTGGAGCTTCCGTCAAATGAGTTTTCAATTGATCGAAACTTTTCGACACTTTTACGTCCATTCAAACTTGACATCTTTCAAGCGGCCGTCATGGGTGTGGCTATCATCGAGAATCCTTTTACAAACCGTCGGTAGTAAGCAAGTCCCAAAAAGCTCGAACCTCGAATATTTCTCGGAGGCTTCCAGTTAATATGGCTGAAATTTTACCTGCCGACTCGAATACCGATGTAGATACCACATGACCCAAGAAGCTAACCTCTCTAACCGAACTCACACTTTAGAACTTAGCATATAATTGCTTATCCCGTAATATTTGTAACACTAATCTCGTGTGCTCGCATGTTCGGTCTCATCTCTTGAATAGACCAAGATGTCGTCAATGAACACAACTACGAACCGATCCAAGCACGGTCCGAAGATCCGATTCATCAAATCCATAAATATCGCAGGGCATTAGTGAGCCCAAACGGCATCACTAAGAACTCGTAGTGACCATATCTCGCTCAAGGCGGTTTGGGTATATCCGATTCTCGGATTCAAGGCGATAATAGCCCGATCTCAAATCTATTTTGAGAACACCGAGGCTCCTTGATTGATCGAACAAATCATCGATCTGTGATAGCGGATATTTGTTCTTTATTGTCACTTTATTAAGCGACGATAGTCGATGCACAACCTCATGGTTCCGTCCTTCTTTTCACAAACAACACCGGTGCACCCAAGGTGAAAAACTCGCGAGCAAAACCTCTATCCACCAACTCTTGCAACCGAGCTTTCAACTCCTTTAATTCCGTTGGTGCCATACGACACGGAGCTATCGAAATCGGTGTGGTCCGTGTATAAGCTCAATACCAAACTCTACCTCCCGAACAGTGGCAAACTGGTAATTCTTGGAAAAACATCCGGTATTCACAAACCACCAACAGATTCGGGTTTTATTTCTAACTCCTTATCATCAAGTACATACGCAAGGTATGCTTCGCACCCTTTTCTTACATATTTCGAGCCAACATTGATGATATTACAGTTGGCAACCCTTCAAGTCCGTAGACTCAATTGAATCATCTCGTTATTTGCGCACCTCAAATCAATAGTCTTGCTTTTGCAATTCACAACCGCATCATGCATGGTCAACTAATCTAAACCGAGTATAACATCAAATTAGTCAAAGCAACAACGACATCAAGTCCACGGAAAATAGGAATCTCGAATTACTAGGGGCATTTCTTACACTTTGTCGACGAGCACGAACGACCCAAGGATTTGACACCGAATTACGAACTCAAGAGACTCAATAGGTAAAGTCTTCTTTGGATGCTAAGGTTTCGCATATATAAGAATGAGTAGAACCAGGTCAATCAAAGCAATCACATTAGTATCAAAGAGAGTGAAAGTACTAGGTAATAACATCCGGCGAGGAAGCATCCTCACGCGCGCGTATGGCATAAGCCCTAGCAGAGCGCGAGCCTCGGATCTGGTCGTAGCATCTCTAGATCCTCTCGACCACCACTAGTATTGCCCGTATTTCTAGATGGTCTACCTCGAGCCGTGGTAGCGCTCGGTTTCCCACTCGATCTACATTACATGCGGACAACCTCGGGCAATCTTTAATGAAGTGGTCGATGATCCGCACTTGTAACAGAGCGGTCACGGAATCTACAACTCCGAATGCCATTTGCCACAATATTGGCACTCCGTTACATCTCGATGATCATTGCCAACACCGGCGATCAAGTGACTCACGTGCCCATAGGGGGTCGATCGCGGTCTCGTCTAGTAAAGCCCAAAGTGTCTCTAGATCGGCCTAAGCCATCTCTAAATTTCTTTGATGAGTGTGGGAAGGGCTTCCCAAGACCTCTTCTGAAACTCCTTGCTCCCACTTGACTTTCCTTTTCTCCATATCGAGCTCCTCGGCTTTGCACGCCGCTTCGACAAGAGCCACAAACTCTCGGATTTCCAAAATGCCAACATACGACTTTATATCATCATTCAGGTCCATGTTCAAGCGTTTACACATCATGACTTCTAAAGAAATACATTCTCGCTGCATCTGCTAAGCCTCACAAACTTTCGCTCATAGTCTGTAACCCACATGGAACCTTGTTTAAGTTCAAGAAATTCCTTCCGCTTTTTGATCCATGAATCTCTAACTGATATACTTTTTCTGAAACTTAGTTTGGAAAAACTCCCAAGTTACTTGCTCTCGGGCACAATGAAGTCGAGTACTTCACCAATAGTAGGCGTAATCACGTAGCAAGGAGATAGTACACTTTAGACATTCATCGGGCATACAAGATAGCTCATCGAAAATCCGGATAGTGTTGTCCAACCAAAATTCAGCTTGCTCGGCATCATCGCTATCTCGTAGCTTTAAATTCAAGAGCCCCATGTTTTCAATTCTATCAATCGGGGCTTATTCGACCTTATTTGGTCGATTCTGGAGGCATCGAGAGTCTTGCGGGGTTGTATTAGTCGGGAATGGAGGTTGTGGAACAGTAGTGTTAGTTCGAATGTATTGGTTAAACCGATCATTCATCACGCTATAAAAGGCTTGCCTAGCCTCATCATTCGGATTGCTAGCAATAGGTTGAGAGTCCGCCGCCTGCCCCTTGTGCGGGAGTAGGCGCCACACTCTCCACATCATCGCCTATCGCTTCGGTTGGGATCGGGATCCATTACTATAAATAAACACAAATTCAAACGTCAAATCACCACACTATCAAATAATCACATAAAATGGCATGTATAGCTAGACCCAAACGCATTACGGTAGTCCTAGAATCGACTAAACCGTAGCTCGATACTAATAAAATTGTAACACCCGCACCGAGTCCGTTCGAGTCGAACACAAGGTGCACACAAACTTAACTTAATCATTTTCACCGTCCATTTAAAAATTTCTGACAAGTGGTTCTTGCATCACTGCCGCCTTAAAAATCATATCTTGAGTTTCAAAACTCAAAATCAGTTTCGTAATTTTCCCTAAACTAGACTCATATGTCCATCTACGGATTTTTTCTAGAATTTTGGTCAAGCCAATTAGTACATTTTATTAGTTAAAGTCTCCCTATTCCAAGGTTCACTACACCGACCTTTATGCATTACAAATTGGATATCTTCCAGCATGGTCTTCAATATCGATCTTTGTTTGTTTCTTTAGAAACTAGACTCAAAGAGGAATCTATACATATATGGCATGACTCTAATCTGTGACATCCCTAAATTGACCCTAGTCGGAAAGTGGTTTCGGGACCACTAAACCGAGTCATAATAATAATTAACCATCATAATTGATGCTCATTATATGCATATATGCATGTGTGAAAATTTCATGTTTGGATTTTGTTAATTGTAAGTGAAATTTTATCAAATAGGACTTATGTGAGAAAATTTAGAAATGTGCTAGGCAAATGTAAGGTGGCCTATTAATACATGTGGGAAAGTGTTGTCCTTGCATGTCAAATTAGCCAAAATGAAGCATGATGGCCGGCCATGCTATGAGTGGAAACATGTTGCCAACATGTTTAGTTAGTGGATTATGTAGAAAGAATAAAGAAATGAAAAAAAAAAAGAGAATATGAAGAAAAACAAAGAAAAGGAAAAAAAAGTGTTCATTCTCTCATTTTCTCCTTGCTTGGCCGAATGTACTAAGAAGAAAGGGGGGGAAAGCTTGAGAAAATCAGCCATGGGAGTTTGCTAGACTAAGGTATGTTGATGTTATCCATGAGATTCATGCATGTTTTTAGTTGATATTTTGAGTTCCACCTAACCCATGGTCTAAACCTTTACCATGAAATGGGGATGATATTCGGCCATGGGTGTTGTCTTCTTGGTATCATTGATGTTTGATGTTTGATGTTGTGGTGGTGAGGCATGAAGATGAGTTAAGTTTCGGCTAAGGTGGGTTTGTGTGGATGTCATTTGCATGCTAAGTGTCAAGCTTTGTAATGATATATGTGTATGGTGTCTTTGATGTTGTGAATGGAAGTAGAAGAAAAGTAAAAGAAATTTATGTAGAAATGTGATGTATGTGGATTCATAGGATGTTACAAATAGGTGTGAAGCTATGCTAGAAGAGAAAAGAAATTCGGCCAAGTGTTCATGGGAGGAAAACTAAGTGTTTGAAAGAATAAAAAAATGATGCCATAATTGATAGTATAGGTATTCGGCCATTTAATCAAGTGTGTAGGTGATGTTAGATCAATTTTAGAACATTCGGCTATAGATAGGCATGTTGATAATCTCATTTAGACAATTAGACATAAAAGGGTGGTAATGAGGTTGAAAATTGTTGAATGGCTAGTTGGGTAATGAATGAAGTATTCGGCCATATGGGGTAAAAATGGGTCATATGCTCATGAGATAAAATTTTGTGAATTGATGTATTAATGATGATAGTATAGTTGATGTCATGTATATATGTATAAATATTTGGCAAGACAGTTAAACTAGTTAATTTATTGACTAAGCTCAAGAAGCTCGAGGTGGAGAAACAAGCAAAGGCAAAGGAAAGAACATCGAGTAGCCGAGTTGGAACCATTTTGCCCAACACAAGGTAAGTCATTAAGCACATATGTTTGATATTGCTTAAATGATTGTAAAATCTATGCAATTGTATTTAATGGGATGCTATATATATATAAATGAAATTGTATGTGTATGGAGTGATGACAATTGTTGAATGTAAAAGAAATAGTGAAATGTGTAGAAAGTTTGCTTTCGGCACTAAGTGTCTTGGGCAATACGTGTGTACGGTGACGAGATTGGCACTAAGTGTGCATGCTGGAAATATATGGCACTAAGTGTGCATGCTGGAAAAATACGGCACTGGGTGTGCGAGCTCGAAGGGTATGGCACTATGTGTGCGGGCTTAAATTGCGTGGCACTAAGTGTGCGAAATCGAGTATTAAGCACTATGTGTGCGTACTCTATATATATGGAGGGTGTGTCTCCATCGAGTTGAGTATGGACAAGTGGATCGGTAAGTACCTCGAGCTCATGACGAATAGAAAATACGTTCATGCTCGGGGTTGAATTTGGTAAGCCTTAAATCTATGTGATGATTGAAATTGTATGATTGTGGTGGAAATGAGTTAGTGTGTGAAAATGCTTCAAATATCTTGTTGTGTAGAATATGAAATGTGGATGTATGACTTGGTATGAGATTGGACCAAAAGGTCCGAGGAATTATGGTATAGATTCGATATGGATGAGTACCTAGCCTTGTTTATTGTTCATGTTGTAGTAACTTTATCAGTGGATTGATGAATGCTTATGACTTACTGAGTTATAAACTCACTCGGTGTTTTCTTGTCACCCATTTTAGGTCTCTCGACTCGTATTGTTTGCGTGATCGGAACCGGCGTTGAAGTCATCACACCGGCTGAAATCTTTTGGTATTGTCTTCGTTGTTGAAGAACATTTGGCATGTATAGGCTATTATATTTTGTTGAACTGTGGGTTGTAAACTTTAAGCCATGTGAAATGGCCTATGTGGTCGTCGAGTGGGATGCTAGAACCTATAGCCACGAGTCTTAGAAACTTTAATTTTGATAAGGTGGCCATAATTTGTGTCATGTATGATGGATGATTAAGGCCAAGGAAAGATTCATGAAATTGGCATAGTCTACTGCAGTAACTGTTGCGGACAGCAGCAGTGAGATGAGATTGAAAAATCACTAAAAATAGTAGAAGTAGAATTAAATAGTGAGCAAATTATGAAATTGAACCCTGATGAATCTATTTTTATATGGACGAAACGAAATGACCATATGAGCAGTATACTGAGAAATATTAAAGTTCTCGTGAGACAGGGCCAGAACGGTTTCTGGGTCCCCTGTCGCGACTTTGAAAATTTACCATAAATTATCCAGAAACAATTAGAAGTCATGCCTTATATGAATAGATTCCCCTTTGAGTCTAGTTTCATTAGAAACAAACGGCATGAGCATTAGAGCTCTGTACGAGATGATATTCAATTTGTAACGCGCGAAGGTCAGTGTAGTCGACCCCTGTAACATGGGTGAATTTAACTAATAAACTGTACCAATTGGCCCAACCAAAAATTCTAGAAATAAATTCATGGATGGATATATGCGTCTAAATTCAGGGAAAATTTACGGAATCAGTTTCCGAGTTTTGGAACTCGAGATATGATTTTAAATGACAGTGACGCAGTTTTCCAGCCTGTCTGGAAATGCCAAATTGGTTGGTACCTTGAGAGGATTTGGCCCGTTAACCCCTCGTGTCCGACACCGGCGACGGTCACGGGTTCGGGGTGTTACATAATCATCTCTGGTTAATTTACAGTGAATTTCCAAAGTCGGAACAGGGGATCCAGAAACCGTTCTGGCCCTGTTTCACGAGAACTTTAATATCTCTTAACATATAACTCATATGACCGTTTCGTTTCTTCCATATGAAAGTAGATTCATCAAGGCTCATTTACATAATTTATTCACTATTTAATTCCATTCCTACAAATTTTAGTGATTTTTCAAATGCTCACCACTGCTGCTGTCCGTATCTGTTTTCAAGGTAAACTTTACCTATTTCGTGGTTTCCATGGACCAACTAGAGCTTTGTCATACATAGGTCCACATATACTCATATTTAGCCATTCCAATGGCTGATCATTTGCCTAACACTTCCATTCCAGTCCATGCTCACATCATGAAACCATACATATATACATAAACACAAATAGTCTAATGCCATACCCCACTTTTACGAGCCATTTTCGCATGGTACGTACACATACATCACAAAACGTATTTGAAAAACAGCAAAGGGTAGTCCTATACATGCCATATCAGGAGTTCAACTAAAAGAATACCAAAAGGGCTTTGATAGTGTGGATGACTTGACTTGATGATCCCGAATCCGATAGCTAACGAGCAAAATCTATAAAACAGAGAAACAGAGAAAGCGGAGTAAGCAATTTATGCTTAGTAAGTTTGAGCAAGGATTCCAGCACAACAAAAGCATAGCAATCATATAGCTAACGGATAATTTCGTATGCACAAATTCTCAATGTCATACTTATTTCACATTCCAACCCCTATATTCATACATAAGGGATCATCTTAGCCAAATCTGGAAGCTCATTACTCATTGAGCGAATATCATTCGAAGGAATCAACTAATTTCAAGCACATACGAACATAACTCATTGCTGGAATTTTTCAAGCGTATTAACTGGAATTTTTACAGCAAGAACGCTCGTTCTCGAATCACGTTCGCCGAATTTAACGGATATAACGACTAGCTCAAATGCCTTGGGACAAACCCGGTTATAGTAACTTCGCATGAATGCCTTGGGACTTAACCGGGTTTAGTAACTCGCACAAATGCCGGGCTTAACCAGATTTATTAACTTCGCACAAATGCCTTGGGCTTAACCCGGATTTATTAACTTCGCCGACGCCTTCGGATCTTAGTCCGGATATGGTCACTTAACACAAAGCCTTCGGGACTTAGCAGGACATCATTCAAATAGCCAAGCACAATTATCAATAAATCATGACACATTCGTATTTCATTCTCATTAGCAAAATTCAAACACAAGTCACTTATCACATTTGCAATTTGGCTCAATAGCCACACACAAAGAGCATGATCTAATCAAATCATAATCTAAGTTCCATTACTCGAGAACTTACCTCGGATGTGGTCGAGCGATTTAAATGACTATTCGACGACTTTTTCCTTCCCTTATCGGTTCGCTCCCTTTGCTCTTGAGCTTAATTTAACAAATAAATTGGTTTTATCATTTGAGCATCGAAAGAGGAATTCAAGGTACTTAGCCCACATATTTTCATTAGACATTAAAGTCACATATGTACGGAAATCATGAATCAACTCAACACATTAGTTAGTACTCTCCTTAGCCGGATTTTCTAAGCCAAGAATAGGCATCAATATGCTTGCCTCTAACCGAATGCATGCACACCATTTCCCCTCATGTGGCCGAATATGCATGTGACAGCCCAAAATTGACCCTAGTCGGGAGGTGGTTTCGGGACCACAAAATCGAGGCATAAAAATAATTTATAAATTATTTTGATGCCTATAATATGTGTTAATTCATGTGTGACATTTTGATGTTTCGATTTAGAGTTATAAATGTGAATTTCATTAGAAAGGACCTAGTAGTAAACTTTGAAAGTATGATGGGGAAAGGTGTGATGACTAGTTGAACATGCATGCAAAAATAAGGATTTGCATGTCAATTTCCCCCAACATGAAGTGGCCGGCCATGGCAAGAGTGGATGGGCAAAACATGTCATGAAACATGTTTTGTTGGTGCATTAGGTGAAATAATAAAATAAAGAGCATGGGCAAAGAAAAAAAATGGTCTCATCCATGCTTTCCCCCCCCTTGGCCGTAAGTTGAGAGAAAGGAAAAGAAAAAAAATTTGGTTCATCCATTCTCATTTTCTTTGGGCTGAAAATTCTAAGAAGGAAGGAGTTTTTGCTCCATGCTTGGTTTAGAAGAGAACTAGAAGGAGATTTGGCTATACTTGCATCAAGATTAAGGTATGTTTGAGGTTGTGTCATGAGATTCATGCATGTTTTAGTTGCTAACTTGATGTTCATGTTAGCCATGGTTCAAATCCTTGTTATCCGTGGAAATGGTATTTGGCCAAGGTGGATATTGTGTTAAAGCCATTGCATGCTAAATGTGAAGCTTGCTAATGATGCATGTGGTGATGGATTGACTACTCTTGAAATTTCTTTGTAGCAATCTTGAGTAAAACATTGAATTTTTTTGTTTAACCATGACCGAAGTTGAAAGGGTATGGTTGTGATGTATTCGGCCATGGTGCATTCATTAGCATGATTTATGCTTGTTACTTGAGTGGTAAAAATTTGTGTTTTGAATGGATATGAACACCTTGAGATTCGGCCTTGCACCTATAAGTGTACATATGTTTGCACATGATGTATTGGTATGACATACATACTATCTCAAAGTACGTATTTTCTTGTGATTATGTTTTGGTTATGAAGTAAATGATAGATGTGTATTGAGCTACAATATGTAAAGCATTAGCTAGTAAAATGTGTGCCATTCATGTGTGGTATTAAACATGTAATTGGCCTCAACATCAACATGCATAATCGGCCATGAATGAGTGCCTAAGAGGTTGTGTTGTTCGGCCATGAGTAAGCATGTTGAAGGCTTTGTGTGTTGAGTTGATTCATGAATTCCGTACTTATGTGACTTTATTGTCTAGTGAATATATGTGGGCTAAGTGCCTTGAGTTCCTCTTTTCGATACTCAAATGATTGAATCAATTTATTTGTAAATTAAGCTCAAGAGCAAAGGGGGACCAAATCCGATAAAAGGGAAGGAAAAAGTAGTCGAATAGCCATCGGAATTGTTCGACAACATCCAAGGTAAGTTTTCGAGTATCGAAACTTAGATTTTGATTCGATTGGATGAAGTAATAAGCAATCGAAATTGTGCCCTTGTATGTGGCCATTGAGCCGAAATTGATATTTTTGTTAAGTGAATTGTGCATAAAAGTTTTGTTATGAAATTGAAACAAAGATGTGTATGAATGTGCGAATTGTGATATCCGGGCTAAGCCCAAGGCAATTAATGCGAGTTGTGATATCGGGCTAAGCCCAGAAGGCAATTGTGCGAGCTATAATATCGGGCTAAGCCCAAGGCAATTGTGCGAGTTGTGATATCCGGGTTAAGTCCGAAGGCATTTGTGCGGGTTACCATAACGGGCTATGTCCCGAAGGCGTTTGAGCAGTAGCTATATCCGGTTAAACTCGAAGGTATGTGATTTGAAAATTATAAGCTTGCTGTAAAATTTTCAGTTAATGCACTTGTGAAGTTCCCAACAACAAGGTATGTTTGTGTGTGCTTTGCACACTATGAGTAAGTCGATATGAATATTCGCTCCAATGATAAATGAGCTATCGGCATTAACTAAGCCGTTATTTGTGTATGAACATGAGAGTTGGGATTGTGAAGTAAGCATGTCTTTGAGAAATTGTGCATATGAATTATTGTTTAGCTACTTGAATGCTATGCTTTGGTTGTGTGTATATTATGGCTCGAAACTTACTAAGCATAAATTGCTTACTCGTTTCTTTGTTTCTCTGTTTATAGATTTTGCTCGTTAGCGATCGGATTCGGGATCATAGAAGTTGAAGTCAACCACACTATCAAAGCCCTTTTGGTACTCCTTTAGTTGAGTTTTGGATATGGCATGTATAGTGTGACAGCCCAAAATTGACCCTAGTCGGAATGTGGTTTTGGGACCACAAACCGAGGCATAAAAATAATTAAAATTTATTTTGATGCCTATAATATGTGTGTGCTCATGTATGACATTTTATGATGATTGATTTAGTGTTATAAAGGTGAATTTCACTAGAAAGGACTTGTGTGAGAAAACTTAGAAATGAGATAGGCAAATGTTGAAGTGGCCTATTGATGCACACTAGGAAATGTTGTCCTTGCATGTCAAATTCCCCAAATTTGACTATAATGGCGGCCAAGGTGGGTATTATGGGCAAGGAAAACATGTTTCAACATGTTTGGCTAGTGAGTTATGTAGGAAGTATTATAATAAAAATAAGCATAAAAAATGGAAAAAAAAAAGAAAGATGAGCTTGGATGCCCTTGTTGCCGTGAGTAGAGGAAAGAGAGGAGAAATTTTTGTTCATTCATTTTCACTTCTTGGCCGAAAATACTAAGGAAAAAGGGGGAGGATTTTTGCTTCATGCTTGGTTTAGAAGAGATCTAGAAGGAGATTTAGCTAAATTTGCATCAAGATTAAGGTATGTATGAGGTTGTGTTGGGAGTTTCATGCATGTTTTGGTTGCTAACTTGATGTGCATGTTAGCCATGGCTCAAATCTTTGTTATGCCATGGAAATGGTATTTGGCCAAAGTTGTTATGGTGATAAAGCCATTGCATGCTAAGTGTGAAGCTTGATGATGATGCATGCAATGATGGATTGTCTACTCTTGAGTAAGATTTTGAGTTTTCTTTTTGTTTAACCATGATTGAAGTTGAAAAGGGGCATGATTGGCATATTCGGCCATGATGCATTCATGAGCATGGTTCATGCTTCTTGCATGTTAGTTAAAATTTGTGTTTTGGATGGCTATGGACACCTTGAAATTCGGCCATGCTCATATATGTATATATATGTTTGCACATGATGTTTTGGTTATGAAGTAAGTGATGAATATGTTTGTTTAAAGAAGAAGATGTTGAAGAATAATTGTGAAATTTGCAAGCACATTCGGCCTAGCACACATATGAGTGCTTGATGCTATATTATAAGTTTTGGGCTACAATATGCAAAGCATTAACTAGTAAAATGCATGCTGTTTTTGTGTGGTATTAAGTGCATAATTGGCCTCAACATGGACAAGTATATTCGGCCTTAGGTAGCCTATTGATGGCCTTAGCTTTTCCTTGATGCTCGAATGAATTGTATTGAATTGCTTGATGTAGTATAAAATGTGCATGACCATTGTGTATTCAAGCTAAAGAGTGGCCATATGACCATTTAAACTCCTTGTCATATTCGGCCATAAGCTAGCACAATGAGGTTTTAATAAATTGAATTTGTTTGAATTAGCTCAAGAGCTAAGAGGGCCACAATTGGACAAGGGGAAGGAAAAAGTGATCGAATAGCCGTAAAAGCCGTCCGACAACATCCAAGGTAAGTCCTCAAGAAGTGACCTTACTTGAATTATGGGGAATGAAATATGGATGTATTGATTATTGATTTATGTGTGTATGAGTATTGAATGATACCGGGCTAAGTCCCGGCGATTATGCTAGTGATTATAATTGTGTTTGAGCCTTAGTGTGAAAATGAAATATGTATGTCAATGATTATTGATGTATGTGTGCATGAGAAATTGAATGATATCCGGGCTAAGCCGAAGACAATTATGCTGGAAATTATATCGGGTTAAGACCAAGGCAATTGTGCTAGTGGCTACATCCGGCTAAGACCAAGGCATTAAATGCGAGTCATTCTATCCGGCTAAGACCGAAGTCATTTGTGCGTGGTTATATCCGGTTATATTCGAAGAATCTTGGGCTGGAGGTGAGTGTTGGTTGCTGTAATAAATTCAATTAATGCGCTCGAAAAGCCCAAAGAATAAATGCGTTTATATGTGCATTGGAAAGTCGACATGTTTGAGCAACATTCGCTCAATCGACTAACGAATTTTAGCTATTGAATTGATCGATACTTTGTGAAAGTATATAATGATGAAGTGTGAAGTAAGAATGACTATGTGAATGTGTATTAATGGAATGATGCATTTGGTTATGTGAATGTATTGCTTTAATTAAAGCTGATTATATTCCTTGAGACTTACTAAGCATAAAATGCTTACCCGTTGTTTTGGCTCTCTGTTTTATAGATTTAGCTCGATAGCAATCGGATTCGGGATCAATAAAGTCGAAGTCATCCACACTATCAACGCCTCTATTTTGGTATAAATTTTTGGTTGAACTTTGAAATGGCATGTATAGGACTACTCCTTGTTGGTTTAAATATGCTGTGGTGTATATGTATACGGCCATGCGAAAATGGCTAAATAAAAGTGAAGTACGAACTTAGACTATTTGCGGTTTGTATATATATATATGGTGTCATGATGTGATTATGGATTGGAAATGGGAATGTTGGTCACATGATCAGCCATTGGTATGGTTAAAATGATCATATATGAACCTATGTATGGCAAGACTAGTTGGTTCATGGAGACTACCAAATAGGTAAGACCTACCTTAAAAACAGATGCTGCCAGCTGCAGTGACGTGAATGTGAAAATCACCAAAATTCGTAGGAATGGAATTAAATTGTGAATAAGCTATGTAAATGAACCTTGATGAGTCTATTTTCATATGGATGAAACGAAATGGTCATAGGAGTTACATGTTAAGAGATATTAAAGCTATTGTGAGACAGGGCCAGAATGGTTTCTGGGTTCCCTGTCACAACTTTAAAAGTTTACTATAAATTATCCAAAAAGAATTAGGAGACATACCTTATATGTACAGATTCCATTTTGAGTCTAGTTTCATTAGAAACAAACGGCACCAGAATTAAAGCCCTGTACAGAGAGATATTCAAGTTATAACGCGCAAAGGTCAGAGCAGTCGATCCCTGTAACATGGGTGACTTTAACTAATAAACTGTACCAATTGGCCCAACAAAAAATTTTAGAAATAAATCCATGGATGGATATATGAGTCTAAATTCAGGGAAAATTTACAAAACCAGTTTCCAAGTTTTGAAACTTGAGATATGATTTTTAAGGCGACGGTGACGCAGTTTTCCAGCCTGACTGGAAAAGTTGAAATTGGTGGGCAAAATATGTGAACTTGGCTTGTTAACCCCTCGTGTCCGACACCGGCGATGGTCTCGGGTTCGGGGTGTTACAATTTTATTGGTATCAGAGCCACGGTTTAGTCGATTCTAGGACTACCGTGATGTGTTTGGGGTCTAGCTATACATGCCATTAAATGATGAATCGATAGTGTGGTGATTTCTGACAATTTGACTTTGTGTTTGTTTATAGCAATGGATCCCGATCCCAACCGAGCGATAGTTGATGATGTGGAGAGTGTGGCGCCTGCTCCCGTGCAAGGGACAGCGCCGGCGGACTCTCAACCTATGGCCAGCAATCCGAATGATGAGGCTAGGCAAGCCTTTTATAGTGTGATGAAGGAATGGTTTAATCAATACATTCGAACTAACACGGCTGTTCCACAACCTCCATTCCCGACAAATGCAACCCCCGCACCTACAATACCTCCGGTGACTGACCAAATAAGGTCAAGTAAGCCCCCAGTCGATAGAATTCGAAAACATGGGGCCACTGAATTTAAGGCTACGGATGATGATGATCTTAAGCGAGCTGAATTTTGGTTGGATAACACTATCAAGGGTGCTCGATGAGCTATCCTGTACACCCGATGAGTGCTTAAAGTGTACCATCTCCTTGCTACGTGAGTCCGCCTACTATTGGTGGAGTACTCTGACTTCTGTGGTACCTGCGCAAGGGACACCGCCTGTTGAGCCTCAGTCATCCGCGAATAATCAAAATGAAGGGGCGAAACAAGCCTTCTTCACCATGATGAATGAGTGGGTCGCGCAGTATGCCCGAACTAATCCGGCTGTCCAACCATTCCCGAATTTAAATAATCCACCCCAAGAGCCCGTGATGCCATCAGTTACTGATCCTGTGAGGCTGAGTATGTAACACCCCGAACCCGAGACCATCGCCGGTGTCGGACACGAGGGGTTAACAAGCCAAGTTCACTTGTTTTGCCCATCCATTTGACATTTCCAGTCAGGCTGGAAAACTGCATCACTGTCGCCTTAAAAATCATATCTCGAGTTTCAAAACTCGGAAACTGGTTTCGTAAATTTTCCCTCAATTTAGACTCATATATCCATCCATGGATTTATTTATAGAATTTTTGGTCGGGCCAATTGGTACAGTTTATTAGTTAAAGTCACCCATGTTACATGGATCGACTGCTCTGATCTTCGCATGGTATAACTTGAATATCTCTCTGTACAGGGCTTTAATACTGGTGCCGTTTGTTTCTAATGAAACTAGACTCAAAATGGAATCTGTACATATAAGGTATGTCTCCTAATTATTTTTGGATAATTTATAGTAAACTTTTAAAGTTGTGACAGGGAACCCAGAAACCATTCTGGCCCTGTCTCACAATAGCTTTAATATCTCTTAACATGTAACTCCTATGACCATTTCGTTTCATCCATATGAAAATAGACTCATCAAGGTTCATTTACATAGCTTATTCACTATTTAATTCCATTCCTACGAATTTTGGTGATTTTTCACATTCACGTCACTGCAGCTGGCAGCATCTGTTTTTAAGGTAGGTCTTACCTATTTGGTAGTCTCCATGAACCAACTAGTCTTGCCATACATAGGTTCATATATGATCATTTTAACCATGCCAATGGCTGATCATATGACCAACATTCCCATTTCCAAGCCATAGCCACATCATGACACCAAATATATACATACAAACCACAATTAGTCTAAGTCGATACTTCACTTTTACGAGCCATTTCGCATGGCCGCATGCCAAAATAGAAACATATATACATCACAACATATTCAACCAACAAGGGGTAGTCCTATACATGCCATTTCAAAGTTCAACCAAAATTTATACCAAAATAGAGGCGTGGATAGTGTGGATCTTGATGCAACTTAGCCAAATCTCCTTCTAGATCTCTTCTAAACAAAGGAAATGAAGCAAAATCCTTCTTCCTCTTAGTATTTCGGTACCAAAAAGAGAGAGCAAGCATGAACAAATTTTTGTTTTCTCTTCTTGGTTGCACTGACAATGGGGGGATGCTACTCTCTCACACATTTTTTTCTTTTCTCACCCATGCTTAGTTGTTTATTATTTCTAACATCATCCATTAGTAAAACATGTTGGGAACATGTTCCCTTGCCCATAACCTTGTCATGGCCGGCCACTCCTCCTTAGGAAGGGATTATTTGACATGCAACTCCACCTTTTGTTAACATGTACTAACAAGCCATTTAAAATTAGCCTATCATATTTCACCATGTTTCACTTTGATCCCTATTTAATACTTTCTCATACAAATGGGTAAAATTAGAGAATGAAATTTCCACATATGCATGCACACACATAGTAAGCATAGAATATAACAATTAATTATTTTTATGACTAGGTTTAGTGGTCCGAAACCACATTAGGCTAGGGTCTATTTTGGCTGTCACAACTCTCCTCCACTTAAGAAATTTTAGTCCCAGAAAATCTTCGTAAATAGGTTTGGATATCGCTTTTCATAGAATTCTCGGTCTCCCAAGTAGCTTCTTCTATCCCGTGCTTGAGCCATAACACTTTCACTAGCGGAACCCGCTTGTTTATAACTCTTTCACTTCTCGTGATAGGATACGAATCGGTTCTTCCTCATAACTCATATTAGCTTGAATTTCAATTTCGATGGACTAATCACGTGCGATGGATCGGATCTATAGCGTCGAAGCATCGAAGCGTGAAAGACATCGTGAACCTTTGAGTTAGGGGGCAAAATCAAGCGATATGCCACCGACAGACTCGCTCGATATCTCATATGGCCCAATGAACCTCGGGCTCAACTTGCCCTTACGATTGAACACGAGTATCTTTTTCCAAGCGATACCTTGAAACACTTTATCACCCACGATACATTTCGATATCCTTACGCTTCAGATCCGCTGCGACTTGACGATCGGAGGCTATCTTGAGACTTTCACGGATTACTTTCACTTTCATTCACATCCCTAATCAAATCCACCCGAAAATCTTGCTTTCAGAGCTCGGTCCAAAACAATGGTGTCTTGCATTTACGGCCAGTATAAGGCCTCGTAGGGTGCCATCTTAATACTTGATTGAAAGCTATTGTTGCAAGTGAATTCAATCAACGGCAAATACCGTTCCCATGAACCACTAAACTCGAGGATGCAACATCTTAACATATCCTCAAGTATCTGAATTATCCTTCCGGATTGACCATCGGTTTGGGGGTGAAAAGCGGTCTTTGAAATGCAACTTGGTACCCAAAGCTTCTTGCAACTTTTTCCAAAATCGCGAGGTAAATCTCGGATCTCTATCGAACCACGATGGAAATAGGCACCCGTGTAATCTCACAATCGAAAGCGTACAATTCCGCTAATTTGTCCATTGAAAAATCAAATGCGTCTGAGGGGACAAAGTGGGCCGACTTAGTCAATCGATCTACCACGACCCAAACCGCATCCTTCTTACTTCGACAATGGCGGTCAGGATACAAAGTCCATTGTGACTCGATCCCATTTCCACTCGGGTATCGTGATTGGTGAAGTAATCTGAAGGCACTGATGTTCCGCTTTCACTTGTTGACATATTAAACATCTCGAAACAAAGTCGGAGGTGTCTCGCTTCATACCATGCCACCAAAACCAGCGTTTCAAATCATTGTACATCTTCATTACTCCGGGTGGATTGCCATTCGACTACAATGGGCTTCATTGAATTATCGAAATGAGTTCGAATTCTTTGGGACACTGACGACTTTGAACCTCAAACAATCGTCATCGTCGATTTGAAACTCCGAGTCCTTGTTGGAACACCGCAGCCGCTTTTGCAACCAACTCGTCGTCGACTTTACGAGCTTCTCGAATTTGGTGTGTCAATAATGGTTTGGCTTTCAATTCAGCCACTAACACTTTGTCGGATCGGACGGACAAGTGCACATTCATCGCTAAATCGTAAAGTGAATAACGATTTGCGACTCAAGGCATCCGCAACCACATTCGCCTTTTAGGGTGATAGTCAATGATCACTCATAATCCTTTAACATTTCGAGCCAACGTCTTTGTCATGATTTAAGTCTCTTTGGGTCATCAAATATTTGAGACTTTTGTGATCCGAGTATACATGGCACCTTTCACCAAATAAGTAATGTCGCCAAATCTTTAAGGCGAATCGATGGCGACCAATTCGAGATCATGAGTCGGATAATTTTTCTCATGTGGCTTTAATTGCCTCGGCGCGCAGGCCACAACTCGACCTTCTTGCATTAATCGCAACCTAACCCAAGTAGAGGCGTCGCTATAGATGACAAACTCCTTGCCGGACTCGGGTTGCACTAGAATTGGGGCTTGATCAAATAAGTTTTCAGTTGATCGAAACTTTTTGGCATTTCTCCGTCCATTCGAACTTAACATCCTTTTGGAGTAGCCGTCATCGGCGTGGCTATCATTGAGAAGCCTTTACAAATCGTCGGTAATAAGGAAAGCCCCAAAAAGCTCGAACCTCGGTAATATTTCTCGGAGGCTTCCAATTAAGTATGGCTGAAATTTTATTGAATTCGACTCGAATACCCGATCTGAATACCACATGACCCAAGAAGCTAACCTCTCTTAACGAACTCACACTTGCTGAACTTAGCATATAATTGCTTATCAAGTAAAATTTGCAGCACTAACGCAGGTGTTCAGCATGTTAGGTCTCATTTCTTGAATAGACCAAGATGTCATCAATGAACAGCGACTACTGAATCGATCCAAATATGGTCTAAAGATCCGATTCATTAAATCCATAAATACCGAGGGCATTAGTGAGCCCAAGCGGCATCACTAGGAACTCATAGTGACCATATCTCGTTTTGAAAGCGGGTCTTGGGTGCGTCAGAATCTCGGATTCGCAATTGATAATAGCCCGATCTCAAATCTATTTTCGAGAACACGAGGCTCCCTTGAGTTGATCGAACAAGTCATCAATACGTGGCAATGGATATTTGTTCTTTATCGTCGCTTTATTAAGGCGACGATAGTCGATCTACACCGCATGGTTCCATCCTTTTCTTCACGAACAATCTTGGCGCACCCAAGGCGAAAAACTCGGGCGAGCAAAACCTCTATCCACCAATTCTTGCAAGCGAGCTTTCAACTCCTTTAATTCCGTTGGTGCCATACGATCACAGACTATCGAAATTGGAGTGGTACTAGGTACCAATTCGATGCCAAATTCTATTTCGAGCAGTGGTAAACGGCAATTCTTGAGGAAAACATCCGGGTATTCACAAACCACGGGCGCGATTTGGGTTTCTTTTTCGATTCCTTGTCATCGATGCGTCGCATAAGTACGTTTCGCACCCTTTTCTTACATATTTACGGGCCAACATCGTTGATGTTACGGTTGTAACCCCTTTAAGTCCAGTAGACTCAACCCGAATTATTTCATCATTCGCGCACCTCAAATCGATAGTCTTGCTCTTGCAATTTACAACCGCATCGTGCATGGTCAACCAATCCAAACCAAGAATAACGTCGAACTCATCGAGCGGCAAAAGCATCAAGTCGCCGGAAAACAAGAACCTCGGAACACTAGGGGACTTTTCTTGCACTTTGTTGACAAGCACGTAATGACCCAAGGGTTTGACACCGAATTACAAACTCGAGTGACTCAATGGGCAAAGTCTTCTTTGGATGCTAAGGTTTCACATATATGAATGAGTAGAACCGAGGTCAATCAAAGCAATCACATTTGTATTGAAAAGAGTGAAAGTACCGGTAATAACATCGGAGGCGGCATCCTCGGCGTGCGCGTATGGCATAAGTCCTAGCGAGAAGCACGAGCCTCGATCGATGGTAGCATCTCTAGATCCTCTCGACCGCCACCGACATTGCCCATATTTCTAGGTGGCCTACCTCGGCGATGGTAGCACCCGGGTTTCCACTCGACTCACATTACATTCCAAGCATCCTCGGGCAATCCTTCATAAAGTGGTCGGCCGATCCACACTTATAGCGGGAGGCGATCACGAAACCAACAGCTCCCGAATGCCATTTGCCACAATGTGGACACTCGCCCTCTCTGGTGATCATTTCCACCAGCGATCGAAGTGACTCGTGTGGTCACAGGGGTCGATCGCGTCCTCGTCTAGAAAAGCCCAAACGCCTCTAGACCGGCTCGCATCATCTCGAAATCTCTTGATGCTTGTTGAAGAGACTTTCCGAGGACCTCTTCGAAATTCTCCGGTTCCCACAGACTTTTGTTTCTCCTTTCTAAGCTCTTGACTTTACAAGCTCGCTCAACAAGTACTACGAACTCTCGTATCTCGAGGATGCCAACAAACATCCTTATATCATCATTCAGCCCATCCTCGGCGTTTACACATAATAGCTTCAGGGCGAAATGCATTCTCGCTGCGTCTGAGCTAAGCCTCACAAATTTTCGTTCGTAGTGATGGCGACATCGAACCTTGCTTAAGATCAAGAATTCCCTCCGCTTTTGGTCGATGAATCTCTGGTGATATAATTTTTTGAACTCGGTTTGAAAGAATTCCCAAGTCACTTGCTCTCTAGGCACCACAGTCGGAGTACTCCACCAATAGTAGGCGGACTCGCGTAGCAAGGAGATGGTACACTTTAAGCACTCATCGGGTGTCTGGGATAGCTCATCAAGCACCGGGATAGTGTTATCTAACCAAAATTCAGCTCGCTCGGCATCATCATCATCCGTAGCCTTAAATTCAGTGGCCCCATGTTTTGAATCCTATCATTTGGGGCTTACTTGACCATATTTGGTCAGTCACGAGGTATTGTAGGTCGGGGGTTGCATTTGTCGGGAATGGAGGTTGTGGAACAGTAGTGTTGGTTCGAATGTATTGATTAAACCATTCGTTCATCACACTATAAAAGGCTTGCCTAGCCTCGTCATTAGGATTGCTGGCCATAGGTTGAGAGTCCGCCAGCGCTGTCCCTTCTTGGAGGAGCAGGCGCCACACTCTCCACATCATCAGCTATCGCTCGGTTGGGATCGGGATCCATTGCTATAAACAAACACAAAGTCAAATTGTCGAAATCACCACACTATCGATTCATCATTTAATGGCATGTATAGCTAGACCCCAAACACATCACGGTAGTCCTAGAATCGACTAAACCGTGGCTCGATACCAATAAAATTGTAACACCCGAACCCGAGACCATCGCCGTGTCGGACACGAGGGGTTAACAAGCCAAGTTCACTTGTTTTGCCCATCCATTTGACATTTCCAGTCAGGCTGGAAAACTGCGTCACTATCGCCTTAAAAATCATATCTCGAGTTTCAAAACTCGGAAACTGGTTTCGTAAATTTTCCCTGAATTTATACTCATATATCCATCCATGGATTTATTTCTAGAATTTTGGTCGGGCCAATTGGTACAGTTTATTAGTTAAAGTCACCCATGTTACAGGGATCGACTGCTCTGACCTTCGCGTGGTATAACTTGAATATCTCTCTGTACAGGGCTTTAATGCTGGTGCCGTTTGTTTCTAATGAAACTAGACTCAAAATGGAATCTGTATATATAAGGTATGTCTCCTAATTCTTTTTGTATAATTTATAGTAAATTTTAAAGTTGTGACAGGGAACCCAGAAACCATTCTGGCCCTGTCTCACAATAGCTTTAATATCTCTTAACATGTAACTCCTATGACCATTTCGTTTCTTCCATATGAAAATAGACTCATCAAGGTTCATTTACATAGCTTATTCACTATTTAATTCCATTCCTACGAATTTTGGTGATTTTCACATTCACGTCACTGCAGCTGGCAGCATCTGTTTTTAAGGTAGGTCTTACCTATTTGGTAGTCTCCATGAACCAACTAGTCTTGCCATACATAGGTTCATATATGATCATTTTAACCATGCCAATGGCTGATCATATGACCAACATTCCCATTTCAAGCCATAGCCACATCATGACACCAAATATATACATACAAACCACAATTAGTCTAAGTCGATACTTCACTTTTTACGAGCCATTTTCGCATGGCCGTACATATATACATCACAACATATTCAACCAACAAGGGGTAGTCCTATACATGCCATTTCAAAGTTCAACCAAAATTTATACCAAAATAGAGGCGTGGATAGTGTGGATGACTTCGACTTTATTGATCCCGAATCCGATTGCTATCGGCGAAATCTATAAAAGAGAGCCAAAGTAGCAGGGTAAGTATTTTTTATGCTTAGTAAGTCTCAAGGAATATAATCAGCTCTAATTACAGCAATACATTCACATAGCCAAATGCATCATTTCATTAATACACATTCTTACTTCACACTTCATCATTATATACTTTCACAAAGTATCAATCAATTCAATAACTGAAATTTATTAGTCGATTGAGCGAATGATGCTCAAACATGTCGACTTTCAATGCACATATAACGTACCTTATCCTTTGGGCTTTTCGAGTGTACTAATTGAATTCATTACAGCAACCAACACTCACCTCCAGCCCAAGATTCTTCAGAATATAACCGGATATAATCCGTGCACAAATGTCTTGGTCTTAGCCGGATAGAATAACTTCATACGAATGCCTTGGGTCTTAACCGGATATAGCCACTAACACAATTGCCTTGGTCTTAACCGGATATAATTTCAACATAATTGTCTTGGGGCTTAGCCGGATATCATTCAATTTCTCATGTACACATACATCAATAATCATTGGACATACATATTTCATTTTCATTACTAAGGCTCAAAAGCATAAATATAATCACAAGCATATTAGCCGGGACTTAGCCGGGTAGAATTCAAATGCTCATACATACATAATCAATAATCAATACACATCCATACTTTATTTCACATAATTCAAGTAGGGTCACTTCTTGAGGACTTACCTCGGATGTTGTCGAGCGGCTTTTTCGGCTATTCGATCACCTTTTCCTTCCCTTGTCCAATTGTGGCCCTCTTAGCTCTTGAGCTAATTCAAACAAATTCAATTTATTAAAACCTCATTGTGCTTGCTTATGGCGAATATGACAAGGAGTTTAAATGGTCATATGGCCACTCTTTAGCTTGAATACACAATGGTCATGCACATTTATACTACATCAAGCAATTCAATACAATTTATTTGAGCATCAAGGAAAAGCTAAGGCCTTCAATAGGCTACCCAAGGCGAATATTCATGTACATGTTGAGGTCAATTTTGTACTTAATACCTCACAAAAACAGCATGCATTTTACTAGTTAATGCTTTGCACATTGTGGCCCAAAACTTATAATATAGCATCAAGCACTTATATGTGTGCTAGGCGAATTGTGCTTGCAATTTCACAAGCATTCTTCCACATCTTCTTCTTTAAACCAATATATTCATCACTTACTTCATAGCCAAAACATCATGTGCAAACATATATATACAATATGAGCATGGCGAATTTCAAGGTGTCCATAGCCATCCAAAATACAAATTTTAACTAACATGCAAGAAGCATGAACCATGCTCATGAATGCATCATGGCGAATATGACAATCATGCTCCATTCAACTTCAATCATGGTTAAACACAAAAGAAAACTCAAAATCTTACTCAAGAGTAGACAATCCATCATTGCATGCATCATCATCAAGCTTCACACTTAGCATGCAATGGCTTTATCACCATAACAACTTTGGCCAAATACCATTTCCATGGCATAACAAGGATTTGAGCCATGGCTAACATGCACATCAAATTAGCAACCAAACCATGCATGAAACTCCCAACACAACCTCATACATACCTTAATCTTGATGCAACTTAGCCAAATCTCCTTCTAGATCTCTTCTAAACAAAGGAAATGAAGCAAAATCCCTTCTTCCTCTTAGTATTTTCGGCCAAAAGGGAGAGAGCAAGCATGAACAAATTTTTTGTTTTCTCTTCTTGGTTGCCTGCGGCAATGGGGGGATGCTACTCTCTCACACACATTTTTTCTTTTCTCACCCATGCTTAGTTGTTTATTATTTCTAACATCATCCATTAGTAAAACATGTTGGGAACATGTTCCCTTGCCCATAACCTTGTCATGGCCACTCCTCCTTAGGAAGGGATTATTTGACATGCAACTCCACCTTTTGTTAACATGTACTAACAAGCCATTTAAAATTAGCCTATAATATTTCACCATGTTTCACTTTGATCCCTATTTAATACTTTCTCATACAAATGGGTAAAATTAGAGAATGAAATTTCCACATATGCATGCACACACATAGTAAGCATAGAATATAACAATTAATTATTTTTATGACTCGGTTTAGTGGTCCGAAACCACATTCCGGCTAGGGTCTATTTTGGGTACATCACGAGTAAACCACACTGTGGACTTGATTAGGAAGCGTGGGGCGAGGAGTTTAAGGCCATAGTTACCGATGATGCCGAAAAGGGCGAATGCGGCTTGATAACACCATTAGAGTGTTTGATGGTATCATGCACACCCGATGAATGTCTTAAGTGTGCTATATCTTTGTTACGAGACTCGACCTACTATTGGTGGAGGACCTTGATTTCCATAGTCCCAAAGGAACAAGTTACTTGGGATTTCTTTCAAGCGAATTTGGAAGAAATATATTAGTCAACGGTTCATCGATCGAAGCGTAAGGAATTTTGGAGCTCAAGCAAGGCCGTATGATGATGTCGAATACGAACATGAGTTCGTAAGACTTAGTCGATATGCTCGGGAGTGTGTGGCTGATGAGGTTGCTATGTGCAAAAGATTTGAAGAAGGATTGAATGAAGATTTAAAGCTACTAGTGGGTATTTTGGAGATAAAGGAGTTCGTAACACTAGTCGAGCGAGGCTGCAAAGCGGAAGAACTTGGAAAGGAGAAGAAGAAGGCTGAATTTGAAGCAAGAGATTATCGTAAAAGATCGTGAGTAAAGCTCGTTCTCGACCATAAAGAAATTCGGGGAGGACACTAGTAAGTCGAGGGTATTGCGGGAATTTCCATCGAGGCTGACCATTGTGAGACTCGAGCTACATCGGTAGCTAGTGTGGGCAATAATCGTCAAGAGCGACACAATGCCCCCAATGTGGAAGGCGACACCTAGGTGAATGTTGGGGTAAGTCCGATTAAGCTGGGCTCATTACGGATGTGGTTGAAGGACCACTTCATTAGAGATTGCGGAACTAGATGAGAAGAATAAGATGCAAGGTGCAAGATCTAGTGGGCGACGACTAGAGGTAGACCCCGAGGATTTCGGGAGGTAGGGGTGGTAATCGAGAGGAGCCACCGATACTGGTATTCGATCCGAGACCAGCGCTCTGCTAGAGTATATGCCATCCAGCATACGAGAGGAGGCATCCTCCTGACGTTATCACCGGTACTTTCACTCTTTTCGATACTAATGTGATTGCTTTGATTGACCTGGTTCTACTCATTCTTATATATGCGAAACCTTAGCATCCGATAAGACTTTGCCTATTGAGTCTCTTGAGTTTGTAATTGAGTGTCAAACCCTTGGGTCATTACGTGCTTGTCAACAAAGTGTGTAAGAAAAGTCCCTAGTGTTTTGAGGTTCTTGTTTTCCGCGGACTTGATGCTTTTGCCGTTCGGCTAATTGACGTTATTCTTGGGTTGGATTGGTTGACCATGCGATGCGGTTGTAAATTGCAAAAGCAAGACTATCGATCGAGGTCTTGCGAATAACGAGATAATTTGGGTTGAGTCTACGGACTTAAAGGGTTGCCAATGTAATATCGGCAATGTTGGCCTAGAAATATGTAAGAAAAGGGTGCGGCGTACCTTGCGTATGTGCTCGATGACAAGGAGTCGGAAAAAACCCGAATCTGTGCGGTGGTTTGTGAATACCGGATGTTTTCACGAAGAATTGCGGGTTTGCCACAAATATCCGTTCTGCGTATCGATGATTTGTTCGATCAAGCGAAGGAGCCTCGGTGTTTTGAAAATAGATCGAGATCGGGCTATTATCGATTCTTGAATTCGAGATTGAGACGTACCCAAGCGCCTTGAGCGAGATATGGTCACTACGAGTTCCTAGTGATGCCATTTGGGCTTACTAATGCCCTACGGTATTTATGGATTTGATGAATCGAATCTTGGACCATATCTGGATCGGTTCGTAGTTGTCTTCATTGATGACATTTTGGTCTATTCGCAAAAATGAGGCCGAACACGCTGAACACCTAAGGATAGTGTTGCGAATTTTACGGGATAGCAGGTTATATGCTAAGTTCAGCAAGTGTGAGTTACGGTTGAGGAGGTTAGCTTCTTGGGTCATGTGATATCGCATCGGGTATTGAGTCGACCGAACAAAATTTGACCATAGTCGATTGGAAACCTCAAGGAATTTTAAAGTTAGGAGCTTTTTGGGGCTTCTTGGGATACTATCGACGATTTGTGAAAGGTTTTTCGATGATAGCTGTACCGATGTGAAACTACTCCAAAAAGATGTTAAGTTTGAGTGGTGGGATATTTGTCAAGAAAGTTTCGATCGACTAAAAACTTGTTTAACCGAGGCCCCAATGCTAATACAATGAGTCCAGATAAAGAGTTTGTCATATCTGATGGACGCATCCTTGCTTGGGTTAGGTTGTGTGTTGATGCAAGAAGGTCGAGTTGTGGCTTACGGCGTCGAGACAACTAAAGCGCATGAGAGAAACTATCCAGACCCATGACCTTGAACTAGCGACCATAGTGTTCGCCTTGAAGATATGGCGGCATTACTTGTTTGGAGAAAGGTGTCACATTTATTCGGACCACAAGAGTCTAAAATATTTGATGACTCGAGAGATTTAAACTGCGACAAAGAGCGTTGGCTTGAGTTGTTGAAAGACTACGAACTCATCATTGATTATCACGGGAAAGGCCAGCGTGGTGGCCGATGCTTTAAGTCGCAAGGCACTATTTGCTTTGAGGCGATGGATGCTCATCTATCCGTTTCACCCGATGAGGTGCTAGTAGTCGAATTAGAGACCAAACCGTTATTGATTCAACAAGTACTTGAATCTCGGAAAGGTCGGACCTTGAATTGGTCGCTAAGCGAGCCGAATGTGTTTGAAGGAGGAATCGAATTTCGGATAGACGACCATGATTGCTTGGCGTTCAAGGTCGATTATGTATTCAAGGAATTGAGAACTTGTTTCGATGATTTTGAGCGAGGCTCACGATAGTCGAATGTCAATCCACGGGTAGTACTAAAATGTACAATGACACAAACGTCGATTTTGGTGGCATGGTATGAAAGCGAGACATCTCGACTTTGTTTGAGATGTTTAATATGTCAACAAGTGAAAGTGGAGCATCAAGTGCCATCGGGATTACTTGACCGATCACGATACCCAGAGTGGAAATGGGATCGAGTCACCATGGACTTTGTATCCGGACCGCCATTGTTAGCAAGTAAGAAGGATGCGATCTGGGTCATTGTTGATAGGTGACCAAGTCTGCTCATTTTATTCTGTCCATACGGATTTTTAAGCTGATAAATTGGCGTAGTTATCGTCTCCCAAATTATTCGATTGCATGGGGTGCCTATTTCTATCTTGTCGGATAGAGACCCAAGATTTACATCGCGATTTTGGAAGAAATTGCAAGAGGCTTTGGGTACCAAGCTGCATTTTAGCTTTGCTTTTCATCCCCAAACCGATGGTCAATCCGAACGGATAATTCAAATCTGGAGGATATGTTGAGATGTTGCATCCTTGAGTTTAGTGGTTCATGGGAAAGATATTTTCCTTTGATTGAATTAAACACAACAATAGCTTTCAATCAAGTATTAAGATGGCGCCTACTGAGGCTTTATACGATTCGTAAATGCCGTACCCCATTATTCTGGTGAACTTAGTGAAGGTAAATTCTTGAGGTTGATTTGGTTAAGGATGCCGAGCAAAAGTTCGAGTAATTCGTGAAAGTTTGAAAGCTGCCGGATCGCCAAAAGTCGTATGCGGATTTGAAAAGAAAAGATATTGAATATCAAGTTGGAACAAGGTCTTTCTCAAAGTTTCACCTTGGAAGAAGGTGCTTAGATTTGGTCGTAAGGGCAAATTGAGTCCGAGGTTCATCGGGCCATATGAAGTATCCGAACGAGTTGGGCGATCGCATATCGATTAATTTTGCCCCCGAGCTCGAAAAGATTCACAGCGTTTTTCATGTCTCGATGCTTGACGATATAGGTCTGATCCATCATGCGTAATTGCTCCATCCGAGATTGAGATTGACCTAATTTGAGCTATGAAGAGGATCCGGTTAGCATTATGAGGCGTGAAGTAAAAGAATTGCGCAATAGGAAAATCCCGTTAGTGAAGGTGTTGTGGCATAAACACGGAATGGAAGAAGCCACTTGGGAACTTGAAGACTCTATGAAAGAAGCGATACCGAGCCTATTTACTGGGTAAGATTTTTCGGGACGAAAATTTCTTAAGTGGGGGAGAGTTGTGACATCCTAAATTGACCCTAGTCGGGAAAGTGGTTTGGGACCACTAAACCGAGTCATAATAATAATTAACCATCATAATTGATGCTCATTATATGCATATATGCATGTGTGAAAATTTCATGTTTGGATTTTGTTAATTGTAAGTGAAATTTTATCAAATAGGACTTATGTGAGAAAATTTAGAAATGTGCTAGGCAAATGTAAGGTGGCCTATTAATACATGTGGGAAAGTGTTGTCCTTGCATGTCAAATTAGCCAAAATGAAGCATGATGGCGGCCATGCTATGAGTGGAAACATGTTGCCAACATGTTTAGTTAGTGGATTATGTAGAAAGAATAAAGAAATGAAAAAAAAAAAAAGAGAATATGAAGAAAAACAAAGAAAAGGAAAAAAAAGTGTTCATTCTCTCATTTTCTCCTTGCTTGGCGAATGTACTAAGAAGAAAGGGGAAAGCTTGAGAAAATCAGCCATGGAGTTTGCTAGACTAAGGTATGTTGATGTTATCCATGAGATTCAAGCATGTTTTTAGTTGATAGTTTGAGTTCCACCTAACCCATGGTCTAAACCTTTACCATGAAATGGGGATGATATTGACCATGGGTGTTGTCTTCTTGGTATCATTGATGTTTGATGTTTGATGTTGTGGTGGTGAGGCATGAAGATGAGTTAAGTTTCGGCTAAGGTGGGTTTGTGTGGATGTCATTTGCATGCTAAGTGTCAAGCTTTGTAATGATATATGTGTATGGTGTCTTTGATGTTGTGAATGGAAGTAGAAGAAAAGTAAAAGAAATTTATGTAGAAATGTGATGTATGTGGATTCATAGGATGTTACAAATAGGTGTGAAGCTATGCTAGAAGAAAAAGAAATTCGCCAAGTGTTCATGGGAGGAAAACTAAGTGTTTGAAAGAATAAAAAATGATGCCATAATTGATAGTATAGGTATTGACCATTTAATCAAGTGTGTAGGTGATGTTAGATCAATTTTAGCACATTTGGCTATAGATAGGCATGTTGATAATCTCATTTAGACAATTAGACATAAAAGGGTGGTAATGAGGTTGAAAATTGTTGAATGGCTAGTTGGGTAATGAATGAAGCATTCGGCCATATGGGGTAAAAATGGGTCATATGCTCATGAGATAAAATTTTGTGAATTGATGTATTAATGATGATAGTATAGTTGATGTCATGTATATATGTATAAATATTTGGCAAGAGCGGTTAAACTAGTTAATTTATTGACTAAGCTCAAGAAGCTCGAGGTGGAGAAACAAGCAAAGGCAAAGGAAAGAACATCGAGTAGCGAGTTGGAACCATTTTGCCCAACACAAGGTAAGTCATTAAGCACATATGTTTGATATTGCTTAAATGATTGTAAAATCTATGCAATTGTATTTAATGGGATGCTATATATATATATAAATGAAATTGTATGTGTATGGAGTGATGACAATTGTTGAATGTAAAAGAAATAGTGAAATGTGTAGAAAGTTTGCTTCGGCACTAAGTGTCTTGGAGTGTCACGTGTGTACGGTGGTGAGATTGGCACTAAGTGTGCATGCTGGAAATATATGGCACTAAGTGTGCATGCTGGAAAAATCTGACCTTTGGGTGTGCGAGCTCGAAGGGTATGGCACTATGTGTGCGGGCTTAAATTGCGTGGCACTAAGTGTGCGAAATCGAGTATTAAGCCTTTGTGTGTGCATACTCTATATATATGGAGGTGTGTCTCCATCGAGTTGAGTATGGACAGCGGATCGGGTAAGTACCTCGAGCTCATGACGAATAGAAAATACGTTCATGCTCGGGGTTGAATTTAGTAAGCCTTAAATCTATGTGATGATTGAAATTGTATGATTGTGGTGGAAATGAGTTAGTGTGTGAAAATGCTTCAAATATCTTGTTGTGTAGAATATGAAATGTGGATGTATGACTTGGTATGAGATTGGACCAAAAGGTCAGAGGAATTATGGTATAGATTCGATATGGATGAGTACCTAGCCTCGTTTATTGTTCATGTTGTAGTAACTTTATCGATGGATTGATGAATGCTTATGACTTACTGAGTTATAAACTCACTCGGTGTTTTCTTGTCACCCATTTTAGGTCTCTCGGACTCGTATTGTTTATGTGATCGGAACCGTCGTTGAAGTCATCACACCGGCTGAAATCTTTTGGTATTGTCTTCGTTGTTGAAGAACATTTGGCATGTATAGGCTATTATATTTTGTTGAACTGTGGGTTGTAAACTTTAAGCCATGTGAAAATGGCCTATGTGGTCGTCGAGTGGGATGGTAGAACCTATAGCCACGAGTCTTAGAAACTTTAATTTTGATAAGGTGGCCATAATTTGTGTCATGTATGATGGATGATTAAGGCCAAGGAAAGATTCATGAAATTGGCATAATCTACTGCAGTAACTGTTGCGGACAGCAGCAGTGAGATGAGATTGAAAAATCACTAAAAATAGTAGAAGTAGAATTAAATAGTGAGTAAATTATGAAATTGAACCTTGATGAATCTATTTTTATATGGACAAAACGAAATGACCATATGAGCAGTATACTGAGAAATATTAAAGTTCTCGTGAGACAGGGCCAGAACGGTTTCTGGGTCCCCTGTCGCGACTTTGAAAATTTACCATAAATTATCCAGAAACAATTAGAAGTCATGCCTTATATGAATAGATTCCCCTTTGAGTCTAGTTTCATTAGAAACAAACGGCATGAGCATTAGAGCTCTGTACGAGATGATATTCAATTTGTAACGCGTGAAGGTCAGTGTAGTCGACCCCTGTAACATGGGTGAATTTAACTAATAAACTGTACCAATTGGCCCAACCAAAAATTCTAGAAATAAATCCATGGATGGATATATGAGTCTAAATTCAGGAAAAATTTACAGAATCAGTTTCCGAGTTTTGGAACTCGAGATATGATTTTTAAGGCGACAGTGACGCAGTTTTCCAGCCTGTCTGGAAATGCCAAATTGGTTGGTACCTTGAGAGGATTTGGCCCGTTAACCCCTCGTGTCCGACACCGGCGACGGTCACGGGTTCGGGGTGTTACATAATCATCTCTGGTTAATTTACAATGAATTTCCAAAGTCGGAACAGGGGATCCAGAAACCGTTCGGCACATTTCACGAGATCTCTTAACATATAACTCATATGACCGTTTCGTTTCTTCCATATGAAAGTAGATTCATCAAGGCTCATTTACATAATTTATTCACTATTTAATTCCATTCCTACAAATTTTAGTGATTTTAAAATGCTCACCACTGCTGCTGTCCAGTATCTTTTCAAGGTAAACTTTACCTATTTCGTTGTTTCCATGGACCAACTAGAGCTTTGTCATACATAGGTCCACATATACTCATATTTAGCCATTCCAATGGCTGATCATTTGCCTAACACTTCCATTCCAGTCCATGCTCACATCATGAAACCATACATATATACATAAACACAAATAGTCTAATGCCATACCCCACTTTTACGAGCCATTTTAGCATGGCTGTACACATATACATCACAAAACGTATTTGAAAAACAGCAAGGGTAGTCCTATACATGCCATATCAGGAGTTCAACTAAAAGAATACCAAAGGGCTTTGATAGTGTGGATGACTTGACTTGATGATCCCGAATCCGATAGCTAACGAGCAAAATCTATAAAGCAGAGAAACAGAGAAACGAAGTAAGCAATTTATGCTTAGTAAGTTTGAGCAAGGATTCCAGCACAACAAAAGCATAGCAATCATATAGCTAACGGATAATTTCGTATGCACAAATTCTCAATGTCATACTTATTTCACATTCCAACCCCTATATTCATACATAAGGGATCATCTTAGCCAAATACCTAAGCTCATTACTTGGTGGCGAATATCATTCGAAGGAATCAACTAATTTCAAGCACATACGAACATACCTCATTGCTGGAATTTTTCAAAGCGTATTAACTGAAATTTTTACAGCAAGAACGCTTCGTTCTCGAATCACGTTCCTTCGAATTTAACCGGATATAACGACTAGCTCAAATGCCTTCGGGACAAACCCGGTTATAGTAACTTCGCATGAATGCCTTCTGGACTTAACCGGGTTTAGTAACTCGCACAAATGCCGGGCTTAACCCGGATTTATTAACTTCGCACAAATGCCTTGAGGGCTTAACCCGGATTTATTAACTCAGACGAACGCCTTCGGATCTTAGTGGGATATGGTCACATAACACAAAGCCTTGGGACTTAGCCGGACATCATTCAAATAGCCAAGCACAATTATCAATAAATCATGACACATTCAGTATTTCATTCTCATTAGCAAAATTCAAACACAAGTCACTTATCACATTTGCAATTTCGGCTCAATAGCCACACACAAAGAGCATGATCTAATCAAATCATAATCTAAGTTCCATTACTCGAGAACTTACCTCGGATGTGGTCCAACGATTTCGACGGCTATTCGACGACTTTTCCTTCCCTTATCGGATTTCGCTCCCTTTGCTCTTGAGCTTAATTTAACAAATAAATTGGTTTTATCATTTGAGCATCGAAAGAGAATTCAAGGTACTTAGCCCACATATTTTCATTAGACATTAAAGTCACATATGTACGGAAATCATGAATCAACTCAACACATTAGTTAGTACTCTCCTTGCCGGATTTTCTAAGCCAAGAATAGGCATCAATATGCTTGCCTCTAAAGAATGCATGCACACCATTTCCCTCATGTGGCCGAATATGCATGTGACCCAAAATTGACCCTAGTCGGGAGGTGGTTTGGGACCACAAAATCGAGGCATAAAATAATTTATAAATTATTTTGATGCCTATAATATGTGTTAATTCATGTGTGACATTTTGATGTTTCGATTTAGAGTTATAAATGTGAATTTCATTAGAAAGGACCTAGTAGTAAACTTTGAAAGTATGATGGGGAAAGGTGTGATGACTAGTTGAACATGCATGCAAAAATAAAGGATTTGCATATCAATTTCCCCCCAACATGAAGTGGCGGCCATGGCAAAAGTGGATGGGCAAAACATGTCATGAAACATGTTTTGTTGGTGCATTAGGGTGAAATAATAAAATAAAGAGCATGGGCAAAGAAAAAAAAAATGGTCTCATCCATGCTTTCCCCCTTGGTAGTAAGTTGAGAGAAAGGAAAAGAAAAAAATTTGGTTCATCCATTCTCATTTTCTTTGGGCTGAAAATTCTAAGAAGGAAGGAGTTTTTGCTCCATGCTTGGTTTAGAAGAGAACTAGAAGGAGATTTGGCTATACTTGCATCAAGATTAAGGTATGTTTGAGGTTGTGTCATGAGATTCATGCATGTTTTAGTTGCTAACTTGATGTTCATGTTAGCCATGGTTCAAATCCTTGTTATGCCGTGGAAATGGTATTTGGCCAAGGTGGATATTGTGTTAAAGCCATTGCATGCTAAATGTGAAGCTTGCTAATGATGCATGTGGTGATGGATTGACTACTCTTGAAATTTCTTTGTAGCAATCTTGAGTAAAACATTGAATTTTTGTTTAACCATGACCGAAGTTGAAAGGGTATGGTTGTGATGTATTCGACCATGGTGCATTCATTAGCATGATTTATGCTTGTTACTTGAGTGGTAAAATTTGTGTTTTGAATGGATATGAACACCTTGAGATTGACCTTGCACCTATAAGTGTACATATGTTTGCACATGATGTATTGGTATGACATACATACTATCTCAAAAGTCGTATTTTCTTGTGATTATGTTTTGGTTATGAAGTAAATGATAAATGTGTATTGAGCTACAATATGTAAAGCATTAGCTAGTAAAATGTGTGCCATTCATGTGTGATATTAAACATGTAATTGGCCTCAACATCAACATGCATAATCGGCCATGAATGAGTGCCTAAGAGGTTGTGTTGTTCGGCCATGAGTAAGCATGTTGAAGGCTTTGTGTGTTGAGTTGATTCATGAATTCCGTACTTATGTGACTTTATTGTCTAGTGAATATATGGGCTAAGTGCCTTGAGTTCCTCTTTTCGATACTCAAATGATTGAATCAATTTATTTGTAAATTAAGCTCAAAGAGCAAGGGGACCAAATCCGATAAAAGGGAAGGAAAAAGTAGTCGAATAGCCATCGAATTGTTCGACAACATCCAAGGTAAGTTTTCGAGTATCGAAACTTAGATTTTGATTCGATTGGATGAAGTAATAAGCAATCGAAATTGTACCCTTGTATGTGGCCATTGAGTAAATTGATATTTTTGTTAAGTGAATTGTGCATAAAAGTTTTGTTATGAAATTGAAACAAAGATGTGTATGAATGTGCAATTGTGATATCGAGCTAAGCCCAAAGGCAATTGTGCGAGTTGTGATATCAAGGGCTAAGCGTAGAAAAGGCAATTGTGCGAGCTATAATATCAAGGCTAAGCGAAGGCAATTGTCGCGAGTTGTGATATCCGGGTTAAGTCGAAGGCATTTGTGCGGGTTACCATAACCGGCTATGTCCCGAAGGCGTTTGAGCAGTAGCTATATCGGTTAAACTCAGAAGGTATGTGATTTGAAAATTATAAGCTTGCTGTAAAATTTTCAGTTAATGCACTGTGAAGTTCCCAACAACAAGAGTATGTTTTGTGTGTGCTTTGCACACTATGAGTAAATGCGATATGAATATTACGCTCCAATGATAAATGAGCTATCGGCATTAACTAAGCCGTTATTTGTGTATGAACATGAGAGTTGGGATTGTGAAGTAAGCATGTCTTTGAGAAATTGTGTATATGAATTATTGTTTAGCTACTTGAATGCTATGCTTTGGTTGTGTGTATATTATGGCTCGAAACTTACTAAGCATAAATTGCTTACTCCGTTTCTTTGTTTCTCTGTTTATAGATTTTGCTCGTTAGCGATCGGATTCGGGATCATAGAAGTTGAAGTCAACCACACTATCAAAGCCCTTTTTGGTACTCCTTTAGTTGAGTTTTGGATATGGCATGTATAGTGTGACAGCCCAAAATTGACCCTAGTCGGAATGTGGTTTCGGGACCACAAAACCGAGGCATAAAAATAATTAAAAATTTATTTTGATGCCTATAATATGTGTGTGCTCATGTATGACATTTTATGATGATTGATTTAGTGTTATAAAGGTGAATTTCACTAGAAAGGACTTGTGTGAGAAAACTTAGAAATGAGATAGGCAAATGTTGAAGTGGCCTATTGATGCACACTAGGAAATGTTGTCCTTGCATGTCAAATTCCCCAAATTTGACTATAATGGCCGGCCAAGGTGGGTATTATGGGCAAGGGAAAACATGTTTCCAACATGTTTGGCTAGTGAGTTATGTAGGAAGTATTATAATAAAAATAAGCATAAAAAAATGGAAAAAAAAAGAGAAAGATGAGCTTGGATGGCCCTTGTTGCCGTGAGTAGAGGAAAAGAGAGGAGAAATTTTTGTTCATTCATTTTCACTTCTTGGCCGAAAATACTAAGGAAAAAGGGGGAGGATTTTTGCTTCATGCTTGGTTTAGAAGAGATCTAGAAGGAGATTTAGCTAAATTTGCATCAAGATTAAGGTATGTATGAGGTTGTGTTGGGAGTTTCATGCATGTTTTGGTTGCTAACTTGATGTGCATGTTAGCCATGGCTCAAATCTTTGTTATGCCATGGAAATGGTATTTGGCCAAAGTTGTTATGGTGATAAAGCCATTGCATGCTAAGTGTGAAGCTTGATGATGATGCATGCAATGATGGATTATCTACTCTTGAGTAAGATTTTGAGTTTTCTTTTGTTTAACCATGATTGAAGTTGAAAAGGGGCATGATTGGCATATTCGCCATGATGCATTCATGAGCATGGTTCATGCTTCTTGCATGTTAGTTAAAATTTGTGTTTTGGATGGCTATGGACACCTTGAAATTGCCATGCTCATATATGTATATATATGTTTGCACATGATGTTTTGGTTATGAAGTAAGTGATGAATATGTTTGTTTAAAGAAGAAGATGTTGAAGAATAATTGTGAAATTTGCAAGCACATTCGCCTAGCACACATATGAGTGCTTGATGCTATATTATAAGTTTTGGGCTACAATATGCAAAGCATTAACTAGTAAAATGCATGCTGTTTTGTGTGGTATTAAGTGCATAATTGGCCTCAACATGGACATGTATATTCGGCCTTAGGTAGCCTATTGATGGCCTTAGCTTTTCCTTGATGCTCGAATGAATTGTATTGAATTGCTTGATGTAGTATAAAATGTGCATGACCATTGTGTATTCAAGCTAAAGAGTGGCCATATGACCATTTAAACTCCTTGTCATATTCGCCATAAGCTAGCACAATGAGGTTTTAATAAATTGAATTTGTTTGAATTAGCTCAAGAGCTAAGAGGGCCACAATTGGACAAGGGAAGGAAAAAGTGATCGAATAGCCAGTAAAAGCCGTTCGACAACATCCGAGGTAAGTCCTCAAGAAGTGACCTTACTTGAATTATGGGGAATGAAATATGGATGTATTGATTATTGATTTATGTGTGTATGAGTATTCGAATGATACCCGGCTAAGTCCCAAGGCGATTATGCTAGTGATTATAATTGTGTTTGAGCCTTAGTAACGTAAAAATGAAATATGTATGTCCAATGATTATTGATGTATGTGCATGAGAAATTGAATGATATCCGGGCTAAGCCTCAAGACAATTATGCTGAAATTATATCCGGTTAAGACCCAAGGCAATTGTGCTAGTGGCTACATCCGGCTAAGACCAAGGCATTCGTCAGAGTCATTCTATCCGGGCTAAGACCAAGGCATTTGTGCACGTGGTTATATCCGTTATATTCAAGAATCTTGGGCTGGAGGTGAGTGTTGGTTGCTGTAATAAATTCAATTAGTACGCTCGAAAAGCCCAAAGAATAAGGTACGTTTATATGTGCATTGGAAAGTCGACATGTTTGAGCAACATTCGCTCAATCGACTAACAATTTCAGCTATTGAATTGATCGATACTTTGTGAAAGTATATAATGATGAAGTGTGAAGTAAGAATGACTATATGAATGTGTATTAATGGAATGATGCATTTGGTTATGTGAATGTATTGCTTTAATTAAAGCTGATTATATTCCTTGAGACTTACTAAGCATAAAATGGTTACCCTGTTACTTTGGCTCTCTGCTTTATAGATTTCGCCGATAGCAATCGGATTCGGGATCAATAAAGTCAAGTCATCCACACTATCAACGCTCTATTTTGGTATAAATTTTTGGTTGAACTTTGAAATGGCATGTATAGGACTACCCTTGTTGGTTTAAATATCTTTGTGGTGTATATGTGTACGCCATGCTAAAATGGCTCGTAAAAGTGAAGTACTAACTTAGACTATTTGCGGTTTGTATATATATATATGGTGTCATGATGTGATTATGGATTGAAATGGGAATGTTGGTCACATGATCAGCCATTGGTATGGTTAAAATGATCATATATGAACCTATGTATGGCAAGACTAGTTGGTTCATGGAGACTACCAAATAGGTAAGACCTACCTTAAAAACAGATGCTGCCAGCTGCAGTGACGTGAATGTGAAAAATCACCAAAATTGTAGGAATGGAATTAAATTGTGAATAAGCTATGTAAATGAACCTTGATGAGTCTATTTTCATATGGATGAAACGAAATGGTCATAGGAGTTACATGTTAAGAGATATTAAAGCTATTGTGAGACAGGGCCAGAATGGTTTCTGGGTTCCCTGTCACAACTTTAAAAGTTTACTATAAATTATCCAAAAAGAATTACGAGACATACCTTATATGTACAGATTCCATTTTGAGTCTAGTTTCATTAGAAACAAACGGCACCAGAATTAAAGCCCTGTACAGAGAGATATTCAAGTTATAACGCGCAAAGGTCAGAGCAGTCGATCCCTGTAACATGGGTGACTTTAACTAATAAACTGTACCAATTGGCCCGACCAAAAATTTTAGAAATAAATCCATGGATGGATATATGAGTCTAAATTCAGGGAAAATTTACAAAACCAGTTTCCAAGTTTTGAAACTCAAGATATGATTTTTAAGGCGACGGTGACGCAGTTTTCCAGCCTGACTGGAAAAGTGGAAATTGGTGGCAAAATATGTGAACTTGGCTTGTTAACCTCGTGTCCGATAATTCGGCGATGGTCTCGGTTCGGGTGTTACAATTTTATTGGTATCGAGCCACGGTTTAGTCGATTCTAGGACTACCGTGATGTGTTTGGGGTCTAGCTATACATGCCATTAAATGATGAATCGATAGTGTGGTGATTTCGACAATTTGACTTTGTGTTTGTTTATAGCAATGGATCCCGATCCCAACCGAAAGCGATAGCTGATGATGTGGAGAGGTGGTGCTGCTCGCGCAAGGGACAGCGCCATGGACTCTCAACCTATGGCCAGCAATCCGAATGATGAGGCTAGGCAAGCCTTTTATAGTGTGATGAACGAATGGTTTAATCAATACATTCAACTAACACTACTGCTCCACAACCTCCATTCCCGACAAATGCAACCTCAAGACCTACAATACCTCCCGTGGATCGACCAAATAAGGTCAAGTAAGCCCCAAATGATAGAATTCAAAACATGGGGCCACTGAATTTAAGGCTACGGATGATGATGATGCCGAAGCGAGCTGAATTTTGGTTGGATAACACTATCCGGTGCTCGATGAGCTATCCTCATACATTCGATGAGTGCTTAAAGTGTACCATCTCCTTGCTACGTGAGTCCGCCTACTATTGGTGGAGTACTCGACTTCTGTGGTACCTAGAGAGCAAGCGACTTGGGAATTCTTTCAAACCGAGTTCAAAAAGTATATCGATCAGAGATTCATCGACCAAAAGTGAAGGAATTCCTTGACCTTAAGCAAGGTTCTATGTCGCCATCGAGACTGAACGAAAATTTGTGAGGCTTAACCTGACACGCGAGAATGCATTTCGTCCAAGCCATTATGTAAACGCCGAGGATGGGCTGAATGATGATATAAGGATGTTCGTTGGCATTCTTGAGATACGTGAGTTCGTAGTACTTGTTGAGCGAGCTTGTAAAGTCAAGAGCTTAGAAAGGAGAAATAAAAAGCTGATGTGGAACCGGAGAATTCGAAGAGGTCCTCGGAAAGTCTCTTCAACAAGCATCAAGAGATTTCGAGATGATGTGAGCCGGTCTAGAGGCGCTTTGGCTTTTCTAGACGAGGACACGATCGACCCCCGTGACCACACGAGTCACTTCGATCGCCAATGGTGGAAATGATCGCCGAGAGAGAGGCGGAGTGTCTACATTGTGGCAAATGGCATTGGGGAGCTGTTGGTTTCGTGATCGCCTCGCTATAAGTGTGGATCGGCCGACCACTTTATGAAGGATTGCCCGAGGATGCATGAACAGAATGTAAGTCGAGTGGAAACCCGGTGTTACCTTCGCTTCGGCGTGAGGCCACCTAGAAATATGGGCAATGTCGTTGGCGGTCGAGAGGATCTAGAGATGCTACCATCGATCCGAGGCTCGTGCTCTCGCTAGGACTTATGCCATACGCAGCACGCCGAGGATGCCGCCTCTCCGCATGTCATTACCGGTACTTTCACTCTTTTCAATACAAATGTGATTGCTTTGATTGACCTCGGTTCTACTCATTCATATATATGTGAAACCTTAGCATCCAAGAAGGCTTTGCCTATTGAGTCTCATCGAGTTTGTAATTCGGTGTCAAACCCTTGGGTCACTACGTGCTTGTCAACAAAGTGTGCAAGAAAAGTCTCCTAGTGTTCCGAGGTTCTTGTTTTCCGGCGGACTTGATGCTTTTGCCGCTCGATGAGTTCGACGTTATTCTTGGTTTGGATTGGTTGACCATGCACGATGCGGTTGTAAATTGCAAGAGCAAGACTATCGATTTGAGGAGCGCGAATAACAAGATAATTCGGGCTGAGTCTACACGGACTTAAAGGGTTGCCACCGTAATATCGCCGATGTTGGCCCGTAAATATGTAAGAAAAGGTGCGGCGCGCACTTTGCGACGTGCTTTCGATGACAAGGAATCGAAAAGAAACCCGAATCTGTGCCGTGGTTTGTGAATACCCGGATGTTTTCCCAAGAATTGCTCGGGTTTACCACCCGCCGAGAAATAGAATTTGGCATCGAATTGGTACCGGTACCAGTCAATTTCGATAGCTCCGTGATCGTATGGCACCAACGGAATTAAAGGAGTTGAAAGCTCGCTTGCAAGAATTGGTGGATAGAGGTTTTGCTCGCCTGAAGTTTCTCGCCTTGGGGTGCGCCAAAGTGTTGTTCGTGAAAAGAAGGATGGAACCATGCGGTTGCAGATCGACTATCGCCGCCTTAATAAAGCGACGATAAAGAACAAATATCCGTTATCACGTATCGATGACTTGTTCGATCAATCTGAGGGAGCCTCAAGTGTTCTCGAAAATAGATTTGAGATCGGGCTATTATCAATTGCGAATCCGAGATTCGGACGCACCCAAGACTGCCTTCAGAACGAGATATGGTCACTATGAGTTCCTAGTGATGCCGTTTGGGCTCACTAATGCCCCTGCGGTATTTATGGATTTAATGAATCGGATCTTCAGACCATATTTGGATCGATTCGTAGTCGTGTTCATTGATGACATCTTGGTCTATTCAAGAAATGAGACCGAACATGCTGAACACCTGCGGTTAGTGCTGCAAATTTTACAGGATAAGCAATTATATGCTAAGTTCAAAGAAGTGTGAGTTCGGTTAAGAGAGGTTAGCTTCTTGGGTCATGTGGTATCTGCATCGGGTATTCGAGTCGACCCGAATAAAATTTCAGCCATACTTAATTGGATGTAACACCCCAAACCCGAGACCATCGCCGGTGTCGGACCCGAGGGTTAACAAACCAAGTTCACATGTTTTGCCCACCAATTTGACATTTCCAGTCAGGCTGGAAAACTGCGCCACTGTCGCCTTTAAAATCATATCTCGAGTTTCAAAACTCGAAACTGGTTTCGTAAATTTTCCATGAATTTAGACTCATATATCCATCCATGGATTTATTTCTAGGATTTTGGTCGGGCCAATTGGTACAGTTTATTAGTTAAAGTTACCCCTGTTACAGGGATCGACTGCTCTGACCTTCGCGCGGTATAACTTGAATATCTCTCTGCACAGGGCTTTAATGCTGGTGTCGTTTGTTTCTAATGAAACTAGACTCAAAATGGAATCTGTACATATAAGGTATATCTCCTAATTCTTTTTGGATAATTTATAGTGAATTTTTAAAGTTGTGACAGGAACCCAGAAACCATTCTGGCCCTGTCTCACAATAGCTTTAATATCTCTTAACTCAGAACTCCTATGACTGTTTTGTTTCTTCCATATGAAAATAGACTATTCATTTACATAGCTTATTCACTATCTAATTCCATTCCTATGAATTTTGGTGATTTTTCACATTCATGCCACTGCAATGGCAGCATCTGCTTTAAGATAGGACTTACCTATTTGGTGGTCTCCATGATTCAACTAGCCTTACCATACATAGGTTCATGTATGATCATTTTAACCATGCCAATGGCTGATCATATGACCAACATTCCCATTTCCAAGCCATAGCCACATCATGACACAAAATATATACATACAACCCACAATTAGTCTAAGTTCATGCTTCCTTTTCGAGCCATTTTCGCACTACCGTACATACTTACATTACAACATATTTAACAAACAAGGGTAGTCCTATACATGCCATCTCAAGTTCAACCAAAATTTATACCAAAATGGAGGCTTGATAGTGTGGATGACTTCGACTTCAACGATCCCAAATCCGATTGCCTCGAGCGAAATCTAGAAAACTAAGAGCCAAAGCAACGGGTAAGCATTTTATGCTTAGTAAGTCTCAAGGAATATAATGAACTATAATTTACAGCAATACATTCACATAGCCAAATGCATCATTTCATTAATACACATTCTTACTTCATACTTCATCATTATATAAGTTCGCAAAGCATCAATCAATTCAATAACTGAAATTCATTAGTCGATTGAGCGAATGTTGCTCAAACACGCCGACTTTCCAATGCACATATAACGTACCTTATCCTTTGGGCTGTCCGAGTGTACTAATTAAATTCATTTCAGCAACCAACACTCACCTCCAGCCCAAGATTCTTCGAATATAACCGGATATAATCACGTGCACAAATGCCTTTGGTCTTAGCCCGGATAGAATAACTCAGACGAATGCCTTCGGCCTTAGCCCGGATATAGCCACTAGCACAATTGCCTTCGGTCTTAACCGGATATAATTTCAGCATAATTGTCTTCGCTTAGCCCGGATATCATTCAATTTCTCATGCACACATACATCAATAATCATTGGACATACATATTTCATTTTCACATTAAGGCTCAAACACAATTAATATCATTAGCATATTCGCCGGACTTAGCCCGTGGAATTCAAATACTCATACACACATAATCAATAATCATACACATCCATATTTCATCTCACATAATTCAAGTAAGGTCACTTCTTGAGGACTTACCTCGGATGTTGTCGAACGGCTTTTTCGCTATTCGATCACCTTTTCCTTCCCTTGTCCAATTGTGGCTCTCTTAGCTCTTGAGCTAATTCAAACAAATTCAATTTATTAAAACCTCATTGTGCTTGCTTATGGCCGAATATGACAAGGATTTTAAATGGTCATATGGCCACTCTTTAGCTTGAATACACAATGGTCATGCACATTTTATACTACATCAAGCAATTCGATACAATTTATTTGAGCATCAAGGAAATGCTAAGGCCTTCAATAGGCTACCCAAGGTCGAATATTCATGTACATGTTGAGGTCAATTTTGCACTTAATACCTCACAAAAACAGCATGCAATCTACTAATTGATGCTTTGCACATTGTGGCCCAAAACTTATAATATAGCATCAAGCACTTATATGTGTGTTAGGTCAATTGTGCTTGCAATTTCACAAGCATTCTTCCACATTTTCTTCTTTAAATCAATATATTCATCACTTAGTTCATAACCAAACATAATGTGCAATCATATATATGCATATATGAGCATGGTCAATTTTCAAGGTGTCCATAGCCATCCAAAACACAAACTTTTAACTAACATGCAAGAAGCATGAATCATGCTCAAGAATGCATCATGGCCAAGTATGACAATCATGCTCCTTTTCAACTTTAATCATGATAAAACAAAGAGAAAACTCAAAATCTTACTCATGAGTAGAAAATCCATCATTGCATGCATCATCATCAAGCTTCACACTTAGCATGCAATGGCTTTATCACTATAACAACTTTGGCCAAATACCATTTCCATGGCATACCAAAGATTTGAGCCATGGCTAACATGCACATCAAGTTAGCAACCAAAACATGCATGAAACTCCCAACACAACCTCATACATACCTTAATCTTGATGCAAATTTAGCCAAATCACCTTCTAGATCTCTTCTAAACAAAGGAAATGAAGCAAAATCCTTCTTCCTCTTAGTATTTTCGCCAAAAAGGAGAGAGCAAGCATGAACAAATTTTTTTTGTTTCTCTTCTTGGTTGCACTAAGAATGGGGTATGCCACTCTCTCACACATTTTTTTTTTCATTCTTTTCTTACCCATGCTTATTTGTTTACTATTTCTCCCTAATGCCCAACAAAACATGTTTCATGACATGTTTAACCCATATTTCTTTGTCATGGCCGGCCATTACTTGTAAAAAGGGGGAATTTGACATGCAAGTCCATTATTTTGCATGCATGCTTTAATTAGTCATCACATATTTCCCTATCGTACTTTCAAAGTTCACTACTAAGTCCTTTCTTATAAATTAGCACCTAATTAATAAAAATCGAGACACGAAATATTTACGCATACCAATTCCACATACAATAAGTACGGAATATAACACTTAATTATTCTTGTGACTCGGTTTCGTGGTCCCGAAACCACTCTCCGACTAGGGTCACATTCGGGGTGTCACATTGGAAGCCTCCGAGAAATATTACTGAGGTTCAGAGCTTTTTGGGGCTTGTCGGTTATTACCGACGATTTGTAAAGGCTTTCAACGATAGCCACGCCGATGACGGCTTACTCCAAAAGGATGTTAAGTTCAATGGATTTGAGAAATGCCAAAAAGTTTCGATCAATGAAAACTTATTTGATCGAAGCCCCAATTCTAGTGCAACCTTAACTCGCAAAGAGTTTGTCATCTATAGTGACGCCCCCTCCTTGGGTTAGGTTGCGATTGATGCAAGAAGGTCGAGTTGTGGCCTGCGCGCCGAGGCAATTAAAGCCACACGAGAAAAATTATCCGACCCATGATCTCGAATTAGCTACCATCGTATTCGCCTTTAAAGATTTGGCGACATTACTTATTTGGTGAGAAGTGCCATGTACTCGGATCACAAAAGTCTCAAATATTTGATGACCCAAAGAGACTTAAATCGTGACAAAGACGCTGGCTCGAATTGTTAAAGGATTATGAGCTGGTCATTGACTATCACCCCTAAGGGCGAATGTGGTTGCGGATGCCTTGAGTCGTAAATCATTATTCACTTTACGAGCGATGAATGTGCACTTCTCTGTTCGATCCGACAGTGTGTTAGTGGCTGAATTGAAAGCCAAACCATTATTGATACATCAAATTCGAGAAGCTCAGAAAGTCGACGACGAGTTGGCTGCAAAACGGGCTGAGTGTGTTCAACAAGGACTCGGAGTTTCAAATCGATGATGATGATTGTTTGAGGTTCAAAAGTCGTCTGTGTTCCAAAGAATTGAACTCATTTCGATAATTTCAATGAAGCCCATTGTAGCCGAATGGCAATCCACCCGGGAGTACGAAGATGTACAACGATTTGAAACGTCGGTTTGGTGGCATGGTATGAAACGAGACATCTCCGACTTTGTTTCGAGATGTTTAATATGTCAACAAGTGAAAGCGGAACATCAAGTGCCTTCGTGATTACTTCACCAATCACGATACCCGAGTGGAAATGGGATCGAGTCACAATGGACTTTGTATCCGGACCGCCATTGTCGCAAGTAAGAAGGATGCGGTTTGGGTCGTGGTAGATAGATTGACTAAGTCGGCCCACTTTGTCCCCTGCAGACGCACGGATTTTTCAATGGACAAATTAGCCAATTGTACGCTTTCAGATTGTGAGATTACACGGGTGCCTATTTCCATCGTGGTCGGATAGAGATCCGAGATTTACCTCGCGATTTTGGAAAAAGTTGCAAGAAGCTTTGGGTACCAAGTTGCATTTCAAAGACCGCCTTTCACCCCCAAACCGATGGTCAATCCGAGCGGATAATTCAGATACTTGAGGATATGTTGAGATGTTGCGTCCTCGAGTTTAGTGGTTCATGGGAACGGTATTTGCCGCTGATTGAATTCGCTACAACAACAAATTTTCAATCAAGTATCAAGATGGCACCCTTACGAGGCTTTGTACGGTCGTAAATGCCGTACACCATTGTTTTGACCGAGCTCGTGAAAGCAAGATTTTCGGGTGGATTTGATTAGGGATGCTGAATGAAAGTGAAAGTAACTGTGAAAGTCTCAAGATAGCCTCCGATCGTTAGAAGTCGACGCGGATCTCAAGCGTAAGGATATCGAGTATCGTGGGTGATAAAGTGTTTCTCAAGGTATCGCCTTGGAAAAAGATACTCGATTCGGCCGTAAGGGCAAGCCGAGCCCGAGGTTCATTGGGCCATATGAGATATCCGAGTGAGTCGGTCCAATGGCATATCGCTTGATTTTGCCCCCGAACTCAAAAAGGTTCACGATGTCTTTCATGTTTCGATGCTTCGACGCTATAGATCCGATCCATCGCACGTGATTAGTCCATCGAAATTGAAATTCAAGCTAATATGAGTTATGAGGAAGAACCGATTCGTATCCTATCACGAGAAGTGAAAGAGTTATAAACAAGCGGTTCCGCTAGTGAAAGTGTTATGGCTCAAGCACGGATAGAAGAAGCTACTTGGGAGACCAAGAACTCTATGAAAGAGCGATATCCAAACCTATTTACAAAGAAGATTTTCTGGGACGAAAATTTCTTAAGTGGGGAGAGTTGTGATAGCCCAAAATTGACCCTAGTCTGAATGTGGTTTCGGGACCATTAAAACCGAGGCATAAAAATAATTAAAATTTATTTTGATGCCTATAATATGTGTGTGCTCATGTATGACATTTTATGATGATTGATTTAGTGTTATAAAGGTGAATTTCACTAGAAAGGACTTGTGTGAGAAAACTTAGAAATGAGATAGGCAAATGTTGAAGTGGCCTATTGATGCACACTAGAAATGTTGTCCTTGCATGTCAAATTCCCCAAATTTGACTATAATGGCCGCCAAGGTGGGTATTATATAAGGGAAAACATGTTTCCAACATGTTTGGCTAGTGAGTTATGTAGGAAGTATTATAATAAAATAAGCATAAAAAATGGAAAAAAAAAAAGAGAAAGATGAGCTTGGATGCCCCTTGTTGCCGTGAGTAGAGGAAAGAGAGGAGAAATTTTGTTCATTCATTTTCACTTCTTGGCCGAAAATACTAAGGAAAAAGGGGGAGGATTTTTGCTTCATGCTTGGTTTAGAAGAGATCTAGAAGGAGATTTAGCTAAATTTGCATCAAGATTAAGGTATGTATGAGGTTGTGTTGGGAGTTTCATGCATGTTTTGGTTGCTAACTTGATGTGCATGTTAGCCATGGCTCAAATCTTTGTTATGCCATGGAAATGGTATTTGGCCAAAGTTGTTATGGTGATAAAGCCATTGCATGCTAAGTGTGAAGCTTGATGATGATGCATGCAATGATGGATTGTCTACTCTTGAGTAAGATTTTGAGTTTTCTTTTGTTTAACCATGATTGAAGTTGAAAAGGGCATGATTGGCATATTCGCCATGATGCATTCATGAGCATGGTTCATGCTTCTTGCATGTTAGTTAAAATTTGTGTTTTGGATGGCTATGGACACCTTGAAATTCGCCATGCTCATATATGTATATATATGTTTGCACATGATGTTTTGGTTATGAAGTAAGTGATGAATATGTTTGTTTAAAGAAGAAGATGTTGAAGAATAATTGTGAAATTTGCAAGCACATTCGCCTAGCACACATATGAGTGCTTGATGCTATATTATAAGTTTTGGGCTACAATATGCAAAGCATTAACTAGTAAAATGCATGCTGTTTTGTGTGGTATTATGCATAATTGGCCTCAACATGGACATGTATATTCGGCCTTAGGTAGCCTATTGATGGCCTTAGCTTTTCCTTGATGCTCGAATGAATTGTATTGAATTGCTTGATGTAGTATAAAATGTGCATGACCATTGTGTATTCAAGCTAAAGAGTGGCCATATGACCATTTAAACTCCTTGTCATATTCGCCATAAGCTAGCACAATGAGGTTTTAATAAATTGAATTTGTTTGAATTAGCTCAAGAGCTAAGAGGGCCACAATTGGACAAGGGAAGGAAAAAGTGATCGAATAGCCGTAAAAGCCGCTCGACAACATCCGAGGTAAGTCCTCAAGAAGTGACCTTACTTGAATTATGGGGAATGAAATATGGATGTATTGATTATTGATTTATGTGTGTATGAGTATTCGAATGATACCCGGCTAAGTCCCAAGGCGATTATGCTAGTGATTATAATTGTGTTTGAGCCTTAGTAACTAAAAATGAAATATGTATGTCCAATGATTATTGATGTATGTGCATGAGAAATTGAATGATATCCAGGCTAAGCCCAAGACAATTATGTTGGAAATTATATCCGGTTAAGACCAAGGCAATTGTGCTAGTGGCTACATCCGGCTAAGACCAAGGCATTCGTATGAAGTCATTCTATCGGGCTAAGACCAAGGCATTTGTGCACGTGGTTATATCCGTTATATTCAAGAATCTTGGGCTGGAGGTGAGTGTTGGTTGCTGTAATAAATTCAATTAGTACGCCTCAAAAGCCCAAAGAATGAGGTACGTTTATATGTGCATTGAAAGTCGACATGTTTGAGCAACATTCGCTCAATCGACTAACTAATTTCAACTATTGAATTGATCGATACTTTGTGAAAGTATATAATGATGAAGTGTGAAGTAAGAATGACTATGTGAATGTGTATTAATGGAATGATGCATTTGGTTATGTGAATGTATTGCTTTAATTAAAGCTGATTATATTCCTTGAGACTTACTAAGCATAAAAATCCTTACCCCGCTGCTTTGGCTCTGCTTTTATAGATTTCGCCGATAGCAATCGGATTCGGGATCAATAAAGTCGAAGTCATCCACACTATCAACGCCTCTATTTTGGTATAAATTTTTGGTTGAACATTGAAATGGCATGTATAGGACTACCCCTTGTTGGTTTAAATATGCTGTGGTGTATATGTGTACGGCCATGCGAAAATGGCTCGTAAAAGTGAAGTACGAACTTAGACTATTTGCGGTTTGTATATATATATATATATGGTGTCATGATTTGATTATGGATTGGAAATGGGAATGTTGGTCACATGATCAGCCATTGGTATGGTTAAAATGATCATATATGAACCTATGTATGGCAAGACTAGTTGGTTCATGGAGACTACAAAATAGGTAAGACCTACCTAAAAAAAAAAAAAAAAAAACAGAGGCTGCCAGCTGCAGTGACGTGAATGTGAAAAATCACCAAAATTTGTAGGAATTGTATTAAATAGTGAATAAGCTATGTAAATGAACCTTGATGAGTCTATTTTCATATGGAAGAAACGAAATGGTCATAGGAGTTACATGTTAAGAGATATTAAAGCTATTGTGAGACAGGGCCAGAACGGTTTCTGGGTCCCCTGTCACAACTTTAAAAATTTACTATAAATTATCCAGAAAGAATTAGGAGTCATGCCTTATATGTACAGATTCCATATTGAGTCTAGTTTCATTAGAAACAAACGGAACCAGTATTAAAGCCCTGTACAGAGAGATATTCAAGTTATAACGTGCGAAGGTCAGAGCAGTCGATCCCTGTAACATGGGTGACTTTAACTAATAAACTGTACCAATTGGCCCGACCAAAAATTCTAGAAATAGATACATGGATGTATATATGAGTCTAAATTCAGGGAAAATTTACAAAACCAGTTTCCGAGTTTTGAAACTCGAGATATGATTTTTAAGGCGACGGTGACGCAGTTTCCCAGCCTGACTGGAAAAGTGGAAATTGGTGGGCAAAATATGTGAACTTGGCTTGTTAACCCCTCGTGTCCGACACCGGCGATGGTCTCGGGTTCGGGGTGTTACATATAGGACTACCCTCGGTTGTTTTTAAGTACTTTGTGATGTATATGTGTGCGGCCATGCGAAAATGGTTCGTAAAAGTGGAGTATGGAATTTGACCATATGTGGTTTGTAATTATATTTTGTTTCGTGATGTGATTATGGTTTGGAATGAGAGAGTTGGTCACATGATCAGCCATTGGAATGGCTAAATATGATCATATGTGGACCTAAGTATGACTAGACTATAGTTGGTCCATGGGAACTACAATATAGGTAATGCCTACCTTAAAAACAGATGCTGCCAGCTGCAGTGACGTGGATGTGAAAAATCACCAAAATTTGTAGGAATGGTGTTAAATGGTGAATAAATTATGGGATCTAACCTTGACGAGTCTATTTTCATATGAAAGTAACGAAACGATCATATGAACAGTATACCGAGAGATATTAAAGTTCTCGTGAGACAGGACCAGAATGGTTTCTGGATCCCCTGTCGCGACTTTGAAAATTTACCATAAATTATGCAGAATGAATTAGAAGTCATGCCTTATATGTGCAGATTCATTTTTGAGTCTAGTTTCATTAGAAACAAACGGAATCAGTATTTAAACCCTGTACAGAGAGATATTCAAGTTGAAACGCGCAAAGGTCAGTGTAGTCGACCCCTGTAACATGGGTGACTTTAACTAATAAACTGTACCAATTGGCCTGACCAAAAATTCTAGAAATAAATCCATGGATGGATATATGAGTCTAAATTCAGGGAAAATTTACAGAATCAGCTTCTGAGTTGTGAAACTCAAGATATGCTTTTTAAGGCGACAGCAACGCAGTTTTCCAGCTTGCCTGGGAATGTCAAATTGGTCGGTGCCATAAGTGGTTTTATTTGTTAACCTCGTGTCCCATAACCCAAGCAACGGTCTCGGGTTCGGGTGTTAAAATTTATTGGTATCAGAGCTACGGTTTAGTCGATCCTAGGACTACCGTGATATGTTTGGGGTCTAGCTATACATGCCATTAAGTGATAAATTGATAGTGTGGTGATTTCTGACAATTTGAGTTTGTGTTTGTTTATAGCAATGGATCCCGATCCCAACCGAGCAATAGCTGATGATGTGGAGAGTGTGGCGCTGCCCCGCCAAGGGACAACGCCGTGGACTCTCAACCTATTGCCAGCAATCCGAATGATGAGGCTAGGCAAGCCTTTTATAGCGTGATGAATGATTGGTTCAACCAATACATTCGAACTAACACTACTGTTCCACAACCTCCATTCCCGACTAATGCAACCTCAAGACCTACAATACCTCCGTAAATGACCAAATAGGTCAAGTAAGCCCCAAATGATGTGATTCAAAACATGGGGCCATTGAATTTAAAGCTACGGATGATGACGATGCCGAGCAAGCTGAATTTTGGATGGACAACACTATCCGGTGCTCGATGAGCTATCTTGCACACCGATGAATGCTTAAAGTGTACTATCTCCTTGCTACGCGATTCCGCCTACTATTGGTGGAGTACTCGACTTCTACAGTTTAGGGAGCAAGTAACTTGGGAGTTTTTCCAAACCGAGTTCAAAGAAGTATATCACCGAGATTCATCGACCAAAAACGAAAGGAATTTCTTGATCTTAAGCAAGGCTCTATGTCCGCATCGACTACGAGCGAAAATTTGTTAGACTCAGAGATACGCCGAATGTGTTCATTCGAAGCTATTATGTGTAAACGCCGAGGATGGGCTGAATGATGATATAAGGATGTTTGTTGGCATTCTCGAAATACGAGAGTTCGTAGTACTTGTTGAGCGAGCTTGTAAAGTCAAGAGCTTAGAAAGGAGAATCAAAAGTTGATGTGGGAACCGGAGAATTTTGAAAAGGTCCTCGGAAAGTCTCTTCAACAGCATCAAGAGATTTCGAGAAGATGTGAGCGGTCTAGAGGCACTTCGGCCTTTTTAGACGAGATCGTGATCGACTTCGTGGGTATACGAGGCACTTCGGTCTCCGTGTTGGGAATGATCGTCGAAACCGAATGAAGTGTCAACATTGTGGCAAATGGCATTCGGGAGTCAGAGGTTCCGTGATCGCCCTCGCTATAAGTGTGGATCGGCCACCACTTTATCAAGGATTGCCCGAGGTTGCTTGAACAAAATGTAAGTCGAGTGGAAACCCGGTGCTACCATCGTCAAGTAGGCCATCCGTAAATACGGCAATGCTAGTGGCGGTCGAGAGGGTCGAGATGCTACAACAAGATCCGAGGCTCGTGTTCTCGCTAGGACTTATGCCATACGCACACGCGAGGATGCTGCCTCACCAGATGTCATTACCGGTACTTTCACTCTTTTCGATACTAATGTGATTGCTTTGATTGACCCTGGTTCTACTCATTCTTATATATGCGAAACCTTAGCATCTAGTAAGACTTTGCCTATTGAGTTCATCGAGTTTGTAATTCGGTCTTGGGTCATTACGTGCTTGTCAACAAAGTGTGTAAGAAAAGTCCCCTAGTATTTCGAGGTTCTTATTTTCTACGGACTTGATGCTTTTGCCGCTCGACCTAATTCGACGTTATTCTTGGTTTGGATTGGTTGACCATGCACGATGCGGTTGTAAATTGCAAAAGCAAGACTATCGATCCGAGGCGCGAATAACGAGATAATTCGAAAGTTGAGTCTACGGACTTAAAGGGGTTGCCACCGTAATATCGCAATGTTGGCCCGTAAATATGTAAGAAAAGGGTGCGAAGCGTACCTTGCGTATGTGCTCGATGACAAAGAGTCGAAAAGAAACCCGAATCTGCGCTGGTTTGTGAATACCCGGATGTTTTCCTCAAGAATTGCCGGTTTACCACCTGCTCGGAAATAGAGTTTGGCATCGAATTGGTACCGGTACCACTCTAATTTCGATAGCTCGTGATCGTATGGCACCAATGGAATTAAAGGAGTTGAAAGCTCGGTTGCAAGAATTGGTGGATAGAGGTTTTGCTCGTCCGAGTTTTTCACCTTAAAAGTGCGCCGGTGTTGTTTGTGAAAAGAAGGATGGAACCATGAGGTCGCAGATCGACTATCGTCGCCTTAATAAAGCGACGATAAAGAACAAATATCCGCTATCACAGACGACGATTTGTTCGATCAACTGAAGGGAGCCTCGAGTGTTCTCCAAAGTAGATTTGAGATCGGGCTATTATCGATTCATGTAATTCGAGATTTGGACGCACTCCAAGACCGCCTTCGAGCGAGATATGGTCACCACGAGTTCCTAGTGATACCGCTTAGGCTTACTAATGCCCTGCGGTATCTATGGATTTGATGAATCGGATCTTTGGACCATATTTGGATCGATTCGTAGTTGTCTTCATTGATGACATTTTGGTCTATTCAAGAAATGAGACCAAACATGCTGAACACCGAGGTTAGTGCTGCAAATTTTACGGATAGCGGTTATATGCTAAGTTCAAGAAGTGTGAGTTACGTTAAGAGAGGTTAGCTTCTTGGGGCTTGTGGTATCTCGTGACGGTATTCGAGTCGACTGAACAAAATTTCAGCCATACTTGACCGGAAGCCTCCAGAAATATTATCGAGGTTCGGAGCTTTTTGGGACTTGCGGTTATTACCGACGATTTGTAAAGGTTTTCGACGATAGCCACGCCAATGACGAGGCTACTCCAAAAGGATGTTAAGTTCGAATGGACGGAGGAATGTCGAAAAGTTTCGATCAATCGAAAACTTATTTGATTGAAGCCCCAATTCTAGTGCAATCCGAATCGGGCAAAGAGTTTGTCATTTATAGTGACGATCCCTACTTGGGTTGGGTTGCGATTGATGCAAGAAGGAGAGTTGTGGCCTGCGCGCCAAGACAATTGAAGCCACATGAGAGAAATTATCCGACCCATGATCTCGAATTGGCGCCATCGATTCGCCTTTAAAGATATGGCGACATTACTTATTCGGTGAGAAGTGCCATGTATTCGGATCACAAAAGTCTCAAATATTTGATGACTCAAAGAGACTTAAATCTGCGACAAAGACGTTGGCTCGAGTTGTTAAAGGATTATGAGCTGGTCATTGACTATCACCCGAAAGGCGAATGTGGTTGCGGATGCCTTAAGTCGTAAATCATTATTCGCTTACGAAGCGATGAATGTGCACTTGTCCGCTTGATCCGACAATGTGTTAGTAGCTGAATTGAAAGCCAAACCATTATTGATACATCAAATTTGTGAAGCTCAAAAGTCGACGATGAGTTGGTTGTAAACGAAAGCTGAGTGTGTTCAACAAGGAATCGGAGTTTCAAATCGATGATGACGATTGTTTGAGGTTCGAAGTCGCTCTGCGTGTTCCAAAGAATTGAACTTATTTCGATAATTTTGAACGAAGCCCATTGTAACCGAATGGCAATCCACCCGGGGAGTACGAAGATGTACAACGATTTGAAACATCGGTTTTGGTGGCATGGTATGAAACGAGACATCTCCGACTTCGTTTCAAGATGTTTAATATGTCAACAAGTGAAAGCGTAACATCAAGTGCCTTCAGGATTACTTCACCGCTCACGATACCCGAGTGGAAATGGGATCGAGTCACAATGGACTTTGTATCCGGACCGCCATTGTCGCCGAGTAAGAAGGATGCGGTTTGGGTCGTGGTAGATAGATTGACTAAGTCGGCTCACTTTGTCCCCGACGCATGATTTTTCAATGGACAAACTATTTAATTGTACGCTTTCGATTGTGAGATTATACGGGGTGCCTATTTCCATCGTGTCAGATAGAGATCCGAGATTTACCTCACGATTTTGGAAGAAGTTGCAAGAAGCTTGGGTACCAAGTTGCATTTCAGCACCGCCTTTCACCCCCAAATCGACGATCAATCCGAGCGAATAATTCAGATACTTGAGGATATGTTGAGATGTTGCATCCTCAAGTTCAGTGGTTCATGGGAACGGTATTTGCCTTTGATTGAATTCGCTTACAACAATAGTTTTCAATCAAGTATTAAGATGGCTCCTTACGAGGCTTTGTACGGTCGTAAATGCCGTACACCATTGTTTTGGACTGAGCTCGGTGGAAGCAAAATTTTTGGGGTGGATTTGATTAAAGATGCTGAATGAAAGTGAAAGTGATCCGTGAAAGTCTCAAGATAGCCTCCGATCGTCAAGTCGACGCGGATCTCAAACGAAAAGACATCGAGTATCGTGGGAGATAAAGTGTTTCTTAAGGTTTCACCTTGGAAAAAGATACTCGATTCTACCGTAAGGGCAAGTTGAGCCCGGGTTCATTGGGCCATATGAGAGATCCGAAGCGAGTCGGTCCAGTTGCATATCATTTGATTTTGCCCCCTGAACTTGAAAAGATTCACGATGTCTTTCATGTTTCGATGCTTCGACGCTATAGATCTGATCCATCGCACGTGATTAGTCCATCGAGGTTGAAATTCAAGCCAATATGAGTTATGAGGAAGAACCGATTCGTATCCTAGCACGTGAAGTGAAAGAGTTATGAAACAAGCGGGTTCCGCTAGTGAAAGTGTTATGGCTCAAACACGGATAGAAGAAGCTACTTGGGAAATCGAGAACTCTATGAAAGAGCGATACCCAACCCTATTTAGGTAAGATTTTCGGGACTAAAATTTCTTAAGTGGGGAGAGTTGTGATAGCCAAAATTGACCCTAGTCGGGAGGTGGTTTTGGGACCTAAAATCGAGGCATAAAAATAATTTATAAATTATTTTGATGCCTATAATATGTGTTAATTCATGTGTGACATTTTGATGTTTCGATTTAGAGTTATAAATGTGAATTTCATTAGAAAGGACCTAGTAGTAAACTTTGAAAGTATGATGGGGAAAGGTGTGATGACTAGTTGAACATGCATGCAAAAATAAGGATTTGCATGTCAATTTCCCCAACATGAAGTGGCCGCCATGGCAAGAGTGGATGGGCAAAACATGTCATGAAACATGTTTTGTTGGTGCATTAGGGTGAAATAATAAAATAAAGAGCATGGGCAAAGAAAAAAAAAATGGTCTCATACATGCTTTCCCCCCCCCTTGGCCGTAAGTTGAGAGAAAGGAAAAGAAAAAAAAATTGGTTCATCCATTCTCATTTTCTTTGGGCTGAAAATTCTAAGAAGGAAGGAGTTTTTGCTCCATGCTTGGTTTAGAAGAGAACTAGAAGGAGATTTGGCTATACTTGCATCAAGATTAAGGTATGTTTGAGGTTGTGTCATGAGATTCATGCATGTTTTAGTTGCTAACTTGATGTTCATGTTAGCCATGGTTCAAATCCTTGTTATGCCGTGGAAATGGTATTTGGCCAAGGTGGATATTGTGTTAAAGCCATTGCATGCTAAATGTGAAGCTTGCTAATGATGCATGTGGTGATGGATTGACTACTCTTGAAATTTCTTTGTAGCAATCTTGAGTAAAACATTGAATTTTTTGTTTAACCATGACCGAAGTTGAAAGGGTATGGTTGTGATGTATTCGCCATGGTGCATTCATTAGCATGATTTATGCTTGTTACTTGAGTGGTAAAATTTGTGTTTTGAATGGATATGAACACCTTGAGATTCGCCTTGCACCTATAAGTGTACATATGTTTGCACATGATGTATTGGTATGACATACATACTATCTCAAAGTACGTATTTTCTTGTGATTATGTTTTGGTTATGAAGTAAATGATAGATGTGTATTGAGCTACAATATGTAAAGCATTAGCTAGTAAAATGTGTGCCATTCATGTGTGGTATTAAACATGTAATTGGCCTCAACATCAACATGCATAATCGGCCATGAATGAGTGCCTAAGAGGTTGTGTTGTTCGCCATGAGTAAGCATGTTGAAGGCTTTGTGTGTTGAGTTGATTCATGAATTCGCACTTATGTGACTTTATTGTCTAGTGAATATATGTGGGCTAAGTGCCTTGAGTTCCTCTTTTCGATACTCAAATGATTGAATCAATTTATTTGTAAATTAAGCTCAAGAACAAAGGGGACCAAATCCGATAAAAGGAAGGAAAAGTAGTCGAATAGCCATCGGAATTGTTCGAAAACATCCAAGGTAAGTTTTCGTATCGAAACTTAGATTTTGATTCGATTGGATGAAGTAATAAGCAATCGAAATTGTGCCCTTGTATGTGGCCATTGAGCCAAATTGATATTTTTGTTAAGTGAATTGTGCATAAAAGTTTTGTTATGAAATTGAAACAAAGATGTGTATGAATGTGCGATTGTGATATCTGCTAAGCCCAAGGCAATTGTGCGAAGTTGTGATATCGGGCTAAGCCCAAGGCAATTGTGCGAGCTATAATATCCGGCTAAGCCCAAGGCAATTGTGCGAAGTTGTGATATCCGGTTAAGTCCCAAGGCATTTGTACGGGTTACCATAACGGGCTATGTCCCAAGGCGCTTGAACGAGTAGCTATATCCGTTAAACTCAAGGTATGTGATTTCAAAATTATAAGCTTGCTGTAAAATTTTCAGTTAATGCACTTGTGAAGTTCCCAACAACAAGGTATGTTTTGTGTGTGCTTTGCACACTATGAGTAAGTGCGTATGAATATTCGCCCAATGATAAATGAGCTATCGGCATTAACTAAGCCGTTATTTGTGTATGAACATGAGAGTTGGGATTGTGAAGTAAGCATGTCTTTGAGAAATTGTGCATATGAATTATTGTTTAGCTACTTGAATGCTATGCTTTGGTTGTGTGTATATTATGGCTCAAGCTTACTAAGCATAAATTGCTTACTCCGCTTATTTGTTTCTCTGCTTATAGATTTTGCTCGTTAGCGATCGGATTCGGGATCATAGAAGTTGAAGTCAACCACACTATCAAAGCCCTTTTGGTACTCCTTTAGTTGAGTTTTGGATATGGCATGTATAGGACTGCCTCGGTTGTTTTAAGTACTTTGTGATGTATATGTGTGCGGCCATGCGAAAATGGTTCGTAAAAGTGGAGTATGGAATTTGACCATATGTGGTTTGTAATTATATTTGGTTTCGTGATGTGATTATGGTTTGGAATGAGAGAGTTGGTCACATGATCAGCCATTAGAATGGCTAAATATGATCATATGTGGACCTAAGTATGACTAGACTATAGTTGGTCCATGGGAACTACAATATAGGTAAAGCCTACCTTAAAAACAGATGCTGCCAGCTGCAGTGACGTGGATGTGAAAAATCACCAAAATTTGTAGGAATGGTGTTAAATGGTGAATAAATTATGCGATCGAACCTTGACGAGTCTATTTTCATATGAAAGTAACGAAATGATCATATGAACAGTATACCGAGAGATATTAAAGTTCTCGTGAGACAGGACCAGAATGGTTTCTGGGTCCCCTGTCGCGAATTTGAAAATTTACCATAAATTATCCAGAATGAATTAGAAGTCATGCCTTATATGTGCAGATTCATTTTTGAGTCTAGTTTCATTAGAAACAAACAGAATCAGTATTTAAACCCTGTACAGAGAGATATTCAAGTTGTAACGCGCGAAGGTCAGTGTAGTCGACCCCTGTAACATGGGTGACTTTAACTAATAAACTGTACGAATTGGCCCGACCAAAAATTCTAGAAATAAATCCATGGATGGATATATGAGTCTAAATTCAGGGAAAATTTACAGAATCAGCTTCCGAGTTGTGAAACTCAAGATATGCTTTTTAAGGCGACAGTGACGCAGTTTTCCAGCTTGCCTGGGAATGTCAAATTGGTCGGTGCCATAAGTGGTTTTGGCTTGTTAACCCCTCGTGTCCGACACCGGCAACGGTCTCGGGTTCGGGGTGTTACAATGCATGTCCATGTTGAGGCCAATTATACACTTAATACCACACAAAAAAAAACAGCATACATTTTACTAACTAACGCATTCCATATTGTAACTCAATACACATCTATCATTTCCTTCATAACCGAAACATCATCACAAGCAAATATACACCTTGAAATAGTATACATGTCATACCAATACATCATGTGCAAACATATATTCATGTAGGTGCAAGGGCGAATCTCAAGTTGCTTATATCCAAATATAAACACATATCCAAAGCTCAAATCTTACTTACCATGCAACATGCATGAATCGTACTTATGGATATACCATGGCGAATACACCACCACACCATACCGCTTCAATTTGGTCATGGTTAAACAAAAACTTAGTATCTCATTCAAAAATTCTAAAAGAAAATCTAAGAGTCCTCAATACCCCATCACATGTATCATTATCAAGCTTGATATTTAGCATGCAATGGCATTAACACCACATCCACTTTGGCCGAATATCATTCCATGACATAGCAAAGATTTGAACCATGGGCTAATAAAACATCAAGCTAGCAACTAAAAACATGCATGAATCCCATGGCACAACCTCAAACATACCTTAATCTTGACACAAATATGGCCAAACTTCCTCCTAATCCCTCCAAACCAAGCATGAAGCAAGAACCCTTCCTTCTTCCTTAGAATTTCAGCTCAAAGAAAATGAAAAAAGATGAACAACAATTTTTTCTTCTCTTTCCTCTACTCACCGCAATGGGAGGGGAGAGCCTTCACACACAATTTTTTTTTATTTTTTTATTACCCATGCATCTTATTTTATTTCTCCTTACATAATGCACTTACAAAACATGTTTCATGACTTGTCATGGCCGGCCACTAGCTATTAAGGGGGGGGGGAAATTTGACATGCAAGTCCATTGTTTTGCATGCATGCTTTAAATTAGTCATCACACATTTCCCCATCATACTTTCAAAGTTTTCTACTAGGTCCTTTCTAGTGAAATTCACATTTATAACTCTAAATTAAAACATCAAAAATGTCACACATGAGTTAACACATATTATGGGCAATAAAATAAATATTAAATTATTTTTATGCCTCGGTTTTGTGGTCCCGAAACCACATTCCGACTAGGGTCGTTTTAAGGCTGTCACAAGGCATTACCGGACATATCGGAACATTTCACAATCAAAAGTCATGCATTGTCATATCATAGTCAAACATCAACATTAAGTCCCTTTCGTAAGTCATTAAGACCATAAGCATGCATTAGGAAGAGGTCGGGACTAAGCAGAACACATACAAAATTTTTCTGAAACTTAACAATTTTTCTAAGTTTCAAAGGTCACATGCCCCTGTGAACAGGCCGTGTGCCTCTCACAGCATTAGACACACCCGTGTGTGTAGGCCATGGCGAAACAGGACACACATACTGACTTATCCACACTGCCACAAGACACGCCCGTGTGTCTAGCCCATGGTTGAAACTAACTTGGCCACACGGCCTGACACATGCCTGTGTGTGCACGACCGTGTGGTCTACTCAGGCTCATTTCAAAATGGCCTTCGAGCAACACGGCAGAGACACACGCCCGTGTGGGCAAAAATAGGCCATTTACAAGGCCAATATGCCACCCATTTGGGTCCTCCCAACAATTCCAAAATCAAGCATCATATATGCAACATTTTCAGCGAAATTCAACTCCAAACATGTATCAATCAATCCATAATATCATCAACCAATTTCATGCTCATTCTCTATATCAAAGCATATTAAAATGACATGCTAAATATTACCAAATTCCCAACTATGAACATACCAAAATGACCATTTCACTTGGCCATATACATATATATATCTAAACATATCACATTATTTTCCTTTTCAAACTGTATTCAAGTAACTAATGCATCATCAATGTTATACTCATCATTTTACCTATAGGATTATGAACCATAAGTGGAAAATACATCCAATATTTCACCTCAATGCTCAAGCCAAATCATATAACCAATTACACCATACATATAAACCATGAATCATACTTCCCAAAATGAGCTCAATACATAACCAAATATACACCATATTAGCATCATGAATAAGCCATTTTCGCATGGCTATATAAATACACAAGTCAAAATGAACCATCTCAAAACTAGCCTATACATGCCACATTACCAAAACTTAAAGCTTTTATTTACCAAAGCAATAACCGGATAGTGTGATGACATCTCCTATGATTTCCAACCCGAGCAAGTCTCTGAAATTTTATAGACATGGTAAAAACACACAGAGTAAGCTTTGAAAGCTGTGTAAGCCATAAGTAAATAAATCATTTCAATAATATCTATAAACCAATATCACTAAACTGAATTTATCAAATCTCAATCACATATACATTTATTGTACTCGTAAATTCATATAACCACAATAAATAACTCCACTTATCTTATTTATCAATGAACGTATAACCATGCTTTCAAATTCGAATAACATCCGTTAACTCAATCCTATAAGTTAAGCTTGCACATATTCATTACATCACCAATCAAACTATGTCTATTTATTACCAATCATACATAAGGTTATATCAACTTCTTTATAAACACTTCCAAACTTGAACATCCATAATTCCCTTATTCACATAAACCAAATTTGCATATATAAACCATATAGCCAACTCAACCATTTTAATTTCATTATTTATTCAAGTTTTCGAACCAATAAATCATGCATCAAAGCCATATTTCATATTTCATAAATCTCATGTCGGAAACATAAAATCACAATTTCATATAACGAGCATATATAACACATCATTCATTTATATACATTCATATCCTTTGTTTTCATATATTTCACATATGGTCATATGATACATACTCACCTTTCATCTCTGAATTTCATAATAAATCACATGTACCTGAATCGAATACAATTGCACATGGTTATTAATTTCTCGGAATGCCCGTTGAACCATTTGGAATCAATAAGGATACTCAGATAACTCATAAACTCGTAAAATGCCAAAGTCCCAGACGTATGTAATCAAATATTGATGCCACTGTCCCAGATAGGGTCTTACATAAAATCATATACGATGCCTATGTCCTAGACATGGTCTTACACGTAAACACAAATCGATGCCAACGTTCCAGACGTGGTCTTACATGATAACACATATTAGAATCCTATGTCATGACATATGTATCCTAACTATTCCTATGGTTCATACGGGGCTTTTCAGACATTGTCATATTATCGGAACTTTCTCAATTTCACCTATTTGAATAATCCATGATCGGAATAGAATCTCTAAAGCTCGATTCAATTCGGCATCACATATATATATATATATATATATATTTCTTTACAACTTAATTCAGCACATATAATGCACAGACATTTCAATTTAACAACATTTATTTACTTATGAACTTACCTCGTACTAACACGAATGGACCGGAACAACTATTCGATAATTTTCGATTTTCCCGGAGCCAAATCGATTTCCTCATTTCTTGAACTAATTCAATAAAAATTCGACTTATTTAATCATATACTCAATCAAATTCATCCAAAAACACATAAATGGGCTATTTGACTGCACCCATGCTTGGCCGAATTTCACTAAGATCCCTAGTAGCCCAGTTCTAGGGATCAGCCCATTTCTTTCATTTATTTCACATTTTGACCCCTCAATTAACAAAATTCACAATTTAGCCAAAATTACTCAAATTCATCAAAAATACAAATGCAAAACATATTTATCTATCATCAAGCTTCCATATTTCATCAATTAACTTTCAAAACTCACAAAATCAACAATGGCATAACTCAAAATCATCATCAAATTTTGAAATTGAGGCATGGGCTTGATAAAATACGAAGCAATGATCTCAAAAACTTAAAAATTATCAAAAACCGATCAACTAACATACCTTAATCAAAGATAGCAATGGCCGAACCTAGCTTGCTTCTTTTCTTTCTTATTCTTTGCTAATTTCAGTCAAAATAATGAACAAATGCATAGCCACTTTAATCATGTTTTATTATAATACATATTATTCATAATTTACCTTTTTAATCTTTATAAATTAATATGAAAACTTTATAATCAATGTCCATAACCGTCCATGCTTATGTTCAATGGCTAAATTACAACATAAGGCCCCGCATAATAAAAGCCATAGTAATATAGCTCTTTAACAATTAGCAACTCACTTTTTCATTTTACGCGATTAAGTCCTTTTTCACAATTCGGCATTTAAACGGTAAAATTTTCATACGAAAATTTCACACATATAAATTCACATACTTTAAGCATAGAATATAATATTAAAATATTTTCTGAATAGGATTCGTGGTCCCAAAACCACTGTTTCGACTAGGTTCTAAACTGGGCTATTACAACTTGATCATTAGATTGATTTATATGCCTTTAATTGGTTGGTGAATATATTAAAGTGTTGATGTAGGTGCAAGGTAAAAAGGGTGAGAAATAAGGCTTGGAAAATGGCCTTAATCTGTCCGCACGGGAAAACACACGGGCGTGTGTCTCAACCGTGTGTGACACGCGGCCATGTGCACGGGCATGTAGTTTGGCCGTGTGTCCCCTGCATTTTAAAATTAGAGAAATAGAATGCTCAAAATTGAGCACACGAGTAGAGACACGAGCGTGTGCCTCTCACATGGTTAAGCACATGGGCGTGTGTCCTAGTCGTGTAACCCCTACACCTAATTTTTGAAAATTAAATTGTCCACACAATCTAGCACACGGGTAAGGACACAAGCATGGACACGGCCATGTGCCTCACAGCGAATGCCCACATGGCCTGGGACACAGGTGTGTCACTTGACCGTGTGAGCCACACGGTCGTGTGTCCCTTGCACTTAAGAAAAAATTTGAGATTTTACAAAAAAAAATTTGTGACCCCGTTTTAGTCCTGACTCGATTCTAATATGTATTTTTTGCCTCGATGACCCATAGAGGGACATTATGATTGATTGCAATTGATTTTCAGAAATGAATAGTTAATGACATGAATTAACTGTAATTGAATTGTAAACTCCAGTAATGCTCCAAAACCTTGTTCCAGGGGCAGAAACAGGTTAGGGGTGTTACATTAGTTGGGCTATGAAGTCATATGGAAAAACTAAATGAAGGTTATTACCTAGCATGGTTCTCTGTGTGTCCCATGACAATGAGGGGAAAACCTCACAAAATATGAGTCTAGGAAGATCCCTATTGTCGAAAACATTAGTGAAAGGAACATCTTCATGGAAAATCTCTTGACAGGAAAGCCTTTGTGGTGAATATTGAGACTAAAGAACCTTTTTATGGAAAATCTCTAAAAGGAAAGCCTTTGTAGAGAGTAATGAATGAAAATGGATGCCTTCGTAGGAATCTTATAGAAAGAAACGCCTTTGTGGCGATCTCTGTAAAAGAAACCTTTATGGTGGTCTCTGTTAAAGAAAGTTTTTGTGGTGATCTCTGTTAAATGAAGCATTTGTGGTGATCATTGTAAAAGGAAGTCTTTATGGCTATCTCTAAAAAGAAATGCCTTTTTGTTGCAGTCTAAAACAATGACCCTAGTGGCAAACATCTGAAAGGAATGCCTCTATGGCAAAACCTGAATGAAATGAAAGGAATTAAGGGTGATATTTGAATGAATGGCGTATACGGTATTCTAAAGGAATAATCTGTATGGTGAACTCTAAATGTAAGGCCCCATATGGAATGTTAAGGCGAATCCTACATAGTAATAAGGTATGAATAATGAAGATGGAATGTGCCAGAGTACACGTCAAATAAAGAGTATTATGTTTGTATGGTCCTCTAAAATAGGAATAATTAAGGGATTAAGGAAGTACGTGAATGAGGTAATTGATATGTGAGAGATAAGTGATGATCTCAGGGAAAGATATGGCTTTTGTGGGTTAAGGAATGAAACCTTAGCGATGTATTCACCAGAGTCAAGGATAAGAACAAGGGGATAGACAATGGATTCCTTGATTATGACTCAGGTAATTGAGGGTTTACTCACTAAGTTTTATCGAGTTTACCTTAGAGTTTTTATGTCACAAGTAAGCTAAATGAGACTAAGCCATGAGGTATGATGCCTGGGCTACGCCAAGGAATGGCAAGGTGGGCTATTATGCATACAGAGTGAGCTTGAGTGGGTGTGATCGAGATTGATAGGAATAAGCAAATTAAGACATGAGGCTCATTTATAAGTCCTTGTAACGTACACAAAACATAATTATAGTACACTTGTAGTCAGCAATATCTCTTAAGGGTGAAAATAAATAGAGTAATAAAATTAAATAATGATATTCACTCGTAGGCCCTCGTAATTGTAACCTCTACCACAATGATTGTAATTATCTATGATACACTAAGTTGTAAGTTAGTTGGCGTAGTATTGCTTAATAAGATGCAAAGCTTAATAAAAACTTATATAAGTTAAGTAAAAGTTTGCAATGGAAATGTAACACCCGAGATACAGATTCGGTGAATTGGATTGAGTGGAGGGCATTACATAGACAAATGAGAATTGGTTAGAATAGAACTAAGTTACTGTAGTCAATAAGACTCACATTTATTATGAGAGGGAAAATGCTTAGTCACAGGAATCGAGGGGGTTTAGTGGGATAATCAGACTTACCCACTAAACCTTGCTTCCGTGTATAATTATATAAAGTTAGTATTGGCTTCTTGAGCAAGTTTCACGTCTTCCTTTGCATCCAAACTTCTTTTCAAATTTTTTTCTACACTTTTTTTTTCAGAAAACCTAAGACTAGAGACCGCATAAAGATTGGGTTCGTTGTACTCAGCCAATTCCTTTGTCATTTAGCACTTCGTAAATATAAATGAACTTTAGGTTATTTTCATGGTTATTTACATGACATTAGAGTTGCACGCTTTAGCGTCAATTTGGAGTGTAAAGGAGAGAACTTTCTGAATCTGAGTTTTTTGTGATGATGTTTCTTGTATGCTTGTTTAGTTTTCTGGTGCAGTGATCTGATAAGTTTAACTATTTATATTATAGCTCAGGACACCCCTGAAGGTTCTCATGATAAGGGAAAAGGGTCCTGCAATTTAGTCTTGCTATGTTTTCTAGTGAGTTCCTTCTTACCCCATGTGTGGGTAATATCTTTGTTTATGTTTGGTTTAAGGTAAATGTACATATTATGTGAAGATGAAATATTTGTGCAAGAGTGATGGATGCTTGTTGTTATTAGTCTAGCCTAGTCTATTCATGTAAAATATGTAAGAAACTTTCTTCGAGTTTAAGTCACCACCCCTCGCTTCTAAAATGAAAAATATGATCTGAAACAATGAAATGAATTCATTGCGTTGCCTTTAATGAAATGAGCATTGAATTGGAAAATTATGATACATGAAAATGGTCGTGTAGCCTTTGGTAGGGCAAGTATTATTGCAAACCAGATTAAAAAATCATGACAAGGGAAAATGAACGAACGAATGATATGGTTCTAAATATGGATTAGGGTTGTTGGCTAACACGAGGAATATGGTTTGTATGATTGCATGGGCATAGTGTACATGGTAAAGGAATAGTGTCTGTCCTCCTGACGAAGTAAAGGAATTTTGAAGACTATGCTAGAGGACAATCGTCGCCGTGAGACTTTTAATATTTTTAATCATGCATGACATGGGGGTGGTATCAAAATGTCTACAATCGAAAAATGAATTTTGTATTTAAACTTGTTCTCATGGAACTATGATTTCAAATCAAAATTTAGTAAAGTATTTATAATTTTCAAAGTGTGTTATCTTATTCATCCTTGAATGACAAATAGTTTATATTTCGTTCTAACTTAAACTATAGTTTAAATTGGTTTATACCAGATACGATTTCAAAGATAATGATTTTAAAGCGGTGACGCGTCATTCTTGGATCCTCCTTATGGATCAGATTTGGAGTGTTACGCCATAACCATTATGTCAGACTTTTTACCACGTGAGTCATACAGTGACTTCCACTTTCATTCCTTGACAAGCTTCCCTATTTACTACCCTGGCGGACTCTATTGTTTCATAAGGCGAACCTGTCATCCAATAGATCATGCCGTGGCTAGCCATGGAATTTTGACTCCGAGGAGTCAAAAAACCATTTTCATGGTGCCGCTTCATAGAGTCAGTCGATCATTTATCTATGATGTAGCTCTATAGAGCCAGAATGCCATTTTCGTAATGTCACTCCGAAGAGCTAGTAGACCATTTTACATTTCAATGTCTCCAATTCCCTCTCCAATCCATCCATCTCCCCCAATATGCCAATTTTTCTATCTTCAACTAACTCGCCAATACTTCTCTCCGTACTCCACATTTTATAAACATGCATATCACGTACATTACTACAATCAGTGCAATTTATTCCTAACAGATCATGGAGTACGCCACATTTCAATCAAAACACAACTATACTTATTTAACAGAAACATTATTGTAACGCCCCCGTATTCGAGACCATCGTCGGAGTCGAGCATGAGGTGTTAACGGACTTAATTCATTAATTAAACAGCTCAAACAATTTATTTTTAAAATTTCCAGACAAGCTGGCTAACTGCGTTACAGTCGCTTAAAAATTCATATCTCGAGTTTCGAAACTCGAAATTAAGATCCGTAAATTTTTCCTAAAACTAGATTCATATATCTATCCAAAGTGCCCATTCCACAACACTTACAAATACGTCACTTTCATCTTGAGTATTCTTCCATTTCACTAGAATTTTACCCGTTGAACACATCGGAATATAACTCGGATACATGGAAAGTTTGCACATAAGTGCCACATATGTAGCCAAGCTACCATGGAACCCACCCATAAGCAAACTCGGACTCAACTCAACGAGCTCTGGCGTTCGCATCCATAAGTGAACTCGGACTCAACTCAACGAGCTCGGATGCCTAGTTACATCTCACGAACTCGGACTCAACTCAACGAGCTCGGATGTCTAGTTACATCTCATGAACTCGGACTCAACTCAACGAGTTCGGAACTCAACCATCCTAGTGACATGTCACTTGTACCCTAATCTATTCCCAAGGTTCAAATGAGATTCTTTTCAATTACACATTTCGATCACCTTCTTTGGAACATAGAAATTGATACTTGCTAACATCTCATACTTATCAAGTTGTTCACATAATTTGCATATCACCAAATAATAATTTACAAAACATCATATTTCATGATAATAAGTATCATGTCATATAAATAACATTAAATCACTTAAAATAAAAATTATGTTACCTTATTTACACATTAACTTACCTCGTATGCGAAAATGGTCATTTTTACCATTTTGTCCACAACTTGGTATTTTGCCGATTTTAGCCCAAATTTCGATTTTCCTTGCCCTATGATTTCAAATATAGCCTAATTAGGACTCATATTATTCAAATCAACCCAAAATCATATTTTGGAAAAATTACAATTTTGCCCCTAAACTTTCACATATTTACACTTTTTCCCCAAATCTCGTAAATTAAACTTCATCCTATTTTCTTATGTTTTATGATATGCTGATCATTTTTCCCATCTACAGAAACATCCAATTCTGACTCTAACATGTACTTATGAACATTAGGTATTTTTATCGATTATGTCATTTTAGTCGTTTTTACGTAAAATCACTTAGCAAAAGTTGTTTAACACAATCTCAAGCTTCATATTCTACCATAAAACATCAAAATTAATGCATATCATTCATGGGTAAATTTTTAAATATAAACCCTAGCTCAAAATATTGGTAGAAACAGGTAAACCGAGCTACGAGGATTTCAAAAATGTAAAGAACATTAAAAACGGGCATAGAAATCACTTACAATCAAGGCTTAAAAGTGTTGAAACCCTAGCTATGGTGGAGAGCAAAATTTGGCAGCGACTTATGGAGAAGATGATCATTTTTGTGTTATTTTGTCCTATTTTATTTCATTTAATATTCACATGACCAAAATGCCCTTCCTTATTAAACTTTCAAAAATTCCATCCATGTCCAATTTTTGTCCATAAACTTAGAAATTGGTCAAATTTCTATTTAAGACCTCCTAATTAATATTTCAGAGCAATTTCATACTAGAAACTTCTAGAATGCAAGTTTTGTAACTTATTCAATTTAGTCCCTAACTTCAAATTAAGCACTTTATGCATAGAATTTCTTCACGAAATTTTCACACAATCATGCAATCATATCATAGACCTCAAAATAATCATAAAATAATCATTTCTATCTCAGATTTGTGGTCCCAAAACCACTATTCTGATTAGGCCCTAATTCGGGATATCACAACTCTCCCCCCTTTAAGGATTTTCGTCCCCGAAAATCTTACCGAAAAAGTGGGCTTCATTTAGATTCCTCAATTTCATATTTGGTGCCGAAGAACTTTCACTCAGGTGGTGCCTCCAATATATCTCTTTAATTTCTCATATATTCTGAAAGCCTACGGACTTATCTCTAAATTGTTCTTAAATTTTCAACCCTTCTCAGTTTCCCTTGTCATCTTGACATAAAACCCAGATCTCAATTTGGTTAATGGAGAGTAGAATTCCAAGAAATCCAACAATCAGAGGGACCTGCTCTCTTCCAAAATAATCATACAAATTTTCAACATCGATAAATCACAATCCAATAACATCTGAATCAAATTACAGTACACGTCATTACTCTCTAAATGAATAGGCAAATTTTCACTGTAAGCTTCATACAATTCTTTCTGTATAAGCCTCGAAATAATAATACCATGAATCAGATCCAATCTGAAATTTAACATCAGAAGTTGATCCTTATTGTACTCTTTTAGTTTACTATTCACTATAACATTTTCCTTTTTCTGCTACAGAAATAGTTCTGATATAGCCTCGAAAATAATCCTTCTCATTCTCATCCTAATATCAATACTGGCAAAGATAATTCTGGTAGATCCTGATACTCGGCTTTAACCCCATCAACAACTCAAAATTTCAGTGACATCAAATGCTCCAAACTATCACATTACCTTATTTTTATGAAACACATCACCACTCATACAACAGTGCATTACTGAAAATTAGGAAATCTTTACTCAATACAGACTAGTCTAGTTCAGACGTTTTAGTTAGCAATATTCTCATCTGTCCAAACCTTGCTAACATGTAATAAACTTTTCAGCTTTCGTAAGATGAAAACTTTATCATTCTTAGTAGCTTCAACTCATATCAAAATTTTCTAAGAGATATACACTTCTCGTTCAGACTATTTGCCTTTTACTCGTAAAGAAATGAAATTCTATTATCAGACTTGAAAAAAAATGATCCTGACATAATTGTCATATGAAATCTTTCAAATAAATAATTCGCACATATTAAACACCCGAGCCGATCTAAACACCGCTGAATGAAATTTCAAGTAATCCTTTCTTCTAGTTACTAAACAATTCATCATGTAGCCCTTTACTATTCATTTCTTACGCTAATCAAAACCATCTCAATTGCATTAGCTCAAGTAACCAAAATATCTCAATTGAAGTCATTAATTATAATTGACTTACTTGAGAGAAGTAATCCACCATACCGATTGAAACTCGCACTTTTATCACTATGCCTTTACTGTTGTCAAATCCTTACACAAAAATTTGAGAAATTCCAATAATAAAATCACCACATTACTAAGACCAAATCAAAAGTATAGTCATGCTTGTCATGATTATCACGACCTGAAGAGCTCACTTTGAACATAAGTCATAATTGACAAATTTTGGAATAAAGATAACAAGAAAACCAAATAAAGAAATCCAAGATACGATACTATGCTGGAAAATCAAAAACCTAACTCATAGGAAAATATAAAAGATCTCGAAAACTCCTCAGAGAAAAGAAGTCCAGAAGAAAATATCATTTAATCCGACCGGAATCAAATATAACAAGAACAATGTATCTTCCCATACATATATATCAAATGGAGCATTAAGTAGAAGAAACAGTATCATAATATCATACATATCTTCTAATCAATTCTTATCAGACGAAATGTAATAAAATGCCCGAGGAAATACAGCAATACAAATTATAAACCAGTCAGACTACCAATGCATCCATCTAACACCAGGATTAGAAAACATTTCCATATAACAAGAATTTCTTCAAAAGATCAACAGCCATAGAAATTTTTTCTGAGAACGAATAAATACATAGAACATCCCAAAAGAAACTGTTAAATCTTTCCAGCCGTAACTGTCACACTCAGATATTACACATTTCAAATATTATTTCCCACAACTAGTCCTGGCATCACAAATTTCATGTTAGACCTTTCACTAAAGAAGACCAGTTCTGAATAAATTTTGATTTATACTTTTCTCGACCTTGTATCTGAGTAATTCAATTTACCAAAGTAAATTCATTCTTTAACTGGGACAGTGCATAGCTCCAATAATCTTTATGTCAACCTAATACTTTTCTAGCTCTAACTTTATTTACCAACTCATTCTCAGTCACTAATCATGTTTATGATTATTCTATCATTGAACTCTTTGGTTTCTCAACCGGAAACTTATTGAGTACAAATCTCATGAAATTCCATTATAAGCTCCACTTCGGTAAGGAGGAGGGGTTGTAGGGCCTCTGACTCGACTTTCTCATACATATACATATGACACAATTTCCATAATCATAACAACATCATCAAAATCATATCATTCATTCACGCAATGCATCATTCATGTTGTTTTACACAAATTTTCTAATTATCCCATTTAGACAAGTATACTTATGCATGCATCCTATGTTTTCTGGACAGCTTGACTTATCCATTCATTTACTCAAACAAATCATACTCATGACATCATATAAAGGGTAAACATACATAGATATTTGCATCACAATCGTAACTTTCATTTCGTGCATCACCATATACATATCATTACAATCATATAATTCAGTCCAAACAATTTAACATAGACAAATTGATTTCATTATAATCATTTATCTCATAAAAAATATCATTGACATTCATCAACAGTCAACGTTCAATCAAGGCAATGACATTTTCATTAATATCATGATATTAGGAACCTTTACTCATACCTCTACGAATTTCTCCTTATCCTATTCATCTTATCAAGTAAGCCAAGTGCACTACTGTGACAGTCCTAAGTAGACCCTAGTCGAAAAGTGGTTTCGGGACCACGAAACCGAGTTTTATAAATAATTGAAAGTTATATTCTATGTTCATGAGGTGAGTAAATGCATGTGTAAAAATTTCAAGCATTAATTTTGCCATTCGTATGTGAAATTTTGAAACGGGACTTATGTGAAACATTGGTAAAATAGGTTAGGTAAATATATAAAGTGATCTAATAGAGCATGTTTTCAAAAATGTGGGCTTGCATGTCAAATTACCCACTTTTGAGATGGTGGCCAGTCATGATATGGTGTTATATATATAATATGTATTGTGATTTAAGATATTATATTACAAATGAATTAATAAAAGAAAAAAAAGAGATATTAGATAATAGTTAGTGGGAGGAGAAACCAAAGTTGGTTCATCTTTGTCCTCCATTGCTGTAGCCTAAAGGGAGGGAGAAGAAAGTTTGGTTGCTTTAATTTTTGGCTTAGAAGATGGCTAGTGTGATAGCCCAAAATTGACCCTAGTCGGAACGTGGTTTCGGGACCACAAAACCGAGGCATAAAAATAATCTAAAATTTATTTTGATGCCTATAATATGTGTGTATTCATGTGTGACATTTTTGATGTTTTGATTTAGAGCTATAAATGTGAATTTCACTAGAAAGGACCTAGTAGTAAACTTTGAAAGTATGATGGGGAAATGTGTGATGACTAATTAAAGCATGCATGCAAAACAATGGACTTGCATGTCAAATTCCCCTTTTATAGGTGGTGGCGGCCATGACATGGTTTATGGGCAAAGAAAACATGTTGAAACATGTTTTGTTAATGGAGCATGAGAGAAATGATTAATAATTAAAATGTGGGAAGAGAAACAAAAAAAATGTGTGTGAGTGTAGCATCCCCCATTGCCGTGTAGGTGATAAAGAAAAACAAAAAATTTGTTCATCTTTTCCCCTCCTTCCTTTGGCCGAAATTCTTAAGAGGAAGAAGAGATTTTTGCTTCATTTTCTTTGTTTAGAAGAGATCTAGAAGGAGATTTCTAAACTTGCATCAAGATTAAGGTATGTATGAGGTTGTGTCATGAGATTCATGCATGTTTTGGTTGCTAACTTGATGTTCATGTTAGCCATGGTTCAAATCCTTGTTATGCCATGGAAATGGTATTTGGCCAAGGTTATTATTGTGTTAAAGCCATTGCATGCTAAATGTGAAGCTTGCTAATGATGCATGCAATGATGGATTGACTACTCTTGAAATTTCTTTGTAGCAATCTTGAGTAAGACATTGAGTTTTTTTCTTTAACCATGACTGAAGTTGAAAGGGGCATGATTGTGATGTATTCGCCATGATGCATTCATGAGCATGGTTTATGCTTCTTGCATGTTAGTTAAAATTTGTGTTTTGGATGGTTATGGATACCTTGAAATTGACCTTACACCTATATGTGTATATATGTTTGCACATGATGTTTTGGTTATGAAGAAAGTGATAAATATGTTTCTTTAAAGGAGAAATTTGTTGAAGAATGGTTGTGAAATTTGCATGTACATTCGGCCTAGTGCATGTATAGTATGAAAAACCTTGAAATTATTGTTGATTTGGTGCAAGTATGACTAAGTATAATCGGCCATATGAGTGCTTGATGCTATGTTATAATTAAAGAGCTCAAGTGTGTGAATATAATTGTGTGCGGCCTTATAAGGGCTAAGTACCTTGGATTCCCCTTTGATATTCAAACGACTAAATCAATTTACTTGTTAACATAAAGCTCGAGAGCTTAGAGGGCCACAATTGGATAAGGGGAAGGAAAAAGTGATCGAATAGCCGTTGAAGCCGTTCGACAACATCCGAGGTAAGTCCTCAAGAAATGACCCTACTCGAATTATGTGAAATGAAATATGGATGTGTAATGATTATTGATTTATGTGTGTATGAGTATTTGAATGATACCCGGGCTAAGTCCCAAGGCGATTATGCTAGTGATATGTTTGTGTTTGAGCCTTAGTAACGAAAAACGAAACATGGATGTGTAATGACTATTGATGTATGTGTGTGCATGAGCAATTAAATGATATCCGGCTAAGTCCCAAGACATTTATGCTAGTAGTTAAATCCGGGTTAAGACCCAAGGCAATTATGCTAGTGACTAAATCCGGGCTAAGACCCGAAGGCATTCGTGCAAGTTGTTAAATCCGGGCTAATACCCGAAGGCATTTGTGCAAGTCGTTCTATCCGGGCTAAGACCAAGGCATTCGTGCATGTGGTTATATCCGGTTGTATTCAAGAAGCTTGGGCTGAAGGTGAGCGTTGGTTGCTGTAATAAATTTAATTAGTACGCTCGAAAAGCCCAAAGGATAAGGTATGTTTATATGTGCATTGGAAAAGTCGATATGTTTGAGTAACATTCGCTCAATCGACTAACGAATTTTCAGCTATTGAATTGGTTGATATCTTGTGAAAGTATACAACGATGAAGTGTGAAGTAAGTATGATTATGTGAATGTGTATTAATGAAATGATTCATTTGGCTATGTGAATGTAATGCTTTAGTTAAAGCTGATTTTATTGCTTGAGACTTACTAAGCATAAAAATGCTTACCCGTTGCTTTGGCTCTCTGTTTTATAGATTTTGTTCGTTAGCGATCGGATACGGGATCATTGAAGTCGAAGTCATCCACACTATCAAAGCCTCCATTTTGGTATAATTTTGGTTGAACTTTGAAATGGCATGTATAGGACTACCCTTGTTGGTTCAAATGTGTTGTGCTGTACATGTGTACGGCCATGCTAAAATGGCTCGTAGAAGTAAAGTACTGAACTTAGACCATTTGTGATTTGTATATATATATATGGTTTCATGATGTGATTATGGATTGGAAATGGGAGTGTTGGTCACATGATCAGCCATTGGAATGGCTAAAATGATCATAGGTGAACCTATGTATGGCAAGACTAGTTGGTTCATGGAGACTACAAAATAGGTAAGACCTACCTTAAAAACAGGTGCTGCCAGCTGCAGTGACGGGAATGTGAAAAATCACAAAACATTGTAGGGATGGTATTAAATAGTGAAAGAATTATGTAAATGAACCTTGATGAGTCTACTTTCATATGGAAGAAACGAAACGGTCATAGGAGTTACGTGTTAAGAGATATTAAAGTTATCGTGAGACAGGGCCAGAACGGTTTCTGGGTCCCCTGTCGCAACTTTGAAAACTTACCATACATTATTCAGAATGAATTATAAGTCATTCTTAATATGTGCAGATTCCTTTTTGAGTCTAGTTTCATTAGAAACAAACGGCATCAGTATTGAAACCCTGTACAGAGAGATATTCAAGTTGTAACGCGCGAAGGTCAGTGTAGTCGACCCCTGTAACATGGGTGACTTTAACTAATAAACTGTACCAATTGGCCAGACCAAAAATTCTAGAAATAAATCCATGGATGGATATATGAGTCTAAATTCAGGGAAAATTTACGGAATCAGTTTCTGAGTTGTGAAACTCAAGATATGCTTTTTAAGGCGACAGCAACGCAGTTTTCCAGCTTGCCTGGAATGTCAAATTGGTCGGTGCCATAAGTGGTTTTGGCTTGTTAACCTCGTGTCCGATAATCGCAACGGTCTCGGGTTCGGGGTGTTACAATTTTATTGGTATCAGAGCTACGGTTTAGTCGATTGTAGGACTACCGTGATATGTTTGGGGTCTAGCTATACATGCCATTAAATGATGAATCGATTGTGTGGTGATTTCTGACAATTTGACTTTGTGTTTGTTTATAGCAATGGATCCCGATCCCAACCGAGCAATAGCTGATGATGTGGAGAGTGTGGCGCCTTGCTCCCGCGCAAGGGACAGCGCGGCGGACTCTCAACCTATGGCCAGCAATCCGAATGATGAGGCTAGGCAAGCCTTTTATAGTGTGATGAATGATTGGTTTAACCAATACATTCGAACTAACACGACTGTTCCACAACCTCCATTCCCGACAAATGCAACCCAAGACCTACAATACCTCCGAATCGACCAAATAAGGTCAAGTAAGCCCCAATGATGTGATTCAAAAACATGGGGCCACTGAATTTAAAGCTACGGATGATGACGATGCCGAGCAAGCTGAATTTTGGTTGGACAACACTATCCGGGTGCTCGATGAGCTATCTTGTACACCCGATGAGTGCTTAAAGTGTACCATCTCCTTGCTACGCGATTCCGCCTACTATTGGTGGAGTACTCTGACTTCTGTGGTGCCTAGAGAGCAAGTGACTTGGGAGTTCTTTCAAACCGAGTTCCGAAAGAAGTATATCAGTCAGAGATTCATCGACCAAAAGCGAAGGGAATTTCTTGACCTTAAGCAAGGCTCTATGTCAGTTACCGACTACGAACGAAAATTTGTGAGGCTTAGCCGGTACGCTCGAGAATGCATTTCGTCCGAATCTATTATGTGTAAACGCTTCGAGGATGGGCTGAATGATGATATAAGGATGTTCGTTGGCATTCTCGAAATACGAGAGTTCGTAGTACTTGTTGAGCGAGCTTGTAAAGCCGAAGAGCTTAGAAAGGAGAAACAAAAAGTTGATGTGGGAACCGGAGAATTTGAAAAGGTCCTCGGAAAGTCTCTTCAACAGCATCAAGAGATTTCGAGATGATGTGAGCGGTCTAGAGGCGCCGGGCTTTTCTAGACGAGATCGCGTCGACCCTGTGACCACACGAGTCACTTTGATCGCCATGGTGGAAATGATCGCCGAGAGAGCGGAGTGTCGCATTGTGGTAAATGGCATTCGGGAGCTGTAGGTTCCGTGATCGCTCTTGCTATAAGTGTGGATCGGCCGACCACTTTGTCAAGGATCGCCGAGGTCGTTCGAAAAAATGTAAGTCAAAGTGGAAACCCGGTGCTACCATCGCCGAGGTAGGCCATCCAGAAATGCGGGCAATGCTAGTGGCGGTCAGAGAGGGTCGAGAGATGCTACAACAAGACCCGAGGCTCGTGCTCCTGCTAGGACTTATGCCATATGCGTACGCAAGGATGCTGCCTCACCAGATGTTATTACCGGTACTTTCACTCTTTTCGATACTAATGTGATTGCTTTGATTGACCCTGGTTCTACTCATTCTTATATATGTGAAACCTTAGCATCCAAAGAAGACTTTGCCTATTGAGTCTATTGAGTTTGTAATTCGGGTGTCAAACCCCTTGGGTCATTACGTGCTTGTCAACAAAGTGTGCAAGAAAAGTCCCCTAGTATTCTGAGGTTCTTGTTTTCCGGCGGACTTGATGCTTTTGCCGTTCGATGAATTCGACGTTATTCTTGGTTTGGATTGGTTGACCATGCACGATGCGGTTGTAAATTGCAAAAGCAAGACCATCGATTTGAGGTGCGCGAATAAAGAGATAATTCGGGTTGAGTCTACGGACTTAAAGGGTTGCCGGTGTAATATCGCAATGTTGGCCCGAAATATGTAAGAAAAGGGTGCGGCGTACCTTGCATATGTGCTCGATGACAAGGAGTCGAAAAGAAACCCGAATCTGTGCGCTGGTTTGTGAATACCGGATGTTTTCCACAAGAATTGTCGGGTTTACCACTGTTCGGAAATAGAATTTGGCATCGAATTGGTACCGGTACCACTCCAATTTCGATAGCTCCGTATCGTATGGCACCAACGGAATTAAAGGAGTTGAAAGCTCGGTTGCAAGAATTGGTGGATAGAGGTTTTGCTCGCCTTGAGTTTTTCGCCTTGGGGTGCGCCGGTGTTGTTTGTGAAAAGAAGGATGGAACCATGAGGTCGTGCATCGACTATCGTCGACTTAATAAAGCGACGATAAAGAACAAATATCCGTTACCACGTATCGATGACTTGTTCGATCAACTGAAGGGAGCCTCGGTGTTCTCGAAAATAGATTTGAGATCGGGCTATTATCAATTGCGAATTCGAGATTGGACGTACCCAAGACCGCCTTGAGCGAGATATGGTCACTATGAGTTCCTAGTGATGCCGTTTGGGCTTACTAATGCCCTGCAGATTTATGGATTTAATGAATCGGATCTTCGAGACCATATTTGGATCGGCTCGTAGTCGTGTTCATTGATGACATCTTGGTCTATTCAAGAAATGAGACCGAACATGCTTGAACACCGAGGTTAGTCTGCAAATTTTACGGGATAAGCAATTATATGCTAAGTTCACAAGTGTGAGTTCGGTTAAGAGAGGTTAGCTTCTTGGGGCATGTGATATCTCAGATCGGTATTCGAGTCGACCGAACAAAATTTCAGCCATACTTAATTGGAAGCCTCAGAAATATTACTGAGGTTCGAGCTTTTTGGGGCTTTTAGGTTATTACCGACGATTTGTAAAGGTTTCTCAACGATAGCCACGCCAATGACGGCTACTCCAAAAGGATGTTAAGTTCGAATGGACGGAGAAATGTCGAAAAGTTTTGATTAATCGAAAACTTATTTGACTAAAGCCCCAATTCTAGTGCAACCCGAATCTGGCAAAGAGTTTGTCATTTATAGTGACGCCTCCCTACTTGGGTTAGGTTGTGTATTGATGCAAGAAGGTCGAGTTGTGGCCTATGCGTCGAGGCAATTAAAGCCACATGAGAAAAATTATCCGACCCATGATCTCGAATTGGTCGCTATCGTATTCGCCTTTAAAGATTTGGCGACATTACTTATTTGGTGAGAAGTGCCATGTGTATTCGGATCACAAAAGTCTCAAATATTTGATGACTCAAAGAGACTTAAATCTGCGACAAAGACGTTGGCTCGAGCTGTTAAAGGATTATGAGCTGGTCATTGACTATCACCGGGAAAGGCGAATGTGGTTGCGGATGCCTTGAGTCGTAAATCATTATTCGCTTTACGAGCAATGAATGTGCACTTGTCCGTTCGATCCGACAACGTGTTAGTAGCTGAATTGAAAGCCAAACCATTATTGATACATCAAATTTGTGAAGCTCGGAAGGTCGACGATGAGTTGGTTGCAAAACGTCTTGAGTGTGTTCGAACAGGAATCGGAGTTTCGGATCGATGATGACGATTGTTTGAGGTTTGAGTCGTCTGTGTGTTCCAAAGAATTCGAAACTTATTTCGATAATACTGAACGAAGCCTATTGTAGCCGAATGGCGATCCACCCGGGGAGTACGAAGATGTACAACGATTTGAAACGTCGGTTTTGGTGGCATGGTATGAAACGGGACATCTCCGACTTTGTTTCGAGGTGTTTAATATGTCAACAAGTGAAAGCAGAACATCAAGTGCCTTCAGGATTACTTCAGCCGATCACGATACCCGAGTGGAAATGGGATCGAGTCACAATGGACTTCGTATCCGAACTGCCACTGTCAGTGAGTAAGAAGGATGCGATTTGGGTCGTTGTAGATAGATTGACTAAGTCGGCTCGCTTTGTCCCCGTACGTACGGACTTTTCAATGGACAAACTAGCCGAACTGTACGTTTCTCAGATTGTGAGATTACACGGGGTGCCTATTTCCATCGTGTCGGATAGAGATCCGAGATTTACCTCGCGATTTTGGAAAAAGTTGCAAGAAGCTTTGGGTACCAAGTTGCATTTCAAGACCGCCTTTCACCCCAAACCAATGGTCAATCCGGCGGATAATTCAGATACTTGAGGATATGTTGAGATGTTGCATCCTCGAGTTCAGTGGTTCATGGGAACGGTATTTGCCTTTGATTGAATTCGCTTACAACAACAGCTTTCAATCAAGTATTAAGATGGCACCCTACGAGGCTTTGTACGGTCGTAAATGCCGTACACCATTGTTTTGACCGAGCTCGGTGAAAGCAAAATTTCCGGTGGATTTGATTAGAGATGCTGAGCAGAAAGTGAAAGTAATCCGTGAAAGTCTAAAGATAGCCTCCGATCGTCGAAGTCGACGCGGATCTCAAGCGTAAAGACATCGAGCATCGTGGGAGATAAAGTGTTTCTCAAGGTTTCACCTTGGAAAAGATACTCGATTCGGCCGTAAGGGCAAGTTGAGCCCGAGGTTCATTGGGCCATATGAGATATCCGAAGCGAGTCGGTCCGATGGCATATCGTCGATTTTGCCCTTGAACTCGAAAAGATTCACGATGTCTTTCATGTTTCGATGCTTCGACGCTATAGATCTGATCCATCGCACGTGATTAGTCCATCGGAGGTTGAAATTCAAGCCAATATGAGTTATGAGGAAGAACCGATTCGTATCCTATCACGTGAAGTGAAAGAGTTACGAAACAAGCGGTTCCGCTAGTGAAAGTGTTATGGCTCAAACACGGGATAGAACAATCTACTTGGGAAACCGAGAACTCTATGAAAGAGCGATACCCAACCCTATTTACTGGTAAGATTTTCGGGGACGAAAATTTCTTAAGTGGGGGAGAGTTGTGACAGCCCAAAATTGACCCTAGTCGGAACGTGGTTTCGGGACCACAAAACCGAGGCATAAAAATAATCTAAAATTTATTTTGATGCCTATAATATGTGTATTCATGTGTGACATTTTGATGTTTTGATTTAGAGCTATAAATGTGAATTTCACTAGAAAAGACCTAGTAGTAAACTTTGAAAGTATGATGGGGAAATGTGTGATGACTAATTAAAGCATGCATGCAAAACAATGGACTTGCATGTCAAATTCCCCCTTTTATAGGTGGTGGCGCCATGACATGGTTTATGGGCAAAGAAAACATGTTGAAACATGTTTTGTTAATGGAGCATGAGAGAAATGATTAATAATTAAAATGTGGGAAGAGAAACAAAAAAAATGTGTGTGACTGTAGCATCCCCCATTGCCGTGTAGGTGATAAAGAAAACAAAAAATTTGTTCATCTTTTCCCTCCTTCCTTTGGCCGAAATTCTTAAGAGGAAGAAGAGATTTTTGCTTCATTTTCTTTGTTTAGAAGAGATCTAGAAGGAGATTTGGCTAAACTTGCATCAAGATTAAGGTATGTATGAGGTTGTGTCATGAGATTCATGCATGTTTTGGTTGCTAACTTGATGTTCATGTTAGCCATGGTTCAAATCCTTGTTATGCCATGGAAATGGTATTTGGCCAAGGTTATTATTGTGTTAAAGCCATTGCATGCTAAATGTGAAGCTTGCTAATGATGCATGCAATGATGGATTGACTACTCTTGAAATTTCTTTGTAGCAATCTTGAGTAAGACATTGAGTTTTTTTCTTTAACCATGACCTGAAGTTGAAAGGGCATGATTGTGATGTATTCGCCATGATGCATTCATGAGCATGGTTTATGCTTCTTGCATGTTAGTTAAAAATTTGTGTTTTGGATGGTTATGGATACCTTGAAATTCGGCCTTACACCTATATGTGTATATATGTTTGCACATGATGTTTTGGTTATGAAGAAAGTGATAAATATGTTTCTTTAAAGGAGAAATTTGTTGAAGAATGGTTGTGAAATTTGCATGTACATTCGGCCTAGTGCATGTATAGTATGAAAAACCTTGAAATTATTGTTGATTTGGTGCAAGTATGACTAAGTATAATCGGCCATATGAGTGCTTGATGCTATGTTATAATTAATGAGCTCAAGTGTGTGAATATAATTGTGTGCTGGCCTTATAAGGGCTAAGTACCTTGGATTCCCTTTGATATTCAAACGACTAAATCAATTTACTTGTTAACATAAAGCTCGAGAGCTTAGAGGGCCACAATTGGATAAGGGGAAGGAAAAAGTGATCGAATAGCCGTTGAAGCCGTTCGACAACATCCGAGGTAAGTCCTCAAGAAATGACCCTACTCGAATTATGTGAAATGAAATATGGATGTGTAATGATTATTGATTTATGTGTGTATGAGTATTTGAATGATACGGGCTAAGTCCCAAGGCGATTATGCTAGTGATATGTTTGTGTTTGAGCCTTAGTAACGAAAAACGAAACATGGATGTGTAATGACTATTGATGTATGTGTGTGCATGAGCAATTAAATGATATCCGGGCTAAGTCCCGAAGACATTTATGCTAGTAGTTAAATCCGGGTTAAGACCCGAAGGCAATTATGCTAGTGACTAAATCTGGGCTAAGACCCGAAGGCATTTGTGCAAGTTGTTAAATCCGGGCTAATACCCGAAGGCATTTGTGCAAGTCGTTCTATCCGGGCTAAGACCCGAAGGCATTCGTGCATGTGGTTATATCCGGTTGTATTCCGAAGAAGCTTGGGCTGAAGGTGAGCGTTGGTTGCTGTAATAAATTTAATTAGTACGCTCGAAAAGCCCAAAGGATAAGGTATGTTTATATGTGCATTGGAAAAGTCGATATGTTTGAGTAACATTCGTTCAATCGACTAATGAATTTTCAGCTATTGAATTGGTTGATATCTTGTGAAAGTATACAACGATGAAGTGTGAAGTAAGTATGATTATGTGAATGTGTATTAATGAAATGATTCATTTGGCTATGTGAATGTAATGCTTTAGTTAAAGCTGATTTTATTGCTTGAGACTTACTAAGCATAAAACTGCTTACCCCGTTGCTTTGGCTCTCTGTTTTATAGATTTTGTTCGTTAGCGATCGGATACGGGATCATTGAAGTCGAAGTCATCCACACTATCAAAGCCTCCATTTTGGTATAATTTTGGTTGAACTTTGAAATGGCATGTATAGGGCTACCCCTTGTTGGTTCAAATGTGTTGTGATGTACATGTGTACGGACATGCGAAAATGGCTCGTAGAAGTAAAGTACGAACTTAGACCATTTGTGATTTGTACATATATATATATATGGTTTCATGATGTGATTATGGATTGGAAATGGGAGTGTTGGTCACATGATCAGCCATTGGAATGGCTAAAAATGATCATAGGTGAACCTATGTATGGCAAGACTAGTTGGTTCATGGAGACTACAAAATAGGTAAGACCTACCTTAAAAACAGGTGCTGCCAGCTGCAGTGACGGGAATGTGAAAAATCACCAAAAATTGTAGGGATGGTATTAAATAGTGAAAGAATTATGTAAATGAACCTTGATGAGTCTACTTTCATATGGAAGAAATGAAACGGTCATAGGAGTTACGTGTTAAGAGATATTAAAGTTATCGTGAGACAGGGCCAGAACGGTTTCTGGGTCCCCTGTCGCGACTTTGAAAATTTACCATAAATTATCCAGAATGAACTAGAAGTCATGCCTAATATGTGCAGATTCCTTTTTGAGTCTAGTTTCATTAGAAACAAACGGCATCAGTATTTAAACCCTGTACAGAGAGATATTCAAGTTGTAACGCGCGAAGGTCAGTGTAGTCGACCCCTGTAACATGGGTGAATTTAACTAATAAACTGTACCAATTGGCCTGACCAAAAATTCTAGAAATAAATCCATGGATGGATATATGAGTCTAAATTCAGGGAAAATTTACGGAATCAGTTTCTGAGTTGTGAAACTCGAGATATGCTTTTTAAGGCGACAGCAACGCAGTTTTCCAGCTTGCCTGGAATGTCAAATTGGTCGGTGCCATAAGTGGTTTTGGCTTGTTAACCCCTCGTGTCCGACACCGGCAACGGTCTCGGGTTCGGGGTGTTACAGCTAGAATGAGGTATGTATTGAATGATTCTTGAAAATCTATGCATGTTTGAGATGATTAGTTCAAACTCTACTTATCACATGGATTAAACTTAGAATTTTGAGGTTTGAGATTCGGTCAATAAGCTTGAAACTCATAGTAGTTTGTTTTGGTAAGCTTGGTATACGGATGATAGATGTGTTTTGGTTTTGGTTTGATAATTATGTTAATGATGGTGATTTTCGGTCATGTATTAACTTAAATTGTAAGTATGATTTATGGTATAATTTGTGTGATGCAATGGTCTTGAGATTTGGCTTGATTAAATGGGTAAAATGCTAAGTGTATTAAAGATAATGTAATGGTTATTTCGGTTTATGTGAAGTAAATATAAATGATGGTTATAAGCTATTTTATGATTTGATAATGGTGATTAAATCTTGTAGTTAAGTGTTTAGATATATATATATATTAATAATGAATTTAGATGTACTTTCTATGTGAGAAATATGCAATGCTATAGGTATTTGATTATTAGATATGGTTATTTTAAGTTGATTTGTAATGGTATGATTGCATTGATGAATTGGTTTGGAAATGGTGGATAATATGTACATGAATATTAGGATAGGGCTTTAAGTTCATATTGATAAGTATGCAATATAGGTATTTGGTATGTATATATATTGTTGATGTCGTATGCATTGGTCATTTTTTTTATGATTTGTAATGGTAAAAATAAATTTGTATCACTTTGTGTTATTTATATAAGTGGTTGTATGTTCGGCCATGGTAATTGGCTATCTAGGTTCCATTTACAATGGAAAGTAATGTGAATTCTTGTTTGTGCAGGTGAATTAGGTATTAGTGAAATAAACATAAAAGTTAATCATGGTATATTTCATAAACACATTATGCACTGAAGTTATACGATTATCAACGGTGACTATTAAAGAAGTAATGCTGAATAAGTAATGAAACAAATTCATTTGTTTTAATTAAGCTCATGAGCAAAGAGGATCTAAATCAGATAAGGGGAAAGAGAAAGCCGTCGAGTAGCCTATCCGCAATTGCTCAAATAAATAAAGTAAGTTCTTAAGTAATTGAGTTTGATTCCTTTGTAAGTTTTAAGTTTTAAAACAGGATGAATATGAATTATGTATATATGTTAAGGTCAATGACTTTTCTAAATGACGGCATATATGATATTATGTTTTAAATATGTGAATGAGAACTTTACAGAGTAAATTGTATAAATCTGCTAGGGACAGCAGCAGTAGCGTGTTTTGGAAAAATTACCATAAATTGTGGGAGTTGAGTTAAAGGCTGAATAAATTATGTAATTAAAGCTTGATGCGTCTAGTTTCGTATAAAAGAAATCGTGTAAGCAAAGGGGTTGCAGATAATGAGATTTTCAAAGTTGTGTGAGACAGAGTCAGAATGGCTCCGAAATCCCCTGTTCAGTATTTGGAAAATCATTATAAATCGTACAAAAAATGATTATAAGATAAAATTATATGCTTAGACTCCTTAATGAGTCTAGTTTCAAACAAAATAAACGAAAACATATTTTGAATTCTGTATAATGAGAAATTAAATTCTTAGTGAAGAGTAGTCAGAGTAGTCAAGCAGTAAAATAGGGGAAACTTTAAGAAAAATCTGGTATTGATTGGCCAAACCAAAAATTCTGAAAATTTTTTGGATAGAGGATATACGAGTCTATTTTCATGGAAAATTAAAGGCACATAATTTGGAATTTCGTAGCCCCAGTTACAAATAATTTAACGACTGTTGCTCAGCAAAACAGCTTGTAGAGAATTTGTGGTTATGTTGTAAACATGGATAAAACTTGTTTTAGTTGCTCATAAGCTATCGATTAAACCCATACATGAATTCTAAATTTTGATATTATAAAATGATATATGAGTGTTAGATGGATCTTTGATATTAAAATTTGTGAAATTGTAAGTTTATAAGTATTCGAATATGAAATGATAGTATGGCATGAAATTGAATTATTCATTGGAAAATGATAGATATAGATTCAGCCAAGACAAAGTGTATACATGAAAGTATATGTGGTATGTGAAGTATATTTGGATAATTGTGATGTGAATACATGAAAATTTATATTTTGATTTAGGATTTTATGTGATGAATGTGAATGTGTATATATGAGATAAGGCCGAATGGCAAATGTGATGAATGTGAACATGCATATATGAGATAAGGCCGAATGGCCAATGTGATGAATATGAACATGCATATATGTGATAAGGCCGAATGGCCAATGTGATGAATGTGAACATGCATATAGGTGATAAGGTCGAATGGCCAATGTGATGAATGTGAACATGCATATGTGTGATAAGGCCGAATGGCTAATGTGATGAATGTGAACATGCATATATGTGATAAGGCCGAATGACCAATGTGATGAATGTGAACATGCATATATGTGATAAGGCAGAATGGCCAATGTGATGAATGTGGAAGTGTATATATGTGGTAAAGCCGAATGGCTAATACGAAATGTGTATGAGATGGATATGAGGTAAAGCCGAATGGCTAATGTGAAACGTGTACGAGATGGATATGTGGTAAAGCCAAATGGCTAATGTGAGATATGTATGAGATGTGTATATATATATATTGTGGCCAAATGACAAACGACGGAAGGTGTGTTTTATTAAATATTTGATGAGGTAAATGAATTACAAATATGATAGTCGATGTGAATGTTGTAACATGTGAATAAATATGCATGAAACTCTATGATGTAAACCCGGATTAAAGACCAGATGACCATATGTGGTGACTATGTGCAGGTTAAGACCCACGACTTCGTGTGGAGATTTCATCGAGCTAAAGGTCTCGTCGATAATCCGAGTAGAGTTTAAAGCTATAAGACTTCGCAATAAGAATTACTTATAAATATATTCAATGCGAAAGGTTAAGCAGTATGTACTCCAAGTTTATATGTGAGCTTGATTTGAACTAAATCATAAGGTAGTTATGTGATGCATCGTGAGCAATCTATGAGACTATTCCTATGATTATGTGACATCGGATCAGTGTGAGAGGTTATGTGAAATTATACAATATATCTATGTCACATGAGCTCACTTTTATGTGAAAGTTTATCTGCCTATTGTATATGATGAGATGTGCATATTCGGTAAAGGGATGGTATGCCCGAAGGAAGAGTGAAATAAAAATATGAACAACTATGTTATAATTTGATTGTTATCTGTTGACACTGCTTAAAACTTACTAAGCATTGTAATGCTTACTCCGTTTACTTTGTTTCCTCTGTTTTATAGATCTCATTTGGAAGCTACAGGGCTGGGGATCGTCAAGAACTAGTCACACTATCACTATCTACCGCTTGTTCTTGTTATGTTTTGAATTATTTTATGGCATGTATAGAATAGACCAAAGGGTCAAGAATATTTTGGTTAATGTATATAAGCCATGCGAAAATGGCATCTTTTGAATGTGTACTTATAGAAGTTTAAATTGTATCCCTGACTGTCTTTAGTATTTATCTAAAGGAATATTCTTAAAAAAAATTTCTTGTTCGATATGAGTTTCAAGTTCTGGTAATGCCCTTCACCTATTCGGCGACGGATACGGGATAGGGTGTTACATTTATTTGGTATCAGAGCCACGATTTAGTCGATTCTAGGACTAACGTAGCACGCGTGAGTCTATTTATACATGCCATAAAGTGATAAAATGATAGTGTGATGATTTTTGACTATTAAAATGTGTTTGTTGTATTGTAATGAATCTTGATCCCGATCGAGCTGTAGCAAGCTTCTGACTATGAGAATTTGCGATATAACTTCACTTGGACATGCTCGAATTATTAAGTTGATCAGGCACGTATCATGTACTCGCATTTGAATTTTGATTTGGATTGAATTATAAGGGTATAAGTGATGCAATTTTGAAAGAGTGTTATGACTATAAATGTGATCTTTGTATGTGGCTATGGAACTGAAAGTTGAATGGTCGATAAGCATGTTGTGTTTGTATTCAAGTAATGTAAATGATATACTAATGTGTATTGTTATATATGTATATATACATGAGAATTGAGAGTTATATATATATCCGGGCTAAGTCCCGAAGAGCATTCGTGCTAGTGATGTATCCGGGCTAAGTCCCGAAGAGCATTCGTGCTAGTGATATATCCGGGCTAAGTCCCAAAGAGCATTCATGCTAGTGATGTATCCGGGCTAAGTCCCGAAGAGCATTCGTGCTAGTGATGTATCCGGGCTAAGTTCTGAAGAGCATTCGTGCTAGTGATATATCCGGGCTAAGTTTCGAAGAGCATTCGTGCTAGTGATATATCCAGGCTAAACCTCGAAGGCATTTGTGACAGCCCAAAATTGACCCTAGTCGGAATGTGGTTTCGGGACCACAAAACCGAGGCATAAAAATAATTAAAAATTTATTTTGATGCCTACGATATGTGTTAAATTGTGTATGACATTTTGATGTTTCAATTTAGAATTATAAATGTGAATTTCACTAGAAAGGACCTAGTAGTAAACTTTGAAAGTATGATGGGGAAATGTGTGATGACTAGTTGATCATGCATGCAAAAATAAGGATTTGCATGTCAAATTTCCCCAAAGATGGTATAGTGGCCGCCATGACAAGGAATATGGGCAAGGAAAACATGTTATGACATGTTTTGTTAATGCATGATGTGATAAATGATAAAAATTAAGCATGTAGGAAGAGAAACAAAAAATCAAAATTTGCTCATCCTTCCCCCTTTTGCCGTGAGTGAAAGAGAAGCAAAGAAAAAATTTTGTTCATCTATTTTCTCTTCTTTGGCCGAAAATACTAAGGAAAAGGAAGGATTTTGCTTCATTTTCTTTGTTTAGAAGAGATCTAGAAGGAAATTTGGCTAATCTTGCATCAAGAGTAAGGTATGTATGAGGTTGTGTTGGGAGTTTCATGCATGTTTTGGTTGCTAACTTGATGTGCATGTTAGCCATGGCTCAAATCTTTGTTATGCCATGGAAATGGCATTTGGCCAAAGTTGTCATGGTGATAAAGCCATTGCATGCTAAGTGTGAAGCTTGATGATGATGCATGCAATGATGGATTGTCTACTCTTGAGTAAGATTTTGAGTTTTCTTTTTGTTTAACCATGATTGAAGTTAAAAAGGGGCATGATTGTCATATTCGGCCATGATGCATTCATGAGCATGGTTCATGCTTCTTGCATGTTAGTTAAAATTTGTGTTTTGGATGGCTATGGACACCTTGAAATTCGGCCATGCTCATATATGTATATATATGTTTGCACATGATGTTTTGGTTATGAAGTAAGTGATGAATATGTTTGTTTAAAGAAGAAGATGTTGAAGAATAATTGTGAAATTGCAAGCACATTCGCCTAGCACACATATGAGTGCTTGATGCTATATCGTAAGTTTTGAGCTACAATATGCAAAGCATTAACTAGTAAAATGCATGCTGTTTTGTGTGGTATTAAGTGCATAATTGGCCTCAACATGGACATGTATATTCGGCCTTAGGTAGCCTATTGATGGCCTTAGCTTTTCCTTGATGCTCGAATGAATTGTATTGAATTGCTTGATGTAGTATAAAATGTGCATGACCATTGTGTATTCAAGCTAAAGAGTGGCCATATGACCATTTAAACTCCTTGTCATATTCGCCATAAGCTAGCACAATGAGGTTTTAATAAATTGAATTTGTTTGAATTAGCTCAAGAGCTAAGAGGGCCACAATTGGACAAGGGAAAGAAAAAGTGAGCGAATAGCCGTAAAAGCCGTTCGACAACATCCGAGGTAAGTCCTCAAGAAGTGACCTTACTTGAATTATGTGGAATGAAATATGGATGTATTGATTATTGATTTATGTGTGTATGAGTATTGAATGATACCGGGCTAAGTCCCAAGGCGATTATGCTAGTGATTATAATTGTGTTTGAGCCTTAGTAACGAAAATGAAATATGTATGTCCAATGATTATTGATGTATGTGTGCATGAGAAATTGAATGATATCCGGCTAAGCCCGAAGACAATTATGCTGAAATTATATCCGGTTAAGACCAAGGCAATTGTGCTAGTGGCTACATCCGGCTAAGACCAAGGCATTCGTATGAAGTCATTCTATCCGGCTAAGACCAAGACATTTGTGCACGTGGTTATATCCGGTTATATTCAAGAATCTTGGGCTGGAGGTGAGTGTTGGTTGCTGTAATAAATCCAATTAGTACGCTCGAAAAGCCCAAAGAATAAGGTACGTTTATATGTGCATTGGAAAGTCGACATGTTTGAGCAACATTCGCTCAATCGACTAACAATTTCAGCTATTGAATTGATCGATACTTTGTGAAAGTATATAATGATGAAGTGTGAAGTAAGAATGACTATGTGAATGTGTATTAATGGAATGATGCATTTGGTTATGTGAATGTATTGCTTTAATTAAAGCTGATTATATTCCTTGAGACTTACTAAGCATAAAAATGCTTACCCGTTGCTTTGGCTCTCTGTTTTATAGATTTCGCCGATAGCAATCAATTCGGGATCAATAAAGTCAAGTCATCCACACTATCAACGCTCTATTTTGGTATAAATTTTGGTTGAACTTTGAAATGGCATGTATAGGACTACCCCTTGTTGGTTTAAAATGTGGTGATGTATATGTATACGGCCATGCGAAAATGGCTCGTAAAAGGAAGCATGAACTTAGACTATTTGTGGTTTGTATGTATATATATGGTGTCATGATGTGATTATGGATTGGAAATGGGAGTGTTGGTCACATGATCAGCCATTGGTATGGTTAAAATGATTATATATGAACCTATGTATGGCAAGACTAGTTGGTTCATGGAGACTACAAAATAGGTAAGACCTACCTTAAAAACAGATGCTGCCAGCTGCAGTGACGTGAATGTGAAAAATCACCAAAATTCGTAGGAATGGTATTAATTAGTGAATAAGCTATGTAAATGAACCTTGATGAGTCTATTTTCATATGGAAGAAACGAAATGGTCATAGGAGTTACATGTTAAGAGATATTAAAGCTATTGTGAGACAGGGCCAGAACGGTTTCTGGGTCCCCTGTCGCAACTTCAAAAATTTACTATAAATTATCCAGAAATAATTAGGAGTCATGCCTTATATGTACAGATTCCATTTTTAGTCTAGTTTCATTAGAAACAAACGGTACCAGTATTAAAGCTCTGTACAGAGAGATATTCAAGTTATAACGCGCGAAGGTCAGAGCAGTCGATCCCTGTAACATGGGTGACTTTAACTAATAAACTGTACCAATTGGCCCGACCAAAAATTCTAGAAATAAATCCATGGATGGATATATGAGTCTAAATTCAGGGAAAATTTACAAAACCAGTTTCCGAGTTTTGAAACTCGAGATATGATTTTTAAGGCGACGGTGACGCAGTTTTCCAGCCTGACTGGAAAAGTGGAAATTGGTGGGCAAAATATGTGAACTTGGCTTGTTAACCCCTCGTGTCCGACACCGGCGATGGTCTCGGGTTCGGGGTGTTACAGCATTCATGCTGGATTTATGAGGCACTGTGTGTGCAAGTTCTTCAACCGAGCACTATGTGTGCCAGATCAGTAGTTGCGGCACTATGTGTGCGAGTTCTTCAATCGAGCACTATGTGTGCGAGATTGGTAATTGAGGCACTATGTGTGCGAGTTCTTTAACCGAGTGCTATGTGTGCGAAATCAGTCAGTGGGCACTGTGTATGCGAAGTGTGTTTCATGTATGACCTCGTGTGAGACGATGGCATTGATTTGTAATAGTAAGTAAGACCTAAAGAGAAAATTAGTTAAACAGACTAAACACTAGTGAACTAATTAGAGTCGGAGATTATACAACATTGTGCTAAATTGGTAGTGAAATAAGTTCGAGACATTAAATTGACAAGGTATGTGATATATATATACATTATAAATACGAGATTCTCGGTATATCCAGTTATATGTGCTATTGTGAATAAACACTATTTTGTTAATCATGTTCAAGAAATTATTTTGACTAAGTTTCGGCATTTGAAAGTTGGTAAGAATTTCTGATGAATGGTGATAATTTTGGATATATGAGTTATGTGCTAGAATAAATCTCATGCCAGTATATTATATTAGGCTTTATGCTTATTCGACTGTATACGGGTAACGTTAACTATGAAAGAATGTGCTAAATGAAATAAATGTTCAGGTACGTGGAAGTTGATTTTTCCTTTGGAAATAAGTTAAGTTAAATATTGATACAAGATGTTAACATAATCTCGTATCAGCTTATATATGTTGCTGAATTGAGAATTTAAAACCTTCAGCTACTGTATCAGTGGTTACTTGAAATAGCCGAAGATAAATGATAGTATTAAATTCTTATTGATAGTGTTTTATTGATGAATGGGTGTGTGAAAGCTTATCTAAGTTACATGTATAAAAAAAATATTTTCATAAGATGTTAAATGAGTGTTGTCATGAACCAAATGAATATATATATATTTGAGTTATTCAGGCCTTGTGCCTAGTAGGTTTGGGACCGGTGAAGTGTATACTAGGCTAATAGCCTAATTAGTTGATGGCTGTCGAGTTTATTCGGACTTTGGGTTAAGTAGGCTAGAACCTGTGTGTGGGGTTCGAGCCTATACCTAGTAGGTTCAGACCGATGAGTAAATTGTGTTATACCTATGTGTGTTATTACCGAAATGAAAAGTAAGTGAGTAAATGTCAATTTTGTGGATCTCTGTGATTTATTATGATCAAACTAAGAAAGTTTTGTTAGTTAAAGCACTGAAGCGTAAGTTCGGAGTTGAGGAAACTAGGTGGGATCTAGAGAACTCAACGAGAGAAAGTTACCCTATCCTATTTGCCGGTAAGATTTTCGGGGATGAAAATCCCTAAAGGAAGGGAGAGTTGTGACAGTCCTAAGTAGACCCTAGTCGAAAAGTGGTTTCGGGACCACGAAACTGAGTTTTACAAATAATTGAAAGTTATATTCTATGTTCATGAGGTGAGTAAATGCATGTGTAAAAATTTCAAGCATTAATTTTGCCATTTGTATGTGAAATTTTGAAACAGGACTTATGTGAAACATTGGTAAAATAGGCTAGGTAAATATATAAAGTGATCTAATAGAGCATGTATTCAAAAATGTGGGCTTGCATGTCAAATTACCCACTTTTGAGATGGTGGTCGGTCATGATATGGTGTTATATATATAATATGTATTGTGATTTAAGATATTATATTACAAATGAATTAATAAAAGAAAAAAAAAAGAGATATTAGATAATAGTTAGTGGGAGGAGAAACCAAAGTTGGTTCATCCTTGTCCTCCATTGCCGTAGCCTAATGGGAGGGAGAAGAAAGTTTGGTTGCTTTAATTTTTGGCTTGGAAGATGGCTAGAATGAGGTATGTATTGAATGACTCTTGAAAATCTATGCATGTTTGAGATGATTAGTTCAAACTCTACTTATCACATGGATTAAACTTAGAATTTTGAGGTTTGAGATTCGGTCAATAAGCTTGAAACTCATAGTAGTTTGTTTTGGTAAGCTTGGTATACGGATGATAGATGTGTTTTGGTTTTGGTTTGATAATAATGTTAATGATGGTGATTTTCGGTCATGTATTAACTTAAATTGTAAGTATGATTTATGGTATAATTTGTGGGATGGAATGGTCTTGAGATTTGGCTTGATTAAATGGGTAAAATGCTAAGTGTATTAAAGATGATGTAATGGTTATTTCGGTTTATGTGAAGTAAATATAAATGATGGTTATAAGTTGTTTTATGATTTGATAATGGTGATTAAATCTTGTAGTTAAGTGTTTAGATATATATAAATTAATAATGAATTTAGTTGTACTTGCTATGTGAGAAATATGCAATGCTATAGGTATTTGATTATTAGATATGGTTATTTTAAGTTGATTTGTAATGGTATGATTGCATTGATGAATTGGTTTGGAAATGGTGGATAATATGTACATGAATATTAGGATAGGGCTTTAAGTTCATATTGATAAGTATGCAATATAGGTATTTGGTATGTATATATATTGTTGATGTCGTATGCATTGGTCATTTTTTTATGATTTGTAATGGTAAAAATAAATTTGTATCACTTTGTGTTATTTATATAAGTGGTTGTATGTTTGGCCATGGTAATTGGCTATCTAGGTTCCATTTACAATGGCAAGTAATGTGAATTCTTGTTTGTGCATGTGAATTAGGTATTAGTGAAATAAACATAAAAGTTAGTCATGGTATATTTCATAAACACATTATGCACTGAAGTTATACGATTATCAACTGTGACTATTAAAGAAGTAATGTTGAATAAGTAATGAAACAAATTCATTTGTTTTAATTAAGCTCATGAGAAAAGAGGATCTAAATCAGATAAGGGGAAAGAGAAAGCCGTCGAGTAGCCTATCCAGAGTTGCTCAAATAAATAAAGTAAGTTCAAGTAATTGAGTTTGATTCCTTTGTAAGTTTTAAGTTTTAAAACGGGATGAATATGAATTATGTATATACGTTAAGGTCAATGACTTTTCTAAATGACGGCATATATGATATTATGTTTTAAATATGTGAATGAGAACTTTACTGAGTAAATTGTATAAATCTGCTAGGGACAAGAAGCAGAGCGTGTTTTGGAAAAATTACCATAAATTGTGGGAGTTGAGTTAAAGGCTGAATAAATTATGTAATTAAATCTTGATGCGTCTAGTTTCAGTATCAAAGAAATCGTAAGTAAAGGGGTTGCCGATAATGAGATTTTCAAAGTTGTGTGAGACAGAGTTAGAATGGCTCAAATCCCTGTTCAAGATTTGGAAAATCATTATAAATCGTAAAAAAATGATTATAAGATAAAATTATATGCTTAGACTCCTTAATGATTGTAGTTTCAAACAAAATAAACGAAAACATATTTTGAATTCTGTACAATGAGAAATTAAATTCTTAGTGAAGAGTAGTCAGAGTAGTCAGAGTAGTCAAGTAGTAAAATAGGGGAAAATTTAAGAAAAATTTGGTATTGATCGGCCAAACCAAAAATTCTGAAAATTTTGTGGATAGAGGATATACGAGTCTATTTTCACGGAAAATTAACGGCACATAATTTGGTATTTCGTAGCCCCAGTTACAAATAATTTAACAACTGTTGCTCAGCAAAACAGCTTGTAGAGAATTTGTGGTTATGTTGTAAACATGGATATAAGTATTCGAATATGAAATGATAGTATGGCATGAAATTGAATTATTCATTGGAAAATGATAGATGTAGATTCAGCCAAGACAAAGTGTATACATGAAAGTATATGTGGTATGTGAAGTATATTTGGATAATTGTGATGTGAATACATGAAAATTTATATTTTGATTTAGGATTTTATGTGATGAATGTGAATGTGTATATATGAGATAAGGCCGAATGGCAAATGTGATGAATGTGAACATGCATATATGAGATAAGGCCGAATGGCCAATGTGATGAATGTGAACATGCATATATGTGATAAGGCCGAATGACCAATGTGATGAATGTGAACATGCATATAGGTGATAAGGCCGAATGGCCAATGTGATGAATGTGAACATGCATATGTGTGATAAGGCCGAATGGCCAATGTGATGAATGTGAACATGCATATATGTGATAAGGCTGAATGGCCAATGTGATGAATGTGAACATGCATATATGTGATAAGGCAAAATGGCCAATGTGATGAACGTGGAAGTGTATATATGTGGTAAAGCCGAATGGCTAATGCGAAATGTGTATGAGATGGATATGAGGTAAAGCCGAATGGCTAATGCGAAACGTGTATGAGATGGATATGTGGTAAAGCCAAATGGCTAATGTGAGATATGTATGAGATGTGTATATATATATATTGTGGCCAAATGACAAACGGCGGAAGGTGTGTTTTATTAGATATTTGATGAGGTAAATGAATTACAAATATGATAGTCGATGTGAATGTTGTAACATGTGAATAAATATGCATGAAACTCTATGATGTAAACCCGGGATTAAAGACCAGATGACCATATGTGGTGACTATGTCTGGGTTAAGACCCGCTGGCTTCGTGTGGAGATTTCATCTGAGCTAAAGGTCTCGTCGATAATCCGAGTAGAGTTTAAAGCTATAAGACTTCGCAATAAGAATTGCTTATAAATATATTCAATGCGAATGGTTAAACAGGTATGTACTCCAAGTTTATATGTGAGCTTGATTTGAACTAAATCATAAGGTAGTTATGTGATGCATACGTGAGCAATCTATGAGACTATTCCTATGATTATGTGACATCGGATCAGTGTGAGAGGTTATGTGAAATTATACAATATATCTATGTCACATGAGCTCACTTTTATGTGAAAGTTTATCTGCCTATTGTATATGATGAGATGTGCATATTCGGTAAAGGGATGGTATGCCCGAAGGAAGAGTGAAATAAAAATACGAACAACTATGTTATAATTTGATTGTTATCTGTTGATACTGCTTAAAACTTACTAAGCATTGTAATGCTTATTCCGTTTACTTTGTTTCCTCTGTTTTATAGATCTCATTTGGAAGCTACAGGCTCGGGGATCGTCAGCAACTAGTCACACTATCACTATCCACTGCTTGTTACTGTTATGTTTTGAATTATTTTATGGCATGTATAGAATAGACCAGTGGCCGAAGAATATTTTGGTTAATGTATATAAGCCATGCGAAAATGGCATCTTTTGAATGTGTACTTATAGAAGTTTAAATTGTATCCCTGACTGTCTTTAGTATTTATCTAAAGGAATGTTCTTAAAAAAAAAAATTTACTGTTCTAATATGAGTTTCAAGTCTGGTAATGCCCCTTCACCTATTCTGGCGACGGATACGGGATAGGGGTGTTACAACTACATCATATGAGCATTAAGCAAGTATGGATATTTATCACAACATGAACTTTCATCTCACATGTTATCACATATATATATCATAAACTTTTATTCATACTTTTCTGAATCAAGACTCATCATAATCGTAATTTTATTCAAACACCTTTGCATCACATTGAACATGGTCAGTGCAGCTCGGTTGTAGAGTACCTCTGTCTAAACAAGACGGTGCTCATACGCGTCGAGAAGCATCACACTTTCACGGATCCGTGGCATGTTTAGCTAGACTCTTACACATGCTAGGTTAGTCCGAGAATCGACTAAACCATAGCTCTGATACCACCAAATGTAACTCCCCCGTACCCAAGACCATCGCCGGAGTCGAGCACGAGGTGTTAATGGACTTAATTCATTAATTAAACAGCTCAAACAATTTATTTTTAAAATTTCCAAACAAGCTGGCTAACTACGTCACAGTCGCTTAAAAATTCATATCTCGAGTTCCGAAACTCGAAATTAAGATCCGTAAATTTTTCCTGAAACTAGACTCATATATCTATCCAAAGTACCCATTCCACAATACTTACCAATACGTCACTTGCATCTTGAGTATTCTTCCATTTCTCTAGAATTTTACCCGTTGAACATATCAGAATATAACTCGGATACATGAAAAGTTTGCACGTGAGTGCCACATATGTAGCCAAGCTACCATGGAATCGGCCCATAAGCGAACTCGGACTGAACTCAATGAGCTCAGGTGTTCTCATCTATAAGTGAACTCGGACTCAACTTAACGAGCTCGAATGCCTAGTTACATCTCACGAACTCAGACTCAACTCAACGAGTTCGGAACTCAACCATCCTAGTGACATGTCACTTGTACCCTAATCTATTCCCAAGGTTCAAACGGGATTCTTTTCAATTACACATTTCGATCGCCTTCTTCGGAATATAGAAATCGATACTTGCTAACATCTCATACTTGTCAAGTTGTTCACATAATTTGCATATCACCAAATAATAATTTACAAAACATCATATTTCATGATAATAAGTATCATGTCATATAAATAACATTAAATCACTTAACATAAAAACTATGTTACCTTATTTACACATGAGCTTACCTCGTATGCGAAAATGGTCATTTTTACCATTTTGTCCACAACTTGGTATTTTGCCGATTTTAGCCCAAATTTTGATTTTCCTTGCTCTATGATTTCAAATATAGCCTAATTAGGACTCAAATTATTCAAATCAACCCAAAATCATATTTTGGAAAAATTACAATTTTGCCCCTAAACTTTCACATATTTACACATTTTCCCCAAATCTCGTAAATTAAACTTCATTCTATTTTCTTATGTTTTATGATATGCTGATCATTTTTCCCTTCTACAACAACCTCCAATTCTCACTCTAACATGTACTTATGAACATTAGGTATTTTCACTGATTATGTCATTTTAGTCATTTTTACGTAAAATCACTTTGCAAAAGTTGTTTAACACAATCTCAAGCTTCATATTCTACCATAAAACATCAAAATTTGTGCATATCATTCATGGGTAAATTTTTAAATATAAACCCTAGCTCAAAATATTGGTAGAAACAGGTAAACCGAGCTACGAGGATTTCAAAAATGTAAAGAACATTAAAAACGGGCATAGAAATCGCTTACAATCAAGGCTTAAAAGTGTTGAAACCCTAGCTATGGTGGAAAGCAAAATTTGGCACCAACTTATGGAGAAGATGATCATTTTTCTGTTATTTTTCCCATTTCATTTCATGTAATATTCAAATAACCGAAATGCCCTTCCTTATTAAACTTTCAAAAATTCCACCCATGTCCAATTTTTGTCCATAAACTTAGAAATTGGTCAAATTTCTATTTAAGACCTCCTGATTAATATTTCAAAGCAATTTCATACTGGAAACTTCTAGAATGCAAGTTTTGTAACTTATTCAATTTAGTCCCTAACTTCAAATTAAGCACCTTATGCATAGAATTTCTTCATGAAATTTTCACACAATCATGCAATCATATCATAGACCTCAAAATAATCATAAAATAATTATTTCTATCTCAGATTTATGGTCCTGAAACCACTATTCTGATTAGGCCCTAATTCGGGATATCACAATTCTTGCAACTCTCATATTTGCATAGACCTATGCATGCATATATTCTCCATACAATCACAGACAATAACACTTATACACAGCCATAAATCAAACCAAACTCAATACAGAACACGCAACCAATACAACAACCCAAACAACACCCAAATAGTGGAGTATAGAAACTTACCTGCTATCCTTCGTCCTCGCTAGCTTAGCTTTTCCAAACGCCAGAGCCTCCTTCATCCTAGTAGCTAAGCAAGACAACTAGTATATCAATTAAATCAAAAGTATTCAAGTTTTAAAACCCAGAATCTAGTAACATGCAAAAGTTTTCAAAAATTTCATAAATCCTTAACTTCTCTTTTTCTCAATTTCATAGATATAGAGAGATTAAGAAGCTTACCAGCTCACTAGATTCTCTACTTTCTAGAATTACCTCTGGATCACTACCCTATGCAGAGTTTTACTCATTAGAGAATAAAATGTATAAGAAAAGAAAATTTAAACAGAATTGAGAAGAATTTTATCTACAGAATAATGCTTCTTATACAAATAATATAACCTTTCACATACAGTCACCAAATCCCTTAATAATCATCCACTGATAATCATTTTGCCTCCCATTAAGGAACCACCAATTCAAACTTAACTGAACCATAATTGAGACACGACTATTTACCTTTCAACCACTAAAATTTCTAGATTTTTTGGTATAGTCTACCAGAAATACTATCTTTTTCAATTTACCCCCAAATCTTCTTTAATTTCATACCTTGATAGAAATTAGGTGTGACAAATGCTATTAGTAGTTACATAAAATAAAGTAAAACAATAGTTCCCTAATTGTTTTTTTAATCCCTTACCTTGGGAATCATGACCACTTTTGAACACATCTATTTCACCGTCAATTTTTTCCACAAAGGCTATTCTTTTAGAGCTCACCACAAAAGCTATTCTTTCCTGATGTGTTTACAATATGGATTTGGCTAAACTCACATTATGTGAGGTTTGCCCATCATTCTCTTGGGACACGCTGAGAACCCTATTGGGAAATCACCATCCTTTGGTTCTTTTCAAAAGGTATCATTGTCATGGCTTAATATACATGTATGGTTACCAGTCCAGGCTAAACCTTTAAAACGATAACAAATTACCAATTCAAGCTAAATCTATGTCACGTGTATATCTGAGTCCGCAACAAATGCTGGAGCTCGATTTCAAAACATATTTACTCATAGATACTTCATACATTGAAACAAACTAAGCCTGATCCTCTTAATCCACAATAAGCAACCAATATATCACCTCTCATAACATTCATTTTAGACATTCAGGTACGATCATGCTACACCTTACATTACTCATGCATCATTCAAAGCATGCTTGAACTCATCAGACTTTGTACCAGATTTACATATTATTCTTAACAATATTACTCAATTATAGATATCTTTTAAATATCACTTACGTTACCTACTAACCTTTCATGATCTTGACATCACCTTTTGATTAATACCATAAACATCAAGGTATGAATAGTATCACACAATAGCTAGTTTAGAGACTCACCGAACAACCACGAAAATCAACTTGAACTCTCGATCTGATATCTAACAAGGAACAAGACACTACTTGACATGAAGTGATCACTGATAAATATCTATAATTTCATTTTCATCTTGAAGGGGAAAGAAGTATTGTTTTTGTTCCTTAAGATTCAGATAGCAATACTTTTTAAAAGAATGACAAACCATAACATAAAGTAAAAGTAAAGTAAAAGTCATCTCAAGAGTCTTCTCCTTCATTAGATATAAACTCTTTTCCCCCTTATTGTAGACTTTGAAAAGTGAGGATACTTACCTAACCTAAATCTCTTGATTTTCCTAAAAATATGGGGCAGGTTAAGAGAATCCAAGAAGATCTTTGTTACTATCTAACCAAACATTAGGAAGGTCTAATCAATCCCATTGACTCCTAAATAATCCCGTTATGAGAACTAACTAAATTGGTACTGGTATAACCGAGTATACTCTACCTTGGTGGTGACTCAAAGCATCGACAATGACGTTTAATTTACCCAGATGATAGTTTATTATCGTATCATAGTCTTTTAGCAATTCAAGCCACCTCCGTTGTTGTAGATTCAACTCTTTTTGAGTCATCAGGTATTTCAAACTTTTATAATATGTATGTCACGCCCCATATTTTATTTATTTTATTGCATTAGTTTATGATAGAAGGAATTAAATGGCCTAGTGGTTAAGTGTGTGAATTATTTCCAAAATGTCCCATGTTCAAGCCCCCACACTCCCACATTTTGTATTTAATTTTTGAAAATTCTAAGTGGGTCAAACCCCCTTTATCGTCCACCTTACTTGCCTTGTGGGAAAGGGTTCCTTTCTTTTTCTTTCTAGTCAACTTACCTTACAAAGCCCCCTTTTCACTTCTATGATCCACTTTTGATGCCTTCTCCCTATTGCCTTTTTCCTTTCCTTACCATATCTTGGCCAGCCATGCACCTAGACACATTTTTATTTTCATTTTTATTTCTCAAAGTTTCTCTCCTCTCTTCCTTTAGCCACCCCTCCTTATTGCTCCTCCCTTTTCTCCTATTTTCTTTTATTTTAACCACTCCTTATCTTTATTTCTCCTCCATTCCACCACCTCTAAAGGCCACTAAACCACCACCTCACCACCATCGCCGCGTCGTCAACCATAGCTAAATTCTCTAATTCTTCTTCTTTTCTCCTCTTCTCGTAACTGATTTCTCAAATCCCTAAATTCTGATATTTTCTATCTAGTTGTGAATTATCCTCTCTAATCAACTATCAGTGGAAATTGTTGAGCCCCTATTCCTTTGATAATATGTAAGTTTGGACAACCCCCTATCTACGATATTTTTTTGTTTATTTTTATATATATTTGATAAGGACAATACTGACCATTTGATTTATTGGATATTATGAAGTGCTATTCAAAAATCCTGGATCTGTACCCCCACTTTTGGAAGCGTGCAATTGTACAATCAATTACGTAAGTATTTCACCAAATCTTAAATTCAGGGTTATTCATTAAAAATACTTGTTCTAATACGGTATAAATTGTTTATATGTAAGGATTCAAGATTCGATCTCTTCCTTTAGAAGTTGGAAACTAGTCATTTCCATCGAATTTGTGAAATCAGGTGTGAGGATTTACCTTGATAAAATATATGATATTTTTTTCATTCGAGATAAATATATATATACAATGATTAAATAAAATTTTAATAAAATTTTTCAAAAGCGAAAATGGGCGAATACATTAAATATTCACATGGACTAATAAAATTAGATAAAAAGGAGGATTCTAAGTAAGTGATTTCGAAACTTCAGATCTGTGATGTGTAACACCCCTAACCCCTCTCCGTCGACGGTTTAGTGTCACAAGCATTACTAACGAATCAAACAATTAATTCAATCATAATCAACATATAAATTAACTAATAACATTATAATATGCAGGGGTAGGTCATGATAATCTAATACTTTCATGCTAGATTCTTATAAATTCGAATAATAAATTATGTTATGTATTTCTAAACTAGGTCTTCTACTGTCTACACTCTTATCACTATTTATCCCTTCTAAAATGTCAGAATTTGGATACATACAAGACTATTCCAATTATTAGCATCAGAGTATTAGTCCATACTCTATCTATGATTATATTTTTAAGTTATCTTCGATGATGTTAGTGGAATGCACTTAATTTAGGTTTGTTAATCCACCCTAATTTAGAGTAAAAGTTACTCTTACAACGCCTATTACAAATCTACGGGGCCCACAAAGTAATTTAAAAATAGGTAGGGACTAATTTGAAACAATTCTAGAAGTTTAGGAAATAATTACAAAAAATTTAACTACAGGGGCTACACAACCATGTGAGCAGCCCGTCTTTACAAATGGTGTCACTCGAATTTTCTTGCTTATTTATATCATCATCGTCAATGATAGCAGTAGACAAAGACTTCTTAATAGGCCCTGTGTCATACATACGTTCCTCGGCTTGGAAGGATGTTTTCTTAAATGAATAGGTTGGACATTTAGAGGCTTTGTGATCCTTTGCATTACACCACATGCACTTGCTAGCTCGTTCTCTTTGTTCTTCCATAAGTCATTTAAGCTCGCAAAAAATGTTATGTTTTTTGTACCAATGTCTTTCTTGACAAGTCCATGAACAATAGAAGGTTGAACAACATTGGGAACTTGTTTGTGTGGGTTTTTTACAAATGTGACATCTATGTTTTGCCAGAGGTTTATCATTGTTAGTTTCCATTCAAGCCAAAGTTTGACTAAAGTTTTGTTGAATCGCATAGTGATAAAGGACTTGATCTTGCGATATGTCAAACTTATTTTCCAAACGCTCTTGCACCTCTTTGAAATCTTTCCAAAGTTCATTGAACAGAACTATAAATTGGTCCATAGTAACCATGGATGGATTATGCTCCTCGTCCTTACTACGCGTATGTACCATCATTAGAGGCTGAAATAAAAAAAAATAAAAAAAATTGATCAAAGAAAATTAAACCTGACCGTTAAACACTTGCAATAAAAATAAACAACTCTAAGAGGAAAAAATTAAGATTTTTTTCACTTTTAACTTTTAAAGAATTATCAAACTTATAATATTGAAAAAGATGTGGGATCACTCTAAAAAAAGTTTGCCTAAGGCTCTAAAAAGTCAAAAAAAAACTTAACTCCAAAGGAAATAAGTTACAAGGAGAAAGAAGAGGCAACTCTTTTCATACCTATTAACAAAAGAAACGAAAATGTGCTAGAATGTGTAATAGAATAAGAAAAGCTAGAATCAAAGAAAATAAACTACCCAACGAAAACTTGAAACAATAGAAAACAACTTTGATTTTTTCATTCGAGGTGTTCTTGATTTCCAAAATTCAAAAATTTAACTTGAGTCTCCTCAAATAATGTAGATCTAATCTGGAAAAATTCAACCCACAAAATATTTTTTTCTTTTTCTTTTTGTATTTTTTTCACTTCTTTGATCACTTTTTTTTGTGGGAAATAGTTTTTTTATATTCTAGAGAGTGCCAAGAATCAATATGTAAAATTTTAAATTGTTTGGAAAATGTTTACCCATTTTATAGGTAAAAAGAAAAAAAACCCTAAAATTATATAAAAAATACTAAAAAATTTCTCTCTTTTTTTTTTTGTCAAATCGTTTGTTTCATATCTTTTGTTCTACCCAGCGGTGGTGCCAGCCTTCAAGCTGGCTATCGCCCGCCTTTTTCCCCTCCTATCAACCCTTTCTTTCCTTATTCTTCTTATTTATTACACATGTCTTCTCTCTTTTCAGTTTGCAATTCTATTTTATGGGTATCTTTGTTGTCTTCACAAGTTGTGATGGACATATGACAGTGCTTGTCATTCTTGACAACTCCACAGGCCACCAGTTGTTTTTCTTGGAAAGTTGGTGAGTTTTCATAAACTTCTTAATATATTTGAGAGTATTTCAGAATAATAAATCATTTCACAAGTTGTGTTGTCTTAAGTTTTATATGTTTTTTGTTTATTTTTTTCATTGTTTAACAAGTATTCAGTTTTAGGAGTTTTTGTTTGCTTTTGTAGCACGTTTTTTAGTCGTGCTTATGCATGGTTTTACAAGTGATTGTAGAGATGATTTTGTTGTTGTCCTCTCTAGTCTGGTGAATGCTTGATTCTTTTGTCAATTTTGACTCGCTACTTTGGACCATCTGGGCTGATTTCCTTATCGTATTAGGTGCTTGCAATCACTCTAGATACATCGTATAACATCCCAAAAATCAAGGGTTAGTAGAATCAAGTCTGAGAATCAAAAAAGAGTGGCCATGCCCTAATTTTTTAGATTATCTATGCATTTTTAGGAAATAAATTAGGTATTGGTTTATTGGTTAAGTGTTAGTGAAACGGTCCTTGAAACCCAAGTTCAAATCCCTTCTCTCTGCCTTAAACCCTAGTATGCGACATGCTTTGTTTTTAAAATAAATATTGAAAAATTATTTTAAGAATGACGAAGAATCCTAATGGTTAAAAGAAGTATGATAAAGCATGGAAATTAAATGAGGTTCCAAGTTCGATTCCTTTCCCTTGCAAAATAATTAAATTTCGCAAAATCCCTTTTTTTTATAATGTGTGTGCCATCCATACCCTTAAACCCTAAGTATAAATACAAATTTTTATTGTATTTTTTAGCCTTTAATTCAATTTTTCCCTACCCTAGCCGGTCACCCTCTTCTTCTTCTCTTTTCTCTTCAATTTTCATTCTTTCTCCCATTGTTGTTGTCGCCTACACCTCCCATTTTACCAGAATGTAATAGCTCGTTTTTAGTAAAATCAGAACATTGGTTTTGGGACCACAAATCTGATGTCAAAATAATTATTTTTTTATTATTTTAATGTTTACTGTATTGTATCATGTTGGTATGAAAATTTTGTTAAGAAATTTTATCGTTTAATTGGTCAATTTGAGAAAAAAGACTAAATCGCGTAAAATGCAAAAGTGTTGTTCTATTAGTTAAAGGTATTCAATAGCTATAGAACCATAAAGCTAAAGTCCTTATGTTGTAATTACTCCATTAATAAAGTTAATGGAAAAATATGAACATCATTAATGTGACTAAGTAAGATTATATAAGTAATGTAATTAGTAAATAATTAAAATAGGTAAAACAAAACCAAATTATTTCATTCATCATCTTCTAACCGAAATTCTAGGGCAAATAAACACCATTTTTAGGATTTCAAATTGCTAATTAATGTAGGGTTTTTGTTCCGCTTTTACTGTTTTCTATGTTTTTGAGATCGTTGCAACTAGTACTAGCTAGCCTAGGGACTATTTTGCAAAATTCTTAGAGATTTTGAATGATGCCATTGATGAATACATGTATATTTTGAAGTTTCTTGATAGATTATGAATGCTTGTTGATAGATAAACAAGTTTTGTTAAGTGATTTTTAGTAAAAATGCAAAATAGGGATTAAATTAAGAGAAGTGTAAAGTTAGTTGTTAAAATGTGAAATAAATGAAAATTATGGGCTAATAGGGTCATTATGGTATTTCGGCTAGCATGGGTCTGTTGTGAAATTTCATTAATTTGTGATTTTATGAAATAAGGACTAAATTGTAACAAATGTGAAATATGTGGGGCAGAAGTGTAAAAATAACTTAAAGTATGTTTTGGACTAAATTGAATGAATAATTGATTAAATAAGTTAATTTTGATTATTTATAGATCAAGAAAAAAGAGGAATTCAGACTTAGATTGGGGAAAAAGCAAAGTAATTGAATAGTCAGTCCATTCTGTTATTTCTGTATACTAGGTAAGTTCATATAATTGAACTTAAATGTGTATCTATTTATTTAATGGATGAAATTGAGATAGTATTTATTATAATAGATAAATGTGGAGATATTAGATTAAATGTAACGTTAAAGTAAACGAGATGTTGAATAAGACCATAGTTGGGCTATGGTAAATCGGATAATAATACCATAACCGGGTTATGGCATGTGAATGTAAGATAATGACAGGGCCTTTGCCATGTATGTGTAAGACCATAGTTGGACTATGGCATCGAAAAATCGAAGTATTTGAACTGTAAGCATTTATAATATCAAAGTGATTTGGCAAGATAGAGTTGGTGATAAATAGATATGTATCGGTACAGGTATGTACTAAAATCTATACATGTAACGAGATAGAAGAAGTGAGGATTTATGAGTTACAATGTGGTTAAACTTTATGTCAGGTCATTGTTTGATGTTTTAAATATTAATTATGTTCTCCATTTTGAAATGTTAATAAATGTTGTGATTATTTCATATTTACATACAAACTTACTAAGCTTTATAGCTTACTTTGTGTAATTTTTGATTTTTTATAGTTTTACGTAGCTAGCTCGAATCTGCGGATCATTAGAGACTTCATCGCACTATTGGACATCTATTAGGTACTTTTAATTTGTGTAAATATAGTATATGGCATGTATAGGCTTGTGTCATTTTGGTATGTTTGATGAACATGTAATTAGGCCATTTGAGTTGGCTTGTGATGATGAATTTGTTAATGTATAAAGATGTGTAAATGGCTTTGTTTTGAGTTAGGTAATTGACCTACATTGAGTAAATGAGGTTGAATTAATAATGCATGTTTGGAATGGTTTAACTAAACGAAATATATATGTGAATTGTGTATAGTAAGGCAAGTTGAATTAATAGGTATTTGAATAGGTAAATGGCATTGAATTAAATATTGAATTGGTTGATGACTTTTGGCTGCATATTTGTGTTTTAAAATGGTACCAATTGATCTTGTATAAGGATGTGCAAAATGGATGGCAAAATGGCTTGGTAAATGGCCTATTTTTGTCCACACGGGCAGAGACACGGGCGTGTGTCTTAGCCATGTGTGACACACAGTCATGTTACACGGTCGTGCGTCCCCTAGTGTTGAAATTGAATTGAAGTCAGTATGCTCCACACGGTCTCACAAATGGGTGTTTGACTGGCCGTGTGGTACAAGTCAGTATACCCTCGAATTTTCACATGGCTTGGCATACGGGCGTGTCATCGGCCGTGTGATACAAGTCAGTATGTATGCCCTATTTCCACACAGCCTGAGACACAGACGTGCCTGAAGCCGTGTGAGGCACACGGCCTGTTCACACGGGTGTGTGACCCTTGTATGACTGAAATTTTTTTAAGTTTCCAAACTTTTTCATATGTTATCGGTTTAGTCCTGAACCACTTCTAAAGCATGTTTAAGGCCTTGTAGGCCCATATGGGACAATGTGATTTTGTTGAATGATTTAAGAGAATGAATGCTTTATGTTTCATAAATATATGTTATATGTTGTGAATTGATCGGTAATACCGCGTAAACCTAGTCCGATGGCAGATATGGGTTTGGGGTGTTACATTTATTGGTATCAGACCTACGGTTTAGTCTATTTTCAGACTAACGTAGAGTATGTGAGAGTCTAGCTATACATGCCATATATAACCTGTGATTGTATGATGAATCCTGACATTATAAACTGTGTTTTCATATAGTAATGGATCCCAAATGAGTTGTAGCAGATGATGTTGAGAGTAATGCGCTAGCTCCCGCTCAAGGGACAGCACCTTCTGAATCTAGATCCGTGTTGAGTAGTCACAGAGGTGAGGCTAAAGCAGCCTTTTTCCAGGTGATGAATGAGTGTTTCACTCAATATGTTTGGACAAATCTGACTACTCAACAACCTCCACCCCCACCAAATCCTCAATCAATCCCCATAGTTCCTCAAGTTATTGATCCAATACGATTGAATAAGCCACCAGTCGATAAAATTTGTAAGCATGGGGCTGAAGAGTTCAGGGCTAATGTTGATGATGATCTTGAAAGAGCCAAGTTTTGGCTTAAAAATACGATTCGGGTGTTTGATGAACTTTCTTGCACACCGGCTGAATGTTTAAAGTATGATATATTTTTTTTGAGGGACATTGCATACCAGTGGTGGAATACATTAATATCTGTGGTGCTAAGAGAGAGTCACTTGGGAGTTCTTTCAGACCAAGTTTCGAAAAAAGAAAATTAGTCAACGGTTTCTAGATCAAAAGCATAAAGAGTTTTTAGAATTGAAACAAGGCCGCATGATTGTAACCGGGTACAAGAGAGAATTTGTACGATTAAGTAAATATGCTCGAGAGTATGTTTCGACTGAAGAGATAATGTGCAAGCGGTTTGTTGACAACTAAGATATTAAACTTCTGCTCAGAATATTGGATTTAAAGGAATTTATTGTATTAGTTGAGCGTGCTTTTAAAGCTAAAGAATTGGGCAAAGAAAAGAGAAAGGCTGATTCTGTAGCTAGAGATTTAAGAAAGAGATCAATGAATAAACCCTATCACTCTTCATGAAAGAAATTCAAGATTAATATAGTCGATCAAATGTGTTAGTGGAGTACTCTAATAGAGATTGTGGGAAGAAATTTATGGGTTCAAAAACTCCAACCGTATCAATGGCAAGTGTGGATAATGCTAGACTGAATAAACCTAAATGTGGACGATGCGAAAAATGACATTTTAGAGAGTGTAAAGTAAATGATAAAGCTTGTTTTAGATATGGTTCGCACGAACACTCCATTCAGGATTGTCCTGAATTAGATGAGAAAAATAAATCACAGAGTGTAAGACAAAGCAACACAACTGCAAGAGGAAGACCATGTCATAATGCTAGAAATGTGAGTGGTAGTAGAGGTGCAACACAAGATGCTGTTGAGAGATTAGAGGTTATAGCACCTGCCAGAACCTATGCTATTCACGCTCGTGAAGAAGCGTCATCTCCATATGTTATTACTGGTACATTCTCACTTTATGACACTGATGTAATTACATTGATAGATCTCGGATCAAGTCATTCATATATATGTGTGAACTTAATGTCTAGTAAGAATTTACTTGTTGATTCTACTAAGTTTGTAATAAAAGTGTCGAACCACTTAGGCAAATATGTCCTGGTTGACAAAGTTTTCAAGAATTTTTCGTTAATGATTCGGGCTTACTATTTTATGGGTGATTTGATGTTCTTACCATTTGACGAGTTTGATGATATTCAGTGTATGGATTGGTTGACGTTGCATGATGCAGTAGTAAATTGTAGATGAAAGACAATTGAGTTGAAATGTCATAATAATGAAACTCTCCGAATCGAATGAAATGATTTGAAGGGTTTACCATTTGTAATCTCGTCGATGTTAGCTTTGAAATATGTGAAAAAGGGATGCAATGCATATCTTGCTTATGTACATGATACAAAAGTGCCAAAAACAATGATTGAATCAGTACAAGTTGTTTGCGATAACCAAATGTGTTTCTAGAAGAGTTACCAGGTTTTCCACTGATCAAAGAGGTTGAATTTGCTATTGATTTAGTACCGGGAACTTCACCAATATTGATAGCTCTATACAGAATGGCTCCGAAAAAGTTAAAAGAGTTGAAAGCTTAGTTGCAAGAATTAACTGATAGAGGATTTGCAAGACCGAGTTTCTCAACCTGGGGTGCACCAATGTTGTTTGTAAAGAAAAAGGATGGTTCTATGAGAATGTGTGTAGACTATCGACAACTCAACAAAGTTACAATCAAGAACAAATATCCTCTACCGAGAATTGATATTTATTTGATCAGTTGAAAGGTGCAACAGTGTTTTCAAAGATTGATTTGAGATCTGGTTATTATCAGTTGTGAGTTAAAGACTCAGATGTTCCGAAGATAGCATTCAAAATGAGATACAGACATTATGAATTCCCTTTTATGCCTTTTGGATTGACTGATGCTCCTGCCATTTTTATGGATTTGATGAATCAAATTTTCGGACCGTATTTAGAAAAATTCATGGTTGCATTTATTGATGGTATTCTGATTTACTCTCATGATGAATCTGAGCATGCCGAGCATTTGAGAATCATCTTACAAACTTTGAGAGATAAGTAGTTATTTGCAAAGTTTAGAAAATGTGAGTTTTGGCTACGAGAGGTCAGTTTTCTGGGACATATAGTTTCAGCCAAGGGTATCCGAGTTGACCTTAGCAAAATTTCTGTGATTATAGATTGGAAGCCTCCGAGAAATGTTTCTAAAGTCTGTTGTTTTCTAGTACTAGCTTGATATTGTAGACTATTTGTGAAAAGCTTTTCGATGATTGTGACTTCAATGACACGATTGCTGCAAAAAGATGTTAAATTTGACTAGTCAGAAAAGTGTTAGCAGAGCTTTGAGTAGTTGAAAGCATTATTGACAGAGGCACCAGTGTTAGTTTAGCCTAAGTCGGGTAAAAAATTCATTGTTTTTAGTGATCCATCGTTAAATGGCCTAGGTTATGTTTTGATGCAGGAAGTCAAAGTTGTAGCTTATGCCTTAAGATAGTTGAAGCTGCACAAAAAGAATTATCTGATGCACGATATAGAGTTAGCCGAGATACTAATCACATTGAAAATTTGGCCTCATTACTTGTTTAGTGAGAAATGCCATATTTATACTAACCACAAAAGCTTGAAATATCTGATGACTTAGAAAGATTTGAATTTACGACAGCGGAGATGGTTAGAATTGCTAAAAGATTATGACTTAGTGATTGACTATCATCCAGGGAAAGCAAACGTAACTGCTGATGCTTTGAGTCGAAAGTCCTTATTTGCTTTTCATGCTTTGAACACACAATTTTGTCTGACGATGATTCAATAGTAGCCGAGTTGCAAGCGAGACCGTTATTTCTACAGCAGATTTGTGAGGCTCAAAAATTTGATAATGAATTGTAAGCAAAACAAGCTTAGTGTAAGTTGACTTCTGATTCAGAGTTTCAAATAGGGCCTGATGACTGTTTGATGTTTCGTGATAGAATATATATACGAAGAAATTTTGAGCTCATTCGGAAGATTCTAAATAAAGCACACAGTAGTTGTTTATCAGTACATCTGGGAAGCACGAAAATGTATAACGATTTGAAACAACTTTATTGGTGGCACGGCATGAAACGAGATATGTAACAGCCCGATTTTGGGCCTAGGGTCAATAAATTATTTTAATATTATTTTATGTGTTATAGCATGATTATATAAGTGCATGAAAATTTTGGTAAGTTAATTTTAGTGTTTGTGAGCTTAATTGTGAAAAAAGACTAAATTGCATAAAGGGAAAAAGTTTTGTTTTACTATCCAAATATGTTAAATAACTAGGGAACCAAAATTGGAGGTCTTTAAAGTGCAAATAGGCCCTTTTAGGGAGTGATGACCGGCCATAGGAACAAAAAAATTTGAAAAGTCAAAGGTTGGTGGCATCAAATGACATTTTTGGTAATAAAATAATAAAAGGAAAAAGGTTATCATCTTTTTTATTTCTTCTTCTTCAACCACCGAAAATGGCAGCAAACATGCGGGTTTTGAAGCTCAAATTTTCAGCAACTGAAATCCTTTGCTCGTAAGTGAAATTTGTGGTTGTTTTTGTTGATTTTTGTATTTTTAGAACCCTTGTGGCTTAATATAGCTAATGGGGGGATTATTTTGCAAATGATTGAAAGTCTAGGGTTTTGCAATGAGAGTATTTATGTTGTTTGCTGAATTTTTATGGAAGAAAATGAGTCTTGTTTGTGTAATAAACAACTTTTGTGAATGGATTTTCATGAAAACACCTAAAAGGGGCATTTTTGTGAGGTTTATAAAATAGGTTGTAAATGTGTGAAATAATTGGAATTCCGAGCTGCTTCTAGTATAAAAAGAATTCAGCTAGGTTTGGTTAGGGAGAAAATTCGGTGAAAATCGATTTATGAGCCTAGGTGTAAAATCGTAATTTTTTGAAAGTCTAGGGGCAAAATGATCATTTTTCCAGAGTATAAATTATGGAATGTATTGGTTAATACGATGATTAATGTAGTGGATTTTTTATTTTAGATCAAGAAAAACGAGATTCAGGCTTAAATAGGGAAAATACGAGATTATGGACTAAAATGAAATAATTAGCCGTGCTCGGATTCGAGGTAAGTTTGTGTGTTAATAATAATACAATGTTATGTTTGAATTGTAATTCTTTACTATTATTGCATAAATTGTATGATTGAATACATTGGAAAAGTTGATGGAATGGTGTACATGATGTGGAAATATGACATGGAAGAATGTTACATGAAATGCAAGAAAACGATGATATATGAAAAGTGATATAGAAAATAGGTGATATATATATTTAAATGTTTTATTGTTATCATGTATCATAATCTTACTTGTTAACACGAAAGTATAAATAATGTGATATAAGAGTAACCTACATTATGAGCAAGTGCGACGATATTGAGTTTGATATGAAATCCCGTTGAACCTTAGGAATAGTATTGGATACGAAGGAATATATCATGAGAAACTATGTAGTCTGAGCTCATGAGTTGTGTCTGAGTTCATGAGATAAATGTTATATGTAATGTGGGTCCGGGTACTGACTTCATGACCAAACCCATGAGTAACTCCTTGAGCGAGCATTTCATGTCAACGCTGTATGGGTCCAGGTGCTGGCTTTGTGTATAGACCCGTGAGTAGCTCAATGAGCAGGTGTTACATGAGAGTGCTATGGGGTCCAGGTACTAACTGATGAATAGGCCCGTGAGTAGCTCAAAATGCGAGCATTACATATATGAGGTAGCTCTGGCTTCTTACATGGCACTTAGGTGCAAACTTCTCGTGTATCTAATAGTATTTCGAGTGTTATATGAAAGTCTCAACGAGAGCATGTTAAAGAGGTATGGTTATATGATATATTACGATGAGTATCAGTATGTACACTAAGCTTATGGCTATTAAGACTTCGAAATGTTGAGACATCGGTGAGCTAAGATGTATAAATTATGATTATAAATTTTGTTACAATATCATGTTAACTTATATTGTGCATTTGAACATGGAATGCATGAAATGGTGAGTTCATGATTATTCGAAAGTGAACTTATGATAGTTATCATTATATTGCACCAAAATAGTGTTGGACAATAGCAGTTGTGTGCAGGGGCGAAGCCAGGGGGCTGGCATGGGGCTCGTCCCCCCCCCCTAAAATGTAAAATTGCATTTTAGGCCCTTAAAATTTTTTAAAAATTTTAAATTAGTAAAGGTAAAATTGCACTTTGACCCCCTTAAAATTATAAAAATTCGATTTAATCCTTTACAAATTATAAAAATATAAACTATAAAAAATTAAAATTTTCTCCAGCCCCCTGAAAAAAAAAATTTTGGCTTCGCCCCTGGTTGTATGACTTTGAAAATCCACCAAAAATTGTGGAAATTGATTTAGAGGCTGAATAAAATATGAAATTAAATCTTAATGAGTGTCGTTTTACATAGAAGAAACGGCGTAAGCAAAAGAGTTTCATATTATGAAATATTTAAATTGCTGTAAGGCAGAGTTAGAATGATTTCGAAATACCCTATTTTGATTTGAGAAAATCATTGGAAATTGTAAAAAAATAGTTATGGGTTATAATTTATATTCTTAGAATTCTTAATGAGTCTATTTTCAAGAGAAATAGATGGGAACATCATTCGAGTCCCGTATTATGAGATAATTAATTTTTAGTGAAGAGGGGTTGGAACTGTCAGACTGCAAAAAAGGGGTAAATTTAAGAAATAAACTATACTTATTTTCTAGACCAAAAATTATAAAAATTTTATGGTAAGACGATATATGAGTCTAGTTTCATGGAAAATTATAGGATCTTAGTTTGGAGTTCTGTAGCTCTAGATATAAATAATTTAGTAACTATGACTCAAGAAAATAGCTTAACTAGGACATAAGTAAAAATGCAAATAGGGTTGTATTACCTTGAGAAACAAGTTGATAAATTGCTTATTATTTTCATACGGTCTTACTAAACTATAAAACTTACCCTCTCCTTTCCATTTCTTTTAGTGTTGTCAGGTTAGCTCGGGGTTGGAGATCGTCAGAGGCAGTATCACACTATCAAGCCATCGCTTTTGGGGTATTGATGAATCTTTAATGTCTTCAAGTGAATGGCATGTATAGGGACTTAGTTATTGATACGTGTTCTTATGATTTGTCCAAGACGTTGGCTTATATTAGTACATTGTATATAGCCATGAGATATGGCTTATGATGGTCATGGCTTGTAAGCCTATTTATCCAAGCCAAGTATTAATGCCTTGTGATGTGGTCATGTGATTATATTTGTTTGATATGAATGGTTAGTATTATGGTATGCGTGTTTGATGAATGTCTTATGACCAAACGAAGTGGTTATCATCAGAAAATAAAAGTGTGATATGGCAATAAGTCAATAATGCTTGAACATGAAATTGGTGTGGAATGACTTAGGCAAGCATGGTATAAGTGTATAAGTGATAATCAAAATGACATGTTCAATTGATTGTGAATTGGTGTGTTTAGACTTGGTATAAAATGAGTAAGCAAAACACATGTATGGTGACATATGAATATTACAATTAATTCTTAATGAAGGATGCTTAATCATGTACTTGATGCTACATTATATGTGTCTATAATGTATTTAAGTATGTGAGGTATTAACGGTAACAAAAAGGCTTGGAAAATAGCCTAAATGCTAGCCACATGGGTCGAGACACGGCTATGTGTCTCAGTCGTGTGGAGGAAACGGACTAGCACACGAGCGTGTGGCCTGGCCGTGTTGTTCAATTCATTTTGCTGACGTCATAAACAGAGAGTTACACGGCCTGAGGACACGGTGTGTTGAAGACAGGCATATGTGTCCCTGTGTCCACACGGGCGTGTGACCCTGTTTCTTGAAAATTTTTCTAAGTTTTCCCAAAGCTTTCCAAAGTTCTCGGTTTAGTCCCAAACTACCTTTAATGCATGTTTAGAGCCTTGGTAGCTCATGCCAGGGACATTATGCATGCGATTGAATGTTTTTAATTTAAAAGAAATTTATGGCCTGGTTTTGTAAAATGGTGTACGTTTAAGTCCAGTAACACCTCGAACCCTGTCCCGGCATCAGATACGAGTAAGGGGTGTTACAAGATATCTCAGAATTTGTTTCGAAATGTTTGATTTGTTGGCAAGTCAAAGCTGAGCATCAAGTACCATCAAGTTTATTACAGCCTATTATGATTCTTGAGTGGAAGTGGGATAGAGTAACAATGGATTTTGTATCGGGTTTGCCCTTATCTCCAAAAACAAAAGATGCGATCAGGGTTGTTGTTGATAGATTGACGAAGTCAACTCATTTTATTCTGGTACGTACAGATTTCTTGCTTGATAAATTAGCTGAGTTGTCTATTTTCAAAATTATGAGATTACATGGTGTTCCCCTATCTATTGTTTCGGATAGAGATCCGAGATTCACTTTGCGATTTTGGAGGAAATTACAAGAAGCTTTAGGTACAAAGCTACATTTCAACACCGCGTTTCACCTGCAATCGGATGGTCAATCTGAACTAGTTATTTAGATACTTGAGGATATGTTGCGTTGTTGCATTCTTGAGTTTGAAGGTAGCTGGGAGAAATATCTACCACTAATTAAATTTGCTTACAATAATAGCTTCCAATAGAGTATAAATAAGGCACCTTACTAAGATCTACACGGTCGTAAATGTCGAACACCATTATACTGGAGTGAACTCAGCGAAAATAAGATTCATAGGGTTGATCTGATCAGAGAGACTAAAGAAAAAGTGAAAGTAATCTGCGATAGTTTGAAAGTAGCTTCGGATTGACAAAAATCGTATGTAGACTTGAAACGGAAAGATATTGAGTTCTAGATCGGGGACAAAGTGTTTTTGAAATTGTCGCAGTGGAAAAAGATATTGCAGTTTGGTCGGAAAGGGAAATTGAGTATGAGATTACTGAACGAGTTAGGCCAGTGGCAGATTGACTATCTTTACCACCTGACTTAGAGAAAATACATAATTATTTTCACGTATCGATGCTATGAAGATATCGATCCGACCTTTCACATGTCATTTCCCCAACCAAGGTTGATATTCAGTCTGATATGTCATACTAAGAAATTAGAGAATAGCATTAGTGAAAGTATTATGGCATCGACACAGGATTGAAGAAGCTACACGGGAACCCGAGGATGCTATGAGAAAACAATACCCGAACCTATTCACTGGTAAGATTTTCGGGGACGAAAATCCCTAAGGGGAGAGAGTTGTAACAGCCCGTTTTTAGTCAAATCAGAATAGTAGTTTTGGAAACACAAATTTGAGGTAAAAATAATTATTTTATTATTATTTTAATGTTTACAATATGATATCATGTTGGTGTGAAAATTTCGTTAAGAAATTTTATTGTTTAATTGTTAAATTTGAGAAAAAGGACTAAATCGCGTAAAATGTAAAAGTGTTGTTCTATTAGTTAAAGGTATTCAATAGCTATAAAACCATAAAGTTAAGGTCCTTATGTTGTAATTATTCCATTAATAAAGGTAATGGACAAATATGGACATCATTAATGTGGCTAAGTAAGGTTATATAAGTAATTTAATTAGTAAATAATTAAAATAGGTAAAACAAAACCGAATTATTTCATTCAGCATTTCTAGCTGAAATTCTAAGGAAAAGAAACACCATTTTTAAGCTTTCAAATTTGTCCAAGCTTGGATTGCTAATTAAGGTATGGTTTTTGTACCGTTTTTAATGATTTCTATGTTTTTGAGATCGTTGCAACTAGTACTAGCTAGCCTAGGGACTATTTTGCAAAATTGTTAAAGATTTTGAATGATGCCATTGATGAATACATGTATATTTTGAATTTTCTTGATAGATTATGAATGCTTGTTGATAGATATACAAGTTTTGTTAAGTGATTTATAGTAAAAATGCAAAATAGGGATTAAAGTGAGAAAAGTGTAAAGTTAGTGGTTAAAATGTGAAATAAATGAAAATTATGGGCTGTTAGGGGCAATATGGTAATTCGGCTAGCATGGGTCTATTGTGAATTTTCATTAATTTGTGATTTTATGGAATAAGGACTGAATTGTGACAAATGTGAAATATGTGGGCCAAAAGTGTAAAAATGACTTAAAGTATGTTTTAGACTAAATTGAATGAATAATTGTTTAAATAAGTTAATTTTGATTATTTATAGATCAAGAAAAGAGGAATTCGGACTTAGATCAAGGAAAAAGCAAAGTAATTGAATAGTCGGTCCGTTCCGTTATTTCAGTATACGAGATAAGTTCGTATAATTGAACTGAAATGTGTATCTATTTATTTGATGGATGAAGTTGAGATAGTATAAAATAGATAAATATAGAGATATTAAATTTAATGTACGGTTAAAGTAAACGAGTTGCTAAATAAGACTATAGTCGGGCTATTGCAAATCGAATAATAAGGCCATAACTGGGTTATAGCATGTGAATGTAAAACCACGGCAGGGCCTTGGCAATGTATGTGTAATACCATAGTTGGGCATTGAAAAATCGAAGTATTCGAATCGTAAGCATTTATAAGCTCAAAGTGATTTGGCAAGAAAGAGTTAGTGATAAATAGATATGTATCGGTACAGGTATGTACTGAAAACTATACATGTAACGAGATAGAAGAAGTGAGGATTTATGAGTTACGATATGGTTAAACTATATGTTAGCTCATTGATTGATGTTTTAAATATTAATTATGTTATCCATTTTGAAATGTTAATGAATGTTGTGATTATTTCAAATTTACATACGAATTTACTAAGTTTTACAGCTTACTTTCTTTAATTTTCAAAGTTTTATAGTTTTACGATGCTAGCTCAGATCTGTGGATCGTCAGAGACTTTATCGCACTATTGAACATCTATTTGGTACTTCTAAGTTGTGTAAATATAGTATATGGCATGCATAGGCTTGTGTCATTTTGGTATGTTTGATGAACAGTAATTAGGCCATTTGAGTTGGTCTGTGATGATAAATTTGTTAATGTATAAAGATATGTAAATGGCTTTGTTTTGAGTTAGGTAATTGACCTATATTGAGTAAATGAGGTTGAATTTATAATTCATGTTTGGAATGGTTTAACTAAATGAAATATATATGTGAATTATGTATAGTAAGGCAAGTTGAATTAATAGGTATTTGAATAGGTAAATGGCATTGAATTGAGTATTGAATTGGTTGAAATGGATATAGTATGATTGTGTATTGGTTGCTGACTTTTGGCTGCATATTTGTGTTTTAAAAGGGTACCAATTGATCTTGTATAGGTATGTGCAAAATAGGTTGCAAAATGGCTTGGTAAATGGCCTATTTTTGTCTACATGGGTAGAGACACGGGTGTGTGTCTCAGCCGTGTGTGACACACGGTCATGTTATGCGGCTGTATGTCCCCTGGTGTTGAAATTGAATTTAAGTCACTATGCTCCACACGGTCTCATACAAGGGCGCGCGATTGGCCGTGTGGTATAAGTTAGTATGCCCTCCAGTTTTCACACGGCCAGGCACACGGGCGTGTCCTTGACCGTGTGATACAAGTCAATATGCATGCCTTGTTTCCACACGACCTGAGACATGGGCGTGTTTGGAGCCGTGTGAGGCACACTGCCTATTCACACGGACGTGTGAGCCTTGTATGACTAAAATTTTTCTAAGTTTCCAAAAATTTTCATATGTTATCGGTTTAGTCCTGAACTACTTCTGAAGCATGTTTGAGGCCTCGTAGGCCCTTATAAGGGACAATGTGATTGTGTTGAATGATTTATGAGAATGAATGTTTTATGTTTGATAAATATATGCTATATGTTGTGAATTGATCAGTAATACCTTGTAACCTTACTTCGGCAATGGAGACAGGCTTGGGATGTTACATTGAACCCCAATATCAATCTCGAACATAGCCACGAAAGTGTCATTGCTATTTTTGTCAACTAGATTGGGCAAGATCTCTTTTCTCTTCAATTTTTTATTAATCTTGTCAATTAAGAACTAAAATTTACATATCTTTAATTTTAGGGATTTAAAATAATTTCAAAGGTATTTTTCTAGATTTTAATGAGATCTCAAACCATTTTAAAATTCAACCCCAATCAAACCATTTTAAAATTCAACCCCAATTTTGGTCACCATGGGTGGTGGTACGTGTGCCTATGTCCAAGAAAGGGGGCAATTTTGTTTCTTGGGTCTTGCCCATATTTGTTCCAGCATTAAATTGTGTTCTTGATCCCCCCTAATCAGCCTTTAATCACATGTCAATTGGGGAGAGACAATCTTGATCAATTAGCCAATCGGATCCCACAAATCGTGAACCATAAGTGCAACTTAGGATAACTAGTTTGTTATTTTGACATAGTTGTTGGGTAAAGGTTATGGATTGATTAAATTAGGGATTTTAATCAGTATTAGCTACTGATTTTCTAGTATAAATTGTGTAGATGGTGACCCAAACGCCCCAAATCATCCATAAAGGTGAAGAACGATTGTACGTACGGTTCACATCGATACCGTGTAAGGAATCTAACTAGTTTGGATTCATAAAATAGTTATAATTTCAACGATTAGTTTGAGCTAATAAGAGGGTGTTTGGGTGCAGGTTTAATGTTAAATTGATTGAATTTATACTGCATTTTGGTTTAGGTTCGTTTAAGGACTTATTAAGGAAAATTGAAAGATTTGCTAGTGTGCTGCGAGGAAGCGAAAAATAAGGTGTGGGTCCTAAACTCATAAAATAGTTTGAAAATGTTAAATATCATGTTATATTTGATAAATTAGCTTGCTGATTGGATTGGCTTAATAGCTAAATTATTGATTTTGTGAGTGGTCGAACCAGGTATGTTCGAGCCTTAAAAGATTGACATGTTGGCAAAATTGCTAGTTTGATAGTATGAATGTTTGATTGAGTTTGTAATTGCATATTTAAATTGTAACACCCCAAACCCGTGACCGTCACCGGATTTGAACACGTGGTGTTATCGGGCTTACTTCCCTTATTACTCTTTTTGAAACATTTGTTTTCTGTTCGAGCAAAGCTAGCTAAGCTGCGTCCTTTGTCGCTTTTAAAAATCATATCTCGAGTTTCAAAACTCAGAAACTGATTCCGTAAATTTTCCCTGAATTTCTACTCATATATCCATCCATGGATTTATTTCTAGAATTTTTGGTCAGGCCAATTGGTACAGTTTATTAGTTAAAGTCACCCATGTTACAGGGGTCGACTACACTGACCTTCGCGCGTTACAACTTGAATATCTCTCTGTACAGGGCTCTAATACTGGTGCCGTTTGTTTCTAATGAAACTAGACTCAAAATGGAATCTGTACATATAAGGAATGACTTCTAATTCTTTCTGGATAATTTATAGTAAATTTTCAAAGTTGAGACAGGGGATCCAGAAACCGTTCGCCCTGTCTCACGAGAACTTTAATATCTCTCAAGATATCGCTCATATGGTCGTTTCATCCATATGAAAATAGATTCATCAAGGTTCAATTTCATAATTTATTCACTATTTAATTCTACTTCTACTATTTTTAGTGATTTTTCAATCTCATATCATCTTGCTGTCTGTCATAGCCATTCGCAGAGACTATGCCAATTTCATGAATCTTTCCTTGACCTTACTAATCATCCATCATACATGACACAAATTATGGCCACCTTATCAAAATTAAAGTTTCTAAGACTCGTGGCTATAGGTTCTAGCATCCCACTCAACGACCACATAGGCCATTTTCACATGGCTTAAAGTTTACAACCCACAATTCAACAAAACATAATAGCCTATACATGCCAAATGTTCTCCTAGTTCAACTATGAAGACAATACCAAAAGATTTCCAGCGGTGTGATGACTTCAACGACGGTTCGAGAAACGCATAAACAATACGAGTCCAAGAGACCTAAAAGGGGTGACAAGAAAACACCGAGTGAGTTTATAACTCAGTAAGTCATAAGCATTCAACCACCATCCATTAATAAAGTTATCACAACATGAAACAATAAACGAGGCTAGGTACTCATCCATACCGAAACTATACCATAATTCCTCGGACCTTTCGATTCAATCTCATACCAAGTCATACATCCACATTTCATATTCTACACAATAAGATATTTGAGGCATTTTCACACACTAACTCATTTTCACCACAATCACACAATTGCAATCATCACATAGATTTAAAGCTTACCAAGCTCAACCCCGAGCATGAACACATTGCCTATTCGTCATGAGCTCAAGGTACTTACCCGATCCGCTGCCCATACTCAACTCGATGGAGACACACCCTCCATATAATAGTTCGATCGGAGATATATATATATATATATAGAGTACGCACACACAGTGCTTAATACTCGATTTCGCACACTTAGTGCCATGCGATTTAAGCCCGCACACACAGTGCCATACCCTTCGAGCTCGCACACCCAGTGCCGTCTATTTCCAGCATGCACACTTAGTGCCATATATTTCCAGCATGCACACTTAGTGCCAATCTCGTCACCGTACACACGTATTGCCCGCACACTTAGTGCCGAAAGCAAACTTTCTACACATTTCACTATTTCTTTTACATTCAACAAATGTCATCATTCCATACACATACATTTTCATTTATATATATATATCATCCCATTAAACACAATTGCATAGATTTTACAATCATTTAAGCAATATCAAATATGTGCTTGATGACTTACCTCGTGTTGGGTAAAATAGTTCCAAGTAGGCTACTCGATGACCTTCATCTTTCCCTTGCTTGATTCTCCTTCTTTGACTCCTTGAGCTTGATCAATAAATAAACTAGTTTAACCATCTTGCTAAACATTCATAATTCAACTACACATGCATATGTATGCTTGTATATTCGCAACCATTCTTACTAATCACCCATTTGGTCGATTATACACATAACCGAATATGCACCAAAACTTGATTCAACATCACCTACATACTCACCCTAATGGCCGAATATACTTGCAATTTTTACAAACATTCTCCAACAATTTATTCTTTAAACAAACACATTTATCATTTACTTCATAACCAAAACATCATGTGCAACATATATACACACATAGGTGCAAGGCCAAATTTCAAGGTGTCCATAACCATCCAAAACACAAATTTTAACTATCATGCAAGAAGCATAAACCATGCTCATGAGCATACCATGGCCGAATACCTCACACACCATACCCCTTTTAAATTTTTGGTCATGGTTAAACAAAGGACTCAATGCCCTACTCAAGAATACTAAAAAGAAATTTCAAGAGTAGTCAATCCATCATTACATACATCATTAGCAAGCTTCACATTTAGCATGCAATGGCCTCAACACAATATCAACCTTGGCCAAAGACCATTTCCATGGCATAACAAGGATTTGAACCATGGCTAACATGAACATCAAGTTAGCAACTAAAACATGCATGAATCTCATGACACAACCTCATACATACCTTAATCTTGATGCAAGTATAGCCAAATCTCCTTCTAGATCTCTTCTAAACCAAGAAATGGAGCAAAATCCTTCCTTTTCCCTTAGTATTTTCGGCCAAAGAATTTAGAATGGATGAACAAATTTTTTCTCCTTTCTTTTCCTCTACTCACGGCAACAAGGGGGGGCATCCATGCTCATTTTTTTTTGTTCATTTCTTTAATGCTAGTCTTTATTTTATGACTTCCTACATACACCACTAGCAAAACATGTTGGAAACATGTTCCCTTGCCCATAACCTTGTCATGGCCACTCCTCCTTAGGAAGTGGATTATTTGACATGCAACTCCACCTTTTGTTAACATGCACTAATAAGCCATTTAAAATTAGCCTATCATATTTCCCCATGTTTCACATTGATCCCTATTTAATAATTTCTCATACAATTGGTAAAATTAGAGAATGAAACTTCCACATATGCATGCACACACATAGTAAGCATAGAATATAACAATTAATTGTTTTTATGACTCGGTTTAGTGGTCCTGAAACCACTTTCCGACTAGGGTCAATTTAGGGCTGTCACATAAATTATGAGATATGAGAATGTTTGACTGAATGATATAATGTGTTGAGATATTAAGCTTATGTATGATTTAAGCGCATGATATATTTGTTAGATTGTGTACTGAAAAGGGTGTTATTTATGAACAATGGAAATCCGTAAAGTATGCGAAATTGAATGATATTGATTGATACCAACACAATAGTAATTTGAAAGATTGGAACACCATTTCAATTTACTGAAAGTATGTGATTATTGAGGACATGTTGAGCATGTCAAATGAATGTTTTGAGATATGATTATGTATGAGAATGTTCGACATATTGCATATGCATTGGGTTGGGATTTTGTTGTTGACGAAAGAGTTCCATGGAGTACTGACAACATATTAAGTCCGCATTATTCGTAGTCAGTGCACTGCACCTAGAGTACCAAGGGGAATGGCGATTTATCACATTTTTACTGGCAGAATTTTCTACATATTGTTATCAGTGGTTTTAACCACAACAGGCCTAAGCCCATAATGTTTTGGAGTTCAGATGACGAGTCTTGGGGACTCATTTAGCGGATGGTATAGGTAGGAACCATTTTCCATTGCATCATACTCACGACACATTCGAATGTTATTGATTTATGATATATGTTGTATTATGTTGTATTGAATGGTATCAAAGTTAATGACTGTTACTCGAATGAATGATGTCCAATGCTCATACACCATTTGACATCAATTTGATAATGGCTATGTAATGATATGAAATTCCTATGATGGTTCTATTTTCTTCTGTTAAAGCTAATATGTTTCACTATATTCAATTTTTATGTTTGTTTAAATAATTGTTCGATTTACACTGAGCTTCTCATAAGCTCACCTCCAATAGTGTTTAATTTTTAAGGTAAACGTCAAAATTAGGAATGGACTCGCATTCAGAGAACCACCTTGGACCTCAGGCTATTTTTAATAAGGTATTAATCAGTCTCTATTGGTTTTGGTTTGTAATTTTTACAAAATTCTTGTCTGTGGCTTGGTAACTTTTCTTCTGGATTACTCAAGCATAATAGCTGGATAATGCATGATATCAGGCTTAAGTAAAATTTGATATTGTTCCCTAGTTTCTGCTACAATATAAAGGAACCGTTTTTGAAAAAAAATCAATAAGGCAACTAAGTTTCCAAAATGACTTGAAAATTGATTTTTTTCGCTGCATTTAATGCCCCAAATCTTGAAAACCCTGTTAAAATTATTTTTGGTATGTTTGTGGCATGAGTGTGGGTCTGTCTTAGTGGTTTAGTGCTCTAGGAGTGGCTGAGAAGTCATGGGTTCAAGCCTTGGCTTCAATAGATTTTTTATTTTTATTGAGTAAACCCTTATCTTCAGCTAGTAGACTTTTAAAATGATGAGAGTATGGTACGACATGAAAGACTTGTTAGTCTAGTGGCAAGGGGCATGTGGAGTGTTCTTGGGGTCTGAGGTTCGAGGCTCAGCAATACACAAAAGAATTTTATTTTGCTATGTGTCGTAGAAGTGTCCAAGTTGACCTAAATTGAGGTGTTTGAAAAGTGTTTGAATGGGTGGTTGAGGAGATAGTGGTGGAGAGATTTTAGGAGTGTTATTTTGAAGGGATTTAGATAGTGTTCGGTTGGAGTGTTGAATGTGGAGGGAGTTAGGGAGTGTCGTTTGTTGGAAAAAGAGCATTTTTGGTAAAATTGGTCATAGAACTTTTCTCTTCTCTAGTGCCGAAATTGTATAGTTGTTGCTCTCCATTTTAATACCCTTGCGTTCTTGTGTGCTTTTTTATTTGTGGTTAAAACCGAGGTGACCATTTGATATTTTCTTTTCTTTTCCTTTACTTTTCTGAACCTTAGCCGTACACCTTCTCTTTTCTCTCTCATATGTGTTGCTTGATCGAATACCCTTTTGGTCCCTACTTCTATTTTCCTCCTCTCAACTGCGTTTTCCCTCCTTGTGTTGGTCGAATATCAATTGCTTTCTTTCCCTCTCTTCTCATTTGGTTTGTCATTACTAGTCGATTACTCTTTTTCCTTTTAGAGCTGAACCTCTCTACGCCTGAGTAAGGTAATTGATTTTTGTCATTTGGGTTGTTTAATTCGTGGCTTAGAGTCAGACTTACTGTGGCTGCTATGTTAGGTTCCACGGCCATTCTTTTCCCTCTTCCTCTCTTTGTCGACATAAGCTTTCTCTTTAACATTAGTTTTTGTCCACCGTTTCTGACAAGAATGTAACTGTTCTCTCAATCTTAGAGTGTGCCCTTGCAAGACGAATACTTCTAAGTGGTGGTAAGTTGTTGTTCTTTTGGTTCTAATCATTTTCATCTGTAGTCTTAGTTAACAAGGTGGTAATACTATACAGATTTTGTCAAGTTTTGGAAAGCAGTTTGGATCAGTGGTTAAGGGAGAAACCGTTTGCTAGTCAAGGTAGGCAACCATTACCATTTTGAGTATTAGGTGCTATGTAAGGATGTTAACTGTAAGGACTAATGTAGGGATCATGATTGTATCTAGGTTGGTGACGTGGAGATTTGCTCACTTATCACAAGCAGGTGTGTAATTACACTATAAAGCTATTAATCGGAAAAAGCCGGAAAGCATGTTCATACACGCTATACAAGTGTTCGCTCGCTCGTATGGTGAATCAAATACATAAACACGTGCGTTTGACAGTAGAGGCCACCATGAGTGATCTCATAGGCTTAGGCAATTTTGAGCCGCGTTGGGCCGAAATGAGTCGTGTAGGCCCACGGGCTCATGGGCCCCGCACAAGTAAACTACATTGTTGTGTTGAGATAATTGGGCCGACTTTGTAGTTTACATGGCCAAGGCCATTACATGGGCTTATTGGGCCACAAGAGTCTGTGGGCCCACATGGGTCGTATTATGGGCTTGGGACCATTTTCGCTGTTAAATTGTTAAGGTTGCGCGGGTCACATGAGACAACTGTGGACCTACTGTTGGGTCGGTAAGTACATCTAGACCCTAATTTATGTTATGACTATTATACCCCTATGAGGTAAATGACAGAAATACCCTTATGTGATATATGAATGCTTGAACATGCCATCTTAATTATGTATGTAAATTTATATTATGTTGCACTGCATGGGGTGGGGTATATGATACTGGAGGAAGTGTACTGAAAGGCTATAAGCCTATTACTGGCAGCTCTACTACAAATACTGTTAGTACCACAACCGGTACTATTTTTTGGAGTGTAGGGATGGGTGGGTCGATTTTATCCCCACATGGAGTGTAGGGTTGGATGAAGTAGAGTGTAGAGGATGAATGGGTAGGATCTTTGTATGCATTTTGGATACTGTACTGAAATGGGCTAAGGCCTATACTAATACTGTTACTGTATTGGGCTAAGGCCCACACTGATATTGTGACTGATATGGGCTTAGGCCCAGACCGTTCAACACTGTATGTTTGACTGTTTGATAAATATGGTTACACACTGAGTTTTCACAAACTCACCTTTTTGCCTATCTGTGCAAGTAATCCTTAGGTGGGTTGGTGCTGCGAGGGATTCGGAAATGGCCACACCACTGTTTATGTTTCGTTTTGGATTTTTGGTAAAAGTAGTTTTATTTGGGTAAAATTTATGTAATAAGGTTGTTTTAAGTTTTTTTTTTATATGGTGGTTTATTTAGATTGACTTATATCTTTTAGCGGTAGGACATGGGTTTTTCGAAAAGTAAATGATTTTCAGCTACCAAGCTACACAACTCGTTTTAAAATCTTCAGCAACGAACAATGTTACGATTTAGTATGGGCCATGTTTTGTTAATCAAACCTACAAATTAACAAATGAACAAATAAGTTAACTTCTCTTAAAAAACACAAATAAGGTTTTAACACAAGAATGACTTTTCCAATAAAACTACGCTTTTCAAAACTCACTCCAATGTGACATAAAAAATTTGGCCATAACGTCTAGGTTGGGTTTGGGGTGTTACAGCATTTGTTTAACATCGAGTTTTTTTAAAGAAGAGAGACAAGCAAACGGTTTTTCTAAAACAACACTATCAACAACAAAATGAATCCTAAGTATACACAACCTAATGAATGAATGCTTTTAAGCTAACTCAAAGTACAACTATGGTTTTCTCTAGAATGAGTTTATTGAAGGTCTTCAAAACTAACGTAAGTTAGCTTAGCCATTTCGGTGGCTATTGTAGCCTTCTCGATCTAGCCACAACGTCTAGGCTAGGTTTGGGAGGTTACATGTCGTGCTTGAGTTGTGACAAAGCCAATTCTCAACATGTCATAATGTTCTATTGGTGCTGAGTTTAAAGCCTTTGTTGTCTTGATAGAGCTTGTCCTTCACCATCTATGATGTGTGTTTGTTATTTTTTCCCTTAAATTGTATGGTTCCATTCATTGAATGAATTAATGAATTTATCTTTCAAAAAAAAAAAAAGAAAAAAATTGTTTTGAGGTTGTTTGATGGAATTTAGTTTATAAGAACACAAAGAACACCTAAAACACTCAAATCTAATACCAAATGGTAAGTGTGATTGTGGAATAAGGAATAAGATAGAAAAATTGAAGAAAAACAATTGGAATAAATAAACTAAGATAAGTAAAATAGAACAATAGAACAATAAAGAAGAAAATAAAGAAGATAGATGGAAAATATGGAACGTGGCATGTAGAAGTCCTAATGAACCTTGAAAATAAGGAGAATCCACAACCCTCTTCAAGTGACTCTAATTTCCCCTCTAAGAAAGAAAACTTGGCAAGAAAAAGTTTGAAAATAATCCCTACAATCTGAAAATATTGTTAAAACTCTTCTAAAAGAAAACTCAAGAAAAATTCTTAAAAAAAAAAAAGAAAAACTCAAACAAAAGTTGGAAAATAATCAATTGAATGAATTGTGTACAATGAAAAATCCCTTATATAGGCTAGCTAAGTACATCAAAATAAAACTCTAAATTATACTGAAACTCAAATTAATCTAAACAAGAAATAGTTTAAAACTAAACTTTTTATTAACTAAGAAACATAAAACTCCTAAATAACTTAAAATACGTTAAAAATCTAAAATTTAGAATAAATAAATAATAAAACCTATTAAATACAATATTGAGCTCATATATAATAAAATCTAAGCCTAAAAATCAAACCCAATATGATTTAACTAGAATTAAAAGCTTGATACTCGTAATTTCCGTAATAATCTTATCCAAAAAAATTTCTCACACAGTCTTCACTAAAATGGTCATAACCTTAGCTACCAAACTCAAAATTGAGTGATTTAAAGTGCATTTCAAAGCTAAGAGATAGATCTTTGAATGCTATGAGACATCAAAACCCAAAAATGTTTGGATTCCATCCGAAGAGTCGTCGCAAGTTGATTGATATTCCAAACTTGAAAATTGGCAGCTTCAGTGAATTGAATTTAATAAATTTCACCCCATCCACTCATGTATCACATAGCCCTAAATTTTTAGTGGACACTATTTGCAAACCAGATCAGCTATGATACCTTGGCGTAAAGTGATCTTTGTTAGTTTTGAACATAAAGACTAAATTTTTAATATCTTGAAATTGGCATGTAATTTTGATATTTTTTTTATAATAAGAGACTGTAATTAGATATATTTAAGGTTGGTTTAAAATTTGGAGTTAAAATTTGGAAGTGTAACACCCTATACCCGATCCATTCACCTGACCCAAGCTATAAGGTATTACAAGTATAAAACTTTAACACTATTCACTATCTTACCATAAATAATTAAATAATTCAATTCATAATAAAATTACAATCATTTCCAAGATATTCAATGATATCCCAGCTTAAATTGAGCATATGAAACATTTAAGACAACCTAGGAACAAATCTGGACTAAACTAAAACTTTTACAATAATTCAAGTAAAAAGTGAAAATAAGGGTCAAATGGTTGTGTTGTAACAGCCCATATTTCAGTGAAATTGGAACAGTGGTTTCGGAACCACAAATTCGACCCAAGAATAAAGTTTATTTTATTTCATTATATGGTCCGTATTATAATAGGCATGTCGTGTGAAAATTTTGACACAAAAATTTTATCGATTAAGTGCTTAATTACGAGAAGGACTAAATTACATAAAATGCAAAAGTTGAATTCTAGTAGCTATAAGGATCAAATAACTATGGAATTAAAAAACTAGAGGTCTTTATATGGTAATTATACCATTAAGAATAGTATGTAGATTTTTCTTGATGATTCATCCATGGGAATATAGAAAAAGGGCAAGGACTAAATTGGAAATAATAAAATACTTAATTAATTAAAAGATGATAAAAGAAATCATCTTATTTTATGTCATATTCAAACTAAAACACATGGAAACCCTAGAAGAGAGAAAAGAAACTTTCAAGGCCTAATTGGGTAAGTTCTCTTGTCTCGTTTTTAGTAATTTTGGTATTTTTGAAACTGAGATAACATAATCTCTCTATTTGAGGGATTAATTTGAAAAGTTATCAAGGTATGAAAATGGTTCATGGATGTATATGCTATAAATTAGAAATTTATTGTAGAAAATGAAAGAGTATTGATAGATAAATAACTTTTACAAAGTGATTTTTGATGAAAACATGATTTAGGGACTAAAATGAACAGTTGTAAAATTTGATGAAAAATTTTGAAATTTTATGAATACTTGTGCTGGAAAATTTGTAATGGGGCTTTGGTTAGGCTTGGAATAGGGAGTATTTTGCACAAGTTTCATTTTTCGGCCCTAGGGACAATCAGAGTTTATGGAAAAGTTAGGGGTAAAATGGTAATTTTACCTAGGACGTAAATTGAGTCTATTTAACTATGAAATGTGTGAAATTGATGGTTAAATTCATTTATATAGATCCAAACAACACTGATTCGAGGTTAGATCGAGGAAAAGAAAAGGTTTCATATTAGTAGATTTCCAACACAAACAAGTGTCGAGGTAAGTTCGTGTAACTTAATCGGGCATGTAATTATGTTAATTGAATTTTTTGTTTGTAGGTAATGTGATTTATGTTGATGTGCTTTACTTGTATGCTATGATGGAAAATTTATATATACTTAAAATGGTGATAAAGGGTTAAGTCCTGATTGAATGTGAATTTTGATAATTATATGCGCTTTCCCGAACTTATAAGGTCCTGCATTTATTGCAGACAGGATTTAGCTCGGACGAGTAATCCCATTAACCTTGTTATAGAAAGGATATAGCCCAGATGAGTAATCTCGATATAATACCTCTCGAGCATACTTTATGATTAGGGTTTAGCCTGGACTGGTAATCCTAATCAAGCTCCTTTGAGCATATGTTATATAAACGATTTAGCCTTTATCGGTAATGCAATTATACGATAAGTGGCTCGAGAGAGTATTTCTTGGTTAAGTGCCTTAAGGGGTACCTTGGAATAAGGAATTGACTGATTATTGAATCATAAACTTTGAGTGTACTACTTAATTATCTATCAAAATTTAATGATTCAACGGGCATAAAACTCTTGACATGGCATGAGAACTTTAAGATGAATCGATAATGTCTTGAAAGAGTATTGTATCATGAGCTTATCTATGTTACTTGATTGATATGAAGATTTTGGTTACTAACATGTTTGATTGAATGTATGTGATTAGGCAAATTTAGCCAAATGGATGGAAACATAGCATTGTATGCCTAGATCTAATAAACAAGATTGGTAAGTTTAGTTTCCATTATATGAACTTACTAAGCATGTAATGCTTACTCCATTTTATTTTCCCTTGTTTTGTAGTGCTCGAAAGCTCATGAAGGTTGGAAGATCATTGGAGCATCATCACACTATCAACTAGCATTTTGGTATACTTAGTGAAATCATTTTGGTATAATGGCATGTATAGGGCAACTTGACCATTAGTGGCTTGAAATGTTATTTTGTAACCTAGCCATTGGAATGGCTAGTAATGGTTCATTTTGGTATTACTAAGTAGATTATCATGATATATATTTGCAAATGAGATATGTTAAGAATATGTGATCAATGTTGTCTAATGCCTAAGTTCATCCAGGGTAAGTTTACAACCACATATGCATGTAATGATATGCTATGATGAATGATAGAATTTTCTATTTTGAATGCTTGAATTGGTTCGTATTGGTTGTGTGCTTCAAGTGCAGGTCTTAGGTGAAACTTTGGGTGAGAAATGGAGCTAGAAATGGCTTCATTTTGTCCACACAGGCAGACAAATGGGCGTGTGTCTAGACCGTGTGTCACGGCCCAGTAACATGGGCATGTGGTTAGGCCGTGTGCCCCCTGCACCTTAATTTTGGGAAAGAGAATGCTAAGAATTGGGCACATGGGCAGAGCCACGGTCATGTGTCTCAGCCTTGTGTGCCACACAGCCTATAACACGGGTGTATGTCTTGGCCGTGTGAAACTTGCACCTAATTTCAAATTAAATTAATTAACCACATGGCCTAGCACACGGGCGTGTGAGTCCTGTACCTTGGAAAAATTTTGTAATTTTGCAAAAAATTCTTAGAGGACCAGATTAAGTCCCGACTCGATCCTAATGCTTGTATTGGGCATCAAGGGCTCGATCAAAGGATGTTATGGATGATCTCGGTAATGAATAGTAATTTACGTAGATTAATGGAAAAATGTTCTGAATGTTCTGGTAATGCTCTAAAACCCTATTCCGATGATAGGTATGGGTTATGGATGTTACATGTGTGGTCCTAAAACATATTCATGTGCCAAACCATGTCATAACATTTAAACTATGTACTCCAAGATCCTACGGTTGTGTCCCAGGCCATGTAACTTTCTATGACCATGTGGACAAACCTACACCAAAATTTAACAGGCCACATAGCCATGTCATCCAACTGTGTTTGTAACACAGTCATGTGGCAAATCGTGTCACAGGCCATGTGCACCTAAAAGTACCTTTAAAATCGAGTCATTTCACTTACAATTCCTTAAGTTTCAATCCATACAAATAGTATCACTTAAACTTATTCAAAATGTACCAAAACATGTTAAAACATGACGAATAACATTCAACCTAAATGTCTAACCAATACTCCCTTATTAACACCACAATTTAAATATAAACGTTAGCCATTCAAACTAAAACATAATTAACTTATCAAGCTTATTCATTCAAAAACTAAACCAAAAATACCACAGGCTACAATCATCCATACATACCAAGTTTTCAAAGGCTAACATAACCCAAACAAAGTTTCATAAGTTACCAAAAGAAAATGACCATTTCACAACAAATTATCAAAATAGGCATCAAGTAGAAATCTACCAATTCAAGTTACCAAAACAACCATATATGTGTTTACATATCAATTGGCACAAAACATTACCAAAACCCTATTTACAATGTGCTTATAATTGGGTCAAAATAAACATATAGCTACCAAAAGAGTTGTTAGATTAGTGGTGTCAAAAATAGTGATTTTGGGACCACAACACCGATCAATGAGTTAGAATTTGATTATTTATTTAATATTTAAAGGGTTATTACAATGTCATATTAAAATTTGGTTAGAAAATTTTAACATATAGGTAGTTAATTTAGTCAAAAGGACTAGATCATAAAAGTTATAAAAGTTATTAGTTTATTTGAGCTAAATAATTATGAATGCATAATTGAATGGCTTTATATGGTAATTTAACCATATTTAAAATGTTGGATGGTATGTACATGTAGTGCACTCAACCCGATTCGATTCGCTGGATTCGGATCTCGGGTGTTGCCACTCTAACACAAACTTATACTTAATAAAAACATACAACTTTCAACAATACATCTTATTTAATAACATTTCCTAGGTAATTTATGTATGGGCATACAAAGTGTACTTACAACCATTAAAAAAGACTTCTTACTCTCCGAGGACTTACAAGTACATATATCCAGCTTATTTACATTACTCCACTTATTCTGCCTCTAAGAAATATTACTGTCAGCATTTATAATACTAACACACTATGTACCTACCAAAAGACTTATAAACAATTTTCATAACTTATTAAAAGTACTTCTATCAAACATGAATATGTCACTCCTCTTACTTTGTATGCATAATAGCCTATTCTCATCACTCCTTGGTGTATCCCTAGCGTAGCCCCCTAAATCATCTACCTATAACATAAAGACACTGAAGTAAATTCAATAGAACTTAATGAGTAAAACCTTTTTCGCTTGACTCTCATTCAAAAATATATATTCATTATTCTTATTTTTCAACTTAACCCTGGTGAATACGTCCCCTTAAATTCTATTCATTGTACCGTTAGAGTCACACTTTGTTCTGAGAGCATAACTTGCTTTTCATAACTTTGATATCTCATCAACATTCTTTGTTTTGTTCTTCTATGATTTCTTAACAACTCATGTTACAAAAGGGCCTTATAGACAAAATACCTTTGGTTCGCCACTCACGTTGGTGCGCTTTCATCTCATTCTTACCATATTACTATACTAGGTTGGCCGTAACACTTCTTATGGAGCTTTCCATTCGGAGTTCCCCATACTTATCATTTCTGTCAAAAGACTTTAAACATCGTTTTTATCAAAATTCATCATAGGTTCCTTTCTTTTTGTTCAGAGCCCGCCACAGAGACATTTCTTTCAAATAGTTACCGCAAGGTCACTCTTTAGATGGCGCCATGAAGGCATTCTTTTTCAGAGATAACCATAAAGGCTTTTGTAACACCCCTACCCGTATCCATTGCCGGAATAGGTACAAGGTATTACCGGAGTTTACTGAACATTTTTAGATAATTCTGAGTCATTTATTATTCATATTTTGAAAATAATCATAACGTCTCTTTATTGGGCCCTCGAAGCCCCAAACATACATTAAAAACCAACCGGAATTAAATCGGGATCATAAAAAAAATTTCGCAAAATCTTAAATTTTATTTTCATCTAAGTACTTACCATTTCAATGCTTCTTATAATTAAATATGTTACCATTCAATCAATAGCTTGACCTTTGTCTAAGCGTCAAGCCACATCATTGTTAGTATACTTGCACATATTTCATATAAATTCAACATTGATATACTTATTTTCTCGAGATGTCACACTTGAGTTTAATAATTGTCTTTACTTACATAATTTCCTTGTATCAACATATCAAAGATAATCATATATGTACATGTCATGAAACATATCATTCTCTTACCGTTTCTTCATAAGCATATATCATTCATTTCATTATATCAATATTTCATGCTCCATCATTTCCATATATTTTATGTATATTTATTAGGTAATAGCTTATATCAAACTTAACATAAATTATATTCCATGTACTTATACTTATTTCGTTTATCTATCTTCATAATTATTTCATATAACCATTAGTCATCTGATATATATTACCTGAATATCAATTATTCAGCAGAAGTCATAGTGTCTCCCATCCACGGTCTTATTTATCTTTGACATGATGCCATAGTGTCTTTCAACTATGGTCTTACTCATTTTCTGTCATGTTGCCATGGTATCTTTCAACCATGGTCTTACACATTTCATATCAGGTTGTCATAGTATCTTTCAACCATGGTCTTACACATTTCATATCAGGCTTCCATGGTATCTTTCAACCATGGTCTTACACATTTTATATCAGAGAGCACACTTCTGCGAACCTCATCCTTACAATGGGATTACCAGTCCAGGCTAAATCCCCTGCAACGACAATTACTCTAATGAGCTTGGATCTGAATTACCAGTCCAGGCTAAATTCAGACCCTAATTTGGATTACCCGTCCGGGCTAAATTCATTTTACACGTATTCTTCAGGAGGGCTATATCAGAATAGGATCACCCGTCCGGGCTAGATCCTTTTTACCGTCAATTCCTTTTCAGAGATCCATCGAATTTTCCTTTCATTCAACCGGGATTTATTTTCAATTTATATCGAGTATTATCAATATTTCATCACATATCATGAATTGAACATTCAAATCATATTTTCATTACATAACCACATATTTCAAGTATTTAAAATACAATTCAAGTTACACCAACTTATCTCATTGCTTGTTTCTGTTTATAATTTCATTAATCCGATATCTTTTCTTTTCCACGATCAAGTCTCATATTTGAGTCGTCCGGATCTTTATAAATAAATTTGATCATCATTTTCATTCATTTCATATTCTAATGCATTTAATTAATGCTCTAGTCAAAATTACCATTTTGCCCCTAAACTTTTAATTAATGACGATTTCATCCTTAGGGTCAGGAAAATAAAGTTCTTGCAATTTAATCCTTATTTTCAGCTATTATTCTCATACATATTGATAACAGTCCATGAATTCTATAAAATATCAGAATTTTCCATAATTTCAACACTTTTCAATTTAATCCCTAAAACATGTTTTCCCCCTATCTTGAACTAAATTAATAATTTTATTCAATTTTTTAATTTAAATAATAAAATAATCCATTTCATGCAATTTGGTCATTTCTGACATTTTTACAAAATTTCCCATAAAGTTTTACTTTTATTCAATTTAGTCCCTGAGTCTAAAATATGCAAATTAGCCATGCTAGATGAATATTCATATATGTTTTCCTCCTCCTCCTCTCCATTCCATATCCTTAATGTATATAACACACTTGTAAGTAACATTATCTATATATTTTTTTTATTTACTTTTATGAATATTCAAGTTGCCCATCTGTGTCATAGTCACTAAATTATTTATATCTGGATCTATAGAGCTCCAAATTAAGATCCAAAAATTTTTCCTGAAATTAGACTCATATATATTCTTGTCATAAAATTTTCAGAATTTTTGGTTTAGCCAATAAGTACAGTTTATTCTTTAAAGTTACCCCTGTTCTGTTGTCTGACAGTTTTGACCCTTCTTTACTAAAAATTAATTATCTCCTCGTACATAATTTTAATGGTATTCCCGGTTATTTATATTGAAAATATAATCATTCAAGATTCTAAACATATAAATTTAAGCTCCTAATTATTTCTATCCAATTTTTGATGATTTTCCAAAGTCAGGATAGGGGAACCCTAATTCATTCTGACCTTGTGTCACAAAATTCATTATATTTCATGATTTACAAATCCATTACTTACACCGTTTCTTCTATAAGAAACTAGACTCAATTTAATCTCATGTTTTATTCATCCTATAATTCGATTTCTACAATTTTTGGTGATTTTTCAAAGTTAGAATACTGCTACTGTCCAAAACTGTTTTAGTGCAAGATATTAATTACCATGTTATAACACCCTTATTTTCTTTTTCTACACCATTTCTCATCACTTTCTCTTATTTTCTCTTCACTAACATATCAAGAACATAGGACCTTATGTAAGAAAACTCTACTATAACATTATTTTCATGCTTTGTTAATAATAACAAACTTAAAAACATATTGAAATCTTGATGTACTTACCTTTTCTTATTGACTTCAATTTTTAACTTGATTTTTCTCTCTCCTTCAGCTTCTATTTCTTGAATCCAACTTGATATTCTTGCTCTCCATCATCTCCTTGCTATCTTTCTCTCTTGATGGCTATGGAAATTCTTTCAATTTTTAGGTGAAAATAATGAATTTTTGGAGGAAGGACTAAATTGTAAGAAAAGGAAAACTTTCTTTCTTCTTCTTCTTCTCACGTTAGTTGCATGAGAATGGTGATCATCCCCCATTTCTTTCCTTACATATATATATTAAATAAAATAATAATAAAATAATAAAATATCATTTAAAAATCAATTTAAAGTATTAATAAACTAATATTTATTTATTTAATTTATCTAAAATATCTCCAGCATCATCATTGTCTCTAGATTTCTCTCTCTTTCAATTGATCATTTTGCCCTTTGTGATCTTTTAAAATTCCAATCTTGAGTCATCACTTAATTTGGTAAAATTGCAATTTAGTCCCTCATAATTCTTCACCTATTCAATTTGGTCCTAATTCATCAATTTTCCTTGGTTTCTAGATCATTCCACCCTTAAAATATTTTCACTATTAGTCCTTCAACTTTTCATATTTACACTTTAATCCTTCAAATTTTGAGTATTTACTCTTGGGCCACAAAACTTTTCTCACTTTTACAATTTAATCCTTTCTTAAATCAATATGTCATAATATACTTCCCAATATTGACATAACTCAAAATTTCCCTTTTTTTCACTTCATTTCCTTATTTTACTATATCACGGATAATATTTTACTATAAAAATTTTCGGGGTATTACAGCTTTCTTATCCAGAGATTGCCAGAAAGGCATCATTTTCATTAAGTACTCACCACAAAGGTTTTCCTTTCTAGAGGTTTTCCGTAAAGGTTGTTCTTTAACTGGTGTTTTAAATAATAGGGATTTGCCTAAACTCACACTTAGTGAGGTTTGCCCTTCATTATTCTAGGTCATACAGAAAACTACTGTAACACCCTAATTTTTGGGATTTTTGTAATTTTAGAGACTTTGGTAAAAAAATTTTAAAATTTGGTATTTGGTTGTGTAATTCATAATTGGAGTGTGTAAATGGGCCTATGGAAGGCCCATGTGTTGGTCAAAACCCGGTAGAATTTTTGAATTTTGGACTTAAGGAGTTAGGGGCATTGGATAGGTGGCCTTATTAAAAGATGTGGGTAAAATGTAACACAAGAGAGCCCCTGTTAAAGTGGTTAAGTGACGCCACTAAAGAGCTAAAAAAAAAGTGGCGTGTAAGTCTTACGGGGAAAGCTAACGTTCGATTCACTAAGCTGGCAATTGTGTTGTTATTTTTATGTCTTGAGCATACAGGACTTTGAAGTCAAATAGAACTCTGATGGAGAGAGTTTGAATCAGTCAAATACATGAGTTTATGAGTGATAAGGGGAGAGATTTTGGGGATTTGAATGGAGGCTTAGTGTTGGCCGAATAGTGGGAATTTAGGGAGGAGAAAACGGCTTAAGGGTTTTAGGTTAGTATTTCGGCATTAGGGGCTTTAGTTGTGCCGTTTTCTTTTGTTTAAACATCATAGGGTTATTTCTTTTCTTTCTTTTCTTCCTTTTCTTCTCTAGCCAAAATCACCACTCCTTTCATCCATTTTTTTTTCTTTCTCTTTTTTTTTTTGCCTAAACCAAACTACTACTCCCTTTCGTTTCATCACCCTTGCCGAATAGCCACAAGAGCCGAAACTTTTGAAGTTGGTTGTGCTGATTTCATTTAGACCAGCATCCTTCTTTTCTCTTCATTTGTTGTGACCGATCCCTTCATCCACTAAACTCTAAAACTCCCCGACGGCAACACCAAATCAAAGCCACCACACCATTTCTTTTTCTTGGTCCTAAAAGCCGAAATACCTTAGTTCTAGGGGCATAGCTGAACCTGTAGACCACTAGGATTCGAAGGCTACTAGGTGGTTGAGGGCTAAGTCTACTTTGGGTCTAAACAGTGCAGAAGGGAAGACTATGGTAAGTACTCGTTTTCCAAATCGATTCAGTAGTGTAATTGTTAAGAAAAGCCGAAACCCCCTATAGTTTAGGGAGGTTATCGATTTGAGGTATAGGCCTCGCTGGGCCTTTTCATTCGACTTTTATGGTTTGTATAGAGAAATAGACAACTTTGGAGGAGCAGCAAGGCTTGGAGTATCGGTTTGGATAAACTTGGATCGAATCATCAGACCTTGTGAAGGTAAGTGATCTATAGCTATTAGGGGTTCTTTGGCCGACTATGGTAAGGTGGATTTTGGGTTTGATAAGCATGAATTGTAAACTAAGAATGGTGGTGATTAATTTTAGGTTGTCGTGGGAGACTTTGTTGGCAAACGTCACAAAATAGGTGTGTAATAACCCTCGTAGTAACTTAGATTAATATTCGCTGAAAAGCTGAAATGCTAAAATTCTGGCATTTCGAGAATTTGTGATTTTGTGTTTGGTTATAGATGCGATAAATACAATAAGATAGGTGTTTGGATCGATGGAACAGGTAAGAGCGCAATTTTGTGCACGATGGTAAGTTGGGCCTCAATGGGCTATAATCGGGCCTAATGGGCTTTCGGGCCAATTTGGAAAAAATTGATAGAAAATGGAATTTGGAAAAGTTGCATGTTAACACGGTTAGTACTGTTGTAAAATTTGGGTTAAGTGGGCTTAGTAGGCTAAAATAGCATTCGTAGGGCCCATTAGGGGTTTTGGGCCCAAAAGCCTGAATTTGATAAAGTGGGTTAAAGATCATTGTTTAAGCACTCAGAAATATTGATAATTGTTAATGAACATGGAAAACCCTAATATTTGGTAAAATTATGAAATTACCCTTATAATATGAAAAATAACTATTTTGCCCCTAGGTAAAAATGACCATTATACCCCCTAGGGTTTAATTATGAATATGATGCATGAGATATTGTTATACATGATATGACATAATATGCACATGATATGTTATGAGATGCACATGATATGCTATGATATACTCACTATATACATGGGTTGGGTTTTATATAAATGGAGGAAGTGCGAAAAGGGCTTTGCCCCAGTTTACCAAAAAGGGCTTTGCCCCAATTATTAAAAGAGGCTAGGCCTCCAGTTATATGATAAAGTAGCTATGTTGCCAGTGGAGAGTTTGGTTGGGTGGGTTGAGTTATTCCCCACATGGAGAGCTTGGTTGGTACGGGTGGAGAGTAGCGGATGGTGGGTTGAGTAGTCTCCCCAAATAGGCTTGCATACATTCATTGGTATTTCATGTGATATTGAAATGGGCCTATGGGCGATACCATTTACAGTAAAGGCTTCGGCCCAGTGATATGATTTATGAAAAGGCTTCGGGCCAGTAACCGTTAAACGAAAGGCTTCGATCCAGTATATGTCGAGACAGAGTTAGGGCTTAGACCCAGTATGCTGATATTAGTTTGGGCTCTGAAAGGGGCTTGTTGCACACCGAGTTTCCAAACTCACCCCTTTCCTTAACCTTGCAGGTGAGCCTTGATGTGGAGACTTGGAGCCAGAGGGGATTCAGAGTGGCCGTGGTGATCGCTTCCGAACTTTGCAATAAGTAACCAGTTTTTTTATATGTTTTTTCTTAATTATTATTATTATTTGGTTTGGGTTGTAATAAGGCAATTTTAATTATTTTTCTGGGATTATTTTATTTTATACTCTATATTTTACTGATAATAGTCCAAAATGGGTTACACTTAGGGCGCGTTTTCAGAATGATACTTGTTTTCAAAATAACGCAATGATACAATTAATCGGTTTACCAAAAGTATCTACTTAAATGAATTCCAACTCATTTTATTTTCCAAAACCTAACCTCGTGACAAAGTGTGGCAACGGTTGTGGGCATGTCTAGGATTGGATCCAATCAAGAGCTTGGTACTTAAGCAGCCTTCATGGCTCACTACCTTTGTTTCGGATACCTACCTGGTGCACAACTTCCATTCACTTTATTAACTTAGCAAAGAATATCTTTTAAAACACTAAGATGGACGTTGAAAGAGGTATGGGTTTTTCTTAAAAACTTCAATGTGACACGTCGAGCCTGGCCATAACGTCTGGGCCGGGTTTGGGGTGTTACATTTAGTGGTACCAGAGCCAGGTTGCAACAACTCGGCTGTGGGTTTTAGACAGGTTTACAATCAAGAATTTGAAAACAAAGGTATTTTAAATCCATTTTTAAGAATTTCTAAAAAGAAACCCTTTTTAAGTTTTAAATGGTTTGGAGAAAGAAGTGGCACATTAAATCCCCGGCACCAAGTCTGTAAGTGTACTTTCTTTTACACCGTGTGATATTGATATGATGCTATAGATAGAACTGAGACCCTACTATGATACTTTAGATAGGGTAGAGCTGTAAAACAATAGGATTGAGACTGTAGCTAGGCTACGACATTGCGAAAATAATCCCTGAACTGCTATATTTCCATAAGACATCTTGTAATAAACAACTGAAATATTAAACTAATGTCATAAAAATTCATAATTTGATAATTCGATATGAGTACAAGAGGAACTTGTTGATGGGGTAGCGGACATGGTCGCCGAAGGGTGCAAGCTGAATCTTCATCCTCAAGGCATAGGCCAGCTGAGGAGGCATCCGTGCCACAGGCAACTGAGACTGGGTCACATGATCGGGCTGCGGGGGACGATGCTTTGTCCCAAGTGATGTTAAGGGTTTTGGAAAGGGTTGCTGGAGCTAGCACTGGGATAGTGAATAGGGGATCCATCTCTGAGCGACTCCGGGCTAACGGAGCAGAGGTTTTTAGGGGCGTATCTGGAGTAGCCCCAAACGTGGATGAATATTGGCTAGAGGAAATAGAGCAGATTATGGATGACTTAGATTGCTCAGTGGAGCAAAAGCTAAAGGGGGCCGTGTCGTTGCTATGAGATGAGGCATACCAGTGGCGGATCACTGTAAGGGAGAGTACCCCGATCGAATGAGTAACCTGGGAACTGTTCAAGACTGCTTTTAAGGGGAGGTATGTTGGAGCTAATTATGTGGATGCCCATCGAAAGGAATTTTTGAATCTGGCTCAAGGTAATAAGACTATTGCAGAGTATGAGGCGGAATTCTTGAGGCTGAGTTGATATGCTAGCGGGATAGTTGCAACCGAATATGAGCGCAGTGTACGATTCGAGGATGGCCTCTGCGATGAGCTTAGGGTGCTGATAGCTCCACAGAGGGAGCGTGATTTTGCTGCGATGGTAGAGAAGGTTAAGATAGCTGAGGAAGTAAAACGAACTGAACGGCAAAATCATGAGAGGGATCGACCCAGATTCAGGAGGGATTCTAGGCCCTCGGGTGCTGCATATAGGAATGTTAAAAGAGCTAGAATGGAGGAACCCGTTCAAGCAGTTCTGGTGAATACCTTTAGATTGCAGGCTTGCAGGGACTGTGGCAGAGTGCATATGGGGGAGTGCTAGAAATGAACTGGAGCATGTTTTTGATGTGGGTCAAAGGAACATTAGTTCAGAGAGTGTCCTCGGAGAGCAGCTCAGGATCAAGTTGCGGAGCAAAGAGGTGTCCAACTGCTGCGAGGAGGACCACTACCATAGAGGGGCCGTGGGCAAGGTAGAGGTAGTAATGGTAATGGATGAGGACGTGGGGCACCTGTCAGGGGTGCTGGACATGCTGAAGCTCGACAACTGGCGTTGGTTTATCCTGCACGACATCGTGAGGAGGGTGATGCTCCTGATGTTATAAATGGTACGTTCTTCATTCATAGCACGCCTTACACTATTTTGATTGATGTTGGTTCCACTTATTCATATGTTGCCTGTAATGTATCTGGGGCGTTGGGTGTGCTTTCTGAGGAGACTGTGAGTGGGGTATCAGTGATAAGTCCTTTGGGACACTCGGTTAAGGTAGATAAACTCTTTAGGAATGTGCCTTTAGAGACACAAGATATGATATTTGTAGGAGATTTGATGAAGCTACCATTTGGGGAATTTGATCTTATTTTGGGAATGGACTGGCTAATTAAGCATAGGGTGACGTTGGATTGTGCTGTCAAGAGAATAGTGCTAAGAACTGCCGAGGATGAGGAGATAATGGTCATAGGGGAGCGAAGGAACTATTTGTCCAATGTTGTCTCGGCTTTAAGGGCTGAGAAGTTGATTCGGAAAGGTTGTGAGGCATTTTTACCATTTGTCAGTCAAGCTGAACCTGAGGGGATGACTGTGGAGCCAGTCAGGACCATCAAAGAATTTCAAGATGTTTTTCCTGAGGAGCTTCCTGGGCTACCTCCGAACAGAGAAGTCGAGTTCGGAATAGACTTGTTACCTGGAACAGCTCCAGTGTCCATTGCACCTTACCGGATGGCACCAAAGGAGTTGGTGGAACTGAAAGCTCATATTCAAGAACTGTTGGATAGAAGGTTTATAAGACCAAGTGTTTCTCTGTGGGGTGCACTAGTGCTGTTCGTAAAGAAGAAAGATGGGACCATGCGGATGTGTATTGATTATCAGCAGTTGAACAAACTGACGATCAAGAACAAGTATCATTTGCCAAGAATCGACGATCTATTCGACCAACTAAGAGGAGCTTCAATATTTTCTAAGATAGACCTTCGGTCAGGATATCGTTAGTTGAGAGTCAAAGAAGAGGATATTCATAAGACGACATTCAGAACTCGATATGGTCATTATGAATTTCTGGTTATGCCCTTTGGTTTGACTAATGCACTGGCAGCATTCATGGATTTGATGAATCGGGTATTTTAGCCGTACTTGGATCAGTTCGTAGTCGTTTTTATTGATGATATCTTGGTGTACTCGGAAACGGAAGAGAAGCATGATGAGCATCTTCGTATTGCGCTGCAAGTGCTAAGGGAAAAGCAACTCTATACAAAGTTCAGTAAGTACGAGTTTTGGTTGAGTGAAGTAACTTTCTTGGAGCATGTTGTGTCTGCTGAGGGGATCAAGGTAGACCCTCGGAAGATTCAGGTGATTCTGCAGTGGAAGCCACCGAGGTCAGTAACAGAAATTTGAAGTTTTCTGGGGTTGGTAGGTTATTATCGAAGATTTGTGAAAGGATTTTCTGTGTTGGCAGCACCGTTAACAAAACTTATAAAGAAGGGAGCACCTTTTGTTTGGACAAAAAAGCAGCAAGAGGCTTTTGAGAAGTTAAAAAAGGTTCTGACTGAGGCACCAGTGTTGATTCAGCCAGAGTCTGGTAAGGATTTCACTGTGTACAAGGACGCGTCACATGTAGGTTTGGGCTGTGTGTTGATGCAAGAGAGTGAAGTGGTCGCTTATGCTTCACGACAGCTTAAGCCTCACGACAGCTTAAGCCTCATGAGGTAAACTATCCTACTCATGACTTGGAGTTGGCAGCGGTGATCTTTGCGCTTAAGATATGGAAGCACTACTTGTATGGGGAGAGATGTATTATCTATACGGATCATAAGAGTCTTAAGTATTTGCTGATTCAAAAGGAGCTGAATCTTAGACAGCGAAGGTGGATAGAGTTGTTAAAGGACTATGACTGTTCGATTGAGTACCATCCAGGTAAGGCAAATGCCGTGGCTGATGCGTTGAGTCGAAGGACTGTGGCAAAATTGAAGGCAATGTTTGCTCGTTTAAGCTTGTATGACGATGGAAGCTTATTGGCAGAGTTACAAGTGAGACGGACTTGGGTGGAGCAGATTAAGAAGCAGTAGTTGGTGGATGAGTCGTTGGTTTCTCGATTTCAGCAAGCTGAGAAGGGGGAGAATTCAGACTTTGGATTAAATGGTGATGGGGTTCTTTGTTTCAAGGAAGAATTTGTATGCCGAAGGACTCTGATTTGAGATTTATGATTTTGAGAGAGGCTCATGGTGGACCTTGTGCTATGCATCTAGGAGGGAGTAAGTTGTATCGAGACTTGCGAGAGCTATATTGGTGGCCTGGGCTTAAGCGAGAAGTGACAGAATTTGTGGGAAAATGTTTGACGTGTCAACAAGTAAAAGCCAAGCATCAACTGCCTTCAGGATTGTTACAGCCAGTGAAGATACCACTTTGGAAATGGGAAAGGGTAACCATGGATTTTGTGAGTGGTCTGCCATTGACACCTTCCAAGAAGGACTCAGTTTGGGTGATTGTGGATAGGCTAACGAAATCTGCCCATTTTATACCTGTCCGAACCGATTACTCACTTCACAGGTTGGCCAAGTTGTATGTGGCAGAGATAGTGCGGTTGCGTGGGGTGCCAGTATCGATAATTTCTAACCGAGACCCATGGTTTACATCTCGGCTTTGGCAGAAGTTGCATGAGGCGTTGGGAACATGATTGGATTTTAGTACGGCTTTTCACCCTCAGTCGGATGGACAGTCAGAGAAGGTCATTCAGATTCTAGAAGATATGTTGAGGGGTTGTGTTATCGACTTTAGGGGCAGTTGGGAGGATTACTTGCCATTGGTGGAGTTCACGTATAACAACAGTTACCAAGGAAGTATTCAGATGACTCCTTACGAGGCACTGTATGGGCGAAGCTGTCATTCGCCTACTTGTTGGGCAGAGTTGGGGGAAAGGCAAGTACTTAGACCGGAGTTAGTAGCAGATACTGAAGACAAAGTTAAGGTGATCAGGATTTGGTTAAAGGAGGTAGCGGATCGAAAAAATTCTTATGCTGATCTGAAGCGTAAGGATATTGAGTATGCTATAGGGGACATGGTCTTTTTGAAGGTTTCGCCTTGGAAGAAGATATTGAGGTTTGGCAAGAAGGGCAAGTTGAGTCCACGATTCATTGGGCCTTATTGGATCTTTAAGAGAATAGGGCCGGTGGCTTATCAGCTAGAGTTACCTCCAGAGCTAGATCGTATTCACGACGTCTTTCATGTGTCCATGCTAAGGCGATATCGTTCTGACCCTACTCATATCGTGCCAGTTGCAGAAATTGGGGTACAGGCAAATTTGACTTTCGAAGAAGAACCTGTGCAGATACTTGATCGTGACGTCAAGGTGTTGAGAAGAAAGTCAGTCCCATTGGTGAAGGTACTTTGGAGAAACCATGGCAAAGAAGAAGCTACTTGGGAGTCAAAGGAGGTGATGCATCAACAATACCCTCAACTGTTCAGGTCAGGTAAAATTTCGAGGCCGAAATATCTTTAAGGAGGGTAGAGTTGTAACACCCTGATTTTTGGGATTTTCGTAATTTTAGAGACTTTGGTAAAAAAAATTTAAAATTTGGTATTTGGTTGTGTAATTCATAATTGGAGTGTGTAAATGGGCCTATGGAAGGCTCATGTGTTGGCAAAACCAGGTAGAATTTTTCAATTTTGGACTTAAGAAGTTAAGGGCATTGGATAGGTGGCCTTATTAAAAGATGTGGGTAAAATGTAACACAAGAGAGCCCCTGGCAAAGTGGTTAAGTGACTCCACTAGGGAGCTAAAAAAAAAAAGTGGCATGTAAGTGGTTGGGGGAAGGCCAAGGTTCGATTCACTAAGCTGGAAATTGTGTTGTTATTTTTATGTCTTGAGCACGCAGGAGTTTGAAGTCAAATGGAACTCTGATGGAGAGAGTTTGAATCAGTCAAATGCATGAATTTAGGAGTGATAAGGGGAGAGATTTTAGGGATTTGAATGGAGGCTTAGTGTTGGCCGAATAGTGGGAATTTAGGGAGGAGAAAACGGCTTAGGGGTTTTAGGTTAGTATTTCAGCATTAGGGGATTTACTTGTGCTGTTTTCTTTTGTTTAAACATCATAGGGTTATTTTTTTTCTTCCTTTTCTTCTCTAGCCGAAATCACCACTCCTTTCATCCATTTTTTTTCTTTTTCTTTTTCTTTTTTTTGCCAAAACCAAACTACTACTCTCTTTCATTTCATCACCCTTGGCGAATAGCCACAAGAGCCGAAACTTTTGAAGTTGGTTGTGCCGATTTCATTTAGACCAGTATCCTTCTTTTCTCTTCATTTGTTGTGATCGATCCCTTCATCCGCTAAACTCTAAAACTCCCCGTCGGCAACACCAATACAAAGCCACCACACCATTTTTTTTTCTTGGTCCTAAAAGCCGAAATACCTTAGTTCTAGGGGCACAGCCGAACCTGTAGACCTCTAGGATTCGAAAGCTTCTAGGTGGTTGAGGGCTAAGTCTACTTTGGGTCTGAACAGTGCAGAAGGGAAGACTGTGGTAAGTACTCGTTTTCCAAACCGATTCAGTAGTGTAAATGTTAAGAAAAGCCGAAACCCCCTATAGTTTAAGGAGGTTATCGATTTGAGGTATAGGCCTTACTGGGCCTTTTCATTTGACTTTTACGGTTTGTATAGAGAAATAGACAACTTTGGAGGAGCAGCAAGGCTTGGAGTATCGATTTGGATAAACTTGGATCGAATCATTGGACCTTGTGAAGGTAAGTTATCTATGGCTATTAGGGGTTCTTTGGCTGACTATGGTAAGGTGGATTTTGGGCTTGATAAGCATGGATTGTAAACTAGGAATGGTGGTGATTAATTTTAGGTTGTCGTTGGAGACTTTGTTAGCAAACGTCACAAAACAGGTGTGTAATAACCCTCGTAGTAGCTTGATTAATATTCGCTGAAAAGCAGAAATGCTAAAATTCCAGCATTTCAGGAATTTGTGATTTTACATTTCGTTATAGATGCGATAAATACGATAAGATAGGTGTTTGGCTCGATGGAACAGGTAAGAGCGCAATTTTGTGCACGATGGTAAGTTAGGCCTCAATGGGGTAGAATCGGGCCCAATAGGCTTTCGGGCCCATTTGGGTAAAATTTATAGAAAATGGAATTTGGAAAAGTTGCATGTGAACACGGTTAGTACTGTTGTAAAATTTGGGTTAAGTGGGCTAAATCGGCATTCGTAGGGGCCCATTAGGGGTTTTGGGCCCAAAAGCCCGAATTTGATAAAGTGGGTTAAAGGTCATTTTTTAAACACTCGGAAATATTGATAATTGTTAATGAACATGGAAAACCCTGATATTTGGTAAAATTACGAAATTACCCTTATAATATGAAAAATGACTATTTTGCCCCTAGGTAAAAATGACCATTATACCCCCTAGGGTTTAATTATGAATATGATGCATGAGATATTGTTATACATGATGTGACATAATATGCACATGATATGTTATGAGATGCACATGACATGCTATGATATACTCACTATATGCATGGGTTGTGTTTTATATAAATGGAGGAAGTGCGAAAAGGGCTTTGCCCCAGTTATTAAAAGAGGCTAGACCTCCAGTTATATGATAAAGTAGCTATGCTGCCAGTGGAGAGTTTGGTTGGGTGGGTTGAGTTATTCCCCACATGGAGAGCTTGGTTGGTACAGGTGGAGAGTAGCGGATGGTGGGTTGAGTAGTCTCCCCAAATAGGCTTGCATACATTCATTAGTATTTCATGTGATATTGAAATGGACCTATGGGCCATACCATTTACAGTAAAGGCTTCGGCCCGGTGATATGATTTATGAAAAGGCTTCGGCCCAGTAACCGTTAAACGAAAGGCTTCAGCCCAGTATATGTCGAGACTAAATTAGGGCTTAGGCCCAGTATGATGATATTAGTTTGGGCTCTGAAAGGGGCTTGTTGCACACTGAGTTTCCAAACTCACCCCTTTCCTTAACCTAGCAGGTGAGCCTTGATGTGGAGACGTGGTGCCGGAGGGGATTCAGAGTGGCCGTGGTGATCGCTTCCGAACTTTGCAATAAGTAACCACTTTTTTTTATATGTTTTATCTTTATTATTATTACTATTTGGTTTTGGGTTGTAATAAGGACATTTTAATTATTTTTCTGGGATTATTTTATTTTATACTCTATATTTTACTGATAATAGTCCAAAATATGTTTGACTTAGGGCGTTTTCAAAATGATACTTGTTTTCAAAATTACGCAGCGATACAATTAATCAGTTTACCAAAAATATCTACTTAAAGGAATTCCAACTCGTTTTTTTTCTAAAACCTAACCTCGCGCCAAAGTGTGGCAATGGTTGTGGGCATGTCTAGGATCGGATCCAATCAAGAGCTTGGTACTTAAGCAGCCTTCATGGCTCACCTTTTCTATTTCGGATACCTACCTGGTGCACAGCTTCCATTCACTTTATTAACTTAGCAAAGACTATCTTTTAAAACACTAAGAAGGACGTTGAAAGAGGCATGGGTTTTTCTTAAAAACTTCAATGTGACACGTCGGGTCCGGCCATAACATCTGGGCCGGGTTTGGGGTGTTAAAACTAAGTTAGGTAATAACATTCCTTAAATTTTCCTATATGATACCATAAACCACCAGTCACGGTGTTACACAATATGGTCCTTTAGTGCCATGGCCATGGACTTGTCCTTTCAGAGATTCATGTTTTTAGCCTCGATGAACCCATTTGACGACTACGGCGATAAACATAGACTCATCATGCATTGACTCATCATATAATGACTTGCTTATAATAGATATTGTAACAACCCTAACCCATATCCGTCGCCGGAACAGAGTTTTAGAGCATTACCAGAACATTCAAAAACATTTAAGAATAACTTAAATAAATTACTATTTATTTACTGAGATCATTCATAACGTCCCATGATTGGGCCTTCGAGGCCCAATATGAGCATTAAAATCGAGTCGGGACTTAATCGAGACCTCTAAGAATTTTTCACAAAATTACAAAACTTTTCTAGGGTGCAGGGCTCACATGCCCGTGTGACCCTAAGACATGCCCGTGCTAGAGGCCGTATTCGACCTTTTGTAACTCTCTGACTTGCACACGTGGCCATGCCACATGCCCGTGTGCTAGGCCGTGTGGTCAATTAATTTAATTAAAAATCAAGTACAGGTTTCACACGGTCAGGACACACACCCGTGTTCTAGGCTATGTGGCACACACAGCTGAGACACACGCCCATGTCTCTGCCAGTGTGATCAATTCTGAGTATTCTGTTTCTCAAAATTAAGGTGCAGATACACACATGACCTAACCACATGCCTATGTTACTAGGCCGTGTGTCATACACGGTCTAGACACACGCCCGTGTGTCTGCCCGTGTGGACAAAATGAAGCCATTTCTAACTTCATTTCTCACCCAAAATTTCACCCAAGACCTGCACTTGAAACACACATCCAATACCAACCAATCCAAGCATTCAAAATAGTCAATTCCATCATTCATCATGGCATACTTGTAATACCTTGTACCCGTATCCTAAGCTAGGGTAGAATAGAAGGCATTACTTAACTTGAACTCATACATGCAACCAATTCCGAGTCTTCATGTCTAGGAAAATTTAAAACTTTCTTAAACTTATCAATATATTCTTAATATGGTCTTACGAGGCCCAAAACACACATCATAAATCATTTGGGGCCGATCTGGGTCCTTTTCACAACTATAGAAAAATGTCACTTGACACAAGGGCACCCGCCCGTGTGGGAAGGGTAACACGCCCGTGTGATCATTCCAACATAGTCGTGCTAATGGCTTGTGCATCTCACACGGCCTAAGTAAAATAGGGACACGCCCGTGTCTTCCACTCGTGTGGAATTAATTCTAAATGCACACCTATAGGGGTTTTCACACGGCCTGGCACACGCCCATGTCCCTGGCCCGTGTCCTAGCCCGTGTGCACAAATCTAGACATTCTGTTTCTGACATCACCACTTCATAAGGGTCACATGGCCAAGGCACACGCTCATGTGCTAGACCTTGCCCTTCACACGACTGAGACACACAGTCCTATCTCTGCCCGTGTGTTTACTATCATGCATACTAACTTGAAATTTTTAAGTACAAGGGACACACGACTGGACAACACACCCATGGCACACGCCCGTGTGTCTACCTATGTGGACAAAATCAGGATATTTACCAAGCCTCTTTGCCACTCTTACTTAGACAAAAGCAACCTAAACTAGTACAAGACTATTTCATGAATAAAATCAGCCCAATAGACAACATTTCATTTGTGTATTCTACTCATCCATGAACATAACACCATTTGCATATATCAAAACGAATATTAGCCATCATTAAAGGCTTAATACAAATTGAGGAATTTATCCCAAGCCAACACATTTGGACAAATTAATAACTACACAAAACACAAGTCTAGTTCCCTATACATGCCATATTCAAAAATATAAATCAAACTATACTGAATGCTTCAATTGATAGTGTGATCGATATCTCTGACCTCCATTGATCCTTGAGCTAGATAGATGGCACTATAAGAAAAAGGAAAGGAGAAGGAGTAAACATAAGGCTTAGTAAGTTGCATATAAATAATTATACAACAATACTTTGCCATTCATCAATAAGTATTATAATACACAAGTGGGCATAAGCAAAACTTACTCATCAATATTCAATATACATCATATAGCATATAATGTGGCTAAAATTTTATACATGCCCAATAGGTACCTGTATCACTCACAACACGGTTATACTTTCCTCATTAACTACAAATCAGAAATTCCACCGTTGAACCATTCAGAATGCTATCGGATATACCATAGCCTCCAACGTAGGGTAAGGTGCCGATGCTGTGTCCCAGACACGGTCTTCCATTGGCTTATATCTCAAGTCGAAGCCATGTCCCAGACATGGTCTTACACTGACTATCATCTCGTAGCCGACGCATGTCCCAGACATGTCTTACACTGGCTTACGTTTCGAGGCCGATGCATGTCCCAAACATGTCTTACACTAGAACTCATCTCAATTCCGATACCAAGTCCAAGACATGGTCTTACACTAGCTCTCACGAATGACCCCATTGTCATGGCATGAATATCTGATTTATTATCTCTATCCTAGAGCTCGTCATGTCCCCAACAGGAATTTTTTACTATCTCTATCCTCATCACATTTTCTCATTTCCACAAGTCAAGAAATTTATGCTATAATAATTTCGATACAATTCAAACACATATATTATCAATGTAGTTACATCTTACGTCGGATTACAAAATGTGACGACTAGTCGATTTCGTCGATTTGCCTGGCTTTCTCCCGGTCTAGGTTCAGATTCAGTATTTCTTGATCTATAATAGAAAAATACACTTATTTAATCACTATAGGCAATCGAAAATTCACTTCTTTGGTAAAATGACCATTTTGCCCTTAGACCTTGACAAAATGACCATTTTACCCTTAGGCTCGAAAATTGATTTTTATTGAGCTTATTTATTTCTCAAGACTAGCCAAACCTCTTTGAATCTTATAGAAACTCCAAAATCCCACTATTTCACACATTTATTATCTATTTTACAACTTATGCACATTAGTCCTTTTAGGTGTTTTCATGCTAACGGTTTTAACAAAAATTGTTTATAAGACACCCAAGACTCATTTAGTTCCATAAAAACTCAGCAAAAATCACAAATTCTTTCATGGAAAAACCCTAGACTCTTAATCACTTTGCAAAATAGTACTCTCATTTGAAATCCCATGCTTCAAGGGTCTCAAAAGTACAAAAATATTTAAGAAAAGCCATTAGGATCACTTACTTGTGAAGGCTTAAAGTTGCTAAAATTTCAAGATCTTAAAAACTCATTCTTTGCTGAAAATTTTGATGGAGGAAGAATATGAAAAGGTATGATATCATCCTTCTTTTATTTATTTCTATTTTTAGTCAAAATAAGCCACCTAACCCACCAAATTTTAAAATTTTGTCTCCTCTTTGACTCTATGGCCTGCTATGCTCCTTTAAAAGGGTCTAATTGCCCTTTAAAATCTCCCAAGTTTGATTCTCTAATAAAATAACATCTTTAGCTATCAAATTAGGACTTTTACACTTTATGCGATTTAGTCCTTTTTTCGCAATTGGGCTCACAAACGTTAAAATTAGCTCACCAAACTTTTCATGCACTAATATAAATATGCTATAACTCTATATTAATAATAAAATAATTTTTATGACATCGTATTTGTGGTCCTGAGACCACTATTCTGACTAGCACCAAAATTGGGTTGTTACAATACTATTACATGCATATGTGTTTGTAAACTTACCTTGGTTTAACTTAGGCAATAATAACATTTGTTCACATGTACTCAACTTAACACATTGGTATATATATATCATAATAACCTACTTAGAAATACCAAAATGAACCATTACTAGCCTTTCCAATGGCTAGGTTACAAAACATTATTCTCAAGCTACTAATGGTCAAGTTGTCCTATACATGCCATTATACCAAAATGATTTTTACTAAGTATACCCAAAATGACTAGTTGATAGTGTGACGATGCTCCAGTGATCTCCAACCCTTGCGAGCTTTCGAGCACTATAAAATAGAGGAAAATAAAACAGAATAAGCATTACATACTTAATAAGTTCATATAACGGAAACTAAATTTACCAATCTTACTTATTAAATCTAGGCATACAATGTTATGTTTCCATCCATTTGGCTAAATTGCCTAATCATATACATTCAATCAAACATTTTAGTCGCCAAAGTCTTCATATCAATCAAGTAACATAGATGAGCTTATCAAGCAATATTCTTTCAAATCATTATCCTATCATCTCAAGATTTTCATGCCATGTCAAGAGTTATATGTACATTGAGTCATTGAATTCCGATAGATGCTCAAGTAGTACACTCGAAGTGTACGATTCAATAATCTATCAATTCCGTATTCAAGGGTATCCCTTAGGGCACTTCACCAAGAAACTCTCTCTCGAGCCACATATCGCATAACTGGATTACTAGTCCAGGCTAAATCCTTATATAATGTATGCTCAGAGGAGCTCGATTAGGATTACTAGTCAAGGCTAAACCCTAATCATAACATATGCTCGAGAGGTATTATATCGGATTACCCATCTAGGCTAGATCCTTTGTATAACAAGGTCAATGGGATTACTAGTCTGAGCTAAATCCCGTCGGTAACAAATGCAAGACTTTATTAGTTTCGGGAAAGCTCATATAATCATCGGAATTCAAATTTAATCGGGACCTTTATCACCATTTTAAGCATGTATCAATATTCCATCATAGCATACAAGTAAAGCACATCAACAAATAACATTCAATTAACATAATTATATGCTCGATTAAGTTACACGAACTTACCTCGACACTTGTTCGCGTAAAAAGTCTACTAATCTGAAACCTTTTATTTTCCTTGATCTAACCTAGAATTAGTGTTGTCTGAATCTATATAAATGAATTTAACCATCAATTTCACACATTTCATATTTAAATGGACTTAATTTACGTCCTAAGCAAAATTAGCATTTTGCCCCTAACTTTTCCATAAATTTTGATTTTGTCCCTAGGCTCGAAAAATGAAACTTGTGCAAATTACTCCCTATTCCAAGCCTAATCAAAGCCCCATTACAAATTTTACAGCACATGCATTCATAAAATTTTAGAATTTTTCATTAAATTTTACAACTTTCATTTTAGTCCCTAAATAATGTTTTCATCAAAAATCACTTTGAAAAAGTTATTTATCTATCAATAATCTTTCATTTTCTACCATAAATTTTTAATTTCCAGCATATATATCCATGGCCTATTTTTCATACCTTGATAAGTTTTCAAATTAATCCATCAAATAGAGAGATTAAGCTATCTCAATTTCAAAAATACCAAAATTACTAAAAATGGGACAAGAAAAGTTACCCAATTAGGCCTTGAAAGTTTCTTTTCTTTCACTTAGGGTTTCCATGTGCTTTTAGGTTGAAGATTATGAAAATAAGATGATATTTTCTTTTATCATCTTTTAATTAATTTAATCATTTCAAATTCCAATTTAGTCCTTGACCTTTTCTAATTTTTCCATGGATGAGTCACCAAGAATCTACATACTTTTCTTTAATGGTCTAATTACCATATAAGGACCTCTAGATTTGAATTCCATAACTATTTAATCCTTATAGCTACTAGAATTCAACTTTCGCATTTTATGTGATTTAATCATTCTTGTAATTAAGCACTTAATCGATAAAATTTTCGTATCACAATTTTCACATGACATGCCTATTATAATATGGGCCATATAATGAAATAAAAACAAACCTTATTTTTGGGTCTGATTTTTGGTCCTGAAACCACTGTTCCAATTTCACTGAAAAAATGGATTGTTACAGATATATTTTTTCTCTCAAACTCATATGCACACCATAATGATTCGGGCTCACGCCCTGTACTTAAACCATCAAACTTCATACATTTCATACATGCATGATCATGAACCTTTCATTTTTCACTATTTGGTCACTTAGCATAGAAGTTCCTAGAACATACATACTACATGCAAGAGTTAGTTTGGGGACTCACCTAACACCCGTATATTGCAGTGAGCTCACACCATTCACGAACTCTCAGAAATCACTACCCATGAGACGTAGGAATACCATCAAAACTTTATTCGCATAGCCTTTGTTTCGTCTAAAACCTAATCAACCTCCATGCCAGTATTTATCATTATATCTTTTCATTTACAAACAATAGCTAGCTTATTGCCATAGAAAACCACATGTTAGTCTAAAGTAATTACCTCAGGTGAAGAAACCATCCTATATATTAACCTTGATCCTTAGTTTTAGCTTAGTATGAAATTCTTGATTAACTTCGGGAGCCAAACATCAATGGTTGTTGTCAAATCGAGGGGTAAAGATAACTTATTTCTTTCTAAACTAAGTTACTATACTTTATAGAGAAACCCTATGCTCTCTTAGTAAAGCATGACTCGTGTCATTAATTTCAAGGCTGCTCTTATTAGTGGCTTACTGTTGTAAAGAAGCATATTCTAGAATCTAAAATCGTTTCATATCTTTTATTTGACCAATAATTCCATCCTAACTATCTTATTAGTAAGTAACTTATACTTTAACTGGACAAATTAGGCGTACCTTAACTTGGCGAAGTCTTCCTATAACTCAAAAATCCTTAATATCTTTGCCAATCTCTCTTTTTCCCCAATCATACACTTTTCAGAGATTATTCCGTTCCTTACATCCTATCGTTGTCTACGCACCCTACTTGTACGCCAAAAATGTCATCTTGGTAGATAAGATCGCGCCAATCAGATTTTCTTTGGGCCACTCATTCAGACTCAGGACTCGTTAAATATGGGTGTTATAGTATATATGTTTTAATTAAAAATATGTAAGAATTAATGGCATTTTGGTAAATATAAAAAGATAAACTAAAATAAAATAATTAGACAAGTATCATCTTTTTCATTTTTCATCATGGTTCATTGAAACACCATTATAGCTTTAACGGAGGCTCGGCCAAGGCTTATTTCAATTGCATGATATGTATTTTTAATCCATTTTTTTAGTAATTTTTATGTTTTTTAGATCGTTGTAGCTTAATCTAGCTAACACATGGACTAATTTGTAAAACTATTAAATGTTTTGAGTTATTTCATTGATGATTTTTATATATTTTTGAAGTTCGATGATAGATTTATAAATTTGATACTTAAATAGGATTATTTTGTAAAGTGATTTTGGTTGATTTTAAAGTTGAAGGACTAATTAGTTAAAATAATGAAGTTGCATGAAATTATTGTCAAAATTTGATAAATATGGGTTGTATAGGGACTATATAAAATTCGACTAGCATTTATTTGGTTAATTTGTGATAGATTTGAATGTTTTGGGCTTAGGGACTAAATTGAATAGAAGGTAAAAGTTTAGGGTGAAAGTGTAAAATATTGATTAAGGGTCAAATATGTGAATTTAAGTGTTTTAAGATATTTGAATTGGTTAATTGAAGTAAATTATTAATTTAGATTAAGAAACGAATCAACTGGTTGATAATCGCAGGAAAGGAAAAGTAGTCGAATAGTCTTCATAATCAAGGTGTCCGTAGCTACTGTGTTTGGTAAATTCGTATTGAGTTTAATATGTTTGATGATTGTTGAATTTAATTATGTATGTGATCATATATATATATATATATATATATATATATATATGTATAAATATAACTAATGTGATTAATTGAGGTAGTTTTGAAATGGAAAAGTATTAGATTGAAATGTAAAGTATTGCATGGTATATGGTTACATTGATATAAGTTAGTATATGAAAGTACATGATCGTGGATTGTGGTTAATATTTGAATATATGATGATATCAGAAAATAGGATAAAGCTTATGTGAACTTAATGAATAGATTAGACACAAATGACATGTCATTAGGCCGTTCCAGGAACTAGTTGTCGGTGGTTACAGTTCTAGGTACTATGTACTGGTGGTGGATACCATACCAATGGCTTGAGATCTTGCATGTTTTGTGGAATCTCTAAAGCTTGTGTGAGTAGCATCTCATATTGGTTAATTTCTCGTGTGTGTTTGTATGAGCATAACCCTATCGCATATCCAAAGTCAATTTACTATTGTTCTCCAGGAAAAATAGTTGATAAATGATGGAAATAAAACAAGATGACATGATGAACTATGTTATGTTGGTTAAATTGGTATGTGAATTTTGGTATGCTATGTTTTAATTAAATGATTTATTTATGCCTAACTATTTGATATGGCAGGAATTATGAATCAAGGAAAAGGAATATTAATTCAATGTTATGTATGAGTTGTAAACTTAAATTATCAGGCATGTGATGTTTTATGTTTTACAAACTCACTAAGCTTTATGTCGGCTTAACGTATTTGGTTGTCTTCTTTGTAGATTGTCGGACTTTTTCTGTTGATTGGATCATCGTTGGAGATTATACTATCCTGCAACTCTTTCAGTAACTATATGTTTATTTTGGCTCGATTATAAGTGGCATTTAAATAGGGTTTTGGTATGCTTATGTTAATAGATATATTGGTGATGTTTTGTGCCAACTGAAATGTAAATATGTATATAGTTGTTTTGGCAACTTGAATTGGTAGATTTTTACTTTATGTCTATTTGATAATTTGCTGCAAAATGGTCATTTTGTTTTGGTAACTTATGAAACTTTGGTGGGGTTATGTTAGCCTTTGAAACTTGGTATGAATGGATGATTTTTGCATTTGGTATTTTTAGTTTAGTTGTTGAATGAATAAGTTTGATAAGTTAATTATGTTTTAGTTTAAATGGTTAATGTTTATATTTGAATTGTGGTGCTAATGAGGGCATATTGGTTAGGCACTTAGGTTGAATGCTATTTGACATGTTCTGGTACATTATGAATAGGTTTAAGTGATGCTATTTGCATGGCTTGAGACTTAAGGAGTTGTAGGTGAAATGACTTGATTTTGAAGGTACTTTTAGGTGCACATGGTCTGCCACACAATCGTGTGACACGCATGATTGGATGAGACGGTCATGTGGCCTATTAAATTTTGGTGCAGGTTTGTCCACACGATCACAAAGAAAGCAGCCTGGGACACGGCCATGTGACCTTAGAGTACATGGTTTAGATGTTATGGCATAGTTTGCCACATAGTTGTGTGACCTTTAGTTTCACTTTTTACTTGAATTTTTGTAAAAGTTACAATTTAGTCCAAATTTGCTCCCGGGTTGTTTTAAATGTTTCAAATGCTCGATTTAAGTTTGGATATAATTGACTATCTTGGAAATTATTATAATTTTATTATGAATTGAATTATTTGATTATTTGTGGCAAGATAGTGAATAGTGTTAAAGTTTAATACTTGTAATACTTTATAGCTTGGGCCGGGTGATCAGACGAGGTATAAGGTGTTAAAATTACAAATTTGGACTCTAAATTTTAAACCAATTTCAAATATATCCAATTACAACCTCCTATTCTAAAAAATTATAGAAATTACATGCCAATTTTAAGTTATTAACAATTTAGTCCTTATGTTCAAAACTAACAAAAATCACTTTATAAAATAGTCCTATTTTCCATCAAAGCTTCGAACGTTACCATAAAAATTCAAAAACTTCAATTAACATCGATGACAACTTTAACTGTTTTGAAAACGGGGATACGGGTTAGCTGGACCTAGTTGCAATGATTTCAAAAATATAAAAATTACAAGAAATAGACTAAAATTGACTTACCAATCAATGAGTTAAAGCTTGATACCCAAGCCCTTGTCTTTGTTTCTCACATTCGGCTATGGAAGAGAAAGTTAAAGAAGATGATGATAAAATGTCATTTTTTTCTTTAATTAACTTATATAGCTTGGTAAAATTGTAAATATTAAGATCTTTTAAATTAAACTTTAATTAATCTATTGCAATTTCAATTTTAAATATGATTAGCAAAATTGGTGGGATACCATTGGTATCCACCACTTCTTAGACTTATACAAATGGTCCAATTACTCAATTGGACTTGTAAGTAATTAATCAAGCTTTATTTCTATTAAACCTTAATTAATTAGGGCCTAATAGCAATTAACCCAAAACTTAATGGTGTGACAGCCCAAAATTGACCCTAGTCGGGAAGTAGTTTCGGGACCGCTAAACCGAGTCACCGAAATGTTTGAGCGTAATATTTATTGTCTATAATATGTATTTATGAATGTGTGAAAATTTCAAGCTTCGATTTAGTCGATTGCATGTGAATTCAGTTATTAGGACTTGTGTGACACTTTTGAAATGTGATAGGCTAATCTATAAGGACCTAATAGTGCATGTAATCAAAAGGGAGGACTTGCATTGTAACACCCAGAACCCGAGACCGTTGCCGGTGTCGGACACGAGGGGTTAACAAGCCAAAACCACTTATGGCACCGACCAATTTGACATTCCCAGGCAAGCTGGAAAACTGCATCGCTGTCGCCTTAAAAAGCATATCTTGAGTTTCACAACTCGGAAGCTGATTCCATAAATTTTCCCTGAATTTAGACTCATATATCCATCCATGGATTTATTTCTAGAATTTTTTGTCGGGCCAATTGGTACAGTTTATTAGTTAAAGTCACCCCTGTTACAGGGGTCGACTACACTGACCTTCTCGCGTTACAACTTGAATATCTCTCTGTACAGGGTTTAAATACTGATACCGTTTGTTTCTAATGAAACTACACTCAAAAATGAATCTGCACATATAAGGAATAACTTCTAATTCATTCTGGATAATTTATAGTAAATTTTCAAAGCCGCGACAGGGGACCCAGAAACCTTTCTGGCCCTGTCTCACGAGAACTTTAATATCTCTCGGTATACTATTCATATGATCATTTCGTTACTTTCATATGAAAATAGACTCGTCAAGGTTCGTTTACATAACTTACTCACTATTTAATACCATTCCTACAAATTTTGGTGATTTTTCACATCCACGTCACTGCAGCTGGCAGCATCTGTTTTTAAAGTAGGCTTTACCCATTTTGTAGTTTCCATGGACCAACTATAGTCTAGTCATACATAGGTCCACATATGATCATGTTTAGCCATTCCAATGGCTGATCATGTGACCAACACTCCCATTCCAATCCATAATAACATCATGAAACCATATAAAATTACAAACCACAAATGGTCTAATTCCAGTACTCCACTTTTACGAACCATTTTCGCATGGCCGTATACATATACATCACAAAGTACTTGAAAACAACCGAGGGTAGTCCTATACATGCCATATCCAAAGTTCAACCAAAAGAGTACCAAAAGGGGGTTTGATAGTGTGGATGACTTCACTTCAATGATCCCGAATCCGATCGTTAACGAGCACAATCTAAAACAGAGAAACAAAGGAACGGAGTAAACAATTTATGCTTAGTAAGTTTCGAGCCATAATTTACACACAACCAAAGCATAGCATTCAAGTAGCTAAACAATAATTCATATGCACAATTTCTCAATGACATGCTTACTCCACAATCCCAACTCTTATATTCATACACAAATAACGGCTTAGTTAAGGCCGATAGCTCATTTATCATTGGAGCGAATACTCACACGCACTTACTCATAGTGTGCCAAGCACACAAAACGCGTACCTTGTTGTTGGGACTTTCACAAGCGCATAAACTGAAAATTTTTACAGCAAGCTTATAATTCTCAAATCACATACCTTCGAGTTTAACCGGATATAGCTACTGTTCAACCGCCGGGACATAGCCGGTTATGATAACCCGCACAAATGCCTTGGGACTTAACCCGGATATCACAACTCGCACAATTGCCTTGGGCTTAGCCCGATATCACAACTCGCACAATTGCCTTGGGCTTAGCCCGATATCATAATTCGCACATTTGCCTTGGGCTTAGCCGGATATCACAATTCGCACATTCATACACATCTTTGTTTCAATATCATAACAAAACTTTTATGCACAATTCACTTAATAAGAAATATCATTTCGGCTCAATGGCCACATACAAGGGCACAATTTCGATTGCTTATTACTTCATCCAATCGAATAAAAGTCTAAGTTCCGATACTCGAAAACTTACCTTGGAGATTATCGAGCGCTTCCAACGGCTATTCAATCACCTTTTCTTTTCCTTTATTGGAGCTAGTTCCCCTTTGCTCTTGAGCTTTATGTTAACAAATAAATTGATTTAATCGTTTTGAATATCAAAAGGGAATCCAAGGTACTTAGCCCTTATAAGGCTGCACACACTTACATCCACATACTTAAGCTCAATAATTATAACATAGCATCAAGCACTCATATGGCCGATTATACTTGGTCATGCTTGCACAAAATCAACAGTTAAATTTCGAGATTTTCACACCATATAGGTACTAGGCCGAATATACATGCAAATTTCACAAACATTCTGCAACCATTTCTTCTTTAAACAAACATATTTATCATTTACTTCATAACCAAATCATCATGTGCAAACACATATACACATATAGGTGCAAGGCCGAATTCCAAGGTGTTCATAACCATCAAAACACATATTTTAACTAACATGCAAGAAGCATAAACCATGCTCATGAGCATACCATGGCCGAATACATCACACGCCATACTCCTTTTAATTTTTGGTCATGGTTAAACAAAGGACTCAATGCCTTACTCAAGAATACTAAAAAGAAATTTCAAGAGTAGTCAATCCATCATTACATGCATCATTAGCAAGCTTCACATTTAGCATGCAATGGCTTCAACACAATATCAACCTTGGCCAAACACCATTTCCATGGCATAACAAGGATTTAAACCATGGCTAACATGAACATCAAGTTAGCAACTAAAACATGCATGAATCTCATGACACAACCTCAAACATACCTTAAACTTGATACAAATATGATCAAACCTCCATCTAGTTCTCTTCCAAAACAAGCATGAAGCAAAACTCCTACCTTCTTCCTTAGTATTTTCGGCCAAAAAGGAAAGAACAAGGATGAACAATTTTTTTTTCTTTGCTTCTCTTTCACTCACGGCAAAAGGGGGGGAAAGGATGAGCAAATTTTTGATTTTTTTGTTTCTCTTCCTACATGCTTAATTTTTTTATCATTTATCACATCATGCATTAACAAAACATGTCATAACATGTTTCCCTTGCCCATATTCCCTTGTCATGGCCGGCCACTATACCATCTTTGGGGAAATTTGACATGCAAATCCCTTATTTTTGCATGCATGATCAACTAGTCATCACACATTTCCCCATCATACTTTCAAAGTTTACTACTAGGTCCTTTCTAGTGAAATTCACATTTATAATTCTAAATCGAAACATCAAAATGTCATACACACATTAACACATATCATAGGCATCAAAATAATTTTTAAATTATTTTTATGCCTCGGTTTTGTGGTCCTGAAACCACATCCCGACTAGGGTCAATTTTGGGCTGTCACAACTCTCCCCCACTTAAGAAATTTTCGTCCCCGAAAATCTTACCGGTAAATAAGGTTGGGTATCGCTCTTTCATAGAGTTCTCGGTTTCCCAAGTAGCTTATTCTATCCCGTGTTTGAGCCATAACACTTTCACTAGCGGAACCCGCTTGTTTCGCAACTCTTTCACTTCACGTGATAGGATACGAATCGGTTCTTCCTCATAACTCATATTGGCTTGAATTTCAACCTCTGATGGACTAATCACGTGCGATGGATCAGATCTATAGCGTCGAAGCATCGAAACATGAAAGACATCGTGAATCTTTTCGAGTTCAGGGGGCAAAATCAAACGATATGCAACTAGACCGACTCACTCGGATATCTCATATGGCCCAATGAACCTCGGGCTCAACTTGCCCTTACGGCCGAATCTGAGTATCTTTTTCCAAGGCGAAACCTTGAGAAACACTTTATCTCCCACCTGATACTCGATGTCTTTTCGTTTCAGACCCGCGTACGACTTCTGACGATCGGAGGCTATCTTCAGACTTTCACGGATTACTTTCACTTTCTGTTCAGCATCTCTAATCAAATCCACCCCGAAAATTTTGCTTTCACCGAGCTCAATCCAAAACAATGGTGTACGGCATTTACAACCGTACAAAGCCTCGTAGGGTGCCATCTTAATACTTGATTGAAAACTATTGTTGTAAGCGAATTCAATCAAAGGCAAATATCGTTCCCATGAACCACTGAACCCGAGGATGCAACATCTCAACATATCCTCAAGTATTTGAATTATCCGCTCGGATTGACCATCGGTTTGGGGGTGAAAGGCGGTGCTGAAATGCAACTTGGTACCCAAAGCTTCTTGCAACTTCTTCCAAAATCGCGAGGTAAATCTCGGATCTCTATCCGACACGATGGAAACAGGCACCCCGTGTAATCTCACAATTTGAGAAACGTACAATTCGGCTAGTTTGTCCATTGAAAAATTCGTACGTACGGGGACAAAGTGAGCCGACTTAGTCAATCTATCTACCACGACCCAAATCGCATCCTTCTTACTCACGACAATGGCAAATCAATACAAAGTCCATTGTGACTCGATCCCATTTCCACTCGGGTATCGTGATCGGTGAAGTAATCTGAAGGCACTTGATGTTCCGCTTTCACTTGTTGACATATTAAACATCTTGAAACAAAGTCAGAGATGTCTCGTTTCATACCATGCCACCAAAACCGACGTTTCAAATCGTTGTACATCTTCGTACTCCCCGGGTGGATTGCCATTCGGCTACAATGGGCTTCGTTCAGAATTATCGAAATAAGTTCCGAATTCTTTGGAACACACAGACGGCTTTTGAACCTCAAACAATCGTCATCATCGATTTGAAACTCCGAGTCCTTGTTCGGAACACACTCAGCCCGTTTTGCAGCCAACTCGTCGTCGACTTTCTGAGCTTCACGAATTTGATGTATCAATAATGGTTTGGCTTTCAATTCAGCTACTAACACATTGTCGGATCAAACGGACAAGTGCACATTCATCGTCAGAAGCGAATAATGATTTACGACTTAAGGCATCCGCAACCACATTCGCCTTTCCCGGGTGATAGTCAATGACCAGCTCATAATCCTTTAACAGCTCGAGCCAACGTCTTTGTCGCAGATTTAAGTCTCTTTGAGTCATCAAATATTTGAGACTTTTGTGATCCGAATACACATGGAACTTCTCACCGAATAAGTAATGTCGCATATCTTTAAGGCGAATACGATGGCAGCCAATTCGAGACCATGGGTCGGATAATTTTTCTCATGTGGGTTTAATTGCCTCGACGCATAGGCCACAACTCGACCTTCTTGCATCAATATGCAACCTAACCCAAGTAGGGAGGCGTCACTATAGATGACAAACTCTTTGCCAGATTCGGGTTGCACTAGAATTGGGGCCTCAGTCAAATAAGTTTTCAGTTGATCGAAACTTTTCTGACATTTCTCCGTCCATTCGAACTTAACATATAATTGCTTATCCCGTAAAATTTGTAGCACTAACCTCAGGTGTTCAGCATGTTCGGTCTCATTTCTTGAATAGACCAAGATGTCATCAATGAACACGACTACGATCCGATCCAAATATGGTCTGAAGATCCGATTCATCAAATCCATAAATACCTCAGGGGCATTAGTAAGCCCAAACGGCATCACTAGGAACTCGTAGTGACCATATCTCGTTCTGAAGGCAGTCTTGGGTACGTCCGAATCTCGAATTCGCAACTGATAAAAGCCCGATCTCAAATCTATTTTCGAGAACACTGAGGCTCCTTTCAGTTGATCGAACAAATCGTCGATCTGTGTAACGGATATTTGTTCTTTATCGTCGCTTTATTAAGCTGACGATAGTCGATGCACAGCCTCATGGTTCCATCCTTCTTTTCACAAACAACACCTTGGCGCACCCAAGGTGAAAAACTCGGACGAGCAAAACCTCTATCCACCAATTCTTGCAACTGAGCTTTCAACTCCTTTAGTTCCGTTGGTGCCATATGATACGGAGCTATCGAAATTGGAGTGGTACCAGGTACCAATTCGATGCCAAACTCTATTTCCCGAACAGGTGGTAAACCCGGCAATTCTTCGTGGAAAACATCCGGTATTCACAAACCAGCGCACAGATTCGGGTTTCTTTTCGACTCCTTGTCATCGAGCACATACGCAAGGTACGCCGCACCCTTTTCTTACATATTTCGGGCCAACATTGCTGATATTACGGTGGCAACCCTTTAAGTCCGTAGACTCAACCCGAATTATCTCGTTATTTGTGCACCTCAGATCGATAGTCTTGCTTTTGCAATTTACAACAGCATCGTGCATGGTCAACCAATCCAAACCAAGAATAATGTCGAATTCATCGAGCGGTAAAAGCATTAAGTCCGCCGGAAAACAAGAACCTCGAAATACTAGGGACTTTTCTTACACACTTTGTTGACAAGCACGTAATGACCCAAGGGTTTGACACGAATTACAAACTCGAGAGACTCAATAGGCAAAGTCTTCTTTGGATGCTAAGGTTTCGCATATATAAGAATGAGTAGAACCGAGGTCAATCAAAGCAATCACATTAGTATGGAAAAGAGTGAAAGTCTTGGTAATGACATCCGGTGAGGCAGCATCCTCGCGTCGCAGATGGCATAAGTCCTAGCAGAGCACGAGCCTCGGGTCTTGTTGTAGCATCTCGACCCTCTCGACCGCCACTAGCATTGCCCGTATTTGGATGGCCTACTTGACAATGGTAGCACCGGGTTTCCACTTTGACTTACATTTTGTTCAAGCAACCTCGGGCAATCCTTGATAAAGTGGTCGGCCGATCCGCACTTGTGACAGAGCGATCCACGGAATCTACAACTTCGAATGCCATTTGTCGCAATATTGGCACCGTTCTCTCTCGACGTTCATTTCCACCTCTAGCGATCGAAGTGACTCGCGTGCCCATAGGGGTCGATCGCGGTCTCGTCTAGAAAAGCCCGAAATGTCTCTAGACCGCCTAAGCCATCTCTAAATTTCTTTGATGATCGTGGGAAGGGCTTCCCAAGACCTCTTCTGAAACTCCCTTGCTCCCACTTCACTTTTCTTTTCTCCATCTTGAGCTCCTCGGCTTTGCACTTTCGCTCGACAAGAGCCACAAACTCTCGGATTTCAAAATGCCAACATACAACTTTATATCATCGTTCATCCATCTTGAGCGTTTACATCACGACTTCGAAGAAATGCATTCATGCTGTCATGGCTAAGCCTCATAAATTTTCGTTCGTAGTCGTGAACCGACATGGAACCTTGTTTAAGTTCAAGAAATTCCTTCCGTTTTGATCCATAAGTCTCGATGATATACTTCTTCGAACTCGGTTAGAAAGAACTCCCAAGTTACTTGCTCTCTAGGCACAACAGAAGTCGAGTACTCCACCAATAGTAGGCGGAATCGCGTAGCAAGGAGATAGTACACTTTAAGCATTCATCGGTGTGCAAGATAGCTCATCGAGCACCGGATAGTGTTGTCCATCCAAAATTCAGCTTGCTCGGCATCGTCATCATCCGTAGCTTTAAATTCAGTGGCCCCATGTTTTCGAATCACATCATTGGGGCTTACTTGACCTTATTTGGTCGATTCGGAGGTATTGTAGGTCTGGGGTTGCATTTGTCGGGAATGGAGGTTGTGGAACAGTAGTGTTAGTTCGAATGTATTGGTTAAACCAATCATTCATCACACTATAAAAGGCTTGCTTAGCCTCATCATTCGGGTTGCTAGCAATAGGTTGAGAGTCCGGTCTTTGTCCCTTGCGGAGCAGCGCCACACTCTCCACATCATCAGCTATTGCTCGGTTGGGATCGGGATCCATTGCTATAAACAAACACAAATTCGAATGTCGAAATCACCACACTATCAATTATCACTTAATGGCATGTATAGCTAGACCCCAAACATATCACGGTAGTCCTAGAATCGACTAAACCGTAGCTCGATACCAATAAAATTGTAACACCCGAACCCGAGACCGTTGCGTTTGTCGGACACGAGGTTAACAAGCCAAAACCACTTATGGCACCGACCAATTTGACATTCCCAGGCAAGCTAGAAAACTGCGTCGCTGTCGCCTTAAAAAGCATATCTTGAGTCTCACAACTCGGAAGCTGATTCCGTAAATTTTCCCTGAATTTAGACTCATATATCCATCCATGGATTTATTTCTAGAATTTTTGGTCGGGCCAATTGGTACAGTTTATTAGTTAAAGTCACCCATGTTACAGGGGTCGACTACACTGACCTTCGCGCGTTACAACTTGAATATCTCTCTATACAGGGCTTAAATACTGATACGTTTGTTTCTAATGAAACTACACTCAAAAATGAATCTGCACATATAAGGAATAACTTCTAATTCATTCTGGATAATTTATAGTAAATTTTCAAAGTCGCAACAGGGGACCCAGAAACCGTTCTGGCCCTGTCTCACGAGAACTTTAATATCTCTCGGTATACTGTTCATATGATCGTTTCGTTACTTTCATATGAAAATAGACTTGTCAAGGTTCGTTTACATAACTTACTCAATATTTAATACCATTCCTACAAATTGTGGTGATTTTTCACATCCACGTCACTGCAGCTGGCAGCATCTGTTTTTAAAGTAGGCTTTACCCATTTTGTAGTTTCCATGGACCAACTATAGTCTAGTCATACATAGGTCCACATATGATCATGTTTAGCCATTCCAATGGCTGATCATGTGACCAACACTCCCATTCCAATCCATAATAACATCATGAAACCATATAAAATTACAAACCACAAATGGTCTAATTCCGTACTCCACTTTTACGAACCATTTTCGCATGGCCGTACACATATACATCACAAAGTACTTGAAAACAACCGAGGGTAGTCCTATACATGCCATATCCAAAGTTCAACCAAAAGAGTACCAAAAGGGGGTTTGATAGTGTGGATGACTTCACTTCAATGATCCCGAATCCGATCGTTAACGAGCACAATCTAAAACAGAGAAACAAAGGAACGGAGTAAGCAATTTATGCTTAGTAAGTTTCGAGCCATAATTTACACACAACCAAAGCATAGCATTCAAGTAGCTAAACAATAATTCATATGCACAATTTCTCAATGACATGCTTACTCCACAATCCCAACTCTTATATTCATACACAAATAACGGCTTAGTTAAGGCCGATAGCTCATTTATCATTGGAGCGAATACTCACACGCACTTACTCATAGTGTGCCAAGCACACACAAAACGTACCTTGTTGTTGGGACTTTCACAAGCGCATAAACTGAAAATTTTTACAGCAAGCTTATAATTCTCAAATCACATACCTTCGGAGTTTAACCGGATATAGCTACTCGTTCAACCGCCTTCGGGACATAGCCCGGTTATGATAACCCGCACAAATGCCTTCGGGACTTAACCCGGATATCACAACTCGCACAATTGCCTTCGGGCTTAGCCCGGATATCACAACTCGCACAATTGCCTTCGGGCTTAGCCCGGATATCATAATTCGCACATTTGCCTTCGGGCTTAGCCCGGATATCACAATTCGCACATTCATACACATCTTTGTTTCAATATCATAACAAAACTTTTATGCACAATTCACTTAATAAGAAATATCATTTCGGCTCAATGGCCACATACAAGGGCACAATTTCGATTGCTTATTACTTCATCCAATCGAATAAAAGTCTAAGTTCCGATACTCGAAAACTTACCTTGGAGATTATCGGCGCTTCAACGGCTATTCAATCACCTTTTCTTTTCCTTTATTGGAGCTAGTTCCCTTTGCTCTTGAGCTTTATGTTAACAAATAAATTGATTTAATCGTTTTGAATATCAAAAGGAATCCAAGGTACTTAGCCCTTATAAGGCTGCACACACTTACATCCACATACTTAAGCTCAATAATTATAACATAGCATCAAGCACTCATATGGCCGATTATACTTGGTCATGCTTGCACAAAATCAACGATTAAATTTCGAGATTTTCACACCATATAGGTACTAGGCCGAATATACATGCAAATTTCACAAACATTCTGCAACCATTTCTTCTTTAAACAAACATATTTATCATTTACTTCATAACCAAATCATCATGTGCAAACACATATACACATATAGGTGCAAGGCCGAATTCCAAGGTGTTCATAACCATCAAAACACATATTTTAACTAACATGCAAGAAGCATAAACCATGCTCATGAGCATACCATGGCCGAATACATCACACGCCATACTCCTTTTAATTTTTGGTCATGGTTAAACAAAGGACTCAATGCCTTACTCAAGAATACTAAAAAGAAATTTCAAGAGTAGTCAATCCATCATTACATGCATCATTAGCAAGCTTCACATTTAGCATGCAATGGCTTCAACACAATATCAACCTTGGCCAAACACCATTTCCATGGCATAACAAGGATTTAAACCATGGCTAACATGAACATCAAGTTAGCAACTAAAACATGCATGAATCTCATGACACAACCTCAAACATACCTTAAACTTGATACAAATATGATCAAACCTCCATCTAGTTCTCTTCCAAAACAAGCATGAAGCAAAACTCCTACCTTCTTCCTTAGTATTTTCGGCCAAAAAGGAAAGAACAAGGATGAACAATTTTTTTTTCTTTGCTTCTCTTTCACTCACGGCAAAAGGGGGAAAGGATGAGCAAATTTTGATTTTTGTTTCTCTTCCTACATGCTTAATTTTTTATCATTTATCACATCATGCATTAACAAAACATGTCATAACATGTTTCCCTTGCCCATATTCCCTTGTCATGGCCGGCCACTATACCATCTTTGGGGAAATTTGACATGCAAATCCCTTATTTTTGCATGCATGATCAACTAGTCATCACACATTTCCCCATCATACTTTCAAAGTTTACTACTAGGTCCTTTCTAGTGAAATTCACATTTATAATTCTAAATCGAAACATCAAAATGTCATACACACATTAACACATATCATAGGCATCAAAATAAATTTTTAAATTATTTTTATGCCTCGGTTTTGTGGTCCCGAAACCACATCCCGACTAGGGTCAATTTTGGGCTGTCACATGCATGTCAAATTTCCCCCCCTAATAGCTAGTGGCCGGCCATGACAAGGGATTATGGGCAAAAACATGTCATAAAACATGTTGTGACAATGGTGTATGTAAGAAAAAAATAAAATAATGAGCATGGGAATTGAATAATGAAAGGGAAGAAAAAAAAAAGAGAATGGTGAGTGTTCCCCCCCCCCTTGCCGTGAGTTGAAGAAAAGAGAAAAAAAAAATTGTTCATCCTTTTCATTCTCTCTTGGCTGAAAATTCTAAGGAAGAAGGAGGGATTTTTTGCTTCATGTTTGGTTTGGAAGAGGATTAGGAAGAGGTTTGGCCATACTTGTTTCAAGATTAAGGTATGTTTGATGTTGTGCCATGAGATTCATGCATGTTTTTGGTTGCTAACTTGATGTTCTTATTAGCCATGGTTCAAATCCTTGCTATGTCATGGGGATGGTATTCGGCCAAGGTGGATTTTGTGTTAATGCCATTGCATGTTAAATATGAAGCTTGCTAATGATACATGTGATGGTGGATTGATGGCTCTTGGACTTTCTTTTTAGCATTTTTGAGTTAGACATTAAGTTCTTTGTTTAACCATGACCAAAATCGAAATGGTATGGTGTTGTGATGTATTCGGCCATGGTACATCCATAAGTATAATTTATGCTTATTGCATGGTAGGTAAGATTTGTGTTTTGGATTTATGTTCATGTTTAGTTATAATCAACTTTGAGATTCAGCTCTAGCATATATATATATATATGTTTGCACATGATGTATTGGTATGACATATATACTATCTCTAAGGTATATATTTACATATGATGATGTTTCGGTTATGAAGTAAATGATTGATGCGTATTGAGTTACAATATGGAATGCGTTAGTGAGTAAAATGTATGCCGTTTATGTGTGGTATTAAGTGTATAATTGGCCTCAACATGGACATGCATATTCGGCCACATGAGGGGATTGGTGTGCATGCATTCGATTAGAGGCAAGCATATTGATGCCTATTCTTGGCTTAGAAAATTCGCTAAGGAGAGTACTAACTAATGTGTTGAGTTTGATTCATGATTTCGTACATATGTGACTTTAATGTCTAATGAAAATATGTGGGCTAAGTACCTTGAATTCCTCTTTCGATGCTCAAATGATTAAATCAATTTATTTGTTAAATTAAGCTCAAGAGCAAAGGGAGCTAAATCCGATAAAGGGAAGGAAAAGTGGTCGAATAGCCATCGGAATCATTCGACAACATCCGAGGTAAGTTCTTGAGTAATAGAGCTTAAATTATGATTTGATTAGATCATGTCTCAAGTAAATCAAATCATGCTCTTTGTGTGTGGATATTGAACCGAAATGTGCAAGAGTGATAAGTCTATTGTATTTGAGTTTTGCTAATGAAAATGAAATACGAATGTGTCATGATTTAGTGTTAAATGTGCATGTTTATTCGAATGGTGTCCGGCTAAGTCCCAAGGCTTTTGTGCTAAGTGACTAAAAGCGGGTCAATTCTCAAGGCATTTGTGCGAGTTACCAAAACCGGGTTAAGTCCCAAGGCATTCGTGCGAAGTTACTAAATCGGGCTAATTCGAAGGCAATTGTGCGAATCACTATAACCGCAATGTCCCAAGACAATCGAGCGAGTCGCTATATCGGTTAAACTCAAGGTACGTGATTCGAAATGAACGATCTTGCTGTAAAATTCCCGATTAATACGCTTGAAAAATTCCAGCAATGAGGTATGTTCGTATGTGCATTGGAATAGTTGAGTTCCTTGAATAATATTCGCCGGTTGAGTAATGAGCTCCGTTATTTGGCTAAGATGATCCCTTATGTATGAACATAGGGGTTGGAATGTAAAGTAGAAATGATTTGAAAGTATGTATATACGGAATTATCCGTTTAGTTATATGAATGCTATACCTCTGTTGTGCTTAAATTCTTCGCTCAAAACTTACTAAGCATAAATTGCTTACTCCGTTTCTTTGTTTCTTTGTTTTATAGATTTTGGCTCGTCACTATCCGACTCGGGATTTTTGGAAGTCAAGTCTCCCACACTATCAAAGCCCCCTTTTTGGTACAATTTTGGTTGAGCTTTGAAATGGCATGTATAGGACTACCCTTTGTTGTTTTTCAAGTACTTTTTGTGATGTATGTGTGTACGGCCATGCGAAAATGGCTCGTAGAAGTGGAGTATGGCATTAGACCATTTGTGTTTATGTATATATGTATGGTTTCATGATGTGACTATGGACTGGAATGGAAGTGTTGGGCAAATGATCAGCCATTGGAATGGCTAAATATGATTATATGTGGACCTATGTATGACAAAACTCTAGTTGGTCCATGGAAACCACGAAATAGGTAAAGTTTACCTTGAAAACAGATGCTGACAGTAGCAGTGGTATGGATTTGAAAAATCATTAAAATTTGTAGGAATGCAATTAAATGGGGAATAACTTATGTAAATGAACCTTGATGAATCTACTTTCATATGGAAGAAACAAAACGGTCATATGAGTTATATGTTAAGAGATATTAAAGTTCTCGTGAAACAGGGCCAGAACGGTTTCTGGATCCCCTGTTCCGACTTTGGAAATTCACTATAAATTAACTAGAGATAATTAGGAGTCATGCCATATATGTATAGATTTCTATTTGAGTCTAGTTTCTATAGAAACAAACGGCATCAGTATTGAAGCCCTGTACATGGAGATATCCAAGTCGTGATGCATGAAGGTCAGTGTAGTCGATCCCTGTAACAGGGGAGACTTTAACTAATAAACTGTACTAATTGGCTCGACCAAAAATTCTAGAAAAAAATATGTAGATGGACATATGAGTCTAGTTTCAGGGAAAAATTAGGAAACTGATTTCCGAGCTTTGAAACTCAAGATATGATTTTTAAGGCGACAGTGATGTAGTAACCAGCTTGTCTGGAAATTTTTAAATGGACTGTGAAAATAATTAAGTTAAGTCTGTGTGCACCTTGTGTTCGACTCCGGTAACGGACTCGGGTACGGGGTGTTACAATTTTATTGGTATCAGAGCTACGGTTTAGTCGATTCTAGGACTACCGTAATGCGTTTGGGTCTAGCTATACATGCCATTTTATGTGATTATTTGATAGTGTGGTGATTTCTAACATTTGCAAATGTTTTTATTTATAGTAATGGATCCCGATCCCGACCGAAGCGGTGGTGATGATCTTGAGAGTGTAGCGCTGCTCCCCAAGACAAGGGACAGCGCGGCGGACTCTCAACCTAATGCTAGTAATCCGAATGATGAGGCTAGGCAAGCTTTTTATAGCGTGATGAATGATTGGTTCAACCAATACATTCGAACTAATACTACTGTTCCACAACCTCCATTCCCGACAAATACCACCTCAAGACCTACAATACCTCCTAGAATCGACCAAATAAGGTCAAATAAGCCCCAGTTGATGTAATCCGAAAACATGGGGCTCTTGAATTTAAAGCTACGGATAGCGATGATGCCGAGCAAGCTGAATTTTGGTTGGACAACACTATCCGGTACTCGATGAGCTATCTTGTACACCCAATGAATGCCTAAAGTGTACTATCTCCTTGCTACGCGATTACGCCTACTATTGGTGGAGTACTCGACTTCACAGCCCCGAGAGCAAGTAACTTGGGAGTTTTTCCAAACCGAGTTTGGAAAAAGTATATCATCGAGATTTGTTGATCAAAACGGAAGGAATTTCTTGAGCTTAAGCAAGGTTCTATGTCGCCATCGACACGAACGAAAATTTGTTAGACTTAGTAGATACGCCGGGAATGTATTTCGTCCGAGGCTATCATGTGTAAACGCTCGAGGATGGGCTGAATGAATATATAAAAATGTTCGTTGGCATTCTTGAAATACGAGAGTTCGTAGTACTTGTCAAGCGAGCTTGTAAAGCCGAAGAGCTTAGAAAAGAAAAACAAAAAGTGGAAGTGGGAACTGGAGAGTTTCGTAAAAGATCCTCGGGAAAGTCTCTTCAACAGGCATCGAAGAAATTTTGTGATGATGTGGGCGGTCTAGAGGCACTTCGGGCCTTTTAGACGAGATCGTGATCGACCCCACAATGGGTACACGAGGCACTTGGCCGCCAGTGTTGGGAATGAACGTCGAGACGTAAGCGAGTGTCGCATTGTGGCAAATGGCATTCGAAGTTGTAGATTCCGTGACCGCTCTGTTACAAGTGCGGATCAGTTGACCACTTCATTAAAGATTGCCCAAGGTTGTCTCGAACAGAATGTAGATCGAGTGGGAAACCGGCGCTACCACCGTGATGTACCCAAAATTGACCCTAGTCGAAGCGTGGTTTCGGGACCACAAAAGCGAGGCATAAAAATAATCTAAAATTTATTTTGATGCCTATAATATGTGTGTATTCATGTGTGACATTTTGATGTTTTGATTTAGAGCTATAAATATGAATTTCACTAGAAAGGACCTAGTAGTAAACTTTGAAAGTATGATGGGGAAATGTGTGATGACTAATTAAAGCATGCATGCAAAACAATGGACTTGCATGTCAAATTCCCCCTTTTATAGGTGGTGGCCGGCCATGACATGGTTTATGGGCAAAGAAAACATGTTGAAACATGTTTTGTTAATGGAGCATGAGAGAAATGATTAATAATTAAAATGTGGGAAGAGAAACAAAAAAAATGTGTGTGAGTGTAGCATCCCCCCCCATTGCCGTGTAGGTGATAAAGAAAACAAAAAATTAGTTCATCTTTTCCCCTCCTTCCTTTGGCCGAAATTCTTAAGAGGAAGAAGAGATTTTTGCTTCATTTTCTTTGTTTAGAAGAGATCTAGAAGGAGATTTGGCTAAACTTGCATCAAGATTAAGGTATGTATGAGGTTGTGTCATGAGATTCATGCATGTTTTAGTTGCTAACTTGATGTTCATGTTAGCCATGGTTCAAATCCTTGTTATGCCATGGAAATGGTATTTGGCCAAGGTTATTATTGTGTTAAAGCCATTGCATGCTAAATGTGAAGCTTGCTAATGATGCATGCAATGATGGATTGACTACTCTTGAAATTTCTTTGTAGCAATCTTGAGTAAGACATTGAGTTTTTTGTTTAACCATGACCGAAGTTGAAAGGGGCATGATTGTGATGTATTCGCCATGATGCATTCATGAGCATGGTTTATGCTTCTTGCATGTTAGTTAAAAATTTGTGTTTTGGATGGTTATGGATACCTTGAAATTCGGCCTTACACCTATATGTGTATATATGTTTGCACATGATGTTTTGGTTATGAAGAAAGTCATAAATATGTTTCTTTAAAGGAGAAATTTGTTGAAGAATGGTTGTGAAATTTGCATGTACATTCGGCCTAGTGCATGTATAGTATGAAAAACCTTGAAATTATTGTTGATTTGGTGCAAGTATGACTAAGTATAATCGGCCATATGAGTGCTTGATGCTATGTTATAATTAATGAGCTCAAGTGTGTGAATATAAGTGTGTGCGGCCTTATAAGGGCTAAGTACCTTGGATTCCCCTTTGATATTCAAACGATTAAATCAATTTACTTGTTAACATAAAGCTCGAGAGCTTAGAGGGCCACAATTGGATAAGGGGAAGGAAAAAGTGATCGAATAGCCGTTGAAGCCGTTCGACAACATCCGAGGTAAGTCCTCAAGAAATGACCCTACTCGAATTATGTGAAATGAAATATGGATGTGTAATGATTATTGATTTATGTGTGTATGAGTATTTGAATGATACCGGGCTAAGTCCCGGCGATTATGCTAGTGATATGTTTGTGTTTGAGCCTTAGTAACGAAAAACGAAACATAGATGTGTAATGACTATTGATGTATGTGTGTGCATGAGCAATTAAATGATATCCGGCTAAGTCCCAAGACATTTATGCTAGTAGTTAAATCAGGGTTAAGACCAAGGCAATTGTGCTAGTGACTAAATCGGGCTAAGACCGAAGGCATTCATGCAAGTTGTTAAATCCGGGCTAATACCGAAGGCATTTGTGCAAGTCGTTCTATCGGGCTAAGACCAAGGCATTCGTGCATGTGGTTATATCCGGTTGTATTCCGAAGAAGCTTGGGCTGAAGGTGAGCGTTGGTTGCTATAATAAATTTAATTAGTACGCTCAAAAAGCCCAAAGGATAAGGTATGTTTATATGTGCATTGGAAAAGTCGATATGTTTGAGTAACATTCGTTCAATCGACTAACGAATTTTCAGCTATTGAATTGGTTGATATCTTGTGAAAGTATACAATGATGAAGTGTGAAGTAAGTATGATTATGTGAATGTGTATTAATGAAATGATTCATTTGGCTATGTGAATGTAATGCTTTAGTTAAAGCTGATTTTATTGCTTGAGACTTACTAAGCATAAAAATGCTTACCCGTTGCTTTGGCTCTCTGTTTTATAGATTTTGTTCGTTAGCGATCGGATACGGGATCATTGAAGTCGAAGTCATCCACACTATCAAAGCCTCCATTTTGGTATAATTTTGGTTGAACTTTGAAATGGCATGTATAGGACTACCCCTTGTTGGTTCAAATGTGTTGTGATGTACATGTGTACGGCCATGCGAAAATGGCTCGTAGAAGTAAAGTACGAACTTAGACCATTTGTGATTTGTATATATATATATGATTTCATGATGTGATTATGGATTGGAAATGGGAGTGTTGGTCACATGATCAGCCATTGGAATGGCTAAAATGATCATAGGTGAACCTATGTATGGCAAGACTAGTTGGTTCATGGAGACTACAAAATAGGTAAGACCTACCTTAAAAACAGGTGCTGCCAGCTGCAGTGACGGGAATGTGAAAAATCACCAAAAATTGTAGGGATGGTATTAAATAGTGAAAGAATTATGTAAATGAACCTTGATGAGTCTACTTTCATATGGAAGAAACGAAACTGTCATAGGAGTTACGTGTTAAGAGATATTAAAGTTATCGTGAGACAGGGCCAGAACGGTTTCTGGGTCCCCTGTCGCGACTTTGAAAATTTACCATAAATTATCCAGAATGAATTAGAAGTCATGCCTAATATGTGCAGATTCATTTTTGAGTCTAGTTTCATTAGAAACAAACGGCATCAGTATTGAGACCCTGTACAGAGAGATATTCAAGTTGTAACGCGTGAAGGTCAGTGTAGTCGACCCCTGTAACATGGGTGACTTTAACTAATAAACTGTACCAATTGACCCGACCAAAAATTCTAGAAATAAATCAATGGATGGATATATGAGTCTAAATTCAGGGAAAATTTATGGAATCAGTTTCTGAGTTGTGAAACTCGAGATATGCTTTTTAAGGCGACAGCAATGCAGTTTTCAGCTTGCCTGGAATGTCAAATTGGTGATTGCCATAAGTGGTTTTGGCTTGTTAACCTCGTGTCCGACAACGCAACGGTCTCGTTCGGGTGTTACAATTTTATTGGTATCAGAGCTACGGTTTAGTCGATTCTAGGACTACCGTGATATGTTTGGGGTCTAGCTATACATGCCATTAAATGATGAATTGATAGTGTGGTGATTTCTGACAATTTGACTTTGTGTTTGTTTATAGCAATGGATCCCGATCCCAACCGAGCAATAGCTGATGATGTGGAGAGTGTGGCGCCTGCTCCCGCGCAAGGGACAGCGCCGGCGGACTCTCAACCTATGGCCAGCAATCCGAATGATGAGGCTAGGCAAGCCTTTTATAGTGTGATGAATGATTGGTTTAACCAATACATTCGAACTAACACGACTGTTCCACAACCTCCATTCCCGACAAATGCAACCCCCGCACCTACAATACCTCCCAGAATGACCAAATAAGGTCAAGTAAGCCCCAATCGACGGATTCGAAAACATGGGGCCACTGAATTTAAAGCTACGGATGATGACGATGCCGAACAAGCTGAATTTTGGTTGGACAACACTATCCGGGTGCTCGATGAGCTATCTTGTACACCCGATGAGTGCTTAAAGTGTACCATCTCCTTGCTACGCGATTCCGCCTACTATTGGTGGAGTACTCTGACTTCTGTGGTGCCTAGAGAGCAAGTGACTTGGGAGTTCTTTCAAACCGAGTTCCGAAAGAAGTATATCAGTCAGAGATTCATCGACCAAAAGCGAAGGGAATTTCTTGACCTTAAGCAAGGCTCTATGTCAGTTACCGACTACGAACGAAAATTTGTGAGGCTTAGCCGGTACGATCGAGAATGCATTTCGTCTGAATCTATTATGTGTAAACGCTTCGAGGATGGGCTGAATGATGATATAAGGATGTTCGTTGGCATTCTCGAAATACGAGAGTTCGTAGTACTTGTTGAGCGAGCTTGTAAAGTCAAGAGCTTAGAAAGGAGAAACAAAAGTTGATGTGGGAACTGGAGAATTTGAAAAGGTCCTTGGGAAAGTCTCTTCAACAGCATCAAGAGATTTCGAGATGATGTGAGCCGGTCTAGAGGCGCGGGCTTTTCTAGACGAGATCGCGGTCGACCCCTGTGACCACACGAGTCACTTCGATCGCTTGATGGTGGAAATGATCGCCGAGAGAGAGGCGAGTGTCTGCATTGTGGTAAATGGCATTGAGGAAGTCAGAGGTTCCGTGATCGCTTGCTGCTATAAGTGTGGATCGGCCGACCACTTTGTCAAGGACTGCCCGAGGTTGTTTGAACAAAATGTAAGTCAAAGTGGAAACCCGGGTGCTACCACTACTCGAGGTAGGCCATCCAGAAATGCGGGCAATGCTAGTGGCGGTCAGAGAGGGTCGAGAGATGCTCCAACAAGACCCGAGGCTCGTGCTCCTGCTAGGACTTATGCCATACGCGCACGCGAGGATGCTGCCTCACCAGATGTTATTACCGGTACTTTCACTCTTTTCGATACTAATGTGATTGCTTTGATTGACCCCGGTTCTACTCATTCTTATATATGTGAAACCTTAGCATCCAAAGAAGACTTTGCCTATTGAGTCTCATCGAGTTTGTAATTCGGTGTCAAACCCTTGGGTCATTACGTGCTTGTCAACAAAGTGTGCAAGAAAAGTCCCTAGTATTCCGAGGTTCTTGTTTTCCGCGGACTTGATGCTTTTGTCGCTCGATGAATTCGATGTTATTCTTGGTTTGGATTGGTTGACCATGCACGATGCGGTTGTAAATTGCAAAAGCAAGACCATCGATTTGAGGTGCGCGAATAACGAGATAATTCGGGTTGAGTCTACGGACTTAAAGGGGTTGCCAGCTGTAATATCAGCAATGTTGGCCCGTAAATATGAAAGAAAGGGTGCAAGCGTACCTTCCGATATGTGCTCGATGACAAGGAGTCAGAAAAGAAACCCGAATCTGTGCCAGTGGTTTATGAATACTCGGATGTTTTCCCTCAAGAATTGCCGGGTTTACCATTGTTCGGGAAATAGAATTTGGCATCAAATTGGTACCGGTACCACTCAATTTCGATAGCTCCGTATCGTATGGCACCAACGGAATTAAAGGAGTTGAAAGCTCGATTGCAAGAATTGGTGGACAGAGGTTTTGCTCGCCTGAGTTTTTCGCTTTGGGGTGCGCCAGTGTTGTTTGTGAAAAAGAAGGATGGAACCATGAGGCTGTGCATCGACTATCGTCAGCTTAATAAAGCGGCGATAAAGAACAAATATCCGTTACCACGTATCGATGACTTGTTCGATCAACTGAAGGGAGCCTCAGTGTTCTCGAAAATAGATTTGAGATCGGGCTATTATCAATTGCGAATTCGAGATTCGGACGTACCCAAGGCGCCTTGAGCGAGATATGGTCAATATGAGTTCCTAGTGATGCCGTTTGGGCCTACTAATGCCCCTGCGGTATTTATGGATTTAATGAATCGGATCTTCAGACCATATTTGGATCGGTTCGTAGTCGTGTTCATTGATGACATCTTGGTCTATTCAAGAAATGAGACCGAACATGCTGAACACCTGAGGTTAGTGCTGCAAATTTTACGGGATAAGCAATTATATGCTAAGTTCAGCAAGTGTGAGTTACGGTTAAGAGAGGTTAGCTTCTTGGGGCATGTGATATCTGCAGACGGTATTCGAGTCGACGAACAAAATTTCAGCCATACTTAATTGGAAGCCTCAGAAATATTACCGAGGTTCGAGCTTTTTGGGGCTTGCGGTTATTACCGACGATTTGTAAAGGTTTCTCAACGATAGCCACGCCAATGACGGCTACTCCAAAAGGATGTTAAGTTCGAATGGACGGAGAAATGTCAGAAAAGTTTCGATCAACTGAAAACTTATTTGACTAAAGCCCCAATTCTAGTGCAACCCGAATCTGGCAAAGAGTTTGTCATCTATAGTGACGCCTCCCTACTTGGGTTAGGTTGCATATTGATGCAAGAAGGTCGAGTTGTGGCCTATGCATCAAGGCAATTAAAGCCACTTGAGAAAAATTATCCGACCCATGATCTCGAATTGGCTGCTATCGTATTCGCCTTAAAGATTTGGCGACATTACTTATTTGGTGAGAAGTGCCATGTGTATTCGGATCACAAAAGTCTCAAATATTTGATGACTCAAAGAGACTTAAATCTGCGACAAAGACGTTGGCTCGAGCTGTTAAAGGATTATGAGCTGGTCATTGACTATCACTCGGGAAAGGCGAATGTGGTTGCGGATGCCTTGAGTCGTAAATCATTATTCGCTTTATGAGCAATGAATGTGCAACTGTCCGTTCGATCCGACAACGTGTTAGTAGCTGAATTGAAAGCCAAACCATTATTGATACATCAAATTTGTGAAGCTCAGAAGGTCGACGATGAGTTGGTTGCAAAAGCGGAAATTTGAGTGTGTTCGAACAGGGAATCGGAGTTTCAGATCGATGATGATGATTGTTTGAGGTTCAGAGTCGTCTGTGTGTTCCAAAAATTGAACTTATTTCGATAATCTTGAACGAAGCCCATTGTAGCCGAATGGCGATCCACCCGGAGTCTGAAGATGTACAACGATTTGAAACCTCGGTTTTGGTGGCATGGTATGAAACGAGACATCTCGACTTTGTTTCGAGGTGTTTAATATGTCAACAAGTGAAAGCGGAACATCAAGTGCCTTGAGATTACTTCACCGATCACGATACCCGAGTGGAAATGGGATCGAGTCACAATGGACTTCGTATCCGGACTGCCACTGTCAGTGAGTAAGAAGGATGCGATTTGGGTCGTTGTAGATAGATTGACTAAGTCGGCTCGCTTTGTCCCCGTACGTACGGACTTTTCAATGGACAAACTAGCCGAATCTGACGTTCTCGTTGTGAGATTACACGGGGTGCCTATTTCCATCGTGTCGGATAGAGATCCGAGATTTACCTCGCGATTTTGGAAAAAGTTGCAAGAAGCTTTGGGTACCAAGTTGCATTTCAGCACCGCCTTTCACCCCCAAACCGATGGTCAATCCGAGCGGATAATTCAGATACTTGAGGATATGTTGAGATGTTGCATCCTCGAGTTCAGTGGTTCATGGGAACGGTATTTGCCTTTGATTGAATTCGCCACAACAACAACGACTTTCAATCAAGTATTAAGATGGCACCCTACGAGGCTTTGTACGGTCGTAAATGCCGTACACCATTGTTTTGGACCGAGCTCGGTGAAAGCAAAATTTTCGGGGTGGATTTGATTAGAGATGCTGAACAGAAAGTGAAAGTAATCCGTGAAAGTCTGAAGATAGCCTCCGATCGTCAGAAGTCGTACGCGGATCCGAAGCGTAAAGACATCGAGCATCAGGTGGGAGATAAAGTGTTTCTCAAGGTTTCACCTTGGAAAAAGATACTCAGATTCGGCCGTAAGGGCAAGTTGAGCCCGAGGTTCATTGGGCCATATGAGATATCCGAGCGAGTCGGTCCAGTGGCATATCGTCTGATTTTGCCCCCTGAACTCGAAAAGATTCACGATGCCTTCATGTTTCGATGCTTCGACGCTATAGATCTGATCCATCGCACGTGATTAGTCCATCGGAGGTTGAAATTCAAGCCAATATGAGTTATGAGGAAGAACCGATTCGTATCCTATCACGTGAAGTGAAAGAGTTGCGAAACAAGCGGGTTCCGCTAGTGAAAGTGTTATGGCTCAAACACGGGATAGAAGAAGCTACTTGGGAAACCGAGAACTCTATGAAAGAGCGATACCCAATCCTATTTATCGGTAAGATTTTCGGGGACGAAAATTTCTTAAGTGGGGGAGAGTTGTGACAGCCCAAAATTGACCCTAGTCAGAACGTGGTTTCGGGACCAAAAATAATCTAAAATTTATTTTGATGCCTATAATATGTGTGTATTCATGTGTGACATTTTTGATGTTTTGATTTAGAGCTATAAATGTGAATTTCACTAGAAAGGACCTAGTAGTAAACTTTGAAAGTATGATGGGGAAATGTGTGATGACTAATTAAAGCATGCATGCAAAACAATGGACTTGCATGTCAAATTCCCCCTTTATAGGTGGTGGCCGCCATGACATGGTTTATGGGCAAAGAAAACATGTTGAAACATGTTTTGTTAATGGAGCATGAGAGAAATGATTAATAATTAAAATGTGGGAAGAGAAACAAAAAAAATGTGTGTGAGTGTAGCATCCCCCATTGCCGTGTAGGTGATAAAGAAAAACAAAAAATTTGTTCATCTTTTCCCTCCTTCCTTTGGCCGAAATTCTTAAGAGGAAGAAGAGATTTTGCTTCATTTTCTTTGTTTAGAAGAGATCTAGAAGGAGATTTGGCTAAACTTGCATCAAGATTAAGGTATGTATGAGGTTGTGTCATGAGATTCATGCATGTTTTAGTTGCTAACTTGATGTTCACGTTAGCCATGGTTCAAATCCTTGTTATGCCATGGAAATGGTATTTGGCCAAGGTTATTATTGTGTTAAAGCCATTGCATGCTAAATGTGAAGCTTGCTAATGATGCATGCAATGATGGATTGACTACTCTTGAAATTTCTTTGTAGCAATCTTGAGTAAGACATTGAGTTTTTTGTTTAACCATGACCGAAGTTGAAAGGGCATGATTGTGATGTATTCGCCATGATGCATTCATGAGCATGGTTTATGCTTCTTGCATGTTAGTTAAAATTTGTGTTTTGGATGGTTATGGATACCTTGAAATTTGCCTTACACCTATATGTGTATATATGTTTGCACATGATGTTTTGGTTATGAAGAAAGTCATAAATATGTTTCTTTAAAGGAGAAATTTGTTGAAGAATGGTTGTGAAATTTGCATGTACATTTGGCCTAGTGCATGTATAGTATGAAAAACCTTGAAATTATTGTTGATTTGGTGCAAGTATGACTAAATATAATCGGCCATATGAGTGCTTGATGCTATGTTATAATTAATGAGCTCAAGTGTGTGAATATAAGTGTGTGCGGCCTTATAAGGGCTAAGTACCTTGGATTCCCCTTTGATATTCAAACGACTAAATCAATTTACTTGTTAACATAAAGCTCGAGAGCTTAGAGGGCCACAATTGGATAAGGGGAAGGAAAAAGTGATCGAATAGCCGTTGAAGCCGTTCGACAACATCTGAGGTAAGTTCTCAAGAAATGACCCTACTCGAATTATGTGAAATGAAATATGGATGTGTAATGATTATTGATTTATGTGTGTATGAGTATTTGAATGATACCCGGGCTAAGTCCCGAAGGCGATTATGCTAGTGATATGTTTGTGTTTGAGCCTTAGTAACGAAAACGAAACATGGATGTGTAATGACTATTGATGTATGTGTGTGCATGAGCAATTAAATGATATCCGGGCTAAGTCCCGAAGACATTTATGCTAGTAGTTAAATTCGGGTTAAGACCCGAAGGCAATTGTGCTAGTGACTAAATCCGGGCTAAGACCCGAAGGCATTCGTGCAAGTTGTTAAATCCGGGCTAATACCAAGGCATTTGTGCAAGTCGTTCTATCGGGCTAAGACCCGAAGGCATTCGTGCATGTGGTTATATCCGGTTGTATTCCGAAGAAGCTTGGGCTGAAGGTGAGCGTTGGTTGCTGTAATAAATTTAATTAGTACGCTCAAAAAGCCCAAAGGATAAGGTATGTTTATATGTGCATTGGAAAAGTCGATATGTTTGAGTAACATTCGTTCAATCGACTAACGAATTTTCAGCTATTGAATTGGTTGATATCTTGTGAAAGTATACAATGATGAAGTGTGAAGTAAGTATGATTATGTGAATGTGTATTAATGAAATGATTCATTTGGCTATGTGAATGTAATGCTTTAGTTAAAGCTGATTTTATTGCTTGAGACTTACTAAGCATAAAAATGCTTACCCCGTTGCTTTGGCTCTCTGTTTTATAGATTTTGTTCGTTAGCGATCGGATACGGGATCATTGAAGTCGAAGTCATCCACACTATCAAAGCCTCCATTTTGGTATAATTTTGGTTGAACTTTGAAATGGCATGTATAGGACTACCCCTTGTTGGTTCAAATGTGTTGTGATGTACATGTGTACGGCCATGCGAAAATGGCTCGTAGAAGTAAAGTACGAACTTAGACCATTTGTGATTTGTATATATATATATGGTTTCATGATGTGATTATGGATTGGAAATGGGAGTGTTGGTCACATGATCAGCCATTGGAATGGCTAAAAATGATCATAGGTGAACCTATGTATGGCAAGACTAGTTGGTTCATGGAGACTACAAAATAGGTAAGACCTACCTTAAAAACAGGTGCTGCCAGCTGCAGTGACGGGAATGTGAAAAATCACCAAAACTTTTAGGGATGGTATTAAATAGTGAAAGAATTATGTAAATGAACCTTGATGAGTCTACTTTCATATGGAAGAAACGAAACGGTCATAGGAGTTACGTGTTAAGAGATATTAAAGTTATCGTGAGACAGGGCCAGAACGGTTTCTGGGTCCCCTGTCGCGACTTTGAAAATTTACCATAAATTATCCAGAATGAATTAGAAGTCATTCCTAATATGTTCAGATTCCTTTTTGAGTCTAGTTTCATTAGAAACAAACGGCATCAGTATTGAAACCTTGTACAGAGAGATATTCAAGTTGTAACGCGTGAAGGTCAGTGTAGTCGACCCCTGTAACATGGGTGACTTTAACTAATAAACTGTACCAATTGGCCCGACCAAAAATTCTAGAAATAAATTCATGGATGGATATATGAGTCTAAATTCAGGGAAAATTTACGGAATCAGTTTCGGAGTTGTGAAACTCGAGATATGCTTTTTAAGGCGACAGCAACGCAGTTTTCCAGCTTGCCTGGAATGTCAAATTGGTCGGTGCCATAAGTGGTTTTGGCTTGTTAACCCCTCGTGTCCGACACCGGCAACGGTCTCGGGTTCGGGGTGTTACAACCACTGCTCGAGGTAGACCATCTAGAAATACGGGCAATGCTAGTGGTGGTCAGAGAGGATCTAGAGATGCTACGACCAGATCCGAGGCTCGCGCTCCTGCTAGGGCTTATGCCATACGCGCATGTGAGGATGCTTCCTCGCCAGATGTTATTACCGGTACTTTCACTCTCTTTGATACTAATGTGATTGCTTTGATTGACCCTGGTTCTACTCATTCTTATATATGCGAAACCTTGGCATCCAGTAAAACTTTACCTATTGAGTCTACTGAGTTCGTAATTCGGGTGTCAAATCCCTTGGGTCGTTACGTGCTTGTCGACAAAGTGTGTAAGAAATGCCCCCTAGTAATTCGAGGTTCCTGTTTTCCGGCGGACTTGATGCTGTTGCCGTTTGACGAATTTGATATTATCCTCGGTTTAGATTGGTTGATCGTGCATGATGCGGTTGTGAATTGCAAAAGCAAGACTATGGATTTGAGGTGCGCAAATAACGATATGATCCGAGTTGAGTCTACGGACTTAAAGGGGTTGCCAGCTGTAATATCATCAATGTTGGCCCAGAAATATGTAAGAAAGGGGTGCGAAGCATACCTTGCGTATGTACTTGATGATAAGGAGTTAGAAATAAAACCCGAATCTGTGCCGGTGGTTTGTGAATACCCGGATGTTTTTCCCGAAGAATTACTGGGTTTGCCACCTGTTCGGGAGATAGAGTTTGGTATTGAGCTTGTACAGGGGACTACGCCAATTTCGATAGCTCCGTATCGTATGGCACCAACCGAGTTAAAGGAGTTGAAAGCTCAGTTGCAAGAATTGACGGATAGAGGTTTCGCTCGACCAAGTTTCTCACCTTGGGGTGCACCAGTATTGTTTGTGAAAAAGAAGGACGAAACCATGAGGTTGTGCGTTGACTATCGTCAGCTGAATAAAGTGACGATAAAGAATAAATATCTCATATCAGCGTATTGATGATTTGTTTGATCAACTAAAGGGAGCCTCGGTGTTTTCAAAGATAGATTTGAGATCGGGTTATTATCGATTCTGATTCGAGATTCGGATGTACCCAAACCGCTTTCGAGCGAGGTACGGTCACTATGAGTTCTTAGTGATGCCGTTCGGGCTCACTAATGCCCCTGCGGTATTTATGGATTTGATGAATCGGATCTTCAAACAGTATTTGGACCGGTTCGTAGTTGTGTTCATTGATGACATCTTGGTCTATTCAAGAGATGAGACCGAACATGTTGAACACCTGAGATTAGTGTTGCAAATTTTACGGGATAAGCAGTTATATGCTAAGTTCAAGAAGTGTGAGTTACGGTTAAGAGAGGTTAGCTTCTTGGGTCATGTGGTATCTGCGCCGGGTATTCGAGTCGACCGAGCAAAATTTCAGCCATACTTAACTGGAAGCCTCAGAAATATTATCGAGGTTCGAGACTTTTTGGGACTTGGTTACTACCGACGGTTTGTAAACGGATTCTCAATGATAGCCACACCCATGACGGCTACTTCAAAAGATGTTAAGTTCGAATGGACGGAAAAATGTCGAAAAGTTTTGATCAACTGAAAACTTATTTGTGAAGCTCAATTTTGTGCAGCCGAATCGGGCAAAAAGTTTGTCATCTATAGTGACGCCTCCCTACTTGGGTTAGGTTGCGTATTGATGCAAGAGGGTCAAGTTGTGGCCTATGCGTCGAGACAATTAAAGCCACATGAGAAGAATTATCCGACCCATGATCTCGAATTAGCTGCCATCGTATTCGCCTTGAAAATATGGCGACATTACTTATTTGGTGAGAAGTGCCATGTATTTTTGAATCACAAAAGTCTCAAATATTTGATGACTCAAAGAGACTTGAATCTACGACAAAGGCGTTGGCTTGAGTTGTTGAAAAATTATGAGCTGGTCATTGATTATCACCCGGGAAAGGCTAATGTGGTTGCAGACGCCTTAAGCCGGAAATCACTGTTTGCTTTGCGAGCGATGAATGTACACTTGTCTGTTCTACCCAACAATGTGTTAGTAGCTGAATTAAAAGCCAAACCATTATTGATTCATCAAATTCGTGAAGCTCAGAAAGTCGATGATGAATTGGTTGCAAAACGGGCTGAGTGTGTTCCGAACAAGGAATCGGAGTTTCAAATTGATGATGATGATTGTTTGAGGTTCAGAAGTCGTTTGTGTGTTCCAAGGAATTCGGAACTCATTTCGATGATTCTGAACGAAGCCCATTGTAGCCGAATGTCAATTCACCCGGGGAGTACGAAGATGTACAACGATTTGAAACGTCGGTTTTGGTGGCATGGTATGAAACGAGACATCTCCGACTTTGTTTCGAGATGTTTAATATGTCAACAAGTGAAAGCGGAACATCAAGTGCCTTCAGGATTACTTCAGCCGATCAAGATACCCGAGTGGAAATGGGATCGAGTCACAATGGACTTTGTGTCCGGACTGCCATTGTCCGCAAGTAAGAAGGATGCGATTTGGGTTGTTGTTGATAGACTGACTAAGTCGGCTCACTTTATCCCCGTGCGTACGGATTTTTCATTGGATAAACTCGCTGAATTGTACGTTTCTCAAATTGTGAGATTACACGGGGCACCGATTTCTGTTGTGTCGGATAGAGATCCGAGATTCACCTCGCGATTTTGGAAGAAATTGCAAGAAGCTTTGGGTACCAAGCTGCATTTTAGCACAGCTTTTCATCCACAAACCAATGGTCAATCCGAGCGGATAATTCAGATACTTGAGGATATGTTGAGATGTTGCATCCTCGAGTTCAGTGGTTCATGGGAACGGTATTTACCTTTGATTGAATTCGCTTACAACAATAGTTTTCAATCAAGTATTAAGATGGTACCTTACGAGGCTTTGTACGGTCGTAAATGCCGTACACCATTGTTTTGGACCGAGCTCGGTGAAAGTAAAATTTTCGGAGTGGACTTGATTAAAGATGCTGAACAGAAAGTAAAAGTAATCCGTTAAAGTCTAAAGACAGCCGCAGATCGTCAGAAATCATACACGGATTTGAAACGAAAAGACATTGAGTATCAGGTGGGAGATAAAGTGTTTCTTAAAGTTTCGCCTTGGAAAAAGATACTCAGATTTGGCCGTAAAGGCAAATTGAGTCCGAGGTTCATCGGGCCATATGAAGTCTCCGAACGAGTCGGTCTAGTTGCATATCGATTGATTTTGCCTCCTGAACTTGAGAAGATTCACGACGTCTTTCATTTTTCGATGCTTCGACGCTATAGATCTGATCCATCGCACATAATTAGTCCATCAGAGGTCGAAATTCAAGCCGATATGAGTTATGAAGAAGAACCGATTCGTATCCTAGCTCTTGAAGTGAAGGAGTTGCGAAACAAAAGGGTTCCGTTAGTAAAAGTGTTATGGGAACTCTATGAAAGAGCGATACCCAAACCTACTTACCGGTAAGATTTTCGGGGACGAAAATTTCTTAAGTGGGGGAGAGTTGTGACAGCCCAAAATTGACCCTAGTCGGGAAGTGGTTTCGGGACCGCTAAACCGAGTCACCGAAATGTTTGAGCATAATATTTATTGTCTATAATATGTATTTATGAATGTGTGAAAATTTCAAGCTTCGATTTAGTCGATTGCATGTGAATTCAGTTATTAGGACTTGTGTGACACTTTTGAAATGTGATAGGCTAATCTATAAGGACCTAATAGTCCATGTAATCAAAAGGAGGACTTGCATGTCAAATTTCCCCCCTAATAGCTAGTGGCCGCCATGACAAGGATTATGGGCAAAACATGTCATAAAACATGTTGTGACAATGGTGTATGTAAGAAAAAATAAAATAATGAGCATGGGAATTGAATAATGAAAGGAAGAAAAAAAAGAGAGAATGGTGAGTGTTCCCCCCTTGCCATGAGTTGAAGAAAGAGAAAAAATTGTTCATCCTTTTCATTCTCTCTTGGCGAAAATTCTAAGGAAGAAGGAGGAGTTTTTGCTTCATGTTTGGTTTGGAAGAGGATTAGGAAGAGGTTTGGCCATACTTTTATCAAGATTAAGGTATGTTTGATGTTGTGCCATGAGATTCATGCATGTTTTTGGTTGCTAACTTGATGTTCTTATTAGCGACGGTTCAAATCCTTGCTATGTCATGGGGATTGTAACACCCCGAACCCGAGACCATCGCCGGTGTCGGACACGAGGGGTTAGCAAGCCAAGTTCACTTGTTTTGCCCATCCATTGGACATTTCCAGTCAGGCTGGAAAAACTGCGTCACTGTCGCCTTAAAAATCATATCTCGAGTTTCAAAACTCGGAAACTGGTTTCGTAAATTTTCCCTGAATTTAGACTCATATATCCATCCATGGATTTATTTCTAGAATTTTTGGTCGGGCCAATTGGTACAGTTTATTAGTTAAATTCACCCATGTTACAGGGATCGACTGCTCTGACCTTCGCGCGGTATAACTTGAATATCTCTCCGTACAGGGCTTTAATGCTGGTGACGTTTGTTTCTAATGAAACTAGACTCAAAATGGAATCTGTACATATAAGGTATGTCTCCTAATTCTTTCTGGATAATTTATAGTAAATTTTTAAATTTGCGACAGGGAACCCAGAAACCGTTCTGGCCCTGTCTCACAATAGCTTTAATATCTCTTAACATGTAACTCCCATGACCATTTCGTTTCTTCCATATGAAAATAGACTCATCAATGTTCATTTACATAGCTGATTCACTATTTAATACCATTACTACAAATTTTGGTGATTTTCACATTCACGTTACTGCAGCTGGCAGCATCTGTTTTAAGGTAGGTCTTACCTATTTTGTAGTCTCCATGAACCAACTAGTCTTGCCTTACATAGGTCCACATATGATCATTTTAACCATGCCAATGGCTGATCATGTGACCAACATTCCATTTCCAATTCATAGTCACATCATGACACCATATATATATATACAAACCGCAAATAGTTTAAGTTGATACTTCACTATTACGAGCCATTTTCGCATGGCCGTACACATATACATCATAACATATTTAAACCAACAAGGGTAGTCCTATACATGCCATTTCAAGTTCAACCAAGAATTTATACCAAAATGGGGGCTTGATAGTGTGGATGACTTGACTTCAACGATCCCGAATCCGATTGCTATCGAGCGAAATCTAGAAAACCGAGAGCCAAAGCGGCGGAGTAAGCATTTTTATGCTTAGTAAGTCTCAAGGAATATAATCAACTCTAATTACAGCAATACATTCACATAGTTAAATGCATCATTTCATTAATGCACATTCACATAATCATACTTACTTCACCATCCCAACTCTTATGTTCATACACAAATAACGGCTTCATTAAGGCCGATAACTCGTTCCATCATAGGAGCGGATATTCACACGCTCTTACTCCTAGCGCAAAGCACACACCGCACTTACCTTGTCATTGGGAAATTTCACAAGTGCATTAGCTGAAATTTTCCAGCAAGCTTATAATTTTCAAATCACATACCTTCGAGTTTAACCGGATGTCGCTACTCGATCAATCGCCTTGGGACATAGCCCGGTTATGGTAACCCGCACCAAGGCCTACGGGACTTAACCCGGATATCACGATTTGCACAAATGCCTTGGTCTTAGCCCGGATAGAATGACTCGCACGAATGCCTTGGTCTTAGCCCGGATGTAGCCACTAGCACAATTGCCTTGGTCTTAACCCGGTTATAATTTCCAGCATAATTGTCTTGGGGCTTAGCCGGATATCAATCAATTTCTCATGCACACATACATCAATAATCATTGGACATACATATTTATTTTCGTTACTAAGGCTCAAACACAATTATAATCACTAACATAATCGCCTTGGGACTTAGCCGGGTATCATTCGAATACTCATACACACATAAATCAATAATCAATACATCCATATTTCATTCCACATAATTCAAGTAAGGTCACTTCTTGAGGACTTACCTCGGATGTTGTCGAACGACTTTTACGGCTATTCGATCACTTTTTCCTTCCCCTTGTCCAATTGTGGCCCTCTTAGCTCTTGAGCTAATTCAAACAAATTCAATTTATCAAAACCTCATTGTGCTAGCTTATGGCGAATATGACAAGGAATTTAAATGGTCATATGGCCACCCTTTAGCTTGAATACACAATGGTCATGCACATTTTATACTACATCAAGCAATTCAATACAATTTATTCGAGCATCAAGGAAAAGCTAAGGCCTTCAATAGGCTACCCAAGGCCGAATATACTTGTCCATGTTGAGGCCAATTATGCACTTAATACCACACAAAAACAGCATGCATTTTACTAGTTAATGCTTTGCATATTGTAGCTCAAAACTTACAATATAGCATCAAGCACTCATATGTGTGCTAGGCAGAATGTGCTTACAATTTCACAATTATTCTTCAACATCTTCTTCTTTAAACAAACTTATTCATCACTTCCTTCATAACCAAAACATCATGTGCAAACATATACATACATATATGAGCATGGCAATTTCAAGATGTCCATAGCCATCCAAAACACAAATTTTAACTAACATGCAAGAAGCATGAACCATGCTCATGAATGCATCATGGCGAATATGACAATCATGCTCCTTTTCAACTTTAATCATGATAAAACAAAAGAAAGCTCAAAATCTTACTCAAGAGTAGACAATCCATCATTGCATGCATCATCATCAAGCTTCACACTTAGCATGCAATGGCTTTATCACCATAACAACTTTGGCCAAATACCATTTCCATGGCTTAACAAAGATTTGAGCCATGGCTAACATGCACATCAAGTTAGCAACCAAAACATGCATGAAACTCCTAACACAACCTCATACATACCTTAATCTTGATGCAAACTTAGCCAAATCTCCTTCTAGATCTCTTCCAAACCAAGCATGAAGCAAAAATCCTCCTTCTTCCTTAGTTTTGGCTCAAAGAAAGGATGAACAAAATTTTTTCTTTCCTTCTCCACAACTCACGGCAATGGGGGATTACCACACTCACACACATTTTTTTCATTTTTTATCACCCATACACCTTTGTTTATTATTTCACCCTAATGCACCAACAAAACATGTTTCATGACATGTTTAGCCCATCCTCCCTTGTCATGGCCGGCCACCACCTATAAAGGGGAATTTGACATGCAAGTCCATTATTTTGCATGCATGCTTTAATTAGTCATCACACATTTCCCTATCATACTTTCAAAGTTCATTACTAAGTCCTTTCTTGTGGAATTCACCCTTATAACACTAAATCAATCATCATAAAATGTCATACATGAGCACACACATATTATAGGCATCAAAATAAATTTTAATTATTTTTATGCCTCGGTTTTGTGGTCCCGAGACCACCTTCCGACTAGGGTCAATTTTGGGTGTCACAGGATGGTATTCGCCAAGGTGGATTTTGTGTTAATGCCATTGCATGTTAAATATGAAGCTTGCTAATGATACATGTGATGGTGGATTGATGGCTCTTGGACTTTCTTTTTAGCATTTTGAGTGAGACATTAAGTTCTTTGTTTAACCATGACCAAAATCGAAATGGTATGGTGTTGATATGTATTCGCCATGGTACATCCATAAGTATAATTTATGCTTATTGCATGGTAGGTAAGATTTGTGTTTTGGATTTATGTTCATGTTTAGTTATAATCAACTTTGAGATTCGGCTCTAGCATATATATATATATATGTTTGCACATGATGTATTGGTATGACATATATACTATCTCAAGGTATATATTTACATATGATGATGTTTGGTTATGAAGTAAATGATTGATGCGTATTGAGTTACAATATGGAATGCGTTAGTGAGTAAAATGTATGCCGCTTATGTGTGGTATTAAGTGTATAATTGGCCTCAACATGGACATGCATATTCGCCACATGAGGGGATTGGTGTGCATGCATTCGGTTAGAGGCAAGCATATTGATGCCTATTCTTGGCTTAGAAAATTCGCTAAGGAGAGTACTAACTAATGTGTTGAGTTTGATTCATGATTTCCGTACATATGTGACTTTAATGTCTAATGAAAATATGTGGGCTAAGTACCTTAAATTCCTCTTTCGATGCTCAAATGATTAAATCAATATATTTGTTAAATTAAGCTCAAGAGCAAAGGGGAGCTAAATCCGATAAAGGGAAGGAAAAAGTGGTCGAATAGCCATCGGAATCATTCGACAACATCCGAGGTAAGTTCTTGAGTAATAGAGCTTAAATTATGATTTGATTAGATCATGTCTCAAGTAAATTGAAATCATGCTCTTTGTGTGTGGATATTGAACCGAAATGTGCAAGAGTGATAAGTGTATTGTATTTGAGTTTTGCTAATGAAAATGAAATACGAATGTGTCATGATTTAGTGTTAAATGTGCATGTTTATTCGAATGGTGTCTGGGCTAAGTCCCGAAGGCTTTTGTGCTAAGTGACTAAATCCGGGTCAATTTCCAAAGGCATTTGTGCGAGTTACCAAAACCGGGTTAAGTCCCGAAGGCATTCGTGCGAGTTACTAAATCCGGCCTAATTCCCGAAGGCAATTGTGCGAATCACTATAACCGGGCAATGTCCCGAAGACAATCGAGCGAGTCACTATATCCGGTTAAATCCCGAAGGTACGTGATTCGGAAATGAACGATCTTGCTGTAAAAATCGCAGTTAATACGCTTGAAAAAATTCCAGCAATGAGGTATGTTCGTATGTGCATTGGAATAGTTGAGTTCCTTCGAATAATATTCGCTCAGTTGAGTAATGAGCTCCGGTATTTGGCTAAGATGATCCCTTATGTATGAACATAGGGGTTGGAATGTAAAGTAGAAATGATTTGAAAGTATGTATATACGGAATTATCCGTTTAGTTATATGAATGCTATACCTCTATTGTGCTTAAATTCTTCGCTCAAAACTTACTAAGCATAAATTGCTTACTCCGTTTCTTTGTTTCTTTGTTTTATAGATTTTGGCTCGTCAGCTATCGGACTCGGGATTTTTGGAAGTCGAAGTCTCCCACACTATCAAAGCCCCCTTTTTGGTACAATTTTGGTTGAGCTTTGAAATGGCATGTATAGGACTACCCTTTGTTGTTTTTCAAGTACTTTTTGTGATGTATGTGTGTACGGCCATGCGAAAATGGCTCAGAGAAGTGGAGTATGGCATTAGACCATTTGTGTTTATGTATATATGTATGGTTTCATGATGTGACTATGGACTGGAATGGAAGTGTTGGGCAAATGATCAGCCATTGGAATGGCTAAATATGATTATATATGGACCTATGTATGACAAAACTCTAGTTGGTCCATGGAAACCACGAAATAGGTAAAGTTTACCTTGAAAACAGATGCTGACAGCAGCAGTGGTGTGGATTTGAAAAATCACTAAAATTTTTAGGAATGGAATTCAATAGTTAATAAATTATGTAAATGAACCTTGATGAATCTACTTTCATATGGAAGAAACGAAACGGTCATATGAGTTATATGTTAAGAGATATTAAAGTTCTCGTGAAACAGGGCCAGAACAGTTTCTTGATCCCCTGTTCAGACTTTGGAAATTCACTATAAATTAACCAGAGATAATTAGGAGTCATGTCATATATGTATAGATTCCTCTTTGAGTCTAGTTTCTATAGAAACAAACGGCATCAGTATTGAAGCCCTGTACAGGGAGATATCCAAGTCGTGATGCGCGAAGGTCAGTGTAGTCGATCCCTGTAACAGGGGAGACTTTAACTAATAAACTGTACTAATTGGCCCAACCAAAAATTTTAGAAAAATATATGTAGATCGACATATGAGTCTAGTTTCAGGGAAAAATTACGAAACTGATTTCCGAGCTTTGAAACTCAAGATATGATTTTTAAGGCGACAGTGATGCAGTAACCAGCTTGTCTGGAAATTTTTAAATGGACTGTGAAAATAATTAAGTTAAGTCTGTGTGCACCTTGTGTTCGACTCCGGTAACGGACTCGGGTACAGGGTGTTACAAATGGGATTTAGTGACACCCACCACTGTTTAGGCTTTTGAAAATGGTCTAATCACCATTTTGACCCTTCAGGTATTTAAAATCTATAGTGATTAACTTTAATCACTTTTACAATTTAGTTATTATACTTTAATTAACTATCCAATAACTAAAAATTTTGGACCAAAATTCAACTCACCTATAATATGACTCTGTAAATATTTAATAAAAATATTTACAGTTTCAAATTACGGAAAAGAGGTCCTAATACCTCATTTTTCAAAACTACATGACTTAAGGATCGAACCACTTGTACTTAACTTGTAACATCTTGAATTAGGGTCTAGTCAGAACAGTGGATTCGAGACCACAAATCCAAAATAAAAATAATTATTTTATGATTATTTGATGATCCATGATATGATTGCATGTTTTTGTGAAATTTTCATGAAGAAATTCAATGCCTAAGATGTCCAATTTGACTTTAGGGTCTAAATTGAATATCAAGCATGAAATTGCATTAGATTATTAATTAGAGGTCTTTAAATAACAATTTGACCAAATTCTAAAATTTTGGACAAAAAGGGGGCATGAATAGGAAAAATTTGAAAGAAAAGCCTTAAGGGCATTTTGGTCATTTGGTTAATAAAATAATAGAAAGGGAAAATAAGTCAAAAATTTACTCATCTTCTCCAAGTGCTAGCCGAAATTTCTAAGAGCCATAGCTAGGGTTTTGTTCAACTTATCAAGCTTGATTGTAAGTGCTCCTAAGCCCCGTTTTTAATGTTCTTTACACTTTTTTAGTTCCTTGAAGCATGATCTATCCATTTCTAGCCATATTTTGAAGCAGGGTTCATGTATGAAATTTGACCCATGTGTGACATGTGTGTATTTTGATGTTTAATGGAAGAATATGAAAGTTTGATGTATGATAAACATTTTTTACTAAGTGATTTTTAGTGAAAACACCTAAAATGGACTTATTCGTAAAAGAAGAAGAAATGGGTAGTAGAAATGTGGTTTAATGTGAAATATGGGCTTATATGAGTTAGAATATGAATCGGCTAGGCTTGGGTAACAAAGAAAATGTATACATTTCATTTTTCGAGCCTAGAGACTAAAGTGTAAAATAGTGGAAAGTTAAGGGTAAAAAGGTAATTTTACCAAAGTATGCGTTATGGATTGATATGAGCAATGTGTGTATTGAACAGGTTAAATTTGGCATTATAGATAAAGAAAAACATGATTCGGGCCTTGATCGGGCGAAAAACAAGGTTTACGAGGATTAGGCTCATTTCTATCATATTGTACCGAGGTAAGTTCATTTGTAATGCAACATGTACCATACTTTAAAAGCTTTAAAATTGCATGTATGGTAAGTACTTACATATTTGATATGATGTTGTATCATGTGTTTATTGCCCAAATTTTATCATGAATAATACTTTGATTATCCCATGAATATGTAATTGATGCTATGAGTATTAAAATCATGTTACGAGAAAGTTCGACGGAAATGTGGTATCGAAGAATCCTGTTTGAACCTTAGGAATAGATTAGGATACAAGTGACATGTCACTAGGAACTATGCCTGAGTTCATGATGTAAGTGACATCTGAACTCATTGAGTTGGGTCTGAGTTCATGATGTATGTGGCTCATGTTTTGGCATCCGGGTACTGGTCTCATCTATTCTACCGGTGGCTGAGTAGTCCGACATGTGTTGCAGATACCCTGCAGTCTATGTGAGCAAACTCGTGAGTAGCTCGAAAGCAAGCAACATGTGATATGTGATATGAGGTAGCATTGGCTACATATGAGGCACTTAGGTGCAAGATTCCATTATATCCGATAGTATTCCAAGTGTTCAACGAGTAGTTCTAAAGGAAGTTCAATGAGTAATCATGAGGGACACGTCGAAGACAAGAAAGTAAGTTATTATGTGCAACTGGGCACAGGTATGTACATCAAACTCATGAGAATGTCATGAGATATGATGAACTTGTGGTGAGAATATGAATATATATATAAAGAATTAGTTTAAGAGATTTGATAAAATGAAAGATTATGTTCATTATGTTAAATGTATGATTAGTACTTATTTAAGTTGTATTTTAGTTGCATGTGAACTTACGAAGCTTCAATGCTTACCCCCTTTCCTTTCTCTTTCTTATAGTGCCGCCAAGCTAGCTCAGGGATCCAAAAATGTCGGTGACTTGATCACACTATCGATTGAATATTTGGTATAGCTAGTCTCATCATTTTGAGTGTGGCTTGTATAAGGACTTGGTCTTTTTGTTATGTGTAATATTGATTAGCCAAATGTGTTGGCCCATGAAAGTATGGTGATTATTTTGTATATGGCCATGAAAGGTGGCTGTGTAACGGCCTAATTTTGGGCCTAGTCGGAATAGTGGTTTTGAGGCCCCAAATTTGACGTAAGAAAAATTTTTTTATTATATTTTTATGGTCTACATTTTCACAGAATGATTTCGTGAAAATTTCGTTTGAAAATTTTGACGTTTGAGCATTCAATTTAGTCAAAAGGACTAAATTGTTAAAAGTGTAAAACTTGAGTTCTATATGCTAGAGGTGTCTAATTGTTATGAAATTTTAAATTGGAGGTCCTTAATTGGTAATTAGACAATTGGCTAATTTGTTGGACAAAAATTGACATGAAATAGGTGAAATAGAATATTTTTAAGTTAGGGGCATTTTGGTTATTTAGTAATTAAAATGAATTAAAAACAAAATAAAAGCCACAATTTCTTGTCTATCTTCTTCCTTGGCTGAATTTTACATGAAGAAACCATGGCTAGGGTTTTCCAAGCTTCCAAGCTCGATTGTAAGTCCGTTCTTGCCTCGTTTTTAATGATTTTTACGTTTTTGAAATCCTTGTAACAAGATCTACCTATTTCTACCATTTGTTTGAGTTATGATGATGGTTTAGGGTTTGACCTACATTAGAAATTTGTGTACTTCAATGTTTAATGGTAGACTATGCATGTTTATGGTTGGAGAAACAACTTTTACTAAGTAGTTTTTGGTAAGAATGCCTAAAAGGACTAATTTGTAAAAATTATAAAATTTGTCATAAAAGTGTGATTTAGTGGAAATTGTGGGCTGATATAGTTATGAAAATGGTTTGGCTAGGCTTAACGTACAAAGAAATTGAATAAATTTCATTTTACGAGCCTAGGGGCAAAAATTAAATATGACAAAGTTTAAGGGCAAAAACATAAATTTTCCATAATATGATTTTTGGGTCACAATGAATAATGTGACTAATAAATAAGCTAAATGTGATATTTTAGACCAAGGAACACGAGGTTTGGACCTAGAAAGGGGGAAAAACGAGAAATTGACAATTAGGTCCCTTTTTGCCATTTTGGTGTCTGAGGTAAGTTCATTTGCAAATAATGCAACATGTACTGTACTTTAAATGATTTAATATTGCATGCACGATAAGTACTTACATATTTGATATGTTGTTGTATCATGTGTTTATTGTTTAAATCTTACCATGAATATGTGATTGGTGTTATGAGTATTGAAATCAACGTTACGAGCAAGTTTGACAAAAATATGGTATCGAAGAATACCGTTTGAACCTTATGAATAGTTTAGGATACAAGTGGCATGTCACTAGGAACTATGTGATTTGAACTCATTGAGTTGTGGTCTACGTTCATGGTATATGTGACATCTGGGCTCATTGAGTTATGGTCTATGTTCATGATGTATGTGGCACATGTTTTGGCGTCCAGGTACTAGTCTCGCATGTTTTACCGGTAGCTGGGTAGTCCAGCATGTGTTACGGATACCTGACAGCCTATGTGAATAGACCCGTGAGTAGCTCAAAAGCGGGCAACATGTAACACCCCGTACCCGAGTCCGTTACCGGAATCGAATACAAGGTGCACACAGACTTAACTTAATTGTTTTCACAGTCCATAAAAAAAAATTTCCAGACTAGCTGGTTACTGCATCACTGTCGCCTTAAAAATCATATCTTTAGTTTTAAAGCTTAAAAATCAGTTTCGTAATTTTTCCCTGAAACTAGACTCATAAGTCCATCAACATATTTTTTTCTAGAATTTTTGGTCGGGCCAATTAGTACAGTTTATTAGTTAAATTCTCCCCTAATCCAGGGTTTGACTACTCTGACCTTCACTCATTACGAATTGGATATCTCCCTGTACAGGGCTTCAATACTGATGCCGTTTGTTTCTATAGAAACTAGACTCAGAGAGGAATCTATAAATATATGGCATGACTCCTAATTATCTCTGGTTAATTTAAAATGAATTTACAAATTCGGAACAGGGGATCCAGAAACCGTTCTGGCCCTGTTTCACGAGAACTTAAATATCTCTTAACATATAACTCATATGACCGTTTTGTTTGTTCCATATGAAAGTAGATTCATCAAGGTTCATTTTCATAATTTATTCACTATTTAATACCATTCCTAATATTTTTAGTGATTTTTCACATCCACATCGCTGCTGCTGTTAGCATCTGCCTTTAAGGTAGGCTTTACCTATTTCATGATTTCCATGATTCAATTGGCCCTTTTTGCATACATAGCACAAAGTGTGATCATGATTAACCATTCCAATGGCTAATCATTTCAAAACCATTCCATACCTCATAATGATCAACATACAAACGATTATAGTACTATGCTAAAAATGTATATAAGCCATTTTCGCATGGCTATCCAAGTTTACACAAAACCGAAAGGTACATGACCTACAACAAAAGGGTAGTCCTATACATGCCATTTCAAAGTTCAACCAAAATTGTACCAAAATGGGGGCTTTGATAGTGTGGATGACTTCGACTTGATGATCCCGAATCCAATAGCTAACGAGCAAAATCTATAAAACAAAGAGCCAAAGCAACGGATAAGCATTTTAATGCTTAGTAAGTCTCAAGTAATGAAATCAGCTTTGACTAAAGTATTACATTTACATAACTAAATGAATCGCTTTATTAATACACATTCTCATAATCATACTTACTTCACATTATCGACCCTTATGTTCATACACAAAAGAACAACTTAGCCAAAGGCGGTAGCTCGTTTATCAAGCGGCGAATACTTACTTGTAAGGACTCAACTAATTCAAGCACATACGAACATACCTCATTGCTGGAATTTTCACAAGTGTATAAACTGAAATTTTACAGCAAGATTGCTCATTTCGAGTCACGTACCTTGGATTTAACCGGATATAACCACAAGCACAATTGCCTTGGTCTTAACCCGGATTTAGTAACTTGCACAATTGCCTTGGTCTTAACCGGATATAACAACTCGCATACGAATGCCTTGGTCTTAGCTCGGATATAATCACTAGCATAAATGCCTTGGGACTTAGCCGGGTATCATTCAAATGCTCATGTACACATATATCAATAATCATGACACATCCATATTTCATTTTCGTTACTAAGGCTCAAACACAAAATATTTATCAAACCTTTACAATTTCGACTCAATAGCCACACACAAGGAGCATGATTTCAATATAATTCAAGTAGGGTCATTACTCGAAGACTTACCTCGGATGTTGTCGAACGATTTCGACGGCTATTCGATCACTTTTTCCTTTCCCTTATCCAACTGTGGTCCTCTAAGCTCTTGAGCTAATTCACACAAATTTAACTTACTAAAATCTCATTATGATAGCTTATGGCCGAATATGACAAGGAGTTTAAATGGTCATATGGCCATCCTTTAGCTCAAATACACAACGGTCATGCACATTTTTAATCACAACAAGCAATTCAATACAATTCATTCAAACATCAAAGTAAAGCTCAAGGTACTTAGCCCTTATATACATTAGACATTAGAGTCACATGTGCACAAAATCACGAATCGAATTCAACACATTAGTTAGTACTCTCCTTAGCCGAATTTTCCAAGCCAAGAATAGGCATCAATATGCTTGCCTCTAACCAAATGCATGCACACCAACTCCCCTCATGTGGCCGAATATGCATGTCCATGTTGAGGCCAATTATACATTTAATACCACACAAAAAAACAGCATACATTTTACTAACTAACGATTACATATTGTAGCTCAATACACATCTCTCATTTACTTCATAACCAAACATCATCACAAGCAAATATACACCTTGAAATAGTATATATGTCATACCAATACATCATGTGCAAACATATATTCATGTAGGTGCAAGGGCGAATCTCAAGTTGCTTATATCCAAATATAAACACATATCCAAAGCTCAAATCTTACCTACCATGCAACATGCATGAAACATACTTATGGATATACCATGGCGAATACACCACAACACCATACCGTTTCAATTTGGTCATGGTTAACAAAGAACTTAGCATCTCATTCAAAAATGCTAAAAGAAAATCTAAGAGTCCTCAATCCCCATCGCATGTATCACTATCAAGCTTGATATTTAGCATGCAATGGCATTAACACCACATCCACTTTGTCCGAATATCATTCCCATGACATAGCAAAGATTTGAACCATGGGCTAATAAGAACATCAAGCTAGCAACTAAAACATGCATGAATCTCATGGCACAACCTCAAACATACCTTAATCTTGATGCAAGTATAGCCAAATCTCTTCCTAATCCCCTTCCAAACCAAACATGAAGCAAAAATTCCTTCCTTCCTCTTTAGTATTTTCGATCAAGAGAGAATGAAATGGATGAACAATTTTTCTTTTCTTTTCTTCAATACACGGCAATGGGGAGGGAGAAGCCTTCACACACAATTTTTTTATTTTTTATTACCCATACCCTTAGTTTAATGTTTCTCCCTAATGCACCAACAAAACATGTCTATGACATGTTTTGCCCATCCTCCTTGTCATGGCCGCCACCTCTTATAAAAGAGGGATATTTGACATGCAAGGCCATTGTTTTGCATGCATGCTTTAATTAGTCATCACACATTTCCCCATCATACTTTCAAAGTTTTCTACTAGGTCCTTTCTAGTGAAATTCACATTTATAACTCTAAATCAAACATCAAAAATGTCACACACGAATTAACACATATCATAAGCATCAAAATGAACATTAAATCATTTTTATGCCTCGGTTTTGTGGTCCCGAAACCACATTCCGACTAGGGTCAATTTTGGGCTGTCACACAACATGTGATATGTGATATGAGGTAGCGTTGGCTACATATGAGGCACTTAGGTGCGAGATTCCGATGTATCCGATAGTATTCCAAGTGTTCAACAGGTAGCTCTAAGAGAAGTTAATAGGTAATCTTGATGATTACGTCGAAGACAAGAAAGTAAGTTATTATGTGATAGTGGCCATAGGTATGTACATTGAACTCATGAGAATAACATGAGATATGATGAACTTGTAAGAATATGTATATATATATGAAGAATAAGTTTAAGAGATTTGATAAAATACAAGATTTTGTTCATTATGTTAAATGTACGATTAGTGCTTTTTTAAGTTGCATCTTGTTTGCATGTGGACTTACTAAGCTATATAGCTTACTCCCTTTTCTTTCCCATCTCTCATAGGTTTATTCGACTAGCTCGGGTTAGAGATTTTTGGAGATTTTATCACACCATCAAGCTATCATGTTGGGTAAATAAACGCAAACCTTTGAGTCTATGGCATGTATAGGGACTTAGTGATTTTGTGTATGTGTCATTATGATATGGCCAAATGTATTGGCTTGTAATGAATAAGGATTTGATTTGGTATGTAGCAATATAAATTGGCTTATTTTGGCTAATGGGTTGCAAGCATATTAATTACTCATATGCCTATGCCAATGTCATTGTGTGATATGGTTTATAATGGTATGTTAATGAAAGTTAGTACAAGGGAATCATGAAAGAGTAAAATTAGCATTAAAACAGTTTTGGGCAGCAGCAGTAGTACAAGTTTGAAAAATCACCAAACATTGTGGAAACTGAATTAGAGGTTGAATAAAATATGAAATTAAAGCTTATTGTGTCTAGTTTTACATAGAAGAAACGGTGTAAGCAAAAGAATTTCATTTTATGAGATATTTGAATTTTTTTGAGACAAGGTCAGAATGATTTTGGGTTCCCATATTTAACTTTGGAAAATCATTAAAAATTGTATAAAAATACTTGAGGGTTAAAATTTATATTTTAATTTCTTAATGAGTATAATTTCAATAGAAATAAATGGGAACATCATCCTAATCCCGTACTAATAGATAATTAGTGAAGAAAGGTCAAAATTGTCAAATAGCAAAACAGGACGAACTTGAAGAATTAACTGTACTTATTGGCTAATCCATAAATTCTAAAAATTTTATGGTAGGAAGATATTTGAGTCTAGTTTTGAAAAATCAAGCGGATCTTAATTTAGAGTTCTGTAGCTCAAGATATAAATAATTTGGAAAATCATTAAAAATTGTATAAAAATACTTGAGGGTTAAAATTTATATTTTTAATTTCTTAATGAGTATAATTTCAATAGAAATAAATGGGAACATCATCCGAATCCCGTACTAATAGATAATTAGTGAAGAAAGGTCAAAATTGTCAAATAGCAAAACAGGGACGAACTTGAAGAATTAACTGTACTTATTGGCTAATCCATAAATTCTAAAAATTTTATGGTAGGAAGATATTTGAGTCTAGTTTTGAAAAATCAAGCGGATCTTAATTTAGAGTTCTGTAGCTCAAGATATAAATAATTTAGCGACCTTGACTCAAGTGGACAGTTTTATTATGAACAATAAATAATTGTTTAATATGTTTAAGCTTTGATTATGGTTGTATTGGTAGCTTAATTGTGCCAAGTTAAGTTCCAGTGAAAGTGTGTATGTGAGTGTGCAAATGAGGGTGGAAAATGGCTTGGTAAATAGGCATTTCCTTGGCCACATGGGCAGAGACACAGCCATGTGTCTCAGCCGTGTGAAGGGCACGGCCCAAGACACTAGCGTGACTTGGCCATGTGACCCTATTTTGATTGATGAATTCATAAATAGAGAGTTACATGGGCTTAGGACACGGGTGTGTCCCAAGCCACACGGGTGTGTGTGACCACACGGCCTACCCACACGCGCATGTGAATCCTATTTTGAGGAAAATTTTTCTAAGTGTAGTAAAAGTTCCAAAAGTTTTCGGTTTAGCCCCGAACCATTCCCAACGTATGTTTTGGGCCCCGTGGGCCCATATAAGGGACTATATGCATATGATTGGATGAATTCGATTTGGTCTAAATTTTATGGCCCAATTTTGTATGAATGTTTATGTTTAAGTCTGGTAACACCTCGAACCCTGTCCCGACATTGGATACGAGTAAGGGGTGTTACATGCTCATACAATGATTTAGGTTGTAACCCTAATTATTGGTGCATGCATGCAAATGCGTTTATGCTTTAATGTGGTTATGGTTTCTTATGGCTAATGAGTGTGATGGATGGCATATATGTTTAGTGTATGAAATATGATTAATGTGTATGTCAATAAAGATGAAGCAAGTAGGTAATTTGAAAGTAGATTAGTAAAAATGATAGACAAATATGAAATTGGTGTGAAATGCCATATGAAAGCATGATAGTTTGAATAAGTGATATGTTGGTATTACCAAGTCATAATTTTAACCATGAATGTGAATGCTTGAGTAGCCAAATGTGTCATATTGCATGCCATGAAGTGAGTATAAGTATGTGAGTGTTTAAGGGTGGCTTGGAAAATAGCCTAGAAATTGTCCACAAAGTTAGACACACAGGCATGTGTCTTGGCTGTGTGTGACACACGGTCTACCCCATGTGCATGTTGTAACACCGCTAACCCGTATCTGTTGCCGAACTAGGGTTAAAGGCATTACCGGACAAAACCAGAACATTAACATTCATTTCATAAGCATCGAAGCATTAAAGATAAATCATTAATATAGAGTCCCTTATATAGGTCATCAAGACCTTAAACATGTATTAAAAAGAGGTCAGAACTAAACCAAACACATACAAATTTCTCTAAAATTTAAACATTTTTCAAACAAGTATAGGTCACACGCCCGTGTGAACAGGCCGTGTACCTCACACGACATTAGACACGTCTGTGTGTCTGGGCAGTGTCCAAACAGGGCATACATACTAACTTGATCACACGGCCACACGACACGCCCGTGTGTTTTGGCCGTGGTCGAATCTGACTTGGGCCACACGGCTAGCCATATGCCCATGTGCCTTGGCCATGGTTGAATCTGACTTACAATTGTAGGGTACCCTAGGGCACAAATGGCCGTGCAACATTGCCGTGTGTCGCACATGACTGAGACACACGCTCATGTCCCTAGCCGTATGGACAAAAAAAAAGTCATTTGAATAGCCAACTTGCCACCCCAAATGGGTCAAACCTATAAGTACCAAACCAAGCATATTTACACAACAATTTCAACCAATTTCTAAACCAAACCTTACAACATTCATAACATAACATTATCAACCATTTACATGCTTAGCAACTCAACTCAATTGTGCCAAAACATAAGACCAAATCATAACAAAACATATGGTCTCATAATCTCTAAACTCATGACCAAATCTCATACCAAAACTTACCAAAATTACCATTTCTTTTAGCGATTCATGAATACATCAAATAGATTGTTTTGCATCACATTTCATATACCCAGATCAAAACATAAACACAACCATATCAAACCATATCACATGGCTAAATATAAACATTACAAAAGCTATCCAAATTACTTCTAGCCTATACATGCCATACTTTACTAGATACATTTTCAAAAGGTACCAAAAAGAGATTCGATAGTGTGGTGACGATCCTCGATGATCCCCGACTCACAGTAGCTTCGATATCTATAAGAACAATGCAAACATACACAAAGTAAGCTTTCAAAATCTTAGTAAGCTCGTACCAAAAATCATCAATAGTTTATAAAATGTAAAACATCATCATCGGGGTACTTATTAATTCTCAATTTATCTATCAATTTTATGAACTTCATATGCATAACATCATCTATCATATAGGTATCATACATACCTGAACCTTCTCATATTTGTTCATTTTCATTCTCACCTCACATTCAAATATTTTAAGACTTTCAGGAGATTATTCATGCTTTAACATCTGCACACTTAGTGCTTTAAAGGTTAGCCAAAGCTAGAACAATTTTGCACACTTAGTGCCATTTCAATTAACTGAAGCTATCTCAGTATCGCATACATAGTGCCTCAAATAGCAGAAGCTATTTTGAATTGCACACTTAGTGCCTTATATAGCCGAAGCTATTTTGAATCGCACACTTAGTGCCTCATACCATTGATTTATCATTGTATTCAACCATAATCAATTATATATACAATCTATGTATAATCCATGCATAAAAAGTATATTTGTAACATTATGTTTTATGTGCAAACTTACCTCATACTCGAAATTGTCAACTCAAACTATTTACTCTATAATCTTTGACTCCCCTTGGTCTAAGTCTGAATTCTTTTTTTCTTGATCTTAATCAAAGATCACAAGTGCTGAACCCTAAGCAAACTTTTCTCTTTTCTTTTCTTGTATTTTCGGTGAAGGATGAACCTAAAATGATCCATTTTCATGCATTTGCTTTATTATTATTAACATATTAACTAAATTCCCATTTTACCCTTTGTTATAAAACTATTAAATCATTAAACATAAGGCCATTTATGTCTACTCATGCTTTCAATGGTCTATTAACATAAAAAGGACCTCATACTTAAAAGGCCAAACCAATTAGGCACTTTTAACATCTAGCACACAACTTTTACATTTTACGTAATTAGGTCCTTTTTTATTAAATTAAGCACACAAACATTCAAATTTTCGTACGAGACTTTCACACATGCTAATTCACACATCATAAACACAGGAAATAATATTTAAATATTTTTCTGACTCAAATTTGGGGCCCTGAAACCACTATTTTGACTCGGGTCTAAACCGGACTGTTACACGTGTGATCCGGTCGTGTGTCCCCTACACCCTAATAATGCAAAACAGATTGCCCAGTAGTAAACACAGGGGCAGAGACATAGCCGTGTATCTCAGCCCTGTGAAGGACACGGCCTTAGGACATGGGCGTATGCCCAGGTCGTGAGAAGTCTGCGCTTAATTTTTAGAATTTGATTCGCCACACGACCTAAGCACACGGGCGTGTAACTTGGTCGTGTGACCTTATTTAATTGATGATGTCATAGTTAGAGAGTTACAGGGCTGAGGACACGGGTGTGTCCCAAGCCACACGGGCGTGTGTGACCACACGGCCTACCCACACGGGCGTGTGACTCTCCAAAGTATGAAAATTTTCTAAGTCTTCTTATTATTTTAAAAGTTTTCAGTTTAGTCTCAAACTATCCCCGATGTACGTGTTGGGCCTCGTAGGCCCATATAAGGGATAGTTTACACATGTATAAATAAATTTGTTTTGAACGAAACTTTTATGGCTCGATTTTGTATGATTGGTTATGTTTAAGTCCGATAACGCCTCGAACCTTGTCTCAATTTTGGATACGGGTAAGGGGTGTTATATTTAGTGGTATTAGAGCTACGATTTAATCAGGTCTTAGACTACGTAGTAGTGTTTGAATCTAATTGTACATGCCATACATAAATCGCGATAGTGTGACGACTCCTAATGATTTTAAACTGTGTTTTTCATATAGTAATAGATCCTGACAGAGCAGTGGCGAATGTGGTTGAAAGTAATGCGCCTGCTCCCGCTGAAGGAGTAGTGCCGTCTGATAGTAGGCCCACAACTGTTAGTAGAGGAGAAGGAGGCAGAGAAGCCTTTCTCCATATGATGGATGCTTCGTACACGGAGTTCGTTCGAACGAACCCGAATGCTCAACCTCCCCCAACCCCTCCAACTCCCCAACCCGTACCTTAGGCCCCAAGGTTTGGAATATGAGATTTCATAGAACCCCAGTTAATAAAATTTAAAAGTAAGGAGCCAAGGAATTTAGGGTCAATGTTGATGATGACCCCAAGAAAGCAGAATTTTGGCTTGATAATTCTATTCGAGTATTCGATGAACTGTCACGCACACTTAAAGAATGTTTGTTGAGAGACGTGGCATATCATTGGTGGAAGACACTAATTTCGGTGGTTTCGAAATAAAGGGTCACATGGGAATTCTTTCAAGAGGAGTTCCGAAAGAAATACATCAGTAAGCAATTCATCGATCAAAAGCGTAAGGAATTTCTTGATTTGAAGTAAGGCTGCATGTCAGTTACTGAGTATGAAAGAGAGTTTGTACGGCTCAGTAAGTATGCTCAAGAGTGTGTATCCTCTGAGGCTAAAATGTGTAGAAGGTTTGAAGACGGACTTAATGAAGACATTAAGCTGTTAGTGGGTATTCTTGAGCTGAAGGAATTTTTTGTGCTTGTTGATCGGGCTTGTAAAGCTGAGGAACTGACCAAGGAAAAGAGAAAAGCCGACACTAAAGCTAGATATATAAGAAAGAGGCCAATGAGCAAGTCACTTCCATCCCAGCCGAAGAAATCTAGAGATATGTATTCCCATTCTTATGTTTCGGCTAGACATTCATACAGAAACTGTAAGAAGCAGAATTCGGGTTTTAAATCTCAGGCTACATTTGTCGCTAGTGTAGGTAATTATAGACTTATAGACCTGAGTGCCAACAATATGGTAGAGGTCATTTTGGTAAGTGTAGGATGAGCGATGGATCTTGTTTCCGATGTGGGTCTCAAGACCACTATATCAAGGATTGTCTTGAAATGGTCGAGAAAGAAAAATTTCAAAGTACAAGGCCTGGAAGTACGGCTACAAAGGGGAGACCTTCGAGAAATGTCAGTAATGGGGCTAGTAGTAAAAATGTAACAAGGGATACAGAGGTAAGATCCGAAGCTAGATCTTCGGCTAGATCTTATGTCATACGTGCGTGTGAGGACGCATCTTCTCCTGACGTGATTATGGGTACTTTTTCTCTCTACAACACTTCTATTATTGCCTTGATTTACCCTGGTTCTACTCATTCATATGTGTGCATGAAATTGGTATCTAGTATGAATATGCCTGTTGAGTCTATGGAATTTATGATTAAAGTGTCAAACTTGCTAGGCAACCATGTTTTAGTTGATAAGGTATGTAAGAAATGTCCTTTGATGATTAGAGATTATTGTTTTCCAGCTGACTTGATGTTATTGTCGTTCGATGAATTTCATGTTATATTGGGCATGGATTGGTTGGCATTTCATGAAGCTATAGTAAATTGTAGACAAAAAGTTATTGAATTGAAATGTGAAAATGATGAAATTCTCCGGGTTGAATCAGATGAGTCAGCTAAGTTGCCAACAGTGATTTCTTCGATGTCTGCTCAAAAATATTAGAAAAGGATGCGAAGCTTATTTGGCTTATATGTTGAATATAAAAGAATCTGAATTGAAGATTGAATCAGTGCCAGTAGTATGTGAGTATCCAGATGTGTTCCAGGAAGAGTTGCTGAGATTACCTCCTATTAGGTAAGTTGAGTTTGGTATTGAGTTAGTCCCTGGAACAGCACCTGTAACAGCCCGATTTTGGCCCCCTAGTCAGAATAGTGGTTTCAAGACCACAAATTTGAGGTTGAAAATTTATTTTAATGTTATTTTATGTGTTATAGCATGATTATATTGATGAATTAATTTAAGCGATTGTATGCTTAATTTTAAAAAACAGACTAAATCAGATAAAGTATAAAAGTTTTGTTCTATTAGCTAAAGGTATTAATTAGCTATGGAACATTAAAATAGAGGTCCTTATTAAGAAAATAGACAAATATTAATGTGGTGGCTGGGTACGTAGACAAAAATCATGAAAAGTCAATGGTTAGTTGGCATTAGGTGAAAAAATTTGACTAATAAATAAAAATAATAATAAAAAGCCTACTTATCATCTTCTTCTTCTTTTTTTCATCTCCTTCTTTCTACCGATTTTATCTAAGAAAAATGGCCGTGGGAGCCTGAAATTTTCAGCAACTTTAGACCCTTGCAAGTAAGTGGTTTTGATGGTCATTTTTGTTGATTTTTATGTTTTTGGAACCCTTATAACTTAATCTAGCTAATGAGGGGACTATTTTGCAAAATAGTTGAAAGTCTAGGGTTTTGCCATGAGAATATTCATGTTGTTTGCTGCATTTTTATGGAAGAAAATGAATATTGGCTGCTAAATAAATAATTTTTGTTAAATGATTTTCATGAAAACACCAAAAATGGGTCATTTTGTAAAAGTTGTAAAATAAGTGGTAAATGTGTGAAATAATGTAAAATGTGGGCTGCTCTACGCATGTAAAAGGTTCAGCTATACATGGATAGTAAAGAAATTGAGCACATTTCATTTTACGAGCCTAGGGGCAAAAGTGTAAACATGACAAAGTATATGGGTAAAAATGTAATTTTACCAAAAATGTGAAATTGGGCTAATTTGAGTAGCATGATGAATAAATAAATTAAATGTGTTGTTATAGATTAAGGAAGATGAAATTCGGAATTAGATTGGCGGAAAAGCAAGATAATCGATTAATTGACTTATTTAATTGTTTCATACCGAGGTAAGTTCGTATGTTAATAAGCATTAAATTTGATATGTTTAAATGCTTAATCGATGTCATGTATTATTTCATATATTATTATTGGATCATGAATAATATAAAAATATAAGTTCCTATTGAAAGATCAAATTAAGAGAAATGCAAGGTTGAGTATGATCGAATTACGACATATTATGAATTGACGGTAAAGACCATGGTTGGACCATGGCAATATGTGTAACCATGTAAGACCATATCTAGGATATGGCATCGACATTATTATGTGATCCCACATAAGACCATGTCTGGGACATGGCATCGACATTGTTATGTGAGCCAGTGTAAGACCATGTCTGGGACATGGCATCAGCATTTTTACGTGAGCCAGTGTAAGACCATGTCTGGGACATGGCATCGACATTGTTACATGAGCCAGTGTAAGACCATGTCTGGGACATGGCATCAGCATCGTTATGTGAGCGAGTGTAAGACCATGTCTGGGACATAGCACTGGCATGAGGAATCATGTAAGACCATAGCTGGGCTATTGGCATCGGTATGAAATTTGCATGTAAGACCATGTCTGGGACATGGCATTTGTACGATACATCATGTACGAGTTTTCCCGAGTATCCTTAGTATCCCAAGAGGTTCAATGGGTGAATCCAAAGATTATGTCAAACAAATGACAAGGTATGATCATGTTGAAAGGGTACATGTATGTACGCAAAATTCGTGAGTAATGAATTCAATGTATATTGGACATTTGGTAAGAATGTAAATGAGTAAGTCCTACCTATGAAAATGATCTTGTGATGACCTTGTGATTATAAGTCTATACTTATGATGTATAAATAAGTGGTAAATTTGATAAGTTTAAGTTTTTTTGTTGATGTAAATGAGTAAGTCCTACCTATGAAAATGATCTTGTGATGACCTTGTGATTATAAGTCTATACTTATGATGTATAAATAACTGGTAAATTTGATTGATGATCATGTGTGAGTCTTTTAGGCCAAATTAAATTGAGACATGATAAGTTTAAGTTTTGTTGTTGATGTATAGGTTAAATTGGCCAATGAATGGCATGTAAATATTTGATAATGACTAGCTATTGGAATGGCTAGTTAAGGATTTGCTTTGGTGTTATGTATGATTAAATGGATGTTAATACAAAGAAATCATGAAAGAGTAAAGTTAGCAGTAAAATAGTTCTGGACAGGAGCAATTGTATAACTTTGAAAAATCACCAAAAATTGTGGAAATTAAATTAGAGATTGAATAAGATATGAAATTAAATCTTATTGTAAAAGCCTGATTTTGGGGCTAGTCAGAATAGTGGTCTCGGGACCAAAAATCTAAAGTCAAAGAAATTATTTTATTATTAATAAAGAGTCATAGCATGTTTATATTAGTTCATGAAAATTTGGTGAGCTAATTTTAACGTTTGTGAGCCCAATTGTGAAAAAGGACTAAATTGCATAAAGTGAAAAAGTCCTAATTTGATAGCTAAAGGTGTTATTTTATTAGAGAATCAAATTTAGGGGATTTTAAAGGGCAATTAAACCCTTTTCAAGGAGAATAGTCGGCCATAGAGTCAAAGAGGAGACAAAATTTTAAAATTTGGTGGGTTAGGTGGCTCATTTTGACCAAAAATAGAAATAGATAAAAGAAGGATGATATCATCCCTTTTCATCTTCTTCCTCCACCGAAATATTTAACAAAGAATAGAGTTTTAAGAGCTTGAAATTTTAGCAACTTTAAGCCTTCACAAGTAAGTGATCCTAATGGCTTTTCTTAAATATTTTTGTACTTTTGAGGCCCTTGAAGCATGAGCTTCAAATGAGGGTACTATTTTGCAAAATGATTAAGAGTCTAGGGTTTTGCCATGATAGGATTTGTGATGTTTGTTGAGTTATTAAGGAAGAAATGAGTCTTAGGTGTCTTATAAACAACTTTTGTGAAAGGTGTTTTCATGAAAACACCTAAAAGGACTAATGTGCATAAGTTGTAAAATAGATAATAAATGTGTGAAATAGTGGGAATTTGGAGTTGCTATAAGAGTCAAAAAGGTTCGATTAGTCTTGAGAAATAAAGAAATTTTATTAAAATTAATTTCCAGGCATAGGGTAAAATGGTCATTTTGTCAAAATCTAGGGGCAAAATGGTCATTTTATCAAAGATGCGAATTTTTGATTTCTTAATTTTAATTAGAGACTAAATGAGTACATTTTTGCTATTATAGATCAAGAATACGGAATCCGAACCTAGACCGAAGGAAAGCCAAGCAAATTGACTAAATCAACTAGTCGCCACATTTTGTAATCCGAGGTAAGTTGTATGTAAATAATACAACTACTTTGGTAATATATGTGTTTGATTTGTATCGAAATTATTATAGCATAAATTGATTGACTTGTGGAAATGAGAAAATGTGATGATGATAGAGATAGTAAAAAAATTCCCGTTGGAACCCCTGGGAAATAAATCGGATATTCTTGCCATGACGATGGGGTCATTTGTGAGAGCTAGTGTAAGACATGTCTGGGACATGGCATCGACATGTCTGGGACATGGCATCAGCATTGAGACGAGTGCTAGTGTATGACACGTTTGGGACATGCATCGGCCTCGAGATGTAAGCCAGTGTAAGACATGTCTGGGACATACGTTGGCTACAAAATGATAGTCAGTGTAAGAGCATATCTGGGACACGGCTTCAACTTGAGATATAAGCCAGTGTAAGACTATGTCTGGGACATGGCATCGACACCTTACCCCACGTTTGAGGCTATGGAATATCCTATAGCATTCCGAATGGTTCAACGGTGGAAGTTCTGATTTCTAGTTAATGAGGGAAGTATAACTGTGTTGTGAGTGATACAAGCACCTATTTGGTATGTATAAAATGTGAGCCACATTATATGCTATATAATGTGTATTGAGTATTGATTAGCAAGTTTTGCTTATGTCCACTTGTGTATTATGATACTTGTTGATGAATGGCAAAGTATTGTTGTATAATTATTTATATGCAACTTACTAAGCTTTATGCTTACTCCTTCTCCTTTCTTTTTTCTTATAGTGCCATATATCTAGCTCAAGGATCAAGGGAAGTCAAAGATATCGATCATACTATCAATCGAAGCAGTTGGTATAGTTTGATTTATATTTTTGAATATGCCATGTATAGGGAACTAGACTTGAGTTTTGTGTTGTTATTAATTTGGCCAAATGTGTTGGCTTGGGACAAATTTCTCATTTTGTATTAAGCCTTGAATGATGGCTAATATTCATTTTGATATATGCAAATGGTGTTATGTTCATGGATGAGTAGAACGCACAAATGAAATGTTGTCTATTGTGGCTGATTTTATTGCATGAAATAGTCTTGTACTAGCTTTGGTTGCTTTTGTGTAAGTAAAGGTGGCAAAGAGGATTGGTAAATAGCCTGATTCTGTCCACACGGGTAGACACATGAGCATGACACACGGCCAGCACCATGGGCATGTTGTCTAGCCATGTGTCACCTGCACATAAAAATTTCAAGTCAGTATGCATGATAGTTAACACATGGACAGAGATACAGACGTGTGTCACAGCCGTGTGAAGGGCACGGTCTTGCACACAGGCGTGTGCCATGGCCTTGTGACCCTTATGAAATGCTAACGTCAGAAATAAAATGTTTATATTTTGCACATGGGCTAAGACACGGGCCGAGGACACGGGCGTGTGCCAAGCCGTGTGAAAATGCCTATAGTTGTGCATTTAGAATTAATTCCACATGGGTGGAGGACATAGGCGTTTCCCTATTTTGCTTAGACCATGTGAGACACACGGGCCATTAGCACGGCTATGATAGAATGGTCACACGGGCATGTTGCCCCTCCCACACGGGCGTATGCCCATGTGTCAAGTCACATTTTTCTATAGTTGTAAAAAGGACCCGGATTGGTTCCAAATGATTTTTGATGTGTGTTTTGGTCCTCGTAAGCCCATATTAAGAATATATTGATAAGTTTAAGGAAGTTTTAAATTTTCCCAGTCAAGAAGACTCGGAATTGGTTGTAAGTATGAGTTCAAGGTAGGTAACGCCTAATATTCCCCCTGGCATAGGATACAGGTATGGGGTGTTACATTTAGAGGTATCAGAGCATGGTTTAGTCATTTCTAGGACTAACCTAGCATGAGTACGAGTTTAGCTATACATGCCATAGTTGTATATTATAGTGTGACGATTTCTGACGATTATAAATTATGTTTTTATATATAATAAATGAATCCTGATAGAGCCACGGTAGATGACGTGGAGAGTAATGTGCTGGCTCCTGCTAAAGGGACCGCTCCAATTGAGAGTGAGCCTGTGACTATGGGCCAAGGCGGAAGGGCTAGAGAAGCCTACCTCTGAAGAATGGATGCTTGGTATACGGAGTTTGTTTGTGCGAACCCGAACACTCCACCTCCCCCACCTCCTCCGATTCCTCAGTATGTCCTGGTAGCTTGCAAGGTGCAGACTTAATTAGGAGAGAGAAGCCTCAGGCAGACAAGATCCAAAAATAAAGGGCAGAAGAATTCTGGGCAAATCTCGATGACAACCCGAAGAAAGTAGAGTTTTGGTTAGAGAATAACATCAGGGTATTCGACGAATTGTCGTGCACACCTGAGTAGTGCATGAGGTGTGTCATGTCGCTCTTGTGAGATTCAGCTTACTAATGGTGGAACACACTCGTGTCTATGGTACTAAGAGAGAGAATAACATGGGAATTTTTCCAAGAAGTGTTCCGAAAGAAATATATTAGCTAGAGGTTCATATACCATAAAAGAAAGGAATTCCTAGAGTTGAAGCAAGGAAGTAGGACAGTGATAGAGTATGAACGAGAATTTGTGAAACTCAGCAAGTATGTGCGGGGGAGTACATTTCCTCAAAAGTTGCAATGTGTAAGAGGTTCGAGGATGGCCTCAATGAAGATATCCAAGTGTTTGTTGGTATTTTAGAGATAAGAGAGTTTGTAGTGCTCGTCAAGAGAGCATGCAAGGCAAAGGAACTAGTAAAAGAAAGGAGGAAAACGGCTATTGAGTCATGGGATTCAAAGAAAAGATAGATGGGGAAATCACATCAGTCCTCCTCTAAAAAATTAAGAGAGTTTGCTACTCGATTGAATGCTTTAGTGGGGTTTTCGAATAGAAACAAGAACCGGTAGAACGCAACTTCAAGAGCTCAGTCCACTTCTATTGCGAGCGTCAGTAGTGCTCGACCAATTAGACCAGAATGTTCGCAATGTGGTAGATGCCATTTTGGCGGGTGCCGAGGTAAAGAAAGAGGGTGTTTTAAATGTGGGTCACTGGACCACTTCATCCGAGATTGCCCCGAAATGGAAGAGAGAGAGAAAAAGCAAGAAGTGAATGAAAGTAGTGCTCCATTGAGGGTTAGACTGCAAAAGAACCCTGGAAGCAGAACTTCTAGCAGAAGTGCACCCGGAGATGCTGTAGTGAGGTCCGAGGACAAAGCGCCTATAAGGACTTACGCTATTCGTGCTTGTGAAGAGGAAATGTCTCTCGACGTGATTACGGGTACCTTTTCTATCCATGAAACATCTATTGTTGCTTTAATTGACCCGTGGTCGACCCATTCCTATATTTGAATGGAATTATTGCCTCATATGAACATGTTAGTAGAGCCCACAGAATTTGTGATAAAAGTGTCTAACCCCTTAAGTAAACATGTGCTTGTAGACCAAGTGTGTAGAAATTGTCCTTTGACAATTAGAGGTAATTTTTTTCCAGCTAATTTGATGTTATTGCCATTTAATGAATTTGATGTGATCTTTGAGATGGATTGGTTGACTTCTCATAGTGCTATAGTGGACTGTGGGAGAAAAGTTATTGAGTTGAAATGTGAAGACAGAAATGTTCTTCGGGTTAGACCAAATGAACCGAATAAACAACCTGTGGTGATATCGTCCTTGGTTGCTGAAAAATATTTGAGGAAAAGATATGAGGCTTATCTCGCTTTTGTGTTGAATACTCAAGTGTCTAAGTCAAAGATTGAATCGGTACCAGTGGTTTGTGAGTTTATAGATGAGTTCCTAGAAGAGTTACCCGGATTACCTCTAGCTAGGGAAGTTGAATTCGGTATCGAGTTGGTCCCAAGTACGGCACCTATCTCGGTTGCTCCTTATAGAATCGCCCCAACAAAGTTTAAAGAGTTAAAAGTACAGCTACAAAAGTTAACGAATAAAGGTTTTGCAAGACCTAATATTCACTGTAGGGCACACCAGTGTTGTTTGTGAAAAAAAAAGACGGGCCGATGAGGTTATGTATCGACAATAGACAACTTAATAAGCTAACTATGAAGAACAAGTATCCTTTGCCAAGGATTGATAATTTATTCGATCAGTTGAAGGGAGCCACGGTGTTCTCCAAGATAGACTAGAGGTCTGGTCATTATCAGTTGAGAGTTAAAGAGCAAGATGTACCGAAGACTGCTTTTTGGACGAGATGCAAGCATTATGAGTTCCTCGTCATGCCCTTTAGTTTGACTAATGCCCCGGCAGCGTTTATGGATTTGATGAACCGCATTTTTCGACCGTATCTAAATAAGTTTGTAGTCGTTTTTATTGATAACATATTGATTTACTCACGTGATGAGGGTGAACATGCGGAGCATTTGAGAAATGTGTTGCAGACCTTGAGAGACAAGAAATTGTACGACAAGTTCAGTAAGAGTGAATTTTAGCTTAAGGAGGTCAGACTTTTAGGACACATTGAGTCGGGTGATGGGATTAGAGTTGACCTAAGCAAGATCTCGGCTATTATTGAGTGGAAACCGCAGAATAATGTGACTGAGGTTTGAATCTTCTGGGGCTTAGCCGGGAACTATAGAAGGTTTGTTCAAGGGTTTTCTTTGATCTCTACTCCAATGACGAGGACATTACAGAAAGATGTCATGTTCGAATGGGCAAAAAAGTGCCAAAAAAGTTTCAAAAAGTTAAAAGCTATATTGACCGAAGCACCAGTGTTAGTGCAACCAGGGTCGGGCAAAGAATTTGTGATATATAGTGATGCCTCCTTGAATGGTTTGGGGTGTTTGCTCATGCAAGAAGACAAGGTTATAGCCTATACCTCAAGACAACTAAAGCCACACGAGATAAATTACCCGACCTATGACTTGGAACTAGCAGTTATAGTGTTCGCATTAAAGATTTGGAGACACCATTTGTATGGTGAGAAATGTCGAGTATTCACTAATCATAAGAGTCTTAAGTACTTGATGACTCAAAAGAAGTTGAACATGGTTAGAGCTATTAAAAGATTATGAGTTGATTATCGATTACCATCAGGGAAAGGCAAACATGGTTGCCGATGCATTGAGTAGAAAATCATTATTTGCGTTGAGAGCATTGAACGCCAATTTAGCATTGTTAGATGATGGTTTGGTTCTGGCAGAGTTGAGAGCTAGACCGATGTTTCTGTAAGAAATCCATGACGCTCAGGATAGTGACAAAGATTTACAGGTTAAGAGAACTCAGTGTGAGTCGGGGATTGAATCAAATTTTTGGATTGGCACCGATGGATGTCTAATGTTCAAAGATAAAGTTTGTGTACCCAAAGATCATGAGCTTATTCAGATGATTCTACGAGAAGCACATAGTGGTTGTTTTTCATCCACCTAGGTAGTGTGAAAATGTACAATGACTTGAGGAAAGTGTACTGGTGGTCGGGGATGAAAAGAGACATTTCAGAGTTCATTTCCAAGTGTCTAGTGTGTCAGCAAGTGAAGGTTGAACATCAGGTACCTTCGGGTCTACTTCAGCCTATCACGATCCCTGAGTGGAAGTGGGATCGGATTACCATGGATTTCGTGACAGGTTTGCCATTAACACCGAAAAAAAAGATGTTGTTTGGGTTATTATGGATAGGCTAACAAAGTCGGCACATTTCATACCAGTGCGTATCGACTACTCCCTTGAAAGATTGGTCGACTTATACATATTCGAGATCGTGAGGCTTAATGGAGTGCTGTTATCAATTATTTCAGATCGGGACCCAAGATTTACCTTAAGGTTTTGGAAAAAGTTACAAGAGGCACTGAGAACAAAGTTGAGTTTTAACACGGCATTTCACCCACAAACCGACAGTCAGTCGAAAAGAGTGATTCAGAGCTTAAAGGACATGTTGTGGTGTTGTGTTCTCGAGTTTCAGGGAAGTTGGGAAAGGTACTTACCATTGGTTGAATTCGTCTACAATAATAGCTATCAGTCAAGTTTGAAGATGGCACCTTATGAGGCTTTATATGGGCGAAGGTTTCGAATGCCCTTATATTGGACCGAACTCAGAGAGAGTCTGATTCACGGGGTCGATTTAGTCAAGGAGACTGAAGAAAAAGTTAAAGTGATTCCCGACTGTTTGAAGGCTGCCTCAGATAGGCAAAAATCCTATGCGAATTTGAAACAAAAGGAGATCAAATTTCAAGTCGATGATCGAGTGTTTTTAAAAGTATCCCCATGGAGAAAAGTTATCAGATTTGGTAAAAGATGCAAGTTGAGTCCTCGTTTCGTAGGACCTTATGTAGTTACCGAGAGAGTAGGGCCAGTTGCCTATCGATTGGTTTTGGCACCAGTATTGGAAAGATTCACAATGTGTTTCATGTGTCCATGCTCCGTTGATATAGATTAGACCCTTCGCATGTGATCTTGTCATCTGAGGTTGAGATTCATCCAGACATGACTTATGGCGAAGAGCCGGTCACGATATTAACCCATTAAGTCAAACAATTGAGGAATAAGAGTATGGCACTTGTGAAAGTTTTGTGGCATAGACATGGAGTCGAGGAAGCCACATGGGAACTTGAGGAAACTATGAGAGATCAGTACCCGAACTTATTTGTCGGTAAGATTTTCAAGGACGAAAATCCCTAAGGGGGGAGAAATGTAACAACCCGATTTTGGGGCTAGTTGGAATAGTGGTCTCGGGACCACAAATCCAAAGTTAAATAAATTATTTTATTATTAATAAAGAGTCATAGCATGTTTATATTAGTGCATGAAAATTTTGGTGAGCTAATTTTAACGTTTGTGGGCCCAATTGTGAAAAAGGATTAAATCGCATAAAGTGCAAAAGTCCTAATTTGATAGCTAAAGGTGTTATTTTATTAGAGAATCAAATTTGGGGGATTTTAAAGGGTAATTAGACCCTTTTCAAGGATCATAGTCTGTCATAAGTCAAAAAGGAGACAAAATTTTAAAATTTGGTGGGTTAGGTGGCTCATTTTGACCAAAAATAGAAATAGATAAAAGAATGATGATATCATCCCTTTTCATCTTCTTCCTCAACTAAAATTTTTAGCAAATAATGGGGTTTTTAGAGCTTGAAATTTCAGCAACTTTAATCCTTCACAAGTAAGTGATCCTAATGGCTTTTCTTAAATATTTTTGTCCTTTTAAGGCCCTTGAAGCATGAGCTTTCAAATGAGGGTACTATTTTTGCAAAATGATTAAGAGTATAGGGTTTTGCCATGAAAGGATTTGTGATGTTTGCTGAGTTATTAAGGAATAAAATGAGTATTAGGTGTCTTATAAACAACTTTTGTGAAAGGTGTTTTCATGAAAACACCTAAAAGGACTAATGTAAATAAGTTGTAAAATAGATAATAAATGTGTGAAATAGTGGGAATTTGGAGTTGCTATAAGAGTCAAAAAGGTTCGGTTAGTCTTGAGAAATAAAGAAATTTTGTTAAAATTGATTTTTGGGCATAGCGGTAAAATGGTCATTTTGTCAAAATTTAGGGGCAAAATGGTCATTTTATCAAAGATGCAAATTTTTGATTTCTTAATTTTAATTAGAGACTAAATGAGTACATTTTTGCTATTATAGATCAAGAATACGGAATCCGAACCTAGACCGAAGGAAAGCCAAACAAATTGACTAAATCAACTCGTCGCCACATTTTGTAATCCGAGGTAAGTTGTATGTAAATAATACACCTACTTTGGTAATATATGTGTTTGATTTGTATCGAAATTATTATAGCATAAATTGATTGACTTGTGGAAATGAGAAAATGTGATGAGGATAGAGATAGTAAAAAAATTCCCGTCGGAACCCCTGGGAAATAAATCAGATATTCTTGCCATGACGATGGGGTCATTTGTGAGAGCTAGTGTAAGACATGTCTGGGACATGGAATTGGCATTGAGACGAGTGCTAGTGTAAGAAACGTTTGGGACATGCATCGGCCTCGAAACAAATTCCTTATTTTGAATTAAGCCTTGAATGATGGCTAATGTTCATTTTGATATATGCAAATGGTGTTATGTTCATGGATGAGTAGAATGCATAAATGAAATGTTGTCTATTGTGGCTGATTTTATTGCATGAAATTGTCTTTTACTGGCTTTGGTTGCTTTTGTGTAAGTAAGGGTGGCGAAGAGGCTTGGTAAATAGCCTAATTTTGTCCACACAAGTAGACATAGGGGCGTTTGTCTAGGCCGTGTGTAAGCACCGTGGGCATGTTGTCCAGTTGTGTGTCCCCAGTAACATCTTGAAATAGGGCCTAGTCGAAATAGTGGTTTTGGGACCACAAATCCGACATCAAAATATTTATTTTATGTATATTATGAGGCCTAGAATAAGAGTATATGCATGTGTTAAAGTTTCACGAAGAAATTCTAAGTATAAGGTGTCCAATTAAAAATTAGGGACTAAATTGAATAAATTGAAAAACTTGGATTCTAGAAGAAATTTATATGAAATTGCTTTAGATTATGAATTAGAAGGTCTTAGAGAGTAATTTTCCTAAATTCTAAATTTTTGGACAAAAATGGGCTTGCATGGATGAAATTTTAAAGAAAGGGCGTGAAGGCATTTTGGTCATTAGGCTTTTTAATGAAATAAAAAGGGGAAAATGGAGAAAACATATGCTCATCTTCTTCCCATAGCTGCCGAAATTTAGAGGACACCATAGCTAAGGTTTCTTCAATTTTCAAGCTCAATAGTAAGTGCTCCCAAGCCCCTTTTTTCATGTTCTCTGTATTTTTTAAATCCTGGTAGCTTGCTCTTTCCATTTCTACCCATATTTCATGCTAGGGTTTATGTTCAAAAATTTACCCATGCATGATTTATTGGTATTTTCATGGATTATGGAGGAATATGAAAGATAAATGTGTGTTAAACATCTTTTCCAAGTTGGTTTTCATGTATAGGGACTATTTTGTAAAAGATGTAAATGTGTGGTAGAAATGAGGAAAATAATGAAAAATGTGGGTTTCCATAAGAGAGAAAAATGTTCGGTTAGGATTGGATAAGATAGAAATTGCATGTGTTTCATTATACGAGCCTAGGGACTAAATCGAAAAAATGTCGAAGGTTAGGGGAAAAACGGTCATTTGAACGGGGGTAGATATTAATTTTGCTGTTATAGACCCCGAGGAACAAATTTCGGAGGTCGATCGTGGTAAACGTAAGGTTTCGGAATAACCGAAACACAATCCCGAAAAGAATCCAGGTAAGTTCGGATAACTTAAAGTAAACCCCTAATATGCATAATTGTATGATTTATGAATGCATGATATTTGCATTTATTGATGGTATGAAAATGCATGAAATGCACCTTTGGTAATGACTTGTTGATAACTATCTCGGTTGAGGTTAAAAAGGGGATTCGATGAATAAACCCTGATTGATATGTGTAACTAGATCCTACATGTTTTGTAGTAAGGATTTAGCCCGGACGGGTAATCCATTGATCTCAATTATGAAAAGGATCTAACCCAGACGGGTGTTCCTTGAATGATCGAGCCTCCCGAAGAATGTATGTGCATTACAGATTTAGCCCAGACGGGTAATCTGAATTGGGTCTGAATTCAGCCTGGACTGGTAATTCAGATTCGAGCTCATTAAAGGTATTTGTCGCTATAAGGGATTTAGCCTGGACTGGTAATCCCGACATCACCTTACGAGTTCATATAATGGGGGATTTAGCCTGGACTGGTAATCTCGCCATATGATGTGAGGTTTGCGGGAGTGTATATATGGAATGATCATTCGTATGAATTGACGGATAATGCATATTCCATCGAGATTTCCTAGAAACTCAACGAGATTAACATGGGATATACATATATGAATGAAATGTTGAATGATGAGCTTATCTAGTTAAATTACATGATACATGATTATGTGACTAACTTAGTGATTGAGTGCATGTGATAGGAAATCATTTCATAATGGATGATTTCATGAATTAAGTATGGATGTATGCTAATTACTCGGTAAGGTTACTTTCTGGTTATTCAAGCTTACTAAGCATGAAAATGCTTACCCCCTCTCTTTTCCCTATTTTACAGAGCTCGAGGGCCCATAAGGATTGGAAGACGGTTGGAGAAGCAACACACTATCAACTAGTCAAGATTTGGTATAAAGACACTTCTATTTTGTTAATGGCATGTATAGGGCTTTGAGTATTTTGTCATATGTGTCATTTGAATTGCCAAATGAAGGCATGTAAAGATGCATTCATCTCTTTTCCCTACTTTTATATGCATGTTTATGCTCCATTATGATGGTTTGCTACAAGTGGGAATGAGTTCAAAAACGAGCCAAATATTAAATATGTTACAATAACATAAGAACCCATAAATACTAGATGGGAAATAACCTTTTTGTATGAAACCAATGATATGAGGTTTCCATACAACTAACTTTATCAAGATCATTTACAAGTGTATAATCATGTTTTACTTTAAATTTGGTATCTTTTAAGAAAAAGAAGTAAAAAGGGGTGACTAAAGGCTTGGAAAATAGCCTATTAAAGTCCACATGGTTAGACACATAGGCATGTGTCTAGGCTGTGTGTGACACACGGCCCATTCCCATGGCCTGTGGTATGGCCGTGTGTCCTCTGCACCTAAAACTTTAAGTCAAATTAGTACACAGGTAGGACACACGGACGTGTGTCTAGGCCGTGTTAATTTAACAAAATGCTCAAGTTTTGGACACAAGGTGAGCCCACGGGCGTGTGCCTTGGCCGTGTCTAAAATTCAGTGTTGCCCACGGGTTAAAGGCATGAACGTGCCCTAGACCACACGGGCGTGGGTGATCACACGACCCCTCATACACGGGCGTGTGACACTTCTAAATAAGGAAATTTTCTAAAGTTATGGAATGTTCCCGGTCCTATCCCGAATCATCTCTATGTATATTTAGGGCCTTTGTGGCCCATTTAAAGGACGAGATGTGAATGCTTGTAAGTTTCAATTCTGAGCTAAACCTGGTGAGTCGAGTCAGCATGTTTTAAATGAAAAGTTTCGGTAATGCCTCGAACCCTATCCCGGCACTGGATACGGGTGAGGGGTGTTACATCCCCTGCACGTAAAAATTTCAAGTTAGTATGCATGATATAAACACTTGGGTAGAGACACGACTGCGTGTCTTAGTTGTGTGAAGGGCACGGTCTAGCACACGGGCGTGTGCCATGGCCTTGTGGCCCTTATGAAATGCTGACGTTAGAAACAGAATGTCCAGGATTTTGCACACGGGCTGGGACACGGGAGTGTCATGGCCGTGTGAAAGACAAGGACCAGGGACACAGGCATGTGCCAGGCCATGTTGAAAATCCGTGTAGGTGTGCATTTAGAATTAATTCCACATGGGTGGAGGACACGGGCATGTCCCTATTTTGCTTAGGCCATGTGAGACACATGAGCCATTAGCACGGCCAAGTTAGAATGGTCACACAGGCGTGTTGCCCCTCCCACACGAGCGTGTGCCCATGTGTCAAGTGACATTTTTCTATAGTTGTAAAAAGGACCCAGATTGGTCCGGAATGATTTTCGATGTGTGTTTTGGGCCTCGTAAGCCCATGTTAAGAATATATTGATAAGTTTAAGGAAGTTTTAAATTTTCCACGTCATGAAGACTCAGAATTGGTTGTAAGTATGAGTTCAAGTTAGGTAACACCTCATATTCTGCCCCAGCATAGGATATGGGTATGGGATGTTACATTTATTGAGTCTAGTTTCAAATAGAAGAAATAGTGTAAGCAAAAGAATTTCATATTATGAGATATTTGAATTTTTGTGGGACAGGGTCTGGATGAATTTTGGAATCCCCTATTCTGACGTTGGAAAATCATTAAAAATAGTATAAAAATAATTACGAGTTATAATTTATATTTTTTAAATTCTTAATTAATCTATTTTCAAGAGAATCAAACAAGAATATCATTCGAGTCCCGTACGAGGAGATATTTAATTTTTAGTGAAGAAGGTTCGAAACTGTCGGACAACAGAACAGGGACAACTTTAAAGAATAAACTATACTTATTGGCTAAACTAAAAATTCTATAAATTTTATGGTAAGGAGATATGTAAGTCTAGTTTCAGGAAAAATTAGTAGAACTTAATTTGGAGTTCCATAGCTCAAGATATAAATAATTTAGTGACTATAACTCGCATAGACAGCTTGATATGAACATAAGTGAATAGTGGAACTTTGTGCAATTATGATTGCATTATCTTGAGAACATATTATGAGGATTGTTAAAAGCATGTTAATAAATTGTTTATCATTTACATACCTACTTACTATGCTATATGCTTACTCTCTCTTCCTTTCCTATTTCCTATAGTGTCATAGATGCTAGCTCGAGTTGGAGGTCGTCGAAGATCTTATCACACTAACAAGCTATTAATGGGTATCAATGATTTTCTAGCATTTTAAGTGTATGGAATGTATAGGGATTATTATGAGTTGGCCTAGAATATTGACCTATGCTAATTGAAGGTCATTGTTGTATAAGGCTATTTAGTGTGGCCAATTTTTTGTTATGTTATAAGTCTATGATGAAACATTACATGGATGTGCATGCTTGTTTGGGTTGGATGAGTGATTGTGTGATAATTATGTGTGGCAAATACTAAATGTGAATGGTTGAGTAAGTTACATGTTATAATTAGTTAAGTGTCTCTGTAGTTGTGCATGATGAATGTGATTTATAAATAATGTGTGAATGCCATGGTGTGGTTATTGGGATGCCTAAAAATACAATGTTGTGTGTTGCTAAACTTAGCATGGGTGTGCAAGTGTTTTTGGATGGAAAAAGGTTGGTAAATAGCCTAACTATCATCCACACGGATGGCCACACAGCTTAGCACACGGGCATGTGACATGTAACAGCCCAATATGTACAAGCAAATCAAAAATATTTCTCACTTTATTTTGGATCTGTTGTTTTGTTTAATAGTACTTATTAATCTGCTGATGCTACGGAATTTGCTTTTAAAAAACTTATAGCTTCCTTTTAGGGAGATGATAATGGGGTAATATTTCTTAGCTTGTTACTTTTTTTTAACATCTGATTTTTGTTATCTTTATGTTAAATTCTTGGAATAAATTTGGGTTTTTTTTTTTGCAGGAATGTCCAGATCAGTTCCATCTTGTTAAAAATGTTGTGGAGAAGCTTGGATATGAAGTATGGTAATGGAGATTCTTATAGATGAAATGAGCGAACCATATTTTTTGAAGAAGAAAAATGGTGTTTGGCAAGAGAGAAAATGAGAGAAAAAAAATTGGTAGACCATGTGTTTTGAAGAAAAAAAGTGGTGTTTGGCAAGAGAGAAAATGAGAGAAAATATTTTGTTAAATAGATGACATCATGTATGACATCATGTGCTTTTGTGGCATGCCACATAGGTTGTTATGTTGACCTGCAACTTGATTAATGGTCAACTCATGTTGACCGTTAAAACTGGTTTGATTTCTTAAAAATTCGTAATGTTGAGGGTGTCAATCAAAAAATAAAAAGGTCAAGGGCACAAAACCAAAAGCCCCCAAACATTGAGGGTTTTTTTTACAATTATGCCATTTTTATTTTATTAGTTTTTGCTTTTATCGTCAAATACCAACCCATACCCAATTTTTGACTTTTTTTTTCATTTATTACACTTCATGTACAGCCATACACATATATAATGGCCTAATTACTAATTAAGGACCTCAACTTTTAAGTTTTATAGCTATTTAACACCTTTAGTTAATGGAACACAACTTTCGCATTTTACGCGACTTGGTCTTTTTTCACAAATTAAGCATTCAAACGGTAAAATTTTTTAACAAAACTTTTACACAATCATATTATCATTCCGTAGACCACAAAAGAATATTAAAATAATTTTTATGACCTCAGATTTGTGGTCCCAATACCACTGTTCTAACTATTCCCAAAATCGGGATGTTACTACTCTCCCCCCTTTAGGGATTTTTGTCCCCGAAAATCTTACAGATATAAAGGTTTGGGTATTGTGTTCTCATGGTTTCCTCGGGTTCCCATGTAGCCTCTTCAACCCCATGCCTTTGCCATAAGACTTTCACAAGGTCAATACTTTTATTTCTCAATTGCTTGACTTCCCAAGCAAAAATCTTAAACGATTCCTCACAATAAGTCATATTCAGTCGTATCTCAACCTCTGTCGATGAAATCACATGTGAAGGGTCTAATCAGTTTCAGTGTAACATAGATACATGGAACAGATCATGGATCTTTTCCAATTCAGATGGCAAGACCAACCGATATGCTACTGGCACTATCCTTTCGGTAATCTCATACGGTCCAATAGAACGCGGACTTAACTTGCCTTTCCGACCAAATCTGAGAACTTTCTTCCACGTGGACACCTTTAGAAATACCTTATCACCGACTTGAAACTCAATTTCTCTTTGTTTTAAATCTGCATAAGATTTCTGTCTATCCGAAGCCGCTTTCAAGCAATCTTGAATCACCTTTACTTTCCCTTCGGTTTCTTTGACTAAGTCGACCCCATGAGTCTGATTCTCTTTGAGTCCAGTCCAACATAATGGTGTTCAACACTTATGCCAAGACAATGCCTCAAAAGGTGCTATTTTAAGCTCAACTAAAAACTGTTATTATAGGCAAATTCCACCAACGGCAAGTACTTTTCCCAACTACCTTGAAATTCAAGAACACAATACCGAAGCATGTCTTCAAGTATCGGTATTACTCTCTCTGACTAACCATCGGTTTGTGGATGGAAAGTGGTACTAAAATTCAACTTTGTACCTAATGCTTTTTGTAGCTTTTTCCAAAATCGTGATGTGAATCTCAGATCCCTATCCAAAATAATTGACAAAGGTACTCCATGAAGTCTCAGAATTTCAGAAACATACAACTCGGCTAGCTTATCGAGTGAGTAGACGGTACATACTAGAATAAAGTGACCCGATTTCATTAATCAATCAACTACAGCCCAAAGAACATCTTTCTTTCTTGGTGACAATGGTAATCCTATCACAAAGCCCATAGTAATTCGATCCCATTTCCACTCGAGAACCATCACAGGCTGAAGTAAACCCGAAGGTACTTGGTGCTCGGCTTTCACTTGCTGACAAATTAAACATTTCGACACAAACTCTGAGATGTCTGCTTTCATACACGGCCATCAATACAACCTCTTCAAGTCATTATACATCTTGGTACTACCCGGATGAATCAACATACAACTACTATGTGCCTCGTGAAGAATTTTCCCAATAAGCTCTTCATCTCTAGGTACACAGACCCTATCTTGGAACATCCATCACAGGCTGAAGTAAACCTGAAGGTACTTGGTGCTCAGCTTTTACTTGCTGACAAATTAAGCATTTCGACACAAACTCTGAGATGTCTACTTTCATGCCCGGCCACCAATACAACCTCTTCAAGTCATTATACATCTTGGTACTACCCGGATGAATCAACATACAACTACTATTGCCTCGTGAAGAATTTTCCCAATAAGCTCTTCATCTCTAGGTACACAGACTCTATCTTGGAACATCAAACAACCATGGGAACCAATCTAAAAATCTGATTCGACACCCAACTCACATTGAGCTCTCCTGGATTGCAAATCACTATCACCTTTTTGAGCTTTACAGATCTCTTGGAGAAATGTTGGTCTAGCTCTCAACTCTGCTAGTATTAAACTGTCATCGGACACAATCAACTGAGTATTCATAGTTCTCAAGGAAAATAAGGATTTCCTATTCAGAGCATCGGTGACCACGTTCGCCTTACCCGGTTGATAGTTAATCATAAACTCATAATCTTTTATCAACTCTAGCAACCTCTGTTGCCGCAAATTCAAATCCTTTTGAGTCATCAAGTACTTTAGACTCTTGTGATCGGTGAATACGTGACACTTCTCACCATACAAGTGATGTCTCCAAATCTTTAATGCAAACACAATGGCTGCTAGCTCTAGCTCAAGTTTGTGCAGGTGAGCATCAATTCTATGTAATGGATATTATAAATTGAAAGTATGTATAAAGATAGATTGGTTTTAATGGCTTTGTGCTCAAATATATTAATGTTATACGATGATGGAATGTTAAATGCATTCGGTTTTGTGTTTGAGAGTAATGTAGTATATTGTGGTTGAGCAGATGCATATTGGACTTAGTTGAAATTGAGTATATGATTAATAAATTTCCTTGAATATGGTAAGATATTGACTAAATGATCTAGTAGCATGACTTAGTTAGATGATACTAGACTATTAAATTGAACTTGGAGTTTTGATGCTTATAACTTACTAAGTTATGATAACTTACTTTGGATGTGTTTTTTTTTTCTTGTCTCTATTTTATAGATTTTGGAGATCGTTACGTGCTCGGTGGATCGTTAGTAAAGTCATCCACACTATCTTCAATATTTTGGTACTTTTAAAAGTTGGTTTGGTACTTATGGCATGTATAAACTAATAACTCTTTTGGAGATGTTTAAATTTCATATATGTATAATGGTTAAGTCATGCGAAAATGACTTAATTTACATGTTAAATTTTGGTTATGTTTGGTTGTGGTTTGAGTTTGCCTTTATTTGTGATACCTAAACTATGCATATTTGATTATAGTAATGATCAATATGGGTTATAATATTAGTTTGGTAAATTTTGAATGTGATGGAATAATGGGCCTTAATCGAGTATAAGTATTATATGCTATGGTGGTGTAAGTTTAATCATGATATGTATATGTTGTGATAAGTGAGTTGTTTTTTTTTTTATGTTCTTGGTTGATGATCGAATATTTATACTTATAAATTGATCATTTGTGAATTGGATTTTGATATTCGGTGGTAATGGCAAGCATGAGTATGTTTTAAGCTTATTAATTAGTATTTATATTCGGTTTATTATATATATATGATTTTGGTATGCATATTGAGCATATATGGTTTTATATAGACGTTCAAAATGGTTGAAATGGACATGGTCATTTTGCTTAAACATTGATAAGAAATGATGCACATTTGGTCTTGCTATAACATTACTTTATGTACATACATTATACTATGTTTGTTTACACATGTTGAATTTACTGTGTAATTTTATATTGGCATGAGTTTTTATAACAATTTTTTTTTATAAACTTAAGATTTTGATTAAAAATATATTTATTATTTTTTTCAAATTCGACTTGGTAGCATAGTATTGTACAGTTTAAATTTTGCTATGTGAGTGTTCAAATGTTGTTGTAATCGTTAGGTAATACCTCATAACCCTCCAGCAACGAAATTGGGTTAGGGGGTGTTACATGACATGGCCGTGTGACCCTAATGGGTGATGATGTCATAAACAGTGAGTTACACGGGTGTAGGACACGGGTGTGTCCTGAGCCACACGGCCTACCCACACGGGCGTGTGACTCTCCAAATTATGAAAATTTTCTTAGTGTCTCAAAAGTTTGAAAAGTTTTTGATTTAGTCCCTAACCACCTCCAATGTCTGTTTTGGGCCTCGTAAGCCCGTATAAGGGACTTTAAGATAGAAATTGAAATTTTTTAAATTTGAATGAAATTTTATGACCTGGAAATGTTTGTATGCATGTGTTTGAGTCCGGTAACGCCTCGTACCCTATTCCGGGGACATATGTGGGTAAGAGGTGTTACAGCACCTATCTCAATTGCTCCATATAGAATGGCCCCGACTGAATTGAAAGAATTGAAGTCACAGTTGCAAGAATTGACTGACAAGGGTTTTTTGAGACTGAGCTTTTCATTGTGGGATGCTCCGATATTATTCATGAAAAAGAAAGAGGATCTGTAAGGTTATGTATAGATTACCGACAGCTCAATAAGGTAATGATTAAGAATAAGTATCATTTTCCAAGGATTGATGACTTATTTGACCAGTTGAAAGGAGCGACATGGTTTTATAAAATAGACTTGAGGTCCGGTTACTACCAGTTGAGAGTGAAAGACTCAGATGTGCCAAAAACTGCTTTTCGGACGAGGTATAGTCACTATGAATTTCTTGCCATGCCTTTTGGTTTAACGAATGCTCCTTCCGTATTTATAGACTTAATGAACCATATTTCTTAACCGTACTTGGATAAATTTGTTGTTGTTTTTATTGATGACATATTGATTTATTCTTGTGATGAATCCGAGCATGCTAAACACTTGAGAATTGTTTTGAAAATCTTGAGAGACAAGCAGTTGTATGCTAAGTTTAGTAAAAGTGAGTTTTGGCTTCAAGAAGTTGGATTCTTGGGCTACATTGTTTCGAGTGATGGTATTAGAGTTGACTCGAGTAAGATCTTAGCTATTGTTGAATGGAAATCGCTGAAGAATGTAACTGAGGTTACAAGCTTTCTAGGCTTGGCCAGTTCCTAGAGACAGTTTGTTAAAGGATTCTCCATGATTGCTACTCTGATGACGAGGTTGTTATAGAAAGATGTGAAGTTCGAATGGACAGAAAAGTGCCAACAAATTTTTGAGAAATTAAAGGCATTTTTGACCAAGGCTCCGGTTTTGGTACAACCTGAGTCAGGTAAAGAATTTGTGATTTATAGTGATGCTTCCTTAAATGGTATGGGATGTGTGCTTATGCAAGAGGGTAAAGTCGTCGCTTATGCTTCAAGACAGTTGAAGCCTCACGGAAGAACTATCCGACACATGACTTAGAGTTGGCTGCCATAATGTTTGCTTTGAAGATTTGGCGACATTATTTATTTGGTGAGAAATGCCATGTCTATACCGATCACAAAAGTCTTAAGTACTTGATGACTCAAAAGGAATTGAACTTGCGGCAACGAAGATGGTTGGAACTATTAAAAGATTATGAGTTTGTGATAGATTATCATCGGGGTAAGGTGAATGTGGTCGCTGACGCTTTCAATAGGATGTAACACCCTTTACCCGTGCCCGACACCGAAAAAGGATACGAGGTATTACCGGACTTAAACATAAACAAACATACAAAATCGGGCCATACAATTTTGCCCAAGTTGAAACCATTTGTTAACAACCATTTCATTTGTAACACCCCTATAACCCATATCCGTCGCCGGAGTGGGTTATGAAGAGTTACCAATCCAAAACACTACATTTGTACATTCACATTTACATAAGTTCATTAGCAATTATATGCATAGCCAAACAAAATCAAAGATCGAAATTCAGACTTATACCGACATTCAAAAGTTACCATATTCACATCGCTTATATACAACAACATCTCAAAATATCATTCACTTAAGTCTATTCTATACATGCCATATGAATTCCAAAACATAATAGTACCAAAATGATAGATAGTGTGATGAGTTGCTGACGATCCCTGAGCAAATGGCTGGAGTCAACGATCTAAAAACAGAGAAACATAACAAACGGAGTAAGCTTTCATAAGCTTAGTAAGTTTTAAGCAATGCAAACAATTAAATTCAATTATAAATCGATCAATCAAATTCTCAAGTGACATTTCTTAGGTATATTGCCATTTGGCCGAATATATATATACAAACATTTAACGTATATTTACCATATTAACTTCACTTGAATCTGAATTCATATAACATAAGTAAATCAAATATTTTCATATAACTTCACATTTTGGCCAAATGTATCAGGATCATATACATATAATCTTAATACTTGTTCACATATACATCATATTACATACTTGGGATTCAATCCCAATCAAGCTCATATAAGTACAAGATACATACCTGGCCAACTTAAGGTATTATACGATTTCAATTGTCGTTTTATCACGAAGTCTCAAAATCTTAGATTTATATCAAATCACCGGCAATTAGCCTACTAGGTTTAAAACCCAAATTCATCACCGGCACGAAGCCTACTAGACTTTAAGTCTGAACTCATTCACCTGCATTACGCCTGCTAGGCTCGAAGCCTGATATTAACTCACCGGCATTATAGTCTGCTAGGCTCGAAGCCTAATATTAACTCACCGGCATTATAGCCTGCTAGGCTAGAAGGCCCGAATAGTACCGTACGATAATCAAATCAACAAGTTCCATATAACATAATCATATCAATTAGGTACTACCATCATTTGAACATATATAATTATACATCACAAACACTTTTCTTTCATCTCATTTTCACACTTAGCATTCGATAGCTTATGCATAACATTTTGCTCACATTCATTTCAAACTTATCATTCGATTATAAAAGCACATTGCATATTTACCAACATGTTATACTTGCCATTAGGCCATATAAGCATGATACAATACACCATCATTTCATCTTTAACATTCGGCTAAATCCATACTTTACAAGGAATACCTAATTCACATAATATATCAGATTATAATCGATTGTTATTTACGTTTGACTACTTAAAACTTACCTCGGATGTTGTCGAATGATTACAACGGCTATTCAATTACTTTCTCCTTTCCCCTATCCAACTTTGGTCCTCTAAGCTCTCGAGCTAAATCAAACAAATTTACTTCATGATACATTCAGCCTTGGCATAATTTCATTAAAAATCCCTATTAGCCACGTCACAAATCAATTATATCATCTACTTAATATTTCATAATTTATCATGCTAGCCAAATATTATTTATTCAAGTTCTCATTCGGCCATAGCACACACAACATGTTAGCTAATTTTCCCACTTAACATCTAATGCACATATATGCTCATTTGTCTAGCTCAACTTCACCTATCTACCATTACTCATAAAAAGAACATGAAACAACAACCATTTCCTTCAATTCAAGTCATGATCAAATGCTCACAACACAACAATTTTTAAGATTTAAACATAGGTTAACTAAGCAATGCTTTGACCATGCTAATTTCGCAAGAATATCAAGAAAATACATGGAACATACCTTTGAATCATGCTAAGTAAATGACCGAATGTGCTTGAGCTTTTTTCCTCTCTTTTTCTCTTAATTTCGGCTATGAAGAACAAAGATGAACAAGCTTTGTCCTTTTCATCATTTTGTTATTTTATTTATCTTTATTTTATAATATAAAGCCATTAAATATTATAATGCTAATTTAAAATGCATATATTGTTTATCATCATCATTATGGCCGGCCACTACAAATTAAAGTGGGAAATTTGACATGCAAGTCTACCTATTTTAAACCATAAAATATTTGACCACTACAAATTAATCTATCACATTTTCAAAATTTCTCATATAAGTCCTATTTAATAATTTCACATACAAATGTCAAAATCAAAGCATGAAATTTTCACACATGCACTTTCACATATAATAAGCACAGAATATAACATTTAATTATTTGTGTAACTCGGTTTTGTGGTCCCGAAACCACTTTTTGACTAGGGTCAAATTAGGGCTATCACAACTCTCCCCCCTTAGGAATTTTCGTCCCTGAAAATCTTACCAGTGAATAAATTAGGGTATCGTTCTTTCATGGAGTCTTCAAGCTCCCAAGTAGCTTCTTCAACCCCGTGTTTGACCCACAACACTTTCACTATCGAAATTGTCTTATTCCGTAATTCTTTCACCTCATGAGCCAAAATACGAACCGATTCCCCTTCATAACCGCTATTTCAAAATTTTAATACTACGAGCTTGGCTACATACCTGTACCCTTTCAACATGATCATACCTCTTCATTTCTCTAACATATCCTTGGACTGCCCGTTGAGCCAATTGGAATACTAACGGATACCCGGGAAACCCTGTTCACATAATAAGATGCCAATGCCATATCAGGGATCACCACTCGATGCCAATGCCATGTCCCAGACATGGTCTTACATGGGTTCTCATATCAACGCCATATCCCAGATATGGTCTTACATGATAACACATACAGGATCTCATTAACCCAAATGTCGTGATATTTGTACCTTAAGTATTCCTAAGGTTTAATTGGCTTTCATCATTTCAATTCTATATCGGACAATATCAATGATACTCACAAAGACAAATATACAATTCATGCAACATTAAATGTTAAATACATAATAGGATGCTATACCAATTAAACACAAATTTACCTCGGTACAAAATATGGGCAACTGATTCGCCCAAGATCTTACTCTTTCCCCGGTCTAGCCCAGACTCCATTTTTGTTGATCTATAATAGCAAATTTCACTTGTTTAATTATCACATTATTCAAAACAGCCCATAAATCATATTTTGGAAAAATTATAGTTTTGCCCCTAAACTTTCACATAATTACAATTTAGCCTCTAGGCTCGTAAAATGAAATGCGGCCAATTTCTTTGTTACCCAAGTATAGCTGATTCATAATCCCTCTTATAACAACCCGCATTTTTCATCAAATCACAATTTTTAACAGTTATTTTTACATGTTTTACAAACAAGTCCTTTTAGGTGTTTTCACGAAAAATCGCTTAGAAAAAGATGTTCATCTAACACCAAACTTCCATATTCCTCCATTAATTATCAAAATACATGCATAAAACACATGGGTAAATTTTTGAACATAATCCCTAGCTCAAAATAATGATAGAAGTAGCTATATTATGCTTCAAAGATCTCAAAAACATCAAAAACATCAAAAACTATCACCAAAATGACTTACATGTAGAGGATTTATTATGTTGAAAATTTCAAGCTTCCACTGGGTTTTTCTCCTTAAAATTTCGGTGGAAAAAGATGGAGAAGAAGATGACTCTTTGATTTTTACTGGCATAATTGTAAAAAAACCCTCAACGTCTGGTGGCTTTTGGTTTTGTGCCCTTGACCTTTTTATTTTTTGATTGACACCCTCAACATTATGATTTTTTAAGAAATCAACCTAGTTTTAATGGTTAACATGAGTTAACCGTTAATCAAATTTCAGGTCAATATAACAATCCATGTGGCATGCCACATAAGCACATGACGTTATAAATGATGTCATTTATTTAACAAAATTTTTTCTCTCATTTTGTCTCTTGCTAAACACCATTTTTTTTCTTCAAAACACATGGTCTGCCATTTTTTTCCTCTCATTTTCTCTCTTACCAAACACCATTTTTCTTTTTCAAAACATATGGTTTGCTCATTTCATTTACAAGAATATCCATTACCATTTTTTTCATTTTCATTTGTTAACTTGTTCTTCAAATTAAACTCTGAATCCAATCCCAAAACAGTTTCTTTCCCTTTTATCTCTCGTATACAATGCTCAGAGCTCAATTTTGCTACCGTACATTCTCCACTTTCTGGGTTTTCTCCCATAAATCAAATGCTACTACTTATCCCACCATCCCTATATTTTCTTTCCCGTCGATTCGTTCTTCTTCAATCCGTTTGCATTTCACGGTGAAACTCCGGCCGATTTCTTGCTACTCGATCCATAATGGTAGCTTCGATCCCCAATTCAACAAAGATGATGATAAAGATCTTCAGTTCCTCGAAACTTCTCTTCTCGTTTCAGGTTTTGACTCGTTTTTGTTTTTATTAAATATATACACATATTGTTTTGAATTTGGTTGAATTTTAATAATTTTGGGGGAAATTTTTTATTGAATTTTGTGTAGAAATTGTTTCGCACTATCAGATGTTAAGGTAAGGAATTAAAGAAGAAATAAAATGGCAATCATAGAGGAGAAAACAGCATCCTATGTTGAGGGCTAAAATTGCTTCTATTAGACAATCTTTTCTTAGTCGTTTCTCTACTCCAACTATTTTTCTCAAGATTTCTTATGATGGGGATTTCTTGTTACCCATTATTATAGGTATATACGTACAAGAAAATCAATAATATTTCTCACTTTATTTTGGATCTATTGTTTTGTTTAATAGTACTTATTACTCTATTGATGCTAGGGGAATTTGCTTTTGAAAAACTTATAGCTTCCTTTTGGGGAGATGATAATGGGGTAATATTTCTTAGCTTGTTACTTTTTTTTAACATCTGATTTTTGTTATCTTTATGTTAAATTCTTGGAATAAATTTGGGTTTTTTTTTTTGCAGGAATGTCCAGATCAGTTCCATCTTGTTAAAAATGTTGTGGAGAAGCTTGGATATGAAGTATGGTAATGGAGATTCTTATAGATGAAATGAGCGAACCATATTTTTTGAAGAAGAAAAATGGTGTTTGGCAAGAGAGAAAATGAGAGAAAAAAAATTGGTACACCATGTGTTTTGAAGAAAAAAAGTGGTGTTTGGCAAGAGAGAAAATGAGAGAAAATATTTTGTTAAATAGATGACATCATGTATGACATCATGTGCTTACGTGGCATGCCACATGGGTTGTTATGTTGACTTGCAACTTGATTAACGGTCAACTCACATTGACCGTTAAAACTGGGCTGATTTCTTAAAAATTCGTAATGTTGAGGGTGTCAATCAAAAAATAAAAAGGTCAAGGGCACAAAACCAAAAGCCCCCAAACATTGAGGGTTTTTTTACAATTATGCCATTTTTATTTTATTAGTTTTTGCTTTTGTCGTCAAATACCAACCCATGCCCAATTTTTGACTTTTTTTTCATTTATTACACTTCATGTACAGTCATACACATATATAATGGCCTAATTACTTATTAAGGACCTCAACTTTTAAGTTTTATAGCTATTTAACATCTTTAGCTAATGGAACACAACTTTCGCATTTTACGCGATTTGGTCCTTTTTCACAAATTAAGCATTCAAACGGTAAAATTTCTTAACAGAACTCTTACACAATCATATTATCATTCCGTAGACCTCAAAAGAATATTAAAATAATTTTTATAACCTTAGATTTGTGGTCCCAATACCACTGTTCTGACTATACCCAAAATTGGGATGTTACAACTCTCCCCCTTTAGGGATTTTTGTCCTCGTAAATCTTACGGATATAAAGGTTTGGGTATTGTGCTCTCATGGTTTCCTCGGGTTCCCATGTAGCCTCTTCAACCCCATGCCTTTTCCACAAGACTTTCACAAGATCAATACTTTTATTTCTCAATTTCTTGACTTCCCGAGCCAAAATCTTAACCGTTTCCTCATAATAAGTCATATCCGGTGGTATCTCAACCTCTGTCGATGAAGTCACATGTGAAGGGTCTAATCAGTTTCGACGTAACATAGATACATGGAACACATCATGGATCTTTTCCAATTCAGATGACAAGGCCAACCGATATGCTACCGGCACTATCCTTTCAGTAATCTCAAATGGTCCAATAGAACGCGGACTTAACTTGCCTTTCCGACCAAATCTGAGAACTTTCTTCCACGGGGACACCTTTAGAAATACCTTATCACCGACTTGAAACTCAATTTCTCTTCGTTTTAAATCCGCATAGGATTTCTGTCTATCCAAAGCCACTTTCAAGTAATCTTGAATCACCTTTACTTTCTCTTTGGTTTATTTGACTAAGTCAGCCCCATGAATCTGATTCTCTCTAAGTTCAGTCCAATATAATGGTGTTCAACACTTACGCCCATACAATGCCTCATGAGGTGCCATTTTCAAGCTCAACTGAAAACTGTTATTATAGGCAATTTCCACCAACAGCAAGTACTTTTCCCAACTACCTTGAAATTCAAGAACACAACACCGAAGCATGTCTTCAAGTATCGGTATTACTCTCTCTGACTGACCATCAGTTTGTGGATGGAAAGTGGTACTAAAATTAAACTTTGCACCTAATGTTTTTTGTAGCTTTTTCTGAAACCGTGATGTGAATCTCTGATCCCTATCTGAAATAATTGACAAAGGTACTCCATGAAGTCTCACAATTTCAGAAATATACAACTCGGCTAGCTTATCGAGTGAGTAGTCAGTACGTACCGGAATAAAATGAATCGATTTCGTTAATCAATTAACTACAGCCCAAAGAACATCTTTCTTTCTTGGTGACAATGGTAATCCTGTCACAAAGTCTATAGTAATCCGGTCCCATTTCCACTCGAGAACCATCACAGGCTGAAGTAAACCCGAAGGTACTTGGTGCTTGGCTTTTACTTGCTGACAAATTAAGCATTTCGACACAAACTCTGAGATGTCTGCTATCATACCCGGCCACCAATACAACCTCTTCAAGTCATAATACATCTTGGTACTACCCGGATGAATTGACATGCAACTACTATGTGCCTCATGAAGAATTTTCCCAATAAGCTCTTCATCTCTAGGTACTCAGACCCTATCTTCAAACATCAAACAACCATCGGAACCAATTTGAAAATCTGATTCGACACCCAACTCACATTGAGCTCTCTTGGTTTGCAAATCACTATCACCTTTCTGAGTTTTACAGATCTCTTGGAGAAAAGTCAGTCTAGCTCTCAACTCTGCTAGTATTGAACCGTCATCAGACACAATCAACTGAGTATTCATAGTTCTCAAGGCAAATAAGGATTTCCTATTCAGGGTATCGGCGACCACGTTTGCCTTACCCGGGTGATAGTCAATCATCAACTCATAATCTTTTATCAACTCTAGCCACCTCTATTGCCGCAAATTCAAATCCTTTTGAGTCATCAAGTACTTTAGACTCTTGTGATCGGTGAATACGTGACACTTCTCACCATACTAGTGATGTCTCCAAATCTTTAATGCAAACACAATGGCTGCTAGCTCTAGATCATGTGTCGTATAGGTTTTCTCATGTGTTTCAATTTCCTCAAAGCATAGGCTATCACTTTCCTTTCTTTCATAAGCACACAACCCAATCTATTTATGGACGGATCACTATAAACCACAAATTCTTTTACCGACTAGGGTTGCACTAATATCGGAGCTTCAGTCAACAATGCCCTTAATTTCTTAAAACTCTGTTGTCACTTTTCTGACTGTTCAAACTTGATACCTTTTTGCAACAATTTTGTCATAGGAGAGGCAATTATGGAAAATCCTTTAACAAACCTTCAGTAGTAGCAGGCTAAGCCCAAAAAGCTTCTAACCTCAAATACGTTTCTTGGTGATTTCCAATCAAAATTAGTCGAAATCTTACTCGGATCAACTCGGATCCCATCACCCGATACAATTTGCCCCAAAACTCTGACTTCTTAAAGCCAGGACTCACTTTTGCTAAACTTAGCATACAACTTCTTATCTCTCAAAGTTTGCAAAACAGTTCGTAAATGCTTGGCATGTTCAAACTCATCACGAGAGTAAATCAAGATATCATCAATAAACACCACAATAAATTTTTCCAAATCAGGTTAGAAAATTCGGTTCATTAAATCCATGAAAATCGCAAGAGCATTCGTTAGGCCAAAAGGCATTACCAAAAATTCATAGTGACCATACCTCGTCCGAAATGTGGTTTTCAGCATGTCTGAGTCCTTAACTCTCAATTGATAATAACAAGACCTCAAATCTATCTTGGAAAATACCATGGCTCCCTTCAGTTGATCAAATAAATCATCTATCCTCAGTAAGGGGTATTTATTCTTTATAGTCACCTTATTTAGTTGTCGGTAATCAATACATAGCCTCATCGAACTATCTTTCTTTTTCACAAATAAAACTAGCGCACCACGGTGAATAACTAGGTCTCGCAAAACATTTCTCTATCAATTGTTACGATTGGGCCTTCAACTCTTTTAACTTAGTCGAAGCCATCCTATACAGAGCAATGGAAATGGGTACCGTACCCGGAACTAGATCAATACCAAATTCTACTTTTTAAATCGGAGGCAATCCAGGTAATTCTTCTGGAAACATGTCCAGATACTCACATACTACTGGTACTGACTCAATCTTTAACTCCGAAAGCAAGAAAAGCTTCCTAACCCTTCCTTACACACTTTTGAGCGGTCATAGAAGAAATCGCCACAGGCGATATATTCGACTCATCTGATTCATCCCGGAGAATATTACCATTCTCACATTTCAGTTCAATAAATTTTCTCCCACAATTTACTACTACATCATGAGTAGTTAACCAATCCATACCAAGAATTATGTCAAACTCGTCAAATGGAAAAAGCATAAGGTTAGCCGGAAAAAGTGACCTCTAATCATCAAAGGACAATTTTTACATACTTTATCAACTAACACGTATTTGCCTAACGGGTTTGATACTTTTATCAAAAATTTTGTAGATTCAACAAGCATGCTCATTCTAGACACCAATTTCATACAAATATAGGAATGGGTAGATCCCGGATCAATCAAAGTAATAACAGTAGCATCATAGATAGAAAATCTACCCGTAATCACATCCGGGGATAAAGTCTCTTCGCGAGCGCGAATGGCATACGTCCTTGCAAGGGCTCTGCCTTCAAGTCTCACAGCAGACATTTAGAGGCATTTTTACTGCTCACTCCATTACTCGGATTTTTCTACAGTCTACCTCGACTAGCAATGTTAACCGATCTTGCGCTTTGATACCTCTCATTTTTTGTCATCTCAGGGCAGTCTCTAATAAAGTTGTATGGGGAACCACACTTGAAGCAGGTCCTGCCACTCCCTCGGCACTCACCGGGGTGATGTCTACCGCATTGGGGGCATTCCAGTCTACTTGGTTAAGTATTACCAATACTAGCAATTGAGGTGGTCTGGGCCTTAGTATCCGAATACTGCTTACCTCTATTTCTATTTGAAAACTCAACGGAAGCATTGGAATGAGGATGGAAGTCCTTCGACTTCTTCGACGTGGACTGAAATGACTTGCCCATAGATCTTTTCTTTGATTCCCTAGCCTCAAACTCAGCCTTTCTTTTCTCTTTGGCCGATTCCTCAGCCTTAGAAGCTCCCTCAACGAGTATAACGAACTATTTCAACTCAAGTAATCCAACAAACATCCGAATATCTTTGTCTAATCCGTCCTCAAACCTTTTGCACATAATGGCTTCGATCAACATACATTCCTGAGCGTATTTGTTGAGTCTCACAAACTCACGCTCGTATTTAGTTACGGTCCTCCTACCTTGCTTCAACTCAAGGAACTCTTTTCTTTTCTGATCCATAAATCTCTGACTGATATACTTTTTCTGAAACTCCTCTAGGAAAAATTCCCATGTCATCTCTCCCTCAGTACTACCGAGACAAGTGTCTTCCACCAGTGTAAGCCGAATCTCTAAGCAATGATACAACACATTTCATGCATTCTTCCGGTGTACATGACAATTCCTCAAAAACCCAGATCGTGTTTTCGAGCCAAAACTTTACTCGTTCCAGATCATCATCGATGTTAGCTTGGAACTATTCAGCTTCTTACTTTTGAATTTTATCCACCGGAGGTCTATTCAGTCTCATAAAATCCATACCATGGGGTGCCACTAGGATAGGCGGGGAATAGGTAGGGGTGGAGAGGGTTTAGCGTTCGGATTCGCCCGAACGAACTCCATGTGCCAAGCATCCATCATGTGCAGAAAGGCTTCTTGAGCCCCTTCTCCTCCTCCCTGACTAACTGTGGGAGGTCTACTCTCTTGCGACACTGTCTCTTTAGTGGGAGCAGGTACGTTACTTTTTACGTCGTTAGCTTCAGCTTGATTGGGATCCATTACTATATAAAAACATAATTAAAATGGTCAGGAGTCGTCACACTATCACAACATATTCATAGCATGTATAGCTAGAATCATACACACGCTACGTTAGTCTGAGAATCGACTAAACCGTAGCTCTAATACCACTAAATGTAACACCCTTTACCCATGCCCTACACTAGAACAGGATACGAGGCATTATCGGACTTAAACGTAAACAAAAATAGAAAACCGGGCCATAAAATTTTGGCCAAATTGAAACCATTCGTTAACAAGCATTTCGTTTCTTATATGGTCCCATGAAGCCCAAAATATACATTGGTGGTGGTTAGGAACTAAACCAAGAACCCTCGGAACTTTTACAACACTTTAGAAAAATTTTCACATTATAATCGGGTACACGCCTGTGTGGTTGGTCTGTGTGGATTTCACAAGCCCGTGTGGCTTTAGACACGCCCATGTCCTCAGCCCGTGTAACTCTCTGATTATGACGTCATGTACAAAATATGGTCACACAGCCAAGGCACATGTTTGTGTCCTTAGATCGTGTGGCAAATTAAATTCCAAAATCAGGTGCAGACTTAACACGGCCTGGGCACACGCCCATGTGCTGAGGTCGTGTCTCACACACGGTCGAGACACGTGGCCGTGTCTCTGCCCGTGTGTTTACTACTAAGCATTCTGTTTTACATTAATTATGGTGCAGGGGACACACGGCCAGATCACACGCCTATGGGGCAAGCCGTGGGTCACACACAGTCTAGACACAAGCTCGTGTGTCTACCTGTGTGGGCCACTTTAAGGCTATTTTCCAAGCCAAACGCCACCCTTATTTGTTCAAACACATATATACAAATAAGCAATATTTCTTAGACTTACATGAATGTATTTTCACACTATCTTATACACACACATGACATTCATCAACATTCAAACATCAATAACCATAGGCCATATCATAATGGAATTGGCACATACATAGATGAGTAGGTTTACAACCCAATAATCATTATGAGCCATATCTCATAGTCATACACAAAATAAATAAACTATCATTATAAGCCAATACATTTGGCTAGACCAATATGACATATAACAAATAGACTAGGTCCCTATACATGTCATACTCAAAATGTTGAGATTAACTATACCCAAATAATCCAATCGATAGTGTGAACATGCCTCCGACATACTTTGATCCCCGAGCTAACTTGATGATACTATAAGAAAATAGAAAAGAGAGGGGGTAAGCATAAAGCTTAGTAAGCTTGCATGTAATTAATAAGTAATAAGAACATGCATTTCCATACACATACATAACATAACTTGATTCGTCTTATTCTCAATATCATAATTTCTTTATTCTCCTCTTACCAAAGTTTTATCATTTCAAAATTTCAATACTACGAGCTTGCCATACATACCTGTACCCTTTCAACATGATCATACCTCATCATTTCTCTAACATATTCTCGAACTGCTCATTGAACCAATTGGAATACTAAGGGATACCCGGGAAACCCCGTTCACATAATTAGATGCCAATGCCATATCCTAGATATGGTCTTACATGGCATCACCACTCGATGTCAATGTCATGTCCCAAACATGGTCTTACATGGGATCTCATATGTCAATGCCAATGCCATGTCCCAGACATGGTATTACATGAGATCTCATATCAACGCCATATCCCAAATATAGTCTTACATGATAACACATACCGATGCCGATGCCATATCTCAAATATGGTCTTATACAGGATCTCACTAACCCAAATGTCATGATATTTGTACCTTAAGTATTCCTAAGGTTCAACCGGCTTTCATCACCGAATAATATTCACAAAGACAAATATACAATTCATGCAACATTAAATGTTAAATACATAACAGGATGCTATACCAATTACACACAAACTTACCTCGGTACAAAATATAGGCAACTAATTCGATTTAGCCCAAGATCTTGCTCTTTCCCTAGTCTAGGCCTGGACTCCATTTTTCTTGATCTATAATAGCAAATTTCACTTGTTTAATTATCACATTATTCAAAACATGTAACACTCCTAACCCGTATTCGTCGCCGGAATGGGATTATGAGGCATTGCCGATCATAAAACAATTCAGAACAAACTTTCATTACAAGTTAGTCATATAATATTTTTTTTATTTTTTTAAAACAACCAAACTAACACGTTTCGTTATTCCATATATCTTGTTAACTCAATATAAACATATAATCATAAAAATCAAATGCTTAAAATATAACCCATTATACTTCTTCTCATAAGTACATTACCAAACATTCCACACATATATATGTCTAAGTATATTCATATATACATATCAATATAACCAGACCAATAAATTACTCACGAACCAATCAAACATGATCTTATTTTTAACCTAACTGAACATATATGCATCATAAATATATATCTCATTTTACTCTTTTTTTCAATATAAAATGCATTATTCATTTGGTAATTTATTTTAATGTATTACACGAATATAAACTTACTTAATAATCATACTATATTCAAGATTACATCTACTTCATTTAACCCTACCATTTCATATATATATATATATATATATCCTATCACAAAAAATTAATTAACATATAAATTAACCATAATTTACCCTCAAATTTAAATCATTACGAACATACGTTCTCAATTACATATATGCTTATTTCATATCAACCTATCTCAATAAATAATTCATAACAAATCAAATTATTGAATGACATAACCCAATTTACATTATAAGTAACATTACTACCTTGCCGACTTATGAACAACCATATTAAATTCACATATTCTATATCTTGAGCTCATGTACTTAAATTATTGTAATGCAAGTCATATCTTTCCAATTTATCAAAATAAAACCACAACCAAAATATTTATGTCTCTAAACAATCATCATTCAACCCACTTCCAAAACACATGACCAATCATCTATATATATATATACAATGTCGAACTACTAATCAAAAATATTCTTTAACTCATTTCGACATTTATTCAAATATACTTTTAACTAAATTTTTAAGCCATTACTAACACATAAGAAACATAATCAAATCACTTTAACTGAAGGTAGTATAACAAACATAATTCATACCATTATATACATATCATAGCCAAATTACTTATACCACATCCAAAATCATCAATTAAGCTCAATGCACAAAACACATATCACATATACTATTCATCCACTAAACTTATTATTTCTCGAACATAATCATGCATTTTGTTCACTTAACAAATAATCACATAACCATTACAACATGTTACTAATATAATTATGAAATCAATTCAATTCATCCTAATTTATATATTATACATATCAATACTCGACTAAATCATATAACCAAAACACCATTCAAGCATGTCATAGATTATACTTACCATAAGATATTTATCTCTTGTCAAAATAATAAATCAACAACTAATCTAATAACCAAGCCAAACCATATTGCCAATTACCACACATTCAAAATTACTAACCAGGCGTATCCATAGCTTAATCAAACTTAAACCAAACTTAACATGAATAACAAGCCATTTTCACATGGCTTTTATATATACAAACCAAAATCCAATGCTTCCAAATATTATCTAGCCTATACATGCCATAGATCTGAAATTTAGCTTAAAAAAATACCGAAAATAGTCGATAGTGTGATAAACCTCGTTGACGATCCCCTAGCTCGTAACCAACTTCTCAAATCTATAAACAACAAACAAACACACACAATAAGCTATCATAGCTTAGTAAGTCATAAACAAATAATAACTTAAAATTTATAACAACTCAACTTAACCAAAATAAATTATGCTAACATAATCACATTTATTTCAAGATCACAATTTCATATGTATAATATATTTCCATATACAATTTTACCTTAGCCAAACATATACATATATCTATTATCAAGGTAATATTCAATTTCAAAACCTTAATACCATTAGATAGTCGAATATACAAAACCCACATACATATATATCCATGAACCATTTCATAAATATCCACATAATATAATAAAAAAGGCCAAATACATTTCCAATATGCTTATACAAAATTTCCATTTACATTATACATGATTTATAACACATATTGAGTAACTTATTTACCTTATTTCAAATAAGTATTAAGCTATCACATACCTGATTACTTTAGCTTGTTTTATCCATTCAATCATAGCTATCATTGCCCGTTGAACCATTCGGAATTGGATAGGACACTCGGATAATCACATATATCATACAATGCCAACGTCCCAGACGTGGTCTTACATGTAATCACATATCGATGCCACTGTCCCAGACAGGGTCTTACTCGCACACATATATCGAAGTCACATATCAATGCCAACGTATAAAACGTGGTCTTACTCGCACTCATATATCGGAGTCACATATCGATGCCAACGTATAAAAAGTGGTCTTACTCGCATACATATATCAGAATCACATATCGATGCCTCATATACATCCTTGTATCATCTTTAAATTGGTCAGAATATACATATATTCATTAACAAAATTATCATTCACTACCAAGGCCACAATAACATTATATAATCGAATATACATACATATATATATATATATATGCTTCACATTTTAACATCATATACACAAACATATATTATATAGCCAAATATAAACTTGCAACTTATCTACAAATAATAAACATTTTAACGTATATAGCTCATGTCACCACTTTCAATACTAAAACTCATTCATTACTTTATCATCAAACGTAAATTACTTTCATTACTCAATGTCTATTCATAAATTACTTCATATTATTACAACTATTTATTAATGATGTATATATTAAAAATTTGACCACATGTATTTGCTTATAAACTTACCTCGGACTATGTAAAATGGAACGGGACAACTAGTCGACAACTTTCGCTTTCTCCCGATCCTAATCCGATTTCTTTGGTTCTTGATCTAAAAATATTCAAATTAAGCTCATTCAAATATATTTTCATTCAATTTAGTCAAAAAGACACATAAATGGGAAAATTATCATTTTACCCCTAACATTTACACTTTTTACAATTTAATCCCTATTGCACAAAACACAAAATATACAAAATTTCACTATACCCATGTTAGGCTGAATTTTACTCATATCCATACAATTCTATATATTTCATTTATTTCACATTTTAGTCCCTCAAATTATTATTTTTTCAATTTTTAGTCCCTCAAATTATTATTTTTTCAATTTAGTCCTAATTACTCAAAATCTTCAAAAACTTCAATACAAAACATGTTAATCTAAAACATATCTTTCATATTTCATCATCAAACAACAAAAATCACAAGCTTTCAACAATGGCATAACTCAAAATATTCACCAAAATCAGAAATTCAAGCATGGGTCTTGTAGATAACTCAACAACGATCTGAAAAACGTAAAAATTATCAAAAACTGGACTAGTTACATACCTTAATCAAGATCAACCATGGCTGAAACCTAAACTTCTTTTTCTTTTCTTTATTTTTTCATATTCAGTCATAAGAAACAATAATAAAGATGGCTTTTAAGTTATGTTATAATATAATATATAATAACATACTATTTAATTTACATATATAACCTTCATTAAAACATTATATTATTACTTATATTATGTCCATTGCCATCCAAATATAAAACCAATGGCATAATTGTATCATAAACACTTCCTTTTATAAAGACACATTCATTTTGGCCCTTTTATAATTAACCACCAAATTTTTATTTTACGCGATTAAGTCCTTTTATTTAATCAGGCACCCAAACAACAAAATTAAATTACGAAAATTTCACATACACAAATTTGCACATAATAAACACAGAAAATAATTTATAAATATTTTTTTGACTCGGATTCGTGGTCTCAAAACCACCGTTCCAACTAGGGTTTAAATCGAGGTGTTACAAAATAGCCCATAAATCATATTTTGGCAAAATTACAATTTTGCCCTTAAACTTCCACATAATTATAATTTAGCCTCTAGGCTCGTAAAATGAAATGCGGTCAATTTCTTTGTTACCCAAGTATAGTCAATTCATAATCCCTTTTATAACAACCCGCATTTTTCATCAAATCACATTTTTAACACCTATTTTTACGTGTTTTAAAAACAAGTGCTGTAACATCCTGATTTTTGGGTTTTCGCGAATCTTGATATTTTAAGTAAATTTCTAAAATTTGGTATGTGATTATGGAATTCATAATGTGGGTATGTTAATGGGCTTATGGAAGGCCCATGAGTTGGCCAAAACCCTAGAGAATTTTTAAAATTTTGGACTTAGGAGTTAGGGGTTACGGCTAGGTGCCCTTATATTAAGTTGTGGGTAAAATGTATTACAAAAAAGAGCTTTGGTAAAGTGGCAAGGGTGACGCCACTAAGCTCCTAAAAAGGTGGCGTGTGGAGCATAAGGGAAGTCCTGGGTTCGATTCCCTGTGTTGGCAAATAAGAGGATTTATTTTTTATGTGCAGGAAGGGTAAGTGTTGGAACCTAAGTGGATTCTGTAAGAGGAGAGTTGGATCAAGTCAAATGCATAAATTAAGGAGGGATAAGGGGAGAGATTTTAGGGATTTGAGAGAAGGATAGAGCTTAGCCTTTTGGAAGGGAGATTTGAGAGGGGATTTTCGGCAGAAGGATATCAGGCTAGTTAATTTCGGCATTAGGGTCTGAGTGTGCCGATTTCTTCTTTGGTATGTAGCCTTCTTCTCTTTCTTTCTCCTCTTGCCGATTGTTCTTAAGCTAATCCTCTCTTTTCTCTTTCGTTATTTCTTCCACAAACTCTCTACTTCTTATTCTTCCTCTCTTTCGTTTATAGTAAAAGCCGAACCTATCATTCTTCTCGTTTCTAACCGAATATCAATAAGCCAAATCCAAGGAGTCAAAGGAAGTCGATTGCTCTATAAAGGTATACACTTGTTCTTTTTCTTTTAGCCGATTCTTGTTATTTTAAAAGCCTTTCAACTCTTTTGTCAACACCCTTTTCGGTCCATAACCACTTTTTCTTGATGACCCAAAAGCCAAAAACAAACACCCTTGGGTGACTTGGTGGCCGATTCGTAGGATCCTTGTGGTACGGGTTATGCTAGTGTTTTAGAGTCTGCATGCGTTGAATCGGAGTTAACACGAGATTGAAACCGTTTGGGTAAGTGAACCTTGGTAAGTGCTTGTAGCTTTAATCATTTCAATCTTAGGGAGTTTAAGAAAAGCCGAAACCTCTCTAATTTAGGGAGATGGCGAATATGGGCATAGACTTTATGGGGTCTTCTTTTAATATTTTGGTTTATTTATTGAAGGAGCAGCAAGGTGTAGTGTTGTTTTGGAGTAGCTTGGATTGCTGAGTAGCTAGGCCTAGTCATCAATCGCGACAAAGGTAAGGTGCCTAAGGCCATTATGGATGGTGGTAGAATGTGTAAGTGTTAATATTGGAAAGTTCTTATTTTGGTTCAATTATTGCGAGCTGATCTATTTAACAATTGATTATAGGAGAAATCGTGTAGGAGATCTCGTCAAGGAATATCGCAAATCAAGTGTGTAACGAACCCTTTTCATAGCTTAAAGCGATAAATCTTTGAAAAGTCAAATCTGAAATTCGGCATTTCGAGGACTTGTGAGCAATAACGCTCACTAGTTAGTTAGAATCGATGAGACGATGATCGAGAATGATGGAAACGGTAAGAGTGTGATTTTGGCGTTCTTGGTAAGTTGGGCCTCGAGGGTCGAAGTGGGGCCCATTGGGCTTTCGGGCCCATTTGGGTAAAATTGGTAAAATATGAAAACTAGTTAAATTGCACATCGAGACCTGATAAAACCATTATGGAATATAGGCTAAATGGGCCTAGATGACGAAATTGGCTAAGTAGGGCCCATTAAGGGTTTTAGGCCCAATAACTCGTTCTCGCTAAAATGGGCGAGAATCACTTGGTTGCACCCATGAATTGTTAAGTAATCATTAATAAACATGGGAACCCTAATTTGTGGTAAAATTACAAGATTACCCTTATAATATGAAAATGACCGTTTTGCCCTAGGTAAAATGACCATTATACCCCTAGGGTTTATGTATGATTTTAATACATGGGATTTTGATAAATATGGTATGTATGATATGCACATGAAATGTATGATACGCACATGATATGTATGATATGCACATGAGGTAATCATAAATGCATTGGGTTGGGTTTTTATATGGATGGAGGAAGTGAAAAAGGCTTATGCCCCGATTATAAAAGGGCTTATGCCCTGATTATTGAAAGGGCTTTGGCCCCGATTATTAAAAGAGGCTAGGCCTCGGTTATATGATAAAGACTATCTTTGCCAATGGAGAGTTTGGCGGGGTGGGTCGAGTTAATCCCACATGGTGTGTTGGTTGGTGCGGGTGGAGAGTAGCGGATGGTGGGTTGATTAGTCTCCCAAATGGGTTGCATTCTTTCATTGAAATTATATGTGACATTGAAATGGACCTAAGGGCCATACCATTTCTGAGAAAGGCTTGCCCAGTATTATGAAATATGAAACATGAAAAGGCTTCGGCCTAGTAATATGAAATATGAAAAGGCTTCGGCCCAGTATTATGAAATATGAAACATGAAAAGGCTTGCCCAAGATTATGAAATATGAAATCTGAAAAGGGCTACTGCCCGATGCATGATTGAGATTGGATTTGGGCTTAGACCCAATAGGCCGTTATTGTTTTGGGCTCGAAAGGGCTTGTTGCACATCGAGTTTCCAAACTCACCCCTTCCTTAACCTTGCGGTGAGCCTTGATGTGAGGACTTGGTAGGAGAGGATTTGAGTGGCCACGGTGATCATCTTTGGGCTTTTAAACAAGTATTGGTTTTCGTTTTAATTACTTTAATTATTATTTACTTTTGGGTTGTAATAAGGCCAATTTTAACTTTCCTTTCATTTTTTCGGGATTATTTTAATTTTAATAACTTTAAAAACTTGGTTAATAATTATTCAAATGGGCTAGACTTAGGACGTGTTTTCAAAATGATATTTGTTTTAAAATATCTCAACATCACGATTAATCGATTTATTAAAGGCGTCCACTTAAACAAATTTAAACTCGATATAACAAAGTGTGGCTATGGTTGTGGGCATGTCTAGGATTGGTTCCAATCAAAGAGCTTGGTACTTAGCGACCTTCATGGCTCACCTCCTCTGTCTCGGATACCTACACGGTGCCCGGCTTCCATACACTTTGTTAACTCAATAAAATATATGGTTTTAAAACATTAAAACGAAACGTGGGTTTTCAACTACAATGTGGCACGTCGATTCGGCCATAACGTCGAGCCGGGTTTGGGGTGTTACATTTAGTGGTATCGAGCCTAGGTTGCAACAACTCGGTTGTGGATCGGGTCCAAAATGTTTTCAAAACTTAGGCCTAAGAAGGGTATTTTTTGAAAATAGTTTTGAAAAGTTCATTTTAAATATGGTTATGAGAAATATAGGTAAAAGGGTACCAATTTTTCATTTTAAATCAAGAGTTCAAAATAAAGGAGTTTTCAAATCAAAGTTTTGAATTACTATTTTCGATAATCAAAACATGTTTTTAAATGGATTGGAGAAAGAAGTGGCGATGAATCCCGGCACCAAGTCTGTAAGTATATTTTCCTTACAATATATGATATTGATATTATGAATAGTCTTGAGACCCTACTATGAGACTTTAGCTAGGGTAGAGCAGTAAGCAGTAGGAATGAGGCGTAGCTAGGCTACGATGATACTGAAAAATCCTTGAACCGCTATATCTACATAAGACATTTTCTTAATAAGCAGTGGAGCGTTATACTAATTTCATAAAATTCATAAATCATATAATTCGATATGAGTACTAGAGGAGCTCGTGGACGAGGTCGGGACGTGGTTCTTGGAAGGGTGCAAGTGAATCTTCATCCTCGGGGCATAGGCCGGTGAGGAGCCAGTGTGCCGCAAGCAACGAGGCCGGTCTTATGATCGGGTGCGGGGATGACGCTTTATCCCAAGCCATGTTAAGGGTTTTAGAAAGAGTGGTGGAGCTAATCTTGGGGACGGTGAATAAGGGTCTATATCGGAGCGACTCAAGCCAACGGAGCGGAGGTATTTAGGGTGTATCTGGAGTGGCCCGAATGTGGCGTAATATTGGTGGAGGCAACAGAGCGGATCATGGGCGACCTAGGCGCTCGGTGGAGCAAAAGGCGAGGGGAGCCGTGTCGCCGCTACGTGATTTGAGGCATATCGATGGTGGATCACCGTAAGGAGAGTACCCCAATTGAGCAAGTAACACGGGAATTGTTCAAAGCGCCTTTAAAGGGAGGTATGTTGGAGCAAGCTATGTGGATGCTCGTCAAAAGGAATTCTTGAATCGATTCAAGGTGATAAGACTGAAAGCAGTATGAGGCGTAATTTTGAGGTGAGTCGATATGCTAGTGGTATAGTGGCAACGAATATGAGCGATGTCCGCTTTGAGGATGCTCTCCGCGATGAGCTTAGGATATTGATAGCTCCATAGAGGGGCGTGGTTTTCTTGCGTTGGTAGAAAAGGCTAAGATAGCCGAGGAGGTGAAGTGAGTGAGCGAGAATCGTGAGAAGGATCGACCCAGATTCAAGAGGGATTTGAGACCCTCAAGTGCCACGAATCGAAGTGTTAAAAGAGCAAGGATGGAGGAACCGGTTCGGCAGTTCGATAAATACTTATAGACCGCAGCTTGCGGGGACTGTGGTAGGGTGCATATGGGGAGTCTTTGAAACGAATCGGAGCATGTTTTCGATGTGGGTCAAAAGAGCATAAGTTCGAGAGTGTCCTCGGAGGGCATGTTTCAGAGGCTGGCAGAGCAAAGGGATGTCCAACCACGGCGAGGAGGACCACCACCACGGAGGGTCGTGGGCAAGGTAGAGGTGGCAATGGTAATGGACGAGGACGTGGGGCCCTGGCAGAGGTGCTGGTCATCTTGAAGCTCGACAACCGGCGTTAGTTTATCTTTGCACGACGTCGTGAGGAGGGTGGCGCTCGATGTTATAAGCTGTACGTTCTTCATTCATAGCATGCCTTACATCGCTTTGATTGATGTGGGTTCCACCCACTCGTATGTTGCTTGTGATGTATCGGGGCTTTGGATGTGCTTCCGAGAAGACCGTGAGTGGGGTATCGATAATAAGTCCATTAGGACATTCGGTTAAGGTAGATAAAATTTTTAGGCGATCTGTTAGGGACACAAGATAAAATCTTTGAAGGAGATTTGATGGAGCGCCATTTCGGATTTTGATCTTATTCGGGAATGGATTGGTTAATTAAGCACAAGGCGACGTTGGATTGTGCGGCAAAGAGGATGGTACTAAGAACTACCGAAGATGAGGAGATAATGGTCATAGGGGAACGAAGGGATTATTTATCCAATGTTGTTTCAGCGTTAAGAGCCGAGAAGTTGATCCGGAAAGGTTGTGAAGCGTACTTGGCCTTTGTGAGTCAAACGGGACTTAAGGAGATAACGGTGGAATCGGTTAGGACTATTAGGGAATTTCAGGATGTATTCCCAGATGAACTTCCTGGATTACCCCCGAATAGAGAAGTCGAGTTTGGAATCGACTTACTACCGGGAACAGCTCCTGTGTCCATTGCACCTTATCTGATGGCACCAAAGGAGTTGGTAGAATTGAAAGCTCAGATTCAAGAGCTCTTGGATAGAGGGTTTATAAGACCAAGTGTTTCCCCGTGGGGTGCACCGGTACTGTTCGTAAAGAAGAAAGATGGGACTATGCGCATGTGCATTGACTATCGGCAGTTGAATAAGCTGACTATTAAGAACAAGTATCCGTTACCAAGAATTGATGATCTGTTCGACCAACTAAAAGGAGCCTCGGTGTTTTCTAAAGTCGACCTTCGGTCGGGATATCATCAATTAAGAGTTAAAGAGGAGGATATTCATAAGACGGCGTTCAGGACTCGATACGGACATTACGAGTTTCTGGTAATGCCATTTGGGTTGACTAATGCACCGGCGGCATTCATGGATTTGATGAATCGGGTATTCCAGCCATACTTGGATCGGTTCGTAGTCGTTTTTATTGATGATATCTTGGTGTATTCGGAAACGGAAGAGAAGCATGATGAGCATCTTCGTGTAGTCTTTGCAAGTGTTAAGGAGAAGCAACTATATGCAAAGTTTAGTAAGTGCGAGTTTTGGTGAAGGAAGTTACCTTCTTGGGGCATGTTGTGTCTGCAGGGGATCAAGGTGGACCTCGAAGATTGAAGCAATTCGGAATGGAAGCCACCGAAGTCGATAATGAGATTCAAGTTTTACGGGGTTGGCGGGTTATTATCGGAGATTCGTGGAAGGATTTTACGTGTTGGCGATCTGCTAACTGAAACTTATAAGGAAGGGAGCACCTTTTGTTTGGACAAATAAGCGACAAGAGGCTTTTGAGAGGCGAAGAAGGTTTTGACTAAGCGCCGGTTTTGATTCACCAGAGTCGGTAAGGATTTCACTGTGTACTGACGATCGTCACATGTAGGTTTGGGCTGCGTGTTGATGCAAGAGGGTAAAGTGGTCGCTTATGCTTCACGACGACTTAAGCCACATGAGGTGAACTACCCTACTCATGACTTGGAATTGGCGTGATAATCTTTGCACTTAAGATAGGGAGGCATTACCGTATGGGGAGAAATGCATCATCTATACGGATCACAAGAGTCTTAAGTACTTGCTTACTCAAAAGGAGCTGAATCTTAGGCGTGAAGGTGGATAGAGTTGTTAAAGGATTATGACTATTCGATCGAGTATCATCCGTAAGGCGAATGTCGTGGTGATGCGCTAAGTCGAAGGACGGTGGCGTAATTAAAAGCGATGTTTGCTCGTCTAAGTTTGTATGACGACGGAAGTTTATTGGCGAGTTCTGAGTAAGACCGACTTGGGTAGAAACAGTTAAACAGCAGTTGGAGGACCGATCGTTGGTTGCTCGGGTTCGACAAGTTGAGAAGGGGAGAATCGACTTTGGGTTAAATAGTGAGGGAGTTCTTTGTTTTCGAGGAAGAATTTGTATGCCGAAAGACTTGACTTGAGATTGATGATTTTGAAAGAGGCACATAATGGACCTTGTGCTATGCATCCGGGAGGGAGTAAGTTGTATCGAGACTTGCGAGAGCAATATTGGTGGCTTTGGGCTTAAGCGAGAAGTGATCAAATTTGTTGGGAGATATTTGACATGTCAACAAGTGAAGGCCGAGCATCAACTACCTTCGGATTGTTACAATAGGTAAAGATACCACTTTGGAAGTGGGAAAGGGTAACTATGGACTTTGTAAGTGGGTTGCCGTTGACACCTTCTAGGAAGGATTCGGTTTGGGTGATTGTGGATAGACTCACGAAATCTGCTCATTTCATACCGTCGAACCGATTACTCACTTGAAGTTGGCCGATTGTATGTGGCGGAAATAGTGTGATTGCATGGTGTGCCAATGTCGATAATTTCGCATCGAGACCCAAGGTTTACATCTCGGTTTTGGCGAAGTTGCATGAGGCATTGGGAACGCGATTGGATTTGAGACGGCTTTTCACCCTCGGTCGGATGGGCGATCGAGAGGGTTATTGATTTTAGAGGATATGTTGAGGGTTGTGCTATTGAGTTTAAAGGCATTGGGAGGACCATTTGCCCTTAGCGGAGTTCGCGATAACAACGATTACCAAGCAAGTATTGAGATGGCTCCATATGAGGCACTATATGGGCGAAGGTGTCGCTCGCCTACTTGTTGGGCGTAATTGGGGAAAGGCAAATACTTGGGCGAGTTGGTGGCGAATCTTGAAGAGAAGATTAAGGTGATCGAGAGCGGTTAAAAGAGGCGGCGGATCGACAAAAGTCTTATGCCGATCCGAAGCGTAAGGATATTGAATATGCGGTAGGAGACATGGTCTTTTGAAAGTTTCGCCTTGGAAGAAGATCTTGAGATTTGGAAAGAAGGGTAAGTTGAGCCCACGGTTTATTGGACCTTATCGAATCATTAAGCGGATAGGGCGGTGGCTTATCAACTAGAGTTACCTTGAATGGATCGCATTCACGATGTCTTCCATGTGTCCATGCTAAGGCGATATCGTTCGACCCAACTCATATCGTGCGATTGCGTAAATTGAGGTACAATCGGATTTGACCTTTGAAGAGGAACTGTGCAAATACTTGATCGTGATGTCAAGGTGTTGAGAAGGAGGTCGATCCGTTGGTGAAGGTACTTTGGAGGAACCATGGCAAGGAAGAAGCTACTTGGGAGACCGAAGAGGCAATGCGTCAGCAGTACCCTCAACTGTTTGGACCAGGTAAATTTCGAGGTCGAAATTTCTTTAAGGAGGGTGGAGTTGTAACATCCTGATTTTTGGGTTTTCGCGAATCTTGATATTTTAAGTAAATTTCTAAAATTTGGTATGTGATTATGGAATTCATAATGTGGGTATGTTAATGGGCTTATGGAAGGCCCATGAGTTGGCCAAAACCCCGGTAGAATTTTTAAAATTTTGGACTTAGGAGTTAGGGGTTACGGCTAGGTGCCCTTATATTAAGTTGTGGGTAAAATGTATCACAAAAAAGAGCTTTGGTAAAGTGGCAAGGGTGACGCCACTAAGCTCCTAAAAAGGTGGCGTGTGGAGCATAAGGGAAGTCCAGGTTCGATTCCTGTGTTGGCAAATAAGAGGATTTATTTTTATGTGCGGGAAGGGTAAGTGTTGGAACCTAAGTGGATTACGTAAGAGGAGAGTTGGATCAAGTCAAATGCATAAATTAAGGAGGGATAAGGGAGAGATTTTAGGGATTTGAGAGAAGGATAGAGCTTAGCCGTTTGGAAGGGAGATTTGAGAGGGATTTTCGGCGAGAAGGATATCGAGCTAGTTAATTTCGGCATTAGGGTGCGAGTGTGCCGATTTCTTCTTTGGTGTGTAGCCTTCTTCTCTTTTCTTTCTCCTCTTGCCGATTGTTCTTAAGCTAATCCCTCTCTTTTCTCTTTCGTTATTTCTTCCACAAACTCTCTACTTCTTATTCTTCCTCTCTTTCGTTTATAGTAAAAGCCGAACCTATCATTCTTCTCGTTTCTAACCGAATATCAATAAGCCAAATCCCGAAGGAGTCAAAGGAAGTCGATTGCTCTATAAAGGTATACACTTGTTCTTTTTCTTTTTAGCCGATTCTTGTTATTTTAAAAAAAGCCTTTCAACTCTTTTGTCAACACCCTTTTTGGTCCATAACCACTTTTTCTTCAGTGACCCAAAAAAGCCAAAAAACACAGCACCCTTGGGTGACTTGGTGGCCGATTCGTAGGATCCTTGTGGTACGGGTTCTGCTAGTGTTTTAGAGCTGCGACTGCGTTGAATCGGAGTTAACACGAGATTGAAACCGTTTGGGTAAGTGAACCTTGGTAAGTGCTCGTAGCTTTAATCAATTCAATATTAGGGAGTTTAAGAAAAGCCGAAACCTCTCTAATTTAGGGAGATGGCCGAATATGGGCATAGACTTTATGGGGTCTTCTTTTAATATTTTTGGTTTATTTATTGAAGGAGCAGCAAGGTGCGATTGTCGTTTTGGAGTAGCTTGGATCGCCAGAGTAGCTAGGCCTAGTCATCAATCGCGACAAAGGTAAGGTGCCTAAGGCCATTATGGATGGTGGCCGAATGTGTAAGTGTTAATATTGGAAAGTTCTTATTTTGGTTCAATTATTGCGAGCTGATCTATTTAACAATTGATTATAGGAGAAATCGTGTAGGAGATCTAGTCAAGGAATATCACAAATCAAGTGTGTAACGAACCCTTTTCATAGCTTAAAGCGATAAATGCGAAAAGCGAAATCTAGAAATTCTAGCATTTCGAGGACTTGTGAGCAATGACGCTCACTAGTTAGTTAGAATCGATGAGACGATGATCGAGAATGATGGAAAGCGGTAAGAGTGTGATTTTGGCGTTCTTGGTAAGTTGGGCCTCGAGGGTGAAGTGGGGCCCATTGGGCTTCGGGCCCATTTGGGTAAAATTGGTAGAATATGAAAACTAGTTAAATTGCGATCGGGATGATAAAACCATTATGGAATATAGGCTAAATGGGCCTAGATGACGAAATTGGCTAAGTAGGGCCCATTAAGGGTTTTAGGCCCAATAACTCGTTCTCGCTAAAAATGGGCCAGAATCACTGGTTGCACCCATGAATTGTTAAGTAATCATTAATAAACATGGAAACCCTAATTTGTGGTAAAATTACAAGATTACCCTTATAATATGAAAATGACCGTTTTGCCCCTAGGTAAAAATGACCATTATACCCCTAGGGTTTATGTATGATTTTAATACATGGGATTTTGATAAATATGGTATGTATGATATGCACATGAAATGTATGATACGCACATGATATGTATGATATGCACATGAGGTAATCATAAATGCATTGGGTTGGGTTTTTATATGGATGGAGGAAGTGAAAAAGGGCTTATGCCCCAGTTATAAAAGGGCTTATGCCCCAGTTATTGAAAGGGCTTTGGCCCCAGTTATTAAAAGAGGCTAGGCCTCGGTTATATGATAAAGACTATCTTTGCCAATGGAGAGTTTGGCGGGGTGGGTCGAGTTAATCCCACATGGTGTGTTGGTTGGTACGGTGGAGAGTAGCGGATGGTGGGTTGAGTAGTCTCCCAAATGGGTTGCATTCTTTCATTGAAATTATATGTGACATTGAAATGGGCCTAAGGGCCATACTGTTTCTGATAAAGGCTTGCCCAAGATTATGAAATATGAAACATGAAAAGGCTTGCCGAAGAATATGAAATATGAAAAGGCTTGCCCAAGATTATGAAATATGAAACATGAAAAGGCTTCGGCCCAGTATTATGAAATATGAAATACGAAAAGGGCTACGGCCCAGTGCATGATTGAGATTGGATTTGGGCTTAGACCCAATAGGTCGTTATTGTTTTGGGCTCTGAAAGGGGCTTGTTGCACACCGAGTTTCCAAACTCACCCCCCTTCCTTAACCTTGCAGGTGAGCCTTGATGTGAGGACTTGGGCCGGAGAGGATTCGGAGTGGCCACGGTGATCATCTTTGGGCTTTTAAACAAGTATTGGTTTTCGTTTTAATTACTTTAATTATTATTTACTTTTGGGTTGTAATAAGGCCAATTTTAACTTTCTTTCATTTTTTTGGGATTATTTTAATTTTAATAACTTTAAAAAATTGGTTAATAATTATTCAAATGGGCTAGACTTAGGGCGTGTTTTCAAAACGATATTTGTTTTAAAATATCTCAACATCACGATTAATCGATTTATCAAAGGCGTCCACTTAAACAAATTTAAACTCGATATAACAAAGTGTGGCTATGGTTGTGGGCATGTCTAGGATTGGTTCCAATCAAAGAGCTTGGTACTTAAGCGACCTTCATGGCTCACCTCCTCTGTCTCGGATACCTACACGGTGCCCGACTTCCATACACTTTGTTAACTCAATAAAATATATGGTTTTAAAACATTAAAACGAAACGTGGGTTTTCAACTCCAATGTGGCACGTCAGATTCGGCCATAACGTCTGGGCCGGGTTTGGGGTGTTACAAGTGCTTTTAGGTGTTTTCACAAAAAATCGCTTAGAAAAATATGTTCATCTAACACCAAACTTTCATATTCCTCCATTAATCATCAAAATACATGGATTATACACATGGGTAAATTTTTGAACATAAACCCTAGCTCAAAATAATGGTAGAAATAGCTATATTATGCTTCGAAGATCTCAAAAACATTAAAAACACCAAAAACTATCACCAAAATGACTTATATGTAAAGGGTTTATTGTGCTGAAAATTTCAAGCTTCCATGGGGTTTTTCTCCTTTTTGATGGAAAAAGATGGAGAAGGAGATGACCATTTGATTTTTAGTTTATTAGTTTTTTCTTTTTTCATCAAATACCAACCCATACCTAATTTTTGACTTTTTGACTTTTCATTTATTACACTTCAATACAGCCATACACATATATAATGGTCTAATTACTCATTATGGACATCAACTTTTAAGTTCTATAGCTATTTAACACCTTTAGCTAATGGAACACAACTTTCACATTTTACGGGATTTGATCCTTTTTCACAAATTAAGAATTCAAACGGTAAAATTTCTTAACATAACTTTTACAAAATCATATTATTATGCCGTAGACCTCAAAATAATATTAAAATAATTTTTATGACCTCTGATTGTGGTCCCAAAACCACTATTCTGACTAGGCCCAAAATCGAGATGTTACTTAGAAAGTCGTTGTTTGCCTTGAGGGCTATGAATACACGGTTGACTTGGTTTGATCATGGTTCAATTCTAGCTGAGTTGAGAGCTGGACCAACTTTTTTTCAACAGATTTGTGATGCTCAGAGAGTTGATAAAGAGTTACAAGCTAAGAGATTTCAGTGTGAGTCGAGTAGTGAACTGGATTTTTTGAGTGACTCTGATGGTTGTTTGAGATTCCATGGTAGGATTTGTGTTCCGAAGGACACTGAATTGATTCAGAATATTTTACATGAGGCACACAATGGTTGTTTTTCAGTTCCGTGGTAGTACAAAAATGTATAATGACTTGAAGAAAATGTATTAGTGGAATGGTATGAAAAGAGATATCTCAGAATTTGTTTCAAAATGCTTAGTTTGTGAGCAAGTAAAGGCAGAACAACAAGTACCTTCAGGTTCACTTCGGCCCATCATGGTTCCCGAGTGGAAATGGGACCGAATTACTATGGATTTTGTGACAGGTTTGCCTTTAACTCCAAGAAAGAAAGATGCAATATGGGTTATTGTCGATAGACTCACTAATTCGGCTCATTTTATTCCAGTGCGTACTTATTACTCACTTGATAAGTTAGCCAAATTGTACATTGGTGAAATTGTTAGACTTCATGAAGTACCTATATCGATTATATCAGATAGAGATTTGAGGTTCACTTTACGGTTTTAGAAAAAGTTACAAGAAGCTTTCAGTACAAAGCTGAATTTTAGCACTGTTTTTCACCCACAGACTGATGGTCAGCCTAAGCGAATAATTTAGATCTTGGAAGACATGCTCCGATGTTGTGTATTGGGATTCCAAGGTAGTTGGGAAAGTACTTGCCATTGGTGAAGTTTGCCTATAATAACAGTTATCAGTCAAGTTTGAAAATGGCGCCTTATGAGGCATTATATGGGCACAAGTGCCGAATGCCATTGTATTGGACTGAGCTCAGAGAAAATCATATTCACGGAGTCGATCTAGTCAAAGAAATCGAAGAGAAAGTGAAGGTAATTTGAGATTGTCTGAAGGTCACTTCGGATGGATAGAAATCCTATGTGGATTTGAAATGGAAAGAAATTGAATATCAAGTCAGTGATAAGGTATTTTTGAAAGTGTATCCGTGGAAAAAGGTTTTGAGATTTGGCAAGAAGGGCAAGTTGAGTCCTCATTTTATAGAGTTGTATGAGATCACTGAAAGAATAGGGCCAGTTGCCTATCAGTTGGCTTTACCATCAGGGTTAGAAAAGATTCATGATGTATTTCATGTATCTATGTTGCGCCAATATAGATCAGATCCTTCACATGTGATTTCACCGGTAGAAGCTGAGATTCAGCCGGATATGACTTATGGTGAGGGATCAGTTAAAATTTTGGCACTAAAAGTTAAACAATTGAGAAACAAAAGCATTGCCTTGGTGAAAGTGTTATGACAAAGACATGGAGTTGAAGAGGCTACATGGGAGCCCAAGGAGGCCATGAGAAACAATACCCAAACCTTTTTACAGGTAAGATTTTTGGGGACAAAAATCCCTAAAAGGGGGAGAGTTGTAACATCTCGAATTAGGGTCTAGTCAAAATAATGGTTTTGACACCACAAATCTAAAATAGAAACAATTATTTTATGATTATTTGATGATCCATGATATGATTGCATGTTTGTGTAAAATTTTCATAATGAAATTCTATGCCTAAGATGTCCAATTTGACTTTACGGACTAAATTGAATAAGTTGTAAAACTTGTATTCTAGAAGCTTCAAGCATGAAATTGCATTAGATTATTAATTAGAGGTCCTTAAATAGCAATTTGACTAAATTCTAAAATTTTGGAAAAAGGGGCATGAATAGGAAAATTTTGAAAGAAAAGCTTTAAGGGCATTTTGGTCATTTGGTTATTAAAAGAATAAAAAGGGAAAATAAATCAAAAATTTGCTCATCTTCTCCAAGTGCTAGCCAAAATTTCCAAGAGCCATAGCTAGGTTTTTGTTCAATTTTTCAAGCTTGATTGTAAGTGCTCCTAAGCCTCGTTTTTAATGTTTTTTACATTTTTTAGATCCTTGAAGCATGATCTATCCATTTCTATCCATACTTTGAAGTAGGGTTCATGTACGAAATTTGACCCATGTTTGTATTTTGATGTTTAATGGAAGAATATGAAAGTTTGATGTATGATAAACATCTTTTACTAAGTGATTTTTAGTGAAAACACCTAAAAAGGACTTATTCGTAAAAGATGAAGAAATGGTAGTACAAATGTGGTTTAATGTGAAATATGGGCTTATATGAGTTAGAATATGAATCGACTAGGCTTGGGTAACAAAGAAAATGCATGCATTTCATTTTACGAGCCAAGGGACTAAAGTGTAAATAAGTGGAAAGTTAGGGGTAAAAAGGTAATTTTACCAAAGTATGTGTTATGGGTCGATATGAGTAATGTGTGTATTGAACAAGTTAAATTTGGCATTATAGATCAAGAAAAACGTGATTCGAGCCTTGATCAAGGGAAAAACAAGGTTTACGAGGATTAGGCTCGTTTCTATCATTTTGTACCGGGGTAAGTTTATTTGCAAATAATGCAACATGTACCATACTTTAAAAGCTTTAAGATTGCATGTATGGTAAGTACTTACATATTTGATATGATGTGGTATCATGTGTTTATTGCCTAAATTTTATTATGAATTATACTTTGATTATCCCATGAATATGTGATTGGTGCTATGAGTATTGAAATCGACGTTACGAGCAAGTTCGACAGAAATCTGGTATCGAAGAATCCTGTTTGAACCTTAGGAATAGATTAGGATACAAGTGACATGTCACTAGGAACTATGTGGTCTGAACTCATTGAGTTGTGGTCTGAGTTCATGATATAGGTGACATGTGAACTCATTAAGTTGTGGTTTGAGTTCATGATGTATGTGGCACATATTTTGGTGTCTGGGTACTGGTCTTGTATATTCTACCGATGGTTGGGTAGTCCGGCATGTGTTACGGATACCTGACAGCCTATCTGAGCAGATTCGTAAGTAGCTCGAAAGCGAGCAACATGTGATATGTGATCTGAGGTAGCATTTGCTACATATGAGGCACTTAGGTGCGAGATTCCATTGTATCTGATAGTATTACGAGTGTTCAATGGGTAGTTTTAAGGGAAGTTCAATGAGTAATCATGATGAATACATCAAAAACGAGAAAGTAAGTTATTATGTGCAATTGGGCACAGGTATGTGCATCGAACTCATGAGAATGTCATGAGATATGATGAACTTGTGGTGAGAATATGAATATATATATATATGAAGAATGAGTTTAAGAGATTTGATAAAATGTAAGATTATGTTCATTATGTTAAATGTATGATTAATACTTATTTAAGTTGTATTTTATTTGCATGTGAACTTACTAAGCTTTAATGCTTACCCCCTTTCCTTTCTCTTTCTTATAGTGTCGCCAAGCTAGCTCGGGGATTGGAAGACGCTGAAGACTCGATCACACTATCAATTGAATATTTGGTATAGCTAGTCTCATCATTTTGAGTATGGCATGTATAGGGACTTGTTCTTTTTGTTATGTGTCATATTGATTAGCCAAATGTGTTGACTCAAGAAACTATTGTGATTATTTAGCATATGGCCATGAGAGGTGGCTCATATTGATTATTTGAGTTGTAAACCTAATTATTGGTGCATGCATGCAAATGTGCTTATACTTTAATGTGGTTATGGTTGCTTATGGTTAATGAATGTGATGGATGGCATATTGTTTGGTGTATGAAATATGATTAATGTGTATGTCAATAAAGATGATGCAAGTGGGTAACTTAAAAGTAGATTAGTAAAAATGATAGATAAATATGAAATTGGTGTGGAATGCCATATAAAAGCATGATAGTTTGAATAAGTGATATGTTGGCATTACCAAGTCATAATTTTAACCAAGAATGTGAATGCTTGAGTAGCCAAATGTGCCATGTTGCATGCCATGAAGTGAGTATAAGTATGTGAGTGTTTGAGGGTGGAAATTGGCTTGGAAAATAGCCTAGAAATTGTCCACATGGTTAGACACACGGGCATGTGTCTTGGCCGTGTGTGACACACAATCTGCCCCATGGGCGTGTGATCCGACCGTGTGTCCCCTGCACCCTAATAATGCAAAACAGATTGCCCAGTGGTAAACACATAGGCAGAGACATGGCCGTGTGTCTCAACCGTGTGAAGGACATGGCTTTAGATAAGGGCATGTGCCCAGGCCGTGAAAAGTCTGCACTTGATTTTTGGAATTTAATTCGCCACACGGCCTAAGCACACGGGTGTATGACTTCGCCATGTGACCTTATTTAGTTGATGATGTCATAGTCAGAGAGTTACACAGGCTGAGGACACGGGCGTGACCCAAGCCACACGGGTGTGTGTAACCACATGGCCTACCCACACGAGCGTGTGTCTCTCTAAAGTATGAAAATTTTCTAAGTTTTCCCATTATTTTCAAAGTTCTCAGCTTAGTCCCAAACTATCCCCGATGTATTTGTTGGGCCTTGTAGGCCCATATAAGGGACAATTTGCACATGTATGAATAAATTTGTTTTGAACGAAAATTTTATGGCCTGGTTTTATATGATTGGTTACGTTTAAGTCCGGTAACGCCTCGAACCCTATCCCGGCTTTGGAAATGAGTAAGGGGTGTTACATAACTAATTATCCAATTAATAAAAATTATCAAATCAAAATTCACTATTTCAATATACTTGACTTGTAAATAATAAATAATAATATTTATTTACTTACTCGATGAAATTGTGGTCTCGAAACCACTATTTTTGACATCATTGAAAAATGAGTTGTTACAACTCTCCCCTATTAGGAAATTTCATCTTTGAAATTTCTCACTTGAGAATAAGTTCGGGTATTGAAATCTCATTGATTAATTTGTTTCCCAAATAGCTTCATCAATACTGTATCAATGCCAAAAAATTTTCAATAACGATACTCATTTAATCTGTAGTTCTTTTATCCCTAATGTGAGAATTTTTAACTTGCTCCCTGTTTGGAAGTCAAAACGTTATTGTCCAATTCATCATGTATGGCACGACTAAAATCATTACACGCTACGTTAAGTCCTAAAATTGACTAAATCGTAGATCTAATACCACTAAATGTAACATGCCATACCTAGTCCAATCATCGAACCTAAGCTACAGTATGTTACAACAGTGAACGAAAACATTCACATGAAAATTAAACAATATTATTCTTTAAATCAATATATACAAATTAAGTCTATGTTAAACATGTATAACAAACAAAATCAAGTCTCAATTGAGCTTAGAAAGCTATTAAACTGACCCAAAATCAATTCAAGACTATTTTGAAACTTTTACAAAAAGAATGGTAAAAATGCAAAACAGGGATCATTGGCACCAACATATATTCAAACTCAACAATGCCAAAACACAAGCACTTACTAATTCATATGCATAACATCATTCAAAAATTTTCATTTCTTTTAAGCTTCAAAGTACAAAATTTGAAATCAAACCAAATGTCACATACCAAAACTATACCCTCACTTAAACATCCTATGTATATGCCATAAGTAACCAAGTTCAAAACATCAAAAGTCTACTAAACTGAGAGACAGTAGATGTGTGCTACTTGCTGATCCGATCGACACATCTAGACATCTAAAGTCTATAGAAAAGTAGTAACACGAGTAAGTATTTAAAATACTTAGTAAAAGTGTATACAATATAAACATTTACTTACCTCAATTTCTTATCACATACAAAATCATTATGTGATATAAATATACCTATCAAGAATTCAAACAACATTATTAACATATAAGGTGTTGAGCCTAAACACATATATAATCTCATTTGTTCACATTTTTCTTTTCAAAACCAAATTATATCTTATTTCCAAATCATATATATTACTTTACCAACATTTAATGGCATATCATCACATTTTCATTCACAATATTACCCGATGAAACTTCGTAAAAGAACTTTGTACACAGGTGAAAGTAATAGTTTTTGGTTACCCATTTAGGTTAAACCTACACAAATCGAATAATAGTGTTTGGTCACCCATTGGGGTTGAACCTACATAAATAAAATAATAGTGTCTGGTCACTCGTTAGGGTTGAACCTACACAACAAATAGTCTGGCAAGGGCTTAATATACATGTATTCTCATTTCTGCAACACATGCTAGAGCTCAGAACCTGGGGGCAATAACTCGTAACCTCGTATACAATACTTTTACTAATTTCATCAGGGTTTAATCTCACATTATACCATTTCACAACGATCCATTTCAATCTGATTCAATTCTCAATTTAGGTACTAATTCATTTCCAATTCAAGATATCAATAAAACATTAAGGAACATACAGATGAAACTCAACAATAATTTAAACATATTTATATTGTATGAACTTACTAGGGCTAACAGCAAAAGCAAAAGTGTCAGGAACTAGTTAGTAAATATCATTTTTTCCTCGACTATCTATCGTCTTGTTCAAATTTTAATCTATGATATAAATTTATTTCAATTTAAACACTCAAATAACATATAACAACTTGTTATAAATATATGTAATGTAATGCCCCGTACCCGAGACCGTTGCCGGTGTCGAACACGAGGTGTTAACGGAGTTAATTCATTACTTAAACAGCTCATACAATTCATTTTAAAATTTCCAGACAAGCTGGCTAACTGCATCACAGTCGCTTTAAAAATCATATCTCGAGTTCCAAAACTCGAAATCCAATTCCGTAAATTTTTCATGAAACTAGACTCATATATCTATCTAGTAATTTTTTTCTAGAATTTTTGGTCGGGCAAATTAGTGCATTTTATTAGTTAAATTCTCCCCTATTTCAGGGTTCGACTACTCTGACCTCTGTGTATTACGAATCAGATATCTCCCTGTACAGAGTTTCAATGACTATGTCATTTGTCTCTAATCAAACTAGACTCAATAATGAATCTGTACATATAAATCATGACTTCTAATTATCTTTTTAAAATTTATGGTGAATTTCCAAAGTCAGAATATGGGATCCAGAAATTGCTCTGGCCCTGTTTCACAAGAATTTAAACATCTCATAAAATATAGCTCATATACCTATTTCGCTTCTTCCATATGAAAATAGACTCATCAAGGTTCGATACCATAACTTATTCATTATCTAATTCCATTTCTAATATTTTTAGTGATTTTTCAAATTCACGTCACTACTGCTATCTGAATCTATTTTATGGTAAATTTTACCTATTTCATGGTTTCCATGGATTAGCTAGTAATTTGACATACATAACACCAAATATGATCATGATTAGCCATTCCAATGGCTAATCATTACCAAGCATTTCCATACCACTCAATAACCATATCATAAGACCATATATACAAAATGATTATAATGCTATACATGCCATACTCAAAATATGCAAGCCATTATGCCAAGATGGTATACGGATAGTGTGAGCATGCCTCCGATTGTTCCCGTTTTCCGAGCTGGCTTGTCAACACTACAAGGAATGAAAAGGAGGAAGTAAGCATAAATGCTTAGTAAATTCACATGCAAATAGCAAGTAACATAACCATATAAGCAAACATAAAACATCATTTGCATAATCATCACCAAGACATTCATATCACATTTTCATTTATCATCTTACCATATTGTTGTTATATCGAGTTTTCAACCCGAGGGTTAAGTACATACCTGTTCAAAGTATCCATTTCACAACACTTACCAATACGTCCCTTTCATCTTGAGTATTCCTCCATTTGAGTTGAACTTTACCCGTTGAACACATCGGAATATAATTCGGATACATGGAAAGTATGCACATAAGTGCTACATATGTAATCAAGAAATCATGTAACCCGCCCCTAAGTGAACTCGGACTCAACTCAATGAGCTCGGGCATTCGCATCCATAAATGAACCCGGACTCAACTCAACGAGTTCGGATGCCTAGTTACATCTCACGAACTCGGACTCAACTCAACGAGTTCAGACATTTGCATCCATAATTGAACTCGGACTCAACTCAACGAGTTCGGATGCTCAACCATCCTAGTGACATGTCACTTATATCCTAATCTATTCCTAAGGTTCAAACAGGCTTTTTCCCTGGATCTCACATTTGCCGTCTTCTATGGAATATCGGAACCGATACTCGGTAGCAATTCATATTTATCAAGTAGTAAACATAATTTGCATATTACTCAACATTAACCACAAAGCATAATATTTCACGATAAAAAAAATTAGCATATCATCATATCATTTAAATAACATAAAACATTTAAAATAATAACTATGTTACAAACATTTACATATGAACTTACCTCGTATGTAAAATGGCTACTTTTACCATTTCGTCCACAACTTGGTATTTTCCCATTTTAGCCCGAATTTTAGTTTTCCTTGCTCTATCATTTAAAATATAGTCTAATTAGGACTCACATTATTCAAATTGACCCAAAATCATATTTTGGAAAAATTACAATTTTGCCCTAAACCTTTGCATATTTACACTTTTTCCCCAAAGCTCGTAAATTAAACTTCAGCCTATTTTCTTATGTTTTATGACATGCTGATCATTTTTCCTTCTATGGCAACATCAAATTCTCACCCTAACATGTACTTATGACTATTAGGTATTTTTACCGATTAAGCCCTTTTGCTAGTTTTCGCTTAAAACCGAGTAGCACAAGTTGTCTAACATAATTTAAAACCTCATATTCTATCATAAAACATAAAAATACAAAAATTTCACCTATGGGTATTTTTCCAAATATAAACCCTAGGTTAAATTATTGCTAGCATAAGCTTAATCGAGCTAGGGACTCCAAAAACGTAAAGAACTTGAAAAACGGGCTAGAATGGACTTACAATCGAGCTTGGAAGCTTGAAAACCCTAGCCATGGTTTCTCCTTGCTATATTCGGCCATGGGGTTGAAGATGAGCAAAATTGGCTTTTAATTTTGTATTTTAATTCATTTTACCCCTAAATGACCAAAATACCCTTACTACTAAACTTTCCAAAAATTCCATCCATGTCCAATTTTTTTCCAAAGACTTAGAAATTGGTAAAATTGCTATTTAAGACCTCCTAATTAATATTTCAAAACAATTTCATACTAGAAACTTCTACAATGCAAGTTTTGCAAATTATTCGATTTAGTCCCTAATTTCAATTTAAGCACTTTATGCATAAAATTTCTTCACTAAATTTTCACACAATCATGCAATCATATCATAACCTTAAAATAATCATAAAATAATTATTTCTATCTCGGATTTTGTGGTCACAAAACCACTATTCTGACTAGGCCCAAAATCAGGATATTACAACTCTCCCCCTCTTTAGGGATTTTCGTCCCCGAAAATCTTACCAGAAAAGTGGTCTTCACTTTTAATCTCATATTCGGTGCCGAAGAACTTGCACTTAGACTGTACCTCCAATACATCTCTTCAATTTCTCATATGATCTAAAAGCTTACAGTCTCAACTCTCAACTGTTCTTAAATTTTCAACCCTTCTCAGTTTCCCATGATATCATGACATAAAACCCGGATCTCAACATGATTTAATGGAGACCGGAATTCCAAGAAATCCAACAATCAAAGAGACCTGAAATTCCATGAATCTGATAAGTAGGAATTCATTCAATATAGATATGATTTATAGATCTCGCCAAACATTTAACAATAGGATACATCACATTTTCCTCTTTCCGCTATGGAAATAATTCTGATATGGCCTCAAGAATAATCCTTCTCATTTCCATCCCAATATCAACACTGACAAGGATAATTTTGATAGATCCCAATGCTCGGCTTTAACCTCTTTAACAACTCCGATTTTATGTAACATCGAATGCTCTAAACTATCACATTACCTCACTGTCTTGAAACACATCACAATTCATACAACAATTACATTCTTGAAAGTCGAAGTCTTTGCTCAATGTAGACTAGTCTAGTTCGACGCCTTGTTACCAATATTCTCATCTATCCGAACTCTGTCAACATGTAATAAACTTTTCAGCTTTCACAAGTGGAAACCTTATCATCCGTAGTGACTTAAACTAATATTCAACTCTTTCTAATAAATATACACTTCTCGTTCAAACTATTTACTCTTTTATCCGTACAAAATGAAATTCTATTATCGACTTGGGAAAAATAATCCGACATAATTGTCACATGAAATCTTTCAAATAAATAATTTACCATACCGAATGAAACTCGCTTTTATCACCTATGCCTTTCTTGATGTCAAATCCTTACGAAATTAGAAAAAATCCCAATACTAAAATCACCACATTACCAAGATCAAATTAGAAGTATAGTCATATTTGACATGATTATCACGAGTGAAGAACCCACTTGAACATGAGTCGTAATTGACAAATTATGGAACAAAGATAACAAGAAAACCGAATAAAGAAATCCAAGATAGAAACCGGAATAAAGAAATCCGAATAAAGAGATCCGGGATAAAGAAACCCAAGATACGATACTATGCCGGAGAATCGAAAACCAAACTCATAGAGAAAATACGGAATACCCGATAATTCTTCAAAGAAAGAAAGTCCAAGAAAACATCATTTAATCCCACTGAAATCAAATATAACAAGATCAATATATCTTCCCATACATATATATCAGATGAAGCATCAAGTAGAAGAAACAAAATCATAATATCATACGTATTCTCTCATCAATTCTTATCAGACAAAATGAAATAGAATACCCGATGAAATAGAGCAATATAAATTATAAACCGATCAGACTACCAATGCTTTCATCCAACACCGAATTAGAAGACATTCCCATATAACAAGAATTTCTTGAAGATCAATAGCCATAGAAATATTTCGAGAACGGGTAAACACATAGAACATCTCAAAAGAGATCGCTAAATCTGTCCGATCATAAGCTGTCACACTCAGATAGTTCACATTTCAAATATCATTTCCCAACTAGTTCTGCCATCACAAATTTCATATTAAACCATTCACCAAAGAAGGTCAGTTCTGAATAAATTTTTATTTACAGTTTCTCGACCTTTCACCTGAGTAATTCGATTTACCAAAGAGAATTTCCTTCTCCAACTGGGACAGTGCATAATTCCAATAATCTTTATATCAATCCGATACTTTACTGGCTCTGACTTTACTTATCAGCTCATTTTCAATCTCTGATCATACTTATAATTATTCTATCATTGAACTTTTTGGGTTCTCAACCGGAAACTTATTCAATATAAATCTCATGAAATTCCATTATAAGTACCACTTCGGTAAGGGGGAGGGGTTGTAGGACCTCTGACTCGACTTTCTTATAGATACACATATGACATAACTCCCATCATCGTAGCAACATCATCAAAATCATGTCATTCATTCAGGCAATGCAACATTCATGTTGGCTTACAGAAATTTTCCTATTGTCCATTTAGACAATATACTTATGCATACATTCTATGTTTTCTAGATAGCTTTACTTATCCATTCATTTAATTAAATTAATTCATGTTCATGACATCATATAAGGCCAAACAAACATAGATATTTGCATCACAATCACAACATTCATTTCGTGCATCATCATGTACATATCATTACAATCATATAATTCGGTCCAACAATTTAACATAGATAAGTTCATTCCATTATAATCCTTTATCTCATAAAATTATATATCATTAGCATTCATCAACATTAGACGTCCAAATCAAGACAAGGACATTTTCATTCGTATCATAATATTATGACTTTTATTCATACCTCTACTACTTTCTATTTATTCCATTCATCTTATCAAGTAAGCCACATACACTACATCATATGAGCATTAAGCAAATATGAATATTTATCACATATGTAACATAAACTTTTATTCATACTTTTCTGAATCGAGACTTATCATAATCATAATTTTACTCAAATACCTTCACATAACATTGAACATGCTCGGCGTAGCTCGGTTGGAGAGTACCCTGTCTAAATAAGACGGTACTCATACGCGTCGGAAGACATCACACTATCACAGATCAGTGGCATGTATAGCTAAACTTTTACACATGCTAGGTTAGTCCAAGAACTGACTAAACCTACTCTGATACCACCAAATGTAATACCCCGTACCCGAGACCGTTTTCAAAGTCAAACACGAGGTGTTAACGGACTTAATTCATTACTTAAACAGCTCATACAATTCATTTTAAAATTTCCAGACAAGCTGGCTAACTGCATCACAGTCTCTTTAAAAATCATATCTCGAGTTTCGAAACTCGAAATCCAATTCCGTAAAATTTTCATGAAACTAGACTCATATATATATCTAGTAATATTTTTCTAGAATTTTTGGTCAGGCCAATTAGTACATTTTATTAGTTAAAGTCCCCCCTATTTTAGGGTTCGACTACTCTGACCTCTGTGTATTACGAATCAGATATCTCCCTGTACATAGTTTTAATAACTATGCCGTTTGTCTCTAATAAAACAAGACTCAATAATGAATCTGTACATATAAAGCATGACTTCTAATTATCTTTTTAAAGTTTATGGTGAATTTCAAAAGTCAGAACAGGGGATCTAGAAATCTCTCTGGACCTGTTTCATAAAAATTTAAACATCTCATAAAATATAACTCATATACCTGTTTCGCTTCTTCCATATGAAAATAGACTCATCAAGCTTCGATACCATAACTTATTCATTATTTAATTCCATTTCTACTATTTTTAGTGATTTTTCAAATTCACATCACTACTGCTGTCTGAATCTATTTTATGGTAAATTTTACCTATTTCATGGTTTCCATGGATTAGCTAGTAATTTGACATGCATAACACCAAATATGATCATGATTAGCCATTCCAATGGCTAATCATTACCAAGCATTTCCATACCACTCAATAACCATATCATAAGACCATATATACAAAATGATTATAATGCTATACATGCCATACTCAAAATATGCAAGCCATTATGCCAAGATGGTATACGGATAGTGTGAGCATGCCTCCGATCGTTCCGTTTTGAGTGGCTTGTCAACACTACAAGGAATGAAAAGGAGGAAGTAAGCATAAATGCTTAGTAAGTTCACATGCAAATAGAAAGTAACATAACCATATAAGCAAACATAAAACATCATTTGCATAATCATCACCAAGACATTCATATCACATTTTCATTTATCATCTTACCATATTGTTGTTATATCGAGTTTTCAACCCGAGGGTTAAGTACATACCTGTTCAAAGTATCCATTTCACAACACTTACCAATATGTCCCTTTCATCTTGAGTATTCCTCCATTTGAGTTGAACTTTACCCGTTGAACACATCGGAATATAATTCGGATACATGGAAAGTTTACACATAAGTGCTACATATATAATCAAGAAATCATGTAACCCGCCCCTAAGTGAACTCGGACTCAACTCAACGAGCTCGGGTGTTCGCATCCATAAATGAACTCGAACTCAACTCAACGAGTTCGGATGCCTAGTTACATCTCACGAACTCGGACTCAACTCAACGAGTTCGGACATTTGCATCCATAAGTGAACTCGGACTCAACTCAACGAGTTCGGATGCTCAACCATCCTAGTGACATGTCACTTGTATCCTAATCTATTCCTAAGGTTCAAACAGGCTTTTTCCCTCGATCTCACATTTGCCGTCTTCCATGGAATATCGGAACCGATACTCGATAACAATTCATATTTATCAAGCAGTAAACATAATTTGCATATTACTCAACATTAACCACAAAGCATAATATTTCACGATAAAAAAAAATCAGCATATCATCATATAATTTAAATAACATAAAAACATTTAAAATAATAACTATGTTACCAACATTTACATATGAACTTACCTCGTATGCGAAAATGGCTACTTTTACCATTTCGTCCACAACTTGGTATTTTCCCCATTTTAGCCCGAATTTTAGTTTTCCTTGCTCTATCATTTAAAATATAGTCTAATTAGGACTGACATTATTCAAATTGACCCAAAATCATATTTTGGAAAAATTACAATTTTGCCCCTAAACTTTTGCATATTTACACTTTTTCCCCAAAGCTCGTAAATTAAACTTCAGCCTATTTTCTTATGTTTTATGACATGCTGATCATTTTTCCCTTCTATGGCAACATCAAATTCTCACCCTAACATGTACTTATGACTATTAGGTATTTTTACCGATTAAGCCCTTTTGCTAGTTTTCGCTTAAAACCGAGTAGCACAAGTTGTCTAACATAATTTAAAACCTCATATTCTATCATAAAACATAAAAAAAATAGACAAATTTCACCTATGGGTATTTTTCCAAATATAAACCCTAGGTTAAATTATTGCTAGCATAAGCTTAATCGAGCTACCAGGACTCCAAAAATGTAAAGAACTTGAAAAACGGGGCTAGAATGGACTTACAATCGAGCTTAGAAGCTTAAAAAACCCTAGCCATGGTTTCTCCTTGCTATATTCGGCCATGGGGTTGAAGATGAGCAAAATTGGCTTTTAATTTTGTATTTTAATTCATTTTACCCCTAAATGACCAAAATGCCCTTACTACTATGTGACAGCCCAAAATTGACCCTAGTCGGGATGTGGTTTCGGGACCACAAAACCGAGGCATAAAAATAATTTAAAATTTATTTTGATGCCTATGATATGTGTTAAATTGTGTGTAACATTTTTGATGATTTGATTTAGTGTTATAAATGTGAATTTCACTAGAAAGGGCCTAGTAGTAAACTTTGAAAGTATGATGGGAAGATGTGGGATGACTAGTTGATCATGCATGCAAAAATAAGGGATTTGCATGTCAAATTTCCCCAAAAGGCATAGTGGCCGGCCAAGGTAGGTGTTGATAGGCAAGGGAAACATGTTTCCAACATGTTTGGTTAGTGAGTTATGTATGAAGAAATAAAATAAGAATTAGCATTAAAGAAATGAACAAAAAAAAGATGAGCATGGATGCCCCCTTGCCGTGAGTTGTAGAGAAAGAAAGAAAAAATTTTGTTCATCCATTTTCACTTCTTTGGCCGAAAATACTAAGGAAAAAGGGAGGATTTTTGCTCCATTTTTGGTTTAGAAGAGATCTAGAAGGAGATTTGGCTATACTTGCATCAAGATTAAGGTATGTATGAGGTTGTGTCATGAGATTCATGCATGTTTTAGTTTCTAACTTGATGTTCATGCTAGCCATGGTTCAAATCCTTGTTATGCCATAGAAATGGTATTTGGCCAAGGTTGATATTGTGTTGAAGCCATTGCATGCTAAATGTGAAGCTTGCTAATGATGCATGTAATGATGGATTGACTACTCTTGAAATTTCTTTTTAGTATTCTTGAGTAGGGCATTGAGTCCTTTGTTTAACCATGACCAAAAATTTAAAAGGAGTATGGTGTGTGAGGTATTCGGCCATGGCATGCTCATGAGCATGGTTTATGTTTCTTGCATGTTAGTTAAAATTTGTGTTTTGGATGGTTATGAACACCTTGAAATTGGCCTTGCACCTATATGTGTATATATGTTTGCACATGATGATTTGGTTATGAAGTAAATGATAAATATGTTTGTTTAAAGAAGAAATGGTTGAAGAATGTTTGTGAAACTTGCATGTATATTCGGCCTAGTACTTATATGGTGTGAAAATCTCAAATTTATTGTTGATTTGTGCAAGTATGACTAAGTATAATCGGCCATATGAGTGCTTGATGCTATGTTATAATTATTGAGCTTAAGTATGTGGATGTAAGTGTGTGCGGCCTTATAAGGGCTAAGTACCTTGGATTCCCCTTTTGATATTCAAAACGATTAAATCAATTTATTTGTTAACATTAAGCTCAAGAGCAAAGGGGAACTAGCTCCAATAAAGGAAAAGAAAAGGTGATTGAATAGCCATTGGAAGCGCTCGATAATCTCCAAGGTAAGTTTTCGAGTATCGAAACTTAGATTTTGATTCGATTGAACGAAGTAATAAGCAATCAAAATTGTGCCCTTGTATGTGGCCATTGAGCCGAAATGATATTCTTGATTAAGTAAATTGTGCATAAAAGTTTGTTATGAAATTGAAACAAAGATGTGTATGAATGTGCGAATTGTGATATCCGGGCTAAGCCCGAAGGCAATTGTGCAAGTTGTGATATCCGGGCTAAGCCCGAAGGCAATGGTGCGAGCTATGATATCCGGGCTAAGCCCGAAGGCAATTGTGCGAGTTGTGATATCCGGGTTAAGTCCCGAAGGCATTTGTGCGGGTTACCATAACCGGGCTATGTCCCGAAGGCGTTTGAACGAGTAGCTATATCCGGTTAAACTCCGAAGGTATGTGATTTGAAAATTATAAGCTTGCTGGAAAATTTTCAGTTAATGCACTTGTGAAATTCCCAACAACAAGGTATGTGTTGTGTGTGCTTTGCACACTAGGAGTAAGTGCGTATGAATATTTGCTCCAATGATAAACGAGTTATCGGCCTTAACTAAGCCGTTATTTGTGTATGAATATAAGAGTTGGGATTGTGAAGTAAGCATGTCATTGAGAAATTGTGCATATGAATTATTGTTTAGCTACTTGAATGCTATGCTTTGGTTGTGTGTAAATTATGGCTCAAACTTACTAAGCATAAATTGCTTACTCCGTTCCTTTGTTTCTCTGTTTTATAGATTTTGCTCGTTAGCGATCGGATTCGGGATCATTAAAGTGAAGTCATCCACACTATCAAACCCCTTTTGGTACTCTTTTGGTTGAACTTTGGATATGGCATGTATAGGACTACCCTCGATTGTTTTAAGTTCTTTGTGATGTATATGTGTACGGCCATGCGAAAATGGTTCGTAAAAGTGGAGGATGGAATTTGACCATTTGTGCTTTGTAATTATATTTGGTTTCATGATGTGATTATGGTTTGGAATGAGAGTGTTGGTCACATGATCAGCCATTGGAATGGCTAAATATGATCATATGTGGACCTATGTATGTCAAAATTTTAGTTGGCCCATGGAAACCACAAGATAGGTAAAGTTTACCTTGAAAATAGATGCTGGCAGCAGCAGTGGTGAGGATTTGAAAAATCGCCAAAATTTGTAGGATTGGTATTAAATAGTGAATAAGTTATGTAAACGAACCTTGACGAGTCTATTTTCATATGAAAGTAACGAAATGATCATATGAACAGTATACCGAGAGATATTAAAGTTCTCGTGAGACAGGGCTAGGACGGTTTCTGGGTCCCCTGTCGCGACTTTGAAAATTTACTATAAATTATAAAGAAAGAATTAGAAGTCATGCTTTATATGTGCAGATTCCATTTTGAGTCTAGTTTCATTAGAAACAAACGAGACCAGTATTAAAGCCCTGTACAGAGAGATATTCAAGTTGTAATGCGCGAAGGTCAGTGTAGTCGACCCCTGTAACATGGGTGACTTTAACTAATAAACTGTACCAATTGGCCCGACCAAAAATTCTAGAAATAAATCCATGGATGGATATATGAGTCTAAATTCAGGGAAAATTTACGGAATCAGTTTCCGAGTTTTGAAACTCGAGATACGATTTTTAAGGCGACAGTGACGCAGTTTTCCAGCCTGTCTGGAAAGGCCAAATTGGTCGGCACTTTAAGAGGATTTGTCTCGTTAACACCTCGTGTCCGACACCGGCGATGGTCTCGGGTTCGGGGTGTTACATACTAAACTTTCCAAAAATTCCATCCATGTCCAATTTTTGTCCATAGACTTAGAAATTGGTAAAATTGCTATTTAAGACCTCCTAATTAATATTTCAAAACAATTTCATACTAGAAACTTCTACAATGCAAGTTTTGCAAATTATTCGATTTAGTCCCTAATTTCAATTTAAGCACTTTATGCATAAAATTTCTTCACTAAATTTTCACACAATCATGCAATCATATCATAGACCTTAAAATAATCATAAAATAATTATTTCTATTTCGAATTTTGTGGTCACGAAACCACTATTCCGACTAGGCCCAAAATCAGGATATTACATGTAAGCTCAATGTCATCTTTCATTTATTTCTTCAAATTTTACGTTTTATTTAATATAGTCCCTAAAATCAAACTTATCATAACTTCCAATTTTGGACTCCAAATTTTAAACCAACTTCAAATATATCCAATTACAGCCTCCTATTATAAAAAATTATAGAAATTACATGCCAGTTTCAAGATATTAACAATTTATTCCTTATATTCAAAACAAACAAAAAAAAAATTTATAGAATAGTCCTATTTTCCATCAAAGCTTCAAACTCTACCATAAACATTCAAAACTTTAATCATCAATGGAAAATTTAGAAATCTTTAACAATTTTGAAAACGGAGATATGGGTTACCTGGGTATAGTTGCAACAATCTCAAAAACATAAAAATTACAAGAAACGGACTTGATTTGACTTACCAATCGATGAGTTTAAAAAGATGATGATAAAATGTCATCTTTCTTTTTCTTTAATTAACTTATATAGCTTAGTAAAATTGTAAATATTACTAATTAAACTTTAATCAATCTATTACTAATTAAACTTTAAACATGATTAGCAAAATTGGTGGGATACAATTGGCATCCACCACTTCTTAGACTTATACAAAAGGTCGAATTGCTCAATTGGTTCTTTAATGAATTATCAAGCTTTATTTCAATTAAACCTTAATTAATTAGGGCCTAATAGTAATTAACCCAAAAGTTAATGATATTTAATGACATCCACCACTTCTTAGACTTTTGAAAATGGTCTATTCACCATTTTGACCTCTTAGCTATTTAAAATCTATAGCGATTAACTTTTATCACTTTTATAAATCAGTCCTTATACTTTAATTAACTATCCAATCACTAAAATTTCTGAACCAAAATTCAGTTCACCTATAATATGACTCTGTAAATATTTTTATTTACAACCTAAAATTATGGAAATGAGGTCTTAATATCTCATATTTCAAAACTACTTGACTTTAGGATTAAACCACTTGTACTTAACTAATTATTCAATTAATAAAAATTATCACATCAAAATGAACTATTTCAATATACTTGAATCGTAAATAATAAATAATAATAAGTATTGACTTACTCGCTGAAATTATGGTCCCAAAATAATTGTTTCTAACACCATTGAAAAATGGGTTGTTACAATTAGAATGCTAGAAACTAGTTTAGAATGGAGCTTAGACTTAATTCCTAAGAATTGCCATTGAAGAGTTTTCAAAAAAAATTTTGATGTTTTGGGGTTAGTTTTAAGTTCTTAAGAGTGAATCTAATGTTAGATTTCATGTGCGGTAGGTTCTAGTTAAAGTTTCCAAAAGTGTACATTGAAGCAGGAAAGTGTGTCGCTTGATCGCATTGCATGTTTTTTGTTGGAATTTAGAGGTTTTAATTATTAATTCTGTTGTTCAAACTTGATTTTTTATTTTGAAGTTGATTTTTCAATGAAGGAACTGGTTGAATCGTCAAAGGCCAAGGGGAAGGAAAAGATTGTGGAAGCATAGCAGTTCTTTATTTGTGCTAGCTTAATTCAATTTCATAATATAGATTCGATTAAGTAACCTAGCTTAGGATTGGTTGGTGATGATATTTTTTGATTATATGCTTATTTATGAAGTATTTATTGTAACAACTCGCCCGACGTATATCATACAAATATTCTTTTGAGTATAATTGAGTAAGACAGAGTAGTATTAAGGTGAGTTATCAACTTAAGCTTTGGGTTGGCGTGTTTCATGAATTCTTTAGTACGCCATTATGAGGTTCGCCTTGGTGGAATTCACCATTGGGCAAACTCTAAGGTTTGACGAGCTCTTTATAAGACGATCCGTCAACCCTAAATATTTTGGGCGAACTTACTAGTTCGCAGAGTGGTAAGATCACCTTATATGGAAATGATAGTCGGTGAGCATCGTTAGAGTTTAGATCAGATCTACTTGGAATAGAACTATAGTATTGTAGATGACAAGTTAATATGTTTAGGTAACCGAATGACTTGTTTAGTTGGTTGCCTAAGTGTGCAAGTAATGATTTTCCACTTTGATTAGTGGTAGTAGTTACATTTTGAATGAGTTAGATTTCAAATCCTATTAGGCAAGCTTAGTCTTTGAATTCAAGGTCAATAGTGGGGTCTTAGACCTTTCCACTAAGCTTATTTCCGCTGTCTATACTATAAACGGGTGTCTATAACCAACATGTTTTTGTAACACCCCGAACCCGAGACCATCGCCGGTGTCGGACACGAGGGGTTAGCAAGCCAAGTTCACTTGTTTTGCCCATCCATTTGACATTTCCAGTTAGGCTGGAAAAACTGCGTCACTGTCACCTTAAAAATCATATCTCGAGTTTCAAAACTCGGAAACTGGTTTCGTAAATTTTCCCTGAATTTAGACTCATATATCCATCCATGGATTTATTTCTATAATTTTTGGTCAGGCCAATTGGTACAGTTTATTAGTTAAAGTCACCCATGTTACAGGGATCGACTGCTCTGATCTTCGCGCGGTATAACTTGAATATCTCTCTGTACAGGGCTTTAATGCTGGTTCCGTTTGTTTCTAATGAAACTAGACTAAAAATGGAATCTGTACATATAAGGTATGTCTCCTAATTATTTCTGGATAATTTATAGTAAATTTTTAAAGTTGCGACAGGGAACACAGAAACCGTTCTGGCCCTGTCTCACAATAGCTTTAATATCTCTTAACATGTAACTCCTATGACCATTTCGTTTCTTCCATATGAAAATAGACTCATCAAGGTTTATTTACATAGCTTATTCACTATTTAATTCCAATCCTACGAATTTTGGTGATTTTCACATTCACGTCACTGCAGCTGGCAGCATCTGTTTTTTTAGGTAGGTCTTACCTATTTGGTAGTCTCCATGAACCAACTAGTCTTGCCATACATAGGTTCATATATGATCATTTTAACCATGCCAATGGCTGATCATGTGACCAACATTCCCATTTCAAGCCATAGCCACATCATGACACCAAATATATATACATACAAACCACAATTAGTCTAAGTCGATACTTCACTTTTACGAGCCATTTTCGCATGGCCGTACATATATACATCACAACATATTTAACCAACAAGGGTAGTCCTATACATGCCATTTCAAGTTCAACCAAGAATTTATACCAAAATGGGGGCTTGATAGTGTGGATGACTTGACTTCAACGATCCCGAATCCGATTGCTATCGAGCGAAATCTAGAAAACCGAGAGCCAAAGCAACGGAGTAAGCATTTTATGCTTAGTAAGTCTCAAGGAATATAATCAACTCTAATTACAGCAATACATTCACATAGTCAAATGCATCATTTCATTAATACACATTCTTACTTCACACTTCATCATTATATACTTTCACAAAGTATCAATCAATTCAATAACTGAAATTCATTAGTCGATTGAGCGAATGTTGCTCAAACATGTCGACTTTCAATGCACATATAACGTACCTTATCCTTTGGGCCTTTCGAGTGTACTAATTGAATTCATTACAGCAACCAACACTCACCTCCATCCCAAGATTCTTGAATATAACCGGATATAATCACGTGCACAAATGCCTTGGTCTTAGCCGGATATAGCCACTAGCACAATTGCCTTGGTCTTAACCGGATATAATTTCAACATAATTGTCTTGAGGCTTAGCCGGATATCATTCAATTTCTCATGTACACATACATCAATAATCATTGGACATACATATTTCATTTTCGTTACTAAGGCTCAAACGCACATATATTCACAAGCATATTCGCCTTCGGGACTTAGCCCGGGTATCATTCAATTTCTCATACACACATAAATCAATAATCATACACATCCATACTTTATCTCACATAATTTAAGTAAGGTCACTTCTTGAGGACTTACCTCGGATGTCGAAGAACGGCTTTTTCGGCTATTCGATCACTTTTTCCTTCCCCTTGTCCAATTGTGGCCCTCTTAGCTCTTGAGCTAATTCAAAAAAATTCAATTTATTAAAACCTCATTGTGCTTGCTTATGGCCGAATATGACAAGGAGTTTAAATGGTCATATGGCCACTCTTTAGCTTGAATACACAATGGTCATGCACATTTTATACTACATCAAGCAATTCAATACAATTTATTTGAGCATCAAGGAAAAGCTAAGGCCTTCAATAGGCTACCCAAGGCCGAATATTCATGTACATGTTGAGGCCAATTATGCACTTAATACCTCACAAAAACAGCATGCATTTTACTAGTTAATGCTTTGCACATTGTATTAAAACTTATAATATAGCATCAAGCACTTATATGTGTGCTAGGCAATTGTGCTTGCAATTTCACAAGCATTCTTCAACATCTTCTTCTTTAAACCAATATATTCATCACTTACTTCATAGCCAAAACATCATGTGCAAACATATATATACAATATGAGCATGGTCAATTTCAAGGTGTCCATAGCCATCCAAAATACAAATTTTAACTAACATGCAAGAAGTATGAACCATGCTCATGAATGCATCATGGCGAATATGACAATCATGCTCCTTTCAACTTCAATCATGGTTAAACACAAAAGAAAACTCAAAATCTTACTCAAGAGTAGACAATCCATCATTGCATGCATCATCATCAAGCTTCACACTTAGCATGCAATGGCTTTATCACCATAACAACTTTGGCCAAATACCATTTCCATGGCATAACAAGGATTTGAGCCATGGCTAACATGCACATCAAGTTAGCAACCAAACCATGCATGAAACTCCCAATACAACCTCATACATACCTTAATCTTGATGCAAACTTAGCCAAATCTCCTTCTAGATCTCTTCCAACCCAAGCATGAAGCAAAAAAATCCTCCTCTTTTCCCTTAGTATTTTCGCCAAGAAGATGAGAAAGGATGAACAAATTTTTCTTTTCTTTCTTTAGGACATTCGCCAAGCCTATGGAGAAGGATGAACACTTTTTTTTTTTGTTTCTCATCCTACTAACACTAATTTTTTTCCATACTCTTATTTTATCATTTCTAACATCATCCATTAGTAAAACATGTTGGGAACATGTTTCCCTTGCCCATAATTTGTCATGGCCGCCATCCACCTTAGGGAATGGGATAATTGACATGCAACTCCATTTATTTCACTTCATGCATTATTAGGCCACTTAAAAATACACCTATCACATTTTCAAGTCCTAGCACATGGGTCCTTTCTTATAAATTTGCACCTAATTAATAAAAATCGAGACACGAAATATTTACGCATACCAATTCCACATACAATAAGCACGGAATATAACACTTAATTATTCTTGTGACTCGGTTTCGTGGTCCCGAAACCACTCTCCGACTAGGGTCACGTTAGGGGTGTCACAACTCTCCCCCACTTAAGAGATTTTCGTCCCCGAAAATCTTACTGTAACACCCCGAACCCGTGACCGTCGCCGGTGTCGGACACGAGGGGTTAATGGGCCAAATCTTCTCAAGGTACCAACCAATTTGGCATTTCCAGACAGGCTGGAAAACTGCGTCACTGTCGCCATAAAAATCATATCTCGAGTTTCAAAACTCAGAAACTGGTTTCGTAAATTTTTCCTGAATTTAGACTCATATATCTATCCATGGATTTATTTCTAGAATTTTTGGTTGGGCCAATTGGTACAGTTTATTAGTTAAAGTCACCAATGTTACAGAAGTCGACTACACTGACCTTCGCGCGTTAAAACTTGAATATCTCTCTGTACAGGGCTTTAATACTGGTGCCGTTTGTTTCTAATGAAACTAGACTCAAAATGGAATCTGCAAATATAAGACATGACTTCTAATTCTTTCTGGATAATTTATAGTAAATTTTCAAAGTCACGACAGGGGACCCAGAAACCGTTCTGGCCCTGTCTCACGAGAACTTTAATATCTCTCAATATACTGCTCATATGGTCGTTTCATTCCATCCATATTAAACTAGATTCATCAAGGTTCAATTTCATAATTTATTCACTATTTAATTCTACTTCTACTATTTTTAGTGATTTTCAATCTCACCTCACTGCTGCTGTCCGCAACAGTTACTGCAGAGACTATGCCAATTTCATGAATCTTTCCTTGGCCTTAATCATCCATCAAACATGACACAAATTATGGCCACCTTATCAAAATTAAAGTTTCTAAGACTCGTGGCTATAGGTTCTAGCATCCCACTCGACGACCACATAGGCCATTTCACATGGCTTAAAGTTTACAACCCACAGTTCAACAAAATATAATAGCCTATACATGCCAAATGTTCTTCAACAACGAAGACAATACCAAAATATTTCAGCGGTGTGATGACTTCAACGACGGTTCGAGCACGCAACAATACGAGTCCAAGAGACCTAAAATGGGTGACAAGAAAACACGAGTGAGTTTATAACTCAGTAAGTCATAAGCACTTTACAATTATCCATTAGCTAAATTCATCACAAAGTGAAACAATGAAACAAGGCTAGGTACTTCATCCATATCGAACTATACCATAATTCCTCGGACCTTTCGGTTCAATCTCATACCAAGCCATACATCCACATTTCATATTTATACGATAAGATATTTGAGGCATTTTCACACACTAACTCATTTTCACCACAATCACACAATTGCAATCATCACATAGATTTAAAGCTTACCAAGCTCAACCCCGAGCATGAACATATTGCCTATTCGTCATGAGCTCAAGGTACTTACCCGATTCGCTGTCGGGATTAACTCGATAATGTCGCACACTCAGTGCCAATTGTAATACAAGAGCATATAGTGAATCCGCACACTTAGTGCTATATATTTTCAGCTCGCACACTTAGTGCTATAGAATCAAACTCGCACACTTAGTGCTGTACAATTTTAAACCCGCACACTTAGTGCCAATCTTGTCACCGTGTCCATTTATACCCGCACACTTAGTGCCGTGACCAATACCTTATGCATTTTGCTGCCTTTATACATTCAACAATGGCATCATTCCATACACATACATTTTCATTTACACATCAATTCATTAAACACAATTGCATATATATTATGATCATTTAAATCAATACCAAATATATGCTTAATGACTTACCTCGGATGTTGTCGCACGTTTTCAATGGCTATTCAATTACTTTGTCTTTCCCTTGTCCAACTTTGATCCTTTGAGTTCTTGAGCTAGTTCACACAAATTTAACTTATTAAAACCTCATTATGCTAGCTTATGGCGAATATGACAAGGAGTTTAAATGGTCATATGGCCACCCTTTTGCTTGGATACACATTGGTCATGCACATTTTATATTACATCAAGCAATTCAATACAATTCATTCAAGCATCAAGGAAAAGCTAAGGCCCTCAATAGGCTACCTAAGGCCGAATATACACATCAACATATGTATTCGTTCATGTGGCGAACATACACATTCATGTTAAGGCCGATTTCCACACTTGATACATTCAACAAGTAAGGTCGCTTGTATCGACTTAACACCAATTTGATTCAAGTTCACAACTAGGCTAGTATGCATATATACACTAGTAAATCAAACACTAACATTTGTACTTCACCTTACTAGCACTTCTCATTCAAATGACATGAACAACGAACATAGTTTCCTTTTATTCCCTACCATGGCCAAATGCCATACAACACCATACCATGCATCATTACAAGCTTTACCTTTAGCATGCAAATAACATCCACAAATCCACCTTAGTTGAACCTTAACTCATCTTCATGCCTCACCACCACAACATCAAACATCAAACATCAATGATACCAAGAAGACAACACCCATGGCGAATATCATCCCCATTTCATGGTAAAGGTTTAGACCATGGGTTAGGTGGAACTCAAACTATCAACTAAAAACATGCATAAATCTCATGGATAACATCAACATACCTTAGTCTAGCAAACTCCCATGGCTGATTTTCTCAAGCTTCCCCTTTCTTCTTAGTACATTCGGCCAAGCAAGGAGAAAATGAGAGAATGAACATTTTTTTTCTTTCTTTCTTTGTTTTTGTTTCTCTCATGTACTGCAAGGGGGGAAAGCATCCACACTCTTTTTTTTTGTTATCATCATTTTCTTTTTCCATTTCTTTAATGCTAACTTTCTTAATTTATTGTTTCCTACATGCATCACTAGTCTAACATGTTGGAGACATGTTTCCACCCATAGTATGGCCGGCCATCATGCTTCATTTTGGCTAATTTGACATGTAAGGACAACACTTTCCCACATGTATTAATAGGCCACCTTACATTTGCCTAGCACATTTCTAAATTTTCTCACATAAGTCCTATTTGATAAAAATTCACTTACAATTAACAAAATCCAAACATGAAATTTTCACACATGCATATATACATATAATGAGCATCAATTATGATGGTTAATTATTATTATGACTCGGTTTAGTGGTCCCGAAACCACTTTTCGACTAGGGTCAATTTAGGGATGTCACACTTACCGGTAAATAGGTTCGGATATCGCTCTCTCATAGAGTTCTCGGTCTCCCAAGTAGCTTCTTCTATCCCGTGCTTGAGCCATAACACTTTCACTAGCGGAACCCGCTTGTTTATAACTCTTTCACTTCTCGTGATAGGATACGAATCGGTTCTTCCTCATAACTCATATTAGCTTGAATTTCAATTTCGATGGACTAATCACGTGCGATGGATCGGATCTATAGCGTCAAGCATCGAAACGTGGAAGACATCGTGAACCTTTTGAGTTCGGGGCAAAATCAAACGATATGCCCTTGGACCGACTCGCTCGATATCTCATATGGCCCAATGAACCTCGGGCTCAACTTGCCCTTACGGCCGAACACGAGTATCTTTTTCCAAGGCGATACCTTGAGAAACACTTTATCACCCACGATACTCGATATCCTTACGCTTCAGATCCGCGCACGACTTACGACGATCGGAGGCTATCTTGGACTTTCACTTGTTGACATATTAAACATCTCAAACAAAGTCGGAGATGTCTCGCTTCATACCATGCCACCAAAATCGGCGTTTCAAATCATTGTACATCTTCGTACTCCGGGTGGATTGCCATTCGGCTACAATGGGCTTCATTGAATTATCGAAATGAGTTCAATTCTTTGGCACACAGACGACTTTTGAACCTCAAACAATCGTCATCGTCGATTTGAAACTCCGAGTCCTTGTTCGAACACATGCAGCCCGTTTTGCAACCAACTCGTCGTCGACTTTTCGAGCTTCTCGAATTTGGTGTGTCAATAATGGTTTGGCTTTCAATTCAGCCACTAACACCTCGTCGGATCAGACGGACAAGTGCACATTCATCGCTCGTAAAGTGAATAACGATTTACAACTCAAGGCATCCGCAACCACATTCGCCTTTCGGGTGATAGTCAATGATCACTCATAATCCTTTAACAGCTCGAGCCAACGTCTTTGTCGCAGATTTAAGTCTCTTTGGGTCATCAAATATTTGAGACTTTTGTGATCCGAGTATACATGGCACCTTTCACCAAATAAGTAATGTCGCCAAATCTTTAAGGCGAATACGATGGCGGCCAATTCGAGATCATGAGTCGGATAATTTTCTCATGTGGCTTTAATTGCCTCGGCGATAGGCCATAACTCGACCTTCTTGCATTAATCATAACCTAACCCAAGTAGAGGCGTCGCTATAGATGACAAACTCTTTTGCGGACTCGGGTTGCACTAGAATTGGGGCTTCATCAAATAAGTTTTCAGTTGATCGAAACTTTTTGGCATTTCTCCGTCTATTCGAACTTAACATCCTTTTGGAGTAAGCCGTCATCGGCGTGGCTATCGTTGAGAAGCCTTTACAAATCGTCGGTAATAACCTAAGCAAGCCCCAAAAAGCTCGAACCTCATTAATATTTCTGGAGGCTTCCAATTAAGTATGGCTGAAATTTTATTGAATTCGACTCGAATACCCGTCTGCGAGATACCACATGACCCAAGAAGCTAACCTCTCTTAACCGAACTCACACTTGCTGAACTTAGCATATAATTACTTATCCTGTAAAATTTGCAGCACTAACCGCAAGTGTTCAAGCATGTTCGGTCTCATTTCTTGAATAGACCAAGATGTCATCAATGAACACGACTACTGAATCGATCCAAATATGGTCTAAAGATCCGATTCATTAAATCCATAAATCTGCGGGGGCATTAGTGAGCCCAAACGGCATCACTAGGAACTCATAGTGACCATATCTCGTTCTGAAGGCAGTCTTGGGTACGTCCGAATCTCGGATTCGCAATTGATAATAGCCCGATCTCAAATCTATTTTCGAGAATACCGAGGCTCCTTGAGTTGATCGAACAAGTCATCAATACGTGGCAATGGATATTTGTTCTTTATCGTCGCTTTATTAAGGCGACGATAGTCGATCACAACCGCATGGTTCCATCCTTCTTCTTCACGAACAATCTTGGCGCACCCAAGGCGAAAAACTCGGGCGAGCAAAACCTCTATCCACCAATTCTTGCAACGAGCTTTCAACTCCTTTAATTCGTTGGTGCCATACGATACGGAGCTATCGAAATTGAGTGGTACCGGTATCAATTCGATGCCAAATTCTATTTCCGAATAGGTGGTAAACCGGCAATTCTTGGGAAAACATCCGGTATTCACAAACCACGACGCAGATTCGGGTTTCTTTTCGATTCCTTGTCATCGAGCACGTCGCAAGGTACGCTTCGCACCCTTTTCTTACATATTTACGGGCCAACATCGGCGATATTACGGTGGCAACCCTTTAAGTCCGTAGACTCAACCGAATTATTTCATTATTCGCGCACCTCAAATCGATAGTCTTGCTCTTGCAATTTACAACCGCATCGTGCATGGTCAACCAATCCAAACCAAGAATAACGTCGAACTCATCGAACGGCAAAAGCATCAAGTCCGCGGAAAACAAGAACCTCGGAACACTAGGGGACTTTTCTTGCACACTTTGTTGACAAGCACGTAATGAACCAAGGGTTTGACACCGAATTACAAACTCGATGAGACTCAATGGGCAAAGTCTTCTTGGATGCTAAGGTTTCACATATATATGAATGAGTAGAACCGGGGTCAATCAAAGCAATCACATTTGTATTGAAAAGAGTGAAAGTACCGGTAATAACATCCGAGAGGCAGCATCCTCGCGTGCGCGTATGGCATAAGTCCTAGCAGAGCACGAGCCTCGGATCGATGGTAGCATCTCTAGATCCTCTCGACCGCCATTGACATTGCCCATATTTCTAGGTGGCCTACCTCGGCGATGGTAGCACCGGGTTTGCACTCGACATACATTCATTCATGCATCCTCGGGCAATCCTTCATAAAGTGGTCGGCCGATCCACACTTATAGCGAGAGCGATCACGAAACCAACAGCTCCCGAATGCCATTTGCCACAATGTGGACACTCCGCCTCTCTCGGCGATCATTTCCACCACCGGCGATCGAGGTGACTCGTGCGGTCACGGGGTCGATCGCGTCCTCGTCTAGAAAAGCCCGAAACGCCTCTAGACGGCTCACATCATCTCGAAATCTCTTGATGCTTGTTGAAGAGACTTTCCGAGGACCTCTTTCGAATTCTCCGGTTCCCACATCAGCTTTTTGTTTCTCCTTTCTAAGCTCTTGACTTTACAAGCTCGCTCGACAAGTACTACGAACTCTCGTATCTCGAGGATGCCAACAAACATCCTTATATCATCATTCAGCCCATCCTCGAAGCGTTTTACATAATAGCCGGACGAAATGCATTCTCGCGCGTCTGGCTAAGCCTCACAAATTTTCGTTCATAGTCGATGGCGACATCGAACCTTGCTTAAGATCAAGGAATTCCCTCCGCTTTTGGTCGATGAATCTCGATGATATACTTTTTTGAACTTCGGTTTGAAAGAATTCCCAAGTCACTTGCTCTCTAGGCACCACAAGTCGAGTACTCCACCAATAGTAGGCGGACTCGCGTAGCAAGGAGATGGTACACTTTAAGCACTCATCGGGTGTCAGGATAGCTCATCAAGCACCGGATAGTGTTATCTAACCAAAATTCAGCTCGCTCGGCATCATCATCATCCGTAGCCTTAAATTCAGTGGCCCCATGTTTTGAATCCTATCGATTGGGGCTTACTTGACCTTATTTGGTCAGTCACGGAGGTATTGTAGGTCTTGGGGTTGCATTTGTCGGGAATGGAGGTTGTGGAACAGTAGTGTTAGTTCGAATGTATTGATTAAACCATTCGTTCATCACACTATAAAAGGCTTGCCTAGCCTCGTCATTAGGATTGCTGGCCATAGGTTGAGAGTCCGCCGGTGCTGTCCCTTGCGCGGGAGCAGGCGCCACACTCTCCACATCATCAGCTATCGCTCGGTTGGGATCGGGATCCATTGCTATAAACAAACACAAAGTCAAATTGTCAGAAATCACCACACTATCGATTCATCATTTAATGGCATGTATAGCTAGACCCCAAACACATCACGGTAGTCCTAGAATCGACTAAACCGTGGCTCTGATACCAATAAAATTGTAACACCCCGAACCCGAGACCATCGCCGGTGTCGGACACGAGGGGTTAGCAAGCCAAGTTCACTTGTTTTGCCCATCCATTTGACATTTCCAGTTAGGCTGGAAAAACTGCGTCACTGTCGCCTTAAAAATCATATCTCGAGTTTCAAAACTCGGAAACTGGTTTCGTAAATTTTCCCTGAATTTAGACTCATATATCCATCCATGGATTTATTTCTAGAATTTTTGGTCGGGCCAATTGGTACATTTTATTAGTTAAAGTCACCCATGTTACAGGGATCGACTGCTCTGACCTTCGCGCGGTATAACTTGAATATCTCTCTGTACAGGGCTTTAATGCTGGTTCCGTTTGTTTCTAATGAAACTAGACTCAAAATGGAATCTGTAAATATAAGGTATGTCTCCTAATTCTTTCTGGATAATTTATAGTAAATTTTTAAAGTTGCGACAGGGAACACAGAAACCGTTCTGGTCCTGTCTCACAATAGCTTTAATATCTCTTAACATGTAACTCCTATGACCATTTCGTTTCTTCCATATGAAAATAGACTCATCAAGGTTTATTTACATAGCTTATTCACTATTTAATTCCAATCCTACGAATTTTGGTGATTTTTCACATTCACGTCACTGCAGCTGGCAGCATCTGTTTTTTTTAGGTAGGTCTTACCTATTTGGTAGTCTCCATGAACCAACTAGTCTTGCCATACATAGGTTCATATATGATCATTTTAACCATGCCAATGGCTGATCATGTGACCAACATTCCCATTTCCAAGCCATAGCCACATCATGACACCAAATATATATACATACAAACCACAATTAGTCTAAGTCGATACTTCACTTTTACGAGCCATTTTCGTATGGCCGTACATATATACATCACAACATATTTAACCAACAAGGGGTAGTCCTATACATGCCATTTCAAGTTCAACCAAGAATTTATACCAAAATGGGGGCTTGATAGTGTGGATGACTTCGACTTCAACGATCCCGAATCCGATTGCTATCGAACGAAATCTAGAAAACTGAGAGCCAAAGCAACGGTTGTAAATGTGATTTTGTTTAATTATTATTAATGACCCATGACATTTTTGTAAATGTGATTCAAACATGTTGTGTGCAAGCAAATTTGATTATTTTGGTTTTGTTTAAGGTTATTTTGTAACCAACGTAGCATCATGCATACCATTGTCTTTTGAGTTAGGTGTAAGGTGTTATATTTAGGGTTTGCACCTCCTTTATTCAGTTGAACAAGATTGAAAAGTAACTTTCCTCCTAATTGATATGGTGTTCCTCATGACTTCTTCAAGTTATTCTATTGTTTTTAGAACTTTTTTGAAATTTTAGAAAAAAATTTGAGTCTGCAAAATCTTCCTTTCAGAGAACTTTTAGATTTCTAAACTTGTAAATGTGTAAAATGGTTTTGAGGTGACCTTTTATATGAAATATAAATTATTTATTTAAGTGATCTAGAATATTTAAACTCTTTTATTTATTATTTATCTCATCATAATTTAATTAATTAGAGATAAAATGATAATTTATTATTGTCATTTAATTGTGAAACAATTTGTGTAATAACATTAATATGTATAAAATATCAAAATAAAGCTTTGGTTGAGATGGCAAAAAAATTTGTAGATCTCGATGCCTTGCGTTCAAATATGAACATATGAAAATTTTATTATTATTTTTATTAAAATATTTAAAAACACCAAAAATATTTTTGTAAGTGTATAACTTATTTCCAAATATAAAAAGGTAATATACTAATTTCTCAATTAAGTTGGTGCTTGATTGATTTGTGATATCAATTTAGTCCGATATTTAAATAATAGTATGAATATATTCAAATCAATGGTAGTTTTAATAATATGTGATAAGCGGTCTTTTTAGGTATATGAGGTTTTTTAGGGTAAGTGGTATTTTTTATGTGGTGATATTTAAAAGAATGTTTTTTAGATAAAATATGTATTCTATAAAAAATTAAAATGTATTTTATTACATTATTTATTCCTTTATTAAAATTAATATTTTGAATCATTTTAGTGTTAGTGTCACTGGATCAAGTAAATTAAACTTAGTCAAAAGCATTTAAATATATCATGTTTATTATATTATTTTAATATTAGTTTATATATTATAATAAAATCTCTTTTAAATTTGGTGTCACAAATCAATTTGATATTAATTCAGTAAAAAATATTAAAAATAAATTTTAAGAAAATAATAAATATTATTATAATGATGTTTTCGCCTTTTCTTATTTTATATGAAATATAAAAATAAAACAACTAAAACATAAAATCTCTGGGAATCAAATCCGTAATTGGTATACATAATATTTTACTAATCCACCTATAATTTAATTATGAAATGAATAATTTATAAAAATATTTCCAGTCGTATTGAGTGTGATATAATTTAATATCTATTAAATATGTGGTGTTTATTTTATGATTTTGGCAGTCATGGCGAGCTTTATTCGAGTCTAATTGGGTGTGGACCTTGTAATTTCTTTCCGTGCACAATACTTTTTCCCTTAAAGGTTGGGCTTAAAATTTTCCACATACAAATATTTGTTGCCATTGCATGCTGTGGGCGATGAACATTGGGCCTGAAATTATGCTCCTTTGTTTTTGTTAATATTGAAAATAATGGTTCTGAGGTATTCATAGGAGAATTATATCATACTATGGTCGTTACAATAAGTTTTGGAATCAATTTTACAGCGTTACAAATTTTCATTTCAATCCTTTGCTAATTTCGTGGATTAGGGTTCTAATCATGGCCCATTCAAAAGACAGAGAAGTGGTTAATGCTGAAAAGGAGAATCTAAAAACCATAGAGTACCATTTATGGATTTAATCTAAATTTATTTTAGTAAATTATGGTCTACCCAAAGGATCAAGATCTTCCCAACCTAATCTTAGACAGAAAATTGCTGTAAATGAAGAAGTAGTTTAAAAGTTAGAACCCAACTAACCTGGATCATGTGTAAGGACTAGGTTGGCTTATCAGAAAAGCCATGTATTCACTTGGATGGTCAACATCCCTACACCTCCTCCATCATTACATATAAATTATTTTACATTAACCAGAAGGTTCAGCTGAGTTATTATATGTGCCACGTTTACACTTCATACATATATATTTATGCAAATGCGGAGATTCTTTGTTGCATTTTCACAAACGCTAGAGTTCCAATTTCCTTTGTCTAGGCTTTACCCACTTTACTTTTTATTCTAATCCCCCCTTCAACAAAAGTCGTCTTAGAAAGTTTCATCCCCCTACTAACCCCCAGTTCATAATTACTAACAAAGTCGTTTCTTTTTCATTCTCATTATTACTACTTTTAACTAGGATATAACTTGTTTAGTCTTCCTCATATAAAAAATCATTTTAATTATCTATTTAATTTATTACTTCTTTAGCTTTTGTTAATTTTATTGACTGTCGTATATAAAGATGATATGTCAATATTTAATTTTTTAAATTTAAAAATATTCAAAATATTTTTATTTTTAAATAATTTTAATTTTTAACACTTAAAAATATTTTTAAAATTTTTAATTTATTTTAAAAATTAATTAAATATTAATGTGTCATCTAAATATATACCATGCCAGCAAAATTTTAAAAAGAACATTAATTTTCATTCATTTTAAGACAATTTGATAAAAAGTATAAATTTAAAATTAAAAAAATTAAATTTAGAATTAAAATATTATTTTCATAAAATTCAACCCAAATAACCCATCATGGTTTTAATCAACTAATACTTCATATTAAAACCCAATGTTGAGTGTTGGATGTATGTTTTAAAGCGTAGAATACAAGAAGAAATGGCCTTCTGAATTAATTTGAATAAATTTTTGTTATACTAATCTACAAAATAGGCCATTTAGGGATTTGAGTGAGGTACAATGGACTAATCTTAAAATATTACTCCAATTTCCAAAATGATTTTTCCGCACCACTCAAACAATTCCTCTAAAAGCATAAAATTTGTGGGGGACGAAAAAAAGGAATAAATTCATGGCAGCTTGCCACGTGTACATAAAGTGGTGAATGATTATATGGACAGATTTATATGTGTAGCCAAAAGCAAGAGATGAAAATGATGTTTAGCAGATTCTTTAGTTTTATATTTTGATTTCCAACAGCTTTTCTTTTACTTCCAAATTTGCAATCCTCAATTTGTCTAATTGATTATATCCTTTTACATTTTTTGTTTGCCTTTATTCAAAGATAGTCATTGTCTAATTTCTTCTTTTCTCCATCTCTTTGTCTAGGAATATTTATATAAAGGGGGATTTAGAATTGCATTAGCGACACCCATTATAATCCAACCCCATCATTCCTTTGACCCTACCTTTTTATTTAGTCACACTTTTTGATGAATAATTAGTTTTTTCGTGTTATTTTATCTATTCACATTATTAGAATTTAAAATCTTATTTAAGAATATCAAATTTTATATATCCAATTTTCTGATTATGAAAACAAAAATAAAGGGAATGAATTGAGAAAAAAAAAACTAAAAAAGAAATTACATGGTGACAAAGGGATTGTTTGTTTTAGAATGGGATAGAGATTAAAACCCTTGTGATAAAAAGCAAAGCCAATTAGTTGGATAATTGAAGAGAGAGAAGATTCTTAGCTGATTCATGAATTTTAACCATAAATTATTGGCCTTCAAACACAGGGAATATTGTCTTAATCATTGTTGAGTGAGGATTATTATGTATTTAAACATTCAAAAGCTTAGTTGAATTAGATTATATAATTATCTCCAAGGCGGATATATAATAAGTTTGTGATAAAAAAAATGTAATATTTATTATACCAAAACAAGGTTAAATTATTCTGGTTAAAATTCAAACATGTGTCTGATTTTTCAGGTATAAAGTAACATTTGGCAATTTTTTAATTTTGATTCCTAAACTTTTTTTCTAAATTAATCTCAAAATTTGACAGTTTTTCTTAATTTAGTTTCTAAACTTAGATTCCCTTAAGGTATGATGTTGTGGTATTTTAAGATTGTGTCAAATTGTTGCCTGAAATTTATAATTTATAATTTTTAAATTTTTATTTTATTTTATTTTATTTTATATTTTATATTTTATATAATTTTTAAAAGAAATCAATTAATGACATGACACAATTTTAACGGAAATTCAAGTTCAAGAACTAAATTGACAAAAATTATCAAGTTTTAAGACTAATTTAGACCTAACTAAATTTAGAGACTAAATTAAAAAAAAACCAAATTCAAGGACTAAATATTACTTTTATCTCTTTTTAACACCTCTTTCAACACAAAAGAAATATTTGTCAAACATGAAGAGGGAAAGTTTAATTGAAATAATTACTGAGATTAATTATTTAACTGTTATAAAAATAAAAGATTAAATTATGTTAAATTGTAAAATTTAAATCATAAATTTAAATAGGTTGTCCTTTTTGAAAATAACTTGTTGATGCTTGGAATGTAGACAACATGTATAAATAAGTTGGTTAGACATTAGTGTACATATGGTTGCTAAAAATAACTTTGTTCTGATGTAGCTATGAAATTTATATCTTAATTTGATCTGACGTATTGTATGGCAATTCCAATATAGATTATATTAGAATCATAAGAAAGTTATAGCAAATAATCTTGTAACATTGAAATATTATTTTGTTTAAGTACAATTGGAACGTGAATACCAACACCTAATATCTTAATCACTGTATAAGTGAGATCATTAAGCATTAAGTCTCGGAGATGATAGAATTAAACAAGTAAAATTAATCTAAAATTATAGATGATGAATTCAAGCTTTTGCCAACCAAATATACTAAAAAGTTAGCAAAAGCTGTAATTACAGCCAACAAATTCACCCACTACAAATAACACTTATATTTTCACGAAAGTGTTCACTACTTAATTATACACTCAGAAAAAGAAAAAGGGGTTTAGGCATGGTTGAAAAGCTCAAGTGGAAGTGATCTTTAGGCTTTTTCCATCTTATACTGCAACTTTCTTTTCACTTGATTCAAAGCCCCTGTTTCCATAAACATATATTTCCTATCAATTACCTTTGGAGATCTCAATTAAAAAAAAAAATTTATGGAAGAGGTCATCCAAAAGTGTAGCTAAAAGGGACATTAAAGAATTTAATTACCAGAAGAAGAAAAGGGTTTTTAGTGAGATCCCTGAATTGATTGTTTTATTTAGCACCTGCAAAATTTTTTCAAAAATAGGGAATGAAAATGATTCAAAAGCAAAAGGGAGAAAGAAAAGCTCAAATTAAAGTGAAAGTGAGATATGGAATTACCTTTGCCATTGTCACACAGTTTTGATAAGAATGATAAAAAGAGTATGATCAAAGCAACTGCAGCAATGAGTCCAATTAGAATTGCCAGGGTCTTGTCAATCTCTTCATCATTGTTATTTGTATCTACAACATTCACAAACGTTTGAACCTATTACTCCAAAATCTGTGTAGAATAGAAATTGTTTACTTAACAATTACAACTCGAAAATCTATGACCTTTTTTCCCTAAGGAGGGGATGTTGGGTGGCATTGGATTCTTCTTTGATTTAATGGGGCATTAATTCAACAGTGGACCTCAATTTCATGCAAAATTGTACCAATTTGTTGTTCCCTATGCCATATATATATGTATATATATATATATTTCGAAATTCAATTAAATTTAAAAACGAATTATCTCAAATTTTTAATCATTAGACTTTTACAGCTTCCAATTCCATTAAAGGGTAGATGGAAATAGCACTACATTTTATAATGAAATGATATATACATTAATGAATGACCAAAATGAAAAAGTAATAGTAAGGTGTTTAGAACTATGACATATTCACAAGTAATAAGTTGAAATATGTTGTAAACATTTGTATTCTTTAAAATTTTGAATATAATGTTTGTAGTTTTATTTATAGGAATTTAGTATTTATAATCTTTAGATTTAAAATTTAGATCTAACTAATACTATTAAATTTTTGATTAATTTTATTTGTGAGACATTTTAAAATTATAAAATACTTGTTTGATAATAATATAATTAAAAAATAATGTAATTAATCAGAATTTAATAAAAATAATAGTTTTAATAGTTGGATTTAATTTTTAAATCTAAAAGAAAAAATAAACTCCTAAAATATATATATAGGGACTAAATTTTAAATTTTTGAATACTATATGAACTAATGAAAATTTTAACCATAAAGTTACTTTTAAGTTTTTGGTAAAAAAATATTTGACATGAAAATTAGAAAAGAAACACATAACCTCTATCTCACACAAGAGAGAAAAACAAAGTTTACAATTTACAATATTTTGAATAATTTTGCAAATCACACAAAATATTAACCACCGCCAACACCACCACCAAAGGGGGCGGGAGATTGGTGATGGAGCTTACTGCTCACCTTTTTGGCCGTGGGAGTGGTCTCCACCTTCTGAGTACCGCGCGTAGCACTTGGCTAAGTACATGTCACCCCATTTGGCAGCCCCACAGTCGGTTTTGAGCCTTCCGATCGCGTCTGATAAGCAATCTTGGCACTCGCTCGGACTCAAATCCCCTACACACTGAGCTACACCTTGTACATCCCCTGAACCGCTTACCCGAAACGGCTTGTAGGTACCATCACTTGCTCCCAAGTAACCCAACACCGCATCACGCCGACCCAATGCTTCCGAGTAAGACGAAATCGACGGCCCACATTTTTTCACCACCACCGTCTTGTCCTCCACCCCCAGGAAAGTCGTGTTATCATATTTAACGAAACACCCTTCGAGTTGCAACACGCCACCCGTAGAGTCAAGGCAAAGAGTGCCGAGTTGACTGACGGCTTTCGCCACACAGCGGCCACAATCACCGCTGTTGAGGTTACCACGGCACTGGAATAGGCCGTAGACAGTGTCCTGATTGCTGGCTCCTGGAAGGGTAAAGTTACTGTAAGAGGTGTACATGGCTGAGTTGACCAGGGAAGTGAGTATGGAGTTGACGTTGGACTCATAAGGTGAGCCAGACGTGTATTTAAGCTGCGAACAGCCACCGAAAACGAAGGAATCGGTGGCTGAATCTGATGGTGTTATAAAGAAACACCATACAGCGAGAAGAAGAAGAAACAGCGACGTTATTTTCGTAGCTAAAGCCATGGGGGTGTGTGAGAAAAAGAAGGGTTTGAAAAAGAATATAGAAAGGGGAGTGAAGGATGGCTTAAAGAAGAGGCTATCAAAGCATTAAAAACTGATGGATGACACTGTTTTGTGTGAGAGAAAAGGAGAGGATTGTTGCTTTGAGGGGAATTTACGTAAGGAGGAAACTAGCTTCGTATTTTCACATGAATTTCCATATATGATTTTTTTCTCATATGTGGTTTTTATAATGATTATTAAATCATGTTTTTACCAACTGCTTTAACTAATCGAAGAATGCGGACACTTTTTTTTTTTTAATTACTAAAGTAGATAAAAGGGTTTTGGTATCGTGTTAAAAAGTTTGCGACAAATCATTTCTAGTATTATTAACATTTTAAGAATGATTTACTATGGATACTTTTTGAGTTGATTAATGAGGGATTTACTATGGATACTTTTTGAGTTGATTAATGAGGAGTAATGTAAAAAAAAAAATGTTAGGAGAAATTATATCGAAATGGGAGAATTTGTTCGACCCATTGTACCTTTCGGACATTAGGGGTTCAAGACAATTTTTTTTTCTTTTTCCTTTAAAAGTTGTAGAAAATATTATTGATTTATTATTATATTTAGTGTTTCCATAATTGGTTGTTTAAATAAAAATTTAATAAAATGAATCATTTAACTAATGATATATAATCCAGAGTTGAATTAAATATATTTTTTATTTCAGTAGTGTTAAATTGAAGATTTGACCAATTAAATCCAAAACAATAATTTGACTGCATTAAGCATAACAATAATAAGTGATAAATTATTGCAACTGAAAATTTTCGATACCCATGTAAATTAAAATTTGAAAAACGTGACAAGTCATCATATAGTAATAATATTACTAAGAATTAATTGCATGAATGAATATTTTTGGTATTTAATTAGTTGGAAAATGACATTAGTGAGAGATGAGGAGCGGTGGGGATTGAGAAAAGAAGTAATATAGTATAGGGTTTTGAGTGATGGTGAGGTTAAAAGTCAGATGTGGTTGTGGTTGAGGGACCGGTAACGGTTGGCCCGTATTACATCAAAGATGGTCCGGGGCTCCTACATTATAATTCATCCATCAAAATCAATTCCATCTTTCATTTACAAAAATCATTTGGTTCGGTGTGCTATCAGTTTAGTTTAGTGAGATTGGAAATATATTTATTCAGTATAGTTTTTATATACGTATCACATGAGGCCTTTAATATGGGGTTAGTGCGCGGAGCAAGATTTTGGATGGTTAGAGGGAGGAGATTGCAATAGAAAGTGATAGGTACAAGTATTAATATTATTATTTTAGTTGATTTAATGATCAAAGATACGAAAAGGGATTTTTCTAGCTACTTCTAGAAATCAAGTATCGTAGGAGAAAAAAATTTGCAATTTGTAGAAAGTTTTAATTAGAAGATGAGGTGTGGGGTGAGATGGGTACCTAAGTTTGTACGGCTAAAAAAATATTTATAGTAAATAAAAATATATTTATCCAAAGGATTTTCTTTTTATTGGTAAAATAACGAGGCTTAAACAGCCTTAGCTATTACAATCATAATCATAATCATTTTTCATTTAGCTATGCCATAAAATCTGCAAGCACTGTTTCCCAACTGCTTCCAACAAGGTTTCTTAATTCCGGGCACCACCGTAGCCTCTTTCCTCATCTGTATTAATAATAGACTTTCAATCATGAGATTCCGGAACCCTATCTGAATATCTCAAATTTCGTATTATAAATTATCTTAAATGTAACCATCTACGAACATATTTTTTATATTAAAATATCTTATTATTTATGAATTTACTTTTTACCTAGTATGTAGGATGTTAAAAAAATCTCACAACCATTGGATTTCAACCTGTCCCGTCCCTATAGAGATTTTTTTTTTTCAAATGCTTTCAGGTCGGATTAGTTAGTTTTTTCATTAAAATTACAATTTAGGTAAAGCCCATCTTCCCCTGTCTTGTCCCAATATATTTACAAGGATACCCCACTTTTATTTTCACTTGTGTGTATCCCTTCCTTTGCACAGGGAATTTAACCATAGCTTAAAATCTTTTTAAAGATTTATTTTAAATACTAAACTCTTTAGTTTTATAAGATAAAACTGTTAAAAAAAGTAAAAAAAAAATCCAAAAGACTAATAAAAGCAGTTTCTTTTGAAAAATTATTTTATTATTAAATTAAAGTTACAAAGTCATAAAATTAAAAGTTAACTTTAAGTTTTTCATTATTAAGCTTTCGCTTTCTTAATTTGTGGAAATGAAAGTTGACCGCTTATTTCTATAACTATCTTAATGTAAGAAAAATAAGAATAGAAATACTTGAAAACAATAGATGATATTTTTGTTGGTTTATTTATGTTTTATATAATTAAAATAAAATATATTAATTATATTTTTAAAATATTAAAATTTGTTAAATTATTTTTGAAAATAAAATGAATATTTAGTTTAAATATCTAAAACTTTACGCTTACGAGTAACTCACATTTTAGTTAAGAATTCAAATATCTAAAATATTTACATTAAAATGAATTTAGTGAATGATTTTGTTGCCTCATATTCATATGCGAAATGAATTAATACTAAATAAATCTAATATTCAAATATGTAATATATATTTGTATATGTATATATAAATAGCGATTGTGTTAGCCATAGTCTTAAGTTATGGTAATGATCATTCTAGTATGCTTAAATTTGTAATTAATTAAATTTTTTATTTGGTCAAACTTGCCTAATCTATTTTATCATTAGTTAGTCTAAATAATTAACATCCTTTAATGATTTCAGTAGTTAAATAGAGTTTTTAAAACACTTATTCTAACTCATAATGTCAAATAGAACTTTTTCTTATAATAATTTTTTAAATAAAATTTCATATCAATATTTTAATCAAGCAGTTAACGATATTAATTATCTAAAGTAACTAATATTAGCCCGCCAACCAACCTTACCAGAATTGATAGATTCTTACCAAGTGATGGTGGAAGAATGCAAACTTCTTGGCTGGGCCCTCCGCAAGTACTGTAGTGGAAGTAAAGCTAAACAAATTGAGTTAGAAAAGGCCTTGGCTTTCAGCAACCAAGCACTAGCCCAGCTTCGCCAATCACACAAGGCTTTAGTCCGCCAACACTAGGTGCTAACCAAATCTGTCTTTAGGTAGGAGACTAAATACAATTCTATGAAGAAAGAGTTTGAGGAAAGAATACGCCAACTATAGAGCTAAATCCATTCCTTAGATGAATAATGTTTGGCACACTTAGAGAGGATGCAAAAAGAAAACAATGGAGCCCTGAAGTGTTACAAGGTAGAAACCAAGGCAGGGATACAAGGTTACCTTCCAAAGCTGAGATCCAACCACATTCTACATACCGAAGTCGTCATGGGGCCTTTTGATGCGAGTCAAGTAAACTTCATCTATATGCGTAAGCTTACCAACATCAATCTAGGCTTCAATGCACTCAAATTTTTAGGGGTTGAGTGGGAAGAATTTCAGAAGAAGTGGAAGGAGTCTGACAACCTCCTTTTCTCCCTAGAACCAAAGCCAACCACTCCTAATCCTATTAAGGAAGCTGGTGATGAGGGGGAGGAATACGTAGATGAGACTATTGAGTAGCTAACTGAGGATAATGTTTAATTGTTCTTGTACTTGTCTCCCTATTTTAATGAAAATTTCTACCTTTCTTCCATTGTCTCTTATTTGCTTTGTACTTACCTTTCTTTTTGTTGTTCTTAAATTGTTTATTACCAACTCGTAACAATTCTCCAACCCGTACATAATCACATAACACATGATACCTTTATTGTAACACCCCTTACTCGTATTCGATGCCGGAATCGGGTACAAGACATTACCGGACTTAAACTCAAATAAACATTCAAAACCGGGACATGAATTTCCACTCAAATTTAAAACTTTTCGAAAACATTCATATCGTCCCTTAAACGAGCCTACGAGGCCCAAAACATGCATTAGGAGTGGTTCGGGACTAAACCAAGAACTTTAGAAATCTTCCTAACACTTAGAAAATTTTTCACCAAAACAAGTGTCACACGCACGCGTGGCTTTGGGACACGCCCGTGTGGGTAGGCCGTGTGGACACACACGCTTGTGTCCCTAACCCGTGTAACTTTCTATTTATAACGTCATCAACAAATTGAAATCACACGGCCAAGTTACACGCCCATATGCTTAGGCCATGTGGACGATTTAATTTTCATAATTTTTCATAAAATAGGTGCAGACTTCACACGCCCTGGGCACACGCCCATGTCCCTAGTCCATGTCCTTTACACGGTTGAGACACACGGTTGTGTCTCTACCCGTGTGGACAAAATAAGGCTATTTACCAAGCCATTTTGCCACCCTTACTTGCACCAACCTACACCGAAACAAGCAACACCAATCCAAGCAACCAAATTAACCACAAACAAGATATCAATACATCATTTGCACTTACTAACATCTATCATGCATAAACATCACATACTTTCTTTTCTATTCATGCCAAAATTCGTCTTCGTGATAAACATCATCACATAAATATACCAATGACCAATAAGAATAATATTAGCTAACTTCCAATGGCCATATACAAAATGAATCATTGACCAGTACAATGCCAACACATTTGGCTAAACCAATATGACACGTAACAAAATGACCAAGTCCCTATACATGCCATACTCAAAATATTGAAACCAAGTATATCCAAAACAATCGTTTGATAGTGTGAATCGAGCTCCGACGTTCTTCGATCTTCGAGCTAGCTTGGCGACACTATAAGGAATGGAAAGAAAATGGGAGTAAGCTTTTAAAGCTTAGTATGTTTGCATGCAAATAATAAGCAACATAAATCATACATTAATTATATAACTACTCAACATAAGTTAACATAATTATCATCAAGTATCTTAGGCTTAACTTACTAATTAGCATTCTTACCAAGAGTTCATCTCATACTAAAATCCATACTCATGAGTTTTACATACATACCTGTACTAATTCATAACGTAGTTACATGCTTTGCCAACTTTGACATACTCTTTGGATTACCCGTTGAATACTTGGCATATTATCGGATACACAAAAAGTCTTACACATTAGTGCCACATATATAGCCAATGCTACCTCATATCTCATAATACATAAGGCTCGCACACGAGCTAATCACGGGCCTGCTCACACAAGCTATCAGTCAAGACGTAGCTACACGGGCTGCTTACAAAAGCTGTCAGGTATCCGCAACACATGCCGAACTACCCAACCACCGGTAGGACATACATGACCAACACCCGGATTCACATAAATCACATAACTCATGGTTTCCTAGTGACATGTCACTTGTATCCTAAACTATTCCTAAGGTTCAACAGGGATTTTTATCATCACCGAAACTTCGTTGAATATTTCCATAGAAACAATCGTACAATTTATGCAATATTAAGCATTAAATACATAACATAACATTGTATTATTTACACACAAACTTACCTCGGTACAAAATAGTAGGAATTGGACCTAATCGTTAATAACTTTGTTTTTCCACCGATCAAGGTCCGACCTTCGTTTTTCTTAATCTATAATAACAAATTTAACTTATTTAATTATCACATTACTTAATGCTATCCAAAAATCAACTTATGGCAAAAATTATGTTTTTTCCCTTAGACTTTGACATATTTACATTTTAGTCTTTAGGCTCGTAAAATGAAATGTATCCGTTTTCTTTGTTACCCAAGCCTAACTAAACCTAAATCATGCTCATAACAGTCCATATTTTTCATCAAATCACATTTCTACTACCCATTTTTACAACTTTTACAAATAAGTCATTTTTGTGCATTTTCACTAAAAAAATCACTTAGTAAAAGTTGTTAATCATACCTTAAACATACAATATCTTCCATCAAACATTAAAATACATGCATGTCACACATGGGTAAATTTTTAAACATGAACCTACTTCAAAATAATGGTAGAAATAAGTAAATCGGGTTACGAGGACTTAATAAATGTAAAGAGCATTAAAAACGGAGCTAGGATGTAACACCCTTAACCCGTATCTGACGCTGGATTAGGGTTAAGAGGCATTCTGGACTTATAGGAACCTTTTTCAATCATTTCGTAAACATATTATACATCATCATTATATCCAATCATGCATAAAGAGTCCCTTTAGAAGGTCAATGAGACCTTAAACATGCTTTTGAAAGGGGTTAGGACTAAACTGAGCTCATACAAAATTTGTCGAAACTTAAACATTATTTTTAAAGTTACAAATGTCACACGCCCATGTGAATAGGCCATGTGCCTCACACGGCATTAGACACACCTATGTGTCTAGACCGTGGCAAAACAGAGCATACATACTAACTTATCCACAAAGCCAGAGACACGTTCGTGTGCCCTAGCCGTGGTCGAAACTGACTTGGGTCACATGGCTGACCACACGTCCGTGTGTCTAGCCCGTGTACCCTTCGAAATGGCCACACACTCCCATGTACCAAGGCTGTGTGCCTCCCACGGCCACCAGACATGCCCGTATGTCTAGGCCGTGCTCAAGACTGACTTAAAATTTTAAGACTACCCCAGGGGACACATGGTCGTGTAACATGACCATGTGTCGCACACGGCTGAGACACACGTCCATGTCTCTGCCTATGTGAACAAAAATAGGCTACTTGAAAAGCCATTTTGCCACCCTATTATCACAAGCTTTTAAGACCACGTTTCATAACCCAATATGCAATCAAATTATTACCAAAACAAGCATCACTCATACTTCAATATCATTTCCATACATAATTCCAACTCAAACATACTAGTTTCATGTACCTAATTCATACCATGAACACATGATTCATATCACATTTATAACCATTTTAATACCATAATAACCTTACCAAATCAATCATGAATCATACCATTTCAACCACACAACTACTTATGAGAAAGACCATTTCACAAGGCCATATATATATACAAACATTAACATCATTAACAAGCCATTTTCGCATGGCTACATATATACAAATCAAAATAAACCATATTGAAACTAACTTATACATGCCACATAACCAAAAACTCAAAGGTTTTATTTACCGAAGTGATAACCGAATAGTAAACACATAGAGTAAGCTTTGAAAGCTTAGTAAGCCATAAGCAAATAAATCATTTCAATGATATTTATAAACCAATATCACTAAAACGAATTTAACAAATCTCAATCACATATATATTTATTGTAATCGTAAACTCATATAGCCATATTAAATCACTCCACTTATCTTATTTATCAATAAATATATAACCATACTTCCAAATTCAAATAACAACAGTTAGCTCAATCATATAAATCAAGCTTGCACATATTCATTGCATAACCAACCAAAACATGTCATGCTTCACTAGCCAATTTACATATATGCGAACCATATATCATAACACCACCATCTCGATATCTATTTCATATCAAATTTTCAAATCAAAACAGTATATTTCAAAAACCATGTTTATTGTTTTAGATTTCTTATGTTCGAATCATAGAACCACAAGGTCATATAACAAGCACATATAACACACATTCATTTGTATACGTTTCTTTCATACATGATAATATAATTCGTATATCGTCATTAAAAACATATTCACCTTCCATTTCTGAATTTCATATACAATTCACATGTACCAGAATCATATATGACAAAACACAATTACCATTCATATTTCTCATATGATTCATTTGATTATAATTCATATGCTATTAACCACATCTCATTTTCACATAGATCATAATCATACTCACTTTCATTGCTCAATTTCATATACACTGCAACATACTTGAATTGGATGCACATTCATATACTCATTTATTTCTCAGTATACCCGTTGAACCATTTGGAATCAATAAGGATACTCGGATAACTCATAAGCTCGTACAATACCAATGTTCTAGACGTGGTCTTACATGAAATCAAATATCAATGCTACTGTCCTAGATAGGGTCTTACACAAATCATATACGATACCAATATCCCAGACATAGTCTTACACGTAAATCACAAATCGATGCCAACGTCCCAAACATGGTCTTACACGATAACACATCTCGAAATCCTATGTCATGACATATGTATCCTAAACTATTCCTATGGTTCGTACGGGGCTTTTGGACGTTGTAACACTATCGATGATTTCTCAATTTTACATGTTCATCTTTCATAGCCATTCAATACATTTCAATATCATACAAGCATGAATAAATCAATTTAAATACATTTATTTTCATATAAACTTACCTCGTACTAACATGAACGGACTGAAACGACTATTCGATAATTTTCGACTTTCCCTGATTCAAAATCGATTTCCTAATTTCTTGATCTATTCACTCATGAAATGGTCGAATATTTTGAAGCTTCAATGGCTTATTTTTCTTTTAACATTCGGCAATAGATGATAATGAAGCCAAATTATTTTATTTTATTTTATTTATTAAAACACTTATTAGCTATTTTACTATATTAACCTTCAAAAATATTTAAAACTACTCCAACTACCCCTCCACTATCATCCATTATCACAAAAATGGTCTAATATCTTTTTAAGGACTTTCACTTTAATAAACCATAGCAATTAAATACTTTAACAAATAGAAAGCCACTTTTTCATTTTATGCGATTAAGTCCTTTTTATCAAATCGGACACACAAACGATAAAATTTTCTTACATAATTTTCACACATAACAATTCACATGCTATTAACTCAAAAAATAATATTAAAATATTTTTTGACTCAAATTTGTGGTCCCGAAATCACTATTCCGACTAGGGTCTAAACCGGGCTGTTACAACTCTCCCCCTTTAGGGATTTTCATCCCCGAAAATCTTACTAGAAAGTAAATTAAGTATTTGCTTTCACACAGTACATTGCAAATTCACATATAGCTTTGGATTACATATCTCTTTAATTTCACAATTAAGATTCTGATTTATTTTTCACTATACGTCATATCCAATTGAATCGTTATATCCAATTGAATCTACTTCTAATTGTATTAAGTTACCTTCATTTTATGCTTTATTTTACTGATGATATTAATCTTATGAATCACTTACTCAGAAAGCTTGATCCTGAAACAACGGAGTTAGATAACTACCACATACGATATATCAGACAATGTCACTTTTATACTCACCTAATAGTTTATCAAACAACAACAATCTCTCTTAGTTGCTTTGAAACTCTATAACACAGTGATACATAAATGTTTCGAGAATTAGATTTGCGTTCTTCAATTTCACTGCAATCTCATACATACAAATTATTATAATTTCCCTCAGAATTATCATATGAGTTTCAAATCTTAATCCAAAACAACAATGACTGGCACCATAAGCAGACTTACCATTATAGAAACAAATAACTCAGCTGTTTTATCAAAAGAGAAAATTTATACGTACCGTATAACATCCCAAATTAGGGCCTAGTTGGAATAGTGGTTTCGGGACCACAAATCTGACGTTAAAATAAATTTTTTTATTTAATGAGCATTATGAGGTCTAGGACATGAGAATAAGCATGTTTTAAAGTTTCATGAAGAAATTCTATGTGCAAGGTGTCCAATTGGAAATTAAGGACCAATTTGAATAAATTGTAAAACTTGGATTCTAGAAGAAATTTGTATGAAATTGCTTTTGAATATTAATTAAAGGTCTTTAAAGAGTAATTTACCCAGTTTCTAAGTTTTTGGACAAAAATGGGCATGCATGAAAAATTTTGGGAGTTTAGTAAGGAATGACATTTTGGTCATTCGGTAATAAACTAAATAAAAAGGGAAAAATCAAGCTAAAATCAGCTCATTTTCTTCTCCATGCTGCCAAAATTTAAGGGTCTCCACAGCTAGGGTTTTTAATATTTCAAGCTTGATAGTGAGTCAATCCTAGCCTTGTTTTTAATGTTTTTCGTATTTTTGAGATCCTCGTAACATGTTCTCTTTATTTCTACCCATATTTCCTGTTAGAGTTCATGTTTAGAAAATTACCCATGCATGAGATGTTTTTGTTCTGATGATTTATGGAGGAATATGAGATTTTAAAGGATGGTAAACAACTTTTACTAAGTGGTTTTTCATGGAAATGACTTAAAGGACTAAATTGTAAAAGTTGTGAAAATGGGTAGAAAAATATAGAAATAAGGAAAAATATGGGCTTCTATAAGTGTGAATAACATTCGGATTGGCTTGGGTAGCCAAAGAATTACATGCATTTCATTATACGAGCCTTGAGACTAAATTGTAAATATTGTGAAAGGTTAGGGGCAAAATGATCATTTTGCCCGGGGGTGAGTTTTAATCCTAAAATGAAAAATGTGATGTATTAATAGTCTAATTTTATTAATATAGACCCCGAGGAACCAATTTTGGAGGTCGACCGTGGAAAACGAAAGGTTTCGGAATAACCGAGACACCAATTCGAAATGACTACTAGGTAAGTTCGTATAACCCGAAGTAAACTCTTAATATACTTAAAAATGTATGTTCTTGAATGTATGATAATTAGATATTCATTGCATGATAATCCATAGGACATGCTAGTACAAATGAAAAGATGATAAATGTCCGGGTTGAAATAAAAAGGGAAATCCGATAGTTAAAAGTATGGCTTACATGACTTGAGATCCTTCATGTGTTGTAGAGAAGAATTTAGCCAAGACGGGTAATCCAATGATCTCAATATAAAAAGGATCTAGCCTAGACGAGTGTTCCTTGAATGATCGAGCCTTCCGAAGAATATGGGTGCAATAAGGATTTAACCTGGACGGGTAATCCGATTGAGGATTGAATTTAGCCTGGACTGGCAATTCGGATCCAAGTTTATGAGAGCAATTGTCGTTTAAAGAGATTTGGCCTAGACTGGTAATCCCAACAATGCTCTATGACTTGACACTACAGGGGATTTAGCCTGGACTGGTAATCTTGCCGTAAGATGTAAGGTTCGCAGGAGTGTGTACTTGAGATGATCACTTGTATGACTTGACGGTAATTGGGCTATCCATCGAGATTTCTGAGAAATTCAACGGGATTAGCATGAGAACTAAAGAATGGAAATATTGAGTTGATGAGCTCATCTAAGAGTAATGACATGATGTGTTGATATGAGACTAACTTGATGATTGAGTTCATGTGATAGGGAAACTATTTCATACTTGTTGGAATTATTGCCTAATATGGTTGTATGCTAAATAAACGGTAAGTTTATTTTCTAGTTATCCGGACTTACTAAGGATGTAAATGTTTACCCCTCTTTCTTTGCCCTTGTTTTTTAGAGCTCGAGGACTCGTGAAGGTTGGGAGACGGTCGGAGCTTTGTCAACACTATCAACTTGTCTTATTCTAGTATATGAAAACTTTTATTTTGTTATAATGACATGTATAGGATTCTTGGTTATTTTGTTATATGTGTCACTGGGCTAGCCATTGTAAGTGCTTAAATGATATACTTATTCATTTTGTATATAGCCATAGGATATGGCTCATTTTGATGAAGGTTGTAAACCTACTAATTGTGCATATCCTACTTGAATGTTTCATGAGATGGTTAATGTGATATACCATGGATAGATATGTATAATGTGGTCGAGTCACTTGGAGATGGGTAGGTCATAATGGACAATGAGTTATAAAATGATCTAAGTATAAAATGTGATTATCGGAGTGGTAATCCTTAATACTAAAATGATAACCTAGCATGTACTAAACCAATGGGACGAGGTTAAAATGCAAAAGACTATGCCAAGGTAGGGTATGGACATATTTAGGCCATATTAAATATCATTGAAGTTTATAAATGTGTATGGATGTTGAGGGTTACCCTTGGCTTGGAAAATAGCTTCTAAAAAGGTCCACACGGGTAGACATATGGGCATATGTCTAGGCTGTATGTGATACACGGTTAGCCCCATGGGCGTGTTGTACGGCCTTGTGTCTCCTGCACCTAAAATTTTAGGTTAGTATGCATGGTAGTAAACACACAGGCAGAGACACGGCCGTGTGTCTCAACCGTGTGGAGGACACGGCTTAGTACATGGGTGTGTGCCTTAGTCGTGTGCCTCTAGATGGATGATGACGTCATAAACAGAATGTCCAGGTTTTTAGACACGGGTGTGTCTAGACCGTGTGAGGGACATGGGCCAGGGACATGAGTGTGTGCTTGACCGTGTAAAAACCCTTGTAGGTTTGAAATGAGAAATAAATTCCAATAATTCAACACGAGTAAAGAACATGGGCATGTCCCAATGCACACTGGCGTGTGCATTGCCTTCATACGGGTGTGTGAGGCTTGAACCTAAAAAATTTTGACAGTTTTCCAAAATTCCCAGTTGAGTCCCGGATCACTTTTAATGCATGTTTTGGACCTCGTAGGTCCATAATTGGGGTAATATGATTTTGTTCGATCGGTTTTAAATTGAAATGAAATTTTATAGCCCGCATTTTCCAGAAGTGTCCCATTTGTGTATAGTAATGCCTCGTACCTTGCCTCGGTCTCAGGTACGGGTAAGGGGTGTTACATTTAGTGGTATTAGAGCCAAGTTTAGTCGATTCTTGGACTAACGTAGCATGTAACGAGTTTAGCTATACATGCCATTATACAAATGTTAATAGTGTGACATCTCCTAACTTTTTAATTGTATTTGAATATCGTAAATGTCTTCCAATCAAGCTCAAGATGAGTCTGACGGAGTTGAAAGCCATGCTTCAGCTTTCATGCAACGAGCTATTTCTAATAGTGGTAGAAGACCTATGTCTGAAGGCCGGGAAGAGGCGAGAGTAGCCTTTTTCGATATGATGGATGAGTGGTTCGGGGAATACCTGAGAAACCGCCCAGAAATACCATGTCCACCTCCACCTGCTAGCTGAACTGAGGAAGTACCAAAGGTTGTTGAACCAGTGAGAATTGGTAAAGCCTTAGTGGATAAACTTAGAAAATACGGGGTGGAAGAGTTTAGGGCTAAGGTCGAGGATGATGCTGAACGAGTTGAGTTTTGGCTCAAGAATACTGTGCGAGTTTTGGATGAATTGTCATGTGGACCCGAGGAATGCTTAAAGTGTGTTGTATCTCTTCTGAAAGATAATGCATACCACTGGTGGAAGATGACATCCTCAGTGGTACCAAAGGAAGACATTACATGGGAGTTCTTCCAAGCTGAATTTAAAAAGAAATACATTAGTCAAAGGTTTTAGACTTAAAGCGAAAGGAGTTCCTGTAACTGAAACAAGGAAATACAACCGTGTCAGAATACAAAAAAGAATTCGTAAGGTTAAGTTAGTATGCGAATGAATGGGTTCAACCAGAGGTAGAAATGTGTAAGCACTTCGAAAAAGGCCTAAATGAGGAAATTAAATTGTTGATTGGAATCCTTGAGATACGATAATTTACCGCATTAGCCAAGAAGGCTGAAGAGCTAAATAATGAAAGAAAGCAAGCTAATTGAGTTTTGAGCAAGAGGTCTAGTGGCAGAGCACACTTCTTCCCCACAAAGAAATCGAGAAGTCAATAAGAACGCTCCACTTCATCGGTAGGATATTCGAGTAGAGTAAGAAGCTCCAAATGACTTAACCCAAAGTCTCCTTCCCCTATGATAACTAATGTGGGAAGCGTAGATGAACAAAAGCCAAAGTGTAAAAGCTGCAACAATTTCCACTTCGGAGAGTGCCGAATGAAGAGCGATGCGTGTTTTAGATGTAGGTCTTGACCATGTTCTCAGAGACTGCTCAGGGCGAGCTAATAAAGAGGTTGAATTAGCCCCGTAGCCGAATGCTCTTATTTCTCGAGGTAGACTCCCGAGACATCCCTGTAGTGCAAGTGGCAGTCGAACTATTACTAAGGATGCTACTACAAAATCAGAGGCTCAAGCCCCGGTAAGAACTTATACAATGCGCACTCGAGAGGAAGTTTCTGCTCCCGATGTCATCATGGGTATATTTTCTATCATAATACTCGTATCATTGCCTTAATTGATCTAGGGTCAACCCATTCGTACATTTGCATGAAATTGGTGTCTAGCATGAACATGTTTGTAGAACCTACAAAAATTTGTGATTAAGGTTTCAAACCCTTTAGGCAAGTTAGTTCTAGTTGATAAAGTCTGTAAGAATTGTCCATTGACGATTCAAGGTCATTGTTTTTCGGCTAACCTTATGTTATTGCCATTCAATGAGTTTGATGTAATACTTGACATGGATTGGTTAGCTGTGCATGATGTGATTGTAAATTGTGGTAGCAAGTATATCGAGTTGAAATGCTCAGGTGGTGAGATTCTCTGGATCGATTCAAGTGAGTTTGATACTTCGCCGGTTGTGATTACCTCAATGATGGCTCAAAGGTATATGAGAAAAGGATATGAAGCCTAACTTACTTTCGTGTTGAATATTAAAGAATCTGAGTTGAAGTTGGAATCGGTACTGATAGTATGTGAGTATCCGAATGTGTTTCCGAAAGAGCTAATTGGATTACCTCCTGTTAGAGAAGTAGAGTTTGGTATTGAGCTGGTGTCTGGGACAGCTCTTATTTCTATTACTCTGTATAGGATGGCACCAACTAAACTGAAAGAGTTAAAAGTACAGTTGCAAGAACTGACGGATAAAGGTTTTGCCAGACTGAGCTTTTTGCCTTGGGGTGCTCTAGTATTATTTGTAAAGAAGAAAGATGGTTCGACGAGGCTATGTATAGACTACCGACAACTTAACAAGGTAACTATCAAGAACAAGTATCCGTTGCCGAGGATTGATGATCTGTTTGATCAATGGAGAGCAGCCATTGTATTTTCAAAAATAGATCTAAGATCCGGTTACTATCAATTACGAGTTAAAGAGTCGGATGTGCCTAGGACCGTTTTTAAGATGAGGTATGGTCATTTCGAGTTCCTGGCCATGCCTTTTGGTCTAACGAATGCTGCAGCTGCATTTATGGACTTAATGAATTGTGTTTTTTGACAATACTTGGGCAAGTTTGTTGTGGTATTCATTGACAATATTTTGATCTATTCCCGTAATGAGTCCGAGCATGCTAAACAATTAAGGATTGTTTTACAGACTTTGCGAGACAACAAATTGTATACTAAGTTCAAGAAAAGCTAGTTCTGGCTTCGAGAGTTCAGATTCTTGGGTCACATTATGTCAGGTGAAGGCATCCAAGTAGATCCAAACAAAATTTCTGCCATTGTCGAGTGGAAGCCACTGAAGAATGTAACTAAGGTTAGAAGCTTCTCGGGCTTAGTCGGTTACTATCGACATTTTGTGAATGGATTTTTTATAATTGAAACTCCTTTGACAAGGTTGCTGCAAAAAGATGTTAAGTTTGAATGGTCGGAAAAGTGTCAGCAGAGCTTTGCGAAGTTAAAGACGTTACTAACGGAAGCTCCAGTTTTAGTGCAGCCCAAACTGGGAAAAAAATTCGTGGTCTACAGTGATGCGTCCTTGAATGGACTGGGTTGCGTGCTGATGCGAGAAAGAAAAGTGATAGCCTATGCTTCGAGGCAATTGAAGCCACACGAGAAAAATTATCCAACACATGACTTGGAGCTAGCAGCCATTGTATTTGCCCTGAAGATTTGGAGACACCATTTGTATCGTGAGACATGCCGTGTATTCACCAATCACAAGAGTTTGAAATATTTGATGACTCAAAAATAATTGAATCTAAGACAACAAAGATGGTTAGAGTTGATTAAATATTATGAATTGATCATTGACTACCATTCGGGAAAGGCGAACGTAGTCGCAGATGCACTAAGCAGAAAATCCTTGTTTACTTTGAGAGCCTTGAACACGCAGTTGGCCTTGTTAGATGATGGTTCAATTTTGGCAGAGTTAAGAGCCAGACCGACATTTCCCCAAGAAATTTCTGCAGCTCAAAGTAATGATAGTGACTTGCGAGTCAAAAGAACACAATGTGAGTCGGGTGTCAAATCAGATTTTCAAATTAGTTCCGATGGTTGCTTGATGTTTGGAGATAGGGTCTGCGTACCCAAAAATGATGAACTTATCTAGAAAATCTTGCAAGAGGCACATGATAGTCACTTGTCTATTCATCTGAGAAGTACCAAGATATATAATGATTTGAAGAAATTGTACTGGTGGAATGGCATGAAAAGAGACATCTCCGAATTCGTATCGAAATGCTTGATATGTCAGCAAGTCAAGGCTGAACATCAAGTACCTTCAAGTTTGTTACAGCCTATGATGGTCCTCGAATCGAAGTAAGACAGGATTACTATGGATTTCGTGGCTGGAATACCATTGACACCAAAAAAGAAAGATGTTGTTTGGGTTGTGATTGATAGACTGACGAAGTCGGCTCACTTCATTCTGATATGGATAGATTATTCTCTCGACAAATTGGCTGACTTTTATGTATCTAAAATTGTGAGATTATACGGGGTACCGCTATCGATTATCTCAGAGAGGGACCCGAGATTTACTTCGAGATTTTGGAAGAAGCTGCAAGAAGCCTTGGGTACAAAGTTGAATTTTAGTATGGCTTTTCACCCGCAAACTTATGGTCAATCTGAGCGAACGTTTCAAATTCTTGAAGACATGTTATAGTGTTGCGTCCTTGAATTTTAGGGTAGTTGAGAAAAATACTTACCTTTGGTGTAATTCGCATACAACAGTAGTTTCCAGACAAGTTTGAAAATGGCACGCTATGAGGCCTTGTATGGCAGGAAGTGTCGAACTCCACTGTATTGGATAGAACTCAAGGAAATTCAGATTCGTAGAGTTGATTTAATCAAGGAAACTGAATAAAAGGTTAAAGTGATACGAGATTGCTTGAAAGTGGCATCGGATAGGTAGAAGTCGTATGCTGATTTGAAAAGGAAAGAGATTGTAATGCCCCCACGCCCGAAACCATCACCGGAGTCAAGCTTGAGGTGTTACTAAACTTATCTTACCTTTTAAACAACTCTAAATCACTTATTTTAATTTTCGGAATAAACTGTTTTTCTGCGTCATGGTTACTTAAAAATTCATTGCTCGAGTTTCAAAACTCGAAATTAAGATCCGTAAATTTTTCATGAAACTAGACTCATATATATATCTACTAATTTTTTTCTAGAATTTTTTACTTAGCCAATTAGTACAGTTTATTAGTTAAAGTTTCCCCTGTTTCAAAACTTGACTGCACTGACCTCTTCTTACTACGAACCATTTTTCTTCCTGTACAAAATTCATATGACTAAGTCGTTTATTTCTCTCAAAACTAGATTCAACAAGCATTCTAAACATATAAATTATACCTTCTAATTAGTTTTGTACAATTTATGGTGAATTTCCAAATTTGAAACAGGGGATCCATAAATTGCTCTGACCCTGTTTCACTAAAACTCAGATATATCATAAAATATAATACTTTTACCTGTTTTTCTTATTCCATAAGAAAATATACATAATAAGCTTTAATTTCATATATTATTCATCTTCAAACTATGTTTCTACAATTTTAGTGATTTTCAAAGTTACATCATTTCATTACTTGAATCTGTTTTAGGTTACTTTCACATTTTTCATAATTTTCATGTGATAATCATCATTCAATCATACATATTAATAAACATGTATATCATCAGCTATTTTCTTAGCTAATCACTAGCAAGTATTTACACATCATTCATTATTCATATTATACCAAAAGTAGCTAAGTTTCTATACATGCCATACCCAAAACAAAACGTCTAGTTATACCGAGTTATTTCTTTGATAGTGTGATCGGCCTCCGACATTTCCTTCGATCCCGAGTGACTAGATAAGTACTATAAGAAGAAGAAAATAAAGAGATTAAGCACTAGGCTTAGCAAGCTTACAAGCAAATAAATCACAACATTCAACATAATGGATAATTATGCATAATATCATCTAACATCATAAATTTCTTTACTTCTCAATTTCTATCTTCTTCTTTATTCCTTACCTTCTTTCTTACGACCTTTCCTTTTCATAAGTATAATCTACTTTTCCTTTGCTGTTAATTCACTGTAATTTAACTCGTATCCGACCCGTTGAACCACTCGGAATACTAAGGATACTAGGTCGTTCTCTCTATCAATATCTCGCCAATGCCATGTCTTTGACATGGACTTACATGAATTATTCTTGTCTCCAATGCCATATATAATATGGACTTACATGGCTCAATCCTGTCTCCAAAGCCATATTTCTAATATGGACTTACATGGCTCATTTCATTTCATCCTGTCAACCCTAATATCCTAACATTCCTAGGGTTCAACCGGGCTTTCTAACACTTTTCCTCTGTCACTTCACCTTAAATTCGACTTTAAATATTTTCATAACATAATATATAAATGCTGAAATTGACAATAATAATGTAAAATAAAAGAATATTGCATTTATTTACTGTAAACTTACCTTGATACAAAATGTGACTAAACCTTACAATTTAGTCCTTTACTTTTCTTTTCCTCGTTCTTCTTTGGATTCTTGATCTATAATATAAAATATTTCTACTCATTGGCATTTATTTGATTTCTATTTCACTTCACAATTTATGCTGTTCAAAATTCAAAATTGCACTTTTACCCCAAAATTTATAGTTTTTACAATTTAGTCCCGCTCAATTCACCCATCAATTGAACTAATTTTTTCTAAATTAACACTTTTATTTTATCATTATAAACTATTTCACAGCCTTTGATATTCGAATTTCAACACCAACATCTAATTCACAATTTTGCTCACAATTAGGTCCTAAATACCATTTTCTATCAAAATGACTTAATAAAACAACCTTAATATGAAATTAGAACTTCAATTTCATAATAATTCATCATAAACTACCCTTACTCAGCCAGGTAACTTCCAATTTCACCCACCAAATCAAAAACTAATGAATTAGATGATTGGACCTAATTGTAAAAGTCACAAAAACATAAAAATTACTAAGAAATAGTAAAATTGAACTTACATGGTGCAAAAATATGAAAAACCAGCATAGGAGACCTGCTACTGCGTTTACGGTGAGAAAGATGAAGAAATGTCTAGATTTTCAATTACATCATTTTTTAACTATTAACTTTTATGCTAATTCCAATTTTGTCCCTTGTTCACATTGTTTTCTTGCTTATTTCATACCCAAACCGTCCAGCCATTAACCTTTGGGTCTAATTGCTCTTTAAATCCATCTTTTAAATACTTAAGTTATTTACTCACAATTTAACAAATTTTGAGCTATTTTCGATTTAGTCCTTTTAATTAATTAGCTATCCAAACATCAAAATTTTCTAACGAAACTTTAATACTAACTCAATGACACTTCATAAATATTTATAAAAATATTTATATCTCGATTTTAAATTCGAGGTCTCGATACCTCGTTTTTGACCTGTCGACCTAATAAATTATTTTAATTCACTAATTTCACCATTTCACAAATTCTTCTAAATTCTTACTTGACTCATAAATATTAAGTTACTATCTTGTTCAATCTTATTTGTCCGATTTAGTGATCTCAAATCACCATTTTTGACACCACTGAAAATTAGGCGTTACATTCTACCTCGGATTTGTGGTTTCGCAACCCTTTGTTCCGTTTAGGCCCTATTTCGGATGTTACATTTCTCCCCCTTTAGGGATTTTCGTCCAAAATCTTACCGTGAAGAGATTTTGGTACTATTTTGTATAGCCTCTTGGGTTCCCATGTAGCCTCGTCTACCCCATGTCTATTCCATAGTATTTTCACAAGTGCAATACTTTTGTTCCTTGATTGCTTTACCTCTCGAGCTAGAATCTTTACCGGTTCTTCACCAGTAAGTCATGTGGTTGAATCTCAACCTTTGTCTAAGAAATCACATGTGACGGATCCGAATGATAACGACGTAGCATAGACACATGAAATACATTTTGAATCTTCTCTAACTCAATCGGAAAGCTAACCAATATGCTAATGGTCTCACTCTCTCAATCACTTCAAACGGTCAAATAAAACATGGACTTAGTTTGCCTTTCTTGCCAAATCTGAGAACTTTCTTCCACGGGATACTTTCAAAAAAACTTTGTCACCAACTTGATATTCGATCTCTTTTCTTTTAAATCGCATATGACTTCGCTCATCATCAAGTTGCTTTTAAACAATTTCGATAACTTTCACTTTTTTCTTCGTTTTTTAACTAGATCAACCTCAGAATCCGCTTTCTTTAAGCTCATCCAATATAAAGGTGTGCGACATTTACGTCCATACAAAGCTTCATAAGGTGCCATCTTCAAACTCGATTGATAACTATTATTGTAGGCAAACTCTACTAATGGTAAATATTTTTCCCAAGCGCCTTGAAATTCCAAAGACACAACATCTAAGCATATCTTCAAGTACTGAATAACTCTCTTTGACCGACCGTCGGTTTGAGGGTGGAAAGTCGTACTAAAACTCAACTTTGTGCCCAAAGCCTTCGTAATTTCTTCCAAAACCGTGAAGTAAATCTTGGATCTCTGTCTAAAATGATCGATAATGGTACCTGTGTAGTTTGACTATCTCGACATATACAACTCGCCAACTTGTCAAGTGAATAATCCATACTGAACGGGATAAAATGAGCCGACTTCGTTAACTTATCAATCACAACCTATCTGCATCTTTCTTTCTCGGTGTAAACGGCAATCCTGTCACAAAATCCATAGTAACTCGATCCCATTTCCACTCGTGGACTAGCACAGTCGCAATAAACACGAAGGTACCGATGTTCGGCCTTTACCTGGCGATAGATCAAACATCTAAAAGCAAACTCGAAATGTCCTTTTCATTCCCGCCCACCAAGACATTTTTTTAAATCATTATACATCTTTATACTACCGGATGAATAGACAAAGAACTACTATGTGCTTCTGTAAAATCTTTCGAATAAGCTCATCATTCTTGGTATGCATACCTGTCTCGGAACATCAAACAACCGTCGAATCGATCCGAAAATCGACTCTACATCCGACTCATGACCGATCTCTTTTGGTTAACAACTCATCATCATTTTTTTTTGAGCTTCACAAATTTCTTCAAGAAACATCGGTTTAGCTCTCAACTCAGCTAAGATAAAACCATCATCCGATAAGGCTAGACTAGTGTTCAAAGCTCTTAATGCAAATAAAGATTTCCTACTCAAAGCATCAAGAACAACGTTTGCCTTACAGGTGATAATCGATCACTAGCTCATAATCTTTAATCAACTCTAACCATCTTCTTTGCCTCAAATTCAAATCTTTTGAGTCATCAAATATTTCAAACTTTTGTGATCGGTGAATATGTGGCACTTCTCCTTCGCATAAATGATGTCTCCAAATCTTCAACATAAAAACAATGGCAGCTAGCTCTAAATCATGTGTCGGATAGTTCTTCTCATGTGGCTTTAGTTGTCTAGAGGCATAAGCAATTACCTTCCCTTCCTGCATAAGTACACAACCAAGTCCATTCATGGACGCATCATCAGAATCACAAACTCCTTACGGTTCTAGTTGCACTAAAGCAGAGCTTTAGTCAACAATGCTTTTAACTTGTCAAAACTCGTTGACACTTCTCATCCATTCAAACTTGACATCCTTTCACAACAATCTTGTCACGGGTAGCTATCATGGAAAATCCTCTACAAATCGCCTATAATATCCGCAAGACCAAGAAAACTTCTAACTTTTGATACATTTCTAGGAGGCTTCCAATCAACAATGGCTGAAATCTTGCTCGGATCAACCTTAATACCTTCACGAAACAATATGTCCAAGAAAACCAACTTCGTAACTGAACTCACTTTTGCTGAACTTGACATACAACCGATTATCTTTCGAATCAGAAAGCGTTCTCAAATGCTCGCATGCTCGGTCTCATCATGAGAATAAATCAAGATATCATCAATAAACAAAACTACAAACTTATCCAAGTACGGTCTGAAAATTCGGTTCATTAAGTCCATGAAAATGGCAGGAGCATTAGTCAAGTCAAATGGCATCACAAGGAACTCATAATGACCATACCTAGTCCGGAAAGCAGTCTTCAAGACATCTGACTCTTTAACTCACAACTGATAATATCCGGATCTCAAATCTATCTTGAAAAATACAGTAGCTCCCTTCAATTGATCAAACAGATCATCAATTCTAGGCAATGGATACTTGTTCTTTACTGTTACCTTGTTAAGTTGCCGATAATTTAAGCAGAATCTCATCGATCCGTCATATTACCTTGTTTCAATTCCAGGAATTCCTTTCTTTTCTGGTCAATAAACCTCGATCGATGTACTTTTACGAAATTCCTCCCGAAAGAAATCCCAAGTGACCCTCTCCTTTGGTACAACTGATACAAGTGTCTTCCACCAGTAGTAGACTGAGTCTCTAAGAAGTGATACTACACATTCCATACATTCCTCGGGTGTACAAGATAACTCATCAAAGACTCTGATAGTATTTTCTAACCAAAATTCTGTTCTTTCTGCATCATCATCTTTTGTTGCTCGGAACTCTTCTGCCCCTTGTTTCCTGATTCTATCAATGGTGGCTTTTCTCTTATCACTGCACTCGTGATTGGGGAGCTTGAGCTACATGGGTAGCCCGAGAGTCATGAGGGGTGGAGGTCTAAGCTGCCGGATTCGTTGAACGAACTCGGCAAACAAATCATTCAAAGCTTGGAAGAGAGCTTCTCAGTCACTCCTCCCCGATTAATCACATGGCCTATTCTCGATGGCGCTACCCTTCTATGGGAGCAAAGCATTACTTTCTACATCATCATCACCAGCTCACTCGGGATCCATTACAATAAAACAAAATATTTAAAAATCGTCAGGAGTCGTCACACTATCAAAATACAAGTATGGCATGTATAGCTAGACTTTTTCTCACACTAACTGTTCCGAGAACCGACTAAACCTGGCTCTGATACCAATAAATGTAATGCCCCCACGTCCGAAACCATCACCGGAGTCAAGCTTGAGGTGTTACTAAACTTATCTTACCTTTTAAACAACTCTAAATCACTTATTTTAATTTTCGGAATAAACTGTTTTTCTGCATCATGGTTACTTAAAAATTCATTTCTCGAGTTTCAAAACTCGAAATTAAGATCCGTAAATTTTTTATGAAACTAGACTCATATATATATTTACTAATTTTTTTCTAGAATTTTTTACTTAGCCAATTAGTACAGTTTATTAGTTAAAGTTTCCCCTGATTCAAAACTTGACTGCACTGACCTCTTCTTACTACGAACCATTTTTCTTCCTGTACAAAATTCATATGACTAAGTCGTTTGTTTCTCTCAAAACTAGATTCAACAATAATTCTAAACATATAAATTATACCTTCTAATTAGTTTTGTACAATTTATGGTGAATTTCCAAAGTTGAAACAGGGGATCCAGAAATTGCTCTGACCCTATTTCACTAAAACTCAGATATATCATAAAATATAATACTTTTACCTGTTTTGCTTATTCCATAAGAAAATAGACATAATAAGCTTTAATTTCATATATTATTCATCTTCAAACTATGTTTCTACAATTTTAGTGATTTTTCAAAGTTACATCATTTCTGTTACTTGAATCTGTTTTAGGTTACTTTCACATTTTCATAATTTTCATGTGATAATCATCATTCAATCATACATATTAATAAACATGTATATCATCAGCTATTTTCTTAGCTAATCACTAGCAAGTATTTACACATCATTCATTATTCATATTATACCAAAAGTAGCTAAGTTTCTATACATGCCATACCCAAAACAAAACGTCTAGTTATACCGAGTTATTTCTTTGATAGTGTGATCGGCCTCCGACATTTCCTTCGATCCCCGAGTGACTAGATAAGTACTATAAGAAGAAGAAAATAAAGAGATTAAGCACTAGGCTTAGCAAGCTTACAAGCAAATAAATCACAACATTCAACATAATGGATAATTATGCATAATATCATCTAACATCATAAATTTCTTTACTTCTCAATTTCTATCTTCTTCTTTATTCCCTTACCTTCTTTCTTACCGACCTTTCCTTTTCATAAGTATAATCTACTTTTCCTTTGCTGTTAATTCACTGTAATTTAACTCGTATCCGACCCGTTGAACCACTCGGAATACTAAGGATACTAGGTCGTTCTGTCTATCAATATCTCGCCAATGCCATGTCTTTGACATGGACTTACATGAATTATTCTTGTCTCCAATGCCATATATAATATGGACTTACATGGCTCAATCCTGTCTCCAAAGCCATATTTCTAATATGGACTTACATGGCTCATTTCATTACATCTGTCAACCCTAATATCCTAACATTCCTAGGGTTCAACCGGCTTTCTAACACTTTTCCTCTGTCACTTCACCTTAAATTCGACTTTAAATATTTTCATAACATAATATATAAATGCTGAAATTGACAATAATAATGTAAAATAAAAGAATATTGCATTTATTTATGTAAACTTACCTTGATACAAAATGTGACTAAACCTTACAATTTAGTCCTTTACTTTTTCTTTTCCTCGTTCTTCTTTGGATTCTTAATCTATAATATAAAATATTTCTACTCATTGGCATTTATTTGATTTCTATTTCACTTCACAATTTATGCTGTTCAAAATTCAAAATTGCACTTTTACCCCAAAATTTACAGCTTTTACAATTTAGTCCTGCTCAATTCACCCATCAATTGAACTAATTTTTTCTAAATTAACACTTTTATTTTATCATTATAAACTATTTCACAGCCTTTGATATTCTGAATTTCAACACCAACATCTAATTCACAATTTTGCTCACAATTAGGTCCTAAATACCATTTTCTATCAAAATGACTTAATAAAACAACCTTAATACTGAAATTAGAACTTCAATTTCATAATAATTCATCATAAACTACCCTTACTCAGCCAGGTAACTTCCAATTTCACCCACCAAATCAAAAACTAATGAATTAGATGATTGGACCTAATTGTAAAAGTCACAAAACATAAAATTACTAAGAAATAGTAAAAATTGAACTTACATGGTGCAAAAATATGAAAAACCAGCATAGGAGACCTGCTACGGCGTTTCGGTGAGAAAGATGAAGAAATGTCTAGATTTTCAATTACATCATTTTTTAACTATTAACTTTTATGCTAATTCCAATTTTGTCCCTTGTTCACATTGTTTTCTTGCTTATTTCATACCCAAACCGTCCAGCCATTAACCTTTGGGTCTAATTGCTCTTTAAATCCATCTTTTAAATACTTAAGTTATTTACTCACAATTTAACAAATTTTGAGCTATTTTCGCTTTAGTCCTTTTAATTAATTAGCTATCCAAACATCAAAATTTTCTAACGAAACTTTAATACTAACTCAATGACACTTCATAAATATTTATAAAAATATTTATATCTCGATTTTAAATTCGAGGTCTCGATACCTCGCTTTTTGACCCGTCGACCTAATAAATTATTTTAATTCACTAATTTCACCATTTCACAAATTCTTCTAAATTCTTACTTGACTCATAAATATTAAGTTACTATCTTGTTCAATCTTATTTGTCCGATTTAGTGATCTCAAATCACCATTTTTGACACCACTGAAAATTAGGCCGTTACATTCTACCTCGGATTTGTGGTTTCGCAACCACTGTTCCGTTTAGGCCCTATTTCGGGATGTTACAGAGATCGAGTTTCAAATTAAAGGTAAAGTACTTTTGAAAGTATCCCCATGGAAAAAGGTATTGAGATTTGGCCAGAAAGGCAAATTGAGTCCGCAATTTATCGGACCATATGAGATCACTGAAAGACTTGGACCATTAGCCTACCGTTTAGCATTGCCATCCTAATTGGAAAAGATTCATGATGTATTCCATGTATACATGTTGTGACGATATCAATCAGACCTCTCCCATGTGATTTCACCTACGGAAGTCGAAATTAGACCAAAGATGACTTATGGTGAAGAACCAGTTAAGATTTTGGCTCGACAAGTCAAATAGTTGAGGAATAAGAATATACCCTTGGTGAAATTTTTATGGTATCGACACGGAGTGGAAGAGGCTACATGGGAGCCCGAAGAAACCATGAGAAGTCAATATCCGAACCTATTTACTGTAAGACTTTCGAGGACGAAAGTCCTTAAAAGGGAGAAATGTAACAACCTGAATTAGGGCCTCATTAGAATTGTGGTTTCAGGACCACAAATCTGGCGTAAAAATAATTATTTTTATTTTATGAGCATTATGAGGTCTAGGATATGAGAATAAGCATGTGCGAAAGTTTCATGAAGAAATTCTATGTGCAAGGTGTCCAATTGGAAATTAGGGACCAATTTGAATAAATTGCAAAACTTGGATTCTAGTAGCAATTTGTATGAAATTGCTTTGGAATATTAATTAGAGGTCCTTAAATAGTAATTTACCCAATTTCTAAGTTTTTGGAAAAAAATAGGCATGCACGGAAAATTTTGGGAGTTCAGTAAGGAATGACATTTTGGTCATTTGGTAATAAACTAAATTAAAAGGAAAAAAATCAAGCTAAAATTAGCTCATTTTCTTCTCCATGCTGCTGAAACTCTAAGGGTCTCCATATCCAGGATTTTTCAACATTTCAAGCTTGATAGTAAGTCAATCCTAGCCCTGTTTTAATGTTCTTCGTATTTTTAAGATCCTCGTAACATGCTCTCTCTATTTCTACCCATATTTCATGCTAGGGTTCATGTTTAGAAAATTACCCATGCATGAGATGTTTGTGTTTTGATGATTTATGGAGGAATATGGGAGTTTAAAGGATGGTAAACAACTTTTACTAGGTGGTTTTTCATGGAAATGGCTTAAAGGACTAAATTGTAAAAGTTGTGAAAATGGGTAGAAAAATATAGAAAGAAGGAAAAACATGGGCTGCAATAAGTGTGAATAACATTCGGCTAGGCTTGGATAGCCAAAGGAATTACATGCATTTCAATATAGGAGCCTTAGGACTAAATTGTAAATATTATGACATGTTAGGGGCAAAATGGTCATTTTTCCTAAGGGTGATTTTTAATCCTAAAATGAAAAATGTGATGTATTAATAGTCTAATTTTATTGATATAGACCCCAAGAAACCAATTCCGGAGGTCGACTATAGAAAACGAAAGGCTTCGGAATAACCGAGACACCAAGTCGAAATGACTACTAGGTAAGTTCATATAACCCGAAGTAAAATCTTAATATACTTAAAAATGTAGGTTCTTGAATGTATGATAATTAGATATTCATTGCATGATAATCCATAGGACATGCTAGTGCAAATGAAAAGATGATAAATGTCTCGGTTGAAATAAAAAGAGAAATCCGATGGTTAAATTATGGCTTACATGACTTGAGATCCTACATGTGTTGCAGAGAAGGATTTAGCCCAGACGGGTAACCACTGATCTCAAAATAAAAAGGATCTAGCCCGAACGGGTGTTCCTTAAGTGATCGAGCCTCCCGAAGAATATGGGTGCAATAAGAATTTAGCCTGAACGGGTAATCCAATTGAGGACTGAATTTAGCCTGGACTGGCACTTCTGATCCAAGTTTATGAGAGCAATTGTCGTTGAAAGAGATTTAGCCTGGACTGGTAATCCCGCCGTGAGATGTAAGGTTCGCGGGAGTGCGTACTTGAGATGATCACTTGTATGACTTGACGGTAATTGGGCTATCCATCATGATTTTCGAGAAATTCAAGGGGATTAGCATGAGAAATAAAGAATGAAAATATTGAGTTGATGAGCTCATCTAAGACTAATTACATGATGTGTTGATATGAGACTAACTTGATGATTGAGTTCATGTGACAGGGAAACTATTTCATACTTGTTGGAATTATTTCCTAATATTGTTGTATGCTAAATAACCAATAAGTTTACTTTCCAGTTATCCAGATGTAAATTCTTACCCCTCTTTCTTTTCCTTTGTTTTTTAGAGCTCGAGGATTCGCGAAGGTTGGGAGATGATCGGAGCTTTGTCAATACTATCAACTTGTCTTATTCTGGTATATAGAAACTTTTATTTTGTTATAATGGCATGTATAGGATTCTTGGTTATTTTGTTATATGTGTCACTGGGCTAGCCATTGTAAGGGCTTGAATGATATACTTATTCATTTTATATATGGCCATAGGATATGGCTCATTTTGATGAAGGTTGTAAACCTATTAATTGTGCATGTCCTGCTTGAATGTTTCATGAGATGGTTAATGTGATATACCATAGATATATATGTGTAATGTGGTCGAATCACTTGGAGATGGTTAGGTCATAATTGGCAATGAGTTATAAAATGAGCTAAGTGTAAAATGTGATTATCGGAGTGGTAATCCTTAATACAAAAAGGATAATCTAGCATGTACTAAACCAATGAGATGAGGTTTACATGCAAAAGACTATGCCAAGGTAGGGTATGGACATATTTAGGCCATGTTAAATATCATTGAATTTTATAAATGTGTATGGATGTTGAGGGTGACCATTGGCTTGGAAAATAGCCTCTAAAAAGGTTCACACGAGTAGACACATGGACATGTGTCTAGGCCGTGTGTGATATACGGTCAGCCCCATAGGCGTGTTGTATGGCCGTGTGTCCCCTGCACCTAAAAGTTTAGGTCAGTATGCATGGTAGTAAACACACGGCTGAGACACGGCTGAGTGTCTCAATCGTGTGGAGGACAAGACCTAGTACACGGATGTGTGCCTTGGCCGTGTGCCTCTAAATGGATGATGACATCATAAACAAAATGCTCAGGTTTTTGGACACGAGCGATGACACGGGCGTATCTAGGCCGTGTGAGGGATACAGGCCAAGGGCACGGACGTGTGGTCGGCCATGTGAAACCCCTGTGGGTTCAAAATTAGAAATAAATTCCAATAATTCAACATGAGTAAGGAACACGGGCGTGTCCCAATGCACACGAGCGTGAGCATTGCTGCCACACGAGTGTGTGAGGCTTAAACCTAAAAGTTTCTAAAAGTTTTCCAAAGTTCCCAGTTTAGTCCTGGATCACTTTTAATGCATGTTTTGGACCTCATAGGTCCATAATGGGGATAATATGATTTTGTTCAATCGGTTTTAAATTGAAATGAAATTTTATAGCCTGCACTTTTCGGAAGTGTCCTGTTTGTGTATGGTAATGCCTCGTACCTTACCTTGGTCTTGGGTACGGGTAAGGGGTGTTACATAATGAGAGATTTCTTCAGACAATTAACAATGTTTCAAATAACTCTATCTTTATCAATAATAAGGATAGTTCTGATATAGAATTCATCCACACTCTTTTTCTATAATCAACAAAGTCAGAAATATCACATTTCATACTCAATCATCGATATCCTGTCTCAGACTGTTATGCATCTTGTTAATCCCATATGAATAGATAAACTACCACTGAAAGTTTCTTGTAACAATTGTTGAATATCGGTAGTACTTTTCTCTAAATAATAGATAATCATCGATACCACATCTGAGGTTCTGAATCAAAGTCAATTTATGTTAAACCCCTTTTTAATTTATAATTCGCTGACACATTTCTGAATTTCACAATTTTACTAAATAAACATTTATTTAACCTCTAATTCAGCTAACAATTGTTCATTACTTGATAAGATCAATCATGTATTCATCACTCAAAAATCACACAAAAGTTTCCCATTCAAACATCTAAAACTATAATCGTTTTCCTTGAACAAGAATCACTTACAAACTCACATGTTTTTTGACGATTCGAGCTAAATTTGTTGTGCCAAGTTTGGATCTTTCTCTGACATTAAACATTTTAAACCCTTATAGTCACAATATATATATATATATCACAAAACTCTTTATTCAACTCAGGCGGAACCAGAACTGACATTTCGATTGATAATGCCTTCGTGTAAAAGAAAGCTTCAACATTCGAACTAACTTTAATTTACCACAACATTTATCAGATAGAATTGTTCCAATAGATATAACTCTGTATTAAATGTTCAAGAATACAAACTATTCTTCCAGACTATCCCTCAATTCACACATAAACATTCAAAGTTTATTTCCAGTCCGTTGAATATATTTAAACACATATAACTCAATCATTTTTTCAATTATATAATTCAAGTCAGACTAAATCACTGAATCAGTCTTTTCAAAGAAAATCTTTTCTTCTCCTTTAAAAGGATAACCTACACATATCATTATACAGATGCCACAATCATCAAATAGAAATCATAATGTCATAATAAGACTGACATCTTACCAGTAACAATAGATAATATCCCGGCTGTTAATAAAGCATTTGAACCCAGAAGAAAATCAAATATGATCTGGACAGCAACCAATGCAGAAACATAACCTTTATAACTCTTATAATGGTATTGAAGTACTCCCAAATTTCAGAACAGAAATTATGATAGCCATTTCCGTCAAATAATGTCTAAAGCTACATAGAATATCAGAAAGTTACAACCCATGTAGAATAATATCAATTCCGATGATATTCCAGAAATTGTCCAGAAAGAATAATGTCACTCATAAATACTAAAATCTATAGTAACAAAAGCAATATAATCTTCACTTATATTCAACAGAACAATAGCCAGTAGAAACTAAACATTTGCCTCATACGAATTTCACCGATGATTTTCATATTCACTCAAGGGAATAAATACCAAAAATAAACATAGCAATATCGAACATAACCTAAACAGACCAGCCATACTTTCATATTTTAGTATGTTTAGTTAATGTCCTCATACGATAAGAGTTCCTTCTGAAATTAAATAGTCACATCTACTTTTGAGAATAAATGTATACATAGAGTGCCCAGAAAAAGTCATAGTGACTGCCCGACTATAACCACTGCACTCAGCCATCAATACAATTCAAACATTATCCTATCACTAACAGAAATCGATTTAGAAAAGCTTCCAGTTAATACTTTCTTTAGATAACATACCTGAATAAGTCATTTGATCGAAGTTAACTTCTTCTTTAACAGTGACGTCACATAATCTGAATAGTCTTTAGAACTATCAAATATCTCTTTTAATATTGTCTTCATTTGCTGATTCATTCACTTTTCTGACCACATAATTAATCTTCCAAACACAGACTTCTGCAATTTCACCCTCGTGAGTTTATTCAACCCAAATCTTACAGATTTCATTGTAACATTTTACGGATAAGGGGGGTGAGGTTAGTAAAGCCTCAAATTCAATTCTCACATAAATGCACATAACATAAATTATCACAATTAGCCAATTCATTACTGATTTCACATTTTCAAATCATTTAATAAACATTTTCTTATAATCACTTTTGTTCTTAACACATAGTTCTTATGCGAACTCAAATCACTAATTCACAATCAAAATTCTTATATAGCATCATAACTCAAATGTCAAAACTCATATGCTCATATAATTATAACATTTATCGATAACAAAAATGTCATACTTCTTTGATCCATACCTTTATGAATTTTAACTCATAATCAACACCTTTCAATTCGAACATTTGAGTACACATTCCGTACTATCAGAATTAACTTTGTTGGAAAAAAATATCTGTCTTATCAAAACAATTTTTATCAGAGTCAGGAGATATCACATTATCACAGGTTAAACATGGCATGTATAGCTAGACTCACAAACGCTGTGGTAGTCTTAGAACTGACTAAACCATAGCTCTGGTACCAATAAATGTAATACCCCTAACCCGTATCCATCGCCAGATTAAGTTTAAGAGGCATTACTGGACTTATCGGAACCTTTTTCAATCATTTTGTAAACATATTATACATCATCATCATCATAGCAAATCATACATAAAGAGTCCCTTTAGAAGGTCGATGAGACCTTAAACATGTTTTAGAAAGGGGTTGGGATTAAACCGAGCTCACCAAAATCTGTCAAAACTTAAACATTTTTTTTAAAGTTACAAAGGTCACACGCCTGTGTGAAGAGGTGGTGTGCCTCACACGACATTAGACACCCCCATATGTCTAGACCGTGGCGAAATAGAGCAGACATACTAACTTATCCACACGGCCAAAGACACGCCCGTGTGCCTTGGCCGTGGTCCAAACTAACTTGGGTCACACGGCTGACCACATGCCCTTATGTCTAGCCTGTGTACCCTTCGAAATGGCCACACATGCCAATGTACCAAGGCTGTGTGCCTCACACAGCTACCAAACATGCCTGTGTGTCTAGGTCGTGCTTGAGACTGACTTAAATTTTGGGACTACCCCAGGAGACACACGGCCATATAACATGACCGTGTGTCGCACATGACTGAGACACATGCCTGTGCCTCTGCCCGTGTGGACAAAAATAGGCTACTTGAAAAGCCATTTTGCCGCCCTATTATCACAAGCTTTTAATACCACATTTCATAACCCAATATGCAATCAAATTATTACCAAAACAAGCATCACTCATACTTCAATATCATTTCTATACATAATTCCAACTCAAACATACTAATTCCATGTACCTAATTCATACAATGAACACATGATTCATATCACAGTTATAACCATTTCAATATCATAACAACCTTACCAAATCAATCATGAATCATACCATTTCAACCACCCAACTGCTTACGAGAAAGACCATTTCACAAGGCCATATATATGTATACAAACATTAACATCATTAACAAGCCATTTTCGCATGGCTACATATATACAAATGAAAATAAACCATATCGAAACAAACCTATACATGCCACATAACCAAAAACTCAAAGCTTTTGTTTACCGAAGCGATAACCGGATAGTGTGATAAGGTCTCCTATGCCTTCCAACCCGAGCAAGACTCCAAAACTCTATAAACATAGGAAAAACACATAGAGTAAGCTTAGTAAGCCATAAGCAAATAAATCACTTCAATGATATTTATAAACCAATATCACTAAAATGAATTTAACAAATCTCAATCACATATACATTTATTATAATTGTAAACTCATATAACCACATTAAATCACTTCACTTATCTTATTTATCAATGAATATATAACCATACTTCCAAATTCAAATAACAACCATTAGCTCAATCATATAAATCAAGCTCGCACATATTCATTACACAACCAACGAAAACATGTCATGCTTCACTAGCTAATTTACATATATACGAACCATATATCATAACACCACCGTCTTGATATCTATTTCATATCGAATTTTCAAATCAAAACAATATATCTCAAAAACCATGTTTATTGTTTCATAATTCTCATGTTCGAATCATAGAACCACAAGGTCATATAACAAGCACATATAACACATATTCATTAGTATACATTTCTTTCTTTCATGATAATATAATTCGTATATCATCATTAAAAACATATTCACCTTCCATTTCTGAATTTCATATACAATTCACATGTACCAAAATCATATATGAAAAAACACAATTACCATTTCATATTTCTCTTTGGTATTAACCACATCTCATTTTCACATGGATCATAATCATACTTACTTTCATTGCTCAATATCATATACATTGCAACATACCTGAATCGGATGCACATTTATATACTTATTTATTTCTCGGAATACCCGTTGAACCGTTCAAAATCAATAAGGATACTCGGATAGCTCATAAGCTCGTACAATGCTAACGTTCTAGCCGTGGTGTTACATGAAATCAACTATCGATGCCACTGTCCCAGGCAGGGTCTTACACGAAATCATATATGGTGCTAAAGTCCCAGACATGGTCTTACATGTAAATCACAAACTGATGCCAATGTCCCAGACGTGGTCTTACACGATAATACATTTATTTGCATATAAACTTAGCTCGTACTAACACGAATGGACTAGAACGACTATTCGACAATTTTTTACTTTTCCTGATTAAAATATGATTTCCTCATTTCTTGATCTATTCACTCATGCAATTGCCGAATATTTTGAAGCTTCAATGGCTTCTTTTTCTTTTAATTTTTGACAATAGATGATAATGAAGCCAAATTATTTTATTTTGTTTTATTTATTAAAACACTTATTAGCTATTTTTCTATATTAACCTTCAAAAATATTTAAAACTACTCCAACTACCCTTCCACTATCACCCATTATCACAAAAATGGTCTAATATCTTTATAAGGAATTTCAATTTAATAAACCATAGCAATTAAATATTTTAACAAATAGAAAGTCACTTTTGCATTTTACGTGATTAAGTCTTTTTTATCAAATCGGACATGCAAACAATAAAATTTTCATACGAAATTTTTACACATAACAATTCACATGCTATTAACATGGAAAATAATATTAAAATATTTTTTGACTTGGATTTGTGGTCCTGAAACCACTATTCTGACTAGGGTCTAAACCGGGCTGTTACATAGGATATACTTACAATCAAGCTTGAAAGTTGAAGAAACCCTAGCTATGGTCTCCTTGAAAAATTTGGCCAAGGTGAAGAAGATGGACACCAATTTTGACTTGATTTTCTCTTTTTATTCTTTTATTTACCAAATAACCAAGATGCTCTTAATGCATAACTTTGAAATTTTACCTATTCATGTCCATTATTTTCCACTAACTTATCTAATGGTCTAATTACCAACTAAGGATCTCTAATTTAAAATCTCATAACAATTGGACACCTTGAACAAGTAGAACTCAACTTTTTCACTTTTACGATTTAGTCATTTTGACTAAATTGAGTACCCAAATGTCAAAATTTTTGAACGAGATTTTCACAGAATAGTTCCATAGAATTGTAGACCATAAAAATATAATAATAATGAATTTTTCTACGTCAAATTCATGGTCCCGAAACCACTATTCCAACTAGCCCTAAAATCAGGATGTTACACTTATTTTCATTTAAAGGGCTAAGTCAGATCTAACGTACCATGCATATAAGGGCTATTCCTTAATTTCCTATGTTTAGAGGATCAATTAAACCTAAGTTCTGATACCACTAAATTGTAACACCTTGAGTTACTTAACATCAATTTTTAATTTGATTTATCTAAAAACTTATTCAACTCCAAGTTTAATCTATATTTATCACATAACATTATTCTGACCTTTTACTTATCAACATATTTCTAACTTTAAATAAAAACTTCTACAATCACTAAGATTCTTACAATCATTTTACCTTACTACTCATGAAAAATTATTTTCATAGACTTGAAACTTAAGAATTCATTATAAATACATTTAATCAACCCTCGAGGTGTAGCCTCTAGGGTGTCTCTCTATATATATTAAGCAACTATTAGGCCTTTCGTGTGAGCTTGGCGGTGTCTGGCTTGGTCCTTTCTCATATGACCTTGTCAATCTTTGATCCTGCATCAAATGAAACCACTAATAAGTTCAAATAAACTTAGTGAGATTTATTATATTAACTATTAATGAATAACTCATGTTATCACGAGTATAAAGATTTGATACGCATAAGTTATCACACCCAGTTTCCTATAAATCAAAAATTAGGAACAATTTGGAGGTTAAATTGAAAGAGACCATGTATATTAGTTCCAAGTCTAGTTCGATTGGATTAGAACTAACAAATTCCTTAGTGGGAGACACAATATTGTTAATGGGCGGGTTTTACACTATTGAAGACAGTCTAAGAAGGGCTATAAATAGCTGAAAGGTGACTTTTAGGAGAGGATTCATCTCGATTCTATTTCATTTTCTCCTCTTCCTCACTTTTTTCCTTTGTTGCTTTTAAGAAGATATAGTTGTAGGAAGCTCTACATGAAGCGAAGGTCGTGAGGTTTAAGTCAGAAAAGTGGAAAATCTAGTAAGCTGGTAAGGTTCTCCATCTTTCTACATACGTAAGGTTAAGAAAATGAAGATAAGGATTTATAGAAACCATATTAATGGTTCTGCATGTTTATGAAAAAGTGAGATTTAAGTTAAAAATGTTGAGTTTAGCCCATGATTTTGGTTGTCATGCTTAGCTACCTGGAGATTAGAAGCTCTGACATTTGGAAGAGCTAAGTTGATAAGATGAAAAAGCATCATGCAAATCTCTATACTCCTTCTATCGGATGCTGTGTGTTTAACATGTGTATGGGTTAATTTCAAAATGAGTTCTATGATGATGCATTATCTTTGTTGCTTGAGAGTGCTTCATTGCATAAGGTTGAATAGGGTTATGAGTATCCGCTAGTATGTCATTATGAAAACATGTTATGAATTTCTTGTAACGTGTTTTTATTTATTATGGAATATGGAAGAGAATTATCAATGGGTTAGATAAAGTTAAGATAGGAAAAAAGGGTTATTTTGTTAGATACCGCCATACGATGGTGCTGAGTGCACCTGTGATGAATGAAGCTCCGGGCCTTGCAGAATAGACATTGCAGTGTTCCCACATTAATATTAGGAGTGAAAAAATGAAGAATGGGCAGAGGGATAGAGAAATTGGAATTTTATTAAGATTCCACCATTCGGGATTGTTAGAAGCAAACCGCGATTTATGGATTCCATAGAAAATGTTTTTATTTCAAGGCATGATTTATGGATTTCGTAGAAAATCTTTATATTTCATGGCCTGTTTGATTTGAGGAGCATGCTTTCCCTTTCCAGTAGTCTCTAACATTGAAAGTTAAAGCTTTAACTTGAGTACCAATTATGTTCATGTAGCTTCCAATCATCTCCTTTAAGTGTGATTCACTAGTACCTCACTTAGCACCATTACAACTTGGTTCATCCAATCACTCCATTGGTTCAACACATGCTATGCATTCTTATTCTTGAAGTGCAAGCCTTGAAGAGTCTTCACATGTATCGAGAACGAAGACAACTTTTCAAATAAGAGATGCAAAGTTTGAAGTAAGAAACACTAATCATATGGCTAGTTGTAGTAATGTTGTTATTGGAAAGTGATTTGTCACAAATCGTAGTGACAGATTAAGTATTTCTTAGCACTTAACAAGCTTGATTTATAATCCTTTTAATATATTTTTTTTTTCATTTTTGCATTTCTTAGTTTAGATTCAAAATATTGCTAAATAAGCATTTTTATACACTATTTCGAGTTAGTTGACCTAATGGGGCCAATACCAGTCTTAAGGTGGTTTTAATGATTTATTTGAGTGTGTAAGATACCCATTTGGAAGTCGAAAGGCATTAGGAATGACAGTCGGGTTGTAACACAAGCTTTCAGGGTTGCAACACAATCGAGCAAATTTAGAATATTACAATCGAAGTTGTGTGTCGTGACAAAGGTACGACGATGGGCAAAAATTAAGCGAGGGTGTTTCTATTTGCACAACTCATATTTTATGTGATTAAGGCTTGTAATTGACCTAATTTGTAACACCCTGAATTTGGGCCTAGAAGTTTTGGGCCTTGAGCATGGGAGCAGTTGAAGGTAGCTTATAATATTCTGTTGTGCGTGAAAATTTCGTTAATGAAGGCTTGTTTTAGTGGTTAAGTGTGCTGAGAAGTGTTGGAGAAGTCTTGGGTTCAAACCTGGACTCTAGTAAAAATTTTGGTTTAAGGTGAATCAACCCTGGGTGTAGTAGGTAGGCCTTAAGAATATTGTTGGAGAAATTGTGACACAAAAAGCCGTGTGGCTTAGTGGCAAGTAGCGTGTGGAGCATTTAAGGGGAGGCATGGGTTCGAATCCCATGGCAAGCAAAGAGCATTTATTTTGCTAACAGGGGGCTTTAAATATAGAAAACCATGAGGAGAGTAAAGGTACCTTTCTTGGCTGATCCCTTTCGCTTTATGGCGTGCTCGTTTGGTTTGGGCGTCGGCTAAGAGTGCTCGAAGCGTGGATTAACTCCAGTCTCCAATCAGGTGTGTATTTCTCGCTACTCTAGCTGTAGGATGGCTACTTCGGGCCGCGATGGGCCGAAAGGGGCCATGTGGGCCCAATAGGCCTCGGGCCCAATAGAAAAAGTTGTTTGATTGTGTAGTAAATATTGGACTAGGCTAGGTGAATCTCATATCTGTTGCTAGATTTGGGCTAAAAGGGCCACACGAGCGTGTGGGCCCATTTGGGCCGAGAATAGGCTTTAGGGCCATTCGTATTGTTATCCCGGTTTAAAATACTTTAGTTTACCAAATTACCAAAATACCCCTGGTTTGTAAAATTACTAAAATACCCTTGTAGGGTAGAAATACTGAAATACCCCTGTAGGGTAGAATTACCGAAATACCCCTGTAGGGTAGAATTACCGCAATACCCCTGTAGGGTAGAATTATTGCAATACCCCTGTAGGGTAGAATTATCGAAATACCCTTGTAGGGTAGAATTACCGAAATACCCCTGTAGGGTAGAATTACCAAAATACCCCTGTAGGGTAGAATTACCGAAATACCCCTATAGGGTAGAATTACCGAAATACCCCTGTAGGGTAGAATTACTAAAATACCCCCGTAGGGTGGAATTACCGAGATACCTTGTGGAGTAAAACTACCATTTTGCCCCTAAGGTGTTAAATGACTGTTTTGCCCTTGTGGCCAAGTGACTAACTTGGACTGTGTGGTTGACGAATTTGATTGCGAATATATGTTGGTATATGAATGACTTGACTGTGATTGTTTGATTCAAATATGGGCATGACATTCTGCATACATGACATGTTGCATGGGTTGGGATTTTGTACGGAGGAAGATCTGATCTGTTAGGATCGCATGGTTGCTTGACGACTATGGATCCACCGAAGGCTTAAGAGCCGTATATTCGTACTGATTTGATAAGGTCGCACGAGTCGTCCAAGACGACTGTGGACCGATCAATGGCTGAGTGCCGATCATATTTACCCGAGGCTATGTGCCGATTATATTACCGTCGCTGTTGGCTATGTGCCTAACATGATACAGCTACCGATGGCTTAAAGCCTTCTGATTATGGCTTTGTGTCAACCTACATATGGCTCTGTGCCAACCTGATTATGGCTGTGTGCCAAACGTATTTGCCTAAGCCTATGTGCCAATATATGGTTATTTACGACTTTGTGTCAATCACATTTACCTAGGGTTGTGTGCCGGTTATGTTACTCTAGTTGATGGCTATGTGCCTAACATAATGCAGTTATCGATGGCTTTGTGCCAGGTATTCTGTTAATTGGCTTTGCCACATTATCTGTTTCTTGTGGCTATGCCACAAATATCTGCTCGTGGCTCGCCACAATATTCAGATCCGTGACTCGTCACAATATTCGATAACCGAGAAAGAATGCTGCAATCGTGGAGTGTAAGGCTGGGTGGGTTGAGCTATTCCCCACATGGAGTGTAGGACTGGTACGGGTGGAGTGTAGCAGTTGGTTATAGGCTAGATTGGGTTGGGATTGCATTCACATTCTGATTTTTTATTCTGTTACTTAATAGTGATTCTGATTTTGATTCTGTTACCTGATACTGATTTTGATTCTGATTCTGTCACCTAATTCTGATTCTGATTCTGATTCTAGTTTTGATAATGTTTCTTATTCTGTAATGGGTTAAAGCCCATCTGGTACTATCTGTTAAAATGGGCTAAGGCCCAATTGATACTGAAACTGTAAGTAGGGCTGGGGCTAACTTTTAATTCTTTTATATGACTGACTGTTCCTTTTATATAGTAGGGGATTTCACACTGAGTTTTCGTAAACTCACCCCGTTAATTAACCTTTCAAGTAATTTTCAGCCTTAGACGGATCGGGGCTGCGCGGGCTCGGAGGAAGCCATACACACTGTTTATGTTATAGTTTTGATTATTGCTTTTAAATGTTTTTATGTGGGTTGTAGTAAAGCCGTTGTAATTTTCTGGATTTCAAATTTGGAATTTTATTTATTGTTATTATAATTGCCAGTATTAGAACACGATTTTCCAAAGCAACTACTATTATTTTAAACATCACGTAACCGCAATTGTTTTTAAATTAAGCTTCCGCATCTGCCAGGATTTTTTTACAAAGTTGTTAAGAATGTTATTCAGCTGAGGTTTTCTAACAAGGTTTAAAAAGGGTACAAGTTTTTAATTATTAAGAAGGGTTTTTAATGGAAACATGGTTTCTGAAAAACACTTCAATGTGACACGCCGATTCGAGCCAAACTTCCAGGCCGGGTTTGGGGTGTTACATTTAGTGGTATCAGAGCCTGGGTTGCAATAACTCGGCTGTGGATTGGGTTTTCAAAGGTTGAATTTCAAAAAATTATTTTCAACCACATGGTCAGTTTGAAGTATTTCTTTTAAAAAGTGTGGCACACCGAGTCTCCGGCGCCGAATCTGTAAATCTTCTGAATACTTTTGTCTGTTGAAATACTGTGGATTTTTTAGATATTGGTCTGAATTTAAATTTGGTATTTATTTTATGTGGATGTGATGTTTGGATATAGAAATTGTATATATGTGTGATAAATATGTGGCTGCTTCTGTGAATAAGTGTTGTATGTATGAGATGTTTCAAGTTTCAGTTGAAGTGTGATAGTGATAGTAGGATCAAAGTGCTCAGTGGTAGCGTAGTGGGGTAGATGTTACATGACTACCCTGTTAGATGGAAATTTCGGGGACGAAATTTCTTTAAGGGAGGTAGAGTTGTAACACCCTGAATTTGGGCCTAGAAGTTTTGGGCCTTGAGCATGGGAGCGGTTGAAGGCAACTTATAATATTCTGTTGTACATGAAAATTTCGTTAATGAAGGCTTGTTTTAGTGGTTAAGTGTGCTGAGAAGTGTTGGAGAAGTCTTGGGTTCAAACCTGGATTCTAGCAAAAATTTTGGTTTAAGGTGAATCAACCCTGAGTGTAGTAGGTAGGCCTTAAGAATATTGTTGGAGAAATTGTGACACAAAAAACCTTGTGGCTTAGTGGCAAGTAGCGTGTGGAGCATTTAAGAGGAGGCATGGGTTCGAATCCCATGGCAAGCAAAGAGCATTTATTTTGCTAACAGGGGGCGGCAAGAGTTGGTGTTGAATTTAAACTTTGATGATGGAGGGATCCCACATCGGGAAGCTAACATAATAGTGGATGCGAAGCTGGCTTTAAATATAGAGAACCATGAGTAGAGTAAATGTACCTTTCTTGGCTGATCCCTTTCGCTTTATGGCATGCTCGTTTGGGTTGGGCGTCGGCTAAGAGTGCTCGGAGTGTGGATTAACTCCAGTCTCCAATCAGGTGTGTATTTCTCGCTACTCTAGCTATAGGATGGCTACTTCGGGCTGCGATGGGTCGAAAGGGGCCATGTGGGCCCAATGGGCCTACGGGCCCAATTGGATAAGTTGTTTGATTGTGTAGTAAATATTGGACTAGGCTAGGTGAATCTCATATTTGTGGCTAGATTTGGGCTAAAAGGGCCACACGAGTGCAGGGCGCATTTTTAATGAGAATAGGCTTTAGGGCCATTCGTATTGTTATCCCTGTTTAGAATACTTTAATTTACCAAATTACCAAAATACCCCTGGTTTGTAAAATTACTAAAATACCCTTGTAGGGTAGAAATACCGAAATACCCCTGTAGGGTAGAATTACCGAAATACCCCTGTAGGGTAGAATTATCGCAATACCCCTGTAGGGTAGAATTATTGCAATACCCCTGTAGGGTAGTATTATCGAAATACCCCTGTAGGGTAGAATTACCGAAATACCCCTGTAGTGTAGAATTACCGAAATACCCCTATAGGGTAGAATTATCGCAATACCCCTATAGGGTAGAATTACCGAAATACCCCTGTAGGGTAGAATTATCGAAATACCCTTGTAGGGTAGAATTACTAAAATACCCCTGTAGGGTGGAATTATCGAGATACCTTGTGGGGTAAAATTACCATTTTGCCCCTAAGGTGTTAAATGACTGTTTTGCCCTTGTGGCCAAGTGACTAACTTGGACTGTGTGGTTGATGAATTTGATTGCAAACATATGTTGGTATATGAATGACTTGACTGTGATTGTTTGATTCAAATATAGGCATGACATTCTGCATACATGACATGTTGCATGGGTTGGGATTTTGTACGGAGGAAGATCTGATCTGTTAGGATCGCATGGTTGCTTGACGACTGTGGATCCACCGAAGGCTTAAGAGCCGTATATTCGTACTAATTTGATAAGGTCGCATAGGTCGCCCAAGACGACTGTGGACCGATCAATGGCTGAGTGCCGATCATATTTACCCGAGGCTGTGTGCCGATTATATTACTGTCGCTGATGGCTATGTGCTTAACATGATACAGCTACCGATGGCTTAAAGCCTTCGATTATGGCTTTGTGTCAACCTACATATGGCTCGTGCCAACTCGATTATGGTGTGTGCCAAACGTATTTGCCTAAGGCTATGTGCCAATATATGGTTATTGACGACTCGTGTCGATCACATTTACCTAGGGTATGTGTAACGGTTATGTTACTCTAGTTGATGGCTATGTGCCTAACATAATGCGCTTATCGATGGCTTTGTGCCATGTATTTCATTAAGTGGCTTTGCCACATTATTCGCTTCTTGTGGCTATGCCACAAATATCTGCTTCGTAGCTCGCCACAATATTCAGATGTAACACCCTGCACTTGAGACCGCTGTCGGAGTCGACACGAGGGTTTGCGGACTTAACTCACTTATTTGCACAGTCCATTTTAAATTTCGAGATTTAGGTGGCTAATCGCATCATGTCACCTTAAAAATCATATCTCGAGTTCCAAAACTTGAAAACCAGTTCCGTAAATCTTTCCTGAAACTTGACTTATATATTCATCTACAAATTTTTTCTAGAATTTTTGGTCGAGCCAATTAGTACAGTTTATTAGTTAAAGTCTCCCCTGTTTCAGGGTTCGACTACACTGACCTTTATGCATTACGACTTAGATATCTCCCTGTACAAGGCTTAAATCCTGATTCCGTTTGTTTCTATAGAAACTAGACTCAAAAAGGAATCTATACATATATGGCATGACTTCTAAATGTCTCTGGTTAATTTATAATGAATTTCCAAAGTTGGAACAGGGAATCCAGAAACCGTTCTGGCCCTATTTCGCGAAAACCTAAATATCTCTTAACATACAACTCATATGATCGTTTTGTTTCTTCCATGTGAAAGTAGATTCATCAAGGTTTGATTACATAATTTATTCACTATTTAATTCCATTCCTACTATTTTTAGTGATATTTCAAATCTACATCATCTTCTGCTGTCAAGATTCCGCCTTTAAGGTAGACTTTACCTATTTCATAGTTTCCATGATTCAACTAGCCCTTTAGCATATATAGCCCAAAATATAATCATGATGAACCATTCTAATGGCTAATCGTTGCCAAACATTTCCATGCCTCTTAATGAACATATACATTCAAGATGATTATAACATTATGCTCAAACTATATATATAAGCCATTTTCGCATGGCTATCCAAATATATACAACACCAAAGTACTTGACTAATAACAAAAAAAAGGGGTGTCCTATCCATGCCATTTCAAAGTTCTACCAAAAGTGTACCAAAAGGAGCTTTGATAGTGTGGGTGACTTCGACTTCAAAAATCCCGAGTCCGATAGATGAAGAACCAAAATCTATAAAACAGAGATTTACAGAAGCGGAGTAAGCATTTAATGCTTAGTAAGTTTTGAGCCATAAAATTTGACACAACTAAAATGTAGCATTCATATGGCTAAATGGATAATTTGACATGCACAAATTCTCAATATCATACTTACTTCACATTACCAACCCTTATATTCATACACAAAAGATCAACATAGCCAAAGGCCGGAAACTCATTTATCGATTAAGCGAATACTTATTTGTAAGGGATCAACTAATTCAAAGCACATACGAAACATACCTCATCGCTGGGATTTTACGAGCGTATTAATTGAAACTATTACAGCAAGGTCGCTCATTCCCAAGCCAAGTACTTCGGGATTTAACCGGATATAGCTACTCGCTCGAATGCCTTCGGGACATAGCCCGGATATAGTAACTCGCACGAATGCCTTTGGGACTTAGCCCGGATATAGTAACTCGCACGAATGCCTTCGGGACTTAGCCCGGAACTAGTCACTAGCGCAAATGCCTTCGGGCCCGGTTATCATCCAAACATTCATGCACATATCAACAAATCATGACACATTTATATTCCATTTTCATAATCAGAGTTCAAACACAAGTCACGTATTAAGCAATCCCATTTTCGGCTCACTAGCCACATACAAACAAAGATGGTTTAGTTTGCTTTATGACACGATCTCTATGCACATACGGCTACCCGTCACACGTATAGACAACTTAACTCAATATAAAATTCAAGTAGAATCATCATATCACCATATATTTGTTACGCTCATACGTCCTGACTTAATCAAATCGTAAACTAAGTCTCGTTACTCGAAAACTTACCTCGGATGTTGTCGAACGATTTCGATGGCTATTCGACCACTTTTTCCTCCCCTTTATCGGATTTAGATCCCCTTAGCTCTTGAGCTTAATTTAAACAAATAAATTCATTTAATTATTTTTCACTTGGGCAATTCCATTCAATACATGTATGTCATACAATTTAAGTACAATAACATTGCTCAATACTATTTAAACATCATGCATTACCGAATTTCATCAACACCATCTAACTTCATATAGAAACACATATCGTCCTAGGTCGGTACACAAGTCAAATGCATCATTTAAATTGTCAAAGTCCACAATTTAGTCATATTTCTCTATCATAGTTTCTTCACTTAAACCGAATTAGCAAGCCCATATAGTCCTCGGCCGAATGCTATTTAACCCAAGTCATCAAGAATTTCATTATTTAACACCTTAGATATCCATAGCTAAATAGGTTATTTGTACATACATATATATATACATAAGTGCATAGATACTATGTTACTAACAATTATTTCCTTGCTTAGCAGCCGAACCAATATACACATTACTTCATATCTACCCGTCACGTTTTCTCTACTTAAACCGAATAAACTTGCACATAAGGTCCTTGGCCGAACCTCACTAAAAACAAGTCAACCAAAATCTTAGTATTTATCTTGTGTATAACCCTATTTACCTTCCAAAATCACAAAACATCAAACTCTTAATGTTTATGTACAAGGCCGAATATTAACATGATCCAACCTCCAACTCATTCCTTTCAACAACCAAAACCGAATGTTCAAGCCATCACCGAGATTTCGAAATTTTGCCATGGTTTGTGTAAGAAATTAGCTAATTAACTAGAAACAAGTTTAAAACTTAAGAATTTAACACAACATACTAACCTCCCTTAAGCTCAAGGTGACCAAACCTCTCTTCTTCCTCCTTTCAAACCGCCAAGAAGAACCAAAGGATGAAGCCTTTCCTTTTCTTTTTTTTTTCTAGTTTCAGCAAAATGGGGGAACAACCACACACTTTTTTTTCTTTGTTTTCATCATATTCCCTTTCATTATTTTATTCCCATGCTCCTTATTTTATCATACCTTCCATGAAACACTAACTTAACATGTTTATGACATGTTTTTGCCCATCACACTTGGTCCACCATACTTGTCATGGCCGGCCACTACTAATTAGGGGGGAAATTGACATGCAAGTCCCCCCCCTTTTTATTTCATGCACTAATAGATCTTTATGTTTTGACCTATCACATTTCAAAATTTTCTCACATAAGTCCTATTTACTAAAATTCACCTACAATTAAACAAAATTCAAATATGAAATTTTTCTCACATTCATATATACATATAATGAGCATCAAATATGACAGCTAATTATTTTTATGACTCGGTTTTGTGGCCCCGAAACCACTTCCCGACTAGGGTCACATTAGGTTGTCACATCAGATGTCCGTGACTCTGTCACAATATTCGATAACCGAGCAAACAATGCTGCAACTGTGGAGTGTAGGGCTGGGTGGGTTGAGCTATTCCCCACATGGAGTGTAGGGCTGGTACGAGTGGAGTGTAGCGGTTGGTTATAGGCTAGATTGGGTTGGGATTGCATTCACATTCTGATTTTTGATTTACATTGACATCGATTCGATTTTGATTACATTCGACATCGATTCGATTCGATTCGTCACCTAATTCGATTCGATTCGATTCTAGTTCGATAATGTTTCTTATTCGTAATGGGTTAAAGCTCATCTGTATCGTCGTTAAAATGGGCTAAGGCCCAATTGATCTCAAACCGTAAGTAGGGTGGGGCTAACTTTTAATTCTTTTATATGACCGATGTTCCTTTTATATAGTAGGGATTTCACATCGAGTTTTCGTAAACTCACCCCGCTTATTAACCTTTCGTAATTTTTAGCCTTAGACGGATCGGGTGCGAGGGGCTCGGAGGAAGCCACACAATCGCTTATGTTATAGTTTTGATTATTGCTTTTAAATGTTTTTATGTGGGTTGTAGTAAAGGCGTTGTAATTTTCTGGATTTCAAATTTGGAATTTTATTTATTGTTCTTATAATTGCTAGTATTAGAACACGGTTTTCCAAAGCAACTACTGTTGTTCAAAACATCACGTAACCGCAATTGTTTTTAATTAAGCTTCCGCAAGTGCCAGGATTTTTTACAAAGTTGTTAAGAATGTTATTCAGCTGAGGTTTTCTAACAAGGTTTAAAAAGGGTACAAGTTTTTAATTATTAAGAAGGGTTTTTAATGGAAACATGGTTTCCAAAAAACACTTCAATGTGACACGCCAGATTCGAGCCAAACTTCCAAGCCGGGTTTGGGGTGTTACATAATTAATGTTGCTAAACTCTGTCTATAAATAGTTAAGTTGAGGCAAAGCTTAGGGAATTTTTGCTAAGTCTTTTTAGGGTTTTAGTTAGTAGTTTTAGATTTTTATTTAGTTCTAGTTTTTTTTCAAAGACAACATATTTTCTTGTTATTTGAATCCAAGTCTTCGTTATTAAGTATGCAACAACCCATTTTTCAGTGAAATCGGAATAGTGGTTTCGGGACCACAAATCTGACTCAAAAATATAATTTATTTTTATTTTATTATATGGTCCATAATATGGTAGATATATCGTGTGAAAATTTTGATATGAAAATTTTATTTATTAAGTGTTTAATTACGAGAAGGACTAAATCGCATAAAATGCGAAAGTTAAATTCTAGTAGCTATAAAGATCAAATAGCTATGGAATTCAAATCTAGAAGTCCTTATAAGGTAATTAGACCATTAAAGAAAAGTATGTAGATTCTTGGTGACTCATCCATGGAAAAATTTGGAAAGGTCAAGGACTAAATTAGGATTTGAAATAATTAAATTAATTAAAGGATGATAAAAGAAAATATCATCTTATTATTGTCATCTTCAAAATATCATCTTATTATTGTCATTTTCAACCTAAAATTCTATGGAAACCTTAGGAGAGCGAGGGGAAACTTCCAAGGCTTAATTGGATCCGGGCAACATTAATTTGAGGTTAGATCGAGGAAAAGAAAAGGTTTCAGATTAGTAGACTTTTTACGCGAACAAGTGTCGAGGTAAGTTCGTGTAACTTAATTTGGCTTGTAAATATGTTTAATTGAATGTTGTGTCATATGGAATGTGACTTATATTTATGTACATTACTTGAATGCTAAAACGAGAAATTGAATACATGCTTGAAATTATGAAAAGAGGTAAGTCTTGTAACATCCTGAAATAGGGCCTAGTCGGAATGGTGGTTTCGAGACCACTAATCTGACATCAAAATATTTAATTTATAATTATTATGAGGCCTATAATATGAGTATATGCATGTGTTAAAGTTTCATGAAGAAATTCTTCGAGTAAGGTGTTCAATTGGAAATTAGGGACTAAATTGAATAAATTGTAAAACTTGAATTCTAGAAGCAATTTGTACGAAACTACTTTGGGTTATGAATTAGAAGGTCTTGGAGAGCAATTTTCCCCAATTCTAAGTTTTTGGACAAAAATGGGCTTGCATGGATGGAATTTTAAGGAAAGGGCTTAAGGGCATTTTGGTCATTTGGTATTTTAATGAAATAAAATGGGAAAAATGAACCAAAATCAGCCCATTCTCTTCGTTTTCCAGCTGAAACTTCAAGGGTTTCCATAGCTAGGGTTTTCAAGCTTTCCAAGCTCAATAGTAAGTGCTCCCAAGCCTTGTTTTTCATACTCTTTGTATTTTTAAAATCTCGGTAGCTTGCTCTCTCCATTTCTACCCATATTTCATGCTAGGGTTCATGTTTAAAAATTTACCCATGCATGATTTGCTTGTATTTTAATGGATTATGGAGGAATATGAAAGATGAATGCGTATTAAATATCTTTTCCTAGTTGATTTTCATGAAAAACCCTTATAGGGCCTATTTTTGCAAAAGATGTAAATGTGTGGTAGAAATGAGAAAATAATGGAAAATCTGAGCTACCATAAGAAGGAAAAGTGTTCGGCTAGGCTTGGGTAAGATAGAAAGTGCATGTATTTCATTATACGAGCCTAGGGACTAAATCGTAAAAATGTGAAAAGTTAGGGGCAAAACGGTCATTTAGACCAGGGGTAGATATTAAACTTGAAATGTATAATGTAGTGTATTAATGACTTAATTTTTTTTGTTATAGACCCCGAGGAACAAATTCCAGAGGTCGATCGAGGTAAACGCAAGGTTTCGAAATAACCGAAACACAACTCCAAAAAGAATATCAGGTAAGTTCGGATAACTTAAAGTAAACCCCTAATATGTATAATTGAATGATTTATGAATGCATGATGATTGCATTTATTATTAGCATGAAATATCATAGAAATACATATTTGATGGTAACATGTGAAAAATGTCTCGGATGAGGTTAACAAAGGGAATTTGATGGATAAACTCTCATTGATATGTGTAAAGAGATCCTGCATGTGTTGCAGTAATGATTTAGCCCGGACAGGTAATCTGTGATCTCAAGTATGAAAGGGATCTAACTCGGACGGGTGTTCCTTGAATGATCAAGCCTCCTAAAGAATATGTGTGCATTATGGATTTAGCCCAGATGTGTAATCCGATTAGGGTCTGAATTTAGCCTGGACTGGCAATTCAGATCCGAACTGATTAAGGGTGTTTGTCGCAATAAGGGATTTAGCCTGGACTAGTAATCCCACCGTAAGATGTGAGGTTCGCGGGAGTGCATACATGAAATGATCATTCTTATGAATTGACGGTAAATGGATAATCCAACAAGATTTCCTAGAAACTCAACGGGATTAATATGATGTATGTCAATAAGATGATGAATGATGAGCTCATCTACATAAATTACATGATGCTTTATTACGTAACTAACTCATTGATTGAGTGCATGTGATAGGGAATCGTTTCATAATTGATGATTTCATGATTTAAATATGGATGTATGCTAATTACTCGGTAAGTTTCCTTTTCGGTTAGTCGAGCTTACTAAGCATATAAATGCTTACCCTTCTCTTTTTCCCTGTCTCACAGAGCTTGAGGACTCGAAAGGATTGGAAGACAATTGGAGAGTCAGCACACTATCAACTAGACAAGCTTTGGTATAAAGACTTTGTTTGTTTTGTTCAATGGCATGTATAGTATTTTTGAGTATTTTATTATATGTGTCATTTGATTTTCCAAATGAAGGCATGTAAAAATATGTTTATTTCTTTGTATATGGCCACGAAAATTGGCTTAATTGAAGTAGGCTATGACCTACAAATTTATGCATGGTTTTATTTACAAGTGATGGGTCATTACCAATTGGCAATGAGTCACATGAACGAGCCAATTTCGGATGAATTAAAGTAACATGGGAACCCATAAGCACTAAGTGAGAAATAACCTATCATGTATGAAACCAATGATATGAGGTTTCCACACCTAGTTTAATCAAGATTATTTACAAGTGTATAATTGTGTTTTACTTTGAATTTGGTAACCACTAAGCACAAGTAGTAAAAAGGGGTGACTAAAGGCTTGGAAAATAGCCTATTAGAGTCCACATGGTTAGACACACGGGTGTGTGTCTAGGCCGTGTGACACATGGTTCCCTCCCATGGGCGTGTGCTATGGCAGTGTGTCCCCTGCACTTAAAATTTTAGCTCAAGGTTGTACACGGGCAGGCCACACGGGTGTGCACCATGGCCGTGTTAAAAAGAAAGTGTCATCCACGGGCAGGCAGCACGGGTGTGTGCCATGGCCGTGTTGATAAGTCAGTGTTGCCCACGGCTAAAGGGCATGGGCATGCCCAAAGTCACACGGGCATGTGAGTCCACACGGCCCACCAACACAGGCGTGTAACACTTTATGGTAAGGAAAAAATTCCTAAGTAGCCCAAGGTTTATTGAATGTACCCGAATTTGTTCCGCACTGCCTCTAGGTATGTTATAGGCCTCGAAGGCCTATATAAAGGACAAGTTGTTCATGGATGAAAAGCTTAAAATTTGAATAAAACTTGGTGACCCAATTTGGTACGTTTCAAAATGTAAAGTCCTAGTAATGCCTCGAACCCTATCCCGACGACGGGTACAGGTGAGGGGTGTTACATTTATTGGTATTAGAGCTATAGTTTAGTCAGTTCTAGAACTACCGTAGAGGATGTAAAATTTCGCTATACATGCCATTATTTGAATGTTGATAGTGTGACGTCTCTTAATTGTTTAAACTATTTTGAATATAGTGAATGTCTTCCAACCAAGCACAAGATGAGTCCAAGGAGTCGAGAGCCATGCTCCAGCTTTCGTACAGCGAGCTGTATCTACTAGTAGTAGATGGATGATGTTAGAAGGCCGAGAAGTTGGCCTGAGCTGCCTTCTTTGATATGATAGATGAATGGTTTGAGGATTATCTGAGAAATCGCCCCAATATACCAATACCTCCCCCCTAACCAACCTAATTAGGATAGGCCATGAGGTATGGCACCAGTGAGAGTCGATAAAGCCCCTGTAGATAAACTTAGAAAGTATGGGACTGAGGAATTCAAAGATAAAGTTGATGATGACACTGAAAGAGCCGAGTTCTGGCTTGAAAATACTACACGGGTGCTAGATGATTTGTCATGCACACTCGAGGAATTTTTTAAGTGTGCTGTGTCCCTTTTAAAGGACACTGCATACAATTGGTGGAAGATCGTATCCTCGGTAGTGTCGAAAGAAAATATTACTTAGGATTTCTTTCAAGTAGAGTTTAGGAAGAAATATATTAGCCAACGGTTTTTGGACTCGAAGCGAAAGGAGTTCCTGGAACTCAAATAAGAGAACAAGACTATAGCCGAATACGAGAGAGAGTTTGTACGACTAAGTCAGTACGCAACTGAATGGGTCCCGACTGAATCAGAAATGTGTAAATGCATCGAAGAAGGTCTGGATGAGGATATCAAGTTATTGATTGGGATCTTGGAAATACGGGAGTTTGCCGCCTTGGTCGCTCGAGCCAAGAAGGCCGAGGAACTTAATAATAAAAGAAAACAAGCTAAGAGAGAGACTCCAGTTGCGAGCAAGAGGTCTAGCGGTAAAACACTCTCGTTCTCTATGAAGAAAGCCAAGAGCATGCATGAATGCTCCATTTCATTAGTGGGATATTTGGGTAGATCGAGAAGCTCTAAACGACAAGGTCAAAAGTCTTCCTCCACGATGGTGACTAGTGTGGGGAGTGTAGACGATCAAAAACTGAAGTGTAAGAGCTGTAACAAATTTCACTTCAAAGAATGCTGAATGAAGAGCGGGGCATGTTTCAGATGTGGTTTTCTTGATCACTTTCTCAAAGACTGCCCAGAACGAGCCGAAAAAGAAGTGGAAATAGCACCAAAGTTGAGTGCTCCCATTCTATGAGGTAGACCTTCGAGATACCCTGGGAGTGCTAGTGCCAGTCGAGTCGTGACTAAAGACACTGTAAAATCAGAGGTTCGAGCCCCGGCAAGAACGTATGCGATACGTGCTCGAGAGGAAGCCACTGCTCCTGATGTTATTACGGGTACTTTCTCTCTTTTTAATATAAGTGTTGTTGCTTTAATTGACCTGGGGCCGACGCATTCATATCTCTACATGAGATTGGCGTCTAGTATGAACATACCTGTTGAATATACGGAAGATATTATTAGAGTGCTGAACCCACTAGGCATATCAGTTCTAGTTGATAAAGTCTGTAAGAATTGTCCTTTGACGATTTAAGGTCGTTGTTTCCCGGCTAACCTTATGTTGTTACCATTTGATGAATTTGATGTAATACTTGGTATGGATTGGTTGACCCTTCATGATGTAACAGTGAATTGTGGTAGTAAGTATATTAAGTTAAAATACCCGGATGGTAAGATTCTATGGGGCAAATCAAGAGAATTGAGTTTGTCGCTGGTTGTAATCACAGAAATGGTTCCCCAGAGATATATGAGGAAAGGATATGAAGTCATCCTTGCATTTGTACTGAACACTAAGGAAACAGAGCTGAAAATCAAGTCTATGCCGATAGTATGTGAGTACCCAGATGTGTTTCCAGAGGAATTACCCAGATTACCTCCTGAAAGGGAGATAGAGTTTGGTATTGAATTGGTGCCAGGGACGACTCTCATTTCTATTGCCCCGTATAGAATGGCACCTATCAAGCTGAAGGAGTTAAAAGCACAGTTGCAAGAGCTGACGGATAAAGGATTCGCTAGGCCAAGTTTTTCACCTTGGGGTGCCCCTGTGTTGTTCGTAAAGAAGAAAGATGGTTTGATGAGGTTATGTATCGATTATTGGCAACTGAACAAGGTGACTATCAAGAATAAGTATCCTTTACCAAGGATCGATGATTTGTTTGACCAGTTGAGAGGAGCAATCGTATTCTCTAAGATAGACTTGAGGTCTAGCTATTATCAGCTACGAGTTAAAGACTCGGATGTAGCCAAGACAACTTTTAGAACAAGGTATGGCCATTTTGAATTTCTTGTCATGCCGTTTGGGCTGAAGAATGCACTGGCTGTGTTTATAGATCTAATAAATAGGATCTTTCGACCATATTTGGATAAGTTTGTCTTTGTGTTTATTGACAACATTTTGATCTACTCTAAAGATGAGACAGAGCATGCAAAGCACCTGAGAATTGTGTTGCAGACCTTGCGGGAAAAACAACAGTATGCTAAGTTTAGCAAGATTGAGTTTTGGCTCTAGGAAGTTGGATTTTTGGGTCATATAGCTTCGGGTGAAGTCATCCGAGTTGATCCAAGTAAGATTTCTGCAATTGTTGAATGGAAATCGCCTAAGAATGTAACCGAGGTTAGAAGCTTTTTGGGCTTAGCCGGTTACTATCGAAGGTTTGTAAAAGGATTTCTTTGATAGCGACTCTAATGGCGAAGCTGCTACAAAAAGATGTTAAGTTTGAATAGACAGAAATGTGTCAGCAAAGTTTTGAGAAGTTAAAGACATTGTTGACCGAAGCTTCTGTTTTAGTGCTACCTGAACTGGAAAAAGAGCTTGTGGTCTATAGTGATGCATCCTTAAATGGATTGGGTTGTGTACTTATGCAAGATGGCATGGGGATAGCCTATGCTTCACGGCAATTGAAGTCTCACGAGAAGAATTATCCAACCCATGACCTAGAGCTTGCCGTTATTGTTTATGCCTTGAAAATTTAGAGGCATTATTTGTATGGCGAGACTTGCCGTATATTCACAGACCACAAGAGTTTGAAATATTTGATGACTCAAAAAGAATTAAATTTAAGACAGCGAAGATGGTTAGAATTAATCAAGGTTATGATCTGATTATCGACTATCACCCAGGAAAGGCGAATGTGGTCGCCGATGCATTGAGTAGAAAATCCCTGTATGCTTTGAGAGCCATGGATAATCGTTTGACATTGCTTGATGATGGTTCAGTTCTGTTTGAGTTGGAGGCTAGGCCAACATTTCTACAGGAGATTCATGATGCTCGGCTTAATGATGATGACTTACAAGCAAAAAGAGCTCAATGTGAGTCTGGTGTTGAGTCAGATTTTTAAATCAGTCCTGATGGATGTTTAATGTTTAGAGATAGGGTTTGTGTACCCAAAGACAATGAACTTATTGAGAAGATTTTGCAAGAAGCACATAACAGTCGTCTGTCTGTTCACCCAGGAAGTACCAAGATGTACAATTGTTTAAAAAAGATGTACTGGTGGAACGACATGAAAAGAGATTTTTCTGAATTTGTATCGAAATGCTTGGTATGTCAGCAAGTTAAAGCTGAACATCAAGTGCCTTTAGGTTTGTTACAGCCTGTAATGGTCCCCGAATGGAAGTAGGAAAAAGTTACCATGGACTTCGTGACGGGATTACTTTTAACTCCGAAAAAGAAAGATGCGATATGGGTTATAGTGAACAAATTGATAAAGTCGGGTTATTTTATCCCGGTAAAGACAGATTATTCTCATGATAGATTGGCCGATTTGTACATTTCTGAGATAGTAAGATTGCACAGAGTACCACTGTCAATCATTTCGGACAAAGACCCGAGGTTCACTTCAAGATTCTGGAAGAAGTTACAAGAAGCCTTGGATACAAAGTTGAGCTTTAGCACAACTTTTCACCCTCAGACCAATGGCCAGTCTAAGCGGATGATTCAAATTCTCGAGGACATGTTGCATTGTTGCATCCTCGAATTTCAGGGTAGCTGTGAAAAATACCTGCCATTGGTAGAATTTGCCTACAACAATAGTTTCCAAACAAGTTTGAAGATGGTGCCTTGTGAGGCCTTGTATGACAGGAAGTGCCGAACTCTATTATATTGGACAAAACTCAAGGAAAATCGGATTCATGGAGTTGATCTGATTAAAGAAATTGAAGAAAAAGTTAAAGTGATACGGGATTGTTTAAAAGCGGCATCAGATAGGCAAAAGTCTTATGCTGATCTGAAAAGAAAGGAAATTGAGTTTCAAGTTGGAGATAGAGTATTCTTGAAAGCATCTTTATGGAAAAAGGTATTGAGATTTGGTCGGAAAGATAAACTGAGTCCATGATTTATCGTACCGTATGAGATCACCGAAAGAGTTGGACCGTTAGCCTATCGTTTGGCGTTGCCACCCGAACTAGAAAATATTCATGACGTGTTCCATATATCCATGTTAAGGAGATACTAATCAGACCCTTCTCATGTAATTTCACTGACTGAGATTGAAATTCAACCGAACATGACTTATGGAGAGGAACCGGTTAAGATATTGGCTCGTGAAGTTAAACAATTGAGAAATAAAGATGTGGCTCAAGTAAAAGTTTTATGGCATTGACATGGTGTAGAAGAGGCTACATGGGAGCCGGAAGAAACCATGAGAAGTCATTATCCGAATCTGTTTTCTGGTAAGACTTTCAAGGACAAAAGTCCCTAAGGGGGGAGAAATGTAACATCCTGAAATAGGGCCTAGTCGGAATGGTGGTTTTGGGATAACAAATCTAACATCAAAATATTAACTTTATGATTATTATAAGGCCTAGAATATGAGTATATGCATGTGTTAAAGTTTCATGAAAAAATTCTTTGAGTAAGGTGTTCAATTGGAAATTAGGGACTAAATTGAAAAACTTGAATTCTACAAGCAATTTGTAAAAAATTGATTTGGGTTATGAATTAGAAGGTTTTGGAGAGAAATTTTCCCAAATTCTAAGTTTTTGGACAAAAATGGGCTTGCATGGATGGAATTTTAAGGAAAGGGCTTAAGGGCATTTTGGTTATTTGGTATTTTAATGAAATAAAATAGGAAAAATGAACCAAAATCAGCCCATTCTCTTCTTTGTCCAGTCGAAACTTCAAGGGTTTCCATAGCTAGGGTTTTCAAGCTTTCCAAGGTCAATAGTAAGTGTTCCCAAGCCCTATTTTTCATACTCTTTGTATTTTTGAAATCCCGGTAGCTTGCTCTTTCCATTTCTACCCATATTTCATGCTAGGGTTCATGTTTAAAAATTTACCCATGCATGAGTTGCTTGTATTTTGATGGATTATGGAGTAATACGAAAGATGAATGCGTATTAAACATCTTTTCCTAGTTGATTTTCATGAAAAACCCTTATAGGGCCTATTTTGCAAAAGATGTAAATGTCTGGTAGAAATGAGAAAATAATGGAAAATGTGAACTACCATAAGAAGGAAAAGTGTTCGGCTAGGCTTGGGTAAGATAGAAAGTGCATGTATTTCATTATACGAGCCTAGGAACTAAATCGTAAAAATGTGAAAGGTTAGGGGCAAAACAGTCATTTGGACCAGGGGTAGATATTAAACTTGAAATGTATAATGTAGTGTATTAATGAGTTAATTTTGTTGTTATAGACCCCGATTAACAAATTTCGGAGGTCGATCGAGGTAAACGCAAGGTTTCGGAATAATCGAAACACAATTCCGAAAAGAATATCAGGTAAGTTCGGATAACTTAAACTAAACCCCTAATATGCATAATTGAATGATTTATGAATGCATGATGATTGCATTTATTATTACCATGAAATATCATAGAAATGCATATTTGATGGTAACATGTGAAAAATGTCTCAGATGAGGTTAACAAAGGGAATTTGATGGATAAACCCTCATTGATATGTGTAAAAAGATCTTGGATGTGTTGCAAAAAGGATTTAGCCCAGACGGGTAATCCGTGATCTCAAGTATGAAAGGGATCTATCCTGGAGGGTGTTCCTTGAATGATCAAGCCTCCCGAAGAATATATGTGCATTATGGATTTATCCCAGACGAGTAATCCGATTAGGGTCTGAATTTAGCTTGGACTGGCAATTCAGATCTGAACTCAGTAAGGGTGTTTGTCGCAATAAGGGATTTAGCCTGGACCCGACATCAATAGGGGATTTAGCCTGGACTGGTAATCCCGTCGTAAGATGTGAGGTTCGCGGGAGTGCATACATGAAATGATCATTCTTATGAATTGACGGTAAATGGATAATCTATCGAGATTTCCTAGAAACTCAACGAAATTAATATGATGTATGTCAATAAGATGATGAATGATGAGCTTATCTACATAAATTACATGATGCTTTATTACGTAACTAACTCATTGATTGAGTGCATGTGATAGGGAATCGTTTCATAATTGATGATTTCATGATTTAAATATGGATGTATGCTAATTACTCGGTAAGTTTACTTTCCGGTTATTTGAGCTTACTAAGCATGTAAATGCTTACCCCTCTCTTTTCCCTGTCTCACAGAGGTCGAGGACTCGAAAGGATTGGAAGACGATTGGAAGATGATTGGAGAGTCAACACACTATCAACTAGATAAGCTTTGGCATAAAGACTTTTTTTGTTTTGTTCAATGGCATGTATAGTATTTTTGAGTATTTTGTTACATGTGTCATTTGATTTGCCAAATGAAGGCATGTAAAAATATGTTTATTTCTTTGTATATGAACACAAAAATTAGCTTAATTGAAGTAGGCTATGACCTATGAATTTATGCATGGTTTTATTTACAAGTGATGGGTTGTTACCAGTTGACAATGAGTCACATGAACGAGCCAATTTCAGATGAATTAAAGTGACACAGGAACCCATAAACACTAAGTGGGAAATAACCTATCATGTATGAATCCAATGATATGAGGTTTCCATACATCTAGTTGAACCAAGATTATTTACAAGTGTATAATTGTGTTTTACTTTGAATTTGGTAACCACTAAGCACAAGTAGTAGAAAGGGGTGACTAAAGGCTTGGAAATTAGCCTATTAGAGTCCACATGGTTAGACACACGGGTGTGTGTCTAGGCCGTGTGTGACACACGGTTCCCTCCCATGGGCGTGTGCTATGGTCGTGTGTCCCTGCACTTAAAATTTTAGCTCAAGGTTGTACACGGGCAGGCCACACGGGTGTGCACCATGGCCGGGTTAAAAAGACAGTGTCGTCCACGGGCAGGCAGCACGGATGTGTGCCATGGCCGTGTTGATAAGTCAATGTTGCCCAAGGCTGAAGGGCATGGGCGTGCCCCAAGTCACACGGGCGTGTAATTCCACACGGCCCACCAACACGGGCGTGCGACCCTTTATGATAAGGAAAAATTTCCTAAGGAGCCCAATGTTTATCAAATGTACCAAAATTTGTTCCGCATTGCCTCTAGGTATGTTATAGGCCTTGAAGGCCTATATAAGGGACGAGTTGTTCATGGATGAAAAGCTTAAAATTTGAGTAAAACTTGGTGACACAATTTGGTATGTTGCAAAATGCAAAGTCCTGGTAATGCCTCAAACCCTATCCCGGCGTCAGGTACGGGTGAGGGGTGTTACAAGTCCCGATTGAATGTTGAATTTCGATGATTATATGAGCTTGCCCAAAATTAATAAAGTCTTGTGTTTGTTACGAACGAGATTTAGCTCGGATGAGTAATCCCATTGAGCTTGATATATAAAGGATTTAGCCTAGATTGGTAATCCTGTTATATGATATGTAGCTCGAGAGAGTGTTTCTTGGTTAAGTGCCCTAATGGGTACCCTTGAATATGAAATTGACGGGTTATTGAATCGTACACTTCGAGTGTACCACTTAAGCATCCATCGAAATTCAATGATTTTACGGACATAAAATTCTTGACATGGCATGAAAATCTTGAGATGAAATGATAATGGCTTGAAAGAATATTTCTTGATGAGCTCATCTATGTTACTTGATTGATATGAAGATTTTGGTGACTAACATGTTTGATTGAATGTATGTGAATAGGCAATTTAGCCAAATGGGTAGAAACATAGCATTGTATGTTTAGAGTTATTAAACAGGATTGGTAAGTTTAGTTTTTGTTATACGAATTTACTATGCATGTAATGCTTACTCTATTTTATTTTCCCTTGTTTTATAGTACTTGGAAGCTTGTGAAGGTTGAATATCACTGGAGCATCGTCACACTATCAACTAGTCATTTTGGGTGTACTTAGTAAAATCATTTTGGTATAATGGCATGTATAGGACAACTTGGCCAATAGTGGCTTGAAATGCAACTTTGTAATCTAGCCATTGGAATGGCTAGTAATGTTTCATTTTGGTATGACTAAGTAGATTATGATGATATATATATACATATGTGTGATGTTAAAGATATGTGATTAATGTTGTGAATGCCTAAGTTAACTAAGGTAAGGTGGTGATCATATATGCTTGTAATGATATGTCATTTTAAATGATGAAATTGCCTCTTTTAAATGCTTGAAATGGTTGGTATGGGTTGTGTGCTTCAAGTGCAGGTATTGGGTGAAATTTTGGGTGAGAAATGAAGCTAGAAATGGCTTCATTTTGTCCACACGGGCAGAGACACGGGCGTAAAATGAATAGTAATTTATATGAATTATTTGTAAAATGTTTTGAAAATTTTGGTAATGCTTCGAAACCCTGTTTCGATGACGGATACGGGTTAGGGGTGTTACGAAGTATTTCCGTATTTTTTCATTTCTTGTTTGCAACTGACGGTATCTCAATCACTACTAAAGGATTTCGCGATTTCGAGCACATTAAGCTAATCAAATTGAGCAATTTTTATCCTTCTCTTATTTTAATTTATTTGTGTGCTTGTACATGATTAACTTAATTTTAAGGAATATGGAAGTTGTGCTCATGAATGGCTAGATCCTTAGGGAGATTGACAAGCCAATGTAAGAGTGATAAACGAAAGAATTAGGGGTTTTTGATAGAGTTAGTTGGTATAAATTCATGTGTGTTTAAACCCTAAGATTGACGACTCTAGAAAGTGATCTAGGATAAATGAGGTTGAGAGATACGTTTATCGAGTAAATCGTGGATTTATCTTGGTCAAGAAAGTGAGGTCGAGAGATAAGTGTGCATTGGTCGATTAGTTAAGTAGTAGAGGCCGACAGTTAACACTGTTTAATTAACAACTAATTCCCTAATGAAAACCTGAATTTCGAAGTTAATTACAACCACTGAAGTGAGTTAATTTTCTTCATGTTAATTGAGAGATCTTTGTTGTTATCTTTGTTTTTAGTAGATAGTTTTTTCTACAATTTTAATTCTCAATTTTAATTATCATACTATGATTTTTGGTGATTACTGTTTAAACCTGATAGCATAGATAATGTATTTAGATTTAATTCAATCTCTCTTGGGTACGATCCTCGGAATACTTCCTTGTGTTTTGTTGTAACTCTAAAGTATATTACAATTTGACCTGTTCGCTTATAGATATCACATTGATTTTATATGTTTTTATTTATACGAGTTTTACTCTAAACGTTTGCATGTTTGGAGACGGTCAGAAACTTAAGATTTATTTGACATTAAGCATAGAAGAGGATTCTATTCGCATTCACATTGCCGTAAAGAGCCTTTTTGGTGACAAGAGGTTGTGCAATAAAATTAGAAGCCTTGTTCAACAAAAATATTTGGGCATTGGTGACATTGCCAAAGTACAGGAAATTTTTGGATTAATGTAGATGGTTATTCAAGGTGAATAAACATTCTGATGGAAATGTCCCTTGTTATAAAGCTAGATTAACATTGAAATTTTAATTCATACTAGAGTTTCACATATGCAACGATTATGTTATTTAGAAATTGATATTTCATGTGATTAAAAAATATTGTTTGCAATATTAACTTCATATATCATATTTAAAATTATTTTTATATTAAATTATTTATCGTTAAATGAAATCAAATTTGAATCGCAAAATATTTAATTTATTCAAAACACGATCTAATTAGTAAAACCTTTAAAGCATTTTTTTAGTATTTTAAAATTACTATGTTATATTATATATAATTTATACTATATTTGGATTGGAGTAAGGAGAATGAAAGGAAAAGAAGAATCTTTCGCTTAGATTGGTATTTTTATTTAAGGGAAATTGAGTATTCATTACTTTCCTTTGGTTTTATTTACCCCAATTTGGGGTAAAAGTTAAGGAAAGAAACGAAAAAAGAGTTTTAAGATGTGAATTATTTTTTTATTCTCTTCATTTTCTATATAAATTATTTTATACAAAGGACATTGTAAAAATCATCCTAACCAATTTTTCCTTTCCTTTTCACCAGTTAACCAAACAAACATTGTTAAAATTATTTTATTTTTCTTTAATAATTTTTAATTATCTAAACAAAATAATTGGTAATTCTTTTCTCTCCTTACTTTTTCCTCACTTATCTTTCCTTTCTTTTCTTTAATATTGTTAATCCAAACATGGGGTTAAGTAAAATTTAATAAATTTCAAGTTCTTTGTAACAATCTATTCGAGGTGTGCTCTTTGACGACTATTATTATTATTATTATTATTATTATTATTATTATTATTATTATATAAGGCATGAGAAAATGAGTGACATAATTTGAACTTCTTGTCAATCTACCCACATTAGATAACTGATGTTAGTTTTAAAATAATATTTTATAAATAAATTTAAATACAATATTTTAAAATTATTTAATTTAAATTTGAGTCTAACTAACCGTGGGTAAAAGTAGTAGTAAGCATCCCAAATCCCAACTTATTTTTAATTTTAGCAAACATACATAAATAATTTTAATTTGATTGATTTGTTTTCCTATAGCTTTGGCATTGTAATCATCGTCAACTTGTGGGGCCTTTCTATAAAGCTATAGTCTTTTGAAACAAAGCAAAAGTAGCATGGGATTTACTTATTACAACTGTAAAGTACTAAAATGGATTTAATTTAATACTCTTGAATTAATTTGAACCTCTTGTCAAGCAATGGGTTTTATTTCTATTTCTACAACTCACCTAACTTTATTGACCTAAGACTCATAAAATAATTGTTTGTGGCAAAGGGATTGACTATTGACTTCTATACCTATTTTATTACAATGTATACAAATTAATTTGGAACAACGCTGTTTACAGTAGAAACTTTCAGACAGAAAACCTGTATGTGCATTTTACAATATCCTTTTTTTTTTCCTTCTAAAAGATCCGATTGGCAAATAAATTTAAATAAAAATCATTATTAAATTGTAATTCACGTCAATCATAATAGAATTTATAAAATTCATTTTCTAAATTAAATCTAATTCGTATTAATGGAATCAACTAAATCAGGTAAGTAATTTGAGTCTAAATAGGCGGTAAGGTAAATTGATGATGGGGAGTTTTCTATTTTTTTCTATTAAGGTATTTATTAATGTAAATTCAGTGATTAATTTTTATATTTTGTAAGAACATTGAAAAATAGATATAGATCATAAATTTTAAAATTATTCGATATTCAAAATAAAAATTAATTCCTCAATCATTAATTGAAACACATAAAACTATTATTATATCACTTAACTCTATAATTGAAAAGTAGTTTTCCATTGAAGAATGGAACCTCCATGTTTGTTACACTAATGCTTCCATATTTATGAAAGTGCTAGGAAAATCAGCTAAACTCTTTTTGTGACAAAAGACTCTGACGGTACAATATTTATATGGATAGGGCATATACCTTCAAGGGCGTAGTCAGGGAGGGCTAGCATAGCTCTGGCCCCCTAAAATGGAAAATTACATTTTAAGCTTTTGAAATTTTTTAAAAATTTTAAATTAATAAAGATAAAATTGTACTTTGGCCCCCCTAAAATTATAAAAATTTAATTTAATTCTTTACAAATTATAAAAATATAAACTATAAAAAATTAAAATTTCAACCGGCCCCCCCTAAAAAAATTTTCTAGCTTCACCCCTGTATACCTTATAGATTGAGGTCACCAAAATTGACGCATCACCCTATTTTGTTTTTCACAATAACATTCGAATCACATAATTAAACTAGGATAATATAAAGAAATTATCTCATATATTGCTACATTAAAACTAGATTAACAGTCCTCGGATTATCATCTAAAGGGAAAAGAATCCTATTAAAAGAATTAATTAAAAAAACGAAACATTAGGTCACCCCTAATTATGTTTATGAAATTTAGAGAGTATATCAACAAGCACTTTTATTTAAATAATAGAAATCGAATTTTCTATCAAGTAACTTTGAACTCCAATTTTCATTTTCTATATTTTCCCCCAAAAGTCTAACTTGAAGGCTAAAAAGAAGTGGAAGAGTAAGTAGGTTCTAGAAATAGTCCAGCTTTATTATTTGATAAGACTAAACTCTAAAATATAGATTAATTATGGCATTGGGAAAAAATTATATAATATATAATGTGTAACACCCCTATCCCGTAACCGTCGCTAGAATAGGTAAGGGGCATTACTGGACTTGTAACTCATGTCAGAACAGTAAAATTTTGAACTTTTTCTTGAAATAAAGATCGTTCATTTAAATAAGTACTAAGCACAACCAGAGGTAAAATTTAAACTTCACTAAGTAAACATTCAAAAGATGTCATTTTCGCATGGCTTATATACATTAACCAAAAATATTCTTCCGCCACTAGTCTATTCTATACATGCCATAAAATAATTTTAAACATAACAAGAATAAGCGGTGGATAGTGATAGTGTGACTAGTTCTTTGGCGATCCCGAGCCTGTAGCTTCGCAATGAGATCTATAAAACAGAGGAAACAGAGTAAACGGAGTAAGCATTACAATGCTTAGTAAGTTTTAAGCAGTGTCAACAGATAGCAATCAAATTATAACATAGTTATTCGTATATTTTATTTCACTCTTCCTTCGGGCATACCATCCCTTTACCGAATATGCACATCTCATCATATACAATAGGCAGATAAACTTTCACATAAAAGTGAGCTCATGTGACATAAATATATTGTATGATTTCACATAACCTCTCACACTGATCCAATGTCACATAATCATAGGAATAGTCTCATAGATTGCTCTCGTATGCATCACATAACTACCTTATGATTTAGTTCAAATCAAGCTCACATATAAACTTGGAGTACATACCTGTTTAACCTTTCGCATTGAATATATTTAAAAGCAATTCTTATTACGAAGTCTTATAGCTTTAACCTCTACTCGGATTATCGGCGAGACCTTTAGCTCAGACGAAATCTCCACACGAAATTATCGGGTCTTACCCGGAAAAAATCTCCACACGTAGTCATCGGGTCTTACCCGGAATATATTTCCAAGTTTCATGTACATTTAATCACATGTTACAACATTCACATCGACTGTCATATTTGTAATTCATTTGCCTCATCAAATATCTAATAATACGCACCTTTCACATTGGTCGTTCGGCCACAATATACGCACATCGCCTACATATTTCACACTAGCCATTCGGCTTTACCACATATACATATCTCATATATATATTTCACATTGACCATTCGGCTTTACCACATATGCATATCTCATACACATTTCACATTAGCCATTCAGCTTTACCACATATACATATCTCATACATATTTCACATTAGCCATTCGGCTTTACCACATTTATGCATGTTCATATTCACCACATTGGCCATTCGGCCTTATCACACATATGCATGCTAACATTCATCACATTGGCCATTCGGCCTTATCACATATATGCATGTTCACATTCATCACATTGGCCATTCGGCCTTATCTCATATATACACATTCACATTCATCACATAAAATCCTTGTAACGCCCCAATTTTCGGGAATCCTGTGAATGTTGGCATAGGTTTAATTATGTTAGTGGGCCTCTAAAAAGCCCAAGCTTAAGATAGAACCCGCAATTTTAGTTAATTTTGTTCCATAAGAAAAAGGGGTGAAATTATGAAATAGGACCTATGTGAAAATGTTTGAAAATGCTATAGGCTAAATTGAAGTGGCCAAATAAATAGGAGTGCAAAATAGGAGGATTTGCATGACAAACCTCCCATTTTACATGAAGTGGCCAGCCATCATGTTGTTGTAGACAAAATGTACACTTGATATCCATAATTTATGGTACAAATTGATACAAATTGATAATAGGTTAGGTAAATGTTCCATGATAATAGGTTAGGTAAATGTTCCATGATAATGGGTTAGGTAAATGTTTCATGATAATGGGTTAGGTAAATGTTTCATGATAAGAATTTTATGTCTTTTGTATTAAAGAATTAAATGGATGAAATATGAAGTTTTATTAAAAGAAAAAGGGGTGAAAAGAACAAAGTTTTGTCCATCTTTGTTCATCATAGCTGAAAGTTAGAGAAGAGAAAGGAGAGGAGAAAGCTCTTGAGTATTTGGTCATTAGGAGGAGGAAAATTGAAGGTAAGTTCTTGGTACCTTGCTTCTATTTTGAGGTTCATGAGTTCTTCTTGATTCTACCTTAACTCTTGAAGTATATTTTGATTTTTAGTTGTGTTGTGAGCATTTAGTCATGAATTAAAATGAAGGAAATGGTTGTTGTTTCATGTTCTTTTGATGAAAAATGGAAGATAGGTGAAGTTGAGCCAAACAAATAAGCATGCATGTGCCTTAGATGTTAAAGGGAAAAATCAGCTAACATGCTGTGCTTTAAAATGATGAAATGGAGATTATACTTAAGTAAAATCATAGATATGTGATGATTGATTGGTGATATACATGTTTAAATAACAAGCATGCAAGTTAGGTGTGAAAGAGTGATTTGGTAATAAATCTGCTTGGGACAGCAGCAGTAACGTGACTTTGGAAAATCACCATAAATTGTGGAAGATGAGTTAGAAGCTGCATAAATTATGTAATTAAAACTTATTGAGTCTAGTTTCTAATGAAATAAACAAGAACATATTTTGAATTCTGTACAATGATAAATTTGATTCATAATGAGGGGTGGTCAGATTAGTCAAACAGTGAAACATGGGAAACTTTGAGAAAAATCTGGTATTGATTGGCTAAACCAAAAATTCTGAAAATTTTATGGATAGAAGATGTATGAGTCTATTTTTAGGGAAAATTAACGGCACTTGATTTGGAGTTTCGTAGCTCCAGTTATAAATAATTTAGTGACTGTTGCTCAGGAAGACAGCTTGCAGTGAAATTATGATTATGTGGTAAACATTGACAAAAATTTGTTAATGAGTTGCTTATTGATTTCTTATAAGCTTACTATGATCTGTAGGTGTGGTTGGCCGAATATTGTAAGGGGTTAATACGTAGTTTGTATTTGAATAGTTAGATTAACGTGTTAGTAATCCAATTGTAGGCGGTTCGTGTGTGGATCTCGTCAGCATATCGTCGCAAAGGTGTGTAACTAACACCCTCTTTCTTAGTCTAGATCGGCAAAAGCCGAAAAGTCAAATGTCGAAAATCGGTATTTTGTAGATTTGCGAAAAGTGCGAATGCTCGTGAGGTAAATCGATTAATGTTTTTGGTAAGCTGCAATGTTTAGACGCAAAGTGCATGATTTACGTGCCCTCGATATTTTTGGGCTTAATGGGCCAAAATTGGAATGATGGGCCAACGGCCCAATTCGTAAGAACCTCTCAGACGTGATTCTGTTAGTACGTGAAAAGTAGGAATATGCATGAAAAATCCTAAAATAGATAAATTACTGAAATACCTTTAAAAGTAGAAAATTTACGCTTTACCCCTAGTAGATAAATTACCAAATACCCCTAGGTTAAATTGACCTAAATGCATGTTTGATCGTTGTTATTTCTTGCATGCCATGTTGTTATTATCGATGCATGGACCTGGGATATTGACGGAGGAAGTACTGAAAGTGGCTTGTCCACATCTTGGAGGCTTTACCTCAATTTATCGTTAATCGAGCAAAGAAGGTCAGAATCGTGGAGTGTTGGGCTAGGTGGGTTGAGCTATTCCCCACATGGAGTGTATGGCTGGTACGGGTGGAGTGTAGTGGTTGGTGGGTTGAGTAGTCTCCCAAATGGGCTTGCATATGTTATTGATGTTGCATGTATTTTGAAATGGGCCTATGGGCCATCATCATTATCTGAATAAGGGCTAAGGCCCGGTTTATTGTAATCAAAAGGGCTCGACCCAGACCATTGTTACCCAAATGGGCTTACATATGTTATTGATGTTGCATGTATTTTGAAATGGGCCTATGGGCCATATCATTATCTGAATAAGGGCTAAGGCCCGCTTATTGTAATCAAAAGGGCTCGCCCAGACCACTATTACTTGAATGGGCTTAGGCCTAATGGGCTTGAGTGACTTGGACTTTGAATGGGTTTTTTTACACACCGAGTTTTCCCAAACTCACCCCTTTTATTTTCATCCACGCAGAAATCCCCAACCATAGTGGGCTTGGAGTCGTGAGGGAATTTGAGTGGCCACCCGCTCGAAAGTTTGATTTTCTTCCGTGAACTGGACATCCTTTTATTTACGTTTGAAGTTTTAGGCTTTTAAATATAATAAGGCCGCTTAATTATTTTTGATGGTTTTAATATGTATTACTAAGATAGGTAATACTTATTTTAACTGTTGAAATTGGATAGCTTTAGGCGCTTTCAAAAACAATAATTGATTTCAAAATAACACGACAACAAGCAAAGCTTCCGCAATGAAAGTATTTTCCAAAATTAATCACTTTTCCTAAAATGACTTAATCAAATCGGTTTCCTAGAAATATCCATGACGTTAAGGTGTGGCAATGGCGGTATGCATGTCTAGGATTGGATCCGAAGGAGCTTGGTACTTAAGCGATCGATGGACTCACCACCTCTTTTCCGGTTTCCTACCGGTGCACACTTCCATTCACTTTAACCTTTAATGAATTAATCTTTTGAACATCAAGTACGATTTTCTGAACTTAGAATGGAATTTTTTTTTTTACGTTTTTGATGTGGCATGCCGGATCCGGCCATAACTTCTGGGCCGGGTTTGGGGTGCTACAATCCTAAATCAAAATATAAATTTTCATGTATTCACATCACAATTATCCAAATATACTTCACATACCACATATACTATCATGTATACACTTTGTCTTGGCCGAATCTATATCAATCATTTTCCAATGAATAATTCAATTTCACGCCATACTATCATTTCATATTCGAATACTCATAAACTTACAATTTCACAAATTTTAATATCAAAGATCCGTCTAACACTCATATATCGTTTTACAATATCACGATTTAGAATTCACGTATGGGTTTAATCAATAGCTTATGAGCAACTAAAACAAGTTTTATCCATGTTTACAACAAAATCACATATTCACTACGAGCTGTTTTCCTGAGCAATAGTCACCAAATTATTTATAACTGGAGCTACAAAACTCCAAATCACTTGCTGTTAATTTTCCCTGAATATAGACTCGTATATCTTCCATACATAAAATTTCCAGAATTTTAGGTTTGGCCAATCAATACCAGATTTTTCTTAAAGTTTCCCCTGTTTCACTGTTTGACTAATCTGATCACTCTTCACTACGAATCAAATTTTTCATTGTACAGAATTCATAATGTGTTCTATTTGATTTAATTTGAAACTAGACTCATTAAGGAGTCTAAGCATATAAATCTTATCTTATAACCATTTTTGTACAAATTATAATGATTTTCCAAATACAGAATAGGGGATTTCAGAGTCATTCTGACACTGTCTCACACAAATTTAAATATCTCTTTATAGGAAATTTCTTTGCTTCCACGGTCTCTTTTATAAGAAACTAGACTAACTAAGCTTTGATTACATATTTTATTCAGCCTATAATTCCACACCAAAAATTTATAGTGATTTTCTAAAATCACGTTACTGCTGTTGTCCAAAGCAAATTTTAGAATTTGCTCTTAAATTTCCAAGTCCAAACACTTATGAACTTACCATTTGAGTTTAAGACATATCATGGCCACATCATATCTTATTAAATCAACTCATTATGTCCTATTATGATTGAATTTACTCAACGTTTAATCACTTAAAACTTACCTCGGAAGTGGTCGACGATTAGATGTCCACGGCTATTCGTTTACTTTCTCTTTTCCCCTATCCGACTTTGATCCTCTTTGCTCTTAAGCTTAAGTAAAACAATAGATTGCTTAAGTACTTAACTATTATTATTCACTTAACAATCACATTTGGAAATCACATATCATTTAATCTTTGATTAACCAATTTAACGCATACCAAAATCCAATCATACATCTAACCTTTATCTCAATACCAAACCGAGTTATAAGATCATACATTATACTAAGCATATCATTAAACATACCTATTCAATTTAGCTAATTTCATAGCCGATTAATCACCTTACCCCACATTACTCAATGCCGAATATTAACCCAACATCACAAGCATAATCACCATGAAACTTACCTTAATACACATTTTGTCCCATTGCCGAATACATATATATATATCATCAAACAAATATTTATTCACACAACAACAATTCAAGCACATCAAAGCATAGTCGAATGTATCATTCTTCTTAAATTCAAAAATAAATACATGGGCTAACTTCAAAATCTATTTAACAACTCAACTTTATAAACACATATTCGGCTAGGAAGAAAGATTGATAATTTAACAGCCTTAGCTTAACATATAATTTGTTGTGACACATCTTTAAGCATTCTTTTATTCCATCAACTCAAAACACATTCATCACTCTCAATAACTAAACTCATATTCAGCAATGGCCTCCAATATAGTGACAGATTCTTCTCAACTAGCACCTAGTGTACACACATGATCATTTGTTTGATTCAAGCACCTATCCACCAAAAATTCATCCAAATTAACAAGAACAACAACCACACTCTTTGTTATCTACCATGACCGAAACCCATATTCATTCACCAAATATAAAAAATTTATCATCAATTTGACATATAAGAACATAGCCAAATGTTTCTTGCAACACAAACTCAAAAATTAACACATGGGTCATGTTATGAGCACCAAAACAAACTCAACTTCACAAAATTTCCAAAAGAATCACATGATATCATACCTTAATTCCCCACACAAGATGGCCGAATGCCTTAGGTGTGCTTTCTTCCATTTCTTGGTTAGTTTCGGCTTGAGAGAGGTAGGAGAAGAAGATGAACATTTTTTTTTCTTTTCTTTTGTTTTCTTCCTTCAATTCACGGCAATGGAGGGGGGGGGGGCATGGATGAGACAACTTTGTTTTCATCACCCCTCTCTTTTCATTACTTTATTACTGACCTCTTATTTTATTCTTTCTAACATAACACACTAACACAACATGTTTCCAACATGTTTCACCCCATAGCATGGCCGACCACTAGCTCTAATTTTGGGTAATTTGACATGCAAACCCATCATTTTCATAGCATGCATTAATAGGCCACTTTACATTTGCCTAGCACATTTCTAAATTTTCTCACATAAGTCCTATTTAATAAAATTCAAACATGAAATTTTTACACATGCATATATACATATAATAAGCATCAACTATGACGGTTAATTATTTTTATGACTCGATTTTGTGGTCCCGAAACCACTTTTCGACTAGGGTCAAATTAGGGTGTCACAACTCTTCCCCTTTAGGATTTTCGCCCCGAAAATTTCTCTTGATGCATAGTTTAGGATAACGTCCTCTTATTGAATTATATTCATATAAACATTAGCTCATCGATAGCAATTGTAATTCATTATTGATTTCAGATCGATCTATAAAATTATTTTCTTATCTTTAAACAAATACATAAACATTTCTACAAGTACGCACATATATCTCATTTTCTTGATTTCATAAGACATAATCACTTAATTTAATTCACAAATGCATTTCAAACACATATTAAGCACATATTAACATGTATAATTCACATCATCAACCCACATTTTCATTCATGTATAAGCTGTAACCTGACCGAAAGTACACATATACTCAAACATCCCAATAAATATCCTTTATAACTCCATCATATCTCACTATTCAACTTAACCTATTTCTAACGAAAATCAACTTCCACATACCGAACATTGAATTCATTTAGCACATTCAATCATCGTTAATGATACCCGTATACAATCGATTTGGCATAAAGCCTCATATAGTATACCGGCATGGGATTTATTTTAGCACATAACCCATTTATCCAAAATTATCAGCATTCATCAAAAATTCTTACAGACTTTCAAATGTCGAACTTAATCGAAATAATTTCTTGAATATGATTAACAAAAAAAAAATAGGGGTCATTTAGCAATAGCACATATGACTTCATATACCAAGCATTCCATAGACTAAATCCGTAACACATTTATAACATGAATTCATTTCTTAACAACATATCCACCGTCTTTTTACGTATTCACTTATTTAGTATACATAACATAATATAATATGAACTCAAAAATTTTTACTTTCATTTGATTTTCACATACCTTCCGTACATACCTGTATCACTTATTCTGATCTTACTTTATTTACCATCTTAAATATACCCGTTGAATCATTCGAAATCATTACGGATACTCATTAAGCATATATAGCTCTTACAATGCCATATCCTAGATATGGTCTTACATATTCTCACATATCGAGCCGATGCCATGTCCCGCACATGGTCTTACACACTATCTCAAATCAATGCCTTCGTCCCTGCACGAGGTCTTACATGAATTCCACTTCACACACTTAGTGCCCACTGACCGATCTCGCACTCATAGTGCTCGGTTAAAGGAATTCGCACACACACAGTGCCTCTAATCATTCACACACATAGTGCTCTTATTCATTCGTTATTACACATTGAAATGACTTAACCAAGTCTATAAACATCATGTATGTACACTTTTAAACATATCATCTCATTTAAGTTTGAATTCGTATAGTAATGAACACTTAAACTTTGCTCAAATTACCGGCACGAAGCCTACTAGGCACGAAGGCCCGAATACACGTCATCAGCATGATTGCTCTTCGGAACCTAGCTCGGATATAACACCAGCACGAATACTCTTCGGAACTTAGCCCGGATACATCACGAGCACGAATGCTCTTCGGAACTTAGTCCGGATACATCACTAGCACGAATGCTCTTGGGACTTAGCAGGATACATCACTAGCACGAATGCTCTTGGGACTTAGTCCGGATACATCACTAGCACGAATGCTCTTGGGACTTAGCCGGATACATCACTAACACGAATGCTCTTGGGACTTAGCCGGATATATCACTCTCAATTCTCATGTACATATACACATATGGCAATACACATTAGTATATTATTTACATTACTTGAATACAAACACAACATGCTTATCGACCATTCAACTTCCAGTTCCATAGCCACATACAAAAATCACATTTATAGTCATAACACTCTTTCAAAATTGCATCACTTATACCCTTATAATTCAATCCAAATCGAAATTCAAATACGAGTACATGATACGTACCTGATCAACTTAATAATTTAGGCATATCTAAGTGAAGTTATATCGCAAATTCTCATAGTTAGAAGGTTGCTACAGCTCGATCAGGATCAAGATTCATTACAATACAGCAAACACATTTTAATAGTAAAAAATCATCACACTATCATTTTATCACTTTATGGCATGTATAAATAGACTCACGCGTGCTACGTTAGTCCTAGAATCGACTAAACCGTAGCTCTGATACTAACAAAATGTAACACCCCTATCCCGTAACCGTCGCCAGAATAGGTAAGGGGCATTACCGGATTTGTAACTCATGTCAGAACAGTAAAATTTTGAACTTTTTCTTGAAATAAAGATCGCTCATTTAAATAAGTACTAAGCACAACCAGAGGTAAAATTTAAACTTCACTAAGTAAACATTCAAAAGATGCCATTTTCGTATGGCTTATATACATTAACCAAAAATATTCTTCCGCCACTAGTCTATTCTATACATGCCATAAAATAATTTTAAACATAACAGTAACAAGCGGTGGATAGTGATAGTGTGACTAGTTCTTGACGATCCCGAACTGTAGCTTCAGAATGAGATCTATAAAATAGAGGAAACAGAGTAAGCGGAGTAAGCATTACAATGCTTAGTAAGTTTTAAAGGTGTCAATAGATAGCAATCAAATTATAACATAGTTATTCGTATATTTTATTTCACTCTTCCTTCGGGCATACCATCCCTTTACCGAATATGCACATCTCATCATATACAATAGGCGATAAACTTTCACATAAAAGTGAGCTCATGTGACATAAATATATTGTATGATTTCACATAACCTCTCACATCGATCCGATGTCACATAATCATAGGAATAGTCTCATAGATTGCTCTCGTATGCATCACATAACTACCTTATGATTTAGTTCAAATCAAGCTCACATATAAACTTGGAGTACATACCTGTTTAACCTTTCGCATTGAATATATTTATAAGCAATTCTTGTTACGAAGTCTTATAGCTTTAACCTCCACTCGGATTATCGGCGAGACCTTTAGCTCAGACGAAATCTCCACATGAAGTTATCGGGTCTTACCCGGACAAAATCTCCACACATAGTCATCGGGTCTTACCCGGAATATATTTCAAAGTTTCATGTACATTTAATCACATGTTACAACATTCACATCGACTGTCATATTTGTAATTCATTTGCCTCATCAAATATCTAATAATACACACCTTTCACATTGGTCGTTCGGCCACAATATACGCACATCGCCTACATATTTCACACTAGCCATTCGGCTTTACCACATATGCATATCTCATATATATATTTCACATTGACCATTTGGCTTTACCACATATGCATATCTCATACATATTTCACATTAGCCATTCGGCTTTACCACATATACATATCTCATACATATTTCACATTAGCCATTCGGCTTTACCACATATATGCATGTTCATATTCACCACATTGGCCATTCGGCCTTATCACACATATGCATGCTCATATTCATCACATTGGCCATTCGGCCTTATCACATATATGCATGTTCACATTCATCACATTGGCCATTCGGCCTTATCTCATATATACACATTCACATTCATCACATAAAATCCTAAATCAAAATATAAATTTTCATGTATTCACATCACAATTATCCAAATATACTTCACATACCACATATACTATCATGTATACACTTTGTCTTGGCCTAATCTACATCAATCATTTTCCAATGAATAATTCAATTTCACGCCATACTATCATTTCATATTCGAATAATCTACTGTGGAGTGTTGGGCTGGGTGGGTTGAGCTATTCCCCACATGGAGTGTATGGCTGGTACGGGTGGAGTGTAGTGGTTGGTGGGTTGAGTAGTCTCCCCAAATGGGCTTGCATATGTTATTGATGTTGCATGTATTTTGAAATGGGCCTATGGGCCATCTTGTTATCTGAATAAGGGCTAAGGCCCGGTTTATTGTGTCTCAAAAGGGCTCGCCCAAGACCACTGTTACCCAAATGGGCTTACATATGTTATTGATGTTGCATGTATTTTGAAATGGGCCTATGGGCCATACTGTTATCTGAATAAGGGGCTAAGGCCCAGTTTATTGTAATCTGAAAAGGGCTCTGGCCCAGTACCACTGTTACTTGAATGGGCTTAGGCCTAATGGGCTTGAGCTGACTTGGACTTTGAATGGGTTTTCTTTACACACTGAGTTTCCCCAAACTCACCCCTTTTATTTTCATCCACGCAGGAAATCCCCAACCATAGTGGGCTTGGAGCTGTGAGGGAATTCGGAGTGGCCACCCGTTCTGAAAGTTTGATTTTCTTCTGGTGAACTGGACATCCTTTTATTTACGTTTGAAGTTTTTAGGCTTTTAAATATAATAAGGCCGCTTAATTATTTTTGATGGTTTTAATATGTATTACTAAGATAGGTAATACTTATTTTAACTGTTGAAATTGGATAGCTTTAGGGCGCGTTTTCAAAAACAACAATTGATTTCAAAATAACACGACAACAAGCAAAGCTTCCGCAATGAAAGTATTTTCCAAAATTAATCACTTTTCCTAAAAATGACTTAATCAAATCGGTTTCCTAGAAATATCCATGACGTTAAGGTGTGGCAATGGCGGTATGCATGTCTAGGATTGGATCCGAAGGAGCTTGGTACTTAGCAATCCGATGGACTCACCACCTCTTTTCCGGTTTCCTACCGGTGCATGCTTCCATTCACTTTAACCTTTAATGAATTAATCTTTTGAACATCAAGTACGATTTTCTGGACTTAGAATGGAATTTTTTTTTTTACGTTTTTGATGTGGCATGCCGGATCCGGCCATAACTTCTGGGCCAGGTTTGGGGTGCTACAATCCTAAATCAAAATATAAATTTTCATGTATTCACATCACAATTATCCAAATATACTTCACATACCACATATACTATCATGTATACACTTTGTCTTGGCCGAATCTATATCAATCATTTTCCAATGAATAATTCAATTTCACGCCATACTATCATTTCATATTCGAATACTCATAAACTTACAATTTCACAAATTTTAATATCAAAGATCCGTCTAACACTCATATATCGTTTTACAATATCACGATTTAGAATTCACGTTTGGGTTTAATCAATAGCTTATGAGTAACTAAAACAAGTTTTATCCATGTTTACAACAAAATCACATATTCACTACGAGCTGTTTTCCTGAGCAATAGTCACTAAATTATTTATAACTGAAGCTAAAAAACTCCAAATCACTTGCCGTTAATTTTCCCTGAATATAGACTCGTATATCTTCCATCCATAAAATTTCCAGAATTTTATGTTTGGCCAATCAATACCAGATTTTTCTTAAAGTTTCCCCTGTTTCACTATTTGACTAATCTGACCACTCTTCACTTCGAATCAAATTTTTCATTGTACAGAATTCATAATGTGTTATATTTGATTTCATTTGAAACTAGACTCATTAAGGAGTCTAAGCATAGAAATCTTATCTTATAACCATTTTTGTACAAATTATAATGATTTTCCAAAAACAGAACAGGGGATTTCGGAGTCATTCTGACACTGTCCCACACAACTTTAAATATCTCTTTATAGGAAATTTCTTTGCTTCCACAGTCTCTTTTATAAGAAACTAGACTAACTAAGCTTTGATTAAATATTTTATTCAGCCTATAATTCCACACCAACAATTTATAGTGATTTTCTAAAATCACGTTACTGCTGCTGTCCAAAGCAAATTATTACAATTTGCTCTTAAATTTCCAAGTCCAAACACTTATGAACTTACCATTTGAGTTTAAGACATATCAATGCCACATCATATCTTATTAAATCAACTCATTATGTCCTATTATGATTGAATTTACTCAACATTTAATCACTTAAAACTTACCTCGAAGTGGTCGATTTATTAGATGTCCACACTATTCGCTTACTTTCTCTTTTCCCTATCCGACTTCGATCCTCTTTGCTCTTAAGCTTAAGTAAAACAATAGATTGCTTAAGTACTTAACTAATATTATTCACTTAACAATCACATTTGGCAATCACATATCATTTAATCTTTGATTAACCAATTTAACGCATACCAAAATCCAATCATACATCTAACCTTTATCTCAATACCAAACCGAGTTATAAGATCATACATTATACTAAGCATATCATTAAACATACCTATTCAATTTAGCTAATTTCATAGCCGATTAATCACCTTACCCCACATTACTCAATGCCGAATATTAACCCAACATCACAAGCATAATCACCATGAAACTTACCTTAATACACATTTTATCCCATTGCCAAATACATATATATATATATATCTCATCAAACAAATATTTATTCACACAACAACAATTCAAGCACATCAAAGCATAGTCGAATGTATCATTCTTCTTAAATTCAAAAATAAATACATGGGCTAACTTCAAAATCTATTTAACAACTCAACTTTATAAACACATATTCAGCTAGGAAGAAAGATTGATAATTTAACAGCCTTAGCTTAACATATAATTTGTTGTGACACATCTTTAAGCATTCTTTTATTCCATCAACTTAAAACACATTCATCACTCTCAATAACTAAACTCATATTCGGCAATGGCCTCCAATATAGTGACCGATTCTTCTCAACTAGCACCTAGTGTACACACATGATCATTTGTTTGATTCAAGCACCTATCCACCAAAAATTCATCCAAATTAACAAGAACAACAACCACACTCTTTGTTATCTACCATGACCGAAACCCATATTCATTCACCAAATATCAAAAATTTATCATCAATTTGACATATAAGAACATAACCAAATGTTTCTTGCAACACAAACTCAAAAATTAACACATGGGTCATGTTATGAGCACCAAAACAAACTCAACTTCACAAAATTTCCAAAAGAATCACATGATATCATACCTTAATTCCCCACACAAGATGGCCGAATGCCTTAGGTGTGCTTTCTTCCATTTCTTGGTTAGTTTCGGCTTGAGAGAGGTAGGAGAAGAAGATGAACATTTTTTTTTCTTTTCTTTTGTTTTCTTCCTTCAATTCATGGCAATGGAGGGGGGCATGGATGAGACAACTTTGTTTTCATCACCCCTCTCTTTTCATTACTTTATTACTAACCTCTTATTTTATTCTTTCTAACATAACACACTAACACAACATGTTTCCAACATGTTTCACCCCATAGCATGGCCGGCCACTAGCTCTAATTTTGGGTAATTTGACATGCAAACCCATCATTTTCATTGCATGCATTAATAGGCCACTTTACATTTGCCTAACACATTTCTAAATTTTCTCACATAAGTCCTATTTAATAAAATTCACTTACAATTAACAAAATTCAAACATGAAATTTTTACACATGCATATATACATATAATAAGCATCAACTATGACGGTTAATTATTTTTATAACTCGATTTTGTGGTCCCGAAACCATTTTTCGACTAGGGTCAAATTAGGGTGTCACATAATGTATAATTTAGTATTTAGTATTTAAGTTTGTTTTTTTAATAGGATGATGTTATATATTGGTTTAATATGGTATTTGTATTTGATAAAATTATATATTTTTGTATTTAAGAATAACAATGTTAATTTTTAGTATTGAATTTGGGTTTTAGAATTTATTTGAAGAAAATTCATAATTAACTAATAATATTAGGAATTAACTTTCATCAATTCAATCATATACCCAAATTAAATCATATCTTTCGACTATATTCGACAAATTAAATGAAAAATTAAACAAATTCACAATTAACACAAAATTTATTCTATTAATAAAATCATAAAGTCAAACATAATGATATTAGCAATTAATTTTATCAAATCAATCTTAAAACTTGAATTAAATACTAAATGTTAACATTGTTACCTTTGGGTACCAAAATATATAACTTTGATCAAATACATGTATTAGACCTGAAAAAAAAAACAGATATTGTATTAGAAAAAAAAGAGTCAAACTTAGGTACATAGTAGGGTAAAAGTCCCAAAAATCATTCATAAACATAAGAGAATGTTGCATATACGTTAGTGAAATAAACAATAATGTAAAATATTGATTTAAATCACAAGATCGAACCAGAACAATATAGATATATAAATAAAAAAAATCTGAAAAACAGAAAATGGAAATAAAACTAGATCGAAATTTTGTACACGTAGGTAGGCAGAAATCCAACTGGTAGTTTAGGCCTGTTTTCACAGTTTCCTTAAGATAGATTCGGCTGGTCCTTTGGTGCTGGAGAAGTGTTGATCGACTGTCTCCTAGGATACAACAACGAGATGAGCACGACAGTAACACGACCGCAGTGATCAATGAACTGTAGCCTAGCTTTCTTTTATCAACGAAAACAGGCTCGAAATATGCAGGGAAAAGATCTCAAAACTTTTTTCCAGGAAAAATAAAGGAAAATTCAATGTGTTTTTCTCCTCCAGATCATTTCGGTTTAAATAAAATAATCAAAATGAAAGAATTTTTGGAAATTTCTTTTGACTAATGGAGCCATTAAAGTCCATGAATTAAGGAGACATTAAAAACTCAAATTAACGTCTGAATTAAAGGAGCCATTTAACTCAATTTAATATTTTTCCTTTTAACTGCAAATAGATTTTGAAGAGATAAGCTCTGCTGAGGAAATATAAAATTACGTATTGGGTTAAAATATCCGCAGGACTAGAAGGGCTCGACCAATCTGAACATTTTGTGTCACCTACGTTGTGCGGGTTCACCCCCAACCCCAATGGGTTTGGATTTGCACCCCTGCGCACGAGGGGGAGATTAACTTAGTCATTCAATAAAAACCAAGTTGATTCATATATATAAACATATTCCATACTTGATATCTAACCAATGAGGAACTAAGCTTTCCATTTTCCTCAACATAATTCACAAGTGGCTTACTTTGAACATCTATTTCTCATTCATTGCTCAATCATTTTGAGCATATGATATACCGTTGTAAAGGTATCATGGGGTAAAATATAAAAGCATAATTTATGATTCAAATCTCCACCTTTACCAATAGAGAATATGCCTAAAAGCTTCCAAAAATTTATTTTTTCCAACAATCCTCCACGTGAATGAAATTGATAGTTTTAACGAAAAACATTGACTCGATGTGGTGATAGAATATACGATTAATAGTTGCATAGGATAGGTGTCTCATCAACCCTTGAACCTTTCCTTGTGAAAGTATATATGCTTTACTAGCTGACCAATAGACGCGATGTCCTTGAACTGTTCTGCCGTTTGTGTAAACGAAGATATACCTCACACAATTACCTCCCTATCAAGGTTTTAGCTCTCATGGGTATGTTCATATGGCCATGAACATATCTTGGTTTTGCAAAAGTTTGAGAGAATTATGCCCCAGTAGTCTTTTCAAAGCTATCCCACTTCACTCTCACATAGGTGATTTATGTTGCTGCTCACTGAAACACACAACGATCATTAAAATCATTATTTAAAGTATCTCAATTTTAATAATTATTTATCATAGGAACGAACTTGGGATAAGAACCCCCACAGTAACCTCACAAGGTCTATGTAAGTGGGATGTCCCTTTGAACCTAGATCTTGGGATCTCCAGTCAACTAGGTAGGGTTTTCCTTTACATAGTGCCTTTAATTTTCATGGGTTTTAGTCCCGTTCTTTTTGATGTTTTTCAACTTGGTCTCGATTTAAGCCTTTAGTTAGTGAATCCACAATGTTATCTTTTTATTTTACAAAATCAATAGTGATAACTCTATTTGAGATCAGTTGTAACAGTCCGGTTGTGACCCTAGTCGGAATAGTAGTTTCGGGACCACAAATCTGAATCCAAAAAATATTTTAATATTATTTTCTATGTCCATGATGAATGAATTTTCATCTATGAAATTTCTATGATTTAATTTATCTGTTTCCGTACTGAATATTGAAAAAAAAGATCTAATCGCGTAAAGTGTAAAAGCTGTGTGCTAGATGTTAAAAGTACCTATTTGATTTGGCATATTTAAGTGAGGGTCCTTGCATGTCAAATTTACCATTTATGTTAATGGTGGACAAGTATGTACATGTAGTTGGTAAGTTTTAATGTTAGTTGTAACACCCCGAACCCGAGACCGTCGCCGGAGTCGAACACGAGGTGTTAACAGACTTCAACCCAATTATTGAGAGTTTCCAGACAAGCTGCCAATCTGTGTACTAGTCGCTCCAAAATTCATAACGTGAGTTTTACAACTCAAAAATCAGTTTCGCAATTTTTCCCTGAAACTAGACTCATATTTCCATCTACATATTTTTTTTTAGAATTTTTGGTCAAGCCAATTAGTACAGTTTATTAGTTAAAGTCTCCCCTGTTGCAGGGATCGACTACACTGACCTTTGTGCATTACGAATTGGATATCTCCCTGTACAGGGCTTCAATACTGATGCCGTTTGTTTCTATAAAAACTAGACTCAGAGAGGAATCTACACATATATGGCATGACTCCTAATTATCTCTGGTTAATTTACAATGATTTTCCAAAGTCGGGACAGGGATCCAGAAACCGTTCTGGCCCTGTTTCACAAGAACTTTAATATCTGTTAACTTATAACTCATATGACCATTTCGTTTCTTCCGTATGAAAGTAGATTCATCAAGGTACATTTACATAATTTATTTACTATTTAATACCATTCCTACTATTTTTAGTGATTTTTCAATCTCACGTTACTGCTGCTGCCAGTACCTGTCACTAAAGCAACTATGCCTATTTCATGATTTCCCTTTGATCTAACTAGTGATTCATCATACATGTCACAAATCATGATCATGACTAGCCATACCATAGGCTAATCATCATCCAACATCTCCCTACTACACTATTGCCATAACATGCATTTTAACACCAAAATAATCAACCATGGCATAAGGCATGGAAATCAAATTACCAAGACTTGTGACTTAACATTGGAGAACTAAATCCAACCGAGCATTTATGCCATTTTCGCATGGCTAAAAGTTTACATACCAAAGTTCAACAAAGCATATTAGCCTATACATGCCAAAATGTTCTCCTAAACCGACTACACAAAAAAATACCAAACCCTACTTGATATTTCATACATTACGCCATATGACATTGCATGCATTTATTTCCGAGCATAATCACCACATAGATCAAGACTTACCAAACCAAAATTCCAAATATAAATAAAATGTCCATTCCTCATGAGCTCAAGGTGTTTACTCGCATCGCTGTCCATGATTGACTCGGTAAGGGCGCACATAGAACATGTACGTTTATTAGAGGATGTGCAATAAGCCCGCACACTTAGTGCTTAATAGTCGAACTCGCACACTTACTGCTATATAATCAAACTTGCACACTTAGTGCTGTATAATTTGAACCCGCACACTTAGTGCCAATTTGTGATTATAAATGTTTACTCCCGCACACTTAGTGCCGAAACCGATCATTCAATACATCTCACCTCTTTTCTTTCAATTCAATATTTTTATCACCACATACATACATGTTTATATATATATATTCTACCATTCCATTCAGCATCATTACTTGGACATTACGACCCTTTAAATTAGTACAAAATAAGTGCTTAATGACTTACCTTATATCGGATGAAATGATTCCCAATCTACTACTCGATTATCTTTACTTTGCCTTTGCTTGGTTCTCCCTCTTTGATGTCTTGATCTAAAATGAATACATTTAGTAGTTTAATCTTCTTGCTGGATTTTTATGTGTATAATTTAATGGTTTTCACCCCATTTCACAACTATCTTTGTTCAAAATATCAAAATCTCAACCACCATTTGTTTAATGCTTCAAGGCCGAATGCATGGTCACCATTAAGCTAATCTAGTCTCAAGTATTTTAATCCTAACATACAACATCATGAATCAACTCAACCTTATAAGCCAATATTACTCCTACAATCGATTGTAAGGAGTTAACAAAGAAAATATATTTTCACAAACATATACACCCATATGGCCGATTTTACCAAATCAAATTTAACCTTACTTATCTCAAATTTTCATTTCATACTATCATCCCCATGACATAGCAAGGTTTTGAGTCATGGACTAATTAGAACTAAAACTAGCAACTAAGAACATGCATGAATCTCATGGCACCATATCAAACATACTTGATACCAATAAAAATGTAACACCCCGAACCCGAGACCGTCGCCGGAGTCGAACACGAGGTGTTAACAGACTTCAACCCAATTATTGAGAGTTTCCAGACAAGCTGCTAATCTGTGTACTAGTCGCTCCAAAATTCATAACTTGAGTTTTACAACTCAAAAATCAGTTTCGCAATTTTTCCCTGAAACTAGACTCATATTTCCATCTACATATTTTTTTCTAGAATTTTTGGTTAAGCCAATTAGTACAGTTTATTAGTTAAATTCTCCCCTGTTGCAGGGATCGACTACACTGACCTTTGTGCGTTACGAATTGGATATCTCCCTGTACAGGGCTTCAATACTGATACCGTTTGTTTCTGTAGAAACTAGACTCGGAGAGGAATCTACACATATATGGCATGACTCCTAATTATCTCTGGTTAATTTACAATGATTTTCCAAAGTCGACACAGGGGATCCAGAAACCGTTCTGGCCCTGTTTCACAAGAACTTTAATATCTGTTAACTTATAACTCATATGACCATTTCGTTTCTTCCGTATGAAAGTAGATTCATCAAGGTACATTTACATAATTTATTTACTATTTAATACCATTCCTACTATTTTTAGTGATTTTTCAATCTCACCTTACTGCTGCTGCCAGCACCTGTCACTAAAGCAACTATGCCTATTTCATGATTTCCCTTTGATCTAACTAGTGATTCATCATACATGTCACAAATCATGATCATGACTAGCCATACCATAGGCTAATCATCATCCAACATCTCCCTACTACACTATTGCCATAACATGCATTTTAACACCAAAATAATCAACCATGGCATAAGGCATGGAAATCAAATTACCAGGACTTGTGACTTAACATTGGAGAACTAAATCCAACCGAGCATTTATGCCATTTTCGCATGGCTAAAAGTTTACATACCAAAGTTCAACAAAGCATATTAGCCTATACATGCCAAAATGTTCTCCTAAACCGACTACACAAAAAAATACCAAACCCTACTTGATATTTCATACATTACGCCATATGACATTGCATGCATTTATTTCCGAGCATAATCACCACATAGATCAAGACTTACCAAACCAAAATTCCAAATATAAATAAAATGTCCATTCCTCATGAGCTCAAGGTGTTTACTGCATCGCTGTCCATGATTGACTCGGTAAGGCCGTGCACATAGAACATGTACGTTTATTAGAGGATGTGCAATAAGCCCGCACACTTAGTGCTTAATAGTCGAACTCGCACACTTATCGCTATATAATCAAACTTGCACACTTAGTGCTGTATAATTTGAACCCGCACACTTAGTGCCAATTTGTGATTATAAATGTTTACTCCCGCACACTTAGTGCCAAACCGATCATTCAATACATCTCACCTCTTTTCTTTCAATTCAATATTTTTATCACCACATACATACATGTTTATATATATATATTCTACCATTCCATTCAGCATCATTACTTGGACATTACGACCCTTTAAATTAGTACAAAATAAGTGCTTAATGACTTACCTTATATCGGATGAAATGATTCCCAATCTACTACTCGATTATCTTTGCTTTGCCTTTGCTTGGTTCTCCCTCTTTGATGTCTTGATCTAAAATGAATACATTTAGTAGTTTAATCTTCTTGCTGGATTTTTATGTGTATAATTTAATGGTTTTCATCCCATTTCACAACTATCTTTGTTCAAAATATCAAAATCTCAACCACCATTTGTTTAATGCTTCAAGGCCGAATGCATGGTCACCATTAAGCTAATCTAGTCTCAAGTATTTTAATCCTAACATACAACATCATGAATCAACTCAACCTTATAAGCCAATATTACTCCTACAATCGATTGTAAGGAGTTAACAAAGAAAATATATTTTCACAAACATATACACCCATATGGCCGATTTTACCAAATCAAATTTAACCTTACTTATCTCAAATTTTCATTTCATACTATCATCCCCATGACATAGCAAGGTTTTGAGTCATGGACTAATTAGAACTAAAACTAGCAACTAAGAACATGCATGAATCTCATGGCACCATATCAAACATACCTTAATCTAGATACAAGGATGGCCAACCTATTCCAAACCAACCATGAGCAAGGACCCCTTTCTTCTCCCTTGAGATTTTCGGCCAAAAGGATGAAAAAAAAGATGAACAAAGCTTTTTTTTTTGTTTTTCTTTCTCACTTGCACGGCAATGGGGAGGGGAGGGGAAAGCCTTCACACACACACTTTTTTTTTCATTTTTTTATTACTCATGCACCTTATTTTATTTATTTCAACATAAAACACTCACCCAACATGTTTCATGACATGTCTTGCCCATGCTTCCTTGTCATGGCCGGCCACTAGCACTTGGGGGGGGATTTTGACATGCAAGTCCTCCCTTTTGACTACATGTACTATTAGGTCCTTATAGATTAGCCTATCATTTTTCAAAAGTGTCATACAAGTCCTACTAACTGAATTCACATGCAATCGACTAAACCGAAGCTTGAAATTTTCACACATTCGTAAATACATATTCTAGACAATAAATATTACGTTCAAACATTTCGGTGACTCGGTTTAGTGGTCCCAAACCACTTCCGACTAGGGTCAATTTTGGGCTGTCACAACTCTCCCCACTTAAGGAATTTTCATCCCGAAAATCTTACCGATAAATGTGTTTGGGTAACGCTCTTTCATAGAATTCTCGGGTTCCCAAGTAGCTTCTTCCATCCCGTGTTTGAGCCATAACACTTTTACTAACGGAACCCTTTTGTTTCGCAATTCCTTCACTTCACGAGCTAGGATACGAATCGGTTCTTCTTCATAACTCATATCGGCTTGAATTTCAATCTCGGAGGGTTTATTACATGCGAAGGATCGGATCGGTAACGTCAAGCATCGAAACATGGAAAACGTTGTGGATCCTTTCGAGTTCGGGGTAAAAGCAACCTATACGCCATCGGGCCGACTCGCTCGGAGATCTCATATGGCCCAATGAATCTCGGACTCAATTTGCCCTTACGGCCAAATCGAGTATCGTTTTCGGTGATACCTTAAGAAACACTTTGTCTCCCACCGATACTCAATATCTCTTCGTTTTAAATCGCGCGATTTACTCGACGATCCGATGTCGCTTTCGGACTCTCACGAATTATACTTACTTTCTATTCAGATCTTTAATCAAATCCACTCGAAAATTTTACTTTCACCGAGCTCGGTCCAAAACAATGGTGTACGGCATTTTCGACCATACAAAGCCTCGTAAGGCGCCATCTTAATGCTTGACTGAAAACTATTGTTGTAAGCGAATTCAATCAAGGGTAAATACCGTTCCCATGAACCACTAAACTCGAGGATGCAACATCTCAACATATCCTCAAGTATCCTGAATTATCCGCCGGATTGACCATCGGTTTGGGGATGAAAAGCGGTGCTAAAATGCGCTTGGTACCCAAAGCTTCTTGCAATTTCTTCCAAAATCGTGAGGTGAATCTCGGATCTCGTCGACACAATAGAAATCGGTACCCGTGTAATCTCACAACTGAGAAACATACAATTCAGCTAGCTTATCCAATGAAAAATCCGTGACGTACGGGGATAAAGTGAGCCGACTTAGTCAATCTATCAACGACGACCCAAATTGCATCTTTCTTGCTTGCCGACACTGGCAAGCCAGATACAAAATCCATCGTGACTCGTTCCCATTTCCATTCAGGTATCATGATTGGCTGTAGCAAACCCGTGGGCACTTGATGTTCCGCCTTTACTTGCTGACATACTAAGCACTTCGAAACAAAGTTGGAAATGTCTCGTTTCATACTATGCCACCAAAACTGGTGTCTCAGGTCGTTGTACATTTTCGTACTCCCCGGGTGGATTGCCATTCGGCTACAATGGGCTTCGTTCAGAATTATCGAAATAAGTTCCGAATTCTTTGGAACACAGACGACTTCGAACCTCAAACAATCGTCATCATCAATTTGAAACTCCGATTCCTTGTTCGAACACACTCACCCGTTTTGCAAGCAACTCCTCATCAACTTTCGAGCTTCCCGAATTTGATGAGCCAACAATGGTTTGGCCTTTAATTCGACTACTAACACATTGTCGGGTAGGATAGACAAGTGTACATTCATCGTCAGTAAAGCAAGCAAGTGATTTCGGCTTAAGGCATCCGCAACCACATTAGCCTTTCCCGGTGATAATCAATGACGAGCTCATAATCTTTTAACAACTCGAGCCATCGCTTTGTCGCAGATTTAAGTCTCTTTGGGTCATCAAATATTTGAGACTTTTGTGATCCGAATACACATGGCACTTCTCACCAAATAAGTAATGTCGCCATATCTTTAAGGCGAATACGATGGCGACCAATTCGAGATCATGGGTCGGATAATTTTTCTCATGTGGCTTTAATTGTCTCGACGATATGCCACAACTCGCCCTTCTTGCATCAATACGCAACCCAACCCAAGTAGGGATGCGTCACTATAAATGACAAACTCTTTGCCCGATTCGGGTTGCACTAGAATTGGGGCTTCATCAAATAAGTTTTCAGTTGATCGAAACTTTTCGACATTTCTCCGTCCATTCGAACTTAACATCCTTTTGGAGTAAGCCGTCATTGGCGTGGCTATCATTGAGAAACCTTTACAAATCGTCGGTAATAACCGCAAGCCCCAAAAGCTCCTAACTTCGGTAACATTCCTTGGTGGTTTCCAATCGACTATGGTCGAAATTTTGTTCGGGTGCACCGACACCGATGCGACACCACGTGCCCCAAAAGCTAACCTCTTTCAACCAAAATTCACATTTATTGAACTTTGCGTATAATCGCTTATCTCGTAAGATTTGCAACACTAGCCTCAGTGTTCAAGATGTTCGGTTTCATCTCGAATAGACCAAAATGTCATCGATAAATACAACTATGAACCGATCCAAGTATGGCCTGAAAATTCTATTCATTAAATCCATAAACACCGTAGGGCATTAGTGAGCCCAAACGGCATCACCAAGAATTCGTAGTGACCGTACCTCGTTCTAAAAGCGGTTTTGGGTATGTCCGATTCTCGGACCCTCAACTGATAGTACTCCGACCTTAAATCTATCTTTGAAAACACCGAGGCTCCCTTTAATTGATCAAACAAATCGTCAATTCGTGGCAATGGGTATTTATTCTTTATTGTCACTTTATTGAGTTGACGATAGTCGATGCACAACCTCATGCTTCCGTCCTTCTTTTCACAAACAATACTGGTGCGCCCATGGAGAAAAACTCTACGAGCGAAACCTCTATTCGTCAATTCTTGCAATTGAACCTTCAATTCCTTTAACTCCGTTAATGCCATACGATACGGAGCTATTGAGATCGGCGTAGTACCCGGTACAACTTCGATGCCGAATTCCACTTCTCGAACCGGTGACAATCCCGGTAACTCTTCCGGAAAAACATCTGAATACTCACAAACCACTGGTACCGATTCGAGTTTCTTTTCCGTCTCTTTACTTTCAAACACATACGCAAGGTATGTTTCACACCCCTTTTTCACATACCTCCGAGCGGTCATAGAAGATATTATCGCTGGCACTCCTTTTAAATCAGTAGACTCGACTCGGACTACCTCATTATTAGCACTCCTCAAATCAATGGTTTTCCTTTGCAACAACCATCGCATCATGTACGGTCAGCCAATCCATACCAAGAATAACATCAAATTCATCAAATGGTAGAAGCATCAGATCGGCCGGAAAACAGGATTCTCGAATTATTAGGGGGCATCTCTTGCACACTTTATCAACGAGTACGTATTGACCCAAAGGGTTTGACACTGAATTACGAACTCGAGAGACTCAACAGTAGAGTCTTATCGATGCTAAAGTTTCACATACATATGAATGAGTAGAGCCGAGGTCAATCAATGCAATCACACTAGTATCAAAGAGAGTAAAAGTACCAATGATAACGTCGGGGAGGATGCCTCCTCTCGTATGCTGGATGGCATATGCTCTAGCAGAGCGCTGGTCTCGGATCGAACAGCCGTATCGGTGGCTCTCTCTCGATTACCACCCCTACCTCCTGAAATCCTCGGGGTCTACCTCTAGTTGTCGCCCCACTAGATCTTGCACCTTGCATCTTATTCTTCTCATCTAGTTCCGTGCAATCTCTAATGAAGTGGTCCTTGAACCATATCCGTAAACAGTCGGTTAACGGACTTACCCCAACATTCACCTAGGTGTCGTCTTCCACATTGGGGGCATTCAGTCGCTCTTGACGATTATTGCCCACACTAGCTACCGATGTAGCTCGAGTCCGTCAATGGTCGCTCGATGGAAATTCCCGATGCCTCGACTTACTAGTGTCCTCCTGAATTTCTTTACGGTCGAGAACGGAGCTTTACTCACGATCTTTTACGATAATCTCTTGCTTCAAATTCAGCCTTCTTCTTCTCCTTTCCAAGTTCTTCCGCCTTGCGTGGCTCGTTCGACTAGCGCCACGAACTCCTTTATCTCCAAAATACCCACTAGTAGTTTTAAATCTTCATTCAATCCTTCTTCAAATCTTTTGCACATAGCAACCTCATCGGCCACACACTCCCGAGCATACCGACTAAGTCTTACGAACTCATGTTCAGATTCAGAATCTTGTCATACGGCCTTGCTTGAGTTCCAAGAATTCCTTACGCTTTTGATCGATGAACCGTTGACTAATATACTTCTTTCAAATTCGTTTGAAAGAAATCCCAAGTAACTCGCTTCGTTTGGGACTATGGAGATCAAAGTCCTCCACCAATAGTAAGTGAGTCTCGCAACAAGGATATAGCACACTTTAGACATTCATCGGTGTGCATGATATTCATCAAACACCCGAATGGTGTTATCAAGCCAGAACTCGGCTCTTTCGGCATCATCAGTAACTATGGCCTTAAACTCCTCAGCCCCGCGCTTTCTAATCAAGTCTACAGGTGGCTTACTCGGCCTCATAGGATCAGTAACTGATGGCATTACGGGCTCTTGGGGTGGATTATTCAAATTCGGGAATTGTTGGACAGCCGGATTGGTTCGGGCGTATTGCGCTACCCACTCATTCATCATGGTAAAGAAGGCTTGTTTTGCCTCCTCACCTTGATTATTCGCAGATGACTGAGGTTCAACAGGCGGCGTCCCTTGTGCAGGAGCAGCCGCTACACTTTCAACGTCATCCGCCAAGGTTCTCTCTACACCGGGATCCATTTACTAATCAAAACAAAAATTTTAACCGTCAGAAGTCATCACACATTTAAACATTAACATTAAGGCATGTATAGCTAGACTCATACGCTATGGTAGTCCTAGAACCGACTAAACCATAGCTCTGATACCAATAAAATGTAACACCCGAACCCGAGACCATCGCCGAGTCGAACACGAGGTGTTACAGACTTCAACCCAATTATTGAGAGTTTCAGACAAGCTGCCAATCTGTGTACTAGTCGCTCCAAAATTCATAACTTGAGTTTTACAACTCAAAAATCAGTTTCGCAATTTTTCCCTGAAACTAGACTCATATTTCCATCTACATATTTTTTTCTAGAATTTTTGGTTAAGCCAATTAGTACAGTTTATTAGTTAAAGTCTCCCCTGTTGCAGGGATCGACTACACTGACCTTTGTGCGTTACGAATTGGATATCTCCCTGTACAGGGCTTCAATACTGATACCGTTTGTTTCTATAGAAACTAGACTCAGAGAGGAATCTACACATATATGGCATGACTCCTAATTATCTCTGGTTAATTTACAATGATTTTCCAAAGTCGGGACAGGGGATCCAGAAACCGTTCTGGCCCTGTTTCACAAGAACTTTAATATCTGTTAACTTATAACTCATATGACCATTTCGTTTCTTCCGTATGAAAGTAGATTCATCAAGGTACATTTACATAATTTATTTACTATTTAATACCATTCCTACTATTTTTAGTGATTTTTCAATCTCACGTTACTGCTGCTGCCAGTACCTGTCACTAAAGCAACTATGCCTATTTCATGATTTCCCTTTGATCTAACTAGTGATTCATCATACATGTCACAAATCATGATCATGACTAGCCATACCATAGGCTAATCATCATCCAACATCTCCCTACTACACTATTGCCATAACATGCATTTTAACACCAAAATAATCAACCATGGCATAAGGCATGGAAATCAAATTACCAAGACTTGTGACTTAACATTGGAGAACTAAATCCAACCGAGCATTTATGCCATTTTCGCATGGCTAAAAGTTTACATACCAAAGTTCAACAAAGCATATTAGCCTATACATGCCAAAATGTTCTCCTAAACCGACTACACAAAAAAATACCAAACCCTACTTGATATTTCATACATTACGCCATATGACATTGCATGCATTTATTTCCGAGCATAATCACCACATAGATCAAGACTTACCAAACCAAAATTCCAAATATAAATAAAATGTCCATTCCTCATGAGCTCAAGGTGTTTACTCGTACCGCTGTCCATGATTGACTCGGTAAGGCCGCGCACATAGAACATGTACGTTTATTAGAGGATGTGCAATAAGCCCGCACACTTAGTGCTTAATAGTCGAACTCGCACACTTACTGCTATATAATCAAACTTGCACACTTAGTGCTGTATAATTTGAACCCGCACACTTAGTGCCAATTTGTGATTATAAATGTTTACTCCCGCACACTTAGTGCCGAAACCGATCATTCAATACATCTCACCTCTTTTCTTTCAATTCAATATTTTTATCACCACATACATACATGTTTATATATATATATTCTACCATTCCATTCAGCATCATTACTTGGACATTACGACCCTTTAAATTAGTACAAAATAAGTGCTTAATGACTTACCTTATATCGGATGAAATGATTCCCAATCTACTACTCGATTATCTTTGCTTTGCCTTTGCTTGGTTCTCCCTCTTTGATGTCTTGATCTAAAATGAATACATTTAGTAGTTTAATCTTCTTGCTGGATTTTTATGTGTATAATTTAATGGTTTTCATCCCATTTCACAACTATCTTTGTTCAAAATATCAAAATCTCAACCACCATTTGTTTAATGCTTCAAGGTCGAATGCATGGTCACCATTAAGCTAATCTAGTCTCAAGTATTTTAATCCTAACATACAACATCATGAATCAACTCAACCTTATAAGCCAATATTACTCCTACAATTGATTGTAAGGAGTTAACAAAGAAAATATATTTTCACAAACATATACACCCATATGGCCGATTTTACCAAATCAAATTTAACCTTACTTATCTCAAATTTTCATTTCATACTATCATCCCCATGACATAGCAAGGTTTTGAGTCATGGACTAATTAGAACTAAAACTAGCAACTAAGAACATGCATGAATCTCATGGCACCATATCAAACATACCTTAATCTAGATACAAGGATGGCCAACCTATTCCAAACCAACCATGAGCAAGGACCCCTTTCTTCTCCCTTGAGATTTTCGGCCAAAAGGATGAAAAAAAGATGAACAAAGCTTTTTTTTTTGTTTTTCTTTCTCACTTGCACGGCAATGGGGAGGGGAGGGGAAAGCCTTCACACACACACTTTTTTTTTAATTTTTTTTTATTACTCATGCACCTTATTTTATTTATTTCAACATAAAACACTCACCAAACATGTTTCATGACATGTCTTGCCCATGCTTCCTTGTCATGGCCGGCCACTAGCACTTGGGGGGGGGATTTTGACATGCAAGTCCTCCCTTTTGACTACATGTACTATTAGGTCCTTATAGATTAGCCTATCATTTTTCAAAAGTGTCATACAAGTCCTACTAACTGAATTCACATGCAATCGACTAAACGAAGCTTGAAATTTTCACACATTCGTAAATACATATTCTAGACAATAAATATTACGTTCAAACATTTCGGTGACTCGGTTTAGTGGTCCCGAAACCACTTCCCGACTAGGGTCAATTTTGGGCTGTCACATTAGTAGTCAAGGGAAAAAATGGGAAAATGTTTATTAAAGTTGTTATAATAAAATGAAAACATAAAATAATGGCCATTTTATCATTTTCATGGCTGAATGATGCAAGAAAAAGAGCTAAAATGGGGTTTTGATATTCGAAATTGGTAATCCTTGATTAAGGTATGAATTTTCATCTGTTTTTGATAATTTCTACGTTTCTGTGATCGTTGCTTCATGTTCTTCAAAACCCATGTCCGAATTTCTATTTCTATTGAAGATTATGAAATGTTCCATTGATGATTATATGAGATTTGTAATGTTTTTATATGGATTATGGAAGATATAGGTGAGATTATCATGCTTTGTTCTTGAATTTTTGATGGAATAGAGCTATTTGGTCTAATTTGTGAAAATGAGGTTTTGAAGGACTAAATTGTGAATTAAATATGTTATTTGGGCTTGTATGGAAGATATGTATATTTGGCAAAGCTATAGTCTTGGTGAATTTTTCATATTTATGATTTTGTGAAAAATGTACTAAATTGTCAAAGTGTGAAAATGTAAGGGCTAAAATGCAAAGTGCCCTAAATATGTGTTCATGGATTATTTTGTATGAAATGAATGATTGAATGGTTGAATTTGAATTGTATTGGATCAAGAACAAAGAAAATCAGACTTAGATCGAGGGAAGTCCAAAATAGTTGATTAGTCGACTCGTTTTCGTCCGAAATTTGTATGAGGTAAGTCAAAATACAATTACGTGTTAAATTGATTGAATGTTGTATATACTAGTTATAATCTGTATTGGACAGCTGTGAGAGCCTGATGAATGAATTCCGAGTAAATTCCGATAATATGTTAGTATCTGAAAAGCTCTGTATGTTTTTAAAGGAACGTTGTCATCGATCTGAGATATCGTGTAAGACCGTGTCTAGGACACAGGCCTCGATTTGAGATTTACGCGTAAGACCATGTTTGGGACATCGGCATTGTATCTGAATTCGTGTAAGACCCTATCTGGGACAGAGGCACTGATACTGAATTACATGTAAGACCACGTCTAGGATGTCGGTATTATACCCATTTATGAGTATCGTATTGTTTCTGAATCGTCTGATGATAGAGTACGACATATGGGAATGAGTATATGAAATGTATAATCTAAATAGGTAAATTTGTATCGTACTAAACTTCTGAATATGAAAGACTCTGTTTCTGTGAAATAATGAATCCGAAGTATGTATGAAATCATGGAAATGAAATGTGACAGCCCTAATTTGACCTTATTCGGAAAGTGGTTTCGGGACCACAAAATCGAGTCATAAAAATAATTAACTGTTAAATTCTATGTTTATTATATGTGTAAATGCATGTGTGAAAGTTTCATGCTTTGATCTGGTCATTTGTATGTGAAATTTATAAGATAGGACTCATGTGATAAAACTTGAAAGTGTGATAGGTAAATTTTAAAGTACCAAATAATGCATGAAATGATGACATGAGGGATTTGCATGTCAAATGGACCAATTTTGTTTAGTGGCCGGCCATAAATGATGGTTGATGTATAATATATGTTTTATTTTAGTATTATAATAAGTGATGGCTTTATTTTTGAAATAAATTAATTAGTAAAACAATAAAAGATGATAAAAAAAAAATTGATGTTCATCTTTCTTCTTGATTGTCGAATTTGGGAAAGAAAATATTGAAGAAGAAACCAAGGCATTCGGCCATGGCTATCCCAATTTAAGGCATGCATTGTGATTTTTTATTTTAATTGATTATGAGATTAAATTTGTAAGTACATAGTTTATTTAACCCATGGTTTAAATTCATGAATCAATGAACAAATGTCCATTCGGCAAGTGCTAAATTGGTGTTATTTTTATAAGTCTTTGGGAAGATGTTAGTTATGTATTAAGTAGCTTAAATGATGGTTGAATGAGTAGAATTCATGGTTGAAAAGTACAAATTGAAATTTGCCGTATGAGTGTATATGCATTTTGGAAGGAAAAAAAAATGTTGTTGTTTAGTTGAGTTTTCATTTGATATATATATTCATTCGGTCAAAAAGGGGAGGAATAAGATGAATTTAAAATGTTGTGGTTTAATTTTTTTTAGTTGGTTAAATGATTATGGTCATTGCCGAATACAATTGTGTTAGGGGAAATAGGATTAAATATCGGTTTGATGAACTAAATAAATATATATATATTCGACTATATAGATTTGATGTGTACTTGAAAATATAATAAGCCTTGAGAGATTGTGCTTGTGTATGTGAACTAAATGTTTAATGAATATTAGGCTAAAAGGAGTAAAAGGTTAAGTCATAAGAAAATTTGAGTGATATTCATATTTGGACATTAGGGTTATATGAACTTTAGTTATTTGAGTTATGTGTTATGTGAACTATTTATTTGATATACATAATCGGTCACTGTTTGGCAATAATGTAACCTATGTGTAATTTGCTACAATTGATCATGAGATGGAATTTGTATATGAAAGCTAAGTTTGAGTGGTTAGGGCCGAATGGGATATATAAGATATTAAAGCATGTTATAATTATATATTGGTATATACGTGGTTGTAATTAATCTCTACTTGAATTCGGTTAGATAAGGTCATGGTATGAGTTTAGTAGGGTTAATATCTTAAAATTGAATGGAGTTTTAGTTAACCTCATGTGTCATGTGCGTTAAAATAGTTGATGATTTGGGTGTTATTATATGCATTTATGCTAAGGATTTTTCAGCTATGTTTTATATCTATGGAATGGTTATAATGGATAATTTAAGTGTAATTTCGGCTTGTTAAATATGTGGTACGTGTATGACAAATTGTATAAACATGATGTATTGAAGTTACCCTATAATATCGAAATGGGTAATTAAATTATTGGTGTGTATGTATTTTTATTCATTGTAACTTGGCATGTGAAATGGGTGTATGATAGTTAATATGTGTGCTTAAGGTGATGTGATAAAATAATTAGGTATATGGTTTGGTTTCATTATTGAGTATAAGGGTTAAGTGCTTTAAAAGGCCTTTGATGTTCGAAATGATTAAACAAATTCATTTGTTTAAATTAAGCTCAAGAGCAAAGAGGAACTAGACCAGATAAGGGAAAGGAGAAAGCGAACGAATAGCTTATCCGCAACTGTTCAAAAATATCCGAGGTAAGTTTTAAGTAATTATAGTTATTAGATAATTGATGTAATGAGATAAGCATGATAAATGAATTGCAATCTATTGTCTCTACTTGAATAAGGTTGTTTAATAAATAACTTGAGTAAATGGAATGTAATCGAATGGATATTAGGAGTTAAGCTGAGGTAGTGAAATGGTTATGTGTTCTTGCATAAAAGTGTTGAATCGAAAGATATATTGAAAGTGTGTTTTTGTTGTGTGCTCATACTCGAATAAAGAAGTGAAGTACAAATGTGATATTGTATATGAGCCGAATTATCATGTGGGAAAATATGCTTAGCTCTCGATATATTATATATCCGGGTTAAATCCCGCAGGCTTCGTGCTGGTAATGTATATCCGGGTTAAATCCCGCAGGCTTCATGTTGGTAATGTATATCCAGGTTAAATCCCGCAGGCTTAGTGCTGGTACTATATCCGGGCTGAAAGTTCCGCAGGCTTTGACCTAGTAATTGGATTCGGGTTTTGAAACCTAGCAGGCTTAACACCGGCGATTCGAATGAGATTACAAATTCAAATGTTCAAAGTAAACTATTATCGAATATGTATGATACATGGTAATGACCAGGTACGTACTATGTACTGTTATGTGAATTGATTGCAAAGTGAGTCATTAGTATCAAACAACGATATAACTATGTGAATGATTAATATATCTATGAATAAGAGAAATGACCTATTCGATCGATGTCTGCCATTATATGAAAATATGTGAATTAAATTAGTTGTATGAGCCATAAAGTAAAGTGAAGCATGTGCTGAAAATTTCTTTGTGTATTTATATTCGGCCAATAGTCTTTATGTGTGGTATACTTGTGTATATTTGGCCTAGTGATTGTAATTAGAATACGAATTTGGTAATATTCATTGTTTGATTTAAATGACATGTTTTAATTGTTGAAATGCTTAAAACTTACTAAGCCTCGAAAGCTTACTCTGTTTCTTATCTCTTTGTTTTATAGATTGTTGATTTTGGCCACCGACTCAGGAATCGTCAGTAGTTCATCGTACTATCGATCTTGTTGGTACAGTTATATTTTGGTCTCGATATGGCATGTATAGGTTGGACTGTTGATAAAATATGTTTTGTAATTGTAAATATTTTGGCCGTATGAAAATGGCATTTATAACTTATAAATCTGTATGTATTCAGTTCGATTTCTGCTTTTGTTGATAGATTATGTGATTGAAAAATTAAATGTTCAGCTTGGTAATACCTCATAGCCTAAACCGGCGATCGGACTGGGCTAGGGGTGTTACATTTTATTGGTATCAGAGCTACGGTTTAGTAGATTCTAGGATTAAAGTAGCGTTTATGAGTCTAGCTATACATGCCATATAGTATTAATACGATAGTATGATGAATTCTGACAGTTAAAAATGTGTTTTCGTATAGTAATGGATCCCAATCCCAATTGAGCGGTAGCTGATGATGTTGAGAGTGTAGCACCTACTCCCGCGCATGGGACAACACCGATGGACTCTCAACCTATTGCAAGCAATCAGAATGACGAGGCTAGACAGACTTTTTATAGTGTGATGAATGATTGGTTCAACCAATACATTCGAACAAATACGGCTGTTCCACAACCCCACTCCCGAATAATATGCCCCCTGCACCTACAATACCTCCGGTAATTGATCAGACGAGGTTAAATAAGCCTCGGTTGATGTAATCGTAAAGCACGGCTCATCAATTTAAAGCTACATATAGTGATGATGCCGAGCAAGCTGAATTTTGGTTGGACAACACTATTCGGGTACTCGATGAACTATCCTGCACACCCAATGAATGTCTGAAGTGTGCTATATCTTTGCTACATGATTCTGCCTATTATTGGTGGAATACATTGGTTTCTGTTGTACCCAGAGAGCGGGTGACGTGGGAGTTCTTCCAAACTGAATTCCGAAAAAAGTATATCAGTCAGAGGTTCATCGATCAGAAACGAAAAGAATTTCTTGAGCTTAAACAAGGTTCTATGTCAGTTACTGATTATGAACGGATTGTCAGACTTAGTAGATATGCTCGGGAATGTGTATCGTCTGAGGCTATTATATGTAAACGTTTTAAAAATGGGCTGAATGAAGATATAAAAATGTTTGTTGGCATTCTTGAAATACGAGAGTTCGTAGTACTTGTCGAGCGAGCTTGCAAAGCCGAAGAACTTAGTATAGAAAAAAAGAAAGCTGATGTTGAAATTGGAGAATTTCGTAAAAGATCTTCAGGAAAGTCTTTTCAACAATCATCGAAGAAATTTCGAAATGATTCAGGCCGATCAAAGAATACTTCGGGTTTTTACAGACGAAACCACGATCGACCCCCTGTGAGTACACGAACCACTTCAGTTGCCAGTGTTGGAAATGATCGACGGGATAGGACTGGGTGCAAGTATTATGGAAAATGGCATTCGGGGAGCTGTAGATTTCATGACTACTCTTGTTATAAATGCGGATCAGCCGACCATTTCATTAAAGACTGCCCGAGATTATCCGAGCAAAATGTGAACCAGAGTGGGAAACCGAGTACTACAGCACGAGGTAGACCACCTAGGAATTCGGGGAATGCTAGTGGTGGTCAGAGAGGGTCTAGAGATGTTACAACCAGATCCGAGGCTCTTGCTCCTACTAGAGCTTATGCTATACGCGCACGCGAGGATGCTTCTTCGCTTGATGTTATTACCAGTACTTTCACTCTCTTTGATACTGATGTGATTGCTTTGATTGACCCTGGTTCTACTCATTCATATGTATGTGAGACTTTAGCATCTAGTAAGACTCTACCTGTTGAGTCTACTGAGTTCGTAATCCGAGTGTCAAATCCCTTGGGTCGATATGTGTTAGTCGGTAAAGTGTGCAGGAAATGTCCCCTGATAATCCGAGGTTCCTATTTTCCGACCGATTTGATGCTTTTACCGTTTAATGAATTTGATGTTATTCTCAGTATGGATTGGTTGACCGTTCATGATGCAGTTGTGAATTGCAAAAGAAAGACTATTGATTTGAGATGTGCAAATGATGAGATAATTCGAGTTGAGTCTACTGATAAGAACGGGTTACCAGCAGTTATATCCTCGATGTTTGCTCAGAAATATGTCAAAAAGGGGTGTGAAGCGTATCTTGTGTACGTACTTGATAGTGAAGAATCAGAAAAGAAGCTTGAATTAGTATCAGTGGTTTGTGAATATCCAGATGTTTTTCCTGAGGAATTGCCAGGGTTACCACCTGTTCAGGAGGTAGAGTTTGGTATCGAACTTATACCTGGGATGACACCAATTTCGATAGCTCCGTACCGTATGGCACCAACGGAATTGAAAGAATTGAAAACTCAGTTGCAAGAGTTGACGGATAGAGGGTTCGCTCGATCGAGTTTCTCACCTTGGGGTGCACTAGTATTGTTTGTGAAAAAAAGGACGGAACCATGAGATTGTGCATCGACTATCGTCAGTTGAATAAAGTGACGATAAAGAATAAATATCTGCTACCGCGTATTGATGATTTGTTTAATCAGCTGAAGGGAGCTTCAGTGTTTTCAAAGATAGATTTGAGATCGGGTTATTATCAGTTGCGAGTTCGAGACTCAAATATACCTAAAACTACTTTCAGAATGAGATACGGTCACTACGAATTCTTAGTGATGCCATTTGGGCTCACTAATGCCCCTGCAGTATTTATGGATTTGATGAACCGAATTTTAGGCAGTATTTGGACCGGTTTGTAGTTGTGTTTATAGATGACATCTTGATTTATTCACGTGATGAAACTAAACACGCCGAGCACCTGAGATTAGTGTTACAGATTTTACGGGATAAGCAGTTATATGCTAAGCTCAGTAAATGTGAGTTCTGGTTGAAAGAAGTTAAAGTTTTGGGACATGTAGTATCCGCATCGGGTATTCGAGTTGATCCGAGCAAAATTTCAGCCATACTTGATTGGAAGCCCCTGAGAAATATTACTGAAGTTTGGAGCTTTTTGGGACTTGCTGGTTACTACAGAAGGTTTGTAAAAGGTTTCTCGATGATAGACACACCAATGACGAAGCTACTTCAGAAAGATATTAAGTTCGAATGGTCAGAAAAGTGCCAGAAAAGTTTCGACCAACTGAAAACGCTTTTGACGGAAGCCCAAGTGTTAGTGCAGACTGAATCTGGTAAAGAGTTTTATCATTTACAGTGATGCGTCCTTACATGGGCTGGGTTGTGTTTTGATGCAAGAGGGTCGAGTTGTATCTTACGCATCGAGGCAATTGAAGCCACATGGGAAAAACTATCCGACTCATGATCTCGAATTAGCTACCATAGTTTTTGCTTTAAAAATATGGCGACATTACTTGTTCGGAGAAAGATGTCATGTATATTCGGATCATAAAAGCCTCAAATATTTAATGACTCAAAAAGATTTGAATCTGAGACAAAGACGTTGGCTTGAATTGTTGAAAGATTATGATCTTGTTATTGACTATCACCCTAGAAAGGCTAACGTGGTTGCCGATACTTTGAGTCACAAATCACTATTTGCTTTGCGAGCGATGAATGTTCACTTGTCCGTTTCATCCGATAATGTATCAGTAGCAGAATTAAAAGCCAAACCGTTATTGATTCATCAAATATGTGAAACTCAGAAAGTTGATGATGAATTGGTGGCTAAACGAGCTGAATGTGTTTTGAATGTGGATTCAGAGTTTCAAATTGACGACAATGATTGTTTAAGGTTCAGAAGTCGATTGTGTATTCCAAGAAATTCAGAACTTATTTCGATGATTTTGAACGAAGCTCATAATAGCCGAATGTCGATCCATCCTGGTAGCACGAAAATGTACAACGATCTGAAACGTCAATTTTGGTGGCCTGGTATGAAACGAGACATTTCTGACTTTGTTTTGAAGTGTTTGGTATGTCAACAAGTGAAAGCGGAACATCAAGTGCCTTCAGGATTACTTCAGCCGATCATAATACCCGAATAGAAATGGGATCGAGTCACGATGGATTTTGTATCTGGGTTGCCATTGTTGTCAAGCAAGAAAGATGCGATCTGGGTTGTTGTTGATAGATTGACAAAGTTGGCTCATTTTATTTTCGTACGTACGGATTATTCACTTGACAAACTAGCCGAGTTGTATGTTTCTCATATTGTGAGGTTACACGGGGTACCTATTTCTATTGTGTCGGATAGAGATCCAAGATTCACATCGCGATTCTGGAGGAAGTTGCAAGAAGCATTGGGTACCAAGTTGCATTTTAGCACCGCTTTTCATCCTCAGACTGATGGTCAATCCGAGCGGATCATTCAGATACTCGAGGATATGTTGAGATGTTGCATCCTTGAGTTTAGTGGTTTATGGGAACGATATTTGCCTTTGATTGAATTCGCTTACAATAATAGTTTTCAATCAAGCATTAAGACGGCACCTTACGAGGCTTTGTATGGTCGTAAATGCCGTACACCGTTGTTTTGGACCGAGCTTAGTGAAAGTAAAATCTTCGGGGTTGATGTGGTTAAAGATGCTGAGCAGAAAGTAAAAGTAATCCGTGAAAGTCTGAAAGCAGCTTCAGATCGTCAGAAATCGTATGCAGATTTAAAGCGAAAAGACATTGAAAATCAAGTTGGAGACAAAGTGTTTCTTAAAGTTTCACCTTGGAAAAAGGTGCTTAGATTTGGTCGTAAGGGCAAATTGAGTCCGAGGTTCATCGGGCCGTATGAAATATCCGAACGAGTTGGGCCAGTCGCATACAGATTGATTTTACCCCCTGAGCTTGAAAAGATTCACAACGTTTTTCATGTTTCGATGCTTCGACGTTATAGATCCGATCCATCACACATAATTAATCCATCAGGGGTCGAAATTCAAACTGATTTGAGTTACAAAGAAGAACCAGTTCGTATTTTGACTCGTGAAGTAAAAGAACTACGAAATAAGAAAATCTCATTAGTGAAGGTACTGTGGCTTAAGCATGGGGTTGAAGAAGCTACTTGGGAACTAGAAGACTCTATGAAGGATATATATCCTAACTTATTCACCGGTAAGATTTTCGGGGACGAAAATTTCTTAAGTGGGGGAAAGTTGTGACAGCCCTAATTTGACCCTAGTCGGAAAGTTGTTTCGGGACCACAAAATCGAGTCATAAAAATAATTAACTGTTAAATTTTGTGTTTATTATATGTGTAAATGCATGTGTGAAAGTTTCATGCTTTGATCTGGTCATTTGTATGTGAAATTTATAAGATAGGACTCATGTGATAAAACTTGAAAGTGTGATAGGTAAATTTTAAAGTACCAAATAATGCATGAAATGATGACATGAGGGATTTGCATGTCAAATGGACCAATTTTATTTAGTGGCCGGCCATAAATGATGGTTGATGTATAATATATGTTTTATTTTCGTATTATAATAAGTGATGGCTTTATTTTTGAAATAAATTAATTAGTAAAACAATAAAAGATGATAAAAAAAAATTGATGTTCATCTTTCTTCTTGATTGCCGAATTTGGGAAAGAAAATATTAAAGACGAAACCAAGGCATTCGGCCATGGCTATCCCAATTTAAGGTATGCATTGTGATTTTTTATTTTAATTGATTATGAGATTAAATTGGTAAGTACATAGTTTATTTAACCCATGGTTTAAATTCATGAATCAATGAACAAATGTCCATTCGGCAAGTGCTAAATTGGTGTTATTTTGATAAGTCTTTGGGAAGATGTTAGTTATTTGTTAAGTAGCTTAAATGATGGTTGAATGAGTAGAATTCATGGTTGAAAAGTACAAATTGAAATTTGCCGTATGAGTGTATATGCATTTTGGAAAGAAAAAAATGTTGTTGTTTAGTTGAGTTTTCATTTGATATATATATTCATTCTATCGAAAGGGGAGGAATAAGATGAATTTAAAATGTTGTGGTTTAATTTTTTTAGTTGGTTAAATGATTGTGGTCATTGCCGAATACAATTGTGTTAGGGGAAATAAGATTAAATATCGGTTTGATGAACTAAATAAATATATATATATTCGACTATATAGATTTGATGTGTACTTGAAAATATAATAAGCCTTGAGAGATTGTGCTTGTGTATGTGAACTAAATGTTTAATGAATATTAGGCTAAAAGGAGAAAAAGGTTAAGTCATAAGAAAATTTGAGTGATATTCATATTTGGACATTAGGGTTATATGAACTTTAGTTATTTGAGTTATGTGTTATGTGAACTATTTATTTGATATACATAATCGGACATTGTTTGGCAATAATGTAACCTATGTGTAATTTGCTACAATTGATCATGAGATGAAATTTGTATATGAAAGCTAAGTTTGAGTGGTTAGGGCTGAATGGGATATATAAGATATTAAAGCATGTTATAATTATATATTGGTGTATACGTGGTTGTAATTAATCCTCTACTTGAATTCGGTTAGATAAGGTCATGGTATGAGTTTAGTAGGGTTAATATCTTAAAATTGAATGGAGTTTTAGTTAACCTCATGTGTCATGTGCGTTAAAATAGTTGATGATTTGGGTGTTATTATATGTATTTATGCTAAGGATTTTTCAGCTATGTTTTATATCTATGAAATGATTATAATGGATAATTTAAGAGTAATTTCGGCTTGTTAAATATGTGGTACGTGTATGACAAATTGTATAAACATGATGTATTGAAGTTACCCTATAAGATCAAAATGGGTAATTAAATTATTGGTGTGTATGTATTTTTATTCATTGTAACTTGGCATGTGAAATGGGTGTATGATAGTTAATATGTGTGCTTAAGGTGATGTAATAAAATAATTAGGTATATGGTTTGGTTTCATTATTGAGTATAAGGGTTAAGTGCTTTAAAAGGCCTTTGATGTTCGAAATGATTAAACAAATTCATTTGTTTAAATTAAGCTCAAGAGCAAAGAGGAACTAGACCAGATAAGGGAAAGGAGAAAGCGAACGAATAGCCTATCCGCAACTGTTCAAAAATATCCGAGGTAAGTTTTAAGTAATTACAGTTATTAGATAATTGATGTAATGAGATAAGCATGATAAATGAATTGCAATCTATTGTCTCTACTTGAATAAGGTTGTTTAATAAATAACTTAAGTATATGGAATGTAATCGAATGGATATTAGGAGTTAAGCTGAGGTAGTGAAATGGTTATGTGTTCTTGCATAAAAGTGTTGAATCGAAAGATATATTGAAAGTGTGTTTTCGTTGTGTGCTCATACTCGAATGAAGAAAGTGAAGTACGAATGTGATATGTTATATGAGCCGAATTATCATGTGTGTAAATATGCTTAGCTCTCGATATACTATATATCCGGGTTAAATCCCACAGGCTTCGTGCTGGTAACTTATATCCGGGTTAAATCCCGCAGGCTTCGTGCTGGTAATGTATATCCGGTTAAATCGCAGAGCTTTGTCTTTGGTAATGTATATCCGGTTAAATCCCATGATCTTAGTGCTGGTACTATATCCGGCTTAAAGTTCCGAGCTTTGAGCTAGTAACTGGATTCGGGTTTTGAAACCTAGCACGCTTAACACCGGCGATTCGAATGAGATTACAAATTTAAATGTTCAAAGTAAACTATTATCGAATATGTATGATACATGGTAATGACCAGGTACGCATTATGTACTGTTATGTGAATTGATTGCAAAGTGAGTCATTAGTATCAAACAACGATATAACTATGTGAATGAATATCTATGAATAAGAGAAATGACCTATTCGATCGATGTCTGCCATTATATGAAAATATGTGAATTAAATTAGTTGTATGAGCCATAAAGTAAAGTGAAGCATGTGCTGAAAATTTCTTTGTGTATTTATATTAGGCCACTAGTCTTTATGTGTGGTATACTTGTGTATATTTGGCCTAGTGATTGTAATTAGAATACGAATTTGGTAATATTCATTGTTCGATTTAAATGACATGTTTTAATTGTTGAAATGCTTAAAACTTACTAAGCCTCGAAAGCTTACTCTGTTTCTTATCTCTCTGTTTTATATATTGTTGATTTTGGCCACTGACTCGGGGATCGTCAGCAGTTCATCGTACTATCGATCTTGTTGGTACCGTTATATTTTGGTCTCGATATGGCATGTATAGGTTGGACTGTTGATAAAATATGTTTTGTAATTGTAAATATTTTGGCCGTATGAAAATGGCATTTATAACTTATAAATCTGTATGTATTCAGTTCGATTTCTGCTTTTGTTGATAGATTATGTGATTGAAAAATTAAATGTTCAGCTTGGTAATACCTCATAGCCTAAATCGGTGATCGGACTCGGGCTAGGGGTGTTACATGAAACATGACATGTATACAAGAAAATGAGCATTGTTAGGATCATGAACTATTCTGTGAAATGGCTATGAATTCTTGCTGTTGATTTGTACTTTATATGCTTTAATAGTTAAACCAATTGTATTTGGCTTACTAAGCTCTTTGTAGCTTACTCTGTGCGATTTTTGTCTATTTTACCGATATCGTAGCTACTGAAGGCTCGGGGATGTCGAGGATTGTCACCATACTATCGAACTCATTTTGGTACTTTTGAAAGTGTAAATATTTTTAAGTATGGCATGTATAGGCTAGAATGTCTACATATTTAAGTTTTGATATGTATATATGTTATGCCATAAGAGTTGGCTAGAAAATGGTATGTATGTGCTTTGTTTTGGTAAATGGTTTGTGATGCCAAATTGTGTATGCTTGTAATGGATATATGGCCTTTTATATGGTGATCATTTTGAAATATGGCAAGTTGAGGAAATGGTAAGTTTAAGCATGAGTTAGAAGGTGCCATAAGTGAGCTATGAAATGAGCATTTTGGCATGTTGTTGTAATAAGATTTTTAATGTGTTTTGGTATGAATTTGAATAGGTTTTTGCATTATGATGATTTAGTTATAATGAAGCATGTTTTGAGCATGAAATTGGTTCAAAATTTTGGTATAAATGTAGTTTAATATTATTGGTCGGAATGACCCAAAAAAGGGTGGCAAGTTGGCTTAAACCAAGCCTGCATTGTGCCACATAGTCAGGGAACACGGGCGTGCCTTGTGGCAGTGTATGCAAAGCAGTAACCTCTTAAGATCACACGGTTAAGACAAATGGGCGTGTCATATGGCCCTGGGCTTAAATCAGTAGCCAACTAAGTATCACACGGCCATGACACACGGCTGTGTCTGTTGGTCATGTGTAAAAGTTAGTATGTATACTCTGTTTTGGCACGGCTGGACCTTATGGGCGTGTCTGGTGCCCGTGTAAGGCACACTACCTAATCACATGGGCGTGTGACCTCAACAGAATTGAAAAAAATTTCTAAGTTCTGAAAATTCTAAATATGTTCGGTTTAGTCCCGACCTTTTCTAAAAGTATGTCTTAGGTCTTGGAGACCTTCATAACAGATGAATTGTTGAATTGCTTATGCATTAATATTATGTGATATCCGTGATTCTGTATTGATCTATGATGTTCTGTTTGTCTGGTAATGCCCCTTACCTATTTCGGTGACGGTTACGGGATAGGGGTGCTACATTTTAATTGTATCAGAGCTATGGTTTAGTCGGTTCTAGGACTATCATAGCATATGTGAGTCTAGCTATACATTTCATATATCTGAACCTGCGATAGTGTGATGAATCCTGACTTGAAATGTGCTTTTATATAGCAAATGGATCCCAAACGAGCTGTAGCAGACGATGTAGAAAGTAATGCACCTGCCCCCGCGCGAGGGACGGTGCAAGCTGATTCTTGAACGGCTACGAGTAGCCGTGATGGTGAGGCTAAACAAGCCTTCTATCATATGATGAATGAATGGGTCACCCAATACATTAGAACCAATCCAGCTATACAACAACCTCCACCCCCGGTTAATCCTTCTCAAATTCCTGTTATGCCCTCAGTGAATCCGGCTCAGTTAAGTAGACCACCAGTTGATAAGACTAGAAAGTATGGGGCTGAAGAGTTCCAAGCTACAATGAATGATGATGCTGAAAGAGCCGAATTCTGGTTAGAGAATACAATACAAGTGTTTGATGAAATGTCTCAGAATCTTGAGGTATGTGTAAAATATGCTGTTTCACTTCTGAGAGATATGACGTACCATTGGTGGAAAACTTTAATATCTGTGGCTTCGAGTGAACAAGTTACTTGGGATTTCTTCCAAGCTGAATTTTGGAAGAAATATATTAGTCAGAGATTCATCGATCAGAAACATAAAGAGTTTCTCGAGCTTAAACAAGGCCGTATGTTTGTTACTGAATACGAACGTGAATTTGTGAGATTGAGCCAGTATGCTCGGGAATGTATATCAAATGAAGCAATAATGTGCAAAAGGTTTGAGGATGGAGTAAACGAAGATATCCATCTATTAGTTGGGATATTGAAAATTAAAGAAATGGTAGTGCTCGTTGAGTGAGCTTGTAAAGTTGAAGAATTAAGTAAAGAGAGAAGAAAAGGTGATTCTGAAGCTAGAGATGTTAGAAAGAGATCTTCGAGTAGATCATTTTAGTCAGTGACAAAGAAATTCTGAGATGATCAAAAGCTGTTCAAAGGCTGATGTAAGACATTCGAATCAAGATCGAGCTAGATCGTATTCAAATTTCAGAGCTTTTGCTACTTCTGTTGCAAGTGTCGGGAATGTTTGATCTGAGAAACCTGAATGTAAACACTATGGTAAAAGACATCTGGGAAATTCTAGATTGAATGACCGAGCTTGTTTCTGATGTGGATCTCTGGACCATTTTACAAGAGATTGTTCTTGACCTGCTGAGCAAGAGAATGTACAGAATCCGAGAACGAGCAAAACCTCAACTAGAGGTAGACCTTCTAGAAATATGGGAAATGCAAGTGGTGGTCAAAGAGCTACTAGGGATACTGCTGTTAGATCTGAGGCTCGAGCACCTGCCAGAGCCTATGCTATTCGAGCTCGTAAGGAAGCCTCGTCTCCAGACGTGATTACTGGAAAAAGTGTCTTGGTTGATAAAGTCTGTGAGAATTTCCTGTTATTGATTTGAGATATCTATTTTCTTGCTGATTTGATGCTTTTGCCTTTCGACGAATTTGATATAGTTCTGGGAATGGACTGGTTAACTTTGCACTATGCTATTGTGAATTGCAAACGAAAAATTATTGATTTAAGGTGTAAGAATGATGAGATAATTCGAATTGAGTCTAGTATCTGAATGGACTACCAGCTGTGATATCTGCAATGAAAGCATAGAGATATGTGAAGAAAGGCTATGAAGCCTACTTAGCTTATGTGTTAGACTCGAAAGTGATTGATAAGAAAGTCGAATCAGTGCCTATTGTCTGTGAATTCTCTGATGTGTTTCCTGAAAAACTACTAGGTTTGCCTCCAATTTGAGAAGTCAAATTTGGCATTGAATTAGTACCTAGTACTACTCCGATTTTGATAGCTCCATATAGAATGGCTCTGATAGAGTTAAAGGAATTAAAATCTCAGTTGCAAGAATTTACCGATTGAAGATTTACTAGACCGAGCTTTTCACCATGAGGTGCTCCTGTCCTGTTTGTGAAAAAGAAAGATGGCAGAATGAGAATGTGTATTGATTACCGTCAGCTTAACAAAGTGACTATAAAGAACAAATATCCTCTGCCCAGAATTGATGGCTTATTCCATCAGTTGAAAGGTGCTACTGTGTTTTCAAAGATAGATCTGAGATCAGGTTACTATCAGTTGCGAGTAAAGGACTCTGACATTCCGAAAATTGCTTTCAGAATGAGCTACGGCCATTATGAATTTTTAGTTATGCCTTTTGGATTAACGGATGCACCTGCTATCTTTATGGATTTAATGACTAGAATTTTCAGACCATATCTAGATCAATTTTTTGGGGTATTCATTGATGACATATTGATTTATTCACGTGATGAATCTGAGCATGTCGAACATCTGAGAATAGTGCTACAGACTCTGTGAGATAAATAGTTGTATGCAAAGTTCAATAAATGTGAATTCTGGTTGCGAGAAGTTGGTTTCTGTGGTCATATTGTATCAACCTTTGGTATCCGAGTTGATCCAAGCAAAATTTCAACTATTCTGGATTGGAAACCTCCGAGGAATATATCTGGAGTCTGTAGTTTTTTGGGACTTGCTGGTTACTATAGAAGATTCGTAAAAGGTTTCTTGGTGATTGCAATTCCGTTGATAAAATTGTTCTAGAAAGATGTGAAGTTTGAGTGGTCTGAAAAGTGTCAGAATAGCTTTGATCAGTTGAAAGCTTTATTGACTGAAGTTCCGGTTTTAGTACAACCTGAATTGGGTAAAGAATTTGTGATTTATAGTGATGCTCTGTTAATTGGTCTGGTATGTATTCTAATACAAGAAGGAAAATTTATAGCTTATGCCTTGAGACAACTAAAGCCGCATGAAAAGAACTATCCGACTCACGTCCTCAAGTTAGCTACTACTGTGTTTGCCTTGAAGATATAACATCACTTTCTGTTTGGTGAGAAATGTCATGTGTTTTCTGATCATAAAAGTATGAAGTATTTAATGATGCAACAAGATTTGAATTTGCGACAGAGAAGATGGCTTGAATTACTAAAGGACTACGAACTTGTGATAGATTATCATCCGCATTGTAACACCCCGAACCCGAGACCATCGCCGGTGTCGGACACGAGGGGTTAACAAACCAAGTTCACTTGTTTTGCCCACCAATTTGACATTTCCAGTCAGGCTGGAAAACTGCGTCACCATCGCCTTAAAAATCATATCTCGAGTTTCAAAACTCGGAAACTGGTTTCGTAAATTTTCCCTGAATTTAGACTCATGTATCCATCCATGGATTTATTTCTAGAATTTTTGGTTGGGCCAATTGGTACAGTTTATTAGTTAAAGTCACCCATGTTACAGGGATCGACTGCTCTGACCTTCGCGCGTTACAACTTGAATATCTCACTGTACAGAACTTTAATACTGGTGCCGTTTGTTTCTAATGAAACTAGACTCAAAATTAAATCTGTAAATATAAGGCATGACTCCTAATTCTTTCTGGATAATTTATAGTAAATTTTTAAAGTTGTGACAGGGGACCCAGAAACCGTTCTGGCCCTGTCTCACAATAGCTTTAATATCTCTTAACATGTAACTCCTATGACCATTTCGTTTCTTCCATATGAAAATAGACTCACCAAGGTTCATTTACATAGCTTATTCACTATTTAATACCATTCCTACAAATTTTGGTGATTTTTCACATTCACGTCACTGCAGCTGGCAGCATCTGTTTTAAGGTAGGTCTTACCTATTTGGTAGTCTCCATGAACCAACTAGTCTTGCCATACATAGGTTCATATATGATCATTTTAACCATGCCAATGGCTGATCATGTGACCAACATTCCCATTTCCAATCCATGGTCACATCATGACACCAAATATATACATATACAAACCGCAAATAGTCTAAGTCGATACTTCACTTTTACGAGCCATTTTCGCATGGCCGTACACAAATACATCACAACATATTTAACCAACAAGGGTAGTCCTATACATGCCATTTCAAAGTTCAACCAAAATTTATACCAAAATAGAGACGTTGATAGTGTGGATGACTTGACTTTATTGATCCCGAATCCGATTGCTATCGGCGAAATCTATAAAAAAGAGAGCCAAAGCAACGGGTAAGCATTTTATGCTTAGTAAGTCTCAAGGAATATAATTAACTCTAATTACAGCAATACATTCACATAGCCAAATGCATCATTTCATTAATACACATTCTTACTTCACACTTCATCATTATATACTTTCACAAAGTATCAATCAATTCAATAACTGAAATTCATTAGTCGATTGAGCGAATGTTGCTCAAACATGTCGACTTTCCAATGCACGATAAACGTACCTTATTCTTTGGGCTTCTCGAGTGTACTAATTGAATTTATTACAGCAACCAACACTCACCTCCAGCCCAAGATTCTTCGAATATAACCGGATATAACCACGTGCACAAATGCCTTCGGTCTTAGCCGGATAGAATGTCTCGCACGAATGCCTTGGTCTTAGCCGGATGTAGCCACTAGCACAATTGCCTTGGGTCTTAACCGGATATAATTTCCAGCATAATTGTCTTGGGGCTTAGCCGGATATCATTCAATTTCTCATGCACACATACATCAATAATCATTGGACATACATATTTCATTCTCGTTACTAAGGCTCAAACACAATTATAATCACTAGCATAATCGCCTTCGGGACTTAGCCCGGGCATTATTCGAATACTCATACACACATAAATCAATAATCAATACATCCATATTTCATTCCACATAATTCAAGTAAGGTCACTTCTTGAGGACTTACCTCGGATGTTGTCGAACGGCTTTTACGGCTATTCGATCATTTTTCCTTCCCTTGTCCAATTGTGGCCCTCTTAGCTCTTGAGCTAATTCAAACAAATTCAATTTATTAAAACCTCATTGTGCTAGCTTATGGCCGAATATGACAAGGAGTTTAAATGGTCATATGGCCACTCTTTAGCTTGAATACACAATGGTCATGCACATTTTATACTACATCAAGCAATTCAATACAATTTATTCGAGCATCAAGGAAAAGCTAAGGCCTTCAATAGGCTACCCAAGGCCGAATATTCATGTACATGTTGAGGCCAATTATGCACTTAATACCTCACAAAAACAGCATGCATTTTACTAGTTAATGCTTTGCATATTGTAGCTCAAAACTTATAATATAGCATCAAGCACTCATATGTGTGCTAGGCCGAATGTGCTTGCAATTTCACAATCATTCTTCAACATCTTCTTCTTTAAACAACCATATTCATCACTTAGTTCATAACCAAAACATCATGTGCAAACATATATATACATATATGAGCATGGCCGAATTTCAAGGTGTCCATAGCCATCCAAAACACAAATTTTAACTAACATGCAAGAAGCATGAACCATGCTCATGAATGCATCATGGCCGAATATGACAATCATGCCCTTTTTCAACTTCAATCATGCCCATCCTCTCTTGCCATGGCCGGCCACTTCATGTTGGGGGAAATTTGACATGCAAATCCCTTATTTTTGCATGCATGAGCAACTAGTCATCACACATTTCCCCATCATACTTTCAAAGTTCACTACTAGGTCCTTTCTAGTGAAATTCGCATTTATAACACTAAATCGAAACATCAAAAATGTCACACACAAATTAACACATATCATAGGCATCAGAATAAATTTTAAATTATTTTTATGCCTCGGTTTTGTGGTCCCGAAACCACATCCCGACTAGGGTCAATTTTGGGCTGTCACACGCGTAAAGTAAATGTTGTTGCTAATGCCCTGAATCAAAAATCATTGTTTTCTTTGGTGTAATGAATGCTCATTTGGTTCTGTCTGATGATGGTTTAATTTTAGCTGAATTAAAAGCAAGACCCTTGTTCTTACAATAGATTTTTGAAGCTCGAAAGGTTAATAATGAATTAATAGCAAAACGAGCTCAGTGTGATTCTGAATTTCGAGTTGATGTTAATGATTATTTGAGATTCAGAAATAGACTTTGTGTTCTGAGAAATCTGGAGTTAATTCGGACGATTTTAAGTAAAGCTCACAGTAGTTGTTTATCTGTACATCTGGGTAGTACGAAAATGTATAATGATCTGAAACAGCATTATTGGTGGTTCGGAATGAAAAGAGATATCTTTGAATTTGTTTCTAAATGTTTGATCTGCCAACAAGTCAAAGCTGAGCATCAAATGCTGTCTAGATTGTTACAACCGATTATGATTCCAGACTGGAAATGGGATCGAGTGAACATGGATTTTGTTTCGGGTTTGCCTCTGTCTACGAGAAAGAAAGATGCAATTTGGGTTTTAGTTGATCATTTGATGAAATCAGATCATTTTATTTCGATTCGATTTGATTACTCACTCGATAAATTAGCTGAGTTATATATTTCTGATATCGTGAAACTGCATGGTGTACCATTATCGATAGTGTCAGATAGAGATCCAAGATTTACGTCAAGATTCTAGAAGAAATTACAAGATGCTCTGGGTACTAAATTGCATTTTAGCACTGCTTTTCATTCACAAATAGATGGTCAATCTGAACAGATTATTCAGATACTCGAGGATATGTTGAGATGTTGGATTCTTGAGTTTGAAGGTACGTGGGAACAATATCTACCTTTGATTGAATTCTACCTTTGATTGAATTCACTTATAATAATAGCTTTCAGTCGAGCATTAAAATGACACCATACGAAGCCTTATACGGTAGAAAGTGTAGAACTCTGTTATACTGGTCTAAGATCAGTGAGAATAAGATTTACGATATTGATCTGATAAAAGAAATAGAACAGAAGGTGAAAGTAATCCGAGATAGTCTGAAAGTTGCCTCTGATCGTCAGAAATCTTATGCGTATTTAAAATAAAAAGATATTGAATTTGAGATCGGTGATAAAGTGTTTCAGAAAGCATCTCCGTGGAAGAAACTGTTCTGATTTGGTAAAAAGGGCAAGTTGAGTCTGAGGTTCATTGGACCGTATGAAATCATCGAGCGAGTTGGGCCGGTTGCTTATAGAATGAGGCTACCATCTGAGTTAGAAAAGATACATAATATGTTTCATGTATCGATGCTTCGACGATACATATCTGATCCTTCGCATATAATTTCCCCATCTGATATTGAAATCCAATCTGATATGACTTATGAAGAAAAGTCGATCCGTATTTTAGCTCGTGAGGTTAAAGAGTTACGAAATAAGAAAATTCCATTAGCTAAAGTGATGTGGCATCGACACGGTGTTGAAGAGGCCACGTGGAAGTCTGAAGATGTTATGAGACAACAATATCTGAATCTGTTTAATGGTAAGATTTTCGGGGACGAAAATCCCTAAGGGGGGAAAATTGTAACAGTCTGGTTGTGACCCTAGTCGAAATAGTGGTTTCAGGACCACAAATCTGAGTCTAAAAAATAATTTAATATTATTTTCTGTGTCCATGATGAATGAATTTGCATCTGTGAAATTTTTGTGATTTAATTTGTCCGTTTCCATACTGAATATTGAAAAAAGATCTAATCGCGTAAAGTGTAAAAGTTGTGTGCTAGATGTTAAAAGTACCTATTTGATTTGGCTTATTTAAGTGAGGGTCCTTGCATGTCAAATTTACCATTTATGTTAATGGTGGACAAGTATGGACATGCAGTTGGTAAGTTTTAATGTTAGTAGTCAAGGGCAAAAATGGGAAAATGTCTATTAAAGTTGTTATAATAAAATGAAAACATAAAATAATGGCCTTTTTATCATTTTCATGGCCGAATGAACAAGAAAAAGAGCTAAAATGGGGTTTTGATATTCGGCATTGGTAATCCTTGGTTAAGGTATGAATTTTCGTTTGTTTTTGACAATTTCTATGTTTCTATGATTGATATTCGACATTGGTAATCCTTGGTTAAGGCATGAATTTTCGTCTGTTTTTGATAATTTATACGTTTCTGTGATCGTTGCTTCGTGTTCTTCAAAACCAATGTCAGAATTTCTATTTCTGTTGAAGGTTATGAAATGTCCCATTGATGATTATATGAGCTTTGTAATGTTTTATATATGGATTATGAAAGATATAGGTGAGATTATCATGCTTTGTTCTTGAATTTTTGATGGAATAAGCTATTTGGTCTAATTTGTGAAAATGAGGTTTTGAAGGGCTAAATTGTGAATTAAATATGTTATTTGGTCATGTATGGAAGATATGTATATTCGGCCAAGCTATAGTCTTGGTGAATTTTTCATATTTGTGATTTTGTGAAAAATGGACTAAATTGTCAAAGTGTGAAAATGTAAGGGCTAAAATGCAAAGTGCCCTAAATATGTGTTCATGGATTATTTTGTATGAAATGAATGATTGAATGGTTGAATTTGAATTGTATTGGATCAAGAACAAAGAAAATCAGACTTAGATTGAGGGAAGTCCAAAATAGTTGATTAGTCGACTCGTTTTCGTCCGAAATTTGTATGAGGTAAGTCAAAATACAATTACGTGTTAAATTGATTGAATGTTGTATATACTAGTTATAATCTGTATTGGACGGCTGTGAGAGCCTGATGAATGAATTCCGAGTAAATTTCGATGATATGTTAGTATCTGAAAAGCTCTGTATGTTTCTAAAGGAACGTTGTCATCGATCTGAGATATCGTGTAAGACCGTGTCTAGGACACAGGCCTCGATTTGAGATTTACGCGTAAGACCATGTTTGGGACATCGGCATCGTATCTGAATTCGTGTAAGACCCTGTCTGGGACAGAGGCACTGATACTGAATTACATGTAAGACCACGTCTGGGACGTCGGTATTGTACCCATTTATGAGTATCGTATTGTTTCTGAATCGTCTGATGATAGAGTACGACATATGGGAATGTGTATATGAAATGTATAATCTATATAGGTAAATTTGCATCGTACTAAACTTCTGAATATGAAAGACTCTGTTTCTGTGAAATAATGAATCCGAAGTATGTATGAAATCATGGAAATGAAACATGACATGTATACAAGAAAATGAGCATAGTTAGGATCATGAACTATTCTGTGAAATGGCTATGAATTCTTGCTGTTGATTTGTACTTTATATGCTTTACTAGTTAAACCAATTGTATTTGGCTTACTAAGCTCTTTGTAGCTTACTCTGTGTAATTTTTGTCTGTTTTATTGTTATCGTAGCTATTGAAGGCTTGGGGATAGTCGAGGATTGTCACCATACTATCGAACTCATTTTGGTACTTTTGAAAGTGTAAATATTTTTAAGTATGGCATGTATAGGCTAGAATGTCTACATATTTAAGTTTTGATATGTATATATGTTATGCCATGAGAGTTGGCTAGCAAATGGTATGTATGTGCTTAGTTTTGGTAAATGGTTTGTGATGCCAAATTGTGTATGCTTGTAATGGATATATGGCCTTATATATGGAGATCATTTTGAAATATGGCAAGTTGAGGAAATGGTATGTTTAAGCATGAGTTAGAAGGTGCCATAAATGAGCTATGGAATGAGCATTTTGGCATGTTGTTGTAATAAGATTTTTAATGTGTTTTGGTATGAATTTGAATAGGTTATTGAACGATGATGATTTAGTTATAATGAAGCATGTTTTGAGCATGGAATTGATTGAAAATTTTGGTATAAATGTAGTTTAATATTGTTGGTAGGAATGACCCAAAAAGGGGTGGCAAGTTGGCTTAAACCAAGCTTGCATTGTGCCACACGGTCAGGGAACAAGGGCGTGCCTTATGGCCGTGTATGCAAAGCAGTAACCTCTTAAGATCACACGGTTAAGACACATGGGTGTGTCATATGGCTATGGGCTTAAGTCAGTAGCCAGCTAAGTATCACACGGCCATGTCTGTTGGCCGTGAGTAAAAGTCAGTATGTATACTCTGTTTTGGCACGGCTAGACCTCATGGGCATGTCTGGTGCCCGTGTAAGGTACACGACCTAATCACATGGGCATGTGACCTCAACAGAATTGAAAAATTTTTCTATGTTCTGAAAATTCTAAATGTATTCGGTTTAGTCCCGACCTTTTCTAAAAGTTTGTCTTAGGTCTTGGAGACCTTCATAATGGATGAATTGTTGAATTGCTTATGCATTAATATTATATGATATCGATGATTCTTTATTGATCTGTGATGTTCTGTCTATCTGATAAAGCCTCTTACCCATTCTGGCGACGGTTACGGAATAGGGGTGTTACAACAGTTATCTAATGGTATTGTGTCAATGACACATATGTCTCGACTTATCATTATACATTACATTCTGTGCTCTACCAATTGTTGCTTGGTTATCATAATATATGCATATTGTGGGCACAAGCTTTGGCTAGTCAAGAATATTCTACAAGAAGTTTTGAAGCCATTCAGCCTCTTTTCCAGATTTGTTTAGAACTACAAACTCAGATTTCATTGTGGATTTAGTTATAATCGTTTGTCTTGAGGATTTCCATGACACAACTCCGTCTCCCAATCTAAAAACATATCCACTTGTACTTTTGATATCTTGAATATTAGATATCCAACTGGCATTGTAGAATCCTTATAAAATAGTAGGATATCTGGAATAATGTAGTCCATAGTCCTGAGTGTATCTGAGATCAGTACCCTCACAATTTCTTTCTAGTAGTTTTCTCTGGATTGCTTGTGAATCTGCTTAAACTGCTCATAGTAAAAGCAATATCTGGTATAGTACAACTCATAAGGTACATTAGATTGCCTATAACTCTTGCATATTCCATTTGATCAAACACTCTCACCTGTTTTTTTTGGACAGATGTTGGCTGGTATCTATTGGAGTTCTGGTTATACCAGAATCATACTTGCTAAATTTTCCAAGAATCTTTTCCACATAGTGTGACAGAGTCAATATGAGACCTTTAGATGACCTCTTGATTTGGATGCCCAAAATCACATAACTGGTCCTATATCTTTCATGTCAATCTTGAATTTAACATGTCTTTGGTACATTTTACCATTTCATTGTTACTTCCAAGAAGTCCTATATCTTTCATGTCAATCTTGAATTTCACATGTCTTTGGTATATTTTACCATTTCATTGTTACTTCCAACAATGAGTATGTCATCAACAATAAGTATAGGATTACATATCCAATGTCGGTAGTTTTGACATACACACATTTGTCACACTCATTAATCTTAAAGCTATTTGTCATCATGACATTATTAAACTTTTCATGCCATTGCTTTGATGCTTGCTTATGTCCAAACAAAGACTTCACCAATTTACAAACTTTCCTTTATTGTTCTAGAACTACATGACCTTCAAGTTGTTCCATGTAAAACTCTTCATCAAGATCTACATTTAGGAAAGTTGCTTTCATATCCATTTGATACACTTCTAGATTCCGCAAGGCGGCAATTGCAAGTATCATCCGTATAGAAGATATCCTAGATACTGGAGAAAAAAGTATCAAAGTAGTCAATGCCTTCCTTTTGTCTATAACCTTTTATAACCAATCTGACCTTGTACTTATCAATTGTCCCATTTGCTTTCATTTTCTGTTTGAAAATCCACTTAGAAGTTAATGGTTTAATTCCAGAAAGAAGATCCACTAATTTCCATATATGATTTTGCATGGTGGAGTCAATTTCAATTTTAATAGCATTTTTCCATAAAATGCTTTCAGATGACCGTATAACATCATTATACGTTTGAGGTTCGACCTCTAGCATAAAGATTAGAAAATCCGATCCAAAATATTTTCCAAGTCTTGTTTACTCTGTAACACCCCTAACCTGTATCCGTCGCCGAAATAGGGTTACGAAGCATTACCAAAATATATAGATCAAGTAAATAGATATTTCATTTTATACAGTATTCGTGTCAGAAATCAAACATAAAGTCCTTTACATGAACTCTCAAGGTCTAAAACATGCATTAGAAATGAGTTGGGACTAAACTGGATACTTAGAGAATTTTTCGTAAAGTTTCAAAATTTTTCCTAGGTGCAAGGGTCACATGCCCATATGGTCAAGCCATGTGAACCCCAAGGGACATGCCTGTGTCTCAGGCCGTGTAACTCTCTGACTTGGGTTGTACGGCCAAGCCACACGCCTGTGTGCTAGGTCGTGAATAAATACTTGGGCATTCTATTTTGAAAATTTAAAGATGCAGGGGACAAATGGCCAGGTCATATGCCTATGTGCTAGGCTGTGTATGAAACACACGCTCGTCCCGTGTTGACGAAAATAGGCTATTTTCCAAGCCATATTTCTCACCCATTTTTTCATCCTCCTACACCAACACTTTAACACATTCAAAAGCTATTATAGGTCATTTAACCCAACTTAAAATTATGTCCCATACATGATATAATACCTCATATAATCAAGTATACACACTTACTTAAATTACCAAATTTACATATATGCATATCTTATCAAATATGCTAACTTAATTCAATCATCAATGTGCCAATATAATTTCTATGAATCAACCATTTCAAACACATACCAAACATATCCATCACAATCCATTACGATGGCTAGTTACAGTTAAAGCATTTATATGCCGATATTGGCCAATTAACCTATACATGCCATTATAACCATAATTGATTTACCATATATATACCGAAATAGGTTGATGGATAGTGTGAGTGATATCCGCCAGGCTTTCAATCCAACGAGCCTTCGAATTACTATAGAACAGGGGAAAATAAAACAGAGTAAGCATGAAATGCTTAGTAAGTTCGTATAACATGGTAATTAACTTACCACTCATTCATGTTCAATATAAACATGCAAGACACATTCAACCAATTTGATCACAAGCCCTAGCACATATCTTCATCATCCTTGTTAATCATATATTTAGTTCAAATATCAAGAAATATATATGGGTTCAATAGTAATTAGATTTCCATATAAATATGCTTTCCACATCCTGTATTGATATGACATATACAAATCATATCCATGTATTTCAAGTACATTTTCATAATAATTCACTTAGGTTCAGACTATTTCATTTCGAAACTTTGCCCATTAAATCATTTGAAATGTTAGTGTCACATGGGTAATACATTCAAGGTGTACAAATATATAATCATGGATGAACATATTCATAAAAAAAATTCCATGTTCATATATTATCATCTCGTATTTTCATATATTATGTATCATCATTTCATGTATTTCAGGGAGATACGTGTATTAATTCATTTCGTGTTCATATTTTCTCATGTCAGGATTTTGCCCGTTGAATCATTGAAAACATCAACGGATACATAGGTAGTACACTCGAAGTGTACAAATCAGAAATCCATCAAATCATATTCAGTAGTGCTTTTTAAAGCACATAATCAGGAAATCATCTCTCAATCCATATAACAGGAAGCTCACAAAGAGCCTATTAGGAAGCTTATCCAGGCTATATAACAGGAAGCTCATAAGAGCCATAATTAGGAAGTTCACAAAGAAATTTTAATCAGGAAGCTCACGAAGAGCCTTTAATTAAGAGCTTCAGAAAGCCATATATCAAGAAGTTCAAGCGAGCCATATTAGGACACTCACAAAGAGTTGTGTTTATGTCTGCAACATATGCAAGAGCACAACCGAACATAACAGGATGCTCACAAAGAGCTGCGGTAGTCCGTAGCACATGTAGGATCACTACTAATTAGGATGCTCATAGGAACCATGTAACTGGAAGCTTGAGAGGTCTTATAACAGAGTGCTCGTAAGAGCTAAGGTGTATTCGCAACATATGCAGGACCACGACCAATTGGAAAATCCTGTATCCATCGAATTCCATTATTTAAACGGGATTTAATATTTATCGGGCTTTGTCAGATATGTAACAAATTCCATTTATATGAAATTTATGCAATTCACATACACAACATTTAATTCAAGCATATAAATATACACAATTTAGTTACACGAACTTACTTCGACAAATGTCCTTGTACGTAAAATCTACTAATCCGACATTTTCTCTTTTCCTTATTCTAACTCTGAATTTGGTCTATCTGAATCTATATGAATGAATTTAACATTAATTCATGTTCATTTCAATTCAATTCGCATCTTAGGAAAAATTACCATTTTGCCCCTAAACTTTTAATTAATGATGATTTCGTCCCTAGGCTTGAAAAATGAAATTCATGCAATTTAATCCTTATTCCAAGCCTAGCCGATTTTTACATGTAAAATTTGCAGCCCATGTATTTCATAAAATTCAGAATTTTTCCATGAATTTTACATCTTTTCAATTTAGTCCCTATGTAACAGCTGATTTTTAGTGAAATCGGAACAGTGATTTTGGGACCACAAATCCGACCCGAAAACAAAGTTTATTTTTATTTTATTATACAGTCCATATTATGGTAGATATGTCATGTGAAAATTTTGATACGAAAATTTTATCAATTAAGTATTTAATTACGAGAAGGACTAAATCGCATAAAATGGGAAAGTTGAATTCTAATAGCTATAAGGATTAGATAGCTATGGAATTCAAAACTTGAGGTCTTTATATGGTAATTAGACCATTAAAGAAAAGTATGTAGATTTTTGGTGACTCATCCACGGAAAAATTAGAAAAGAGTAGGGGCTAAATTGAAAATTAAAATAATTAATTAATTAGAAGGTGATAGAAGGAAAATATCATCTTATTTTGTCATCTTCAACCCATGGAAACCTAGGAGAGAGAGAAGAAACTTTCAAGGCTTAATTGGGTAAGTTTCCTTGTCTTGTTTTCAGTAGTTTTTGATAATTTTGAAACCGGGATAACTAAACTATCTATTTGGGGAATTAATTTGAAATTTATCAAAGTATGGAAATGGGTCATGGATATATATGTTGAAAATTAGAAATTTAAGGTAGAAAATAAAAGGTTTTGATAGGTAAATAACTTTTACAAAGTGATTTTTGATTAAAACATGATTTAGGGACTAAAATGTAAACTTGTGAAATTAAAGGAAAACTCTGAATTTTAATGAATACAATTGCTGTAAATTTTGTAATGAGATTTTGGTTAGGCTTGGAATAGGGAGTAAATTGCACAGGTTTCATTATTCTAGCCTAGGGACAAAATTAGAATTTATGGAAAAGTTAGGGGCAAAATGGTAATTTTACCTAGGACCTAAATTGAGTCCAAATAAATATGAAATATGTGAAATTGATGAGTAAAGCTATTGATATAGATCTGAACAACACAAATTTGAGGTTAGATTGAGAAAAAGAAAAGGTTTCAGATTAGTAGATTTTATACGCAAACAAATGTCAAGGTAAGTTCATGTAACTTAATCGGGCATGTAAATATGTTTACTTGAATGCTATAATAAGAAATTTAATATATGCTTGATATGGTGAAAAAGGGTTAAGTCCTGATTGAATATTGAATTCCGATGAATATATGCATTTTCCCGAAATGAATAAGGTCCTGCATTTGTTGCGGAAGGGATTTAGCTCGGACAAATAATCCTATTGACCTTGTTATAGAAAGTATTTAGGTCGGACGGGTAATCCGGATATAATACGTCTCGAGTATACTTTACGATTAGGGTTTAGCTTGGACTGGTAATCCTAATTGAGCTCTTTTGAACTTACGTTATATAAAGAATTTAGCCTGGACTAATAATCCTGTTATATGATATGTGGCTCGAGAGTGTGTTGCTTGATTAAGTGCTCTAATGGGTATCCTCAAATAAGAATTGACGGATTATTGAATCATACATCCCAAGTGTACTATTTGAGTATCCATTGGAATTTCAATGATTCAACGGACATAAAACTCTTGACATGGCATGAAAATTATGAGATGAAATGATAATGTCTTGGAAGAGTATTGCATGATGAGCTCATCTATCCTTACTTCATGTATATGTAAACCTTGTGACTAACATGTTTGATTGAATGTATGTGTTTAGGCAATTTAGCCAAATGGATGGAAAACATGATATTGTATGCTTAAATTTAACAAACAGGATTGATAAGTTTAGTTTCCGCTATACGAACTTACTAAGCATGTAATGTTTACCCTGTTTTATAGTGCTCGAAAGCTCGCAAAGGTTGGAGATCATTGGAGCATCGTCACACTATCAACTAGTTATTTTGGGTATATATCTATGGCAAAATCATTTTGGTATAATGGCATGTATAGGACAACTTGACCATTAGTGGCTTTATAATGATGCTTGTAATCTAGCCATTGGAATGGCTAGTAATGGTTGTATTGATATACTTGTAATGTCATGTTATGGTGGTTAAATATATGTTATGTATATGTGATCAAATGATGTTAATGCCTAAGTTAATGCAAGGTAACTTTATAAACACATATGCATGTAATGGTATGCCATGATGAATGATGAAATTGTGTGTTTCAAGTGCAGATCTTGGGTGAAATTTTGGGTGAGAAACGAAGCTAGAAATGGCTTCATTTTGTCCACACAGGCGTGTGTATAGACAGTCTGTGACACACGGCCTGGTAACATGGGCATGTGGTTAGATCGTGTGTCCCCTGCACCTTAAATTTGAGAAATAGAATGCTCAGAATTGAGCACACGGGTAGAGACATGGGCATGTGTCTTAGCCGTGTGTGCTACACGGCCTACAACATGGGCGTTTGTCTTGGCCATGTGAATCCTACACCTAATTTCAAATTAAATTAATTAACCACGCGGCCTAGCACACGGGTGTGTGGCATGGCTGTGTGTACAAGTCAGAAAGTTACACGGGGTCGAACACGGGCGTGTTTTAGGGTCACACGGGCTGTAAGCCTTACTCCTAGGGAAATTTTTGAAATCTCGTGAAAAATACTTAGAGCTCGCGATTAAGTCCCGACTCAATTCTAATGCTCGTATTAGGCCTCGAGGGTCCAATCAAGGGATGTTTTGAATGATCTCGATTAATGAATAGTAATTTACAAGAATTATCTAAAAATTTTTATGAAATTTTTGATAATACTTTGAAACCCTGTTATGGCGATAGAAACGGGTTAGGGGTGTTACACCCTAAATCAATTTTCATCAAAATTCACTTTACAAAAGTTGTTTATCTATTAAAAACTTTTCATTTTCTATCATAAAACTTCATAATTCAACTACGTTCATCCATGGTAAAACCTTAGTACCTTGATAACTTTGCAAATTAATCCTCGAGATAGCTAGATTAAGCTATTACAATCTCAGAAATATAAAAATCATTAAAAATGGGACAAGAAAACATACCTAATTGATCAAAGTAAGCTTACTTGAGCTACTTTCTCTTAGCTAGGGTTTCCATGGAAATCATTTGGGAAAGATGATGAAAAAGATGATATTTTCATTATATAATTAATTATCATCTTTTATTTTTTTCACTTTCCAATTTCATCCTTTTTTTTAATTTTATTTTCAATGTATGAATCATCATCCTTAATCACTAAACATTTTTAATGGTATATTTGCCATAGAAGGACCTCAAACTTTGAATTCCATAGCTATTTAATCCCTTTAGCTATTAGAACTCAACTTTTGCACTTTGTGCAATTTGGTCCTTTATCAAATTAAACATGTAATCGGTAAAATTTCTTTACAAAATTTTTATGCGACATTACATCATACTATAGACCATAAAATAATATAAAAATGAATTTTCCTTCCCGGAATCAAATTTGGGGTCCCGAACCACTGTTCCGATTTTACCTAAAATGGGCTGTTACATACTCCTTCTTGGCTCTATCTCAGTTTCAACCTCTTGTTGAATATCTTGACTATTTTCATCTGGTCTTTGCACTTCGTTTCATTGAACTTGAATCAACTTCCCTAGTTTTACAATGCAAGATATTTCCAAAGAATGAGATATTCTATGATTGCAATATAGTGTTCTTGTGAATGTCAGGATTCTTTGATTCATACACAAGAAACTGATATGTATTGCTATGTTCTACATAGCCACTGAAATTACAATCCGTTGTTTTAGGACCTATTTTCATTTGCTTTGGTAATAGAGCCATTACCTTCGCAAGACACCCCACACTTTCAAGTAATTGTAGGAAGGTTTTTTTACCTTTCCATAACTCATATGGTGTCTTGTTCCTTTTATTGAGGGGAACCTTATTTAAATGATAATTAGATGATAGAATAGCTTCCCCCCATATGTTTTGTGATAACCCAGAGCTTCCTAGTAATGCATTCATCATTTCCTTTAGAGTCTGATTTTTCCGTTTGACTACTCTGTTTGTTTAAGGAGAGTATGATGGTGTCACTTCATGAATAATACCATGTTCTGTACAGTATTCACCAAATGGTTCAACATATTCACCTCCATGATCACTTCTCACCATCTTAATCTTTTTATTAAGTTAGGTTTCAACTTCCTGTTTATAAAGAATAAATTTCTCTATAGCTTTGTCTTTATTCTTAAGAAATATATGTAGAAATATTTTGTGCTATCATCAATGAAGGTAATAAAATACTTATTCCCTCCTCTAGTTTGAGCAAACTTTAAGTCCAGACATCGCTATATATTAGATCAAGTTGTTTTGTACTTCTTTCAACAGTTTGAAATGAAGACCATGTTAATTTCACCTCAACACAAGTTTCATTTTTGTGATTATAATTAATGTGAAATGGAGGAATGTGCTCTAAATTAATTAATCTACGTAAAGTATCATAGTTAAAATGTCTGAGCCTACCATGCCATAAATGACTAAAACATATAAACAAAAGAAGAAGTGATATTCTTATTCACTGTCTTTGCTATTACAGAGATTGCATTAAGTTTCCACATGTCATTTAATACATATACCCTTCCCACAAACATTACCCCTTTAGACAAAATTAGCTTTTGGGATTCAATCACCATCCTAAATCCATGTACACTTAGGAGTGTCCGAAAAACAAGGTTCTTGCATATGTTAGGCACATACAACATGTAAGTCCATTTTTTTTAGTGAAATCAGAATAATGGTTTCGGGACCATAAATCCGATCCGAAAATAAAATTTATTTTTATTTTATTACACGGTCCATAATATGCTAGAAATTTCATGTGAAAATTTTGATAATAAAATTTTATCGATTTAGTACTTAATTACGGGATGGACTAAATTGCATAAAATGCAAAAGTTGAATTCTAGTAGCTAGAAGGATTAAATAGCTATAAAATTAAAAACTTGAGGTCCTTATATAGTAATTAGACCATTAAAGAAAAGTATGTAGATATTTTGGTGACTCATCCATGGAAATTTAAAAAAAAGGCCAAGGACTAAATTAAAATTTGAAATAATTTAATTAATTAAAAAGATGATAAAAGATATCATCTTATTTTTCTCATCTTCTTCCCCAAAATTCTATGGAAGCCCTAGGAGAGAATAAACTTTCATTGATTAATTGGTAAGTATCCTTGCCCTGTTTTTAGTAATTTTGATATTTTTAAAATCAGGATAGCTTAATCTATCTATTTGGGGGATCAATTTGAAGAGTTATCAAAGTATGGAAATTAGGTCATGGATGTATATGCCGAAAATTAGAAATTTATGGTAGAAAATGGAAGGTTGTTAATAGATAATGAACTTTTACAAAGTGATTTTTGATGGAAACATGATTTAGGGACTAAAATGTAAAGTTGTGAAAATTGATGAAAAATTCTAAAATTTATAGAAAATATGTGCTGTAAATTTTATGTTGAAATTTTGGTTAGGCTTGGAATAGGGAGTAAATTTGCATAAATTTCATTTTTCGAGCCTAGGGATGAAATTGGAATTTATGGAAAAGTTAAGGGCAAAATGGTAATTTTTCCTATGACGTAAATTGAGTCCAAATGAATATTAAAATTTGTGTAATTGATGATAAAAGTTATTTATATAATTCTGACAACACAAATTCGAGGTTAGATCGAGGAAAAGAAAAGGTTTTGGATTAGTAGATTTTATATGCGAACCAGTGTCGAGGTAAGTTCGTGTAACTTAATCAAGCATGTAAATATGTTAACTTGAATGTTATGATTGTATGCAATATGATTTCTATTTATGTGTGAAATGATTACATGTTCGGAAATGTTGGGAAAAGGGTAAAGTCTCGTTTGAATATTAAATGTCGATGGATAAATGTGATTGCCTAATAAAATGAGGTCCTGCATTTGTTTCTAACTGGATTTAGCCCGGACGAGTAATCCTATTGATCTTATTATAGAAAGGATTAGCTCGGACGGGTAATCCTAATATAATCCCTCTCGAGCATATGTTAAAATCAGGGTTTAGCTTGGACTGGTAATCTTGAAATACGATATGTGGCTCGAGAGTGGTTCTTTGATTAAATGCCCTAAGGGGGTACTCCTAAATAAGAATTGATGGGTTATTGAATTATACACCTTGAGTGTAGTACCTGAGTATCCATCAAAATTTCAATGATTCAACGTACAAAACTCTTGGGATGATGAGGGAATTACGAGATGAAATGATAATGTTTTGAAAGAATATTGCATGATGAGCTCATCTATGATTACTTGGTGTATATGAAAGTTTTGTGACTAACATGTTTGATTGAATGCATGTGTTTAGGCAATTTTGCCAAGTTGATGGAAAGCATGACTTTGTATGCTTAGATTTAATAAATGCGATTGGTAAGTTTAGTTTCCGTTATACGAACTTACTAAGCATATAATGCTTACTCCATTTTATTTTTTTCCTATTTTATAGTGCTCGGAAGCTCGTGAAGGTTGGAGGTCATTGGAGGATCATCACACTATCCACTAGTTTATTTTGGGTATTTATAGTAAAATCATTGTGGTATAATGGCTTGTATAGGCCAACTTAGCCATATATGGCTTAACTATGTGGTTTGTAATCTAGCCATTGGAATGGCTAGTAATTGCTATTTTTGATATACTTGTAATGTCATACTATAGTAGCTACATACATGTTAAATGGTTGTACAAATTATGTCTAACATATGGAATAAGCCAAGGTAAGCTAATAAATATGTATGCATGTAAGGATATGCTATGTTGAATGATAGAGTTTGCTTAATTTGAATGCTTAAAATGGTTGGTATTTGGATGTGAGTTTACGTGCAGGTTATTGGTGTGATTTTAGGTGAAAAATGAAGTTAGAAATGGCTCCATTTTGTCCACATGGGCAGACACACAGGCGTGTGTCTTGATCATGTGTGACACATAGCCTGATACATAGGTGTGTGGTTAGGCCTTGCGTCCCCTGCATCTTAAATTTGAGAAACAAAATGCTCAGAATTGAGCACACAGGTAGAGACACGGGCATGTTCTCAGCTCTATGTGTGACATGGTTTAGAGCATGGGCATGTGTCTTGGCCGTGTGAGAGCTGCACATAGGTGTGTGGCATGGCCGTGTGCACAAGTCAGAGAGTTACAAGGAGTCGAACATAGCCTGCAGCATGGGCGTGTCCCAGGGTCACACAGGTGTGAGAGCCCTGTAACTTAGAAAATTTTTGAAATGTCATGAAAAATTCTTAGAGCTTTCGATTAAGTCCCGACTTGATTCTAATGAACGTTTTGGGCCTCAAAGGTTCATTTAAGGGATGATATGAATAATCTCGGTTAATGAATAGTAATTTACATGAATTATCTGAAAAAGTTCTGGAACACCCTTCACTCGTATCTGACGCCGGAACATGGTACGAGGCATTATCAGACTTAAACACAAGCAAACATACACTTTCAAGTTATAAATTTGCGTTCAAAATTTAAAATTTTTTGTATTCAATCACAATGTCCCTATAACGAGCCTACGAGGCCCAAAACATACATTGGAAACGGTTCGAGATTAAACCGAGAACTTTAGAAAATTTAACAACACTTAGAAAGTTGTTCACTAAACAGGGGTCACACGCTTGTGTGGCTTGGGACACGCCCGTATGGGCAGGCCATGTGGTAACACACTCCTGTGTCCCTAACTCATGTAACTCTCTGTTTGTCACACAAGAACAAATTGAAGTCACATGGCCAAGACACATGCCCGTATGCTCAATACTGAGCATTCTGTTTTCAAACAATTTAGTTGCAGGGGACACACGGCCGGATCACACACCCATGGGGCTAACCGTATGTCACACATGGCCTAGACACATGCTCGTGTCTACCAGTTTGGAAAAAAACCAGGCTATCTACCAAGCTATTTTGCCACCCTCACTAGCACACATCTACACAACATCACATGGCACAAATTCAAACATGTAAGATCAACAAAAACATTTACAATTATGAACATCACATACTAATACCGTATAAACATTTATCACACACATAACATTTATCATGCCATAAATCATTCATGTCAATTTCACCTTCATTAGGCTTCATTTAACTGCTCTCTAGTTACCTTATTGTACACACAAATTTATCATCTCATCAATAGACCACATTACCAAACATTTCACATTCATGTCATAGATTGCATTTTGAAACAATTCACATTCACCAAGCATACCATGATCATATCACCAAAGGCATTGACATATATATATGAATATACTTATAACCAACATTAGCCAACTTCCAAGACTAAATACAAAATGAACCATGAATCTTTACAAACCAATACATATGACCAAAAGATCGAGTCCCAGTACATGCCATAAACCCAACATACTTGAATTCATCAGTACCCAAAATGATAGCTTGATAGTGTGATAAGATCTCCGGCAATCTCCAATCTGAGCTAGCTTGAAGGCACTAAAAAACATGAAAAGGAAATGGGTAAGCTATATAGCTTAGTAAATCCGTACGAAAATAAAAAGCAACTCTTATTAATATTTTATTAAGTCCAACAATTTAAACACAAGATAATACAAATTGCTACGAAGTTCACAGTTACAACTTATTCAGTCATATTATTTACTCTATAAATTCACAAGAATAATTTAACATGTCTTGACATTAGGCTAACAACCATAATCTCTCCAATACAATAGATTACCACAATCAACCAATCTTTTCAAACCTTATAATATACATACACATTAATTACGAGTATTCACATTTCAAGCATATATTTTAACATCTTTCAATTGTTTAAAGCTCATATCTTCAAATACTTCCATAGTTATTTTAATAGACACTTATACTAATATTTCCATTTTTCATATTTGATAAATCACAATTTGTGTGAAATAAACATGCTAGATCATAATTCAATTTGGCCCAAAAGCCAATTACATGATCGCCAACCGAATTTACCATATATTTCGTACATCACAATTATAGATCAATAATCACAAGGCTTTCGCAAAAACATTCTCATGGAAACCATGAACTCACAATATCATGAAGTGAATGCTTATAAACTTTATGTACATACTTGTACAAATTCGTAAAACTTACATGCTCTTTCTCTTCTTTGAAATACCCATTAAATTACCCGTTGAACCACTTGGAATACTAAAGGATACTCAGGAATCTAGTACTCACAGTACCGTACCAATGCCATATCCCAGATATGGTCTTACATGTAATCTCATATCAATGCCAATAGCCCAGCTATGGTCTTACACGAAGTCTCATATTGATGCCATATCCCAGATATGGTCTTACACGAAGTCTCATGTCGATTCCATATCCCATATATGGTCTTACACATAAACTTATTAACCATAATGTCATGACATTTGTACCCTATCTATTCCTAAGGTTCAACCAGGATTTTCGCTGTATCGAATCTTTGTCGATCATTTCCGTATATCGTACTCAATAGCATTCACATTTCATTCCAATAATATAACATTTACCACAATCATATCAATTAAGAATTTATAAATATATATAAATTAATGTTTATTAACCGCACGAACTTACCTCGCCATAAAAATGATGAAAAGGACCTAACTGTCAAATACTTGTTTTTCCCCCGTTCTAGTTCTGAATCTCATTTTTCTAGATCTATAATAAAGGATACTCAGGAATCTCGTACTCATAGTACCGTACCAATACCATATCCAAGATATGGTCTTACATGTAATCTTGTATCGATGCGAATAGCCCAGCTATGGTCTTACACGATGTCTCAGATTGATGCCATATCCCAGATGTGGTCTTACACGTAATCTCAGTAACCCTAATGTCATGACATTCGTATCCTATCTATTCCTAAGGAACAACCAGGATTTTCACTGTATCGAATCTCTGTTGGTCATTTCCGTAGTATCGTACTCAATATGTAACAGCCTGATTTTAAGCCTAGTCAGAATAGTGGTTTCAGAACCGCTAACTCGAGGCAGAGAAATTTGATTTTTATATATAGTTTTATGTGTTATAACATGGTTATGTGACTACATGAAAATTTTGGTGAAATAATTCTAGTGATTTCATTCTTAATTGCGAAAAAGGACTAAATCGCATAAAGGGCAAAAGTTTTGTTTTTCTAGCAAATGGTATTAAATAGCTAGAAAATCATAATTAGGGTTATTTAAAGGGAAAATAGACCCATTTCAATAGGGGTGGTCAGCCATAGGGACAAAGATGAATTAAAAAAATCAAATCTGGTGATGTTGGTAGCTTATTTTGACTAGAAAATAAGATTAAATAAAACAAAAGACTTAATCTTTTTCATCCCTTCTTTCACCACCAAAAATTTCAGCCGCTCTTTACCCTTACAAGTAAGTGATTTTGATGGCCATTCTTGATAATTTTTGTACTTTTAGGACCCTTGTAGCATAATCTAGCTAATGAGGGGACTATTTTCCAAAATGGTTGAAAGTTTAGGGTTTTTTCATGCGAGTGTTCATGTTTTTTGCTGAATTTTTACAGAAGAAAATGAATCATGGTTGTTAAACAAACAACTTTTGTGAAGTAGTCTTCATGAAAACCCTAAGTAAGGACCATTTTGCGTAAGTTATAAATTATGTGGTAAATGTGTGAAATGATGGGAATTGTGGGCTGCTTTTAGTATAAAACGAATTTGGCTAGGCTTGGTTAGTGAGAAAAATTGATAAAAATCGATTTACGAGCATAGGGTTAAAATTGTGATTTTGTAATAGTCTAGGAACAAAAATGGTCATTTTGCCAAAATATGATTTATGAAATGCATTAAATTAATATGATGATTAAATTAGTGAATTTTTATCATTTTAGATAAAGAAATATGAAATCCGGATATAGACCGAGGAAAGGCCAAGCTAGTAGACTAAAGCCAATTAGTCATCCACTTTTTGTATACCGAGGTAAGTTGTATGTGTAACATCCCCACGCTCGAAACCGTTACTGGAGTCAAGCTTGAGGTGGTACTAAACTTATCTTACCTTTTAAACAACTCTAAACCACTTATTTTAATTTTTGGAATAAACTGTATTTCTGCGTCATGATTGCTTAAAAATTCATTTCTCGAGTTTCAAAACTCGAAATTAAGATCCGTAACTTTTTCCTGAAACTAGACTAATATATATATCTACTAATTTTTTTGAAGAATTTTTGACTTATCCAATTAGTACAGTTTATTAGTTAAAGTTACCCCTATTTCAGAATTTGACTGCACTAGCCTCTACTTACTACGAACCACTTTTCTCTCTGCACAAAAATCATATGACTATACCGTTTGTTTCTATTAAAACTACATTCAATAAGTATTCTAACCATATAAATGATACCATATAAATATGTTTGTAAAAGTTATGGTGAATTTCTAAAGTTGGAACAGGGGATCCAGAAATCGCTCTAGCCCTATTTCACCAAAACTCAGATACCCTATAAAATACAAAACCTTTTCCTGTTTTGTTTATTCCATATGAAAATAGACACAACGATCTTTAATTTCATATATTATTCACTATCAACCCATGTCTCTACAATTTCTTGTGATTTTTCAAAATCCCGTTATTTCTGATACTTGAATCTGTTTTTAAGTTACTTTCACATTTTTCTTAGTTTTCATGTGATAGTTACTACTTAATCATACATACTATTAAACATGTATATCATCAGCCACTCTATTAGCTAATCACTGGAAAGTATTTACACATCATTCATTGATCATATCATTTCAAAAGAAACCAAGTTCCTATACATGCCATACACAAAACGAAGCGTCTAACTATACCAATGTGATTTCTTCGATAGTGTGATCGGGTCTCCGACGTTTCCTTCGATCCCCGAGTGGCTTGATAAAAACTATAAGAAAAAGAAAATAAAGAGAGTAAGCACTAGGCTTAGTAAGCTTACAAGCAAATAAATTACAACATTCAACATAATGAATAATTATACATAATGTCACCTAGCCTCATAAACTTTATTTACTTCTCATTTTCTACCTTCTTCTTTACTCACTTACCTTCTTTCTTACGACCTTTCACTATTCATAAATATAATCTACCTTCCCTTTTGCTGATAATTCACTGTAATTTAACGTGTACAATGACCCGTTGAACCACTCGAATACTAAGGATACTAGGGTCGTTCCTATCTATCAATATCCCGCTAATGCCATGTCTTGATGAGGACTTACATGAATTATTCCTCTCCAATGCCATATATATATATGTAATATGGGCTTACATGGCTCATTCCTGTCTCCAAAGCCATATATCTGATATGGACTTACATGGCTCATTTCTGTCCTGTCAACCCCAATATCCTAACATTCCTAAGGTTCAAACGGGGCTTAGTAATGCTTTTTCTCTATCACTTTGCCTTTAATTCGACTTTAAATATTCTCAAAAAAATAAGTATATAAATGCTGGAAATTGAAAATAATAATGTAAAATAAAAGAATATTGCATTTATTTAATGTAAACTTACCTCGATACAAAATGTGACTAAACTTTACAATTTAGTCCTTTACTTTTTCTTTTCCCCGATCTACTCTCGAATTTCGCTCTTCTTGATCTATAATAGCAAATTTAACTTATTTAATATTCACATTTATCAAAACAGTCATTGACCCAAACTTTGGCAAAATTACATTTTTGCCCCTAAACTTTCACATATTTGTACTTTTTCCCCAAGGCTCGTAATTTAAACTTCATCCTATTTTCTTATGTTTTATGACATGCTGATCATTTTTCCCTTCTATGACATCATCAAATTCACACTCTAACATGTACTTATGACTATTAGGTATTTTTACCGATTAAGCCCTTTTACTCGTTTTCACTTAAAACCAAGTAGCACAAGTTTTCTAACATAATTTAAAACCTCATATTCTATTATAAAACATCAAAATAAACACTTTTCACCTATGGGTATTTTTCAAAATATGAACCCTAACTTAAATTATTGCTAGCATAAGCTTTATCGAGCTACCGGGACTCCGAAAATGTAAAGAACATTAAAAACGGCGCTTGGAATCACTTACTATGGAGCTTGAAAGCTTGAAACAAACCCTAGCTATGGAGAACCCTTGAAATTTCGTGCTAATGAAGAAGATGATGAATTTTGTGTTATTTTTCCCTTTTTATTTCATTTAATATCCAAATAACCAAAATGCCCTTCCTTATTAAACTTTCAAAAATTCCATCCATGTCCTATTTTGTCCATGAACTTAGAAATTGGTCAAATTGTTATTTAAACCCTCCTAATTAATATTCCTAAGCAATTTCATACTAAAAACTTCTAGAATGCAAGTTTTGCAAATTATTCGATTTAGTCCCTAATCTCAACTTAAGCACTTTATGCATAGAATTTCATCATGAAATTTTCACACAATTATGCAATCATATCATGAACCTCAAAATAATAATAAAATAAATTTTTCTACCTCAAATTTGTGGTTTCGCAACCACTATTCCGTTTAGGCCCTATTTCGAGATGTTACATTTCTCCCTCCTTTAGGGATTTTCGTCCCCAAAAATCTTATCTGTGAAGAGATTTGGGTACTGTTTTCGCGTAGCCTCTTCGGGTTCCCATGTAGCCTCGTCTACCCCATGTCTATTTCATAGTACTTTCACAAGTGCAATACTTTTGTTCCTTAATTGCTTTATCTACTAATACATGCTTACCTAATGGATTCGATACTTTAATCACAAATTCTGTAGATTCTATAGGCATACTTGTACTGGATATCAATTTCTTGCAAACATATGAATGAGTTGAACCGGATCAATCAAAGCAATGACATTAATATCATATATAGAAAATATTCCTATAATCACATCGGGGAAGGATGCCTCTTCATGTGCACGAATAGCATAAGTCCTTGCAGGGGCTCTAACATCTGGTCTCGCAGCCGAATCTCTTGAGTTACCTCTGTTACTTGCTCCTACTCCCAGTTGCCTCGGTGATCTGCCTCTAGTAGGAGCATTTTTGGATATAACACTCTGTGTTATCTCTTGATTAGCCACCTCTGGATTCTCGTACAAAATGATCTGGAGCACCGCATTTATAACAAACATTTTCACCTGCTCGACAAGGACCATAATGAAGTCTACCACACCGTGAACACCCTGATCTACCCTGTCCAACATTACCTACACTCGCAGTCAAGGTGTTCTGAGCCTTCAAATCCTTAAATCTGTTGCCTCTATTTTGACTAGAATACCCGGCTGAGAAACTAGATCTGGTAGAAAACTCCTTTGGTCTTTTGGATGTAGCCTGGAATGACCTGCTCATCTGTCTCTTCTTTGTATCTTGTGTCTCTGTCTCAACTTTGCCTTTTGTTTTAATAGCTCCTCGCCTTCTGTGCTCTCTCAACTAAAATAACGAACTCTTTTATTTCTAGGACACCCACTGACAGTCGGATATTATCATTTAACCCATCCTCAAACCTTTTACACATAATAGCCTCTATGGACACACATTCTCGAGCATATTTACTAAGCCTGACAAATTCACGCTCATAATCGGTCACTGTCATATTACCTTGTTTCAATTCCAGGAATTCCTTTCTCTTCTGGTCAATAAACCTCTGACTGGTGTACTTTTTACGAAATTCCTCCTAAAAGAAATCCCAAGTGACCTTCTCCTTTGGTACAACTGATACAAGTGTCTTCCACCAGTAGTAGGCTGAGTCTCTAAGAAGTGATACTACACATTTCATACATTCCTCGGGTGTACAAGATAATTAAATCAACGACTCTGATAGTATTTTCTAACCAAAATTCTGCTCTTTCTGCATCATCATCTTTTGTTGCTCGGAACTCTTTTGCCCCTTGTTTCCTGATTCTATCAATTGGTGGCTTTTCTCTTATTACTATACCTGTGACTGGGGGAGCTTGAACTACATGGGTAGCCTGAGAATCATGAGGGGGTGGAGGTCTAACTGCCGGATTCGTACGAACGAACTTGGCAAACAAATCATCCAAAGCTTGGAAGAGAGCTTCTCGAGTCACTCCTCCCTGATTAACTGTTACTGGCCTATTCTCAGATGGCGCTGCCCCTTCCGTGGGAGTAGGCGCATTACTTTCTACATCATCATCACCAGCTCGCTCGGGATCCATTACTATAAAACAAAATATCTAAAAATCATCAGGAGTCATCACACTATCAAAATACAGGTATGGCATGTATAGCTAGACTTTTACTCACACCAACTGTTCCGAGAACTGACTAAACCTACTCTGATACCAATAAATGTAACACCCCCACGCCCGAAACCGTCACCGGAGTCAAGCTTGAGGTGTTACTAAACTTATCTTACCTTTTAAACAACTCTAAACCATTTATTTTAATTTTCGGAATAAACAATTTTTCTGCGTCATGGTTGCTTAAAAATTCATTTCTTGAGTTTAAAAACTCAAAATTAAGATCTGTAAATTTTTCCTGAAACTAGACTCATATATCTATCTACTAATTTTTTTCTAGAATTTTTTACTGAGCCAATTAGTACAGTTTATTAGTTAAAGTTACCCCTATTTCAGAATTCAACTGCACTAGCCTCTACTTACTACGAACCACTTTTCTCTTTGTAAAAAAATCATATGACTATACCGTTTGTTTCTTTTAAAACTAGATTCAATAAGGATTCTAAAAATATAAAGTAAACCACATAATTATGTTTGTAAAATTTCTGGTGAATATCTAAAGTTGGAACAGGGGATCTAGAAATCTCTCTGGCCCTATTTCACGAAAACTCAGATATCCTATAAAATACAAAACCTTTACCTGTTTTGCTTATTCCATATGAAAATAGACACAACGAGCTTTAATTTCATATATTATTCACCATAAAACCATGTCTCTACAATTTCTTGTGATTTTTCAAAATCCCGTTATTTCTGATACTTGAATCTATTTTTAAGTTACTTTCACATTTTTCTTAGTTTTCATGTGATAGTTACTACTTAATCATACATACTATTAAACATGTATATCATCAGTCACTCTATTAGCTAATCCCTAGCAAGTATTTACACATCATTCATTGATCATATCATATCAAAAGAAACCAAGTTCCTATACATGCCATACACAAAACGAAACGTCTAACTATACCAATGTGATTTCTTCGATAGTGTGATCGGGTCTCCGACGTTTCCTTTGATCCCCGAGTGGATTGATAAAAACTATAAGAAAAAGAAACTAAAGAGAGTAATCACTAGGCTTAGTAAGCTTACAAGAAAAGAAATTACAACATTCAACATAATGAATAATTATACATAATGTCACCTAGCCTCATAAACTTTCTTTACTTCTCATTTTCTACCTTTTTCTTTACTCACTTACCTTCTTTCTTACCTGACCTTTCACTATTTATAAATATAATCTACCTTCCGTTTTGCTGATAATTCACTGTAACTTAATGTTTAGAATGACCCATTGAACCACTAGGAATACTAAGGATACTAGGGTCGTTCTTGTCTATCAATATCCTGCCAATGCCATGTCTTCGACATGGGCTTACATGAATTATTCCTGTCTCCAATGCCATATATATATATCTAATATGGGCTTACATGGCTCATTCCTGTCTCCAAAGCCATATATCGATATGGACTTACATGGCTCATTTCATCTGTCTGTCATCTGTCAACCCCAATAACCTAACATTCCTAAGGTTCAAACGGGCTTCCTAATGCTTTTCTCTGTCACTTCGCCTTTTATTCGACTTTAAATATTCTCAAAAAATAAGTATATAAATGCTGAAATTGACAATAATAATGTAAAATAAAAGAATATTGCATTTATTTACTGTAAACTTACCTCGATACAAAATGTGACTAAACTTTACAATTTAGTCCTTTACTTTTTCTTTTCCCCGATCTACTCTCGAATTTCGCTCTTCTTGATCTATAATAGCAAATTTAACTTATTTAATATTCACATTTATCAAAACAGTCATTGACCCAAACTTTGGCAAAATTACATTTTTGCCCCTAAACTTTCACATATTCGCACTTTTTCCCCAAGGCTCGTAATTTAAACTTCAGCCTATTTTCTTATGTTTTATGACATGCTGATCATTTTTCCCTTCTATGACAACATCAAATTCACACTCTAACATGTACTTATGACTATTAGGTATTTTTACCGATTAAGCCCTTTTACTCGTTTTCACTTAAAACCGAGTAGCACAAGTTGTCTAAAATAATTTAAAACTTCATATTCTATCATAAAACATCAAAATAAACACTTTTCACCTATGGGTATTTTTCCAAATATGAACCCTAACTTAAATTATTGCTAGCATAAGCTTTATCGAGCTACCGTGACTCCGAAAACGTAAAGAACATTAAAAACGGGGCTTGGAATCACTTACTATGGAGCTTGAAAGCTTGAAACAAACACTAGCTATGGAGAACCCTTGAAATTTCGTGCTAATGAAGAAGATGATGAATTTTGTGTTATTTTTCCCTTTTTATTTCATTTAATATCCAAATGACCAAAATGCCCTTATTAAACTTTCAAAAATTCCATCCATGTCCTATTTTGTCCATGCACTTAGAAATTGGTAAAATTCTTATTTAAACCCTCCTAATTAATATTCCAAAGCAATTTCATACTAAAAACTTCTAGAATGCAAGTTTTGCAAATTATTCGATTTAGTCCCTAATCTCAACTTAAGCACTTTATGCATAGAATTGCATCACGAAATTTTCACACAATCATGCAATCATATCATGAACCTCAAAATAATAATAAAATAAATTTTTCTACCTCAGATTTATGGTTTCGCAACCACTGTTCCATTTAGGCCCTATTTCGGGATGTTACAGTATATAAGTAAGGTAACTTTATCGTTATTATGTGTTGAATGATTTATTTTGATTAAAATGATTATGAATAATGTATGATGAAATTAATGCGGTAAATTACCGGTTGAACCTAGGAATAGAGTGGATATCCATGACATGACATTTGGGTGATATGTGTGCTAGTGTAAGACCATGTTTGGGACATGGCATTGGCCACGATATGAGAGCCAATGTAAGACCATGTTAGGAACATGGAATCGATGGTTGTGAGAGCCAGTATAAGACCATGTTTGGGACATGGCATCGACGACCATGTCTGGGACGTGACATCGACATTGAATGTGACAGCCCTATAGTGACCCTAGTCGGAAAGCGGCTTCGGGACCGCTAAACCGAGTCACCAAATTATTTGAATGTGATATTTATGGTCTAAAATATGTGAATATGAATGTGCGAAAATTTTTAAGCTTCGATTTAGTTAATTACATGTGAATGTAGTACATAGGACTTGTGTGACACTTTTGAAATATGATAGGCTAATCTACAAGGATCAAATAGTGCATGTAATCAAAAGGGAGGACTTGCATGTCAAATTTTCCCCCCTAATTACTAGTGGCCGGCCATGACAAAGGGTGATGGGCAAAACATGTCATAGACATGTTGTGTTGGTGCATCATGGGAGGAAACAATAAAATAAAGTTAGTAATAAAGAAATGGGAAGAAAAAAAAAAGGGGTCTCATCCATGCCCCCCTATTGCCGTGAGTTGAAGGAAAGAAAAACAAAAAAAAAAGAGTGTTCATCCTTTGGTTCATCCTTGGCCGAATAGAGAAAAGAAAGGAAGGGGAGGAGCTTGAGAAAATCGGCTATGGTGATTTGCTAGACTAAGCTCAAGAGCTTAGAGGACCACAGTTGGATAAGGGAAAGGAAAAAGTGATCGAATAGCCGTTGAAGCCGTTCGACAACATCCGAGGTAAGTTTTCGAGTAATGGAACTTAGATTATGATTTGATTAGATCATGTTTTAAGCAAATCAAAATCATGCTCTTTGTGTGTGGCTATTGAGCCGAAATTGCAAGTGTGAAAAGTGCCTTGTGTTTGAGTTTTGCTAATGAAAATGAAATACGAATGTGTCATGATTTATTGATAAATGTGCATGGTTATTGAATGATGTCCGGGCTAAGTCCCAAGGCTTTGTGCTAAGTGACTATATCCGGACTAAGATCCAAGGCATTTGTGCGAGTTACTAAATCCGGGTTAAGTCCAAGGCATTTGTGCGAGTTACTAAATCCGGTTAAGTCCCGAAGGCATTTGTGCGAGTTACTATAACCGGGCTATGTCCCGATTGTATTTGAACAGTAGCTATATCCGTTAAACTCAGAAGGTACGTGATTCGGGAATGAATGAACTTGCTGTAAAATTTCGTTAATACACTTGTGAAATCCCAACAATGAGGTATGTTTCAGTATGTGCTTTGAATTAGTTGAGCCCTTACAAATAAGTATTCGCTCAGTTGATAAATGAGCTACCGGCCTTTGGCTAAGTTGATCTTTGTGTATGAATATAAGGGTTGGTAATGTGAAGTAAGCATGATATTGAGAATTTGTGCATATGAAATTATCTGTTTAGCTACATAAATGCTATACTTTGGTTGTGTCTAAATTCATGACTCAAACTTGCTAAGCATTAAATGCTTACTCCGTTTCTTTGATTCTCTATTTTATAGATTTTGGTTCTTCAGCTATCGGACTCGGGATTTTTGAAGTCGAAGTCGCCCACACTATCAAAGCTCCTTTTGGTATATTTTGGTTGAACTTTGAAATGGCATGTATAGGACTACCCCTTTTTGTTGTGGGTCATGGACCCCTTTGGATTTGTATAATTTTGGATAGCCATGCGAAAATGGCTTATATATGTTTTGAGCATAGTGTTATAATCATATGGTATGGAATGGTTAATCACTATCATAAATTGTGCTATTTATGCAAAAAGGGCTAGATGAATCATGGAAACTATGAAGTAGGTAAAGTCTACCTTAAAGGCAGGTGCTGATAGCAGCAGTGATGTAGATTTGAAAATTAACTAAAAATAGTAGGAATGGAATCAAAAATATTTAATAAATTACGTAAACTAACCTTGATGAATCTATTTTCATAGGAAAGTAATGAAACGATCATATGAATAGTATGTTAAGAGATATTTAAGTTTTCGTGAGACAGGGCCAGAACGGTTTCTGGAGTCTCTGTTCCGACTTTAGAAATTCATTATAAATTGACCATAGATAATTAGAAGTCATGCCATATATGTACAGATTCCTTTTCGAGTCTAGTTTCTGTAGAAACAAACGGAATCAGTATTGAATCCCTGTACAGGGAGATATCCAAGTCGTAATGCATAAAGGTCAGTGTAGTCGATCCCTGTAACATGGGAGACTTTAAGTAAGAAACTGTACTAATTGGCCCTACCAAAAATTCTATAAAAAAATTTGTAGATGCATATATGAGTCTAGTTTCAGGGAAAAATCACGAAACTGATTTTTGAGTTGTGGAACTCAAGATATGATTTTTAAGGTGACAGTGACACAGTTAGCCAGCTGTCTGGAAATTTTTAAAATGAACTGTGCAAGTAAGTGGATTAAGCCCGTTAACCCCTCGTGTCCGACTCCAGCGACGGTCTCGGGTATGGGGTGTTACATTGAAATGAGAGCTAGTGTAAGACCATGTCTGAGGCATGGCATTGGCCTCCACATTTGAGCCAGTGTGAGACCATGTTTGGAACATGGCATCAGTAATTCACCCTCTTGTGTAAAGCTTGTCAGATATCTTTTAGTATTCCAAATGGTTTCACAGGTTATTTTAAAAGCTTATGACAATGATATGGAATGATATAATTATGTTGTGAGTTGTACAAGTTCTTATTCAGAACACATGATATATGAGTCTAGTTATGTTGCCTTGATGGTAAGATTGACATGAGTAAGTTCTAGCTATGAAAATGATCTTGGAACGTTATTGAAATCTTTGGTTGATACTTGTGATCTATATAAGCATGTAGTGATATTTACCAATGTTCACTCAAGAATGTTGTGTTGATTTATAATATGCATGGTTGATGTTGTTACTTATTTATATGCAACTTACTAAGCTTTATGCTTACTCCCTCTCCTTTCCATTTTCTTATAGTGCCACCAACGTAGTATCGGGGATCAAGGGACGTCGGAGGCATCGATCACACTATCACCTGAAGCTTTGGTATAGCTAGTTTAATATTTTGATTTTAGCATGTATAGGGACTTGAATCTTTTGTTTAGTGTCTTGTTAGTTTAGCCACAAGAGTTGGCTCACATGCTGGATGTGATATTCATTTTGATAGGCCATTAATGTTGGCTAATATTGATTATTATTAAATGCATTTGATGCAAATTTCTTATGGTTGTAGTTGTTTTGGTTATATGTGTTATGCTTGGATTGGTTTTGGTTGATGTTGCGTAGGTTGGTGCAAGTAAGGGTGGCATAATGGCTTAGTAAATAGCCTTGTTTTTGTCCACATAGGCAGACACACGGGCATGTGTTTAGACCATGTGTGACACACGGTCTGCCCCACGCCCGTGTGTTACACAATAACATTCACATTTCATTCTAATAATATAGCATTTACCACAATCATATCAATTAAGAATTTATACATATATAAATTAATGCTTATTAAACGCACGAACTTACCTCGGCATAAAAATGACGAAAATGACCTAACCGTCAAATACTTGTTTTTCCCCCATTCTAGTTTCGAATCTCATTTTTCTTGATCTATAATATCACATTTAACTTATTTAATCATTATACTATTCAAATTAGCCCAAAATCACATTATGACAAAATTTATATTTTTCCCCTAAAGTTTCACATTTTTACAATTTAGTCTCTAGGCTCGTAAAATGAAATGTACTCAATTTCTTCAATACCCATGCCTAGACGAACCTTATACATGCTTATACTAGGCCACATTTTTCTTTAATTCGCATTTTAACACCTACTTTTCAATTTTTTTACAGATAAGTCCGTTTTAGGCATTTTCACCAAAAATCACTTAGCAAAAGTAGTTTATCAAACAACTAACATGCATTTTCTACCATTAAACATCAAAATACACAAATATCCATCATGGGTAAAATTTTAAACTTTGATTATGTCTTAAATTAGTGGTAGAAATAGATAGATCATGTTACAAAGATTTCAAAAACATAAAAATCATTAAAAACGAGGATAGAACAGACTTACAATCGAGCTTGGAAGCCTGAAAAACCTTAGCCATGGTTTTGCCTTGTAAAATTTGGCCATGGGAGGAGGATGGACAAAAATTGGCTTTTAATTTGGCTTTTTAATTCATTTAATTACTAAATTACTAAAATGCCCTTAATGGAAAACTTTAGAAAAGTACCTAACCATGTCCATTTTTGTCCAACAACTTAACCAATGGTCTAGTCTAATTACCATTTAAGGACCTCCAATTTAAAATTTCATAGCAATTAGACACCTCTAGCATGTTGAACTAAACTTTTGCACTTTTTATAATTTAGTCCTTTTGACTAAACTGAGTGCCCAAATGTTAAAATTTTCGAACGAAATATTCACGAAATCATTCCATAGAATTATAGACCATAAAAATGTAATAAAGGAAAATTTTTTCTTATTAGATTTGTGGTCCTAAAATCACTGTTCCGATTAGACCCAAAATCAGGCTGTTACAACTCTTCCTCCTTAGGGATTTTTGTCTCCGAAAATATTACCAAAAAAAGAGAATAGGGTAATGTTCTCGAAGTTTCCTCTACCTCATCGAACAGTCCTCTTAGAGGGTAATACTTCCAGAAGCACTTTGTCCTCGATCTGGAATCCAATAACTTATATTTTTAAATCTGTATACTACTTATGTCAATCTAAAGTTGTTTTCAACTTTCATGAATCACTTTCACCTTTTTCCTCAAAATCATAATCAACTCCACCTCATATATCTCTTTCCAATCATCTTTGAACTCTGAAACACAGTGTCGAAGCATATTGTCAAAGATCTGAATTACTCTCTGAATGAACAAACGAGCTACTATCGAGTCTCGTACAACATTCATTGCGCGAATTTTATCTCAGAGTAATAATAACAGAAATCAGAATTAAAAGTTGTCTCACACTGTACTCACTTAGTTTATCCCTGACTATCACATTCTTGAAGTTTTCAATCTTGCAAAGAAAACATCGTTTTAGGTTTTTACTTTAGCTAAATTCAGATCATCATAAAATAAGATTAATCATGTAACCAAACTCACAAAATGAACAAAGGCTTTCCATTCAAGCATTTGCAACTATATCTACTTCCCTAAAGTTAATCGTTAACTATTCACAATATTTCAATAGTTCAAGCCATCAATGTTTTCTTAATTTCAGATTTTTCTGTAACATTAGATACTTTATACTCTTGGAATCAAGAAGCATATGATGTTTTTCATCGAACAAAGGATGTCATCAATTTCTCAACACAGACATACTAGCGGCTGACTATAAGTCACTCGTTGAACAATTCTTTTAATGAGACTTTAACTGTCTGAAAGCATAAACTGTCACTTTACATTCTATTATTAAAACACATTCCAATCCATTTAATAGTGCATTGCTGAAAAATCGTGAATTCTTTACTCAATTCAAATAGAACTCAGAACCTATGCTTCGGTTAATAACTCGTTCAACTGTTTTCAACTTTGCTAACATGCAATAAACCATTCAAACTTTTACAAATGTGATAACTTTATCAATCGAAACAAGTTTAACTCATAAGAACACCATTCAACTAGAACAAATCTAATAAATATATCTATGTATCATACTTTCTAGAATATGAATTCTTCCTTCAAATTGTCCGTCTATTTGCCCAGGAATGTACGAGATTTTATTTTCTTACCTGAGGATATACTTAAGTGCATATAACTCAAATTACCTTTCAACTAATCAGCTCACTCAGATAAAAAAAAACAATTGAGTCGATCTCAACTATCAAATAATAACATATCAAAATACTCCTTTCTTCATGCTGTTAAACAACTCAAACATACAATCTTTTATAGTTCCCTTAACATGCTAATCAATGATCTTTACAATTACATTAGCTCAAGAAAACAAAATATCCTGATTAAACTCATTGACCTTAATCAAACTTACTTGAGAAAAGAAAATCATCATACAATTTGAGCTTGAACTTCCACTATCTATATCTTTGCTGATGTCAATTCCTTTCACGAAAATTAGAGAAATCCTGATGCCAGAATCACCGCGTTCCTATGATCGAATAAAAAATACACTCATAATAGACATAGTTATCACAAGTCGAAGAACACACTTTAAAGATGAGCCATGATTGATAATTTACGAAATAAGGGTGATAAGAAAATCGAGATAAAGAAATCCAAGATACGATACCATACTGGAAGTCCGAGAACATAACTCATATGAAAATAATAAAGATCTTGATGATTCCTCAGAGAAAACCAGAAGAAAAATAATGCTTACACACTCTAGAATCAATTGTAACAGAGATAATATATTTCCCAAATATATATATGTAAAACAAAACAACATCCAGTAGAAACAGAAGAATAGCCTCACATAAATTTTCACCATCAACTTTTATTTCAAACACAATAGAATAAAACCCCAAAGAGAGAAATAAGATATGCTGATCATCAACCAACCAGACCAACAGTGCTTTCATATAATATTACAGTCATCTAGCATTCTCGTACAATAAGAATTTCATTAGAAAACGAGCAATTACATATATCTATGAGGATAAATGACTCTATAAAATACCTAGGAGAGATCATCATAATCTATTCAATTTCAATTGTTACACTCAAACTTCTTTACGATTCAAATTCTTTTCTTTGACTAATTTGTCATCACTAATCCTGTATTATTTCATTCACTGATGAAAATCAATCCGAAGGAAATTCCAACAAATACATACCTTACACATCATACCTGAAAGAGTCGATTAACCGAGATTAACTTTTTCTTTAACTTTGACTTTGCGAAATCTGAATGATCTTTAGAATAACTTGACATATTTTCCAAACTATATTCACTTTCCAAACTATTCTCAACTCTGACCACATTAATTGTTATTCCTCCACAGAACTCTTAAGTCTTTCACTTGTGAGCTCATTCAATATAAATCTCGTAAAATTTCGTTATAAGACACCACATTAGGAAGGGGGTGAGGTCATAAAGCCTCTAACTCGACTCTCATATATACACACATGTGACTTAACATTCATCATCATCATAATATCATCACAGTTTTATAATTCACTTTAGGCAAATTAACATAAATATTTATTACACGAACTTTCTAAGTATATTATTCAAACAAGTGCACTTGTACATACATTCTCTAACTTTTGAGTAAATTTACTTATCGTATTCACTTAATCTAACAAGTTAGGTACATAACATCATATGAATGACAAACAAACATGGATGATTTTATCACAATATAAACTTTCATTTTTTTTCATAAAATTACCATAATCCATCGAAACACAACGTACAACTGGATCAATGACATTTTACCCATATTTCTCAACTTATGGTTATTTCTTTTTGTACATCATCATATACATATCATGAACTCTTATTCATACCTTTCCAAGTTTCGACTCATCACAAACACATTTTCAAATTTCTTAGTATAACTTTCAGCGTTTTCAAAAGTAGCTCGGTTGGAAAGCATCTCTGTCTCAACAAAACAATTTCATCAGAGTCGGGAGATATCACACTATCACAGGTTATATATGGCATGTATAGCTAGACTTTCACACATGCTAGGTTAGTCAGAGAATCAACTAAACCATAGTTCTGATGCCACTAAATGTAACACCCCTTACCCGTATCTGACGCCAAAATAGGGTACGAGGTATTACCGAACTTAAACACATGCAAACATACACTTTCGGGTTATAAATTTGCGTTCAAATTTAAAACTTTTTGCTTTCAATCACAATGTCCCTATTTTAAGCCTACGAGGCTCAAAACATACATTGGAAGTGGTTCGGGACTAAACTGAGAACTTTAAAAAATTAACAACACTTAGAAAATTTTTCACTAAACAGGGGTCACACGTCTATGTGGCTTGGAACACGCCCGTGTGGGCAGGTCGTGTGGTCACACACTCCCGTGTCCCTAACCTATATAGCTTTCTATTTGTCACCCAAGAACAAATTAAAGTCACACGGCCAAGACACACGCTCGTGTGCTTGGGCTGTGTGCTCGATACTGAGCATTCTGTTTTGTAACAATTTAGGTGCAGGGGGCACACGGCCGGATTTCACACCCATGGGATTGATCGTGTGTCAGACAAGGCTTAGACACATGCTCGTGCTACCCATGTAGACAAAAACAAGGCTATCTACCAAGCCATTTGGCCATCCTGACTTGCACATATCTACACAACATCACATGACACAAAATCAAACATGTAAAATCAACCAAAACATTTACAATTATGAACGTCACATACCAATACCATATCAACATTTATCACACACACAACATTTATCATGCCATAAATCATTCATGTCAATTTCACCTTCATTAGGCCTCATTTAACTACTCTCTAGTTACCTTATTGTACACACAAGTTTATCATCTCATCAATAGACCATATTACCAAACATTTCACATTTATGTCATAAATTACATTTCCAAAAAATTCACATTCACCAAGCATACCATGATCATATCACTAAAGGCATTGACATATATATATGAATATATTTATAACCAACATTAGCCAACTCCTAAGACTATATACAAAATGAACCATGAATCTTTACAAACCAATATATATGACCAAAAGACCGAGTCCCTATACATGCCATAAACTCAAAATACTTGAATTCATCAATACCCAAAATGATAGCTTGATAGTGTGATAGGATCTCTAGCAATCTCCAATCTGAGCTAGCCTGACGACACTATAAAACATGGGAAAGGAAAGGGGTAAGCTATATAGCTTAGTAAGTCCGTACGAAAATAAAAAGAAACTCTTATTAATCTTTTATTAAGTCCAGCAATTTAAACACAAGATAGTCCAAATTGCTATGAATTTCACAGTTACAACTTATTCAGTCATATTATTTGCTTTATAAATTCACAAGCATAATTTAACATGTCTTGACATTAGGTTAACAACCATAATCTCTCCATTACAACAGATTGCCACAATGAACCAATCATTTCAAGCCTCATAATAAACATACACATTAATTACGAGTATTCACATTTCAAGCATATATTTTAACATCTTTCAACTGTTTAAAGCACATATCTTCAAACACTTCCATAGTTATTTTAATAGGCAATTATGCCAATCTTTCCTTTTCTCGTATTTGGTAAATCACAATTTGTGTGAAACAAACATGCTAGATCATAACTCAATTTGGCCTGAAAGCCAATTACACTACCGCCAACTGAATTTACCATATATTTTGTACATCACAAGTATAGATTAATAATCACAAGGCTTTCACAAAAAGATTCTCATGGAAACAATGAACCCACAATATCATGAAGTCAATGCTTATAAACATTATGTACATACCTGTACAAATTGATAATACTTACATTCTCTTTCTTTTCTTTGACATACCCATTAAATTACCCATTGAACCACTTGGAATAGTAAAGGATACTCAGGAATCTAGTACTCACAGTACCGTACCAATGCCATATCCCAGATATGGTCTTACATGTAATCTCGTATCGATGCCAATAGCCCAGCCATGGTCTTACATGAAGTCTCATATCGATGCCATATCCCAAATATGGTCTTACACGTAATCTTAATAACCCTAATGTCTTGACATTTGCATCCTATCTATTCCTAAGGTTCAACTGAGATTTTCCCTGTATCGAATCTTTGTCGGTCATTTCCATAGTATCGTACTTAATAGCATTCACATTTCATTCTAGTAATATAGCATTTACCACAATCATATCAATTAAGCATTTATACATATATAAATTAATGCTTATTAAACGCACGAACTTATCTCGGTATAAAAATGACGAAAAGGACCTAATCGTCAAATATTGTTCTTCCCCCATTTTAGTTTTGAATCTCGTTTTTCTTGATTTAGAATATCACATTTAACTTATTTAATCATTATGCTATTCAAATCAGCCCAAAATCACATTATGGAAAAATTTACATTTTTTGCGCCTAAAGTTTCACATTTTTACAATTTAGTCCTTAGGCTCGTAAAATGAAATGCACTCAATTTCTTCAATAGCCATGCCTAGCCGAACCTTATACATGCTTATAGTAGCCCATATTTTTCTTTAATTCTCATTTTAACACCTATTTTTCAACTTTTTACAAATAAGCCCGTTTTAAGCATTTTCACCGAAAATCACTTAGCAAAAGTCGTTTATCAAACAACTAACATGCATTTTCTACCATTAAACATCAAAATACACAAATATCCATCATGTGTAAAATTTTAGACTTCTATGATGTCTTAAGTTAGTGGTAGAAATAGATAGATCATGTTACAAGGATTTCAAAAACATAAAAATCATTAAAAACGAGGCTAGAACGGACTTACAATCGAGCTTGGAAGCTTGAAAAACCTTAGCCATGGTTTCTCCTTGTAAAATTTGGCCATGGGAGGAATATGGACAAAAATTGGCTTTTAATTTGGCTTTTAAATTCATTTAATTATCGAATTACTAAAACGCCCTTAATGAAAAACTTTAGAAACATACCTAACCATGTCCATTTTTGTCGAACAACTTAACCAATGGTCTAAGTACCATTTAAGGACCTCCAATTTAAAATTTTATAGCAATTAGACACCTCTAGCATGTTGAACTCAAATTTTGCACTTTTTACAATTTAGTCCTTTTGACTAAATTGAGTGCCCAAACGTGAACATTTTTGAACGAAATTTTCACGAAATCATTCCATAGAATTATAGACCATAAAAATATAAGAAAAATAAACTTTTCTACATCAAATTTGTGGTCCCGAAACCACTGTTCCAACTAGACCCAAAATCGGGCTGTTACATATTCTGAAAGTTTCGGTAATACACCATAACCCTGTTCCAGCGATGGATACGGGTTAAGGAGTGTTACACAACACATTTTGAAGCTTGAGTTTTTTTCCAGAAGTCATCTTCAAGTTCACAGTACCCTTCCCCTTGATCTTGAAAGTCTGTGGCATTGCCTATATAGAGCTCCTCCCTTTTGTCTCAAGGCACTACCTTAGAAAAAGAGTCTTTATCATAGCAGATATGATGTGTGGCACCAGTATCAAGCCACCATTCTCTTGGATTTGATTCAACCATGTTTACTGCAGAAATCACAGCACATAAGTCCATACCAGACATTTCCTTGGAAATTTCTTCAATAACATTGACCTCGTTTGCTCTAACTCTCTTTAAAGCCTACAGTCATATGACTTGTGCCCCATTTTGCAAATGAAGTATTTCCCTTGAAATTTTTACTTCTTGGAAATGCCACTTTTTGGTCCTAGTGTAGACCTATTTTGAGGTTGTTTTCCCTTCTTGACTTCTACCTCTTTGCCTTAGCACCATTGACATTTACTACTTTGTTGAGTTTTTTACCAGTACCTCTATTGTCTTCTTCAATCCAAAGTCTTGCAATTAGGTCTTCCACTGACATTTCTTTTCTTTAGTACTTTAGGTAGTTCTTGAAGTTATTCTAAGTAGGGGGTAGCTTCTTAATAATGGCTGCCACCTGGAAGGATTCACTTATGACCATCCCTTCAGCAAGAATTCTGTGAAAGTTCAGTTAAAGTTCCTGCACTTGATTCACAACTAGTTTAGAATCAACCACTACAAAATTCAAGAATTTGACAACTAAAAAGTTTTAGCTCCAGCATCTTTAGTTTTGCATTTATGATCCAATGGCGTCTATAATTCCTTAACCGTCTTCTTGACACTGTATACTTCGTACAGTGCATCCGAAAACCCATTCAAGATGTAATTTTAGTATAGGAAATCAGAATGCTTTCAAGCTTCAATAGTTATGAAGGCGGTAACATCATCTACCTTACCCTCTTTAACATTAGGAAGGTCATCCTTAAAAAATTTGGCCAAGTTCAACATGGTCAAATAGAATAACATCTTCTGTTATCGTATCTTGAAATTCTATCCAGAGAATTTCGCAGGCTTCTCGTTGTAGGTTACAACCACCAGCAACATTGAAATTTGATTTGAAGCCTGAGTTGGAATGAGCACTCCATATCGTGAATTGGGTTAATTGGTGGGAGTTTCCATTTTTTGTTAAGATTTCAGAAACAGAACTAGAATTACTAATAATAATAAACAGAAAATTTAATTTCCAGTTTATACTACCCTTCAATTCTATTAAACGACAAAATTTAGTTAGGAACTAAAAATTCTGAAATACAATCAATAACCAATTTCTAGTAACAGAATTGTTATTCTCCAATGATTATTGTTAACAAGAAAAAATCGAATAAATTCTGTTGAACGACAGGATTAGAATCAGGAAACAAAATTGTTCAAGTGATTTCTGTTTCAAAACAGAAAATTGAACAAATTTTGTTGAACTGCAGGTATAAAACCTTAAAATAGAATTGTTCAATTGGTTTCTGTTTACAAATAGAATAAAAATTTACCTCGGTGTCCTGTTCGTATCGGATTAGAAAGTGGAAGAGAATCGATTTTAAGATTGTTGGAAATGCGTTAGTGAAATAAAAAGTAACGTAAAATATTAATTTAAATCACAAGGTCGAACCAGAATAATGTAGATATATAAATAAAAAACCTGAAAAATTGAAATTGGAAATAAAACTGGATCGAAATTTTATACTCGTAGGTAAGTAGAAATCCGAGTAGTAGTTGAGGCCTGTTTTCACAGTTTCCTTATGACAGATTCGACCGCTCCTTTGGTGCTGGAGAAACGTTAGTCGATTATCTCCTAGGATATAAAAAATGAGATGAGCATGGTAGTAGCACGACTGTAGTGATCAATGAACAGTGGCCTAGCTTTCTTCTATCATTGAAAACAAGCTTGGAATATGCAGGAAAAAGATCTCAAAGTTTTTTTCCAAGAAAAATAGAGGAAAATTCAATGTGTTTTTCTCCTCCAGATTATTCCTATTTAAACAAAATATTCAAATTTGGATTTTTTTTGAGTAGTGGAGAGTCCGTGAATTAAGAAGATACTAAAAACCCAAATTAACGTTTGAATTAAAGGAGCCAATAAACTAAATTTAATATTTGTCCTTTTAATTGCAAACAAAATTTGAAGAGATAAGCTCTGCTGAGGAAAAATAAAATTACATATTAGGCTACAATATTCACAGGCTTAGAAGGGCTCGACCTGTCCAGACATTTTGTGTTGCCCATGTTGTATGGGTTTGGATTTCCATTTTCCTCAACATAATTCACAAGTTTCTTACTTTTAGCATTAATTTCTCATTCATCACTCAATCATTTTGAGTATATTATATATTATTGTAAAGGTCTCACGGGGTAGAATATAAAACCACAATTTTATGATTCAAATCTCCATTTTTATCAATCGAGAGTATGTCTTAAAGATTCCAAAAAATCTATTTTTCCCAATAGAAAATATATATACATGCCATATCGCACTTAGAATCAAAATAGGACAACTACCCCTATTCACCTTTGTAACACCTTTAAACTTGATTCGATTGCCAGGTCCGAGCTACAGAGTGTCACATTCATTACCGGATCAACTGTGATCAATTGGCAATTTAATTATACAATTTATATGATAATTATTTGACAATAAACATTCCGTAGTCATACTAAAGAAAATTGATATTTTTTTTTATAAAAGGACCTAATAACATACAATAAATCCAATATATATAGTTTTCTACTTGAATATAAGGTATAACATTTAATTAAAACATCATCCAGCTACCCCAAAACTTAATCTATTAGCTACATGCCAACCATAAGTAACGTTTGAAATAACCAACATTTCTAAGACCAGGACTGCGGATTGGATGCTAAGGTCTATGCATGAAAACCTTGCATTAAATGTAACCTGTGCATGAGAAAAACAATCCATATGTTGGGTAAAGAATTCATTAGTATTTTTTATAATTTAAAAAGATAATATTAGCATTAACAATTCTAATCTAAGTAAATATGTATGTTTTTATGCACATATCTACCATTTACTTCTAACTTGAAGTTCCCAAGCTTAACAATCTCGATATAAACATGTTAGGTAAACAAAACTTGTAACACCCCTTGCCTAATTCGGTCACTGGACCTGAGCTATAGGATACTTCAATGGTTCAACTTGTATCTACACATCATACCAAGTTAGTTCACATATAAAAACTTTAGTGAATTAGTTTGCAAACACTTGACAAAGCCAGTTCTCAAATACATGAAAAAAAAATTAGTTAGCGCATTACTACTTACAGAATCAATTCACACTTACGTTACAGTGACAGTGACAGTTCATGCCTTGACACAATTTGCACATTTGCACAGTCTACACATTAAGTCAATTCGCATATAAACCCAGTTCATGTAACACCCTCAAGGTACATACAATATAGAAACAATTTATTCCATCATTGATTCATGGTATAAATTCATGTATAAATTAATATTCAATTAAAACTAGGCTTTAAACGAGCTTATGAGGGCTCTGGAGTTATCACGCGCTTGCAGGAGGGCCAAACTAAAAACTTTTAAAAATTTAGGTGTAGGTATCGATACGAAGGCCAGATATCGATACCAAATTGACATTTCGTCATTTATAAAATAGTTTATTTGGTAAAGTATCAAGACCTCAAACCATCCAATTTTAATTAATTAACCATCCAATTCTTGAATTCATTCATGCTCAGTCATGTAGTTTATAAACCAACACATTTATACCATACCATGATAATAAACATGTGCATATTAAACATTTGCCAAGTACATTATAGGCTCAATATCAACTATGTTCCCAACCAAACAAAGCATAATAAGGTAATATGGCATCTCCTAAGTATATTTCACATATAACCAAGTTCAAGCGATTATGAATCTACCAAATTTTACCATTCAAATGATACATATGCCATTTAACACGCTACCATCACATACACATCTTCATATATCCTTTACCATTTCAAAAGTAAACTGTAACGCCCCCACGCCCGAAACCGTCGCAAGAGTCGAGCTTGAGGAGTTACCGAACATAATTTATCAAATTAAGAACTTCAAATCTTTTGTTTCTACATTCACAACTTTCTAGCTACTAGCGTCACAGTTACAAGAAAAATCATATCTCGAGTTACGAAACTCAAAATCAAGATCCGTAAATTTTCCCTAAATCCAGACTCATATATCTATTTAATAATTTTTTTCTAAAATTTTTGGTTAGGCCAATTAGTACAGTTTATTAGTTAAAGTCTCCCCTGTTTCAGGGATTGACTGCTCTGACATCTGTGTATTACGAACCAGATATCTCTCTATACAGAATTTAAATGACTATGAGGTTTGTTTCTATTAAAACTAGACTAAATAAGGAATCTGTAAATATAAATAATTACTTCTAATTATTTTTTTACAATTTATTATAAATTTTTAAAGTCAAAATAGAGGATCCAGAAATCACTCTGGCCCTGTTTCACAAGGTTTCAAATATCTCATAAAGTATAATTTATATGCCTGTTTTTTTTATCCATATGAAAATAGACTCATTAAGCTTCAATTTCATAACTTGATCATCATTTAATTCCATTTATACTATTTTAAGTGATTTTTCAAATTCATGTCATTGCTGCAGCAATATTCTGTTTTAAGGCAAATTTCATCTTTTCATGAGTTGTTATGAACTAGATAACCTATTAAACTTCCATGATATCAAACATGATCTAAATTTAACCATCACCATGACTTATCAATATCAAACATTTTCTCAACCAATCATGGCCATATCATAAAATTATTTACACAAAATAAATATATTGCTATACATGCCATACTTAAGTTTTACAAGCCATTTACCCAGATGAAAGTCCTTTGGATAGTGTGATCGAACCTTCGACCGTCCCGATTCTCGAAATGGCTTGTTCAAAACTACAGATAAATAAAGAGGAGGAGTAAGCATAAATGCTTAGTAAGTTCATATGTAAATAACAAGTAACATAACAATACAAATATACCAAACAACTTTAGCTTGGTATCACCAAAACATATATCATATTTCTAAACATCATTCATCATCTTACTACCTTATCGTTGTTGTATCTATTATCAACCCGAGGGTTAAGAACACACCTGTCCAAAGTGTCCATTTCACAACACTTACCAAAACGTCGCTTGCATCTTAAGTGTTCTTTCATTTCACTAGAAATTTCACCCGTTGAACACATCGGAATACAACTCGGATACACGGATAATTTGCACATAAGTGCCTCATATGTAATCAAGAAATCATGTTGTAATAGCCCGATTTTGGGTCTAGTCGGAACAGTGGTTTCGGGACCACAAACCTGACGAAAAAAAATTATTTTTATTATATTTTTATAGTCTATAAATTTATGAAAATATTTTGTAAAAATTTCATTCGAAAATTTTGACGTTTGAGCACTCAATTTAGTCAAAAGGACTAAATTGTAAAAAGTGCAAAAGTTGAGTTCTTTATATATGAGGTGCCTAATTGTTATGAGTTTTAAATTGAAAGTCCTTATGTGACAATTATTCCTTTAATAAGTTAGTGAATGGATATTTGTTTGGTATTTTGAAATTTGGTTGAAATAAAAGGGTAATTTTGTAAATTAATTAAAATATATTAGACAAATGATAAAGCTATCATTTTTTTTCATTCTTTCTTCTTCAACCGTGGGAAAGAACTGAAAATGGCAGCCATGGATGAGCTCCATTCAGCCAAGCTTCTATGGCTTATATAGGTACGGTTTTTGTCCCGTTTTTAATGATTTTCGTATTTTTGAGATCCCCGAAGCTTAAATTTTCTATTTCTACAAATTGATTGAAGAGAAATTAGAGTTTAAAAATTTACCCATTCATGATATGGTTGTGTTTTGATGATTTATAGTGGATAATGAATGTTTGATGTGTTAAATATGAGTTTTATTCAATGAATTTCGGTAAAAATGTCAAAAGGGTTAAATTGTGAAAGTTACAAATTGGTCATAAGTGTGTGAATTAGTGAAAATTTAGAGTTTCCATAGAAGAGAAAATGTTCAGCATGTCTTAAACCTTATAGAAATTGAATAAAATTAATTTACGAGCATTGGGGCAAAAGTGCAAATATGCAAAAGTTTAGGGTCAAAATGAAAATTTGTAAAATATGATTTTTAGACCCATATGAATATTGTGACTGATTGGTAGGCTAAATGTGATGTTATAGATGATGAAAATTGAGACTTGGACCTAGAACGGAAAGAAATCGATTTATGGATCTAGTATGTCCTTTTCACCTTTGTGGTATCAAGGTAAGTTCATGTGTAAATAATGTAGCATAATTGTTATATTTAAGTTATTGATGTTAAATATATGATATGCTGATTTTTATCATGAAATATATGCTTTGTGGTTATTTTCGAATAAAATGCAAGATATGTGTATTATCTGTTAAATATAAAGTGCTACCGAGTATTGGTTTCGGTATTTTACGGAAGATGGCAAGGATATGTGTTCGAGGAAAATCCCGTTTGAACCTTAGGAATAGATTAGGATACAAGTGACATGTCACTAGGATGGTTGAGCATCCGAACTCGTCGAGTTGAGTCCGAGTTCACTTATGGATGCGAATGTTCGAACTCGTTGAGTTGAGTCCGAGTTCGTGAGATGTAACTAGGCATCCGAGCTTGTTGAGTTGAGTCCGAGTTCACTTATGGATGCGAACGCCCGAGCTCGTTGAGTTGAGTCCGAGTTCACTTATGGGCGGGTTACATGGTAGCTTGGCTACATATGTGGCACTTATGTGCAAACTTTTCATGTATCCGAATTATATTCCAATGTGTTCAACGGGTAAAATTCTACTCAAATGGAGGAATACTCGAGATGAAAGGGACGTATTGGTAAATGTTGTAAAATGAATACTTTGAACAGGTATGTACTTAACCCTCAGGTTGAAAACTCGACATAACAACAATATGGTAAGATGGTAAATGAAAATGTGATATGAATGTCTCGGTGATGATTATACAAACGATGTTGTATTAATTTTGTGAACAATGATCATGGATGAGTAATTTAGCCTTGACAGATTTGAGTTACTGCAGTAGTGTAACTTTAAAAATACACTAAAAATAGTGGAAAATGAGTTAGAGGCAGAATAAAATATGGAATTAAAGCTTAATGAGTCTATTTTCACATGAAAGAAACAGGGGAAGAAAAAGAATTCCATATTGTGTGATATTTGAATTCTTGTGAAATAGGGTCTGAATGAATTCGAGATCCCCTGTTCTGACTTTAGAAATTCACCAAAAATTGTAAAAAAATTATTAAGAGTCATACCTTATATGAATGGATTCCTTATTGAGTCTATTTTTAGGGGAAATAAACTACATGGTCGTTGGAATTTTGTACAGGGAGAAATTCTGTTTGTAGTGCACAGGGGTCAGAGTGGTCATACCCTGAAATAGGGGATACTTTAACTAATAAACTGTACTATTTGGCTCAACCAAAAATTCTGGAAATTTTATGGAAGAAAGGAAAATAAGTCTAGTTTGAGGGAAAATTAACGGAACTTAATTCGGAGTTTCGTAGCTCCAGATATAAATAATTTAGTGACCGTTGCTCAGAAAGACAGCTTGTAGTGAACTTGAACATATGTTGTAAACATTGATAAAACAAGTTAATGAGTTGCTAATTGTTTTCATATGAACTTACTAAGCGAAAGCTTACCCCCCTTCTTTCCCATGTTTTCTAGAGTTTCCAGGTTAGCTCGGGTTGGAGGCCGTCGAGATATTATCACCCTATCGAGTTAACGTTATCGAGTAAGTAAACTCAAGTGATTCGAGTCTATGGCATGTATAGGGTTTTAATGTGAGTATGTAATATTATGATTTAGCCAAAGGCATTGGCTTGTTATTAAGGTAGTATTAGTCATGTAAATTGGCCTATGTCAGCTAATGACATTATGGGCCCATATGATTATTCTTATGCATGTATGTTATTATCTCTTGTGATGTGGCTTACAACATGTATGCCTAGAGATTGAATTGAGATTCATTGATGAGCTAGTAACTAATGCAGGATTAAGTGATTGGTAAATAGTTAATAATGCTTCATGAATGGTTTGTGATGTAATGATAGTTATGTCTAGTATGTGGTAATGATATGGGCAAATTCTATAATATTTATTACATAAGAAAATAACTCGAGCATAACATGTTTGTAGATGTTTAAGAGCTCATTTATGCCACGTTGTATGTTATTGGATAAGTATGTATCTATGCATGTGGTGTGAGAGTGACAAAAGGCTTGATAATTAGACTATTTCGCCACACGGCTGAGCACATGGGCGTGTGAAGCCTTAACGCAAGAGATTTTTCTAAGTTTTCATGAGTTCTCGATTGGGTTCCGAACCACTTGAATGCATGTATTAGGCCTCGAAGCTCGCATAAGGGACAAATTGCATGTGTTTTTAATTATTTGAGATTTCATGGCCCTGTTTAGTATGGAAGTGTTAGTAAAAGTCAGGTAGCACCTCGAACCCCGTCCCAGCATCGGATGCGGGCGAGGGGTGTTACACATGTAACCCGCCCCTAAGTGAACTCGGACTCAACTCAACGAGCTCGGGCGTTCGCATCCATAAGTGAACTCGGACTCAACTCAACGAGTTCGGATGCCTAGTTACATTTCACGAACTCGGACTCAACTCAATGAGTTCAGACATTCGCATCCATAAGTGAACTCGGACTCAACTCAACGAGTTCGGATGCTCAACCATCCTAGTGACATGTCACTTGTATCCTAATCTATTCCTAAGGTTCAAACGGGCTTTTTTCCTCGATCTCACATTGCCGTCTTCCATGGAATATCGGAACCGATACTCGGTAACAATTCATATTTATCAAGTAGTAAACATAATTTGCATATTACTCAATATTAACCACAAAGCATAATATTTCACGATAAAAAAAAATCAGCATATCATATAATTAACATCAATAACTTAAAAATAACAATTATGCTACATTATTTACACATGAACTTACCTCGTATGCGAAAATGGCTACTTTTACCATTTCGTCCACAACTTGGTATTTTTCCATTTTAGCCCAAATTTCAGTTTTCCTTGCTCTATCATTTAAAATATAGTCTAATTAGGACTCACATTATTCAAATTGACCCAAAATCATATTTTGGAAAAATTACAGTTTTGCCCTTAAACTTTTGCATATTTACACTTTTGCCCCAAAGCTCGTAAATTAAACTTCAGCCTATTTTTTTATGTTTTATGACATGCTGATCATTTTTCCCTTCTATGGAAACATCAAATTCTCACTCTAACATGTACTTATGACTTTTAGATATTTTTACCGATTAAGCCCTTTTGCTAGTTTTCGCTTAAAACCGAGTAGCACAAGTTGTCTAACATAATTTAAAACCTCATATTCTATCATAAAACACCAAAATACACAAATTTCACCTATGGGTATTTTTCCAAATATGAACCCTAGGTTGAATTATTGCTAGCATAAGCTTAATCGAGCTACCGGGACTCCAAAAACGTAAAAATCATTAAAAACGAGGCTAGAACGGACTTACAATCGAGCTTGGAAGCTTGAAAAACCCTAGCCATGGTTTCTCCTTGCTATATTCGGCCATGGGGTTGAAGATGAGCAAAATTGGCTTTTAATTTTGTATTTTAATTCATTTTACCCCTAAATGACCAAAATGCCTTTACTACTAAACTTTCCAAAAATTCCATCCATGTCCAATTTTTGTCCATAGACTTAGAAATTGGTAAAATTTCTATTTAAGACCTCCTAATTAATATTTCAAAACAATTTCATACTAGAAACTTCTAGAATGCAAGTTTTGCAAATTATTCGATTTAGTCCCTAATTTCAATTTAAGCACTTTATGCATAAAATTTCTTTACGAAATTTTCACACAATCATGCAATCATATCATAGACCTCAAAATAATCATAAAATAATTATTTCTATCTCGGATTTTGTGGTCACGAAACCACTATTCCGACTAGGCCCAAAATTAGGATATTACATAAACATTCATAAAGGTTCAAATTGAAACTATCATCCCAAAATAAACATATATATATATATATATATATATATATATATATATATATTAGTCCTACATACATACCATTTTTGACCTACAATATTCTCATTTTTATAATCGTTCAACTTACCCAACTCAATAGGGCACCAATTATTTATACCAAATTTCCATTCAAAACTTATATAATTCTAGCATGTCATCTACTAATATTAAACACATAATAAATTTAAGCCAACATCCATGTACCTATTCGTACTTGTCATACAATTCATAATTTATGATTTAGTCCCTTATAAGCCAATATCATCAAAGTTATAATTAATCTAACCAATACACATTAGATATAATCAAACATATCATAAAATTTACATAGTAAGTTCCATATGAACTTACCTAGAAATTCAAAAAACGATCAATTCTTTAAGGACTAATCAACAAATTTGCCTTTTTCCTCGATTTTTGATTTGGTCCAATTCCTGTTCTATACAATTATTCAGTTCAATTAATCAATTTCAACCCTCATATTTCATCCTATTATAAACATGTATCAGCTCAATTTCATTTTTCAAATGCTCCCTATAATTTTACATTTTATTCAATTTAGTCCTAAACTGATATAGTTATAACTTTCAAATTTGAGCATCAATTTCGAAACCGTTCTCAATTTCATCCTTCTATAGCCCACTACTATCTATAATTACAAAAATTTCATACCAATTTTGAAATATTTACACTTTAGTCCTTATGTTCAAAACTAACAACTTTCACATTACAAACTAGTCCTTTTTCATATATAGGCTTTAAATCTAACCATTTAACACCAAAAGCTTCAAGATTCAACAATGGAAATATTTATAAACTTTAATAGTTTTAAAAATTAACATACAGGTTAGCTAAATCTGTAACATCCTATACCCGACTCGATTTAATGAATTTGAATGCAAGATGTCACAATACTTACATAAAACAAATTTTACAATCTGTGGAAATCATATTCAATGTACCTCTTATTTATTTAAAATTACTTCTAAGTCAAAAGGTTTAAATGAAACATGTATCGTTTGTCACAAACTCTCGAAGGTAGTATAAAGCCTTACAACATAAATGTTTGATTAAACAGACACATTCGTAGCGTGTATTACTATTTTCCATTTGAAAACATGTTTTTAAAAGTGTCCCTCTATATGCATAACATTACCCTCAATCTACCACCATGGCGCATCCCTGGCTTGGTCCATCTCGACTCACTAGTTTGATTCTCAGAACCTACATACCAAAAGACACATATAAGTTCAAAAGAACTTCTTATGCTTCATTTATTAATACCTTTAAGTAGTGTTGTAGAATTTCTCAACTCAAGGGTTTTGGATTTCCTTTCATACCTTAGCAGATACTTTTTTTATTCCTAACTGGCGAATAACCATGCTCCAATTTCTACACTTAACCGTCTTATACATATTTCATCCAACTAGCGGATTTCAAACTTCACAGCATATTTCGAATCCCATTAGATAATTTCTTTGCAAGTAGTAATTGGTTATGCTTCCCCGAACAAAACTCAACGGATACTACTTTTGACGGATTCTTTTAGAGTACCTAATGATTATCAGCACACCAGCTACATCGTATCTTCAAATCAGTCCAGACAAATATACTTGCTTAGAAGAATACAAAGTTGAAATTCAAGCAAAGGTGACTCCAATACAAGACCTATGAAATTCCAAGTTTGACCACCAATATTCCTAATACACAAAGTTCCTTGACATGGAAGATCACTATGGCGGAATAATTAAATGGGTTTACTGCCATGAACTATTTCAAATAATGCCTAATAGACATGCCCAGGTCTTGCCACAAGGGTGGAATATCAACTTATTGTTTAGGCGGTACAAATTCACAATACCAGCATTCTAGAAAATGTGCCACAAGTATTCCCCAGATTACTCTGCCACTGAAGCTTTATATAATATTCACCAGAAAGGCTTTATAAGGAGTTCACCACAAATGCTTTACAGAATATTTACCACAAAGGCTTTACAGAGTATTCGCCACAAAGGCTTTATAGAATATTCACTACAAAGGCTTGGTTTGCTTTTCCATCAATGCACCACACCAATTGTCATGTTCGATGATATGGATTTGCCTAAACTCAGCATAACCTGATGTTTGTCCATCATCGCCCCTTGGACATGTAAAAACCTTAGTAGGCAAAATGCGGCTCAACTGCCATTTCCAGAATATTCCATGGCGATGGTCTTTCTACATAATTACCTCACTAACCTTTGTGTTTACTATCCCAACGAAAAACATACTCGCCATAATGGCTTTTGTGTTTACTGTACTAATGAACATCATCAAAGTACCACCGCAGGGTTCATTATTGTATCACATAATTTTCCAACACCCCGAACCCTCTTAATGCCAACATAGATTATCATGCATCACTCAAATGACATAATGGATACATCTACATAGATTTCGCTCATACTTTTAACAGAGCCATACTTCTTAACATATAACTTCCCATGCATACTTACTGCACATTGTCATATTCATACACTGCATCATACACTTCAGAGCAAACATACGGATGCTTTATAGAGAACACACAACCATGCATACACACAACAACTTCTCAAGAAGATATGCGTATTCGCCATACAATGAATCATTATAATAGTGTGCAAAAGTCGGGTTTAGGGACTCACTAGAGACCTACCTTAACCTTGGCTTGAGGCTTTTTTTTCAAATATTTGTCCTAAGCCAACTAAAGAAACTGCTTAAAAGATCATAAGATTTCTATTAGAATCCCCATTATAGACATTTTACTAACATTTCAACTACATAAGACCCTCAAGCAGGGTTTTCTTGTAACACCCTTTTCTTCTATAATCATAACATGCAAAGCTGTAAGACTTATTAGAAGATTGAATCATCTACTCATTAAACGAGATCTTAGTTTGATCTTAACGAAGAAGAAGAAGAGAATTTTGAGGTTAGAAAGGAGAACCTAGACATTAAGTAGATAGAAACACCATTGAAATCTCTTCTTCCCATAAATATACTCCCGAACCCCCTAATTTCCCTTACAAATCCAGGGTAGGTAAAAGCAAATCTTGTGAAGGTCTAACTTATTGCTGACTAGTCATGAGGAGGGTCAAATTAATCTAATTGACTTCTGATGAGAAGTGGCCAACCGTGATGCTGTGATGATTTGTTTAGTTTTCTTGTTTTAGTGTTCAAGCAACTTTTCATACATGTTGCTGCTTTGCTCTTTACTCTGATCTCTGCTTCTAATGCTGCAAAATCCCAACAACTCCCAATTAAACCGATACAGATCTACTTGAATAGTATTCATGCAAATTAGGAGTATCATATCTTGGCGGTGACCCACGTATGGCGTGGTTTTAAGGCCAATTAAGTCCCATACCATTTTCTCATACACTTGATAGGTTCTTAGTAATCAATCAAAACTCTAGAGTGTACACTTTCTTCACTTGAAGTTATTCTACAATTTAATCCTTAGATACCTCCAATAGGTGGGTTTTTCGTTAGTATGCACCAATACTCTTACTCGTCATTAGGCCAACAGGGTGGCAGATTATGTTACACAGTGCGCCAAATAGTTTACATACATACTTTACTCATCTTTTTAGATTCACTGATGTTGGGGGTGTGAAAAAATCAAGCTCTCGAGATCTCAAAAATATAGAAATTACGAGAAAAGAACTAAAGTGAACTAACCAATTGAAGATGTAAAGCTAGAAACCCTTAGGCCAAAAGCTTGGTTTTTTTGGCTGTGGAAAATGGTGGGATGAGGAAGATGATGTTTAATCTCTTTTTTTCCACTTAATTTGTTTTCATTTATAAATTATACACTATAATTTGTTTATTATAAATTATAAAATTATTATATATATAACCAAACCACCTATCATAATAATAAAGAGGTTAAATTGCCATTTCACACCTTGTTGTAAGTATTAAATAAGCCTTTTAACAAATAAAAATCTATAGTAATTAACTTTGACCGCTTTTATAATTTAGTCCTTGTACCTTAATTTGTCACCAATTTGACAAAATTATCTATAAAAAATTTAATATAATATTATAATCGGCTCGTAAATATTAATTAACAATATTTATGGGCTTGATCATTTGAGAGTAGGGTTTCAAAATCGCCGTTTTCAACACCACTAACTTTTGGGTCATTACAACCCTTAACTCCCTATAACATAGGAAAACTATTCCTATTCTCCTTCAACTTCCTATAATATATAAAACTACTCCTAAAATAAATTATTTCATATACTAATCTTTCTGTAATACCCCCATCAAGTTGAAGCAGGTAAATTATAAATACTCAACTTGCTAAGAAAATAATCAAATTGTTTCTTTCCCAAAGCCTTTGTAAATAAATTTGCTAGTTGATCTGTAGCAGAGACATATGATAGAGAAATAAGACCCTCCTAAATTGCATCCTGAATAAAATGACAATCCACCTCAATATGCTTCGTATGTTCGTGACTAATATGATTATAAGCAATATGCAGAGCAAACTAACTATCACAAAACAAATGAATAAATTTAGGGTGAAAAAAAATACATGCCATATCACAGTTAGAATCGAAATAAGAAAACTACTCCTATTCACCCTGAACTTCCTATAATATAGGAAAGCTACTTGTAACACTATATAACCAGCCTGGTCTGTGACACCCCTAATCTGACCCTAGTCGAAAAGTGGTTTCGGGACCACGAAACCGAGTTTTATTAATAATTGAAAGTTATATTCTATGTTCATGAGGTGAGTAAATGCATGTGTAAAAAAATTTCAAGCATTAATTTTGCCATTTGTATGTGAAATTTTGAAACGGGACTTATGTGAAACATTGGTAAAATAGGTTAGGTAAATATATAAAGTGATCTAATAGAGCATGTATTCAAAAATGTGGACTTGCATGTCAATTAGGCCATTTTTGAATGTAAATGGCCGGCCAACACATGCATGTAACAATGTGTTCTCTTGTCTCCATTTTTAATTGGTGGGAATTATGTATAATAAAGACATAAATAAACATTTTATTATAAAATGATTTTTATATATTGAAATAATAAATTTATATTAGTAGTGGTGATAAAAACAAAGTTCCATCATCTTTTTTTTCATCTTGCCGAAAAACCATAAGGAAAGGAAAAAGAAAAATGGAAGAAAGAACACCTAAGGCATTCGGCCATCTTGTGTTGGGAATTAAGGTATGATTTCATATGTTTTTCTTTGGATTTTGAGAAATTTAAATTGGTTCTAAAGCTCCTAAAATGACCCATGTATGTGATTTTGTGTTTGTGATGCATGAAGCATTTGATCATGAGCTCAATGGGTTACATTGTGTATGTTTTGATAATTTGTAAGGAGAAACGTTTCTAATTGAGTATAAACAAACTAAATTACTATATGTGGCTCAAATGAGCTTGAGTAGTCGGCTAATGAACTTAGTTGAGTTATAATACTTGCTTAATAATGAAAAGAACATGAGCTTAATGCTCAAATAGCATTCGGCTTTGGACTAAGTTAAATTAGTTAGGAAATGAGTTCCAAGATAGTGAATTATGTGTTAAAAGAGGGATTTAGGTTGTATATACATGTTTAGATTGAAAATAAGAGGCTATGTTAGCTAATTAAGGGATTCGGCCATAGTATTATAGTGAATAATAATTTGAACAAGGGTTTTAATTGTATGATAGGTTTTCGGATATGGTTGATTGGATAATAAATTGGTGTGGATGTTTTGAATGAGATATGTACAATTATAAGTTAAATTTAAGGTTTGTTAAATTTGTCCTTATCATTGCCGAATGAATTCAATGGCTAAAGAAAATTGTTAAGTGCTTAGTTAATGTGCATTCGGTCATTTAGGATGAGTATACATTTGATAATGTTTTGATACTTTGACATGGAATTTAATTATTAAATGAGTTATAAGCTTGTTGAATTTTGAGATGTAATTGGGAGTAAATTTGACATGAGCATATTTTGTTAATGACATATTGATAAATGTTGAGTTACGATACCATGATATTAAGCTTAAAGGCATTCGATCATGAGATGGATTAAGGTGAACTAAATGATATTCGCAATGGTACTTTTTACATGAGGAATTTGTTAATTGTATTAAATAAGGTTGAGGTAATTGCGAATGTGTTTATAATTAAGTAAGGTTAATAATAGAGCAATGAGTGGCTAGTAGAATCTAGTTAGTCTTCTTGTTATATTCGCCATGAGTTTGTATAATTGGTTTGTAATAGATTCAATTTGTTTATTCAAGCTCAAGAGCTTAGGGAGTCTAATTCGGATAAGAGAAAAAGCTACCTAACCGAATAGTCAATCTGTAATCGTTTGGCAATTTCCGAGGTAAGTTCTTAAGTAATTGAGTTTGATTCCTTTGTAAGTTTTAAGTTTTAAAACGGGATGAGTATGAATTATGTATATACGTTAAGGTCAATGACTTTTCTAAATGACGGCATATATGATATTATGTTTTAAATATGTGAATGAGAACTTAACACAGTAAATTGTATAAATCTGCTAGGGACAGCAGCAGTAGCGTGTTTTGGAAAAATTACCATAAATTGTGGGAGTTGAGTTAAAGGCTGAATAAATTATGTAATTAAAGCTTGATGCGTCTAGTTTCGCATAAAAGAAATCGTGTAAGTAAAGGGGTTGCTGATAATGAGATTTTCAAAGTTGTGTGAGACAGAGTCAGAATGGCTCTGAAATCCCCTGTTCAGTATTTGGAAAATCATTATAAATCGTAAAAAAATGAATATAAGATAAAATTATATGCTTAGACTCCTTAACGAGTCTAGTTTCAAAAAAAATAAACGAAAACATATTTTGAATTCGGTAAAATGAGAAATTAAATTCTTAGTGAAGAGTAGTCAGAGTAGTCAAGCAGTAAAATAGGGGAAACTTTAAGAAAAATCTGGTATTGATTGGCCAAACCAAAAATTATGAAAATTTTTTTCATATAGGGTATACGAGTCTATTTTCATGGAAAATTAACGGCACATAATTTGGAATTTTGTAGCCCCAGTTACAAATAATTTAACGACTGTTGCTCAAGAAAACAGCTTGTAGAGAATTTGTGGTTATGTTGTAAACATGGATAAAACTTGTTTTAGTTGCTCATAAGCTATTGATTAAACCCATACGTGAATTCTAAATTGTGATATTGTAAAATGATATATGAGTGTTAGATGGATCTTTGATATTAAAATTTGTGAAATTGTAAGTTTATAAGTATTCGAATATGAAATGATAGTATGGCATGAAATTGAATTATTCATTGGAAAATGATAGATGTAGATTCAGCCAAGACAAAGTGTATACATGAAAGTATATGTGGTATGTGAAGTATATTTGGATAATTGTGATGTGAATACATGAAAATTTATATTTTGATTTAGGATTTTATGAGATGAATGTGAATGTGTATATATGAGATAAGGCCTAATGGCCAATGTGATGAATGTGAACATGCATATGTGTGATAAGGCCGAATGGCCAATGTGATGAATGTAAACATGCATATGTGTGATAAGGTAGAATGGCTAATGTGATAAACGTGGAAGTGTATATATGTGGCGAAGCCGAATGGCTAATGTGAGATATGTATGTGTAACACCCCGTACCCGAGACCGTCGCCGGAGTCGGACACGAGGGGTTAACGGGCTTAATCCACTTACTAGCACAGTTCATTTTAAAAATTTCCAGACAGCTGGCTAATTGTGTCACTGTCACCTTAAAAATCATATCTTGAGTTCCACAACTCGAAAATCAGTTTCGTGATTTTTCCCTGAAACTAGACTCGTATATGCATCTACAATTTTTTTTCTAGAATTTTTGGTTGGGCCAATTAGTACAGTTTATTAGTTAAAGTCTCCCATGTTACAGGGATTGACTACACTGACCTTTGCGCATTACGACTTGGATATCTCCTTGTACAGGGCTTCAATACTGATGTCGTTTCTTTCTAAAGAAACTAGACTCGAAAAGGAATCTGTACATATATGGCATGACTTCTAATTATCTCTGGTAAATTTATAATGAATTTCTACATTCGGAACAGGGACTCCAGAAACCGTTCTGGCCCTGTCTCACGAAAACTTAAATATCTCTTAACATACAACTCATAGGATCGTTTTGTTTCTTCCATGTGAAAGTAGATTAATCAAGGTTTTATTACATAATTTATTCACTATTTAGTTTCATTTCTACTATTTTTAGTGATTTTTCAATCTCACATCACTGCTGCTGTCAGCATCTGTTACTAAAGCAACTATGCCTATTTCATGATTTGTCCTTGATCTAACTAATAATTCATCATACATATTACAAATTATGATCATGACTAGCCATGCCAAGGGTTAATCATCACCGAGCATCTCCCTACTACACTATTACCAAATCATGAATTTAACACCGAAAATAATCAGCCATGACATATGGCATAACAATTGAGTAGGCCTCGACCAATACTCAACCAAAACCGAATTACCAAGACTTGTAACACCCCGAACCCGAGACCGTTGCCGGTGTCGGACACGAGGGGTAACAAGCCAAAATCACTTATGGCACCGACCAATTTGACATTCCCAGGCAAGCTGGAAAACTGCGTCGCTGTCGCCTTAAAAAGCATATCTCGAGTTTCACAACTCGGAAACTGATTCCGTAAATTTTCCCTGAATTTAGACTCATATATCCATCCATGGATTTATTTCTAGAATTTTTGGTCGGGCCAATTGGTACAGTTTATTAGTTAAAGTCACCCATGTTACAGGGGACGACTACACTGACCTTCGCGCGTTACAACTTGAATACCTCTCTGTACAGGGTTTCAATACTGATGCCGTTTCTTTCTTATGAAACTAGACTCAAAAAGGAATCTGCACATATAAGGAATGACTTCTAATTCATTCTGGATAATTTATGGTAAATTTTCAAAGTCGCGACAGGGGACCCAGAAACCGTTCTGGTCCTGTCTCACGAGAACTTTAATATCTCTTGGTATACTGTTCATATGATCATTTCGTTACTTTCATATGAAAATAGACTTGTCAAGGTTCGATGCATAATTTATTCACTATTTAACACCATTCCTACAAATTTTGGTGATTTTTCACATCCACATCACTGCAGCTGGCAGCATCTGTTTTTAAGGTAGGATTTACCTATATTGTAGTTCCCATGGACCAACTATAGTCTAGTCATACTTAGGTCCACATATGATCATATTTAGCCATTCCAATGGCTGATCATGTGACCAACTCTCTCATTCCAAACCATAATCACATCATGAAACCAAATATAATTACAAACCACATATGGTCAAATTCCATACTCCACTTTTACGAACCATTTTCGCATGGCCGCACACATATACATCACAAAGTACTTAAAACAACCGAGGGTAGTCCTATACATGCCATATCCAAAACTCAACTAAAGGAGTACCAAAAGGGCTTTGATAGTGTGGTTGACTTCAACTTCTATGATCCCGAATCCGATCGCTAACGAGCAAAATCTATAAACAGAGAAACAAAGAAACGAAGTAAGCAATTTATGCTTAGTAAGTTTGAGCCATAATATACACACAACCAAGCATAGCATTCAAGTAGCTAAACAATAATTCATATGCACAATTTCTCAAAGACATGCTTACTTCACAATCCCAACTCTTATATTCATACACTAATAACGGCTTAGTCAAGGTCGATAACTCATTTATCATCGGAGCGAATACGCACATACACTTACTCATAGTGTGCAAAGCACACACGAAACGTACCTTGTTGTTGGGAATTTCACAAGCGTATTAACTGAAAATTTTTACAGCAAGTTCAAAGTTCTCGAATCACATACCTTCGGAGTTTATCCGGATATAGCTACTCGTTCAAACGCCTTCGGGACATAGCCCGGTTATGGTAACCCGCACAAATGCCTTCGGGACTTAACCCGGATATCACAACTCGCACAATTGCCTTCGGGCTTAGCCCGGATATCATAACTCGCACAATTGCCTTCGGGCTTAGCCCGGATGTCACAATTTGCACAATTGCCTTCGGGCTTAGCCCGGATATCACTCGAACATTTATACACATCTTTGTTTCAACTTCATAACACAACTTTTATGCACAATTCACTTAGCAAAAATATCATTTCGGCTCAATGGCCACATACAAAGGCACAATTTCGATTGCTTATTACTTCATTCAATCGAATCAAAATCTAAGTTTCGATACTCGAAAACTTACCTCGGACGTGGTCGAACGATTTCGATGGCTATTCGATGACTTTTCCTTCCCTTATCGGATTTAGCTCCTCTTTGCTCTTGAGCTTAATTTAACAAATAAATTGGTTTTATCATTTGAGCATCGAAGGGAATTCAAGATACCTAGCCAATATATATACTCATTAGGCATCAAAGTCGCATATGTACGAAATCACGAATCGAACTCAACACATTAGTTAATATTCCTCTTAGCGAATTTTCTAAGCCAAGAATAGGCATCAATATGCTTGCCTCTAACCGAATGCATGCACACCAATTTCCCTCATGTGGCCGAATATGCATGTCCATGTTGAGGCCAATTATGCACTTAATACCACACAAAACAACATGCATTTTACTAACTAACGATTACATATTGTAGCTCAATACACATCTCTCATGTACTTCATAACCGAAACATCATCACAAGCAAATATATACCTTGAAATAGTATATATGTCATGCCAATACATCATGTGCAAACATGTATACACATATAGGTGCAAGGCCGAATCTCAAGGGGTTTATACCCATCCAAACACAAAATTTTTTTTTTTTTACCAATCAAGTAACAAGCATAAATCATGCTCATGAATGCACCATGGCCGAATACATCACAACCATACCCTTTCAACTTCGGTCATGGTTAAACAAAGAATTCAATGTCCTACTCAAGAACACTAAAAAGAAATTTCAAGAGTAGTCAATCCATCATTGCATGCATCATCAACAAGCTTCACATTTAGCATGCAATGGCTTTAACACAATATCAACCTTGGCCAAATACCATTTTTCATGGCATAGCAAGGATTTGAACCATGGCTAACATGCACATCAAGTTAGCAACCAAAACAAGCATGAATCTCATGACACAACCTCAACATACCTTAATCTTGATGCAAGTATAGCCAAATCTCCTTCTAGATCTCTTCTAAACCAAAAATGGAGCAAAATCCTCCTTCTTCCTTAGTTTTGGCTCAAAGAAAGGATGAACAAATTTTTTTCTTTCTTCCTTTACAACTCACGGCAATGGGGGAGATACCACACTCACACACATTTTTTTTTCATTCTTTTCTTACCCATGCTTATTTGTTTATTATTTCTCCCTAATGCCCAACAAAACATGTTTCATGACATGTTTAGCCCATATTTCTTTGTCATGGCCGGCCACCACCTATAAAAAGGGGAATTTGACATGCAAGTCCATTGTTTTGCATGCATGCTTTAATTAGTCATCACACATTTCCCCTTCATACTTTCAAAGTTCACTACTAAGTCCTTTCTAGTGAAATTCACCTTTATAACACTAAATCAATCATCAAAAATGTCACACACAAATTAACACATATCATAGGCATCAAAATAAATTTTAAATTATTTTTATGCCTCGGTTTTGTGGTCTCGAAACCACATTCTGACTAGGGTCAATTTTGGGCTGTCACAACTCTCCCCCACTTAAGAAATTTTCGTCCCCGAAAATCTTACCGGTAAATAGGCTTGGGTATCGCTCTTTCATAGCGTTCTCGGTTTCCCAACTAGCTTCTTCTATCCCGTGTTTGAGCCATAACACTTTCACTAGCGGAACCCGCTTGTTTCGCAACTCTTTCACTTTACGTGATAGGATACGAATCGGTTTTTCCTCATAACTCATATTGGCTTGTATTTCAACCTCTGATGGACTAATCACGTGCGATGGATCAGATCTATAGTGTCGAAGCATCGAAACATGAAAGACATCGTGAATCTTTTCGAGTTCAGGGGGCAAAATCAAACGATATGCAACTGGACCGACTCGCTCGGATATCTCATATGGCCCAATGAACCTCGGGCTCAACTTGCCCTTACTACCGAATCGAGTATCTTTTTCCACGGTGAAACCTTGAGAAACACTTTATCCCCCACCTGATGCTCGATGTCTTTTCGTTTCAGATCCGCGTACGACTTCTGACGGTCGGAGGCTATCTTCAGACTTTCACGGATTACTTTCACTTTCTGTTCAGCATCTCTGATCAAATCCACCCCAAAAATTTTGCTTTCACCGAGCTCAGCCCAAAACAATGGTGTACGGCATTTACGACCGTACAAAGCCTCGTAAGGTGCCATCTTAATACTTGATTGAAGACTATTGTTGTAGCGAATTCAATCAAAGGAAAATACCGTTCCATGAACCATCGAACTCGAGGATGCAACATCTCAACATATCCTCAAGTATTTGAATTATCCGCACGAATTGACCATCGGTTTGGGGGTGAAAGGCGGTGCTGAAATGCAACTTGGTACCCAAAGCTTCTTGCAACTTCTTCCAAAATCGCGAGGTAAATCTCGGATCTCTATCCGACACGATGGAAATAGGCACCCGTGTAATCTCACAATCGAGAAACGTACAATTCGGCTAGTTTGACCATTGAAAATCCGTACGTCGAGGGGACAAAGTGAGCCGACTTAGTCAATCTATCTACCACGACCCAAACCGCATCCTTCTTACTCACGACAATGGCGGTCCGGATACAAAGTCCATTGTGACTCGATCCCATTTCCACTCGGGTATCGTGATTGGTGAAGTAATCCCAAGGCACTTGATGTTCCGCTTTCACTTGTTGACATATTAAACATCTCGAAATAAAGTCGAGATGTCTCGTTTCATACCATGCCACCAAAACCGACGTTTCAAATCGTTGTACATCTTCGTACTCCCGGGTGGATTGCCATTCGGCTACAATGGGCTTCGTTCGAATTATCGAAATAAGTTCAATTCTTTAGAACACACAATCGACTTTTGAACCTCAAACAACCGTCATCATCGATTTGAAACTCCGAGTCCTTGTTCGAACACACTCGGCCCGTTTTGCGCCAACTCGTCGTCGACTTTCTCGAGCTTCATGAATTTGATGTATCAATAATGGTTTGGCTTTCAATTCAGCTACTAACACATTGTCGGATCGAGCAGAAAAGTGCACATTCATCGTCAGAAAGCGAATAATGATTTACGACTTAAGGCATCCGCAACCACATTCACCTTTCCGGGTGATAGTCAATGACCACTCATAATCCTTTAACAGCTCGAACCAATGTCTTTGTCGCAGATTTAAGTCTCTTTGAGTCATCAAATATTTGAGACTTTGTGATCCGAATACACATGGCACTTCTCACCAAATAAGTAATGTCGCCATATCTTTAAGGCGAATACGATGGCAGCCAATTCGAGATCATGGGTCGGATAATTTTTCTCATGTGGCTTTAATTGTCTCGACGCATAGGCCACGACTCGACCTTCTTGCATCAATACGCAACCTAACCCAAGTAGGGAGGCATCACTATAGATGACAAACTCTTTGCCAGATTCGGGTTGCACTAGAATTGGGGCTTCAGTCAAATAAGTTTTCAGTTGATCGAAACTTTTCTGACATTTCTCCGTCCATTTGAACTTAACATCCTTTTTGAGTAGCTTCGTCATTGGCGTGGCTATCGTTGAGAAACCTTTTTCAAATCATCGGTAATAACCGGCAAGCCCCAAAAAGCTCCGAACCTCAGTAATATTTCTCGGAGGCTTCCAATTAAGTATGGCTGAAATTTTGTTTGGGTCGACTCGAATACCCGATGTAGATACCACATGACCCAAGAAGCTAACCTCTCTTAACCAGAACTCACACTTGCTGAACTTAGCATATAATTGCTTATCCCGTAAAATTTGCAAAGACTAACCTCGGTGTTCAAGATGTTCGGTCTCATTTCTTGAATAGACCAAGATGTCATCAATGAACACGACTACGAACCGATCCAAATATGGTCTGAAGATCCGGTTCATCAAATCCATAAATACCGCAGGGGCATTAGTAAGCCCAAACGGCATCACTAGGAACTCGTAGTGACCATATCTCGTTCTGAAGGCAGTCTTGGGTACGTTTGAATCTTGAATTCGCAACTGATAATAGCCCGATCTCAAATCTATTTTCGAGAACACTGAGGCTCCCTTTAGTTGATCGAACCAATCGTCGATACGCGGTAACGGATATTTGTTCTTTATCGTCGCTTTATTAAGCTGACGATAGTCGATGCACAGCCTCATGGTTCCATCCTTCTTTTTCACAAACAACACTGGCGCTCCCCAAGGTGAAAAACTCGGACGAGCAAAACCTCTATCCACCAATTCTTGCAACTGCGCTTTCAACTCCTTTAATTCCGTTGGTGCCATACGATACGGAGCTATCAAAATTGGAGTGGTACCAGGTACCAATTCGATGCCAAACTCTATTTCCCGAACAGGTGGTAAACCCAGCAATTCTTCAGGGAAAACATCCGGGTATTCACAAACCACTTGCACAAATTCGGGTTTCTTTTCTGACTCCTTGTCATCGAGCACATACGCAAGGTACGCCGCACCCTTTTCTTACGATTTCGAGCCAACATTGCCGATATTACAGCTGGCAACCCCTTTAAGTCCGTAGACTCAACCCGAATTATCTCGTTATTCGTGTACCTCAGATCAATAGTCTTGCTTTTGCAATTTACAACCGCATCATGCATCGTCAACCAATCCAAACCAAGAATAACGTTGAATTCGTCGAATGGCAAAAGCATCAAGTCCGCCGAAAAACAAGAACCTCAAAATACTAGGGGACTTTTCTTACACGCTTTGTTGATGAGCACGTAATGACCCAATGGGTTTGACACCCGAATTACAAACTCAGTAGACTCAATAGGCAAAGTCTTACTGGATGCTAAGGTTTTGCATATATAAGAATGAGTAAAACCAGGGTCAATCGAAGCAATCACATTAGTATTGAAAAGAGTGAATGTACCGGTAATGACATCCGGTGAGGCAAGATCCTCGTGTGGCAGATGGCATAGGTCCTAGCGGAGCACGAGCCTCGGGTCTTGTTGTAGCATCTCTCGCCTCTCGACCGCCACTAGTATTGCCCGTATTTACGGATGGCCTACTTGACGATGGTAGCACCGGGTTTCCACTCGACTTACGTTTTGTTCAAGCAACCTCGGGCAATCCTTGATAAAGTGGTCGGCCGATCCACACTTATAGCAGAGCGATCACGGAACCTACAGCTCCCGAATGCCATTTGCCACAATGTCGACACTCGCGTTCTCTCGACGATCATTTCCACCATCGGCGATCAAGTGACTCGTGTGGTCACAGGGGTCGATCGCGATTTCGTCTAGAAAGCCGAAGCGCCTCTAGACCGGCTCACATCATCTCGAAATCTCTTCGATGCCTGTTGAAGAGACTTTCCCGAGGACCTTTTTAGAAATTCTCCAGTTCCTACATCAACCTTTTGATTCTCCTTTCTAAGCTCTTCGGCTTTACAAGCTCGCTCAACAAGTACCATGAACTCTCATATTCCAAGAATGCCAACGAACATCCTTATATCCTCATTCAGTCCATCCTCGAAGTGTTTACACATAATAGCTTCGGACGAAACACATTCCCGAGCGTATCTACTGAGTCTAACAAATTTTCGCTCGTAGTCAGTAACGGACATAGAGCCTTGCTTAAAATCAAGAAATTCCTTTCGTTTTTGGTCGATGAATCTCTGACTGATATACTTCTTTCGGAACTCGGTTTGGAAGAACTCCCAAGTTACTTGCTCTCTAGGCACAACCTAAGTCAGAGTACTCCACCAATAGTAGGCGGAATCGCGTAGCAAGGAGATAGTACACTTTAAACATTCATCGGGTGTACAAGATAGCTCATCGAGCACCCGGATAGTGTTGTCAAACCAAAATTCAGCTTGCTCGGCATCGTCGCTATCCGTAGCTTTGAATTCGTAGCCCCATGTTTTCAATTCTGTCGATTGGGGCTTACTTGACCTTACTTGGTCGCCATCGGAGGTATTGTAGGTCTTGGGGTTGCATTAGTCGGGAATGGAGGTTGTGGAACAGTAGTGTTAGTTCGAATGTATTGGTTGAACCAATCATTCATCACGCTTATAAAAGGCTTGCCTAGCCTCATCATTCGGATTGTTGGCAATAGGTTGAGAGTCCCGGCCGCTGTCCCTTTGCGGAGCAAGCGCCACACTCTCCACATCATCAGCTATTGCTCGGTTGGGATCGGGATCCATTGCTATAAACAAACACAAATTCGAATTGTCAGAAATCACCACACTATCAATTATCACTTAATGGCATGTATAGCTAGACCCCAAACATATCACGGTAGTCCTAGAATCGACTAAACCGTAGCTCTGATACCAATAAAATTGTGTCACCCCGAACTCGAGACCGTTGCCGGTGTCGGACACGAGGGGTAACAAGCCAAAACCACTTATGGCGCCGACCAATTTGACATTCCCAGGCAAGATGGAAAACTGCGTCGCTGTCGCCTTAAAAAGCATATCTCGAGTTTCACAACTCGGAAACTGATTCCGTAAATTTTCCCTGAATTTAGACTCATATATCCATCCATGGATTTATTTCTAGAATTTTTGGTCTGGCCAATTGGTACAGTTTATTAGTTAAAGTCACCCATGTTACAGGGGTCGACTACACTGACCTTCGCGCGTTACAACTTGAATATCTCTCTGTACAGGGTTTCAATACTGATACCGTTTCTTTTTTATGAAACTAGACTCAAAAAGGAATCTGCACATATAAGGAATGACTTCTAATTCGTTCTGGATAATTTATGGTAAATTTTCAAAGTCGCAACAGGGGACCCAAAAACAGTTCTGGTCCTGTCTCACGAGAACTTTAATATCTCTCGGTATACTGTTCATATGATCATTTCGTTACTTTCATATGAAAATAGACTCGTCATGGTTCGATGCATAGTTTATTCACTATTTAACACCATTCCTACAAATTTTGGTGATTTTTCACATCCACGTCACTGCAGCTGGCAGCATCTGTTTTTAAGGTAGGATTTACCTATATTGTAGTTCCCATGGACCAACTATAGTCTAGTCATACTTAGGTCCACATATGATCATATTTAGCCATTCCAATGGCTGATCATGTGACCAACTCTCTCATTCCAAACCATAATCACATCATGAAACCAAATATAATTACAAACCACATATGGTCAAATTCCATACTCCACTTTTACGAACCATTTTCGCATGCCGCACACATATACATCACAAAGTACTTAAAAACAACCGAGGGTAGTCCTATACATGCCATATCCAAAACTCAACTAAAGGAGTACCAAAAAGGGCTTTGATAGTGTGGTTGACTTCAATTTCTATGATCCCGAATCCGATCGCTAACGAGCAAAATCTATAAACAGAGAAACAAAGAAACGGAGTAAGCAATTTATGCTTAGTAAGTTTCGAGCCATAATATACACACAACCAAGCATAGCATTCAAGTAGCTAAACAATAATTCATATGCACAATTTCTCAAAGACATGCTTACTTCACAATCCCAACTCTTATATTCATACACTAATAACGGCTTAGTCAAGGTCGATAACTCATTTATCATCGGAGCGAATACGCACATACACTTACTCATAGTGTGCAAAGCACACTAAACGCACTTTGTTGTTGGGAATTTCACAAGCGTATTAACTGAAAATTTTACAGCAAGTTCAAAGTTCTCGAATCACATACCTTCGGAGTTTATCCGGATATAGCTACTCGTTCAAACGCCTTTGGGACATAGCCGGTTATGGTAACCCGACAAATGCCTTCGGGACTTAACCCGGATATCACAACTCGCACAATTGCCTTGGGCTTAGCCCGGATATCATAACTCGCACAATTGCCTTGGGCTTAGCCCGATGTCACAATTTGCACAATTGCCTTCGAGCTTAGCCCGGATATCACTCGAACATTTATACACATCTTTGTTTCAACTTCATAACACAACTTTTATGCACAATTCACTTAGCAAAATATCATTTCGCTCAATGGCCACATACAAAGGCACAATTTCGATTGCTTATTACTTCATTCAATCGAATCAAAATCTAAGTTTCGATACTCAAAACTTACCTCGGACGTGGTCGAACGATTTGATGGCTATTCGACGACTTTTTCCTTCCCTTATCGGATTTAGCTCCTCTTGCTCTTGAGCTTAATTTAACAAATAAATTGGTTTTATCATTTGAGCATCGAAGGGGAATTCAAGATACCTAGCCAATATATATACTCATTAGGCATCAAAGTCGCATATGTACGAAATCACGAATCGAACTCAACACATTAGTTAATATTCCTCTTAGCGAATTTTCTAAGCCAAGAATAGGCATCAATATGCTTGCCTCTAACCGAATGCATGCACACCAATTTCCTCTCATGTGGCGAATATGCATGTCCATGTTGAGGCCAATTATGCACTTAATACCACACAAAAACAGCATGCATTTTACTAACTAACGATTACATATTGTAGCTCAATACACATCTCTCATGTACTTCATAACCAAACATCATCACAAGCAAATATATACCTTGAAATAGTATATATGTCATGCCAATACATCATGTGCAAACATGTATACACATATAGGTGCAAGGCCGAATCTCAAGGGGTTCATACCCATCCAAACACAATTTTTTTTTTTTACCAATCAAGTAACAAGCATAAATCATGCTCATGAATGCACCATGGCCGAATACATCACAACCATACCCTTTCAACTTCGGTCATGGTTAAACAAAGAATTCAATGCCCTACTCAAGAACACTAAAAAGAAATTTCAAGAGTAGTCAATCCATCATTGCATGCATCATCAACAAGCTTCACATTTAGCATGCAATGGCTTTAACACAATATCAACCTTGGCCAAATACCATTTTTCATGGCATAGCAAGGATTTGAACCATGGCTAACATGCACATCAAGTTAGCAACCAAAACAAGCATGAATCTCATGACACAACCTCAACATACCTTAATCTTGATGCAAGTATAGCCAAATCTCCTTCTAGATCTCTTCTAAACCAAAAATGGAGCAAAATCCTCCTTCTTCCTTAGTTTTGGCTCAAAGAAAGGATGAACAAATTTTTTCTTTCTTCCTTTACAACTCACGGCAATGGGGAGATACCACACTCACACACATTTTTTTTCATTCTTTTCTTACCCATGCTTATTTGTTTATTATTTCTCCCTAATGCCCAACAAAACATGTTTCATGACATGTTTAGCCCATATTTCTTTGTCATGGCCGGCCACCACCTATAAAAAGGGGAATTTGACATGCAAGTCCATTGTTTTGCATGCATGCTTTAATTAGTCATCACACATTTCCCCTTCATACTTTCAAAGTTCACTACTAAGTCCTTTCTAGTGAAATTCACCTTTATAACACTAAATCAATCATCAAAAATGTCACACACAAATTAACACATATGATAGGCATCAAAATAAATTTTAAATTATTTTTATGCCTCGGTTTTGTGGTCCCGAAACCACATTCTGACTAGGGTCAATTTTGGGCTGTCACAAGACTTGTGTCCAAACATCATAGAACCAAATCCAACCGAACATTATGCCATTTTCGCATGGCTAAAGTTTACATACCCAATTTCAACAAAACATAATAGCCTATACATGCCGAAATGTTCTCCTAGACCAACTAAAAAGAAGATACCAAAAGTTGCTAGCCGGTGTGATGACTTCGATGACGGTCCCGAGCACACAAAATGGATCAAGAACCTAAATAAGCAACAAATGAGCACACCAAATGAGTACATAACTCAGTAAGTCGTAAGCACTACTCTACCGTCCAACAATAACAATCATAAGTGAAAAACAAATAATACAAAATCAATTTTTCCAACCATAACAAACTATGCTGCAATTTCTTAAATTTTAGTTCAATCTCATGCCAAGTCCTTCAATCAAATCAAATGCCAAGTCACCCAATCGATTTAGATCCATTTCCTCAAGTTTGGAACAACGATGCACTAGATAAATTTATGCATACACCGTACAATCTCAATTTCGATATTTAGTTAGTAGCTCAATCACTTACCTCGTTCATGCACAATTTATATCAACAATCAATGTTGCGCACATAGTGCTTATTATGTTCGCACACATAGTGCCATAGTAAATCGCACACATAGTGCCATAGTAAATCGCACACATAGTGCATTTGAGATTCCCTCATGCTTCAACCTCCCAATCGGCACACATAGTGCCACATAATTTTGCACACATAGTGCCCTATGTTGTTTCATCATGGTAAAGCAATTTACTTAACTCAAATTGTACATATGGTCATATTATTAAGTAGGGAATCATTCTGAAAAATATCTATCCAAGGAGTTCTAGCAAAAGTGCTTAAGGACTTACCTTGTGTTGGTTATAACGGTTCCGACCGGCTACTCGATGTCCTTGGCTTTGCCCTTGCTTGATTCCCTTCTTTAACTTCTCGGCTTAATAAATAAATTAACTAGTTTAGTCATCTTGCTAAACATTTATAACTCAACTACACATGCATATGTATGTTTGTATATTCGCAACCACTCTTACTAATTACCCATTTAGTCGATTATACACATAGTTAAAGGTAACATCACGAATGGGCATACTTATGTATATATATATATATATACATAACCGAATGTGCACCAAAATTTGATTCAACATCACCTACATACTCACTTTGATGGCGAATATATATACATGTACAATGTCATCTATAACATCATCTAAACACCTAAATTCTTCTCATGCACACTTGATCGACTTTTTCCCAATCTAGCATAGCTTCACCTCTATTTGTAATATCATATAAATCCCCATGTACTACATTTCTTAAGTTTAACATCTTAATGCCCATTATAGCCACTCCCATAATCTAAATCTAAAAATCGGCAACATCCCTTTCAACTATGTTAGCGAACCTCATCCTCTTCTTAGTCCTACATTCGCACCTCCAACACCATGACTTAACAACTTCAACTTTCATGCTAACATAACAAGCAACTTAACACATCCATATAACTAACACGTTAATAGCATCAAGGTATCAACTAAAATTTTTAAGCTTCGTTGTCAAATCCCAACTCTCCAACAACCCCAAATCCAACCATGGGATAGATGGAATTCAAACTAACAACCAAAAATATACATGAATTTAAAGGAATAACTTCAACATACCTCAACCTAGATACAATTATGGCCGAATTTCTCCAAAGCTTTTCTCTCCTTCTTTTACTTGGTTTATCGGCTAAAGGATAGCAAGGATGAACACACACTTTTTTTTTGTTCATTTTCTTATTATTAATCTTTATTTCTTCTCTATTTTAATTACTTACCAATATTAAATAATAAACAACATAACCTTGGAAGAATGAAGCCATGCTTGGCCGGCCACTCAACATAGTTTGGGGCATTTTGACATGCAAACCCAAATTTTCATATTTCAATACTATTTGGTCCTTACTTATTTACCTATCAAATTTTCTAAGTCTCTCAACTAAATCCTTTCAAGCAAGATTCACATTCCTAAGATAAAAATTAAAACATCAAATTTTTATACAAGTACTACCACACATATAAGGTATGCAAATAAAATTTTAACTAAATTTTATGACTCGGTTTTGTGGTCCCGAAACCACATTCCGACTAGGGTCAAATTAGGGCTGTTACAACTCTCCCCCACATAAGGAATTTTTGTCCCCGAAAATCTTACCGGTGAATAAGTTCGGATAACGATCCTTCATAAAGTCCACAAGTTCCCAAGTGGCTTCTTCGATTCCGTGTTTATGCCACAACACCTTCACTAATGGGATTTTCTTATTTCGCAACTCTTTTACTTCACGCATCAAAATGCGAATCGGTTCTTCTTCATAACTCAAGTTAGGCTGAATCTCGATCTCAGATGGAGTGATTACGTGCGACGGTCGGACCTATATCGTCAAGCATCGAGACATGGAAAACGCTAGAATCTTTTCAAGCTCAGGGGGTAAAATTAACCGGTATGCGATTGGCCCAACTCGTTCGGATACTTCATACGGACCGATGAACCTCGGACTTAGTTTGCCCTTACGACCAAATCTAAGCACCTTCTTCCAGGGTGAAACTTTGAGAAATACTTTGTCTCCAACCTGATATTCAACGTCTTTTCTTTTCGAATCCGCATACGACTTTTGACGATCCAAAGCGGCTTTCAAACTTTCACGAATTACTCGAACTTTTCGCTCAAGATCCTTAATCAAATCAACCCCAAAATTTTACTTTCACTAAGTTCACCAAAATAATGGGTACGGCATTTACGATCGTATAAGGCCTCGTAAGGTGCCATCTTAAGGCTTGATTGAAAACTATTGTTGTGCTTAATTCAATCAAAGGCAAATATCTTTCCCATGAACCACAAAACTCTAAGACGCAACATCTCAACATATCCTCGAGTATCCGAATTATTCGCTCAGATTGGCCATCATCCTGGGATGAAATGCGGTGCTAAAATGCATCTTAGTACCCAACGCTTCTTGTAACTTCCTCCAAATTCGCGATGTAAATCTTGGGTCTCTATCCGACACGATAGAAATAGGTACCCCATGCAATCAAACAATTTGGGAGATGTATAATTCTGCCAATTTATCGAGCGAAAAATCTGTACGGACAGGGATAAAATGAGCAGACTTGGTCAATCTATCAACAATAACCCAGACCGAGTCTTTCTTACTCTGAGTCAAAGGTAACCTAGATACAAAGTCCATTGTCACTCGATCCCATTTCCATTCGGGTATCATGATTGGCTGGAGTAATCCCGATGGCACTTGATGTTCCGCTTTAACTTGTTGACATATCAAACACCTTGAAACAAATTCAGAAATGTCTCGTTTCATACCCGGCCACCAAAATTGACGTTTCAGATCGTTGTACATTTTAGTACTACCCGGGTGGATAGACATTCGGCCACATGAGGCTCATTCAAAATCATCGAAATAAGTTCCGAATTTCTTGGAACACATAATCGACCCTTGAACGTCAAGCAATCATTGTTGTCAATCCGAAACTCCGATTCCTCATTCGAGGCACATTCAGCTCGTTTAGCGACCAATTCAGCGTCGACTTTCTGGGATTCAAGTATTTGATGAATCAATAATGGTTTGGCCTTTAATTCAACTACTAGCACCTCATCGGGCGAAACAGATAGGTGAGCATCTATCGCTCTCAAAGCAAACAGTGCTTTACGACTCAAAGCATCGGCCACCGCGTTAGCCTTCCCCGGGTGATAATCAATGACAAGTTCATAGTCTTTCAACAACTCAGGCCAACGTCTTTGTCGCAGATTTAGATCTCTTTGTGTCATCAAATATTTAAGACTTTTTTGGTCCGAATAAATATGACACCTTTCCCCAAACAAGTAATGTCGCCATATTTTCGTGGCTAACACTATGGTCGCCAATTCAAGATCATGGGTCGGATAGTTTCTCTCATGCGGCTTTAATTGTCTCGACGCGTAAGCCACAACTCGACCTTCTTGCATCAACACACAACCTAGCCCAAGTAAGGATGCATCACTATAAATGACAAACTCTTTGCCGGACTCGGTTGTACTAACACCGAGCTTCGGTTAAACAGGTCTTTAGTCGATCGAAACTCTTCTGACAGTTTTCTATTCATTCAAACTCAACATCTTTTTGGAGTAGTTTCGTCAACGGTGCAGCTATCATCGAGAAACCCCTTACAAACCGTCGGTAGTATCCGCAAGTCCCAAAAGCTCCTAACTTCAAGAACATTCCTGAGGTTTCCAATCAAGTATGGCCGAAATTTTGTTTGGATCCACTCTAACACCCGATGCGGACACCACGTGCCCCAAAAAGCTAACCTCTTTCAACCAAAATTCACATTTACTGAATTTTGCGTATAACTGCTTGTCTCGCAAAATCTGTAATACTAACCTCAAATGCTCGGCGTGTTCGGCTTCACCTTGTGAATAAAGTAAAATATCATCAATAAACACAACTACAAATCGATCCAAGTATGGCCTGAATACTCGATTCATTAAATCTATAAATACTGTAGGGGCATTAGTGAGCCCAAACGGCATCACTAAGAATTCGTAGTGACCGTACCTTGTTCTAAAAGCGGTTTTGGGTATGTCCGAGTCTCGAACCCTCAACTGATAATAACCAGATCTCAAATCTATCTTGGAAAATACTGAGGCTCCCTTTAATTGATCAAATAAATCATCAATACGTGGTAACGGGTATTTATTCTTTATGGTCACTTTATTCAACTGACGATAGTCGATGCACAATCTCATGGTTCCATCCTTCTTTTTCACAAACAATACGGGTGCGCCCTATGGAGAAAAACTCGGTCGAGCGAAACCTCTATCCATCAATTCTTGCAATTGAACTTTCAATTCCTTTAATTCCGTTAATGCCATACGATACGGGCTATTGAGATTGGCGTGGTACGTGTACAATCTCGATGTCAATTCCACCTCTCGAACCGGTGGCAACCCGGTAACTCCTCGGGAAAACATCGAATACTCACAAACCACGTATCGATTCAAGTTTCCTTTCCGCCTCTTTGCTATCAAACACATACGCAAGGTATGTTTCACACCCCTTTTTCACATATCTCTGAGCGATCATTGAAGATATTATCGCTGGTACCCCCTTTAAATCAGTAGACTCAACTCGGACTACCTCATTATTTGCACTTCTCAAATCAATGGTTTTCCTTTTACAGTTCACCACTGCATCATATACGGTCAACCAATCCATACCAAGAATAACATCGAATTCGTCAAACAGTAAAAGCATCAAATCGGCCGGAAAACAGGATTCTCGGATTATTAAAGGGCATCTCTTACACACTTTATCAACAAGTACGTATTGGCCCAAAGGGTTTGACACTCGAATTACGAACTCAGTAGACTCAACAGGTAGAGTCTTACTGGATTCTAAGGTTTCACATACATATGAATGAGTAGAGCCAGGTCAATCAACGCAATCACACTAGTATCAAAGAGAGTGAAAGTACCAATGATAACATCGGGGAGGACGCCTCTCTCGCTCGAATGGCATATGCTCTAGCAGAGTACGGTCTCGGATCGAACACCGTATCGTAAGCCCTCTCTCGATTACCACCCCTACCTCCTAAAATTCTCGGTGGCCTACCTCTAGTCTGTCATTCCACTAGGTCTTGCACCTTGCATCTTATTCTTCTCATCACGCTCGTGCAATCTCTAATGAAGTGATCCTTGAACCGCATCCGTAAACAGGCCTCGTTAGTAGACTTACCCCAAAATTCACCTATGTGTCTTCTTCCACATTGGGGCATTCAGTTTCTCTTGACGGTTATTGCCCATACTAGCTATCAAGTAGCTCGAGTCCGTCGATGGTCGTGCTCTAATGGAAATTCCCGCATCGTCCTCGATTTATTAGTGTCCTCCCGAACTTCTTTACAGCCGAGAACGGAGCTTTACCCGTCGATCTCTTACGATAGTCTTTAGCTTCAAATTCAGCCTTCTTCTTCTCCTTTCCAAGTTCTTCCGCCTTACGTGCTCGCTCAACTAGTGTTACTAATTCTTTTATCTCCAAAATACCCACTAGTAGCTTTAAATCTTCATTCAATACTTCTTCAAATCTTTTGCACATAGCAACTTCATCGGCCACACACTCCTAAGAATACCGATCGAGTCTTACGAACTCATGTTCAGATTCAGATCTTGTCATACGGCCTTGCTTGAGTTCCAAGAATTCCTTACATTTTGATCGATGAACCGTTGACTAATATACTTCTTTCAAATTCGTTTGAAAGAAATCCCAAGTAACTTGTTCGTTTGGGACTATGGAAAACAAGGTCCTCCACCAATAGTAGGTCGAGTCCCGCAACAAGGATATAACACACTTTAGACATTCATCGGTGTGCATGAGTTCATCAAACACCGAATGGTGTTATCAAGCCGAACTCGGCCCTTCGGCATCATCAAGGTAACTATGGCCTGAACTCCTCAGCCCGCGCTTCCTAATCAAGTCTACGGTGGCTTACTCAGCCTCACAGGATCAAGAATCGACGGCATTACGGGCTCTTGGGGTGGATTATTCAAATTCGAAATTGTTGGACAGCCGGATTGGTTCGGGCATATTCGCGACCCACTCATTCATCATGGTAAAGAAGGCTTGTTTAGCCCCTCACCTTGATTATTCAGAGATGACCGAGGTTCAACAGCGGCGCCCCTTGTGCAGGAGCAGCCGCTACACTTTCAACGTCATCCGCCAAGGTTCTCTACACCGGATCCATTTACTAATCAAAACAAAAATTTTAACCGTCAAGTCATCATACATTTAAACATTAACATTAAGGCATGTATAGCTAGACTCATACGTGCTATGGTAGTCCTAGAACCGACTAAACCATAGCTCGATACCAATAAACTGTAACACCCGTGCACTCGAGACCGTCACGAGTCGGACACGAGGGGTTAACGGGCTTAATCCACTTGCTAGCACAGTTCATTTTAAAATTTCCAGACGCTGGCTAACTGTGTCACTGTCACCTTAAAAATCATATCTTGAGTTCCACAACTCGAAAATCAGTTTTGTGATTTTTCTTTGAAACTAGACTCGTATATGCATCTACAAATTTTTTTCTAGAATTTTTGATCGGGCCAATTAGTACAGGTTATTAGTTAAATTCTCCCATGTTATAGGGATCGACTACACTGACCTTTGCGCATTACGACTTGGATATCTCCCTGTACAGGGCTTCAATACTGATGCCGTTTGTTTCTTCAGAAACTAGACTCGAAAAGGAATCTGTACATATATGGCATGACTTCTAATTATCTCTGGTCAATTTATAATGAATTTCTAAAGTCGGAACAGGGACTCCAGAAACCGTTCTGGCCCTGTCTCACAAAAACTTAAATATCTCTTAACATACAACTCATAGGATCGTTTCGTTTCTTCCATGTGAAAGTAGATTAATCAAGGTTTGATTAAATAATTTATTCACTATTTAATTCCATTTCTACTATTTTTAGTGATTTTTCAATCTCACATCACTGCTGCTATCAGCATCTGTTACTAAAGCAACTATGCCTATTTCATGATTTTTCCTTGATCTAACTAATAATTCATCATACATATTACAAATTATGATCATGACTAGCCATGCCAAGGGTTAATCATCACCGAGCATCTCCCTACTACACTATTACCAAATCATGAATTTAACACCGAAAATAATCAGCCATGACATATGGCATAATAATCGAGTAGGCCTCGACCAATACTCAACCAAAACCGAATTACCAAGACTTGTGTCCAAACATCATAGAACCAAATCCAACCGAACATTATGCCATTTTCGCATGGCTAAAGTTTACATACCCAATTTCAACAAAACATAATAGCCTATACATGCCGAAATGTTCTCCTAGACCAACTAAAAAGAAGATACTAAAAGTTGCTAGCCGGTGTGATGACTTTGACGACGGTCCCGAGCACACAAAATGGATCAAGAACCTAAATAAGCAACAAATGAGCACACCAAATGAGTACATAACTCAGTAAGTCGTAAGCACTACTCTACCGTCCAACAATAACAATCATAAGTGAAAAACAAATAATACAAAATCAATTTTTCCAACCATAACAAACTATGCTGCAATTTCTTAAATTTTTGGTTCGATCTCATGCCAAGTCCTTCAATCAAATCAAATGGCAAGTCAGCCCAATCGATTTAGATCCATTTCCTCAAGTTTGGAACAACGATGCACTAGATAAATTTATGCATACACCGCACAATCTCAATTTCGATATTTAGTTAGTAGCTCAATCACTCACCTCGTTCATGCACAATTTATATCAACAACCGAATGTTGCACACATAGTGCTTATTATGTTCGCACACATAGTGCCATAGTAAATCGCACACATAGTGCATTTGAGATTCCCTCATGCTTCAACCTCCAAATCGGCATACATAGTGCCACATAATTTTGCACACATAGTGCCCTATGTTGTTTCATCATGGTAAAGCAATTTACTTAACTCAAATTGTACATATGGTCATATTATTAAGTAGGGGAATCATTCTGAAAATTATCTATCCAAGGAGTTCTAGCAAAAAGTGCTTAAGGACTTACCTTGTGTTGGTTATAACGGTTCCGACCCGACTACTCGATGTCCTTGGCTTTGCCCTTGCTTGATTCCCTTCTTTAACTTCTCGGCTTAATAAATAAATTAACTAGTTTAGTCATCTTGCTAAACATTTATAACTCAACTACACATGCATATGTATGTTTGTATATTCGCAACCTCTCTTACTAATTACCCATTTAGTCGATTATACACACGTTAAAGGTAACATCACGAATGGGCATACTTATGTATATATATATATATACATAACCGAATGTGCACCAAAAATTTGATTCAACATCACCTACATACTCACTTTGATGGCCGAATATATATACATGTACAATGTCATCTATAACATCTTCTAAACACCTAAATTCTTCTCATGCACACTTGATCGACTTTTTCCCAATCTAGCATAGCTTCACCTCTATTTGTAATATCATATAAATCCCCATGTGACTACATTTCTTATGTTTAACATCTTAATGCCCATTATAGCCACTCCCATAATCTAAATCTAAAAATCGGCAACATCCCCTTTCAACTATGTTAGCCGAACCCTTATCCTCTTTTTAGTCCTACATTCGGCACCTCCAACACCATGACTTAACAACTTCAACTTTCATGCTAACATAACAAGCAACTTAACACATCCATATAACTAACACGTTAATAGCATCAAGGTATCAACTAAAATTTTAAGCTTCTTTTCAAATCCCAACTCTCCAACAACCCCAAATCCAACCATGGGATAGATGGAATTCAAACTAACAACCAAAAATATACATGAATTTAAAGGAATAACTTCAACATACCTCAACCTAGATACAATTATGGCCGAATTTCTCCAAAGCTTTTCTCTCCTTCTTTTACTTGGTTTTTCGCTAAAGGATAGCAAGGGTGAACACACACTTTTTTTTGTTCATTTTCTTATTATTAATCTTTATTTCTTCTCTATTTTAATTACTCACCAATATTAAATAATAAACAACATAACCTTGGAAGAATGAAGCCATGCTTGGCCGGCCACTCAACATAGTTTGGGGCATTTTGACATGCAAACCCAAATTTTCATATTTCAATACTATTTGGTCCTTACTTATTTACCTATCAAATTTTCTAAGTCTCTCAACTAAATCCTTTCAAGCAAGATTCACATTCCTAAGATAAAATTAAAACATCAAATTTTTATACAAGTACTACCACACATATAAGGTATGCAAATAAAATTTTAACTAAATTTTATGACTCGATTTTAGGTCCCGAAACCACATTCCGACTAGGGTCAAATTAGGGTCACATTACAAGATGAGATGTGTATATATATATATATATATATATATATATATATATATATTGTGGCCAAATGATGACGCGGAAAGTGTGTTTTATTAGATATTTGATGAGGTAAATGAATTACGATATGATAGTCGATGTGAATGTTGTAACATGTAAATAAATATGCATGAAACTCTATGATGTAAACCCGGATTAAAGACCAGATGACCATATGTGGTGATTATGTGCAGGTTAAGACCCACTGACTTTTGTGGAGATTTCATCCGAGCTAAAGGTCTCACGATAATCCGAGTAGAGTTTAAAGCTATAAGACTTCGCAATAAGAATTGCTTATAAATATATTCAATACGAAAGGTTGAGCAATGTATGTACTCCAAGTTTATATGTGAGCTTGATTTGAACTAAATCATAAGGTAGTTATGTGATGCATACGTGAGCAATCTATGAGACTATTCCTATGATTATGTGACATCGGATCGGTGTGAGGGTTATGTGAAATTATACAATATATCTATGTCACATGAGCTCACTTTTATGTGAAATTTTATCGCCTATTATATATGATGAGATGTGCATATTCGGTAAAGGGATGGTATGCCCAAGGAAGAGTGAAATAAAAATACGAACGACTATGTTATAATTTGATTGTTATCTGTTGACACTGCTTAAAACTTACTAAGCATTGTAATGCTTACTCGCTTACTTTGTTTCCTCTGCTTTATAGATCTCATTTGGAAGCTACAGTGCTCGGGATTGTCAAGAACTAGTCACACTATCACTATCCACCGCTTGTTCTTGTTATGTTTTGAATTATTTTATGGCATGTAAAGAATAGACCAAAGGGTCAAGAATATTTTGGTTAATGTATATAAGCCATGCGAAAGTGGCATCTTTTGAATGTGTACTTATAGAAGTTAAATTGTATCCCTGACTGTCTTTAGTATTTACCTAAAGGAATGTTCTTTATTAAAAAAAAATATTCGAAATTTTTACTGTTCTGATATGAGTTTCAAGTCCGGTAATGCCCCTTTACCTATTTCGGCGACGGATACGGGATAGGGGTGTTACATGGTCGCCATGCCCAAATACAAGGTCCCACACCACCATCTCATCTCATGTACGTCAATGGGAAACTAGATTCAAGTAAAGCAGTCTTCTTTTGTTAACCAATATCAGTTTTAAGTTGTCCAAATAGTTAATTAACATTTTTACATGCAAAACATTCGTTAATTGGTCATACATGCAATCAGAATCATGCATAAGGGTGTTTTAGCAAACTTTCATAAAAAGCCCGTAGGTATCGATACTGATATTAAGGTATCGATATCACTTAGAAAAACTATACCAAATGAGCATACTATTTCTCAACCAAATTCTCGTTTGTCAAAAATTATCGGTACTTGCTAAAAAATTTCAATACTTTAGTCTCGATATTGATACTCGAGATAAGGTATCGATACCAAATCCCTATTCTATTTTCCTATTTGTTTTAATTCACAGAGCTATCGATTTTTAAAGCCAACTATCGATACCTCTGCTACTATAGCTAAAAATGCTTCATAAAAGAGAAAATAATTCAATTGTTATAGTCCTTAGGAAACATGCTTCAAGTACTTTATTTGTTTCATCATTCAACGACTAAATTTTTCAGTCCAAAATGTTAAATCATCCAAACAAGAATCATCATCCCAAAATCAATATCTATTATTCTAGCAAAATAATAACATTAAGACCTTATAAACCAAACCAAAATGTTTAGAACTCAACATAGCCATAACAATTCTACCACATTGCATATCTCTCTAATACGAATAAAATAATAAAGCACTTACGATGAATGATCAGTCTTCCTTGAATCACTCCCTCAGAAACCACACTACCCACACTGTGTCGTTACTAATCTACATAGGTTGAAATGAGTGGGTGAGAGTCTACAAGCTCAGTGAATGCAAAGAATTTCTACAACGTAAAAATGTCATCATGCAACACAACCATTCATTTACTTGCAAGTACCTTATTCTTAAGTCTAACATCGTCTAGTATTAAATCATGCATCATTTAATAGTTTATTCTCACAATGCATACATACCCATTCAGGCATAAAACATATTCCACACGATTACATAAAATATGATAATATGACACTTGGGATATGAAACATATAATGAGATCTATAATCACACATTGGATACACGGATCTCTATTACACCACATAGACTCATAGAGTCAAACATGTCCCAAAAGTGAATCATATAGCTAAAACTCTCCTTATTTCCCCTTACATGTCCTATTGAATGGAGCTTAGCTCTCATTCCCTTATTCCTCCAAACATGTCCCAGGGCCTCAACACCTAAAACTACTATACATATAAGTGAGTACTCACAATCTTTTAGCATGCCAACTATATCCAATGGTTCCAAGATCACAAGGCTAAAATATCTGAAAAATAACACATATTACTTACCGATTATCCATGCACTATCATTGCATATTAATATCTTTTGGAAAACACTAGAATAGTCATAGAACATATATATTGCACATTAATTTCAATATATATAATTACACTTTACACAATAATCACCATTCTCACTTATCTGTAACACCCCGAATTTAGGCCTAGAAGTATTGGGCCTTGAGTGGGGGTCCATAAGGAGGTTGTATATAGGTATTTAATTGTGCAATGAAATGACACAATTAAATGTCCGCTTTGGTGGTTAATGGCCCTGAGAAGTGTTAGAGAAATCTTGGGTTCAAACTTGGGCTTTAGCAAAAATTTTGGTATTAAGTGAAAAAAACCTGGATGCTTGGATGAGGGTTTTTAAATTATTGTGTTAAATAAATGACACAAGGAAGCTTGTAGTCTAGTGGTTGTGGTGTCATTAAGGTTGTATGGGAGCCTGGGTTCAAGCCTTGGCTCTTGCAATTTATTTTGTTTTTTTAAAGGAACCGGACTTTGGCCTTTAGACCTTATAATTAATTGGGGATAAAATATGACACAAAAAGCCTTGTGGTTTAGTGGCAAGTAGCGTGTGGAGCATTTAAGGGAGGCATAGGTTCGAATCCCATGGCAAGCAAAGAGCATTTATTTTGCTAACAGGGCGGCAAGAGTTGGTGTTGAATTTAAACTCTAATGTTGGAGGATCCCACATCGAAGCTAATATAAGAGTGGTTGTGAAGTCGGCTTTAAATAGAGGAACCATGAAGAGAGTAAATGTACCTTTCTTGGTGATCCCTTTCATTTGTATGGCGTGCTCGTTTGGGTTGGGCGTCGGCTAAGAGTGCTCGGAGCGTGGATTAACTCTAGTCTCCTATCAGGTGTGTATTTATCACTACTCTTCTTGTTGGATGGCTACTTCGGGCCGCGATGGGCCAAAAGGGGCCATGTAGGCCCAATGGGCCTACGGGCCCAATTGGATAAGTTGTTTGATTGTGTAGTAAATATTGGATTAGGCTAGGTGAATCGTATATCTGTGGCTAGGTTTGGGCTAAAAGGGCCACACGAGCGTGTGGGCCCATTTGGGCCGAGAATAGGCTTTAGGCCCATTCGTATTGTTATCCATGTTTAGAATACTTTAGTTTACCAATTACTGAAATGCCCTCGACTTGTAAAATTACCAAAGTACTCCCGATTTATAGAATTACCGTTTTACCCCTAATTTACATAATTACCATTTTACCCCAGATTTACATAATTATCATTTTACCCTCGATTTACAGAATTACCGTTTTACCCTCGATTTACAGAATTACCATTTTACCCTCGATTTATAGAATTACTATTTTACCTTTGATTTACAGAATTGCTGTTTTACCCTCGATTTACAAAATTACTAAAATACCCTTGGTTTGTGAAATTACCGCAATACCCTCAATTTGTAAAACTACCAAAATACCCTTGTATGGTAAAATGACGAATATGCCCTTATGTTCCGTATGGTGATGTGCTTAGGATTTACATATATTGATATTGGATTAGTTAAGTTTGAGTGACGGTGGTGGTTATCGAGGCGATTGATTTTGGAAATGTTTCAACTTCAACCCATAATGTGTGTACTAACCTCTAAATAGCTTAGATTAATATTTTCTGAAAAGTCGAAAGCTTCATATTCGGGAATTAATATTTAGATCTATTTTCTACGCACGTTTAAGTTGGATTCACAACGGATATGGGGTAGGAAGGTATTTGGAACGTTCTTCAATGAGTAGATCTCTTGGTAAGTATTCGAACCTTCTTTCCATTTGTATCTTGTGGTTTAAGAAAAGCTGAAAACCCCTCTGTCGACTAAGGCTAAAAGGGTTTTTGGTGTTATTTGGTTTGTTGGTGCTAGTGAGGATTAAAGGCTACCGATCGAGGAGTGTGTGAAAAGCTTGGATCATCGGAGTGACTAAATCTAGTCATCAACTTTGGTAAAGGTATGAACCCAAGGGCCATTGTGGATGGTGGCCGAATGTGTAAGTGATGATAATAGGTAGTTTTCGATTTGGTTTAATAATAACATGGTCTAATCTATAAGTGGTTGATTATAGGACAAATCGCATAGGAGATCTCGTCAAGGAATATCGCAAATCAGGTGTGTAACGAACCCTTTTTCATAGCTTAAAGCGATAAAATGCGAAAAGTCAAATTTGAAATTCGGCATTTCGAGGACGTGTGAGCAAGTTTAACGCTCACTAGTTAGTTAGAATCGATGAGATGATGATTGGGAACAATGGAAAGCAGTAAGGACGTGATTTTGGCGTTCACGGTAAGTTGGGCCTCGAGGGTGAATTAGGCCCAATAGTCTTTCGGGCCCATTTGGGTAAATTTGGTAGAAAATGGGAAATCTGTTAAATTGCATGATAAGACTGTTAAAACCGTTATGGAATATAGGCTAAATGGGCCTAGATGACAGAATCGGCTAAGTAGGCCCTATTAGGGTTTTTTTTTTTTGCCCAATAACTCGTTTTCGCTAAAAATGGGCCAGAATCACTGTTTGCACCCATGAATTGTTTGTAACCGTTAATGAACATGGAAACCCTAATTTTTGGTAAAATTACAAGATTACCCTTATAATATGAAAATGACCGTTTTGCCCCTAGATAAAAATAACCATTATACCCCTAGGGTTTATATATGAACTTAATGCATGGGATTTTGATGCACATGATATGTATGATATGCACATGATATGTATGATATGCACATGACATGTATGATATGCACATGACATGTATGATATGCACATGATATGTATGATATGCACACGAGATGTTCATAAATGCATTGGGTTGGGTTTTTTATATGAATGGAGGAAGTGAAAAAGGGCTTATGCCCTAGTTATTAAAGGGCTTATGCCCCAGTTATCAAAAGGGCTTATGCCCGATTATCAAAAGGGCTTATGCCCCATTATCAAAAGGGCTTACGCCCAGATTATTAAAGGGCTTATGCCCGATTATAAAAAGGGCTTTTGCCCTGATTATTAAAAGAGGCTAGGCCTCGGTTATATGATAAAGCTAAGTCGCTAGTGGAAAGTTATGGCGGGGTGGGTCGAGTTAATCCCACATGGTGTGTTGGTTGGTACGGGTGGAGAGTAGCGGATGGTGGGTTGAGTAGTCTCCCAGATGGGTTTGCATTCTTTCATTGACATTATATGTGATATTGAAATGGGCCTATGGGCCATACTGCCACCGTAAAGGCTTCGCCCAAGAATATGAAATTTGAAAAGGCTTGACCTAGTGTTATGAAATATGAAATATGAAAAGGGCTATGGCCCAAGACATGTTTGAGATTGGATTTGGGCTTAGACCCAACAGTCGTTATTGTTTTGGGCTCTGAAGGGCTTGTTGCACACTGAGTTTCCAAACTCACCCCTTTCCTTAACCTTGCGGTGAGCCTTGATGTGGGGACTTGGGTAGGAAGGGATTGAGTAGCCACGGTGATTGTCTCTTGGCTTTTAAACAAGCGTTGGTTTTCATTAAATTTCCTTTAATTATTATTTATTTTGGGTTGTAATAAGGCCATTTTAACTTTTCTTTTATTTCTTTTCGGATTACTTTAATTTTAATAACTTTAAACCTGGTTGATAATTATTCAAATGGGCTAGACTTAGGACGTGTTTTCAAAATGATACTTGTTTTCAAAATATCTCAACACCACGATTGATCGATTTATCAAAGACGCCCACTTAAACAAATTTAAACTCGATATGACAAAGTGTGGCTATGGTTGTGGGCATGTCTAGGATTGGATCCAATTAAAGAGCTTGGTACTTAAGCGACCTTCATGGCTCACCTCCTCTATCTCGGATACCTACGGTGCCCAGCTTCCATACACTTTGTTAACTCAACAAAATATATGGTTTTAAAACACTAAAAACGGAACGTGGGTTTTCAACTCCAATGTGGCACGTCAGATTCGGCCATAACGTCTGGGCCGGGTTTGGGGTGTTACATTATCCCACTTCATGCACAATACACAACCATAAGATAATTAGACATTCAAGAAAACGTACTCTCAAAACTTAGAGTAAGGGCTTAGGCAACATCTAAATTCAATACACTCACCAAGTTATGCTTTTGTTGAAAATCTAAAAGCTCATCTAACTCTTCCCTAGCTCGTAGCAAGATCTAACGAATCCGGGGCTTTACAAACAAAAATCATACAATAACCACAGTCAAGTAACAACCAAAAGATTCACTCAAACCAACTACAACACAAGCTTTAAGCTAAGTTCCTACGTAACTTAAACTATTAGAATAACAAACTTTAAACACTAATATCTCAATCTATACTCAACCTTTTTTCTTAAAATCAATTCCATTCATCTGGTTAGTCATCTATGCCCAATTTACAATCTTCAAACTAGACAAATCTAGTCAATTCATGGTATCAACATTTTTTGACATCTTTTAGGCAATTTTTTCAAAATTCATTAAAACGTTAAAAATCCTTAACAAAACTTCAAGGTAAGTTCAAAAACCTTCTAATCATGCTTAAACAAGTTGAAAATCACTTTGAAACCAAGTTTTTATGTAAAATCCTAAAATCCATCATTAATGGCTCGATTTTTGACTTTTACTTAAAACATACGATTTGAGGGCTAACAATTCAGTTTAAGAGTCTAAATAACATTAAAAACTAATGGATACATGAATTATTACCATTTTTGAAAGAATGAAAAACCCACGGTTGGAGAAGATGATGAAATCTATGAAGTTTTGAGTGTTATTCTTGAAGTTTTATGATGATAATGTCTTGGGAATGATATGAAATCAATGTATTGTAGTTCAGGAATAAAGAATCGAAAGAAATAGCAAGGGAAAAGTAAGGGACGACAAGCACAATGAAGGGGAAAAGTAACTGACGTGAAAACATGTTGATGGGGAAGAAATTGGTTCAATTTTATAAATTGGTTAAATTATCATATAAATGCTCACTGTTTTGGCTTTGTTACAAATCAGTCCTTTCTTTAAAATTAAGGGTTTTTAAAACACGTTTTCAAAAAATTGGTTTAACAGTTAAGATGACATAGTCGAAAACATTACGGAGTACCAACCTTACGAAATTTTGAGTTCATATAGGCCAAAATTCCTAAAATACCCTAAAACTCCTTGGCCTTATTTTGGGGTGTTACACTACTCCTATTCACCTTCAACTTCCTATAATATAGAAAACTACTCCTAAAATAAATGATCTCATATATTAATCTTTCCATAATAGTACCAAATTATATATTAAGAAAAAAATATTCATTAAAAAATATAAACATCAAATGAGGCTTTTGTGAAAGATAATAATGTCTTGCGTTAAAATCTCACCATAGTAATATTTTATAAGAAAACAATCTATATAAAAAGACAAAAAGATGAAAATACCCTTATTATACCCCATGCTTTAGGGCTCATTATGCCTCCTATACATGAACACCCTACACCATATGAAAAGAGCATCACTGCGAAGCCATCAATCATAACGATCATATTAAATCGAACTTCATTAATGTTTCTAACTTTCAAGGCTCACTAACAAAAAAAAAAAGTCATATTTGGACCATACCTTAATTTGGGTCTAGGTTGGACTCTATCAAGGAGGCAATCATGGGATAAGGGACCTGTTATACTCACTCTTGTAAAAGAAGAAGAACAAGTAATCATACAATGCTTACACTTTGCTCAAACATGCCTCAACTCCTTAAAACTAGTGATTCCAATGACTTTTTCCACTTTATATGGTGTAAACCGTCATCATTATCAACTAGTATGACTTAATTATTATAACAATTGGCACCTGTTCTGGGAGTTAGAAGAGAAGCTATGGTTTAACTAACCTAGAACATCCCAGGAGAAGTTAATAAGGTCAACTACGAATAGGGTGCCTAGTGTTATTAAAACAAATATTTCAACTAGTATGATTATGGAAAAAACCAATATAGTCAAGACGATTACTATCAATACAACTACGATCAAGGAAAATATTATTAGCAACAACTAGGAGTAAAATACTAGGATTACACCAATTACAACTAGTGTGGCTAGCTAGGTGACCATGGAGACTATTACCAACTACCTCGATAGGAAAAGTTGACTAGGTACTATCAAAGTTACCCGAATCAACTAAATCTTGCTGGAACAAACCAATAATTACAACACCAAAGGGTAGAAAATCTTACCATGCAGAACAATAGCCCCTACTGTGCAAGAATATACTAAGCTTTAGGAGAAACTTTCACTTTTTTAAAAAAGTATAACTAGCTACAATATGTGATATAAAAAAACACTCGAATTATCCACGAGTCAAGGGTGAAGCGAGACTATCCGAAGAAAAAAAGTGTAACTTTAAAAAAATAGGACACAATCTCATCACAGTTGGGCAAGGGGATCATCCCACTAGAATAAAAATGCAAGATATGAGCGTGGTCTAGAAAGGGTGGGTGTAGTGCCAATTAGCTCCCCAATTGAGCAGCAAATGGAGCTTTTAAAAAGAGAAATAGATTTGCTAAAAGTATTAGCAAGACTAGAAGAGATTTCATTGGTCTAATATGTAGATGGTCCATTAACTACCCAAGTTGCAGCAAAACCAATCCTAGATTCTTTCAAATTGCTGAAGGAAACATATAAGGGAATAGAGGATCCAAGGAACCATCAACATCAATATAACATTTATATAAGTATGGGAGCTTTTGATAGTTAAAAGTTCGTTGTTTCCTTTAACATTGCGAGATCACGCTAGGAGTTGGTTTTTAACACTTCCAAGTAGGTTTATTGGTAGTTTTAATGAATTGAATTTTTAATTTGAAGGCTAACACTCTGCCAATATTGTTATGACAAAAAACCCCACATTGGTTTTCAATACTTGACAAGAGGAAGGTGAAGTCTTGTAAGAATACATCTAGTGGTTTAATACTGCCACAAAGAGAATTAAAGGTCTAATGGATGATTAGGAAATTCAAGTTTTCATAATTGGAGTAACCTATCAACATATGAAATATGCATTGCATGAGAAGGCAGACTGCTATGTTGATATCGAAGAGTTGAGTGGTTTAAGCCACGTGCACATGACCTCAAGCCAAGACAGGAATCAATATTCAACGAAAAGGACAGAGGTACCGAGGTAAGCTTACTCAAAAGATTAGAGAAATAACCTTATCTTGGAGTCATTATGTAAAAGCAACCATTCTCTAGACATTCTCTGCTAAGTAGGAAACAATCAAGGTGAGTGAAAAGTTTCACTGAAAGAATGGGCCCCTTATGATAAATTCTAATGGTGCATTAACTTGAGTGTATCTTGAGTACATATTTTAAATCATGTCATTAAAGAACAGGTATCAAGAGCCCCAACACTAATGAAACTTTTTCCCATTCAATGGTGGCTAAGGGAAAGGTGCAGGTATTGAGGAATAGCATAAAAGAGTGTAGGGAGTTGATGGATGCCATAGAAAAAGGTGTAATGCAATGTAAGTTGGGAAAATTTGTGGAAAGGCACCTTAGATAGAGTGGGAACCATGAAAAAGAAAGGCTTAAGAAAAGGGAGATAGGGGATAAGAAATAGCTCCATGTTATAGTGGGTATGACAAAAGAATGACTTACCTCGAATACATGATGGAAAGCCCAATGTAGGAGCATTAGTAGGAAAAACCCTTTAAAAGCCACAGGGAAAGAGATATAAAAAAAATAAGTTTTAATGAATCTGATTAAAAGATTGTGGCTGATAATGGAGGAAAAGATCATTTGGTAATAACTGCAACCACCACTAACCATAAAGAAAAGAGAATTCAGGGATAGTTGTTGTGGATGCATTAACCTAGGATGCCTTTTAGCAAATGGACTAGATAAATGTCAATCTAAATAAGTTAGCCCTATTTATGGGTTCACTAATTGGTACATTGAAGTGAAAGAGTCGATCACGCTCTTAATAACTATTGGGGATGAGAATGTTTGATTATATGAATGATGGAATTCTTTATGGTTAACTAACCTTCAAGATACAATGCCATATTTGGGTGTCGCTAATGAAAATACATGAGAAAGGTTTCTTATAATTTTGCAGTAGGAAGTCTAATGTATGCTATGGTGTGCACATGTCCAAATACCTATTTCGTAGTAGGGCTAGTGAGTTGATATCAGATGAATCTAGAACCAAGACATTGATAAGCATTTAAGCATATACTCAAGTATTTATGGAGAACGAGGGATTCTATGCTTCTGTATTCTGGAAGAGATCTTACTCTTATCGGATATACTAATTTTGACTTTCTAATGTATTGGGATTTGAGGAAATAGAGATCGGGCTATGTTTTTGTCTTAAACAGAAAGTCCATAATGTGAATAAGTGCCTAGCAATGTTGCATTGCTAACGTCACTATGAGGGCCGAATGTGAGGTATGGAATAGCTATGGCACTTTAACAAGTGTGTATCTAGCTAAACCCTAAAGATATCACATATGGATAAAACACATTGATAGAAAGTATCATAACGAAGACAGTAATGTTTGACGAAATAGTGGATGTAGCTAAAGATTGCATCTAACGACAAACTTTGGGGATTTGTTTTACCAAGACTCTACTAGCTAGAGAGTTCTTTGGGAAGCATATGGAGGGTATATGGATGTGAAACATGACTCATCTACTTTACTAAGGCAAGTGGGAGAATGTTGGATCTAGTGCCATAAGTGTAGTATTATCGTCTATGTACACTTGTAATTTTTTCGAATAGATTCGTTAATAAAATAATTCATGGATTACATTAATGTACTTTTTATAATGTCCTCATGTGGTTTTTTCATGAAAAGCAAAATAGAAGCAAATATCGACTCACCGATTGTCTAATGTTTAAACTAATACAAAGTGGTATTACGTGTTTGAACAGTAATATGAAAAGACAACTTATATTAGTAAAAGAATCTAAACATGTCCTAAGCCTAATCGGAAATGAGTAAAGTAACTGAAAGACTTATATGTCATCAATCAAGTCCAATTAGGGAGATACCTTGTCTAGGGCATCAAACCGAATGACTCCTAGAAGATAGAGACATAGATGTGACTGACTAGACTTATAGTATATCAAACTGAACCCAAGAAGAATAGATCCTAAATCCATTTATGGATTTATTCACTTTTGACATTCATAGTGTGACATACGTAAATCCTGAGTGGGTGGCGAGCTATGTATGTGACCACCTATAAATGCACTATCATTTATAGAATAAATATAACACAAAAATATAAGAATTGAGAATAACGGTGCCTGCAAGTGCATGGGTTAAATTATAATATAGTTTAGTATAATGAAACACTTGAAAGTCTTTTGAGGATCATATTCAAGGGAGGATGGAATAAATAATGAAAACGCTTTTTACAATAATAAGTCTAAGTAGTAATAATTATCTCCTATATTATGATGAACCATAAAATAAATTAAGGAATAAAATAAATAACTAACAAATATAAATAAATAAATGAAAATAAACAAAGGAAATAAATTGATAAACCAATTAGGAATATTAACTTGCTTCAGGGTTTGTAACTAACTTCAGATTAGGGTTTTAGAGTGGATTAGTAATCAATTAACTAATTATTACCCCTGACCAATTAACTAATAAATTATTTGATACTCACTTATCTCTTGACCTTACTTTCTCAACTAGGATAAATTATGATTACTCGGTTTGAATTATATCCCGACCTTATTTACCCTATGATAACTTATTAGGGTTATCAAGCCTAACCGTGTAAGAAAATATAATTTATGCCAACTATCCCCTCTCGGGGAAGCACTAATTGTCGTTAATCACATTCCTATCCATTCATTAGACTCCCTTAAGTGATTTAGCCACTCATGTTATTCATAACCTCAACTCCGACTGAAAAAATCATGTAAACAACACGATCCATTAGGGGAAGAAAAGAGATTTGAATAATTGTGGATTGAATATAGAATGGGGAACAGAGTAGCAAACCTCATGATTGGAACAAAAAAATAAAATGAATGGAAAGGAAAATATAAAGTGAATATTTTAATTAAATAAACAAGGTCTTGAATGAAAACTGATTCAAGAAAAAAATGTTATAAAAAGCCAACAAGAAAGTAAACTACAACTACTTCTAAACTACGAGGGTTTTTGAAGGCGTTTAGGACAACTTGATTACATTCAACCCCTAATGTCTTATTTATAAAGGTGTTGACAACTCAATTTAGGTCTTCAAAACATCCTAGATTTTTACAAGGGGTGAAATCCACACTGGATGTACTTCTTAATTATTTAAATTCTTTTCTAAGTCAAAAGTTTTGAAGGGAATTGTAATATCCCGAATTAGGGCCTAATCGGAATAGTGGTTTTGTGACCACAAATTTGAGGTAGAAAAATTTATTTTATTATCATTTTAAGGTCTATGGCATGATTGCATGATTGTGTGAAAGTTTCGTTTAGAAATTTTATCAATAGAGGGTCCAATTTGATATTTAGGACTAAATTGCAAAAGTTGTAAAATGTGTGTTCTAGTTCACAAAGGTATTAAGCACTTGTCAATAATGGGTTTTTAAAGTGGAGGTATTCGGATATTAATTAGACCATTATACCAGTTTGGACAAAAATACCTAAAGGAAGATAAAACACCATAGTTTTTAATTAAGGGCATTTTGGTCATTTAGTTATTAAAATGAATTAAAAACAAAATTAAAAGCCAATTTTCGTCCATCTTCTTCATTAGGCCGAAATTTCAAGGGTTCTCCATAGCTAGGGTTTGTTTCAAGCTTCCAAGCTCCATAGTAAGTGATTCCAAGCCCCGTTTTTAATGTTCTTTACGTTTTTGGAATCCCTATAGCTCGATTTAGCTTATGCTAACAATAAGTCAACCTAGGATTCATATTTGGAAAAATACCCATAGGTGAAATTTGTGTATTTTGGTGTTTTATAATAGAATATGAGGTTTTAAATTATGTTAGACAACTTGTGCTACTCGGTTTTAAGTGAAAACGAGTAAAAGGGCTTAATCGGTAAAAATACCTAATAGTCATAAGTACATGTTAGAGTGTGAATTTGATGTTGCCATAGTTGGGAAAAATGATGATTATGTCATAAAACATAAGAATAATGGATGAAGTTTAATTCTCGAGCCTAGGGGAAAAAGTGTAATTATGCAAAAGTTTAGGGGCAAAAATGTAATTTTGATAAAGTTCATATTAAATGTTGTTTTGATGAATTTATGTATTAAATAAGATTAATTTGGCATTATATATCAAGAGAAACGAGATTCAGGTCGCGATAGAGGGAAAAACAAAGTTTACGAGGAATAGGCTCGATTGCTAATATTTTGTATCAAGGTAAGTTCATGTGTAAATAAGGTAACATAATTTTTATTTTAAGTGATTTAATGATATTTGTACGATATTGTAACACCCCGAACCCGAGACCGTCGCCGGAGTCGAACACGAGGTGTTAACAGACTTCAACCCAATTATTGAGAGTTTCCAGACAAGCTGCCAATCTGTGTACTAGTCGCTCCAAAATTCATAACTTGAGTTTTACAACTCAAAAATAAGTTTCGCAATTTTTCCCTGAAACTAGACTCATATTTCCATCTACATATTTTTTCTAGAATTTTTGGTCAAGCCAATTAGTACAGTTTATTAGTTAAAGTCTCCCCTGTTGCAAGGATCGACTACACTGACCTTTGTGCGTTACGAATTGGATATCTCCCTGTACAGGGCTTCAATACTGATACCGTTTATTTCTATAGAAACTAGACTCAGAGAGGAATCTACACATATATGGCATGACTCCTAATTATCTCTGGTTAATTTACAATGATTTTCCAAAGTTGGGACAGGGGATCCAGAAACCGTTCTGGCCCTGTTTCACAAGAACTTTAATATCTGTTAACTTATAACTCATATGACCATTTCGTTTCTTCCGTATGAAAGTAGATTCATCAAGGTACATTTACATAATTTATTTACTATTTAATACCATTCCTACTATTTTAGTGATTTTTCAATCTCACGTTACTGCTGCTGCCAGCACCTGTCACTAAAGCAACTATGCCTATTTCATGATTTCCCTTTGATCTAACTCTTGATTCATCATACATGTCACAAATCATGATCATGACTAGCCATACCAGAGGCTAATCATCATCCAACATCTCCCTACTACACTATTGCCATAACATGCATTTTAACACCAAAATAATCAACCATGGCATAAGGCATGGAAATCAAATTACCAAGACTTGTGACTTAACATTGGAGAACTAAATCCAACCGAGCATTTATGCCATTTTCGCATGGCTAAAAGTTTACATACCAAAGTTCAACAAAGCATATTAGCCTATACATGCCAAAATGTTCTCCTAAACCGACTACACAAAAAAATACCAAAAGTTGCTAGCCGGTGTGATGACTCCGATGACGATCACGAGCGCAAAAAAAGACGAGTCCGAGAAACCTAAAATGGCGACAAGCAAACACCGGTGAGTATATAACTCAGTAAGCCATAAGCATTATATTGCCGTTCAGTAATAATATACCATAAAAGAAAATAATTAATGCGGATTAAAATCCTCCATCCACACCCAAACGGTACTATAATTCTTTAGGCATTTCGGTTTGGTCTCATACCAAGCCCTACTTGATATTTCATACATTACGCCATATGACATTGCATGCATTTATTTTCGAGCATAATCACCACATAGATCAAGACTTACCAAACCAAAATTCCAAATATAAATAAAATGTCCATTCCTCATGAGCTCAAGGTGTTTACTCGCATGCTGTCCATGATTGACTTCGGTAAGGCCGCGCACATAGAACATGTACGTTTATTAGAGGATGTGCAATAAGCCCGCACACTTAGTGCTTAATAGTCGAACTCGCACACTTAGTGCTATATAATCAAACTTGCACACTTAGTGCTGTATAATTTGAACCCGCACACTTAGTACCAATTTGTGATTATAAATGTTTACTCCGCACACTTAGTGCCGAAACCGATCATTCAATACATCTCACCTCTTTTCTTTCAATTCAATATTTTATCACCACATACATACATGTTTATATATATATATTCTACCATTCCATTCAGCGTCATTACTTGGACATTACGACCCTTTAAATTAGTACAAAATAAGTGCTTAATGACTTACCTTATATCGGATGAAATGATTCCCAATCTACTACTCGATTATCTTTGCTTTGCCTTTGCTTGGTTCTCCTCTTTGATGTCTTGATCTAAAATGAATACATTTAGTAGTTTAATCTTCTTGCTGGATTTTTATGTGTATAATTTAATGGTTTTCACCCCATTTCACAACTATCTTTGTTCAAAATATCAAAATCTCAACCACCATTTGTTTAATGCTTCAAGGTAGAATGCATGGTCACCATTAAGCTAATCTAGTCTCAAGTATTTTAATCCTAACATACAACATCATGAATCAACTCAACCTTATAAGCCAATATTAATCCTACAATCGATTGTAAGGAGTTAACAAAGAAAATATATTTTCACAAACATATACACCCATATGGCCGATTTTACCAAATCAAATTTAACCTTACTTATCTCAAATTTTCATTTCATACTATCATCCCCATGACATAGCAAGGTTTTGAGTCATGGACTAATTAGAACTAAAACTAGCAACTAAGAACATGCATGAATCTCATGGCACCATATCAAACATACCTTAATCTAGATACAAGGATGGCCAACCTATTCCAAACCAACCATGAGCAAGGACTCCTTTCTTCTCCCTTGAGATTTTACCAAAAGGATGAAAAAGAGATGAACAAAGCTTTTTTTTTTTTTTTGTTTTTCTTTCTCACTTGCACGGCAATGGGGAGGGAGGGAAAGCCTTCACACACACTTTTTTTTCATTTTTTATTACTCATGCACCTTATTTTATTTATATCAACATAAAACACTCACCCAACATGTTTCATGACATGTCTTGCCCATGCTTCCTTGTCATGGCCGGCCACTAGCACTTGGGAGGATTTTGACATGCAAGTCCTCCTTTGACTACATGTACTATTAGGTCCTTATAGATTAGCCTATCATTTTCAAAAGTGTCATACAAGTCCTACTAACTGAATTCACATGCAATCGACTAAACCAAGCTTGAAATTTTCACACATTCGTAAATACATATTCTAGACAATAAATATTACGTTCAAACATTTCGGTGACTCGGTTTAGTGGTCCCGAAACCACTTCCCGACTAGGGTCAATTTTGGGCTGTCACAGATATAATATTTATTATCATAAAATATTATGCTTTGTGAATTATTATTTGGTAATACGCAAATTATGTGAATAATTTAAGAAGTATGAGATGTTAGCAAGTATCGATTTCTATATTCCGAAGAAGGCGATCGAAATGTGTAATTGAAAAGAATCCCATTTGAACCTTGGGAATAGATTAGGGTACAATTGACATGTCACTAGGATGGTTGAGTTCCGAACCCGTTGAGTTGAGTCTGAGTTCATGAGATGTAACTAGGCATCCGAGCTCGTTGAGTTGAGTCCGAGTTCACTTATGGATGCGAACGCCCGAGCTCGTTGAGTTGATTCTGAGTTCATTTATGGGCGGGTTACATGGTAGCTTGGCTTCATAGATTCAAAAGCTATTGAGCTTGTTCAGTTATGAGTATAGCACTTATGTGCACATTATCCGCGTATCCGAAATTATATTCCTGCGTGTTCAACGGGAGAATCCTAAGAGAATATTGATGATGCTTAAAACGAAAGTGATTCGATGATGAATGTGTTGAAGAAGTGAAAATGGATAGGTATGAGTTTAATTATTGGTTGAGAACTTGGTGAGACAAAATTGTGGTAAGATAGTAAGTATTTTTATGTTATGAGTGTTTTAATGATGTTTATGTTGGATTGCATAATCATGTTACTTACTATTTACATGTGAACTTACTAAGAATTTATGCTTACTCCCTTCTTTTCATTCATTGTAGTTGTTGACAAGCCGGGTTGAGAATCGGGATAGGTCGAAGGCTCGCTCATACTATCCGAAGACCTAAATTGGTAAAATGGCTTGTATATTTTGAGTGTGGCATGTATAGCAATATACTCACTTTGTGTAGATGATCATATGATATGGTTATGGTTTGGTAAGAAAAGGGTTTGTAAATGATTAGCTATTGGAATGGCTAATCAAGTTTATATATGATAACATGTATGCTTTATGTCTTAACTAAACCATGAAGATCCTTGGAAAGGTAAAATTGGCCACAAAATAGAATCAGACAGCAGCATTGACATAAATTTGAAAAATCATTAAAAATAGTAGAAATGGTATTAAAGGATGAATAAGTTATGAAATCGAATATTGATGAGTCTATTTTCATATGGATGGAACAAAACAGGTAAATGAGTTATATTTTATGAGATATCTGAATTTTTGTGAAACAGGGCCAGAGTGATTTCTGGATCCCCTATTCTGATTTTAAGAATTCACCATAAATTGTTAAAAAATAATTTGAAGTCATTATTTATATGTAAAGATTCATTATTGAGTCTAGTTTTAAGAGAAACAAACGGAATAGTGATTGAAATTCTGTACAGAGAGAAATCTGATTCGTCAAACACAGAGATCAGAGAAGTCGAACCCTAAAATAGGAGAGATTTTAACTAATAAACTGTACTAATTGGATCGACCAAAAATTATATAAAAACATTAGTAAATAGATATGAGTCTAGTTTCAGGAAATATTTACGGATCTTAATTTCGAGTTTCGAAACTCGAGATATGAATTTTTAAGAGACTGTGACGTAAATTGCCAGCTTGATTGGAAATTTTAAAAATAAATTGTTTGAGCTGTTTAAGTAATGAATTAAGTCCGTTAACACCTCGTATTTGACTCCGGAGATGGTCTCGGGTACGGGGCATTACATTTAGTTTTATCAGAGCAGGTTTAGTCAGTTCTCGGATGAATGTGTTGTATGTACGGGTTTTGCTATACATGTCATATATTTTGTGATAGTGTGACGACTTCTGACCTTTTAAATGATTTTTTATAGTAAATGGATCCCGATCCAGCTGCGGCTGATGATGTAGAGAGTAATACACCAGCTCCGGCTGAAAGGGCGATGCCAACTGAAAATCCACCTTCTACTGTTGGTCAAGGAGGAGGAGAAGGGGCTCGGGAAGCCTTTCTCCAGATGATGAGTGCCTGGTATACTGAGTTTGTTTGTACGAACCCAAATGCACAACCTCCCCCACCTCCCCCGATTCCTCAACCAGTACCCTCGATGCCTCAAGGTGTCGATTTGATGAAATTTCACAGAACTCCAGTTGATAGAATCCGTAAGAAAGGGGCTGAAGAATTTAGGGCAAATATTGATGATGATGCTGAGAAAGTAGAGTTTTGGCTTGAGAATTTTATTCGAGTATTTGATGAATTGTCTTGTACACCTGAGGAATGCTTAAAATGTGCTATATCATTGTTGAGGGATTCAGCTTATCATTGGTGGAAGACATTGACTTTAGTAGTACCGAAAGAGAAAATAACTTGGGAGTTCTTTCAAGAAGAACTTCGGAAGAAATACATCAGTGAAAGATTTATTGATCAGAAGCGTAAAGAGTTTCTTGAATTAAAGCAAGGGAACATGACAGTTACTGAATACGAAAGGGAGTTCATCAGGTTGAGTAAGTATACTAGAGAATATATTCCTACAGAAGCTAAAATCTGCAGACGATTTGAAGACAGACTCAATGAAGACATCAAAGTATTTATTGGGATTCTTGAATTAAAAGAAATAGTAGTACTGGTTGATCGAGCTTGCAAGGATGAAGAACTACTTAAAGAGAAGAAAAAAGTAGAGGCCGAGACTAGAAATTGGAAGAAAAGACCGGCGAGCAGTTCATTCTCACAGCAATCTAGAAAATCTAGAAATATGAATCCTCATTCACAGGTTTCGACTAGACAATCATATGGAAATTTTAAGAAGCAAAATGTGGGTCCTAAATCTCAGACTACTTCAGCGGCTAGCGTGGGAAATACGAGGTTCGTTAAGCCCGAGTGCCAGCGGTGTGGTAGAAATCATTTTGGCCCATGTAGAGCGAATGAATGTTTTCAGTGTGGTTCTCCGGATCATTTTATTAGAGACTTCCCAGAGAGAGTCGAGAAAGAAAAATTTCAGAGTGTAAAAGTTAGTGGTGCAGACTCAAGGGGAGGATATTCGAGAAAAGTTGGAAATGAAGCAAGCAGCAAGAATATAGCCAGAGATTCAGCAGCTAAATCTGAAGCAAGGGCTCCAGCTAAAACATATGCTATAAAGGCACGTGACGATGCTTCATCACCCGACGTGATTAATGGTATATTTTCTCTTTATGATGTTAATGTTATTGCTTTGATTGATCTTGGTTCTACTCATTCATATGTGTGCATGAAACTGGTGTCTAGTATGAATATACCTGTTGAGAACACAGAATTTATGATTAGAGTGTCGAATCCGTTAGGCAAATGTGTGATTGTTGATAAAGTATGCAAGAAATGCCTTTTAATGATTCGGGGTCATTACTTTCCGTCCGACTTGATGTTGTTGTCGTTTTCTGAATTTGATGTTATTTTGGGTATGGATTGGTTGACATTGCATGATGCTATAGTAAATTGCAAAGAAAAGGTTATAGAATTAAAGTGTGAAAGTGGTAAAATTTTGCGGGTTGAATCAGACAAATCAGAGGCATTATCTACTGTGATTTCTTCGATGTCGACTCAGAGATATTTGAGGAAGGGTTAAGAAGCTTATTTGGCATATGTACTTAATACAAAAGAAATTGAAAAGAAAGTTGAATCAGTGCCAATTGTGTGTGAATTCGCGGATGTATTTCTAGAAGAGTTGCTGGGTTTGCCTCCAGTCAGGTAAGTAGAATTTGGTATTGAGTTGATATCGAGAACAACTCCGATCTCGATTGCTCCGTATAGAATGGCACCAGTAGAGTTGAAAGAATTAAAGTCGCAGTTGCAAGAGTTGACTGATAAAGGCTTTGTGAGACCGAGTTTTTCACCTTGGGGTGCTCCTGTGTTATTTGTGAAAGAGAAGGATGGTTCTATGAGATTGTTTGTTGACTATCAGCAATTAAACAAGGTGACAATAAAAAAGAAGTATCCGTTGCCAAGAATTGATGATTTGTTTGATTAGCTAAAAGGAGCGACATGGTTTTCAAAGATTGATTTAAGATCTGGGTACTACCAGCTGCGAGTAAAAGAGTCGGATGTGCCTAAAACTGCTTTTAGAACAAGGTACAGTTACTATTCGGGTTGACAAATGCTCCTACTGTGTTTATGGATTTAATGAATTGCATATTTCAGCCATACTTGGACAAATTTGTTGTGGTGTTTATATATGACATCTTAATTTATTCAAAAGATTAGACAGAGCATGCTGAGCACTTGAGGATAGTTCTGCAAACTTTGAGAGATAAACAGCTGTATGCTAAGTTCAGTAAAAGTGAATTTTGGCTTCGGAAGTTGGATTTTTAGGTCATATTGTTTCAGGTGATGGTATACGGGTTGGTACTAGTAAAATTTCAGCCATTGTTGATTGGAAACCACAAAAAAATGTAATTGAGGTTAGAAGTTTCTTGGGGCTAGCTGGGTATTATCAGCAGTTTGTAAATGGATTTTCTATAATTGCTGCCCCTATGACTAGACTACTCCGAAAGGATGTTAAATTTGAATGGACTGAAGAATGTCAACAGAGTTTTAAAGAATTGAAAAAGTTATTAACTGAAGCACCTGTGTTGGTACAACCCGAATCAGGTAAAGAATTTGTGGTGTATAGTGATGCCTCTCGAAATGGCTTAGGATGTGTACTTATGTAAGAAGGAAAAGTGGTGGCTTATGCTTCTAGGCAATTAAAATCTCATGAAAGGAATTATCCGACTCATGATTTGGAATTGGCTACTATAGTGTTTACTTTGAAGATTTAGCGACATTATCTGTATGGTGAAAAGGCTGAGTATATACTGACCACAAAAGTCTTAAGTACTTGATGTCACAAAAAGACTTGAATTTGAGACAACGAAGATGGTTGGAGTTATTGAAAGATTACGAGCTTGTTATTGACTACCATCCGGGAAAAGCGAATGTGGTTGCCGATGCTTTGAGTAGAAAGTTGCTATTTGCTTTGAGAGCTATGAATACTCAGTTAAAGGTATCAGATGATGGTTCAATTCTTAGAGATTTAAGAGCAAGACTGTAACACCCCAAAACCCGAGACCATCGCCGGTGTCGGACCCGAGGGTTAACAAACCAAGTTCACATGTTTTTGCCCACCAATTTGACATTTCCAGTCAGGCTGGAAAACTGCGTCACTGTCGCCTTAAAAATCATATCTCGAGTTTCAAAACTCGGAAACTGGTTTCGTAAATTTTCCCTGAATTTAGACTCATATATCCATCCATGGATTTATTTCTAGGATTTTTGGTCGGGCCAATTGGTACAGTTTATTAGTTAAAGTTACCCCTGTTACAGGGATCGACTGCTCCGACCTTCGCGCGGTATAACTTGAATATCTCTCTGTACAGGGCTTTAATTCTGGTGTCGTTTGTTTCTAATGAAACTAGACTCAAAATGGAATCTGTACATATAAGATATATCTCCTAATTCTTTTTGGATAATTTATAGTGAATTTTAAAGTTGCGACAGGGAACCCAGAAACCATTCTGGCCCTGTCTCACAATAGCTTTAATATCTCTTAACCTGTAACTCCTATGACCGTTTCATTTCTTCCATATGAAAATAGACTCATCAAGGTTCATTTACATAGCTTATTCACTATCTAATTCCATTCCTATGAATTTTGGTGATTTTTCACATTCACGCCACTGCAGCTGGCAGCATCTGTTTTAAGATAGGACTCACCTATTTGGTGGTCTCCATGATTCAACTAGCCTTACCATACATAGGTTCATATATGATCATTTTAACTGTGCCAATGGCTGATCATATGACCAACATTCTCATTTCAAGCCATAGCCACATCATGACACAAAATATATACATACAACCCACAATTAGTCTAAGTTCATACTTCCTTTTTGAGCCATTTTCGCACGGCCGTACATAACGTACATTACAACATATTTAACAAACAAGGGTAGTCCTATACATGCCATCTCAAGTTCAAACAAAATTTATACCAAAATGGAGGCTTGATAGTGTGGATGACTTCGACTTCAACGATCCCAAATCCGATTGCCTCGGCGAAATCTAGAAAACTAAGAGCCAAAGCAACGGGTAAGCATTTTTATGCTTAGTAAGTCTCAAGGAATATAATGAACTATAATTTACAGCAATACATTCACATAGCCAAATGCATCATTTCATTAATACACATTCTTACTTCATACTTCATCATTATATAAGTTCGCAAAGCATCAATCAATTCAATAACTGAAATTCATTAGTCGATTGAGCGAATGTTGCTCAAACACGTCGACTTTCCAATGCACATATAACGTACCTTATCCTTTGGGCTGTCCGAGTGTACTAATTAAATTCATTTCAGCAACCAACACTCACCTCCAGCCCAAGATTCTTCGGAATATAACCGGATATAATCAAGTGCACAAATGCCTTCGGGTCTTAGCCCGGATAGAATAACTCGCACGAATGCCTTCGGGTCTTAGCCCGGATGTAGCCACTAGCACAATTGCCTTCGGGTCTTAACCCGGATATAATTTCCAGCATAATTGTCTTCGGGCTTAGCCCGGATATCATTCAATTTCTCATGCACACATACATCAATAATCATTGGACATACATATTTCATTTTCGTTACTAAGGCTCAAACACAATTAATATCATTAGCATATTCGCCTTGGGACTTAGCCCGGTGGAATTCAAATACTCATACACACCTAATCAATAATCATACACATCCATATTTCATCTCACATAATTCAAGTAAGGTCACTTCTTGAGGACTTACCTCGGATGTTGTCGAACGGCTTTTTCGGCTATTCGATCACCTTTTCCTTCCCTTGTCCAATTGTGGCCCTCTTGGCTCTTGAGCTAATTCAAACAAATTCAATTTATTAAAACCTCATTGTGCTTGCTTATGGCGAATATGACAAGGATTTTAGATGGTCATATGGCCACTCTTTAGCTTGAATACACAATGGTCATGCACATTTTATACTACATCAAGCAATTCAATACAATTTGTTTGAACATCAAGGAAATGCTAAGGCCTTCAATGGGCTACCCAAGGCGAATATTCATGTACATGTTGAGGTCAAAATTTGCACTTAATACCTCACAAAAACAGCATGCAATCTACTAATTAATGCTTGCACATTGTGGCCCAAAACTTATAATATAGCATCAAGCACTTATATGTGTGCTAGGTCAATTGTGCTTGCAATTTCACAAGCATTCTTCCACATTTTCTTCTTTAAATCAATATATTCATCACTTAGTTCATAACCAAACAAAATGTGCAATCATATATATGCATATATGAGCATGGCGAATTTTCAAAGTGTCCATAGCCATCCAAAACACAAACTTTTAACTAACATGCAAGAAGCATGAATCATGCTCAAGAATGCATCATGGCCAAGTATGACAATCATGCTCCTTTTCAACTTTAATCATGATAAAACAAAGAGAAAACTCAAAATCTTACTCATGAGTAGAAAATCCATCATTGCATGCATCATCATCAAGCTTCACACTTAGCATGCAATGGCTTTATCACTATAACAACTTTGGCCAAATACCATTTCCATGGCATACCAAAGATTTGAGCCATGGCTAACATGCACATCAAGTTAGCAACCAAAACATGCATGAAACTCCCAACACAACCCCATACATACCTTAATCTTGATGCAAATTTAGCCAAATCACCTTCTAGATCTCTTCTAAACAAAGGAAATGAAGCAAAAATCCCTTCTTCCTCTTAGTATTTTCGGCTAAAAAGATGAGAAAGGATGAACAAGTTTTTTTGTTTTCTCCTCTTGGTTGCACGGCAATGGGGGGGGAATGCTACTCTCTCACACACATTTTTTTTCATTCTTTTCTCACCCATGCTTATTTGTTTATGATTTTCTCCCTAATGCCCAACAAAACATGTTTCATGACATGTTTAACCCATATTTCTTTGTCATGGCCGGCCATTACTTGTAAAAAGGGGGAATTTGACATGCAAGTCCATTATTTTGCATGCATGCTTTAATTAGTCATCACATATTTCCCTATCGTACTTTCAAAGTTTACTACTAAGTCCTTTCTTATAAATTAGCACCTAATTAATAAAAATCGAGACACGAAATATTTACGCATACCAATTCCACATTCAATAAGTACGGAATATAACACTTAATTATTCTTGTGACTCGGTTTCGTGGTCCCGAAACCACTCTCCGACTAGGGTCACATTCGGGGTGTCACAACTCTCCCCCACTCAAGAGATTTTCGTCCCCAAAAGCTTACCGTAAATAGGTTCGGATATCGCTCTCTCATAGAGTTCTCGGTCTCCCAAGTAGCTTCTTCTATCCCGTGCTTGAGCCATAACACTTTCACTAGCGGAACCCGCTTGTTTCGCAACTCTTTCACTTCTCGTGATAGGATACGAATTGGTTCTTCCTCATAACTCATATTAGCTTGAATTTCAATTTCGATGGACTAATCACGTGCGATGGATCGGATCTATAACGTCAAGCATCGACACGTGGAAGACATCGTGAACCTTTTGAGTTCGGGGCAAAATCAAACGATATGCCACCGGACCGACTCGCTCGATATCTCATATGGCCCAATGAACCTCGGGCTCAACTTGCCCTTACGGCCAACTCGAGTATCTTTTTCCAAGGCGATACCTTGAGAAACACCTTATCACCCACCGATACTCGATATCCTTACGCTTCATATCCGCGTCACGACTTCGACGATCAAGGCTATCTTCAAACTTTCACGGATTACTTTCACTTTCGCTCAGCATCCCTAATCAAATCCACCCGAAAATCTTGCTTTCACCAAGCTCGGTCCAAAACAATGGTGTACGGCATTTACGCCGTACAAAGCCTCATAAGGTGCCATCTTAATGCTCGATCGAAAGTTTGTTGTGTGCGAATTCAATCAACGGCAAATACCGCTCCCATGAACCACTAAACTCGAGGACGCAACATCTTAACATATCCTCAAGTATCTCGAATTACCCGCCGGATTGACCATCGGTTTGGGGGTGAAAGGCGGTCTGAAATGCAACTTGGTACCCAAAGCTTCTTGCAACTTTTTCCAAAACCGCGAGGTAAATCTCGGATCTCTATCCGACACGATAGAAATAGGCACCCGTGTAATTTCACAACTGAGAAACGTACAATTCCGCTTAATTTGTCCATTGAAAATCCGACGTCACGGGGACAAAGTGGGCCGACTTAGTCAATCGATCTACCACGACCCAAACCGCATCCTTCTTACTTGTCGACAATGGCGATCCGGATACAAAGTCCATTGTGACTCGATCCCATTTCCACTCGGGTATCGTGATTGGTCAAGTAATCTCAAGGCACCGATGTTCCGCTTTCACTTGTTGACATATTAAACATCTTGAAACAAAGTCGGAGATGTCTCGCTTCATACCATGCCACCAAAATCGACGTTTCAAATCATTGTACATCTTTGTACTCCCGGGTGGATTGCCATTTGGCTACAATGGGCTTCATTGAATTATCGAAATGAGTTCAATTCCTTGGGACACATGACGACTTTTGAACTTCAAACAATCGTCATCGTCGATTTGAAACTCCGAGTCCTTGTTCGGAACACACGCAGCCCGTTTTGCAACCAACTCGTCGTCGACTTTCTGAGCTTCTCGAATTTGGTGTGTCAATAGTGGTTTGGCTTTCAATTCAGCCACTAACACTCTGTCGGATCGGACAGACAAGTGCACATTCATCGTCGTAAAGTGAATAACGATTTACGACTCAAGGCATCCGCAACCACATTTGCCTTTCCCGGGTGATAATCAATGATCAGTTCATAATCCTTTAACAGCTCAAGCCAACGTCTTTGTCGCAGATTTAAGTCTCTTTGGGTCATCAAATATTTGAGACTTTTGTGATCCGAGTATACATGGCACCTTTCACCAAATAAGTAATGTCGCCAAATCTTTAAGGCGAATACGATAGCGGCCAATTCGAGATCATGAGTCGGATAATTTTTCTCATGTGGCTTTAATTGCCTCGACGACAGGCCACAACTCGACCTTCTTGCATTAATACGCAACCTAACCCAAGTAGAGAGGCGTCGCTATAGATAACAAACTCCTTGCGGACTCGGGTTGCACTAGAATTGGGGCTTCATCAAATAAGTTTTCATTGATCGAAGCTTTTTGGCATTTCTCCGTCCATTCGAACTTAACATCCTTTTGGAGTAGCCGTCATCGGCGTGGCTATCGTTGAGAACCCTTTACAAATCGTCGGTAATAACCTAAGAAGCCCCAAAAAGCTCGAACCTCAAGAATATTTCTCGGAGGTTTCCAATTAAGTATGGCTGAAATTTTATTCGGAATCGACTCGAATACCCGTCTGCGATACCACATGACCCAAGAAGCTAACCTCTCTTAACCGAACTCACACTTGAACTTAGCATATAATTGCTTGTCCCATAAAATTTGCGGCACTAACCGCAGTGTTCAAAGATGTTCGGTCTCATTTCTTGAATAGACCAAGATGTCATCAATGAACACGACTACTGAATCGATCCAAATATGGTCTAAAGATCCGATTCATTAAGTCCATAAATACCATAGGGCATTAGTGAGCCCAAACGGCATCACTAGGAACTCATAGTGACCATATCTCGCTCAAGGCGTCTTGGGCACGTCGAATCTCGGATTCGCAATTGATAGTAGCCCGATCTCAAATCTATTTTCGAGAACACCGAGGCTCCCTTGAGTTGATCGAACAAGTCATCAATACGTGGCAATGGATATTTGTTCTTTATCGTCGCTTTGTTAAGTCGACGATAGTCGATGCACAAATCGCATGGTTCCATCCTTCTTCTTCACGAACAAAGACCGCAAGCACCCAAGGCGAAAAACTCAGGCGAGCAAAACCTCTATCCACCAATTCTTGCAACTGAACTTTCAACTCCTTTAATTCCGTTGGGGCCATACGACACGGAGCTATCGAATTGGAGTGGTACCTGTACCAATTCGATGCCAAATTCTATTTCGAACAGTGGTAAACCCAGTAATTCTTCTGGGAAAACATCCGGTATTCACAAACCACGGCACAGATTCGGTTTCTTCTCGATTCCTTGTCATCGAGCACGACGCAAGGTACGCGCCGCACCCTTTTCTTACATATTTCGGGCCAACATCGGCGATATTACGGTGGCAACCCTTTTAAGTCCGTGGACTCAACCCGAATTATTTCATTATTCGCGCACCTCAAATCGATAGTCTTGCTCTTGCAATTTACAACCGCATCGTGCATGGTCAACCAATCCAAACCAAGAATAACATCGAACTCATCGAACGGCAAAAGCATCAAGTCCGCCGAAAACAAGAACCTCGGAACACTAGGGACTTTTCTTGCACACTTTGTTAACAAGCACGTAATGACCCAAGGGTTTGACACCGAATTACAAACTCAGAGACTCAATGGGCAAAGTCTTCTTTGGATGCTAAGGTTTCACATATATATGAATGAGTAGAACCAGGTCAATCAAAGCAATTACATTTGTATTGAAAAGAGTGAAAGTACTGGTAATAACATCCGAGAGGCAGATCCTCGGCGTGCGGCGCCAGATGGCATAAGTCCTAGCAGAGCACGAGCCTCGATCCGATGGTAGCATCTCTAGATCCTCTCGACCGCCATCGACATTGCCCATATTTCTAGGTGGTCTACCTCGGCGATGGTAGCACCGGGTTTGCACTCGGACTTGCATTCTGCTCGTGCATCCTCGGGCAATCCTTCATAAAGTGGTCGGCCGATCCACACTTATAGCAGAGCGATCACGAAACCAACAGCTCCCGAATGCCATTTGCCACAATGTGGACACTCCGCCCTCTCTCGGCGATCATTTCCGCCACCGGCGATCGAGGTGACTCGTGTGGTCACAGGGGTCGATCGCGTCCTCGTCTAGAAAAGCCCAAACGCCTCTAGACCGGCTCGCATCATCTCGAAATCTCTTCGATGCTTGTTGAAGAGACTTTCCGAGGACCTCTTCGAATTCTCCAATCCCCACATCGCTTTTTGTTTCTCCTTTCTAAGCTCTTGACTTTACAAGCTCGCTCAACAAGTACTACGAACTCTCGTATCTCGAGAATGCCAACAAACATCCTTATATCATCATTCAGCCCATCCTCAAGCGTTTACATAATAGCTTCGGACGAAATGCATTCTCGCTGCATCGGCTAAGGCTCACAAACTTTCGTTCAGAGTCGATAACGGACATAGAACCTTGCTTAAGATCAAGGAACTCCTCCGCTTTTGGTCGATGAATCTCGATCGATATACTTTTTGAACTCGGTTAGAAAGAATTCCCAAGTCACTTGCTCTCTAGGCACCACAAGTCGAGTACTCCACCAATAGTAGGCGGACTCGCGTAGCAAGGAGATGGTACACTTTAAGCACTCATCGGTGTACAGGATAGCTCATCAAGCACCGGATAGTGTTATCTAACCATAATTCAGCTCGCTCGGCATCATCATCATCCGTAGCCTTAAATTCAGTGGCCCCATGTTTTCGAATCCTATCGACTGGGGGCTTACCTGACCTTATTGGGTCAGTCACCGGAGGTATCGTAGGTGCGGGGGTTGCATTCGTCGGGAATGGAGGTGGTGGAACAGCCGTGTTGGTTCGAATGTATTGATTAAACCATTCGTTCATCACACTATAAAAGGCTTGCCTAGCCTCATCATTAGGATTACTGGCCATAGGTTGAGAGTCCGCCGGCGCTGTCCCTTGCGCGGGAGCAGGCGCCACACTCTCCACATCATCAGCTATCGCTCGGTTAGGATCGGGATCCATTGCTATAAACAAACATGAAGTCAAATTGTCAGAATTCATCACACTATCGATTCATCATTTAATGGCATGTATAGCTAGACCCCAAACACATCACGGTAGTCCTAGAATCGACTAAACCGTGGCTCTGATACCAATAAAATTGTAACACCCCAAAACCCGAGACCATCGCGGTGTCGGACCGAGGTTAACAAACCAAGTTCACATGTTTTTGCCCACCAATTTGACATTTCCAGTCAGGCTGGAAAACTGCGTCACTGTCGCCTTAAAAATCATATCTCGAATTTCAAAACTCGGAAACTGGTTTCGTAAATTTTCCTGAATTTAGACTCATATATCCATCCATGGATTTATTTCTAGGATTTTGGTCGGGCCAATTGGTACAGTTTATTAGTTAAAGTTACCCCTGTTACAGGGATCGACTGCTCCGACCTTCGCGCGGTATAACTTGAATATCTCTCTGTACAGGGCTTTAATTCTGGTGTCGTTTGTTTCTAATGAAACTAGACTCAAAATGGAATCTGTACATATAAGATATATCTCCTAATTCTTTTGGATAATTTATAGTGAATTTTAAAGTTGCGACAGGGAACCCAGAAACCATTCTGGCCCTGTCTCACAATAGCTTTAATATGTCTTAACCTGTAACTCCTATGACCGTTTCATTTCTTCCATATGAAAATAGACTCATCAAGGTTCATTTACATAGCTTATTCACTATCTAATTCCATTCCTATGAATTTTGGTGATTTTTCACATTCACGCCACTGCAGCTGGCAGCATCTGTTTTAAGATAGGACTCACCTATTTGGTGGTCTCCATGATTCAACTAGCCTTACCATACATAGGTTCATATATGATCATTTTAACCGTGCCAATGGCTGATCATATGACCAACATTCTCATTTCCAAGCCATAGCCACATCATGACACAAAATATATACATACAACCCACAATTAGTCTAAGTTCATACTTCCCTTTCGAGCCATTTTCGCACGGTAGTACATACGTACATTACAACATATTTAACAAACAAGGGTAGTCCTATACATGCCATCTCAAGTTCAAACAAAATTTATACCAAAATGGAGGCTTGATAGTGTGGATGACTTCGACTTCAACGATCCCAAATCCGATTGCCTCGGCGAAATCTAGAAAACTAAGAGCCAAAGCAACGGGTAAGCATTTTTATGCTTAGTAAGTCTCAAGGAATATAATGAACTATAATTTACAGCAATACATTCACATAGCCAAATGCATCATTTCATTAATACACATTCTTACTTCATACTTCATCATTATATAAGTTCGCAAAGCATCAATCAATTCAATAACTGAAATTCATTAGTCGATTGAGCGAATGTTGCTCAAACACGTCGACTTTCCAATGCACATATAACGTACCTTATCCTTTGGGCTGTCCGAGTGTACTAATTAAATTCATTTCAGCAACCAACACTCACCTCCAGCCCAAGATTCTTCGAATATAACCGGATATAATCAAGTGCACAAATGCCTTGGTCTTAGCCGGATAGAATAACTCTTACGAATGCCTTGGTCTTAGCCGGATGTAGCCACTAGCACAATTGCCTTGGTCTTAACCGGATATAATTTCCAGCATAATTGTCTTGGGCTTAGCCCGATATCATTCAATTTCTCATGCACACATACATCAATAATCATTGGACATACATATTTCATTTTCGTTACTAAGGCTCAAACACAATTAATATCATTAGCATATTCGCCGGGACTTAGCCGGGTGGAATTCAAATACTCATACACACCTAATCAATAATCATACACATCCATATTTCATCTCACATAATTCAAGTAAGGTCACTTCTTGAGGACTTACCTCGGATGTTGTCGAACGGCTTTTTCGGCTATTCGATCACCTTTTCCTTCCCTTGTCCAATTGTGGCCCTCTTGGCTCTTGAGCTAATTCAAACAAATTCAATTTATTAAAACCTCATTGTGCTTGCTTATGGCGAATATGACAAGGATTTTAGATGGTCATATGGCCACTCTTTAGCTTGAATACACAATGGTCATGCACATTTTATACTACATCAAGCAATTCAATACAATTTGTTTGAACATCAAGGAAATGCTAAGGCCTTCAATGGGCTACCCAAGGCGAATATTCATGTACATGTTGAGGTCAAAATTTGCACTTAATACCTCACAAAAACAGCATGCAATCTACTAATTAATGCTTGCACATTGTGGCCCAAAACTTATAATATAGCATCAAGCACTTATATGTGTGCTAGGCGAATTGTGCTTGCAATTTCACAAGCATTCTTCCACATTTTCTTCTTTAAATCAATATATTCATCACTTAGTTCATAACCAAACAAAATGTGCAATCATATATATGCATATATGAGCATGGCGAATTTTCAAAGTGTCCATAGCCATCCAAAACACAAACTTTTAACTAACATGCAAGAAGCATGAATCATGCTCAAGAATGCATCATGGCCAAGTATGACAATCATGCTCCTTTTCAACTTTAATCATGATAAAACAAAGAGAAAACTCAAAATCTTACTCATGAGTAGAAAATCCATCATTGCATGCATCATCATCAAGCTTCACACTTAGCATGCAATGGCTTTATCACTATAACAACTTTGGCCAAATACCATTTCCATGGCATACCAAAGATTTGAGCCATGGCTAACATGCACATCAAGTTAGCAACCAAAACATGCATGAAACTCCCAACACAACCCCATACATACCTTAATCTTGATGCAAATTTAGCCAAATCACCTTCTAGATCTCTTCTAAACAAAGGAAATGAAGCAAAATCCTTCTTCCTCTTAGTATTTTCGGCTAAAAAGATGAGAAAGGATGAACAAGTTTTTTTGTTTTCTCCTCTTGGTTGCACGGCAATGGGGGGAATGCTACTCTCACACACATTTTTTTTCATTCTTTTCTCACCCATGCTTATTTGTTTATGATTTTCTCCCTAATGCCCAACAAAACATGTTTCATGACATGTTTAACCCATATTCTTTGTCATGGCGGCCATTACTTGTAAAAGGGGAATTTGACATGCAAGTCCATTATTTTGCATGCATGCTTTAATTAGTCATCACATATTTCCCTATCGTACTTTCAAAGTTTACTACTAAGTCCTTTCTTATAAATTAGCACCTAATTAATAAAAATCGAGACACGAAATATTTACGCATACCAATTCCACATTCAATAAGTACGGAATATAACACTTAATTATTCTTGTGACTCGGTTTCGTGGTCCCGAAACCACTCTCCGACTAGGGTCACATTCGGGGTGTCACAAAGACCGATGTTTTTACAAGAGATTTGTGAAGCTTAGAAAAGCGATGAAGAATTGCAAGCCAAAAGAAAGCAATGTGAGGTTGATACGAGGTCAGATTTCAAAATTAGTTCTGATGGTTGCTTGATGTTTAAAAATCGGATTTGTGTACTAAAAAATGATGAATTGATTCAAAAGATTTTGCATGAAGCACATAATGGTTGTTTGGTAGTTCATCCGGGCAGTACGAAAAATGTATAATGACTTGAAGAAAATGTACTGGTGGAGTGGAATGAAAAGAGATATTTTCAAGTTTGTATCAAAGTGCTTAGTTTGTCAACAAATGAAAGCTGAACACCAAGTACCTTCTGGATTACTCCAGCCTATCATGGTTCTTGAATGGAAATAGGATCGGATTACTATGGATTTTGTATCAGGGTTGCCGTTAACTCCGGGGAAGAAAAATGCCATCTGGGTAATAGTTGACAGACTGACTAAATCGGCTCATTTTATTCCGATATGTACTTATTATTCTCTTAATAAGTTGGCTGAATTGTATATCCGTGAGATTGTTAGACTTCATGGAATACCTTTGTCAATCATTTCGGATAGAGATCCGAGATTTACTTCACGGTTTTGGTAAAATTTGCAAGAGGCATTAGGTACGAAGTTAAATTTCAGCACTGCTTTTCATCCACAAATTGATGGACAATCAGAGAGAGTAATTCAGATTCTTGAAGACATGCTTAGATGTTGCATATTAGAATTTCAAGGTAGTTGGGAAAGGTACTTACCATTGGTAGAATTTTCTTATAATAATAGTTATCAGACGAGTTTGAGGATGGCACCTTATGAAGCATTGTATGGTCGTAAATGTCAGACGCCATTGTATTAGACCGAACTCAAGGAAAATCAGATTTATGGAGTTGATCTAATGAAAGAAACTGAAGAAAAGGTGAAAGCGATTCGAGATTGTTTGAAAGCTGCTTCAGATAGACAGAAATCTTATGCGGATTTGAAACGAAAGGAAATTGAGTTTCAAGTTGGTGATAAGGTATTTTTGAAAGTGTCTCCATGGAAGAAATTCCTTCGATTTGGACGAAAGGGCAAGTTAAGTCCGCGTTTTATTGGACCGTATGAAGTAATTGAAAGAATTGGACCAGTAGCTTATCGGCTAGCATTACCACCTGAATTACAGAAGATGCATGATGTGTTCCATGTATCTATGCTACGTCGGTATCGTTCGGATCCCTCACATATAATTTCACCGACAGAAATTGAACTACGACCAGATATGACTTACGAAGAAGAACCGATTAAGATTTTAGCTCGAGAGGTCAAGCAACTAAGAAATAAAAGTGTCACTCTAGTGAAAGTATTCTGGAAAAAGCACGGGGTAGAAGAGACTACATGGGAACCTGAGGAAACTATGAGAAACCAATACCCACACCTGTTTACCGGTAAAATTTTCGAGGACGAAAATCCTTAAAGGGGGGAAAGTTGTAATATCCCGAATTAGGGCCTAATCGGAATAGTGGTTTTGTGACCAAAAATCAGAGGTAGAAAAATTTAGTTTATTATCATTTTAAGGTCCATTTCATGATTGCATGATTGTGTGAAAATTTTGTTTAGAAATTTTATCGATAAAGCGTCCAATTTGATATTTAGGACTAAATTGCAAAAGTTGTAAAATGTATGTTCTAGTTCACAAAGGTATTAAGTACTTGTGAGTAATGGGTTTTTAAAGTGGAGGTCCTTGGATAGTAATTAGACCATTATACTAGTTTGGACAAAAATACCTAAAGGAAGATAAAACACCATAGTTTTTAATTAAGGGCATTTTGGTCATTTAGTTATTAAAATGAATTAAAAACAAAATTAAAAGCCAATTTTTTCCATCTTCTTCATTAGGCTGAAATTTCAAGGGTACTTCATAGCTAGGGTTTGTTTCAAGCTTCCAAGCTCTATAGTAACTGATTCCAAGCCCCGTTTTTAATGTTCTTTACGTTTTTGGAATCTCGATAGCTCGATTTAGCTTATGCTAACAATAAGTCAACCTAGGATTCATATTTGGAAAAATACCCATAGGTGATATTTGTGTATTTTGGTGTTTTATAATAGAATATGAGGTTTTAAATTATGTTAGACAACTTGTGCTACTCGTTTTTAAGTGAAAACGAGTAAAAGGGCTTAATCGGTAAAAATACCTAATAGTCATAAGTACATGTTAGAGTGTGAATTTGATGTTGCCATAGTTGGGAAAAATGATGACTATGTCATAAAACATAAGAATAATGGATGAAGTTTAATTCCCGAGCCTAGGGGCAAAAGTGTAATTATTCAAAAGTTTAGAGGCAAAAATGTAATTTTGCCAAAGTTCATATTAAATGCTGTTTTGATGAATGTATGTATTAAATAAGATTAATTTGGCTTTATAGATCAAGAGAAACGAGATTCAAGTCGCGATAGAGGGAAAAACAAAGTTTACGAGGAATAGACTCGATTGCTAATATTTTGTATCGAGGTAAGTTCATGTGTAAATAAGGTAACATAATTTTTATTTTAAGTGATTTAATGATATTTGTATGATATAATATTTATTATCATAAAATATTATGCTTTTTGAATTATTATTTGGTAATGCACAAATTATGTGAATAATTTAAGAAGTATGAAATGTTAGCAAGTATCGATTTCTATATTCCGAACAAGGCGATCGAAATGTGTAATTGAAAAGAATCCCGTTTGAACCTTGGGAATAGATTAGGGTACAAGTGACATGTCACTAGGATGGTTGATTTCCGAACTCGTTGAGTTGAGTCCGAGTTCGTGAGATGTAACTAGGCATCCGAGCTCGTTGAGTTGAGTCCGAGTTCACTTATGGATGCGAACGCCCGAGCTCGTTGAGTTGAGTCTGAGTTCCTTTATGGGCGGGTTACATGGTAGCTTGGCTACATAGATTCAAAAGCTATTGAGCTTGTTCAGTTATGAGTATAGCACTTATGTGCACACTATCCGCGTATCCAAAATTATATTCCTACGTGTTCAACGGGAGAATCCTAAGAGAATATTGAGGATGCTTAAAACGAAAGTGATTCGATGATGAATGTGTTGAAGAAGTGAAAATGGACAGGTATGAGTTTAATTCTTGGTTGAGAACTTGGTGAGACAAAATTGTGGTAAAATAGTAAGTATTTTTATGTTATGAGTGTTTTAATGATGTTTATGTTGGATTGCATAATCATGTTACTTATTATTTACATGTCAACTTACTAAGCATTTATGCTTACTCCCTTCTTTTCATTCATTGTAGTTGTTGATAAGCTGGCTTGAGAATCGGGATAGGTCGAAGGCTCGCTCACACTATCCGAAGACCTAAATTGGTAAAATGGCTTGTATATTTTGAGTGTGGCATGTTTAGCAATATACTCACTTTGTGTAAATGATCATATGATATGGTTATGGTTTGGTAAGAAAAGGGTTTGTAAATGATTAGCTATTGGAATGGCTAATCAAGTTTATATATGATAAGATGTATGCTTTATGTCTTAACTAATCCATGAAAATCCTTGGAAAGGTAAAATTGGCCACAAAATGTAATCGACAAAGAAACATTGACATGAATTTGAAAAATCACTAAAAATAGTAGAAATGGAATTAAAGGATGAATAAGTTATGAAATCGAATCTTGATGAGTCTATTTTCATATGGATGGAACAAAACAGGTAAATGAGTTATATTTTATGAGATATTTTAATTTTTGTGAAACAGGGCCAGAGTGATTTCTGGATCCCCTATTCTGACTTTAAGAATTCACCATAAATTGTAAAAAAATCATTAGAAGTCATTATTTATATGTACAGATTCCTTATTGAGTGTAGTTTTAATAAAAACAAACCGCATAGTTATTGAATTCTGTACATAGAGAAATCTAATTCGTAATACAAAGAGGTCAGAGAAGTCGAACCCTGAAACAGGGGAGACTTTAACTAATAAACTGTACTAATTATCTTGACCAAAAATTCTAGAAAAAAACTTAGTAAATAGATATATGAGTATAGTTTCAGATAAAATTTACGGATCTTAATTTCTAGTTTCAGAATTCGAGATATGAATTTTTAAGCGACTGTGACGGAAATTGCCAGCTTGACTGAAAATTTTAAAAATAAATTGTTTGAGCTGTTTAAGTAATGAATTAAGTCCGTTAGCACCTCGTATTCGACTTCGGCGACGGTCTCAAATACGGAGCATTACAGGAATATTTATTAATTACAAAAGAATCTGTAAAGTAGTTTAAGACATTACAACTTAGGTAATTGATAAACCAGACTTAATCATGGCATAGAGTATGATTCGCTATATATCCAAAAATGGCACTCTGTATGCATAATATCTCTCTTCAAATGCCACCCTGACGCGTTTCTATCTTAGTCCCTCTTGCCATTAAAGTTCAATTCCAAGATCTTGCATAATAAATAAACACTTGTAAGTTCAATAGAACTTAGTGAATCTCAACCATTATTACTTTAAACAGTGTTGTTGAATTTCTCGACTTAAGAAATTTGGACTTCATTTAAGACTTTGGAGGATATTTTTCTGATTCCTGACATATAACTATATGCCAACCTTTAACTTGACCACCTTATATGTATTCCACTCCATTGGCTTATCACAAAATTCCCTCCTTATGGTGGATCCTATTTCATGATCGCTTGGAGATAGAGGTTGAGTATATTCCTCAGAATGATATGCATATGGACACTACTCTCAGTGGATTCTTATACTGGCTCCAGTGGCGGTTAGAATGTTAGACATGCCGTATCTTTAAGTCTATCCAGACAATGAACTTGATTCAATGAATGCAACATTTTAGATCATCTAATAGAAACTCAGATGACTTCGATACAAAATGTGAAAGCTTCCAGGTTTCGCAGACAGTTACACCAACCATAACTATATATTTGCCAAGTTCTCTGACCTAGAGAGTTACTATAACAAATTTATCAGTCGGGTACACTACCAAGAACTTTTTCAGACAAAGCGTTAAAGGAATACCCGGATCTCTCCACAAAGGTAGACTAACAACTTGCCATTCAGGCGGTACAGAATTTGTCTTACAGGCTTTGCAGGTAACTCGCCACAAAGGCTTCCCAGATAACCTCACTACTAAGTCTTTCCAAACAATACACCACATAGGCTTTTAAGATAATTCACCATAAAGGCTTCCTAAATAACCTAGCCACAAAAGCTTTATAGATAACTTGCCATAAAGGCTTGGATTAGCATGCCACCAAGGTACCACACAAAATTTCGTGTTTGATTATATGGATTTATCTAAACTTAGCATCACTGGAGGTTTTCCTATCATTGCCCCCGGGAGATGCAGAAAACCTAGAAGACAAAACTGGCTCATCTGTAATTTTTAGAATGTGCCACGACCATGGTCTTTCCACGTAACTACCTCACTGGGCTTTTTTCGTGTTTACTGCCCAGGAGGACCTCGTGTTTATGGTCCTAGCAGACTACATTTTTGCCTTACTAGCCTTGTGTTTACTTTCTTCGCGGACGTCATCAAAGCACCACTGCAGGGTCCATTATCACATCACATATTTTCTCGACACTCCGTCTGAACCTTCTTATCACCAACCTTAATTTGTCATGCATCACTTGAATAACAATATGGACACATTAACATATATTTCACTTGTACCCTTAATGGAATCATACTTCCCATACATGCTTACCACATATCATTATTTTCATGCAGCATATCATAAGCTTCATTACATACATATAAACACTTCTTTAAAAACACACACACACATACATACTGGGACTCCTTAAGAAGATATGCTCATCTATGTGGAAACCAACTATGTGAAGAATCATTATAAGATAATGTGCAAGAGATGAATCTAGAGACTCACCAAAGACTTACCTTTATCTCAACCTGAAGCTTCTACTTTAATTGTCCATCCCAATCCAGTGATTGCAACTACTTAAAAGATCATGGAATTTCCATTAGAATCCCTATTTATAGATAGTTTGCTAACATTTCAACTGCGTGTGAACCCCATGCGGGGTCTTCCACTCACACTCTATCGTTCTTAACCTTTTAACATCCTTACTCTTTAACAATCGTAACATATAAGGATATAAGGCTTACGAGAATGTTGAATCATTCACTAGCTAAACGAGGTCTTAGCTCCATCTTATCAAAGAATAAGAGAATGCTTAGGTTAGAAAGAAGAACCTGAACATTGAGTAGAAAAAAAACCATCGTGAATGTCCCCTTCCCTTATATATATACTCCCGATGCTCTTAATTTTCTTACCAAATCCAGGGGTAGGTAAATGAAAATCTGGCGAAAATGAATTTTAGAGTTGAACAGTCATGTGGAGGGTCAAATCAATCCAATTAACTACAAACTAATCCCGTTAGAAGAACCAACTTGAATAGTGCTCACGTAAACCGAGCGTATTATACCTTGGCGATGACTTGCATATGTCAAACTTGTGCACATTCTTTTTTCACTTGAAGATACCCTATAATTAAATCCTTAGATACTACTAGTAGATAGGTACTTAGACGCTAGTATGTGCCAATACTCTAGTTCATTGACAAGTCAGGGTGGTGGATTATACTACTATAGTGTGCCAAAACATTTTACACACATACCATACTCATCTTTTTGGATATGTCACTTTTAGGGTGTGACAACTCTCCTCTAATTTAGGAAATTTCATCCTCGAAATTTTTTTGAGGTGTCACTAACCTGGTAACCTTATCGTCGAATGATACGTGGACAAACTCTTGGATCAAGAGTAATATACTTCTTGGTAAATCGGCCACACATAGTCATAACAAACTTTTTGTCTCTAGAGATTCTAATTGGCGCAAATGTAAAAAACTTGTCTCTATTGGCGAATTCTAGTCGCACGAGCATAATTGGCGGGTACTCCCATGTTTTTAAAACATCCCATAGTCGTAGCCCTGACAAGTGTTGAGCTGTGATTAAAGAATTCAAATAGTTGGCTTTGAAACTGAAACTTCTCACAGACTCTTAATTCTTTATAAATACTAAATGTCCAACACTTTCCCCCAACATTTTTCTCTGCATTATTGGAGCCTTAATTTTTTTCTTCTAGAGTCTCTTTTCTTTTTTCGACTTTAATTTGCATCTTTCTTCAGAGGTAGCTCTATTTCTCTCTCCATTATTTAAAATGGTTTGAAATACATCTCATGGAAGAGACCTTGCCCAAAGTAGTAGAAGTGATAACCCTAGAAACTCTGTCAGGATCAGACCCAGAGGTCCTGATGTTACCCGACGCGTACTCGCTCCCATGTACAAATGCAACACTACCGAGGAAAAACTGTCTCTATATCTTGGGGCTAGAGGTATCCTTCATCCAAACTTCACCTACAATTTTGATTTCATCCAATAGGAGTGTCACCAATGCGACAACACCAAGGGCTTTATTCTTCCTTTCTTCCTGCTCGAGGTTGGCTTTCACTTGCCATTTCACGCTTGCTTCTGTTTATTGCCCAATAAATATAGTATTGGACCAAGGCAACTATTCAAATTTTCTTGGTGGAAATTGGTGGCCTATTTCACTGATTGCTAAATCCAAATGGTTGTTAGGCAAATGACCTTTTACTATGGGCAGATTCCCATAATGTTTACTTTTATTGAGATGACTTGGCCTTACAACACCAATGATGATTTTTCATAGATTCTAATGGGGAGGATGAGGTAGCCTCACTTCTTTTATCAGACATGTGGACTACATACATGCTATTGGAACATTATTAGTTATGGCACATCTTCTACTCCTCCTAACTAGGCTAATCTCTTATTGCTACTGCAAGGTCTTCTTCTTCTCATACATCTAGTACTTCCCTGCCTACTCTAGCATCCAACATGGACACTTCAATATTATTGATGTTGTTTGCATGAATGAAAGAGTTGTCACTGCCACACCAACAAGATCATTAGCTGATAGAACATATAAATGGCCATTGGTGAAGGGAAGCACCCAAGATACAAAGTACAGTGATCGCCCACAACTAATTCATTGTAGATTTAGGAGAGGGCCTACTCCTATAAGAACTGTGACTGCCCTACCTCTTACTCTTCTTGTGCCAGTAGAGACCGACAACTCTACAGAGTTTATAATCTATGCCTCAGGTCCATCTGTGCTTGTATCCACGCCAGAGGCAACATGTGAAAGCTAGCCAGAGGCCACTCTTATGTCCTTACACATTAACACTTCATAATCACATTTAGTATCAAGCTTACAATTTCATATATAACATATACTTTCATATATGTACTTTATCTTGGCTGAATGTTCATATATATATTATCTAAATATCATTCAATTTCAAAGCCATAATATCATTATATAACCGAGTATATATACACTCATATACATATACTCATGAATCAAACTTTAACATCACATATTTATACATAGTATATGGCCGAATATAATAATTTACATATGTTTGAACATAGATCATAAATAAGATATCACTATACATAACCTTTAGCCAAATGTACTTTTCATTTACACATATATTATCATTTACATTATATATGATTTGCAGCACATATCAAGTAACCTACTTACCTTATTTCAAGTAAGTAATAAGATATCACATATCTGATCCCTTTAGCTCGTTTTACACATTCAATCACAACTTATCATTGCCTGTTGAACCATTCAGAATCGAATAGGATACTCAGATATTCAAACATATCGTACAATGCTAACGTCCCATACGTGGTCTTACATGTAATTACATATTGATGCCACTGTCCCAGACAAGGTTTTACACGAATCAAATACAATGCCGATGTCCCAGACATGGTCTTACACGTAACCACATATATCGATGCCAATGGCCTAGACGTAGTCTTACACAAGTACACATATCGGAACTCCTATTCTATGACATATGTATCCTAGCTATTCCTAAGGTTCGTAGGGGCGTTCGGATGTTGTAACTCAGTCGAATTGAACTCGTACACATAGCGTTCAAGCATATTCACATTCGGCTTTCATATATACATTTTCATATAATTCATTTCAGCATATAAAATTCATATTATTTAAAATTTAACATCTATTTGCTTATAAACTTACCTCGAACAACGATAATTAGAACGAGACGACTAATCGACAACTTTGGTTTTCCCCCGATCGAAATTTGATTTCTTTGGTTCTTGATCTAAACATATTCAAATTAAACTCATTTTAACATATTTTCACTCAATTTAGTCCAAACACACATAAATAGGAAAATTACCATTTTACCCTGACATTTTACACTTTTTACAATTTAGTCCAAATTGCACAAAACACAAAACATGCAAATTTTGCACACACCATACTTAGGTCGAATGTTCCTTGTGTTCATACAAGTCCATACATTTCATTTATTTCACATTTTAGTCCCTCAATTTATTATTTTTTCAATTTAGTCCTAATTACTCAAAATCATTAAAAATTCCAATACAAAACATGTTAGTCCGAAACATATCTTTCATACTTCATCAACTAACATCACAAAGCTCAATTATTCATCAATGGGATAACTCAAAATATTCATCAAAATTAGAAATTCAAGCATGGGCTTTGTAAATTACACTGCAACGATCTCAAAAACGTAAAAATTATCAAAAATCGAGCTAGTTACATGCCTTAATCAAGCTTAAACAATGCCTAATGCCCTAAGCTTTTTGTTATTTTGGTCAAAAGTATGAACATATTAACATGGCCTTTTAATTTATGTTTTATTATAATATATATAATTTATCATTTTATAAGTTTAACCTTTATAATAAAATATAAAACCATTATATTATAGGGTCACTACCGTCCATTAAATGTTATCATGGGCAAATTGCATCTTAAACACATCAATTTACAAAGACATTCACAATTCGACCCTTACATATTAAACCATCAAATTTTCATTTTATACGATTAAGCCTTTTTTATTTAATCGGGCACTCAAACGATAAAAATAAACACGAAAATTTCACGGATATTAATTCACACATAATAAACACAAAAAATAATTTTAAAATATTTTTTTGGCTCGGATGCATGGTCTCGAAACCAGTGTTCCAAATAGGGTCTAAATCGAGCTATTATAACTATCCCCCTTAGGGATTTTCGTCCCCGAAAATCTTACCGGTGAATAGGTTTGGATAACGTTCTTTCATTGCATCCTCTGGCTCCAAAGTTTCTTCTTCAATTCTGTGTTTATGCTAGAGTACTTTCACTAACGGAATTTTTTTCGCAATTTTTTAAGCTCACGAGCCAGAACGCTAATCGGTTCTTTCTCATATGTCATATCAGATTTAATCTCGATCTCTGATGGATTAATCACATGTGAGGGATCAGATCAATATCTAGAAAGCATTGAAACATGGAATACAATATGGATCTTTTCTAACTTAAGAGGCAACAACAGTCTATACGCAACCAGCCCAATACGCTCTATAATCTCATACAAGCCCAATAAATCTCGGACTCCATTTGCCTTTACGACTGAATCTAAGTATTTTCTTCCATGGTGAGACTTTCAAAAAGACTTTGTCCTCAATCTGAAATTCTATATCTTTTCATTCAAGTCCGCATACAATTTCTGAAGATCTGACGCTGTTTTCAGACTTTTGCAGATCACTTTTACTTTCTATTTAGTTTCTTTGATCAAATCGACCCCGTGTATCTTATTTTTACTAAGCTTGGTCTAATACAATGGTGTATGACATTTACGACTATACAAAGCCTCGTAAGGTGCCATTTTAATACTCAATTGAAAGCTATTATTATACACAAATTCATTAAGAGGTAAGTATCGTTCCCACTATCTTCGAACTCAAGAATACAACATCTCAACATATCCTCAAGTATTTGAATGATTCGTTCGGACTGACCATCTGTTTACGGATGGAAAGATGTGCTAAAATGTAATTTTGTACCTAGAGTATCTTGTAGTTTCTTCCAAAATTGCGATGTAAACCTCGGATCTATATCTGAAACAATAGAAATAGGTACTCTATGTAATCTCACAATCTAAGAAACATACAATTCATCTAGCTTATCAAGTGAGTTATTTGTGCGAACCGGAACAAAATAAGCCGATTTAGTCAATCTATCCACAATAACCCAAATTGCATCTTTCTTGCTCGGTGTCAACGGCAAACCGGATACAAAATCCATCATGATTCTATCCCATTTCTACTCAGGTATCATGATCGGTTGACGCAATCTAGAAGGTACCTGATGCTCGGCTTTTACTTGCTGACAGACTAAACATTTCGAAACAAAGTCAGAAATGTCTCGTTTCATACCATGCTACCAATAAAGCTGTTTCAAATCATTATACATTTTTGTACTACCCGGGTGAACAAATAACCGACTACTATGAGATTTGTTCAAAATCATATGAATCAACTCTAAATTTCTCAGAACACATATTCGGTTTCTGAACCTCAGACAACCTTCAGCATCAACTCAAAACTCTAAATCAACATTCGAATCACATTGGACCCGTTTTGATAACAAATCATTATCAACTTTCTGAGCATCACAAATCTGTTGAATAAATAGTGGTCTTGCTTTTAATTCAGCTATTATCGAACCATCAGCAGGCATAGCCATATGCACATTCATTTCACGCAAAGTAAATAGTGATTTTCAGTTTAGAGCATCAGTAACAACATTAGCCTTTCCCAGATGGTAACCAATCACAAGCTCGTAATCTTTTAAAAGCTCTAACCATTGATGCTGTCTCAGATTCATATCTTTCTGAGTCATCAAATATTTCAGGCTTTTGTGATTAGAATAAACATGACATTTCTCACTAAACAGATAATGACGCCATATCTTCAATGCAAACACAATAGCTGCCAATTCTAGGCCGTGTGTCGGATAGTTCTTTTCATACGAATTTAACTGTCTCAAGGCATAAGCTATGACTTTACCTTCCTGCATCAAAACACAACCCAAACCATTTAAAGATGCATCACTATAGACAACAAATTCTTTACCCGTTTTTGGCTGAACTAGCACAAGAGCTTCGGTCAAAAGGGCTTTCAACTGATCAAAACATTTCTGACACTTTTTTGACCACTCAAACTTAACAAATTTTTGTAGTAGCTTTGTCATCGGGGTTGTAATCAGGGAAAAACCTTTCACAAATCGTTTATAGTAACCAACAAGTCCCAGAAAACTTTAGACTTCAGAAACATTTCTCGGAGGTTTCCAATCAAGTATAGCTGAAATTTTACTCAAATCTACCCGAATACTGGATACTGATACAACATGCCCCAAAAAACTGACTTCACTTAACCAGAACTCACAATTGCTGAACTTTGCATACAACTGTTTATCTCGCAAAGTCTGTAACACATGTCTCAGATGTTCGGCATGCTCTGTTTCATCACAGGAATAGATCAAAATGTCATCTATGAACACATCCACAAATTGATCCAGATACTGTTTGAAGATCTGGTTCATCAAATCCATAAATACAGCAGGTGCATTAGTAAGTCTGAAAGGCATAACATGAAACTCATAATAACCGTACCTCATTCGGAAGGCAGTCTTTGATACATCGAAGTCTTTAGCTCACAACTGATAGTGGACTGATCTCAAATCTATCTTTGAAAACACTATATCCCTTTTCAGCTGATCGAATAGGTCATCAATTCGTGGCAACAGATATTTACTTTTTATAGTCAGCTTATTGAGCTGTCTATAGTCGATACACATTCTCATAGTTCCGTCTTTCTTTTTCACAAATAAAACTGGTGCACCCCAGGGAGAGAAACACGGTCGTGCGAAACCTCTATCTATCAACTTTATCAACTATGCTTTCAATTGTTTTAATTCATTAGGTGTCATTTTGTACGGAGCTATCGATATCAGAGTCGTCCCTGGCACTAACACATCCGAATACTCGCACACAACTGGTACTGATTCAATCTTTCTTTCAGCCACTTTACTATCAAGCACATATGCAATGTAAGCTTCACAACCCTTTCTTAAATACTTCTAAGCTAACATCAAATATATCACTATCGGTAAACCATTCAGATCATTTGATTCAATCTGGATAATCTCATCACTCTGACACTGTAAATCAATAGTCTTTCTTTTGCAATTTACGACAGCTTCGTACAAAGTCAACCAGTCCATACCCTGAATTATATCAAACTTGTCGAATGGAAATAATGTCAAATCAGCCAAAAAACACGAATCTCGAATCATCAAAGGACAATTCTTACACACTTTGTCAACCAGAACACACTGGCCCAAGGGGTTCGATACTTTAATCACAAACTCAATAGACTCAATAGGTAAAGTCTTACTGGATACTAAGGTCTCACACACATAAGAATGAGTCGAACCAGGATCAATCAATACAATTACACTAGTATCATAGAGAGTGAATATACCAGTAATAACATTCGGGGATAAAGCCTCCTCGCGAGCGCGTATCACATAAGCTCTAGCAAGTGTGCAAACATCAGATCGAACTGCTGTGTGTAACACCCCAAACCCCGCCTGGACATTATGGCTGAATCTGGCGATGTCACATTGAAGTATTTTTTGTAAAACGTGATAATGTTTGAAAAGCCCAATGTTTATTTAGCCTCTTTGTGTAATCTAGAAAATAATTTTAAAACTTATGTCACTATCAAAAAGTATTTACTTTAAAACGTTATTATTTCCAAAATCTCGTTTATCGCAGAAGCTTCTGAAATGATTTTACGTATTCGTGCTATTTTGGTAAATCATGCATCTCTTTTGAAAACCTGCATCTTACCACTAGTAGGTACAAATCATACTAAGATAATAAAATCCCAAATTAAAGAATAAAACTTAAAGAGGCCTTTTACATAAAAATAGCCCAATAAAACTACTTATAAGTTAAAAGATAAATTCGAAAGTGTAAGCTATTGTTGTCCACCTCCGAGTCCCTCGCATCACCAATCCGCCTAAGGATTACCTGTATAGTTAATACAGTTGGGTGAGTTTACCAAAACTCAGTGTGTAATCCCATAATAACAAAAAGATAGACATACAGAGAGCGAATATATTCTGGGCCTAAGCCCGTATCAGTAACAGTAGCAGTCTAGGCCTTAGCCCATTTCACTAATAGTAATCAGTGCAGTAACCATGATCAATGCAGTAACAGTATTTAGTACAATATGCAAGCAAAAAATCCTACCCAATCCAGCCTTTACACATCATCTCTATACCAACCCTATAGACCATGTGGGGATAAAATCGACCCACCGAGCCCTACACCCCAAGTAGCACTGGTTACGACACTAAAATAGTATTGCAGCAAAGCTATCAGTATAGTAGGCTTAAAGCCATCGATAGGTCCACAGCAGTCTTGCGCAACCCGTGCGACCATATCAGTACAGTACACTTCCTTCAAAATCACATATCCCACCCCATGTGATGCAACATACACATAACATGGCATGCTCAAATACAGTCATACACATCGTGGAACAAATCTATCATTTTACCTTACCAGGGTATTATAGTCATTTTATCCTACAGGGGTATTTCGATCATTCTACCCTGTGGGGGTATTTCGATCATTTTACCCTATGAAGGTATTTCGATCATTTTATCACATAAGGGAAAAATCATCCTTTTATCACATAAGGGAAAAATCATCCTTTTATCACATAAGGACAAATCATCATTTTATCACATAAGGGCAAAATCGTCATTTTATCACATCAGGGCAAGAGAGTCATTTTATCACATAAGGGCAAAGTCATCATTTTATCACATAACGCTAAAATAGTTATTTTATCACATGAGGGTTTAGGTATGCTTGCCGGCCCAACAGAAGGGCATAGTTGTCTCGGGCAACCAGTGGAACCTTAACAATCAAACAGTGAAAATGGGCCCAAAGCCCATAATGTGGCCCAAGTGGGCCCATACGCATATGTAGCACATGAAGCCCAAAACTGGCCTTGACTGTGCAAACTACACAATCTGGACCAAAAATCTCCACGCATCTGTATGATTTACCCGTGTGGGCCCACAAGCTCGTGGGTCCACATGGCCCATTTCAGCCCAACATGGCCCAAAACGACCTAAGTCCATGGTATCGCCCATGGTGGCCTCTCAAAATTCAGTTCCCATGTTTATGCATTTGGGGTTACCACATGAGCAATTGCACGCCCCTATGGCATTAAGGGTCCTATTTTTCGGCTTTTGCCGATATACAGTAATGGCAGTGTTTTACACACCTGTTAACAAAAACATGCACATAGCCCCTTGAGCATTCCAAACCTTGATCCAAACCACAAGCATTCCATTAGTCTCAAGGTAAATAAATTAATACTACTCCTTTCCATAATACTAATCCGAAAGATTAATTGTCACATACCTTGTTTCAAAATCCCAAGCCTCTACATACCTAAATCGTTGATCAAGAATGATCTTTCCCCCTTCTTCGGTTATTATCTGCATACCAACCAAATCTATTAATCTTGAACATACTGTTCGCACAACCATTTGAACCAAGCGTAAACCACTTACCGAATCGTAAAACTGTATCTAGAGAAGGGAAGTAGTCGTTCTATTTCTACAATGATCACCCCATGTGATAGAGGCAGAGGCTTAGCACAAACCACCCCTTAGAAAACATCAGTTGCAAAGAATACATTAGATGGGGACTATCAACATGGTAGAAAAAAAAGGAAAGAATAACGATGTGCACTTAAAACAAGAGCCAGACTTACCCATGTAAAACCGGTAAAAAGAATGACTACAGAAACGACGGATAGCAACGAAGGGAAAGTTGACATAGTGAGGGTAAGAGAGGCAGGAGTATTCCGCCAAGTATTATGATTGAGAGACAGAGAAGATAAGAAAAGAATCGGTCAAGAACTAGGAGTTAAAAGTTGAAGAATATGAGAGAGGGGAGTAGAGGGGACATTTGGCCAAGGAGAACAACAAACAAAAGAAAAATGCCTGACCGAAGGGTAGGGGAAAAGAGCAAAAATGCCAGAAGAAAAGAGAGCAGAGCAAGGAATAAGCAAAGACACAAAAAGAAATGCCTAAAACCATAAGACAGAGAGGGAGACAAAAGTAATATTCGTCCAACCAAAACCCAAAATGAAAGGAACCCCCAAACAATTGATAGGAACTAAAATTGAGAAGAAGGAGTACCAAAGTCGAATTCTTCTTGTGCCAACATTCAAATTCGACACCAACTCCTTTCCACTTTAAATCCCCTTCATTTCCTCCTAAAATCCCTCCTCATATCTCTCCTCAACTCCCTCCTACAATCCTTCCGTGACCAATTCAAACTCCACTCCACTCTGCAGTGTTTTAGTCAAACACTACTACCACCCATAGCCAACAGTAAAAATAATCTCCATTTGCACAAGCAAGGATTCGAACCTCAGACCACTAGCATACTCCACATGCCTGTAGGCTTTTTATGTCATACTTTACCAAAATAAACTTATAATTCTACTGACCAAAGATAGTGGTTTTATCCTCAAAAACCAAAATTTTGTGGAAGCCAGGGCTTGAACCCATGACTTCTCAGACACTTCCAGAGCACACTGTAACACCCCAAACCCGGCCTAGACATTATGACCAGATCCGACGTGTCATATCAAAGCGTTAAAACATTTTTCCATTCTTAGTCCAGAAAATCGTACTTGATGTTCAAAGGATTAATTCATTAAGGGTTAAAGTGAATGGAAGCTGTGCACCAGGTAGGAAACCGGAAAAGAGGAGGTGAGTCCATCGGACTGCTTAAGTTCCAAGCTCTTTTGGATCCAATCCTAAACATGCACACTGCCATTGCCACACTCTAACATCGTGTATTCCTTTAGGTTACCATTGTAATTATGTTCATTTTAGAATAAAACATATTTAATTTTGGGAAACGTTATCATAGTAGAAGCCTTATTCGAGATCGTGTTACTTTGAAATCAATTTATGTTTTTGAAAACAAACCCTAGATCTAGCCCATTTTGATAGTTAATATAAATTAAGTTTATCATAAATAAATATAAACCAAACCCATAAAAAAATAATAAAGCGGCTTTATTACATAATAAAACCCAAATCATCAAAGTAAATGAAAAATGAAGTCCATTTCACCAGAAGAAAACCATAGTGCAGAACAAGTGGCCACCCCGAATCCCTCGCAGCTCCAAGCCCACTATGGTTGGGGATTACCTGCATGGATGAAAATAGGGGATGAGTTTGGGGAAACTCGGTGTGTAAAATTAACCCAACCATAGCCCATATCACCAACCCACGTAAAGAATAAATCGGCATTAGCCGAGCAATGTATCTGTAATTAAGCCCATAAGCCCATAACAGATCAGATCAGATATTTCATGTATATGCAAAACCCAACCCATAACCAACCACATGCACCCCCTTACCAACCTTTCACCATGTGGGGAGACTACTCGACCCACCCAACCGCTACACGCCACGAAATATGCAAGCATGGTCGCAGAATGAATAATGTGACGGTCACCAGATCTGAGATAATCGTGGCGAGCCACCGTAATGTATATATGTGGCAAAGGCACCAGATCAGATAATTTGTGGCATAGCCACCAGGACGCTTCCTCCATAATATAACCCATGTCCCTATGTACAGATTCACAATCATGGCATACATCATACAGAATCAGGTCATCATGCTTTTTAGTCAAAAATAAACCCTAAAGGTATAATGGTCAATTTACATCTAGGGGTATAACGGTAATTTTGCATGCATAAGGGTATTTCAGTAATTATTACCTATGGCTAGGGTTTCATGCTCGTTTTAGCGTTCACCAAATATTCGGAAACACTTACCTCGTATTTTAGCCAAAGTAGGCCTGTTGGCCCATTGGCCCAGTTTAGGCCCATTAAGCCCAAAACGTCATAATGCACAAAATATCGTATTCTAAAATCTTAGCACTTGAATTTACCAAATACGTTAATCAGTCTTTCTTACGAGCATTCGCACACTCGCAATCCCCCAAAATACCGACATTTCGGCATTTCGGCTTTTCGGCTTTTGCCGATCTAGTCTATGAGAGGGTTTCAGTTACACACCTAATTTGTGACGATATGCTACCGAGATCCACACACGAACTGCCTACAATTAGATTACTAACACGCTAATCTAACTACTAAAAATGAACTATAACTAACCCCTTACCACATTCGGCCCAAAGAACCATGGCACTGACAAACCTACCTTTGCCTAAACTAGCGATTGTGTTTAGATTCAGTTGTTTCCCCTTGTCCAAGCCTCTGATCAGTAGCCTCTGAATCTCACTATCATCATAATAAACAATTGTCACAACCCTTAGAGCCTTAAACCCCAATCGACAGCCTCCCTAAACCTTTAGGGATTTTGGCTTTTCTAAATCCCGAAATAAAGAATAGATTCGAAAACTTACCACCAGTTTCTTCAGCCAACGATTTCACTTAAGCTCTTATTTGATTCTGATGTAGATCTACCCCTCAAATCCTAGCAGAATTCGATCCTTTAATGATGTAAGAATTCGGCTATGCCCCTAAAATATGGGGTTTTCGGCTTTTAGTACAGTGAAGAAGAGATGAAGGTTGTTTTGTAGTGGTTTTGTCGACAGAGGTTTGGGGCTCAAAAAAATAAAGAGTTGATCACAAAGGATGAAGAAAGATGAAAAAGAAATCAATAGGTTTGCTAGGAGAATTCGGCACAGACAATATGAACCTTCGGGTTTTCGGCTTTTGTGATATTCGGCTGTAAGGCTTAAAAATAAAAAGAATAAGGAAGTGGTGAAGAGTAAAGTGGTAGAAGAATTCGGCTATGGAGAAAGAAGAGGAGAAGGTAGGTGGAGAGAAAAAATAAAGAAAAGAGGAGAAGGAAGGATGGTCAGAGAATCGGCACAACACACGCAAATACCGAAATTCCTACTACTACAATACCTAGCCTAATTTCCCATGCTAATGTCCCTTGGCCGGCCACCTCTTGCTCATTGATTAGCTCCTAGATTTCCTCCCTTATCTTTATCCTTACTTAATCCCCTTATCATCTTAAACTCTCCCTAACAGAGTTCCCCCTTGAGTTCCATCACCTCTCCTTTTTGTGCACAAAAATAAACACCTTATTTGCTTGTCCTGCAGCTCGAACTTGGGCTCTTCCTACACTTCTACACTCCACTTTTATAGCCTTCCCAGTTGCGCCACATGCCACTTTGCCACTTGCTTCCTTATGTCTTATTTTACCCAGTTAATACTTAAAAGCCCAGTTAACCAGAACCTCTTTTCCTTATGGACTAAAATTACTTAAAATTACCGGGTTTTAGCTTAAGCTTGGGCCTTCTAGAGGCCCACTAACATAATTAAACCTATGCCAAATGGTCAAAACATAGAAATTTCAAAATTCATTGAAAACCACAGAAATCGCGGAAATCCTGAAAATTAGGGTGTTACAACTCTACCCTCCTTAAAGAAATTTCGTCCTCAAAATTTTACCTGGTTTAAACAGATGAGGGTATTACTGTTGCACCGCCTCTTCTGGCTCCCACGTAGCTTCCTCTCTGCCATGATTAATCCAAAACACTTTCACTAATGGGACAGATTTCCTTCTGAGGACCTTAACATCTCGAGCCAATATTTGCACAGGCTCCTCCTCAAAGGTTAAATCAGTTTGAACGTCAATTTCTGCAACTGGCACGATATGAGCAGGATCAGAACGATAGCACCGTAACATAGAGACGTGAAAAACAGCGTGAATCCTGTCTAGTTCTAGAGGCAATTCCAACTGATAAGCCACTGCGCCTACTCGCTTCAAAACCCGATAAGGCCCAATGAACCGCAGACTCAACTTGCCTTTCTTACCAAACCTCAATATCTTTTTCCAAGGAAAAACCTTTAAGAAGACCATATCTCCTACTGAGTACTCAATCTCCTTACGCTTCAAATCTGCATACGATTTTTGCCTATCCGATGCTTCTTTTAAATGATCCCTAATTATTTTGACTTATCCTCAGTAGCTGCCACCAATTCTGGTTCAAGAACTTGTCGCTCCCCTAGCTCCGTCCAACAACTAGGTGTACGACACCTTCGTCCATACAGTGCTTCATACGGTGCCATTCGAATACTTGCCTGATAACTGTTATTGTATGCAAATTCTGCCAACGGTAAGTAATCCTCCCAACTACCTCGAAAGTCAATCACGCATCCCCTTAACATGTCCTCAAGAATCTGAATAACCCTTTCCGACTGACCATCAGTTTGGGGATGGAAAGCCGTACTAAAGTTCAACCGCGTCCCCAACGCCTCATGCAACCTTTGCCAAAATCGAGATGTGAATCTAGGATCCCGGTCAGAGATAATCGAAACTGGGACTCCATGAAGTCGTACAATCTCCGCCACATACAACTTGGCTAACCTTTGAAGCGAAAAGTCAGTACGTACCGGTATGAAATGGGACGATTTGGTCAACCTATCCACAATCACCCAAATCAAGTCTTTCTTCGATGGTGTCAAAGGCAACCCACTTACAAAGTCCATGGTTAACCTCTCCCACTTCCAAAGTGGTATTTTCATTGGCTACAACAGTCCAGAAGGTAATTGATGCTCAGCTTTCACTTGTCGGCATGTCAGACATTTCCCCACGAATTCTGTTACATCTCGTTTAAGCCCAGGCCACCAGTACAATTCTTGCAAGTCGTGATACAACTTATTCCCTCCAGGATGCATGGCACAAAGTCCCCCATGACCTTCCTTCAATATTTTCTGTCTTAAATCAGAGTCTTTTGGAACACAAATTCTTCCTCGGAAACACAGAACTCCATCACCATTTAAACCGAACTCTGAAGTTCCCCCTTCCTTAACTTGTTGAAAACGAGCAACCAAAGACTTATCTTTCAACTGATTTTCCTTAATCTGATCCACCCAGGTTGGCCTTACTTGCAATTCAGCCAACAAACTGCCATCATCATACAGACTCAAAAGAGCAAACATTACTCTCAGATCAGATACAGTTCTACGACTCAAAGCATCGGCTACCATATTAGCCTTGCTTGGGTGATACTCGATCGAACAGTCATAATCCTTAAGCAACTCAGTCCATCTCCTTTGCCTAAGGTTCAGCTCCTTCTACGTCAACAAATACTTAAGACTTTTATGGTCTGTGTATATAATACACCTCTCCCCGTACAAATAATGTCTCCAAATCTTAAGTGCAAATATCACTGCCGCCAACTCCAAATCATGAGTAGGATAGTTCCCCTCATGAGGCTTAAGTTGTCGTGATGCATATGCAACCACCTTACCTTTCTTCATTAACACGCAGCCCAAACCCACATGTGATGCGTCACTGTACACAGTAAAATCCTTCCCAGACTCTGGCTGAATTAACACAGGTGCCTCAGTCAGAACTTTCTTCAACTTCTCAAAAGCTTTCTGCTGCTTCTCAGTCTATACAAACGGTGCTCCTTTCCTTATGAGTTTTGTCAGAGGTGCAGCCAACACAGAAAAACCTTCCACAAACCTTTTGTAGTATCCTGCCAAACCTAGGAAACTCCGTATTTTCAACACTGACCTAGGCAGCTTCCACTCCAAAACCGCTTCAATTTTTCAAGGGTCCACCTTAATCTCCTCAGCAGAGACCACATGTCCTAAGAAAGTTACCTCCCTCAACCAAAATTCACTCTTGCTGAACTTTGCATAAAGTTCCTTCTCCCTTAACACTTGTAGCACTATATAGAGATGCTCATCATGCTTTGCTTCCGTTTCAGAATATACAAGGATATCATCGATGAAGACAACTACGAACTGATCCAAGAATGGTTGGAACACACGATTCATCAGATCCATAAACACTGCAGGAGCATTCGTTAGTCCAAATGGCATAACCAGAAACTCGTAATGACCATACCGAGTCTTGAATGTCTTCTTATGGATATCTGCCTCCTTGACCCTTAACTGATGATATCCAGATCGAAGGTCGATCTTGGAAAATACAGAAGCTCCTCTAAGCTGGTCGAACAGATCATCAATCCTTGGCAGTGGATAGTTATTCTTAATTGTCAGTTTGTTCAACTGGCGATAATCAATGCACATCTGCATTGTACCATCCTTCTTCTTCACGAATAGCACCGGTGCTCCCCATGGAGACACGCTTGGCCTAATGAAGCCCTTATCCAACAACTCTTGAATTTGTGCCTTTAGCTCCACCAACTCCTTCGGTGCCATTCTATACGGTACGATAGACACGGGCACCGTTCTAGGCAACAAGTCGATTCCAAACTCTACTTCTCGGTTTGGAGGCAATCCCGGAAGCTCCTCTGGAAACACATCTTGGAATTCCTTTACAGTCCTAACCTTGTCCACTATCGGCCTTCCTCTTTCAACTGACTTACAAATGCCAAATAGGCCTCACAACCTTTCCGAATCCACTTTTCGGCCCTCAATGTCGACACCACATTGGACAAATAGTCCCTTCGTTCACCTATCATGATAACCTCCTTACCTCCGGGGTCCTTAGCACCATTCGCTTAGCAGCACAATCCAAAGTCGCCTTATGCTTAACAAGCCATTCCATTCCCAGTATGAGGTCAAATTCTCCAAATGGTAGTTCCATCAGATCCCCAGGGAAAATCCTACCTTGAGTTTCTAAGGGTACCTCCCTATACAGTTTGTCTACCCTAACCGAGTGACCTAAAGGACTTAACACAGATACCCCACTCACAATCTTCTCAGAGTGCACACCCAACGACCCAGATATGGCACATGCAACATAGGAATGAGTAGATCCAATATCCACTAAAGCAGTATATGGCATGCCAGAAACCAATAACGTACCAGTTATGACGTCAGGTGCGTCGCCTTCCTCTAGACGACGAGCTGCATATACCAAAGCGGGCTGTCGAGCTTCAGCAATTTCGACACCCCTGCCAGGTGCCACTCGACCTCGACCATTTCCGTTTCCACCCCTATCTTGTCCACGTCCTCTCGGTGGTTGTGGTCCACCTCTCATGGGTTGAACAACCCTCTCAGACAAAGAACTTTGAGCTCGATCACCTCTCGAGGCGATCTTTAACTCTATGCTCCATAGATTCGCATCGGAAACATGCACCGGAACGTTTTCTACACTAGCCCAAATGTACCTTACCACAGTCTCCACAAATTTGTGGGCTAACCACATTCATCGGCACTACTCGCACTGGTTCCTCCACCCTTGCTCTCTTAATATTCCTATTAGCACCACCCGAGGGTCCTGAATCCCTCTGAAAACGGTTTCGATCCTTCTCCCTATTCTGCTTTTCAGTACGCTTAACCTCCTCAGCGACCTTTACCTTCTCCACAAAGACTGCAAAGTCTCGCTCCCTCTGCGGAGCAATCAACACCCTTAGGTCATCCCTAAGACCATCCTCGAAGCGCACACTTCACTCATATTCTGTAGCAACTATGCCCACGGTATACCGGCTCAACCTCAGAAACTCGGCCTTGTACTCGGCAACTGTTTTACCTCCTTGCACCAGATTCAAGAATTCCTTCCTATGAGCGTCCACATAACTTGCCCCAACATACCTACCTTTAAAGACCTTCTTAAACAGTTCCCAAGTTACCTTATCAGCTGGGTTTCCTTCTCTCACAGTGAGCCACCACTGGTAAGCCTCGTCCCGTAGCAATGATATGGCTCCCTTTAGTTTCTTCTCTACAGAGCAATCCAAGTCATCCATAATTCGTTCTGTGGCCTCCAACCAATATTCTGCCACATTCGGGGCGATACCAGACACACCCATAAAGATCTCTGCTCTGTTGGCCCGGAGTCGTTCAGAAATAGATCACCAAATTCCGTTGCCCGTACTTGCCCCGACAACCCCTTCCAGAACACAAAGCATTGCCTACGACAGGGCGTCATCCCCGGCACAATTGTCATGAGACTCCACTTCCGTAGCCGATGGTACCGGTGCATCTGCCACCGGCATATGTCTCGAAGACGAAGATCCCACTCGAGCCCTTCCACGGCCACGTCCACGGCCTCGTCCACGAGTGGCTCTTGTACTCATATCGTATTATCTGTTTACAAATTTTATGCATTAATAACATTCCAATGTTTATTACAGATGTTTTATGAATCGGACAGTATTTCAGAGATTGTTTTCGCAGAACCGAAGTCTAGCTACAATTTCAGTCTCTTATCAAATTTTCCTACGGTCTTAATATCATCCTATCATGGTGGGTTTTCAGTACAGACAGATATTTCAATAAAATATTCAGAGAAGTTCAGAGTAAGACTTACAGGCTTGGGCTGGAGATTCGGAATGCCACCTTCAAAAGATCCAAAATTTAAAAACTGAGAATTATTTTTTGAAAATCTTTGTTTTTGTAAACCCATTTCACAACCGAGTTATTGCAACTTGGCTTTGATACCACTAAATATAACACCCCAAACCCGGCCTAGACTTTATGACCGGATCCGACGTGCCACATCAAAGCGTTAAAACATTTTTCTATTCTTAGTCCAGAAAATCGTACTTGATGTTCAAAGGATTAATTTATTAAGGGTTAAAGTGACTGGAAGCTATGCACCAGGTAGGAGATCAGAAAAGAGGAGGTGAGTCCATCGGACTGCTTAAGTATAAAGCTCTCTCGGATCCAATCCTAGACATACACACCGCCATTGCCACACTCTAACATCGTGTATTCCTTTAGGTTACCATTGTAATTATGTTCATTTTAGAATAAAACATATTTAATTTTGGGAAATGTTATCATGGTAGAAGCCTTGTTCGAGATCGTGTTACTTTGAAATCAATTTATGTTACTGAAAACGAACCCTAGATCCCATTTTGATAGTTAATTTAAATTAAGTTCATAATAAATAAATATAAACCAAACCCATAAAAAATAATAGAGCGGCCTTATTACATAATTAAACCCAAATCATCAAAGTAAATGAAAAATAAAGTCCAATTCACCAGAAGAAAAGCATAGTGCAGAACGAGTGGTCACTCCGAATCCCTCGCAGCTCCAAGCCCACTATGGTTGGGGATTACTTGCATGGATGAAAATAGGGGATGAGTTTGGGGAAACTCAGTGTGTAAAATTAACCCAACCATAGCCCACATCAGCTCAACCCACAGAAACAGAATAAATCGGCCTTAGCCGTAATGAATCACGTAATTAAACCCATAGGCCAATAACAGATCAGATCAGATATTTCATGTATATGCAAAACCCAACCGAAAACCAACCACATGCACCCCCTTACCAACCTTTCACCATGTGGGGAGACTACTCGACCCACCCAACCGCTACACGCCACAGAAATATGCAGCATGGCTGCCAGAACAGATAATGTGATAGTCACCAGATACAGATAATCGTGGCAGAGCCACCAGAACAGATATATGTGGCAGAGCCACCAGATCAGATAATTTGTGGCATAGCCACCAGGACGCTTCCTCCATCATATAACCCATGTCCCCATGCACAGATTCACAATCATGGCATACATCATACAGAATCAGGTCATCAAGCTTTTTAGTCAAAAATAAACCCTAAGGGTATAATCGTCAATTTACATCTAGGGGTATAATGGTAATTTTGCATGCATAAGAGTATTTCAATAATTATTACCTATGGCTAGTGTTTCATGCTCGTTTTAGCGTTCACCAAGTATTCGGAAACACTTACCTCGTATTTTAGCCAAAGTGGGCCTGTTGGCCCATTGGCCCAGTTTAGGCCCATTAAGCCCAAAACGTCATAATGCACAAAATATCGCATTCTACAGTCTTAGTAGTTGAATTTACCAAATACGTTAATCAGTCTTTCTTACGAGTATTCGCACACTCGCAAGCCCCCAAAATACAGGCATTTTGGCATTTTGACTTTTCGGCTTTTGCCGATCTAGTCTATGAGAGGGTGTCAGTTACACACCTGATTTGTGATGATATGCTGCCGAGATCCACACACGAACTGCCTACAATTAGATTACTATCACGTTAATCTAACTACTAAAAACGAACTATAACTAACCCCTTACCACATTCGGCCCAAAGCACCATGGCACTAACGAACCTACCTTTGTCGAAACTAGCGATTGTGTTTAGATTCAATCGTTTCCCCTTGTCCAAGCCTCTGATCAGCAGCCTCTGAATCGCACTCTCATCATAATAAACAATTGTCACAACCCTTAGAGCCTTAAAGCCCAATCGACAGCCTCCCTAAACCTTTAGGGATTTCGGCTTTTCTAAATCCCGAAATAAAGAATAGATTCGAAAAATTACCACCAGTTTCTTCAGCCAATGATTTCACTTAAGCTCTTATTTGATTCTGATGTAGATCTAACCTTCAAATCCTAGAAGAATTCGATCCTTTAATGATCTAAGAATTCGGCTATGCCCCTAAAATATGGGGTTTTCGGCTTTTAGTACAGTGAAGAAGAGATGAAGGTTTTTTTGTAGTGGTTTTGTCGATAGAGGTTTAGGGCTCAGAAAAAGAAAGAGTTGATCACAAAGGATGAAGAAAGATTAAAAAGAAATCAATAGGTTTGCTAGGAGAATTCGGCACAGACAATCTGAACCTTCGGGTTTTCGGCTTTTGTGATATTCGGCTGTAAGGCTTAAAAATAAAAAGAATAAGGAAGTGGTGAAGAGTAAAGTGGTAGAAGAATTCGGCTACGGAGAAAGAAGAGGAGAAGGTAGGTGGGGAGAAAAAATAAAGAAAAGAGGAGAAGGAAGGATGGTCAGAGAATCGGCACAACACACCCAAATACCGAAATTCCTACTACTACAATACCTAGCCGAATTTCCCATGCTAATGTCCCTTGGCCGGCCATCTCTTACTCCTTGATCAGCTCCTAGATTTCCTCCCTTATCTTTATCCTTACTTAATCCCCTTATCATCTTAAACTCTCCCTAATAGAGTTCCCCCTTGAGTTCCATCGCCTTCCCTTTTTGTGCACAAAAAAAAAAAACACCTTATTTGTTTGTCCTGCAGCTCGAACTTGGGCTCTTCCTACACTTCTACACACCACTTTTATAGCCTTCCCAGTGGCGCCACATGCCACTTTGCCACTTGCTTTCTTATGTCTTATTTTACCCAGTTAATACTTAAAAGCCCAGTTAACCAGAACCTCTTTTCTTTATGGACTAAAATTACTTAAAATTACCGGGTTTTAGCTTAAGCTTGGGCCTTCTAGAGGCCCACTAACATAATTAAACCTATGCCAAACGGTCAAAACACAGAAATTTCAAAATTCATTGAAAACCACAGAAATCCCGAAAATCTCGAAAATTGGGGCGTTACACACACAATCACTAAGCCAAACACATAATTGTGTCACTTCTTTGCATAATTAAATATTTATGAGCAGTTTCCCAACTTCTCCCTCGTTCAAGACCTAATACTTCTAGGCCCAAATTTGGGGTGTTACAATTCACCCCTTCTTAATGAAATTTCGTCCCTGAAATTTCTAACTATCAGAATGGTCGCTTAACACAGACTACACCACCAAGCTCCTACTGCGTACTCTAGTTCCAAAACATTACAATACTTAACTTAAATGTTTCTAGTACAGTCTATAAATAGATTGAGGCACTGCATCAATCCAATAGTCAGCTGCGTGACCATGAGACCTAGCTCGAACACCTCCATGGCTCCATCGCTGCTTTTTGTACCCCTTCTGCGAGCACTTCTGGTGTTCATAATCGAATTGTGTCTTATGTTTATTAACAGTTTTATGCAGATTAGTTTACATTTCCAGTTGTTTATTAATAGGTATCTTATAGAATAATAATATTAGTACTTAAGAGTTTGTTTTCGCGATACGTAATGTCTATCGATGTCCACCAGTCTCACTACAGTTTTAGTATACACTACTAAAATGTTTGCAATACGATATACTACCTACGGTAGTCTAAGTAATCCTACCTATGACAGTTCCAATCAAAATCAAAATACAGTTTTCAGAGAGAACTTATAGGATCGTCGTGAAGACTCTGTACCACACATTCAGTAAAACATTTCAAAATACTTCAAATCATTCGAAACAGTTCTCTTTGAATTCCCAAGTTTAAAAGGAAGCCTAAATCCATGGTCGAGTTTTACAACCTGGCTCTGAGACCACTAAAAGTAACACCCCAAACCTCGCCTGGACGTTATGGCTGAATCTGACGATGTCACATTGAAGTGTTTTTCATAAAACGTGATAAGGTTTGAAAAACCCAATGTTTATTTAGCCTCTTTGTGTGATTTAGAAAATAATTTTAAAACTTGTTTCACTATCAAAAAGTATTTTCTTTAAAACATTATTAATTCCAAAATCTCGTTTATCGTGGAAAATTTTAAAACGGTTTTGCGTATTCATGGTATTTTGGTAAATCATGCATATCTTTTGAAAACCCGCATCCTACCACTAGCAGGTATAAATCATAATAAAATAATAAAAGCCAAAATTAAAGAATAAAACTTAAAACGACCTTTTACATAGAAACACCCAAATAAAACTACTTATAAGTTAAAAGATAAATTCGAAAGCGTAATACCCCTGTATGGTAAAATGACAATTATGCCCTTGTGCTCTATATGACTGATGTGCTTATGATTTACATATATGATTATACTGAGTATGCCTTCGCATACGTACTACATGAGGTTGGGATCTGATTTGGAGGAATTTTTGTACTAGTGGTTTTGCCACGTATTCCGATTCTAGTGGCTCCTCTATATTTTCTGTTATTAGCAGCTTCGCTGCATTATTGATGTGTTGGTTGGGTGGGTCGATCGAATCCCCACATGGTATGTTGGCTAGTACGGGTGGTGTGCTGGTTGGATTGGGTTGGGATATTTATTTGCTCTGTATTGATTTTGTTTTGGGCTTGGGCCTATTCTGCTACTATATAGGGCTAATGCCCAGACTGCTCTGTTACTGAATAAGGCTACGGCCTAGACGGATTTACATATTCTGATTTCTTTGTCTGTTAGGGGATTACACTGAGTTTTCACAAACTCACCCTTCCTTTTAACTTATCGGTAATTCCCAGCCATATACGATTTGGAGCTGTGAGGGACTCGCAGGTGGCCACATGAATACTGTTATTTGGATATGATTTTAATTATTTTAAAATTTCAGCTTGGGTTTTTATTTATGTAATAAGGCTATTTAAGAGTTTTGATTTTCCTAATTAGGTTTTTGTTTTATTATCTCAAATTGCTAGAATAGGATAACGGATATTTGAAATAATTAACGTTTTGAAGAAAATCACACACGTTTCAAATCCAAACTTTAGAAGCTTCTGCATTTTTTTAAAATAATTGGATAAAACAAAGACAACTTAGAAATAAAGTGGGAAATAAACTTAGAAATAAACTTAGAAATAATAATGAAATAAACTTAGAAATAAACTTCTATCGACAAGACTGGTTTTGAACGTAGTTTCGATGTGACATGCCAGATTCGACTGTAATGTCCAGACCGGGTTTGAGGTGTTACATTTGTGGTATTAGAGCTAGGTTGCAAAACTCGACTGTGGAATGGGTTTTGAAAACATTTTCTCAAAATTGAGTTTCAAAAGTTTTTTTTCTAAACCTTGTTTTTTGAAAGAGATGATTTTAAACAATTTGGATTCTTTTAAAATGTTGACATTGGAGGTGTGGCATACTGAGTCTCCGGTGCCAAATCTATAAGTTCTCTGACACTGTGTACTATTATATACTGAAATGTTATACTATAGGTAGTGGTACTATACTGGAAACCCTATGGTCTGAGTTAACTAAGACTGTAGAAGACTGAAAATTGTAGTGAGATTCTGGTCTATGAAAACAAAACTTTAACTACTGCTTGATCATAAGATATCCAATACTAATTACTGGAATTATGAACTGATTCATAAGAATCTTAAAATAGATAATATGCTATAACGATATGAGCACAAGAGGTACTCGCGGAAGGGGTACACGAGGCCGCGGTAGAGGCCAAGGAAGCACTAGGGCCAGTTCTTCAACGTCGGGCCACATACCTACTAGGGGGCACTAGCATCACCAGTGATTGAGAGAGGGTTTCATGATCACGCTGCAAGGGATGTTGCTTTATCCCAAGCGATGCTTCATGTTCTAGAGAGGGTTGCTAGAGCGAGTATTGGATCAGTGGGCTGGGGGTCAATTTCTGAGCGACTCCGGGCTAATGGAGCGAAAATTTTCAGAGGTGTTTCTAATGTAGCCTCAAATGTGGCAGAGTTCTGGTTAGAGGCCACCGAGCGGATAATAGACGACCTTGATTGCACTATGGATCAAAAATTAAAAGGAGTAGTGTCCTTACTGGGAGATGAGGCCTACCAATGGTGGCTCACCATGAGAGATGGTACGCAGGCTGACTGTTTGACATGGGACTTCTTTAAGGCGGCCTTTCAAGGGAAATACGTTGGGGCAAGTTATGTGGATGGCTGAAGGATGGAATTTCTGAATCTGACCCAAGGGAACAAGACTGTGGCAGAGTATGAGACTGAGATCTGTAGCTGAGTCGATATGCCCGTGGAATTGTCGCAACTGAGTATGAACGCTGTGTACATTTAGAGGATTGACTCCGGGATGAGTTACGTGTGCTGATAGCTCTACAGAGGGAGCAAAACTTTTTTTCCTTGGTTGAGAAAGCAAAAATTGTTAAGGACGTGAAATGCTCGGAGCACCAGAACCGTGAGAAAGATAGGGCAGATTTAAGAGGGATTCAAGGCCCTCGGGTTCTTCTAGAAGGCCTGTAAAGATTTGAGGGGTCAGTTCGAACAGTCCGGTTACTATGGTTAGAATGCAGACTTGCGCAGATTGTGGGAGGTCCTACTAGGGTGAGTGTTGTAGACGAACCGGGGCATGCTTTAGATGTGGGTCCATGGATCATCAGGACAAGAATTGTCCTCAGAGGCTTGTTCAGATGCAAGCTGCAGAGCAGAGGTTTGTTCAGCCAGTGAGATGTGGTTAGCAGACACCGAGAGGTCGTGGTCAGGCCAGGGGTGGAAACGATCACGCCAGGGGTGGAAATGGTAATGGACATGGTCGTGGAGCACTGAATAGAGGTGCTGGTAATACTCAAGCAAGGTAGCCAGCTCTGATCTATGCTGCTCGTCACCGAGAGGATGGTGACGCCCATAACGTTATAACTAGTATGTTTTTTATTCATAACATGCTATACATTGCTTTAATTGATATTGGGTCTACGTATTCTTATGTTGCATGGACTGTGTTTGAGATGTTAGGTATCCAGTTTGAGAATACGGCTAGTGAAATGACTGTGATATGTCTACTAGGACAATCAGTTAGGGTAGACAAATTGTTTAGAGACGTGCCCCTGGAAGTTCAAGGTATAATCTTTCCAGCAAATTTGATGGAATTACCATTTGGAGAATTCGACCTTATCTTGGGTATAGACTGGCTAGTGAAACACCGTGCAAGTTTGGATTATGCTATTAAGCGAGTGGTGTTGAAGACTACTGAGGATGAAAAGGTAGTTGTGATAGGGGAGCGAAGGAATTATTTGTCTTATGTAATCTCAACATTAAGGGCTGAAAAGTTGGTTCGCAAGTGTTACGAGGCGTTTCTAGCGTATGTGACCATTTCTGATTCTGAAGGTCCTTTGATGGGAGATGTTAGAACTATTAAGGAATTTCTAGATGTATTTCCTAATGAGCTTCCTGGGTTGCCTTTGAATCGTGAGGTCGAATTCGGAACTGAGCTGCTACCTGGATCAGCTCCGGTGTCCATCGCCCCGTATAGGATGGCACCGAAGGAGCTTATGGAATTAAAGGCTCAAATTCAAGAGCTTCTAGACCGAGGGTTTATTCAACCAAGTGTCTCTGTGGAGAGCACCGGTGTTGTTCATAAAGAAAAAGGATGAGACTGTGCACATGTGCATCAACTACCTGCAGTTAAACAATATGATGATCAATAACAAGTACCCCCTTCCAAGGATTGATGATCTTTTTAATCAACTTAAAGGAGCTTTAGTTTTCTCCAAGATCGACCTCTACTCTGGGTACCATCAACTAAGAGTTAAGGAGGTTGATGTGTACAAGATAGCATTTAGGACTCAGTATGGACACTACAAGTTCCTAGTAATGCCGTTTGGGCTTACGAATACACCAGCAGCCTTTATGGACATCATGAATTGGGTGTTCCAACCCTATTTGGACCGGTTCTAGTTGTCTTTATAGATAATTCTGGTGTATTCGAGAACCGATTGGATCATGATGTGTATCTTCGAATTGTTCTGCAAATTTTGAGGGAGAAGTAGCTATATGTAAAGTTCAACAAGTGTGAGTTCTGGCTGCGAGAAGTGACGTTTTCGAGTCATGTGGTATCTGCTGAGGTGATTAGGGTTGATCCTCGAAAGATTGAAGTCGTACTAGATTGGAAACCACTGAAGACTGTATCGGAGATTCAAAGTTTCTGGTTCTGGCTGGGTATTATAGACCATTTGTTGAGAGGTTTTATGTGATTGCTGCACCTCTGACTAAGTTACTGTGAAAAGGAGTACCATTTAGTTAGACTGATAAGCAACAAGAGAGTTTTGAAAAACTGAAAAAGGTTCTGACTGAGGCCCCTATTTACAATTGGAGTATGGGAAGGAGTTTATTGTCTACAGTGATGCTCGCACATCAGATTGGGTTGTGTGCTGATGCAGGAGGGTAAAATGGTTGCTTACTCATCATGTCACCTTAAGCCTCACGAGGCGAATTACTCTACTCACGACTTGGAGTTGGCTCTAGTGGTGTTCGCGTTAAAGATTTAGAGGCACCATTTATACGGTGAAAAGTGCATTATATACACAGATCATAAGAGCCTCAAATACCTTCTTACTCAGAAGGAGTTGAATCTTAGGCAGCAAAGACGGATATAGCTGCTTAAGGATTATGATTGCTCGATTGAGTACCACCCTGGTAAGGCTAACGTGGTAGCTAACGCATTAAGTCGGAGGGTTGTATTTGATTTGAGAGCGATATTTGCTCATCTCATCCTGTTTGATGATGGTAGTTTATTGGTTGAGCTTCAAGTGAAACTGACGTGGACTAAGAAAATTAAGAATAAACAATTGTTAGATGAATCACTGGTTTCTCGCTTTTGACAAGTTGAGAATGGTGAGACTGTGCATTTTGGGCTGAATAGTGAGGGAGTATTGTGTTTCTGTGGGAGAGTTTGTATACCGAGGGATTCTAATTTGAGGCAGTCTATACTGTAAGAGGTGCATAGTAGTCCATATGCTATGCATCCTGGTGAAAATGTAACACCCCTTACCCGTTACCGTCGCCGGAACAGGATACAAGGTATTACCAGAACATAACATATACCAAGATAAAAATATGTCATCCCATTTGATAATGCATCGATAACATATATCTTGAACAATATTAGCCAACTTTTATGGCTTGTACAAAGTAATGGTCGAATCTTGTAACTAATATTTTAAACCTAGACAAATATGACACATAACAAAATAATTTTTGCCTACTATACATGCCATAATTCAAAACATTTAGTTCAAATACCCCAAAGTATGATAGTGCGGGTAGATCTTCACGATCCTTGACTCTGAGCAAGTGGAGAACACTATAAGACAAAAGAGAGAAAGCGAAGTAAGCTTATAGCTTAGTAAGTAGTATGTAAATACTAATTTAAGAATCTAACATGTTTACACAACAATTCAAGTATGTCTACTTTAACTTCACTACTTATTCCACTTCGATTAAGCTGTCTCTGCTGTGTCATATTCACTAAATAAATCATAACTCGAGTTACAAAACTCGAAATTCATATCCGTAAAATTTCCCTGAATCTAGACTCATAAAGCTTCTTGCTAAATTTTTTTTATAATTTTTGGTTCAGTAGATTAGTACAGTTTATTAGTTAAAGTTTCCCCTGTTACACAGCTCGACTGGCCTGACCTCTGTCCACTACGAATTGAATTTCTCTCAGTACATAACTCAAACAACCCTGAAGTCTGTTTTATTTAAAACTAGTCTCAATAAGGAATTTAGGCATGTAAAATATATTTCTTAGTTTTCTTTGTACAATTTTTAATGATTTTTCAAAGTGGAAACAGGGGATCACGTATTCATCCTGAGCAAGTCAGTTACAATTGTAAATATCTCAAAATATAGAATTCCTTTGCTTGCCCTGCTTCTTTTATATGAAAGTAGACTCATTAAGCTTTAATTTCACATCTCATTCAACCTCTAATTATATTCCTCCTATTTTTGGTGATTTTTCAAAATCACGTCACTGCTGCCATCTAAAAACAGTTTTAATACTAATTTCACTCTTTCACACATTCTTTATGCTAACCTCATTTTATCGTATATATGTATATGCCACAATTCATTTTCACCACATTTCATTCACTATAAGTGTAGGTCCAAACCACAATGTCACCACAAAACCATCCCGTTGAACAATTCGGATCAATCCTCGATATTTAACGGTTTCAAAGACACACCCCACCATCATACTTCATTTAGTTCGGCTCTCTTGTACACATGGGGAACACTTAGTACCACTCATGCGACCTAGCCGATTTGTCTCAGTAGCTCTCTTGTCTACATGGTGTCCTTCACTTGGAATCACGCATGCGACCTAGCTACATTTATCTTTCACGTAGCTCTCTTGTCTACATGGTGTCCTTCACTTGGAATCACGCATGCGACCTAGCTACATTTATCTTTCACGTAGCTCTCTTGTCTACATGGGATACATCTCGTATCACGCATGTGACCTAGCTACTCTGAGGGTGTCTCGTAGCTTTCTTGTACACATGATGTGCACTCGGCATCATACATGTGACCTAGCTACGCCCTCTATTTCATTCGATCTCTCCAGAATGTTCAACCGGATCTCTCTCTGTATTTATTTCCATTCTTCCCATAGTCAATTTATATTTTAACATCAGCTAGTATATTTATATAATAGGCTGAAATATAAGAATGTACATGAAATTATTGTAATATTTACATACAACTTACCTTGGTGCAAAATATGGAAATTTTGCAATTTAGTCCAAAACTTTTTCTTTCCCTGTTAGAGGTTAGGTTCAGCGCCTTTCTTGATCTATAATAACACATTTAGCTCATTTAATACTCATACTATTTATTTCAATCCAAAATCACATTGTAGAAAAATTACATTTTGCCCCTAACTTTTACAAAATTACAATTTTGCCCCTAGGCTCGGAATTTAATTTCAGCCCTTATTCTTATGTTTTATGATATGCTGAACATTTTCTCTTCTACAACAACATCAAATTCCCACTCTATCATATAGTTATGAACATTAGGTATTTTTACCGATTATCTTGCTTTTACTCGTTTTCACTTAAAACCGAGTAGCACAAATTATTTAACACAATTTAAAACCTCATATTCTATCATAAAACATCAAAATACACAAATTTCACCTATGGGTATTTTTCCAAATATGAACCCTAGGTTAAATTATTACTAGCATAAGCTTAATCGAGCTTCCGGATTCCAAAACGTAAAGAACATTAAAAGCGGGGCTTAGAATCACTTACTATGGAGCTTGAAAGTTGAAGAATCCTAGCTATGGAGAGAGTGAAGTTTCGCAGCAACTAAATGGGAAGATGACTATTTTGTGTTATTTTTCCCATTTTATTTCATTTAATATCAAAATGACTAAAATACCCTTACTACTAAACTTTCCAAAATTCCTTCCATGTCCTAAATTTGTCCATGAACTTAAAATTGGTAGAATTGCTATTTAAGACCTCCTAATAAATATTTCAAAACAATTTCATACTAAAATTTCTAGTATGCAAATTTTGCAACTTATTCGATTTAGTCCCTACTTTCAATTTAAACACTTTAGGCATAGAATTTCATCACGAAATTTTCACACAATCATGCAATCATATCATAAACCCCGAATATTTATAAAACAATTATTTCTATCTCGGATTTGTGGTCATGAAACCACTATTCCGATTAGGCCCTAATTCGGGTTGTCACAATTCTCCCCCCTTTAGAGATTTTCGTCCCCGAAAATCTTACCTCAGAAAGAGGTTTGGGTCTTGTTTCCTCATAGCTTCCTCGGGTTCCCACGTAGCCTCTTCTATCCCATGTACGTGCCACAATACTTTCACTAAGGCTATACTTTTGTTTCTTAACTGTTTAACTTCTCGAGCCAAAATCTTTATTGGTTCCTCCTCATAGGTCATATCCGATCGAATCTCAATTTACATTGGGAAATCACATGTGAAGGATCGAGCGATAACGTCGCAACATTGATACATGAAACACGTTATGAATCTTTTCTAACTCTGCCGATAAGGCCAACCGATATGCCTTGGTCCAATTCTCTCGGTAATCTCAGACGCCCAATAAAACGCGGACTCAACTTGCCTTTTCGATTAAATCTCGAATCTTTTTCCATGGTGACACCTTCAAGAACACTTTATCACCCACTTGAAATTCAATCTCTTTTCTTTTAAATCGCATATGACTTTTGTCGATCTGAAGCGACTTTCAAGCAATCCCGAATTACTTTTATTTTCTCTTGGTTTCTTTAACTAGATCAACTCCGTGAATCTGTTTCTCACTAGGCTCGGTCCAATATAAAGGAGTCCGACACTTACGACCATATAAGGCTTAAATGCGGTGCCATTTGTATACTTGATTGATAAGCTGTTATTGTAGGCAAACTCAATCAAAGATAGATATTTCTCCCAACTACCTCCAAATTCTAAGACACAAACATCTAAGCATATCTTGAGTACCGGATTACTCTTTCCGTTTGACCATCTGTTTGTGGATAAAATGCGGTACTAAAGTTCAATTTTGTACCCAAAGCTTCTTGTAACTTTTCCAAAATCTCGAGGTAAATCTTGGATCTCTATCGATATTATAGACATAGGTACTCCGTGCAACTTCACAATTTCAGCAATATATAATTCGCTAATTTATCAAGTGAGTAATCGGTGCGTCTTGGTATAAAGTGGGCTGACTTTGTTAATCTATCAACCACTACCCAAACAGATCCTTCTTTTTAGGAGTTAAAGGCAAACCGGTTACAAAATCCATGGTAATCTTGTCCCATTTCCACTCGAGGCACCATTACCGGTTGAAGTAATCCTGAAGGTACTTGATGTTCAAACTTTTACTTGTTGTGAGATCAAACACTTAGTTACAAATTCGAAATGTCCCTTTTCATACCTAGCCACCAATCTGACTTCTTTAAATCATTATACCTTTTTGTGCTACGGGGTGAACTGATAAACAGACCATTGTGCGCCTCATGTAATATTTTACGAATCAATTTATCATTTCTCGGCACACATATTACGTCTCGAAACATCAAGCAGTCATCTGGTCCAACTCAAAATCGAGTCATAACTCGATTCGCATTGAGTTCTCTTGATCCGCAACTCACTATCATTCTTTTGAGCATCACAAATCAACTGGAGAAATAACGGTTTAGCTCTCATCTCGCTAAAATTGACCCGTCATCGACAATGCTAACCCGTGTTCATGGCTCTCAAAGTGAAAAGATTTTTCGCTCAAGGCGTCAAGAACTACATTTGCTTTTCCCGAATGATAATCAATCACTAGATCATAATCCTTTAATAATTCAAGCCATCTTCATTGTCGCAAATTTAGGTCCTTTTGATTCATCAAGTACTTCAAACTTTTGTGATCGGTAAAAATTCGGCATTTTCACCGTATAAATAATGTCGCCAAATCTTCAAGGCAAAACAACAATGACGGTTCAAATCATGTGTAGGATAGTTCTTCTCATGCGGTTTTAAGCGCCTCGAAGCATAAGCTACTACTTTGCCCTCTTGCATCAACACACATCCAAGGCACATCAATGATGCATCACTATAAATTACGAACTCCTTTCTGACTCGGGCTGTACTAAAATTGGTGCTTGATCAATCGTGCTTTCAACTTTTCAAAACTCGTTGACATTTATCGGTCCATTCAAACTTAACATTCTTCGCAACAATTTAGTCATAGGAGAGGCAATTATCGAAAATCCTTCAACAAAACGCCTATAATACGGCCAAGCCTAAAAAGCTTCTAACCTCAGATACATTCTTGGCGGTTTCCAATCAACGATCGCGAAATCTTGCTTGGATCCACCGAATACCATCACCGAGACTATATGCCCCAAAAATCCGACTTCACGAAGCGAACTCACTTTTACTAAACTTGGCAAGCAGTTTCTTTTCTCTCAAGATCTGCAATATAGTTCTCAAGTGTTCGGCATGTTCAAACTCATCTCGAGAATAAATTAAAATGTCATATATAAACACTACTACAAACTTATCCAAATATGGCCGGAAAATCCGATTCATTAAGTCCATAAATATGGCTGGAGCATTTGTTAAGCCAAAAGGCATCACCGAAACTCATAATGTCCATACCTTGTCCTAAAGGCGGTTTTCGACACATCGACTCCTTAACTCTCGGTGATAGTAACCGGACCTCAAATCAATCTTTGAAAACTCTGTGGCCCCTTTAAGCGATCGAATAAATCATCAATCCTCGGCAATGGGTACTTGTTCTTTATAGTCACCTTATTAAGGTCGACGGTAATCAATGCAAAGTCTCATTGAACCATCCTTCTTCTTTCTGAATAATCTGAGCACCCGGGAGAGAAACTCGGTCTCACAAATCCCTTGTCATTAACTCCCTGCAATCGAGCCTTCAATTCTTTTAATTCAATGAGCCATTCTATATGGAGCAATCGAGATCGGTGCGATGCCGGCAACAAATCAATGGCAAAATCTATCTTTACGTTTGGAGGCAACCGGGCAATTCCTCCGAAATACATCCGAAACTCACAGACTATAGGTCTTGATTCAAATTTCAGTTGAGACATCTCAACATTCATTACATAAGCGGATAAGCTTCACACCCTTTTCTCATGTATTTACGTGCGGACATATGCGAAATCACCATAGGCAATTTATTTGATTAAATCTGTTTCAACCCGAAATTTCTCCATTTTCACATTTTAACTCTAGTGTCTTTTGTTTACAATCTACCTTAGCATCATACAATGTTAACGGTCCATTCCCAAGATAACGTCAAACTCACCAAATGGTAATGACATCAAGTTGGCGGAAAAGCAGTGACCTTGAATCATTAATGGGCAATTCTTGCAAACCTTGTCAACTAGCACATATTGGCCTAAGGGTTCGACACTTTAATCGTAAACTCGATAAATTCAACAGCAACTTTTTATTGGATACTAAATTCATGCAAATATAGGAATGGGTGGACCGGGATCAATCAATGCAATAACAATAGTATCATAAAGAGAAAATGTACCGAGAATGACATCGGAGATGATGCATCTTCTCGAGCACGTATAGCATAAGCTCTAGCGGTGCTCTAGCCACGATCTTGCCGTTAAATCTTTCATCACAGTTCTACTACTAGTCCCACCTCCAAGATTTCTCGGTGGTCTACTTCTACTAGCGGTGGTATTCATCTAACACTCAAATCTTTCTTCTTTAACCTTCTCCGGACAGTCTCTAATAAAATGCTCATGAGAACCTTTTGAAACAAGCTCGCTCGGTCCCCAACACTCACCATAATGTTGCTCGCCACATTGCGACACTCGGGCTTTCTAGGTCGCACATTACCCACACTTGCCACCAAGTAGCTTGAGCTTTAGACCCGAATATGCTCTACCACGATCTCTGTGTAAATCCCCAATTGAAGCTGTCATTTGAGGGTTTGTCTCTTTGGACCTCTTTGGTTGAGATTGAAATGGCTTACTTATCATCTTTTTCGACATCTCGAGCCTCAATAGCGACTTTTCTTCTTTCTTTGTTCAATTCTTGACTTTAAGAGCTCGATCAACCAATACTACAAATTCTTTCAACTCCAAAATCCTACAAACACTTTAATGTCCTCATTCAGCCCATCTTCAAATCTTCTACACATAATGGCCTCGGTGGACACACATTCACGGGCATACTTGCTGAGTCTTACAAATTCGCGTTCATACTCTGCTGATGACATTTTTCATTGCTTCAATTCAAGGAACTCCTTCCGTTTTTGATCAATAAATCGCTGACTTATGTATTTCTTTCTAAATTCTTCTGGAAGAAATCCCAAGTAACTTTTCTTTTGGCACCACTGCAACCAAAGTCTTCCACCGGTGGTAGGCGAATCTCTCAAAAGTGATCTGACACTTTAAGCATTCCTCGGTGTACATGAGAGCTCATCAAATACGGGTAGAATTTTCAAGCCGAATTTCGCTTTCGGGATCATCATCAACCTTTGCTCTAAACTCTTGACCCTTGTTTTGAATCTTGTCAACCGGAGGCTTGTTCATTCTTACCAAATTTATACCTTGGCTGACTCTGAGAATCGCCCGAGGTATAGGAGGGGTGGAGGAGGTTGAGCATTTGGATTTGCTCGAATAAATTCAAGATACCAATTGTTCATCATTTGGAGAAAGGCGTCCGAGCCTCATCTCCTTGTCCCAATGTCTCAGGTCTACTTTCCACTGGTAGCGGTCCCTTGTGCGGGAGCAGCGCATTACTAGCAAACATCATCACCGCAGTTCCTTCGGGATCCATTACTATATTAAAATAAAACACAGTTTAGAATAATCGAGTCACCACACTATCGAGAATAATTTTTATGGCATGTATAGCTAGACTTTTACACACACTTTATTAGTCCGAGAACCGACTAAACCATAGCTCGATACCACTAAATGTAACACCCTTACCGATTCTGTCGTAGGAGCAGATACAAGGTATTACGAACATAACATATACCAAGATAAAATATGTCATCCCATTTGATAATGCATCGTATAACATATATCTTGAACAATATTAGCCAACTTTTTATGGCTTGTACAAAGTAACCGATCGAAATCATTGTAACTAATATTTTAAATCTAGACAAATATGACACATAACAAAATAATTTTTGCCTACTATACATGCCATAATTCAAAACATTTAGTTCAAATACCCCAAAGTATGATAGTGCGGGTAGATCTTCACGATCCTTGACTCTGAGCAAGTGGAGAACACTATAAGACAAAGAGAGAAAATGAAGTAAGCTTATAGCTTAGTAAGTAGTATGTAAATACTAATTTAAGAATCTAACATGTTTACACAACAATTCAAGTATGTCTACTTTAACTTCACTACTTATTCCACTTCGATTAAATTTGTCTCTGCTGTGTCATATTCACTAAATAAATCATAACTATAGTTACAAAACTCGAAATTCATATCCGTAAAATTTCCTGAATCTAGACTCATAAAGCTTCTTGCTAAATTTTTTTATAATTTTTGGTTCAGCAGATTAGTACAGTTTATTAGTTAAAGTTTCCCTGTTACACAGCTCGACTGGCCTGACCTCTGTCCACTACGAATTGAATTTCTCTCAGTACATAACTCAAACAACCCTGAAGTCTGTTTTATTTAAAACTAGTCTCAATAAGGAATTTAGGCATGTAAACTATATTTCTTAGTTTGCTTTGTACAATTTTAATGATTTTTCAAAGTGGAAACAGGGGATCACATATTCATCCTGAGCAAGTCAGTTACAATTGTAAATATCTCAAAATATAGAATTCCTTTGCTTGCCCTGCTTCTTTTATATGAAAGTAGACTCATTAAGCTTTAATTTCACATCTCATTCAACCTCTAATTATATTCCTCCTATTTTTGGTGATTTTTCAAAATCACGTCACTGCTGCCATCTAAAAACAGTTTTAATACTAATTTCACTCTTTCACACATTCTTTATGCTAACCTCATTTTATCGTATATATGTATATGCCACAATTCATTTTCACCACATTTCATTCACTATAAGTGTAGGTCCAAACCACAATGTCACCACAAAACCATCCCGTTGAACAATTCGGATCAATCCTCGATATTTAACGGTTTCAAAGACACTGACCCCACCATCATACTTCATTTAGTTCGGCTCTCTTGTACACATGGGGAACACTTAGTACCACTCATGGGACCTAGCCGATTTGTCTCGTAGCTCTCTTGTCTACATGGTGTCCTTCACTTGGAATCACGCATGCGACCTAGCTACATTTATCTTTCACGTAGCTCTCTTGTCTACATGGTGTCCTTCACTTGGAATCACGCATGCGACCTAGCTACATTTATCTTTCACGTAGCTCTCTTGTCTACATGGGATACATCTCGTATCACGCATGTGACCTAGCTACTCTGAGGTGTCTCGTAGCTTTCTTGTACACATGATGTGCACTCAAGCATCATACATGTGACCTAGCTACGCCCTCTATTTCATTCGATCTCTCAGAATGTTCAACCGGATCTCTCTCTCGTATTTATTTCCATTCTTCCCATAGTCAATTTATATTTTAACATCAGCTAGTATATTTATATAATAGGCTGAAATATAAGAATGTACATGAAATTATTGTAATATTTACATACAACTTACCTTGGTGCAAAATATGGAAATTTTGCAATTTAGTCCAAAACTTTTCTTTCCCAGATTCGAGGTCGGTTCTGCGCCTTTCTTGATCTATAATAACACATTTAGCTCATTTAATACTCATACTATTTATTTCAATCCAAAATCACATTTTAGAAAAATTACATTTTGCCCCTAACTTTTACAAAATTACAATTTTGCCCCTAGGCTCGGAATTTAATTTCAGCCCTTATTCTTATGTTTTATGATATGCTGAACATTTTCTCTTCTACAACAACATCAAATTCCACTCTATCATATAGTTATGAACATTAGGTATTTTTACCGATTATCTTGCTTTTACTCGTTTTCACTTAAAACCGAGTAGCACAAATTATTTAACACAATTTAAAACCTCATATTCTATCATAAAACATCAAAATACACAAATTTCACCTATGGGTATTTTTCCAAATATGAACCCTAGGTTAAATTATTACTAGCATAAGCTTAATCGAGCTTCCGGATTCCAAAACGTAAAGAACATTAAAAACGGGCTTAGAATCACTTACTATGGAGCTTGAAAGTTGAAGAATCCCTATCTATGGAGAGAGTGAAGTTTGGCAGCAACTAAATGGGGAAGATGACTATTTTGTGTTATTTTTCCCATTTTATTTCATTTAATATCAAAATGACTAAAATACCCTTACTACTAAACTTTCCAAAATTCCTTCCATGTCATAAATTTGTCCATGAACTTAAAATTGGTAGAATTGCTATTTAAGACCTCCTAATAAATATTTCAAAACAATTTCATACTAAAATTTCTAGTATGCAAATTTTGCAACTTATTCGATTTAGTCCCTACTTTCAATTTAAACACTTTAGGCATAGAATTTCATCACGAAATTTTCACACAATCATGCAATCATATCATAAACCCCAAAATATTTATAAAACAATTATTTCTATCTCGGATTTGTGGTCACGAAACCACTATTCCGATTAGGCCCTAATTCGGGTTGTCACAATTCTCCCCCCCTTTAGAGATTTTCGTCCCCGAAAATCTTACCGGTAAAGAGGTTTGGGTACTGTTTCCTCATAGCTTCCTCAGGTTCCCACGTAGCCTCTTCTATCCCATGTCGTGCCACAATACTTTCACTAAGGCTATACTTTTGTTTCTTAACTGTTTAACTTCTCGAGCCAAAATCTTTATTGGTTCCTCCTCATAGGTCATATCCGATCGAATCTCAATTTCTGTTGGGGAAATCACATGTGAAGGATCAGAACGATAACATCGCAACATTGATACATGAAACACGTTATGAATCTTTTCTAACTCTGCCCGTAAGGCCAACCGATATGCCACTGGTCCAATTCTCTCAGTAATCTCGTACGGCCCAATAAAACGCGGACTCAACTTGCCTTTTCGACTAAATCTCAGAATCTTTTTCCATGGTGACACCTTCAAGAACACTTTATCACCCACTTGAAATTCAATCTCTTTTCTTTTTAAATCGCATATGACTTTTGTCGATCTGAAGCGACTTTCAAGCAATCCGAATTACTTTTATTTTCTCTTGGTTTCTTTAACTAGATCAACTCCGTGAATCTGTTTCTCACTAGGCTCGGTCCAATATAAAGGAGTCCGACACTTACGACCATATAAGGCTTCAGATGGTGCCATTTGTATACTTGATTGATAAGCATATTGTAGGCAAACTCAATCAAAGATAGATATTTCTCCCAACTACCTCCAAATTCTAAAACACAGCATCTAAGCATATCTTCGAGTACCTGGATTACTCTTTCCGTTTGACCATCTGTTTGTGGATGAAATGCGGTACTAAAGTTCAATTTTGTACCCAAAGCTTCTTGTAACTTTTTCCAAAATCTCGAGGTAAATCTTGGATCTCTATCGATATTATAGACATAGGTACTCGTGCAACTTCACAATTTCAACAATATATAATTCGCTAATTTATCAAGTGAGTAATCGGTACGTCTTGGTATAAAGTGGGCTGACTTTGTTAATCTATCAACCACTACCCAAACAAAGATCCTTCTTTTTAGGAGTTAAAGGCAAACCGGTTACAAAATCCATGGTAATCTTGTCCCATTTCCACTCGGGCACCATTACCGGTTGAAGTAATCCAAGGTACTTGATGTTCAGCTTTTACTTGTTGAGATCAAACACTTAGTTACAAATTCGAAATGTCCTTTTCATACCGCCACCAATCTGACTTCTTTAAATCATTATACATTTTGTGCTACTGTGGTGAGCGATAAATGCGACCATTGTGCGCCTCATGTAATATTTTCGAATCAATTTATCATTTCTCGGACACATATTCGTCTCAAACATCAAGCACTCATCATGGTCCAACTCGAAAATCTGAGTCATAACTGATTCGCATTGAGTTCTCTTGATCCGCAACTCACTATCATTCTTTTGAGCATCACAAATCAACTGGAGAAATAACGGTTTAGCTCTCATCTCTGCTAAAATTGACCCGTCATCGACAATGCTAACCCGTGTTCATGGCTCTCAAAGTGAAAAGAAATTTTACGCTCAAGGCGTCAGCAACTACATTTGCTTTTCCCGAATGATAATCAATCACTAGATCATAATCCTTTAATAATTCAAGCCATCTTCGCCGTCGCAAATTTAGGTCCTTTTGATTCATCAAGTACTTCAAACTTTTGTGATCAAGAAAATTCGCATTTTTCACGTATAAATAATGTCGCCAAATCTTCAAGGCAAAAACAACACGGCCAGTTCAAATCATGTGTAGGATAGTTCTTCTCATGCGGTTTTAAGCGCCTCAAGCATAAGCTACTACTTTGCCCTCTTGCATCAACACACATCCAAGGCACATCAATGATGCATCACTATAAATTACGAACTCCTTTCTCGACTAAAGGTGTACTAAAATTGGTGCTTCAGGTCAATCGTGCTTTCAACTTTTCAAAACTCTGTTGACATTTATCGGTCCATTCAAACTTAACATTCTTACGCAACAATTTAGTCATAGGAGAGGCAATTATCGAAAATCCTTCAACAAAACGCCTATAATACCCGGCCAAGCCTAAAAGCTTCTAACCTCAGATACATTCTTGGGCGGTTTCCAATCAACGATCGCAGAAATCTTGCTTGGATCCACCGAATACCATCACCGAGACTATATGCCCAAAAATCCGACTTCACGAAGCCGAACTCACTTTTACTAAACTTGGCAAGCAGTTTCTTTTCTCTCAAGATCGCAATATAGTTCTCAAGTGTTCGCATGTTCAAACTCATCTCGAGAATAAATTAAAATGTCATATATAAACACTACTACAAACTTATCCAAATATGGCCGGAAAATCCGATTCATTAAGTCCATAAATATGGTGGAGCATTTGTTAAGCCAAAAGGCATCACCGAAACTCATAATGTCCATACCTTGTCCTAAAGGCGGTTTTCGACACATCGACTCCTTAACTCTCGGTGATAGTAACCGGACCTCAAATCAATCTTTGAAAACTCTGTGGCCCCTTTAAGCGATCGAATAAATCATCAATCCTCGGCAATGGGTACTTGTTCTTTATAGTCACCTTATTAAGTCGACGGTAATCAATGCAAAGTCTCATTGAACCATCCTTCTTCTTTCTGAATAATACAGAGCACCCTGGGAGAGAAACTCGGTCTCACAAATCCCTTGTCATTAACTCCTCGCAATCGAGCCTTCAATTCTTTTAATTCAATGAGCCATTCTATATGGAGCAATCGAGATCGGTGCGATGCAGCAACAAATCAATGGCAAAATCTATCTCTCGCTTTGGAGGCAACCCGGGCAATTCCTCCGAAATACATCGTAAACTCACAGACTATAGGTCTCGATTCAAATTTCAGTTGAGACATCTCAACATTCATTACATAAGCGAGATAAGCTTCACACCCTTTTCTCATGTATTTACGTGCAGACATGTGCGAAATCACCATAGGCAATTTATTTGATTAAATGTCTGTTTCAACCCACGAAATTTCTCCATTTTCACATTTTAACTCTAGTGTCTTTTGTTTACAATCTACCTTAGCATCATACAATGTTAACGGTCCATTCCCAAGATAACGTCAAACTCACCAAATGGTAATGACATCAAGTTGGCGGAAATCGGTGACCTTGAATCATTAATGGGCAATTCTTGCAAACCTTGTCAACTAGCACATATTGGCCTAAGGGGTTCGACACTTTAATCGTAAACTCGATAAATTCAACAGCAACTTTTTATTGGATACTAAATTCATGCAAATATAGGAATGGGTGGACCGGGATCAATCAATGCAATAACAATAGTATCATAAAGAGAAAATGTACCAAGAATGACATCGGAGATGATGCATCTTCTCGAAACACGTATAGCATAAGCTCTAGCGGTGCTCTAGCCCGATCTTGCCGTTAAATCTTTCATCACAGTTCTACTACTAGTCCCACCTCCAGTATTTCTCGGTGGTCTACTTCTACTAGCGGTGGTATTACATCTAACACTCAAGTCTTTCTTCTTTAACCTTCTCGGACGGTCTCTAATAAAATGCTCATGAGAACCACTTTGAAACAAGCTCGCTCGGTCCCCAACACTCACCATAATGTTGCTCGCCACATTGTCGACACTCGGGCTTTCTAGGTCGCACATTACCCACACTTGCCACCAAGTAGCTTGAGCTTTAGACCCGAATATGCTCTACCACGATCTCTGTAAATCCCCAATTGAAGCTGTCATTTGAGGGTTTGTCTCTTTGGACCTCTTTGGTTGAAATTGAAATGGCTTACTTATCTGCTCTTTTTCGACATCTCGAGCCTCAATAGCGACTTTTCTTCTTTCTTTGTTCAATTCTTGACTTTAAGAGCTCGATCAACCAATACTACAAATTCTTTCAACTCCAAAATCCTACAAACACTTTAATGTCCTCATTCAGCCCATCTTCAAATCTTCTACACATAATGGCCTCGGTGGACAGACATTCTGGGCATACTTGTTGAGTCTTACAAATTCGCGTTCATACTCTGCGGCAGACATTTTCCTTGCTTCAATTCAAGGAACTCCTTCCGTTTTTGATCAATAAATCGCCGACTTATGTATTTCTTTCTAAATTCTTCTGGAAGAAATCCCAAGTAACTTTTCTTTTGGCACCACTGCAACCAAAGTCTTCCACCGGTGGTAGGTCAATCTCTCAAAAGTGATACAAGACACTTTAAGCATTCCTCGGTGTACATGAGAGCTCATCAAATACACGGGTAGAATTTTCAAGCGAATTTCGCTTTCTCGGGATCATCATCAACCTTTGCTCTAAACTCTTGGCCCTTGTTTTGAATCTTGTCAACCGGAGGCTTGTTCATTCTTACCAAATTTATACCTTGAGCAGCTCTGACAGAATCGTCGAGGTATAGGAGGGGTGGAGGAGGTTGAGCATTTGGATTTGCTCGAATAAATTCAGTATACCAATTGTTCATCATTTGGAGAAAGGCGTCCGAGCCTCATCTCCTTGTCCCAATGTCTCAGGTCTACTTTCCACAGTAGCGGTCCCTTGTGCGGAGAGTAGCATTACTAAAGATCATCATCCGCAGTTCCTTGGGATCCATTACTATATTAAAATAAAACACAGTTTAGAATAATCAGAGTCACCACACTATCGTAATATTTTTATGGCATGTATAGCTAGACTTTTACACACACTTTATTAGTCCGAGAACCGACTAAACCATAGCTCGATACCACTAAATGTAACACCCTTACCGTTACCGTCATAGGAGCAGATACAAGGTATTACGAACATAACATATACCAAGATAAAAATATGTCATCCCATTTGATAATGCATCGTATAACATATATCTTGAACAATATTAGCCAACTTTTATGGCTTGTACAAAGTGGCTGGTCGAAATCTTGTAACTAATGTTTTAAACCTAGACAAATATGACACATAACAAAATAATTTTTGCCTACTATACATGCCATAATTCAAAACATTTAGTTCAAATACCCCAAAGTATGATAGTGCGGGTAGATCTTCACGATCCTTGACTCTGAGCAAGCTGGAGAACACTATAAGACAAAAAGAGAAAACAAAGTAAGCTTATAGCTTAGTAAGTAGTATGTAAATACTAATTTAAGAATCTAACATGTTTACACAACAATTCAAGTATGTCTACTTTAACTTCACTACTTATTCCACTTTGATTAAGCTGTCTCTCTGTGTCATATTCACTAAATAAATCATAACTCGAGTTACAAAACTCGAAATTCATATCAGTAAAATTTCCTGAATCTAGACTCATAAAGCTTCTTGCTAAATTTTTTTATAATTTTGGTTCAGCAGATTAGTACAGTTTATTAGTTAAAGTTTCCCCTGTTACACAGCTCGACTGGCCTGACCTCTGTCCACTACGAATTGAATTTCTCTCAGTACATAACTCAAACAACCCTGAAGTCTGTTTTATTTAAAACTAGTCTCAATAAGGAATTTAGGCATGTAAACTATATTTCTTAGTTTGCTTTGTACAATTTTTAATGATTTTTCAAAGTGGAAACAGGGGATCACGTATTCATCCTGAGCAAGTCAGTTACAATTGTAAATATCTCAAAATATAGAATTCCTTTGCTTGCCCTGCTTCTTTTATATGAAAGTAGACTCATTAAGCTTTAATTTCACATCTCATTCAACCTCTAATTATATTCCTCCTATTTTTGGTGATTTTTCAAAATCACGTCACTGCTGCCATCTAAAAACAGTTTTAATACTAATTTCACTCTTTCACACATTCTTTATGCTAACCTCATTTTATCGTATATATGTATATGCCACAATTCATTTTCACCACATTTCATTCACTATAAGTGTAGGTCCAAACCACAATGTCACCACAAAACCATCCCGTTGAACAATTCGGATCAATCCTCGATATTTAACGGTTTCAGCACATAGCCCCACCATCATACTTCATTTAGTTCGGCTCTCTTGTACACATGGGGAACACTTAGTACCACTCATGCGACCTAGCCGATTTGTCTCGTAGCTCTCTTGTCTACATGGTGTCCTTCACTTGGAATCACGCATGCGACCTAGCTACATTTATCTTTCACGTAGCTCTCTTGTCTACATGGTGTCCTTCACTTGGAATCACGCATGCGACCTAGCTACATTTATCTTTCACGTAGCTCTCTTGTCTACATGGGATACATCTCGTATCACGCATGTGACCTAGCTACTACAGGGTGTCTCGTAGCTTTCTTGTACACATGATGTGCACTCAGCATCATACATGTGACCTAGCTACGCCCTCTATTTCATTCGATCTCTCAGAATGTTCAACCGGATCTCTCTCTCAGTATTTATTTCCATTCTTCCCATAGTCAATTTATATTTTAACATCAGCTAGTATATTTATATAATAGGCTGAAATATAAGAATGTACATGAAATTATTGTAATATTTACATACAACTTACCTTGGTGCAAAATATGGAAATTTTGCAATTTAGTCCAAAACTTTTTCTTTCCCCGCTCGAGGTCGGGTTCAGCGCCTTTCTTGATCTATAATAACACATTTAGCTCATTTAATACTCATACTATTTATTTCAATCCAAAAATCACATTGTAGAAAAATTACATTTTGCCCCTAACTTTTACAAAATTACAATTTTGCCCCTAGGCTCGGAATTTAATTTCAGCCCTTATTCTTATGTTTTATGATATGCTGAACATTTTCTCTTCTACAACAACATCAAATTCCCACTCTATCATATAGTTATGAACATTAGGTATTTTTACCGATTATGTCGTTTTACTCGTTTTCACTTAAAACCGAGTAGCACAAATTATTTAACACAATTTAAAACCTCATATTCTATCATAAAACATCAAAATACAAAAATTTCACCTATGGGTATTTTTCCAAATATGAACCCTAGGTTAAATTATTACTAGCATAAGCTTAATCGAGCTTAAGGATTCCAAAAGCGTAAAGAACATTAAAAGCGGGCTTAGAATCACTTACTATGGAGCTTGAAAGTTGAAGAATCCTAGCTATGGAGAGAGTGAAGTTTCGCAGCAACTAAATGGGGAAGATGACTATTTTGTGTTATTTTTCCCATTTTATTTCATTTAATATCAAAATGACTAAAATACCCTTACTACTAAACTTTCCAAAAATTCCTTCCATGTCATAAATTTGTCCATGAACTTAAAATTGGTAGAATTGCTATTTAAGACCTCCTAATAAATATTTCAAAACAATTTCATACTAAAATTTCTAGTATGCAAATTTTGCAACTTATTCGATTTAGTCCCTACTTTCAATTTAAACACTTTAGGCATAGAATTTCATCACGAAATTTTCACACAATCATGCAATCATATCATAAACCCCAAAATATTTATAAAACAATTATTTCTATCTCGGATTTGTGGTCACGAAACCACTATTCGATTAGGCCCTAATTCGGGTTGTCACAATTCTCCCCCCTTTAGAGATTTTCGTCCCGAAAATCTTACCTGAAAGAGGTTTGGGTCTTGTTTCCTCATAGCTTCCTCGGGTTCCCACGTAGCCTCTTCTATCCCATGTCTGTGCCACAATACTTTCACTAAGGCTATACTTTTGTTTCTTAACTGTTTAACTTCTCGAGCCAAAATCTTTATTGGTTCCTCCTCATAGGTCATATCCGATCGAATCTCAATTTACATTGGGGAAATCACATGTGAAGGATCGAACGATAACGTCGCAACATTGATACATGAAACACGTTATGAATCTTTTCTAACTCTCGCAGGTAAGGCCAACCGATATGCCATTGGTCCAATTCTCTCAAGTAATCTCGACGGCCCAATAAAACGCGGACTCAACTTGCCTTTTCGACTAAATCTCGAATCTTTTCCATGGTGACACCTTCAAGAACACTTTATCACCCACTTGAAATTCAATCTCTTTTCTTTTAAATCGCATATGACTTTTGTCGATCTGAAGCGACTTTCAAGCAATCCCAATTACTTTTATTTTCTCTTGGTTTCTTTAACTAGATCAACTCCGTGAATCTGTTTCTCACTAGGCTCGGTCCAATATAAAGGAGTCCGACACTTACGACCATATAAGGCTTCAGATGCGGTGCCATTTGTATACTTGATTGATAAGCTGTTATTGTAGGCAAACTCAATCAAAGATAGATATTTCTCCCAACTACCTCCAAATTCTAAAACACAACATCTAAGCATATCTTGAGTACCGGATTACTCTTTCCGTTTGACCATCTGTTTGTGGATGAAATGCGGTACTAAAGTTCAATTTTGTACCCAAAGCTTCTTGTAACTTTTCCAAAATCTCGAGGTAAATCTTGGATCTCTATCGATATTATAGACATAGGTACTCGTGCAACTTCACAATTTCAAACAATATATAATTCGCTAATTTATCAAGTGAGTAATCGAGTACGCGTCTTGGTATAAAGTGGGTGACTTTGTTAATCTATCAACCACTACCCAAACAAACATCCTTCTTTTTAGGAGTTAAAGGCAAACCGGTTACAAAATCCATGGTAATCTTGTCCCATTTCCACTCAGGCACCATTACCGGTTGAAGTAATCCTGAAGGTACTTGATGTTCAGCTTTTACTTGTTGACAGATCAAACACTTAGTTACAAATTCAGAAATGTCCCTTTTCATACCTGGCCACCAATACAGCTTCTTTAAATCATTATACATTTTTGTGCTACTGTGGTGAAGCGATAAATGAGCCATTGTGCGCCTCATGTAATATTTTCTAAATCAATTTATCATTTCTCGGCACACATATTACATCTCGAAACATCAAGCAGTCATCCGGTCCAACTCGAAAATCGAGTCATAACTCGATTCGCATTGAGTTCTCTTGATCCGCAACTCACTATCATTCTTTTGAGCATCACAAATCAACCGGAGAAATAACGGTTTAGCTCTCATCTCGCTAAAATTGACCGTCATCGACAATGCTAACCCGTGTTCATGGCTCTCAAAGTGAAAAGAAATTTTACGCTCAAGGCGTCAAGAACTACATTTGCTTTTCCCGAATGATAATCAATCACTAGATCATAATCCTTTAATAATTCAAGCCATCTTCATTGCCGCAAATTTAGGTCCTTTTGATTCATCAAGTACTTCAAACTTTTGTGATCAGTAAAAATTCGGCATTTTTCACCGTATAAATAATTTCGCCAAATCTTCAAGGCAAAAACAACAGCGGCCAATTCCAAATCATGTGTAGGATAGTTCTTCTCATGCGGTTTTAACTGCCTCGAAGCATAAGCTACTACTTTGCCCTCTTGCATCAACACACATCCAAGGCCTGTCAATGATGCATCACTATAAATTACGAACTCCTTTCGACTAAAATTTGTACTAAAATTGGTGCTTGATCAATCGTGCTTTCAACTTTTCAAAACTCTGTTGACATTTATCAGTCCATTCAAACTTAACATTCTTCTGCAACAATTTAGTCATAGGAGAGGCAATTATCGAAAATCCTTCAACAAAACGCCTATAATACCCGGCCAAGCCTAAAAAGCTTCTAACCTCAGATACATTCTTGGGCGGTTTCTATCATATCTGAAAGAGATCCAGTTTCTGTATGTGGCTGAGATTGTGAGACTATATGGAGTACCAGTTTCTATCATATCTGAAAGAGATCCTAGATTTACATCTCGATTCTAGAAGAAGTTACACGAGGCTTTGGGTACAAGGTTGGACTTTAGTACTACATTCCATCCTCAGATAGGCGGTCAGTCAGAGAGGGTGATTCAGATACTGGAGTACATATTAAGATGCTGTGTAATTAATTTTGAAGGTAGTTGGCAAGACTACTTGCCGTTGCCAGAGTTCACTTACAACAACAGTTATCAGTCCAGTATTCAGATGGCATCATCTGAGGCGTTATATGGTCGTAGGTGTCGTACTCCTACCTGTTGGATGGAACTTGGTGAGCGGCGAGTTTTAGGGCCAAAGTTAGTTTCTGATACTGAAGAAAAGGTAAAGTTAATTCGATATCGGTTAAAAGAAGCAACTGATAGGCAGAAATCATATGCAAACTTAAAGCGTAAAGATATTGAGTACTCTGTGGGGGATTATATCTTTCTGAAGGTCTCATCGTGGAAGAAAATCCTGAGATTTGGACAGAAGGGCAAGCTTAGCCCTAGGTTTATTGGGCCTTACCGGGTTCTAAAATGGGTGGGACCAGTTGCCTATCAGCTTGAGTTGCCTCCAGATTTAGACAGGATTCATGATGTGTTCCATGTCTCCATGCTGAGGCGTTACCGCTCTGATCCCACACATATTGTGCCAATTGAGGACATTGAGGTTAGATCTTATTTGACTTTTGAGGAAGAATTGGTGCAGATACTGGATCGTGATGTCAAAGTGCTGAGAAGGAATTCTATTCTGTTAGTCAAGGTGCTTTGCGTAATCACAGTTCAGAGCAAGCCACATGGGAGCCTGAAGAGGCGATGCGACAGCAATACCCTCACTTATTCTGATCAGGTAAATTTCGGCCTCGAAATTTTTTTATGGGGGTAGAGTTGTAACGCCCTAAAAATTTGGGGTCTTTGTTTTTGCAAGCTTTGGCATAATTATCATGTTTGCTCTATCGGATAAGTGATTTGGGTGTGTTTGAGAAGCCTGGACTTTTGCAAAAATTTTAGTTTTTCCCCTTAAGTGAACCTTGGCTTTAGCTTGTTGGTCTTATAGATATTTGTGGGTAAAATGTATCACAAAAAGCCTTGTGGCTTTGTGGCAAGTGGCGTGACTTGGTAACTGGTAGAACTTGGGTTCGAATCCCATGGCATACAAGGTGTATTTATTTTATTGCCATGATATTTGTGGGTAAAATGTATCTCTGCATTTCCCTTCTCTTCCAATACTGGCCGATTACATCCCTCGAACACTTTCAAGATTGCTCCCCTTCTGTTCTCCATTTTCTTCCTTTTTCCCCTCTTGTTATTTCCGTGCATCTTGGCTGATTTTTCTAGGCTGCTCTCTCTCCCTTCTCGCGATTCTATTCTCTCTTTTTGGTTTTTCTTCAATAGTCAATTGTCCCCCTGCCTTTCTCTATTTTCATCGGTTTTCTTTGTTATTGGGTATTCTTGGTCGATTATTACTGAGCCCTATGGTGAGGGTTGATTAACTCAATTTCTACAAGAGTTCTTGACATAAGGTTTGTATTGTATTGTCTTCTATTAGCTTAGCCTGTTTTCTCTCATTTTGTCTCTTAAAGCTGAATACCCCATTTCTCCTTGTGCTTTGATGACCGATTGTTTGTTTCTTATATTGATCGTTGGGTTTCTAGGTTCTCTCAAGAAGTGGTGGATTGCAAGTATTTTGGAGGCGATCAATGTAACACCCCTAACCCGTACCCGTCGCCGGAGGGTTAAAGAGTATTATCATATACAAAAGAGTCATATCAAGATAATTAGGTATAGTGATTTATTCTTAAGTTCAATTCAATCAAACATTGAAAACATTAAGCAAATCTCAACCACGCATTCACATTAACCATTTGGAACACATATAGTAACTTATCAAGCCATTTTCGCATGGCTACCCATATATACATCATCAAAAGATAGTTATTTAACAACAAAAGTCAAGCCTATACATGCCATTATCGAAATTTAACTACTAGAGTACCAAAAGCTTAGATAGTGTGGTCGACTTGACTTTGAGATCCCCGAGACCGTGGTGACGAACAAAATCTACAAAACAGAGAATTAAGGTAACGAAGTAAGCATTACTATGCTTAGTATGTTTTAAGCATTTCAAACAATTAAAGCTTGTCATTAAAATCAAACATTAAGTATCACAAAGTTCATATTCAAATTGTAGATCATTTGGCTGATTATGCACAAGCACACTAGTTATAAGACTTATTGACCGAATACATATATGAATACTCAAAAGACTTTTAGCACATATTTTACTATCTATTTAGCTCATACAATTAAATTTAGACATATACTTTCATATAATAATGGACATCAACCGAATAGGCCATTCTCTTATTCGTAGATACGGTAATCATCCACACATATGTATATATATATTGATATATATATATATATCATTCTTTGATAATAATAGTTTGCTTTAAAAATCAATTTACATATGAGTACGTAATACGGACCTGCCCATCTTAATGTATCATACATAATCAATAGTGGTTTCCTCGAATATTCAATTTCACAATCCTTGCTAGGTTTTTAAAACCCGAGTCCAATTTCTAGCACAAAGCCTGCGGGACTTTAAGCCCGGATATATTTCCAGCACATAGCCTGCGGACCTCAAGTCCGGATATGTTTCCAGTACGTAGCCTGCGGACCTCAAGTCCGGATATGTTTCCAAGTATCATGCATACTTAGTCATATTTGAACACATTTCATTTAACTTATCACTTTAGAAGTCATTTAATACATTCGAATATAAACTCAACATGTACATCATCATATACAATTCGGCTCAAGAGTCAAACCTAATATTACATATTCATTTCACCATTCAAGCTTAAACCCAAAGTGACCATTAGACTATCAATCATATACACGAATTATTTATTTCACATCTTCATTCACGTACAAACCAAAAGGTTGCAATTCACCTAATGAACTTATATAGAGGCATCATCAATTATATTATAAAGGAGACTACTCAAAACTTACTTCGGATATTTCTTTTGAACAGTTCCGGATAGGCTATACGATTGCTTTCCCCTTTTCCTTATCTGATCTAGCTCCTCCCTGCTCTTGAGCTCAATTTAAACAAAAGGAATTTATTTAATTACTTATTCAACTATACTTCATAGTAGTCGCATATAACAATCATACATAACTCCAATACATGTTTATATTTTATAAAATAGGCCATGACTCAATTTCATACTTATTTATTCCCTATCTAATTCGCATGCACAACAAAGATTTACATAACTTATTATGTTACCATATACATGAATTTAACTATATATATATATTCAATTGTCTCTATGACGCAAGGTGTATACATAAAGCATAAATATAAATATATATATATATATAGTGCATGCCTTGACATCATGTAAACCCCATTCAGCCCTAACTAAAAAAACTTTGCCTCCATTTAAAAATTCCATTTCATGACCAATGTAACAATTTCGTATGAGTATCACCTATGCCAAACAATGACTGAATCACTCAATCACATTTATAGCCAAGTCTATCTTGTTCATATTAAGGTCATAATTCACTTAAAGTAACTTCTAATCTTTCACACTTTCATATCCATTATTATAAGTATTGCCGAATGCTAAAATATAATTAAGCTAAAAAAAAATTATCCAACAACATCTTAATTAATTCTACTTATTCATCAAAATTCCAAATGCAAAGTATTTAACACCTATACACTTAAACCAAATTAGCAAACACCTATAGACCTTGGCCGAATGCCATTAAATATAAGTCATCAAAATCTTATTATAAACAAAATCAAACTCTCAAAAATAATGCACAATGCCGAACCCTTAGGTGTTCAAACATCTAATTTACTCAATTCAAAACACTTAAACTACATTTGTTCAAGACACTAAGCAACTACATGTTCGGCTATTACACATATGATCAATGACAATTCATACTTTTAACAAGATTAACTTCTTTCATCAACAAATTCTTCTTCAAAACTTAAAGGCTATAATCAACTTATTTCTTTGTTAACCATAACCGAATGTGCAAATTCATCCATCAAAATTCAAAGCTTTGGCATGGGCTAAGTAAGAATCAAGATGATCAACCTAAAACAAGTTAAAATTTCAAAAATCTAACACAATTCACTAACCTTCTTTATGCTTCAAAATGACCGAAAGTTTTCCCCCAAATTCTTTCTTTCTAATCGGCCAAGAAAAACAAACATAAAGCTTTGTTTTCATCACCCATTTTTCTTTTTTTTTTTTTTCATTAAATATAAAATATAAAGCCATTTTAAGTGATAAATAATATATTTTTATATAAAGCATCATCATGGCCGGCCACTAACAACAAAAAGGGATATTTGACATGCAAGTTCAACCTTTTTATAATATGCATTAATAGACCACTTCAATTTTACCCATCACATTTCACAATTGCCTCACATGAGTCCTATTTAATAAATTTCACATATAAATGACAAAATTAAAGCATGAAATTTTCACACATGCATGTACACATACAATAAGCATAGAATATAACGGTTAATTATTTTTATGACTCGGTTTTGTGGTCCCGAAACCACTTTCCGACTAGGGTCAAATTAGGGCTGTCACAACTCTCCCCCGCATAAGGAATTTTCGTCCCCGAAAATCTTACCGGTGAATATGTTAGGATAACGATCTTTCATAGAGTCTTCCAGTTCCCAAGTAGCTTCCTCAACCCCATGCTTAAGCCACAGTACCTTCACTAATGAGATTTTCTTATTTTGTAATTCTTTTACCTCACGAGCCAAAATACGAATCGGTTCTTCTTCGTAACTCAAATCAGATTGAATCTCGACCTCTGATGGATTAATTATATTTGCGATGGATCGGATCTATAATGTCAAAGCATCGAGACATGAAAAACGTTGTGAATCTTTTCAAGCTCAGGGGGTAAAATCAATCTGTATGCGACCGACCCAACTTGTTCAGATATTTCATATTGCCCGATGTACCTCGGATTCAATTTGCCTTTACGACCAAATCTGAGCACCTTTTTCTAAGGCAAAACTTTAAGAAACACTTTGTCTCCGACCTGATATTCAATGTCTTTTCGTTTTAAATCCGCATCGACTTCGATGATCAAGTCGCTTTCGATATCACGGATTACTTTTACTTTCTTTCAAAGCATCTTTAATCAAATCAACCCTGAAGATTTTACTTTCACTAAGCTCGGTCCGAAACAACGGTGTACGGCATTTACGATCGTACAAAGCCTCGTAAGGTGCCATCTTAATGCTTGATTGAAAACTATTGTTGTAAGCGAATTCAATCAAAGGCAAATATCATTCCCATGAACCATTAAACTCAAGGATGCAACATCTTAACATATCCTCGAGTATCTGAATGATCCCCTCGAATTGACCATCAGTCTGGGGGTGAAAAGTAGTGCTAAAATGTAACTTGGTACCCAATGCTTCTTGTAACTTCTTCCAGAATTGCGACGTGAATCTCGGATCTCTATCTGACACAATAGAAATAGGTACCCCGTGTAACCTCACAATCTGAGAAACATACAACTCGGCTAGTTTGTCAAGTGAATAATCCGTACGTACGGGAATAAAATGAGCCAACTTTGTCAGTTTATCCACAACAACCCAGATTGCATCTTTCTTACTTGACGATAATGGCAACCCGAATACAAAATCCATCGTAATTCGATCCCATTTCCACTCGGGTATCATGATCGGCTGAAGTAATCCCGAAGGCACTTGATGTTCCACTTTCACTTGTTGACACACCAAACTCTTCGAAACAAAGTCAAAAATGTCTCGTTTCATACCAGGCCACCAAAACTGACGTTTCAGATCGTTGTACATTTTCGTGCTACCAGGATGGATTGACATTTGGCTATTATGGGCTTCGTTCAAAATCATCGAAATAAGTTCTGAATTTCTTGGAACACACAATTGGCTTCTGAACCTCAAACAATTATTGTCATCAATTTGAAACTCTGAATCAACATTCGAAACACATTCAGCTCGTTTAGCCACCAATTCATCATCAACTTTCTGAGTTTCACATATTTGATGAATCAATAATGGTTTGGCTCTTAATTCTGCTACTAACACATTATCAGATGAAATGGACAAGTGAACATTCATCGCTCGCAAAGCAATCAGTGACTTGCGACTCAAAGCATCGGCAACCACGTTAGCCTTTCCAGGGTGATAGTCAATAACAGGATCATAATCTTTCAACAATTCAAGCCAACGTCTTTGTCGTAGATTCAAATATTTTTGAGTCATTAAATATTTGAGGCTTTTATGATCCGAATATACATGACATCTCTCTCCAAATAAGTAATGTCGCCATATTTTTAAAGCAAAAACTATGGCAGCTAATTCGAGATCATGAGTCGGATAGTTTTTGTCATGTGGCTTCAATTGTCTCGATGCGTAAGCTACAACTGTAAATGACAAACTCTTTACCGGATTCGGGCTGCACTGACACTATGGCTTCCGTCAAGAGTGTTTTCAGTCGGTCGAAACTTTTCTGGCACTTTTCCGACCATTCGAACTTAATATCTTTCTGAAGTAGCTTCGTCATTGGTGTGGCTATCATCGAGAAACCTTTTATAAACCGTCTGTAGTAACCAGCAAGTCCCAAAAAGCTCTGAACTTCAGTAATATTTCTCGGGGGTTCCCAATCAAGTATGGCTGAAATTTTGCTCGGATCAACTTGAATACCCGATGCGGATACTACATGTCCCAAAAAGCTAACTTCTCTCAACCAGAACTCACATTTACTGAACTTAGCATATAACTGCTTATCCTGTAAAATCTGCACCACTAATCTCAGGCGTTCGGCGTGTTCAGTTTCATCGTGTGAATAAATCAAGATGTCATCTATAAACACAACTATAAACCGGTCTAAATACTGCCTAAAAATTTGGTTCATCAAATCCATAAATACTGCAGGGGCATTAGTGAGCCGAAATGGCATCACTAAGAACTCGTGTGACCGACACTAAAGCTCCCTTCAGCTGATCAAACAAATCATCAATACACGGTAACGGATATTTATTCTTTTTCGTCACTTTATTCTACTGACGATAGTTGATGCACAATCTCATGGTTCCGTCCTTCTTTTTCACGAACAATACTGGTGCACCCCAAGGTGAGAAACTCGGTCGAGCGAAACCTCTATCCATCAACTCTTGCAACTAAGTTTTCAATTCTTTCAATTCCGTTGGTGCCATACGGTACGGCGCTATCGAAATTAGTGTAGTCCCAGGTACAAGTTCAATACCAAACTCTACCTCCCGAACAGGTGGTAACCATGGCAATTCCTCGGGAAAAACATCTAGATACTCACAACCACTAATACTGATTCAAGCTTCTTTTCTGATTCTTGACTATCAAGTACGTACGCAAGATACACCTCACACCCCTTTTTGACATATTTCTGAGCCAACATCGAGAATATAACTGCTGGTAACCCATTCATATCTATAGACTCAACTCGGATTATCTCATCATTTGCACCTCTCAAATCAATAGTCTTTCTTTTTCAATTCACAACTGCATCATGAACAGTCAACCAATCCATATCGAGAATAACATCAAATTCGTTAAACGGTAAAAGCATCAAATCGGCCAGAAAACAGGAACCTCGGATTATCAAGGGACATTTCGTACACACTTTGTCGACTAACACATATCGACCCAATAGATTTGACACTCGGATTATGAACTCAGTAGACTCAACAGGTAGAGTCTTACTAGATGCTAAAGTCTCACATACATATGAATGAGCAGAACCAGGGTCAATCAAAGCAATCACATCAGTATCAAAGAGAGTGAAAGTACCAGTAATAACATCAGGCGAAGAAGCATCCTCGCGTGCGCGTATTGCATAAGCTCTAGCAGGAGCACGAGCCTCGGATCTAGTTGCAGCATCTCTAGACCCTCTCTGATCGCCACTAGTATTCCCCATATTCCTAGGTGGTCTACCTCGTGCTGTAATACTCGATCTCCCACTCTGGTTCATATTTTGCTCGGATAATCTCGGGCAGTCTTTAATAAAATGATCGGCTCACTCGCATTTATAACAGGAGCGGTCATGAAATCTATAACTCCCCGAATGCCATTTACCATAATATTTGCACTCTGTCCAATCCCGACGATCATTTCCAACACTGGAAACTGAAGTGGCTCGTGTACTCACAGGGGGTCGATCGTGGTCTCGTCTGGAAAAACCTGAAGTATTCTTTGATCGGCCTGAATCATCTCGAAATTTCTTCAATGATTGCTGAAAAGACTTTCTTGAAGATCTTTTATGAAATTCTCCAGCTTCGACATCAGCTTTCTTTATTTCTTTACTAAGTTCTTCGGCTTTGCAAGCTTGCTCGACAAGTACTACGAACTCTCGTATTTCAAGAATGGCAACAAACATCTTTATATCTTTATTCAGCCCTTCTTCAAAACGTTTACACATAATAGTCTTAGACGATACACATTCTCGAGCATATATACTGAGTCTGACAAACTTCCGTTCATAATCAGTAACTGACATGGAACCCTGTTTAAGCTCAAGAAATTCTTTTCGTTTCTGATCAATGAACCTCTAACTGATATACTTTTTTTGGAATTCAGTTTGGAAGAACTCCCACGTCACCTGTTCTCTGGGTACAACAGAAACCAATGTGTTCCACCAATAGTAAGCAGAATCACGTAGCAAGGATATAACACATTTCAGGCATTCATCGGGTGTGCAAGATAGTTCATCAAGTACCCGAATAGTGTTGTCCAACCAAAATTCAGCTTGCTCGGCATCATCACTATCTGTAGCTTTAAATTCATTAGCCTGTGCTTCGATTACATCAACGGAGGCTTATTTAACCTCGTCTGATCACTTACCAGAGGTATTGTAGGTGCAGGGGGCGTATTATTTGGGAGTGGGGGTTGTGGAACAACCGTATTAGTTCGAATGTATTGGTTGAACCAATCATTCATCACACTATAAAAAGCCTGTCTAGCCTCGTCATTCTGATTGCTTGCAATAGGTTGAGAGTCTATCGGCACTGTCCTATGTGCGAGAGCAGGCGCTACACTCTCAACATCATCAGCTACTGATCGATTGGGATCGGGATCCATTACTATATGAAAACACATTTTTAACTATCAGAAATCGTCACACTATCATGTAACACTATATGGCATGTATAGCTAGACTCATACATGCTACGTTAGTCCTAGAATCGACTAAACCGTAGCTCTGATACCAATAAAATGTAACACCCCTAACCCTTACCCGTAGCCGGAGGGTTAAAGAGTATTATCATATACAAAAGAGTCATATCAAGATAATTAGGTATAGTGATTTATTCTTAAGTTCAATTCAATCAAACATTGAAAACATTAAGCAAATCTCACCACGCATTCACATTAACCATTTGGAACACATATAGTAACTTATCAAGCCATTTTCGCATGGCTACCCATATATCCATCATCAAAAAGATAGTTATTTAACAACAAAAAGTCAAGCCTATACATGCCATTATCGAAATTTAACTACTAGAGTACCAAAAAGCTTAGATAGTATTGTTGACTTCGACTCAGAGAGCCCCGAGACCGTAGCTGACGAACAAAATCTACAAAACAGAGAATTAAGGTAACGAAGTAAGCATTACTATGCTTAGTAAGTTTTAAGCATTTCAAACAATTAAAGCTTGTCATTAAAATCAAGCATTAAGTATCACAAAGTTCATATTCAAATTGTAGATCATTTGGCTGATTATGCACAAGCACACTAGTTATAAGACTTATTGACCGAATACATATATGAATACTCAAAAGACTTTTAGCACATATTTTACTATCTATTTAGCTCATACAATTAAATTTAGACATATACTTTCATATAATAATGGACATCAACCGAATAGGCCATTCTCTTATTCGTAGAAACGGTAATCATCCACACATATGTATATATATATTGATATATATATATATATATATATATATATATATATATATCATTCTTTGATAATAATAGTTTGCTTTAAAAATCAATTTACATATGAGTACGTAATACGTACCTGGCCATCTTAATGTATTATACATAATCAATAGTGGTTTCCTTGAATATTCGATTTCACAATCTTACTCAAATCACTGGCATTAAGCTTGCTAGGTTTTTAAAACCCGAGTCCAATTTCTAGCACAAAGCTTGCGAGACTTTAAGCCCAGATATATTTCCAGCACATAGCCTGCGGACCTCAAGTCCGGATATGTTTCCAGTACGTAGCCTGCGGACCTCAAGTCCGGATATGTTTCCAAGTATCATGCATACTTAGTCATATTTGAACACATTTCATTTGACTTATCACTTTAGAAGTCATTTAATACATTCGGATATAAACTCAACATGTACATCATCATATACAATTCGGCTCAAGAGTCATACCTAATATTACATATTCATTTCACCATTCAAGCTTAAACCCAAAGTGACCATTAGACTATCAATCATATACACGAATTATTTATTTCACATCCTAATTCACGCACAAACCAAAAGGTCGCAATTTACCTAATATACTTATATAAAGGCATCATCAATTATATTATAAAGGAGACTACTCAAAACTTACTTCGGATATTTTTTTTTGAATAGTTGCGGATAGGCTATACGATTGCTTTCCCCTTTTCCTTATCTGATCTAGCTCCTCCCTGCTCTTGAGCTTAATTTAAACAAAATGAATTTATTTAATTACTTATTCAACTATACTTCTTAGTAGTCGCATATAACAATCATACATAACTCCAATACATGTTTATATTTTATAAAATAGGCCATGACTCAATTTCATACTTATTTATTCCCTATCTAATTCGCATGCACAACAAAGATTTACATAACTTATTATGTTACCTTATACATGAATTTAACTATATATATATATATTCAATTGTCTCTATGATGCAAGGTGTATACATAAGGCATAAATATAAATATATATATATATATATAGTGCATGCCTTGACATCATGTAAACCCCATTCAGCCCTAACTAAACAAACTTTGCCTCCATTTAAAAATTCCATTTCATGACCAATGTAACAATTTCGTATGAGTATCACTTATGCCAAACAATGACTGAATCACTCAATCACATTTATAGCCGAGTCTATCTTGTTCATATTAAGGTCATAATTCACTTAAAGTAACTTCTAATCTTTCACACTTTCATATCCATTATTATAAGTATTGCCGAATGCTAAAACATAATTAAGCTAAAAAAAAATTATCCAACAACATCTTAATTAGTTCTACTTATTCATCAAAATTCCAAATGCAAAGTATTTAACACCTATACACTTAAACCAAATTAGCAAACACCTATAGACCTTGGCCGAGTGCCATTAAATATAAGTCATCAAAATCTTATTATAAACAAAATCAAACTCTCAAAAATAATACACAATGCCAAACCCTTAGATGTTCAAACATCTAATTTACTCAATTCAGAACACTTAAACTACATTTGTTCAAGACACTAAGCAACTACATGTTTGGCTATTACATATATGATCAATGACAATTCATACTTTTAACAAGATTAACTTCTTTCATCAACAAATTCTTCTTCAAAACTTAAAGGCTATAATCAACTTATTTCTTTGTTAACCATAACCGAATGTGTAAATTCATCCATCAAAATTCAAAGCTTTGGCATGGGCTAAGCAAGAATCAAGATGATCAACCTAAAACAAGTTAAAATTTTAAAAATCTAACACAATTCACTAACCTTCTTTATGCTTCAAAATGACCGAAAGTTTTCCCCCAAATTCTTTCTTTCTAATCGGCCAAGAAAAACAAACATAAAGCTTTGTTTTCATCACCCATTTTTCTTTTTTCTTTTTTTTCATTAAATATAAAATAGAAAGCCATTTTAAGTGATAAATAATATATTTTTATATAAAGCATCATCATGGCCGACCACTAAAAACAAAAAGGGATATTTGACATGCAAGTTCAACCTTTTTATAATATGCATTAATAGACCACTTCAATTTTACCCATCACATTTCACAATTGCCTCACATGAGTCCTATTTAATAAATTTCACATATAAATAACAAAATTAAAGCATGAAATTTTCACACATGCATGTACACATACAATAAGCATAGAATATAACGGTTAATTATTTTTATGACTCAGTTTTGTGGTCCCGAATACTTTCCGACTAGGGTCAAATTAGGGCTGTCACAATCAAAACCTTTTAGCTCACTATTCTTTAAAGGTAATATGATACCTTGTTTTGGAGTTAATGATCATGGATTTGAGCCACACCTATGAGCGGTCCTATTTAATAAGATCTATGGTTTATGCAGTTATCCAGCGAGAAGCGTGTGATCGTTTTAGTCATCGATCTATGTGTATTTAGCCACACCACTTTCGATCAAGGTAAGTGGGAGTATTGATTTGGGGATGTAGTGTTTATGAACACTACCAAATGAAAGGCTGACTGTATGTGGAATTGAATGTAGGTTTTGCGCTTGATGAACTTGGAATGGTTGCATAAACAGGTGTGTAATCACACCCCCTTTTTATTGTAAACCGGCAAAAGCTGAAAACCCGAAAAGCCAAAGTGTCGAAACTTCGACATTTGAGGCCTCACGAGCATGCGCTCGCTCATGGGGTAAACTAAGCCCACAAATTATGGGTGATAGGCTACAAAGGCTACCACGAGTGTATCCATAGACTTAGGCCATTATGGGCCATGTGGGCCCAATGGGCTCATAGGCCCCACATAGATTAAATCCACGGTAGGTGATAAATATTGGACTGGGCTATGTAGGTCACATAGCCGTGACTGAATTTATGCTAAATGGGCCACAGAGCGTGTGGGCCCACTTGGGCCTAGTAATGGGCCTGGGCCCATTTACACCGTTATGATTATTTAGGTTATTTCTATCACTCGAGGCGATTGTAGACCTTCGGAAAGGTCGTTATCTGAACTAAAACCCCAAAATAGGTAAAAATATCGTAATACCCCCTGTAGGGTAAAGTGACCGTAATACCCCTGTATGATAAAATGATGATTATGCCCTTGTGCTCCATATGACTGATGTGCTCATGATTTACATATATGATTGTACTGAGTATGACTTTGCATACGCGTAATATTTAAGACATGACATATTGGATGAGGTTAGGATCTGATTTGGAGGAAGTTCTGTACTAGTGGTTTTGCCACGTATTCTGATTCTAGTGGCTCCGCCACGTTTTTTGTTATTAGCAGCTTCGCTGCGTTATTGGTGTGTTGGCTGGGTGGGTTGATCAAATCCCCACATGGTGTCTTGGCTGGTATAGGTGGTGTGCTAGTTGGATTGGGTTGGGATACTTATTTGCTTTGTATTGATTCTGTTTTGGGCTTGGGCCCATTCTGCTACTGTATAGGGCTAAAGCCCAGACTGCTCTATTACTGAATAAGGCTACGACCCAGACTGATCTGCATATTCTGATTTCTATTTTCTATTAGGGGATTACACACTGAGTTTTCACAAACTCACCCTTCCTTTTAACTGTATAGGTAATTCCCAGCCATAGACGATTTGAAGCTGCGAGGGACTCGGTGGCCACATGAATACTATTATTTGGATTTGATTTTAATTATTTAAAAATTTCAGCTTGGGTTTTTATTTATGTAATAAGGCCATTTAAGAGTTTTAATTTTCCTAATTAGGTTTTCGTTTTATTATCTCAAATTGCTAGAATAGGATAACTGGTTTTCGAAATAATTAACGTTTTCAAGAAAACCACACATTTCAAATCTAAACTTTAGAAGCTTCCGTGTTTTTTTAAAATAACTGGATAAAATAAAGACAACTTTTAAGCAAATGTCAATAATAAAAAAAGGGCTTTGAAACTTAGAAATAAACTTTCATCGACAAGACCGATTTTGAACGTCGTTTCGATGTGACATGCCAGATTTGGCCGTAATGTCCAAGTTGGTTTGGGGTGTTACATGGGCCCATGAAGCCAAAAATGGCCTTGATTGTGCGAACTACACAATCTAGCCCAAAAATCTCCATGCGTCCATGTCATTTACCCATGTGGGCCCACGCGTTCGTGGGGCTCACATGACCCATTTCAGCCCAACATGGCCCAAAACGGCCTAAATCCATGGTATCGCCCATGGTGGCCTATTGAAATTCAGTACCCACGTTTATGCGTTTGGGGTTACCACACGAGCGATCGCACGCCCATGTGGCATCAATGGTCCTATTTTTCGGCTTTTGCTGATTTACTGTAATGGCAGTGTTTTACACACCTGTTAACAAAAACATGCACATATCCCCTTGAGCATTCCAAACCTTGATCCAAACCATAACCATTCCATTAGTCTTAAGGTAAATAAATTAATACTACTCCTTTCCATAATACTAATCCAAAAGATCAATTGTCACATACCTTGTTTCGAACCTCCAAACCTCTACATACCTAAACCATTGATCAAGAATGATATTTCCCCCTTATTCGGTTATTATCTATATACCAACCAAATCTATTAACCTTGATCATATTATTCGCACAACCGTTTGAACCAAGCGTAAACAACTTACCGAATCGTAAAACCATCTCTAGAGAAGGGAAGTAGTCGTTCTATTTCCACAATGATCACCTCATGCAACAGAGGTAGAGGCTTAGCACAAACCACCCCTTAGTAAGCATCGGTAGCAAAGAATACATTAGATGAGGACTATTGACACAGTAGAAAAAGAAAAAGGAAAGAATAACGATGTGCATTTAAAACAAGAGATAGACTTACCCATGCAAAATTGGTGAAAAGAATGACCATGGAAACGGTAGATAACAACGAAGGGAAAGCCGAAATAGTGAAGGTAAGAGAGGCAGGAGTATTCATCCATGTATTATGATTAAGAGAGAGAGAAGATAAGAAGAGAATCGGTGAAGAACTAGGAGTTAAAAGCTGAAGAATATGAGAGAGGGGAGTAGAGGGAACATTTAGCCAAGGAGAACAACAAACAACAGAAAAGTACCTGACCGGAAGGTAAGGGAAAAGAGCAGAAGTGCCAGAAGAAAAGAGAGTGAAGCAGAGAATAAGCAAAAACACAAAAAGAAATGCCCAAAACCGTAAGATAGAGAGGGAGAGAAAAGAAATATTTGGCTAACCAAAACCCAGAGTGAAAGGAACCCCCAAACAATTGATAGGAACCAAAAATGAGGAGAGGGAGTACTAAAGTCGAATTCTTCTTGTGCCAACATTCAAATTTAGCACCAACTCCCTTCCACTTCAAATCCCCTTGATTTCCTCCTAAAATTCCTCTTCAACTCCCTCCTACAATCCCTCCATGACCAATTCAAACTCCACTTCACTCTGCAGTGTTTCAGTCAAAGACTACTACCTCCCATAGCCAATAGTAAAAATAATCTCCATTTGCACAAGCAAGGATTCAAACCTCAGACCACTAGCACACTCCACACGCTACTATCCGCTTGACCAGTAGGTTTTTTATGTCATACTTTAACAAAATAAACTTATAACCCTACTGGCCAAAGATAGGGGTTATATCATCAAAAACCAAAATTTTGTGGAAGCCAAGGCTTGAACCTATGACTTTCCAAACACTTCTAGAGCATACAACCACTAAGCCAAACACACAATTGTGTCACTTCCTTGCACAATTAAGTATCTATGAGCAGTTTCCCAAATGCTCCCTCGCTCAAGACCTAATACTTCTAGGCCCAAATTTGGGGCGTTACACTATGTCTTTAGTTCCTCTCTGACTGCTACTCACATTACCCGTATTTCTGAGTGATCTACCTTAAGCTGACATGTTACTCGGCCTCGCATTCTATACTAGATATTGTTCGGCTAACTCAGGGCATTCACAAACCAAATGATCCATCGATCCACATTTAAGACAGGCCCAATCATGCAATCTACAACTACCGCGATGTCATTTACCACAATGTTTACACTCAGGTTGATTCAATCTAATATTACCAACACTAGCTACTGAGGTAGCTCTCGAGCTCACCGGTGGTCTATCTCGATCACGTCTAGTATAACCGGCAGTAGCCTTTGAACGACTAAAATCATCCTAGAATCTCTTTGATACTGACTGAAATGTTTTAACTGATGATCTTTTACGCGAATCTCTAACTTCAAAGTCAGCTTTTCTTTTCTCTTTCCCGAGCTCTTCGACTTTGCATGCTCGCTCAATTAGTACTACAAACTCATTAATTTCAAGTATGCCAACTAAAAGTTTAATGTCTTTGTTAAACCTGTCTTTGAATCTTTTACACAATATGGCTTCGGTCGAAACACACTCTCGGGCATATCGACTAAGTCTTACAAATTTTGTTTCATACTCTGTCATGGTCATATGACCCTGTTTTAATTCCAAAAATTCTTTGCGGTTCTGGTCGATAAATCTCTGGCTGATGTATTTCTTAGGGAACTCAGTTTGAAAGAACTCCTAAGTAACCTGTTCATTTGGAACCATTGATACTAGTGTATTACACCAGTGATATGCGATGTCTCGTAGCAAAGATATAGCACATTTTAAACACTCATCCGGGGTACAAGACAGCTCATCAAACACGCAGATAGTATTATCAAGCCAGAATTCAACTCGTTCAGCATCATCATCATCATCAGTATCTCTGAATTCTTCAGCCCCGCGTTTTCTGATTTTATCAACAGGGGGCTTATGTAATCTCAACAGATCAATCACTTGAGTTATAACAGGTATCGAAGAAGGATTAGTCGAGGGTGGAGGTTGTTGTGCAGCTGGATTCATCCGGATATATTGAGTAAACCAATCATTCATCATTTGGTAAAAGGCTTGTTTAGCCTCTCCCTCTTGGTTACTCGAAGTCGGTCGAGAATCAATTGGCGCTATCCCTTGTGCGGAAGCAGGCGCTATACTCTCAACATCATCAGCTACAGCTCTATCGAGATCCATTTACTATACGAAAACACATTTTCAAATGTCAGAAGTCATCACACTATCACAGTATATAATATGACATGTATAGTTAGACTCACACGCGCTACGTTTGTCCTAGAATCGACTAAACTATAGCTCTAATACCAATCAAATGAAACACCCCTAACTCGTATCTGTAGCTAGATTAGGGTTATGAGGCATTACCGAACCAAACATAGCTTAAGAGAGAGAGAGTCAATCGATACTATTCATGTTTAAGGTAATATAAACTCAATTATACGAATCATATGTACATCTACTTTATAGCATTCCAATAATTGAATTATAACATAGCTTAATACATAACAAATTCATTGCGCATACCTTAAGACATTTAAACACATATATCACATGCATGCTAATATATATATTTAATGTACATTTTAGCATATATGGACCATTAAATGAGCACAAAATGCAACCCATATTACACCGCATTCGTATGCTAATTATCATATATAAATAGCACTCACATAACCAAGTACACATGCTCATACCATTGGTATGTACACTTATTTTACTTATGTTGTCCTATTATAAACATTAACTTAACATTTTTAACTATCCAAATGGTCATAATTTGAATCATCCAATATATACACAATAATCATACTGTTCCAACACATAAAATATGCCATAAATACACTTTTAAAATAATTTATTAACATGGCTGAATATACATTATACTTATCATTACCCTGTACCGAATCTTATAACAAACATAACAAACATATATACTTTGTATTAAGCTTAATAGCTTGAACTAATTCATAATACAAATCATGCATTCCAAATAAGCTAATATTAAGCCAAAACCAGTATATATATATATGTATCCATCAATTATGTTTACTTCATTTGAGATGAGTCATAAAATAAACATATACAAAACATACCAATATGACAAGCTTACCACAATGAACGGTCATAGGCTATACATATCATTTCTTTAAACCATAAGCATATACCAAGCACAATACATATATTGTAACACCCCAAACCCGGGCTAGACGTTATGACCGGATCTGATGCGCCACATCGAAGTGTTCAAAACATTCCGTATTACTTAGTTGGAAAACTTAGTTGGTGTTGTAAAAGGTAATTTTAAAAGTAGGTTAAAGTGAACGGAAGCTGTGCACCAGGTAGGAAACCAGGAAGAAGAGGAGGTGAGTCCGTCGGACTGCTTAAGTACCAAGCTCCCTTCGGATCCAATCCTAGACATGCACACCGCTATTGCCACACTCTAACATCTCGTATGTTTTGGAAAAAAAAACCGTTTGGTTATGTCTCATTTTAAGAAACTGATTAAGGTTGTAAAACGTTTGCTGAAAATATTTATTTTCTTGAAAAAAAACATTTACTTTGCGCGTCATCGTGATCTTTTAAAACAAGTAGTTTTTATAAAACGAACCCTAGTGCTCACCAGTTTAATAATCCCCAAAATAAAATTAATTAAAAAGAGCGGCCTTATTACAACTTTGAGCATAATAAAAATAATCCAAATTAAATGCTAAACTTATTTAAAATCGGCAATCAATCTTCATGGCCACTCTGAATCCCGCCCTGCTCCAAGTTCACCAACTAGGGCTCACCTGCAAGGATGGAAGAGGAAGGGGTGAGTTTGGGAAAACTCAGTGTATACAGAAACCCATCCAAAGCCCAAATATGCTTGAGCCCATTGGGCCTAAGCCCTATTCAGATAACAGTACACAGTGGAACAAAGCCCCTTTCAGAATACAGTAGCAAGGCCTTAGCCCTTTTTAACATAACAGTATGGCCCATAAGCCCAGTTCAGTAACATATGTAACAATATCAGTAATGAATGCAAGCCCAACTGGGGAGACTACTCAACCCACCAACCGCTACACTGCCCCGTACCAGCCCTACACTCTATGTGGGGAATATCTCAACCCACCCAGCCCTACACTCCACAGTCGCAGCAACGCTGCTCAATTATCAGTCAGTTGAGGCAAAGCCTCTAGCACGTGGATATAGCACATTCAGTAATTCCTCCATCAATACCCCAATCCCATGCAACAGATATTAATAAATGCACATCATGTAAAATACAGTATTAATCAATCATGCAGTTTAACCAATTTAAACCCTAGGGGTATTTCGGTAATTATGCTCTTTAGGGGTAATTTCGTACTTACGCAACTACACACGTTATTCCAGTAATTCTTAACAATCATATGCAATTTGATTCTCCCATCTAACTGACATGCTACTTTGCCCATATTTTACCCATATTGGTCCGTAAGCCCATTGGGCCCAGTTTTGGCCCATCTGGCCCCTTTTTCGAAGTACGCTAAAACGTCACACGAACTTACTTACCAGTTTTGCGGTGCTAGATCTAACAATTACTCTATGTCTTAAGAGCATTCGCATACTCACAAGCCTATCAAATGCCAGAATTTCAGCATTTCGGCTTTTGCCGAATTGAACTAAGGAAGGGGGTTCGGGACACACCTGATTTGCGACGACTGCTACTGAGATCTCTTTCGATATCCTACAATTGATTAGCACAGTGCTTATTTACAAACTATAATCACTAAACCCCAAAACTTACTCATCCATGCTCAAACCATATCCCTAAAAGCCTTTGAAACCTTACCTTCTTTGCCAAAAACGGTAGCTAGCTCCGAATCCGATTGCTCCAACAACCCACGCCTTTAATCCAACACTTAAGAAGACACTAATCATTGACAGAAAACGTCAGTTAAAAACCTTAGAGCCACATGCCCAAATCGACAGCCTCCCTAATTTTAGGGACTTCGGCTTTTCTTAACTTTGCAAAATAAGAACAGATCTGAGATGATAAGTACTTACCCCTTACTCCTACTTGATTTCCTCGCAATCCGGTGCAGATTTAACCCTAGAACAATGGTAAAACCCGTATCCAAGGGTTGATGAAATTTCGGCTATAAGCCCCTAAACTAGTGGTACTTCGGCTTTTGGGTGGTGAAGGAGATGGAGATATGAGGCTATGACCTTGAAGAAGAATTGCTGTCAGGTATCTAGGATTAAGATAAGATAATCGTAGATTTAATAAAAACAAAGAACATAGAAGAACCTGGCTTTGAAGAAATCGGCACAAGCAGTGATCACAGGATTTCGGCTTTTATGGATTCGGCAAAAGTATTGATGAATAGCAGGTATGATGAATGGTTTTGAAGAAGAAAAATAGAAAAAATAAGAATAGGGGAGGTGGTAGTTTCGGCTAGAGAGGAAGAAGAGAGAAAAGAAAAACCCTAAGGTGTTTCAGCAAAAGAAAACGGCACCACTCAACACCCTAAGTGCCGAAATACTAACCTCAAAACCGTCTGCCAATTTTTCCCTCTTCAATTCCCAAAATTCGGCCAACTCTTAGCCTCTCTCCTAATCCCTTAAATCTCTCCCCTTATCCCTCCTTAATCCAAGCGTTTGGACTGATCCAAACTCTCCTTTAGCAGAATCCACTTGGACTCCAACACTTACCCCTCCTGTACTTAAAAATAAATGCATCTATTTGCCAACACAGGGAATCGATCCCATGCCTTCCCCACTGCTCCACACGCCACTTTTCTAGGAGCCTAGTGGCGTCACCCTTGCCACTTTACCAAGGCTCTTTTTGTGATGCAATTTACCCACAACTCTACTTAAGGGTCACTTAGTCAGAACCCCTAACTCCTAAGTCTAAAATTCCAAAAATTCAACTGGGTTTTGGCCAACTCATGGGCCTTCCATAAGCCCATTTACTTACTCAAAATATTAATTCCACATCCAAATACAAAATTTTAAAATCTTTACAAAATATTGAAAACCGCGAATAAATCTGAAAATCAGGATGTTACAACTCTACCCTCCTTAAAGAAATTTCGGCCTCGAAATTTTACCTTATCAGAACAGTTGAGGGTACTGTTGACGATTAGCCTCCTCAGTCTCCCAAGTAGCTTCTTCTTTGCCATGGTTTCTCCAAAGTACTTTCACTAGTGGAACTGATTTCCTTCTCAGCATCTTGACGTCACGATCAAGTATTTGCACAGGTTCCTCTTTGAAAGTTAAATCTGACTGTACCTCGATTTCTGCAACTGGTATGATATGAGTTGGGTCAGATCGATACCGCCTCAGCATGGATACATGAAAAACGTCGTGGATATGATCCATTTCTGATGGTAACTCTAGCTGATATGCCACTTGTCCAACCTGCTTAACAATTCGGTAAGGCCCAATAAACCGTGGGCTCAACTTACCCTTCTTACCAAATCTCAAAATTTTCTTCCAAGGGGAAACCTTCAAGAAATCCATATCCCCAACAGCGAACTCCATCTCTTTGCACTTCAGATCCGCATATGACTTCTGTCTATCGGATGCCTCCTTTAACCGATCCCTTATCAGCCTAACCTTGCTCTCAGTGTTTGCCACCAACTCCGGTCCAAGCACTCGTCGTTCGCCCAACTCTGTCCAACACGTCGGCGTACGACATCTTCGCCCATAGAACGCTTCATATGGAGCCATCTGAATACTTGCTTGATAGCTGTTATTGTAGGCAAACTCCGCCAATGGCAGGTAGTCCTCCCAACTTCCACGAAAATCAATGATACAACCTCTCAACATATCCTCCAGAACTTGAATAACCCTTTCCGACTGTCCATCTATCTGTGGGTGAAAAGCGGTGCTAAAATCCAATCGTGTACCCAACGCTTCCTGCAACTTCCGCCAAAACCGAGATGTAAACCTAGGGTCTCAATCAGAAATTATCGACTTTGGCACCCCATGCGATTCGCACTACCTCCGCCACATATAACTTTGGCCAACTTTTGTAGTGAGTAGTCAGTGCGAACGGTATGAAATGAGCGATTTTGTTAACCTATCCACAACTACCCACACCGAATCTTTCTTGGTGGGTGTCAAAGGTAACCCACTCACAAAGTCCATTATTACTCTTTCCCACTTCCATAGCGGAATTTTCACAGGTTGCAGTAATCTCGAAGGCAATTGGTGTTCAGCCTTAACCTGCTGGCACATCAAACATTTCCCAACAAATTCAGTCACCTCTCGTTTTAATCCGGGCCACTAGTACATCTCTCGCAAGTCTCGATATAACTTATTCCCTCTAGGATGCATGGCACAGAGTCCACCATGTGCCTCTTTCAGAATTAACTGCCTCAATTCAGGGTCTTTTGGAATACAAACCCTTCCACGAAAGCACAGAACTCCTTGATGTTCAACCCAAAATCCTCGTTCTCACCACTCTTAACTTCTTTGGGCAGAAGAGCTAATGAATCGTCCTTCAAGCTGTTTTTCCTTAATCTGCTCGGTCCAAGTAGGCCTTACTTGCAGTTCTGCCAACAAGCTTCCACCGTCGTATAGACTTAATCGTGCGAACAAGGCTCTCAAATCATTAACTACCCTTCGACTCAACACATCCGCCACCACATTAGCCTTTCCTGGGTGGTACTCTATCGAACAGTCGTAGTCTTTAAGCAACTCCACCCATCTTCGTTGCCTAAGGTTCATCTCCTTCTGAGTCAACAAATACTTTAGGCTCTTATGATCTGTGTATATGATGTACTTCTCCCCATATAAGAAGTGTCTCCAAATTTTTAACGCAAAAATCACTGCTGCTAGCTCCAAATCATGCGTAGGGTAATTCACCTCATGAGCCTTAAGCTGTCGCGATGCATAAGCGACCACCTTGCCTTCTTGCATCGAGACGCAACCTAACCCCACATGCGACGATCGCGTAAGCAATAAAGTCCTTCCTGACACCGGTTGAATCAACACTGGCGCTTCGGTCAATACCTTTTTCAACCAATCAAAAGCTTTTTGCTGTTTCTCGGTCCAGACAAATGGTACTCCTTTCCTTATGAGTTTTGTCAAAGGTGCCGCCATTACCGAGAAACCCTCCACAAACCTTCTGTAGTAACCTGCCAACCCTAGGAAACTCCAAATTTCTGATACTGACCTAGGTGGCTTCCATTCCAGAATCGCTTCACTTTTACGAGGATCCACCTTAATCCCCTCGGCAGAGACCACATGCCCTAGGAAAGTTACCTCCCTCAACCAAAATTCGCACTTGCTGAATTTCGCATAGAGCTCCTTTTCCCTTAACACTTGCAGCACAATACGGAGATGCTCATCATGCTTCGCCTCCGTTTCAGAGTATACCAGGATATCATCGATAAAGACGACTACGAATCGGTCCAAATAAGGTTGGAATACTCGATTCATCAGATCCATGAAAGCTGCAGGTGCGTTCGTCAGCCCAAACGGCATGACCACAAACTCATAATGTCCATATCGAGTTCAAATCTTTGTTTTATGAATATCCCTTCTTTTACCCTTAGCTGATGGTATCCAGAACGAAGATCGATTTTGGAGAATACCGAAGCTCCCCTAAGCTGATCAAACAGATCGTCAATTCTTGGTAGTGGATACTTATTCTTAATCGTCGGTTTGTTCAAGCTGGCGATAATCGATGCACATGCGCATCGTTCAGTCCTTTTCTTCACAAGCAGGACCGGTGCTCCCCGAGGAGACACACTAGGCCTAATGAAGCCTCTATCTAACAACTCTTGAATTTGAGCCTTCACTCCACTAACTCCTTGATTGCCATCCTATAGGGTGCAATAGATATTGGAGTTGTTCCGAGCAACAAATCGATTCCAAACTCAACTTCCCGATTCGGAGGTAATCCGGAAGCTCCTCGGAAAACATCCGAATTCCCTAACGATTCGATGGTCTCCGGTCAGATCCTCGATTTCACTTGGCTTACCAAAGCCGATATGCCTTGCATCCCTTAGCATCGGTTTCTCGACCCTCAACGCCGATACTACATTGGCTAAGTAATCCTCCGTTCTCCAATAATCATTACCTCTTCATCATTGTGATCCTTAAAACCATCCTCTTAGCTGCACAATCCAAAGTTATCTTATGCTTGGTCAACCAATCCATCCCTAGTATCAAATCGAATTCTTCAAACGGTAACTCCATCAAATCCCCACGAAAACCCCGCCTTGAATCTCCGAGGCACCTCCTTGAAGAGTTTCTCTACCTTAACCGAATGACCTAAAGGACTTATCACGGACACCCACATACGGTCTCCTCAAGTGCCGCCCGGTGCCCGTAAATGTTATATTCCACATATGAATGGGTTGATCCCACATCAATCGAGAAATATAAGGTACACCATAGATAAAAACGTACCATTATGACATCGGTGTGTCACCCTCCTCGCATGACGAGCAAGCATACACCAAAGTGGTGACGAGCATCCGCGTTACCAATACCCGCCGGGTGCCCCACGTCCAAGGCCATTACCACGCGACCTTGTCCACGACCTCTTGGCGTGGCGGTCCATCCTCACTGAGTTGAGCGGTCGCCTGACCCCTTGTTCGGCCCCTTGAGCCTGAGTGGCCCTCCTAGGACAATCCTTAATCCTATGCTCCTTAGACCCACAACGAAGACAAGCCCCAGAACGCTTCCAACACTCTTCTTGATGCATTCTGCCGCAATCCCCACAAGCTTGCGGTCTACCTGTGTTCACCGGCACTGCTCGAACCGGTTCTTCCATCTTAGCTCTCTTAACATTTCGATTTGCAGCACCCGCTGGTCTAGCATCCCTCTTGAACCGATTCCGATCCCTATCACGATTCTTCCGTTCGGTTTGTTTCACCTCCTCGGCTATCTTATCCTTCTCTATCAGTGCAGCGAAATCTCGCTCTCTGTGCGGAGCTATGAGCACCCTTAACTCATCTCTGAGACCATCCTCAAAACGAACGCTGCGCTCGTATTCCGTGGAAACGATGCCATTAGCATACCGACTCAATCGTAGAAACTCGGCCTCATATTCAGCAATGGTCTTATTTCCCTGAGTCAGATTCAAGAACTCCTTTCTGCGTGCATCCACATAGCTAGCTCCAACATATTTTGCCTTAAAGGTCTGTTTGAACAGCTCCCATGTTACCCTCTCAGCTGGGGTACCCTCTCTCACAGTAATCCACCACTGATAGGCTTCATCCCGCAGCAACGACACCGCCCCTTTCAACTTCATTCTCTTGGCGGTCCAGTCATCCATGATCCGCTCAATGGCTTCCAACCAAGATTTCACCACATTTGGGGCCACTCGAGACACGCCCTATAAATCTCGGCTCCGTTTGCCAAGTCGTTCGAAATGGACCCCTATTCATGGGCCCGACGTTAGCTCGGCCACCCTTTCCAAAACCCTCAACATGGCTTGAGGCAGGCGTCATCCCTGCGGCCCGATCGTGCGGCCCATTTTCATTAACCGGTGGTGGACGTACCTCGCCAGCTGGCATGTGTTCGGATGACGCAGATCCATCTTGAGTGCTACCTCGGCCTCGACCACGGCCTCTTCCTCGAGTAGCCCTTGTACTCATAACGATTTACGACACGAATTTTATGACATTAGTTTACTCGTTTCCTTTATTTATTACGAGAATGTCTTATGAGCAGATAGAGTTTAAGAGTTATTTTCGCGCAATCACAATTTAGCTACGGTCTCAGTTTTGTAGCCCTAATACTACCTTATCAATAGCACTATCTCTAAGGCTTAGTACTATCTATAGTATTATTTCCATCGATTCCATATAAATATGTAAAGCGAAAAAGAACACTTACAGGACTTGGTGCGGGATTGATGTGCCACTTCTTTATCGATCTATAAAACCCACGTTTTTGTTTCATCGAAAATAAAAAGATTTCATTTGAGAACACTTTCATTTCAAAACTATTGATTTAACCTCGTTCAATAGAAAAACTTTGAACATCTTTGAAAAACTTAAATTTTTTTTTAAAAGATTTTTGGACCCGATCCACAGCCGAGTTGTTGCAACCAGCTCGATACGATAAATGTAACACCCCAAACCCGGCCTAGACGTTATGACCGGATCGATCGCCACATCAAGTGATCAAAACATTCCAGTATTACTTAGTTGGAAAACTTAGTTGGTGTTGTAAAAGGTACTTTTAAAAGTAGGTTAAAGTGAGCTAAGTCGTGCACCGGTAGGAAACCGGGAAGAAGAGGAGGTGAGTCCGTCGGATCGCTTAAGTACCAAGCTCCCTTCGGAACCAATCCTAGACATGCACACCGCCATTGCCACACTCTAACATCTCGTATGTTTTGGAAAAAAAAAACCGTTTGGTTATGTCTCATTTTAAGAAATTGATTAAGGTTGTAAAACGTTTCTTTGAAAATATTTATTTTCTTGAAAAAACATTTACTTTATGCGTCATCGTGATCTTTTAAAACAAGTAGTTTTTATAAAACGAACCCTAGTGCTCACCGGTTTAATAATCCCCAAAATAAAATTAATTAAAAGAGAGGCCTTATTACAACTTTGAGCATAATAAAAATAATCCAAATTAAATGCTAAACTTATTTAAAATCGGCAATCAATCTTCATGGCCACTCTGAATCACCTTGACTCCAAGTCCACCAACTAGGGCTCACCTACAAGGATGGAAGAGGAAGGGTGAGTTTGGGAAAACTTCGGTGTATCTGAAACCCATCCAAAGCCCAAATCACTCGAGCCCATTGGGCCTAAGCCCTATTCAGATAACAAGACACAGTGGAACAAAGCCCTTTCGAATCACAAGAGCAAGGCCTTAGCCCTTTTTAACATAACAGTATGGCCTATAGGCCCAGTTCAGTAACATATGTAACAATATCAGTAATGAATGCAAGCCCAACTGGGAGACTACTCAACCCACCAACCGCTACAACGCCTCGCACCAGCCCTACACTCTATGTGGGAATATCTCAACCCATCCATTTTACACTCCACATCAACGAAGAAGAACGCTCAATTATCGATCGATTGAGGCAAAGCCTCCAGCACGTGGATATAGCACATTCAGTAATTCCTCCATCAATACCCCAATCCCATGCAACAGATATTAATAAATACATATCATGTAAAATACAGTATTAATCAATCATGCAGTTTAACCAATTTAAACCCTAGGGGTATTTCGGTAATTATACTCTTTAGGGGTAATTTCGTACTTACGCAACTACACACGTTATTCCAGTAATTCTTAACAATCATATGCAATTTGATTCTCCCATCTAACTGACATGCTACTTTGCCCATATTTTACCCATATTGGTCCGTAAGCCCATTAGGCCCAGTTTTGGCCCATCTGGCCCCTTTTTCGAAGTACGCTAAAACGTCACACGAACTTACTTACCACTTTTGCAGTGCTAGATCTAACACTTACTCTATGTCTTAAGAGCATTCGCATACTCACAAGCCTATGAAATGCCAGAATTTCGGCATTTCGACTTTTGCCGAATTGAACTAAGGAAGGGGGTTCGGTACACACTTGATTTGCGACGACTGCTACTGAGATCTCTTTCGATATCCTACAATTGATTAGCACAGTGCTTATTTACAAACTATAATCACTAAACCCCAAAACTTACTCATCCATGCTCAAACCATATCCCTAAAAGCCTTTGAAACCTTACCTTCTTTGCCAAAAACGGTAGCTAGCTCCGAATCCGATTGCTCCAACAACCCACGCCTTTAATCCAACACTTAAGAAGACACTAATCATTGATAGAAAACGTCAGTTAAAAACCTTAGAGCCACATGCCCAAATCGACAGCCTCCCTAATTTTAGGGACTTCGGCTTTTCTTAACTTTGCAAAATAAGAACAGATCTGAGATGATAAGTACCTACCCTTACTCCTACTTGATTTCCTCGCAATCCGGTCTGATTTAACCTTAGAACAATGGTAAAACCCGTATCCAAGGGTTGATGAAATTTCACTATAAGCCCCTAAACCGGTGGTACTTGACTTTTGGGTGGTGAAGGAGATGGAGATATGAGGCTATGACCTTGAAGAAGAATTGCTGTCGGTATCTAGGATTAAGATAAGATAATCGTAGATTTAATAAAAACAAAGAACATAGAAGAACACGGCTTTGAAGAAATCGGCACAAGCGGTGATCACGGATTTCGGCTTTTATGGATTCGGCAAAAGTATTGATGAATAGCAGGTATGATGAATGGTTTTGAAGAAGAAAATAGAAAAATAAGAATAGGGGAGGTGGTAGTTTGGCTAGAGAGGAAGAAGAGAGAAAAGAAAACCCTAAGGTGTTTCAAGAAAAGAAAACGGCACCACTCAACACCCTAAGTGCGAAATACTAACCTCAAAACCGTCACGATTTTTCCCTCTTCAATTCCCAAAATTCGCCAACTCTTAGCCTCTCTCCTAATCCCTTAAATCTCTCCCTTATCCTCCTTAATCCAAGCGTTTGGGACTGATCCAAACTCTCCTTTAGCGTAATCCACTTGGACTCCAACACTTACCCTCCCGCACTTAAAAATAAATGCATCTATTTGCCAACACAGAATCGATCCCATGCCTTCCCACCGCTCCACACGCCACTTTTCTAGGAGCCTAGTGGCGTCACCCTTGCCACTTTACCAATACTCTTTTTGTGATGCAATTTACCCACAACTCTACTTAAGGGTCACTTAGTCAGAACCCCTAACTCCTAAGTCTAAAATTCCAAAAATTCAACTGGGTTTTGGCCAACTCATGGGCCTTCCATAAGCCCATTTACTTACTCAAAATATTAATTCCACATCCAAATACAAAATTTTAAAATCTTTACAAAATATTGAAAACCGCGAATAAATCCGAAAATCAGGATGTTACATATATATGACATACATCTTACTTAACAAGAATACCTATTCGCAAATTTCACATCATACCAAATATACCATACACATATTCTTTGACATAACTTCATCATCATTAGCAAATATATCAAACATGATTCACATATAAACATATAATGGCCGAAACATCAAAACCACAACCAAATATATCCATAACTTGATCAAGCATAAAAATCCAAGCTTAACAAAATAATAAGACATTTTCGCATGGCTCATATTTACATACCCCAAAGTCAAATATATAAACTAGCCTATACATGTCATAAGTTCGAGTTCAACTTATAAAAGTACTGAAACAGTCGATAGTGTGATAGACTTTGCTGACGATCCCCGAGCTCGTAACTAGTCTCCAAAATCTATAAAACAGAGGCAAACATACACACACAGTAAGCTGTCACAGCTTTCTAAGTCATAAGCAAATAAACAACTTAATGACATAATTAACTTATTTTGACCAAACCAAATTATACTATCATAATCACATTTAATCTCAAGCTTACAATTTCATATATAACATATACTTTCATATATAACATATACTTTCATATATGAACTTTATCTTGGCGAATGTATATATATATTATCAAAGTATCATTCAATTTCAAAGCTATGATATCATTATATAACCGAGTATATATACACTCATATACATATACTCATGAATCAAAATTTAACATCACATATTTATACATAGCTTATGGCGAATATAATTATTTACATATGTTTGCACATAGATCACAAAGATGATATCATTATACATAACCTTTAGGCAAATGTACTTTTCATTTACACATATATTATCATTAATATTATATATGATTTGTAACACATATCAAGTAACCAACTTACCTTATTTCAAGTAAGTAATAAGCTATCACATACCTAATCAATTTAGCTCGTTTTATACATTCAATCATAACTTATCACTGCCCATTGAACCATTCAGAATTGAATAGGATACTCGAATAATCACACATATTGTACAATGCCAACGTCCCAGACGTGGTCTTATATGTAATCACATATCGATGCCACTGTCCCAGACAGGGCTTACACGAATCAAATACGATGCAGATGTCCCAAACATGGTCTTACACGTAACCACATATATCGATGCCAACGTCCCAGACATGGTCTTACATGAGTACACATATCGGAAATCCTATGTCATGATATATGTATCCTAGCTATTCCTAAGGTTCGTACGGGGCTTTCGGATGTTGTAACTTGGTCGAATTGAACTCGTACACATAGCTCTCAAGCATATTCACATTTGGCTTTCATATATACATTTCCATATAATTTATTTCAGCATATAAAACTCATATTATTTAAAATTTAACATCTATTTGCTTATAAACTTACCTCGGACAATGATAATCGAAATGGGATGACTAATCGACAATTTTGGTTTTCCCCTGATCCAAATCTGATTTCTTTGGTTCTTGATCTAAAAATATTCAAATTAAACTCATTTAAACATATTTTCACTCAATTTAGTCCAAAAACACATAAATGGGAAAATTAGCATTTTACCCCTGACATTTTACACTTTTTACAATTTAGTCCAAATTGTACAAAACACAAAACATGCAAAATTTGCACATACCATACTTAGGCCGAATGTTCCTTGTGTTCATAAAAGTCCATACATTTCATTTATTTCACATTTTAGTACTTAAATTTATTATTTTTTAATTTAGTCCTAATTACTCAAAATCATCAAAAATTCCAATACAAAACATGTTAATCCAAAACATATCTTTCATATTTCATCAACTAACAACACAAAGCTCAATTATTCATCAATGGCATAACTCAAAATATTCATCAAAATCAGAAATTAAAGCATGGGCTTTGTACATTACACTGCAACGATCTCAAAAACGTAAAAATTATAAAAAACCGAGCTAGTTACATACCTTAATCAAGCTTCAACAATGTCGAATGCCCTAAGCTTTATTTTCTTTCTTTATTTTGTTATTTCAGTCAAAAGTATAAACATATTAACATGGCCTTTTAATTTATGTTTTATTATAACATATATAATTTAGCATTTTACAAGTTTAACCTTTATAATAAAATATAAAACCATTATATTATAAGGTCACTACCGTCCATTAAATGTTATCATGGGAAAATTTCATCTCAAACACATCAATTTACAAAGACATTCACAATTCGGCCCTTACATATTAAACCATCAAATTTTAATTTTACGTGATTAAGCCCTTTTTATTAAATCAAGCACTCAAACGATAAAATTAAGACACAAAAATTTCACGGATATTAATTCACACATAATAAACACAGATAAAAATTTTTAAATATTTTTCTAACTCAGATTTGTGGTCTCAAAACCACCGTTCTGAATAGGGTCTAAATCAGATTGTTACAACAATAAGTCTAAGTAGTGGTAATTATTTCCTATATTATGATGAACCATAAAATAGATTAAGGGAATAAACATAAATAAATAGTGGAAAGAAAAAAATAAAGAAAAATAAACAAAAGAAATAAATTGATAGACCAATTAGGAAGATTAACTCACTTCAGGGTTTGTAACTAACTTTGGATTTGGGTTTTAGAGCACATTAGCAATCAATTAACTAATGATTACCTCTCGACCTCTAATTAACTAATCAGTTGGTTGATACTCGTTTATCTTTCAACCTCACTTTCTTAACCAGAATAAATTACAATTTACTCAGTTTGACTTATCTCCCGACCTTGTCTAGCCTATGATAACTTATTAGGGTTGTCAAGCCTAACAATTTAAGAACACTTAATATATACCAACTAATGCCTCACGCAAAACCCCAAATCAACTGTGAATCAGATTCTCATCCATTCGTTAATCTCCCTAAAGGGATTTAGCCACTCATGTTATTCATAACCTAAACTTTGATTGAACAAATCATGTTCAGAACATGGTCGATTTAGGGAAGAAAAGAGATTTGAATAATCGTGGATTGAATATCGAATTGGGAATGAAGTAGCAAATCTCTTGATCGAACAAAGAAATAAAACAAATGCAAAGGAAAATATAAATTGAATAATTTAATTAAATAAACAAGCCTTTGAATCAAAATTGATTCAAGAAGAAAAAATAGTTATAAAAACATGAAAGGAAAATAAACTACAAGTACTTCTAAACTACAAGGGTTTTTGAAGGCGTCTATAACAATTTGATTACATTAAGCCACTAAAGTCTTATTTATAGAGGTGTTGACAACCCAAATTAGGTATTTAACATGTCCTAGGTCTTTGAATAAGTTTGATTGCACTGACAAAATTAACTCCAAAATACTTAGGTAACACTGTAACGCCCTATACCAGACCTGATTTATTGAACTTGGATATAGGATGTCATAATACTTAAATACTTAACAAAAATTTTACAGCTAGCAAAAGTCATACTAGATGTACTTCTTATTTATTTAAATTCTTTTCTAAGTCAAAGTTCTTGAAGGAAAATTTATTAATTACTATAGATTCTCAAAAGTAGTTTAAGACATTACAACTTAGATATTTTTTAAACCAGACATAATCATCATAGAATACTATTCGCCATATATCCAAAAATTATCCTATGTATGCATAATATCTCTCTTGAAATGTCACCCTGGCCCATTCCTGGCTTACTCATTCTTGGTGCACAAGTTCAATTCCATGATCTTGCATAACAAATAGATACTTGTAAGTTCAATAGAACTTAGTGAATCTCAACCATTATTACCTTTAAAAGGTTTTGTTGAATTCATCGACTTAAGAATTTTGGACCTCCTTTTAGACTTTGAAGGATATTTTTCTGATTCCTAGTGGATAACTATACGCCAACCTCTAACTTGACCACCTTACACGCATTCCACTCGATTGGCGGATCATAGACTTCCCTTCTTATGATAGATCCTATTGGCTCAAAATAATATGCATACAAACACTACTCTCAGCGGATTCTTATATTGGCTCTAACGACTATCAAAATGCTAGACACACTGTATCTTCAAGTCGATCCAGACAACGAACTTGATTCTATGAACGCAACATTTCAGATCATCTAATAGAAACTCAGATGACTTCGATTCAAAATATGAAAATTTCCAGGTTAGCCGGAAACTTACATCACCCATAACTACATATATGCCAAGTTCTTTGACCTAGAGAGTTACTATTGGAATCACCAATCAGGTACACTACTGAGCAATCTTTTAGAGAATGCCTTAAAGGTATACCAAGATCTCACCACAAAGGTGGACTAACAACTCGCCATTCAGACGTTAGAGAATTCGTGCCACATCCCTAAAATATGCAAATCTAAAATTATATGTAAAGCTTGTATATAAACTATTTGGTGCATACCAGCGTTAAGGTATTCACCTGTTGGTGGTATCTAAGGAATTAATTCCAGGATGTTTTCTCGTGAAGAAAGATTATGCCCAAGAAAGTGTGTGCCTAAGAAGAGTACGCCCAGAGTTTTATTTGAGCACTAAGAGCCTATTAAGTGTATGAGGAAGCTATAGGAGACTTAATTGTCTTTAAGACCATGTCGAATGTGAAACACTGCCAAGATATAGTACGCTTGATCTGTATGAATACTGTTCTAGTGGATCTTGTATTAGGTTTAATTGGGAGTTGTTGGGATTCTACAACGAAAAAAGTAGATAAAAGAGTAAAGAGCAGAGTAACCAGATATATAAAAGATTGATTGTACACTAAAACAAGCCAACTAAATAAATCATTATAGAAGTATGATTGACCACTTTTCAACATGAGTCAATTAGATTGATTTGACCTACCCCATGACTGGTCAACAGTAAGTTAAACCTTTACCGAATTTTCTTTTACCTACCATGGATTTGGTAGGGAAATCAGGGGAGCTGAAAATATATTTATAGGAAGGGGACATTTCATATGGTTTTCTATCTACTTAGTATCAGGTTCTTCTTTCTAACCTTAGCATTCCTTTCTTCTTCTTCATTGTTAGGATTAAACTAAGATCTCATTTAATAAGTAGATGATTCAACCTTGTAGTAAGTCTTACATCTTTGCACGTTACGATTATAGAAGAAAAGGATGTTATAAGAAGGCCCAACTTGGGGTCGCATGTAGTTGAAATGTTAGAAAAATGGATGTAATGGGGATTCTAAAGGAAATATTACGATATTTTAAGCAATTGCTTCTATTGGATTGGGAAAGATAGTTGAAACAAAAACTTTAGGTCAAGGTAAAGGCAGGTCTCTGGTAAGTCCCTAAACCTGACTCCTGCATATTATGTAATTATTTGTATGTTTATTTTCTGAGAGTTATCTATAAATACGTATATGAAGTGAACAATTTGTGACATGATATGACGTGTGATATAAGATGTAGTTGCTAGCATATGTGTGGTCATTGTCTAATACTTTCCTACTATATGATTCCAGTACTTGACGAATCTAGGTTATGTAAAAAGGTGAAAAAGAGTTCCATTTAGAAATATTGCTGATTGGACATGCAAATCACTGTGAAAACAAAGATTTATTGTGTAGCCTCCGGTAGGGCAGACCACTAAATTTTTTTTTAGAAAGTCCATGGCCATTGAATCATATGATAATACGCCAATAGGGTGTGAAAGTATAATACCATGTGGGAGAAGCCCCATGACATCAAAAAAGATGGTCTGCGAGGACAACAAGCATGAATTCTCTAGAAAGCCTTTATGGTAAATTCTCTAGAAAGTGTTTTTGGCGAATACTTTGTAATGCATTTGTGGCAAACTCTCTGTAAAACCATCTTGGCTATAATAGCCCGTTTTTTAGTGGTGTCGAAAATAGTGGTTTTGGGGCCACCAAATTCAACGAGTAAGTTATTAAATATTTTTATTTAATATTTATGAGAAAAATATAGTTTTTAAAAGGTTTTTGATATGATGATTTTTGTATATAAGCGATTTGTTCAAGTGGTATGACCCTAAGGTTAAGTGGTTTTAGAAAAAAAGGTATCGAGATATCGTTTCTATAAACCAACCCGTAAATATTTTTATAAATATTTATGGAGTGTCATCAATGTGGTATTAAAGTTTTGTTGAAAAAATTTAACGTTTCGATAGTTAATTAATTAAAAAGGATTAAATTGTAAAAGATGTAAATTTTGATCACTTTTTGATTTGAGTGATTAAATGGTTAATTGAATAAAGGAAAAGAGACTTAAATAGTAATTAGACCATTCAAGGAGTGAGTGGACAATTATGGGCATGGATTTGGTGTTTTATTTAATTATTAACCAATGTTAAAATGGTAATTTGGTATATTAAATTAAAATAAAATAAAAACAAAAGGCTCAATTCTTATCATCTTTTGTTTTCATCTTCAACAACCCAAATGTCCATGGAAAACCTTAAGCTTGGTTCGGACATGGTAATTTTCTCATGCATGGTAAGCAATTCTTGCCCGTTTTTAATAATTTTTATGTTTTTGAGATCATCGCAACTAGGTCTAGCTAGCCCGTACCTTCGATTTTGAAACTGTTAAATATTTTTAATGTTTCCATTGATGGACCTTATGAGTTTAGATGTTAAATGATGAATTTGAAATATTGGTTGATATTTAAAAGTATTTTATTAAGTGATTTTTGATGAATTATTTGATTAGGGACTAAATTGTTAAAATAGTAAAATACAAGGATTTATTGTGAAATCATAGCATGAATGGGCTTTTTTTGATACCATGTGTATTCTTCTAGGCTCAATTTTGGGTAAAAATAGTTAATTTGCATGTTTTGGGCTCAGGGACTAAATTGAATAAAAGTAAAACTTTAGGGGTAATTTTGTAAAAATTTCAAAAAGAATAAATTATATAAAATAATTTTTCTAACTGTATAAATTAATAAATTGAATAAAATTATTAATTTAGATCAAGATTGAGTGGAAAATTGAGGGAAATAAAATTACCAAAATGCCCCTATACTTTGACATTTCCGCAAAATAGCCAGGTAAGTTCGTATGAACTGTACTATGTTTAATGTTGACTAAATTGAATGTTAGTATATGATTTTACTGTAAATTTATCAATATATATGTTAATTATACAATTTATCGAGTAAAGAAACGATGGAAATTCAACGACGTACAACGACTATCAAGCACCGTTTGAACCTTAGGAATATATAGGATACAAATAACATGTCATTAGGGGTTATCATGTTTTAGTTGCTAGTCTTGAATGTCCTACCGGTGGCTGAGTTCTGGCATGTGTTGTTCATACTTAACAGCTTCTATGAGTAGCACCGTGTAGCTACGTTCCAATCGACAGCTTGTGTAAGCAGACCCATGTGACTATGTTTTGGGTACTGGTCTTGAATGTCCTTCCGATGGCTGAGGTTCGAAATTAGTTGTGGATACTTGACAGGTTGTGTGCTTACATTTTGACTGACAGCTTGTGTGAGCAGACCTATTTTACAGCTCGTGTGAGCTACGACTATATGTTTAGCACACTTTTTGTAAGCTTTCTGGAACGGTGGAAATGTGCAAGTGTACACAATCGTAACAAGTAATAAAGTGACAAGTAAATGTCGAGTTATCGTACCCACAGGGACTGTAAAAAGCGATATTTATGAAATTAATTAAAACACTTTGGTGAAGTAAAAATGATTTTGGCTTGAAAAGAGTAATTTATAAACTAAGATTTTAAAACTAAACAAACAATTTAAATAACATAAAAGAGTTCTAGTGCATGATTTCAATTAAGATTTAATAAAGATGATATAATTGTGTTGGATTAATTATACCTTTTTAACTTAGAAATAATAAATTCGTGCTTACGCTGTTATGAATAAATTCATGGCAACCCAGTAATTTGCTAACTTATGAACATATTTACTAATTAAAAAAATTCCATTTATCTCTTGAACATATAACTATGCCAATTCAACCGACTAAACAGATTTAATAAAGTAAACATGCTATCGCACATACATACTTATTGAATTAAATTATCTCTCGTATATTCCTATGTCGATTCAACCGATTAATTCAACTTAATAAACATGTAAAAGATTATGTGAAGTAACAAAGTAGCCATACCTTGAAACAATTTAATCACAACAATCTTGCAAGTTATGAAAGGCATATGTATCGCCAAATACAATGCTAATTTAATTTTCAATTACCTTGGAGGAATTAAACATTCACTGATTAAGTACTGAGTCCATTAATTGCAATTTCAATCCGTTTAAACAATTAATTCTTTAGTTATCTAAACAATTATAATGCTAGATAACCTAAACATGATTTTACTTAATCAAGCATTTCACTGAGGCTTATAACAGCATAAACACTATTTTAATAATTCAAGTAGGCAAAATATAATCAACCCAACATGAATTAAATTCAAGCTAAATTGATCAAAATAACTATTTCAACAACAATATTTTTCATAGATATGTTCATCATAAAAACAACAAAAATTAAAAAGAAAGGGAACAGAAAGCAAATCCAGTGTTTCTCTGTGGCTTGACTGTTGCTCCGTTCTTAGTCTCCGTTTTCTTCACCGAGCAAGGCTTCTATGAATCCTTGATTGCTGCCCAAGATGGCTGAAGAACACCTCTTTCTCAAGAGAGGAAATCGGCACAAGAGGAAGGGAAAATGGGATGGAGAAATGGAGAGGAAACTTTGAGAGAAGTGAAGAGAGGATGAGAGAATGTTGTGGAATGAGGGATGTTGAGGGATGCTTTGAAATTTCCAGCATAGGGTGGCTTTTATAGATGAAGAGGGATGCTAAAAATATCAAATTCATCAGCCAAGAGAGCCCTCCCATGGCCGGCCATACACATGGCAAGGTTGAAGCTTTCAACCTTGCTAAAAATAGGCTGGGGCAAATCTACAAAGCCTAAAATAAAAGTGGGGTTTGAACATAATTTGGAGGTTTTTCAAGGGAATTTTTGCAAGAACATTTTATCAGCTAATTTTCTGATTTGGGTCAGCCAATGGACGGTTCTGGTCAGCCCAATTAGTGGCTGGTTCAGCTCACTTCATTCGGTTCAACCAGTGCGGTTCACTAGGCCCTTTCTTCATAATTAATTAAAATTAATTCATTTAACCTAAATTAAATAGGAAATAAATTAAAATTAATTTAATTATGAATTAATACACATTTCTGGACCGTCTTGGGCTGGAAATTAATTGGCCTTGATACTTCAAATTGCTCTCAGTTTTGTTCTTCTCGCAGTGTTCACCGGGCCCTTTTTCTCCAATTGTGTAATTCTGTCAAAAATAACCAAAATTAATTAAAATTAACTACAAAATTAATTAAAATTCATAATGTTCATATTTTTAACATAATTTAATTATTTTATAATATTTAATTATTTTTTTGACAAGAATTTAACCGAATTTGCGTGAATTTAAGTAGAATTGGGTATGAAAAAGTATATAAATTTTTGTGTTTCCACTTTCCTGCATATCTGGTATTATTCTAAGCAGTTCAATAGGCATACAAAGGGAAGGAACAGTAAGTGTTTCGACTGGAAATTTTATGAAAGTATGGAAAGGCATGAGTTGTTGTTAATTAAAGTATTTATAGCCATGTTCATGAAAAGTATGAATGCTTATATGTTATATTCATGAAATTTATTTTATCATTTGGTGATTTATGCTAAATTACATGTTTATTCACTAACTTTTGAATATGGTTAATGCTATATTTATGTCTTATGTGTTATGCAAATGAAATGGTAAGTGTTTTATATGAATTAAGATATGTATGCATGAAACTCATTGAAATAGTGATACATGAAAAACATGATATGTTATGATATGGATGATAAATCCAATTAAGTTGTGCTCAAGTACAATGGTTATCCATGTAAATTCATATGAATCATGTTTAAATGAACTAACATGTGTTGTTGATGTGCTTAGGCTTATGACAAGCTTGTGGATATGATTAATGTTTATGATTATGCTTGTACTATGCATATGAAATGGGTAAAAAAAAAGGAACAAAATGGTAAGTACGTATTTGGGATGTATTATGATGTTATAAATTGTTTAATATGATAAATGATGTATTTATATGTGGGCAAATTGCGTATTCTATGGATGAATATTTCTATATTAGGGATAGATATAATATATCTATATCAAGGATAAATATACTAAGTCGAGAATTGATAATGTCGTTTAGGCTTATGATAAGCACTGGGAATGCAATGGAAAGTAACTAAATAAAAAGATTTATAATCTTATAGAAAAGTTAATGGTTATACATTATGTCCCCTAAAATTCTATCACGTTATGAATGATAGATATATGTGATATTAATGAAGTTACTTATTTGTGAGTCGATGAACATATAGATTTATGAATTATTGGCATTGGCATAGGTTTATGTCTACTCTAAGAATTTATACCAGCTTATTAAGCATACATTGCTTACGTAGTTGTTTTTCCTTTACTTTTCAAATTATAGGAAGCTCGATCTGGTTGGAAGCTAGTCTGAGATTCATCACACTATCCATTGATTTTATCGGTAGAGTTTAATGCTTTGATTGTGGTTATAATGGCATGTATAGGTGGACTATGTCTAAGTTTAATTGATGATTTGGTATGTATATGTCCTTTTGATTGATGATTATGGCATGAGATGTTGCCTTGGATTTGAGGTAGTTAAGGTACTAATGATAGCTTGTTGGTTGTCGTTAATATGGTTAAATTGGTGTATGTTTTGAAATGACCAAAATTGGTATGGTTGCTATGTATCAATTATGTTATGTTTTGGTATGGAAACAAGTTAGTGGATAATTGGATAAATATGCATTTGTATAGGTGTCCTTATTTGGTGAAATTTAGCCATTATGTGTGGCTTACGTATATTTTATTTTGGTTGATGATATAGTTGATATGATATCATGTATATGTGGTACTTTGAATGGTTGTGATTTTGGCATCTAAGTATTTGGTGATGTTAATTGAACTGATGAATATTAAGGTACGCTATGAGATGTTTATTTGGTATGAAATAGTTAGTGTCTTAAATTGTTAGTGGCTAGTTTTGGTAGCTTTGAATGTACTTGGCATTTAGTAAACCTATTAAGGTAAATGGTAGATGTAGAAATGGTCACAATGGTATTTGTAGTAAATGAGAATGGTATGTGATCATTATGGTCAATGTAGTATTAAGTTGTTCAATTAGTTGACTGAATTATGGATGGATTTAATAAGTGTTTAATTAAGTTTGATTGTTGAGATTGAGGTGCCATTTTGGCATATTGGTTGAATGGTTAGTTCCTATTTGTTTAAGCTTTTATATGCATATGTTAGGTGTGTTTTGAATGCATCATTATAGATACATTTGGGCTGTACAAGTAGCTAGACTTTGGGTGAGAAAAATGGCTTGGAAATGGCCTATTTTTCGTCCGCACAGCCAAAGACGCGGGAGTGCATATCAGCCCTATGTGACACACGGCTAGGCGACACGACTGTATGTCCTTTGTAGCTTACAAAAGGTTGCAAGTTAGGCTATTACAAGGGTGTGTCGCTTGGTCGTTTGACCATAGTCAGAGAGTTACATGGGCACGGACATAGGCTGGGACACGGTCGTGTGTCCCTACTTTGAATGTCCACATAGCCTAAGACACGGTTGAGTCTCTTAGCCGTGTGAGTCACACAGCCTAGCCATACGGTCGTGTGACCCCTGCAGTTTGAAAAATTTCATCTTTTCCCAAAAAATTCTAAATGTGTCTAATTTAGTCCTGACTCATTTCTAATGCCTTTTTAGGGCCTCGAGGGCTCTTAAAAGGGACTATACATATGAGTTTGAATAACATTTCTATGTTTCATGTTGTGTTTTATATATGGTGAATAAATGTTCATTGTATGATGTTATCTTTTGGTAATTCTCCGTAGCCCTACCCTGGCGGCGGATACGGGCTAAGGGTATTACAGTGGCATACTGGAACGACAGAAATGTGCAAGTGTACACAATCACAACAAGTAATAAAGTGACAAGTAAATGTCAAGTTATCGTACCCAAAGAGACTATGAAAGAAAAATATTTATGAAATGCAACTTTAAACAATTTGGTGAAGGGAAAATATGTTGATTTGAAGAAGTGATTTAAAAACTAAAATGTAACACCCCGTACCCGAGACCGTCGCCGGGGTCGGACACGAGGGGTTAACAAACTTCGTTCACTTAATTTCACCGTTCATAAAAAAAAATTTTCCAAACAGCTTGCTAACTGTGTCACTGTCACCTTAAAAATCATATCTTGAGTTCTACAACTCAAAAATCAGTTTCGTGATTTTTCCCTGAAACTAGACTCATATATCCATCTACAAATTCCTTTCTAGAATTTTTGGTCAGGCCAATTAGTACAGTTTATTAGTTAAAATCTCCCCTATTCCTGGGTGCGACTACACTGACCTTCATGCATTACGACCTGGATATCTCCCTGTACAGGGCTTCAATACTGATACCGTTTGTTTCTATAGAAACTAGACTCAAAAAGGAATCTATAAATATATGGTATGACTTCTAAATGTCTCGGGTTAATTTATAATGAATTTCCAAATTTGGAACAGGGAATCCAGAAACCGTTCTGGCCCTGTTTCACGAAAACCTAAATATCTCTTAACATACAACTCATATGACCATTTCGTTTCTTCCATATGAAAGTAAATTCATCAAGGTTCACTTACATAATTTATTCACTATTTAATTCCATTCCTACTATTTTTAGTGATTTTTCACATCCACATCGCTACTGCTGTCAGCATCTGCCTTTAAGGTAGACTTTACCTATTTCATAGTTTCCATGATTCAATTAGCCCTTTTTGCATACATAGCACAAAGTATAATCATGATTAACCATTCCAATGGCTAATCGTTTCCAAACATTTCCATACCTCTTAGTGATCAACATACAAACGATTATAGTACTATGCTAAAAACGTATATAAGCCATTTTCGCATGGCTATCCAAAGTTTACATACCAAAGTTCAAACAAACATAATAGCCTATACATGCCGAAATGTTCTCTTAGACCAACTAAGAAGAAGATACCAAAAAGTTGCAAGCTGGTGTGATGACTTGATGACGGTCCCGAATACGCAAAAAGTCGAGTCCAAGAAACCTAAAATGGGTGACAAGCAAACACCGAATGAGTATATAACTCGATGAAGTCATAAGCATTACACTACCATCCATTGATAAAATTTTCACAAGAGGAAACAACGAAATGAGGCTAAGTACTCCATCCATACCGAACTATGCCATAGTTTCTTAGACCTTACGATTCAATCTCATTCCAAGTCCTACATTGACATTTCATACGCTATTCAATAGGATAGTTGAGGCATTTCCATACATCATTTTATTTTCGTTACAATCATACAACTAAACGAACTTTCACCTATTCCACGATGAACCTTATGTACGTGACTTCAATTATAATCATCACATAGGTTCAAAACTTACCACGCTCAACTCCATATATAAACATAGCACCTATTAGCCATGAACTCAAGGTACTTACCCTTTCCATTGTTCAAATCGATTCGTAAGGTCGCACCCTTAATATAAATAATTGATAGAAAGTATATATATATATATTTATATAGTGGGTTCGCACACATAGTGCTTAATAATCAACCACGCACACTTAGTGCCATGTACTTTAAACTCGCACACTTAGTGCCATGCATTTCAAGCCCGCACACTTAGTGCCATTCTCTCAACCGTGAACACTTATTGTCCGCACACTTAGTGCCGAAAACCAGCCACTATATCGTTTCACTTCCTTTTACATTCGACAATTTCATCTCTACATACATATACATTTGTATACATTTCATCTCATTAAACACAATTGCATAGGTATTACGATCATTTAAATCAATACCAACTATATGCTTAATGACTTACCTTGTGTTGGGTAAAATAATTCCAAGTCGGCTACTCGATGACCTTCGATTTCCCCTTGTTGGATGCCTCTCCTTTAGGATCTTGAGCTTAAACAAATAAATTAACTCATTCAACCGCTTTGCTACATATATTGGTATTCACATTTTAATGATTTTATGACATACGGAACAGCATGGTAAAATTTTTATCTTGCTACCTTATGCTCTTAGCTATTCGGCTAATAACCATATGCTATCGCCCAACTATCAATAATCCAATCACACATGCATATATATATATATGGCCGAATGTACAAACTTAGAGTCATCATCACCTATGCTCTTAATTTGATGGCCGAATATGCATACATATATATATATATATGATATCAACTATACTATCATCTTTAATTCACCTAAACACAAAATTTCATCTCATGAACACTTGACTGAATTTTTCCTAATCTAGCATGGCTTCACATATATTTGTAACATCCTATAAATCCACATATATCACATTTCTACATAAATTTTCTTTTACTTTTCCTCTACTTCCATTCACAACATCAAAAGCACCATACACATGTATCATTACAAAGCTTCACACTTAGCATGCAAATGGCATCAACACAAATCCACCTTAGCCGAAACTTAACTCATCTTCATGACTCATCACCACAACATCAAACATCAAACATCAACCAAGAAGACAAGACCCATGGCCGAATATCATCCCCATCTCATAGTAAAGATTTAAACCATGGGCTAGGTAGAACTCAAACTAGCAACTAAAAACATGCATGAATTTCATGGACAACATTAAACATACCTTAGTCTAGCAACCTCCCATGGCTGATTTTCTCAAGCTCTTCCCCCCCATTCTTCTTAGAACATTCGGCCAAGCCAACAAAATGTGAAAGGATGGACACTTTTTTTTTTCTTTTCTTTGTTTTCATCATATTCCTTTTTCATTATTTATTCTTTCTAACATAACCACTAACTAAACATGTTTGCAACATGTTTCCATTCATAGCATGGCCGGCCACTATGCTTAAATTTTGGGTAAATTGACATGCAAACCTAGCATTTTCACAACATGCATTTATAGGCCACCTTACATTTGCCTAGCACATTTCTAAATTTTCTCACATATGTCCTATTTGATAAAATTCACTTACAATTAACAAAATCCAAACATGAAATTTTCACACATGCATATGTACATATAATGAGCATCAACTATGACGGTTAATTATTTTTATTACTCGGTTTAGTGGTCCCGAAACCACTTTCCGACTAGGGTCAATTTAGGGCTGTCACAACTCTCCCCCACTTAAGAAAGTTTCATCCCCGAAAATCTTACCGGTAAATAGGTTTGGGTATCGTTCTTTCATAGAGTTCTCAGGTTCCTAAGTAGCTTCTTCCATTCCGTGTTTGAGCCAGAACACTTTCACTAACGGAACCCTTTTGCTTCACAACTCTTTCACTTCACGAGCTAGGATACGGATCGGTTCTTCTTCATAACTCATATCGGCTTGAATTTCAATCTCGGAGGGGTTTATTACATGCGAAGGATCGGATCGGTAACGTCGAAGCATCGAAACATGAAAAACGTTGTGGATTCTTTCGAGTTTAGGGGGTAAAAGCAACCTATATGCAACTGGGCCAACTCGTTCGGAGATCTCATACGGCCCAATGAATCTCGGACTCAATTGCCCTTACGGCCAAATCTGAGTATCTTTTTCCAAGGTGATACCTTGAGAAACACTTTGTCTCCCACGATACTCAATATCTCTTCGTTTTAAATCCGCGTCGACTTTCGACGATCGATCTTGCCTTGGACTCTCACGAATTATACTTACTTTCATTTAGCATCTTTAATCAAATCCACTCAAAATTTTACTTTCACCGAGTTCGGTCCAAAACAATGGCGTCACGGCATTTTCGACCGTACAAAGCCTCGTAAGGTGCCATCTTAATACTTGACTGAAAACTATTATTGTGGCGAATTCAATCAAAGGTAAATACCGTTCCCATGAACCACTAAACTCGAGGATGCAACATCTCAACATATCCTCAAGTATCTGAATTATCCACTCGGATTGACCATCGGTTTGGGGGTGAAAAGCGGTGCTAAAATGCAACTTGGTACCCAAGGCTTCTTGAAATTTCTTCCAAAATCGTGAGGTGAATCTCGGATCTCTATTCGACACAATAGAAATCGGTACCCCGTGTAATCTCACAATCTGAGAAACATACAATTCAGCTAGTTTATCCAATGAAAAATCCATACGTACGGGGATAAAATGAGCCCACTTAGTCAGTCTATCAACAACAACCCAAATCGCATCTTTCTTACTTGTCGACAATGGCAACCCAGACACAAAATCCATCGTGACTCGATCCCATTTCCATTCAGGTATCATGATCGGCTGAAGTAAACCCGTAGGCACTTGATGTTCCGCCTTTACTTGCTGACATATTAAACACTTCGAAACAAAATCGGAAATGTCTCGTTTCATACCATGCCACTAAAACTGACGTCTCAGATCGTTGTACATTTTCGTACTCCCCGGGTGAATCGACATTCGGCTACAATGAGCCTCGTTTAGAATCATCGAAATGAGTTCTGAATTTCTTGGAACACACAAACGACTTCTGAACCTCAAACAATCGTCATTATAAATTTGAAACTCTGATTCCATATTCGAACACATTCAGCCGTCTTGCAACCAACTCATCGTCGACTTTTCGAGCTTCACGAATTTGATGAATCAATAATGGTTTGGCCTTTAATTGGCTACTAACACATTGTCGGGTAGAAACGGACAAGTGTACATTCATTGCTCAAAAGAAAGCGGTGATTTACGGCTTAAGGCGTCCGCAACCACATTAGCCTTTCGGGTGATAATCAATGACCAGCTCATAATCTTTCAACAACTCAAGCCAACGTCTTTGTCGCAGATTTAAGTCTCTTTCAGTCATCAAATATTTGAGACATTTGTGATCCGGAAATACATGGCACTTCTCACCAAATAAGTAATGTCGCCATATTTTCAAGGCGAATACGATGGCAGCTAATTCGAGATCATGGGTCGGATAATTTTTCTCATGTGGCTTTAATTGTCTCGACGCATAGGCCACAACTCGACCTTCTTGCATCAACACGCAACCTAACCCAAGTAGGGAGGCATCACTATAGATGACAAACTCTTTGCACGATTAATTTGCACTAAAATTGGGGCTTGATCAAATAAGTTTTCGATTGATCAAAACTTTTCGACATTTTCCGTCCATTCGAACTTAATATCTTTTTGAAGTAGATTCGTCATGGGTGTGGCTATCATCGAGAAACCTTTTACAAACCGTCGGTAGTAACCGGCAAGTCCCAAAAAGCTCCGAACCTCAGTAATATTTCTCGGAGACTTCTAGTTAAGTATGGCTGAAATTTTGCTCGGGTCAACTCGAATACCCGATGCAGATACCACATGGCCCAAGAAGCTAACCTCTCTTAACCAGAACTCACACTTACTGAACTTAGCATATAACTGCTTATCCCGTAAAATTTGCAACACTAATCTCAGGTGTTCAGCATGTTCGGTCTCATCTCTTGAATAGACCAAGATGTCGTCAATGAACACAACTACGAACCGGTCCAAATATTGTCTGAAGATCCGATTCATCAAATCCATAAATACATGAGAGGCATTAGTGAGCCCAAGCGGCATCACTAAGAATTCTAGTGGTCGATCTCGCTCAAAGCGTTTTGGGTATATCCGAATCTCGAATCCATAATCGATAATAACCCGATCTCAAATCTATCTTTGAAAACACCGAGGCTCCTTTAGTTGATCGAACAAATCATCAATACGTGGTAACAGATATTTATTCTTTATTGTCACTTTGTTCGGTGGACGATAGTCGATGCACAACCTCATGGTTCCGTCCTTCTTTTCACAAACAATCTTGGTGCACCCCAAGGTGAGAAACTTGGTCGGCGAAACCTCTATCCGTCAATTCTTGCAACCGAGCTTTCAACTCTTTTAACTCGGTTGGTGCCATACGACACGGAGCTATCAAAATCGGAGTAGTCCGGTACAAGCTCAATACCAAACTCTACCTCCCGAGCAGTGGTAAACCCGGTAATTCTTCGGGAAAACGTCCGGGTATTCACAAACCACCCAAGCAGATTCGGGTTTCTTTTCTAACTCTTTGTCATCAAGTACATCGAAAGGTATGCTTCGCACCCTTTCTTACATATTTCGAGCCAACATTGATGATATTACGGTGGCAACCCTTTAAGCCCGTAGACTCAACTCGAATTATCTCGTTATTTGCGCACCTTAAATCAATGGTTTTTCTTTTGCAACTCACCACTGCGTCATATACGGTCAACCAGTCCATACCAAGAATAACATCAAATTCATCAAATGGTGAAAGCATCAAATCGGCCGGAAAACAGGATTCTCGGATCATTAGAGGGCATCTCTTACACATTTTGTCAACAAGCGCATATTGACCCAAAAGATTTGACACTCGAATTATGAACTCAGTAGACTCAATAGGCAGAGTCTTACTGGATGCTAAAGTCTCACATACATAAGAATGAGTAGAGCCAGGGTCGATTAATGCAATTACATTAGTGTCAAAAAGAGTGAAAGTACCAGTGATAACATCAGGGGAGGATGCTTCCTCTCGTGCACGGATGGCATATGCCCTAGCAGGAGTACGGGTCTCAAATCGAACAGCCGTATCCAAGGCCCCTCTCTGACTACCACCCCTACCTCCTGAAATTCTCGGTGGTCTACCTCTAGCTGTCATTCCACTAGGTCTTGCACCTTACATCCTATTCTTCTCTTCAAGCTCCGTGCAATCTCTAATGAAGTGGTCCTTCGAACCACATCCGTAGCAGGCCCTGTTAGTAGACTTACCCCAACATTCACCTATGTGTCGTCTTCCACATTGGGGGCATTCAGGTTTCTCTTGGTGATTATTGCCCACACTAGCTACCAAGTAGCTCGGAGTCCGTCGATGGTCGTGCTCTAATGGAAATTCCCATGATCATCCTCGATTTAATAGTGTCCTCCACGAACTTCTTTACAGCCGAGAATGGAGCTTTACCCATCGATCTTTTACGATAGTCTCTAGCTTCAAATTCAGCCTTCTTCTTCTCCTTTCCAAGTTCTTCCGCCTTTGAGCTCGTTCAACTAGTGTTACTAATTCTTTTATCTCCAAAATACCCACTAGTAGCTTTAAATCTTCATTCAATCCTTCTTCAAATCTCTTGCACATAGCAACCTCATCAGCCACACACTCCGGGCATACCGATCGAGTCTTACGAACTCATGTTCAGATTGAGATCTTGTCATACGGCCTTGCTTGAGTTCCAAGAATTCCTTACGCTTTTGATCGATGAACCGTTGACTAATATATTTCTTTCAAAATTCGCTTGGAAGAAATCCCAAGTAACTCGTTCGTTTGGGACTATGGAAATCAAGGTCCTCCACCAATAGTAGGTGAGTCTCGCAACAAGGATATAGCACACTTTAGACATTCATCGGTGTGCATGACAGTTCATCGAACACCGAATGGTGTTATCAAGCGAACTTCGGCCCTTTCGGCATCATCGGTTACTATGGCCTTGAACTCCTCGGCTCGCGCTTCCTAATCAAGTCTGGTGGTTTACTCAGCCTTACAAAGATCGAGAATCGATGGCATTACGGGCTCTTGGGGTGGATTATTCAAATTCGGGAATGGTTGGACACCGAAATGGTTGGGCATATTGCGCGACCCACTCATTCATCATGGTGAAGAAGGCTTGTTTTGCCCCTCATCCCGATTATTTGCGATGACCGAGGTTCAACAGCGGTGTCCCTGCGTGAGGAGCAGTTGCTACACTTTCAACGTCATCCGCTAAGGGTCTCTCTACCGGGTTCCATTTGCTAATCAAAACAAAAATTTTAACCGTCGAAGTCATCACATTATTAAGCACTAACATTAAGGCATGTATAGCTAGACTCATACGCGCTATGGTAGTCCTAGAACCGACTAAACCATAGCTCGATACCAATAAAATTGTAACACCCGTGCAGAGACCGTCGCCGGGTCGGACACGAGGGGTTAACAGACTTCGTTCACTTAATTTCACCGTTCATAAAAAAATTTCCAGACAATGGCTAAGCGTGTCCTTGTCACCTTAAAAATCATATCTTGAGTTCTACAACTCGAAAATCAGTTTCGTGATTTTTACCTGAAACTAGACTCATATATCCATCTACAAAATTTTTTCTATAATTTTTTATCAGGCCAATTAGTACAGTTTATTAGTTAAAGTCTCCCCTGTTCTAGGGTGCTACTACACTGACCTTCATGCATTACGACCTGGATATCTCCCTGTACAGGGCTTCAATACTGATGCCGTTTGTTTCTATAGAAACTAGACTCAAAAAGGAATCTATAAATATATGGAATGACTTCTAAATGTCTCGGGTTAATTTATAATAAATTTCCAAAGTTGGAATAGGGAATCCAGAAACCGTTCTGGCCCTGTTTCACGAAAACCTAAATATCTCTTAACATACAACTCATATGACCGTTTCGTTTCTTCCATATGAAAGTAGATTCATCAAGGTTCACTTACATAATTTATTCACTATTTAATTCCATTCTTACTATTTTTAGTGATTTTTCACATCCACATCGCTGCTGCTGTCAGCATCTGCCTTTAAGGTAGACTTTACCTATTTCATAGTTTCCATGATTCAATTAGCCCTTTTTGCATACATAGCACAAAGTATAATCATGATTAACCATTCCAATGGCTAATCGTTTCCAAACATTTCCATACCTCTTAGTGATCAACATACAAACGATTATAGTACTATGCTAAAAACGTATATAAGCCATTTTCGCATGGCTATCCAAAGTTTTACATACCAAAGTTCAAACAAACATAATAGCCTATACATGCCGAAATGTTCTCTTAGACCAACTAAGAGGAAGATACCAAAAAGTTGCAAGCTGGTGTGATGACTTCAATGACGGTCCCGAATATGCAAAAAGTCGAGTCCAAGAAACCTAAAATGGGTGACAAGCAAACACCGAATGAGTATATAACTCAGTAAGTCATAAGCATTACACTACCATCCATTGATAAAATTTTCACAAGAGGAAACAACGAAATGAGGCTAAGTACTCCATCCATACCAAACTATTCCATAGTTTCTTAGACCTTACGATTCAATCTCATTCCAAGTCCTACATTGACATTTCATACGCTATTCAATAGGATAATTGAGGCATTTCCATACATCATTTTATTTTCGTTATAATCATACAACTAAACGAACTTTCACCTATTCCACGATGAACCTTATGTACGTGACTTCAATTATAATCATCACATAGGTTCAAAACTTACCATGCTCAACTCCATATATAAACATAGCACCTATTATCCATGAACTCAAGGTACTTACCCTTTCCGCTGTTCGAAATCGATTCGGTAAGGTCGCACCCTTAATATAAATAATTGATAGAAAATATATATATATATTTATATAGTGGGTTCGCACACATAGTGCTTAATAATCAACCACGCACACTTAGTGCCATGTACTTTAAACTTGCACACTTAGTGCCAAGCATTTCAAGCCCGCACACTTAGTGCCATTCTCTCAACCGTGAACACTTATTGTCCGCACACTTAGTGCCGAAAACCAGCCACTATATACGCTTCACTTCCTTTTTACATTCGACAATTTCATCTCTACATACATATACATTTGTATATTGCATAGGTATTACGATCATTTAAATCAATACCAACTATATGCTTAATGACTTACCTTGTGTTGGGTAAAATAATTCCAAGTCGGCTACTCGATGACCTTCGATTTCCCCTTGTTTGACGCCTCTCCTTTAGGATCTTGAGCTTAAACAAATAAATTAACTCATTCAACCGCTTTGCTACATATATTGGTATTCACATTTTAATGATTTTATGACATACGAACGGCATGGTAAAATTTTTATCTTGCTACCTTATGCTCTTAGCTATTCGGCTAATAACCATATGCTATCGCCCTACTATCAATAATCCAATCACACATGCATATATATATATATGGCGAATGTACAAAGCTTAGACTCATCATCACCTATGCTCTTAATTTGATGGCGAATATGCATACATATATATATATATATATATATGATATCAACTATACTATCATCTTTAATTCACCTAAACACAAAATTTCATCTCATGAACACTTGACTGAATTTTTCCTAATCTAGCATGGCTTCACATATATTTGTAACATCCTATAAATCCACATATATCACATTTCTACATAAATTTTCTTTTACTTTTCCTCTACTTCCATTCACAACATCAAAAGCACCATACACATGTATCATTACAAAGCTTCACACTTAGCATGCAAATAGCATCAACACAAATCCACCTTAGCCGAAACTTAACTCATCTTCATGCCTCATCACCACAACATCAAACATCAAACATCAATCAAGAAGACAACACCCATGGCCGAATATCATCCCCATCTCATAGCAAAGATTTAAACCATGGGCTAGGTAGAACTCAAACTAACAACTAAAAACATGCATGAATCTCATGGACAACATCAAACATACCTTAGTCTAGCAACCTCCCATGGCTGATTTTCTCAAGCTCTTCCCCTTCTTCTTAGAACATTCGCCAAGCCAACAAAATGTGAAAGGATGGACACTTTTTTTCTTTTCTTTGTTTTCATCATATTCCTTTTCATTATTTATTCTTTCTAACATAACCACTAACTAAACATGTTTGCAACATGTTTCCATTCATAGCATGGTCGGCCACTATGCTTAAATTTTGGGTAAATTGACATGCAAACCCAAAGATTTTCACAACATGCTTTTATAGGCCACCTTACATTTGCCTAGCACATTTCTAAATTTTCTCACATAAGTCCTATTTGATAAAATTCACTTACAATTAACAAAATCCAAACATGAAATTTTCACACATGCATATGTACATATAATGAGCATCAACTATGACGGTTAATTATTTTTATGACTCGGTTTAGTGGTCCCGAAACCACTTTCCGACTAGGGTCAATTTAGGGCTGTCACAACCTTAGAAGATTAAACATGCACCAATTAAATACTGTGTCAATTAATTAAAGTTTCAATACAATTAATAATTAATTCATTTATTACCTTACAATTGCAATGCAAGTATAACCTAAGTATGATTTTATTAAATTGAACAATCTACCAAGGCCTAATAACAACACAAACATGATTTTAGTAATTTAAGCGAACATAATGCAATCAATCTAAAGCAAGTTAAATTTAAGCCATTTTAATTAAATCAAGAATAACAACACAACAAATATTCATGTTCATAATCACAACATAAATAAGAAAAATTAAAGAGAAGAGAACTAGGAAACAAATCTTGGTGTTTCTCCAAAGCTAGACTAGTGCGCTCTTCTTCTTCACTACTAATTTTGTCAATTCAAGGCCTTCACGAACACTTCAATGTTGCTACTCCAAGGGGGATGCAAGCTCTCTTTCAAGAGCGAAAATCGACAAGGGAAGAGGACAAAGGAAATGGGAAAAAATGAAGGAAATGAAAGAGAGAAATAAAGAGATGTGTGTAAAATGAGTTTTGTGAAATGAATAAGGGAAGAGGGGTATTTATAGGTGGGAATGGATGCTAAAAATAGCAAAGAATTATCAACCACTTCCTCTCCCTTGGCCAGCCATGCATTGAGCAAGTTTAAGTGATTCAAACTTGCTATTTTTAGCTTAGGGCAAAAAGTAGAAGGCATGAAAAGTGGAGGGGCTTGAATAACATTCAGTAGAAGCTCAAAGGCTATTTTGCAAGTGTAAAAATCAGCTAAAATCAGCTGATTGGGTCAGCTATATGGATGATTTGGGCTGCCCCATTCTTGTTGGATCAGTCCTATTTTTTAGCACAATTAGGCAACTTTCTTCTTTAGACTTTATATCAATTTTTAGCTCAATTAATGTTGGATAAAAATTAAATATAAAATCTGTATAATAATCATTATTGACAGTCCTTGGCTAAAAAAATAATTAGCTCTGCTCTTCATTTACTTGATGCAAAAATTACCGCAATGTTTCAAGCCTTTCGAGGTGTCTACCGAGCCAATTTTCACATTTTGTGCAAAACTATCGAAAATAAACTAGATTTGTGAAAATTTATTATAATAATTAAAATTCAACATGTTAATAATTTAAGTGAAAATTAATTATTTTATAATTAATTTATGAATTTTGGCAAAAAATGCTATGAAAACGCATTAATTAGAGCTCAAAAGGTGCTGAAAAAGCCTATATATTTTTGTGTTTCCACGTACTATTCAGAAAGTCTCAAGTGGCGGAATATCTGGGAAAATACTTGTGGCAATTTTTTTGGAAGGTTTGTATTGTGAATTTTGCAATGCCTAAACAAAAAGTTGTTATTCCACCCTTATGGTAAGACCCAATCATGGCTATGAGTCATTATCTGAAAGATTTTTCGACAGTGAACCCGTTTAATAATTCTTCCATGGCAATCCAGCATGATAGGGAACTTAGGGTATCTGGAAAATTTGTGGTACAAGCGTCCTCCAAACTTGAAATTTCTTTGTTTCAATATTGAAGTCATTTAGGATTCTATCGCTTGAATTAAAATGTGATATTCTTGAAAACAAGTTTTGTAGTCTGGACTGATTTAAAAATACAATGTAACTTGTGTCCTGATGATTGTTGGATCCTATAAAGGAGTACATTAAGAGTAGCATCTGTTGAGTATCATTTTGAGAAGTATCCAACTACTTTTTGCAAATAAATTGTGTAATGGGATTCCAAATATGGTGTGAAGTCTGTGATCTGCCAATTGAGTGAAATTTGTAAAACATAGTTAAGAGTAGATATTGGCGTATGGTTATCCACCAACTAGGAAGCAAAAAACTATCTGACAAGGTTTGAAAAGAAGTGAAGAATCTTAAAATTAAGGATTTCAGCAGTAATGTTAGAAAGGTAATACTAGTTGAGATTCAATAGGTTCCATTGAACTTAAAGGTGTTTATTTTCCATACAGGTTAGTAGGTTTGCACTAGTTCGCTTGAGGGGACCAAGCCAGGGATACACCATAGTAGCGGATTGATGGCAATGTTATGCATATAGAGGGACACTTTAACAAACATGTTTTCAAATGACAAATAGTAATACAAGTTATGAATATGTTTGTTTAGTGAAACATTTATGTTGTAAGGCTTTATATTATCTTTGACAGTCTTGGACGAACATTAAATGTTTCATTCAACCTTTTCATTTTAGAAAGGATTTTAAATAAATATTAGGTACATTCAATATGGTTTTCATTGACTAAAAAATTTTGTTGAGTATGTAAGTATTGTGACATCTTATTTTCAAATCCAGTAAATAGGGTTGGGTATACGATGTTAAAATTCGTCTTACAGGCTTTCCAGATAACTTGCCACGTAACACCTCCAACCCATATCTGTTGTCAGAATAGGGTTTCGAAACATTACTGGAACTTTCAGAACATTTTACAAATAATTTATGTAAATTACTATGCAATAACTAAAATCATATAAATCGACTCTTAGTTGGACCTTCCAGGCCCAATACGAGCATTAGAATCAAGTTGGGACTTAATCGAAAACTCTAAGAATTTTTCACAAAATTACAAAAATTTTCCAAGGTGTAAGGCTCACACGCCTGTGTGACCTTGGGACACGCCCATACTACAAGCCATGTTCGACCCCGTGTAACTCTCTGACTTGTGCACATGGCCATGCCACATGTCCGTGTGCTAGGCCCTCTGGTTAATTAATCTATTTCGAAATTAGGTGTAGGTTTCACATGGCCAAGACACACGCCCATGTTCTAAGCTGTGTAGCACACATGGTTGACAGACACGCTTGTGTCTCTGTCCGTGTGCTGAATTTTGAGCATTCTGTTTCTCAAATTTAAGGTGCAGGGGACACACGGCTTGACTAGATGCCCATGTTACCAGGCCATGTGTCACACATGGTCTAGACACACACCCGTGTGTCTGCCCCTGTGGACAAAATAAAGCCATTTCTTGCTTCATTTCTCACCCAAAATCACAGCAATGATCTGCACTTAAACTCACATCAAAATACAAACCAATTCAAGCATTCAAATTAAGCAAATTCCATCATTCAACAAGGCATATCATTGTATGCATACATGTTTATAATTTTACCTTGGTATATTCCATATGTTAGACATAATTTGATCAACTACTTAACATATATATATATATATATAGCTACCATACCATGACATTACAGGTATATCAAAACAACTATTACTAGTCATTCCAATGACTAGATTACAAACATCATTATCAAGCCACTAAAGGCCAAGTTGTCTTATACATGCCATTACACCAAAATGAATTTTCTATGTATACCTGGAACGACGGAAAAAATGTGCAAGTATGCACAATCGCAACAAGTAATAAAGTGACAAGTAAATGTCGAGTTATCGTACCCATAGGGACTGTAAAAGAATTATTTATGAAATTAATTGTAAAACACTTTGGTGAGGTAAAAATAATTTGGTTTTAAAAGGTGGTCAAAAACTGTTTAAAAACTAAGTAAATAATTAAAAATAACAAAGGAGTTCCAATGCACGATTACAAATAAGATTTAATCAATGTAACATACTTGCGTTGGATTAATCATATTCCTTTAACTTAGAATTATTAAACCCATGTTTACACTGTTATGAATAAATTCACAGCAACCCAGTAATTTGCTAACTTATGAACAAATTTACATACAAAAATTCATTCATCTCTTGACATATCCCTATGTCAATTCAACCGACTAAACAGATTCTAGCAAGCAAACATTTTATTGCACATACATACTCATTAAATTGAACCAATCTCTTGCATATCCCTATGTCAATTCAAATGATTAATTAAATCTAATAAGCATATAAAAGACTTTCTGAAGTAACAAGGCATCCCTACCTTGAAGCAATTTAATCACAATAATCTTGCAAGTTATGCAAGGCAATAATATTGCCAGATACATTGCTAATTTACCCTTCAGCTACCTTAGAGAAATAAACATGCACTGATTAAGTACTGTGTCAATTAATTACAATTTCAATCCATTTAAATAATTAATTCATTAGTTACCTCACAGTCTTAACGCAAGAATAACTTAGGCATGATTTTACTTAACCAAGCACTTTACCGAGGCCTATAACAACATAAACATCATTTTAACAATTTAAGCAGGCTGAATATAATCAACCCAACATAAACATAATTTAAGCTGAATTGATTAAAATAACCATTTCAATAGCATAAATATTCATAAACATGTTCGACAAAAAAACAACGAAAAATTAAAGAGTTAAGGAACAAGAGGCAAATCCGGTGTTTCTTTGTGGCTTGACTAGTTGCTCCGTTCTTCGTTCTTCGTTGACCTTGGCTATCAAGGTGTCTTATGAACACCTAATTGTTGCTCCAAAATGGCTGATAGAAGCCTCTTTCCCAAGAGAAGAAATCGGCACTTGAACAAGAGGGAATGGAATGGAAAAAAATGAGAGAAAAGTGAGAGAGGGAATGAGAGAATGACGTGAAGTGAGTGATGCCTTGAATGATCAGCAAGGGGTGGATTTTATAGATGAGTGTGGCTGCTAAAAGTAGAAAATTCCAGCAGCCAAAGAGACCTCCCTTGGCCGGCCACACACATGGCAAAGTTGAGAGTTTCAACTTTGCTATTTTAAGTTTGGGGCAAATCTACAAAGACATAATTTAAGGTGGGGTTTGAATGCAATTTAGAAGTCTTTTGAGGGACTTTTTGCAAGAATATTTAATCAGATAAAATGCTGATTTGGGTCAGCATATGGGCGGTTCTGGGCTGCCCATTTAGTGGCTGGTTCGGTTCACTCAATTTGGCTCGACTAGTGCGGTTCAACTGGACCCTTTCTCCATAATTAATTAAAAATAATTTATTTAACCCACATTAAATGGGGAATAAATTAAAATTAATTAAATTATGAATTAATACACACTTCTGGACCGTCTTAGGCTAGAAATTAAAGTGCCTCGATACTTCAAATTGCTTTTCGGTTTAGTACTTTCAGCAGTGTCAGCCGAACCAATTTTCGCCCTTTGCGCAAATTTGTCGAAAATGGTTAAACTTAATCAAAATTGAGTATAAAATTAAATAAATTCACCATGTTCATATTTTTAACATGATTCAATTATTTTTCAAGAAGAATTTAACCGGATTTGCATGAATTTAAGTAAAATTGGGTATGAAAAAGTATATAAATTTTGTATTTCCACACCCCAAACTTAATTCATTGCTCGTCCCGAGTGGTGCACAAATTTTAAAAAGAATCTCTTGGAAACACCTTTGAAAAATTCCTTCAGAACAACATTTTTCCCAAATTTATGAGTTTAAAATACTTATGCTCAAAGACAAGAAATCTAATAGTTATGCTACTTAAGTATACATATTGTTCTAATTAAATTCAACAACTTATTATAATAGAAAATTTTAAACTAAATGCTTTTGTAACAAAGACATGTTAACCCTTACCAATTTGATTTTTATTCCTTTATGCAAGACTAAGCTGCAATCATTAAGCTTAACTTATGTCTTCATACGTTGATCGTAGCAATTTCTCTCCACTAATGTAGGTTGCATGAGGACTTTGAATCAATAGGTCTTCATCAAGGTTGTAATGTGGCTAGGCTAGGGGTAGGTGAAAGATGGATAAATTTTGGTTTAAGAAACCCTAGACTCAGTGTGAATCGAACCTTCAAAATTTTTACCTTCGATACACCAACTTGACTTTCATATGCTCCTTTGTACATCTTTTTCAAATACATGTGCTCTCTTTTCTTTTTCTTTTTTTTTTTAAATTAACACGAGCACTTACTTTGTGTACTGCAATTCTCGAGCAATTGATACTTCTTTTCAACTCCCCCAGACTTATTTTTGAAGTACATCTTGAATATTACTAAGTCTAGTGTTTGGGACAATTTTAAGATCATTAAGTGAAAAGTAATGGCTAATTATTGTAAGGGTCGAAATAAAATTAGGCCATATAGTCTCAAAGTTGGGTTTCAAAGGATAAAATTTTATCATGGTGGGCTTGAAAGGCTCAAACGGTCCAAACAATAGTTGCCTAAATCATTTCCAACGTTCCATGCTCCCTAGGATTTCGCCTCTAGAACTTAGTAAGTCAATTCTAAAGACCTAAACTTTCATGCATACCTAACTCTCCTAAAGTACTAAAAATTTTATAGTACGGATTCACATGCTTTATTAAAAATACATTCATGTCATTATTAAACTAACATAATAATTTATTGAAATAATAGAACTTTATTCATACTTAAATTGAGCATACTTAACAAAATTCAAAGTTTTGAACAAAATATATCCTAATCATAATTAAAAGAAAAAAATTATTCTGAGTGGAAATAATTCAAATTTTCGGTCCCCCCAACTTAAAATGAACAATATCCTCATTGTTTAAAGTGAACAAATACTATACTCCAGGTAGGATTTTAGAAAAGAGGAGGTGAGTTAACTTGACTGCTTAAGTACCAAGCTCTTTCTAAATCCAATCCTAGACATGTATATATCCAATGCCACACTTTATACTTTGTGACTTGTTCATATTTTATTAGTGATTTTCCTCTCTTTTTTTATTATGCAAAAAAAATAAATAAAAGATTCCTAATTAAACTTAATCCTAAAATGACCTAAGAACAGAAATAAAATAAAGTCAAGATCCCCCCTTTATTTATTTGCAGACCCTTCCGAGTTCGACTCATCTTTTGGTCCATCACTGTCACCTTTGCATGAATCGATTCGCTCCTTCTTTGATAATGGACTCCATGGTTCAAATATGAAATTTGGAAACTCAGGATTAAAAACTTACCAAATAAAATCCTAAAATTGATAATAATTAATATATATTATAACGGGTATAATTATATATTAATAATTATCAATTTTTTTACTAAAAACATTTATTCTAGAAGCCTTTTGAAAATATTTACAAAAAGAGGCATCTAGTTTTTATTATTCATGAAAAGAGCAACCAAATTTTAAAAAACTTCAATTAAGTCCCTATACTTAATGAAAATTTGAAATTGAGTCGCAATTTAAAACTCGGGTCAAAATTGACCTTTTTATTTGAAAAATCAAATATTAAAATCTCTATTTAGAGAATAATTTTTAGGAAAATTATGTTAAAATCAATTCCCAGGAAAGATTGGAGGAGTCACAAGCAGTCCCGCTTAAGTTCCAATCTCCTAGACAGAATTTATTTAAACATACTAATTCCGAAAATATACCCTAAATCATTTTTTAAAAAAGAACATAGGAAAATTTTAAACATTCGATAAAATGAACGAATTCCATTAAGTCTTATCTCCCCAATAGTGTTTCAGGTGCTGAGCGTTAACTCGAAAATTACCTCCCTTACCTTGGAGCTCGACAACTCTGTATGGATAGACATGATGAATCGTAAATGGACCGGACCAACGTGATTTTAACTTACCTGGGAAGAACTTTAGTCTGGACTTAAATAACAGAACTTGCTGACCTGCTTCAAATTCTCGAACTCGAATGTGCTTGTCATGCCATTTCTTAAGTCTTTCCTTGAGTAATTTGGCATTTTCGTAGGAGAATAGTCGGATTTCCTCTAGCTCATTGAGTTGGAGCATCCGTTTCTCTTTAGCAAGCTTAGGATCCAAGTTGAGTTGTCGAAGAGCCTAGTAAGCCTTGTGCTCTAACTCTAAGGGTAGATGACATGCTTTCCCAAAGACCAACCTATAAGGTGACATCCCTAAAGGGATCTTGTATGCTGTTCTATAAGCCCATAAAGCATCATCCAACCTTTTGGACCAATCACGTCGGTTTGGGCAAACTACTTTCTCAAGTATGCCCTTGATTTCCTTATTTGCCAGTTCAGCTTGCCCATTCGTCTGCGGTTGGTAAGCAGTTGCAACCTTGTGTTTCACTCCGTGCTTGTCTAATAACCATTTTAACCACTTGTTCACAAAGTGGGACCCTTCATCACTAATGATAGCTTTTGGGATTCCAAACCTTGTGAACACGTGTTTTTGCAAGAACTTAATTACAACCCTAGCATTGTTTGTCGGATAAGCTTCAGCCTTGACCCACTTGGACACATTGTCTACTGCTACCAATATATACTTGTGACCAAAAGACGAAGGGAAAGGACCAAGAAAGTCAATACCCCATATATCAAACAATTCTACCTTGATGATGTTTGTTCAAGGCATCTCATTTCTATTGGTGATATTTCCGACCCTTTGACATCGGTCATAGCTCTTTACATACGCATATGCATGCTTGAATAGTGTTGGCCAAAAGAATCCGGCTTGCAATACTTTGGCCACCGACGAGTACCTCCGAAATGTCCTCCACTCAGAGCTAAGTGACAATGGTATAAAATCTTTTGTACTTCATCTTCTACCACACATCTCCTGATTATCTGATCTGCACACTTTTTAAACAAATATGGCTCTTCCCAGAAATTGTACTTCACATCATGAAAGAACTTACTCCTTTGTTGATACGTCTTATCGATTGGCATCAAACCACAAGCTAAATAGTTAGCAATATCAGCAAACCAAGGGGTACTATGGACATGACTTACCTTCAGTATCTGTTCATCTGGAAATGTTTCCTGAATTGGTATACTAGGTGAATTCCCTTCTTGCGGCACCAATTTGGACAAATGATCTACTACTTGGTTTTCTACTCCCTTCTGATCTTGAATTTCTAAATCGAACTCTTGAAGTAGAAGCACCCACCAGATCAGTCTCTACTTAGCATCTTTCTTGGGAAGTAAGTACTTAATTGTCGAGTGGTCTGTATAAACAGTTACTTTTTTACCTACAAGATAAGATCGAAACTTGTCAAAAGAAAATACAATCGCAAGTATCTCTTTTTCTGTTACCGTATAGTTCAATTGAGCTCCTGTAAGAGTCCGGCTTGCATAGTAGATGGGATGAAAAACTTTGTTCCTTCGCTGGCCCATTACAGCCCCTTTTGCGAAGTCGCTTGCTTCACACATTAATTCAAATGGCAAATCCCAGTCTGGTGTGACGATTTTGGATGTCGTAACTAATCGACTCTTCAAATCTTTGAAAGCCTTTAACCATTCATCATCGAACTTGAACGTTGTGTCTTTCTCCAATAATTTGCATAAGGGTTTAGCAATTTTAGAGAAGTCCTTGATAAATCTTCGATAGAACCCGGCGTGGCCCAAAAAGCTCCTAACACCCTTTACAGATGTTGGAGGTGGGAGTTTCTCGATAACATCTACCTTTGCTTTATCTACCTCGATTTAATGTCTCGTTATCCGATGCCCTAGAACAATTTATTCTTTTACCATGAAATGGAACTTTTCCCAGTTAAGTACTAGGTTCGTTTCTTCACATTGCCTTAGTACGTTAGCTAGATTGGCTAAGCAACCATCATAAGTATCAGCAAATACTAAAAAGTCATCCATAAAAACTTCCAAGTACTTCTCAAGCATGTCAGTAAAAATAGACGTCATACATCTTTGAAATGTAGCAGGTGCATTACATAAACCAAATGTCATACGTCTAAATGCAAATGTACCGTACGAGTAGGTGAACGTTGTCTTGTGCTGATCTTCTAGTGCTACTGTAATCTGATTATACCCCGAGTATCCATCGAGAAAATAGTAATAGTCTTGCCCTGCGAGTTTATCTAACATTTGATCCAAGAATGGCAAAGAAGAGTGATCTTTGCTAGTCGCCTTGTTCAGTTTCTAGCAATCAATGCAAATCCTCCATCCCGTAATTGTTCTAGTTGGTATCAACTCGTTATTCTCGTTCTCTATGACTGTGATACCTCCCTTCTTTGGCATACACTGGACTGGACTCACCCACGAACTGTCTAAGATGGGATAAATGATACCCGCATCTAACCACTTGATAATCTCCTTTTTCACCACGTCCTTCATAATAGGGTTCAGTCTTCGTTGTCCATCAATTGTCCCTTTCTTGATCTTCGTTGTCCATCAATTGTCCCTGTCTTACCATCTTCTAGAATAATATTGTGCATGCATACAGATGGACTAATACCATGAATATCGACTATGGTCCATCTGATAGCCTTCTTGAATTGTTTCAACACCAAGATGAGTTTCTCTTTTTGCTCAGTAGTTAATTCTGCTGAAACAATCACAAGCAAACTAGAAGCGTTACCTAAATAAAAGTATTTTAAATGTGAAGGTAATACCCTGAGTTCTAATTTAGGTGGTTCCTCGATTGGCGCTTTTGGTTGGGCATACTCCCTCTTCTCTAACTCCAAAGATTCAAAGCAGGATTGTAGATTAAATCCCCTTTGATTAGCTTCTAAGAAAGCTAAGTATTCATCCTCCTCTTCATCATTTGGAGGATCTGATGTCAAAATTTGTTCCAACGGATCCTCAACATAGTTGAGCTCCTTTTCCACTAATGAATCCTTTAAGTCTGATACTGTAGAACAATCATCAATTGTGTTAGGAAATCGTATATACTTAAAAACATTAAATGTTACCTAATCATCCTAAACATGCATCGTAAGCTCGCCCTTCTGTACATCAATAAGGGTCCTTCTGGTTGCAAAGAATGGTCTTCCTCGGATAATCGACACTTCTTTGTTTGCTTCAAAGTTTAGGATAACAAAATCAGCAGGGAAGATAAATTTATCTACACGTACCAATACGTCCTTAATTTTTCCTTTTGATTTGCTAAGGATCGATCTGCTAGATGAAGTGTAACCGTTGTAGGTCTAACTTCACCTGTCCCCAACTTTCTAAATATTGACATGGGCATCAAGTTAATACTCGTACCTAAGTCACATAAAGCCTTGCCACAATATGTTTCTCCAATGTTGCAAGGTATGGTAAAACATCCAGGATCCTTCAGCTTTGGGGGTAGTTTGTCTTGAAGATATGCGCTGCATTCCTTCGTCAGAGCTACCGTCTCAAATTCTCCAAGTCTTTAGTTTTTGGACAGGATATCCTTCATAAACTTGACGTAGTTCAGCATTTGTTCAAGTGCTTCAACCAATGGGATGTTGATGTGAACTTGCTTGAGTACGTCTAGCAATTTCTTGAATTAAATTTCCTGCTTCTGCTTTTGAAGTCTTTGAGGGTAGAGTGGTGGTGGTTTCTTTATTGGAATTGGCTGATTCATTTTCTACGACAATTTTGCATCTAACGGAGTTATTAGTTAATCAGAATTAGCTGGTTCTGGAATTACCTTGTCGGGTTTTTCAGATTCTGGTTCTTGTGCAACTGGAATTTCAACACTCGGTTGAACTTCCTCTGAGTCTTGAGCATCAGCTAGCTTCTTTTCAGCTTCAATAGTGTTAGGTTCTACTGTCTTTCCACTCCTCAATGTCAACGTTTTGCAATGCTCCTTCTTTGGATTCCTCGGATTCTCTATATCACTAGGTAAAGCACCTTGTGGTCAGTTCTTGAGTTCAGTAGCCAGCTGGCCCACTTGATTCTCCAAATTCCTTAGAGTGGCATCGTTTTTTACCATGTATGCCTTCAATAAATTCTCTAAGCTATTGGATGATTCGGCCTGAGTTGTTACTAGTTCCAGCCCCTTGGTTGCTCCAGGAAAAATTTGGGTGGTTTCGCCACGATGGGTTATAGAAGTTGGATTGTAGTCCTTGCCTTCCTCGATTTTGGTTCTGGTTACCCATGTAATATACGGATTTAGGGTTTGATGGACATTCTTCGAACAAATGTCCCTCCCCACAATAAACATAGGCTATACTCTCAAATTGGTGAGGTGGTTGGGCTGCAAAACTGTTAGACCCATTAGTGGTAAATTCTTAAGCATTGAGGATATTGAAGATACCTGAGACGCGAGTGAAGTGAGAGCGTCCACTTCATGTATTTTAGCGACTCATCTTCCTGACACAGCTCAAATGGTTGGCCATTGATAATTGTTACTGGCGATCCTCTCGATGATTCCGTAAGCCTCATTATAGTACTTAGAAAGGATAGCATCGTTAGCAGAAGCGTCCACTACCATCCTTGTGTGAGCATTAAGACCATTATAAAATGTCTCAAGTTGGATGCAATGTGGGATTCCATGATGAGGGCATTTCCAAAATAGCTCTTTGTATCGTTTCCATGCCTCATACAAGGACTTATCATCCATTTGTTGGAAAGCAGTGATCTCATTGCTCAACATAGCATTCTTACTAGGCGGGAAATACTTCATGAGAAATCTTTCGGCTAACTCTTGCCATGTAGAAATTGAGTTTGATAACAATGAATTAAATCAGGCTCAAGCTCCGTCCCTTAGTGAGTACGGGAACAGCTTCAATCGTAATGCATCTTCGGAAACTCCAGCTAATTTGAAAGAGTCGATCACCTCCATAAATAGTCTTAAATAAAGATGAGGATCTTCTGTAGGCATTCCACTGAATTGGCCCATTGTCTGAAGCATCTGGAACATGACTGGCTTTAGCTCAAATTGTTGTGCCTTGATTTCGGTTCTCCTTATACCCAGATTAAGATCATTAAAAATAGGCACTGCATACTATCTTAAGGCTCTATCCCTATCATCAGCAATAAGGATAGGATTTTGAGCAAGGTTTTCTCCATTTCCTTGATTGATATTCTCAAAATTCATTCCTTCAGTCCTTCTCTGGTTCGCTAGTCTTCTTCACTGTCGGAAAGTTCGTTCAATCTCAAGGTCTACAAGGAGTAGGTCAATAATTCGGTTAATACTCATAAACAACTGAAATAATCACAGAAAAATTAATTAAGTTAAAAATTAAACAGAAAAAGAAACTGAAATGTAAAACTAAAAAATTCACAAATAATGACTTTTTGAAACAGTCCCCGGCAACGGTGCCAAAAACTTGGAACGACGGAAAAAATGTGCAAGTGTACACAATCGCAACAAGTAATAAAGTGACAAGTAAATGTCGAGTTATCGTACCTACAGGGACTGTAAAAGAATTATTTATGAAATTGATTGTAAAACACTTTGGTGAGGTAAAAATAATTTGGTTTTAAAAGGTGGTCAAAATTGTTTAAAAACTAAGTAAATAATAAAAAATAACAAAGAAGTTCCAATGCACGATTTCAAATAAGATTTAATCAATGTAACATACTTGCGTTGGATTAATCATATTCCTTTAACTTAGAATTATTAAACTCATGTTTATACTATTACGAATAAATTCACAGCAACCCGGTAATTTGCTAACTTATGAAGAAATTTACATACAAAAATCCATTCATCTCTTGACATATCCCTATGTCAATTCAACTGACTAAACAGATTCTAGCAAGCAAACATGTTCTTGCACATACATACTCATTAAATTGAACCAATCTCTTGCATATCCCTATGTCAATTCAAACAATTAATTAAATCTAATAAGCATATAAAAGACTTTGTGAAGTAACAAGGCATCGCTACCTTGAAACAATTTAATCACAATAATCTTGCAAGTTATGCAAGGCAATAATATTGCCAGATACATTGCTAATTTACCCTTTAGCTACCTTAGAGGACTAAACATGCACTGATTAAGTACTGTGTCAATTAATTAAAATTTCAATCCATTTAAATAATTAATTCATTAGTTACCTCACAGTTGTAATGCAAGAATAACTTAGGCATGATTTTACTTAACCAAGCAATTTACCGAGGCCTATAACAGCATAAACATCATTTTAACAATTTAAGCAGGCAGAATATAATCAACCTAACATAAACATAATTTAAGCTAAATTGACTAAAATAATCATTTCAATAGCATAAATATTCATAAACACGTTCGTCAAAACAACAACCAAAATTAAAGAGTCAGGGAACAAGAGGCAAATCCGGAGTTTCTCCGTGGCTTGGCTAGTTGCTCCGTTCTTCGTTCTTCATTGGCTTTGGCTATCAAGATGGGTTATGAACACCTAATTTCTGCTCCAAAATGGCTGATAGTAGCCTCTTTCCCAAGAGAAGAAATCGGGACTTGAACAAGAGGGAATGGAATGGAAAAAAATGAGAGAAAAGTGAAAAAGGAAATGAGAGAATGATGTGAAGTGAGTGATGCCTTGAATGATCAGCAAGGGGTAGATTTTATAGCTGATTGTGGCTGCTAAAAATAGAAAATTCCAGCAGCCAAAGATACCTCCCTTGGCCGGCCACACACATGGAAAAGTTGAGAATTTCAACTTTGCTATTTTAAGCTTGGGGCAAATCTACAAAACCATAATTTAAGGTGGGGTTTGAATGCAATTTAGAAGTCTTTTGAGGGACTTTTTGCAAGCATATTTAATCAGCCAAAATGCTGATTTGGGTCAGCATGTGGACAGTTCTGGGCTGCCCATTTAGTGGCTGGTTCGGTTCACTCAATTTGGCTCGACCAGTTCGGTTCAACTGGACCCTTTCTCCATAATTAATTAAAAATAATTTATTTAACCCACATTAAATGGGGAATAAATTAAATTTAATTAAATTATGAATTAATACACATTTTTGGACTGGCTTAGGCTGGAAATTAAAGTGTCTCGATACTTCAAATTGCTTCTCGGTTTTGTGCTTTCAAAAGTGTCAGTCGAGCCAATTTTCGTCCTTTGCGCGAATCTGTCGAAAATAGTCAAAATTAATCTAAATTAAGTATAAAATTAAATAAATTCACCATGTTCATATTTTTAACATGATTTAATTATTTTATAATATTTAATTATTTTTTTACAAGAATTTAACCGGATTTGCATGAATTTAAGTAAAATTGGGTATGAAAAAGTATATAAATTTTTGTGTTTCCAATACCCAAAATAAGTTAGTTGATAGTGTGACAATGCTCCAATGATCTTCAACCTTCACAAGCTTCTAAACACTATAAAATAGGGAAAATAAAATGGAGTACATGCTTAGTAAGTTTGTATAACTGAAACTAAACTTGCTAATCCTATTTATTAAATCTAAGCATACAATATCATGTTAGCCAACAAAATCTTCATATCAATCAAGTAAACATAGATGAGCTCATCATGCAATATTCTTTCAAGTCATTATCATTTCATCTCAAAATTCTCATACCATGTTAAGAGTTTTATGTCATTTGAATCATTGAAATCCCGATGGATGTTTGAATGGTACACTCGAGGTGTACGATTCAATAACCCGTCAATCCTTAGTCAAGAGTACCCAATACGACATTTAACCAAAGAACACACTCTCGAGCCACATATTGTATTACAGGATTAGCAGTCTAGGCTAAATCCTTTATTTAACGTATGCTCAGAAGAGTTCGATTAGGATTACTTGTCCAGGCTAAACCCTAATTGTAACATATGCTCGAGAGGGATTATATCAGGATTACCCATCTGGGCTAAATCCTTTCCATAATGAAGTCAATAGGATTACTAATCAAAGCTAAATCCCGTCAGCAACAAATGCAGGACCTCATTCATTTTGGGAAAGTGCATATATTCATCGGAATTCTATATTCAAACAAGACTTTACCCTTTTTCCAGCATTTCCAAACATGTATTCAATTCTTCATCATAATAATCAAATAATTCACATCAATATAAGTCACATTCCATACAAACACAACATTCAATTTAACCTATATACATGCTCAATTAAGTTACACGAACTTACCTCGACACTGGTTCGTGTATAAAACCTACTAATCCGAAACTTTTTCTTTTCCTCAATCTAACCTCAAATTCGTGATGTCTGGATCTATATAAATAGCTTTAATCATCAATTTCTTATATTTCATACTCATTTTGACTCAATTTATGTTCTAGGAAAAATTACCATTTTGCCCCTAATATTTCCATAAATTCTAATTTCGTCCCTAGGCTCAGAAAATGAAACTTGTGCAATTTACTCCCTTTTCCAAACCTAACCAAAATCCCATTACAAAATTTACAGCACATGTATTCATAAAAATTTAGAATTTTTCATCAAATTTCACAAGTTTACATTTTAATCCCTAAATCATGTTTTCATCAAAAATCACTTTGTTAAAGTTGTTTACCTATCAACAACCTTTCATTTTCTACCATAAATTTCTAATTTTCAACATATTCATCCATGACCCAAATTTCATACGTTGATAACTTTTCAAATTAATCCCCCAAATAGATAGATTAGACTATCCCGGTTCAAAAAATATAAAAATTACTAAAAATGGGACTTGATTTCATACCTTTTTAAGCTTGAAAAGTTTTCTTCCTCTCTCTTAGGGTTTCCATAGAAATTTTGGGGAAGAAGACATGAAAATAAGATGATAATTTCTTTTTATTAATTAACATCTTTCAATTTTTGTGATTTCTAATTAGTCCCTACTCTTTTCTAATTTTTTCATGGATGAGTCACCCAAAAATCTACATACTTTTCTTTAATGGTTTAATTACCATATAAGGACCTCTATTTTTGAATTCCCTAGCTATTTAATCCTTATAGCTACTATAATTCAACTTTCACATTTTATGCAATTTTGTCATTCTCGTAAGTAAACAATTAATCGATAAAATTTTCGTATCAAAATTTTCACACGACATATCTATCATAATATGGATCATATAATAAAGTAAAATAAACTTTATTTTCAGATCGGATTTGTGGTCCTGAAACCACTATTCTGACTTCACTAAAAAATGGGCTGTTACATGCCACAAAGGCTTCCTAGATAACCTCACTTCAAAGGTTTCCCAAACAATGTGCCACATAGGCTTTTTAGATAATTCTCCACAAATGCTTTCAAAGTAACCTCGTCACAAAGGTTCGATTTGGCGTGCCGCTAAGACACCACACAAACTATCGTGTTTGAAGATATGAATTTGCCTAAACTCAACATTGCCTGAGATTTTCCCATCATCGCCTCTAGGACACGCAAAAACCCAAGAAGACAAAAGCAGCTCATCTGCCATTTCCAGAATGTGCCACGAAAATAGTTTTTCTACGTAATTACCATACTAGACTTTTCTCGTGTTTTTGGTCCTAATAGACTACATTTTTACTATACTAGCCTTCCTGTTTGGTTCTGGTGGACGTCATCAAAGAACCACTGCATGGTTCATTACCACATCACATATTTTCTCAACAGTTTGCTAGAACCCCCTTATCGCCAACCATAATTTGACATGCATCACTTGAATAAAAATATGGACACATTTACATATATTTCACTTGTACCCTTAACAAAATCATAGTTCCCATACATGTTACCACACATCATTATTTTCATGTAGCACATCGTACGCTTCGGTATGTACATACAAATACTTCTTTGAAAACATACATACCTACATACATACATACTGTAACCCCTGAAAAATATATGCTTATCTACGTGGACATCAACTATGCAAAGAATCATTATAAGATACAGTGTAGAAGACGGGTCTAAAGACTTACCAGAGACATACCTTTACCTCAGCTTAGAACTTTTGCTTCAATTGTCCTTCCTAATCTAGTGGCTACAACTACTTAAAAGATCATGGAATTTCCATTAGAATTCCATTTATAGATAAGTTACTAACATTTCAACTACGTGAAACCCCCATGCAGGGTCTTCCACCCATACCTTATTATTTTTACACCTTTTAACATCCATACTCTTCAACAATTGTAACATACATTGCTACAAGACTTACCCGAAGGTTGAATCATCCATTTATTAAATGAGGTATTAGATCCATATTAATGAAAAAGAAGAGAGTTTTTAGGTTAGAAAGAAGAACTTGAATGTTGATTAGAAAGAAAAGGCATCTAAAACGTCCCCCTCCCTTATATATATACTCTCGGTCCCCCTAATTTTGTTACAAAATCCAGGGGTTGGTATGTGATAACCCATTTTTTAGTAGTGTCAGAAACAGTTATTTTCGGGCGACCAAATCTAATGAGTAAGTTCATAAATATTATTATTTAATATTTATGAGTCAAACATGGTTTTCAAAAGGTTTTTGTTATATAAGCGATTTATTAAGTTCAAGTGGTTTGACCCTTAGGGCAAACAGTTTTAAAAAATGAGGTATCAGGACCTCATTTCTATAAATTGAGCCGTAAATAATTTTATAAATATTTACAGAGTGTCATTAAGGTGGTATTAAAGTTTTGTTGAAAAATTTTAACGTTTCAATGGTTAATTAATTAAAAAGGACTAAATCGTAAAAGATGCAAAATTTGATCACTACATGATTTGAGTGATGAAATGGATTATTGAATAAAGAAAAAGAGACTTAAATTGTAATTGGACCATTCAATTAGTTAGTGGAAAATAATGGACATGAATTTGATGTTTTATTAATTATTAACTAAGGTTAATATGGTAATTTGATAATTATATTAAATTAAATAAAACAAAGTTTGCCTCATCTTTTCTTTTCCATTTCTTTCACCGAATTGTGGAGAATAAAGCCATTGTTAAAGGCTTTTAAGCTTTGGACAAACTTCATTGTGTGCATGTAAGTCCGATTTAGGCTTGTTTCCTGTAGTTTTTATGTTTTTTATATCATTGCAACTAGGTCCAGCTAGCCCGTGCCTTTGATTTTTAAACTGTTAAAGATTTTGAATGCTTCCATTGATTAATCTTGGGATATTTTATGTTAAATGATGAATTTTAAATATTATTTGGTATTTAAAAGTATTTTGTTAAGTGATTTTTGTTCAATTTATCGATTAGGGACTAAATTTTTAAAATTAATAAAAGTACAAGGATTTGATGTGAAATTTTCATAAATATGGGCTGTATTGGGAGCTATGAACATTTTTTAAGCTCAATTTTGGGTAAAAATGATTAATTTGCATGTTTTGGGCTCAGGGACTAAATTGAATAAAAGTAAAAATTTAGAGGCAATTTTGTAAAAATATCAGAAAGACAAAATTTCATAAAATGAATTGTTTTATTGTATAAATTAATATATTGTATGAAATTATTAATGTAGATCAAGAGCGGGGGGAAAATCAGGAAAAATAAAAAATTACCAAAATGCCCCTGAACTTTGGTATTTTTGCAATTTAGCCAAGTAAGTTCATATGAATTTTATTTTGTATAATTTAGATTAAATTAAATGTTAATATGTGATTATATTGTAATTAAATCAATATATATGTTAGTATGCAATTTACCGTGTTATGAAACGACGTAAATCCAACATCGTACTACGATTACCGAGTCCCATTTGAACCGTAGAAATTTGTAGGATGTAAATGACATGTCATTAGGGTTACCAATTTGGTTGAGGTCCTGTACGTGTTGTCGACACACCACAACCTTTACGAGTTCACCGATTCTCAGCTCATATGAGCTTATCGATTCTTAGCTCGTATGAGTTTACCAATTCACAGCTTGTGAGAGCATATCGATTCATAGCTCGTATGAGCATACATGTACAGGAATTGACAGATTACAGTTTAGCACACTATGTGTGAGCTATCTCGAGTATCCAATTATATTTTAAATGGTTCAACGGGCAATGTTCTGTTACGAGATGATATGAGTTCGATACAAACTATTACAGGTATTTATATAAAATCCATGGAAATGATTTTACATGATGTATTGATACATGATATAGATGTTACATGTATATGGAAATTTGATTAATTTCTGAGTTCATCCTTGATTATTGATTCATATATGAATTTACATGACTAACATGGTTGGTGTATATGTACTTATGCTTTGGCCAAGTTGTGGTTGGATTATAACACGTTAAACTTATAAGTTATGCATTGAAATGGTACATGCCTAAATGGAAATATGCTTTTGATCATTAAAGAGTGATAAGGTTTAAATTATGTAATTCCTGCTGAAATGGTTTACCATGTGGTTAGTTCCAAAAAGAATTATCTTTAAATGCACTAGCTTGTGTCTATGATTGAATTATATGCTTATGCCTTGTGTGTTATGCATATAAAATGAGTGTGGAAAGGTAATGAAATAGTAAGTTCATACCTAAAGTGTAGATCGATGAAAAAGGGAATGATGAATTTAATTGTTGTTTTTGAGCTAATGAGACTAAATACAATAGAAAGTAATGAAATGCAAATGAAAATAAGAAAAGTTTTAAAGGGTTTAAAGTTATTTAAATCCTACTATGCTAGCGATGATATGTATAAGTGATGCTGTGGGTTCATACCTTTTGAGTTGTTGCATATAGATTCATAAATCTTGCAGTATCAGTATTGGAGTTTTCTTGGTATGTATAAATTTCATATTTGAAATGAATTGATATGATTAAAGTTTATACGAGCTTACTAAACATTCATTGCTTACGCAGTTATTTTTCTTTACTTGTCAGATTACTGGAAGCTCGATCGGGTTGGTAGCTAGTTGGATATCCATCACACTACCCATCAGCTCACTCAGTACTTTCAGTTGGTTTAAGTTTGGTTATAATAGCATGTATAGGTTATTTTGACTAATGTTGGCCTATATGTTTTGTTGTGATTATAGCTATTTAAGTTGGCTTGTATTTCGGTAAATTTTGGTATGGATATATGTGGCCTTAATTTGGTTGAGGTGTGGCCTGATCGGTGGTTGAATGATGAAAGGTAAAATGATAGTTATATGTGCATTTTGTATAAGTATTTTGTGAGTTGATGAATTGGTTGTGAATTGGTACCTTGTTGTGTAAGACAAATATGTCTAATTCTGTTAGAAATTGAAGGGCATGTTTAACATAAATTGGTATGTCTTCATAAAGTGTTCTACATGATATGTAATGATGCAATTATGCGTATAATTTAGTTGAACATTTGGTTATATTGAATACATGGTTAAACATGTTTATAATTCTCATTTGAGGTGTCTAAGGGCATATTGGTTGTATTTGAATATACTACATGTTTAAGGCTTGATTTTTCTTGTTTTGGTGACCATAATATGGCTTATTTATATACACAATGTTAAGTGCAGGTGGAAGCCAAATTGGGTGAGAAATATGACTTGTAAAATGACCTTTTTTTCATCCACATGGGCAGAGACACAGGCGTATGTCTTAGCCATGTGTGACATATGGCTAGGTGACACAACCATGTGTCCCCTATAGTTTTTAAAGGCTGCAAGTCAGGTTATGTCACGGCCTAACACACAGCCTGGCACACAGGCGTGTGAGGTTACTTCGAAGGGTACACGGCCTAGCACATAGGCGTGTGACTTGGCTGTGTGACCAAGTCAGAGAGTTACACGGGCATGGACATAGGCTAGGACACATGGCCGTGTCCCTATTTTGAATGCTCACATGGCTTGAGACACGGGCGTGTCTCCAGACCATGTGAGTCAGGCCGTGTGACCCCTGCAGCTTTGAAATTTTTCTATGTTTTTCAAAAAATTTTCTAAGTTTTCGATGTAGTCCTGACTTGTTGTTAATGCGTATTTAAGCCCTCGATGGTTCGTATAAGAGACGACATATATGATTTTGATTGGTTTTATTATAAATATTGATATGTTATGAAACATTTGAAATTTCTATCTGTTTGATCCGTAAACCCCGATAATGCTTTGTAACCCTATTTTGACGACGGATACAGGTTAGGGGTGTTACATGTTAAAAGAAAATTTGGAGAATATCTACTTTACTGTTGACCATTAAAGTGGAGGGTCAAATCAATCCAATTGGCTCCCTACTAATCCTGTTACAATAACGAACTTGAACACTGCTTATGCAAATCGAGCATACTATACCTTGACTGTGACTCACCTATGGTAGGGTCTTAAAGACAATTAAGTCTTTTACAATTTTCTCATTAACTTCATAGACTCTTCATGCTCAGTAAAAAACTCTGGGGTGTACTCTTTCTTGTGCATATTCTTTATTAACTTGAAGATACCCTGTAATTAAATCCTTAGATACCACTAGCGGGCAGGTACTTAAACGCTAATATGTGCCAATACTCTAATTCGTCGGCAAGTCAGGGTGGTAGATTATACTACTATAGTGTGCCAAAACTATAACAACTCATTTTTTAGTGAAATTGAAACAGTGGTTTCGAGACCACAAATTCGATCCAAAATATATTTTATTTTTATTTTACCATATGGCCCATAATATAAAAGAAATAACATGTAAAAATTTTGATATAAAGATTTTATTTATTTAGTGCTTAATTACGAGAAGGACTAAATTGCATAAAATGCAGAAGTTGAATTCTAGTAGCTATAAGGATCAGGTAGCTATGGAATTTAAAACTTAAGGTCCTTATATGGTAATTAGACCATTAATAGAAGTATGTAGATTTTTATGGTGACTCATCCATGGAATCATAGAAAAAGACAATGGACTAAATTGGAAATACCAAAATACATGCTTAATTAAATGATGAATAGAATTTATATCATCTTATTTTCATCATCTTCAACCAAAAAAACATAGAAACCCTAGGAGAGAGAAAAAAGCTTTCAAGGCCTAATTGGGTAAGTTTCCTTGTCCCCTTTTTAGTAATTTTAGTATTTTTAAAACCTGGATAGCTTAATTTCTCTATTTGAGGGATTAATTTGAAAAGTTATCAAGGTATGAAAATGGTTCATGGATGTATTATGCTGCAAACTAGATATTTATAGTAGAAAATGAAAGATTATTGATAGATAAACAACTTTTACAAAGTAATTTTTGGTAAGAACTTGATTTAGGGACTAAAATGTAAACTTGTGAAATTGAAGGAAAAATTTTGAAATTTTATATAAACATATGCTGGAAAATTTGTAATGGGGCTTTGGTTAGGCTTGGCATAGAGAGTAATTTGCATAAGTTTCATTTTTTAGGCTTAGGAACAAAATTAGAATTTTTGGAAAAGTTAGGGGCAAAATGGTAATTTTGCCTAGGATGTAAATTGAGTTTGTTTAAGTATGAAATGTATGAAATTAATGATTAAATTCATTTATATAGATCCAAATAACACAAACTCGAGGTTAGATCGAGGAAAGGGAAAGGTTTTGGATTAATAGATTATTATGCGAACAAGTGTTGAGGTAAGTTCATGTAACTTAACCGGATATGTAATTATGTAAATTGAATGTTGTATTGTATGTAATGTGATTTATGTTAATGTGCCTTACTTGCATGTTATGATGAAAAAATTTATACATGCTTGAAATGGTGATAAAGGGGTTAAGTCTTGATTGAACATTGAGTTCCGATGAATGTATATGCTTTCCCGAAATTAATAAGGTCTTGCATTTGTTACAGATGGGATTTAGCTCGAACGAGTAATCCCAATGACCTTGTTATATAAAGGATTTAGTCTGGACAGGTAATTCTAATACAATACCTCTGGAGTATGTGTTAAGATTAGGGTTTAGCCTGGACTGGTAATCCTAATCAAGCTTTTTGAGCATACACTATATAAAAGAATTAAACATGGACTGGTAATCCTAATTAAGCTTTTTGAGCATCCGCTATATAAAGGATTTAGCCTGGACTGGTAATCCTATCATACGACATGTGGCTCAAGGGAGTGTTCCTTGGTTAAGTACCTTAAGGGTTACCCATAAGAATTGGCGGATTAATGAATCATACACCTTGAGTGTACTACTTGAGCCTTTATAGGAATTTCAATGATTCAATGGACATATAACTCTTGACTTGGCATGAAAATCTTGAGATAAATGATAACAAATTGAAAGAACATTGTTTGATGAGCTCATCTATGTTACTTGATTAATATGAAGATTTTAGTGACCAACATGTTTGATTGATTGTATGCGTTTAGGCAATTTAGCCAAATGGATGGAAAACATGTTATGTATGCTTAGATTTATTAAACAAGATTGGTAAGTTTAGTTTTTGTTATACGAACTTACTAAGCATGTAATGCTTACTCATTTTATTTTTCCCCTGTTTTGTAGTGCTCGGAAGCTCGTAAAGGTTGGACGATCATTGGAGCATCGTCACACTATCAACATAGCATTTTAGGGATACTTAGTGAAATCGTTTTGCTGTAATGGCATGCATAGGGAAACTTGGCCAATAGTGGCTTGAAATGTCATTTGGTAACCTAGCCATTGGAATGGCTAGTGATGGCTCATTTTGGGATATGATTTAGTAAGATATTATGGTACATATATATATTTCCACATGTGTTATGCTAAGTTCATGTGATCAAATGTTATTAATGCCTAAGTTAAGATAAGGTGAGTTGGTAATCATATATGCATGAAATGGTATGCCTTGTTAAATGATGAAATTGCTTACTTTAAATACTTGAATTGGTTGGGATTGGTTGAGTATTTTACGTGCAGGTTTTTGGGTGAGAAATGAAGCTAGGAAATGGCTTCATTTTGTCCACACGGGTAGACACACGGGCGTGTGTCTAGACCGTGTGTGACACATGGCCAGGTAACACGGGCATTTGGTTAGGCCGTGTGTCCCCTACACCCTAATTTTGAGAAACAGGATGCTTGGAATTGAGCACACAGGCGTGTGTCTCAGCCGTGTGAGCCATATGGCCTAGAACACGGGCGTATTTCCTGGCTGTGTGAAACCTGTACCTAATTTGAATTAAATTAATTAACCACACGCCTAGCACACAGGCGTACGACATGACCGTGTGTGTAAGTCAGAGAGTTACACGGGGTCGAACACGGCCTCTAGCACGAGCTTATCCTAGGGTCACATAGGCGTGTCCCTTGGACCACACGGGCGTGTGACCCTTGCACCTTGGAAAAATTTTGTAATTTTGCGAAAAATTCTTAAAGGTCCCGATTAAGTCCCGATTTTATTGTATTGCTTGTTTTGGACCTCGAGGGTCCAATTAAGGGATGTTATGAATAATCTCAGTTAATGAATAGTGACTTACGTGAATTAATTGAAAAATATTCTAAATGTTCTAGTAATGCTTCAAAACCCTGCTCCGTCGATGGGTAAGGCTTAGGGGTGTTACAAAAATAGTTTACATACATAACTTGCTTAGCTTTTTGGATCCGCCACTTTTGGGGTGAGATAAGAATGTCAACCTTGTATCATGCCACACCTCTTACATGGCGTGAAACAACCCCCTCATACAGCCTTATGTCATTCTTTTGGTGCTTTAACATCCTGAGAAGCTTGTGCATCACATGACCTTTTCTTCCACATTAATTGGGTCTTTATATCTCCATCCTCACACTCAATTGAACCAATTAGGACAACCTAAGGCCCGTGTTGGTATATTGGGTCACAACACCTACAAAATGTTTTTAAAACACTTATTTTTTTTAACTTTTATTGCTAAGATCTAATTACCTAGAAAAAAAACTCCATAAGTGCAAAATTGACCCCAATTGGCTACTATATTTGATGATAGGTCAATATGCGTGACTTGTATACTTTGACGCAAGTAAAAGCCTATGTTTAAATAGATAAAGAACTAAAACTGGTGCATTGGGTATACAACTTCTACAGCGTGTAGTGCCATTAAGAATAGTGAAATTCGTAGCCCGAGATATGGTTCAACGAAAAATTTAAAGAGTGTACCAAAGGGAAGGTAAGATAAGTCCATGTTCGAAAGGTTCAGGTTATCTTGATAATTCATTTAGAATGTTGTTATTTATTTACAAGCAAACTTACTTAGCTTTATCCTTTCTCACTTTCTTTTCCCTCTTTTTTTTATAGTATCGCAAAGCCATCTTGGAAAATTGTAAGGACGTTAGAGATCGCTTCACACTATCAACAAGCTATCTCGGTATTTTGTGACTAGAAATACTTTAAGTTATGGCATGTATAGGGACTTGGCTAATTTGTGTGTATGTCCCTATGATATGATTAAAGAATGGAATGTGAATACTTGGTATGATTAGCTTATGATATAGCTAAATAAGAACATGTTTTGGTATTATGTATGCCTAAATGAGGTTTGATGCAAAGAAATTATGAAGGAGTAAGAGTTGGCCATGGAACAGTTAGGAAACAACAGCAGTGATGTGGATTTGAAAAATCACTAAAAATTTTAGAAATGTAATTAAATGGTGAATGATATATATAATTAAATCTTATTGAGTCTATTCTCATAGGAAAGGAACAGAGCAAGCAAAGGAAGTCTATATCCTGAGATATTTAAAGTTTTGTAAGACTAGTTCAGAGTGACTTTGTGATCCCCTGTTCCAAATTTGGAAAATCACTAGAAATTGTACAAAAATAAATATAAGTCATAGTTTATATGTCTGATTCCTTAGTGAGTCTGTTTTCATTAGAAATAAATAGAAATGTTATCCAAGTTCTGTATAATGCTACAATTGATTTTTAGTGAAGAGAGGTCAGGTCCGCTGAACTACAAACTAGGGGAATGTTTAATGAATAAACTGTACTTTTTGGCCAAACCAAAAATTCTAGAAAATTTATGGTAAGATGATATATGAGTCTAGTTTTAGGGTAAATTTACAGATTTAAATTTTGAGTTTCTTAACTTGATTTATAATCAATTTAGTGACTATTATGCAGATGGACAATTTTATTATGAATAGTGAAATAAATTGTTTTGATTTGTGTAAGTAATTAGAAATTTTTTAATGTTCCTGGTTTGGTCCGGACCATTTCAATTGCATGTTTTAGGGCCTCAAAGGCCTTTTTTAGGGATTTATTGGATGAATACGAGCGAATTAATTTTTAAAAGTAAAAAAAAAATTATGCTCTGAACAAGTAAGATAAGTATGGTAATGCCTCGTGCTCGACTTCGGCGACGGTCTTGGGTAAGGGGTGTTACAACTTTCATCATTTTTGGTAGATTCTACATGATCCGATTGCCATACATACAATTTCTCTTAACTCTTCTTCAACCTGTGTGGTTTCTCTTGCCTGACGCACTAGAAGTATACCCCACACTTGTGGTCCTGGCAAACTCTATGGGTTATCGTAACAGAGCTATGGTCTTACACCCTTCTTACCACGTCTGCTTTGTCCTATCAAACTTACCTCTTGTTTACTGTCCTGACAGACTTTCTCTGTTCTTTCTTTACTATCTCAATAGACTTTCTCTGTTTCATGTTTACTGTCCAAGCGAACTATCTGTGTTGATGCGATGGAGTCTTTCATCAATGGTCTTACACCAATTCGCCATCCTGGCGTACTATAATATGATGCCATGGAGTCTTTCATCCATGGTATTACTCATCATACCTAGCTGTCACAACATCTTTCATCTATGGTCTTACGCCGTATACCTTATAGATTGTACTATGCTGTCTTGGTGCCTTTCATCCATGGTCTTACACCATATATCTTTTACCTTGTACTATGCTGCCATTGCTTATGTCGTACATACTCTTACTCTATGTACCTTATACCAAATTGCCATATCGTTTTTCATCTATGGTTTTACGCCATATACCGTTACCATGGTGTCGCCCTAAAGGACTAGTAGATATCATCGTCACGGTAAGTACCTTTCCATGATTTCATTTCTCGAATCCTTCTCCAATTACCTCCTTTACACCACCTATCCTTGATGCTCAAACACCACAGTGTTCCTTCCACAAGGCTAGAGCTCTGCCCGAAGCAGTAACAAACAGGGTCACTCCAAACTTCAACTATCCTATAAAGGTTTTCCCTATAGTTCCTTGCAATGCATGCACATATCATCAATTTTCATATTTATGCAACATGACATGCTTAGACGACATAAATTATAACAGCAGGTTGGAGTCTAGAAGTCATTTGAAGCTTCAGCATTTCAACAACTTAGCTTCCTCGAACTCTAGAGCTCCCATTCTCCTAGCAGCTAAGCATTTCAACCAAAAATTATTGGTTAAACTAAATATTCTCAGCATAACCCCACACATACAAAACCCTCAAAATGGTTCTGAAGTCTATGCCTTTATTTACCTATTCTTACATACATAGAGAGGCTAAGTCTACTCAATGCAGAACTTTCTATGACCATTTCTTTTTTCAAGCTACCGAAGAAGGTGAAGACAAGAAAATGAAACAAATCTGGAAGAAAAATCATCCCTAGGAAGCCGTTTCCAACTATTTATTACAGTTTCCCCATTATATCCAAACTCATGAGAACTGTCCATAGCTAATTATTATGTCTCCCCGTAAAGGACCGATGGGTTCCATTCTAGCCAAACCACAATTTGATCTTAACCATGTCCAATTTGATTTCCAACATTTCATATCTTTCAATAGATGCCACTAACTTGCGATGCCTTTCAATTTAGTCCTCCATTTATTTCAAAATTTCAGGTTGTTATAAATCTGAGTGTCACAACTCCTCCCGCCTAAAAATAAATTTCATCCCCGAAATTTTTCCATCACGCCAACCTCAGAGGTGGACTTAGAAATCCATTCTTTATTCTTACCTTCATAGAATTTGTGTACATATTCACCCATCTCTCTTTGAAGTTCTTCTATCTTGGTTCCCTTTTGTACATTCTCTCTTCCTTTCAACTCCGCCCAATTGTTTGTACCCAGCAAAATAAATGTACCAACTCCTTAGCTATCACCAAATTATTCCATCTACTGGACACATTCAGACCTATAACATCCCATTATTATCTTAAATTGCCAAGAATTCAATGGTGAATACCTCTTGTCTGCCTATTCTTCAACCTTATCATTGGCAGATGCCTCCACAAATCCCAAATTTTATTATGCTATAACTCAACCCATCTTATGGATCTTTAACTTTGGTGAATCTCAGTTGAAAAATTGTTGGTGACTTTTAATCCTTCCATTTCATTACTCTGATGTATAATCCTTTCTTCAATCCTCTAATTGGCGAATACCCAAAAATGAGTGCTACTTAACTAATTCTTGTTCTATTGTTGACGGAATATTTCAAAATTTTTGGCTTACTCGTTCTCTAGCATTACCCATATGTGGGTCAATTATTTCTTATCATAGGGTGGCTAAGCTTGCCTGTGACTCATCCGTTACTACAGTTTTAGTAGAGTATCAGAGCCAGTACTTTGACTCTGAAATTCTACACTAATAATATAAAAGGCTTTCTACCTTACTCAAGGAGGGTTGTTACTAAACAGTCCTATTACTGGTTCCTTATTTGAAGGTTACACTCTATTGGATAATAGTTGGAAACTATTCCCAACTTGGGACTACGAAAAGATGTTGCCTTCTCCGGATTCTAACAAGTAACATATCATCATTGGTGAGTATGAACGATTTCTTATCACTCAATAAATTTCTATTACTTTCCATGATCCCCGTTCGATTATAAATAACTTGGATATTGTGGGGAAGTTCATACTCTTCTAAGCTTTCTTCTCGATCCACTTTCAATTTATCTTTCAGACTCTTTTCCCATCTTTTTTTTCTCACTTAAATACAATACTGGAGTGCAATTTCCTTGCCACTCCCAATACATAATTTCTCTCCAAATCTAATTCATTTACTTTCCACCCTTTTTTGCCTGTCTACAAACTACATCCTCTATAGAAGACTTAGACATGGTGATGATCTTGGTTGATGGGGGAACACCTACTAAATATGACATGGTGGTGTACTAGTCTCCCAAAAGAAATCCATTTTCCCTTCATTTATTTACTTCCAATCAACCCGAAGTATAGTAAGGGCCATTTCAAAAACTAGAGAGGTTCCTTCTTTGCACCCAGTTCACTGCGACACCTTCTGTAACATGGTAGAGAAACCACATCTGCACCGCTCACATCCCCACCTCATCTGTACCCAGGGCTCACATCCTCACGTCAGCTCAGATATAAATAATTATGGGTTGTGTAAGTGCTTGCCAACTCTAAAAGTTTTCGCCAACTTCTACTTGGTGATTTAAAATGTTACCTCCGTTGTACCAAATTTGTTTTTTGGATTGACGTGAAGATACGACATAACTAGTATTCGGAAAACTGTTAGAACCAGTATATAAACCTACCGAGAGTAGTATCTATAAGTATATCATTTTGTGTAACATATCCAATTTTTATCTTCAAGCTATTACGAAATAGTGTCCACTATAAGGTGAGAAGTCTGTAATCTGCCAATCGAGTGGTACATGTACACGGGGTCGAGTTAGAGGTTGGCATATAGTTATCTTTAAAGAATCAGAAAAATATTCTCCAAGATCTGAAAGGAAGTCAAAAATTCTTAAGTCAAAGAATCCAACATCTTCGTTTAAAGGTAAAACTAGTCGAGACTTATTATGTTCCATTGAACTTATGGGTGTTTTTTTGTAATACAGGTTCTTGAGTTGAATTAATTTGCAAGAAGGAAACAAGCCAGGAATGCGCCAATGTGGTTAATCTTAGTGCGATGTTATGCATACAGAGGGACATTTTTCAAAATATGTTTTCAATTGGAGAATAGTAGTACATGCCATGAATATGTCTATTTTATCAATAATTTAAGTTGTAATGCTTTGTACTAGTTTTAATAGTCTGTTATAAATGATAAATGTATCATTCAAATCTTTTTACGTAGAAAAAATTTTAAATAAATAAGAAGTACATCTAGTATGGTTTTTCATTAAATGTAAAATTTTGTTAAGTATGTGAGCATTGTGACATCCTACATTTACATCCAATAAATCTGGTCAAGTGTAGGGTGTTACAAGTTAATTGGTATTAGGGATTTTGGTTTAGCCGATCTTCTAGAAGTTGAGTTAGAGTCAGCCTCATATGCATAATACGTTTGACTTGACTTAGTCCCTAGGGTGAGTTGAAGATTTCTGTTGGAAAAATACTCTAGCACACAATTAATATTGTGGTAAATGAGACAGTCGAAAAGAAAGATGATGGTTTCATTGCTAAAAGAAGGAGAAGAATATGAACTGAACAAAAAAAATTAAAATAAGAAAGGAAAAAAAGTCTTCAGTTTCCCTCATTTGCAGCTGATTAGTTGGGTTAGTAGGGGCTTCTTCTTTCTAAGGGTGTTCTCTAGGGACTTCTTCATGGTCAATTGAATCTTCCAAATTATCCTCTAAGTTTTTAGGGTATTTTAGGTATTTCGTCTTTATGTACTTCAAATTTCGTAAGTTTGGTAATCGATAATGTTTTCGACAAAGGCTATTAGGATATTAAACTAATTTTTGAAAATGAGTTTTAAATATCTTTAATTTTGAAATTAGCACTGATTTGTAAAAGATTCAAAACTTAGAGTTTTTACGAAGAAATTTACTTAGAATTTTAAAATTAGCTTAAAACCCCCAATCTACAACATATTTCATGTTATTTCTTTCTTCTTTGATAGTTGTGTCGTCCCTTACTCTCATTTTGTTCTTCCAATTACTTTTGATCTCCAATTCCTAATCCTTCTTGATTTCCAACATCCCTTGAACTATAAATCTCCATTGAAACCAAGAAAACACCCAAAAACTTAATTAATTTCATCTTCTCCAAGAGTGGACTTTCTAAAATTTTGAAAAAATTCATTTTTCTTTCTTTCAAGGTAAGCAATAATCTTCCTATTAGTTTTAAATTTTATCTAGACTTTTAAAAATTGGGTTTTAAAGTGTTTTTCAACTTGTTTTAACATAATTAGAAGGTTTCTAAAGCTATTTTGAAGTTTCATTAAAGAATTCTCAAGTTTTAATGGATTTTCATCATAATGGCAAAAAAATTGTTGAAAAATGTCGATACCTTAAAACGTGTAGTTTTGTGTAGTTTAAAGGTTGGGTATTAGTTGTAGATGATTATGTAGATGAAAAAAATTCATTTCATGTGAAGAGATTAAGTGTAGGTGGAGATATTTGAATTTAAAGTTTTCATGTCGAAGGTTTTTGTTAAGAGTGAACGTAACTTAGGCTTTATTTTTTAATTGCTTAAGGTAAGTCGATTAGTGATTGTTGATTGTGTGTTTGTGTGGTTTGTCTTGTTGAAGTGTTAGAGTCAATAGGACCTTCAATGAGTAGAGACAAAGGCAAAGAAAAGCTTGTCTAAGCTTTCAACTTTTTGGCAAATGCATATTTTTGGTGAGCATTTTGGGATACTTACAGATAATTTGTTGTGTAATTGGGAATTTAGAGGTAGCATAAATCCATACTCTAAATTTTGAGTGTAAGTGTTCTTACACCTATGGTTAAATGTGAAAATGTTTGCTTGTGAATTTGTGAAATTGCGAAATCATGAACATATATGAGATGCTATCATATATGCAAAATGTAACAGCCCGATTTAGACCCTAATCGAAACAGTGGTTTCAGGACACGAATACGAGTCAGAAAAATATTTTAAAAATATTTTTGTGTTTATTATGTGTGGATTAGCATGTGTGAAATTTTCATGAATTAATTTTGCCGTTTAGGTGCTCGATTAAATAAAAGGACTTAATCGCGTAAAATGAAAACTTGATAGCTTAATGTGTAAGGACCGAATAGTTAATATTTTTAATATGAAGATTTTATGTTGTAATTGGGTCATTATTAAATTGGGTGGATGGCTAAGGACATATTAAACATGATCGTATAATTTTATAATAAAGGTTAAAATAGTAAATTGAAAAACATGTTATAATATATCATATTATAACATAATTAAATAATTTTGTTCATTATCTTCTTCATTGCAGAAACTAAACAAAATAAAAAGAAACAATAAGAGCTAGGGTTCTGCCATCTTTAAAGCTCAATTAAGATCAAGAACCAAAGAAATCGGATTTGGATTGAGGGAAAATGAAAGTTGGCGACTAGCTGCCCAATTCCGTTTTGTATCGCCTGAGGTAAGTTTAAAAGCAAATAGACGTATTTAATCTTAATTAAATACTACATATACACGCTGAAATGAGATTTATGAAATTATATATGTTATGGCTGAATATGAATTAGCTTGGTTACTATAATTCTGAATTCATTCCGACCGAGTTACAGCGTCTGAAAGCCCCGTATGAGCCTTAGGAATAGTTAGGATACATATGTCATGACATAAGATTCCGATATATATGTGAGAGTAAGACCATAGTATTGATATGTGATTTCGATATGTGTGTGTGAGTAAGACCCTATCTGGGATAGTGGCATCGATATGTGATTACATGTAAGACCACATCTGGGACATTGGCATTGTACGATATGTGTGATTATCTGAGTGTCCTATCTAATTTCGAATGGTTCATCGGGCAAAGGTAAATCGAGTTCGAATGTGTAAAATGAGCTATATGCCAGGTATGAATTAACATGTTATCTATTTGAGGTAAGGTAAGTAAGTATCTTGGTTATTTGTTGTAAATCTTGTAAGATGTAAATGAACAAAATATGTGTATGTGATTTGTGTATTTGGCCTTGCGAATGAGTAACTTGTATGTTATGAATAATCCATAAATAAGTGAATATGTGATGTGGTTTGTTCAGTTACATAACTAATAGGTGTATATGAAATTATAATGTGATATATGAGCTTATGAAATTGTGAGTATGTGAACTAGGTTTGTAATGTTGTTTGGCTTGGGTAGTTGAATGATAATATGTAAATTTGACTATGTAAGCAATAAGCCAAGGTGACATACATTAATGAATGCATATTTATATAATATAAACTTATTATGTTTGGATCCAAATGTATTAGGATAATATAATTTGGTTTAGTTAATTATGTTGTTAATAACATTGCGATGTACATTTGTTTATGACTTACTAAGCTATAAAAAGCTTACTCTATATATATGTGTGTTTCTATTTTATAGATTTTTGGATTCGAGTTACGTTAATGGGGATTGTCAGCAAAGTCATTCACACTATCAGCCGCCTTCGGTATTTTATAAGTTTCATTTTGGAACTATGGCATGTATAGGCTAGATCATATCTTGAAAATGCCGAATGTTGGTTATGTATATAAGCCATGCGAAAATAGTTAAACTTTTACTTTTAAATTTAATTATATTAGGTTTGGTTTATGCTCACTTTGGTTTTATAGTTACATGCCATGTATGTATAATATTTGTGTTAGGTACAAATTGCTTTGAAAACGGTTTGCTTGTCATGCCTAAATTCGGTTTTATATGCTCTTGGTTAAATGTTCATTGAGCTTGGTTGTTGATAAATATTGTATATGCTTTATGGATAAAATTTTGGTCGAATGTTTGGTATACATTTTATGTTAAATGTGATATTTATTTTAGGTAAGTAGCATATATAATATATGTATATCATTAATAAGTTCGGCTATGGTATAATGTATTGAAAATAATATAATTGCATGAGGTAGATTCGATGTCTACTAATGGACTATATTAATGTTATGTTTGATGCTTGATTTACTTATTTTGGTAATTAGACATAGTGGAACTTAGATTTGCATAAGAAGATTAGTCTAATTTTTTTTAAGGTTATATTTGTATTAGTATGCAGTTATAATATGTTAGTTGAATTCTTACCTGTCTTTATAGTTGTATATATATATGTGTGTGCTTATATTTTGGTTAATGTGTATATGTGCATGATTGTATAGATTGGTTAGTTATTTGTAAATTTATGAAGGCGTATAAATGAATTGTGTGGGCTGAATAGGTAAAGCATGAAATGGGTTATTTCATATGTTAGAATTAAGTGACCTGAATCCTTATTTAAATAAAATACAGTGGTAAAATAAAATAAAAGAAGAATCCATATAGAATTACACTTTTTTTATTTTATTTTAGAATAAGATTTTTAAACCTTATTAAATTCCATCTATTTGATATTGATTAGAATAAGGTGTTTCAGTCTTACTAGAATATGGCTTTACAAGCCTATAAATAGGCATAGTCTATTCCTCTTGTAAAAATTTGAATTCGACATAGTGAATTTTTTTCTCCTCTGCCCGTGGTTTTTTCCTGAAAGGGTTTCCACATAAAAAATTGTGTGTTCTTTATTATTATTATTATATTTTATTTTTATTTTTATAAATTGGTATCAGAGCTTCTGGGTTGTTCATCTTGATCACGGTAATGGTGTATTTGAAATATGAAATTTTGCTGTTTGATCGCAACACCAGATTTGCTTTATGGCAAATTAAGATGCAAGCAGTTCTTGCGCAGATGGATCTGGAGGATGCCCTGCTAGGGATAGATAAGATGCCTTTAACATTTACAGATTAAAAGAAGAAGCGTAAGGATTGAAAGGCATTAACACAATTACATCTGCATTTGTCCAACTAAATTTTACAGGATGTGATGAAAGAGAAGACCGTCACTACATTATGGAAGAGGCTAGAACAAATATGTATGTCAAAAACTCTAACAAGCAAGCTCCATATGAAGCAACGTCTTTATGCTCAGCGTTTGGAGGAAGGTGTGTCTGTACACGAACACTTAACAATGTTTAAAGAAATTCTCTCAAACTTGGAGGCCATAGAGGTTCAGTATGATAAGGAAGATCTAGGGTTGATTCCACTTTGTTCGTTGCCTCTGTCTTATTCAACCTTTAGAGACACGATTTTATATAGCCGCGAGTCTCTCACAGTTGATGAGGTTTATGATTCTTTGACATCATATGATAAGATGAAGCATCTTGTGGTTAAACCCAACTCTAAGGGAGAGGGTCTCATTGTTCGTGGGAGACAAGATTGGAATGTTGATGATGATCGTAGAAGGACACAGGAATGAAATCCTCACGATAAATATAAGGGTAGATCAAAGTCTTCAAATAGAGGTAAAACTTGCAACTTCTGCAAGAAAAAAGGGCACATTAAATCTGAGTGCTATAAGCTACAGAATAAGATTAAAAAGGAGGCTGCGAATCAAAAGGGAAAACAACCAGAAAATTCTAGTGAAGCTAATGTTGTAGAAGACTACAGCAATGGTGAACTTCTAGTCACTTCTGTGAATGATTCTAAAGTAAGCGAGGAGCAGATACTTGATTCAGGCTGCTCCTTCCACATGAGTCCCAATTGTGATTGGTTTACAACTTATGAAATAGTGTCTGAAGGTGTTGTTTTGATGGGAAATAATGCTTTGTGTAAAATCATAGGTATTGGAACAATTAAAGTTAAGATGTTTGATGGAGTTTTCAGAACACTTAGTGAGTACGACATGTTCCAGAATTGAAAAGGAATTTAATGTCGTTGAGTACTCTTGATTCAAAAGGGTACAGATACACATCTAAAAGTGGGGTTTTTAAGATTTCCAAAGGTTCCCTTGTTGTGATGAAAGGATAGAGAAAGTTATATGTTTTACAGGGTTCTACTATTACTGGTGATGCAGCTGTTGCTTCCTCTTCCTTGTCAGATGATGATATTACTAAACTTTGGCATATGCGCCTAGGGTATATGAGTGAGAATGGCATGGTAGAATTGAGCAAAAGAGGACTTCTTGATTGGCAAGGAATTTGCAAACTAAATTTTTGTGAGCACTGTGTTTTTGGGAAGCAAAAGAGAGTTCAATTCACCAGAGGAATCCATAACACGAAGGGAACATTGGAGTATATTCATTCTGATCTATGGGGCCATCCAGAGTGCCTTCAAGAGGTGGAGCTAATTATATGCCATCCAGAAAAGTTTGGGCGTTCTTCTTGAAGCAGAAAAGCGATGTGTTTTCCGCATTTAAGTCTTGGAAAATTATGATTGAAAAACAGACATTTACTTGCCCTTTCGATCTTATAAAAAGAATTTTTTGCCCATCGTTTGCACATCGATACATGCCTGCTACGCTTCCTCCTTGTCGGCCTAATCCGCTATCTTATCTGTTTCTTTTTTTGGCATCTAGATAATATCTGTGTCAAAGCAAAGAGCTTATTCGAGAACTTGCAAGCAACCTTCTTTCACAAAGAACCTATTGCTGCGCAACCTTTCCTTTCTTTCTTAATGAAATGGATATAGATGTCTCGACTGCCGAATCCTTATCCTGCAAAGAACTCGATTCTGTTGATTCACTGTCCATTTGTCCTTCAACCGGATTAATGGTCAACGACTTTGACAGCCTTTCCTTCACACAAGGTTTTGAATCCTTCTCCCCCGCTTAGGACAGTAAGGGGAAGTAGCGAGTTCCTTCGTGGGGAATCAACGAAGGCAGCCGCTCCAGGTCGGCTAAGCCGTGTAGCGAAGTATTCTATAAATAAAAAGAATAGCATGTCCGGAAAGCATCTCAGCCCGAAGGGGGCGTCCCACTCAGGGCGTTTTGAGGTCCCTATTTGTCTTGTCTCCTCAATGAAATACCAGGGGTTCGAGATTTAGATTTGTTTTAAGTAGGAAAAGGTCTCGTCGATTCCTATCTTTATTCATGCCCGAGCTATTCTATTGGACTTTGATCCTGTCTTCCCCGATCTCTGCTAAGCTAAGAGAACTCTTTCGGGTAAAAGGTCTCAAAGAGCCTTTTCGGTATCGGTACCCTAAACTCAGGTTTATCAGCTATAAGATCTCGCCCGAAATCATTTACTGAAAGCATTTACTTTCCATTTCAATCAGCTCTTAGGGAAAGGGGTGACTCTCCGGAATGAGACCGGAAATCTCTCTTCCCAACCCTTAGTCTATATGAACAAAGGTACCCTAGGCGCTAGGTATGATATAGATCAGTTCTGGGCCCAGTTTGTCTCAAATGGGGCTACCCCCCCGACAAGAACACCTACGCATTGGACAGAGAACCCCTTGCCGTCTCGGCTGTGCTACCGGAGGCTCTGGGGAAGTCGGAATAGGAGAGCACTCATCTTGGGGTGGGCTTACTACTTAGATGCTTTCAGCAGTTAATAGATTGTGCAAGTCAGAAGGGATTGTGAGACACTTGATAGTTCGGTATACTCCACAGCAAAACGACGTTGCAGAACGAATGAATAGAATGATCATGGAGAAAGTTTGATGTATGTTTTCAAATTCCAACTTACCAAAGTCTTTTTTGGCCGAAGCAGCCTCTACTGCATGTTTTTTTATCAACTGATCCCCATCCGTTGCCATTGAGAAAAAGACTCCACAAGAGGTATGGTCTAGTAATCCTGCTAATTATTCTGATTTAAAGATCTTTGGGTCTCCTGCGTATGCTCATGTTGATAATGGAAAATTGGAACCAAAATCTATTAAATGTGTTTTTCTTGGTTATAAAGCTGGTGTAAAAGGGTATAAGTTATGGTGTCCTGAAAATAGAAAAGTTGTGATTAGCAGAGATGTTGTTTTTTGATGAAACTGCTATGCTGCCTAACTTATCTCTTAAAGACTCTTCCAATAAAGAAGATCAAAAGCAGGTGGAGCATCAGATTAATACAGAGTCGACTCCTTAAGCCAGTACAAAAATTGAGAATAGAGTTGCTTCTTCACTGCAATACTCTATCGCCAAAAACAGAACTAGAAGAGAAATTAAACCTCCAAAGAAATATGCTGAGGTTGATCTAGTTGCTTATGCTTTAAATGTGGCTGAAGATATAGATGCGAATCAAGAGCCATCTAATTATTCTGGGGCGGTTAGTTGTGAAAACTCAGAAGAGTGGATGTTTGCTATGCAATAGGAGATGGAATCACTCCACAAAAATAGAACATGGGATCTTGTGAAACTTCCTAAAGGTAAAAAGGTTGTTCGTTGTAAATGGGTGTTTAAAAATAAAGAAGGGACTCCAAGAGTTGAAGAACCCAGATATAAATCAAGGCTTGTTGCAAAGGGTTACAATCAAATTCCAGGAGTGGACTTCACAAATGTGTTCTCCCCAGTTGTTAAGCATAGTTCGATTTGAGCTTTGCTTGGTATTATGGCCATGCATGATTTGGAGCTTGAGCAGTTAGATGTAAAAACTACATTTTTGTATGGAGAACTTGAGGAGGATATTTACATGCAACAACCATAGGGTTTTACAGTCTCAGAAAAAGAGGACTATGTTTGCTTGTTGAAAAATTCCCTTTACGGTTTGAAACAGTCACCAAGACAGTGGTACAAGAGGTTTGATTCCTTTGTGACTTCTCATGATTTCAAAAGAAATAGTTTTGATGGTTGTGTTTACTTTAAGAAAAACAGTGATGGTTCTTTTGTGTATCTACTTCTTTATGTTGATGACATGTTGATAGCAACAAAAAGATAAAGGAGAGATAAGAAATGTCAAGGTCCAACTAAGTAAAGAATTTGAGATGAAAGATTTAGAACTAGCAAAAAGATACTTGGAATGGAGATTCTCAGAGATAGAAAAGCAAGTAAATTGTACCTAAGTCAGAAGGGGTACATTGAGAAAGTGCTTTACAGGTTCAATATGCAGAGTGCTAAGCTTGTTAGTACTCCTTTAGCAGCCTATTTTAGACTTTCATTGGTTTTGTCTCCATAATCAGATGATGATATTGAGTACATGTCACATGTTCCATACTCTAATGCAGTGGGATCTCTCATGTATGCTATGGTTTGTTCACGTCCAGATTTATCATATGCAGTCAGTGCAGTTAGCAGATACATGACGAATCCCTGTAAAGAACACTGGAAAATAGTTCAGTGGATTTTAAGATACTTACGAGGTACTACTGATGTTTGCTTATAGTTTGGAAGAACTAGAGATGGAGTCAATGGGTATGTTGATGCTGATTTTGCTGGAGGCCTTGATAGAAGAAGATCTTCACAGGTTATGTCTTTACAATCGGAGGCTATGCAATCAGTTGAAAAGCCATTTTGCAAACTACAGTCGCTCTGTCTACCACTGAAACTGAGTACATGGAAATTACTGAGGCTAGTAATGAAGCTATCTGGTTGAAGGGGACTCTTTAGTGAACTCAATCAAGACCTTCAAATTAGTACAGTATTTTGTGACAGTTAGAGTGCAATCTTCCTTACAAAAGATCAAATGTTTCATGAGAGAACAAAACACATTGATGTTCGGTATCATTTTGTTCGTGATATTATTGCTCGCGGTGACATTGTTGTGAGCAAAATTAGTACTCATGAAAATCTTGCAGATATGATGACTAAGTCACTTCCTATAACCAAGTTTGAACATTGCTTAGACTTGGTTGGTGTTTATTGTTAAAGTTAAACCCTTAAGGGGTTTTGTGGAAGAGGTGGAGAATATGTTCGTTGAAAGTGCGCGATGAAGAACTTGTTCATTGAGAATTCGTGTCAAGGTGGAGATTGTTAGAATTAAGTGACCCAAATCCTTATTTAAATAAAATACAGTGGTAAAATAAAATAAAAGAAGAATCCATATAGAATTACACTTCTTTTATTTTATTTTAGAATAAGGTTTTTTAAACCTTATTAAATTCCATCTATTTGATATTTATTAGAATAAGGTGTTTCAGTTTTACTAGAATATGGCTTTACAAGCCTATAAATAGACATAGTATATTCCTCTTGTAAAAATTTGAATTCGACATAGTGAATTTTCTTCTCCTTTGCCCGTGGTTTTTTCCCGAAAGGGTTTCCACATAAAAATTTGTGTGTTCTTTATTGTTATTTTATTTTATTTTTATTTTCACATCATATATAACCGAATGTTTTCTTTTAAGTTATATTTATATGCAAAACAAATGAGTTCCATATGACTCTATATGTTAATGAGGCATAAGTGCTTATAAAGGGTAATTATAGAATTTGTTCATTTGATGTTTAAATTTGTATATGCACATAACTTATATAAAATAGGTTTGTCATTCAATTAATGAAATTATTGATTTGTTATATGTTTAGTATGAATAAAATTTGTTTTGTTATATGTTGGATCATGTTTTAACTTTGCTATGTGGTAAATGATATGATTTAAGATTTAACAATAGATTAAGTTATGAGCATTGATATAATTGTATATTATTTAATGATAAAATTATGATTTATATTTTATTTAACATTTGTACATATATATGAATATGGCTTGTGTGGAAGTACAGTGTTGTGTTTTAGTCCAGTGATGCCTCCGGACCCTAATCCGGCGACGGATATGGGTTAGGGGTGTTACATTTGATTGGTACCAGAGCTGCGGTTTAATAGGTTCTAGGACTAACGTAGCGTGTGTGAGTCTAGCTATACATGCCATATTATATACTACGATAGTGTGATGACTTCTGATATTTGAAAATGTGTTTTCGTATAGTAAATGGATCCCGACAGAGCTGTAGCTGATGATGTCGAGAGTGTAGCACTTGCTCCTGTGCAAGGGATAGTGCCGACTAATTCTCCATCAATTTTGAGTAACTAAGAAGGAGAGTCTAGACAAGCCTTCTACCAAATGATGAATGACTTGTTTACTCAATATATCCGGACAAACCCGGCTGCACAACAACCTCCACCCCCGACTAAGCCATCTTCGATGCCTGTTATACCTCAAGTAAGTGATCCCCTAAGATTATATAAGCCACTTATTGATAAAATCAGAAAACACGGGGCTGAAGAGTTTAAAGCTACTAATGCTGATGATGCTGAGCGGATTGAGTTTTGGCTTGATAATACTATTTGTGTGTTTGATGAGCTGTCATGTACTTCGAATGATTGTTTGAAATGTGTCATATCCTTGCTTCGAGACATAGCATATCACTAGTGGATTACTCTAGTATCTGTGGTTCCGAAAGAACGAGTGACATAGGAATCCTTTCAGACTGAGCTTCGTGAGAAATATATCAGCCAGCGATTTATTGATCAGAAGCGCAAAAAATTTCTGGAGTTGAAACAGGGTCAGATGACCGTGATAGAGTATGAGCGGAAATTTGTGAGACTCAGTCGGTATGCTCGAAAGTGTGTTTCTACATAAGCCATAATGTGCAAAAGATTTGAAGATGGGATGAATAAAGACATTAAACTATTAGTTGGGATACTTGAGATAAAAGAGTTCGTAGTATTGGTTGAGCGAGCTTGCAAAGCTGAAGAGCTCGGAAAAGAGAAAAGGAAAGCTGACTTTAAAGCTAGAGATGCACGTAAAAGAACATCCGGTAAGTCATTCCAATCGGCACCAAAGAAGTTCTGAGATGATTTCAACCGTTCTAAAGCCACCTCGGGTTATTCTAGAAGGGATCAGAGTAGACCACCTATGAGTTCGAGAGCTACCTCAATAGCTAGTGTGGGGAATGTCAGATCAAATCAACCTGAGTGTAAGCATTACGGAAAACGACATCCTGGTAGTTGCAGGTTGCATGATCGAGCCTGTTTTAAGTGTGGATCGATGGATCATTATATTCGTGATTTAGCTAAAGAAAATCTAGTGCAGAATACGAGATTTGGTAATACTGCAGCTCGAGGTAGACCACCCAGAAATACCGGTAATGTGAGTGGCAGTCAGAGAGGGACTAAAGATACAGAAGCCAAACCTGAGGCTCGTGCACCTGCCAGAGCCTATGCTATTCGCGCACAAAAGGATGCCTCATCCCTAGATGTCATTACTGGTACATTCACACTCTATGATACTAATGTAATTGCATTGATTGATCCTAGTTCTACTCATTTTTATGTATGTAAAACATTAGTATTCAGTAAGACTTTACCTATTGAGTCTACTGAGTTTGTTATTAGAGTGTCAAACCCCTAGGGCCGGTGTGTTATGTTTGACAATGTGTGTAAGAATTGTCCCTTGATGGTTCGAGATTTGTGTTTTTTGGCTGATTTGATGCTGATGCCATTTGATGAGTTTGACATAATTTTAGGTATGGATTGGTTGACTTTGCATGATGCTGCTGTAAATTGAAAAAGAAAGACTATTGATTTAGGGTGCCAGAATGATGAGATTATTCAAATTGAATCTAATGATATGAATAGGTTACCAGCAGTGATTTTTTCGATGTTAGCTCAGGAATATGTGAGAAAAGGCTGCGAAACTTACTTTGCATATGTGCTTGACAGTAAAGTGGCCGAAAGAAACATTAAATCAGTACCTGTTGTGTGTGAGTATCTGGATGTCTTTCCTGAAGAATTATCGGGTTTGCTACCTATTCGGGAAGTAGAGTTTGGTATTGAGTTAATGCCTAGGACGACTTTGATATCCATAGCTTCGTACAAAATGGCACCTACAAAATTAAAAGAATTGAAAGCTCAGTTACAAGAGTTGACAGATAAAGGTTTCGCACAATAGAGTTTCTCACCTTGGGGTGCACCAGTGTTGGTTGAAAAAAAGAAAGACGAAACTATGAGAATGTGCATTGATTATAGACAGCTCAACAAGGTGACTATCAAGAATAAATACACGTTGCCGTGGATTGATGATTTGTTTGATCAACTGAAAGGGGCTATAGTGTTTTCGAATATAGATTTGAGATCAGGTTATTATCAGTTGCGAGTTAAAGATTCCGATGTACCAAAGACTGCTTTTTGAACTAGGTATGGAGACTTTGAGTTTTTGGTTATGCCTTTCGGACTTACTAATGCACCTACTATTTTTATGGATTTGATTAATCAGATCTTCAGACAGTATCTGGATCGCTTTGTAGTTGTGTTCATAGAAGACATTTTGATCTACTCTCATGATGAAACTAAACATGCCAATCATCTAAGACTGGTGTTACAGACTTTGCGAGATAAACAGTTGTATGCGAAGTTCAGTAAATGTGAGTTCTGGTTAAGCAAAGTCAGTTTTTTGGGCCATGTTGTATCAGCATTGGGTATTCAGGTTGACCTGAGTAAAATTACAGCTATGCTTGATCGAAAACCTCCTAAAAATGTTTCTAAAGTCCGAAGTTTTCTGGGACTTGCTGGTTATTATAGACAGTTCGTGAAAGCGTTCTCTACTATTGCAGCCCAAATGACAAAGCTATTACAGAAAGATGTTAAGTTTGAATAGTTAGAAAAGTGCCAGAAAAGCTTTGACCAATTGAAAGCCCTTTTGACCGAAGCTCCAATGCTATTTTAGCCAGAATCAGGTAAAGAATTTGTTATCTATAATGATGTATCTTTAAATGGTTTAGCTATGTTTTAATGTAGGAAGGCAGAGTTATAGCTTATGCCTCGAGGCAGTTAAAGCCACATGAAAAGAACTATCCGACACACGACCTAGTATTGGCAGCTATAGTATTTGCGTTGAAAATTTGGCATCTGTTCGGTGAGAAATGTCATGTTTATTCTGATCATAAAAGCCTGAAATACTTGATGACTCAGAAAGATCTGAATTTGAGACAACACCGATGGTTAGAATTTCTAAAAGACTATGAGCTTGTGATTGATTATCACCCGGGAAAGGCTAATGTTGTTGCTGATGCTTTAAGCCGAAAATCACTATTTTCATTTACGTGCAATGAATGCGCATATGGCCATGTCTGATGATGGTTCAATAATAGTTGTATTGAAAACAAGACTGTTACTTGTTCAACAAATTTGTGATGCCTAAAAGGTTGATAATAAATTGTTAGTGAAACGAGTTAAGTGTGATGCAGAGGTTGATTTAGAATTCAGAGTTGATGCTGAGGGTTTTTTGAGGTTAAAAAACTGGATATGTGTCCTGAAAAATTTAGAGTTGATTCAAATGATTTTGAATAGTAGTCGGTTATCTGTTCAGCCAAGTAGTACGAAGATGTATAATGATCTGAAACAACTCTATTGGTGGCATGGTATGAAACGAGATATTTTTTGACTTTGTTTCAAAATGCTTAATCTGTCAACAAGTAAAGGCCGAGCATCAAGTACCTTCTGGATTGCTTCAGCTGATTATGATACCAGAATGGAAATGGGACAGAGTTACTATGGATTTTGTATCTGGTTTACCGTTGACACCGAGCAAGAAAGATGCAATCTGGGTTATTTTTGATAGGTTGACTAAATCAGCTTATTTTGTTCCGATACGTACAGATTATTCACTTGATAAGCTAGCTAAATTGTACGTTTCTCAGACTGTGAGATTACACGGAGTACCTATATCTATTGTTTTGGATAAAGATCCAAGGATTACATCGCGATTTTGGATGAGAATGCAAGATGCACTGGGTACGAAATTACATTTCAGCACTGCTTTCCATCCTCAAACAAATGGTCAGTCTGGGTGAATCATTCAGATACTTAAGGATATGTTGAGATGTTGCATTCTCGAGTTTGAAGGTACGTGGGAACGATACCTACCTCTGATTGAATTTGCGTATAATAACAACTTTTAATAAAGTATCAAAATGGTACCTTATGAGGCTTTGTATGGTCGTAAATGTCATACACCATTGTACTGGACTGAGCTCAGTGAAAATAAGATACACAGGGTCGATTTGATCAGAGAAACTAAACAGAAAGTAAAAGTGATCCGTGAAAGTCTTAAAGCAGCATCAAATCATCAGAAATCATATGCGGACTTGAAATGTAAAGATATACAGTTTCAGATCGGAGATAAAGTCTTCTTGAAGGTTTCACTGTTAAAGAAAATACTCAAATTTGGTCGTAAAGGCAAATTGAGTCCGAGGTTTATTGGGTCGTATGAGGTTATAAAGCATATCGGGCCGATTGTTTACAGACTATTGTTGCCACCTGAGCTAGAAAATATCCACAATGTATTCCATGTTTTGATGCTTCGTAGGTATCAATCTGATCCTTCACATGTGATTGGCTGAGGTTGAGATTAAGGCCGATATGAGGTACGAGGAAGAACCGATTTGTATACTGGCTCGTGAGATTAAAGAGTTACGAAATAAGAAAATTTCGTTAGTTAAACTATTGTGGCATAAACACTGTGACAACCCGAATTAGGGCCTAATCGGAATAGTGGTTTCGTGACCACAAATCCGAGATAGAAATAATTGTTTTATAAATATTTTGGGGTTTATGATATGATTGCATGATTGTGTGAAAATTTCGTGATGAAATTCTATGCCTAAAGTGTTTAAATTGAAAGTAGGGACTAAATCGAATAAGTTGCAAAATTTGCGTACTAGAAATTTTTAGTATGAAATTGTTTTGAAATATTTATTAGGAGGTCTTAAATAGCAATTCTACCAATTTTAAGTTCATGGACAAATTTAGGACATGGAAGGAATTTTTGGAAAGTTTAGTAGTAAGGGTATTTTAGTCATTTTGATATTAAATGAAATACAATGGGAAAAATAACACAAAATAGTCATCTTCCCATTTATTTGCTGCCAAACTTCACTCTCTCCATAGCTAGGGATTCTTCAACTTTCAAGCTCCATAGTAAGTGATTCTAAGCCCGCTTTTAATGTTCTTTACGTTTTGGAATCCGGAAGCTCGATTAAGCTTATGCTAGTAATAATTTAACCTAGGGTTCATATTTGGAAAAATACCCATAGGTGAAATTTGTGTATTTTGATGTTTTATGATAGAATATGAGGTTTTAAATTGTGTTAAATAATTTGTGCTACTCGGTTTTAAGTGAAAACGAGTAAAAAAGATAATCGGTAAAAATACCTAATGTTCATAACTATATGATAGAGTGGGAATTTGATGTTGTTGTAGAAGAGAAAATGTTCAGCATATCATAAAACATAAGAATAAGGGCTGAAATTAAATTCCGAGCCTAGGGGCAAAATTGTAATTTTGTAAAAGTTAGGGGCAAAATGTAATTTTTCTACAATGTGATTTTGGATTGAAATAAATAGTATGAGTATTAAATGAGCTAAATGTGTTATTATAGATCAAGAAAGGCTGAACCGACCTCGAGCAGGGAAAGAAAAAGTTTTGGACTAAATTGCAAAATTTCCATATTTTGCACCAAGGTAAGTTTGTATGTAAATATTACAATAATTTCATGTACATTCTTATATTTCAGCCTATTATATAAATATACTAGCTGATGTTAAAATATAAATCGACTATTGGAAGAATGGAAATAAATATAGAGAGAGATCCGGTTGAACATTTGAGAGATCGAATGAAATAGAGGAGCGTAGCTAGGTCACATGTATGATGCTGAGTGCACATCATGTGTACAAGAAAGCTACGAGACACCCTGTAGTAGCTAGGTCACATGTGTGATACGAGATGTATCCCATGTAGACAAGAGAGCTACGTGAAAGATAAATGTAGCTAGGTCGCATGCGTGATTCCAAGTGAAGGACACCATGTAGACAAGAGAGCTACGTGAAAGATAAATGTAGCTAGGTCGCATGCGTGATTCCAAGTAAAGGACACCATGTAGACAAGAGAGCTACTGAGACAAATCGGCTAGGTCGCATGAGTGGTACTAAGTGTTCACCATGTGTACAAGAGAGCCGAACTAAATGAAGTATGATGGTGGGGCTGTGTGCTGAAACCATTAAATATCGAGGATTGATCCGAATTGTTCAACGGGATGGTTTTGTGGTGATATTGTGGTTTGGACCTACACTTATGGTGAAGGATATGTGGTGAAAATGATTTGTGGTATATACATATATAAGATAAAATGAGGTTAGCATAAAGAATGTGTGAAAGAGTGAAATTAGTATTAAAACTGTTTTTAGATGGCAGCAGTGACGTGATTTTGAAAAATCACCAAAAATAGGAGGAATATAATTAGAGGTTGAATGAGATGTGAAATTAAAGCTTAATGAGTCTACTTTCATATAAAAGAAGCAGGGCAAGCAAAGGAATTCTATATTTTGAGATATTTACAATTGTAACTGACGTGCTCAGGATGAATACGTGATCCCCTGTTTCCACTTTGAAAAATCATTAAAAATTGTACAAAGCAAACTAAGAAATATAGTTTACATGCCTAAATTCCTTATTGAGACTAGTTTTAAATACAACAGACTTCAGGGTTGTTTGAGTTATGTACTGAGAGAAACTCAATTCGTAGTGGACAGAGGTCAGGCCAGTCGAGCTGTGTAACAGGGGAAACTTTAACTAATAAACTGTACTAATCTGCTGAACCAAAAATTATAAAAAAAAATTTAGCAAGAAGCTTTATGAGTTTAGATTCAGAGAAATTTTACGGATATGAATTTCGAGTTTTGTAACTCGAGTTATGATTTATTTAGTGAATATGACACAGCAGAGACAGCTTAATCGAAGTGGAATAAGTAGTGAAGTTAAAGTAGACATACTTGAATTGTTGTGTAAACATGTTAGATTCTTAAATTAGTATTTACATACTACTTACTAAGCTATAAGCTTACTTCGTTTTCTCTCTTTTGTCTTATAGTATTCTCCGACTTGCTCAGAGTCAAGGATCGTGAAGATCTACCGCACTATCATACTTTGGGGTATTTGAACTAAATGTTTTGAATTATGGCATGTATAGTAGGCAAAAATTATTTTGTTATGTGTCATATTTGTCTAGGTTTAAAATATTAGTTCTGAGATTTTGACCGATTACTTTGTACAAGCCATAAAAGTTGGCTAATATTGTTCAAGATATATGTTATACGATGCATTATCAAATGGGATGACATATTTCTATCTTGGTATATGTTATGTTCGTAATACCTTGTATCTGTTCGGCGTGATTAACGGGTAAGGGTGTTACATTTAGTGGTATCGAGCTATGGTTTAGTCGGTTCTCGGACTAATAAAGTGTGTGTAAAAGTCTAGCTATACATGCCATAAAAATATTGTGATAGTGTGGTGACTCGATTATTCTAAAGCGTGTTTTATTTTAATATAGTAATGGATCCTGAAGGAAGCTGCGGTGATGATCTTTGCTAGTAATGCGCCGGCTCCGCACAAGGGACCGCTTTGTGGAAAGTAGACACGAGATATTGGGAGAAGGAGATGAGGCTCGGGACGCCTTTCTCCAAATGATGAACAATTGGTATCTTGAATTTATTCGAGCAAATCCAAATGCTCAACCTCCTCCACCCCTCCTATACCTCGGGCGATTCTGTGTAGCTGCTCAAGGTATAAATTTGGTAAGAATGAACAAGCCTCCGGTTGACAAGATTCGAAAACAAGGGGTCAAGAGTTTAGAGCAAAGGTTGATGATGATCCGAGAAAGCGGAATTCGGCTTGAAAATTCTACCCGTGTATTTGATGAGCTCTCATGTACACCGAGGAATGCTTAAAGTGTGTTGTATCACTTTTGAGAGATTGACCTACCACGGTGGAAGACTTTGGTTGCAGTGGTGCCAAAAGAAAAAGTTACTTGGGATTTCTTCCGGGAAGAATTTAGAAAGAAATACATAAGTCGCAATTTATTGATCAAAAGCGGAAGGAGTTCCTTGAATTGAAGCAAGGAAAATGTCATCGCAGAGTATGAACGCGAATTTGTAAGACTCAGCAAGTATGCCTGAGAATGTGTGTCCACCGAGGCCATTATGTGTAGAAGATTTGAAGATGGGCTGAATGAGGACATTAAAGTGTTTGTAGGATTTTGGAGTTGAAAGAATTTGTAGTATTGGTTGATCGAGCTCTTAAAGCCTAAGAATTGAACAAAGAAAGAAGAAAAGTGCTATTGAGGCTCGAGATGTCGAAAAAAGCAGATAAGTAAGCCATTTCAATCTCAACCAAAGAGGTCCAAAGAGACAAACCCTCGAATGACAGTTTCAATTGGGGATTTACACAGAGATCGTGGTAGAGCATATTCGGGTCTAAAGCTCAAGCTACTTGGTGGCAAGTGTGGGTAATGTGCGACCTAGAAAGCCCGAGTGTCGACAATGTGGCGAGCAACATTATGGTGAGTGTTGGGGACCGAGCGAGCTTGTTTCAAGTCTTGGTTCTCATGAGCATTTTATTAGAGACTGTGGGAGAAGGTTAAAGAAGAAAGATTTGAGTGTTAGATGAATACCACCGCTAGTAGAGGTAGACCACCGAGAAATCTTGGAGGTGGGACTAGTAGTAGAACTGTGATGAAAGATTTAACGGCAAGATCGAAGCTAGAGCACTGCTAGAGCTTATGCTATACGTGCTCGAGAAGATGCATCATCTCCGATGTCATTCTTGGTACATTTCTCTTTATGATACTATTGTTATTGCATTGATTGATCTGGGTCCACCCATTCCTATATTGGCATGAATTTAGTATCCAATAAAAAGTTGCTGTTGAATTTCTTGAGTTTACGATTAAAGTGTCGAACCCCTTAGGCCAATATGTGCTAGTTGACAAGGTTTGCAAGAATTGCCCATTAATGATTCAAGGTCACTTGTTTTCCGCCAACTTGATCTGTTACCATTTGGTGAGTTTGACGTTATCTTGGGAATGGACTGGTTAACATTGTATGATGCTAAGGTAGATTGTAAACAAAAGACACTAGAGTTAAAATGTGAAAATGGAGAAATTACGTGGGTTGAAACAGATTTAATCAAATAAATTGCCTATGGTGATTTCACACATGTCTGCACGTAAATACATGAGAAAAGGGTGTGAAGCTTATCGGCTTATGTAATGAATGTTGAGATGTCTCAACTGAAATTTGAATCGATACCTATAGTCTGTGAGTTTCGGATGTATTTCGGAGGAATTGCCCAGGTTGCCTCCAAGCGAGAGATAGATTTTGCCATTGATTTGTTGCCTGCATCGCACCGATCTCGATTGCTCCATATAGAATGGCTCATTGAATTAAAAGAATTGAAGGCTCGATTGCAGGAGTTAATAGACAAGGGATTTGTGAGACCGAGTTTCTCTCCCTGGGTGCTCTGTATTATTCAGAAGAAGAAGGATGGTTCAATGAGACTTTGCATTGATTACCGTCGACAATAAGGTGACTATAAAGAACAAGTACCCATTGCCGAGGATTGATGATTTATTCGATCGGTTAAAGGGGCCACAGTGTTTTCAAAGATTGATTTGAGGTCCGGTTACTATCACCGAGAGTTAAGGAGTCGATGTGCCAAAAACCGCCTTTAGGACAAGGTATGGACATTATGAGTTTCGGTGATGCCTTTTGGCTTAACAAATGCTCCGACCATATTTATGGACTTAATGAATCGGATTTTCCGGCCATATTTGGATAAGTTTGTAGTAGTGTTTATAGATGACATTTTAATTTATTCTCGAGATGAGTTTGAACATGCCGAACACTTGAGAACTATATTGCGAGATCTTGAGAGAAAAGAAACTGTTTGCCAAGTTTAGTAAAAGTGAGTTCGGCTTCGTGAAGTCGGATTTTGGGGCATATAGTCTCGGTGATGGTATTGGTGGATCCAAGCAAGATTTCTGCGATCGTTGATTGGAAACCGCCAAGAATGTACTGAGGTTAGAAGCTTTTAGGCTTGGCCGGGTATTATAGGCGTTTTGTTGAAGGATTTTCGATAATTGCCTCTCCTATGACTAAATTGTTGCGAAGAATGTTAAGTTTGAATGGGTGATAAATGTCAATGAGTTTTGAAAAGTTGAAAGCACGATTGGTGAAGCACCAATTTTAGTACTGACCGAGTCAGAAAGGAGTTAAGTAATTTATAGTGATGCATCATTGATGGGCCTTGGATGTGTGTTGATGCAAGAGGGCAAAGTAGTAGCTTATGCTTCGAGGCGATTAAAACCGCATGAGAAGAACTATCCTACACATGATTTGAACCGCCTCATTGTTGTTTTTGCCTTGAAGATTTGGCGACATTATTTATACGGTGAAAATGCCGAATTTTACCGATCACAAAAGTTTGAAGTACTTGATGAATCAAAATGACCTAAATTTGCGACAGCGAAGATGGCTTGAATTATTAAAGGATTATGATCTAGTGATTGATTATCATCCGGGAAAAGCAAATGTAATTCTTGGCGCCTTGAGCGAAAATTTCTTTTCACTTTGAGAGCCATGAACACGGGTTAGCATTGTCGATGACGGGTCAATTTTAGCGAGATGAGAGCTAAACCGTTATTTCTCCAGTTGATTTGTGATGCTCAAAAGAATGATAGTGAGTTGCGGATCAAGAGAACTCAATGCGAATCGAGTTATGACTCGATTTTCGAGTTGGACCAGATGACTGTTTGATGTTTCGAGACGAATATGTGTGCCGAAAAATGATAAATTGATTCGAGAAAATATTACATGAGGCGCACAATGGTCATTTATCGTTCACCCTGGTAGCACAAAAATGTATAATGATTTAAAGAAGTTGTATTGGTGGCGGTATGAAAAGGACATTTCGAATTTGTAACTAAGTGTTTGATCATCAACAAGTAAAAGTGAACATCAAGTACCTTGAGATTACTTCAACCGGTAATGGTGCACGAGTGGAAATGGGACAAGATTACCATGGATTTTGTAACCGGTTTGCCTTTAACTCCTAAAAAGAAGGATCTTTGTTTGGGTAGTGGTTGATAGATTAACAAAGTCAGCCCACTTTATACCAAGATGCGTCTGATTACTCACTTGATAAATTAGCGAATTATATATTCTGAAATTGTGAAGTTGCACGAGTACCTATGTCTATAATATCGATAGAGATCCAAGATTTACCTCGAGATTTTGGAAAAAGTTACAAGAAGCTTTGGGTACAAAATTGAACTTTAGTACCGCATTTCATCCACAAACAGATGGTCAAACGGAAAGAGTAATCCGGTACTCGAAGATATGCTTAGATCTTTGTGTTTTAGAATTTGGAGGTAGTTGGGAGAAATATCTATCTTTGATTGAGTTTGCCTACAATAACAGCTTATCAATCAAGTATACAAATGGCACCGCTGAAGCCTTATATGGTCGTAAGTGTCGGACTCCTTTATATTGGACCGAGCTTAGTGAGAAGCAGATTCACGGAGTTGATCTAGTTAAAGAAACCGAAGAGAAAATAAAAGTAATTCGGGATTGCTTGAAAGTCGCTTCAGATCGACAAAAGTCATATGCGATTTAAAAGAAAAGAGATTGAATTTCAAGTGGGTGATAAAGTGTTCTTGAAGGTGTCACCATGGAAAAGATTCGAGATTTAGTCGAAAAGGCAAGTTGAGTCGCGTTTTATTGGGCGTCTGAGATTCTTGAGAGAATTGGACCGATGGCATATCGGTTGGCCTTACCGGCAGAGTTAGAAAAGATTCATAACGTGTTTCATGTATCAATGTTGCGACGTTATCGTTCGATCCTTCACATGTGATTTCCCAACGAAATTGAGATTCGATCGGATATGACCTATGAGGAGGAACCAATAAAGATTTTGGCTCGAGAAGTTAAACAGTTAAGAAACAAAAGTATAGCCTTAGTGAAAGTATTGTGGCACGGACATGGGATAGAAGAGGCTACGTGGGAACCCGAGGAAGCTATGAGGAAACAAGACCCAAACCTCTTACTGGTAAGATTTTCGGGATGAAAATCTCTAAAGGGGGAGAATTGTGACAACCCGAATTAGGGCCTAATCGGAATAGTGGTTTCGTGACCACAAATCCGAGATAGAAATAATTGTTTTATAAATATTTTGGGGTTTATGATATGATTGCATGATTGTGTGAAAATTTCGTGATGAAATTCTATGCCTAAAGTGTTTAAATTGAAAGTAGGGACTAAATCGAATAAGTTGCAAAATTTGCGTACTAGAAATTTTTAGTATGAAATTGTTTTGAAATATTTATTAGGAGGTCTTAAATAGCAATTCTACCAATTTTAAGTTCATGGACAAATTTAGGACATGGAAGGAATTTTGGAAAGTTTAGTAGTAAGGGTATTTTAGTCATTTTGATATTAAATGAAATAAAATGGGAAAAATAACACAAAATAGTCATCTTCCCCATTTAGTTGCTGCGAAACTTCACTCTCTCCATAGCTAGGATTCTTCAACTTTCAAGCTCCATAGTAAGTGATTCTAAGCCCCGTTTTTAATGTTCTTTACGTTTTTGGAATCCCGGAAGCTCGATTAAGCTTATGCTAGTAATAATTTAACCTAGGGTTCATATTTGGAAAAATACCCATAGGTGAAATTTGTGTATTTTGATGTTTTATGATAGAATATGAGGTTTTAAATTGTGTTAAATAATTTGTGCTACTCGGTTTTAAGTGAAAACAGTAAAAGCAAGCATAATCGGTAAAAATACCTAATGTTCATAACTATATGATAGAGTGGGAATTTGATGTTGTTGTAGAAGAGAAAAATGTTCAGCATATCATAAAACATAAGAATAAGGGCTGAAATTAAATTCCCGAGCCTAGGGGCAAAATTGTAATTTTGTAAAAGTTAGGGGGCCAAAATGTAATTTTTCTACAATGTGATTTTGGATTGAAATAAATAGTATGAGTATTAAATGAGCTAAATGTGTTATTATAGATCAAGAAAGGCGCGGAACTGACCTCGAACGGGGGAAAGAAAAAGTTTTGGACTAAATTGCAAAATTTCCATATTTTGCACCAAGGTAAGTTTGTATGTAAATATTACAATAATTTCATGTACATTCTTATATTTCAGCCTATTATATAAATATACTAGCTGATGTTAAAATATAAATCGACTATTGGAAGAATGGAAATAAATATAGAGAGAGAGATCCGGTTGAACATTGGAGAGATCGAATGAAATAGAGGGCGTAGCTAGGTCACATGTATGATGCTGAGTGCACATCATGTGTACAAGAAAGCTACGAGACACCTGTAGTAGCTAGGTCACATGTGTGATACGAGATGTATCCCATGTAGACAAGAGAGCTACGTGAAAGATAAATGTAGCTAGGTCGCATGCGTGATTCCAAGTGAAGGACACCATGTAGACAAGAGAGCTACGTGAAAGATAAATGTAGCTAGGTCGCATGCGTGATTCCAAGTAAAGGACACCATGTAGACAAGAGAGCTACGAGACAAATCGGCTAGGTCGCATGAGTGGTACTAAGTGTTCACCATGTGTACAAGAGAGCCGAACTAAATGAAGTATGATGGTGGGGCTGTGTGCTGAAACCATTAAATATCGAGGATTGATCCGAATTGTTCAACGGGATGGTTTTGTGGTGATATTGTGGTTTGGACCTACACTTATGGTGAAGGATATGTGGTGAAAATGATTTGTGGTATATACATATATAAGATAAAATGAGGTTAGCATAAAGAATGTGTGAAAGAGTGAAATTAGTATTAAAACTGTTTTTAGATGGCAGCAGTGACGTGATTTTGAAAAATCACCAAAAATAGGAGGAATATAATTAGAGGTTGAATGAGATGTGAAATTAAAGCTTAATGAGTCTACTTTCATATAAAAGAAGCAGGGCAAGCAAAGGAATTCTATATTTTGAGATATTTACAATTGTAACTGACGTGCTCAGGATGAATACGTGATCCCTGTTTCCACTTTGAAAAATCATTAAAAATTGTACAAAGCAAACTAAGAAATATAGTTTACATGCCTAAATTCCTTATTGAGACTAGTTTTAAATACAACAGACTTCAGGGTTGTTTGAGTTATGTACTGAGAGAAATTCAATTCGTAGTGGACAGAGGTCAGGCCAGTCGAGCTGTGTAACAGGGGAAACTTTAACTAATAAACTGTACTAATCTGCTGAACCAAAATTATAAAAAAATTTAGCAAGAAGCTTTATGGGTCTAGATTCAGGAAATTTTACGGATATGAATTTCGAGTTTTGTAACTCGAGTTATGATTTATTTAGTGAATATGACACAGCAGAGACAGCTTAATCGAAGTGGAATAAGTAGTGAAGTTAAAGTAGACATACTTGAATTGTTGTGTAAACATGTTAGATTCTTAAATTAGTATTTACATACTACTTACTAAGCTATAAGCTTACTTCGTTTTCTCTCTTTTGTCTTATAGTGTTCTCCAGCTTGCTCAGGAGTCAAGGATCGTGAAGATCTACCCGCACTATCATACTTTGGGGTATTTGAACTAAATGTTTTGAATTATGGCATGTATAGTAGGCAAAAATTATTTTGTTATGTGTCATATTTGTCTAGGTTTAAAATATTAGTTACTGATTACTCGACCGTTACTTTGTACAAGCCATAAAAGTTGGCTAATATTGTTCAAGATATATGTTATACGATGCATTATCAAATGGGATGACATATTTCTATCTTGGTATATGTTATGTTCTGGTAATACCTTGTATCCTGTTCCGGCGACGGTAACGGGTAAGGGGTGTTACAAACACGAAGTTAAGGAAGCAACGTGGGAGCCAAATGATGCACTGAGAGAACGTTATCCGAACCTATTCACCGATAAGATTTTTGGGGACGAAAATCCCTAAGGGGGGAGAGTTGTAACTGCCCGATTTAGACTCTAATCGGAATGATGGTTTCAGGACCATGAATTTGAGTCAGAAAAATAGTTTAAAATTATTTTCTTTATTTATTATGTGTGGATTAGCATGTGTGAAATTTTCGTGATTTAATTTTTTCGTTTAGGTGTTCGATTAAATAAAGGACTTAATCACGTAAAATGAAAACTTGATAGCTTAATGTGTGAGGACCGAATTGTTAATGTCTTTTTAATATGAAGATTTTATGTTGTAATTAGGCCATTCTTAAGTTGGGTGGATGGCTAATGAAATATTAAACATGATAGTATAATTTTATAATAGAGATTAAAATAGTAAATTGAAAAACATGTTATAATATATCATATTATAACATAATTACATTATTTTGTTCATTATCTTCTTCATTGCAGAAACCAAACAAAAGAAAAGCAAACAATAAGAGCTAGGGTTTGGCCATCTTTAAAGCTCAATCAAGATCAAGAACCAAAGAAATCGGATTTGGATTGGGGGAAAACGAAAGTTAGCGACTAGCTGCCCTATTCCGTTTTGCATCGTCTGAGGTAAGTTTATAAGCAAATAGAAGTATTTAATCTTAATTAAATGCTAAATATACGTGCTGAAATGAGATTTATGAAATTATACATGTTATGGCCAAATATGAATTAGCTTGGTTACTATAATTCACAATTCATTCCGACCGAGTTACGACATCTGAAAGCCTCGTATGAACCTTAGGAATAGTTAGGATACATATGTCATGACATAGGATTCTGATATATGTGTGCGAGTAAGACCCTATCTGGGATAGTGGCATCGATATGTGATTACATGTAAGACCACGTCTGGGACGTTGGCATTGTACGATATGTGTGATTATCTGAATGTTCTATCCAATTCCAAATGGTTCATCAGGCAAAGGTAAATCGAGTTCAAATGTGTAAAATAATCTATATGCTAGGTATGAATTAACTTGTTATCTATTTGAGGTAAGGTAAGCAAGTACCTTGGTTATTTGTTGAAAGTCTCGTAAGATGTAAATAAACAAAATATGTGTATGTGATTTCTGTATTTGCCCTTGAGAATAAGTAACTTGTATGTTATGAATAATCCTTAAATATGTGAATATGTGATGTGGTTTGTTCGTTTATATAACTAATAGGTGTATTGAAATTATAATGTGATATATGAGCTTATGAAATTGTGAGTATGTGAACTAGGTTTGTAATGTTGTTTGGCTTGGGTAGTTGAATGATAATATGTAAATTTGACTATATAAGCAACAGGCCAAGGTGACATACATTAATGAATGCATATTTATATAATATAAACTTATTATGTTTGGATCCAAATGTATTAGGATAATATAATTTGGTTTAGTTAATTATGTTGTTAATAACATTGGGACGTACATTTGCTTATAACTTACTAAGTTATAAAAAGCTTACTATCTATATATGTGTGTTTCTATTTTATAGATTTTTAGATTCGAGTTACGAGCTCGGGGATCGTCAGCAAAGTCATTCACACTATCAGCCGCATTCGGTATTTTATAAGTTCCATTTTGGAACTTTGGCATGTATAGGCTGGATCATGTTTTGAAAATGCCGAATGTCGGTTATGTAGATAAGCTGCATGCGAAAATGGCTAAACTTTTACTTTTAAATTTGGTTATAATAGGTTCGGTTTATGTTCACTTTGGTTTTATAGTTACATGCCATGTATGTATAATGTTTGTGTTAGGTACCACGTGTTTTGAAAATGGTTTGCTTGTCATGCCTAAATTCGGTTTTATATGCTCCTGGTTAAATGTTCATTGATCTTGGTTGTTGATAAATATTGTATATGCTTTATGGATAAAATTTTGGTAGAATATTTGGTATACATTTTATGTTAAATGTGATCTTTATTTTAGGTAAGTTGCATATATTATATATATACATCCTTAATAGGTTCGACTATGGTATAATATTGAAAACATATATAATTTTATGAGGTAGATTCATTGTCTACTAATGGACTATATTAATGTTATGTTTGATGCTTGATTTAGTTATTTTGTAATTAGACATAGTGGAACTTAGATTTGCATAAGAAGATTAGTCTAATTTTTTTAAAGGTTATATTTGTATTAGTATGTGGTTATAATATGTTAGTTGAATTCTTACATGTCTTTATAGGTATATATATGTGCTTATATTTTGGTTAATGTGTATATGTGCATAGTTGTATAGATTGGTTAGTTATTCGTAAATTTATGAAGGTGTATAAATGAATTGTGTGGGTCGATTAGGTAAAGAATGAAATGGGTTATTTCACATATAACCTAATTTTTGCTTTTTAAGTTATATTTATATGCAAAACAAATGAATTCCATATGAGTCTATATGTTAATGATGCATAAGTGCTTATAAAAGTAATTATTGAATTTGAACATTTGATGTTTAAATTTGTTTATGCACATGACTTATATAAAATAGGTTTGTCATTCAATTAATGAAATTATTGATTTGGTATATGTTCAATATGAATAAAATTTGTTTTGTTATATGTTGGATCATATTTTAACTTTGCTATGTGGTAAATGATATGATTTAAGATTTAACAATAGATTAAATTATGAGCATTGATATAATTGTTTATTATTTAATGATAAAATTATGATTTATATTTTATTTAACATTTGTACATATATATGAATATTACTTGTGTGGAAGTACAGTGTTGTGTTTTAGTCAAGTAATGCCTCTGGACCCTAATTCGGTGACGGATACGGGTTAGTGGTGTTACACTAAAAGCTTGTGATGACCATTGTGAAAGTGAATATGAGGGTAAGTTATTCATGCCATGTGACAGGAAATATGTGGATACGTTTTCAATCCATATGATAGAGATTATATTGTGCTACTAATGTGAATATGCAGGAATATGTGCAAAATTGGTAAGTAAATAATGTGATAATAATGTGGATATTTTGGCCTTGTGACTATATGAGACCTTTGGATATAGTTGGCATGCCATAGGATTGTGAGTACATGTAACGCCCCGAATTTCGGCCTAGAAGTATTGGGCCCTGAGTATGGGTCCGTAAGGAGATTGTACATAAGTATTTAATTATGCAAGGAAATGACACAATTAAATGTTTGCTTTGGTGGTTAATAACCCTAATAAGTGTTGGAGAAATCTTGGGTTCAAACCTGAGCTTTAGCAAAAATTTTGGTCTTAAGTGATTAAAACCCTGGACGTTTGGATAAAGGCCTTTTGAATTATTGTGTTAAATAAGTGACACAAGGAAGCATGTGGTCTAGTGGTTGGGGCGTCATTAAGGTTGTAAGGGAGCTTGGGTTCAAGTTTTGGCTCTTGCAATTTATTTTGGTATTTCTATTAAAGGAACCTGGATTTTGGCCTATAGACCTTATAATTAATTGAGGATAAAATGTGTCACAAAAAGTCTTGTGGCTTGGTGACAAGTGGTGTGACTTGTTAACTGAGAGGACTTGGGTTCGAATCCTATTGCAAGCAAAAAGGATATTGATTTTGCTACCATGAAGCGGTAGGAGTTTAAGGTGGTTTCGAACTCTGTTGGGTGAGAGTTTGAATGGGTCTTGGAGGTTGTTATGGAGGATATGAATAAGGGATAAGGGGAGAGATTTGTGGAGATTTTCAGGGGATTGGAAATTTGGGGAGTTGTGGCTGGTTGGGAGACTTGTATGTGCATTCGGCTAAGGGGGTCTTTGGGTATGCATTTTCGGAAATTAGTGAGTGAAAGGGTGCCGAATTTCCCTCTGTCTATTTGGGTTTTTAATCTTTCGGCATTTCTGGCTTCTTTTATCCCTAGTGTCAGTTTAACAGGTAACCTTTTGTGCTCTTTCGGGATTTGATTAATGTAAGTTCTTAGTGCCGAAATCCCCATACTCAACTTCCTTTTCCTTGTCGGATCATTTGTCTACTCCTAACATTTCTTTATTTTCCAAGACTAGGCCGAATGTCTGTTGCCTGTTCCTTTCTTTTCTAGCCGAACTCAATCTCTTATTTTTCCCTTTTACTATTTCTCTTTCTCTTTTCTTAAGATATAGCCGCTTGCTCCCTTTTCTATTTCTTTTCTTCTCTCATTTCTTCTTTCTAGATCCATTACTTATGATTTTTGTCCCCTCCTTAATTTTTGACTGATCGTTCTGTACTCTACTATTAGTGTTGAGATTTCGATTTTGCAAGAATTTCTGACAATCGGTGGGTACGTTTATGTTTCTCTATTGTTCTGATATATTCTTTTCAATCTGTTCTTTCTATCTTTTTCTGAAAGCTAAATTTTATTCTCCCTATATTCTCTGATTGCGTTATTCACTCCATCTCCGCAATGTGATTGGGGTTTTAGGTATTTCAGTGGGGTAAAAGGGTGCAACCATTCGAAAGCAATCAACTCTTTCTCTCATTATTCAATTAAAATAATCAGCAAAAGCGTGTGATCATTTCTAGTCAGCAATTTTGAAGGATTAAGTCTGTAACACCCCGTACCCGAGTCGGTTACCGGAGTCGAACACAAGGTGTACACAGACTTAACTTAATTATTTTCACAGTCCATTTAAAAATTTCCAGACAAGCTGGTTACTGCATCACTGTCGCCTTAAAAATCATATCGTGAGTTTCAAAACTCAAAAATCAGTTTCGTAATTTTTCCCTAAAAATAGACTCATATTTCCATCTACATATTTTTTTCTAGAATTTTTGGTTAGGCCAATTAGTACAGTTTATTAGTTAAAGTCTCCCCTGTTACAGGGATTGACTACACTGACCTTCGCGCATTACAACTTGGATATCTCCCTGTACAGGGCTTCAATACTGATGCCGTTTGTTTCTATAGAAACTAGACTCAATGATGAATCTATAAATATATGGAATGACTCCTAATTATCTCTGTTTAATTTATAGTGAATTTTCAAAGTCAGAACAGGGGATCCAGAAACCGTTCTGGCCCTGTTTCACGAGAACTTTAATATCTCTTAACATATAACTCATATGACTATTTCGTTTCTTCCATATGAAAGTAGATTTATCAAGGTTAATTTACATAATTTATTCACCATTTAATTCCATTCATACAAATTTTAGTAATTTTTCAAATCCACACCACTGCTGCTGTCAGCATCTGTTTTCAAGGTAAACTTTACCTATTTCGTGGTTTCCATGGACCAACTAGAGTTTTGTCATACATAGGTCCACATATAATCATATTTAGCCATTCCAATGGCTGATCATTTGCCCAACACTTCCATTCCAGTCCATAGTCACATCATGAAACCATACATATATACATAAACACAAATGGTCTAATGCCATACTCCACTTCTACGAGCCATTTTCGCATGGCTATACACACATACATCACAAAACGTACTTGAAAAACAACAAAGGGTAGTCCTATACATGCCATATTCAGAGTTCAACTAAAAGAGTACCAAAAGGGCTTTGATAGTGTGGATGACTTCGACTTCGATGATCCCGAATCCGATAGCTAACGAACAAAATCTAGAAAACAAAGAGCCAAAGCAAACGGGGTAAGCATTTTAATGCTTAGTAAGTTTCAAGTAATGAAATCAGTTTTGACTAAAGTATTACATTCACATAGCTAAATGAATCACTTTATTAATACACATTCTCATAATTATACTTACTTCACACTTCATCAACATATACACACACAAGGTATCAACCTATTTAAGAGCCGAAAGTTCGTTAGTCGATTGAACGAATACTATTCCAAACGAATCGACTTTTCCGATGCACATGCAAACATACCTTATTGTTTGGGTTTTTCGAGCGTATTAATTGAATTTATTACAGCACAAAACGCCCACCTTCAAACCAAGTTTCTTGAATTTAGCGGATACAACCACAAGCACAAGCGCCTTGGTCTTAGCGGATAAAACAACTTCGCACAAATGCCTTGGTCTTAGCCGGATATAACAAGCGGCACAAATGCCTTGGTCTTAGCCGGATATAATCACTAGCATAAATGCCTTGGGCTTAGCCGGGTATCATTCAAATGCTCATGCACACATATATCAATAATCACGACACATCCATATTTCATTTTCATTACTAAGGCTCAAACACAAAACATTTATCAACCTTTCCAATTTCGGCTCAATAGCCACACACAAAGAGCATGATTTCAATTGACTTTACAACGTAGTCCCTACGCACATTCGGCTATCCACCATAATATGACAAATCATTTCAATATAATTCAAGTAGGGTCATTACTCGAAGACTTACCTCGGATGTGGTCAAGCGATTTCGACGGCTATTCGATCACTTTTTCCTTCCCCTTAGCCAACTGTGGTCCTCTAAGCTCTTGAGCTAATTCACACAAATTTAACTTATTAAAATCTCATTATGCTAGCTTGTAACACCCCTAACTCGTGACCGACGCCGGTGTCGGACACGAGGGGTTAACGAGACAAATCCTCTTAAAGTACCGACCAATTTGGCATTTCTGGACAGGCTGGAAAACTGCGTTACCGTCGCCTTAAAAATCATATCTCGAGTTCCAAAACTCGGAAACTGCTTTCGTAAATTTTCCCTGAATTTAGACTCATATACCCATCCATGGATTTATTTTTAGAATTTTGGTTGGGCCAATTGGTACAGTTTATTAGTTAAAGTCACCCATGTTACAGGGATCGACTGCTCTGACCTCCGCGTTACAACTTGAATATCTTTCTGTACAGGGCTTTAATACTGGTGCCGTTTGTTTCTAATGAAACTAGACTCAAAATGGAATCTGTAAATATAATGCATGACTCCTAATTCTTTCTGGATAATTTATGGTAAATTTTCAAAGTCACGACAGGGGACCCAGAAATCGTTCTGGCCCTGTCTCACGAGAACTTTAATATCTCCCAGTATACTGCTCATATGGTCGTTTCGTTTCGTCCATATAAAATAGATTCATCAAGGATCAGTTCCATAATTTACTCACTATTTAATTCTACTTATACTATTTTTAGTGATTTTTCAATCTCATCTCACTGCTGCTGTCCGCAACAGTTACTGCAGTAGACTATGCCAATTTCATGAATTTTTCCTTGGCCTTAATCATCCATCATACATGACACAAATTATGGCCACCTTAACAAAATTTGAGTTTCTAAGACTCGTGGCTATAGGTTCTAGCATCCCACTCGGCGACCACATAGGCCATTTTCACATGGCTTAAAGTTTACAACCCACAATTCGACAAAATATAATAGCCTATACATGCCAAATGTTCTTCAACAACAAAAAAACAATACCACAAGATTTCAGCGGTGTGATGACTTCAACGACGGTTCCGAGCACGCAACAATACGAGTCTAAGAGACCTAAAATGGGTGACAAGAAAACACCGAGTGAGTTTACAACTCAGTAAGTCATAAGCATTCGTCAATCCATCGATAAAGTTACTACTACATGTACAACAAATGAGGCTAGGTACTCGTCCATATCGAATCTATACCATAATACCTCGGACCTTTTGGTCCAATCTCGTACCAATTCATACATCCACATTTCATATTCTACACAACAAGATAATCGAAGCATTTTACACATTAACTCATTTTCCAGCACAACCATACAATTTCAATCATCACATAGATTTAAGGCTTACCAAATTCAACCCCAAGCATGAGCGTATTACCTATTCGTCATGAGCTCAAGGTACTTACCGATCCGCTGTCCATACTCACTCGATGGAGACACACCCTCCATATAATTGTTCGATTGGAGATATTTATATATATATAGAGTACGCACACACGTGCTTAATACTCGATTTCGCACACTTAGTGCCATGCGATTTAGGCCCCACACACAGTGCCATGCCCTTCGAGCTCGCACACTTAGTGCCATATATTTCCAGCATGCACACTTAGTGCCATATATTTCCAGCACGCACACTTAGTGCCAATCTAATCACCGTACACACGTATTGCCCGACACTTAGTGCCGAAAGCAAACTTTCTACACATTTCACTATTTCTTTTACATTCAACAATTGTCATCACTCCATACACATACATTTTCATTTATATATATATATCATCCCATTAAACACAATTGCATAAATTTTACAATCATTTAAGCAATATCAAATACGTGCTTAATGACTTACCTCGTGTTGGGTAAAATAGTTCCAAGTCGGCTACTCGATGACCTTCGTCTTTCCCTTGCTTGATTCTCCTTCTTTAACTCCTTGAGCTTAATCAATAAATCACTAGTTTAACCATCTTGCTAAACATTCATAATTCAACTACACATGCATATGTATGCTTGTATATTCGGCAACCATTCTTACTAATCGTCCATTTGGTCGATTATACACCTAACCGAATATGCACCAAAACTTGATTCAACATTACCTACATACTCACTTTAATGGCGAATATATATATATATGTACAATGTCAACTAACATCTTTTAATCACCTAATTTCATCTCATGAACATTTAATCAAATTTTCCCAATCTAGCATATTTTCACATCCATTTGTAACATCATGTACAAACACATATACACATATATCAAAACACAAATTTTTACCTATCATGCAACAAGCATAAATCGCACTTATGAGCATGCCATGGCGAATACATCCCACACCATCCCCTTTCAATTTTTGGTCATGGTTAAACAAAGAAAACTCCATGTCTTACTCAAGAATGCTAAAAGAAATTTCAAGAGTAGTCAATCCATCATTACATGTATCATCAACAAGCTTCACATTTAGCATGCAATGGCTTTAACACAATATCAACCTTGGCCAAATACCATTTCCATGGCATAACAAGGATTTGAACCATGGGCTAACATGAACATCAAGTTAGCAACTAAAACATGCATGAATCTCATGACACAACCTCAAACATACCTTAATCTTGACACAAGTATGACCAAATCTCCTTCTAGTTCTCTTCTAAACCAAGCATGAAGCAAAAATCCTTCCTTTTCCCTTAGTATTTTCAGCCAAGATTTTGAGAATGGATGAACAATTTTTTCCTTTCTTTTCCTCTACTCACGGCAACAAAGGGGGCATCCATGCTCATTTTTTTTTCATTTCTTTATTTTTCTACATAATCCACTAACTAAACATGTTGGAAACATGTTCCCTTGCCCATATTCTTGTCATGGCTGGCCACTCACCTTAGGAAGTGGGTTATTTGACATGCAAGGACAACTATTTTCCCACATGTATTAATAGGCCACCTTACAATTGCCTAGCACATTTCTAAATTTTCTCACATAAGTCCTATTTGATAAAAATTCACTTACTATTAACAAAATCCAAACACGAAATTTTCACACATGCATATATACATATAATGAGCATCAATTATGATGGTTAATTATTATTATGACTCGGTTTGGTGGTCCCGAAACCACTTTCCGACTAGGGTCGATTTAGGGATGTCACAACTCTCCCCACTTAGAAATTTTCGTCCCGAAAATCTTACCGTAAATAGGCTCGGGTATCGCTCTTTCATAGAGTCCTCAAGTTCCCAAGTGGCTTCTTCCATTCCGTGTTTATGCCACAACACCTTCACTAACGGGATTTTCCTATTGCGCAACTCTTTTACTTCACGCCTCATAATGCGAACCGGTTCCTCTTCATAGCTCAAATTAGGCTGAATCTCAATCTCAGATGGAGCAATTACGTGCGATGGATCAGACCTATATCGTCAAGCATCGAGACATGAAAACGTTGTGAATCCTTTCGAGCTCAAGGGCAAAATTAATCGATATCGATCGCCCAACTCGTTCGGATACTTCATATGGCCCGATAAACCTCGGACTCAATTTGCCCTTACGACCAAATCTAAGCACCTTCTTCCAAGGTGAAACTTTGAGAAAGACCTTGTCTCCAACACGATATTCAATATCTTTTCTTTTCAAATCCGCATACGACTTTTGGCGATCCGGCGACTTTCAAACTTTCACGAATTACTCGAACTTTTGCTCGGCATCCTTAACCAAATCAACCTCAAGAATTTACCTTCACTAAGTTCGGTCCAGAATAATGGGGTACGGCATTTACGATCGTATAAAGCCTCGTAAGGCGCCATCTTAATACTTGATTGAAAGCTATTGTTGTAGGCGAATTCAATCAAAGGTAAATACCGTTCCCATGAACCACTAAACTCAAGGATGCAACATCTCAACATATCCTCGAGTATTTGAATTATCCGTTCGGATTGACCATCGGTTTGGGGATGAAAAGCGGTGCTAAAATGCAGCTTGGTACCCAAAGCATCTTGCAATTTCTTCCAAAATCGCGACGTAAATCTTGGGTCTCTATCCGACACGATAGAAATAGGCACCCGTGTAATCTCACAATCGAGAAGCGTACAATTCCGCTAATTTGTCCATTGAAAAATCCGTGCGTCACGGGATAAAGTGAGCCGACTTAGTTAGTCTATCGACAACGACCCAAATCGCATCCTTCTTACTCACTGACAATGGCAGTCCGGATACAAAGTCCATTGTGACTCGATCCCATTTCCATTCGGGTATCATGATCGGCTGAAGTAATCCCGATGGCACTTGATGTTCGCTTTCACTTGTTGACATATCGACACCTTGAAACAAATTCGAAATGTCTCGTTTCATACGGGCCACCAAAATTGGCGTTTGGTCATTGTACATTTTAGTACTACCGGGTGGATTGACATTCGACTACAATGGGCTTCATTTAGAATTATCGAAATAAGTTCAATTCTTTGGAACACACAGACGACTTCTAAACCTTAAACAATCGTCATCATCAATTTGAAACTCGAATCCTTGCTCGAAACACACTCACCCGTTTTGCAAGCAACTCCTCATCAACTTTCGAGCTTCCGAATTTGATGAGCCAACAATGGTTTGGCCTTCAATTGGCTACTAACACATTGTCGGGTAGAATAGACAAGTGTACATTCATCGTCGTAAAAGCAAGCGGTGATTTCGACTTAAGGCATCCGCAACCACATTGGCCTTTCGGGTGATAATCAATAACGAGTTCATAATCTTTTAACAACTCGAGCCATCGTCTTTGTCGCAGATTTAAGTCTCTTTGAGTCATCAAATATTTGAGACTTTTGTGATCCGAATACACATGGCACTTCTCACCAAATAAGTAATGTCGCCATATCTTTAAAGCGAATACGATGGCGACCAATTCGAGATCATGGGTCGGATAATTTTTCTCATGTGGCTTTAATTGTCTCGACGTATAGGCCACAACTCGCCCTTCTTGCATCAATACGCAACCCAACCCAAGTAGGGATGCGTCACTATAAATGACAAACTCTTTGCCCGATTCGGGTTGCACTAGAATTGGGGCTTGATCAAATAAGCTTTAGATTGATCGAAACTTTTCGACATTTCTCCGTCCATTCAAACTTAACATCCTTTTGGAGTAGCTTTGTCATTGGCGTGGCTATCGTCGAGAAACCTTTTACAAATCGTCGGTAATAACCGCAAGCCCCAAAAAGCTCTAACGGTAACATTCCTTGGTGGTTTCCAATCGACTATGGCGGAATTTTGTTGGGTCCACCCGACACCGTCACGGACACCACGTGCCCCAAAAGCTAACCTCTTTCAACCAAAATTCACATTCTTGAACTTTGCGATAATCGCTTATCTCGTAAGATTTGCAACACTAGCCTCGGTGTTCAACATGCTCGGTTTCATCTCTCGAATAGACCAAAATGTCATCGATAAATACAACTACGAACCGATCCAAGTATGGCCTGAAAATTCTATTCATTAAATCCATAAACACCGTAGGGCATTAGTGAGCCCAAACGGCATCACCAAGAATTCGTAGTGACCATACCTCGTTCTAAAAGCGGTTTTGGGTATGTCCGATTCTCGGACCCTCAACCGATAGTACCCGACCTCAAATCTATCTTTGAAAACACCGAGGCTCCCTTTAATTGATCAAACAAATCGTCAATTCGTGGCAATGGATATTTATTCTTTATCGTCACTTTATTGAGTTGACGATAGTCGATGCACAACCTCATGGTTCCGTCCTTCTTCTTCACAAACAATACAGTGCGCCCCATGGAGAAAAAACTCGGTCGAGCGAAACCTCTATCCGTCAATTCTTGCGTTGAACCTTCAATTCCTTTAATTCCGTTAATGCCATACGACACGGGGCTATTGAAATCGGCGTAGTACCCGGTACAACCGATGCGAATTCCACTTCTCGAACCGGTGGCAATCCGGTAACTCCTCGGGAAAAACATCCGAATACTCACAAACCACGGTACCGATTCGAGTTTCCTTTCCGTCTCTTTACTTCCAAACACATACGCAAGGTATGTTTCACACCCCTTTTCACATACCTCCGAGCGGTCATAGAAGATATTATCGCTGGCGCTCCTTTTAAATCGAGAGACTCGACTCGGACTACCTCATTATTTGCACTCCTCAAATCAATGGTTTTCCTTTGCGTCCACCTTTGCATCATGTACTGGTCACCAATCCATACCAAGAATAACATCGAATTCATTAAATGGTAAAAGCATCGGATCGGTAGGAAACAGATTCTCGAATTATTAGGGGCATCTCTTGCACACTTTATCAACGAATACGTATTGACCCAAAGGGTTTGACACTCGAATTACGAACTCATGAGACTCAACAGTAGAGTCTTCTTGGATGCTAAAGTTTCACATACATATGAATGAGTAGAGTAGGGGTCAATCAATGCAATCACACTAGTATCAAAGAGAGTAAAAGTACCGGTGATAACGTCGGGGAGGATGCCTCCTCTCGTGCGCGGATGGCATATGCTCTAGCAGAGCTCGGGTCTCGGATCGAACAGTAGTGTCGGTGGCTCCCCTCGATTACCACCCCTACCTCCCGAAACCCTCGGGGTCTACCTCTAGTTGTCGCCCCACTAGATCTCGCACCTTGCATCTTATTCTTCTCATCTAGCTCCGTGCAATCCCTAATGAAGTGGTCCTTGAACCGCATCCATAACAGCCCTATTAATGACTTACCCCAACATTCACCTAGGTGTCGTCTTCCACATTGGGGCATTCAGTCTCTCTTGACGATTATTGCCCACACTAGCTACTGAAGTAGCTCGGAGTCCGTCAATGGTCGGGCTCTAATGGAAATTCCGCATCGTCCTCGACTTCATGGTGTCCTCCACGAACCTCTTTACAGCCGAGAACGGAGCTTTACTCATCGATCTTTTACGGTAATCTCTTGCTTCAAATTCAGCCTTCTTCTTCTCCTTCCCAAGTTCTTCCGCCTTGCAGTGCTCGTTCGACTAGTGTCACGAACTCCTTTATCTCCAAAATTCCCACTAGTAACTTTAACTCTTCATTCAATCCTTCTTCAAATCTTTTGCACATCGCAACCTCATCAGCCACACACTCCGAGCATACCGACTAAGTCTTACGAACTCATGTTCGTATTCAGATCTGATCATCCGGCCTTGCTTGAGTTCTAAGAATTCCTTACGCTTCGATCGATGAACCGTTGACTAATGTATTTCTTTGAAATTGGATTGGAAGAAATCCCAAGTAACTCGTTCATTTGGGACTATGGAAATTAAAGTCCTCCACCAATAGTAAGTCGAGTCTCATAACAAGGATATAGCACACTTAAGACATTCGTCGGGTGTGCATGATTCATCTAACACTCTAATGGTGTTATCGAGCGAACTCGGCCTTTTCGGCATCATCGGTAACTATGGCCTTGAACTCCTCCCCACGCTTCCTAATCAAGTCCACGGTGGTTTACTCAGCCTCACAGATCGATGAATCGGAGGCATTGCGGGCTCTTGGGGTGGAGTATTTAAATTCGGGAATGGTTGGACAGCCGGGTTGGTTCGGGCATATTATGCGACCCACTCATTCATCATAGTGAAGAAGGCTTGTTTCGCCCTTCATTTTGATTATTCGCGGATGACCGAGGCTCAACAGGCGGTGTCCCTTGCGCAGAGCAGCCGCTACACTTTCAACGTCATCCGCCAAGGGTCTCTCTACCCGGGTTCCATCGCTAATCAAAACAAAAATTTCAACCGTCGAAGTCATCACATTATTAAGCACTATCAATTTGGCATGTATAGCTAGACTCACACGCGCTATGGTGGTCCTAGAACCGACTAAACCATAGCTCTGATACCAATAAAATTGTAACACCCTAACTCGTGACCGACGCCGATTGTCGGACACGAGGGTTAACGAGACAAATCCTCTTAAAGTACCGACCAATTTGGCATTTCTGGACAGGCTGGAAAACTGCGTTACCGTCGCCTTAAAATCATATCTCGAGTTCCAAAACTCGGAAACTGCTTTCGTAAATTTTCCTGAATTTAGACTCATATACCCATCCATGGATTTATTTTTAGAATTTTTGGTTGGGCCAATTGGTACAGTTTATTAGTTAAAGTCACCCATGTTACAGGGATCGACTGCTCTGACCTCCGCGCGTTACAACTTGAATATCTTTCTGTACAGGGCTTTAATACTGGTGCCGTTTGTTTCTAATGAAACTAGACTCAAAATGGAATCTGTAAATATAATGCATGACTCCTAATTCTTTCTGGATAATTTATGGTAAATTTTCAAAGTCACGACAGGGGACCCAGAAATCGTTCTGGCCCTGTCTCACGAGAACTTTAATATCTCCCAGTATACTGCTCATATGGTCGTTTCGTTTCGTCCATATAAAATAGATTCATCAAGGATCAGTTCCATAATTTACTCACTATTTAATTCTACTTATACTATTTTTAGTGATTTTTCAATCTCATCTCACTGCTGCTGTCCGCAACAGTTACTGCAGTAGACTATGCCAATTTCATGAATTTTTCCTTGGCCTTAATCATCCATCATACATGACACAAATTATGGCCACCTTAACAAAATTTGAGTTTCTAAGACTCGTGGCTATAGGTTCTAGCATCCCACTCGGCGACCACATAGGCCATTTTCACATGGCTTAAAGTTTACAACCCACAATTTGACAAAATATAATAGCCTATACATGCCAAATGTTCTTCAACAACAAAAAAACAATACCACAAGATTTCAGCCGGTGTGATGACTTCAACGACGGTTCCGAAACGCAACAATACGAGTCTAAGAGACCTAAAATGGGTGACAAGAAAACACCGAGTGAGTTTACAACTCAGAAGTCATAAGCATTCGTCAATCCACCGATAAAGTTACTACTACATGTACAACAAATGAGGCTAGGTACTCGTCCATATCGAATCTATACCATAATACCTCGGACCTTTTGGTCCAATCTCGTACCAATTCATACATCCACATTTCATATTCTACACAACAAGATAATCGAAGCATTTTTACACATTAACTCATTTTCCAGCACAACCATACAATTTCAATCATCACATAGATTTAAGGCTTACCAAATTCAACCCCAAGCATGAACGTATTACCTATTCGTCATGAGCTCAAGGTACTTACCCGATCCGCTGTCCATACTCACTCGATGGAGACACACCCTCCATATAATTGTTCGATTGGAGATATTTATATATATATAGAGTACACACACAGTGCTTAATACTCGATTTCGCACACTTAGTGCCATGCGATTTAGGCCGCACACACAGTGCCATGCCCTTCGAGCTCGCACACTTAGTGCCATATATTTCCAGCATGCACACTTAGTGCCATATATTTCCAGCACGCACACTTAGTGCCAATCTAAATCACCGCATACACACGTATTGTTCAAGACACTTAGTGCCGAAAGCAAACTTTCTACACATTTCACTATTTCTTTTACATTCAACAATTGTCATCACTCCACACATACATTTTCATTTATATATATATATCATCCCATTAAACACAATTGCATAAATTTTACAATCATTTAAGCAATATCAAATACGTGCTTAATGACTTACCTCGTGTTGGGTAAAATAGTTCCAAGTCGGCTACTCGATGACCTTCGTCTTTCCCTTGCTTGATTCTCCTTCTTTAACTCCTTGAGCGTAATCAATAAATCACTAGTTTAACCATCTTGCTAAACATTCATAATTCAACTACACATGCATATGTATGCTTGTATATTCGGCAACCATTCTTACTAATCGTCCATTTGGTCGATTATACACCTAACCGAATATGCACCAAAACTTGATTCAACATTACCTACATACTCACTTTAATGGCGAATATATATATATATGTACAATGTCAACTAACATCTTTTAATCACCTAATTTCATCTCATGAACATTTAATCAAATTTTCCCAATCTAGCATATTTTCACATCCATTTGTAACATCATGTACAAACACATATACACATATATCAAAACACAAATTTTACCTATCATGCAACAAGCATAAATCGCACTTATGAGCATGCCATGGCGAATACATCCCACACCATCCCCTTTCAATTTTTGGTCATGGTTAAACAAAGAAAACTCCATGTCTTACTCAAGAATGCTAAAAGAAATTTCAAGAGTAGTCAATCCATCATTACATGTATCATCAACAAGCTTCACATTTAGCATGCAATGGCTTTAACACAATATCAACCTTGGCCAAATACCATTTCCATGGCATAACAAGGATTTGAACCATGGGCTAACATGAACATCAAGTTAGCAACTAAAACATGCATGAATCTCATGACACAACCTCAAACATACCTTAATCTTGACACAAGTATGACCAAATCTCCTTCTAGTTCTCTTCTAAACCAAGCATGAAGCAAAAATCCTTCCTTTTCCCTTAGTATTTTCAGCCAAGATTTTGAGAATGGATGAACAATTTTTTCCTTTCTTTTCCTCTACTCACGGCAACAAAGGGGGGCATCCATGCTCATTTTTTTTCATTTCTTTATTTTTCTACATAATCCACTAACTAAACATGTTGGAAACATGTTCCTTGCCCATATTCTTGTCATGGCTGGCCACTCACCTTAGGAAGTGGGTTATTTGACATGCAAGGACAACTATTTTCCCACATGTATTAATAGGCCACCTTACAATTGCCTAGCACATTTCTAAATTTTCTCACATAAGTCCTATTTGATAAAAATTCACTTACTATTAACAAAATCCAAACACGAAATTTTCACACATGCATATATACATATAATGAGCATCAATTATGATGGTTAATTATTATTATGACTCGGTTTGGTGGTCCCGAAACCACTTTCCGACTAGGGTCGATTTAGGGATGTCACATAGCTTATGGCCGAATATGACAAGGAGTTTAAATGGTCATATGGCCACCCTTTAGCTCAAATACACAATGGTCATGCACATTTTTAATTACATCAAGCAATTCAACACAATTCATTTAAGCATCAAAGAGAAGCTCAAGGTACGTAGCCCATATATACATTAGACATTAGAGTCACATGTGTACGAAATCACGAATCGAATTCAACATACTAGCTAATATTTCCCCTTAGCCGAATTTTTTTAAGTCAAGCTAAAGCCATCAATAGGCTACCTAAGGCCGAACATACATATCAACATATGTACTCATTCATGTGGCCGAACATACATGTCTATGTTGAGGCCGATTGCAACACTTGATACATTCTACAAGTATGGTCACTTGTATCGACTAAACACCATTTTGTTTCATGTTCAAAACTAGGCTAATACACACATATACACTAGTAAATCAAACACTAACATTTGTACTTCACCTTACTACCATTTCTCATCCAAATAACATGAACAACGACCATAGTTTTCTTTTACTTCCTACCATGGCGAATGCCTTACAACACCATACCATTTCAATTTTGGTCATGGTTGAACAAGGAACATAATGCCTCACTCAAAAATGCTAAAAGAAGATTTAAGAGTCATCAATCCACCATCCCATGCATCATTACAAGCTTTACTTTTAGCATGCAAATGACATCCACAACTCCTCCTTAGCCGAACATTATCACCATGACATAGTAAAGATTTGAACCATGAGCTAGTTAGAACTCAAGCTAACTACTAAGACATGATTGAATCTCATGGCACAACATCAAACTTACCTTAATAGTGACCTAGGGTAGCCGAATGCCTCACTCCCTTCTTCCCTTTTCCCTTCAATTTTTCAGCCAAAGATGTTCAAAGATGAACACTTTTTTTTTTTGTTTTCTTTCTTACCTTCACGGCAATGGGGAGGGGGAGAAGCCTTCACACACATTTTTTCATTTTTTTATTACCCATACACCTTATTTTATTTATTCCAACATAAAACACTTACACAACATGTTTCATGACATGTTTTGCCCATCCCCCTTTGTCATGGACGGCCACTAGTTCTTAAATGGGGAAATTGACATGCAAGTCCACCCCTTTGATTACATGCAATAATAGGTCCTCATAGATTAACCTATCACATTTCAAACGTGTCACACCTAAGTCCTATTGACTAAATTCACATGCAATCGACAAAATCAAGCTTGAGATTTTCACACATTCATAATTACATATTCTAGACAATAAATATTACATTCAAACATTTCGGTGACTCGGTTTAGCGGTCCGAAACCACTTCCCGACTAGGGTCAATTTTGGGCTGTCACAACTCTCCCCCACTTAAGAAATTTTCGTCCCGAAAATCTTACCGTAAATAGGTTTGGGTAACGCTCTTTCATAGAGTTCTCGGGTTCCCAAGTAGCTTCTTCCATCCCGTGTTTGAGCCATAACACTTTTACTAACGGAACCCTTTTGTTTCGCAACTCCTTCACTTCACGAGCTAGGATACGAATCGGTTCTTCTTCATAACTCATATCGGCTTGAATTTCGACCTCTGATGGACTAATTATGTGCGATGAATCAGATCTATAGCGTCGAAGCATAGAAACATGAAAGACGTCGTGAATCTTCTCAAGTTCAGGAGGCAAAATCAATCGATACGCAACTGGACCGACTCGTTCGGATATTTCATATGGCCCGATGAACCTCGGACTCAATTTGCCCTTACGCCCAAATCTGAGTATCTTTTTCCAAGGTGAAACTTTAAGAAACACTTTATCTCCCACGATACTCAATGTCTTTTCGTTTCAAATCCGCGTCGTACGATTTCTGACGATGCGGTACCGTCTTTAGACTTTCACGGATTACTTTTACTTTCATTCAAGCATCTTTAATCAAGTCCACTTTGAAAATTTTACTTTCACCGAAGTTCGGTCCAAAACAATGGCGCACGGCATTTTCGATCGCATAAAGCCTCGTAAGGTGCCATCTAAATACTTGACTGAAAACTATTGTTGTAGCGAATTCAATCAAAGGTAAATATCGCTCCATGAACCATTAAACTTAAGGACGCAACATCTCAACATATCCTCAAGTATCGAATTACCCACTCGATTGACCATCGGTTTGTGGATGAAAAGCGGTGCTAAAATGCAGCTTGGTACCCAAAGCTTCTTGCAATTTCTTCCAAAATCGCGAGGTGAATCTCGGATCTCTATCCGACACAATGTAAATCGGTACCCGTGTAATCTCACAACCGAGAAACGTACAATTCAATTAGTTTATCCAATGAAAAATCCGACGACGGGATAAAGTGAGTCGACTTAGTCAGTCTATCAACAACAACCCAAATCGCATCCTTATTACTTGCGGACAATGGCAGTCCGGACACAAAGTCCATTGTGACTCGATCCCATTTCCACTCGGGTATCTTGATCGGCTGAAGTAATCTTGAAGGCACCTGATGTTCCGCTTTCACTTGTTGACATATTAAACATCTCGAAACAAAGTCGGAGATGTCTCGTTTCATACCATGCCACCAAAACCGACGTTTCAAATCGTTGTACATCTTCGTACTCCCCGGGTGAATTGACATTCGACTACAATGGGCTTCGTTTAGAATCATCGAAATGAGTTTCGAATTCCTTGGAACACACAAACGACTTCTGAACCTCAAACAATCATCATCATCAATTTGAAACTCCGATTCCTTGTTCGGAACACACTCAGCCCGTTTTGCAACCAATTCATTATCGACTTTCTGAGCTTCACGAATTTGATGAATCAATAATGGTTTGGCTTTTAATTCACTACTAACACATTGTCGGGTAGAAATGGATAAGTGTACATTCATCGCTTCGCAGTTTAACAGTTATTTCCGCTTAAGGCGTCCGCAACCACATTAGCCTTTCCGGGTGATAATCAATGACCAGCTCATAATCTTTCAACAAATCAAGCCAACGCCTTTGTCGAGATTCAAGTCTCTTTGAGTCATCAAATATTTGAGACCTTTGTGATCCCAAAATACATGGCACTTCTCACCAAATAAATAATGTCGCCATATTTTCAAGGCGAATACGATGGCGACTAATTCGAGATCATGGGTCGATAATTTTTCTCATGTGGCTTTAATTGTCTCGACGATAGGCCACGACTCGACCTTCTTGCATCAATACGCAACCTAACCCAACTAGGAGGCGTCACTATAGATGACAAACTCTTTGCCCGATTCGGCCGCACTAAAATTGAGCTTAGTCAAATAAGTTTTCGATTGATCAAAACTTTTCGACATTTTTCCGTCCATTCAACTTAACATCTTTTTGAAGTAGCCGTCATGGGTGTGGCTATCATCGAAAAACCTTTTACAAACCGTCGGTAGTAACCGCAAGCCCCAAAAGCTCGAACCTCGTAATATTTCTTGGAGGCTTCCAGTTAAGTATGGCTGAAATTTTGCTCGGTCGACTCGAATACCGTCGCGAGATACCACATGACCCAAGAAGCTAACCTCTCTTCACCGTAACTCACACTTGTGAACTTAGCATATAATCGCTTATCCTGTAGTATTTGCAACACTAATCTCAGGTGTTCAGCATGTTCGGTCTCATCTCTTGAATAGACCAAGATGTCATCAATGAACACAACTACGAACCGGTCCAAATACTATCTGAAGATCCGATTCATCAAATCCATAAATACCGCAAGGGCATTAGTGAGCCCGAACGGCATTACTAAGAACTCGTAGTGACCGTACCTCATTCTGAAAGTAGTTTTGGGAACATCCGAATCTCGAATCCGCAACTGATAATAACCCGATCTCAAATCTATCTTTGAAAACACTGAGGCTCCCTTTAGTTGATCAAACAAATCATCAATACGTGGTAACGGATATTTATTCTTTATCGTCACTTTATTTAGCTGACGATAGTCAATGCACAACCTCATGGTTCCGTCCTTCTTTTTCACAAACAATACTGGTGCACCCCAAGGTGAGAAACTTGGTCGAGCGAAACCTCTATCCATCAATTGTTGCAACTGAGCTTTCAACTCTTGTAACTCGGTTGGTGCCATACGACACGGAGCTATCGAAATTGGCGTAGTCCGTGTACAAGCTCAATACCAAACTCTATCTCCGAACAGTGGCAAACCCGGTAATTCTTCTGAAAACATCCGGTATTCACAAACCACCAAGCACAGATTCGGTTTTATTTCTAACTCCTTATCATCAAGTACATACGCAAGGTATGCTTCGCACCCTTTCTTACATATTTCGGGCCAACATTGATGATATTACGGTGGCAACCCTTTAAGTCCGTAGACTCAACTCGGATCATCTCGTTATTTGCGCACCTCAAATCCAAAGTCTTGCTTTTGCAATTCACAACCGCATCATGCACGGTCAACCAATCCAACCCAAGAATAACATCAAATTCATCGAACGGCAAAAGCATCAAGTCCGCCGGAAAATAGGAACCTCGAATTACTAGGGGGCATTTCTTACACACTTTGTCAACAAGCACGTAACGACCCAAGGGATTTGACACCCGAATTACGAACTCAGTAGACTCAATAGGTAAAGTCTTACTGGATGCTAAGGTTTCGCATATATAAGAATGAGTAGAACCAGGGTCAATCAAAGCAATCACATTAGTATCAAAGAGAGTGAAAGTACGGTAATAACATCCGGCGAGGAAGCATCCTCACGTCTGGCGTATAGCATAAGCCCTAGCGAGGAGCGCGAGCCTCGAATCTGGTCGTAGCATCTTTAGATCCTCTCGACCACCACTAGCATTGCCCGTATTTCCAGATGGTCTACCTCGAGCAGTGGTAGCACCCAGTTTCCCACTTTGATATATATTCTATTCAGGCAACCTCGGGCAATCTTTAATGAAGTGGTCGACTGATCCGCACTTGTAACAGGAGCGGTCACGAAACCTACAACTTCCAAAATGCCATTTGCCACAATCATCGGCACTGTTCATCTCGACGTTCATTCCTAACACCGGCGATCAAGTGCCTCGTGTACCATTGTGGGGTCGATCACGATCTCGCCTAAAAGCCCCAAGTGCCTCTAGACCGGCCCACATCATCACGAAATTTCTTCGATGCCTGTTGAAGAGACTTTCCCGAGGATCTTTTACGAAACTCTCCAATTCCCACATCAACTCTTTGTTTTTCTTTTCTAAGCTCTTGACTTTACAAGCTCACTCGACAAGTACTACGAACTCTCGTATTTCAAGAATGCCAACGAACATTTTATATTTTCATTCAGCCCATCCTCGAAGCGTTTACATGATAGCCTCGGACGAAATACATTCCGGCGTATCTACTAAGTCTAACAAATTTTCGCTCGAATCGATGAATCGACATAGAACCTTGCTTAAGCTCAAGAAATTCCTTCCGCTTTTGATCAACAAATCTCGATCGATATACTTTTTCCGAAACTCAATTTGGAAAAACTCCCAAGTTACTTGCTCTCGGGCACTGTAAGTCGAGTACTCCACCAATAGTAGGCGTAATCGCGTAGCAAGGAGATAGTACACTTTAGGCATTCATCGGGTGTACAAGATAGCTCATCGAGTACCCGGATAGTGTTGTCCAACCAAAATTCAGCTTGCTTGGCATCGTCGCTATCCGTAGCTTTAAATTCAATAGCCCCATGTTTTCAGATTCTGTCAACCGGGGGCTTATTTGACCTTATTTGGCCAGTTACCGGAGGCATTGTAGGTGCGGGGGTTGTGTTTGTTGGGAATGGAGGTTGTGGAACAGCCGTATTAGTTCGAATGTATTGGTTGAACCAATCATTCATCACGCTAGAAAAAGCTTGCCTAGCCTCATCATTCGGATTGCTAGCAATAGGTTGAGAGTCCGCTGGCGCTGTCCCTTGTGCGGGAGTAGGCGCAACACTCTCCACATCATCAGCTATCACTCGGTTGGGATCGGGATCCATTACTATAAATAAACACAAATTCAAAAGTCAGAAATCACCATACTATCAATTAATCACATAATGGCATGTATAGCTAGACCCAAACGTATTACGGTAGTCCTAGGATCGACTAAACCGTAGCTCTGATACCAACAAAATTGTAACACCCCGTGCACCGAGTCCGTTATCGAGTCGAACACAAGGTGTACATGCAGACTTAACTTAATTATTTTCACGGTCCATTTAAAATTTCCAGACAAGTGGTTCTTTGCGTCCACTGTCGCCTTTAAAAATCATATCGTGAGTTTCAAAGCTCGAAAATCAGTTTTGTAACTTTTCAATGAAACTAGACTCGTATGTCCATCTACATATTTTTTTCTAGAATTTTTGGTCAGGCCAATTAGTACAGTTTATTAGTTAAAGTCTCCCCTGTTACAGGGATTGACTACACTGACCTTCGTGCATTACGACTTGGATATCTCCCTGTACAGGACTTCAATACTGATTCCGTTTGTTTCTATGGAAACTAGACTCAAAGAGGAATCTATAAATATATGGCATGACTCCTAATTATCTCTGGTTAATTTATAGTGAATTTCCAAATTCGGAACATGGGATCCAGAAATAGTTCTGGCAATGTTTCACGAGAACTTTAATATCTCTTAACATATAACTCATATGACCGTTTCGTTTCTTCCATATGAAAGTAGATTCATCAAGGTTAATTTACATAATTTATTCACCATTTAATTCCATTCCTAAAAATTTTAGTGATTTTTCAAATCCACACCACTGCTGCTGTCAAGATCTGTTTTCAAGGTAAACTTTACCTATTTCGTGGTTTCCATGGACCAACTAGAGTTTTGTCATACATAGGTCCACATATAATCATATTTAGCCATTCCAATGGCTGATCATTTGCCCAACACTTCCATTCCAGTCCATAGTCACATCATGAAACCATACATATATACATAAACACAAATGGTCTAATGCCATACTCCACTTCTACGAGCCATTTTCGCATGGTCGTACACACATACATCACAAAACGCGTGCTTGAAAAACAACAAAGGGTAGTCCTACACATGCCATATCCAGAGTTCAACTAAAAGAGTACCAAAAGGGCTTTGATAGTGTGGATGACTTGACTTGATGATCCCGAATCCGATAGCTAACGAACAAAATCTAGAAAACAAAGAGCCAAAGCAAACGGGGTAAGCATTTTAATGCTTAGTAAGTTTCAAGTAATGAAATCAGCTTTGACTAAAGTATTACATTCACATAGCTAAATGAATCACTTTATTAATACACATTCTCATAATCATACTTACTTCACACTTCATCAACATATACACACACAAGGTATCAACCTATCTAAGAGCCGAAAGTTCGTTAGTCGATTGAACGAATACTATTCCAAACGAATCGACTTTTCCGATGCACATGCAAACATACCTTATCGTTTGGGTTTTTCGAGCGTATTAATTGAATTTATTATAGCACAAAACGCCCACCTTCAAACCAAGTTTCTTCGGAATTTAGCCGGATACAACCACAAGCACAATTGCCTTCGGGTCTTAGCCCGGATATAACAACTCGTACAAATGCCTTCGGGTCTTAGCCCGGATATAACAACTCGCACAAATGCCTTCGGGTCTTAGCCCGGATATAATCACTAGCATAAATGCCTTCGGGGCTTAGCCCGGGTATCATTCAAATGCTCATGCACACATATATCAATAATCACGACACATCCATATTTCATTTTCATTACTAAGGCTCAAACAAAAAACATTTATCAACCTTTCCAATTTCGGCTCAATAGCCACACACAAAGAGCATGATTTCAATTGACTTTACAACGTAGTCCCTAAGCACATTCGGCTATCCGCCATAATATGACAAATCATTTCAATATAATTCAAGTAGGGTCATTACTCAAGACTTACCTCGGATGTGGTCAAGTGATTTAACTGACTATTCGATCACTTTTTCCTTCCCTTATCCAACTGTGGTCCTCTAAGCTCTTGAGCTAATTCACACAAATTTAACTTATTAAAATCTCATTATGCTAGCTTATGGCGAATATGACAAGGAGTTTAAATGGTCATATGGCCACCGCTTAGCTCAAATACACAATGGTCATGCACATTTTAATTACATCAAGCAATTCAACACAATTCATTCAAGCATCAAAGAGAAGCTCAAGGTACTTAGCCCATATATACATTAGACATTAGAGTCACATGTGTACGAAATCACGAATCGAATTCAACATACTAGCTAATATTTCCCTTAGCGAAATTTTTAAGTCAAGCTAAAGCCATCAATAGGCTACCTAAGGCCGAACATACACATCAACATATGTACTCATTCATGTGGCGAACATACATGTCTATGTTGAGGCCGATTGCAACACTTGATACATTCTACAAGTATGGTCACTTGTATCGACTAAACACCATTTTGTTTCAAGTTCAAAACTAGGCTAATACACATATATACACTAGTAAATCAAACACTGACATTTGTACTTCACCTTACTACCATTTCTCATCCAAATAACATGAACAACGACCATAGTTTTCTTTTACTTCCTACCATGGCCGAATGCCTTACAACACCATACCATTTCAATTTTGGTCATGGTTGAACAAGGAACATAATGCCTCACTCAAAAATGCTAAAAAGAAGATTTAAGAGTCATCAATCCACCATCCCATGCATCATTACAAGCTTTACTTTTAGCATGCAAATGACATCCACAACTCCACCTTAGCCGAACATTATCACCATGACATAGTAAAGATTTGAACCATGAGCTAGTTAGAACTCAAGCTAACTACTAAGACATGCTTGAATCTCATGGCACAACATCAAACTTACCTTAATAGTGACCTAGGGTAGCCGAATGCTTCACTCCCTTCTTCCCTTTTCCCTTCAATTTTTCAGCCAAAGATGTTCAAAGATGAACACTTTTTTTTTGTTTTCTTTCTTACCTTCACGGCAATGGGGAGGGGGAGAAGCCTTCACACACATTTTTCATTTTTTTTATTACCCATACACCTTATTTTATTTATTCCAACATAAAACACTTACACAACATGTTTCATGACATGTTTTGCCCATCCCCCTTTGTCATGGTCGGCCACTAGTTCTTAAATGGGGAAATTGACATGCAAGTCCACCCCTTTGATTACATGCAATAATAGGTCCTCATAGATTAACCTATCACATTTCAAACGTGTCACACCTAAGTCCTATTGACTAAATTCACATGCAATCGACTAAATCGAAGCTTGAGATTTTCACACATTCATAATTACATATTCTAGACAATAAATATTACATTCAAACATTTCGGTGACTCAGTTTAGCGGTCCCGAAACCACTTCCCGACTAGGGTCAATTTTGGGCTGTCACAAAGTCGCCCTCATTCGATCAAGGTTGGGTGCTTGAGGAACTTGGAGCGGTTGCGTAAACAGGTTTATATTAGTCCTTTGTAAACAGTAATAGGCGTAAAAGCCGGTAAAGTGTGTATACACTTTGATCTGACTGTGGTACGGCAAAAATCTGAAAAGTCGAAATGTCGGGTTTGAGCGTGCGAACGCTCGTTTGGTAAACTGAGCCCATGAAATGTGGGCGTACAAAGGAAGAGGCCACCACGAGTGATCTCGTGGGCTTAAGCAATAATGGGCCACGTTGTGCCCAATAGGCCCGTGAGCCCATATGAGTGAATCTCACCGTTAGGTGGAGGAAGGTTGGACTGGCCATGTCGCGCACATGTCATAGGATGTTTTTGGGCCTCGATGGGCCTAATGGGCCTAATGGGCCCGTGGGGCCACATGTGTAAATCTAACGGTTAAGTGGAAAGTAGTTCGACTTGTCATGTCGCGCACATGACTTAGGTTGTTTTCGGCCACGTTCTGCCTGAATGGCCGTATGGGCCCAATGGGCTCGTGGGCCCACAGAGATAAAATCTATAGTAAGTGACTATTAATGGATTGGGCTATGGTGTTCGCATAGCCGTGATTAGAATTGCGCCAAATGGGTAACACGAGCATGTGGGCCCACTTGGGCTGAGTAATAGACATTGGGCCCATTTACACCGTTATGATCATTTAGGTTATTTGTGTCATTCAAAGTGATGGTAAAACTTCTGAGAGGTCGTTATTTATCCGGAGATCCCAAAATTAGAGAAATGACCAAAATACCCCTAAAGGGGTAAAATTACTATTTTGCCTTTAATGGATGGAAATGGCCGTAATACCCTTGTGGGGTAAAATAACCGTAATGCCCCCGTAGGGTAAAATAACCGTAATGCCCCCTTAAGGTAAAATGACTGTAATGCCCCTGTAGGATAAAATGACCGTAATGCCCCTGTAGGGTAAAATGACGAGTATGCCCTTATGTGTCATATGACTGATGTGCTTATGATTTTACATATATGATTGTACTGAGTATGACTTTGCATACACGTAATATTTATGACATGACATACTGCATGGGGTTGGGATTTTGATATGAAGGAAGTATTGTATTGGTGACTATATCACATTCACTAATACTTGTGGCTATGCCACAATTATTTATACTGGTGGCTTTACCACATTCACTGTTTCTGGTAGCTATGTTGCATTATTATTACTGGCAGATTTCCTGCGATATTGGTGTGCTAGCTGGGTGGGTCGATTTATATCCCCACATAGTGTGTTGGTTGGTAGGGTGGTGTGCAGGATGGATTTGGGAGGGATGCATAATTGCATTACACTATACTGATATTGTATTGGGCTTGGGCCCACACAGTTTCTGTATAGGGTTAAGGCCCAGAATGTACTGGTATTGAATAGGGCTTTGGCCCAAACTGTTACTGCATGCATTGTTTACTGTGTGACTGACAGGGGATTACACACTGAGTTTTTGTAAACTCACCTTTTCTTTTAACTGTATAGGTAATCCTCAGCCTTAGATGGTTTGGAGTCGCGAGGGACTTAGAGGTGGCCACACGATTGCTGATGTTCTACTTTTGGCTTTATTTACTCAAATAACAATTTGGGTTTTTGGTTATGTAATAATGCCATTTGTGGTTTTAACTTTTATTTGGGCTTTAAATTCTTACCTTAAACTTCTAGACTAGGAAAAGATTAGTTTTCAAAATAATAACTATTTTCAAGGAAAACTCAAATTTAATACTTCAAGTGTTCTAAAAGCTTCTGTGATTTTATCCAGTTTAAGGAATCAACAGAGATAAATCTGGCAATCGTTTTTTGACAAATTGAATTCAATTAGGAACAACTTAATTTGCTGAATTTTCTCAAGCAATAAAAACTAAATGGGTTTTAACTTAATTTTGAATTTCTAACGATAATTCCTATTTTCGAAAAGCACTTCGATGTGACATGCCATATTTGGCCATAACGTTTAGGCTGGGTTTGGGGTGTTACAGTACACACCTTTTTCTTGTGATATATGTAGGGCATTAAGGCCCAAGGACAGTTTCAAAGAGATAAGGGATGTGAGCTGAGCTCTATTAACCGGGATATGTATTTGTGGTGAGTTGGAGAGTGTTATGTGCTTTACTTATGGGACATGTTTGACTCTTTAAGTCATTATGGTGTGATAGAGATCTGCACATTTGATGGGTGGTGATAGAGTCCACTTCATGTTTCATAATTTCAAAAGCCAAATTATCATAAAAAGTGACTAAATGCGATTAAATGTTATTGACATATGCTAAAATATATGCTTAAATATTCATGTGACTAACGTGTGAATGAATTCAAGAAAGATGATTAATGTGTAAAATATGTCATAAGAGTAAAAGATGATATGAATATGATGTATGTTTGTTTCGTTGATGCATGATAACTTGTTTACCTAGTGGTCATTCTGAGCTTGTTAAGCTCATCCACTCCTTAACCATTGCAAATACATAGTGCCGGTGTGAGCGGTGTGGCTTTTAAGGGATTGCTCCAAGCTGACTATTTAGCTTCCATTAGTAGGTGTTATATGCTTATAAATGTTTGGGGAATAAAAGCAATGTGATAGGCCAATATGATTTTTCTAAGTCAATTTTTGGGTTGTTTGCATGCTATTTATGTTTGGAAGTATATGGACTTGAATATGATATTAAGACTGCTGTTTCGGATAGTTTGATATTTCTTTAACTAGGTGAATGAATCATGTTGTTTGAGATTAAGTTTGAATGGTTTTAATGTTGAAGTATACTGAGATTTTATAGTCTGGAACAGACAGATCAATATTTGATTTTTAAAAATGGTACCTCTGCATTTTTTATGGTGCAGGGAAATAAAATATTGATTTGGTGTTGATACTTTGTCTTGAGTATCGATACTCGAGCTAAGTTTATCGATACTTTACGAAAGGTACCGATAATTTTTGATGTTTTGAAATTTGGCGAGAAATAAAATGCTAGTTTGTTATCAATTTTCCAAGTGGTATCGATACCACCTATAGAAAATATTGATACCATGGAGGTTGTATCGATACCTACGTAACATTTTTGGGAAAATTTGCTAAATGGTCCAAATACTCGATGTATGTCCATTTTATGTTTGTTTGTCATATGTTAGCATGGTTAAACATTAATTTGAGTTTTCATGTCTTAATATTCACATGATTACTATAGTAACAAAAGAAAATAAAGATACTTGTATACTAAATGTGACAATTTCCTATGAATGTGATATGAGACGGTGATGTGGCATCCTAGTATTCGCGCTTGGTGACTAGGCTAGGTATAGGGTGTTACAAAGAAGTTGGTTGGTTGCTTCCATTCCTTTTGTCACTTCTCCCAATCTTCGCCCTCAAGATTCTAATATTCAAGTTTGGGGATTCAGTAGTGTCCTTTTGTAGGCAGTTGAAGTTCACTTGACTCAAGTTGAGGAAACCTGCAACAACTTGGGTGTGAAGGACTAGATTGGAGCAGAGTATAGGCAAAGCCTCAGCTAGATTTTTTTTTTGTTGTCCTCCTGGTATTTTTTGAAGGCCTATTCATTGGATTGGCTTAGATGCTTCAACTCTGATAAGCGTTGTTGGACTTGATATTTGAACTTCTCCTCCCAAGAGAACTTTTTGGCCTTTAACTGATTGATATCTTCCTCTATTTGTTTGGCCTAACTTTCTAAAATTATATATTTCGTTTTCCAAGCGAGTACAAAAAAGTCATGATCATTAATTTAGTTGAGAGCTACCTTATGAGATTTGCATAGTTGAGCTAAGGACTACTCGCCAGTGTGCAAAGTTTCTTCCAAGCTTGCTAGTTTAATGTTGTTTTGATTACAATTGCAACACCCTGAATTTGGGCTTAGAAGTTTTGGGCCTTGAGCATGGGAGCGGTTGAAGGCAGCTTATAATATTTTGTTGTGCATGTAAATTTCGTTAATGAAGGCTTGTTTTAGTGGTTAAGTGTACTGAGAAGTGTTGGAGAAGTCCTAGGTTCAAATCTGGACTCTAGCAAAAATTTTGATTTAAGGTGAATCGAACCCTGGGTGTAGTAGGTAGGCCTTAAGAATATTGGTAGGGAAATTGTGCCACAAAAAGACTTGTGGCCTAGTGGTAAAGTAGCGCCACATAAGAGGCAAGAAGTTGGCGTCATAGAGTTGGCAAGGAGGTCCAAGGTTTGAAACTCATGGCAATCAAAGAGCATTTATTTTGCTAACAAGGGGCAACAAGAGTTGGTGTTGAATTTAAACTCTGATGATGGAGGGATCCCACATCGAGAAGCTAACATAAGAGTGGATGCGAAGCTGGCTTTAAATAGAGAGAACCATGAGGAGAGTAAAGGTACCTTTCTTGGCTGATCCCTTTCGCTTTATGGCGTGCTCGTTTGGGTTGGGCGTCGGCTAAGAGTGCTCGGAGCATGGATTAACTCCAGTCTCCTATCATGTGTGTATTTCTCACTACTCTAGCTGTAGGATGGCTGCTTCGGGTCGTGATGGGCCGAAAAGGGCCATGTGGGTTTAATGGGCCACGGGCCCAATTGGATAAGTTGTTTAATTGTGTAGTAAATATTGGACTAGGCTAGGTGAATCTCATATCTGTGGCTAGATTTGGGCTAAAAGGCCCACACGAGCGTGTGGGCCCATTTGGGCCGAGAAGGGATTTAGGCCCATTCGTATTGTTATCCCTGTTTAGAATACTTTAGTTTCCCAACTTACTGAAATACCCCCAGTTGTAAAATTACCAAAGTACCCTCGGTTTATAAAATTACCCAGATATCCTCGACTTGTAAAATTACCGAAATACCCTCAGTTTGCAAAATTACTGAAATACCCTCGACATGTAAAATTATCAAAGTACCCTCGAATTATAAAATTACTGTTTTACCCTCGATTTACAAAATTACTATTTTACCCTCGATTTATAAAATTATCGTTTTACCCTCGATTTACAAAATTATCGTTTTACCCTCGATTTACAAAATTACTGTTTTACCTTCGATTTACAGAATTACTATTTTACCCTCGATTTACAGAGTTACTATTTTAACCTCGATTGATAGAATTACTGTTTTACCATCGATTCACAAAATTATTATTTTACCCTCTATTTACAGAATTACCGTTTTACCCTCGATTTACAAAATTACCATTTTACCCTTTATTTACAAAATTACCATTTTACCCTCTATTGACAGAATTACTATTTTACCCTCGATTTACAGAATTACTGTTTTACCATCGATTTACAAAATTACTATTTTACCCTCAATTTACAAAATTATCGTTTTACCCTCAATTTATAAAATTACCATTTTACCCTTAGGGTGTTAAATGATTATTTTGCCCTTGTGGGCAAGTGACTGACTTGGACTGTGTGGTTGACGGATTTGATTGTGAATATATGTTGGTGATATAAATGACTTGGCTGTGACTGTTTGATTCAAGTATGGGCATGATATTCTGATTCTGTATGTTGTATGCCATGACATGTATATCTGTTGCATGGGACACGAGTTTATATTGATGGAGGAAGCGTTCTGGCAACCTCGCTGCAATCTGGTGGCCTCACCACATATATCCGTTCTGGTGACTTCGTCACAATATCTGGCAGCCTCGCTGTAATCTGGTGGCTCCGCGACATATATATATCTGTTCTGGTGGCCTAGCCACAATATCTATATATGGTGACTTCGTCACAATATCTGGCAGCCTCGCTGCAATTTCTGTGGTGTGTAGCGGTTGGGTGGGTCGAGTAGTCTCCCCACATGGTGTAAGGTTGGTACGGAGGTGTATACGGCTGGATTGGGTTGGGATTCCATTCACATTCTGATTTTGATTCTGTTACCTGATACCGATTCTGATTCTAATTCTATCACCTAATTTTGATTCTAATTCTGATTCTGATTCTGTCACCTGATTCTGATTCTGATTCTCATTTTGATTCTAGTTTTGATAATGTTTCTTATTTTGTAATGGGCTAAGGCCCATCTGGAACTGTTTGTTATAGTGGGCTAAGGCCCAATTGATACTGAAACTGTAAGTAAGGCTGGGGCCAGATTTTTAATTCTTTTATATGACTGACTGTTCCTTTTTATAGTAGGGGATACTGAGTTTTCGTAAACTCACCCCGTGTATTAACCTTTCAAGTAATTTCCAGCCTTAGACGGATCGGAGCTGCGAGGGGCTCGGAGGAAGCCACACACACTGTTTATTTTATAGTTTTGATTATTACTTTTAAATGTTTTATGTGGGTTGTAGTAAAGCCATTGTAATTTTTCGGATTTCAAATTTGGAATTTTATTTATTGTCCTTATAATTGCTAGTATTAGAACACGGTTTTCCAAAGCAACTATCGTTGTTCAAAAACATCACGATCCGTAATTGTTTTTAAATTAAGCTTTCATAACTACCAAGATTTTTACAAAGTTGTTAAGAATGTTATTTAATGAGGTTTTCTAACGAGGTTTAAAAAGGGTATAAGTTTTTAATTATTAAGAAGGGTTTTTAATGGAAACATGGTTTTCGAAAAACACTTTAATGTGACACGCCAGATTCGAGCCAAACTTAATGTCTGGGCTGGGTTTGGGGTGTTACAACAATTCTCTTGACAGGCCTAGCTTATAAGCCAATATTCAGCTGGTAAAGCTTATAAGAATCTCCCTAGTATAGAGTGTGGGGATAGTTGAGGATTTGAGGAAAGAGGAAAGAGGAAAGCCTCCTAGTAAGGCAAACTATTATTTTGCTGCTGCTGGATGGCCTTTAGTCAGAAAGGATTTTTCCCTGCCCTCAAGTGGTACAGCCATGGGAAAAGAGTATATGATTTGCTAGTTGGAGCATTTTCAAGTGAGGAACCAAAATAAGCCTTTTGTTGGTTTGGCATATTTTTTCTAGTGGGATTATAATTGTAGGAGGATCAACGGCATGGACTAGAGAATCCACAGAGTTGGCGGACTCTATTGGCAAGGCAAAAAGGAGGAAGGGCAGGAGAAAGAGAGGTGATTGCTCTCATAGAAGTAGGCCCTTTCCTAAGTCTACGATGTAAAATTTAGGGGTAGTTATTGCCTTTGGTATTCTGGCTACTTCATTCCTTGGGTGCTCTCAAGGGAGCATGCCTTTTCCTATGTTCGACTCGTTGATGTGTTTGAAGGCGCGATGGTAATCCTTTATTTCAACAAACTTTGTCTAACAACGCTAAGGCGTCTATATTGTTTGTTGGAGTCAGCAGAGACGTATTAGATGTACGAGAAGAAGACCTCGCAGTAGCAACAACAAAAGAGTTAGCCCGATTAGGAGAATAAGTGGAAGATGTATCATAATTAATGATATTCCAGTGGTGTGGACTGTAACACCCCTAACTCATATCCGTCACTAAAATAATGTTACGGAGCATTACCAGAGATTTCAATTCAAAACAATAAAAAATTTAAATCATATACTCCATAACATAAATCATAGCAAAGTCCATTAATAACATACATACTGTCCCTTATATGAGCCCTTGAGCCTCCCCAAAAAAAGACATTAGAAACAAATCGGGAGTAAATCAGAAACATATAGAATTTTTTAGAAAAAGGTGAAAGTTTCAAACTGCAAGGGTCACACTGCTGAGATACACGCCTGTGTCTCAGGCTGTGTAGACATTCGAAGTAGGGACACACGGTCGTGTCCTAGCCTATGTACGTATCCATGTAACTCTCTAACTTGGGTCACACGGCCAAGCCACACTTCTGTGTGCGAGGCCATGTGCTAGGCCATGTAACTGCCTGACTTGCAACTTTTTGTAAGCTACAGGGGACACACGGCCGTTTTTCCTGGCTGTGTGTCACACACGGCTAAGACACACGCCCGTGTCTCTGGCCATATGGATAAAAATAGGTCATTTCCAAGCCATTTTTCTTACCCAAACATGCACATACCTAAAACTAATTTTTTCACCTATAATCAAGCACTCCAAAGTGCACCAAACCATGCCACAAAAGCTATCCAAATAAGGTACATATGCATACAAACAATATGCCCAAAAGGCACCTTAATCACAACAGTTAAACATGTATAACCATATGCATAATTTAGCCAAAAGTTTAACCAACTTCTAACTAAGTTTATACCATAGCATACCATTTTTTTTACCTAACAAATTCACACCAAAAGTACCTATTATGCCATTTAACACCTAGCACTATTAGCTATATATATCATCTATAACCCATATACCAAATCACCACATTCAAACATATCGAAAGATAATTGATAAATACATTTTTAACTACCATTTTAACTTCCATCATTTAGTTACCATAAACACCAAAATAATAACCATTACAAGGCCAAATATATATACATGCCAACTTAACACCATTTCATACAAAATATCAAATTTACAAGCCAAAACATAATGGATTCAACATCAATCGAAACACCTATACATGCCATTATAACCACAACTTAGAGAAACCAAAATTTATCGATTTAGCCAATGTATAGTGTGATATAACTTTGGAAAGCTTCCAACCCGAATGAGCTTCTGATACACTATAAAATATGGAAAATAATACATAGTAAGCATAAATGCTTAGTAAGTTCATATAATGTAAAACTTAACTTGCCATTTTATCACATAATAAGTAAATTTAACACGGCATAATCCAACCAAAGCTTCGTGAAAGCCTAAGCATCCACACCAAACATGTTAGCAATATAAGCATAAAACATAGGTAATTTATCTTGGATGACCACAACATCTAACCATGTAACATAATAATATATCATTCATCTCAACTTATATTTTTCCATGTATCACCATATCAAATTAGTTCATCTATGCACATGTCTTAGTTCATGTTATTCTCTTACCATTTCCTTTTCAAATAATGCCCGTTGAATCATTTAGAATACTATTGGATACTCTGGATAGCTCACACAAAGTGTGCTAACTCATATAACTGTAATCCATCAATTCCTGTACATGTATGCTGATACGAGCTGTGGGTCAGAAAGTAACTCCATGATGTTGCTCACATGAGTTGTGGAGTATCCACAACACATGCCGGACCTCAACCATCGGTAGGACGTTTCAAGACTAGTACTCAAAACATGTAAACCTAATTGTAACAGCCCAATTTTGGTAAAATCGGAACAGTGGTTTCGGGACCACAAATCCAAGTCAAAAATAAATTATTTTTTATTTTATTATATGGTCTGTATTATATTAGAAATTTCATGTGAAAATTTTGATACAAAAATTTTATCGATTATGTGTTTAATTAGGGAAAGGACTAAATCGCATAAAACGTAAAAGTTAAATTCTAGTAGCATAAGGATTAAATAGCTAGGGAATTCAAAACTTGAGGTCCTTATATGATAATTAGACCATTAGTAAAAAGTTAGTAGATAATTTTAGATGATTCATCCATGGAAAATTAGAGAAAGGCTAAGGACTAAATTGGAAATCAAAACAAATAAAGATGATAAATTAATTAAATAGGAATAAAAATCATTGATATCATCTTCTTTCCCAAAATAATACATGGAAACCCTAAGAAAGATAAAGCAAGCTTTCTTGGCCAAATTGGGTAAGTTTTCTTGTTCCGTTTTTAGTAATTTTAATATTTTTAAAATCGAGATGGCTTAATCTATCTATTTGGGGAATTAATTTGAAAAGTTATCAAGGTATGAAATTTGGGTCATAGATGAGTATGCTGAAAATTAGAAATTTATGGTAGAAAATGAAAGGTTGTTGTGAGATAAACAATTTTTACAAAGTGATTTTTGATGAAAACATGATTTAGGGACTAAAATGTAAATTTATGAAATTTGATGAAAAATACTGAATTTTTATGAAGACATGTGCTATAAATTTTGTAATGGGATTTTGGTTAGGCTTGGAATAGGGAGTAAATTGCACAAATTTATTTTTTGAGCCTGGGGACGAAATGGAAATTTATGAAAAGTTAGGGGAAAAATGAGAATTTTGCCTAGGATGAAAATTAAGTCCACTTGAATGTGAAATATGGGAAATTGATGTTAAATTTACTCGCATAGATCTAGATAGACCAAATTTGGAGCTAGAACGAGGAAAGAGGAAAATGTCAGATTAGTAGATTTTATTGTACACGAACATTGTCGAGGTAAGTTCGTATAACTAAATTGTATATGTTTATATGCTTGAATTGAATGTTGTGTATGTAAATTGTATAAATGGTATAAATATGTGAAATGACCACATACTCGTTAAAGTCCGATAAATGAAAGCGCTCGATAAATTATAATGCCCGAAAAATGATAAATGATAAAAATGTTAATTTTATGCTTGAGTTGAATGTGAACAATTAAATTGCATAAATGCATAAATACATGAGATTGGCCACATGCTTGAAAGTTGCTAAATTTCATTTGAATAAATGGAAAATTCGATGGATATGTGATTTCCAGAAATGAATGAGGTCTTGCATTTGTTGCGGACGAGATTTAGCTCGGACGAGTAATCCTATTGACCTCATGATGGAAAGGATTTAGCCTGGACGGGTAATCCAGTAAGCACTTTAGAGCATATGTCATAAAAAAGATTTAGCCTGGACTGGTAATCCTGTTGTATATATGTGTAGCTTCAGTGTGTACTCTTTAATGTAGAACCCTATGGGTACCATTGGACATGAATTGGCAGATTCTGATTCATAAACCTCGAGTGTACTACCTGCGTTGTAAAATCTCGATTTTGGGCCTAGTCAGAATAGTGCTTTCGAGACCACAAATCTGAAGTAGAAATAACTATTTTATGAATACGTTGAGGCCTATGATATGTTTTCATGATTGTGTGAAAATTTCATGAAGAAATTTTATTGATAAATTGTCGAATTTGACATGTAGAACTAAATTGTAAAAGTTGCGAAATATGTGATTCTAGAAGCTTTAAGCATGAAATAGCTATGGATTATTAATTAGAGGTCCTTAAATAGTAATCTGACCAACTTCTATTTTTATGGACAAGAATGGGCATGAATTGGTAAAATTTGAAAGTTTAGCAAAAATGACATTTTTTGTCATTTCGTTAATAAAAGAATTAAAAGGAAAAAATAAAGTAATAATCTTGTCCATATTCTAAGGAGCCAAAGCTAGGGTTTCTTCATTTTCCAAGCTTGATAGTAAGTGTATCCTAGCTCCGTTTTTAATGTTCTTTACATTTTTGAAGTTGTTATCAATCGATCTAGCCATTTCTACTATTTATTTGAGCTAGGGTTGATGTCTAGGGTTTGACCCATGCGTGACATGTATTTATTTTGATGCTTCATGGTAGATTATGAAAGCTTGATGTGTGATAAACATCTTTTACTAAGTGATTTTTGATGAAAAGGCTCATTTGTAAAAGTGGTAAAAATGGGTGGTAGAAATGTGATTTGATGAAAAATATGGGCTGGAATAAGCATGATATACTTGGCTAGGCTTAGGTAACAAAGAAAATGAGTACATTTCATTTTACGAGCCTAAGGACTAATTTGTAAATATTTGAAAGTTTAGGGGTAAAACTATAATTTTACCAAAGTATGGTTTTTGGATTGATTTGAACAATGTGATAATTAAATTAGCTAAATTTTCTATTATAGATCAAGAAAAATTGAGTCCAGACCTAGACTGGGGAAAGAACAAGGTTGTGGACTAAATTGAATTAATTAGCCATATTTTGTACCGAGGTAAGTTCATATGTAAATAATGCAATATTATTATCATATTTTTAATGCATTGATATTGTATGAATTGTATAATTGATTCGATGAATACATTCGACAAGTTCCGACAAGAGAGAGAAAATCTCGTTTGAACCTTAGGCATAGGATAGGATACAAGTGACATGTCACTAGGACCCCATGTGATATATGTTTATGTGAATCCGGGTGCTGGTCATGTACGTCCTACTGGTGGCTAGGTAGTCCGACATGTGTTGGAGATACCTGACAGCTTGTGTGAGCAGCCTATGTAACTATGTCTTGACCGTCAGCTTGTGTAAGCAGACCTGTGATTAGCTCAAAAGAGAGCCTTTATGTGATATGAAAAATGAGGTAGCTTTTGGTACATATATGGCACTTGTGTGCAAAGACCTTCTGTGTATCTGTCTAATATTCCAAGTGTTCAACGGGTATGTCAAGAATGAGAAATGGTATGTTAAGTCACGAGTTGGTATAGGTATGTACAAAAAACTCATAAGAGTGAGCTTGTTAAGTGATGAGCTTTTAATAAGACAAAGAATGATAAAGTTATGCTTTTGAAACTATGATGATAAATATGTGATTTATGTTAAGTTAAATAGTATGACGCTCATGCTAAATGTTGTTTATTATTGCATGTGAACTTACTAAGCCTTATGCTTACTCTCCTTCCTTTCCATTTTCTTATAGTGTCACCAATCTAGCTTGGGGATTGGAAGTAGTCGGAGCATCGATCACACTATCAATTTGATCATTTGGGTATAATTGATTTAGATATTTTGAATAGGCATGTATAGGGACTTGGTCCTTTTGTGATATGTGTCATTATTGATTTGGCCAAATGTTTTTGCTTGTAATGGTATTTGATTCATTTTGTAAATAGCCATTTGGTATTGGCTAATATTGGTTAAGTATTCATGCATATAGAGATGCCTTTCATGGATAGAGTTATTGCATGGTTTGTGATGATAATTATGAAATATTGTATGTGATAAAAAATAACATGTAATTGATGTGTGGATGTCTTGGTTGTGTGTATATGCTTGGATTGGGGTTGTTTGATGTTGTTAGGTTGGTGCAAGTAAGGGTGGCAAAAAGGCTTGGTAAATAGCCTCATTTTTATCAACACAGTTAGACACACGGCTTGCCCATTGGGTGTGTGATTTGGCCGTGTGTCCCCTGTATTTTTAAATTTTAGCTTTGAATTGGCCACACGGGTAGAGACACGGCCGTGTGTCTCAGCCGTGTGAAGGGCACGGCCCAAGGACACGGGCGTATGCACAGTGCGTGTGAAGTCTGCACCTAATTTATGAAAAATTATGAAAATAAAATCACCCACACAGCCTAGCACACGGGCGTGTGCCTTGGCTGTGTGACCCTAATTTATTGATGACATCATAAATAGAGAGTTACACGGGCTGAGGACACAGGCATGTCCCAAGCCCCACAGGCGTGTCCCAAGCCCCACGGGCGTGTGACCCTCCAAAGCATGAAAATTTTCTAAGTGTTGTAACAATTTTGAAAGGTCTCCATTTAGTCCCAAACCACTCCCAATGTATGTTTTGGGCTATGTAGGCTCGTAATAGGGACAATATGAATGTATATGAAAAGTTTAAATTTGGATGGAAATTTATGTCTCGATTCTGCATGATTACTTGTGTATAAGTCCGGTAATGCGTCGTACCCTATTCCGGCATCGAATAAAGGTAAGAGGTGTTACATGCGTATCCATCGATATTACAGATAAATTCAATGGGTAAAAGTTCTTGACATGAGAGGATTTGAATAAGAAATGAGTTATTACACATATCAGCCTGAAATACATGAAAATGATGATACGGGATAATAGATATATGGATATATGAAATGATGATATTGTACATGGAATTTATTTGATGAGTATATACATCCTTGATTCTAGACTAGTACTCCTTGAGTGTACTAATTGTGACCTTGATATTCTGAGTAATATGGGTCAAGTTCTAATGTGAAATGATCCGAACTTGAGATGAACTACTATGAAATTATACTTGTAATAAAAAGAGATGATTTATACATGTTAAATGAATACATGTTGTGGAAAGCATATGTGCATGTAAACTTGATTGTTGTTGAGCCCATACATGTTGGTGATGTTATTATGGATTATATGACTAACAAGCACAATGAGGATATGTGTAGGGCTTGAGGGCAAATTGAGTGAATATACCTTACATAGTTACCTCAAAATAGAATGAAGGGTAAGTTAAATACCATGTTATACGAACTTACTAAGCATTTTATTCTTACTTAGTTTTATTTCCCTGTTTTATGGTTAATTGAAAGCTCGTTGGATTGAGAGCTTGCCGGAGATCACTCACACTATCCATTGGCCCATATCAGTACAATACGGTAAATCAATTATGGTTATAATGGCATGTATGGGTTAGATTGGCCATATTGGCATGTAAATGTAAATGATTATTGTACTCTAGCCATTCAAATGGCTAGTGATGATTATGTTTTGGTATATGTATATATGTATTAAGTTTATTCTATAGTAGCTAAATACATGTTAATGGTTATTCAAATGATGCCTAACATATGGAATATGCCAAGGTAAGATTATAAACATGTATGCATGTAATGATATGCCATGTGAAATGATAGATTTAGCTTAATTTGAATGCTTGAAATGGTTGGTATTTGGATGTGAGTTTAAGTGCAGATCATTGGTGAGATTTTAGGTGAGAAATGAAGCCAGAAATGGCTTCATTTTGTCCACGCGTGCAGACACAAAGGTGTGTATCTAGACCGTGTGTGACACATGGCCTAGCACATGGGTGTGTGGTTAGGCCATGTGTCCCCTGTACATTAAATTCAAGAAAACAGAATGCTCAAAATTGAGCACACAGGCAGAGACACGGGCATGTGTCTTAGTCGTGTGTGCTACACGGCCTAGAACACAGGTGTGTGTCTTGGTCATGTGAAACTTGCATCTAATTTCGAAATGAATTAATTAACCACACGGCCTAGCACACGGGCATGTGGCATGGTCGTGTGCTCAAGTCAGAGAGTTACACGGGGTTGAACACGGCCTGTAGCATGGGTGTCTCATAGGGTCACACGGGCGTGTCCCTTGGACAACACGGCCGTGTGAGCCCTGTAACTTGGAAAATTTTTTGAAATATCACGAAAAGATTCTTAGAGTTCCCAATTAAGTCTTGACTCAATTGTATTGCTCGTATTAGGCCTCGAGGGTCCAATTAAGGGACATTTTGAATGATCTCGATTAATGAAAAGTAATTTAAATAAATTATTTGCAAAATGTTCTGGAAGTTTCGGTAATGCTATAAAACCCTGTTTCGACGACGGATACGGGTTAGGGGTGTTTCACTAATGACATGTCATTTCTATCCTACGAATTTTTAAGGTTCAAATTGGGCTCGGTAGTCGACGTAATATCGTTGGATATGTAATAGATTAATAAATAACAGTTCATGATACATATATATTTCAATACAAGGCATATAAATGCAATATAATTACATGAACTTACCTTGACAATTAAACGTACATACGGAGGCAATTATTCTGAAACTTTATCATTGCCCCAATCTAGAGCCATACGAGGTCTGTCTTGATCTAAATGAATAAATTCAACTCAATTAAATAATTATTCCATTCAATTCAATACAAACTCATATTTTAAAAAATTACATTTTTTCCCCTATAATTTTGATTTCATTACATTTTAGTCCCTAGCTCATACAATGAAAGTTCATACAATTCACCCTATAGAAAAATTTCATATGGGTCCCTAGTAAGCCCTACATTTCATTTATTTCACAGTTTCACCATTTATATTTTTCTATTTTTCAATTTAATCTCTAAATGACGATTTTATCAAAAATCACTTAACGAAAGTTGCTTATCTATCAAAAACTAAGCATTTTCTTCCATAAAAAATAAAAAAAAAACAACCTATATTCTTTCATGGAAAAACCTTAATCTTTTAATAGTTTTACAAAGTAGTCACTGGGCTAGCTAGATTAAGTTACAACGATCCCGAAAATAAAGAAATCATTAAAAACGAGACTAAAATACATACCATGCACACAAAAACACTAAGGCCAAACCTAGTAAGCTTCCATGGCTTCTTTTTCTTTGAATAATTGGTTTAAGATGAAGAAAAAAAATGATAACCTTGTTTTATTTTATTTTGTTAATTATTATTTACCAAATTACTTTATAACCTTTTAAAACATTAAAATTTTCACTAATACCAAGCCATATACATCCACTAACTTCATTAATGGTATAATTACCACATAAGGACTCATACTTTAAGGTTCTATACCCATTTAGCACCTTTACCTACTAGAATTCAACTTTTGCACTTTATGCGATTTAGTTCTTTTTATCAAATTCAGCATGCAAAGGGTAAACTTTCTTAATAAAATTTTTATACAGTAATATTAACATGCTATAGACCCTAAAATAATAATAAAATAAATATTTTTACATCAAATTTGTAGTCCCAAAACCACTATTCCAATTTCACTGAAAACGGGCTATTACATGGACGTGGTCCACATGTTTCATAGAAATATTAGGGAGGTTTCGTTTTCCTCTCCTGTAAAATCTGAGCCAAATCATCGTTGGCATTGTAAGGTCAGGCCTCTTTTGTAAAAGGAACACTGTGGGAATCTGCCCAAAGTAAAATATCATTCACCCAACGATCATTTACACCCAGCCATTGTAGGTAGTACTAGAAGATGTACTGGACAACAACATTTGCCCCCAATTCTAAGATATGCCTCTTCCTTAATCGTTGAAATTGCTTCCAAGAAATTTCAAAATTGATGTGTTGGCTCTGTAAGAAGATATCTTCCTAGGGTATGGACCATAAAGTGGGAAAACCGAAACTAGTTTTAAGCCTACATGTGACCGTCATGAACATGTCTTTTAGGAGATGGAGGTTGGAGGCCCAATTCTGGATGATAGGCTCGTATCCCTGGCTACTAAAGTGGGCTATCCCAGGTAAGGCACCCTACCTTTTAATCTTCAGCTAATTGATCTTCTAGAAAATGCTAAGAAAGGGCAAAGAGTTTCCCTAATGTAACACTATATTCATTAAGCATCGAGTAGAAGAAAAAGTGTAGGAGAAAATGAAATCCCTTGGTGTTTTCACTCTGGTGACACTCTCCTTGGAATAAATAGAAGTCTTAAGCAAAGTTTGGTCAGAGGATGGCCCTGGCCACTAGATATCGATTCAGTTTCTTTTAGGTAGTCTTGCATTCGTACATGGGAGAAAGTACGCAATGAGTACCATTGGGACCACTACTTTGGTAGTCTTATCACAACAGTGTTTCTAGGATTGTCACCTCTGCTACTTTAAGTAGGACCACTATGACGTCTTCCGCGGGTAGTTGTTTTGACCATTTTCTATAATAGTAAAGAAATGTGAAGGGGATTACCTTTAAAGAAAGTGTGAACTGAAGGTAAAAGGAAGTAAACTAACTTTGAGATAGACAAAAATTATGGTTTCAATGTTGCAGTGAAATTGTTTTTAGGGGGAGAGTGTTGGACACCCAATATTTATGAAAACTAAGCGTCTGTGAGAAGTTTCAAATTTAAACAAACTATTAGAATTCTTTAACCATAGCTCGAAACTTGTCAAAACTAAGGTTATGAGATGTTTAAAAACATGGGAGTACCTTCTAACTATACCCTAGAGTTTGGAATCCACCAACCTAGATTGTCTATTAACATTCACACCTATTGGAATATCTAGAGTGTACGTCATAGACTAGATATATGTTTGGGAATTTTTCCAAACAATATACTACAGCTGACTTAGGAAGTTCACCATGCAAATTTGATAATGAGGTTACCAGGTTGATAAAATTTCGAGGATGAAATATCTTGAATGAGGAAAAAGTTGTCACACCCCCAAAATGACAGACCCCAAAAAGTGAGTAAAGTATGTATGTAAATCGTTTGGCACACCGTGGTAGCATAATCCGCCACCATGTTGGCTTGATGGCGAATCAGAGTATTGGAACATATTAGCATTAAAGTATTCGCCCGTTAATGGCATCTAATGATTTAGTTACAGGGTATCTTCAAATGAGGAAAAAGTATGCCTTAGAGTTCTGGTTGAGCATTAAAAGCCTACCAAGTTTATGAGAAAGTTGTATGAGATTTGATTGTCTTTAAGACCTCACCATACACGAGTCATTGGCAAAGCATATTACACTCGATTTGCTTAAGCACTTTTCAAGTTGGTTCTCATAACGAGATTAGTTGGGAGTCAGTTAAATTGATTTAACTGTCCCCATGATAGATAAAATAGTAACGAATATCTTTGTCAATTTCTCTTTACCTTCCCCCAAAATTTTTTTGGGAAATCAGGAGATTTGGGTTAGGTAAGCATCGTTACTTGTCAAAGTCCATGGTACGGGGATAATGAGTTTATAGCTAGTGAAGGGGGAAGACCTTCCAAATATTCTTTTTCTACTTTACATTCTAGTTTTTTTTCTAACCTAAATGCTCTTTTCTTCTTCATTAAGATATAACTAAGACCTCGTTTAATCAATGGAAGATTCAATCTTTTGGTAAGTATTATAGCCCTGTATGTTATGATTATTGATGAGTAAAGATGTTAAAAAGTGTAAGAATAGTAGGCTATGAGTGAAAGGCTCTTCTTGGGAATTGCTCATAATTGAAACATTAGTTAACTATATGTAAATGAGGATTATAATGGAATTTTTTTGATCTTGTAAGTAGGAATTGGATTGGGAAGAACAATTGAAATAGAAACTCCAGGTCGAGGAAAAAGGTAGGTCTTTAGTGAGTCTCTGGACCCGACTTCTATATGATATATTATGATGATTCCTTGTATGACCAATGTTCATATAGATATGCATATCTTCTTCAGAAGTTGTTGTATGTATGTATGGTTGTGCGTATTCTTTGTGAAGCATTTGCATCTATGTACTAAAGTGTATGATGCACTACATGAATATGAAGATATATGGTAAGCATGCATGGGAAATTATGTATTAGGAAGTACGATTTTGTTAATATTAAGAGTCAAATCTTCGTATATTCGTTCACTATGTTATATGTGTAATGCATGTGTAACACCCCTAACCCATATCCATCGCCGGAATAAGGTTACAGAGGTTTACCAAAGTTTTCATTTCAAAACAATAAAAAAATTTAAACATTTTAATTCATATCATTAATCATAGCAAAAAAAATTCAATAACATACATATTATCCCTTAAATGAGCCCTCGAGGCTCTAAAATCACATTAGAAACAAGTTGGGACTAAATCGGAAACATATAGAATTTTTCAGAAAAAGATGAAAATTTTCAAACTACAGGGGTCACACGGCCATGTGGCTAGGCTGTAACAGCCCGATTTAGACCCTAGTTGGAACGGTGGTTTCGGGACCACGAATACAAGTCAGAAAAATATTTAAAAATTATTTTCTGTGTTTGTGATTTAATTTTATTGTTTAAGAGTCCGATTAAATAAAAAGACTTAATCGCGTAAATCGAAAACTTGATAGTTTAAAGCATAAGGGCCGAATTGTTAATGGCTTCCTAAATTGAAGCATTTATTGTAAATAAACCATATACATGTGATATTGATGGTGGTGCCTTTATTATTAATGGTTTTATAATTTTATTACAAAGGTTATATAAGTAAATTATGTAATATTATGTAATAATAAAATATAAAAAAATTATAACATGGTTTCATATTATCATGTTCTTGCCGAAAACATAAATAAGAAAGAAAAGAAAAGAAAAGCTAGGGTTCGACCTTATTCATGTTTGATTCAAGGTTCGTTCTTACTCAGTTTTTGATAATTTTTACGTTTTTGAGATCGTTGCTTCGAGTACTAGTAAACCCATGCTTGAATTTTTTATTTTGGTGAATATTTTGAGTTATGCCATTGTTGAGAGCTTGTGATTTTTGTTTTTTGATGATGAAATATGAAAGATACGTTTTAGATTAACATGTTTTGTATTGGAGTTTTTAATGATTTTGAGTAATTAGGACTAATTGCAAAAATAATAATTTGAGGCACTAAAATGTGAAATAAATAAAATATATGGACTTGTATGAAGGTAGGTAAGATTTGGCCAAACATGGGTGCGATGAAATTTTGTATATTTTGTGTTTTGTGTAATAGGAACTAAATTGTAAAAAGTGTAAATGTCAAGGGTAAAATAATAATTTGCTCATTTATGTGTTTTTGGACTAAATTAAATGAAAATATGTTTGAATGAGCTTAATTTGAATATGTTTAAATCAAGAACCAAAAAAATTAGATTTGGATTGGGGAAAAATGAAAGTTGTCGACTAGCTGTCCTGTTCCGTTTTATATCGTCTGAGGTAAGTTTATAAGCAAATAGACGTACTTAATTTTATTTAAATGCAAAGTATACATGCTGAAATGAAATATATGAATTTATATATGCCATTGCCGAATGTGTATAAGCTTGGTACCCATGTTCTTGCATTCGTTTCGACCGAGTTACGAAGTTCTAAAGCCCCATATGAACCTTAGGAATAGTTAGGATACATATTTCATGACATAGGATTCCGATATATGTGTGCGAGTAAGACCATGGCATCGATATATGACTCCGATATATTTGTACGAGTAAGACCCTATCTGGGACAGTGGCATTGATATGTGATTACATGTAAGACCACGTCTGGGACATTGGCATTGTACGATATATATGTGATTATCCAAGTTTCCTATCCAATTCAAAATGGTAAATCGGGCAAAGATATGTTGTGATCAAATGTGTAAAACGAGCTAAATGGCCAGGTATGAATTAGCTTGTTGTTTACTTGAAATAAGGTAAGTATGTGACTTGGTACCTGTTACAAAAAATGAAGAATATATGTGTATGTGGTATGTGTATTCGGCTTGTGAGTGAATAACTTGTGTATCATTGAAATGTTTCTTGAATATATGTGCATATATGATTTGTTATATTCGGCCATATAGGTAATATATATATGTGATGTTATACTATGATTCTTGAGCTTGTGTATATGAGTAAATATATGTATGGTTTATCATGACTATTTGGGTTGGAAGTTGACTAATAATATGATAGAATGACCAAGTGAGTATTCGGCCAAGGTGGGTAATTGTCTATGAAGATATAATAATTATGGAATTTGTAGGTTTGGGGTCTAGCATGGTAATGTTAATATAATTCGTCTAGTTAATATGAGTTAACTATTTTATTGAGTTGTTTATTTGTTTATGACTTTCAAAGCTATGATAGCTTACCCAGTGTGTTCATGTTTACCCTATTTTATAGATTTTTGGATTCAAGTTACGAGCTCAGGGATTGTCAACTAAGCCTATCAGACTATCGTCTGTCTTCGGTATTTATAAGCTGAATTTTTGGAACAATGACATGTATAGGCTAGACTATGTTTTGGAATGTTGTATTTTGGTCTATGTATAATTAGAGCCATGCGAAAATGGCTTAATTATTATGCTTGAGTTCAGATTTGGTTAAATTATGGTTTGAGCTCACTTTTGATCATCATGCTATGTGGCATGGATGAGAGATATTTATGATATGTGTTTTGAGTATTGAAGTTGATTAATGACCTTGGATGTGATATGAATGTATTGGCTTTAATATATATATTAGGTATATTTGGATAATTTGAATGTGGTTCAATCTAAGATTAGGTACTTATGTGAAGTTGGATAAAAATAATTAAGCTTGGTTGTTAAGAATGTTATGTTATATGCTGAAATTTAGATAAGGTAGTTACTTGACTCGTAATTTGGTTCTTGCTCATATTAATATGCATCGGTACATAATGTGGCAATGATATGTGCTAGTACATGACCTTTAGGTATATATATATATATAATGGTGTTTGATCATGTGTTTCGGTTATGAAGTAATAATAGATGGGTATTCTGTTATAACATGTAATGCTTTAATAAATTAAAATACATGTCATTTATATGAGATGTATTTGGAATATGCTTATTGAGTAAAGTAAAATATATTTGGCTATGTGGCTTGTTAGCTAATCGAAATCAGTGGCTTTGATAGCTAATCAAAATCAATAAATATGTATAGGTAAATTTTGGTTAGCCGAATAAATAAAATATTAATATGGTTTTTGTTTTGGTTCTTAATGGTACATTATTTGTAAATTTTGGTTAATTATTTGAGTAGTGTAATTAGTTGAGTTGGTGATATATATATAATTATATACTTACTTAAAAGCGAATGTAGTAAAAAGTCAACAAATGTTATTATGGAATGTATCATTTGTATGAAAGGAAATGATGTGTGATTGCTTGTATAAAGTATGTGAATGACTTATATAAAAATAGGTCTAATATTCAAGAATGAAGTTATTGATGTGTTAAATGTTTTGTATATGCATAGATTGTTTTGATATATATTTTGGATTATGTTTTATTTATGCTATGTGGTGAATGATAAAATTTTAAGATTAGATATTTGATTAAGTTATAAGCATAGATGAGATCTAAATCTCGAATTGCAATGAACGTATGTTTCGCATATGTAATATGGTTGTTAAATTTATATGATTATGACTTGAATTAATATGAATGTGACAGCCCTAATGTGACCCTAGTCGGGAAGTGGTTTCGGGACCACAAAACCGAGTCATAAAAATAATTAGCTGTCATGTTTGATGCTTATTTTATGTATATATGCATGTGTGAAAATTTCATATTTGAATTTTGTCAATTCTAGGTGAATTTTAGTAAATAGGACTTATGTGAGAAAATTTAGAAATGTGCTAGGCAAATGTAAAGTGGCCTAATAATGCATATTATAAAAATGATGGGTTTGCATGTCAAATTACCCAAAAAATTGAGCTAGTGGCCGGCCATGCTATGGGTGGAAACATGTTGTAAACATGTTGTGTTAGTGTGTTATGTTAGAAAGAATAAAAAAAAGGGGTTAGTATTAAAGTAATGCAAAGGGAGGAGTGATGAAAAAAAAAATGTCTCATCCATGTTCCCCCCCTTTTGCCGTGAATTGAAGAAAGAAAACAAAAAAAAAAAAGAGAGAGCATTCGGTGATGAAAACAAGTTGTGTTCTTTGGTTCTTCTTGGCCGAATTGAAAGGAGGAAGAAAGGAGTGAAGCAATCGGTCACCTTAGGTCAATATTAAGGTAAGGAAGTTGATACTAGTTCTTGAAATCCTAGTTGATATTGAGTGAGATATCAAGTTATTGTCGGTAACCCATGTTGAAATTGTGATTTTGGAATAAGTAAGGTTTTCGGCTATGGAGATTAATAAGGGTGATGGTTGTGTTTCATGCTAAATCTAGATGAACAATGGTAGTTTGCTTACATCTTGATATCTATGAGTTCCTTTCTTGGTTCTACCTTAGATCCATAAGTATGATTTATGCTTGTTATGTTACTCATGGTTAAAATGATTCGCTATGGTTCATCTAAAAATAAAATATACATGTGAATTTGGTTATTATATTTGGTTGAGGTGTTATACATGATTTGGTATTAAATGATATTAGGTTATATTCGAACATAGAAAGAGTTTATTTTGGTATGCTTATATTTGGTTAATGATTTATTCTTGTGAAGTATAAATTTGTAACATGAATTGAGTTGGAAGCTACTATAATGTACTTGTGCATTCGGGTATATGATGAAATATATGAGGTGGTTATAATCAACTTTATGATTCGGCTCTTGCACATATATATATATATATATGTATATATTTGCACATGATGTATTGGTATGACATATATATTATCTCAAGGTATATATTTATATATGATGGTGTTTCGATTATGGAATAAATGTGGAGTGCGTATTGAGTTATAATATGTAATGCATTAGTTAGTAAAATGTATGCCATTTATATGTGGTATTATATATAATTAGCCTCAACGTAGACATGCATATTCGGCCACATGAGATGGATTGGTGTTGCATGTATTCGGTTAGAGGCAAGCATATTGATGCTTTTATCTTGGCTTAGATAATCGGCTAAAAGAGAGTGTGGGCTAATATTGTGAGTTTGATTCATGATTTCATATATATGTGACTCTAATGTCTAATGTATATATGGGTTAAGAACCTTGAGTTTCTCTTTTTGATGTTCAAATGATTAAATCAATTTATTTGTTAATATTAAGCTCAAGAGCAAAGGGGAACTAAATCCGATAAAGGGAAGGAAAAAGTGATCGAATAGCCGTCGAAATCGTTCGACAACATCCGAGGTAAGTCTTTGAGTAATGGAGCTTAGATTATGATTTGATTAGATCATGTTTTAAGTAAATCAAAATCATGCTCTTGTATGTAGCTATTGAGCCGAAATGATAATGCTTGATAAGTGACTTGTGTTTGAATTCTAGTTATGAAATTGAAATAGACATGTGTCATGATTTATTAATTTGTGCATAAATATTCGGATGATAACCGGGCTAAGTCCCGAAGGCATTTGTGCTAGTGACTAATTCCGGGCTAAGCCCAAAGGCAATTGTGCGAGTTATTATATCCGGCTAAGTCTCAAGGCATTCGTGCGAAGTTACTATATCCGGCTAAGTCCGAAGGCATTCGTATGAGTTACTATATCCGGCTAAGTCCCAAGGCATTTGTGCGAAGTTACTATAACTGTGCTATGTCCCAAGGCATTCGAGCGAGTAGCTATATCGGTTGAATTCAAGGTACTTGATTTGGGAATGAGCGATCTTGCTGTAATAATTTTAATTAATACGCCGTAAAATCCCAACAATGAGGTATGTTTCAGATGTGCATTGGAATAGTTGCTTCCTTTTGAATATTATTCGCTCAGTCGATTAATGAGCTTCCGATCCTTGGTTAAGTTGATCCCTTATGTATGAATATAAGGGTTGGAAATGTGAAGTAGGACTGATTTTTGAAAATATGTGTATATGAAATTATCCGTTTAGTTATATGAATGCTATACTTCAGTTGTGTTTAATTTCATTGCTCAAAACTTACTAAGCATTAAATGCTTACTCCGTCCTTTGAATCTCTATTTTATAGATATTGGTTCGTCAGCTATCGGACTCGGGATTATTGAAGTCGAAGTCACCCACACTATCAAAGCCCTTTTGGTACACTTTTGGTTGAACTCTGAAAATGGCATGTATAGGACTACCCCTTTTTGTTGTTGGTCATGTACCCCTTGGTTTTGTATAAATTTGGATAGCCATGCGAAAATGGCTTATATACACTTTGAGCGTAGCATTATAATCGTTTTGTATGTTATTCATTAAGAGGTATGGTAATGTTTGGAAACGATTAGCCATTGGAATGGTTAATCATGATCATATTTTATGCTATATATGCTAAAAGGGCTAGTTGAATCATGGAAACTATGAATTAGGTAAAGTTTACCTTGAAGGCAGATGCTGACAGCAACAGTGATGTAAATTTGAAAAATCACTAAAAATAGTAGGAATGGAATTAGATAGTGAATAAATTATGTAATCGAACCTTGATGAATCTAATTTCATATGGAAGAAACAAAACTATCATATGAGTCGTATGTTAAGAGAAATTTAAGTTTTCGTGAAAAAGGGCCAGAACGGTTTCTGGATCCCCTATTCTGACTTTGGAAATTCATTATAAATTAACCAGAGATAATTAGAAGTCATGCCATATATTTATAGATTCCTTTTCGAGTCTAGTTTCTATAAAAATAAACGGCATAAGTATTGAAGCCCTGTACAAGGATATATCTAAGTAGTAATCCATGAAGGTCAGAGTAGTCGAACCCTGAATCAGGGGAGATTTTAACTAATAAACTGTACTAATTGGCTTGACCAAAAATTCTAGAAACAAAGTTGTAGATGGATATATGAGTCTAGTTTCAGGAAAAATTTACGAAACTGGTTTTCGAGTTTTGAAACTCAAGATATGATTTTTAAGGCGACAGTGACGCAGTTAACCAGCTTGTCTGGAAGTTTGTTTAAATGGACTGTGGAAATAAGTGAGTTAAGTTCGTTCACACTTCGTGTCCGACTCCGGCAACGGTCCCGGGTACAGGGTGTTACAATTTTATTGGTATCAGAGCTACGGTTTAGTCGATTCTAGGACTACCGTAATACGTTTGGGTCTAGCTATACATGCCAATTTGTGATTATTTGATAGTGTGGTGATTTCTGACATTTGCAAATGTGTTTATTTATAGTAATGGATCCCGATCCCGACCGAAGCGGTAGTGATGATCTTGAGAGTGTAGCACCTGCTCAAGACAAGGGACGGCGCCAATGACTCTCAACCTATTGCTAGCAATCCGAATGATGAGGCTAGGCAAGCTTTTATAGCGTGATGAATGATTGGTTTAACCAATACATTCGAACTAATACTACTGTTCCACAACCTCCATTCCCGACTAATACAAATTCAGACCTACAATACCTCCGTGAATCGACCAAATAAGGTCAAATAAGCCCTAGTTGATGAATCCGAAACACAGGCTACTGAATTTAAAGCTACCGACAATGATGATGCCGAGCAAGTGAATTTTGGTTGGACAACACTATTCGTACTCGATGAGCTATCTTGCACACCGATGAGTGCCTAAAGTGTACTATCTCCTTGCTACATGATTCTGCCTACTATTGGTGGAATACGTTGATTTCTGTTGTGCCCAGAGAGCAAGTAACTTGGGAGTTTTTCCAACCGAGTTTCGGAAAAAGTATATCAGTCAGAGATTCATGGATCAAAAACGGAAGGAATTTCTTGAACTTAAACAAGGTTCCATGTCGGTTACCGACTATGAACGAAAATTTGTGAGGCTTAGCCGGTACGTACGAGAATGCATTTCTTCAGAAGCCGTGATGTGTAAACGTTTCGAGGATGGACTGAACGATGATATAAAGCTGTATGTTGGCATTTTAGAAATCCGAGAATTTGTGGTACTTGTCAAGCGAGCTTGCAAAGCCGAGGAGCTCAGCAAGGAGAAAAGGAAAGCTGATGTGGGAGAAAAGGAGTTTCACAAGAGATCTTCAGGAAAGCCCTTTCAACAGTCATCGAAGAAATTTAAAGATGACCTAGGCCGATCAAGAGACACTTCGGGCTTTTCTAGACGAGATCGTGATTGACCCCCTGTGAGTGCACGAGTCACTTCGGTCGCCAGTGTTGGAAATGATCGTCGAGATAGAACGGAGTGCCAATATTGTGGTAAATGGCATTCGGGGAGTTGTAGATTCCATGACCGATCCTGTTACAAGTGCGGATCAGTTGACCACTTTATTAAAGATTGCCCGAGGTTGTCCGAATGAATGTAAACCGAGTGGGAAACCGGTGCTACCATCGCCGAGGTAGACCATCTAGAAACACGGGAAATCCTAGTGGTGGTCAGAGAGGATCTAGATATGCTACAACCAGATTTGAGGCTCGTGCTCCTGCTAGAGCTTATGCTATACGCGCACGCGAGGATGCTTCCTCGCCAGATGTTATTACCGGTACTTTTACTCTCTTTGATACTAATGTGATTGCTTTGATTGACCCTGGTTCTACTCATTCTTATATATATGAAACCTTAGCATCCAGGAAGACTTTACCTATTGAGTCTACTGAGTTCGTAATTCAGGTGTCAAATCCCTTGGGTCGCTACGTGCTTGTCGACAAAGTGTGTAAGAAATGCCCCCTAGTAATTCGAGGTTTCTGTTTTCCGACGGACTTGATGCTTTTGACGTTTGATGAATTTGATGTTATTCTTGGTTTGGATTGGTTGACTGTGCATGATGCGGTTGTGAATTGCAAAAGCAAGACTATTGATTTGAGGTGCGCAAATAACGAGATAATCCGAGTTGAGTCTACGGACTTAAAGGGGTTGCCAGCTGTAATATCATCAATGTTGGCTCAGAAATATGTAAGAAAAAGGTGCGAAGCATATCTTGCGTATGTACTTGATGACAAAGAGTTAAAAAGGAAACCCGAATCAGTGCCGGTGGTTTGTGAATACCCAGATGTTTTTCCCGAAGAATTACCCGGTTTACCACCTATTCGGGAGGTAGAGTTTGGAATTGAGCTTGTACCTGGGACTACGCCGATTTCGATAGCTCCGTATCATATGGCACCAACCGAGTTAAAAGAGTTGAAAGCTCAGTTGCAAGAATTGACGGATAGAGGTTTCGCTCGACCAAGTTTCTCACCTTGGGATGCACCAGTATTGTTTGTGAAAAAGAAGGACGGAACCATGAGGTTGTGCATCGACTATCGTCATGAATAAAGTGACAATAAAGAATAAATATCCGTTATCAGCGTATTGATGATTTGTTTGATCAACTAAAGGGAGCCTCGGTGTTTTCAAAGATAGATTTGAGATCGGGTTATTATCGATTCATAATTCGAGATTCGGATATACCCAAAACCGCTTTCGTAATCGAGATACGGTCACTATGAGTTCTTAGTGATGCCGTTTGGGCTCACTAATGCCCCTGCGGTATTTATGGATTTGATGAATTGGATCTTTAGACTGTATTTGGATCGGTTTGTAGTTGTGTTTATTGATGACATCTTGGTCTACTCAAGAGATGAAACCGAGCATGCTGAGCACCTGAGATTAGTGTTGCAGATTTTACGAGATAAGCAATTATATGCTAAGTTCAGTAAGTGTGAGTTCTGGTTAAGAGAGGTTAGCTTCTTGGGTCATGTGGTATCCACAACGGGTATTCGAGTTGACCCGAGTAAAATTTCAGCCATACTTAATTGGAAGCCTCCGAAAAATATTACTGAGGTTCGGAGTTTTTTGGGACTTGCCGGTTACTACCGACGGTTTGTAAAAGGTTTCTCGATGATAGCCACACCAATGACGAAGCTACTTCAAAAAGATGTTAAGTTCGAATGGACGGAAAATGTCGAAAAGTTTTGACCAACTGAAAACTTATTTGATCAAGCTCCAATTCTAGTGCAACCCGAATCGTGCAAAGAGTTTGTCATTTATAGTGATGCCTCCCTACTTGGGTTGGGTTGCGATTGATGCAAGAAGGTCGAGTTGTGGCCTGCGCGTCGAGACAATTAAAGCCACATGAGAAAAATTATCCGACCCATGATCTCGAATTAGCTGCCATCGTATTCGCTTTGAAAATATGGCGACATTACTTATTTGGTGAGAAGTGCCATGTATTTTCAGATCACAAAAGTCTCAAATATTTGATGACTCAAAGAGACTTAAATCTGCGACAAAGACGTTGGCTCGAGTTGTTGAAAGATTATGAGCTTGTCATTGACTATCACCCGGGAAAGGCTAATGTGGTTGCGGATGCCTTAAGTCGTAAATCACTGTTTGCTTTACGAGCGATGAATGTACACTTGTCCGTTCTATCCGACAATGTGTTAGTGGCAGAATTAAAGGCCAAACCATTGTTGATTCATCAAATTCGTGAAGCTCAGAAAGTCGATGATGAATTGGTTGCAAAACGGGCTAAATGTGTTCCGAATATGGAATCAGAGTTTCAAATTGATAATAACGATTGTTTGAGGTTTAGAAGTCGTTTGTGTGTTCCAAGAAATTCAGAACTCATTTCGATGATTCTGAACGAAGCTCATTGTAGCCGAATGTCAATTCACCCGGGGAGTACGAAAATGTACAACAATCTGAGACGTCAGTTTTGGTGGCATGGTATGAAACGAGATATTTCCGATTTTGTTTCGAAGTGTTTAATATGTCAGCAAGTGAAGGCGGAACATCAAGTGCCTACGGGTTTACTTCAGCCGATCATGATACCTGAATGGAAATGGGATCGAGTCACGATGGATTTTGTATCTGGGTTGCCATTGTCGGCAAGTAAGAAAGATGCGATTTGGGTTGTTTTGGATAGACTAACTAAGTCGGCCCATTTTATTCCCGTACGTACGGATTTTTCATTGGATAAACTAGCTGAATTGTATGTTTCTCAGATTGTGAGATTACACGGGGTACCTATTTCTATTGTATCGGATAGAGATCCGATATTCACCTCGCGATTTTGGAAGAAATTGCAAGAAGCCTTGGGCACCAAGTTGCACTTTAGCACCGCTTTTCATCCCCAAACCGATGGTCAATCCGAGCGGATAATTCAGATACTCGAGGATATGTTGAGATGCTGCATCCTTGAGTTTAGTGGTTCATGGGAACGGTATCTACCTTTGATTGAGTTCGCTTACAACAATAGTTTTCAGTCAAGCATTAAGATGGCGCCTTACGAGGCTTTGTACGGTCGAAAATGCCGAAAGCCATTGTTTTGGACCGAGCTCGGTGAAAGTAAAATTTTCGGAGTTGATTTAATCAAAGATGCTGAACAGAAAGTAAAGATAATTCATGAAAGTCTAAAGGCAGCATCAGATCGTCAGAAGTCGTACGCGGATTTGAAACGAAAAGACATTGAGTATCAGGTGGGAGCCAAAGTGTTTCTTAAAGTTTCACCTTGGAAAAAAATACTCAGATTTGGCCGTAAGGGCAAATTGAGTCCGAGATTCATTGGACCGTATGAAATCTCCGAACGAGTTGGTCCAATTGCATATAGGTTGCTTTTACCCCCTGAACTCGAAAGGATCCACAACATTTTTCATGTTTCGATGCTTCGACGTTACAGATCTGATCCTTCGAACATAATAAGTCCCTCCGAGGTTGAAATCCAAGCCGATATGAGTTATGAAGAAGAACCAATACGTATCCTAGCTCGTGAAGTGAAAGAGTTGCGAAACAAAAAGGTTCCTTTAGTAAAAGTGTTATGGCTCAAACACGGGATGGAAGAAGCTACTTGGGAACCCGAGAACTCTATGAAAGAACGATACCCAAACCTATTTACCGATAAGATTTTCGGGGACGAAAATTTCTTAAGTGGGGGAGAGTTGTGACAGCCCTAATGTGACCCTAGTCGGGAAGTGGTTTCGGGACCACAAAACTGAGTCATAAAAATAATTAGCTGTCATTTTGATGCTTATTTTATGTATATATGCGTGTGTGAAAATTTCATATTTGAATTTTGTTAATTCTAGGTGAATTTTAGTAAATAGGACTTATGTGAGAAAATTTAGAAATGTACTAGGCAAATGTAAAGTGGCCTAATAATGCATATTATAAAAATGATGGGTTTGCATGTCAAATTACCCAAAAAATTGAGCTAGTGGTCGGCCATGCTATGGGTGGAAACATGTTGTAAACATGTTGTGTTAGTGTGTTGTGTTAGTGTGTTATGTTAGAAAGAATAGAAAAAAAGGGTTAGTATTAAAGTAATGCAAAGGGAGGAGTGATGAAAAAAAAATGTCTCATCCATGTTCCCCCCCCTTTTGCCGTGAATTGAAGAAAGAAAACAAAAAAAAAAAGAGAGAGCATTCGGTGATGAAAACAAGTTGTGTTCTTTGGCTCTTCTTGGCCGAATTGAAAGGAGGAAGAAAGGAGTGAAGCAATCGGTCACCTTAGGTCAATATTAAGGTAAGGAAGTTGATACTAGTTCTTGAAATCCTAGTTGATATTGAGTGAGATATCAAGTTATTGTTGGTAACCCATGTTGAAATTGTGATTTTGGAATAAGTAAGGTTTTCGGCTATGGAGATTAATAAGGGTGATGGTTGTGTTTCATGCTAAATCTAGATGAACAATGGCAGTTTGCTTACATCTTGATATCTATGAGTTCCTTTCTTGGTTCTACCTTAGATCCATAAGTATGATTTATGCTTGTTATGTTACTCATGGTTAAAATGATTCGCTATGGTTCATCTAAAATAAAATATACATGTGAATTTGGTTATTATATTTGGTTGAGGTGTTATACATGATTTGGTATTAAATGATATTAGGTTATATTCAACATAGAAAGAGTTTATTTTGGTATGCTTATATTTGGTTAATGATTTATTCTTGTGAAGTATAAATTTGTAACATGAATTGAGTTGGAAGCTACTATAATGTACTTGTGCATTTGGGTATATGATGAAAATATATGAGGTGGTTATAATCAACTTTATGATTCAGCTCTTGCACATATATATATATATATATTTGCACATGATGTATTGGTATGACATATATATTATCTCAAGGTATATATTTATATATGATGGTGTTTCATTATGGAGTAAATGTCAAGTGCGTATTGAGTTATAATATGTAATGCATTAGTTAGTAAAATGTATGCCATTTATATGTGGTATTATATATAATTAGCCTCAACGTAGACATGCATATTCGCCACATGAGATGGATTGGTGTTGCATGTATTCGGTTAGAGGCAAGCATATTGATGCTTTTATCTTGGCTTAGATAATCGGCTAAAAGAGAGTGTGGGCTAATATTGTGAGTTTGATTCATGATTTCATATATATGTGACCCTAATGTCTAATGTATATATGGGTTAAGAACCTTGAGTTTTCTTTTGATGTTCAAATGATTAAATCAATTTATTTGTTAATATTAAGCTCAAGAGCAAAGGGAACTAAATCCGATAAAGGGAAGGAAAAAGTGATCGAATAGCCGTCGAAATCGTTCGACAACATCCGAGGTAAGTCTTTGAGTAATGGAGCTTAGATTATGATTTGATTAGATCATGTTTTAAGTAAATCAAAATCATGCTCTTGTATGTAGCTATTGAGCCGAAATGATAATGCTTGATAAGTGACTTGTGTATGAATTCTAGTTATGAAATTGAAATAGACATGTGTCATGATTTATTGATATGTGCATAAATATTCGGATGATAACCGGGCTAAGTCCCGAAGGCATTTGTGCTAGTGACTAATTCCGGGCTAAGCCCAAGGCAATTGTGCGAGTTATTATATCCGCTAAGTCCCAAGGCATTCGTATGAAGTTACTATATCCGGCTAAGTCCCAAGGCATTTGTGCGAAGTTACTATAACCGGGCTATGTCCCAAGGCATTCGAGCGAGTAGCTATATTCGTTGAATTTCAAGGTACTTGATTTGGGAATGAGCGATCTTGCTGTAATAATTTTAATTAATACGCCGTAAAATCCCAACAATGAGGTATGTTTCGTATGTGCATTGGAATAGTTGCTTCCTTTTGAATATTATTCGCTCAGTCGATTAATGAGCTTCCGGTCCTTGGTTAAGTTGATCCCTTATGTATGAATATAAGGGTTGGAAATGTGAAGTAGGACTGATTTTTGAAAATATGTGTATATGAAATTATCCGCTTAGTTATATGAATGCTATACTTCAGCTTGTGTTTAATTTCATTGCTCAAAACTTACTAAGCATTAAATGCTTATCCGTCCTTTGAATCTCTGTTTTATAGATATTGGTTCGTCACCATCGGACTCGGATTATTGAAGTCAAGTCGCCCACACTATCAAAGCCCTTTTGGTACACTTTTGGTTGAACTCGAAAATGGCATGTATAGGACTACCCTTTTGTTGTTGGTCATGTACCCTTGGTTTTGTATAAATTTGATAGCCATGCTAAAATGGCTTATATACACTTTGAGCGTAGTATTATAATCATTTTGTATGTTATTCATTAAGAGGTATGGTAATGTTTGGAAACGATTAGCCATTGGAATGGTTAATCATGATCATATTTTATGCTATATATGCTAAAAGGGCTAGTTGAATCATGGAAACTATGAATTAGGTAAAGTTTACCTTGAAGGCAGATGCTGACAGCAGCAGTGATGTAAATTTTAAAAATCACTAAAAATATTAGGAATGTAATTAAATAGTGAATAAATTATTTAATCTAACCTTGATGAATCTACTTTCATATGGAAGAAACGAAACGATCATATGAGTCGTATGTTAAGAGAAATTTAAGTTTTCGTGAAAAAGGGCCAGAACGGTTTCTGGATCCCCTGTTCCGACTTTGGAAATTCATTATAAATTAACCAGAGATAATTAGAAGTCATGCCATATATTTATAGATTCCTTCTCGAGTCTAGTTTCTATAGAAACAAACGGCATAAGTATTGAAGCCCTGTACAAGGAGATATCTAAGTAGTAATGCATGAAGGTCAGAGTAGTCGAACCCTGAATCAGGGGAGACTTTAACTAATAAACTGTACTAATTGGCTTGACCAAAAATTCTAGAAAAAAATTTTTAGATGGATATATGAGTATAGTTTCAGGAAAAATTTACGAAACTGGTTTTCGAGTTTTGAAACTCAAGATATGATTTTTAAGGCGACAGTGACGCAGTTAACCAGCTTGTCTGGAAGTTTTTTTAAATTGACTGTGGAAATAAGTGAGTTAAGTTCGTTCACACTTCGTGCCCGACTCCGGCAACGTCCCGGGTACGGGGTGTTACAATGAAAACGTTCAAAACTGTGCTTTCGATCAGTAACACATCGTAACCCCATTCTGACGATGGATACAGGCTAGGAGTGTGACAGCCCTAAAGTGACCCTAGTCGGAAAGTGGTTTTGGGACCACGAAACCGAGTCTTATAAATAATTAAAGGTTATATTCTGTGTTTATGACGTGAGTAAATGCTTGTGTGATAGTTCCATACTTCAATTTGACAGTGTATGTGAAAATTATTAGTAGGGACTTATGTGAGACTATTTAGAAATATGCTAGGCAAGTGCTAAAGTGGCCTATTAATATATGTGGGAAAGTGCTTGTCCTTGCATGTCAAATTAGCCAAACTATAGGTAGTGGGCGGCCATGCTACAAATTATATAATCAAGTGTGAATTTTATATTAACTTTAATTAACTAGGTGCCATATTAGTATGGAGGATGTAATAAAATAATGAAATGATAACTAAAGGAAGGGATGGGTGAAAGAAAAAAAAAAGAGATCATCATTCATGTTTCTTCCTAGCCGAATCTAAAGAAAAAAAAGAGAGGAACAAGAGCATTCGGTGATGAAAACAAGTTGTGTTCCTTGGTTCTTCTTGGCCGAATTGAAAGGAGGAAGAAGGGAGTGAAGCCATCGGTCATCTTAGGTCAATATTAAGGTAAGGTGTTCATATTAGTTCTTGAAATTTTAGTTGTTCTTGAGTGAGATATCAAGTTTTTTTTTTTTTTGTAACCCATGATGAAATTTTGATTTTTGGATTGAGTAAGGTTTTCGACTATGGTAGCTAATAATGGTGAGTTTTGTTGTTTCATGTTAAAGTTAGGTGAATGATGATAGATGAGTGTTTGAACCATAAAAAGAATTCGGCTACCTTGTTATGAACTAGGGCCGATTGTGAGTTGGTTGTGGTTGAATGTTACATGCTTGGTAGAATGGTGGATGAAAGTGCCGAATGTGGTCTTTGGTTTGGCATGAGGTGATAAATAAAGGTTTAAAGGTAGCTTAAGTTAATTGATACTCACTAATGATTTCGAATGGAAGCTTTGTTTAGTGTGAAATGAGTGGCCGAGAGAGAGAACTATAGACTATTGCCGAATGTATGTTGGGTTGATAGAGTCTCCAAATTGATTTTTATGTGAGTATGCATGACCGAACATAATCGGCCACATGAGAAAAGAAATGGGTTATTTGATATGTGGTAAAAGTTAAGTGTTAAACGAAATGGAAATGATATCATATTGGAATATGTATACTCGACCACATGAATGAACACATAGATTGGTGTTGCATGTATTTGGTTATACGTAAGCATATTGGTGGCTTAATCTTGGCTTAGACAATCGGCTAAAAGAGAGTGTGGGTTAATATGTTGAGTTGATTCATGATTTCATATGTATGTGACTTTAATGTCTAATGTATATATATATGGGTTAAGTACCTTGAGTTTCTCTTTTTGATGTTCAAATGATTAAATCAATTTATTTGTTAAATTAAGCTCAAGATCAAAGGGGAACTAAATCCGATAAAGGGAAGGAAAAAGTGGTCGAATAGCCGTCGAAATCGTTCGACAACATCCGAGGTAAGTTTTCGATTTGATTAAGTCGTGACGTATGAGCATAACAAATATACGGTAATATGATGATTCTACTTGAATTATATGTTGAGTTAATTAGTCTATACGTATGATGGCTAGCCGTATGTGCATAGAGATCGTGTCATAAAGCAAACTAAACCATGCTATTTGTATGTGGCTAGTGAGCCGAAAATGGGATTGCTTAATACGTGACTTGTGTTTGAACTCTAATTATGAAAATGAAATTTAGATGTGTCATGATTTATTGATATGTGCATGAATATTTGGATGATAACCGGCTAAGTCCCAAGGCATTTATGCTTAGTGACTAGTTCCGGCTAAGTCCCAAGGCATTTGTGCGAAGTTACTATATCCGTGCTAAGTCCCAAGGCATTTGTGCGAGTTGCTATATCCTGCTAAGTCCCAAGGCATTGGTGCGAAGTTACTATATTCGGCTATGTCCCAAAGGCATTCGAGCGAGTAGCTATATCCGGTTAAACTCAAGGTACTTGGCTTGGGAATGAGCGACCTTGCTGTAATAGTTTCAATTAATACGCCGTAAAATCCCAATGATGAGGTATGTTTCAGATATGCATTGAATTGGTTGATCCTTACAAATAGTATTCGTCAATGATAAATGAGCTACCGCCTTTGGCTAAGTTGATCTTTTGTGTATGAATATAAGGGTTGGTAATGTGAAGTAAGTATGATATGGAGAATTTGTGCATATGAAATTATCCGCTTAGCCATATGAATGCTACACTTTAGTTGTGTCTAATTTCATGGCTCAAAACTTACTAAGCATTTAATGCTTACTCCGTTTCTTTGAATCTCTGCTTTATAGATTTTGGTTCGTCACCATCGACTCGGGATTGTCAAGTCGAAGTTGTCCACACTATCAAAGCCCCTTTTGGTACACTTTTGGTTGAACTTTGAAATGGCATGTATAGGACTACCCTTTTTGATGTTGGTCATGTACCTTTCGGTATTGTACAAATTTGGATAGCCATGCGAAAATGGCTTATATACATATTTTGAGAATAATGTTATAATCATCTTGTATGTATATGGTTATTGAGAGGTGTGGATATGCTTGGCAATGATTGGCCATTGGAATGGTTAATCATGATCATAATTTTTGCTATATATATGCTAAAGGGCTAATTGAATCATGGAAACTATGAAATAGGTAAAGTCTACCTTAAAGGCAGATGCTGACAGCAGCAGTGTCGTAAGTTTGAAAAATCACTAAAAATAATGGGAATGGAATTAAATGGTGAATAAATTATTTAATCGAACCTTGATGAATTTTATTTCATACGGAAGAAACAAAATGATCATATGAGTTGTATTTTAAGGGATATTTAAGTTTCTGTGGAACAGGGCCAGAGCGATTTCTGGATCCCCTGATCTGACTTTGGAAATTCATTATAAATTAACCAGAGATAATTAGAAGTCATTCCATATATGTATAGATTCATTTTTGAGTCTAGTTTCAATAGAAACAAACGACATAAGTATTGAATCCCTGTACAGGGAGATATATAAGTCGTAATGCAAGAATGTCAGAGTAGTCGAACCCTGTAACAGGGGAGACTTTAACTAATAAACTGTACTAATTGGCCTTACCAAAAATTCTAGAAAAAAAATTTTATATGGATATATGAGTCTAGTTTCAGGGAAAATTTACAGAATAAGTTTTTGAGCTTCGGAACTCAAGATATGATTTTTAAAGTGGCTGTGATGCAGTTAGCCAGCATGTCTGGAAATTTAAAATGGACTGTGCAAATAAGTGAATTAAGTCTGTTAACCCCTCGTGTCCGACTCCGGCAACGGTCTCTGGTACGGGGTGTTACAAGGAGTGTTACATAGGCCATGTGACTCACATGACTAAGAGACACGCCCACGTCTCGAGTTATGTGGACATTCGAACTAGGGACACATGGCCATGTCTCAACCCATGTCCATGCCTGTGTAACTCACGAACTTGGGTCACAAGGCCAAGCCACACGCTCGTGTGCCAGGTCGTGTACCCTTTGAAATGGCCTCACACGCCTGTGTGCCAAGCCGTGTAACTACTTGACTTGCAGCTCTTTGAAAGCCACAGGGGACACATGGCCGTGTTACATTGCCATGTGTCATACACGACTGAGACACACGCCCGTGTCTCTACCCGTGTGGATGAAAAATAGGCAATTTCCAAGCCATGTTTCTCACCTATTCAAGCACATACCTACAATCAAATTTTCATATATGAACAAGCCTTCAAATTGCACTAAAACAAGCATAATCAAGCTATCCCAATAAGGTACATATTCATACAACCACTATGCCTAAAAGGCACCTCAATTACAACAATTAAACATGTACTACCATATGCAAAATTTGGCCAAAAGTTCAACTAATTTATAACTAAGTTTATGTCAAAACTTACCACTTTGTTTACCTGTCAAATTTCACACCAAAAGTACAAAATATGCCATTTAACATCTAGCACCAATAGCCATATATGTCATCTATAACAAAAATACCAAATCACCACATTCAAACATATCACAAGACCATTTATAACAGACATTTTTACTACCATTCCATCTTCAATCATTCAAGCATCATAAGATATGATATCAACCATTTTAAGGCCAAATATATACATGAAAAAATTAGCACCATATCAACATCCAAAATGCCATGAACACAAGCCAAAAAACAAATGGCTAAAACATCAAACAAAAACACCTATACATGCCATTATAATCAAAACTTAAGAACACCAAAAATCTACTGATTAGCCAATGGATAGTGTGATATAACTCTGACAAGCTTCCAACCCGAACGAGCTTTCAATTCACTATAAAACATGGAAAATAACATAGAGTAAGCATAAATGCTTAGTAAGTTCACATAATGTAAAACTCAACTTACCATTTCATCACAGAATAAGTAAGTTAGACATGGCATAATCCAACCACGACTTGGCCAAAGCCTGAGAATTTACACCAAACATGTTAGTCATATAAGCATATAACATACGCTATTAATCATGGATGATCACAACATTTATTCATGTATCATATGCATATATCATCCATCTCAACTTTCATTATACCATGTATCACCAATTTAATGCATTTACATATTTTCATGTCTTAGTTTATATTGACCTCTTACCATTCTCTTTCAAATCATGCCCTTTGAACCATTCCGAATACTTTGGATACCCGAGATTGCTTACACATAGTGTGCTCGCTCATATAACTGTAATCCGCCAATTCCTGTACATGTATGCTCACACGAGTTGTGAATCAGAATGTTCACATGAGCTATGAATCAGAATACTCACATGAGTTGTGAAAATGGGCCTGGTCACATGAGCTATGGGTCGGAACATAGCTACATGATGCTGCTTACATGAGTTGTGGAGTATCCGCAATGCATGCTTGACCTTAGCCATCAGTAGGATGTTCAAGACCAACACTCAAATCATGTAAACCTTAATGACATGTCATTTGTATCCTATGAATTCTAAGGTTCAAACGGGGCTCGATAGTCGACTTAACATCGTTGGATATGCAATCGGTATAGATATATATATGGCAATCCACAATACATGTATAATTCAATTAAAAGCACATAAATACAATATAATTACACGAACATACCTCGATGATTAAATGTAGATATGGAGGTGATTATTCCAAAATCATTTTAGCAAAATTATATTTTGCCCCTATAATATTGATTTCATTTCAATTTAGTCCCTAACTCATAAAAGAAAAAATCATGTAATTTTTCCCAAAACCCACCATAACCGAATTTCATATAGGTCCCTAGCAAGCCCTATAGTTCATTTATTTCACAAATTCACCATAAATATTCTATATTTTTCAATTTAATCCCTATTTGACAATTTCATAAAAAATCACTTAATAAAAGTTGTTTATCTATCAACAACTAACCATTTTCTTCCATAAAACATCAAAACTCATGCACACTTACTCATGGCAAAACTTTAATCTTTTAATACTTTTACAAATTAGTTCCCAGGCTAGCTAGACTAAGCTATAATGATCCCAAAATATAAAAATCATTAATAATGAGACTAAAATGCATACCATGCACACAAAAACTCCATGGCAAAACCTAGAAAGCTTCCATGGCTTCTTTTTCTTTGGTTTTCGGTTGAAGATGGAGAAAAAAAAAGATGATAACCTTATTTTATTTTATTTTATTAATCTTTATTTACTTATTTACTTTTATAACATTTTAAAACATTAAAAATTTCACAAATACCAAGCCATGTACATCCATTAACTTCATTAATGGTCCTATTATTACATAAGGACTCATACTTCAATGTTGTATAGCCATTTAATACTTTTAGTTGCTAGAACTCTACTTTTGCACTTTATGCGGTTTAGTGTTTTTTACCAAATTAAGCATGCAAAATAAATATTTCTATGTCAGATTTGTTGTCCCAAAACCATTATTCTGATTTTACTAAAAACGGGTTCTTACAGCGTGACGAAGTATGGTTAGAACTCTACTTAACAAAAAATTTATACAATAGTACTAACATGCTCTAGACATTAAAATAATAACAAAATAAATATTTCTATGTCAGATTTGTTGTCCCAAAACAATTATTCTGATTTTACTAAAAACGGGTTGCTACAGCATGACGAAGTATGGTTAGAGATAAAAGGGTTTGGGTAGAGTGTCAGGTGACATAGTTGATATGATGAAAGACCCCATAGTGGGGATTTCATGACATCTACTAAAGCAGTAAACACAAAGGCCGATATGGTGAACATGTAGTTCATCGAGATAATAAACACGAGAAAAGGCTAGTATGGTAAGTATGTGAAAGACCATGGCCATTGTATATCCTGGAAATGATGAATGGGTTGAATTTTTCTACTAAAGTTTCTGTATGTCCAGGGGCAATGATGGGCAAATCTCAGGCTATGCTAAATTTAGGCAAATCCATATTGTCAAACACAACTTTTGGTATGGTGACTGGATGGCAAACCAAATCAAGCCTTTATGGTGAATTATCTGAAGAGCCTTTGTGGTGAATTATTCGAAGTGCCCTTGTGGTGAATTATCCAAAGAGCCCATGTGATGTATTATCCGAAAAGCCTATGTGATGTATTACCTGAAAGTGCTTTTGTGACATATTATTTGAAAAGTCTGTAAAGTGAATTCTGTATAGCCTAAGTGGTGAGTTGTTAGTCTACCTCAGTGATAAGAACTAGATATGCCTTTGAGGCATTTTCTAAAGGTGGCCTCAGCAAAATACTCGATTGATGAATCCACCAAAGTAACTCATTAGCTCAGAAAGAGAGCTTGGCATATAAGTAATTATGGGTGGTGTAAGTGTTCGCCAAATCAGGAAGTTTCTCACTTTTGCATCCGAAGTTATCTAAACTTCGATTGGGTGATTTAAAATATTACCTCCATCTAACCAAATCCATTGTTTGGATCGACATGAAGATATAACGTGACTAATTTTTCGACAGTCATCAAAACCAGTATATGACCTGCCGAAACTAGTGTTTGTAGGTATATCATTTTGAGAAACGTATCTTTTCTATTTTCAAGCAATTGCGAAATAGTATCCACTATAAGATGGGAAGTCTATAATCCTCCAATCGAGTGGAACTTGTACTAGGGGTCGAGTTAGAGGTTGGTGTAAAGTTATCAACAAGGAATCAGAAAAGTATCCTCTAAAATCTAAAAAGAACTCTAAAATTCTTAAGTCGAGGAATTCAACATCATTGTTTAAAGGTAAAACTAGTCGAGACTCATTAAGTTCCATTGAACTTATGGGTTTTTATTCGTAATGCAGGCTCTTGTGTTGAATCAGTTTGGTAGAAGGGACCAAGACAGGAATTCATCAAGGTGGTTGCTCGTAGTGCAATGTTATGGATACAGAGGGATATTTTTTGGAATATGTTTTCAAATGGAGAAAAGTAATACATGTCACAAATATGTTATGCTACTAAGAGGATGGTTGAAGGTCCTATTCAACATTTGAACAGAAGCCTAAGTTACAACCTAAACATTAATTATGTTATTCATAAACTCGTCTCGCGATTCTTTGGAATTGGCATCGATAGCTTGATGACGGGCTTTTATTAACTTTGAGGCTTCCTACTTTTTTACCTTCTTATTGTTATCGAGGTTGACTTGAAGGCCCTCCTCCATTTTTTTGATGAATAGATTGTATTCTTAAGCTCATCAACATTTTGAGAAGACACATCTAATTACCCTTCTAATGTCACCACCTTTTGCTCAGTAGCTTTCTTCGACTAATACAAAGCCTCGACTTCTTCCGACAAAACAACTAGGTTTGTCTTTAGCTTCGCCACTATTATGCTTTTAGCTTTTAGCTCTTTTTTTACATTGGTGAAATTAAATGACTCTTTCTTCAAACTCTTTACTTTTTCCTTTGAAGCAATGAAATCTTTCAAAATATTGACAATTTTCCTCTCTTGTTCTTTAAAGGTAGTCTCTGATTTTAGACGATGATGGTCTAAGAGCACCATCTTTATTTTAGACAATAAAGAAATCCCATTGAAGCCTTCTTATATTAATGATTGAAATGCCTTAGGTTCCACTTCCTCATAAATGTTTGATGGAAGTTAACAACATAAGTAAGATCAAAAGGAAACATATAATTAAACAAGTGCTTACACCAAGGAAAAGGCTTCTCAAAATCCTTCTTCCTCATCTTCCTCTTTTTTGTTTAACTTACCAATCCTTCAGCAAAAGGAAAGGTCTCAATAGAACTTATTTGAGCTTTCAACCCTTTAACAGTGGGCAATGTGTGAATAGTATGCTTAACTCAATGAAAAATTTATCACTGCTTATAATATAGATGTAATTGTACTATTTTCACATAAATTTATGTGAGATTTTAAAAAAAATATTGTATTTAGTTGCATAAAAAAAATAGGTTTCATGCATTGCATCATATTTACTGTAACACCCCTCACCCACATTTAATGCTAGAATAGGGTTATAGAGCATTGCCAACTTACAAAACAATTAAACATCCATTTAGCACACATTTTCTCAATTCAAGCATTCATCATTCATTCTCAATCAACTTGTACCTTATATGAGCCTACGAGGCACTAAACATGCTTTGGAAGTGATTCGGGACTAAACCAATAACTTAAGAGACTTTCACAAAACTTTGAAAATTTTTCTCAAAATAGGGGACACACGCCCGTGTGGCCAGGCCGTGTGTCTCACATGGCTACCAGACATGCCCGTGTCACAGGCTGTGTGGACATTCAAAATGGGAGCATATGGTCGTGTCCTAGCCTATGTACGACCTTGTGTAACACTCTGACATGGGTCACACGGCCAACACACATGCTCGTGTGGCTAGCTCATGTACCCTAAAAGTGGCCATACACGCTCATGTGCCAGTCCGTGTACTAGGCCATGTCAAACCTGTAGGGTATACTGACTTATGCTACACAGCCAAGTCACACGCTCGTATGTGAGGCCTTGTGGAGCATACTAACTGGATTTTAATTTCAACACCAGGGGACACACAACTATGTAACATAATCGTGTGTCACACATGACTGAGACACACACCCGTGTCTCTGCCCGTGTGGACAAAAATAGGCTATTTACTAAGCCAATTTTCCACCCTATTTTTAAGTACCTATACAAGCATAATTTGCAACATTTTATAACTCAATAGGTAGCTAATCCATAACATTTCATACACATATTATACCAAGTTAAGCCAAATCACATGGCTTTATCTTATACCACAACATGTACCAAAATCACTAGCTCAAGTAAGCATAACTATCATCTTTATCACTAGCCTATACATGCCATATTTACATATATCCTTGAGTTCAAAGGTACCAATCAGCAACTAGATAGTGTGATGCGTATCCCTAACTTTATCTGAATCAAGCGAGCTATCGAACCTCTATAAAACATGAAAAGAAATAGAGTAAGCTTTATAGCTTAGTAAGCTCATATAATTCAGAATTAAACTTACCATTTATACATAATCAAGACAATAAATAAGTTATACTCAATTCAATAACCAAATGCCTAAATAAAAGCATTCATCAACAAGTTAGTCACATAAGTTCATGTAATCATCTATTATCATTTTCGCTCTTTCGAGTTGTGATCAGTAAGCTCCTCCTGAGCTGATGGACAGTAAGCTCTATTGAGATGAAATGTTAAGCTCTGACTAGCTAAAAATAGTAAAATCTGAAGAGCTGATATATCAGTAAGCTCATACGAGCTGTGGTGAGTCCGCAATACATGCAGGATCTCGACCAAAATGGTAACCCTAGTGACATGTCACTCGTATCTTACGAATTTCTACGATTCACAGGACTCAGTATTCAATAATTCTCATCAATTAGGCATTTGAACTCAGTAATATAATTCACTTAATTATACCTGTAACGCCCTGTACTCGAGACCGTCGTCGGAGTTGAAAACGAGGTGTTAATAGACTTAATTTATTACTTAAACAGCTCAAACAATTTATTTTTAAAATTTCCAGTCAAGCTAGCAATCTGCGTCACAGTTGCTTAAAAATTCATATCTCGAGTTCCGAAACTCAAAATCAAATTCCATAAATTTTTTCTGAAACTAGACTCATATATATATTTACTAATTGTTTTCTATAATTTTTGGTCAAGCCAATTAGTACAGTTTATTAGTTAAAGTCTCCCCTGTTTCAGGGTTTGACTGCTCTAACCTCTGTGTATTACGAATCAGATATCTCCCTGTAAAGAGTTTCAATGACTATGGCGTTTATTTCTAATAAAACTAGACTCAATAAGGAATCTGTACATATAAATCATGACTTCTAATTATTTTTTTAAAATTTATGATTAATTTTTAAAATCAGAATAGGGGATCTAGAAATCGCTCTAGCCCTGTTTCACAAAAATTTAAACATCTCATAAAATATAACTCATATACCTGTTTTATTCCATCCATATGAAAATAGACTCATAATTATTCATTTCCATATTCTATTCGTCATCTAATTATATCTATACTATTTTTAATGATTTTTCAAACTTACGTCATTGTTGCTGTCTGAATCTATTTTATGGTAAATTTTACCTATTTCATGGTTTCCATGGATTATCTAGCAATTTAGCATACATAACACCAAATATGATCATGATTAGCCATTCCAATGGCTAATCATTACCAAGCATTTCCATACCACTCAATAACTATATCATAAGACCATATACACAAAATGATTATAATGCTATACATGCCATGCTCAAAATATACAAGTCATTATGCCAAGATGATACACGGATAGAGTGAGTGAGCCTCTGACCGTTCCCGATTTCTGAGCTGGCTTGTCAAAACTACAAGGAATGAAAAGGAGGAAGTAAGCATAAATGCTTAGTAAGTTCACATGCAAATAGCAAGTAACATAACCATATAAGCAAACATAAAACATCATTTGTATAATCATCACCAAGACATTCATATCATATTTTCATTTATCATCTTACCATATTGTTGTTATATCTAGTTTTCAACCCGAGGGTTAAGTACATACCTGTTCAAAGTATCCATTTCACAACACTTACCAATACGTCCCTTTCATCTCGAGTATTCCTCCATTTGAGTAGAATTTTACCCGTTGAACACATCAGAATATAGTTCGGATACTTGGAAATTTTGCACATAAGTGCCACATATGTAGCCAAGCTACCATGTAACCCGCCCATAGGTGAACTCAGACTTAACTCAACGAGCTCGGATGCCTAGTTACATCTCTCGAACTCAGACTCAACTCAACGAGTTCGGACATTCACATCCATAAGTGAACTCGGACTCAACTCAACGAGTTCGGATGCCCAAATATCCTAGTGACATGTCACTTGTATCCTAATCCATTGCTAAGGTTCAACGGGACCTTTTTCCCAATCATGTGTCTCAACCATCTTCCACGGAATGCCGATACCGATACTCGGTAGTATTTCACATTTTCCAAGTATATCACATAATTTGACATATTATCAAACAATTATCACAAGTATAATATTTCATAATAATTATCATATCATTTAAATAACATTAAAACATTTAAAATAATAACTATGTTACCAACATTTACATATGAACTTACCTCGTATGCGAAAATGGCTACTTTTACCATTTCGTCCACAACTTGGTATTTTTACCATTTTAGCCCGAATTTCAGTTTTCCTTGCTCTATTATTTAAAATATAGTCTAATTAGGACTCACATTATTCAAATTGACCCAAAATCATATTTTCGAAAAATTACAGTTTTGCCCCTAAACTTTTGCATATTTACACTTTTGCCCCAAAGCTCATAAATTAAACTTCAGCCTATTTTCTTATGTTTTGTGACATGCTGATCATTTTTCCCTTCTATGGCAACATCAAATTCTCACTCTAACATGTACTTATGACTATTAGGTATTTTTACTGATGAAGCCCTTTTGCTCGTTTTCACTTAAAACCGAGTAGCACAAGTTGTCTAACATAATTTAAAACCTCATATTCTATCATAAAACACCAAAATACACAAATTTCACCTATGGGTATTTTTCCAAATATAAACCCTAGGTTAAATTATTGCTAGCATAAGCTAAATCAAGTTACCGGGACTCCAAAAACGTAAAAAACATTAAAAACGAGGCTAGAACGGACTTACAATCGAGCTTGGAAGCTTGAAAAACCCTAGCCATGGTTTCTCCTTGCTATATTCAGCCATGGGGTTGAAGATGCACACATTTGGGTTTTAAAATTTGTCTTTTAATTCATTTTACCCCTAAATGACCAAAATGCCCTTTTTACTATTCTTTAAATTTTTACCCTTCCAAGCCCATTTTTGTCCAAATTTTTTTTTATAAATTGGTCAAATAACTCTTTAAGGACCTGTAATTAATAATCTAATTCAATTTTATGCAAAATGCTTCTAGAACACAAGTTTTGCAATTTATTCAATTTAGTCCCTAATTTCAAATTAAGCACTTTATTCATAGAATTTATTCACGAAATTTTCACACAATCATGCAATCATATCATAGACCTCAAAATAATTATAAAATAATTATTTCTATCTCGGATTTGTGGTCTCGAAACCACCATTCCGACTAGGCCCAAAATCAGGATATTACAATACCTTTCGTTTTAAATAATTTACAAGTATTTAAAAATTTGATTTAATTATATGAACTTACCTCGAGTTGCACGATGGAAATTATCGACTATTTGTCCACTTTTCCTCTTCCCCGATCTAATCTTGATCTCAGCTTATCTTGATCTTAATTAGCTATACAAGCATGGCCAAATGAAAACCTAAGTTTGACTTTTCTTCTCCTCAAAATTTAGCTAAGGAAGAAGATGAAAGCACCAAAAAATTTATTTGTTTTATTTTATTAACCTTAATACATAAATTACTAAATTAACCTTTAATAAAACCATTATAAAACATCTAATTTATGCCCATAAATGTAAACTCACATTGGGATGGTTTAATTACTACTTAAGGACCTTTACTTTAATGTTCCATAGCTAATAGACACATTTAACTAATAGAACATAAATTTTTCACTTTACGCAACTTAGTCCTTCTTATCGAATTAAACGTTCAAATGATAAAATTTCTTTATGAAACTTTCACCTAATAATTCTATCATGCTGTACAACTTAATAAATAATAAAATAAATATTTTTATTTCAGAATTGTAGTCCCGAAACCACTGTTCCAATTTGACGAAAAATAGGTTGTTACAATTCTCCCCCTTAGGGGTTTTTGTCCCCAAAAATCTTACCGGTAAATAGGTTAGGGTAATGTTTTCGTATTCATTGAGTTCCCACGTAGCTTCCTCAATCCAGTATTTGTGCCAAAGAATCTTCACTAGCGGTATGCGTTTATTTCTCAATTCTTTGATTTCACAAGCTGAAATCCTGATCGGTTCTTTGCTATACGTTAAGCAACTATATATCTCAAAATCTACCGAAGAAATCACATGTGACGGATCAGATCTGTATCGACATAGCATAGAAACGTGAAAGACATTATAAATCTTTCCAAGTTCTGACGGTAAAGCTAGTCGATACGCTACAAGCCCTATTCTTTTGATGATCTCATATGGTCCGATAAATCGTGGACTCAACTTTCCTTTATGATCGAATAAAAGAATTTTTTTCCACGGAGACACCTTTAGAAACACTTGCTCCTTGACTTGAAACTCAATTTCTTTACGTTTCAAATTCGCGTATGATTTATGTCTATTTGAAGCTCCTTTTAAATTGTCGCGAATTATTTTCACTTTTTCTTTAGTTTCTCTAATCAATTCAACCCGTGAATCTTTTTCCCACTTAGTTTAGTCCAGCATAGCGGAGTTCAACATTTGCGACCATATAAAGCTTTGTACGATGTCATCTTTATACTTGTCTAAAAGTTGTTGTTATACGCAAACTAAATCAATGGTAAGTATTTTTCCCAACTGCCCTCAAACTCTAAAATACAAAACCTCAACTTATCTTCGAGAATCTGAATAACTCTCTCGGTCTGACCGTCAGTTTGAGGATGAAAAGTAGTATTGAATTTCAACTGTGTTCCCAGAGCTTTTTACAGTTTCTTCCAGAATCGCGACGTAAATCTCGAATCTCTATCAGAAATAATAGATAGTGGCACCCCATGCAATCGAACAATCTCAAAAATGTACAATTCAACTAGTCTATCAAGTGAGTAATCTGTACGTACTTGTATGAAATGAGCAGATTTCATTAGTCTATCAACGAAAACCCATATAACATCTTTCTTTTTTGGAGTTAAGGGAAATCCCAAGTAAAATCCATTGTAACTCTATCCCATTTCATCCGGGAATCATCGTAGGCTGTGGTAAACCCGATGGTACTTGATTTTCAGCTTTGACTTGCTGACAATCAAACATTTAGAAACAAATTCTGAGATATATCATTTCATGCCTTGCCACCAATAAAACTGTTTCAAATCATTATACATTTTGGTACTCCCCAGATGAACAGATAAGCAGCTATTGTGCACTTCATGCAAAATCTCCTGAATGAGTTCTGAATTTCTCGGTATGCAAATTCTATTCTGGAATCTTAAACAATCATTAGTTCCTAACTAAAACTCTGAATTAGGGATAGTCTCACATTTAATTCATTTAACATACAATTCACGGTCATCTTTCTGAGCTTCACAGATTTGTTGAAAAAAATACTGGTTTAGCTTTTAATTCAGCTAATAGACCCATCATCACAAATATCAACTGGGTATTCATTTCTCATAATGCAAACAAAGATTTTTGGCTCAGGGCATTGGTAACAACATTAGCTTTTCTTGGGTGATAATCAATCACAAATTCATAATCTTTCAATACCTCGAGCCATCTTCTTGTCACAGATTCAAATGTTTCTATGACATCAGATATTTTAAGCTTTTGTGATCTGTATAAATGTGGCATTTTTCACCGTATAAGTAGTGTCACCAAATTTTCAATGCGAACACAATTGTAGCCAACTCTAAGTCGTGCACCGGATAGTTCTTTTCATGCGGTTCAATTGTCGGGAAGCATAAGCTATAACTTTTCCTTCTTGCATCAAAACACATCCCAGACCGTTTAATGTCGCGTCACTATAAATCACAAACTCTTTCCCTGATTCAGGTTGAACCAGAACTGGTGCTTTAGTTAGCAATACTTTCAATTGTTCAAAACTCTACTGACATTTTTTTGACCATTTGAATTTCACATCTTTCTAAAGAAGTCTTGTTATCGGTGTCGCAATCATCGAAAATCCTTTTACAAATCTTCGGTAATAGCCCGCTAAGCCCAGAAAACTACAGAATTCATACACATTGCTTAGAGGTTTCCAGTCAACAATAGTAGAAATCTTTCTTGGATCAACTTTAATACCTTCAGCTGAAACAATATGCCCCAGAAATCCAGCCTCTCGGAGCCAAAACTCATATTTGTTGAACTTTGCAAACAATTGATTATCACGTAGAGTTTGTAACACAATTCTCAAGTGCTCAATATGTTTATATTCATCTCGAGAATAGATTAGAATGTCATCAATGAATACAACAATGAATCTGTCTAAATACGGTCTGATTATCTAGTTCATCAAGTCTATAAAAACTGTAGGAGCATTAGTTAATCTAAAAGGCATAACAAGGAATTCATAATGTTTCTACCTCATTCTAAACACGATTTTTGACACATCCTACTCTTTAACTTACAACTCATAATAACCCGATCTCAAATCAATCTTCTAACAGTTCAAGCCATCGTCTTTGTCGTATGTGACAGCCCTAAATTGACCCTAGTCGGAAAGTGGTTTTGGGACCGCTAAACCGAGTCACCGAAGTATTTGAATATGATATTTATTGTCTAAAATATGTGAATATGAATGTGTGAAAGTTTTAAGCTTCTATTTAGTCAATTGCATGTGAATTTAATTAATAGGACTTATGTGTGACACTTTTAAAAGGTGATAGGTTAATCTATAAGGACCTATTAATGCATGATATAAAAATGATGGGTTTGCATGTCAAATTGACCAAAATCTAGATGGTGGCCGGCCATGCTATGGGTTAAAGCATATTATAAACATTTTGTGTTAATGTTTTATGTTAGAAATAATAACATAAAAGGTTAGTAATAAAGTAATGAAAAGGGAGGGGTGATGAAAACAAAGTTGTCTCATCCATGCTCCCCCATTGCCGTGACTTGAGGAAGGAAGAAGAAGAGGATTCTCTTGCTTCATGTTCGGCTGGTTGATGTTTAGGAAGAGGTATGTTTGATGTTATTCCATGAAGTTCATGCATATTTTTAGATGTTAGTTTGAATTCTACCTAGCCCATGGTTTAAATTCTTTTTGCTATTTGATGGAGGTGATACTCAGCCATGGGTGTTGTCTTCTTGGTTGGTGTTTGATGTTGTGGTGATGAGGCATGAAGATGATTGAGTTTGAGTGCTTAATAAAAAGGATTGGATGTGAGTGTGCGTGAGAATTTGAAAAGGATGGGTCTTGACAACTTCATGAAGTATTCGGCCATGGTGCTAAAATGTTGTATTGTGTTTAAACTTAGAATTTTTAGTTATATGGATGTGTTAAGTTGCTTGAAATGTTAGATTAATTTGAACTCATCACCAAGTTCTTTAGGCAACCCATGTTAAAAATTTCGGTATTGAGATGCCTAGAACTTTCGGCCATAGTAGCTATGGAGAAATAAGGTTTTTGTTTCTTGTTAAATTGGATGTATCTTGTTGTATGAGTGCTTGAACAAACTATGATTAAATAGATGCATAGATTCAAGGTGGGAAGAATTGGCTATTATGCTTGATACTAATGCCGAATATGAGAATGTTGGACTTGAAAATGTAGGTGAACATGACAAGTGTATTCGGCTTAGGGCATAAAGGATATGAAAATTTTGGTATTTATTTTTGATTGTGTGTGTGTATGACCATGGATAATTGGCTGCACAAATATTATAAATACATAGTGTATGTTAAATTTATTAAGCTACAAAACATTATACATGTTCGCCAAGGTAAATTATTTGAGTAAAGTATATCTTGATGGTACATTTCGCTAGTATAAAATGTATATGGATGTCGATGACTATGTTTGATTTGGGAAGTAAATTGTTTGATTTAGCTCAAGAGCCTAGAGGATCAAAGTTGGATAAGGAAAGGAAAAAGTGATCGAATAGCAGTTAAATCGTTCGACAACATCCGAGGTAAGTTTTCGAGTAATGAAACTTAGTTTATGATTTGATTAAGTCATGACATATAAGCATAACAAATAAACGGTGATATAATGATTCTACTTGAATTGTATATGGAGGAGATTAGTTTATACCTAGGACGGGTAGCCGAATGTGTATAGAGATCATGTTATAAAGCAAAACAAAATCATGCTCTTTGTATGTGGCTATTGAGCCGAAAATGGTAATGGTTGATAAGCGTCTTGTGTTTGAATTCTAGTTATGATAATGAAATATGGATGTGTCATAATTTATTGGTATATGTGCTTGATTATTCGGATGATATCCGGGCTAAGTCCCGAAGGCATTTGTGCAAGTTACTATATCCGGGCTAAGTCCCGAAGGCATTTGTGCGAGTAGTTGCTATACCGGGCTAAGTCCGAAAGGCATTTGTGCTAGTGACTATATCCGGGCCAGGTCCCGAAGGCATTTATGCTAGTGACTATATCCGGGCTAAGACCCGAAGGCATTTGTGCGAGTTGCTATATCCGCTAAACTCAAGATACTTGGGTTTGGAAGCGAGCGATCTTGCTGTAATAATTTCAATTAATACGCTCATAAAATACAAACGATAAGGTATGTTTTGTATATGCATCGGAAAGGTTGACTCCTTTCAAATAGTACTCGCTCAATTGATTAACGAGCTTCCGGCCTCTAGTTAGGTTTGATACCCTGTGTATGAATATATTGGTTGAAGCGTGAAGTAATTATGATTTTGAGAATGTGCAAATATGAAATTATTCATTTAGTCATATGAACGCTATACTTTAGTCGTAAATAATTTCATTACTCAAAACTTACTAAGCATTAAATGCTTATTCCGTTTCTTTAATTCTCTGTTTTATAGATTTTGTTCGTCAGCTATCGGACTCGGGATTGTCGAAGTCAGAGTCGTCCACACTATCTAAGCCCTTTTGGTACTCTTTTAGTTAAACGTTGATAATGGCATGTATAGGACTAACCTTTGTTGTTAATCAAGTACCTTTGGTGATGTGTATATATTCGATAGCCATGCGAAAATGGCTTAAATATTTTGAGCATAGTATTAAAATCATTTTGTATATATATGGTTATTGAGAGGTGTGGAAATGCTTGGCAATGATTAGCCATTGGAATGGGTAATCACGATCATATTTGGTGCTATGTATGTCCAATGGCTAGTTGAATCATGGAAACTATGGAATAGTTGAAATTTCCCTTAAAATAGATGCTGACAGCAGCAGTGATGTGAGTTTGAAAATTCACTAAAAATAGTAGGAATGTAATTAAATAATTAATAAATTATGTACTCTAACCTTGATGAGTCTATTTTCATATGGAAGAAGCGAAATGACCATATGAGTTGTATTTTATGAGATGTTTAAGTTTTCGTGAAACAGGGCCACAATGGTTACTGGATCCCCTGTTCTGATTTTGGAAATTTACCATAAATTAACCAGAAATAATTAGAAGTCATGCTTTATATGTAAAGATTCCTTTTTTAGTATAGTTTGATTAGAAACAAACAGCATATGTATTGAAGCCCTGTACAGGGAGATATCTAAGTCGTAATGCATGAAGGTCAGAGTAGTCGAACCCTAAAACAGGGGAGACTTTAACTAATAAACTGTTCTAATTGGCCCAACCAAAAATTCTAGAAAAAAATCTGTAGATGGATATATGAGTCTAGTTTCAGGGAAAATTTACGGAATCAGTTTTCGAGTTTTTAAACTCGAGATATGATTTTTAAGGTGACAGTGATGCAGTTAGCCAGCTTGTCTGGAATTTTTAAAATGAACTGTGTAAATAAATGAATTAAGTTCGTTAACACCTCGTGTTCGACTCCGGCAACGGTCTCGGGTATGGGGCGTTACAATTTTATTGGTATCAAAGCTACGGTTTAGTCGATTCTAGGACTACCGTACTACGTTCGGGTCTAGCTATACATGCCATTGTGTGTTTATTTGATAGTGTGGCGATTTCTGACAGTTAAAAATGTGTTTATTTATAGTAATAGATCCCGATCCCAACTGGGCGGTAGCTGATGATCTTGAGAGTGTAGCGCCTGCTCCTGCTCAAGGGACAGCGCCGGGGGACTCTCAACCTATTGCTAGTAATCAGAATGATGAATCTAGACAGGTTTTTTTTAGCATGATGAATGATTGGTTCAACCAATACATTCGAACTAATACGACTGTTCCACAACCCCATTCCCGACTAATACAACCCTCAAGACTGCGATACCTCCGTAACTAACGAGATATAGGTTAAATAAGCCCCAGTTGATAGAATCCGAAAACACGGCTATCAATTTAAGGCAATGAGCAATGACGATGCCGAGCAAGCTGAATTTTGGTTGGACAACACTATTCGGTACTTGATGAACTATCTTGCACACCGATGAATGCCTAAAGTGTACTATCTCTTTGCTACGTGATTTCGCCTTCTATTGCTGGAATACGTTGATTTCTGTCGTGCCCAGAGAGCAAGTAACTTGCGAGTTTTTCTAAACCGAGTTTGAAAAAAGTATATCACCAGAGATTCATTGATCAAAACGGAAAGAATTTCTTGAACTTAAACAAGGTTCCATGTCACATCGATTTTGAACGAAAGTTTGTAAGGCTTAGCCATGACGCCGAGAATGCATTTCTTGAAGTCGTGATGTGTAAACGTTTCAAGATGGATGAACGATGATATAAAGTCGTATGTTGGCATTTTAGAAATCGAGAATTTGTGGTACTTGTCGAGCGAGCTTGCAAAGTCAAGAGCTCGAGAAGGAGAAAAGAAAAGGCGATATGGGAGCAAAGGAGTTTCAGAAGAGATCTTGGGAAGCCCTTTCAACAATCATCGAAGAAATTTAGAGATGATTTAGGCCGATCTAAAGACACTTTGGGCTTTTCTAGACGAGATCATGATCGATCCCCTGTGAGTACACGAGTCACTTCGGTTGCCAGTGTTGGAAATGATCGTCGAGATAGAACAGAGTGCCAGTATTGTGGTAAATGGCATTCAGAGAGTTGTAGATTCCATGACCGCTCCTGTTATAAGTGCGGATCAGCTGACCACTTTATCAAGGATTGCCCGAGACTGTTCGAACAAAATGTAAACCAGAGTCGGAAACCGGGTACTACTACTGCTCGAGGTAGACCATCTAGAAATACGGGAAATCCTAGTGGCGGTCAGAGAGGATCTAGAGACGCTACAACCAGATCTGAGGCTCGTGCTCCTGCTAGAGCTTATGCTATACGCGCACGCGAGGATGCTTCCTCGCCAGATGTTATTACCGGTACATTCACTCTCTTTGATACTAATGTGATTGCATTGATTGACCCTGGTTCTACCCATTCTTATATATGTGAGACTTTAGCATCCAAAGAAGACTTTACTGTTGAGTCATCGAGTTCATTATTAGAGTGTCGAATCCTTGGGTCATTGTGTGCTTGTTGATAAGGTGTGTAAGAAATGTCCCTAGTAATTCGAGGTTCTGCTTTTCCGCGAACTTGATGCTTTTACCGTTTGATGAATTTGATGTTATTCTCGGTTTGGATTGGTTGACCGTGCATGATGCGGTTGTGAATTGCAAAAGCAAGACTATTGATTTGAGACGTGCAAATAATGAGATAATCCGAGTTGAGTCTACTGTCTTGAATGGATTGCCAACAATAATATCCTCGATGTTAGCTCAAAAATATGTGAGAAAGGGGTGTGAAGCGTATCTTGCATACGTGCTTGATAATGAAAAATCAAGAAAAAAACTTGAATCGGTACCAGTGGTTTGCGAATATCCGGATGTTTTTCCCGAAGAATTACCAGGGTTACCATCTGTTCGGGAGGTAGAGTTTGGCATCGAACTTGTACCTAGGACTACACTGATTTCGATAGCTCCGTATCGTATGGCACCAGCAAAATTAAAGGAATTGAAAGCTCAGTTGCAAGAGTTGATGGATAGAGGTTTCGCTCGACCGAGTTTCTCACCTTGGGGTGCACCAGTATTGTTTGTGAAAAAGAAGGACAAAACCATGAGGTTGTGCATAGACTATCGTCAGCTGAATAAAGTGACAATAAAGAATAAATATCCGTTACCGCGTATTGATGATTTGTTTGATCAACTAAAGTGAGCCTCAGTGTTTTCAAAGATAGATTTGAGATCGAGTTATTATCAGTTGCGAATTCGAGATTCGGATATACCCAAAACTGCTTTCAGAACGAGATATGGTCACTACGAGTTCTTAGTGATGCCATTTGGCCTCACTAATGCCCCTGCGGTATTTATGGATTTGATGAATCTGATCTTCAGACAGTATTTGGATTGGTTTGTAGTTGTGTTTATCGATGATATTTTGGTTTATTCGAGAAATGAAATCGATCATGCTGAACACCTGGGATTAGTGTTGAAAATTTTACAGGATAAGCAGTTATATGCTAAGTTCAGTAAGTGTGAGTTCTGGTTAAGAGAGGTTAGCTTCTTGGGTCATGTGGTATCTCAGATCGGGTATTCAAGTTGATCCGAGAAAATTTCTACCATACTTAAGCGGAAGCCTCGAGAAATATTATGAAGTTCGAGCTTTTGGGACTTGCTTACATTACAAACAGTTTGTAAAGGGTTTCTTGATGATAGCCACACCAATGACGAAACTACTTCGTAAAGATGTTAAGTTTGAATGGATGAAAAATGTCGAAAAGTTTCGATCAACTAAAAGCTTATTTGACTAAAGCTCCAAGATTAGTGCGACTGAATCGTGCAAAGAGTTTGTCATTCTGGTGATGCATCCTTACTTGGGTTGGGTTGTGTATTGATGCAAGAAGGTCGAGTTGTAGCTTATGCGTCGAGACAATTGAAGCCACATGAGAAAAATTATCCAACCCATGATCTCGAACTAGCTGCCATCGTATTCGCTTTGAAAATATGGCGACATTACTTATTTGGTGAGAAGTGTCATGTATATTCGGATCACAAAAGTCTCAAATATTTGATGACTCAAAGAGACTTGAATCTGCAACAAAGACGTTGGCTCGAGTTGTTAAAAGATTATGAGCTTGTCATTGACTATCACCCGAGAAAGGCTAATGTGGTTGCGGATGCTATAAGTCGTAAATCACTGTTTGCTTTACGAGCGATGAATGTACACCTGTCTGTTCTATCCGACAATGTGTTAGTAGCAGAATTAAAGGCCAAACCATTGTTGATTCACCAAATTCGTGAAGCTCAGAAAGTCGATGATGAATTGGTTGCAAAACAGGTTGAATGCGTTTCGAATATGGAATCAGAGTTCCAAATTGATGATGATGATTGTTTGAGGTTCAGAAGTCGTTTGTGTGTTCCAACAAATTCAAAACTTATTTCGATGATTCTGAACGAAGCTCGTTGTAGCTGAATGTCAACTCACCCGGGGAGTACGAAAATGTACAACGATCTGAGACGTCAGTTTTGGTGGCATGGTATGAAACGAGACATTTTCGATTTTGTTTCGAGGTGTTTAATATGTCAACAAGTGAAAGCGGAACATTAAGTACCTACAGGTTTACTTCAGCCGATCATGATACCTGAATGGAAATGGGATCGAGTCACGATGGATTTTGTATCTGGGTTGCCATTGTCGGCAAGTAAGAAAGATGCGATTTGGGTTATTGTTGATAGACTGACTAAGTGGGCTCACTTTATCCCCGTACGTACGGATTTTTCATTGGATAAACTAGCGGAATTGTATGTTTCTCAGATTGTAAGATTACACGGGGTACCTATTTCTATTGTGTCGGATAGAGATCCGAGGTTCACCTCGCGATTTTGGAAGAAATTGCAAGAAGCTTTGGGTACCAAGTTGCATTTTAGCACCGCTTTTCATCCACAAACTGATGGTCAATCCGAGCGGATAATTCAGATACTTGAGGATATGTTGAGATGTTGCATCCTTGAGTTTAGTGGTTCATGGGAGCGGTATTTACCTTTGATTGAATTCGCTTACAACAATAGTTTTCAATCAAGTACTAAGATGGCGCCTTACGAGGCTTTGTACGGTCGTAAATGCCATACACCATTGTTTTGGACCGAGCTCAGTGAAAGTAAAATTTTCAGAGTTGATTTGATTAAAGATGCTGAGCAGAAAGTAAAAATAATTCGTGAAAGTCTGAAGGCAGCATCAGATCGTCAGAAGTCGTACGCGGATTCAAAACGAAGAGATATTGAGTATCAGGTGGGAGACAAAGTGTTTCTTAAAGTTTCACCTTGGAAAAAGATACTCAGATGTGGCCGTAAGGGCAAACTGAGTCCGAGGTTCATAGGGCCGTATGAAATATCCGAACGAGTTGGCCCAATGGCATATAGATTGATTTTACCCCCTGACCTCGAGAAGATTCACAACATTTTTCCTGTCTCAATGCTTCGATGTTACAGATCTGATCCTTCGCACATAATAAATCCCTCCGAGGTTGAAATTCAAGCCGATATGAGTTATGAAGAAGAACTGATTCGCATCCTAGCTCGTGAAGTGAAAGAGTTGCAAAACAAGAGGGTTTCGTTAGTAAAGGTGTTATGGCTCAAACACGGGATCGAAGAAGCTACTTGGGAAATCGAGAACTCTATGAAAGAACGATACCCAAACCTTTTTACCGGTAAGATTTTCGGGGACGAAAATTTCTTAAGTGGGGGAGACTTGTGACAGCCCTAAATTGACCCTAGTCGGAAAGTGGTTTCGGGACCGCTAAATCGAGTCACCGAAGTATTTGAATATGATATTTATTGTCTAAAATATGTGAATATGAATATGTGAAAGTTTTAAGCTTCGATTTAGTCGATTGCATGTGAATTTAACTAATAGGACTTACGTGTGACACTTTTAAAAGGTGATAGGTTAATCTATAAGGACCTATTAATGCATGTTATAAAAATGATGGGTTTGCATGTCAAATTGACCAAAATCTAGATGGTGGCTGGCCATGCTATGGGTTAAAGCATATTATAAACATTTTGTGTTAATGTTTTATGTTAGAAATAATAACATAAAAGGTTAGTAATAAAGTAATGAAAAGGGAGGGGTGATGAAAACAAAGTTGTCTCATCCATGCTCCCCCATTGCCGTGACTTGAGGAAGGAAGAAGAAGAGGATTCTCTTGCTTCATGTTCGGCTGGTTGATGTTTAGGAAGAGGTATGTTTGATGTTATTCCATGAAGTTCATGCATATTTTTAGATGTTAGTTTGAATTCTACCTAGCCCATGGTTTAAATTCTTTTTGCTATTTGATGGAGATGATACTCGGCCATGGGTGTTGTCTTCTTGGTTGGTGTTTGATGTTGTGGTGATGAGGCATGAAGATGATTGAGTTTGAGTGCTTAATAAAAAGGATTGGATGTGAGTGTGCGTGAGAATTTGAAAAGGATGGGTCTTGACAACTTCATGAAGTATTCGGCCATGGTGCTAAAATGTTGTATTGTGTTTAAACTTAGAATTTTTAGTTATATGGATGTGTTAAGTTCTTGAAGTGTTAGATTAATTTGAACTCATCACCAAGTTCTTTAGGCAACCCATGTTAAAAATTTCGGTATTGAGATGCCTAGAACTTTCGGCCATAGTAGCTATGGAGAAATAAGGTTTTTGTTTCTTGTTAAATTGGATGTATCTTGTTGTATGAGTGCTTGAACAAACTATGATTAAATAGATGTATAGATTCAAGGTGGGAAGAATTGGCTATTATGCTTGATACTAATGCCGAATATGAGAATGTTGTACTTGAAAATGTAGGTGAACATGACAAGTGTATTCGCTTAGGGCATAAAGGATATAAAAATTTTGGTATTTATTTTGATTGTGTGTGTGTATGACCATGGATAATTGGCTGCACAAATATTATAAATACATAGTGTATGTTAAATTTATTAAGCTACAAAACATTATATATGTTCGCCAAGGTAAATTATTTGAGTAAAGTATATCTTGATGGTACATTTCGCTAGTATAAAATGTATATGGATGTCGATGACTATGTTTGATTTGGGAAGTAAATTGTTTGATTTAGCTCAAGAGCCTAGAGGATCAAAGTTGGATAAGGAAAGGAAAAGTGATCGAATAGTCGTTAAATCGTTCGACAACATCCGAGGTAAGTTTTCGAGTAATGAAACTTAGTTTATGATTTGATTAAGTCATGACATGTAAGCATAACAAATAAACGGTGATATAATGATTCTACTTGAATTGTATATTGAGGTGATTAGTTTATACCTATGACGGGTATCCGAATGTGTATAGAGATCATGTTATAAAGCAAATCAAAATCATGCTCTTTGTATGTGGCTATTGAGCCGAAAATGGTAATGGTTGATAAGCGTCTTGTGTTTGAATTCTAGTTATGATAATGAAATATGGATGTGTCATAATTTATTGGTATATGTGCTTGATTATTCGGATGATATCGGGCTAAGTCCCGAAGGCATTTGTGCAAGTTACTATATCGGGCTAAGTCCGAAGGCATTTATGCGAGTAGTTGCTATACCCGGGCTAAGTCCCGAAGGCATTTGTGCTAGTGACTATATCCGAGCTAAGTCCCGAAGGCATTTATGCTAGTGACTATATTCGGGCTAAGATCCGAAGGCATTTGTGCGAGTTGCTATATTCGGCTAAATCCCAAAGATACTTGGGTTTGGAAGCGAGCGATCTTGCTGTAATAATTTCAATTAATACGCTCATAAAATACAAACGATAAGGTATGTTTCGTATATGCATCGGAAAGGTTGACTCCTTTCAAATAGTACTCGCTCAATTGATTAACGAGCTTCCGGCCTCTAGTTAGGTTTGATACCCTGTGTATGAATATATTGGTTGAAGCGTGAAGTAATTATGATTTTGAAAATGTGCAAATATGAAATTATTCATTTAGTCATATGAACGCTATACTTTAGTCGTAAATAATTTCATTACTCAAAACTTACTAAGCATTAAATGCTTATTCCGTTTCTTTAATTCTCTGTTTTATAGATTTTGTTAGTCAGCTATTGGACTCGGGATTGTCGAAGTCGAAGTCGTCCACACTATCTAAGCCCTTTTGGTACTCTTTTAGTTAAACGTTGATAATGGCATGTATAGGACTAACCTTTGTTGTTAATCAAGTACCTTTGGTGATGTGTATATATTCGAATAGCCATGCGAAAATGGCTTAAATATTTTGAGCATAGTATTAAAATCATTTTGTATATATATGGTTATTGAGAGGTGTGGAAATTCTTGGCAATGATTAGCCATTGGAATGGTTAATCACGATCATATTTGGTGCTATGTATGTCCAATGGCTAGTGGAATCATGGAAACTATGGAATAGGTGAAATTTCCTTAAAATAGATCTTGACAGCAGCAGTGATGTGAGTTTGAAAATTCACTAAAATAGTAGGAATGTAATTAAATAATGAATAAATTATTTAATCGAACCTTGATGAGTCTATTTTCATATGGAAGAAGTGAAATGACCATATGAGCTGTATTTTATGAGATGTTTAAGTTTTCGTGAAATAGGGCCAGAACTGTTACTGGATCCCCTATTCTGACTTTGGAAATTTACCATAAATTAACCAGAAATAATTAGAAGTCATACTTTATATTTACAGATTCCTTTTTGAGTCTAGTTTCATTATAAACAAACGACATATGTATTGAAGCCCTGTACAGGAGATATCTAAGTCTTAATGCATGAAGGTCGAGTAGTCGAACCTCAAACAGGGAGACTTTAACTAATAAACTGTACTAATTGGCCGACCAAAATTCTAGAAAAAATCTGTATATGGATATATGAGTCTAGTTTCAGGAAAATTTATGGAATCAGTTTCGAGTTTACAAACTCGAGATATGATTTTAAGGTGACAATGATGCGATTAGCCGACTTGTCCGAAATTTTAAAATGAACTGTGTAAATAAATGAATTAAGTTCGTTAACACCTCGTGTTCGACTCCACAACGGTCTCTAAAAGGGCGTTATAATCGTAAGTTCAGATCTTTTTGTCATCAAATACTTTAGACTTTTATGATTAGTATAGATGTGGCATTTCTCACCAAACAAATGGTGATGCCAAATTTTAAACGCAAACACAATAGCTGCTAACTTCAAATCGTGCATTGGGTAATTCTTTTCATGCGGTTTCAACTATCTCGAGGCATAAGCTATAATTTTGCCTTCCTGCATCAAAACACAACCCAAACCATTCAACGATGCATCACTGAACACTATGAACTCTTTACCCGATTCAAGCTGAACTAACACTGGTGCCTCTGTTAATAAAGCTTTCAATCGATCGAAACTTTCCTTACATTTATCTGACCACTCAAACTTAACATCTTGTTGAAGCAATTTTTTCATTAGAGTCGCAATCATCGAAAAGCCTATCACAATTCGTCTATAATAGCCCATGAGTCCTAGGAAGCTAAGGACTTTAGATACATTTCTCGGAGGCTTCCAATCCATTATTGCAGAAATCTTGCTCGGATTGACTTGAATACCTGATGCTGACACAATATGCCCAAGAAAACCAACCTCGCGCAACCAAAATTCACATTTGCTGAACTTTGCAAAGAACTGCTTATCTCGCAGAGTCTGTAGTACAATTCTCAGATGCTCAGCATGTTCGGATTCATCACGTGAGTAAATCAAAATGTCACCAATGAATATGACGACAAATCAAACTAGGTATGGTCTGAAAATTCTGTTCATTAAGTTTATAAGGATAGCAGGTGCATTCATTATTCCAACACGCATAACCAAAAATTCATAGTGACCATACCTCGTTCTGAATGCAGTCTTCGGCACATCAAAGTTTTTAACTCTCAACTGGTAATAACCCGATCTCAAATCTATCTTCGAAAACACTGTAGCCCATTTCAACTTATCAAACAAATCATCTATTCTGGGCAAAGGGTATTTATTCTTGATCATCTCTTTATTAAGATGTCTATAATCTATACACATTCTCATAGTACCATCTTTCTTTTTCACAAACAATACGGGAGCACCCCAGGGCGAGAAACTCGGTCGTGCAAATCCTCTATCAGTCAACTCTTGCAACTGAGATTTCAATTCTTTTAACTCTTTCGGAGCCATTCTGTACGGAGCTATCAATATCGACATAGTTCCTGACACTAACTCAATGCCAAACTCAACCTCTCGGATCGGTGGTAAACTAGTAACTCTTCAGGAAACACATCTGGATACTCACACACAACTGGCACTGATTCGATCTTCTTTTCATTCACTTTCATATCAAGCACATAACCAAAATTAGCTTCGCAACCTTTTCTCATATATTTCTGAGCTAACATCGATGAAATCACTGCTGGTAAACCATTCAAATCATCTGACTCAATCTGGATAATCTCATTATTCTAACATCTTAGATCAATTGTCTTTCGTTTACAATTTACTATAGCATCATGTAGCGTTAGCCAATCCATACCCAGAATTATATCAAATTAATCAAATGGCAACAACATCAGATCAGCTGAAAAACACAAATCCCGAATCATCAATGGACAATTCTTGCACACTTTATCAACCAAAACACACTTGCCTAAGGGGTTTGATACTCTAATCACAAATTCAATAAACTCTACAGGGAAAGTCTTACTGGATACTATATTCACACATATATACGAATGAGTTGATTCTAGATCTATCAATGTAATCACATTAGTATCATAGAGAGTAAAAGTACCGGTGATAACATCTGGAGATGATGCTTCTTTACGAAGGCAAATAGTGTAGGCTCGTGCAGGTGCTTTGGTATTTGACTTCACAGCAGAATCATTAGTCGCTATCTAGCTACCACTCACATTTCCCGTGTTTCTGAGTGGTCTACCTCTGACTGTAGTGTTACTCAGCCTCGTATTTTGTACTGAATCCTACTCAGCCAACGCATGATAGTTATGAATGAAATGATCTAATGATCAGCATTTAAAACAAGCCTGATCATTCAATCTACAACCTCCGATATGCCAATTTCCATAATGTCTACACTCGAGTCGGTTTTGTCTCACACTGCCAACACTAGTAATAGATGTAGCTTGAGCTTTAGAACTAACATGTTGCTTTTCACGATCCCTATTTGAATATCTCATCGATGCATTGGAATGATTGAACGAGTCTAGGAATTTCTTAGATACAGACTGATAAGATTTACTCATCAATCTCTTTCTAGAGTCTCTAGCTTCAAAGTCAGCTTTTCTCTTTTCTTTTTCGAGTTCTTTAGCTTTACATGCCCGTTCGATGAGTATCAAAAACTTTGTGATTTCTAGAATCCCAACTAATAGTTTGATGTCTTCATTTAGACCATCCTCAAATCTCTTGCACATAATAGCTTCATTTGAAACACATTCTTGAGCGTATCTGCTCAATCTCACAAATTCTCGCTCGTATTCGGTAATAGACATACAGCCCTATTTCAGCTCGAGAAACTCTTTGGATTTTTGATCAATGAATCTTTGGCTATATATTCTTCCGAAATTCAGTTTGGAAAAACTCCCAAGTAACTTGTTCTTTTGGAACCACCGATATTAATGTATTCCACCAGTGATACGCAATGTCTCTTAACAAAGATACGACACATTTGATACATTCATCAGGAGTACAAGATAACTTATCGAACATTTGGATGGTATTATCGAGCCAAAACTTAGCTTATTCAGCACCATCATCAACTTTTTCTCGAAACTCTTCAGCCCCATATTTACGAATCTTATCACTAGATGGCTTACTCAATCGAATTGGATCTATCACTTGTGGCACAATTGGGACTTGTTGAGGAATAGGCAGGGGTAGAGTTTGTTGAGCAGCCAGATTCGTTCGAACGAATTCCGTAAACCATTCATTTATCATCTAGAAGAAGGGTTGCTTAGCCTTTCCCCCGTGACTATATGAAAACACAATTTAATTGTCAGGAATCATCACACTATCGCAGTTTATATATATGGCATGTATAGCTAAACTCTCACACGTTATGTTAGTCTTAGAATCGACTAAAATATAGCTCTGATACCAATAAATGTAACACCCTTAACCCGTGTCCATCACCGAATTAGTGCTACGGGGCATTACCGATCAAATCACAGCATATAATATACATTTCTCCTACTTGATTCAATTTCACATAAATATAAATCTAACATAATCATATTGTCTCTCATAACCAAAAAAAAATTTCAAGAATTCAAGAGTGACACGCCTGTGTGAAGTCACACGGCCACCAGACACGCCCCAGTATAAGCCGTGTGGAAACAAGGCATACATACTAACTTGCATCACATGGCCAAAGACAAGCCCTGTTCCATGACTGTGTGAAAACTAGAGGGTAAACTGACTTGGGTCACATGGACGACCACATGCCCATGTGCCCACTCGTGTGCTGCACAGAGCCAGTAGACATGCCCATGTGTCTAAATCATGTAACTCACTGACTTGTTTTAGCTAGGATTTAAGGGTCACACGGTCGAGTCACACGCCCGTGTGCTCAACCATGTGGCATGATAATAGGCTTGATTTAAGCCATTTTCCCACCTATCTTTCATATACCTAAAAGCATTTTACGAACAATACCAATGCACCCTAGGGCAAATAACTCGATCGTGCAAAACCTCTGTCTGCCAACTCTTGCAACTAAGCTTTCAACTCTTTTAATTCTGTTGGAGTCATTCTATACAAAGCTATTGATATCAGTGTTGTTCCTAGTACTAATTCAATACCAAATTTAACTTCTCTAATTGGTGACAAACCTAGTAATTCTTCTGAAAATACATCCAAAAACTCACAAATAGCATATACATATTCAATCTTTGATTCAGACACCTTTGTATCCTGTATGTATGCAAGATATGCATCATAGCCCTTTTTCATACATTTCTAAGTTAACATAGACAATATCACATTAGGTAATTCACTTGAATCATTAGACTCAATCTGAAGAATTTCATCGTTCTGACATTTCAATTCGATAATCTTTCTTCCACAATTCACAACTACTTCATGCATAGTCAGCTAGTCCATACCTAGAATCATATCAAGCTCATCGAACAGTAGAAGCATCAAGTCAGCCGGAAAACAGTAACCCCAAGTCATCAAAGGACAATTCTTACAAATTTTATCAACTAAAACAGACTTGCTTAAGGGGTTCAATACTTTAATTACAAACTTTATAGACTCGACATGTAAACTCTTTTTAAATACTAAATTCATATAGATATATGAATGGGTTGATCCAGGATCTATCAACGATACTATATCAATATCAAAAAGAGAAAAAGTACTGGTAATAACCTCTGGCGATAATACCTCCTCCCGTGCACGGATAGCATAAGCTCCGGCAGGTACTCGTGCCTCAAATCTTACAACAGAATCTCTCGTAGCACATTGGTTACAACTCATATTTCTAGTGTTTCAGGGTGGTCTCCCTCTAGTAGCCATATTACTTGCTTTCGCCGGTTGATCTCTATTAGCTATAGACTTTTCTAAATAGCCCCGGAGATAATGATCAAGAGATCCACATCTAAAACAAGCTCTGCTCATTATTCTACATTCACCGTAATGTCACTTATTTTAGTGCTTACATTCAGGTACAACATTTTTAATACTAACCACACTGGCAACAGATGTCATATAAGGTTTAGAGCTAAAATGTCTCGTATCTCTATCTATGATCGAAATCCCCGCAGAAGTAGTAGAATGAGGATGATATTCTCTAGATTTCTTTGATGCTGACTGATGTGAATTGCCCGAAAATTTCTTTCTAAAGTCTCTAGCCTCAGAATTGGCTTTTCTTTTCTCTTTGCTAAGCTCTTTGGCTTTGCAAGCTCTGTCAACTGAATGAAAAACTCTTTTAGCTCAAGAATCCCAACTAATAGTTTGATTTCTTCATTTAAGCCATGTAACACCCCGAACTCATGGCCGTTACTGGAAATCGAACACGAGGTGTTACCGGCTTACTACATTTATTTCCCCCTATTTTTTTTTTTTTGTTCGAGCAAGTCAGCTCTTGTATCGTGGTCGCTTTAAAAATCATATTTTGAGTTCTGAAACTCAAAATCCAATTCCGTAAATTTTCCCGAAACTAGACTCATATATCAATATGGGGGAATTTTTGTAGAATTTTTTGTTGGGCCAATTAGTACAGTTTATTTTTTAAAGTCTCCCCTGTTTCAAGGTTTGACTACACTGACCTCTGTACCTTACGATTTAAATATCTCCCTGTACAGGGCTTCAATACCTATGCCGTTTGTCTCCAATGAAACTATACTCGATAATGAATTTGTAAATATAAGGCATGAAATCTAATTATCTCGATAAAATTTACGGTGAATTTTATAAATCAAAACAGGGGATCCAGAAATCGCTCTGGCCCTGTTTCACAAGAATTTAATTAACTCCTAACATGCAGCTCATATGGTCGTTTCGTTTCTTCCATATGAAAATAGACTCATCAAGCTTCGATTTCATAATTTATTCATTATTTAATTCCATTTATACTATTTTTAGTGATTTTTCAATCTCACATCACTGCTGCTGTCAGCATCTGTTACTAAAACAAACTATGCCTATTTCATGATTTTTCCTTGATCTAACTAATAATTCATCATACATGTCACAATTTATGACCATGACTAGCCATGCCAAAGGCTAATCATCACCGAGCATCTCCCCACTACACTATTACCAAATCATGAATTTAACACCGAAAACAATCAGCCATGACATATGGCATAATAATCGAGTAGGCCTCTACCAATACTCAACCAAAACCGAATTACCAAGACTTGTGTCCAAACATCATAGAACCAATCCCAGCCGAACATTTACACCATTTTCGCATGGCTAAAAGTTTACATACCAAATTTCAACAAAACATAATAGCCTATACATGCCAAAATGTTCTCCTAGACCAACTAAGAAGAAAATACCAAAAGTTGCTAGCCGGTGTGATGATGTAACACCCCTTACCGAATTGCTAATGTCATAGGAACAGATACAAGGTATTACCGAACATAATACATACCATTAAACATAATCGAAATATAAATATGTCTTGAACAATATTAGCCAACTTTAATGGCTTGTACAAATTAGCTGGTCGAGTATCGTAACTAATATTTTAAACCTAGACAAATATGACACGTAACAAAATAATTAAGCCTACTATACATGCCATAATTCAAAACGTTTAGTTCAAATACCCTAAAGTAGGATAGTGCGGATAGATCTTCACGATCCTTAACTCCCGAGCAAGCCGGAGAACACTATAAGACAAAAGAGAGAAACAAAGTAAGCTTATAGCTTAGTAAGTAAGTATGTAAATACTAATTAAAAAAATCTAACATGTTTACACAACAATTCAAGTACATCTACTTTAACTTCACTATTCATTCCACTTTGATTAAGCTGTCTCTGCTGCGTCATATTCACTAAATAAATCATAACTCGAGTTACCAAACTCGAAATTCAAATCCGTAAAATTTCCTGAATCTAGACTCATAAAGCTTTTTGCTAATTTTTTCTATAATTTTAGTTCAGCCGATTAGTACAGTTTATTAGTTAAAGTTTCCCTGTTACACAGCTCGACTGATCTGACCTCTGTTCACTACAAATTGAATTTCTCTCAGTACACAATTCAAACAACCCTGAAGTCTGTTTCATTTAAAAATAGTCTCAATAAGGAATTTAGGCATGTAAACTATATTTCTTAATTTGCTTTGTACAATTTTTAATGATTTTTCAAAGTTGGAACAGGGGATCACGTATTCATCCTGAGCAAGTCACATACAATTGTAAATATCTCAAAATATAGAATTCCTTTGCTTGCTCTGTTTCTTTTATATGAAAGTAGACTCATTAAACTTTAATTTCACATCTCATTCAACCTCTAATTATATTCCTCCTATTTTTGGTGATTTTTCAAAATCACGTCACTGCTACCATCTAAAAACAGTTTTAATGCTAATTTCACTCTTTCACAAATTCTTTATGCTAACCTCATTTTATCTTATATTTGTATATACCACAAATCATTTTCACCACATTTCATTCACCATAAGTGTAGGTCCAAACCACAATGTCACCACAAAACCATCCCGTTGAACAATTCGGATCAATCCTCGATATTTAATGGTTTCAAGACACACCCCACCATCATACTTCGCTTAGTTCGGCTCTCTTGTACACATGGTGAACACTTAGTACCACTCATGCACCCAGCCGATTTGTCTCGTAGCTCTCTTGTCTACATGGTGTCCGTCACTTGGAATCACGCATGCACCCAGCTACATTTATCTTTCACGTAGCTCTCTTGTCTACATGGTGTCCTTCACTTGGAATCACACATGCGACCTAGCTACATTTATCTTTCACGTAGCTCTCTTGTCTACATGGGATACATCTCGTATCACACATGTGACCTAGCTACTACAGGTGTCTCGTAGCTTTCTTGTACACATGATGTGCACTCGGCATCATACATGTGACCTAGCTACGCTCCATCTATTTTATTCGATTTTTAGAATGTTCAACCGGATCTCTCTCTATTATTTATTTCCATTCTTCCAATAGTCGATTTATACTTCAACATCAGCTAGTATATACATATAATAGGCTGAAATATAAGAATGTACATGAAATTATTGTAATATTTACATACAAACTTACCTTGGTGCAAAATGTGGAAATTTTGCAATTTAGTCCAAAACTTTTTCCTTCCCCGCTCAAGATCAATTCGCGTCTTTCTTGATCTATAATAACACATTTAGCTCATTTAATACTCATACTATTTATTTCAATCCAAAAATCACATCATGGAAAAATTACATTTTTGCCCCTAACTTTTACAAAATTACATTTTGCCCCTAGGCTCTGGAATTAATTTCAGCCCTTATTCTTATGTTTTATGATATGCTGAACATTTTTCTTCTACAACCACAACAAATTCTCACTCTATCATATAGTTATGAACAATAGGTATTTTACCGATTATGCTGCTTTTACTCGTTTTCACTTAAAACCGAGTAGCACAAGTTATTTAACATAATTTAAAACCTCATATTCTATCATAAAACATCAAAATACACAAATTTCACCTATGGGTATTTTTCCAAATATGAACCCTAGGTTAAATTATTACTAGCATAAGCTTAATCGAGCTTCCGGATTCCAAAAACGTAAAGAACATTAAAACGGGCTTGGAATCACTTACTATGGAGCTTGAAAATTGATGAATCCTAGCTATGGAGAGAGGGAGAATTCGCAGCAACTAAGGAGGATGATGACCAATTTTGTGTTATTTTTCCCATTTTATTTCATTTAATATCCAAATGACCAAAATGCCCTCCTTACTAAACTTTCAAAAATTCCTTCCATGTCCTAATTTTGTCCATGAACTTAAAATTGGTCAAATTGCTATTTAAGACCTCCTAATTAATATTCCAAAACAATTTCATACTAAAAACTTCTGGGATGCAAATTTTGCAACTTATTCGATTTAGTCCCTACTTTCAATTTAAGCACTTTAGGCATAGAATTTCATCACGAAATTTTCACACAATCATGCAATCATATCATAAACCCCAAAATAATTATAAAACAATTACTTCTATCTCGGATTTGTGGTCACGAAACCACTATTCCGATTAGGCCCTAATTCGGGTTGTCACAGATGACTTCGATGATGGTCCCGAATACGCAAAAAGTCGAGTCCAAGAAACCTAAAATAGGTGACAAGCAAACACCGAATGAGTATATAACTCAGTAAGTCATAAGCATTACACTACTATCCATTAATAAAATTTTCACAAGAGGAAACAACGAAATGAGGCTAAGTACTCCATCCATACCGAACTATGCCATAGTTTCTTAACCTTACGATTCAATCTCATTCCAAGTCCTACATTGACATTTCATACGCTATTCAATAGAATAATTGAGGCATTTCCATACATCATTTTATTTTCGTTACAATCATACAACTAAACGAACTTTCACCTATTCCACGATGAACCTTATGTACGTGACTTCAATTATAATCATCACATAGGTTCAAAACTTACCACACTCAACTCCAAATATAAACATAGCACCTATTAGCCATGAACTCAAGGTACTTACCCTTTCCGCTGTCCGAAATCGACTCTGTAAGGTCGCACCCTTAATATAAATAATTGATAGAAAATATATGTATATATAGTGGGTTCGCACACATAGTGCTTAATAATCAACCACGCACACTTAGTGCCATGTACTTTAAACTCGCACACTTAGTGCCATGCATTTCAAGCCCGCACACTTAGTGCCAATCTCACAACCGTGAACACTTATTGCCCGCACACCTAGTGCCGAAAACCAGCAACTCTATACGCTTCACTTCCTTTTTACATTCGACAATTTCATCTCTACATACATATACATTTGTATACATTTCATCTCATTAAACACAATTGCATAGGTATTACAATCATTTAAATCAATACCAACTATATGCTTAATGACTTACCTTGTGTTGGGTAAAATAATTCCAAGTCGGCTACTCGATGACCTTCGATTTCCCCTTGTTGGACACCTCTCCTTTAGGATCTTGAGCTTAAACAAATAAATGAACTCATTCAACCGCTTTGCTACATATATTGGTGTTCACATTTTAATGATTTTATGACATACGGAACGGCATGGTAAAATTTTGATCTTGCTACCTTATGTTCTTAGCTATTCGACTAATAACCTTATGCAATTACCATGCTTTCAATAATCCAATCACACATGCATATGTATACTTGGACATTCGGCAATCACCTTTGCTAGTTTTTCCCCTTTTTTTGCCGATTATATATACATAGTCCTAAGGTAATATCACGAATGGGCTTACATATATATATGTATATATAGCCGAATATGCAAAGCTTAAACTCAACATCACGTAAGCTCCTAAGTGATGGCCGAATATGTATATCTATATATATATATATATATACCAGCTATACTATTACTTTTAATTCATCTAATCACAAAATTTCATCTCATGAACACTTGACCCATTTCTCACAAAAATGAAACAACAACGAAAATGAACATCCCATTTTTACCCCATATGGCCGATTGCTTCATTTGTTACCCAACTAACAATTCAACAATTTCAACCTCATTACAACCTCTACCTATCCAATATAACATGAACACAATCCTCCACCCCTAAATTAGATTCGGCAATCACTTAACCCATTTTAACCTCAACTTTCAAGTTAAAAGCAATTAACCACTCACCATATCCTACATTACTATCCATTTTAATGACATTAACACATCTACTAAGAGTTTCAAGCTTCTTGGCCGAATTTCAACCTCAAAATCCTAAGTCTAATCTATAGGATGAGTAGAATTTGAACTAACCATCTCAAACATGCATAGATTTTCAAGAATCATTCAATACATACCTCATTCTAGCCATCTTCCAAGCCAAAATCAAATAACCAAATCTCCCTTCCTTCTCCTCACTCACGGTAATAGCCAAAGAAAATAAAAGATGAACACTCCCTCTTCCCTCCTTATTTTATTCATCTTTTCCTTTTTAATTCCTTTCTTTAATTTATTTTAATTTACTTACCAATATTAAATAATAAACAACATAAACTTGGAGGAATGGAACCATGCTTGGCCAGCCACTTAACATGAATTGGGCACTTTGACATGCAAACCCAAACTTTCCTATTTTACTACTATTTGGTCCTTACTTATTTACCTATCATAATTTTCTAAGTCTCTCAACTAGATCCTTTCAAGCAAAATTCACATTCCTAAGATAAAATAAAACATCAAATTTTTATACAAGTATTATCACACATATAAGATGTGCAATTAAAATTTTAACTAAATTTTATGACTCGGTTTTGTGGTCCCGAAACCACATTCTGACTAGGGTCAAAATAGGGTTGTCACAACTCTCCCCCACATAAGGAATTTTCGTCCCCAAAAATCTTACCAGTGAAAAATTTGGGATATCGATCCTTCATAGAGTCCTCAAGTTCCCAAGTGGCTTCTTCGATTCCGTGTATATGCCACAACACCTTCACTAATGGGATTTTCTTATTTCGCAACTCTTTTACTTCACGCATCAAAATGCGAACCGGCTCTTCTTCATAACTCAAGTTAGGCTGAATCTCGATCTCAGATGGAGTGATTATGTGCGACGGGTCGAACCTATATCGTCGAAGCATCGAGACATGGAAAACGTTGTGAATCTTTTCAAGCTCAAGGGGTAAAATTAACCGGTATGCAACTGGCCCAACTCGTTCGGATACTTCATATAGACCGATGAACCTCGGACTCAATTTGCCCTTACGGCCAAATCTAAGCACTTTCTTCCAGGGTGAAACTTTGAGAAATACCTTGTCCCCAACCTGATATTCAATGTCTTTTCTCTTTAAATCCGTATAGGACTTTTGACGATCCGAAGCGGCTTTCAAACTTTCACGAATTACTCGAACTTTCGCTCAAAGATCCTTAATCAAATCAACCTCAAGATTTTACTTTCACTAAGTTCATCCAAAATAATGGGGTGCGGCATTTACGACCATATAAAGCCTCGTAAGGTGCCATCTTAATGCTTGATTGAAAACTATTGTTGTAAGCGAATTCAATCAAAGGCAAATATCTTTCCCATGAACCACAAAACTCTAAGACGTAACATCTCAACATATCCTCGAGTATCTGAATTATTTGTTCAGATTGGCCATCAGTCTGGGGATGAAATGCGGTGCTAAAATGCATCTTAGTACCCAACGCTTCTTGTAACTTCTTCCAAAATCGCGATGTAAATCTTGGGTCTCTATCCGACACGATAGAAATAGGTACCCCATGCAATCGAACAATTTAGGAGATGTATAATTCTGCCAATTTATCGAGTGAAAAATCCGTACGGACTGGGATAAAATGAGCAGACTTGGTCAATCTATCAACAATAACCCAGACCAAGTCTTTCTTACTCTGAGTCAAAGGTAACCCAGATACAAAGTCCATTGTCACTCGATCCCATTTCCATTCGGGTATCATGATTGGCTGAAGTAATCCCGATGGCACTTGATGTTTCGCTTTTACTTGTTGACATATCAAACACCTTGAAACAAATTCAGAAATGTCTCGTTTCATACTCGGCCACCAAAATTGACGTTTCAGATCGTTGTACATTTTAGTACTACCCGGGTGGACTGACATTCGACCACTGTGAGCCTCATTCAAAATCATCGAAATAAGTTCCGAATTTCTTGGAACACATAATCGACTCTTGAACGTCAAGCAATCATTGTTGTCAATCCGAAACTCCGATTCCTTATTCGAGGCACATTCAGCTTGTTTAGCGACCAATTCAGCGTCGACTTTCTGGAATTCAAGTATTTGATGAATCAATAATGGTTTGGCCTTTAATTCAACTACTAGCACCTCATCGGTAAACAGATAGGTGAGCATCCATTGCTCTCAAAGTAAGCAAAGGCTTTACGACTCAAAGCATCGGCCACCACGTTAGCCTTCACCGGTGATAATCAATGACAAGTTCATAGTCTTTCAACAACTCAAGCCAACGTCTTTGTCGCAGATTTAGATCTCTTTGAGTCATCAAATATTTAAGACTCTTGTGGTCCGAATAAATATGACACCTCTCTCCAAACAAGTAATGTCACCATATTTTCAAGGCGAACACTATGGCTGCTAATTCAAGGTCATGGGTCCGATAGTTTCTCTCATGCGGCTTTAATTGTCTCGACGCGTAAGCCACAACTCGACCTTCTTGCATCAACACACAACCTAGCCCAAGCAAGGATGCATCACCAGTAAATAACAAACTCCTTGCGGACTCAAATTGTACTAGCACCTGGGGCCTCGGTTAAGCAGGTTTTTAGTCGATCGAAACTTTCCGACAAAGTGTTCGACCATTCGAACTCAACATCTTTTGAAGTAGTTTTGTCAACGGTGCAGCTATCATCGAAAAGCCCTTTACAAAACGCGTCGGTAGTATCCGGAAGTCCCAAAAGCTCCTAACTTCAAGAATATTCCTTGGAGGTTTCCAATCGAGTATGGCCAAAATTTTGTTCGGATCCACCTCGACACGATGTGGACACCACGTGCCCCAAAAGCTAACCTCTCTCAACCAAAATTCACATTTCTTGAATTTTATGATAACCGCTTGTCTCGTAAAATTTGTAATACTAATCTCAAATGCTCGGCATGTTCACTTCACCTTGTGAATAAACTAAAATATCATCAATAAACACAACCACAAACCGATCCAAGTATGGTCTGAATACTCGATTCATTAAATCCATAAATACTGTAGGGGCATTAGTGAGCCCAAACGGCATCACTAAGAATTCGTAGTGACCGTACCTCATTCTAAAAGCAGTTTTGGGTATGTCCGAGTCTCGGACCCTCAACTGATAATAACCAGATCTCAAATCTATCTTTGAAAACACTAAGGCTCCCTTCAATTGATCAAACAAATCATCAATACGTGGCAATGGATATTTATTCTTTATTTTCACTTTATTCAACTGATGATAGTCGATGCACAATCTCATGGTTCCATCCTTCTTTTTCACAAACAGTACTGGTGCGCCCTATGGTGAAAAACTCGGTCGAGCGAAACCTCTATCCGTCAATTCTTGCAATTGAACTTTCAATTCCTTTAATTCTGTTAATGCCATATGATACGGGGCTATTGAGATTGGTGTGGTACCAAGTACAATTTCGATGCCGAATTCCACCTCTCGAACCGGTGGCAACCCCGGTAACTCTTCGGGAAAAACATCCGAATACTCACGCACTAATCGACATCGATTCAAGTTTCCTTTCCGTCTCTTTGCTATCAAATACATACGCAAGGTATGCTTCACACCCCTTTTTCACATATCTCTGAGCGGTCATTGAAGATATTATCGCTGGCACCCCCTTTAAATCAGTAGACTCAACTTGGACTACTTCATTATTTGTACCCCTCAAATCAATGGTTTTCCTTTTACAGTTCACCACTGCATCATGTACGGTCAACCAATCCATACCCAGAATAACATCAAATTCATCAAATGGTAAAAGCATCAAATCAGCCAGAAAACAGGATTCTCGGATTATTAGAGGGCATCTCTTACACACTTTATCAACAAGTACGTATTGACCCAAAGGGTTTGAAACTCGAATTACGAACTTAGTAGACTCGACAGATAGAGTCTTACTGGATGCTAAGGTTTCACATACGTATGAATGAGTAGAGCCAGGGTCAATCAATGCAATCACACTAGTATCATAGAGAGTGAAAGTACCAGTGATAACATCAGGGGAGGATGCCTCCTCTCGTGCGCGAATGGCATATGCTCTAGCAGAAGTATGGGTGTCGGTTCGAACAGCCGTATCAGAGGCCCCTCTCTGGCTACCACCCCTACCTCCTGAAATTCTCGGTGGTCTACCTCTAGCTATCATTCCACTAGGTCTTGCACCTTGCATCCTATTCTTCTCATCAAGCTCCGTGCAATCTCTAATGAAGTGGTCCTTCGAACCGCATCCGTAACAGGCCCTGTTAGTAGACTTACCCCAACATTCACCTATGTGTTGTCTTCCACATTGGGGGCATTCAGGTTTCTCTTGGCGATTATTGCCCACACTAGCTACCGAAGTAGCTTGGGAGTCCGTCGATGGTCATGCTCTAATGGAAATTCCCACAGTCGTCTTCGATTTATTAGTGTCCTCCCTGAACTTCTTTACAGCCGAGAATGGAGCTTTACCCATCGATCTTTTACGATAGTCTCTAGCTTCAAATTCAGCCTTCTTCTTCTCCTGTCTAAGTTCTTCCGCCTTGCAGGCTCGTTCAACTAGTGTTACGAATTCTTTTATCTCCAAAATACCCATTAGTAGCTTTAAATCTTCATTCAATCATTCTTCAAATCTCTTGCACATAGCAACCTCATCAGCCACACACTCTCGGGCATACCGATCGAGTCTTTACGAACTCATGTTCAGATTCAGACATTGTCATACGGCCTTGCTTGAGTTCCAAGAATTCCTTACGCTTTTGATCGATGAACCGTTGACTAATATATTTCTTTCGAAATTCTGCTTGGAAGAAATCCCAAGTAACTCGTTCGTTTGGGACTATGGAAATCAAGGTCCTCCACCAATAGTAGGCTGAGTCTAACAACAAGGATATAGCACACTTTAGACATTCATCGGGTGTCCATGGCAGTTCATCGAACACCCGAATGGTGTTATCAAGCCAGAACTCGGCCCTTTCGGTATCATCAGTTACTATGGCCTTGAACTCCTCGGCTCGCGCTTCCTAATCAAGTCTGGTGGTTTACTCAGCCTCACAGATCAAGAATCGATGGCATTACGGGCTCTTGGGGTGGATTATTCAAATTCGGGAATGGTTGGGCGGTAGGAATGGTTCGGGCATATTCGCGACCCACTCATTCATCATGGTGAAGAAGGCTTGTTTTGCCCCTCATCCGATTATTTGCGAGATGACCGAGGTTCAACAGCAAGTGTCCCTTGTGCAGAGCGATCGCTACACTTTCAACGTCATCCGCTAAGGGTCTCTATACCGGGTTCCATTTGCCAATCAAAACAAAAATTTTAACCGTCGAAGTCATCACATTATTAAGCACTAACATTAAGGCATGTATAGCTAGACTCATACGTGCTATGGTAGTCCTACAACCGACTAAACCATAGCTCGATACCAATAAAATGTAACACCCGAACTCATGGTCGTATCGGAAATCGAACACGAGGTGTTCTTGGCTTACTACATTTATTTCCCTATTTTTTTTGTTCCAGCAAGTCAAGCTCTTGTATCGTGGTCGCTTTAAAATCGTATTTTGAGTTCTGAAACTCAAAATCCAATTCTGTAAATTTTCCCCAAAACTAGACTCACATATATATATGAGGGAATTTTTGTAGAATTTTTTGTTGGGACAATTAGTACAGTTTATTTGTTAAAGCCTCCCCTGTTTCAAGGTTTGACTACACTGACCTCTGTACATTACGATTTAAATATCTCCCTGTACAGGACTTCAATGCCTATGCCGTTTGTCTCTAATGAAACTAGACTCGATAATGAATTTTTACATATAAGGAAAAACCTCTAATTATCTCGATAAAATTTACGGTGAATTTTCTAAATCAAAATAGGGGATCCAGAAATCGCTCTGGCTCTGTTTCACAAGAATTTAATTAACTCCTAACATGAAGCTCATATGGTCGTTTCGTTTCTTCCATATGAAAATAGACTCATCAAGATTCGATTTCATAATTTATTAATTATTTAATTCCATTTCTACTATTTTTAGTGATTTTTCAATCTCACATCACTGCTGCTGTCAGCATCTGTTACTAAAACAAACTATGCCTATTTCATGATTTTTCCTTGATCTAACTAATAATTCATCATACATGTCACAATTTATGACCATGACTAGCCATGCCAAAGGCTAATCATCACCGAGCATCTCCCCACTACACTATTACCAAATCTTGAATTTAACACCGAAAATAATCAGCCATGACATATGGCATAATAATCGAGTAGGCCTCTACCAATACTCAACCAAAACCGAATTACCAAGACTTGTGTCCAAACATCATAGAACCAATTCCAACCGAACATTTATGCCATTTTCGCATGGCTAAAAGTTTACATACCAAACTTCAACAAAACATAATAGCCTATACATGCCGAAATGTTCTCCTAGACCAACTAAGAAGAAAATACCAAAAGTTGCTAGCCGGTGTGATGACTTCGATGACGGTCCCGAATACGCAAAAAGTCGAGTCCAAGAAACCTAAAATAGGTGACAAGCAAACACCGAATGAGTATATAACTCAAGAAGTCATAAGCATTACACTACCATCCATTAATAAAATTTTCACAAGAGGAAACAACGAAATGAGGCTAAGTACTCCATCCATACCGAACTATGCCATAGTTTCTTAGACCTTACGATTCAATCTCATTCCAAGTCCTACATTGACATTTCATACGCTATTCAATAGAATAATTGAGGCATTTCCATACATCATTTTATTTTCGTTACAATCGTACAACTAAACAAACTTTCACCTATTCCACGATGAACCTTATGTACGTGACTTCAATTATAATCATCACATAGGTTCAAAACTTACCACACTCAACTCCAAATATAAACATAGCACCTATTAGCCATGAACTCAAGGTACTTACCCTTTCCGCTGTCCAAAATCGACTCGGTAAGGTCGCACCCTTAATATAAATAATTGCTAGAAAATATATATATATATAGTGGGTTCGCACACATAGTGCTTAATAATCAACCACGCACACTTAGTGCCATGTACTTTAAACTCGCACACTTAGTGCCATGCATTTCAAGCCCGCACACTTAGTGCCAATCTCACAACCGTGAACACTTATTGCCCGCACACCTAGTGCCAAAAACCAGCCACTCTATACGCTTCACTTCCTTTTTACATTCGACAATTTCATCTCTACATACATATACATTTGTATACATTTCATCTCATTAAACACAATTGCATAGGTATTACGATCATTTAAATCAATACCAACTATATGCTTAATGACTTACCTTGTGTTGGGTAAAATAATTCCAAGTCGGCTACTCGATGACCTTCGATTTCCCCTTGTTGGACGCCTCTCCTTTAGGATCTTGAGCTTAAACAAATAAATGAACTCATTCAACCGCTTTGCTAAATATATTGGTGTTCACATTTTAATGATTTTATGACATACGGAACGGCATGGTAAAATTTTTATCTTGCTACCTTATGTTCTTAGCTATTCAGCTAATAACCTTATGCAATTACCATGCTTTCAATAATCCAATCACACATGCATATGTATACTTGGACATTCGGCAATCACCTTTGCTAGTATTTCCCATTTTTTTGTCGGTTATATATACATAGTCCTAAGGTAATATCACGAATGGGCTTACATATATATATGTATATATAGCCGAATATGCAAAGCTTAAACTCAACATCACGTAAGCTCCTAAGTGATGGCCGAATATGTATATCTATATATATATATATATATATATCAATTATACTATTACTTTTAATTCATCTAATCACAAAATTTCATTTCATGAACACTTGACCCATTTCTCACAAAAGTGAAACAACAACTAAAATGAACATCCCATTTTTACCCCATATGGCCGATTGCTTCATTTGTTACCCAACTAACAATTCAACAATTTCAACCTCATTACAACCTCTACCTATCCAATATAACATGAACACAATCCTCCACCCTAAATTAGATTCGCAATCACTTAACCCATTTTAACCTCAACTTTCAAGTTAAAAGCAATTAACCACTCACCATATCCTACATTACTATCCATTTTAATGACATTAACACATCTACTAAGAGTTTCAAGCTTCTTGGCCGAATTTCAACCTCAAAATCCTAAGTCTAATCTATAGGATGAGTAGAATTTGAACTAACCATCTCAAACATGCATAGATTTTCAAGAATCATTCAATACATACCTCATTCTAGCCATCTTCCAAGCCAAAATCAAATAACCAAATCTCCCTTCCTTCTCCTCACTCACGGAATAGCCAAAGAAAATAAAAGATGAACACTCCCTCTTCCTCCTTATTTTATTCATCTTTTCCTTTTAATTCCTTTCTTTAATTTATTTTAATTTACTTACCAATATTAAATAATAAACAACATAAACTTGGAGGAATGGAACCATGCTTGGCCGGCCACTTAACATGAATTGGGCACTTTGACATGCAAACCCAAACTTTCCTATTTTACTACTATTTGGTCCTTACTTATTTACCTATCATAATTTTCTAAGTCTCTCAACTAGATCCTTTCAAGCAAAATTCACATTCCTAAGATAAAATTAAAACATCAAATTTTTATACAAGTATTATCACACATATAAGATGTGCAATTAAAATTTTAACTAAATTTTATGACTCGGTTTTGTGGTCCCGAAACCACATTCCGACTAGGGTCAAATTAGAGCTGTCACAAGCCATCTTCGAACCTTTTACACATTATAGCCTCGAAAAAAGCACATACACGAGCATATTTGCTGAGTCGTACAAACTCTCTTTCGTATTCTGTTACCGACATACGACCCTATTTTAGTTTAAGAAATTTCTTTCATTTCTGATCAATGAACCAGTGGCTGATGTATTTCTTTTTGAATTCAACTTGAAAGAATTCCCAAGTAACTCTTTCTCGTAGAACTACGGATATCAAGGTATTCCACCACTGATATGCAGTGTCTCTCAACAGTGATACAACACAATTTAAACATTATTCAGGTGTGCAAGAAAGTTTATCAAATACTTGAATCGAGTTCTCAACCCAAAACTCAGCTCTCTCAAGGTCATCGTTAACAGTGGCCATGAATTCCTCAGCCCTGTATTTCCATATCTTATTAACTGGTGGTTTATTCAATCACAAAGGATCCATACTTTGATGAACTACAAGGATCAGTTGCGGAATAGGTGGGGGTGGAGGTTGTTGAGAAACCGGGTTTGTACGAATATATTGAGTGAACCATTCATTCATCATTTAAAAGAAGGCTTCTTTAGCCTCACCTCCATGACTACTCGACACAGGTCTAGATTCAGAAGGCACAGTTCCTTGAGCGGGAGCTGGTGCATTACTCTCAACATCATCTGCTACAGCTCGTTTGGGATCTATTACTATACGAAAACATAGTTTATAATGTCAGGATTATCACACTATCACATGTTATATAAATGGCCTCTATAGCTAGGCTCTCACACACGTTACATTAGTCCTATAATCGACTAAACTGTAGCTCTGATACCAATAAATGTAACACCCCTCACCCGTATCCAATTCTGAAATAGGGTTACAGAGCATTACTGAACTTATAAAACAATTAGACATCCGTTTAGCATACATTTTCTCAATTCAAGCATTCATCATTCATTCTCGATCAATTTGTCTCTTATACAAGCCTACAAGACCCTAAACATGCTCTAGGATTGATTTGGGACTAAACCAATAACTCAAGAAACTTACACGAAACTTTGAAAAAAAATTTCAAAATAGGGGACACACGCCCGTATGGCCAGGCCAATCTTACACGGCCACCAGACATGTCCGTATCACAGGCCGTGTGGACATTCAAAATGGGAGCACATGGTCGTGTCTTAGCCCGTGTCTGACCCTGTGTAACTCTCTGACTTAGGTCACACGGCCAACACACACGTCCGTGTGGCTACCCCGTGTGCCAGGCCGTGTACTAGGCCATGTCAAACCTGTAGGGTATACTGACTTATGCCACATGGCCAAATCACACGCCTGTGTGCGAGACTATGTGGAGCATACTAACTTGATTTTAATTTCAACATCAGGGGACACATGATCGTGTAACATAACCGTGTGTCACACACAACTGAGACACACGCCCGTGTCTCTGCCCGTGTGGACAAAAATAGGCTATTTACTAAGCCAATTTGCCACCCTATTTTTAAGTACCTATACAAGCATAATTTGCAACATTTTATAACTCAATAGGTAGCTAATCCATAACATTTCATACACATATTATACCAAGTTAAGCCAAATCACATGGCTTTATCTTATACCACAACATGTACCAAAATCACTAGCTCAAGTAACCATAACTATCATCTTTGGAACAAGCCTATACATGCCATATTTACATATAACCATGAGTTCAAAGGTACTAATCGACAACTGGATAGTGTGATGCGTATCTTTGACTTTATCCAAATCGAACGAGCTATCGAACCTCTATAAAACACGAAAAGAAACAGAGTAAGCTTTATAGCTTATTAAACCCGTATAATTCAGAATTAAACTTACCATTTATACATAATCAAGACAATAAATAAGGTATACCCAATTCAATTACAAAATGCCTAAACAAAAGCATTCATCAAAAAGTTATTCATATAAGTGAATGTAATCATCAATTATCATTTCCGCTCTTTCAAGCTATGATTAGTAAGCTCCTCCTCAGCTGATGGACAGTAAGCTCTATTGAACTGCAACGGTAAGCTTTGACGAGCTAAAAACAGTAAGCTTTTACAAGCTGATATATCGGTAAGCTCATACGAGCTGTGGTGAGTTCGCAACACATGCAGGATCTCGACCAAAATGGTAACCCTAGTGACATGTCACTCGTATCCTACAACTTTCTACGGTTCAAACAAGACTCTGTATTCAATAATTCTCATCAATTAGGCATTCAGCCTTAGTAATATCATTTACTTAATTATACTTTCATTTCAAATAATTTACAAGTATTTAAAAATTCGATTCTAATTATACGAACTTACCTTAAGTTGCTCGGATGGAAATTATAGACTATTCGTCCACTTTTCCTTTTCCCCGATCTAATCCCGATCTCAGCTTATCTTAATCTTAATTAGCTATACAAGCATAGCCAAATGAAAACCTAAGTTTGGCTTTTCTTCTCCTCAAAATTCGGCTAAGGACAAAGATGAAAGCACCAAAAATTTTATTTGTTTTATTTTATTAACCTTAATACATAAATTACTAAATTAACTTTAATAAAAACATTATAAAACCTGTAATTTATGTCTATAAATGTCCACTCACATTAGGGATGGTTTAATTACTACTTAGGGACCTTTACTTTAATGTTCCATAGCTAATAGACAACTTTAACTAATAGAACATAAATTTTGCACTTTACGCAATTTAGTCCTTTCTATCGAATTAAACACTCGAATGATAAATTTTCTTTACAAAACTTTCACCCAATAATTCTATCATGTTGTATACCTTAATAAATAATAAAATAAATATTTTGACTTCAGAATTGTGGTCCTGAAACCTCTATTCCGATTTGACCAAAAACGGGCTGTTACATTTACATTTTATGTTACTTTAATTATTTTAAGTTGAATTTGAGTAATTTTAAGTAATAAATATTGTAGTGAGTGTTTTAGGTTTAATTAGATGCAACTTGGCATGAGGAGTGAGTTTGAATATGAGTGGTAGAAAGATGTAGTATGAAAAAAGGAGAAAATTCAAGAATGTCACAAGGTTACGCGTGTGCTAGCCTGTGTGTTGACCATGCCACGTTGTAAGAGTACCTAGCAGAGAAATTTGCACAAAAGATACAAGAATTAAATGACTTTTTGTACTACAAGAGTCATAGGCCAGTTGTAATATAAAAATTTGTACAATAAAATACGAAGTATTCCTTAGATCAAACCCAAAAATGACCAGGTGACAAAATCAACCAAGAATGACCAAGGTTGCATAAAAAAAGTCTAGCTAGCTAATTTCTATACAAAATATTATGAAAAATCATAAAATGGTAAATTATGCTAAAGTCTAAGATAGGAGGGCTAATTTGTAACTAAACTAAGGTTCACAAAATTATCAATTAAGGGAACAATATGGTTAGCTAATATCCATGTTAATGATTAATTCTCAATTTAGAGAGAGACATCCCATTTAGATGTCCAATTTTGTGAAGTCCAACTCCTTGATTGATGGTAAAGGCATCGGTCTCGAAACATCAAGGTGTTGATGTTTCGAATTTGGTTTCATTTAGGCCTTTTCCTCATTTTCTCATCAACCAAGTTCCTAAAATAAGATTAACTCAAAGATTAAGCTCCTAATGGCCTAAACTTTCCATTTATTCCAAAAATCATAAAAACACAATAAAATCTAAGATTGAGCGTAAAATCTAATAATCATAGAAAAAGTAATGAAATATGGTACAAAGTACTCGAGAACAAGCTCTTTCAGTTAAAGAGCTTGATTCAATGTATATAAATAAAACATATCATGCAATAGGGGTGTTCAATCGGTTAACCAACCCGAAATAACATTAACCGCATTAATTGACCTTTCAAAATTTTTAACCGTTAACCGAACCGAAATTTTTTCAAAAAAATTAACCGAACCGAAAATTTTTCGGTTAATTCGTTCGGTTAACCGAATTAACCGAAAATTATATGTTTTTAAATTTTTGGTTAAAATAAGTACAAAATTAACCGAATTGACCAAATTAATCGAATTAACCGAATTACCCGAATTACCCCAATTAACTGAATTAACTGAATTATTTGTATAAAATTATATGTTTTTTTATTTTTATTTTTATTTTTAGATTTGTATTTTTATTTATTAAATTATTTGTAATTTTTATCATTGGGTTGGGTAATTGGGTTGAGTTGGGTACTTGAGTTAATATATATTAGATTGGGTATTTGGGTTTATGTTGGATTGGGTTTGAGTGAATAGTCAGATATTTATATATTATAATTTTTTTATTAATTTTTTTGGTTAACCGAATTTTTTCGATTAATTGACCGGTTTCGAACTGAATTAACCGTTAACCGAAAACTCAAAAAAAATTTAACCGACCACCAACCGAATTAATTCGGTTAACCGACTGATTAACCGAATTCGACCAGTTAACCAAATTTTTTCGGTTTTACCCGAAATTTGCACACCCCTATCATGCAACATGCCACACTAGTTCTTACGGCACAATGAGATCACACTGTTTTCAGCTTTTTCACATCCATTTTTGCTTATTTGTACCCAAATTAAGCCCTAATTTAGGTCAACACAAAGCTATAAATAGTTATTCATTGGCCATTTTTAAGGATAACTTTTCTTTGTGTGTTAAATAATCGATTTTAGTTTTTATTTTTAGGTTTCCTTCAAAGTTTTTTCTTATAGTTTCTTTTAAAGTAATTGTGTTCATCATGCTAACATTTGTCAAAGCAATGCTTAGATTAAGATTGAGGATGCAATTATTTAATAATATTGTATTTTCTTATATTCTCTTTACAATAGTTGTTCTTATGATTATTTATCTTCTCTTAAGCAAGTAGTAGTGTAGTGAATCAAAAGTTAATGGGTTATTAGTCCAAATAAGTTAGAGATAAGTTTAAGTTAGTGGCAAGATTAATTGTTCAATTCATTCTTCATAACTAATCTAAGTGGTAGTTAGATTCAAGAATAATTTAGGGGAAAGCTAAACATTGAAAGTGTTTGCTTATACTTAACGATCTAGTTGAATAGTTACCTAAACTCACTAAGATAGACACCAACTGTCAAGGATGTAACAAGGGTTGATGAGAGTGATTGTTTGAGGCTTAGTTAATTCTCATACAAGATACACCAACATAAGATTCTCTAAACACCTATATGTTATACACCAACAAAGGTTCTACATCTTGATAGCCATCTTAGCCATGAACCTTACATTTTCCAATAACTGAAATAAATGAGTAAATCCCATTAATTCAATATAAATTTCATTATTATGTATTCTTTTTCACTGAATGTTTTATTACTTAATTAGTTATTTTATTTATTTATTTATTTATTTTCTTAATAATTGTTTTCATTACTTTTATGTAATTCATTTATATTAGTTTATTTATATTCTTTTGTTGAAGTTTTAGTTCATTATTTTAGAATTGAAAATTTCTTTAAGGGTTTGATCCTCAAAATACTTCCTTCAACGAAATCGTTAATTGTAGGTTATTACTTTACAATGATCTCATATACTTGTGAGTAGTAGAGAAAAGTGACAATAACCTTTAAGCTGAAAATCATGTAACCCTTAAACCCTATCTAATTCACAAGATCTAGATCTCGAGTGCTACTTCGTAAATCACTTAACGAAATTTTGAAACTGATCGCAGGTGCCCCTTACTTAAAAAATATTCATTTTTATTATATTTAAAGACTCAATTTTAGGAAAACTAAGGAAAGTGTTTAGGAATAAAATATTACATCATACCTTTCACTAAATCCTTTACAATAGAAATGTTAGTAGAGACTGACTCTTAGGTATAGTCCTACAATACGCCAATTTTCCACTGTATGCATAATAACCCAGTCCGCCACTTCCTTCGCGTATTCGTAGCATTATCCCTCTTGGTCATCATTATCTAAAAGATAAGCATAACACTTTTAAGTTCAAGAGAACTTAGTGATAGTTAATACAAGTTACCTTGGTGCATATTTTTATAATATTCGAAGAATATCAGTGAGCCAACTATCGTTCTCAACTACTACTTCTCTTTCGGTGAATTATTTCACAATTACAGGCTTACACTAACACGGTAATTACCATACCATGAGTGTACCAGTTCTCTCTTAACTACCTGTCGGATTTAAGATCTTTCCAGACATTTCATAAATCTCGTCTTTCTCTTGAAATAAAAAAAGGTACATTTCAAAAGAATGTACCATCAGAGCCCAGTTCATACAAACCATCTCTTCACATTACACTTATTTCATAATGATTGTTCATAGATACTGGTCACTAGCGAATAAATACACGCTTGGCACAAACTCCCACAGATTTGAATGCCATAAGTTTACTAAACAAATAATATTATAGTTCAATACCCAACAATCTCATAACGATAATAAACTATACAGATCTTTCAAATGAATTTCATACAACTTTGTTAAAGAACACTAGATAGTCAAGACAGTAGTAACTTAGATTCTATGAAATTTCAAAAAGAAGACATGATATTAATAGACATAGAGGATTCCCGATACTTATATTTCAACACTACATAACACGGGAAAACTCAAATTATTAATTTTTTATGTCTTTCATAACTATGAATACACCTATTCTCAGCATTAGTTGATTTCCATGGAGGATACCCTTTTTAACATACAAATACATACTTCTTTTCAAGAATTTCCTTTAAGCTAATTTGTTTACATCACATATTCAATTCAACCAAATTAATCCCCGACGTATCATAACCTTATCAGAGAAATATCTATTATAGAATACTCAGAATTTACCAAGAACTTACCATAAGGGCAAATAATCACCTTCTAGCATATAGACTTAGTAGAGTATACCACAAAGGCAAAATAGAACCATTATGGCAACTTATAGGATCATGTGCTTACTATTCTGATGGCCTTTCACATAAGATGCTATGGGTTTCTCCCTAACGAACTTATACATAAATTTCATGTATCACGATCTGCCAATTCGATCTATACATTATCGAAGGCTACACCATGAATATTCATACATTCATATCTTGCCATGAGTCTTAGCCACATGGACTTACACACTTTCATGTATCCTGATATGCCAGTCAAGTCTTTATTATACTAAAGACTACACCATGATTTTTTTCATATCATCTTAGGATGCTAGGGGTGTCAAACTCATGGTGCTACACTTGTTTTCTTATTGTGACTAGCCAATCTAGTTAGCAATATAACTGCCCTACCAGAGGCATCATAGAGGGACATTTACCCAACACTCACTTACCCATATTTGTCCATGTTCTTGACTGATTTATACTTTTTGTATCAAACCTTACCTACATACTTATCATCAACGTTCTATTCAAACAGAATGCCTATTCAAACCTTACCGGCATAACTAAAGAAAGATATGTCATGCAGGAGCTAACCTAAGTATGGTAAAGTAAGAGGAGACTGAGTGTTTGTCGAGGCTATTCCGCTTTAAGGAAAGTCTAATATGGAGACAACACCCCAATAATAGCCTGTAGGTAGAAAAAGATCAACTGGGATGGCAAGTTCGTATAGTCGCAGGAATGATAACCTACTAGTTCAAGTAGATAGAGCGATCTTCACTCATGGGATAGGAGAGTGCCCAAGTAAAGGATGGTGTGAGGGGTGGATTACTGGATGTAATCCAACTATTGTGAATAGTAAGGTCGAATGAGAATGGTTTCACAAGAGTCATGGGGCTTTTTGAAGGTTAGCACAACACAGAAGCGCCAACAAGTCCTTCGGGACTAGTTGTAGGAATAGGGAGACCGTCAAGGTTTGGTCAAGCACTAGAAGTCCACAAATGAATGTATGTCCCAAGACCCTTAGATGAGAAAGACGAGAAAGCCACTAGAGAGGTCCATGAAGGTAAACAGGCATATAGCCATGTAGGTTAGAGGTCACCAAACACCTTGTATGTGGGGTGCATGAAAGGAACAAAAGATGAGAAGTAATGATAAGACTCACTGATATGGTGAGGTGACTGGATCACTGAAAAGTATAGATTTCAACCACAGGAAGGTCTCATAGTGAGACACGTATCTTGGAGGATTAGGTTGAGTCTGCCACCCTAATAAAGAACATTTGCCTTGAAGGAGTCGAGAGTTAATTTACGTTTAATTTATTTTACATTTGTTACCCTCGTGTGACATATTTTGAATATGATGCAGTTAAGGAACTCTTTAAGTTCATTTGAACTTACAGGAGTTCCTTGATGTTCATAGGACTTACGAGAACGATCAAGGACTTTCAGAAGAGACCAAACCAAATGTAGTGGAGATCGGGGATTACAAGCAACTAAATTCATGCACATAGGAAGGGGGTACCATTAGAGGTTTTGCCTCAATATCGATAATGGCATAACCAGACAATGTCCTTCGAGCCTAGGTTCTGAATTAGCTAACCCTAAGTTAATGTAACTTTAAGGGTCTCTTTATATACAAATAGTTTGATTAGAAATATAAATTTGAGAGGCTAAGCATTTAGTGGCATAAGGCCTTAGTTGTAAAAATTATTATTTTGAATAATTAAGTTAGCAAAAATCAAGTATAGGACCACTTCTCATGCTCCATACCCAGATCCAATGGATAAGTTGCGCTTGGGGTCTTACATGTTTAGTCGTATCAAAGCCTAGGTTTAGTCGGTCTTTTAACCTAAAAAATTGGAAAAAAGTACCTCTATGTGCATGGCTAAGTCCATTGAGTCTTCAAAATTGTTAAAAAATATGTGTGGTATGTGGATGCATACGCCTAAAATGGTGAATAGAAAGGTAAGTACCAATAATTGAACATGGAAATTATATGTAGGAAGTAAAATTGAGAAAATTTGGTGCTAGAAAATCAAGTAAGTACGTGTTGAAAGGATACAAGGAAAACTATAAATAAGGAAATACAAACAGATGAATATGGAAAATATAAATACGTAGATTGAATGAAAGTAAATGTATTAGAGAAATGAAGCTTTCCTAACAAAAAGATACAAAAGGGAAATAAAGCTTTTTAGTTTGCCAAGTGGCTTGCGATGTCAATGGCGACTATGCTTCTTCCTAGCTGGTCTTTAGGAAGAAGTAAGTATGAACTAGCCTGATCCTTGTTAGTGGAACCCAAGGCTAGGAAGGGTGAGTTTTCTTACACAGAAGGAGCGGTTAGGACAACTGGCTCCTCGAAGCTAGCCTATTTAACTTCACTTCCTCTCTGGAGGGTGGGTGAGGATACACCTCGCCCTGTCAACCAAAGAGAGAAATGAGTGATGCTGGCATAGTTTCCCTATTAGAGTATGCCCAAAGACCAAACATTAGATAAATTTAATCACATACTCGTTTTACCTTGTTTGTTAATACAAGGCATTGCTATTGCTAATTTAATTTCTTTTTCTGTGTGTACAAATAAACTGATTAATAATAAAGTCCTAAGAATAATATGATTATTCTTCAAAGATCCTTAGTCAAGTATTGTTGTAGTTGATTGACAAAAAAGTGTTGTCATTAACATAGGGATGTCAAAATCGATACATGAGTATGTGTTAGAGAACAACATTCTTTGATTATTAGGTAATAGTCACAACCCACAACATTCTTTGATTATTAGGTAATAGTCACAACCCTACTCATAGTGATAACTATGTATATGATCCTCATACTTGAGATCATCATTGTCCCAACATAGTGAGTTGTATATTTTGATTGTAAATACTAATGTTAGGTATGTCGCAATCTATGTGGAGGGATATGGTTGATCAAGAGAGGATTTGTCCCTCTTACATAATGAAAGCTATATCTTAGGCCTCTTAATATAGTGAGACTAGAAATGTATGGCCATGCTCTAATAAGTTGATATGAGATATCACATACAAGTGTGACTATTCCATGATTTTGTCCAATCTAAATATTAAGGATAAAAGAATATAATACATGAAAAGATTACCACAAAAAGGTTATGTTGTGACAGCCCAAAATTGACCCTAGTCGGAAGGTGGTCTCGGGACCACAAAACCGAGGCATAAAAATAATTTAAAATTTATTTCGATGCCTATAATATGTGTGTATCCATGTATGACATTTTTTGATGATTGATTTAGTGTTATAAAGGTGAATTTCACTAGAAAGAACCTAGTAGTGAACTTTGAAAGTATGATGGGGAAATGTGTGATGACTAGTTGCTCATGCATGCAAAAATAAAGGATTTGCATGTCAAATTTCCCCAAAAGAAGCTAGTGGCCGGCCATGACATGGTTTATGGGCAAAGAAAACATGTTGAAACATGTTTTGTTAATGCATGATGAATTAAATGATAAAATAATTAATGATGTTGGAGGAGAAACAAAAAAATCAAGAAAATAGCTCATCCTCCCCCTTGCCGTGCAAGTGAAAGAAAAACAAGAAAAAAAATTGTTCATCCTTGTTCTTTCCTTTTGGCCGAAAATCCTAAGGGAGGAGATAGGAGTTTTGCTTCATGCTTGGTTTGGAAGAGAACAAGAAGGAGATTTGGCTAAATTTGCATCAAGATTAAGGTATGTATGAGGTTGTGTTGGGAGTTTCATGCATGTTTTGGTTGCTAACTTGATGTGCATGTTAGCCATGGCTCAAATCTTTGTTATGCCATGGAAATGGTATTTGGCCAAAGTTGTTATGGTGATAAAGCCATTGCATGCTAAGTGTGAAGCTTGATGATGATGCATGCAATGATGGATTGTCTACTCTTGAGTAAGATTTTGAGTTTTCTTGTTGTTTTATCATGATTGAAGTTGAAAAGGAGCATGATTGTCATATTCGGCCATGATGCATTCATGAGCATGGTTCATGCTTCTTGCATGTTAGTTAAAATTTGTGTTTTAGATGGCTATGGACACCTTGAAATTCGGCCATGCTCATATATGTATATATATGTTTGCACATGATGTTTTGGTTATGAAGGAAGTGATGAATAAGTTTGTTTAAAGAAGAAGATGTTGAAGAATAATTGTGAAATTGCAAGCACAATTCTACTAGCACACATATAAGTGCTTGATGCTATATTATAAGTTTTGAGCCACAATATGCAAAGCATTAACTAGTAAAATGCATGTTGTTTTTGTGAGGTATTAAGTGCATAATTGGCCTCAACATGTACATGAATATTCGGCCTTGGGTAGCCTATTGAAGGCCTTAGCATTTCCTTGATGCTCAAATAAATTGTATTGAATTGCTTGATGTAGTATAAAATGTGCATGACCATTGTGTATTCAAGCTAAAGAGTGGCCATATGACCATTTAAATTCCTTGTCATATTCGGCCATAAGCTAGCACAATGAGGTTTTAATAAATTGAATTTGTTTGAATTAGCTCAAGAGCTAAGAGGTCCACAATTGGACAAGGGGAAGGAAAAAGTGATCGAATGGCCGTAAAAGCCGTTCGACAACATCCGAGGTAAGTCCTCAAGAAGTGACCTTACTTGAATTATGTGAGATGAAATATGGATGTGTATGATTATTGATTATGTGTGTATGAGTATTTGAATTCCACCGGGCTAAGTCCCCAAGGCGAATATGCTAATGATTATAATTGTGTTTGAGCCTTAGTAACGAAAATGAAATATGTATGTCCAATGATTATTGATGTATGTGTGCATGAGAAATTGAATGATATCCGGGCTAAGCCCCGAAGACAATTATGCTGAAAATTATATCCGGGTTAAGACCAAGGCAATTGTGCTAGTAGCTATATCCGGGCTAAGACCAAGGCATTCGTGCAAGTTGTTAAATCCGGGCTAAGACCAAGGCATTTGTGCAAATCGTGATATCCGGGTTAAGTCCGTAGGCCTTGGTGCGGGTTACCATAACCGGGCTATGTCCCAAGGCGATTGAACGAGTAGCGACGTCCGGTTAAACTCGAAGGTATGTGATTTGAAAATTATAAGCTTTCTGGAAAATTTCAGCTAATGCACTTGTGAAATTTCCCAATGACAAGGTAAGTGGTGTGTGCTTTGCATGCTAGGAGTAAGAGCGATGAATATCCGCTCCTATGATGGAGCGAGTTATCGGCCTTAATGAAGCCGTTATTTGTGTATGAACATAAGTGTTGGGATGGTGAAGTAAGTACGATTATGTGAATGTGCATTAATGAAATGATGCATTTGGTTATGTGAATGTATTGCTTTAATTAAAGCTGATTATATTCCTTGAGACTTACTAAGCATAAAATGCTTACCCGCTGCTTTGGCTCTCTGTTTTATAGATTTCGCCGATAGCAAACGGATTCGGGATCAATAAAGTCAAAGTCATCCACACTATCCACGCCTCTATTTTGGTATAAATTTTGGTTGAACTTTGAAATGGCATGTATAGGACTACCCCTTGTTGGTTTAAAATGTGGCGATGTATATGTATACGGCCATGCGAAAATGGCTCGTAAAAGGAAGCATGAACTTAGACTATTTGTGGTTTGAATGTATATATATGGTGTCATGATGTGATTATGGATCGGAAATGGGAGTGTTGGTCACATGATCAGCCATTGGTATGGTTAAAATGATCATATGTGAACCTATGTATGGCAAGACTAGTTGGTTGATGGAGACTACAAAAATAGATAAGACCTACCTTAAAACAGATGCTGCCAGCTGCAGTGACGTGAATGTGAAAAATCACCAAAAATTATAGGAATGGTATTAAATAGTGAATAAGCTATGTAAATGAACCTTGATGAGTCTATTTTCATATGGAAGAAGCGAAATGATCATAGGAGTTACATGTTAAGAGATATTGAAGCTATTGTGAAACAGGGCCAGAACGGTTTCTGGGTCCCCTGTTGCAACTTTAAAAATTCACTATAAATTATCCAGAAAGAATTAGGAGACATACCTTATATTTACAGATTCCATTTTTAGTCTAGTTTCATTACAAACAAACGAAACCAGCATTAAAGCCCTGTACAGAGAGCTATTCAAGTTATACCGCGAGAAGGTCAGAGCAGTCGATCCCTGTAACATGGGTGACTTTAACTAATAAAATGTACCAATTGGCCCAACCAAAAATTCTAGAAATAAATCCATGGATGGATATATGAGTCTAAATTCAGGGAAAATTTACGAAACCAGTTTCCGAGTTTTGAAACTCGAGATATGATTTTTAAGGCGACGGTGACGCAGTCTTCCAGCCTGACTGGAAATGCCAAATTGGTGGGCAAACATGTGAACTTGGCTTGTTAACCCCTCGTGTCCGACACCGGCGATGGTCTCGGGTTAGGGGTGTTACAATTTTATTGGTATCAGAGCCACGGTTTAGTCGATTCTAGGACTACCGTGATGTGTTTGGGGTCTAGCTATACATGCCATTAAATGATGAATCGATAGTGTGGTGATTTCGACAATTTGACTTTGTGTTTGTTATTAGCAATGGATCCCGATCCCAACCGAAGCGATAGCTGATGGTGTGGAGAGTGTGGCGCTGCTCCGCAAGATGGGACAGCGCCGCGGACTCTCAACCTATGGCCAGCAATCCGAATGATGAGGCTAGGCAAGCCTTTTATAGTGTGATGAACGAATGGTTTAATCAATACATTCGAACTAACACGGCTGTTCCACAACCTCCATTCCCGACAAATGCAACCCCGCACCCACAATACCTCCTTCTTGACCAAATAAGGTCAAGTAAGCCCCCATCGATAGGATTCGAAAACATGGGGCCACTGAATTTAAGGCTACGGATGATGATGATGCCGAAGCGAGCTGAATTTTGGTTGGATAACACTATCCGGTGCTCGATGAGCTATCCTGCACACCCGATGAGTGCTTAAAGTGTACCATCTCCTTGCTACGTGAGTCCGCCTACTATTGGTGGAGTACTCGACTTCGTGGTGCCTAGAGAGCAAGTGACTTGGGAATTCTTTCAAACCGAGTTCAAAAAAGTATATTAGTCGAGATTCATCGACCAAAAGCGAAGGAATTTCTTGATCTTAAGCAAGGTTCTATGTCCGTTATCGACTACGAACGAAAGTTTGCGAGGCTTAGCCAGACGCTGCGAGAATGCATTTCGTCCGAAGCTATTATGTAAACGCTTCGAGGATGGGCTGAATGATGATATAAGGATGTTCGTTGGCATTCTCGAGATACGAGAGTTCGTAGTACTTGTTGAGCGAGCTTGTAAAGTCAAGAGCTTAGAAAGGAGAAACAAAAAGTTGATGTGGGAACCGGAGAATTTCGAAGAGGTCCTCGGAAAGTCTCTTCAACAAGCATCGAAGAGATTTCGAGATGATGTGAGCCGGTCTAGAGGCGTTTGGGCTTTTCTAGACGAGGACGCGATCGACCCTCGTGACCACACGAGTCACTTCGATCGCCATGGTGGAAATGATCGCCGAGAGAGGGCGGAGTGTCAACATTGTGGCAAATGGCATTCGAGGAGCGGTTGGTTTCGTGATCGCTCCTGTTATAAGTGTGGAACAGCCGACCACTTTATGAAGGATTGCCCGAGGATGCTTGAGCAGAATGTGAGTCGAGTGGAAACCCGGTGCTACAAATGCCGAGGTAGGCCACCTAGAAATATGGGCAATGTCGTGGCGGTCGAGAGGATCTAGAGATGCTACCATCGATCCGAGGCTCGTGCTCCTGCGAGGACTTATGCCATACGCGCACGCCGAGGATGCCGCCTCTCGGATGTCATTACCGGTACTTTCACTCTTTTCAATACAAATGTGATTGCTTTGATTGACCCCGGTTCTACTCATTCATATATATGTGAAACCTTAGCATCCAAGAAGACTTGCCTATTGAGTCTCTCGAGTTTGTAATTCGGGTATCAAACCCTTGGGTCATTACGTGCTTGTCAACAAAGTGTGCAAGAAAAGTCCCTAGTGTTCCGAGGTTCTTGTTTTCGGCGGACTTGATGCTTTTGCCGTTCGATGAGTTCGACGTTATTCTTGGTCCGGATTGGTTGACCATGCACGATGCGGTTGTAAATTGCAAGAGCAAGACTATCGATTTGAGGAGCGCGAATAACAAAATAATACGGGTTGAGTCTACGGACTTAAAGGAGTTGCCACCGTAATATCGCGATGTTGGCCCGTAAATATGTAAGAAAAGGGTGCGAAGCGTACCTTGCGACGTGCTTTCGATGACAAGGAATCGAAAAGAAACCCGAATCTGTGCGTGGTTTGTGAATACCGGATGTTTTCCCAAGAATTGCCGCTTACCACTGTTTGGGAAGTAGAATTTGGCATCGAATTGGTACCGGTACCACTCCAATTTCGATAGCTCCGTATCGTATGGCATTAACGGAGTTAAAGGAATTGAAGGTCCAATTGCAAGAATTGACGGATAGAGGTTTCGCTCGACCGAAGTTTTTCTCCATGGGCGCACCAAGATTGTTTGTGAAAAGAAGGACGGAAGCATGAGGTTTTGCATCGACTATCGCCAACTCAATAAAGTGACGATAAAGAATAAATATCTGTTGCCACGAATTGACGATTTGTTTAATCAATTAAAGGGAGCCTCGGTGTTTTCAAAGATAGATTTAAGGTCGGGGTACTATCAGTTGAGGGTCCGAGAATCGGACATACCCAAAACCGCTTTTAGAACGAGATACGGTCACTACGAATTCTTGGTGATGCCGTTTGGGCTCACTAATGCCCCTGCGGTGTTTATGGATTTAATGAATAGAATTTTCAGGCCATACTTGGATCGGTTCGTAGTTGTATTTATCGATGACATTTAGGTCAATTCGAGAGATGAAACTGAACATGCTGAACACCTGAGGCTAGTGTTGCAAATCTTACGAGATAAGCAATTATACGCAAAGTTCGGTAAATGTGAATTTTGGTGAAAGAGGTTAGCTTTTTGGGGGCACGTGGTGTCCGTGATCGGTGTCGTGGTGGACCCGAACAAAATTTTGGCCATAGTCAATTGGAAACCTCCAAGGAATGTTACCGGTTAGAGCTTTTTGGGGCTTGCGGATACTATCGACGATTTGTGAAAGGTTTTTCGATGATAGCTGCCGATGACGAAACTACTCCAAAAAGATGTTGAGTTCGAGTGGTCGAACGCTGTCAAGAAAGTTTCGATCGACTAAAACTTGTTTAATCGAGGCCCCAGTGCTAGTACAAATGAGTCCGGTAAAGAGTTTGTCATATCTGATGGACGCATCCTTGCTTGGGTTAGGTTGTGTGTTGATGCAAGAAGGTCGAGTTGTGGCTTACGCGTCGAGACAACTAAAGCCGCATGAGAGAAACTATCCGACCCATGACCTTGAACTAGCGACCATAGTGTTCGCCTTGAAGATATGGCGGCATTACTTGTTTGGAGAAAGGTGTCATATTTATTCGGACCACAAGAGTCTAAAATATTTGATGACTCGTAAAGATTTAAACCTGCGACAAAGACGTTGGCTTGAGTTGTTGAAAGACTATGAACTCATCATTGATTATCACCGGAAAGGCCAACGTGGTGGCCGATGCTTTAAGTCGCAAGGCACTGTCTGCTTTGAGAGCGATGGATGCTCATTTATCCGTTTCACCCAAGGAGGTGCTAGTAGTCGAATTAGAGGCCAAACCGTTATTGATTCATCAAATACTTGAATCTCGAAGGTCGACGCTGAATTGGTCGCTAAGCGAGCGAATGTGTTTCGGATGAAGAATCGAATTTCAGATTGACGAAAATGACCGCTTGACGTTCAAGGGTCGATTATGTATTCCAAGGAATTGAACTTGTTTCGATGATTTTGAGCGAGGCTCACAAGAGTCGAATGTCAATCCACCGGGTAGTACTAAAATGTACAATGACCAAGCGCCAATTTTGGTGGCCGGTATGAAATGAGACATTTGAATTTGTTTCAAGGTGTCGATATGTCAACAAGTGAAAGTGGAACATCAAGTGCCATCGGATTACTTGACCAATCATGATACCCGAATAGAAATGGGATTGAGTGACAATGGATTTTATATCCGGATTACCGAGGTTTCGCAAGTAAGAAAGATGCGATTTGGGTCATTGTTGATAGATGACCAAGTCTCGCTCATTTTATCCTCGTCCGCACGGATTTTTCGCCGATAAATTGGCGTAATTATACGTCTCCCAAATTATTCGATTGCATGGGGTGCCTATTTCTATCGTGGTCGGATAGAGACCCAAGATTACATCGCGATTTTGGAAGAAATTGCAAGAGGCTTTGGGTACCAAGTTGCATTTCAAGACCGCTTTTCACCCCCAAACCGATGGTCAATCCGAGCGGATAATTCGGATACTTGAGGATATGTTAAGATGTTGCGTCCTCGAGTTTAGTGGTTCATGGGAACGGTATTTGCCGTTGATTGAATTTGCTTACAACAACGACTTTCAATCAAGTATTAAGATGTCACCTACGAGGCCTTGTACGGTCGTAAATGCCGTACACCATTGTTTTGGACCGAGCTTGGTGAAAGCAAGATTTTCGGGTGGATTTGATTAGAGATGCTGAATGAAAGTGAAAGTAATCCGTGAAAGTCTCAAGATAGCCTCCGATCGTCGAAGTCGTGACGCGGACTCAAGCGTAAGGATATCGAGTATCGTGGGTGATAAAGTGTTTCTCAAGGTATCGCTTGGAAAAGATACTCGATTCAGCCGTAAGGGCAAGTTGAGCCCGAGGTTCATTGGGCCATACGAGATATCCGAAGCGAGTCGGTCCATGGCATATCGTTTGATTTTGCCCCGAACTCGAAAAGGTTCACGATGTCTTTCACCTTCGATGCTTCTACGCTATAGATCCGATCCATCGCACGTGATTAGTCCATCGAAATTGAAATTCAAGCTAATATGAGTTATGAGGAAGAACCGATTCGTATCCTATCACGAGAAGTGAAAGAGTTGCGAAACAAGCGGTTCCGCTAGTAAAAGTGTTATGGCTCAAGCACGGATAGAAGAAGCTACTTGGGAGACCGAGAACTCTATGAAAGAGCGATATCCAAACCTATTTACGGTAAGATTTTCGGGACGAAAATTTCTTAAGTGGGGAGAGTTGTGACAGCCCAAAATTGACCCTAGTCGGAAGGTGGTCTCGGGACCACAAAATCGAGGCATAAAAATAATTTAAAATTTATTTCGATGCCTATATATGTGTGTATCCATGTATGACATTTTTGATGATTGATTTAGTGTTATAAAGGTGAATTTCACTAGAAAGGACCTAGTAGTGAACTTTGAAAGTATGATGGGGAAATGTGTGATGACTAGTTGCTCATGCATGCAAAAATAAAGGATTTGCATGTCAAATTTCCCCAAAAGAAGCTAGTGGCCGGCCATGACATGGTTTATGGGCAAAGAAAACATGTTGAAACATGTTTTGTTAATGCATGATGAATTAAATGATAAAATAATTAATGATGTTGGAGGAGAAACAAAAAAATCAAGAAAATAGCTCATCCTCCCCCCCCATTGCCGTGCAAGTGAAAGAAAAACAAGAAAAAAATTGTTCATCCTTGTTCTTTCCTTTTGGCCGAAAATCCTAAGGGAGGAGATAGGAGTTTTGCTTCATGCTTGGTTTGGAAGAGAACAAGAAGGAGATTTGGCTAAATTTGCATCAAGATTAAGGTATGTATGAGGTTGTGTTGGGAGTTTCATGCATGTTTTGGTTGCTAACTTGATGTGCATGTTAGCCATGGCTCAAATCTTTGTTATGCCATGGAAATGGTATTTGGCCAAAGTTGTTATGGTGATAAAGCCATTGCATGCTAAGTGTGAAGCTTGATGATGATGCATGCAATGATGGATTGTCTACTCTTGAGTAAGATTTTGAGTTTTCTTGTTGTTTTATCATGATTGAAGTTGAAAAGGAGCATGATTGTCATATTCGCCATGATGCATTCATGAGCATGGTTCATGCTTCTTGCATGTTAGTTAAAATTTGTGTTTTGGATGGCTATGGACACCTTGAAATTCGCCATGCTCATATATGTATATATATGTTTGCACATGATGTTTTGGTTATGAAGGAAGTGATGAATAAGTTTGTTTAAAGAAGAAGATGTTGAAGAATAATTATGAAATTGCAAGCACAATTGCCTAGCACACATATAAGTGCTTGATGCTATATTATAAGTTTTGAGCCACAATATGCAAAGCATTAACTAGTAAAATGCATGCTGTTTTTGTGAGGTATTAAGTGCATAATTGGCCTCAACATGTACATGAATATTCGCCTTGGGTAGCCTATTGAAGGCCTTAGCATTTCCTTGATGCTCAAATAAATTGTATTGAATTGCTTGATGTAGTATAAAATGTGCATGACCATTGTGTATTCAAGCTAAAGAGTGGCCATATGACCATTTAAATTCCTTGTCATATTCGGCCATAAGCTAGCACAATGAGGTTTTAATAAATTGAATTTGTTTGAATTAGCTCAAGAGCTAAGAGGTCCACAATTGGACAAGGGGAAGGAAAAAGTGATTGAATAGCCGTAAAAGTCGTTCGACAACATCCGAGGTAAGTCCTCAAGAAGTGACCTTACTTGAATTATGTGAGATGAAATATGGATGTGTATGATTATTGATTATGTGTGTATGAGTATTTGAATTCCACCGGGCTAAGTCCCAAGGCGAATATGCTAATGATTATAATTGTGTTTGAGCCTTAGTAACGAAAATGAAATATGTATGTCCAATGATTATTGATGTATGTGTGCATGAGAAATTGAATGATATCCGGCTAAGCCCAAGACAATTATGCTGAAAATTATATCCGGGTTAAGACCAAGGCAATTGTGCTAGTAGCTATATCCGGCTAAGACCAAGGCATTCGTGCAAGTTGTTAAATCCGGGCTAAGACCAAGGCATTTGTGCAAATCGTGATATCCGGGTTAAGTCCCGAGGCCTTGGTGCGGGTTACCATAACCGGGCTATGTCCCAAGGCGATTGAACGAGTAGCGACGTCCGGTTAAACTCGAAGGTATGTGATTTGAAAATTATAAGCTTGCTGGAAAATTTCAGCTAATGCACTTGTGAAATTTCCCAATGACAAGGTAAGTGCGGTGTGTGCTTTATGCGCTAGGAGTAAGAGCGATGAATATCCGCTCCTATGATGGAGCGAGTTATCGGCCTTAATGAAGCCGTTATTTGTGTATGACCATAAGTGTTGGGATGGTGAAGTAAGTACGATTATGTGAATGTGCATTAATGAAATGATGCATTTGGTTATGTGAATGTATTGCTTTAATTAAAGCTGATTATATTCCTTGAGACTTACTAAGCATAAAATGCTTACCCGCTGCTTTGGCTCTGTTTTATAGATTTCGCTCGATAGCAAACGGATTCGGGATCAATAAAGTCGAAGTCATCCACACTATCCACGCCTCTATTTTGGTATAAATTTTGGTTGAACTTTGAAATGGCATGTATAGGACTACCCCCTTGTTGGTTTAAAAATGTGGCGATGTATATGTATACGGCCATGTGAAAATGGCTCGTAAAAGGAAGCATGAACTTAGACTATTTGTGGTTTGAATGTATATATATGGTGTCATGATGTGATTATGGATCGGAAATGGGAGTGTTGGTCACATGATCAGCCATTGGTATGGTTAAAATGATCATATGTGAACCTATGTATGGCAAGACTAGTTGGTTGATGGAGACTACAAAAATAGATAAGACCTACCTTAAAACAGATGCTGCCAGCTGCAGTGACGTGAATGTGAAAAATCACCAAAATTTGTAGGAATGGTATTAAATAGTGAATAAGCTATGTAAATGAACCTTGATGAGTCTATTTTCATATGGAAGAAGCGAAATGATCATAGGAGTTACATGTTAAGAGACATTGAAGCTATTGTGAAACAGGGCCAGAACGGTTTCTGGGTCCCCTGTCGCAACTTTAAAAATTCACTATAAATTATCCAGAAAGAATTAGGAGACATACCTTATATGTACAGATTCCATTTTGAGTCTAGTTTCATTAGAAACAAACGACACCAGCATTAAAGCCCTGTACAGAGAGATATTCAAGTTATACCGCGAGAAGGTCAGAGCAGTCGATCCCTGTAACATGGGTGACTTTAACTAATAAACTGTACCAATTGGCCCGACCAAAAATTCTAGAAATAAATCCATGGATGGATATATGAGTCTAAATTCAGGGAAAATTTATGAAACCAGTTTCTGTGTTTTGAAACTCGAGATATGATTTTTAAGGCGACGGTGACGCAGTCTTCCAGCCTGACTGGAAATGCCAAATTGGTGGGCAAACATGTGAACTTGGCTTGTTAACCCCTCGTGTCCGACACCGGCGATGGTCTCGGGTTCGGGGTGTTACATATGTTGAATCACGACTTATTGTAACTTGGGTAGCAATGATGCTTTGCTAGATGCCACTCATTGCTTGTAATATTAGAAATGTTCTAGTATTACTACTAACATTATAAGAACCTACAGGGTCACACCCTATAGTTGAAGCTAATGAATCCAAATACATTTGCTATTGTATTTAGCTATCACATGAATTAAATTAATTATTAATTTAATTTAATAGTTAAATATTTAACACATGATATGTACAAATTTGTTGTACACAAATAGAGAATATATATATAATTAATATATGAATTTGATTCATACAAAATATTAATTGTATATAGTTTACCAAAATTATTAATATAAATAGTTGTAATAATTAATTTCACTCAAAATATAAAAGACATGGAAATTGATATTCTTTAGGAAAGAATATAATTTCTTTTTTTGACTTTCCATTTAATTTTCTAATAGTAAGGAATAATTTTGTTTTATTTTTTACATGTGATAACAAAGAAAATAAAAGGAATATAATCCCTTAGTGTGTTAGGGTTATCAGGAAATACAATATCAAAAGGTCTAGTAGGTTTTTATTCTTCTCTCTAGAAAAGTTTAAGAGAATTTTATTGTTCGTTCTTTCACTAAGTGGATTACGTAGATACTGAGACATTATTATTGCAGCTTGAGATTGACATTACATAAAGGATCCTATCAACAACGTTGTTCGTTGCTCATTCAGTTTCGAAAAGTTATATTTTTTACTATTATTTCAACCCAATTTGTTACTCGTACATGGATCCATGGTTGATGACCATTGCAATATTGTTTCCACTGCGATATGGGGGGATACCAGCATTGCAACATTCCCCACCATGTTTCAGTAGTAGTTGCAGCGAACGGGGTGTAGGGGAGAAATGTCTCTAGTTCTTAAAAAGGGCTTTATCCATATTTCAGGCTAACTAGAAGTAAACACAGTATATAATCCCCCATGATAGAAGGTTTCCTCCTGGAGAGGATGAGGTAGCTAATAAATGTGCATGTCCGACAATTCCCTCAATTCATGTCGAGACCACAAGTAAGGTAGGAAAAATGGATTTCCTAAGGCAACGGCCAAACCCCTATAAAGTAATATGCTTTTAGATCAGGAAAAGTAGAGGTGAAGGAAATTAGCTCTGGTAGAGGTCAAGCATGATATTTCCAAGCTCGAGGGTGAGGGCCACTCCACTATTATTGAGCATGATGAGTTGAATATAGGCATTCAACAAGAGTTCGAAGTTGAAGACATGGTTGTGGGAAACGAAGATGTTTTCTTCACTTTGATTGACATATGAATAGGAGTAGCAGTAGGAGTATGAGTAGAGGAAGATGTAGAGCAAGAGCAAAACTGGGAAATAAGTAACGATGTAGAGGAGTCGATGCACTTTCCAACTACTGTTGAGGAGGAGCGAACCAACGGGCTTAATAAGAATATCTATTTTCAATTTGAAACTGGAAGTGAAGCTGGGTATCTACAACTTATTGCTACATCGAGTTTTTTATGCTTGAGGCTATAGTACGCTAGAACAAATTCTGGAGTTTGTTAGGCTTTGGAGAGAAATAGCTCGTGATGTGGCTGTCTCGACGATTTCTGGAGTTTGCTAAGCTTTAGAGAGAAATGGCTCGTAATGTGGCTGTCTCGACAATCAAAGATAAGAAGGAAGCAATGTTTTGATCAAAGAGGGAGGTCATTGTGTTGATAATAAAGAAAAAATGTTGATTCAAAGTGTCGAAGAGCTCATGAAAGTTCTCTTACAGTGATGATACGGATTTTCTAGATTATTAAGTACTTCAATAATTTTCATTTGTGTTCTTTCTTATTTCTTTTTATTTTATATTTTGATTATTTTGTTTTTTCTTTTCTGTTTTTTTTGTTTTTCTATATAGGTCTACCCACTGAGAACTACAGAATATTTAGAGCTTTAATGAAGTTTAAGGACCACTCCACCATTTTTTCTGCACTTATATTAGATAATGAGAGTCTCCTAAAACTTTATCTTTAGTTGGGACACATTAAGGACAATGTATAATTACGTGTGAGGCAAGTTATAGAAAAATTGCATGCTTAGTCAATTTTTTTTTATGATTGTGTGTTTATTTTATCTTTTTCATTTTAATTATGCATGGTACTTGAACATTTTATGATTGACAATTGGTTGAATATGGCATGATATTGTGTAATAGATTCTTTTATTTATAAAAATTTTGAATGATGCTTGATAAATTCTATTATTTGTGAGCTAGATTAATTAGTTCAACTAGTTACATTGTATAATAGAATAGAAGTAGTTAGAATTTATGAAAATATTTAAAAATTTTAACCAAATGACTAATTAGTATGTGGATAAATGTGTCAATGTATGTAGTGGAAGTTAACATTATTCATGGAAACAAGTAAAATCATGTTTTGGTTTTGTATATATTGAGATGCTAAGGGATCACCTAAGGCATTGTTTGTTAGCCAATAGCCTAAATAACTAACCTAAAGGTGAACGCCTACAAACATGTGAACGTTTAGAGTAAAAATATTGCAAATAATATATATAATTAAGTATGGTATCTGCAAGTGAACATGTCAAATTGTAATATAGTTTGTTCACAACGAAATACTTGGAAAGTATTCCGAGGATCATACCTAAGGGATTGCATATTGGAGAAATTTTTTATTAAATTAATTACAGAAAAGAATTACTAATCTAATTTAGTAATGAATTAGCAGTGTAAATCCAAATTAAAATAGTAATTATACTAATTAAATTACTTAATCTAGATTAACCTAATGGAACTTCCTATTCCTAGTGTCAATTATGCGAGCTCTCAGCCTATGAGCGATTAAATTCCTAATTATCTAGTTAAGCCATTACTTATCCTTAATTGAGTCTTAATAATCCTTAGCTAGAATATCTGTCTGGTCTCATCTTTACTAAGGATTACCACTTATGTCACCTTTCTAGTCTCTTCCTAGGCATAAGGTTCTCTGTTAGGTCTAACTGCTTAGCACAAGTTTATACTCAATAGGATACTTTTCCAGTTTCACCTATCTAGATATTCTCTTAGGGACACCACTTTCTAATATACTAGGTACTTTTGAAGAAACTCTCAATTTCAGATAAAAACTATCTCAATTAGTTAATCAGTTTCATAACCGAAACATGCCAGATATGAATAAAGCACAAGAATTTATCCTAATATTCATACAATATTAATTAATCAGGTTAATGAAATATAAATATAAGAATAAAAGATAATAGAAAGCTCATGAATAAATATAAGCATGGTTCCAAAGCAACCTCTATTCGTGATTGTTTTAACACCGTAACACAAAAGATTCCAACTATGGAAACATAAAAATAAACCAAACTAAAAACTAAAGAAAACTGTTTAGTTATGTCCACCCCATCTAATGAGGTTAGAAATTTGTTTATATAGGCAAACATTAAGGTGCTAGGTGCTTAAAATATCCTTGGAGTGATTAGGGTTTAATTAGGGAAAATAACCCTAAGTGGCCGTCCAAAATTTAGTAGTATCTTTCCATATTTTTGTCACGTCATCGTGACATCAGGGAGCCCTCGTCCCAGCATCACCATGCAAGATATAACTAAATATTTCAAAATTTTATGACTTCATCGTAATGTGGGAGAAGCTCTCATCACGACATGAAGTCACTTTCAGCCTGGCAGCTTTGAAGTTTTGTGTTGCAACAAAGCCCCCCTGTGTTGTGGCATGGCTATTGTCCATTGTGCTCCTTGGCATGAAATGGCACCCTACACTTTCAAATAGCCTATAGTCATTACCGAGGCCCAAATTGGCCTAACGGGTCGTCAAAACACTAAAAAGCACCTAAAATTGCTTATTTAGCAATAATTTAACGTTAAGCTAATAAAACTGAAAATGCAAAAAAAAAAGATAAAATGGTTAGAAAATAAGCTCGTTAAGTGTCGAAAAGTACTTAAATTGCCACTACGATTTGTGGCACGTCAATAAGCTATATGCATCCCTAATACCCCAATTTTAATCCTTGTGATCTTTTCTTGATGAACTAGTGTTTTGAAACCTTGAGCCTAAAATGAGTTAAAGACTCAACCTTTCTTAGTCCTTGATCTCGAACTACATTATAGAAAAAAAATCAAGCCACGAACATTGAGGGTTAGGTTGGAACAAGTTGGAGGTTTCAAAAATGTAATTGAGTGAATAGTAAAGAGATGGTTCAATATTGCGTGTATACACTCTTACAAAATGTGTGAAAAAAGAAAAATGTGACCAAACAAATAAAAAAATTGTCAGAGCCAAAAGCAAAACAAGTGAATAACAAGCATGGTTAGACATAAAAGCATTGTAAGTGAAAAGAGCAAAAAATATTAAATATGGTCAGAAGGAGAAATCAAGATTTTCATTGTTATAGTGCACAAATGTAGCAACCCTAACCCATATCCGTTGTCGGAACAAGGTTATAGAGCATTACCACAGTTTACAGAACAAAAACAGTAAATTTATGTCATTTACTATTCATTTCCAAAACCAATCATGTTCAATCATATTGTCCCTTAATTCGACCCTCGAGGTCCAATTTATACATTAAAGTAATTCGGGACTAAATCAGGAACTCAAAGAATTTTTCGCGAAATTTTGAAAATTTTTCTTAGGAGTAGTGGACACACGTCCTTGTCTTAGGCCGTGTGGGCATTCGATGTGAGGCACACAGTCGTGTCCTAGCCCGTGCTCAAATTAGTGTAGCTACTGACTTGGGTCACACGGCCAGTCACACGCCCGTGTCCTAGGCCGTATGGATAATTTAATTTTCAAACATAGGTGCAGGATTCACACGGCCAAGACACACGCCCGTGTTAAGGCGTATATATATATATCAAAATCATAAAATTTAGGATCAACAAATCAAGAGAGTTCAGCGTACACTTTCAAAGAAAGGACAATTCTAGTTTAAGATAAAAAGACAACGACGTAGTTAATTGCAAAAGTTAAACCCAAAACATGTGTATATTCCATCCACCATATAACCATACATGATATAAAAATAATTAACTAGCTCACTCGCAACTGCAACTCTGGCGTAGTCCCCTTCGATAGATCCTTCTTCTACTATCAAAATGCTTGAGAATGAAAAGTAATGGAAAAAGTTCATTTGAACTTAGTAAGTTCCAAAATAGACACAGTTAGATTTACAAGAACTCCGAAAATCAACAAGTAACAATAGTCATAAGAAAAAAACAGCATCTTTTTCGTGAGACTCTGTTATACAAACATAATACGCTAATTGACATCCACAGTTCCTTAGTGGAAAAACTATGTTAATTTATCACAAAACATAGTGTACTCAAGCAAGCACATTCTGCCGACTTATACACATCTCCCACAAACCTACATGGTTATCAACAACCTATCCTTGTTTTAGCCTCGGATCCATACCATAGAAATTAGAATCACATATCAGTCATATTTGTTTTCATTTCATGTCCTTGTTAAATCGAACACATGTTCTCCCGTAAGGTCGGGCCATGATCTGCCAATCCAGTTTGCAATATAGCTGTCCTACCTTGAGGCATCACATACAGATTTTTCTTTCCACAAATTTTCACATATCATAAATTTCTAGTATTGGGCTCATGCAACAAGGAGGGTGTTATTATAATGGCCATACTCACACACACATCATGACACCACACATCGAATCATTTACAGTAAGAGAAACTTACCACAAGTAACTCACATATAATGGAAGTTTCATAACTCAAAGGAAGTAAGAAGAAACTCACTAGCAACTTCATAATAGAATCTACTCTGCTAGTCCTTTACCTCAATTGCTCGAACTTTCACTAGCTTCTTGAGCTAAATAAGAAACATTTAAAACCATTAAACCATTTATTTAATTTAATCATTGATGTCTAATGAAAAACGTAAATCCCTTCGAAAAAAACCTAAAGGCTTTCCAAAAATTAGCAACAAGCTGGTACTTAGAAACCATCCTCAACTTCTCTAATGAATCTGGAGACTTTGAAAGAACATAGAGCAATAAAAAATTAAAACATACCAGTTATCGATATTATATAGCATAGACAATGGGGACAAGACTTAGTGGGAGGGTCAAAAAATCCTACTATAGCCCTTAAAGCCCGATAGTAAACTTGCCTAAACATCTACCACACTTAACTACTGCTACTAATCAATTTTGTGAGTAGCAAAATGTTACTTGTAGTCTAAATCAAGCCAACTAAACATGTCACTTAGCTACCTAAACAAATTAAGTTGTCATCTACATACTCTAGTTTAGTTTCAACTAGGTCTGAACTAAACTCTAATGATACTCATCGAGTTATCATTTTCTTGCTAAAACACGAAAACCAAGTCTATCAATCCATGAACTAACGAGTTAGCCCCAAGTGTATGGGGTTGGCAAATTATCACACAAAAGAGTCCACCAAACCCTTGAAAATTCTAGCAAGGCATTTCGCAAATGGGTGTACTATCGAATTCACGCAATACGCCAACCAGACTTATAATGAATAGCTCACCAATCTCACCCTCTTCTACACTGGCTTATTCAAGTATACACCAAATAGCACATTGATATAGTTTACACTGTAACGCCCTCAACCTGACTCGGTTCACTAGTTTTGGATCTTGGCTGTTACATTATTATTAAAAACTTATACGTACATAAGACACAAAATTTTAAAGAAATACATCTTATTAGTAATACTACCCAACAAAGTTGCGTCTTGGAGAATAATGTGTACAGAACTTAGAAATATAATTACACATCACATTGGCTTATACTGTCTGTAACACCCCTAACCTGTCGGGTTACAAGACATTACTAATCAAAATACAACTCAGAACAGACATTCATTTCAATTTATACACCAAATAATATTATCATGTCAATACTAATCATCTAGTAAAATTTTTAAACTAATTTAACATGCTTTGATTCTATAATTCATACACTTTCCAATTAATATTCAAACATTATAACCAATGAATCATGGCAATCATATGCATAACATATAACCAAGTATATTTCATGTCATATACCGAATTCATAAAACACATATATAAGGCACAATTTAAAACAAGCATTTAACTTAACTCATATGAAATTTATAACCAATAAAATCAAATCATGCTTGTACATTTCTTCCACATATGCGTAACATGTTTAATAATATAACTTTATCAATATTTTATAACGTTTCAAATTCCAAACCAACCTAACATATTTCAAAACCATGTTTACTATATCATAATTCCCACATTCGAACTATAAGACCAAAATATTATAGCATTCGAACTCCTAATTATAATTAAACATAATTTAACTCATATACCCAGCCTACATTAAAAACATTCCTTAATATAATTTCATGTCTTTAACTAAATATTTAATATACCATTTTTGAACATAAAAGACAATTCATAGAATACCAAATTTGCATGCCCAAACCGATCCAAATTACCTATACCTTGTCATTTAACTATATCTATTCGATCATCAATACAACTTCCAAAGATCAAACCAATTAACAAATAAACATGTCATAAACATATACCTTTATTTTGACTAGATATAACAGAATATAATCATACCTTAAACAATTTACCATTTATCTCAGAAAATAACCAAAACCAAACATATCACCAAAACCCAAAACATACCTATTTACCATACACATATACTTTGGCATAACTTCATCAACATTGGCAAATATATTAACCATGATGCACATATAAACATAAAATGGCTGAAACATCAAAACCACAACCAAACATATCTATAATTTGTTCAAACTTGAAACCGAACTTAACAAAAATAAACAAGCCATTTTCGCATGGCTTTTATATATACACAAACCAAAATCCAACATTTCCAAGTATTATCTAGCCTATACATGCCATAGGTTCAAAATTTGGCTTATAAAGTACCGAAAACAGTCGATAGTGTGATAGAATTTGCTGATGATCCCCGAGCTCATAACTTGATTCCAAAATCTATAAAATAGAGGCAAACATAAACACACAGTAAGCTATCATAGCTTAGTAAGTCATAAGCAAATAAATAACTCAATGACAATATCAATTCAATTAACCAAACCAATTCATACTATCATAATCACATTTAATTTCAAACTTACAATTTCATATACAACATAAACTTTCATTTAGCTGAATATACATATATCCAATATCAAAATATCATTCAATCTCAAAGCCATAGTATCATTTTTTAATCGAAAATACATAAACTCATATACATGTATTCATGGATCATTTCATAAATATTCATATTTTATATCCATAAGGCCGTATATAATCATTTATATATGTTTGCACATAGATCACAAATATGATATCACTATACATAACCTTTAGCTGAATGTACTTTCTATATGCACATATATTTTTCATTTACATCAAATATGATTTGCAACATATATCAAATAACCTACTTACCTTATTTCAAATAGGTAATAAGCTATTACATACCTAATCACCTTAACTCATTTCACACATTCAATCACAACTTATCATTGCCTGTTGAGCCATTCGAAATTGAATAGGATACTCAGATAACCAAATATATTGTACAATGCCAACGTCCCAAATGTGGTCTTACATGCTATCACATATCGATGCCACTGTCCCAAACAGGGTCTTACAGAAATCAAATACGATGCCGATGTCCTAGACATGGTCTTACATGTAGTCACATATCGACGCCAATGTCCAAGATATGGTATTACACGAAAACACATATCGAAAATCCTATGTCATGACATATGTATCCTAGTTATTCCTAAGGTTTGTACGGGGCTTTTGGACGTTGTAACTCGATCGAATCGAACTCATACACATAGATTCCAAGCTTATACATATTCGGATTGTAACACCCCGAACCCGAGACCATCGCCGGTGTCGGACACGAGGGGTTAGCAAGCCAAGTTCACTTGTTTTGCCCATCCATTGGACATTTCGGTCAATTTGGAAAAACTGCGTCCTTGTCGCTTTAAAAATCATATCTCTAGTTTCAAAACTCGAAACTGGTTTCGTAAATTTTCCTGAATTTAGACTCATATATCCATCCATGGATTTATTTCTAGAATTTTTGGTCGGGCCAATTGGTACAGTTTATTAGTTAAAGTCACCCATGTTACAGGATCGATTGCTCGACCTTCGCGAGGTGTACAGGGCTTTAATTCTGGTGCCGTTTGTTTCTAATGAAACTAGACTCAAAATGAAATCTGTACATATAAGGTATGTCTCCTAATTCTTTCTGGATAATTTATAGTAAATTTTTAAAGTTATGACAGGGAACCCGAAACCGTTCTCGCCCTGTCTTACAATAGCTTTAATATCTCTTAACATGTAACTCCTATGACCATTTCGTTTCTTCCATATGAAAATAGACTCATCAATGTTCATTTACATAGCTGATTCACTATTTAATACCATTCCTACAAATTTTGGTGATTTTTCACATTCACGTTACTGCAGCTGGCAGCATCTGTTTTTAAGGTAGGTCTTACCTATTTTGTAGTCTCCATGAACCAACTAGTCTTGCCTTACATAGGTCCACATATGATCATTTTAACCATGCCAATGGCTGATCATGTGACCAACATTCCCATTTCCAATTCATAGTCACATCATGACACCATATATATATATACAAACCGCAAATAGTTTAAGTTGATACTTCACTATTACGAGCCATTTTCGCATGGCCGTACACATATACATCATAACATATTTAAACCAACAAGGGGTAGTCCTATACATGCCATTTCAAGTTCAACCAAGAATTTATACCAAAATGGGGGCTTGATAGTGTGGATGACTTCGACTTCAACGATCCCGAATCCGATTGCTATCGAGCGAAATCTAGAAAACTGAGAGCCAAAGCGGTGAGTAAGCATTTTTATGCTTAGTAAGTCTCAAGGAATATAATCAACTCTAATTACAGCAATACATTCACATAGTTAAATGCATCATTTCATTAATGCACATTCACATAATCATACTTACTTCACCATCCCAACTCTTATGTTCATACACAAATAACGGCTTCATTAAGGCCGATAACTCGTTCCATCATAGGAGCGGATATTCACACGCCTTACTCCTAGCGAAAAGCACACACCGCACTTACCTTGTCATTGGGAAATTTCACAAGTGCATTAGCTGAAATTTTCCAGCAAGCTTATAATTTTCAAATCACATACCTTCGAGTTTAACCGGATGTCGCTACTCGATCAATCGCCGCCGGGACATAGCCCGGTTATGGTAACCCGCACCAAGGCCTCACGGACTTAACCCGGATATCACGATTTGCACAAATGCCTTGGTCTTAGCCGGATAGAATGACTCATACGAATGCCTTGGTCTTAGCCGGATGTAGCCACTAGCACAATTGCCTTCGGTCTTAACCGGTTATAATTTCCAACATAATTGTCTTGAGGCTTAGCCCGGATATCATTCAATTTCTCATGCACACATACATCAATAATCATTGGACATACATATTTATTTTCGTTACTAATGCTCAAACACAATTATAATCACTAACATAATCGCTTGGGACTTAGCCGGTATCATTCCAATACTCATACACACATAAATCAATAATCAATACATCCATATTTCATTCCACATAATTCAAGTAAGGTCACTTCTTGAGGACTTACCTCGGATGTTGTCGAACGGCTTTTACGGCTATTCGATTACTTTTTCCTTCCCTTGTCCAATTGTGGCCCTCTTAGCTCTTGAGCTAATTCAAACAAATTCAATTTATCAAAACCTCATTGTGCTAGCTTATGGCGAATATGACAAGGAATTTAAATGGTCATATGGCCACCCTTTAGCTTGAATACACAATGGTCATGCACATTTTATACTACATCAAGCAATTCAATACAATTTATTCGAGCATCAAGGAAAAGCTAAGGCCTTCAATAGGCTACCCAAGGTCAATATACTTGTCCATGTTGAGGCCAATTATGCACTTAATACCACACAAAAACAGCATGCATTTTACTAGTTAATGCTTTGCATATTGTCGCTCAAAACTTACAATATAGCATCAAGCACTCATATGTGTGCTAGGTAGAATGTGCTTACAATTTCACAATTATTCTTCAACATCTTCTTCTTTAAACAAACTTATTCATCACTTCCTTCATAACCAAAACATCATGTGCAAACATATATATACATATATGAGCATGGCGAATTTCAAGGTGTCCATAGCCATCCAAAACACAAATTTTAACTAACATGCAAGAAGCATGAACCATGCTCATGAATGCATCATGGCGAATATGACAATCATGCTCCTTTTCAACTTCAATCATGATAAAACAAAAGAAAGCTCAAAATCTTACTCAAGAGTAGACAATCCATCATTGCATGCATCATCATCAAGCTTCACACTTAGCATGCAATGGCTTTATCACCATAACAACTTTGGCCAAATACCATTTCCATGGCTTAACAAAGATTTGAGCCATGGCTAACATGCACATCAAGTTAGCAACCAAAACATGCATGAAACTCCTAACACAACCTCATACATACCTTAATCTTGATGCAAACTTAGCCAAATCTCCTTCTAGATCTCTTCCAAACCAAGCATGAAGCAAAATCCTCCTTCTTCCTTAGTTTTGGCTCAAAGAAAGGATGAACAAAATTTTTTCTTTCCTTCTCTACAACTCACGGCAATGGGGGATTACCACACTCACACACATTTTTTTTTCATTTTTTATCACCCATACACCTTTGTTTATTATTTCACCCTAATGCACCAACAAAACATGTTTCATGACATGTTTAGCCCATCCTCCCTTGTCATGGCCGCCACCACCTATAAAAGGGGAATTTGACATGCAAGTCCATTATTTTGCATGCATGCTTTAATTAGTCATCACACATTTCCTATCATACTTTCAAAGTTCATTACTAAGTCCTTTCTTGTGGAATTCACCCTTATAACACTAAATCAATCATCATAAAATGTCATACATGAGCACACACATATTATAGGCATCAAAATAAATTTTTAATTATTTTTATGCCTCGGTTTTGTGGTCCCGAGACCACCTTCCGACTAGGGTCAATTTTGGGCTGTCACACGGATTTTACATATATACTATCACATTATACATTTCAGCATATATAGTTCGTATTTAATCAAATAAATAACATCTATTTGCTTATAAACTTACCTCGGACAACAGTAAATCGACAACTTTGGTTTTCCCCCGATCCAAATCCGATTTCTTTGCTTCATGATAAAAAATATTCAAATTAAACTCATTCAAACACTCAATTTAGTCCAAAAACACATAAATGGGAAAATTACTATTTTACCCCTGACATTTTACACCTTTTACAATTTAGTCTAAATTGCACAAAACACAAAACATGCAAAATTTGAATACACAATGCCTAGGCCAAATGTTCCTTATATTCATACAAGTCCATACATTTCATTTATTTCACATTTTATTCCAACAATTTATTATTTTTTCAATTTAGCCCTAATTACTCAAAATCATCAAAAATTCCAATACAAAACATATTAATCCAAAACATATCTTTCATAATTCATCAACTAACATCACAAATCTCAATTATTCATCAATGGCATAACTCAAAATATTCATCAAAATTAGAAATTCAAGCACGGGCTTTGTACATTACACTGCAACGATCTCAAAAACGTAAAAATTATCAAAAACCGAACAAAAACTAACCTTGAATCAAGCTTCCAAAGTGCCGAATACCCCAAGCTATATTTTCTTTCTTTCTTTCTAAAGTTTTGGCAAGAACAAGACAATATGAATGGTTATTTTAATTTTATGTTTTATTATAACATATATTATTTAACATTTCACTAATTTAACCGTTAAACTAAAATTTTAAACCATTATAAATCATGGTCATAACCGTTCCACCACTTAAAAAATGGTAATATTTCAACATAAATACTTCATATTATAAAGACAACAACAATTAGGCATTTTCACATTTAACCACCAAATTTTCATTTTACACGATTAAGCCCTTTTATTAAATCAGGCTTTCAAATGATAGAATTAAAACACGAAAATTTCACTGATATTAATTCATACATAATAAACACAAAAAAAAATTTTTAAATATTTCTCTGACTCAAATTCGTGGCCCCAAAGCCACCATTCGGATTAGGGTCTAAATCGGGTTGTTACACTGTCCGTCTTATTCAACCCCTAAATAATATTACTGATTTTACTTATTGACTAACACGATCTATAATACTTACAAACAATTTTTTGAGACTTTTTCAAAATGTTTGTATCAAACTCGAACACATTCGTGCAAGCACCACTCTGTATGCATAAGTGCCCACTTCGCCACTCCTTTGGCGCAACCTTGTCGTCGTCCCTCTTGGCGCCTCCTTTACCTAAGACATAAAACATAGAGGGGTAAGCTCGATAGAATTTAGTGAGAGAACCCTCTTTTATTTGAGCCCTTATTCAAGAATTTCATCATTTGTTTATCGTTCATAACTTTGACCCTATCGATTGTACAAACTTCACCATAACTTTCCATATTGGCTTTTCTTTTAAGGCTAATCCATACTTGCCAATTCTCAGAATATCGTGTCTGCCATTCACTTAGAGTCCACCCATAGGCATTGTCTTTAGATATTCATCACGATAATCGTTCTTCATATTACGCCACGAAGGCGTTCTTTTCAAAGATAGCCATAAAGGCTTTCCTCTCAAAGTCTCACCACGAAGGCATCTTTTGACAAAGACTGCCACAAAGGCTTTCTTTTAAAAGAGATTATCACAAAGGCTTTCTTTTAACAAAGATTGTCACAAAGGCTTCATTTTCACAAAGATAGTCACAAAGGCTTCCTTTTAATAGAGATCACCACAAAGGCATTGTTTTACAAAAATTGACATAAAAGAACTTTATATTATGCCACAAAGGCGTCTCCTTATAGTTTACTACAAAGGCATTCCTTTAAGAGAAAAAAACACAAGGGTTCACTTTTATAAAATTTGATATTTTTGATGATAGGGATTCGCCTAAACTCACTGTCATGAGGTTTGCCCCTTACCGTCTGGTGCTCACCCAACCGTCTTTTAAATCTTTTCCATATGATGTCATAGCCTAACCGTGGTCTTAAACTATATGGTCTTCAAAATTTCATGGTCATGGGCTTGTCCTTATTAGAAATTCATTTTTTTAGTTCCGACGGACCCCTTTAGACGACTCTGGAGACAGACACGTTGTAACAGCTTGTTTTCGGTGAAATCAAAACAGTGGTTTTAGGACTACAAAATTGAAGTAAAAAAAATTATTTTATTATTTTTTATGGCCTACAGCATGATATAAATATCACATAAAAAATTTGTTAAGCAATTTTACCATTTACATGCTTAATTTGATAAAAATGACTTAATCGCGTAAAGTGCAAAAGTTGAGTTCTAATAGCTAAAGGTATTAAATAGCTATAGGACTTTAAACTGGAGGTCCTTATATGATAATTAGACCATTATTTTTTTATTGGATGATAATGGCTTGGAATTTTGTGTAGTTATTAAAGTTTGTAGAGTTTAATTAGGTAATTAAGTAAATAAATGATAGTTAAAATAAAACCAAATTAGTATCATCTTTTCTTTCATCTTTCCTAATTGAATACCAAGGATAATAAACCATTTTTCTTGAAGCTAGGTTCGAAAAAGCTTATTTTTCTTAATTGATAAGTCATTTTTGTCCCATTTTTTAACGATTTATACGTTTTTGGTATCGTTGTAGCTTAGTCTAGCTAGCCCGGGGATTAATTTGTGAAACTATTAAACTTTAGGGTTTTACTATTGATTATCATGCTTGAGATTTGAAGTTTGATGATAGAAAATGAATGGTTGTTGTTAGATTAAAAAAAAACTTTTGAAAATGAATTTTTAGTAAAATTGTCATATAGGGACTAAGTTAAAAAAATAGAAAATATTGTGTGGTGAATTTATGAATTTATGAAATATATGGGCTATTATTAATGTGTATAAAAATCAGCTAGGCTTGGCTAAGGGTTAAATTGCATGAATTTCATTTTTTGAGCCTAGAGACTAAATTGCAAAGAAATTAAAAGTACAAGGGCAAAATGGTAGTTTTTCTAAAAATATGTTTTGGACTAAATTGATTGATAAATACATTCAATTGAGTTAGATTATCCGTATAGATCCAGTCAGACCTCGTACAGAGTTAGATCAAGACAAAGAGAAAATATCAGATTAATCGCCTCCGTATCTTCGTTTACTCATCGAGGTAAGTTCGTGTAATTAAATTGAGTATTTATATGTTTTAATTGAATTATATGTGTGTGAATTGTATAATTGCTATGTATAAATATCGATTGCATATTCGATGACGTATGACGATTATCGAGCCCCATTTGAATCTTAGGAATTCGTAGGATACAAATGACATGTCATTAGGGTTACCGATTTGGTTGTGGTGCTGCATATGTTGCGGACACACCACAGCTCGTATGAGCTTACTGATTTCACAAAGCTTATCGATTCTCAGCTCGTATGAGCTTACCGATTTCTTACTCGTAAGAGCATACTGATTCATAGCTTGTATTAGCATACATGTACAAGAATTGATAGATTACAGTTTAACACACTATGTGTGAGCTATCCCGCGTATCCAATGATATTGTAAATGGTTCAATGGGTAATGTTCTGATACGATATGACATGAGTTCAATACGAACTATTATAGATATAGATACGAATTTCATATAAAATAACATTACATGGTATATGGGTATACGAAATGGATGATACATGTATATGCAATTTGATTAATTGTTGAGCTCATCCATGACTTGGTTTATATACATGACTAATATGGTTGAGATATTTGTGCTTAGGCATTTGGCCAATTTATGTTGGGATATGCTTTAATTACTTACCTTATATATGAATAAATGGTAAGTTAAATTCTATGTTATACGAACTTACTAAGCTTAAATGCTTACTCTATGTATTTTCTATGTTTTATAGTGAATTGGAAGCTCGTTCGGATTGGAAGCTTGTCAGAGTTATATCACACTATCCATCGACCCTTTTGGTACTTTTGGTTAGTTTAATTTAGGTTATAGTGGCATGTATAGGTTATTTGGCTAATGTTAGCCTATGTGTTTTGGTTGTGGAAATGACCATTTATTTGATTTGTATTTTGGCCTTGTGTTAGTGAAATGGTATATTTTGATGTGTATATAAGTTTCCTTATATGGTTGAGGTATGGCTTAGTATGGTAGAATGATGAAAGGTAAAATGGTGGATTGAATATACATTTTGTGTAAGCCTTGAATAGTTGTGAATTGATACTTGTTTGAATGAATTATTTGGTGTTTTTTTATGTCATATAGGCTTGGCTTTTGAAGAAATTGAATACATTTCAATTTACGAGCCTAGGGACTAAATTGTAAATATGTGAAACATTAGGGGCCAAAATGTAATTTTTCCATATTATGATTTTTGGACTGAATTAAACAATGTGTGTATTAAATAAGTTAAATTTGTTATTCTAGATCAAAATAAACGAGGTTCGGACCTAGATCGAGGGAAAAACAAAGTGTTTGACGATTAGGTCAAATTCTACTATTTTTGTACCAAGGTAAGTTCGTATGTAAATAATGCATTGTTATATTTATGTTTTAATTGCTTTAATATTGTATGCATTGTGATTGACTATTTGGATGTATTCAATAAAGTTTTGACAAGCGATAATTTCCGGTTGTGCATTAGGAATAGAATATGATGCGAGTGACAAGTCACTAGGAACCCATGTGTTTATATGATCCGAGTGCTAGTCTTGTACGTTCTACCAGTGGCTAGGTAGTCCAGCGTGAGTTGGGATACCTGATAGCTTGTGTAAGCACCACTGTGTAGCTACGTCCTGACTAATAGCTTGTGTGAGCAAGCCTGTGAGTAGCTCGAAAACGAGCCTATATGTATTATGAGATGTAAGGTAGCATTGGCTACATGTATGGCACTTATGTGCAAGATTTCGAGTATCCGTTAGTATTCTGAGTGTTCAACGGGAATGTCAAAGTTGCAAAAAACTATGGTATGTTACGAGTTGGTACAGGTATGTACTTAAAACTTATACATAATGAGCTCGATATGTGATGAACCCTTGGTAAGGTTATGATTGAGTAAGTTAAGACTAAAGATTTTGATATCATTCGTGTTAAATTTTATCATGCTAATTGTATGTTAAATTTGCGGTTATGATGCTTATTATTTGCATAGGAACTTACTAAGCTATAAAGCTTACTTCCCTTTTCTTTCCTTTGTCTTATAGTGTAACCAAGATACCTCAAGGATCAGATATTTTCAGAGATCCACTCAGACTATCAACAATTATTTTGGTACCAATGATTTCAACATTTTGAATTTGGCATGTATAGGGGACTTGGTCATTTTCTTATGTGTCATAATTGATTTGGCCAAATGTGTTGGCTTATATTGGTTGAAAGTTCATTTTTTATAAGGCCATTTGAAGTTGGCTACCATTGGTATAAGTAATTTATATGATGATTCCCTTCATGAATGTGGAAAATTGCAGAATTTGAGTTGATGAGTATGTGATGTTTGTGTATAATAGATGGTAGCATGTAATTGATGTATGGATGTCTTGATTGTGGTCGTTTGGTTGTATATAAATGCTTGAATTGGTATTATGATGTATTGTGTAGGTGTGTACATTAAATGGTGCCAAAATGACTTGGTAAATAGCCTTATTTTTACCCACACTGGTAGACACACGGGTGTGTGTCTAGGCCGTGTATGACACACAGTTTGCCCCACGGGCAAGTGTTAGGCTGTGTGTCCCCTGTACCCTAATTTTTACAAAATAGAATGCTCAAAATTAAGCACACGGGTAGAGATACGGACGTGTGTCTCAGCCGTGTGGATAACACGGCCTCAAGCACGAGCATGTGTCTGGGGCATGTGAAGTGTGCACCTATTTTATGAAAAATCATAAATTTTAATTTGACCACACGGCCTAGGAGACGAGCGTGTGACTTGGCCGTGAGTCTTCAATTTGTTCTTAGGTGACAAACAGAGAGTTTCACGGGGTTGGGACACGGGTGTGTGTAACCACATGGCCTGCCCACACTGGCGTGTCCCATATCCACACTGACGTGTGACCTTTGTTTATTGGAAAATCTTCTGAGTGATATGAAATTCACTAAAGTTCTAAGTTCAGTCCCGAACTGCCTCCAAAGTATGTTTTGGGCATCGTAGGCTCGTATTAGGGACATTGTGATTGTATGTGAATGGTTTTAATTTGGACGAAAATTTATGACTCAGAACTGTATGTTTGTTTATGTTTAAGTTCGGTAATGCCTCATACCCTATCCCGGCATTGAATACGTGTAAGGGGTGTTACATTTTATGGTATCAGAGCTACGATTTAGTCGATTCTTGGACTAGTGTAGGATGTGTAAGAGTCCAGCTATACATACAATAAATGAACTGTGATAGTGTGATAACTCTTGACAATTTTAAACTGTGTTTTCATATAGTAAATGGATCTCGACCGAGCTATAGTTGATGATGTAGAAAGTAATGCACCGGCTCCTGCTCAAGGGGTAGTGTCATATGAAAATAGACATCTCACGGTCAGTCAGAGAGGAGGGGCAAGGGAAGCCTTCCTCTACATGATGAATGAATGGTATTCGGAGTTTGTTCGAACAAATCTGAGTGGTCAACATCCTCCACCTCCTTCTTATCCCTAACCAATTCTCATAGGTCCTTAAGGTGTAGATTTGGTAAGACAGAATAAGCCCTCTGTTGATAAGATTTAAAAGCAAGGGATTGAGGAATTCAGGGCTAATATAGATGATGACCCCAAGAGAGTCGAGTTCTGGCTTGATAATACTATCAGGGTATTTGATGAGTTATCATATACACCCAAAGAATGCTTGAACTGTGCTATATCATTGTTGAGGGACATAGCATATCACTGGTGGAAGACACAAGTATCTGTGGTACCAAGAGAGAGGATTACCAAGAGAGAGGATTACAAGAGAGAGAAGTACATCAGTCAGTCATTCATCAATCAGAAACGTAAAGAATTTCTTGACCTAAAAAGGGCCGAATGTTAGTGACAGAGTATGAGCGAGAATTTGTCAGGCTCAGTAAGTATGCCCGAAACTATGTTTCCTTTGAGACTATTATGTGTAAAAGATTCAAAGATGGGCTGAATTAGGACATCAGATTGTTAGTTGGAATCTTAGAGCTAAAAGAATTTATAGTTTATAGTGATGTTTCATTGAATGGATTGGGATGTATGTTGATGCAAGAGGGCAAAGTGATAGCCTATGCCTTGAGACAGTTGAAACTGCATAAAAAGAATTATCCGATGCATGATTTGGAATTAGTCTCCATTGTTTTTTCTTTGAAAATTTGTCGCCATCATTTGTACGAAGAAAAATGATATATCTTTACAGATCATAAGAGTTTAAAATATTTGATGACTCAAAAAGATCTGAACTTCTGCCAACAGAAATGGATCGAGATACTGAAGGATTATGAACTAGTGATTGACTATCATCCGAGAAAGATAAATGTAGTCGCAGATGCTTTGAGTAAAAAGTCCTTGTTTGCTTTGAAAGCTATGAATACAAGATTGACCTTGTCTAATGATGGTTCAGTTTTGACCGAGTTGAGAGCTAGACCGGTATTTATTCAGCAAATTTGTGAAGCTCAGAAAAATGATAGTGAATTACAAGCCAAAAGAGCTCAATGTGAATCAGGCAGCGATTCAGACTTTCAGATCGTTTAGATGATTGTTTGATGTTCTGGGATAGAGTATGTGTACCGAAAAATGATGAACTTATTCAGAAAATTTTACACGAGGCACACAGTGGTTGCTTATTAGTTCATCCAGGTAGTACGAAAATGTATAATGATTTGAATAAATTGTATTGATGGTCAGGTATGAAGCGAGATATCTATGAATTTGCATCTATATGTTTGATTTTTCAACAAGTAAAAGCCTAACACCAAGTGCCTTCGGATTTACTTCAGCCAGTGATGGTACCCGACTGGAAATGGGATAGAATTACAATGGACTTCGTGACGGGTTTACCTTTGACTCTGAAAAAGAAAGATGTCGTCTGGGTTGTTGTTGATAGATTGACGAAATTCGCTCATTTTATTTCGGTACATACTGACTACTCACTTCATAAGTTAGCTAAATTGTACATTTCTGAGATTGTGAGATTGCACGGAGTGCCTGTTTCTATTATATCGGATAGAGATCAGGGGTTTACTTCGAGATTTTGGAAGAAATTACAAGAGGCTTTGGGTACGAAGTTAAATTGTAGTACCACTTTTAATCCGCAAACTGATGGTCAATCCGAAAGAGTAATTCAGATTCTTGAAGATATGCTCTGATGTTGTGTTCTAGAATTCAAAGGTAGTTGGGAGAAATATCTACTATTAGTCAAATTTTCTTATAACAACAGCTTTCAGTCAAGTATAAAGATGGCACCATATGAAGCATTGTATGGCTGCAAGTGTCGACCTCTATTGTATTGGACAGAGCTTAGTGAGAGAAAAATTCACGGGGTTGATTTGGTTAGAGAAACCGAAAAAAAGTAAAGGTAATCCGTGATTACTTGAAAGCTACTTCAGATCGACAAAAGTCATACACAGATTTGAAAAGAAAGGATATAGAATTTCAGGTTGGTGATAAAGTATTTTTAAAAGTATCTCTATGGAAAAAGATTCTGAGGTTTGGCTGTAAAGACAAGTTGAATCCGCATTTCATTAGGCCGTATGAGATTACTGAAAGAATAGTGTGACAGCCCTAAATTGACCCTAGTCGGAAAGTGGTTTCGGGACCACGAAACTGAGTCATAAAAATAATTAACAGTCATATTTGATGCTTATTATATATGAATATGCATGTGTGAAAAATTCATGCTTAAATTTTGTATATAGTATGTGAAATTTATTAAATAGGACTTGTATGAGAAAATTTAGAAATGTGCTAGGCAAATGCTAAAGTGGCCTATTAATATATGTTGGAAAGTGCTTGTACTTGCATGTCAAATTAGCCAAACTATAGGTAGTGGCCAGCCATGCTACAAATTATATAATAAAATATGAATTTTCTATTAACTTTAATTAGCTAAATGGCATAATATCATGAATTAATGAAAAGAAAATATAGAAAGTGGGTGAAAACAACAAAGTGTTCACCTTGTTCATTCCAAAAGGCCGAAAGTGAAGGGAAGTTGGGAGGAAAGGAGCCATTCAGCCATTTCAAGTCTTCATTAAGGTATGAAATTCATGTTTATTCTTGAAATTTTAGATAAAATTGAACTAGTTACCAAGTTCTTTAGGTAACCCATGTTAGGAATTTTGATTTTTGAAAGACTAAAACTTTCGGCCATAGTAGCTGTTGAGGATTTAGGTTTTTTGTTTCATGTTAAATTGGATGAATTTTGGTGTATGGGTGTTTGAACTAAACTAATGATCAAATAGGTGCATAGATACAAGTGGGAAGAATCGGCTACTAAGTTTGATACTATTGCCGAATATGAAAATGTTATGCTTGAGTAATGCATGTGGTTAGAGTTGGTAAAATGAAAAGAATGCTTAGAGGTGTTATAATTGATTAGGTGTTAAATTAAAAGCTGCTAAAATTTTCATTGTTTTAGCCGAATATGTGTTTGTTCAAAGAACGAATTATTGAAGAATGTATATGAACTTGGCAAGTGAATTCGGCTTAGTACATAAATGATGTGAAAATTTTGGAATTTATTTTTGATTATGTGTATGTATGACCAAGTATAATCGGCCACATGAGTAAAACGAGTTTGATCTGTGATTGCCGAATGTGACTAACAAGTAAACATTATTGGTAAAAATATTGAATACTTCTACTTGTATTCATTAAGCTCAAGAGCAAGGGGGATCAAAGTTAGATCGGGGAAAGGAGAAAGCAATAGAGTAATCAATCCACAACTGTTTCAATATACTGAGGTAAGTTTTTAAGTAGGCTCTTCTAGTATACATAATTAAAGATGCCTATAAGAATATGGTAAATGAATCGAAATTTTTGGTTGGCACTTGAATAAAATTGTTCATTAATTAATGTGGGTATGCGATTCATAGTGAGGATCATTTGGAGTTAAGCTGTAATGGTGTTATGAACATGTGAATTTGAGTATAACTTTGGAGTTGAAATGTGAATGATGATATGTATATTGATAGAATCTATCCGGACTAAAGGTCCGCAGGCTACGAGCTGAAAAAAAAAATATAACCGGGTTAAGTCCCAAAGGCATTCGTGCGGGTTATTATAATCGGGTTAAGTCCCGAAGGCATTCGTGCGGGTTATTATAACCGAGTTAAGTCCCGAAGGCATTTGTGCTGGTTGTTACATCCGAGCCAAATTCCGAAGGTATTTACGTTTGGAAAGGTGCGACTCTGTCGTAATAATTCCGATTAATGTGCTCATAATCCCTAATATGACCATGTATGGATCGTATATACATTGGAAAAATTTGGTACAAAGGTCGGGTTGTGATTACATAATCGAATAATGCTCTTCCGCCATTTCCTAGGATTATATGAAGTCTATAGCTCACTCGAGCTACGTGAAATTGAATCAAATGAAATTTAGTTAAGTTTGACTTCGAATGTATAAACCTATTGATAAAAGTGTAAATTAAAACGAATACATGATCTTGTGCATAGGCATTATTTATCCTTATGAATGCTATTTCTTTTGTGTTTTTGTTTCAAATGAGTTCCTTACTTATAAACTTACTAAGCAACGAAACGCTTACTCTGTTGCTTAAATTCTCTGTATTATAGATTTTGTTCGTCAGCTATCGGACTCAGAGGTGTCAAAGTCGAAGTCATCCACACTATCTAAGCCACTTTTTGGTACTCTTCAGTTGAACTTGATAATGGCATATATAGGGCTAACCCTTGTTGTTAATTAAGTATCTTTTGGTAATGTATATTCGTATAGCCATGCGAAAATGGCTTGTATAATTTGAGTATAACATTATGATCATTTTGTATATATGGTCTTATGATATGGTTATTAAGTGGTGTGGAAATGTTTGGTAATGATTAGCCATTGGAATGGCCAATCATGATCCTATTGCTGCTACGTATGTCATGCTAATCGTGATTATACTTGGAAATAATGTATGTCAAATTACTAGTTGATTTATGGAAAACTATGAAATAGGTAAAATTTACCTTAAAATAGATCTTGATACAGCAGCAGTGATGTAAATTTGAAAAATCACTAAAAATAGTAGAAATGGAATTAAATAATGAATAAATTATGTAATCTAATCTTGATGAGTCTGTTTTCATATGAAAGAAACGAAACGACCATATGAGCTGTATTTTATGAGATGTTTAAGTTTTCGTGAAACAGGGCCAGAGCGATTTCTGGATCCCCTGTTCTGAATTTGGAAATTCACCATAAATTAATCAGAGATAATTAGAAGTCATGCTTTATATGTACAGATTCCTTTTTAAGTCTAGTTTCATTAAAAACAAATGGAATAAGTATTGAAGCCCTGTACAGGGAGATATCTATGAGTCGTAATGCATGAAGGTCAGAGTAGTCGAACCCTGAAACAGGGGAGATTTTAACTAATAAACTATACTAATTGGCCTGACCAAAAATTCTAGAAAAAAGTTATTAAATATATGTATGAGTCTAGTTTCAGGAAAAATTTACGGAATTGGATTTCGAGTTTTGGAACTCGAGATATGATTTTTAGAGTGACTGTGATGCAGTTAGCCAGCTCGTCTGGAAATTTTAAAAATGAATTGTATGAGCGGTTTAAGTAAGGAATTAAGTCCGTTAGCACCTCGTGTTCGACTCCGGCAACGGTCTCGGGTAGGGGTGTTACATTTAATTGGTATCAGAGCTACGGTTTAGTCGATTCTAGGACTACCGTAATGTGACAGCCCAAAATAGACCCTAGCCGGAATATGGTTTCGGGACCACTAAACCGAGTCATAAAAATAATTAATTGTTATATTCTATGCTTACTAGGTGTGTGCATGCATATGTGGAAATTTCATTCTCTAATTTTACCCATTTGTATGAGAAAGTATTAAATAGGGATCAAAGTGAAACATGGTGAAATATGATAGGCTAATTTTAAATGGCTTGTTAGTACATGTTAACAAAAGGTGGAGTTGCATGTCAAATAATCCCCTTCCTAAGGAGGAGTGGCCGGCCATGACAAGGTTATGGGCAAGGGAACATGTTTCCAACATGTTTTGCTAGTGGTGTATGTAGGAAGTCATAAAATAAAGACTAGCATTAAAGAAAAAAAAAAAATTGTTCATCCATTCTAAACACTTTGGCCGAATGTCCTAAAGAAAGAAAAGAAAAATTTGTTCATCCTTTCTCATCTTCTTGGCCGAAAATACTAAGGGAAAAGGGGGAGGATTTTTGCTTCATGCTTGGGTTGGAAGAGACCTAGAAGGAGATTTGGCTAAGTTTGCATCAAGATTAAGGTATGTATGAGGTTGTGTTGGGAGTTTCATGCATGGTTTGGTTGCTAATTTGATGTGCATGTTAGCCATGGCTCAATCCTTGTTATGCCATGGAAATGGTATTTGGCCAAAGTTGTTATGGTGATAAAGCCATTGCATGCTAAGTGTGAAGCTTGATGATGATGCATGCAATGATGGATTGTCTACTCTTGAGTAAGATTTTGAGTTTTCTTTTGTGTTTAACCATGATTGAAGTTGAATGGAGCATGATTGTCATATTCGCCATGATGCATTCATGAGCATGGTTCATGCTTCTTGCATGTTAGTTAAAATTTGTATTTTGGATGGCTATGGACACCTTGAAATTCGCCATGCTCATATTGTATATATATGTTTGCACATGATGTTTTGGCTATGAAGTAAGTGATGAATATATTGGTTTAAAGAAGAAGATGTGGAAGAATGCTTGTGAAATTGCAAGCACAATTCGCCTAGCACACATATAAGTGCTTGATGCTATATTATAAGTTTTGGGCCACAATGTGCAAAGCATTAACTAGTAAAATGCATGCTGTTTTGTGAGGTATTAAGTGCAAAATTGACCTCAACATGTACATGAATATTCGGCCTTGGGTAGCCTATTGAAGGCCTTAGCTTTTCCTTGATGCTCAAATAAATTGTATTGAATTGCTTGATGTAGTATAAAATGTGCATGACCATTGTGTATTCAAGCTAAAGAGTGGCCATATGACCATTTAAACTCCTTGTCATATTCGCCATAAGCAAGCACAATGAGGTTTTAATAAATTGAATTTGTTTGAATTAGCTCAAGAGCTAAGAGGACCACAATTGGACAAGGGAAGGAAAAGGTGATCGAATAGCCGAAAAAGCCGTTCGACAACATCCGAGGTAAGTCCTCAAGAAGTGACCTTACTTGAATTATGTGAGATGAAGTATGGATGTGTATGATTACTGATTTATGTGTGTATGAGAAATTGAATGATACCCGGGCTAAGTCCCAAGGCTAATATGCTTGTGAATATATGTGCGTTTGAGCCTTAGTAACGAAAATGAAATATGTATGTCCAATGATTATTGATGTATGTGTACATGAGAATTGAATGATATCCGGCTAAGCCCCAAGACAATTATGTTGAAATTATATCCGGTTAAGACCAAGGCAATTGTGCTAGTGGCTATATCCGGCTAAGACCAAGGCATTCGTATGCGAAGTTATTCTATCCGGCTAAGACCAAGGCATTTGTGCACGTGATTATATCCGGTTATATTCGAAGAATCTTGGGCTGGAGGTGAGTGTTGGTTGCTGTAATGAATTCAATTAGTACACTCGAAAAGCCCAAAGGATAAGGTACGCTATATGTGCATTGAAATTGACATGTTTGAGCAACATTCGCTCAATCGACTAATGAATTTCAGTTATTGAATTGATTGATACTTTGTGAAAGTATATAATGATGAAGTGTGAAGTAAGAATGTGTATTAATGAAATGATGCATTTGGCTATGTGAATGTATTGCTGTAATTAGAGCTGATTATATTCCTTGAGACTTACTAAGCATAAAAAAATGCTTACCCCGTTACTTTGGCTCTCTGTTTTATAGATTTCGCCGATAGCAATCGGATTCGGGATCAATAAAGTCGAAGTCATCCACACTATCCACGCCTCTATTTTGGTATAAATTTTGGTTGAACTTTGAAATGGCATGTATAGGACTACCCTTGTTGGTTGAATATGTTGTGATGTATATATGTACGGCCATGCGAAAATGGCTCGTAAAAGTGAAGTATCGACTTAGACCAATTGTGGTTTGTATGTATATATTTGGTGTCATGATGTGGCTATGGCTTGGAAATGGGAATGTTGGTCATATGATCAGCCATTGGCATGGTTAAAATGATCATATATGAACCTATGTATGGCAAGACTAGTTGGTTCATGGAGACTACCAAATAGGTAAGACCTACCTTAAAACAGATGCTGCCAGCTGCAGTGACGTGAATGTGAAAAATCACCAAAATTCGTAGGAATGGAATTAAATAGTGAATAAGCTATTTAAATGAACCTTGATGAGTCTATTTTCATATGGAAGAAACGAAATGGTCATAGGAGTTACATGTTAAGAGATATTAAAGCTATTGTGAGACAGGGCCAGAACGGTTTCTGGGTTCCCTGTCGCAACTTTAAAAATTTACTATAAATTATCCAGAAAGAATTAGGAGACATACCTTATATGTACAGATTCCATTTTGAGTCTAGTTTCATTAGAAACAAACGGCACCAGCATTAAAGCCCTGTACAGAGAGATATTCAAGTTATACCGCACGAAGGTCAGAGCAGTCGATCCCTGTAACATGGGTGACTTTAACTAATAAACTGTACCAATTGTCCCGACCAAAAATTCCAGAAATAAATCCATGGATGGATATATGAGTCTAAATTCAGGGAAAATTTACGAAATCAGTTTCTGAGTTTTGAAACTCGAGATATGATTTTTAAGGCGACAGTGACGCAGTTTTCCAGCCTGACTGGAAATGTCAAATGGATGGGCAAAACAAGTGAACTTGGCTTGTTGACCCCTCGTGTCCGACACCGGCGATGGTCTCGGGTTCAGGGTGTTACAATTTTATTGGTATCAGAGCCACGGTTTAGTCGATTCTAGGACTACCGTGATGTGTTTGGGGTCTAGCTATACATGCCATTAAATGATGAATCGATAGTGTGGTGATTTTCGACAATTTGACTTTGTGTTTGTTTATAGCAATGGATCCCGATCCCAACCGAAAGCGATAGCTGATGATGTGGAGAGTGTGGCGCTGCTCAGCGCAAGGGACAGCGTCGGCGGACTCTCAACCTATGGCCAGCAATCCTAATGACGAGGCTAGGCAAGCCTTTTATAGTGTGATGAACGAATGGTTTAATCAATACATTCGAACCAACACTACTGTTCCACAACCTCCATTCCCGACAAATGCAACCCCGCACCTACAATACCTCCGGTGACTGACCAAATAAGGTCAAGTAAGCCCCAATCGATAGGATTCAAAACATGGGGCCACTGAATTTAAGGCTACGGATGATGATGATGCCGAAGCGAGCTGAATTTTGGTTAGATAACACTATCCGTGCTTGATGAGCTCTCCTGTACACCGATGAGTGCTTAAAGTGTACCATCTCCTTGCTACGAGTCCGCCTACTATTGGTGGAGTACTCGACTGTGGTGCCTAGAGAGCAAGTGACTTGGGAATTCTTTCAAACCGAAGTTCAAAAAGTATATCATCGAGATTCATCGACCAAAAGCGGAGGGAATTCCTTGATCTTAAGCAAGGTTCGATGTCGCCATCGACACGAACGAAAATTTGTGAGGCTTAGCCAGACGCGAGAATGCATTTCGTCCGGGCTATTATGTGTAAACGCTCGAGGATGGGCTGAATGATGATATAAAGATGTTTGTTGGCATCCTCGAGATACGAGAGTTCGTAGTACTTGTTGAGCGAGCTTGTAAAGTCAAGAGCTTAGAAAGGAGAAACAAAAAGCTGATGTGGGAACCGGAGAATTCAAAAGGTCCTCGGAAAGTCTCTTCAACAAGCATCGAAGAGATTTCAAGATGATGTGAGCCGGTCTAGAGGCGTTTGGGCTTTTCTAGACGAGGACGCGATCGACCCCTGTGACCACACGAGTCACCTCGATCGCCGGTGGTGGAAATGATCGCCGAGAGAGAGGCGAGTGTTCAGATTGTGGCAAATGGCATTGGGAGCTGTTGGTTTTGTGATCGCTCTGCTATAAGTGTGGATCGGCCGACCACTTTATGAAGGATTGCCCGAGGATGCATGAAGCAGAATGTAAGTCGAGTGCAAACCCGGGTGCTACCATCGCCGAGGTAGGCCACCTAGAAATATGGGCAATGTCATTGGCGGTCGAGAGGATCTAGAGATGCTACCATCGATCGAGGCTCGTGCTCTGCTAGGACTTATGCCATACGCGCACGCGAGGATGCTGCCTCTCCGGATGTTATTACCAAGACTTTCACTCTTTTCAATACAAATGTGATTGCTTTGATTGACCTGGTTCTACTCATTCATATATATGTGAAACCTTAGCATCCAAAGAAGACTTTGCCCATTGAGTCTCATCGAGTTTGTAATTCGGTGTCAAACCCTTGGGTCATTACGTGCTTGTCAACAAAGTGTGCAAGAAAAGTCCCCTAGTGTTCCGAGGTTCTTGTTTTCCGGCGGACTTGATGCTTTTGCCGCTCGATGAGTTCGACGTTATTCTTGGTTTGGATTGGTTGACCATGCACGATGCGGTTGTAAATTGCAAGAGCAAGACTATCGATTTGAGGTGCGCGAATAATGAAATAATTCGGGTTGAGTCTACGGACTTAAAGGGTTGCCACCGTAATATCGCCGATGTTGGCCCGTAAATATGTAAGAAAAGGGTGCGGCGTACCTTGCGACGTGCTTTCGATGACAAGGAATCGTAAAAGAAACCCGAATCTGTGGCCGTGGTTTGTGAATACCGGATGTTTTCCCAAGAATTGCCGGTTTACCACTGTTCGGAAATAGAATTTGGCATCGAATTGGTACCGGTACCACTCAATTTCGATAGCTCCGTATCGTATGGCACCAACGAATTAAAGGAGTTGAAAGCTCGGTTGCAAGAATTGATGGATAGAGGTTTTGCTCGCCGAGTTTTTCGCCTTGGGTGCGCCAAGATTGTTCGTGAAGAAGAAGGATAGAACCATGCGGTACGTAGATCGACTATCGTCAGCTTAATAAAGCGACGATAAAGAACAAATATCCGTTGCCACGTATTGATGACTTGTTCGATCAACTGAAGGGAGCCTCGGTGTTCTCGAAAATAGATTTGAGATCGGGCTATTATCAATTGCGAATCCGAGATTCGGACGTACCCAAGACTGCCTTCAGAACGAGATATGGTCACTATGAGTTCCTAGTGATGCCGTTTGGGCTCACTAATGCCCCTGCGGTATTTATGGATTTAATGAATCGGATCTTTAGACCATATTTGGATCGATTCGTAGTCGTGTTCATTGATGACATCTTGGTCTATTCAAGAAATGAGACCGAACATTTGAACACTGCGGTTAGTGCTGCAAATTTTACGGGATAAGCAATTATATGCTAAGTTCAAAGAAGTGTGAGTTACGTTAAGAGAGGTTAGCTTCTTGGGTCATGTGGTATCTCAGATCGGTATTCGAGTCGACCGAATAAAATTTCAGCCATACTTAATTGGAAGCCTCAGAAATATTCGAGGTTCGAGCTTTTTGGGGCTTGCTTAGGTTATTACCGACAATTTGTAAAAGGCTTCTCAACGATAGCCACGCCGATGACGGCTACTCCAAAAGGATGTTAAGTTCGAATGGACGAAGAAATGCCAAAAAGTTTCGATCAACTGAAAACTTATTTGTTGAAGCCCCAATTCTAGTGCAACCCGAGTCCGCAAGGAGTTTGTCATCTATAGCGACGCCTCTACTTGGGTTAGGTTGCGTATTAATGCAAGAAGGTCAAGTTGTGGCCTATGCGCCGAGGCAATTAAAGCCACATGAGAAAGATTATCCGACTCATGATCTCGAATTGGCGCCATCGTATTCGCCTTAAAGATTTGGCGACATTACTTATTTGGTGAAAGGTGCCATGTATACTCGGATCACAAAAGTCTCAAATATTTGATGACCCAAAGAGACTTAAATCTGGGACAAAGACGTTGGCTCAAGCTGTTAAAGGATTATGAGCTGATCATTGACTATCACCCGGAAAGGCGAATGTGGTTGCGGATGCCTTGAGTCGTAAATCGTTATTCACTTTACGAGCGATGAATGTGCACTTGTCCGTCCGATCCGACAAGTGTGTTAGTGGCTGAATTGAAAGCCAAACCATTATTGACACACCAAATTCGAGAAGCTCGAGAAAGTCGACGACGAGTTGGTTGCAAAACGGGCTGCGTGTGTTCGAACAAGGACTCGGAGTTTCAAATCAACGATGACGATTGTTTGAGGTTCAAAAGTCGTCTGTGTGTCCCAAAGAATTGAACTCATTTCGATAATTCAATGAAGCCCATTGTAGCCGAATGGCAATCCACCCGGGAGTACGAAGATGTACAATGATTTGAAACGTCGGTTTTGGTGGCATGGTATGAAGCGAGACATCTCCGACTTTGTTTGAGATGTTTAATATGTCAACAAGTGAAAGCGGAACATCGGTGCCTTGAGATTACTTCACCAATCACGATACCCGAGTGGAAATGGGATCGAGTCACAATGGACTTTGTATCCGGACCGCCATTGTCGCAAGTAAGAAGGATGCGGTTTGGGTCGTGGTAGATCGATTGACTAAGTCGGCCCACTTTGTCCCCGACGTCTGATTTTCAATGGACAAATTAGCGGAATTGTACGTTTTCGATTGTAAGATTACACGGGTGCCTATTTCCATCGTGTCGGATAGAGATCCGAGATTTACCTCGCGATTTTGGAAAAAGTTGCAAGAAGCTTTGGGTACCAAGTTGCATTTCAGCACCGCCTTTCACCCCCAAACCGATGGTCAATTCGAGCGGATAATTCAGATACTTGAGGATATGTTAAGATGTTGCGTCCTCGAGTTTAGTGGTTCATGGGAACGGTATTTGCCGTTGATTGAATTCGCCACAACAATGACTTTCAATCAAGTATTAAGATGGCACCCTACGAGGCCTTGTACGGTCGTAAATGCCGTACACCATTGTTTTGGACTGAGCTCGGTGAAAGCAAGATTTTCGGGGTGGATTTGATTAGGGATGCTGAATAGAAAGTGAAAGTAATCCGTGAAAGTCTGAAGATAGCCTCCGATCATCAGAAGTCGTACACGGATCTGAAGCGTAAGGATATCGAGTATCAGGTGGGTGATAAAGTGTTTCTCAAGGTATCGCCTTGGAAAAAGATACTTAGGTTCGGCCGTAAGGGCAAGTTGAGCCCGAGGTTCATTGGGCCATATGAGATATCAGAGCGAGTTGGTCCAGTGGCATATCGCTTGATTTTGCCCCCTGAACTCAAAAAGGTTCACGATGTCTTTCACGTTTCGATGCTTCGACGCTATAGATCCGATCCATCGCACATGATTAGTCCATCAGAAATTGAAATTCAAGCTAATATGAGTTATGAGGAAGAACCGATTCGTATCCTATCACGAGAAGTGAAAGAGTTGCGAAATAAGCGGGTTCCGCTTAGTGAAAGTGTTATGGCTCAAGCACGGATAGAAGAAGCTACTTGGGAGACCGAGAACTCTATGAAAGAGTGATATCCAAACCTATTTACGGTAAGATTTTGGGGACGAAAATTTCTTAAGTGGGGAGAGTTGTGACAGCCCAAAATAGACCCTAGCCGGAATGTGGTTTGGGACCACTAAACCGAGTCATAAAATAATTAATTGTTATATTCTATGCTTACTAGGTGTGTGCATGCATATGTGGAAATTTCATTCTCTAATTTTACCCATTTGTATGAGAAAGTATTAAATAGGGATCAAAGTGAAACATGGTGAAATATGATAGGCTAATTTTAAATGGCTTGTTAGTACATGTTAACAAAAGGTGGAGTTGCATGTCAAATAATCCCTTCCTAAGGAGGAGTGGCCGGCCATGACAAGGTTATGGGCAAGGAACATGTTTCCAACATGTTTTGCTAGTGGTGTATGTAGGAAGTCATAAAATAAAGACTAGCATTAAAGAAAAAAAAATTGTTCATCCATTCTAAACACTTTGGCCGAATGTCCTAAAGAAAGAAAAGAAAATTTGTTCATCCTTTCTCATCTTCTTGGCCGAAAATACTAAGGGAAAAGGGGGAGGATTTTTGCTTCATGCTTGGGTTGGAAGAGACCTAGAAGGAGATTTGGCTAAGTTTGCATCAAGATTAAGGTATGTATGAGGTTGTGTTGGGAGTTTCATGCATGGTTTGGTTGCTAATTTGATGTGCATGTTAGCCATGGCTCAATCCTTGTTATGCCATGGAAATGGTATTTGGCCAAAGTTGTTATGGTGATAAAGCCATTGCATGCTAAGTGTGAAGCTTGATGATGATGCATGCAATGATGGATTGTCTACTCTTGAGTAAGATTTTGAGTTTTCTTTTGTGTTTAACCATGATTGAAGTTGAATGGAGCATGATTGTCATATTCGCCATGATGCATTCATGAGCATGGTTCATGCTTCTTGCATGTTAGTTAAAATTTGTATTTTTGGATGGCTATGGACACCTTGAAATTCGCCATGCTCATATTGTATATATATGTTTGCACATGATGTTTTGGCTATGAAGTAAGTGATGAATATATTGGTTTAAAGAAGAAGATGTGGAAGAATGCTTGTGAAATTGCAAGCACAATTCGCCTAGCACACATATAAGTGCTTGATGCTATATTATAAGTTTTAATACAATGTGCAAAGCATTAACTAGTAAAATGCATGCTGTTTTGTGAGGTATTATGCAAAATTGACCTCAACATGTACATGAATATTCGCCTTGGGTAGCCTATTGAAGGCCTTAGCTTTTCCTTGATGCTCAAATAAATTGTATTGAATTGCTTGATGTAGTATAAAATGTGCATGACCATTGTGTATTCAAGCTAAAGAGTGGCCATATGACCATTTAAACTCCTTGTCATATTCGCCATAAGCAAGCACAATGAGGTTTTAATAAATTGAATTTGTTTGAATTAGCTCAAGAGCTAAGAGGGCCACAATTAGACAAGGGAAGGAAAAGGTGATCGAATAGCCGAAAAAGCCGTTCGACAACATCCGAGGTAAGTCCTCAAGAAGTGACCTTACTTGAATTATGTGAGATGAAGTATGGATGTGTATGATTACTGATTTATGTGTGTATGAGAAATTGAATGATACCCGGGCTAAGTCCCAAGGCTTAATATGCTTGTGAATATATGTGCGTTTGAGCCTTAGTGTGAAAATGAAATATGTATGTCCAATGATTATTGATGTATGTGTAGATGAGAAATTGAATGATATCCGGGCTAAGCCCCAAGACAATTATGCTGGAAATTATATCCGGTTAAGACCAAGGCAATTGTGCTAGTGGCTATATCCGGGCTAAGACCAAGGCATTCGTGCGAAGTTATTCTATCGGGCTAAGACCCAAGGCATTTGTGCACGTGATTATATCCGGTTATATTCAAGAATCTTGGGCTGGAGGTGAGTGTTGGTTGCTGTAATGAATTCAATTAGTACACTCGAAAAGCCCAAAGGATAAGGTACGTTATATGTGCATTGAAATTGACATGTTTGAGCAACATTTGCTCAATCGACTAATGAATTTCAGTTATTGAATTGATTGATACTTTGTGAAAGTATATAATGATGAAGTGTGAAGTAAGAATGTGTATTAATGAAATGATGCATTTGGCTATGTGAATGTATTGCTGTAATTAGAGCTGATTATATTCCTTGAGACTTACTAAGCATAAAAAAATGCTTACCCCGTTACTTTGGCTCTCTGTTTTATAGATTTCGCCGATAGCAATCGGATTCGGGATCAATAAAGTCGAAGTCATCCACACTATCCACGCTCTATTTTGGTATAAATTTTGGTTGAACTTTGAAATGGCATGTATAGGACTACCCTTGTTGGTTGAATATGTTGTGATGTATATATATACGGCCATGCGAAAATGGCTCGTAAAAGTGAAGTATCGACTTAGACCAATTGTGGTTTGTATGTATATATTTGGTGTCATGATGTGGCTATGGCTTGAAATGGGAATGTTGGTCATATGATCAGCCATTGGCATGGTTAAAATGATCATATATGAACCTATGTATGGCAAGACTAGTTGGTTCATGGAGACTACCAAATAGGTAAGACCTACCTTAAAAACAGATGCTGCCAGCTGCAGTGACGTGAATGTGAAAAATCACCAAAATTCGTAGGAATGGAATTAAATAGTGAATAAGCTATGTAAATGAACCTTGATGAGTCTATTTTTATATGGAAGAAACGAAATGGTCATAGGAGTTACATGTTAAGAGATATTAAAGCTATTGTGAGACAGGGCCAGAACGGTTTCTGGGTTCCTGTCGCAAATTTAAAATTTACTATAAATTATCCAAAATAATTAGGAGACATACCTTATATGTACAGATTCCATTTTGAGTCTAGTTTCATTAGAAACAAACGGCACCAGCATTAAAGCCCTGTACAGAGAGATATTCAAGTTATACCGCGCGAAGGTCAGAGCAGTCGATCCCTGTAACATGGGTGACTTTAACTAATAAACTGTACCAATTGGCCTGACCAAAATTCTAGAAATAAATCCATGGATGGATATATGAGTCTAAATTCAGGAAAATTTACGAAACCAGTTTCGAGTTTTGAAACTCGAGATATGATTGTTAAGGCGACAGTGACGCAGTTTTCCAGTCTGACTGGAAATGTCAAATGGATGGGCAAAACAAGTGAACTTGGCTTGTTAACCCCTCGTGTCCGACACCGGCGATGGTCTCGGGTTCGGGGTGTTACACGTAATACGTAGGGGAATAGCTATACATGCCATTATGTGTTTATCTGATAGTGTGGTGATTTCTGACAGTTAAAAATGTGTTTATTTATAGTAATGGATCCTGATCCCAACCGAGCGGTAGCTGATGATGTTGAGAGTGTAGCGCCTGCTCTCGCACATGGGACGGCGCCAGTTGACTCTCAACCTATTGCTAGTAATCAGAATGATGAAGCTAGGCAGGCTTTTTATAGCATGATGAATGATTGGTTCAATCAGTATATTCGAACTAATACGGCTGTCCCACAACCTCCACCACCGACTAATACAAACCCTGCACCTGTAATATCTCCTGGAGTTGACCCGTCGAGGTTGAACAAGCCCCCGGTTGATAGGATTCGGAAGCATGGGGCTACTGAGTTCAAGGCTACTGACAGTGATGATGCTGAGCATGCTGAGTTTTGGCTTGATAATACCGTTCGTGTGTTCGATGAATTATCGTGCACACCTGATGAATGTTTAAAATGTGCTATATCTCTGTTACGTGATTCTGCCTACTATTGGTGGAATACTTTGGTTTTCGTCTTGCCGAGAGAACGGGTTACTTGGGAATTCTTTCAAACCGAGTTCCGTAAGAAATATATCAGTCAAAGATTCATCGATCAGAAATGGAAAGAATTTCTTGAGCTTAAGCAGGGTTCTATGTCAGTTACTGATTATGAGCGAAAGTGTCTCAGACTTAGTAGATACGCTCGGGAATGTGTTTCGTCCGAGGCTATCATGTGTAAACGCTTCGAGGACGGGTTGAACGAAGATATAAAACTGTATGTTGGCATTCTTGAAATTAGAGAATTTGTAGTACTTGTTGAACGAGCTTGCAAAGCCGAAGAGCTCAATAAGGAGAAAAGAAAAGCTGAAGTGGAAGCAAGAGAATTTTGTAAGAGGTCTTCGGGAAAGCCCTTTCAACAATCATCGAAGAAATTTAAAAGTGATCCAAGCCGATCTAAAGACACTTTGGGCTTTTCCAGACGAGATCGTGATTGACCCTCTGTGAGTACGCGAGTCACTTCGGTTGCCAGTGTTGGAAATGATCGTTGGGACAGGACGGAGTGCCAGAATTGCGGTAAATGGCATTCGGGGAGTTGTAGATTCCATGACCGCTCCTGTTATAAGTGCGGATCAGTTGACCACTTTATCAAGGATTGCCCGAGACAGTCTGAACAGAATGTAAATCAGAGTGGGAAACTGGGTGCTACTACTGCTCGAGGTAGACCATCTAAAAATGTGGGGAATGCTAGTGGCGGTCAGAGACGATCTAGAGATGTTACCACCAGATCTGAGGCTCGTGCTCCTGCTAGAGCTTATGCTATACGTGCACGCGAGGATGCTTCTTCGCCTGATGTTATTACCGGTACATTCACTCTCTTTGATAATTGAAATGATTGCTTTGATTGACCCGGTTCTACTCATTCTTATATATGTGAGACTTTAGCATCCAAAGAAGACTTTACTGTTGAGTCTCATCGAGTTCGTTATTAGAGTGTCGAATCCCTTGGGTCATTATGTGCTAGTTGATAAGGAGTGTAAGAAATGTCCCTAGTAATTCGAGGTTCCTTTTCCGCCGATTTGATGCTTTTACCGCTTGAGGAATTTGATGTTATCCTCGGGATGGATTGGTTGACCGTACATGATGCATTTATAAATTGCAAAAGTAAGACCATCGATTTGAGATGTGCAAATAATGAGATAATCCGAGTTGAGTCTACTAATTGGAACAGATTACAAAGAATAATATCCTCGATGTTGGCTCAAAAATATGTGAGAAAGGGTATGAAGCGTATCTTGCATACGTATTTCATAATAAAGAATCGTAAAAGAAACTTGAATCGGTACATGGTTTGTGAATATTCGATGTTTTTCCCAAGAATTATCGGGGTTACCACTGCTCGGAGGTAGAGTTTGGCATTGAACTTGTACCGGACTACACCGATTTCGATAGCTTCAGATCGTATGGCACCATGTAATTGAAAGAATTGAAAACTCGGTTGCAAGAGTTGATGGATAGAGGTTTTGCTCGACCTAGTTTTTCACCTTGGGTGCACCAAGATTATTTGTGAAAAGAAGGACGGAACCATGAGATCGTGCATTGACTATCGTCGGTGAATAAAATGACAATAAGGAATAAATATCCATTACCGCGTATTGATGATTTGTTCGATCAATCAAGGAGCCTCAGATTTTCAAAGATAGATTTGAGATCGGGTTATTATCGATTCATAATTCGAGATTCGGATATACCCAAACCGCTTTCGAACAAGATACGGTCACTACGAGTTCTTAGTGATGCCGTTTGGGCTCACTAATGCCCTGCGGTATTTATGGATTTGATGAATCGGATCTTCGTAACCGTATTTGGATCGGTTTGTAGTTGTGTTTATCGATGATATTTTGGTCTATTCGAGAAATGAAACCGATCATCTTGAACACCGGGATTAGTGTTACTGATTTTACGGATAAGCGGTTATATGCTAAGTTCAAGAAGTGTGAGTTCGTTAAGAGAGGTTAGCTTTTGGGTCATGTGGTATCGATCGGGTATTCGAGTTGATCCGAGCAAAATTTCAGCCATACTTGATTGGAAGCCTCGAAAAATATTCTCGAGGTTCGAGCTTTTGGGACTTGCCGGTTACTCTGCACGATTTGTAAAGGGTTTCTCGATGATAGCCACACCAATAACGAAACTACTTGTAAAGATGTTAAGTTTGAATGGATGAAAAATGTCGAAAAGTTTCGATCAACTAAAACTTATTTGATCAAGCTCCAAGATTAGTGCAGCCCGAATCGTGCAAAGAGTTTGTCATTTATAGTGATGCATCCTTACTTGGGTTGGGTTGTGTATTGATGCAAGAAGGTCGAGTTGTAGCTTATGCGCCCGCACAATTGAAGCCACATGAGAAAAAGTATCCAACCCATGATCTCGAACTAGCTGCCATCGTATTCGCTTTGAAAATATGGCGACATTACTTATTTGGTGAGAGGTGCCATCTATTTTCGGATCACAAAAGTCTCAAATATTTGATGACTCTAAGAGATTTGAACCTGCAACAAAGACGTTGGCTTGAGTTTTTAAAAGATTATGAGCTTGTCATTGACTATCACCCGAGAAAGGCTAATGTGGTTGCGGATGCTTTAAGTCGTAAATCACTGTTTGCTTTACGAGCGATGAATGTACACTTGTCCGTTCTATCCGATAATGTGTTAATAGCAGAATTAAAGGCCAAACCATTATTGATTCATCAAATTCGTGAAGCTCAGAAAGACGATGATGAATTGGTTGCAAAACGGGCTGAATGTGTTTCGAATATGGAATCAGAGTTTCAAATTGATGATGACGATTGTTTGAGGTTCAGAAGTCATTTGTGTGTTCCAAGAAATTCAGAACTTATCTCGATGATTTTGAACGAAGCTCATTGTAGCCGAATGTCAATTCACCCGGGGAGTACAAAAATGTACAACGATTTGAGACGTCAGTTTTGGTGGCATGGTATGAAACGAGACATATTCGATTTTGTTTCGAAGTGTTTAATATGTCAACAAGTGAAAACGGAACATCAAGTGCCTACAGGTTTACTTCAGCCGATCATGATACCTGAATGGAAATGGGATCGAGTCACGATGGATTTTGTATCTGGGTTGCAATTGTCGGCAAGTAAGAAAGATGCGATTTGGGTTGTTGTTGATAGATTGACTAAGTCGACTCATTTCATTCCCATATGTACGAATTATTCACTGGATAAACTAGCTGAATTGTATGTTTCTCAGATTGTAAGATTACACGGGGTACCTATTTCTATTGTGTCGGATAGAGATCCAAGGTTAACTTCGCGATTTTGGAAGAAATTGCAAGAAGCTTTGGGTACCAAGTTGCATTTTAGCACCGTTTTTCATCCCCAGACTGATGGTCAATCCGAGCGGATAATTCAGATACTAGAGGATATGTTGAGATGTTGCATCCTTGAGTTTAGTGGTTCATGGGAGCGATATTTACCTTTGATTGAATTCGCTTACAACAATAGTTTTCAGTCAAGCATTAAGATGGCACCTTACGAGGCTTTGTATGGTCGTAAATGCCGTACACCGTTGTTTTTGACCGAGCTTAGTGAAAATAAAATCTTCGAGGTTGATTTGATTAAAGATGCTGAGCAGAAAGTAAAAGTAATCCATGAAAGTCTGAAAGCAGCTTCAGATCGTCAGAAGTCGTATGCAGATTTAAAGCGAAAAGACATTGGATATCAGGTCGGAAACAAAGTGTTTCTTAAAGTTTCACTTTGGATAAAGGTGCTCAGATTTGGCCGTAAAGGCAAATTGAGTCCGAGATTCATCGGGCTGTATGAGATATCCGAATGAATTGGGCCAGTCGCATACAGATTGATTTTACCCCCTGAACTTGAAAAGATTCACAACGTTTTTCATGTCTCGATGCTTCGACGTTATAGATCTGATCCATCGCACAGAATTAATCCATCAGAGGTTGAAATTCAACCTGATTTGAGTTATGAAGAAGAACCGATTCGAATCCTAGCTCGCGAGGTGAAAGAGTTGCGAAACAAAAGGGTTCCGTTAGTAAAGGTGTTATGGCTCAAACACGGGATCGAAGAAGCTACTTGGGAAACCGAGAACTCTATTAAAGAACGATACCTAAATCTATTTACCGGTAAGATTTTCGGGGACGAAAATTTCTTAAGTGGGGGAGAATTGTGACAGCCCTAAATTCACCCTAGTCGGAAAGTGGTTTCGGGACCACGAAATCGAGTCATAAAAATAATTAACAGTCATATTTGATGCTTATTATATATGAATATGCATGTGTGAAAAATTCATGCTTAAATTTTGTATATAGTATGTGAAATTTATTAAATAGGACTTGTATGAGAAAATTTAGAAATGTGCTAGGCAAATGCTAAAGTGGCCTATTAATATATGTTGGAAAGTGCTTGTACTTGCATGTCAAATTAGCCAAACTATAGGTAGTGGCTAGCCATGCTACAAATTATATAATAAAATATGAATTTTCTATTAACTTTAATTAGCTAAATGGCATAATATCATGAATTAATGAAAAGAAAATATAGAAAGTGGGTGAAAACAACAAAGTGTTCACCTTGTTCATTCCAAAAGGCCGAAAGTGAAGGGGAGTTGGGAGGAAAGGAGCCATTCGGCCATTTCAAGTCTTCATTAAGGTATGAAATTCATGTTTATTCTTGAAATTTTAGATAAAATTGAACTAGTTACCAAGTTCTTTAGGTAACCCATGTTAGGAATTTTGATTTTGGGAAGACTAGAACTTTCGGCCATAGTAGCTATTGAGGATTTAGGTTTTTGTTTCATGTTAACTTGGATGAATCTTGGTGTATGGGTGTTTGAACTAAACTAATGATCAAATAGGTGCATAGATACAAGTGGGAAGAATCGGCTACTAAGTTTAATACTATTGCCGAATATGAAAATGTTATGCTTGGGTAATGCATGTGGTTAGAGTTGGAAAAATGAAAAGAATGCTTAGAGGTGTTATAATTGATTAGGTGTTAAATTAAAAGCTGCTAAAATTTTCATTATTTTAGCCGAATATGTGTTTGTTCAAAGAAGGAATTATTGAAGAATGTATATGAACTTGGCAAGTGAATTCGGCTTAGTACATAAATGATGTGAAAATTTTGGAAAAGGAGAAAGCAATAGAGTAATCAATCGATTAATGTGCTCATAATCCCTAATATGACCATGTATGGATCGTATATACATTGGAAAAATTTGGTACAGTGTCAGTTGTGATTACATAATCGAATAATGCTCCTACGGCCATTTCTTAGGATTATATGAAGTCTATAGCTCACTCGAGCTACATGAAATTGAATCAAATGAAATTTAGTTAAGTTTGACTTCGAATGTATAAACCTATTGATAAAAGTGTAAATTAAAACGAATACGTGATCTTGTGCATAGGCATTATTTATCCTTATGAATGCTATTTCTTTTGTGTTTTTGTTTCAAATGAGTTCCTTACTTATAAACTTACTAAGCAACGTAAACGCTTACTCGTTGCTTAAATTCTCTCAGATATAGATTTTGTTCGTCACCATCGACTCGGAGGTGTCAAAGTCGAAGTCATCCACACTATCTAAGCCACTTTTTGGTACTCTTCAGTTGAACTTGATAATGGCATGTATAGGGCTGACCCTTGTTGTTAATTAAGTATCTTTTGGTAATGTATATTCGTATAGCCATGCGAAAATGGCTTGTATAATTTGAGTATAACATTATGATCATTTTGTATATATGGTCTTATGATATGGTTATTATGTGGTGTGGAAATGTTTGGTAATGATTAGCCATTGGAATGGCCAATCATGATCCTATTGGTGCTACGTATGTCATGGCTAATCGTGATTATACTTGGAAATAATGTATGTCAAATTACTAGTTGATTTATGGAAAACTATGAAATAGGTAAACTTTACCTTAAAATAGATGCTGACAGCAGTAGTGATGTGAATTTGAAAAATCACTAAAAATAGTAGAAATTGAATTAAATAATGAATAAATTATGTAATCTAATCTTGATGAGTCTATTTTCATATGAAAGAAACGAAACGACCATATGAGCTGTATTTTATGAGATGTTTAAGTTTTCGTGAAACAGGGCCAGAGCGATTTCTGGATCCCCTGTTCTAACTTTTAAAATTCACCATAAATTAATCAAAGATAATTGGAAGTCATGCTTTATATGTACAGATTCCTGTTTGAGTCTAGTTTCATTAGAAACAAATGGAATAAGAATTGAAGCCCTGTACAGGGAGATATCTAAGTCGTAATGCATGAAGGTCAGAGTAGTCGAACCCTGAAACAGGGGAGACTTTAACTAATAAACTATACTAATTGGCCCCACCAAAAATTCTAGAAAAAAATTAATAAATATATGTATGAGTCTAGTTTCAGGAAAAATTTACAGAATTGGATTTCGAGTTTTGGAACTCGGGATATGATTTTTAGAGTGACTGTGATGCAGTTAGCCAGCTCATCTGGAAATTTTAAAAATGAATTGTATGAGCAGTTTAAGTAAGGAATTAAGTCCGTTAGCATCTCGTGTTCGACTCCGGTAACGGTCTCGGGTACAGGGTGTTACAAATAGGGCCAGTGGCCTATCGGTTAGCTTTACCGACAGAGTTAGAAAGGATTCATAATGTGTTTCATGAGTCGATGTTTTGACGATATCATTTTGATCCTTCACATGTGATTTCTCCGTCAGAGATTGAGATTTGACCTGATATGACGTATGGTGAAGAACCTATCAAGATTTTAGCTCGGGAAGTTAAACAGTTGAGAAATAAAAGTATAGCCCTAGTGAAATTTTTATGGAAATGACATGGGGTTGAAGAGGCTACGTGGGAACCCGAGGAAGCTATCAGAAAAAAGTACCCAAACCTATTTTCTGGTAAGATTTTCGGGGACGAAAATCCCTAAAGTGGGGAGAGTTGTAACAGCCTGATTTTGAGCCTAGTCGGAACAGTGCTTTCGGGTCCACAAATCTGACGTAGAAAAATTTATTTTTCTTATATTTTTATGGTCTACAGTTTTATGAATGATTCTGTGAAAATTTCATTCGAAAATTTTGACGTTTGAGCACTCAATTTAGTAAAAAGGACTAAATTGCAGAAAGTGTAAAACTTGAGTTCTAGATCCTAGAGGTTTCTAATTGCTATGAAATTTTAAATTGAAGGTCCTTAGATGGTAATTAGACCATTTTTTAAGTTAGTGGACAAAAATAGACATGAAGTAAGAGAAATTTTAGTGTTTTAAGAAAAGGAGATTTTGGTCATTTAGTAATTAAATAAATTAATAAGAAAATTAAAAGCCAATTTTTGCATATCTTCTACCATTTGGCCAAAATTTACAAGGGGAAGACATAGCTAGGGCTTTTCAAGCTTCCAAGCTCGATTGTAAGTTTGTTCTAGCCCCGTTTTTAATGCTCTCTACATTTTTGAAGTCGTTGTAACTTGATCTACCTATTTCTAGCACTAATTTGATGTATGATTCGAATCTAGGGTTTGACCCATGTTAGATATGTGTGTATTTTGATGGCTAATGGTAGAAAATGCATGTTTCATGTTAGATAAACAACTTTTGCTAAGTAATTTTCGGTAAAAATGTTAAAAAATACCTATTTGTAAAAGTTATAAAATAAGTAGTAAAAGTGTGATTAAGTGGAAAATGTAGGCTGGTATAAGTATGAAAATGGTTTTGCTAGGCTTGGGTTTTGAAGAAACTGAATACATTTCAATTTACGAGCCTACGGACTAAATTGTAAAAGTGTGAAACACTAGGGGCCAAAATGTAATTTTTTCGTAATATGATTTTTGGACTGAATTGAACAATATGTGTATTAAATAAGTTAAATTTGTTATTATAGATCAAGATAAACGAGGTTCGGACCCAGATCGAGGGAAAAACAAAGTGTTTGATGATTAGGTCAAATTCTACTATTTTTGTACCGAGGTAAGTTCGTATGTAAATAATGCATTGTTATATTTATGTTTTACATGCTTTAATATTGTATGAATTGTGATTGACTCTTTTGACGTATTCGAAAAACTTTCGACAAGCGAGAATTCCCAATTGATCCTTAGGAATAGAATAGGATACGAGTGACATGTCACTAGGAACCCATGTGTTTATGTGATCCAGGTGCTAGTGCTGTACGTCCTACCAGTGGTTGGGTAGTCTAGCCTGAGTTGGGGATACCTGATAGCTTGTGTCATCTCCACTGTGTAGCTACGTTTTGACTGACAGCTTGTGTGAGCAGGCCCGTGAGTAGCTTGAAAATGAGTCTATATGTATTATAAGATGTGAGGTAGCTTTGGCTACATGTATGGCACTTATGTGCAAGATTTTCGAGTATCCGTTAATATTTCGAGTGTTCAATGGGAATGTCAAAGTTGTGAAAGACTATGGTATGCTACGATTTGGTACAGGTATGTACTTAAAACTCATACATAATGAGCTCGATATGTGATGAACCCTTGGTAAGGTTATGATTGAGTAAGACTAAAGATTTTGGTATCATTCATGTTAAATTTTATCATGTTAATTGTATGTTAAATGTGTGGTTATGATGATTATTATTTGCATAAGAACGTACTAAGATATAAAGCTTTCTCCATTTTTTTTTCTTTCGTTTGTCTTATAGTGTCACCAAAATAGCTTTGGGATCAGAGACTATCGGAGATCCTGTAACACCCCGAACCCGAGACCGTCGCCAGAGTCGAACACGAGGTGTTAACAGACTTCAAACCACTTATTGAGAATTTCCCAGACAAGCTGCCAATCTGTGTACTAGTCGCTTCAAAAATCATAACTTGAGTTTTACAACTCAAAAATCAGTTTCGTAATTTTTCCCTAAAACTAGACTCAGACGTCCATCTACAGATTTTTTTCTAGAATTTTTGGTCAAGCCAATTAGTACAGTTTATTAGTTAAAGTCTCCCATGTTACAGGGGTCGACTACACTGACCTTCGTGCGTTACAACTCAAATAACTCCCTGTGCAGGGCTTCAATACTGATGTCGTTTGTTTCTATAGAAACTAGACTCAAAGAGGAATTTATACATATATGGTATGACTCCTAATTATCTCTGGTTAATTAATAATGAATTTTCAAATCGAAACACGGAATCCAGAAACCGTTCTGGCCCTGTTTCATGAAAACCCAAATATCTTTTAACATACAACTCATATGACCATTTCGTTTCTTCCATATGAAAATGGATTCATCAAGGTTCATTTACATAATTTATTCACTATTTAATTCTATTCCTACTATTTTTAGTGATTTTTCACATCCACGTCACTGTTGCTGCCAGCATCTATTTCTAGGGTAGACTTTCTCTAACACATAGTTTCTATGATTCAACCACCCCTTTTACATATATAGTCCAAAATATAATCATGATGACCCATTCTAATGGCTGGTCATTGCCAAACATTTCCATGCTTCTTAATGAGCATGTACATACCAAATGATTATAACATTATGCTCAAAACATTTATAAGCCATTTTCGCATGGCTATTCAAAATTTTACATACCAAGTTCAAACAAAATATAATAGCCTATACATGCCGAAATATACTCCAAGACCAACTACGAAGAAAATACCAAAAGTTGTTAGCCGGTGTGATGACTTCGATGACGGTCCTGAATACGCAAAAAGTCGAGTCCAAGAAACCTAAAATAGGTGACAAGCAAACACCGAATGAGTATATAACTCAGTAAGTCATAAGCAATGCACTAACAACCATTAAAAACATTATCGCAAGAGGAAACAAAATGGAACGAGGCTAATTACTCCATTCAAACCGAACTATACTATAGTTCCTTAGACCTTCGATTCAATCATACATCTACATGACCTTTCACTCATTCGCGATAATTCTTATGTACGTGACTTCAATTTACATTGTCACATAGGTTCAAACTTACCAAGCTCGACCCCAAATATAAACATAGCGCCTATTAGCCATGAACTTAAGGTACTTACCCGATCCGCTGTCCGTGATCAACTCAATAGTGTCGCACACTCAGTGTCAATAGTGATTCAAAAGCATATAGTGAGTCCGCACACTTAGTGCTATATAATCAACTCGCACACTTAGTGCTACATGATCAAACTCGCACACTTAGTGCTGTACAAGTTTTAAACCCGCACACTTAGTGCCATTCTCATGATCACAAATGTTTATACCCGCACACTTAGTGCCGAAATCAACAACTCAATACATCTCACCTCTTTTCCTTCCATTCAATACTTCCATCACCACATACACACATGTATATAAATTCATCATTCCTTTCGGCATAATTACATAGACATTATGTCTATTCAAATCAATACAAAATATATGCTTAGTGACTTACCTTGTGTTGGGTAAAACAGTCCAAGTCGGCTACTCGATGACCTTCGTCTTTCCCTTGCTTGATTCTCCTTCTTTAACTCCTTGAGCTTAATCAATAAATCAACTAGTTTAACCATCTTGCTAAACATTCATAATTCAATTACACATGCATATGTATGTTTGTATATTCGCAACCATCCTCACTTATTACCCATTTAGTCAATTATCTAAGCCAAGATAAGGCTTCAATACGGTTGCCTCTAACCGAATACATGCACACCAATCTACTTCATTTGGCCGAATATGCATGTCTATGTTGAGGCCAATTTTACACTTAATATCACACAAAAAAACAGCATACATTTTACTAACTAACGATCACATATTGTAGCTCAATACACATCTCTCATTTACTACATAACCAAACATCATCACAAGCAAATATACACCTTGAAATAGTATATATGTCATACCAATTCATCATGTGCAAACACATATTCATGTAGGTGCAAGGGCCGAATCTCAAGTTGTTTATATCCAAATATAAACACATATCCAAAGCTCAAATCTTACCTACCATGCAACATGCATGAATCATACTTATGGATATACCATGACCGAATACATCACAACACCATAATTTTGGTCATGATTAAGCAAAGAACTTAATGTCTTACTCAAAAATACTAAAAAGAAAGTCCAAGAGCCATCAATCCCCATCACATATACCATTAACAAGCTTCATATTTAACATGCAATGGCATTAACACAAAATCCACCTTGGCCAAATACCATCCCCATGATATAACAAAGATTTGAACCATGGGCTAATAAGAACATCAAGCTAGTAACTAAAAACATGCATGAATCTCATGGCACAACCTCAAACATACCTTAATCTTGATGCAAGTATAGCCAAACCCCTTCCTAATCCTCTTCCAAACCAAACATGAAGCAAAAATTCCCTCTTCTTCCTTAGGATTTTCGGTCAAGAGAGAATGAAAGGATGATCAATTTTTTTTTCTTTTCTTTTCTTCAATACACGGCAATAGGGGGGGTTCACTCACACACATTTTTTTTTTCATTCTTTATTACCCATGCTTATTTGTTTATTTCTTTTCTCCCTAATGCACCAACAAAACATGTCTATGACATGTTTTGCCCATCCCTCGTTGTCATGGCCGGCCACCTCTTATAAAAAGAGGGATATTTAACATGCAAGGCCATTGTTTTGCATGCATGCTTTAATTAGTCATTACACATTCCCCCATCATACTTCCAAAGTTTTCTACTAGGTCCTTTCTAGTGAAATTCACATTTATAACTCTAAATCAAAACATCAAAAATGTCACACATGAGTTAACACATATTATAGGCAATAAAATAAATATTAAATTATTTTTATGCCTCGGTTTTGTGGTCCCGAAACCACATTCCGACTAGGGTCGTTTTAAGGCTGTCACAACTCTCCCCCACTTAAGAAATTTTCGTCCCCAAAAATCTTACCGGTAAATAGATTTGGGTATCGCTCTTTCATAGAGTTCTCGGGTTCCCAAGTAGCTTCTTCTATCCCGTGTTTGACCCATAACACCTTCACCAGCGGAACCCTTTTGTTTCGCAACTCCTTCACTTCACGAGCTAGGATACGAATCAGTTCTTCTTCATAACTCATATCGGCTTGAATTTCAACCTCCGATGGACTAATTACGTGCGACGGATCAGATCTATAGCGTCGAAGCATCGAAACATGAAAGACGTCGTGAATCTTTTCAAGTTCAGGTGGCAAAATCAGACGATACACAACTGGACCGACTCGTTCGGATATCTTATATGGCCCGATGAACCTCGGACTCAATTTGCCCTTGCGCCCAAATCTGAGTATCTTTTTCCAAGGCGAAACTTTAAAAAACACTTTATCTCCCACCTGATACTCAATGTCTTTTCGTTTCAGATCCGCGCACGACTTCGACGATCGGAGGCTATCTTGATTTTCACGGATTACTCTTACTTTCATTCAAAGCATCTTTAATCAAATCCACTCGAAAATTTTGCTCTCACCGAGCTCGGTCCAAAACAATGGTGTACGGCATTTACGCCCGTACAAGGCCTCGTAAGCGCCATCTTAATACTTGATTGAAAACTATTGTTGTAAGCAAATTCAATCAAAGTTAAATACCGTTCCATAAACCATCGAACTCGAGGATGCAACATCTCAACATATCCTCAAGTATCCGAATTATTCGCCGGATTGACCATCGGTTTGGGGTGAAAGGCGGTCTTTGAAATGCAACTTGGTACCCAAAGCTTCTTGCAATTTCTTCCAAAATCGCGAGGTGAACCTCGGATCTCTATCCGACACAATAGAAATCGGTACCCCGTGTAATCTCACAATCTGAGAAACGTACAATTCAGCTAGTTTATCCAATGAAAAATCCGTACGCACAGGGATAAAGTGAGCCGACTTAGTTAGTCTATCAACAACAACCCAAATCGCATCCTTCTTACTAGCTGACAATAGCAGCCCGGACACAAAGTCCATTGTGACTCGATCCCATTTCCACTCGGGTATCATGATCGGTTCAAGTAACCCTGAAGGCACTTGATGTTCCGCTTTCACTTGTTGACATATTAAACATCTCGAAACAAAGTCGGAGATGTCTTGTTTCATACCATGCCAGCAAAATCGACATTTCAAATCGTTGTACATCTTCGTACTCCCGGGTGAATTGACATTCGGCTACAATGAGCTTCGTTCGTAATCATCGAAATGAGTTCAATTTCTTGGAACACACAAACGATTTCGAACCTCAAACAATCGTCATCATCAATTTGAAACTCCGATTCCTTGTTCGAACACACTCGGCCCATTTTGCGCCAACTCATCGTCAACTTTCGAGCTTCGCGAATTTGATGAGTCAATAATGGTTTGGCCTTTAATTCGCTATTAACACATTGTCGGGTAGGATAGACAAGTGTACATTCATTGCTCGTAAAAGCAAACAAGTGATTTCGGCTTAAGGCGTCGCAACCACATTAGCCTTTCCGGGTGATAATCGATGACCAGCTCATAATCTTTCAACAACTCAAGCCAACGATTTGTCTCAGATTTAAGTCTCTTTGAGTCATCAAATATTTGAGACTTTTGTGATCCGAAAATACATGGCACTTCTCACCAAATAAGTAATGTCGCCATATTTTCAAGGCGAATACGATGGCGACTAATTCGAGATCATGGGTCGGATAATTTTTCTCATGTGGCTTTAATTGTCTCGACGATAGGCCACAACTCGACCTTCTTGCATCAATACGCAACCTAACCCAAGTAGGGAGGCATCACTATAGATGACAAACTCTTTGCCGATTCGGGCGTACTAGTAATCGAGCTTAGTCAAATGAGTTTTCAATTGGTCGAAACTTTTCGACACTTTTCCGTCCATTCAAACTTGACATCTTTACAAGCGGTTTACGTCATGGGTGTGGCTATCATCGAGAATCCTTTTACAAACCGTCGGTAGTAACCGGCAAGTCCCAAAAAGCTCCTAACCTCAGTAATATTTCTTGGAGGCTTCCAATTAAGTATGGCTGAAATTTTGCTCGGGTCGACTCGAATACCCGATGCAGATACCACATGACCCAAGAAGCTAACCTCTCTTAACCGAACTCACACTTGCTTGAACTTAGCATATAACCGCTTATCCTGTAAAATTTGCAACACTAATCTCAGGTGCTCCACATGTTCGGTCTCATCTCTTGAATAGACCAAGATGTCGTCAATGAACACAACTACGAACCGATCCAAATACGGTCGAAGATCCGATTCATCAAATCCATAAATACCGTAGGGCATTAGTGAGCCCAAACGGCATCACTAAGAACTCGTAGTGACCATATCTCGCTCAAGGCAATTTTGGGTATGTCCGAATCTCAATTCAGAATCGATATTAGCCCACTCTCAAATCTATTTTGAGAACACCGAGGCTCCTTCAGTTGATCGAACAAATCATCGATACGTGATAACGGATATTTTTCTTTATTGTCACTTTATTAAGTCGACGATAGTCGATGCACAACCTCATGGTTCCGTCCTTCTTTTCACAAACAACACCGGTGCACCCTAAGGTGAAAAACTTGGTCGAGCGAAACCTCTATCCGTCAACTCTTGCAATCGAAGCTTTCAAATCCTTCAACTCGGTTGGTGCCATACGACACGGAGCTATCGGAATTGGCGTAGTCCTGTACAAGCTCAATACCAAACTCTACTTCTCGAGCAATGTGGTAAACCCGTAATTCTTGGGAAAAACATCCGGTATTCACAAACCACCGCACCGATTCGGTTTCTTTTCCAATTCCTTATCATCAAGTAAATCGCAAGGTATGCTTCGCACCCCTTTCTTACATGTTTCGGGCCAACATTGTTGATATTACAGTGGCAACCCCTTTAAGTCCGTAGACTCAATTCGAATTATCTCGTTATTCGCGCACCTCAAATCAATAGTCTTTCTTTTCCAATTCACAACCGCATCATGCACGGTCAACCAATCCAAACCAAGAATAACATCAAATTCATCAAACGGCAAAAGCATCAGTCCACGGAAGCGGGACCCTCGGATTACTAAGGGACATTTCTTGCACACTTTGTCGACAAGCACGTAACGACCCAAGGATTTGACACCGAATTACGAACTCAAGAGACTCAATAGGTAAAGTCTTCTTTGGATGCTAAGGTTTCGTATATATAAGAATGAGTAAAACCAGGTCAATCAAAGCAATCACATTAGTATCAAAGAGAGTGAAAGTACCGTTGATAACATCGGGAGGATGCTTCCTCTCGTGCACGGATGGCATATGCCCTAGCAGAGTACGGTCTCGGATCGAACACCAGATCGGTGGCCCCTCTCGACTACCACCCTACCTCCTGAAATTCTTGGTGGTCTACCTCTAGTCATCATTCCACTAGGTCTTGCACCTTGCATCCTATTCTTCTCATCAAGCTCCGTGCAATCTCTAATGAAGTGGTCCTTGAACCGCATCCGTAACAAGCCCTATTGGTAGACTTACCCCAACATTCACCTATGTGTCTTCTCCCACATTGGGGGCATTCAGTTTGTCTTGACGGTTATTGCCCACACTAGCTACCAAGTAGCTCGGAGTAAAATCAATGGTCGTGCTCTAATGGAAATTCCATGATCGTCTTCAATTTATTGGTGTCCTCCCGAACTTCTTTACAGAAAACGGAGCTTTACCCGTCGATCTTTTGCGATAGTCTCTAGCTTCAAATTCAGCCTTCTTCTTCTCCTTTCCAAGTTCCTCCGCCTTGCGTGCTCGTTCAACTAGTGTTACGAATTCTTTTATCTCCAAAATACCCACTAGTAGCTTTAGATCTTCATTCAATCCTTCTTCAAACCTCTTGCACATAGCAACCTCATCAGCCACACACTCCGGGCATACCGACCGAGTCTTACAAACTCATGTTCAGTATTGAGACATGTCATACGGCCTTGCTTGAGTTCCAAGAATTCCTTACGCTTTTGATCGATGAACCGTTGACTAATATATTTCTTTCGAAACTCCGTTTGAAAGAAATCCCAAGTAACTCGTTCGTTTGGAACTATGGAAATCAAGGTCCTCCACCAATAGTAGGCTGAGTCTCGCAACAAGGATATAGCACACTTTAGACATTCATCGGGTGTGCATGACAGTTCATCAAACACCCGAATGGTGTTATCAAGCCAGAACTCGGCCCTTTTGGCATCATTAGTAACTATGGCCCTGAACTCTTCAGCCCCGCGCTTCCTAATCAAGTCTACAGGTGGCTTACTCAGCCTCACAGGTCGAAGAATCGATGGCATTACGGGCTCTTGGGTGGATTATTCAAATTCGGAATTGTTGGATGCCGGATTGGTTCGGGCATATTACGCGACCCACTCATTCATCATGGTAAAGAAGGCTTGTCTAGCCCCTCACCCGATTATTCGCAGATGACCGAGGTTCAACAGCGGCGTCCCTTGTGCGAGAGCAGCCGCTACACTTTCAACGTCATCCGCCAAGGTTCTCTCTACACGGGATCCATTTACAAATCAAAACAATAATTTTAACCGTCAGAAGTCATCACACATTTAAACATTAACATTAAGGCATGTATAGCTAGACTCATACGTGCTATGGTAGTCCTAGAACCGACTAAACCACAGCTCTGATACCAATAAAATTGTAACACCCCGAACCCGAGACCGTCGCCGGAGTCGAACACGAGGTGTTAACAGACTTCAAACCACTTATTGAGAATTTCCCAGACAAGCTGCCAATCTGTGTACTAGTCGCTTAAAAAATCATAACTTGGGTTTTACAACTCAAAAATCAGTTTCGTAATTTTTCCCTGAAACTAGACTCATATTTCCATCTACAGATTTTTTTCTAGAATTTTTGGTCAAGCCAATTAGTACAGTTTATTAGTTAAAGTCTCCCATGTTACAGGGGTCGACTACACTGACCTTCGTGCGTTACAACTCGAATAACTCCCTGTGCAGGGCTTCAATACTGATGCCATTTGTTTCTATAGAAACTAGACTCAAAGAGGAATTTATAAATATATGGTATGACTCCTAATTATCTCTGGTTAATTTATAATGAATTTTCAAAGTCGGAACAGGGAATTTAGAAACCGTTCTGGCCCTGTTTCACGAAAACCCAAATATCTTTTAACATACAACTAATATGACCGTTTCGTTTCTTCCATATGAAAATGGATTCATCAAGGTTTATTTAAATAATTTATTCACTATTTAATTCCATTCCTACTATTTTTAGTGATTTTTCACATCCACGTCACTGTTGCTGCCAGCATCTATTTCTAGGGTAGACTTTTCTAACACATAGTTTCTATGATTCAACCACCCTTTTACATATATAGTCCAAAATATAATCATGATGACCCATTCTAATGGCTGGTCATTTCCAAACATTCCGTGCTTCTTAATGAGCATGTACATACCAAATGATTATAACATTATGCTCAAAACATTTATAAGCCATTTTCGCATGGCTATTCAAAATTTTACATACCAAGTTCAAACAAAACATAATAGCCTATACATGCCGAAATGTACTCCAAGACCAACTACGAAGAAAATACCAAAAGTTGTTAGCGGTGTGATGACTTGATGACGGTCCCGAATACGCAAAAAGTCGAGTCCAAGAAACCTAAAATAGGTGACAAGCAAACACCGAATGAGTATATAACTCAAGAAGTCATAAGCAATGCACTAACAACCATTAAAAACATTATCGCAAGAGGAAACAAAATGGAACGAGGCTAATTACTCCATTCAAACCGAACTATACCATAGTTCCTTAGACCTTCGATTCAATCATACATCTACATGACCTTTCACTCATTCGCGATAATTCTTATGTACGTGACTTCAATTTACATTGTCACATAGGTTCAAACTTACCAAGCTCGACCCCAAATATAAACATAGCGCCTATTAGCCATGAACTCAAGGTACTTACGATCCGCTGTCCGTGATCAACTCAATAGTGCCGCACACTCAAGTGTCAATAGTGATTCAAAAGCATATAGTGAGTCCGCACACTTAGTGCTATATAATCAACTCGCACACTTAGTGCTACATGATCAAACTCGCACACTTAGTGCTGTACAAGTTTTAAACCCGCACACTTAGTGCCATTCTCATGATCACAAATGTTTATACCGCACACTTAGTGCCGAAATCAACAACTCAATACATCTCACCTCTTTTCCTTCCATTCAATACTTCCATCACCACATACACACATGTATATAAATTCATCATTCCTTTCGGCATAATTACATAGACATTATGTCTATTCAAATCAATACAAAATATATGCTTAGTGACTTACCTTGTGTTGGGTAAAACAGTCCAAGTCGGCTACTCGATGACCTTCGTCTTTCCCTTGCTTGATTCTCCTTCTTTAACTCCTTGAGCTTAATCAATAAATCAACTAGTTTAACCATCTTGCTAAACATTCATAATTCAATTACACATGCATATGTATGTTTGTATATTCGGCAACCATCCTCACGTATTACCCATTTAGTCAATTATCTAAGCCAAGATAAGGCTTCAATAGGTTGCCTCTAACCGAATACATGCACACCAATCTACTTCATTTGGCCGAATATGCATGTCTATCTTTGAGGCCAATTTTACACTTAATACCACACAAAAAAACAGCATACATTTTACTAACTAACGCATCACATATTGTAGCTCAATACACATCTCTCATTTACTACATAACCGAAACATCATCACAAGCAAATATACACCTTGAAATAGTATATATGTCATACCAATTCATCATGTGCAAACACATATTCATGTAGGTGCAAGGGCCGAATCTCAAGTTGTTTATATCCAAATATAAACACATATCCAAAGCTCAAATCTTACCTACCATGCAACATGCATGAATCATACTTATGGATATACCATGACCGAATACATCACAACACCATAATTTTGGTCATGATTAAGCAAAGAACTTAATGTCTTACTCAAAAATACTAAAAAGAAAGTCCAAGAGCCATCAATCCCCCATCACATATACCATTAACAAGCTTCATATTTAACATGCAATGGCATTAACATAAAATCCACCTTGGCCAAATACCATCCCCATGATATAATAAAGATTTGAACCATGGGCTAATAAGAACATCAAGCTAGTAACTAAAAACATGCATGAATCTCATGGCACAACCTCAAACATACCTTAATCTTGATGCAAGTATAGCCAAACCCCTTCCTAATCCTCTTCCAAACCAAACATGAAGCAAAAATTCCCTCTTCTTCCTTAGGATTTTCGGTCAAGAGAGAATGAAAGGATGATCAATTTTTTTCTTTCTTTTCTTCAATACACGGCAATAGGGGGTTCACTCACACACATTTTTTTCATTCTTTATTACCCATGCTTATTTGTTTATTTCTTTTCTCCTAATGCACCAACAAAACATGTCTATGACATGTTTTGCCCATCCTCATTGTCATGGCGGCCACCTCTTATAAAAAGAGGGATATTTGACATGCAAGGCCATTGCTTTGCATGCATGCTTTAATTAGTCATTACACATTCCCCCATCATACTTCCAAAGCTTTCTACTAGGTCCTTTCTAGTGAAATTCACATTTATAACTCTAAATCAAAACATCAAAAATGTTACACATGAGTTAACACATATTATAGGCAATAAAATAAATATTAAATTATTTTTATGCCTCGGTTTTGTGGTCCCGAAACCACATTCCGACTAGGGTCATTTTAAGGCTGTCACAGATCCACTCACACTATGAACAATTATTTGGTACCAATGATTTCAACATTTTGAATTATGGCATGTATAGGGGACTTGGTCATTTTGTTATGTGTCATAATTTATTTGGCCAAATGTGTTGGCTTATATTGGTTGAAAGTTCATTTTGTATAAGGCCATTTGAAATTGGCTACCATTGGTATAAGTAATTTATATGATGATGCCCTTCATGAATGTGGAAACTTGCAGAATTTGAGTTGATGAGTATGTGATGTTTGTGTATAATAGATGGTAGCATGTAATTGATGTGTACATGTCTTGATTGTGGCTGATTTGGTTGTTTGTAAATGCTTGAATTAGTGCTATCTTTTGTTGTGTAGGTGTGTACATCAAAGGGTGGCAAAATGGCTTGGTAAATAGCCTTATTTTTATCCACACGGCCAAGCACACGGGCGTGTGTCTTAGCCGTGTGTGACACACGGTTTGCCCCACGGGCATGTGTTAGGCCGTGTGTCCCTTGCACCTTAATTTTTACAAAATAGAATGCTCAAAACTAAGCACACGGGCAGAGACACGAGCGTGTCCCTCAGCTGTGGGGATGACACGACCTTAGGAACGGGTGTGTGTCCAGGGTGCGTAAAGTCTGCACCTATTTTATGAAAAATCATAAATTTTAATTCGACCACACAACCTAGCACATGGGCATGTGACTTGGCCATGTGTCTTCAATTTGTTCTTGAGTGATAAACAGAGAGTTACATGGGATTAGGACACGGGCATGTGACTTCAATTTGTTCTTGAGTGATAAAAAGAGAGTTACATGGGATTTTGACACGGGCATGTGACCCCTGTTTAGTGGAAAATATTCTGAGTGATGTGAAATTTTCTAAAGTTCTCGGTTTAGTCCAAACCACCTCCAAAGTATGTTTTGGGCCTCGTAGGCTCGTATTAGGGACATTGTGATTGTATATGAATGGTTTTAATTTGGACAAAAATTTATGGCTTGGAACTGTATTTTTGTTTGTGTTTAAGTACGGTAATGCCTCATACCCTATCCCGACATCGAATACGGGTAAGGGGTGTTAATAGATAGAGGTTTTGAACAACCTAGTTTTTCGCCCTAGGGTGCGCCAGTATTGTTTGTAAAGAAGAAAGGTTGGTCAATGAGAATTGTATTGACTATTAACAACTCAACAAGGTTACGGTAAAGAACAAGTATCCATTACCGAGAATAGATGATTTATTTTATCAGTTGAAAGGCGCAACAGTGTTTTCGAAAATTGATTTGCGGTCTGATTATTATCATTTGGGAGTTAAAGATTTGGATGTGCAACTACTTTCAGAATGAGGTACCGACATTATGAATTCCTTGTTATGCCTTTCAGATTGACTAATGCTCCTGCAGTCTTTATGGATTTGATGAACTGTATTTTTAGACCGTATTTAGACAAATTTGTTGTTGTGTTTATTGACGACATTCTGATCTATTCACGGGATGAGTCTAAGCATGCCGAGCAATTGAGAATTGTACTACAAACCTTGAGAGATAAGTAACTGTTCGCTAAATTCAGCAAATGTGAATTTTGGCTCCGAGAAGTTAGATTTTTGGGACACATTGTTTCAGCAGAAGGAATAAGAGTTGATCCGAGCAAAATTTCTGTAGTTGCTGTTTGGAAACCAGATCTGAAGTCAGAAGCTTTCTGGGGTTAGCTGGTTATTATCAATTTTTTGTTAAAGGGTTCTCGATGATTGCTATTGTAACACCCCAAACCCGACCTAGACGTTACGACCGAATCTAGCGTGTCACATTGAAGCGTTATTAGAGAAGTCATGTTTTATCTAAAATCTTTCTTAGTGTTTAAAGAACATTTTCGTTTTAAATTAAAGTGAATGGAAGCTGCGCACCAGGTAGGATTCAAGAAAAGAGGAGGTGAGTCAATTAGACTGCTTAAGTACCTAGCTCTTTCATGATCCAATCCTAGACATGCACACCTCCATTGCCACACTTTAAGCTTATTACTTGTCCACGAACAACAAATTAAGTTTAAGTCTATTTAAAATATTTATTTCCTGTGAAAACATTTACATTGCGGAAGCTTTGCTCGGTAATCGTGATATTTTAAAAATAAGTAACTTTTATAAAACGCGCCCTAGAGCTAACCAATTTAAAAACCCAAAATAAAAATAATTGAGCGGCCTTATTACAACTTTAGCCAAAATAGAAATAATCAAAAATAAATGCGAAATTTAAAAGGAAGCTAATTGAAACTTATTTAAAAAAAACCAGAAATTTAATCTTCGTGGCCACTCTAAATCCCGCCCAACTCCAAGTCCACCAACTAGGGCTCACCTGCAAGGATGGAAGAGAAAGGGGGTGAGTTTGGAAAACTCAGTGTGTATAGAAAACTCATCCAAAGCCCAAGTCAGCTCAAGCCCATTGGGCCTAAGCCCTATTCAGATAACAGTGGGTATTGGGCCGAAGCCCTTTTCAAAATATAGTAAACTAAGCCTTAGCCCCTTTTCAGGTAACAGTATGGCCCATAGGCCCATTTCAGAATAGAACAGACATATTTATGTATGCAAGCCCAACCCATCCTATAACCAACCGCTACACTCCACCCGTGCCAGCCCTACACTCCATGTGGGGAATAGCTCAACCCACTCAGCCCTACACTCCACAGTTGCAGCATAGCTGCTCAGATATCAGTAAGTTGAGGCAAATCCTCCAGTACGTGGTCAAGCCACTTTCAGTACTTCATCAATAACCCAGTCCCATGCATCAGATAATAATAACATGGCATGCAGTAAATAGTAACAGTCAAACATGCATTCAGGTCAACCTTAACCCTAGGGGTATATCAGTAATTTTGCTCCTAGTGGTAAATCTGTAAATTTTCCACCTATAAAGGTATTTCAGTAATTTTATCAGTTTTAAGGGTTCTCATGAATGTTAATGTCCTTACTAGCCCATTTGTCATCGCAATAATTTATTTATCTCAATTTCACAATTTTAGCCATTGGGCCCTAAAACCCCTAATGGGCCCTACAGTGTCCACTAGCAATTTAAGCCCATTTAATTCAAGTTTTATGACCAGTTTACCGATTTAAGCAGTTTTGATTCTACAGTCTAACAGAACATACTTATTGCCTATTTTTTATATTATAAATATTTTTAATATTTACCCGTATGGGCCCGTAAGTCCATTGGGCCCAGTTTTAGCCTATCGAGGCCCAATTACCGAAGTGCACGAAATTTCACACACGACTAATTTACCACTTTTCGATTTCAGATCTAATAATTTCTAAACGTCTTGTGAGCACTCGCACACTCACAAGCCCACGGAATGCCAGATTTTTGGCATTTCGACTTTTGCCGAATTGAACTATGAGAGGGTGTTCGATACACACCTGTTTCGCGATGACTGCTACTGAGATCCCTTACGATGTCCTACAATTTATTACCATAATTCTTAGATTGCAGCCCACAACAACCAATCCCAATATTTAGCAACCCATATTCGAACCATGCCCCTAAAGCCTTTAGAATCTTACCTTTTTGTCGAAAACCAATGACTAGATCTAAGTCTAGTTGTTCTAAAGATCCAAGCCTTCGATCAAACCTCTAGAAGACACTAATCACCAAAAGAAATCATCGGTTAAAGACCCTTAAAGCCCTATGCCCAAATCGACAGCCTCCCTAGATTTTAGGGACTTCAGCTTTTCTAAATTGTAAAATAAGACTAGATCTGAGGTGATGAGCACTTACCACTTATTCCTCTTTGATTTCTACGCAGATCTGATGCAGATCTATCCTTCAAACAATAGTAGAACTCGAATCTAGGAGATCTAAAGTTTCGGCTATAAGTCCTTAAATCTATGGTATTTCGGCTTTTTAAGTGATGAAGAAGATGACAATTTGAGGCTATAACTTTGAAGTAATGTTGCCGACAGATACTAAGGGTTTAGAGAAGATGAAAGTTGATCAAAATGAACAAAAATAAATGAAGGATTTTGGCTTGGAGAAATCAGCACAAGAAGTGAGTTTTCGGGATTTTGGCTTTTATGGCAATCGGCTATGGAGGTTTTGTGGAGGATGGGATTGACAGATAAGGTGAGTAGAATGGTAAGAATATTTTGGCTAGAGAAGAAAAGAAGGAGAAAAAGAAAATAGAAGAAGAGAGGAGAAGAGAAGGAAGAATTCAGCACTCAGGAGATCTAACTTTGCGTTTTTCAGCTTTTTGAGATACTGAGAAGAGAATAGAATGAAAGGGAAGGCTCTAGGTGGCTAACCCTAATTTGGAAAAACAAAAAGAAAATAAAGGTTGCCCTAATGGCCATTCAAACCCACAGCCCAACCTTCCTAAGGCCCTTGCCGAAATTCACTTAAGTGATCACATGCCCGGCACATGCCTAAAATTAAAAAGTAACAATATGCCTACCTTGCAACTTGAACCCTGGACCTTTAATTCCTTCCCAGACGCTATTTTTTTTAGGAACTTAGTGGCGCCACCTTGCCACTTTACCAAGGCCTTATTTGTGTCCTATTTTACCACCTCAACTTTAAAAGCCCATATCGCCAGAACCCTCTCTCCCAAAATTAAAATTCAGGAATTGCCTCGAATTATATTTACTCTTGGGCCTTTTTTTTTCCCACACCATAAAGCCTTCGTAATTTATTTAATTACTAAACTAAACATACGAAATAATAATAACATCCAAATTATTCGGGCCATTTTCCACCCGAACCCAGACTCAAGGAACAATACTTTCAGGCCCAAAAATCAGGGCGTTACAGCTATACCTATGACTAGATTGCTACAAAAAGATGTGAAATTCAAGTAATCCGAGAAATGTCAATAGAGTTTTGATCAGTTGAAAACATTGTTAACTAAGGCACTAGTGTTGGTTCAATCAGAGTAGGGTAAAGAATTCTTGATTTATAGCAACGCGTCAATGAATGGTTTTGGTTGCATTTTAATGCAAGAAGGAAAAGTTATTGCTTATGCCTATAGACAGTTCAAGCCGCATGAAAAAAAATTATCCGACGCACGATTTAGAGTTAGCTTCTATTGTTTTCGCATTGAAAATTTGGCGACATCATTTGTACGGTGAAAAATGCCACATCTTTACTGATCACAAAAGTTCAAAAATATTTGAATTTACGGCAACGGAGATGGCTCGAGCTATTGAAAGATTACGAGTTAGTAATTGATTATCATCTGGGGAAAGCATATGTAGTCACAGATGCTTTGAGTAGAAAATCTCTATTTGCTTTGAAAGTGATGAATACAAGACTGACTTTGTCTGATGATGGTTTGTTTCAAGCAGAGTTGAAAGCTAAACTGGTTCTTCTTTGGCAAATTTGAGAAGCTCAAAAATGTGATAATGAGTTACAAGCTAAAAGAGTGCAATATGAGTCGAATGGTGATTCAAACTATCAAATCAGAGCTGATGATTGTTTAATGTTCCGAAATAGAATTTATGTACCAAAGAATTCTGAGCTCATTCAGAAAATTTTACACAAGGCACATAGTGGTTGTTTATCTGTTCACCTTGGAAGTACCAAAATGTACAATGATTTGAAACAATTGTATTGGTGGTCGGGTATGAAACAAGATATTTCAGAATTTGTATCAAGATGTTTAGTGTGCCAGCAAGATAAAGCTAAACATCAAGTACCTTCAGGATTACTATAGCTTGTGATGATACCAGAGTGGAAGTTGCATAAAGTTACGGTGGATTTAGTATCAGGTTTGCCTCTGTCTCCGAAAAAGAAAGATGCTATCTGGGATGTTGTAGATCGATTAACAAAGTTTGCGCATTTCATTTCAGCAGGTACAGACTATTCGCTTGATAAATTGGATGAATTGTATATTTCAGAGATTGTTAGATTGCATGGGGTGCCAGTTTCGATTATTTCAGATAGAGACCTGAGGTTTACATCGCGATTTTGGAAGAAACTACAAGAAGCTCTTGGTACAAGGTTGAATTTTAGTACAGCTTTTCATCCGCAAACAGATGGTCAAACTAAGAGAGTAATACAAATTCTCAAAGATATGCTTCGTTATTGTGTTTTAGAGTTCGAAGGCAACTGGGAGAAATATTTTCCATTGGTTGAATTGGCGTACAATAACAGTTTTCAATCGAGCATAAATATGGCACCGTACAAAGCTTTATATGGTCGTAAATGTCGAACTCCATTGTATTAGATCGAGCTGAGTGAGAAAAAGATTCACAAGGTTGATTTGATCTGAGAGACTGAAGAAAAAGTGAAAGTAATTCACGACAGTCTGATAGCAGCTTCAAACCGACAGAAATCGTACGCGGATTTGAAACAAAAAGGTATTGAATTTCAGATAGGTGACAAAGTATTTCTGAAAGTTTCTTCATGGAAGAAAATCCTTAGATTTGGTCGCAAAGGCAAGTTGAGTCCGCGATTCACTGGCCCATATGAAATTATTAAAAGAATAGGACCAGTGTAATAGCCCTTACCCATATTCAACGTCGAAACAGGATACGAGGTATTATTGGACTTACATCACAAGCAAACATACAAATCGAGTCATAAATTTGGCATCCAAATTAAAACCATTTGCATTCAATGATAAAGTCCCTAATACGAGCCTATGATGCCCAAAACATGCTTTGGAAGACGTTTGAGACTAAACCGAGCACTTAGGAAATTTTTACAAAATGTAGAAAATTTTTGCTATGAACAGGAATCACACGCCCGTGTGGTTTGGGACATGCCCGTGTGGGCAGGCCGTGTGGTCACACACGCCCGTGTCCCTAACCCGTGTAACTCTCTGCTTTGCAAAGCATGATCAAATTGAAGTCACATGACCAAGACATATGCCTTTTTGCTAGGCCATGTGGTTAATTAAATTTTCTTAAAATAGGTGCAAACTGCACACGGTCGGGACACACGCCCGTGCTTGAGGCCGTGTCCCAAACACGGATGAGACATACACCCGTGTCTTTGCCCTTGTGCTCAATTCTGAGCATTCTGTTTCTTAAAATTAAGGTGTAGAGGACACATGCCCAAAACACATGCCCACACACGCCCGTGTCTCTACCTGTGTGGACAAAGTAAATCTATTTACCAAGCCATTTTCCACCCTCATTTGCACATACACACCCACAATCTTAATGACATAAATCATGGCATATTTAGGCAACCAAACCATCTACAATCAAGGTTAGAACATATCATTTCATCATCCACACTCAACATATTTACAACATCATATTTTTCCAAACTAAATCATACCAAACTCGCATTCTACAAGTTCCAATATGGTTACCAATAACATGCATGATTTTACTTATTTTTCCTAGCATACCAATGAGCCAATCTTAACCATTCAACAACAAAATCATTAAGTCACATTCAACCATTTATCAAGCATTTATAAACCACATCACACAAGAGATAATTGCACATGTATGCTTATATAAATATATATAAGCTTATGACCAATTCAACCAAATTGAGCCAAGTTCTTGGCCAAATACCACATCAAGCCTTTGACAATTACAAGCCAATACATTTGGCCAAATTCATAACGAGACATAAGAAAAATTGACCAAGTCCCTATACATGCCATACATTTAAAATGTTAAGATCATCGATACCTCAAAATGACAATTTGATAGTGTGATGCGATCTCCGACAATCTCCAATCCGAGCTAGCATGGTGACACTATAAAACATAGAAAATAAAACGAAGTAAGCTAAATAGCTTAGTAAGCTCGTATGAAAGAAATAAGCAAACCTTACCATACATTAACATGCAAGTAATAAAACATAAGATAATATAATTTACCATAATCTCATTGTAACACCCCTTACCCATACCCGAGATCGGGACAAGGTATGAGGCGATACCAGACACATACTCAGACACCTTTGGAAAACACGGGTTATAAAATTTCATTCAATTTAAAACATATTAAACAATATCATAGTGTCCCGATTATGGACCTACAAGGTCCAAAACATACATTAAAATCGACCCGGGACTCAACTGAGAACTATTGAAAATTTTAGTAATATGCCTAGGGTTATACCTCACATGCCCGTGTGAAGGCAAAGCACACGCCTGTGTGCTTAGGGACACGTCCGTGTCCCTCACTTGTGTTGAATTATTTGAATTCATTTTTTATTTCGAACCTACAGGGGTTTTCAAACGGCCAAGCACACGCCTGTGTCCCTGGTCCGTGTCCCACAGATGGCCTAGACATGCCCGTGTCCAAAAACCCGGACATTTTTTTATGATGTCATCATTAATTTTGAGGCATACGGCCAAGGAACACGCCCGTGTTCTAGGCCGTGTCCTCCACACAGTTGAAACACACGGCATTGTCTCTGCCCATGTGTTTACTACCATGCAAACAGACCTAAAATTTTAGGTGCAGGGGACACGTGGCCAGGCAACACGCCTATGAGGCTGACCGTGCGTCACACACGGCCTAGACACATGCCCGTGTGTCTACTCGTGTGGAATTTTTTAGGGCTATTTCCCAAGTCTTTGGTCACCCTCCATCATCCATACAAACTTAAAGACTTCAATGGTATTTAACATGGCCTCATTTTACTCTTAAACAACCTTGGCATGACTAATCGCATGTTGGCCTCATCTCATGGCCATATACAAAAGAATGAGTATACCATTTAAACCCTTAATGAGTATACTATTTAAACCCTTACATTGGCTAGCCAAATGACATATATAACAAAATAACCAAAAGCCCTATACATGCCATTAAACAAAATAAAAGTATCTATATACCAAAGCGGGACAAGACGATAGTGTGTTGATTCTCCAACTGTCTTCCAATCTTCACAAGTCCACGAGCTTTGTAAGGCAAGGAAAGGAGAAGTGGGTAAGCATTTATATGCTTAGTAAGTCTAGATAACTGGAAAGTAAACTTACCGGTTAATTAGCATACAACCATTTTTAGGCAATAATTGCAACAAGCATGAAATAGTTTCCCTATCACATGCTCTTAATCATCAAGTTAGTCTCATAACAATGCATCATGTCAATTCAATATTTCCATTCTTTATTTCTCATGTTAATCCTGTTAAATTTCTCGGAAACCTTGATAGATAGCCCTATAACCGTCAAGTCATACAAGTGATCATCTCAAGAACGCACTCCCGCGAACCTTACATCTTACTTTAGGATTACCAGTCCAGGTTAAATCCCCTGTAGTAATAACTTATAGAGCAATGTCGGGATTACTAGTCCAGGCTAAATCCCTTTTTATGACAATTGCTCTCATAAGCTCGGATCTGAATTGCCAGTCCAGGTTAAATTCAATCCTTAATCGGATTACCCGTCCGAGCTAAATCCTTATTGCACCCATATTCTTCGGAAGGCTCGACCACTCAAGGAACACCCATTTAGACTAGATCCTTTCTATTTTGAGATCATCGGATTACCTGTCCGGGCTAAATCCTTTTCTGCAACACATGCAGGATCTCATGTCATGTAAGCCATAATTTATCCATCGGATTTCCCTTTCTATTTCAACTGGGACATTTATCGTCTTTCATTTACACTAGCACATTTCATGGATTATCGTACAATGAATATCTAAATTTTCATACATTCAAGAACATGCATATTTAAGTATATTAAGAGTTTACTTCGGGTTATACGAACTTACCTAGTAGTCGTTTCGGATTCACGTTTCGGTTATTTCGAAATCTTTCGCTTTCCACGGTCGACCTCCAAAATTGGTTCCTCGGGGTCTATATCAGTAAAAATAAATTATTAATACCTTACATTGTTCATTGTCGGCTTTAAGACTCATTCTCAGGAAAAATGACCAATTTGCCCCTAACCATCCATACTTTTGCAATTTAGTCCTAAGGATCGTATAATGAAATGCATGAAATTTATAAGTTACCCAAGCCTATCCGAATATTTTTCTTGCCTATAGCAGCCCACATTTTCTTCCATTTCACATTTCTACCCCACATTTTATACCTTTTTCAATTTGGTCCCCTTTTTGGTGTTTTCATGAAAAATCACCTAGCAAAAGATGTTAATATAACATCTAACTTTCATAACCCTCCATAAATCATCAAAGAACAACCATCTCATGTATGGGTCAAATTTCTAGCATGAACCCTAGCTTGAAATATGGGTAGAAATGAATAGAGCATGTTACGAGGGTTTCAAAAATACGAAGAACATTAAAAACGGGGCTAGGGAACACTTACTATTGAGCTTGAAATGTTGGAAAAACCTAGCTATGGAGAATCCTTCAAATTTGGCAACATGGAGAAGAAAATGAGTGAATTTTTTCTTGATTTTCCCTTTTTATTTCATTAATTAACCAAATGACCAAAATGCCCTTCCTTACTAACCTTTCTGAATTTTCCATGCATGCCCCTTTTTGTCTAAAAACTTAAAAATTAGGCAAATTACTTTTTAAGGACCTCTAATTAACATTCTAAAGCAATTTCATACAAATTGCTTCTAGAACCCAAGTTTTGCAACTTATTCAATTTGGTCCTTAATTTCCGATTAGACACCTTACACATAGAATCTCTTTATGAAACTTTAACACATGCATATTTTCATATCCTAGACCTCATATGATCTTGAAATAACCATTTTAACATCGGATTTGTGGTCTCAAAACCACTATTCTGACTAGGCCCTATTTTAGGATGTTACACTCATGATCATAATTCACTTCCATCACAAACTTACCTTGAAATCTTCACTTCAGGAATTAATAATCATAAGCTTTAAGTACATACCTATACCATCTCGTAATAACTTCATATTCATTCTCGTCTTTATCATACCCAATGGGATAATAATGTAGGATACTCAGGAAATCTTACACACAAGGTGTCACATATGTAGCCATTGCTACCTCTATCTCGTAACACATATATGCTCGCTCTCGAGCCATCAACGGGCCCGCTCACACAAGCTATTAGTCAAGACGTAGCTACTCGGCACTGCTCACACAAGCTGTCAAGTAACCACAACATTTGCTGGTATACTCAACCATCGGTAGGACGTACAGGACTAGCACCTAGATCACATAACTTAAAACCCTAATGACATGTCACTTATATCCTAATCTATTCCTAAGGTTCGATTGGGATTTCTCGCTTGCCAGAACGTTGCTAAATGTGTTCGTAAAGTTGATTACACAATTCATGCATAAATTAAAGCATTTAAAATACAATTATAATAAAGCTTATTTAACATACGACTTACCTCGGTTACAAAAACAACCAAAGGGATCTATTCGTTAATTACTTTATTTTTCCCCGATCTGGACCCGAACTTCGTTTTTCTTGATCTATAATACCACATTTAACTTATTTAATCATCACATTATTCAATTCAGCCCAAAAACATATTATGGCAAAATTTATATTTTTGCCCCTAACTTTTTAATATTTTACAATTTAGTCCCTAAGCTCGTAAAATGAATTTATTTCAATTTCATCACAACCCAACCTAGTTGAATATTATTTGTACTCATAACAGCCCATATTTTTAATTTATTCACACTTTTCTACACATTTTATAGACTTTTACAAATAAAACCCTATTTATCGTTTTTATCAAAAATCACTTTACAAACGTTATTTGACTAACGACGAACATGCATTTTCTACCATTAAACATCAAAATAAAAACATATTCAATATGGGTAAAATTTTAGACTTGGACTTCCTTTCAAATTAGTCCTTGAAATAGCTAAATCAAGTTACAACGATCTCAAAAATATAAAAACCATTGAAAACGGGACAAAAATGGACTTACAATCAAGCTTGAAAGCTTGGCCAAACCCTAGCTATGTCTTCCCTTGCAATTTTTGACTATGGGGGGATGAAATTGAGAAGATGGACATCTTTTATTTGTTAATTTTGTCCTTATTGGCCAAATTACTAAAATACTCTTAATGCATAACTTTGAAATTTAACCTAACCATGTCCATTTTTGTCCATCTTAGGGTATAATGGTCTAATTTCCATTTAAGGACCTTCATTTTAAAATTTCATATCAATTAGACACCATTAGCTTGTAAAACTTAAATTTTGCACCTATTGCAATTTAGTCCTTCTAGTCAAATTGCGCATTCAATCGATAAAATTTCTTAACGAAATTTTCACACAATTATTCTATCATGTTGTAGACCTTAAAGAAATAATAAAAAATTTATTTCTACTTTAGATTTATGGTCCTGAAACCACTGTTCTGATTGACCCAAAAACAGGCTGTTACAACCAGTGGCATATCGGTTAGCATTACCATCAAAATTAGAAAAGATCCACAATGTATTTCATGTATCAATGTTGCGCCGAAATAGATCAGATCCACCATACGTAATTTGTAACACCCCTAACCCGTATCCGTCGTCAGACTAGAGTTAAAGGCATTTCTAGATAATTTAGAACATTTAACATTCATTTCATAAACATTATAGCATCGGAGATCAAACATCAATGTAGAGTCCCTTATATCTATCATCAAGACCTTAAACATGCATTATAAAAGGGTTGGGACTAAATCGAACACATACAAAATTTTTTCAGAACTTAAACATTTTTCAAACAAGTACAAGTCACACGTGCGTGTGAGTAGGCCGTGTGCCTCACACAGCATTAGACACACCCGTATGTCTAGGCCGTGTCCAAACAGGGCATACATACTGTCTTATTCACACGGGCACAAGACATGCCTGTATGTCTTAGCCGTGGTCGACACTGACTTGGGTCACACGTCTATCCACACGCTCGTGTGCCTTGGTCGTGGTTGAGCCTGACTTACAAATGTAGGGTACCCCAGGGGACACATGGTCATGCAACATGACCGCATGTCACACACGGCTGAGACACACGCTCGTGTCTCTACCCCTCTGGACAAAAATAGGCCATTAGAATAGCCAATTTGCCACCTCATTTGGGTCAAACCTACAAGCACTAAACCAAGCATATTTCCAACACAAATTCAGCCAATTTCCAATCTCAACTCATCAACCAAATCATATTAAATCTAAACTAAAATCATACCACAACTTATGTTCCATAAATTCCAAATATACAAACACATCTCATGCTAAAACCTTGTCAAATTGACCATTTCCTTTGGCCAACCAAATGCACATCATAATGGCATATTTGTATCACATAACATATATCAATATTAGCCATAAGTTTTAACTCAAGCTAGCCATATCACATGGCATAATACATACACTACAAAACATATCTAAATACTTCTAGCCTATACATGCCATATACCATATATATAACTCTCAAAATGGTACCAAAATAGATGTCCGATATTGTAAGTGGGTCACTAATGATTCCTAAATCTGAGCTAGCTTTATAACACTGTAAGACAGAGAACATTTCACACGGTAAGCTTTGAGCTTAGTAAGTTCGTGGTATAATACATTTAACTCAACATTTAAAAGCTATAAGACATATTAGCTAACACATAGTTCAATTCATATAACTACTCAACCTCATTCATTACCATTTCTAATTTCATACTATTTTCCTAGTTCACATATCCTTGCACATAACTCATACACAATATTATCGACCATATAGATTCATCTATCTCATACACCATATCGTTAACCATAAATATTCATTACATGCCTGCACAAACTCGTACTTAACTATTACATTATCACTTCAATGCTCGATACACTATTTCGTTAGATTATCTTTCCACGTACAAGAACATCGCACACTTAGTACCAATAATCTAGCCGAAGCTATAAAATATCGCACACCTAGTGCCATCATAATAAACCGAAACTATCTCAATATTGCACACTTAGTGCCACATATAGCCAAAGCTATTCCAATTAGCACACTCAGTGCTATTTATAGCCGAAGCTATTTCAAATCGCACATTTAGTGCTGAACATAGTCTATTTATTATCATACTCCCACCATAGTCAAATATATACAATTTAAGCATTATCAAAGCACTAAAATATAAATTGTAATATCATTTATCCTGTACGAACTTAACTTGTACTCGGTATTGTCGATTCGGATTGTCTACTCTACAACCTTTGACTTTCCTCAGTCTAAGTCTGGCTTCCTCTTTTCTTAATCTATATGTATTCAAAATTAACCCTTTTATTCAACAAGTCATTAATTTGATCCATAAACATATATTTAGGGTATTTTTCAATTTAGCCCTCACATTTTCACATTTTAACATTTTAGTCCTTATTTCATAAAATCACAAAATACACAAAATTCCTCAAAACTATGTATTAGCCGAATCTTCCTATGGTCTTTAGCAAGCCATAATTTTCATTTATTTCACATTTCAACCCCTCAATTTACACTTTTTCCAATTTAATCCCTAATATGCATTTTTACTCAAAATCACTTCACAAAACATGTATATCAAACACTAAGCTTCCATATTCTACCGACTACATTACAAAACTCATGGATTCATCAATGGCATAACTCAAAATATTCATCAAAATTAGAAATTCAAGTATGGGCTTTGTAGTATAGAAAGCAACGATTACAAAAACGTAGAAATCATCAAAAACTGAACTCAAAACATACCTTAATTGAGCAAAATGAGTGCCAAACCTTAGCTTGGCCTTTTTCTTTCTTTTTCTTTTTTATTTTTGGTTAAGATGATGATAAAATGGCCACCAAATTGTTTGTTATAATTAATATTAACATTAATTCATAATTTACCATTTTATCCTTAATTATAAACCATCAAATTTCATGATATTAAGCCCATTTCTGTCCATTCTAAATATTAATAGCATAATAACATCATAAGGACCTTTGGTTTAATAAACCATAGCAAATAGGCACATTTAACATATAGAATGCCACTTTTACATTTTACACGATTAGGTCTTTTTTGCAAATTAAGCACACAAACGATTAAATTTTAATACGAAACTTTCACACATGCTAATTCGCACATCATCATTAGCACAGAAAATAATATTTAAATATTTTTCTAACTCAAATTTGTGGTCCCGAAAACACTTGTAACACCGATATCCCGTAACCATCGCCAGAATAGGTAAGGGGCATTACTGGACTTGTAACTCATGTCAGAACAGTAAAATTTTGAACTTTTTCTTGAAATAAAGATCGTTCATTTAAATAAGTACTAAGCACAACCAGAGGTAAAATTTAAACTTCACTAAGTAAACATTCAAAAGATGCCATTTTCGCATGGCTTATATACATTAACCAAAAATATTCTTCCGCCACTAGTCTATTCTATACATGCCATAAAATAATTCTAAACATAACAGTAACAAGCGGTGGATAGTGATAGTGTGACTAGTTGCTGACGATCCCCGAGCTTGTAGCTTCGCAATGAGATCGATAAAACAGAGGAAACAGAGTAAACGGAGTAAGCATTACAATGCTTAGTAAGTTTTAAGCTGTGTCAACAGATAACAATCAAATTATAACATAGTTGTTCGTATATTTTATTTCACTCTTCCTTCGGGCATACCATCCCTTTACCGAATATGCACATCTCATCATATACAATAGGCAGATAAACTTTCACATAAAAGTGAGCTCATGTGACATAAATATACTGTATGATTTCACATAACCTCTCACACTGATCCGATGTCACATAATCATAGGAATAGTCTCATAGATTGCTCTCGTATGCATCACATAACTACCTTATGATTTAGTTCAAATCAAGCTTACATATAAACTTGGAGTACATACCTGTTTAACCTTTCGCATTGAATATATTTATAAGCAATTCTTATTACGAAGTCTTATAGCTTTAACCTCTACTCGGATTATCGGCGAGACCTTTAGCTCAGACGAAATCTCCACACGAAGTTATCGGGTCTTACCCGGACAAAATCTCCACACGTAGTCATCGGGTCTTACCCGAACATAATCTCCACACGTAGTCATCGAGTCTTACCCGGAATATATTTCCAAGTTTCATGTACATTTAATCACATGTTACAACATTCTCATCGACTGTCATATTTGTAATTCATTTGCCTCATCAAATATCTAATAATACACACCTTTCACATTGGTCGTTCGGCCACAATATACGCACATCGCCTACATATTTCACACTAGCCATTCGGCTTTACCACATATACATATCTCATATATATATTTCACATTGACCATTCGGCTTTACCACATATACATATCTCATACATATTTTACATTAGCCATTCGGCTTTACCACATATATGCATGTTCATATTCACCCCATTGGCCATTCGGCCTTATCACACATATGCATGCTCACATTCATCACATTGGCCATTCGGCCTTATCACATATATGCATGTTCACATTCATCACATTGGCCATTCGGCCTTATCTCATATATACACATACACATTCATCACATAAAATCCTAAATCAAAATATAAATTTTCATGTATTCACATCACAATTATCCAAATATACTTCACATACCACATATACTATCATGTATACACTTTGTCTTGGCCGAATCTACATCAATCATTTTCCAATGAATAATTCAATTTCACGCCATACTATCATTTCATATTCGGATACTCATAAACTTACAATTTCACAAATTTTAATATCAAAGATCCGTCTAACACTCATATATCGTTTTACAATATCACGATTTAGAATTCACGTATGGGTTTAATCAATAGCTTATGAGCAACTAAAACAAGTTTTATCCACGTTTACAACAAAATCACATATTCACTACGAGCTATTTTCCTGAGAAATAGTCACTAAATTATTTATAACTGGAGCTACAAAACTCCAAATCACTTGCCGTTAATTTTCCCTGAATATAGACTCGTATATCTTCCATCCACAAAATTTCCAGAATTTTAGGTTTGGCCAATCAATACCAGATTTTTCTTAAAGTTTCCCCTGTTTCACTGTTTGACTAATCTGACCACTCTTCACTACGAATCAAATTTTTCATTTTACAGAATTCATAATGTGTTCTATTTGATTTCATTTGAAACTAGACTCATTAAGGAGTCTAAGTATATAAATCGTATCTTATAACCATTTTTGTACAAATTATAATGATTTTCCAAAAACAGAACAGGGATTTTTGAGTCATTCGACACTGTCCCACACAACTTTAAATATCTCTTTATAGGAAATTTCTTTGCTTCCACGGTCTCTTTTATAAGAAACTAGACTAACTAAGTTTTGATTACATATTTTATTCAGCCTATAATTCCACACCAACAATTTATAGTGATTTTCTAAAATCACGTTACTGCTGCTGTCCAAAGCAAATTATTACAATTTGCTCTTAAATTTCCAAGTCCAAACACTTATGAACTTACCATTTGAGTTTAAGACATATCATGGCCACATCATATCTTATTAAATCAACTCATTATGTCCTATTATGATTGAATTTACTCAACGTATAATCACTTAAAACTTACCTCGGAAGTGGTCGATGATTAGATGTCCACGGCTATTCGTTTACTTTCTCTTTTCCCCTATCCGACTTTGATCCTCTTTGCTCTTAAGCTTAAGTAAAATAATAGATTGCTTAAGTAATTAACTAATATTATTCACTTAAGAATCACATTTGGCAATCACATATCATTTAATGTTTGATTAACCAATTTAACACATACCAAAATCCAATCATACATCTAACCTTAATCTCAATACCAAACCGAGTTATAAGATCATACATTATACTAAGCATATCATTAAACATACCTATTCAATTTAGCTAATTTCATAGCCGATTAATCACCTTACCCCACATTACTCAATGCCGAATATTAACCCAACATCACAAGCATAATCACCATGAAACTTCCCTTAATACACATTTTTTTTCCCATTGCCGAATACATATATATATATATATATATCATCAAACAAATATTTATTCACATAACAACAATTCAAGCACATCAAAGCATAGTCGAATGTATCATTCTTCTTAAATTCAAAAATAAATACATGGGCTAACTTCAAAATCTATTTAACAACTCAACTTTATAAACACATATTCGGCTAGGAAGAAAGATTGATAATTTAATGCCTTAGCTTAACATATAATTTGTTGTGACACATCTTTAAGCATTCTTTTATCCCATCAACTCAAAACGCATTCATCACTCTCAATAACTAAACTCATATTCGTTCACCAAATATAAAAAATTTATCATCAATTTGACATATAAGGACATAACCAAATGTTTCTTGCAACACAAACTCAAAAATTAACACATGGGTCATGTTATGAGCACCAAAACAAACTCAACTTCACAAAATTTCCAAAAGAATCACATGATATCATACCTTAATTCCCCACACAAGATGGCCGAATGCCTTAGGTGTGCTTTCTTCCATTTCTTGGTTAGTTTCGCTTGAGAGAGGTAGGAGAAGAAGATGAACATTTTTTTCTTTTCTTTTGTTTTCTTCCTTCAATTCACGGCAATGGAGGGGGCATGGATGAGACAACTTTGTTTTCATCACCCTCTCTTTTCATTACTTTATTACTAACCTCTTATTTTATTCTTTCTAACATAACACACTAACACAACATGTTTCCAACATGTTTCACCCCATAGCATGGCCGGCCACTAGCTCTAATTTTGGGTAATTTGACATGCAAACCCATCATTTTCATAACATGCATTAATGGGCCACTTTACATTTGCCTAGCACATTTCTAAATTTTCTCATATAAGTCCTATTTAATAAAATTCACTTACAATTAACAAAATTCAAACATGAAATTTTTACACATGCATATATACATATAATAAGCATCAACTATGACGGTTAATTATTTTTATGACTCTATTTTGTGGTCCCGAAACCACTTTTCGACTAGGGTCAAATTAGGGGTGTCACAACTCTTCCCCCCTTTAGGGATTTTCGTCCCCGAAAATTTCTACCGATGCATAGTTTAGGATAACGTCCTCTTATTGAATTATATTCATATAAACATTAGCTCATCGATAGCAATTGTAATTCATTATTGATTTCGCATTGATCTATAAAATCATTTTCTTATCTTAAAACAAATGCATAAACATTTCTACAAGTATGCACATATATCTCATTTTCTTGATTTCATAAGCAATAATCACTTAATTTAATTCACAAATGCATTTCAAACACATATTAAGCACATATTAACATGTATAATTCACATCATCAACCCACATTTTCATTCATGTATAAGTCAGTAACTTTGACCGAAAGTACACATATACTCAAACATCCCAATAAATATCCTTTATAACTCCATCATATCTCACTATTCAACTTAACCTATTTCCAACAGAAAATCAACTTCCACATACCTGAACATTGAATTCATTTAGCACATTCAATCATCATTAACGATACCCGTATACAATCGATTTGGCATAAAGCCTCATATAGTATACCGGCATGGGATTTATTTTAGCACATAACCCATATATCCAAAATTATCAGCATTCATCAAAAATTCTTACAGACTTTCAAATGTCGAACTTAATCGAAATAATTTCTTGAATATGATTAAAAAAAAAAAAGGGTCATTTAGCAATAGCACATATGACTTCATATACCAAGCATTCCATAGACTAAATCCGTAACACATTTATAACATGAATTCATTTCTTAACAACATATCCACCATCTTTTTACGTATTCACTTATTTAGTATACATAACATAATATAATATGAACTCACAAATTTTTACTTTCATTTGATTTTCACATACCTTCCGTACATACCTGTATCACTTATTCTGATCTTACTTTATTTACCATCTTAAATATACCCGTTGAATCATTCGAAATCATTACGGATACTCATTAAACACATATAGCTCTTACAATGCCATATCCTAGATATGGTCTTACATATTCTCACATATCGAGCCGATGCCATGTCCTGCATATGGTCTTACACACTATCTCAAATCAATGCCTTCGTCCCAGACGAGGTCTTACATGAATTCCACTTCACACACTTAGTGCCCACTGACCGATCTCGCACTCATAGTGCTCGGTTAAAGGAATTCGCACACACACAGTGCCTCTAATCATTCACACACATAGTGCTCTTATTCATTCGTTATTACACATTGAAATGACTTAACCAAGTCTATAAACATCATGTATTACACTTTTAAACATATCATCTCATTTAAGTTTGAATTCGTATAGTAATGAACACTTAAACTTTGCTCAAATTACCGACACGAAGCCTACTAGGCACGAAGGCCCGAATACACATCACCAGCATGATTGCTCTTCGGGACCTAGCCCGGATATAACACCAGCACGAATGCTCTTCGGAACTTAGCCCGGATACATCACTAGCACGAATGCTCTTTGGGACTTAGTCCGGATACATCACTAGCACGAATGCTCTTCGGGACTTAGTCCGGATACATCACTAGCACAAATGCTCTTCGGGACTTAGTCCGGATACATCACTAGCACGAATGCTCTTCGGGACTTAGCCCGGATATATCACTCTCAATTCTCATGTACATATGCACATATGGCAATACACATTAGTATATCATTTACATTACTTGAATACAAACACAACATGCTTATCGACCATTCAACTTCCAGTTCCATAGCCACATACAAAAATCACATTTATAGTCATAACACTCTTTCAAAATTGCATCACTTATACCCTTATAATTCAATCCAAATCGAAATTCAAATACGAGTACATGATACGTACCTGATCAACTTAATAATTTAGGCATATCTAAGTGAAGTTATATCACAAATTCTCATAGTCAGAAGCTTGCTACAGCTCGATCGGGATCAAGATTCATTACAATACAGCAAACACATTTTAATAGTCAAAAATCATCACACTATCATTTTATCACTTTATGGCATGTATAAATAGACTCACGCGTACACGTTAGTCCTAGAATCGACTAAACCGTAGCTCGATACCAATAAAATGTAACACCCTATCCCCGTAAATCACGAGAATAGGTAAGGGGCATTATCGGACTTGTAACTCATGTCAGAACAGTAAAATTTTGAACTTTTTCTTGAAATAAAGATCGTTCATTTAAATAAGTACTAAGCACAACCAGAGGTAAAATTTAAACTTCACTAAGTAAACATTCAAAAGATGCCATTTTCGCATGGCTTATATACATTAACCAAAAATATTCTTCCGCCACTAGTCTATTCTATACATGCCATAAAATAATTCTAAACATAACAAGAACAAGCGGTGGATAGTGATAGTGTGACTAGTTGTTGACGATCCCGATTCAGTAGCTTCGCAATGAGATCTATAAACAGAGGAAACAGAGTAAGCAGAGTAAGCATTACAATGCTTAGTAAGTTTTAAGCAGTGTCAACAGATAACAATCAAATTATAACATAGTTGTTCGTATATTTTATTTCACTCTTCCTTCGGGCATACCATCCCTTTACCGAATATGCACATCTCATCATATACAATAGGCAGATAAACTTTCACATAAAAGTGAGCTCATGTGACATAAATATACTGTAACACCCGCACTTGAGACCGCTGTCGAGTCGACACGAGGGTTTGCGGACTTAACTCACTTATTAGCACAGTCCATTTTAAAATTCCAGACAAGCTGGCTAACTGCGTCACTGTCACCTTAAAAATCATATCTCGAGTTCCAAAACTTGAAAACCAGTTCCGTAAATTTTTCCTGAAATTAGACTCATATATCCATCTACAAATTTTTTTCTAGAATTTTTGGTCGAGCCAATTAGTACAGTTTATTAGTTAAAGTCTCCCCTGTTACAGGGTGCGACTACACTGACCTTCATACATTACGACTTCGATATCTCCCTGTACAGGGCTTCAATACTGATGCCGTTTGTTTCTATAGAAACTAGACTCAAAAAGGAATCTATACATATATGGAATAACTTCTAAATGTCTCTGGTTAATTTATAATGAATTTCCAAAGTCAGACAAGGGGATCCAGAAACCGTTCTGGCCCTGTCTCACGAAAACTTTAACATCTCATAATATACTGTTCATATGAACGTTTCGTTACTTTCCTAAGAAAATAGATTCATCAATGTTCGATTACATAATTTATTCACTATTTAATTCCATTCCTACTCTTTTTAGTGATTTTTCACATCCACATCACTGCTGCTGCCAGCATCTATTTTAAGGTAAACTTTACCTATTTCATGATCCTCCATGGATCAACTAGAGTTTGTCATACATATACCAAAAGTGATCATGAATAACCATTCCCATGGCTAACCGTTACCAACAATTCCATACCTCTCGACGGACAACATACAAAACGATTATAATGCTATGATCAAAGTATATTTAAGCCATTTTCGCATGGCTATCCAAATTTACACAAAACCGAAGGGTACATGACCAACAACAAAAGGGTAGTCCTATACATGCCATTTCAAAGTTCAACCAAAAGTATACCAAAAGGAGCTTTGATAGTGTGGGCGACTTCGACTTCAAAAATCCCGAGTCCGATAGTGAAGAACCAAAATCTATAAAACAGAGAATTAAATAAAGCGGAGTAAGCATTAAATGCTTAGTAAGTTTTGAGCAAAGAATTTAAGCACAATCAAGTATAGCATTCATATAACTAAACGGATAATTCCATATATACATATTCTCAAATCATTCCTACTTCACATTCCAACCCCTATATTCATACACAAGGGATCATCTTAGCCAAATACCGAAGCTCATTACTCGATCGAGCGAATATTATTCAAGGAATCAACTATTCCAATGCACATCTGAAACATACCTCATTGTTGGGATTTTACAAGCGTATTAATTGAAATTATTACAGCAGATCGCTCATTCCCAAACTCAAGAAATCTTGAATTTAGCGGATATAACTACTTGCACAAGGCCTTGGTCTTAGCCGGATGTGGTCACTAGCATAAATGCCTTGGGACTTAGCCCAGATATAATCGCTAGCACAAATGCCTTCGGGTTTTAGCCCGGATATAATCGCTAGCACAAATGCCTTCGGGTCTTAGCCCGGATATAGCAACTCGCACGAATGCCTTCGGATCTTAGTCCGGTTATAGTCACCTAGCACAAAAGCCTTCGGGACTTAGCCCGGATATCATTCGAATAACCATGCACATATATCAATAAATCATGACACATCCATATTTCATTTTCATTACTAAAGCTCAAACACAAAACACTTATCACACTTACAAATTTCGGCTCAATAGTCACATACAAAGAGCATGATTTTGATTTACTTAAGACATAATCTAATCGAATCATAATCTAAGCTCCATTACTCGAAAACTTACCTTGGATGTTGTCGAACGGCTTCAACGGCTATTCAATCACTTTTTCCTTCCCTTTATCCAACTTTGTTCCTCTAGGCTCTTGAGCTAGTTCACACAAGTTTAACTTATTAAAGTCTCATTATGCTAGCTTATGGTCGAATATGACAAGAAATTTAATAGGTCATATAGCCACCTTCTAGCTCAAATACACAATGGTCATACGCATTTTTAATCACCTTAAGCAATTTAATACAATTCATTCGAACATCAAAAGAGAAGCTCAAGGTACTTAGCCCATATATACATTAGACATTAAAGTCCCATATGTACGAAATCACGAATCGAATTCAACATATTAGCTAATATTCCCCTTAGCCGAATTTTCTAAGTCAAGATAAAGCCATCAATATGCTTACCTATGGCCGAACAAACACATCAACTTATGTACTCATTCATGTGGCCGAACATACACATCTATGCTAAGGCCGATTGCAACACTTAATACATTCTACAAGTATGGTCACTTGTATTGACTAAACACCATTTTGTTTCAAGTTCAAAACTTGGCTAATACACATATATACACTATTAAAGCATCCTCTCCCTTTCCATCAATTCAACACATGCATTACTCATTAATATACAAAATTATATTCGGCCTTGGCACACAACTTGCTAGCCGATTCTTCTCCATCTAGCAACTAATGCACATATGTGCTCATTTGTTAGACTCTACTTCATCTAACAACAACCATATTTCCCTTCTACTTCCTACCATGCCCGAATGCATCACAACACCATACCATTTCAATTTTGGTTATGGTTAAACAAATAACTTAATGTCTCACTCAAAATGCTAAAAAGAAGATTCAAGAGTCATCAATCCTCCATCACATGCATCATTGCAAAGCTTCACTTTTAGCATGCAAATGACATCAACACAAATCCACCTTAGTCGAATATCATCTCCATGACATAGTAAAGATTTGAACCATGGGCTAGTTAGAACTCAAACTAACAACTAGAAACATGCATGAATCTCATGGACAACATCAAACATACCTTAGTCTAGCAAACCACCATAGCCGATTTTCTCAAGCTCTTCCCCATTCTTCTCTTTCTTCTATTCGGTCAAGAACAACCAAAGAATGAAGCCTTTTTTTTTTTCTTCTAGTTTCGGCAAAATGGGGGAGCAAGGATGAAACAACTTTGGTTTCTCCTCCCACTCCCCACATATTTTATTGTTCTTAACACAACATGTTGTCATAAACTTTTTATAATATGTTTTACCCATCACAATTTGTCTATCCACCTTGTCATGGCCGGCCACTACTATTTAAGGGGGGAAAATTGACATGCAAGTCCTCCCTTTTGATTACATGCACTATTAGATCCTTATAGATTAGCCTATCACATTTCGAAAGTGTCACACAAGTCCTATGTACTACATTCACATGCAATTAACTAAATCGAAGCTTAAAATTTTCGCACATTCATATTCACATATTTTAGACAATAAATATCACATTCAAATAATTTGGTGACTCGGTTTAGCGGTCCCGAAACCGCTTTCCGACTAGGGTCACTTTAGAGCTGTCACATATACTGTATGATTTCACATAACCTCTCACACTGATCCGATGTCACATAATCATAGGAATAGTCTCATAGATTGCTCTCGTATGCATCACATAACTACCTTATGATTTAGTTCAAATCAAGCTCACATATAAACTTGGAGTACATACCTGTTTAACCTTTCGCATTGAATATATTTATAAGCAATTCTTATTACGAAGTCTTATAGCTTTAACCTCTACTCGGATTATCGGCGAGACCTTTAGCTCGCATTTAAATCTCCACACGGTTATCGGGTCTTACCGGACAAAATCTCCACACGTAGTCATCGGGTCTTACCCGAACATAATCTCCACACGTAGTCATCGAGTCTTACCCGGAATATATTTCCAAGTTTCATGTACATTTAATCACATGTTACAACATTCTCATCGACTGTCATATTTGTAATTCATTTGCCTCATCAAATGTCTAATAATACACACCTTTCACATTGGTCGTTCGGCCACAATATACGCACATCGCCTACATATTTCACACTAGCCATTCGGCTTTACCACATATACATATCTCATATATATATTTCACATTGACCATTCGGCTTTACCACATATACATATCTCATACATATTTTACATTAGCCATTGGCTTTACCACATATATGCATGTTCATATTCACCCCATTGGCCATTCGGCCTTATCACACATATGCATGCTCACATTCATCACATTGGCCATTCGCCTTATCACATATATGCATGTTCACATTCATCACATTGGCCATTCGGCCTTATCTCATATATACACATACACATTCATCACATAAAATCCTAAATCAAAATATAAATTTTCATGTATTCACATCACAATTATCCAAATATACTTCACATACCACATATACTATCATGTATACACTTTGTCTTGGCCGAATCTACATCAATCATTTTCCAATGAATAATTCAATTTCACGCCATACTATCATTTCATATTCGGATACTCATAAACTTACAATTTCACAAATTTTAATATCAAAGATCCGTCTAACACTCATATATCGTTTTACAATATCACGATTTAGAATTCACGTATGGGTTTAATCAATAGCTTATGAGCAACTAAAACAAGTTTTATCCACGTTTACAACAAAATCACATATTCACTACGAGCTGTTTTCCTGAGAAATAGTCACTAAATTATTTATAACTGGAGCTACAAAACTCCAAATCACTTGCCGTTAATTTTCCCTGAATATAGACTCGTATATCTTCCATCCACAAAATTTCCAGAATTTTAGGTTTGGCCAATCAATACCAGATTTTTCTTAAAGTTTCCCCTGTTTCACTATTTGACTAATCTGACCACTCTTCACTACGAATCAAATTTTTCATTTTACAGAATTCATAATGTGTTCTATTTGATTTCATTTGAAACTAGACTCATTAAGGAGTCTAAGTATATAAATCGTATCTTATAACCATTTTGTACAAATTATAATGATTTTCCAAAAACAGAACAGGGATTTTTGAGTCATTCGACACTGTCCCACACAACTTTAAATATCTCTTTATAGGAAATTTCTTTGCTTCCACGGTCTCTTTTATAAGAAACTAGACTAACTAAGTTTTGATTACATATTTTATTCAGCCTATAATTCCACACCAACAATTTATAGTGATTTTCTAAAATCACGTTACTGTTGCTGTCCAAAGCAAATTATTACAATTTGCTCTTAAATTTCCAAGTCCAAACACTTATGAACTTACCATTTGAGTTTAAGACATATCATGGCCACATCATATCTTATTAAATCAACTCATTATGTCCTATTATGATTGAATTTACTCAACGATAATCACTTAAAACTTACCTCGAAGTGGTCGATGATTAGATGTCCACGGCTATTCGCTTACTTTCTCTTTTCCCTATCCGACTTTGATCCTCTTTGCTCTTAAGCTTAAGTAAAACAATAGATTGCTTAAGTAATTAACTAATATTATTCACTTAAGAATCACATTTGGCAATCACATATCATTTAATGTTTGATTAACCAATTTAACACATACCAAAATCCAATCATACATCTAACCTTTATCTCAATACCAAACCGAGTTATAAGATCATACATTATACTAAGCATATCATTAAACATACCTATTCAATTTAGCTAATTTCATAGCCGATTAATCACCTTACCCCACATTACTCAATGCCGAATATTAACCCAACATCACAAGCATAATCACCATGAAACTTCCCTTAATACACATTTTTTTCCCGTTGCCGAATACATATATATATATATATCATCAAACAAATATTTATTCACATAACAACAATTCAAGCACATCAAAGCATAGTCGAATGTATCATTCTTCTTAAATTCAAAAATAAATACATGGGCTAACTTCAAAATCTATTTAACAACTCAACTTTATAAACACATATTCGGCTAGGAAGAAAGATTGATAATTTAACAGCCTTAGCTTAACATATAATTTGTTGTGACACATCTTTAAGCATTCTTTTATCCCATCAACTCAAAACGCATTCATCACTCTCAATAACTAAACTCATATTCGTTCACCAAATATAAAAAATTTATCATCAATTTGACATATAAGGACATAACCAAATGTTTCTTGCAACACAAACTCAAAAATTAACACATGGGTCATGTTATGAGCACCAAAACAAACTCAACTTCACAAAATTTCCAAAAGAATCACATGATATCATACCTTAATTCCCCACACAAGATGGCCGAATGCCTTAGGTGTGCTTTCTTCCATTTCTTGGTTAGTTTCGGCTTGAGAGAGGTAGGAGAAGAAGATGAACATTTTTTTTCTTTTCTTTTGTTTTCTTCCTTCAATTCACGGCAATGGAGGGGGGGCATGGATGAGACAACTTTGTTTTCATCACCCCTCTCTTTTCATTACTTTATTACTAACCTCTTATTTTATTCTTTCTAACATAACACACTAACACAACATGTTTCCAACATGTTTCACCCCATAGCATGGCCGGCCACTAGCTCTAATTTTGGGTAATTTGACATGCAAACCCATCATTTTCATAACATGCATTAATGGGCCACTTTACATTTGCCTAGCACATTTCTAAATTTTCTCATATAAGTCCTATTTAATAAAATTCACTTACAATTAACAAAATTCAAACATGAAATTTTTACACATGCATATATACATATAATAAGCATCAACTATGACGGTTAATTATTTTTATGACTCTATTTTGTGGTCCCGAAACCACTTTTCGACTAGGGTCAAATTAGGGTGTCACAACTCTTCCCCTTTAGGGATTTTCGTCCCGAAAATTTCTACCGATGCATAGTTTAGGATAACGTCCTCTTATTGAATTATATTCATATAAACATTAGCTCATCGATAGCAATTGTAATTCATTATTGATTTCGCATTGATCTATAAAATCATTTTCTTATCTTAAAACAAATGCATAAACATTTCTACAAGTATGCACATATATCTCATTTTCTTGATTTCATAAGCAATAATCACTTAATTTAATTCACAAATGCATTTCAAACACATATTAAGCACATATTAACATGTATAATTCACATCATCAACCCACATTTTCATTCATGTATAAGCTGTAACCTGACCGAAAGTACACATATACTCAAACATCCCAATAAATATCCTTTATAACTCCATCATATCTCACTATTCAACTTAACCTATTTCCAACAGAAAATCAACTTCCACATACCTGAACATTGAATTCATTTAGCACATTCAATCACCGTTAACGATACCCGTATACAATCGATTTGGCATAAAGCCTCATATAGTATACCGGCATGGGATTTATTTTAGCACATAACCCATATATCCAAAATTATCAGCATTCATCAAAAATTCTTACAGACTTTCAAATGTCGAACTTAATCGAAATAATTTCTTGAATATGATTAACAAAAAAAAAAAGGGGTCATTTAGCAATAGCACATATGACTTCATATACCAAGCATTCCATAGACTAAATCCGTAACACATTTATAACATGAATTCATTTCTTAACAACATATCCACCATCTTTTTACGTATTCACTTATTTAGTATACATAACATAATATAATATGAACTCACAAATTTTTACTTTCATTTGATTTTCACATACCTTCCGTACATACCTGTATCACTTATTCTGATCTTACTTTATTTACCATCTTAAATATACCCGTTGAATCATTCGAAATCATTACGGATACTCATTAAACACATATAGCTCTTACAATGCCATATCCTAGATATGGTCTTACATATTCTCACATATCGAGCCGATGCCATGTCCCAGACATGGTCTTACACACTATCTCAAATCAATGCCTTCGTCCCAGACGAGGTCTTACATGAATTCCACTTCACACACTTAGTGCCCACTGACCGATCTCGCACTCATAGTGCTCGGTTAAAGGAATTCGCACACACACAGTGCCTCTAATCATTCACACACATAGTGCTCTTATTCATTCGTTATTACACATTGAAATGACTTAACCAAGTCTATAAACATCATGTATTACACTTTTAAACATATCATCTCATTTAAGTTTGAATTCGTATAGTAATGAACACTTAAACTTTGCTCAAATGCAAACGACACGAAGCCTACTAGGCACGAAGGCCCGAATACACATCACCAGCATGATTGCTCTTCGGGACCTAGCCCGGATATAACACCAGCACGAATGCTCTTCGGAACTTAGCCCGGATACATCACTAGCACGAATGCTCTTTGGGACTTAGTCCGGATACATCACTAGCACGAATGCTCTTCGGGACTTAGTCCGGATACATCACTAGCACAAATGCTCTTCGGGACTTAGTCCGGATACATCACTAGCACGAATGCTCTTCGGGACTTAGCCCGGATATATCACTCTCAATTCTCATGTACATATGCACATATGGCAATACACATTAGTATATCATTTACATTACTTGAATACAAACACAACATGCTTATCGACCATTCAACTTCCAGTTCCATAGCCACATACAAAAATCACATTTATAGTCATAACACTCTTTCAAAATTGCATCACTTATACCCTTATAATTCAATCCAAATCGAAATTCAAATACGAGTACATGATACGTACATGATCAACTTAATAATTTAGGCATATCTAAGTGAAGTTATATCACAAATTCTCATAGTCGAAGCTTGCTACATTTCGATCGGGATCAAGATTCATTACAATACAAGAAACACATTTTAATAGTCAAAATCATCACACTATCATTTTATCACTTTATGGCATGTATAAATAGACTCACGCGTGCTACGTTAGTCCTAGAATCGACTAAACCGTAGCTCGATACCAATAAATGTAACACCCTATCCTGTAACCGCCGCGAGAATAGGTAAGGGCATTATCGGACTTGTAACTCATGTCGAACAAAGTAAAATTTTGAACTTTTTCTTGAAATAAAGATCGTTCATTTAAATAAGTACTAAGCACAACCAGAGGTAAAATTTAAACTTCACTAAGTAAACATTCAAAAGATGCCATTTTCGCATGGCTTATATACATTAACCAAAAATATTCTTCCGCCACTAGTCTATTCTATACATGCCATAAAATAATTCTAAACATAACAAGTAACAAGCGGTGGATAGTGATAGTGTGACTAGTTCTTCGACGATCCTCGAGCACAGTAGCCAAGAATGAGATCTATAAAACAGAGGAAACAGAGTAAACAGAGTAAGCATTACAATGCTTAGTAAGTTTTAAGCAGTGTCAACAGATAACAATCAAATTATAACATAGTTGTTCGTATATTTTATTTCACTCTTCCTTCGGGCATACCATCCCTTTACCGAATATGCACATCTCATCATATACAATAGGCAGATAAACTTTCACATAAAAGTGAGCTCATGTGACATAAATATACTGTAACACCCCGTACCCGAGACCGTTGCCGGAGTCAGACACGAGGGGTTTGCGGACTTAACTCACTTATTAGCACAGTCCATTTTAAAATTCCAGACAAGCTGGCTAACTGCGTCACTGTCACCTTAAAAATCATATCTCGAGTTCCAAAACTTGAAAACCAGTTCCGTAAATTTTTCCTGAAATTAGACTCATATATCCATCTACAAATTTTTTTCTAGAATTTTTGGTCGAGCCAATTAGTACAGTTTATTAGTTAAAGTCTCCCCTGTTACAGGGTGCGACTACACTGACCTTCATACATTACGACTTCGATATCTCCCTGTACAGGGCTTCAATACTGATGCCGTTTGTTTCTATAGAAACTAGACTCAAAAAGGAATCTATACATATATGGCATAACTTCTAAATGTCTCTGGTTAATTTATAATGAATTTCCAAAGTCAGACAAGGGGATCCAGAAACCGTTCTGGCCCTGTCTCACGAAAACTTTAACATCTCATAATATACTGTTCATATGAACGTTTCGTTACTTTCCTAAGAAAATAGATTCATCAATGTTCGATTACATAATTTATTCACTATTTAATTCCATTCCTACTCTTTTTAGTGATTTTTCACATCCACATCACTGCTGCTGCCAGCATCTATTTTTAAGGTAAACTTTACCTATTTCATGATCCTCCATGGATCAACTAGAGTTTGTCATACATATACCAAAAGTGATCATGAATAACCATTCCCATGGCTAACCGTTACCAACAATTCCATACCTCTCGACGGACAACATACAAAACGATTATAATGCTATGATCAAAGTATATTTAAGCCATTTTCGCATGGCTATCCAAATTTACACAAAACCGAAGGGTACATGACCAACAACAAAAGGGTAGTCCTATACATGCCATTTCAAAGTTCAACCAAAAGTATACCAAAAGGAGCTTTGATAGTGTGGGCGACTTCGACTTCAAAAATCCCGAGTCCGATAGCTGAAGAACCAAAATCTATAAAACAGAGAATTAAATAAACGGAGTAAGCATTAAATGCTTAGTAAGTTTTGAGCAAAGAATTTAAGCACAACTGAAGTATAGCATTCATATAACTAAACGGATAATTCCATATATACATATTCTCAAATCATTCCTACTTCACATTCCAACCCCTATATTCATACACAAGGGATCATCTTAGCCAAATACCGAAGCTCATTACTCATTGGCGAATATTATTCAAGGAATCAACTATTCCAATGCACATACGAAACATACCTCATTGTTGGGATTTTACAAGCGTATTAATTGAAATTATTACAGCAGATCGCTCATTCCCAAACTCAAGAAATCTTGAATTTAGCGGATATAACTACTTGCACAAGGCCTTGGTCTTAGCCGGATGTGGTCACTAGCATAAATGCCTTCGGACTTAGCCCAGATATAATCGCTAGCACAAATGCCTTCGGTTTTAGCCGGATATAATCGCTAGCACAAATGCCTTCGGTCTTAGCCGGATATAGCAACTTCGCACGAATGCCTTGGATCTTAGTCCGGTTATAGTCACCTAGCACAAAAGCCTTCGGGACTTAGCCCGGATATCATTCGAATAACCATGCACATATATCAATAAATCATGACACATCCATATTTCATTTTCATTACTAAAGCTCAAACACAAAACACTTATCACACTTACAAATTTCGGCTCAATAGTCACATACAAAGAGCATGATTTTGATTTACTTAAGACATAATCTAATCGAATCATAATCTAAGCTCCATTACTCGAAAACTTACCTTGGATGTTGTCGAACGGCTTCAACGGCTATTCAATCACTTTTTCCTTCCCTTTATCCAACTTTGTTCCTCTAGGCTCTTGAGCTAGTTCACACAAGTTTAACTTATTAAAGTCTCATTATGCTAGCTTATGGTCGAATATGACAAGAAATTTAATAGGTCATATAGCCACCTTCTAGCTCAAATACACAATGGTCATACGCATTTTTAATCACCTTAAGCAATTTAATACAATTCATTCGAACATCAAAGAGAAGCTCAAGGTACTTAGCCCATATATACATTAGACATTAAAGTCCCATATGTACGAAATCACGAATCGAATTCAACATATTAGCTAATATTCCCCTTAGCCGAATTTTCTAAGTCAAGATAAAGCCATCAATATGCTTACCTATGGCCGAACAAACACATCAACTTATGTACTCATTCATGTGGCCGAACATACACATCTATGCTAAGGCCGATTGCAACACTTAATACATTCTACAAGTATGGTCACTTGTATTGACTAAACACCATTTTGTTTCAAGTTCAAAACTTGGCTAATACACATATATACACTATTAAAGCATCCTCTCCCTTTCCATCAATTCAACACATGCATTACTCATTAATATACAAAATTATATTCGGCCTTGGCACACAACTTGCTAGCCAATTCTTCTCCATCTAGCAACTAATGCACATATGTGCTCATTTGTTAGACTCTACTTCATCTAACAACAACCATATTTCCCTTCTACTTCCTACCATGCCCGAATGCATCACAACACCATACCATTTCAATTTTGGTTATGGTTAAACAAATAACTTAATGTCTCACTCAAAAATGCTAAAAAGAAGATTCAAGAGTCATCAATCCTCCATCACATGCATCATTGCAAAGCTTCACTTTTAGCATGCAAATGACATCAACACAAATCCACCTTAGTCGAATATCATCTCCATGACATAGTAAAGATTTGAACCATGGGCTAGTTAGAACTCAAACTAACAACTAGAAACATGCATGAATCTCATGGACAACATCAAACATACCTTAGTCTAGCAAACCACCATAGCCGATTTTCTCAAGCTCTTCCCCCTTCTTCTCTTTCTTCTATTCGGTCAAGAACAACCAAAGAATGAAGCCTTTTTTTTTTCTTCTAGTTTCGGCAAAATGGGGGAGCAAGGATGAAACAACTTTGGTTTCTCCTCCCACTCCCCACATATTTTATTGTTCTTAACACAACATGTTGTCATAAACTTTTTATAATATGTTTTACCCATCACAATTTGTCTATCCACCTTGTCATGGCCGGCCACTACTATTTAAGGGGGGAAAATTGACATGCAAGTCCTCCCTTTTGATTACATGCACTATTAGATCCTTATAGATTAGCCTATCACATTTCGAAAGTGTCACACAAGTCCTATGTACTACATTCACATGCAATTAACTAAATCGAAGCTTAAAATTTTCGCACATTCATATTCACATATTTTAGACAATAAATATCACATTCAAATAATTTCGTGACTCGGTTTAGCGGTCCCGAAACCGCTTTCCGACTAGGGTCACTTTAGAGCTGTCACATATACTGTATGATTTCACATAACCTCTCACATTGATCCGATGTCACATAATCATAGGAATAGTCTCATAGATTGCTCTCGTATGCATCACATAACTACCTTATGATTTAGTTCAAATCAAGCTCACATATAAACTTGGAGTACATACCTGTTTAACCTTTCGCATTGAATATATTTATAAGCAATTCTTATTACGAAGTCTTATAGCTTTAACCTCTACTCGGATTATCGGCGAGACCTTTAGCTCAGACGAAATCTCCACACGAAGTTATCGGGTCTTACCCGGACAAAATCTCCACACGTAGTCATCGGGTCTTACCCGAACATAATCTCCACACGTAGTCATCGAGTCTTACCCGGAATATATTTCCAAGTTTCATGTACATTTAATCACATGTTACAACATTCTCATCGACTGTCATATTTGTAATTCATTTGCCTCATCAAATATCTAATAATACACACCTTTCACATTGGTCGTTCGGCCACAATATACGCACATCGCCTACATATTTCACACTAGCCATTCGGCTTTACCACATATACATATCTCATATATATATTTCACATTGACCATTCGGCTTTACCACATATACATATCTCATACATATTTCACATTAGCCATTCGGCTTTACCACATATATGCATGTTCATATTCACCCCATTGGCCATTCGGCCTTATCACACATATGCATGCTCACATTCATCACATTGGCCATTCGGCCTTATCACATATATGCATGTTCACATTCATCACATTGGCCATTCGGCCTTATCTCATATATACACATTCACATTCATCACATAAAATCCTAAATCAAAATATAAAATTTCATGTACTCACATCACAATTATCCAAATATACTTCACATACCACATATACTATCATGTATACACTTTGTCTTGGTCGAATCTACATCAATCATTTTCCAATGAATAATTCAATTTCACGCCATACTATCATTTCATATTCGAATACTCATAAACTTACAATTTCACAAATTTTAATATCAAAGATCCGTCTAACACTCATATATCGTTTTACAATATCACGATTTAGAATTCACGTATGGGTTTAATCAATAGCTTATGAGCAACTAAAACAAGTTTTATCCATGTTTACAACAAAATCACATATTCACTACGAAATGTTTTCCGAGAAATAGTCACTAAATTATTTATAATCGAGCTACAAAACTCCAAATCACTTGCCGTTAATTTTCCTGAATATAGACTCAGATATCGATCCATAAAATTTCTAGAATTTTATGTTTGGCCAATCAATACCAGATTTTTCTTAAAGTTTCCCTGTTTCACTTTGTTTGACTAATCTGATCACTCTTCACTACGAATCAAATTTTTCATTTTACAGAATTCATAATGTGTTCTATTTGATTTCATTTGAAACTAGACTCATTAAGGAGTCTAAGCATATAAATCTTATCTTATAACCATTTTGTACAAATTATAATGATTTTCCAAAAAGTAGCAGGGATTTTTGAGTCATTCGACCTCGTCCCACACAACTTTAAATATCTCTTTATAGGAAATTTCTTTGCTTCCACGGTCTCTTTTATAAGAAACTAGACTAACTAAGCTTTGATTACATATTTTATTCAGCCTATAATTCCACACCAACAATTTATAGTGATTTTCTAAAATCACGTTATCGTTGCTGTCCAAAGCAAATTATTACAATTTGCTCTTAAATTTCCAAGTCCAAACACTTATGAACTTACCATTTGAGTTTAAGACATATCATGGCCACATCATATCTTATTAAATCAACTCATTATGTCCTATTATGATTGAATTTACTCAACGTTTAATCACTTAAAACTTACCTCGAAGTGGTCGACGATTAGATGTCCACGGCTATTCGTTTACTTTCTCTTTTCCCCTATCCGACTTTGATCCTCTTTGCTCTTAAGCTTAAGTAAAACAATAGATTGCTTAAGTACTTAACTAATATTATTCACTTAACAATCACATTTGGCAATCACATATCATTTAATGTTTGATTAACCAATTTAACACATACCAAAATCCAATCATACATCTAACCTTTATCTCAATACCAAACCGAGTTATAAGATCATACATTATACTAAGCATATCATTAAACATACCTATTCAATTTAGCTAATTTCATAGCCGATTAATCACCTTACCCACATTACTCAATGCCGAATATTAACCCAACATCACAAGCATAATCACCATGAAACTTCCCTTAATACACATTTTTTTCCGTTGTAGAATACATATATATATATATATCATCAAACAAATATTTATTCACATAACAACAATTCAAGCACATCAAAGCATAGTCGAATGTATCATTCTTCTTAAATTCAAAAATAAATACATGGGCTAACTTCAAAAACTATTTAACAACTCAACTTTATAAACACATATTCGGCTAGGAAGAAAGATTGATAATTTAATGACTTTAGCTTAACATATAATTTGTTGTGACACATCTTTAAGCATTCTTTTATCCCATCAACTCAAAACACATTCATCACTCTCAATAACTAAACTCATATTCGTTCACCAAATATAAAAAATTTATCATCAATTTGACATATAAGGACATAACCAAATGTTTCTTGCAACACAAACTCAAAAATTAACACATGGGTCATGTTATGAGCACCAAAACAAACTCAACTTCACAAAAATTCCAAAAGAATCACATGATATCATACCTTAATTCCCCACACAAGATGGCCGAATGCCTTAGGTGTGCTTTCTTTCATTTCATGGTTAGTTTCGGCTTGAGAGAGGTAGGAGAAGAAGATGAACATTTTTTTTCTTTTCTTTTGTTTTCTTCCTTCAATTCACGGCAATGGAGGGGGGCATGGATGAGACAACTTTGTTTTCATTACCCCTCTCTTTTCATTACTTTATTACTAACCTCTTATTTTATTCTTTCTAACATAACACACTAACACAACATGTTTCCAACATGTTTCACCCCATAGCATGGCCGGCCACTAGCTCTAATTTTGGGTAATTTGACATGCAAACCCATCATTTTCATAACATGCATTAATGGGCCACTTTACATTTGCCTAGCACATTTCTAAATTTTCTCACATAAGTCTTATTTAATAAAATTCACTTACAATTAACAAAATTCAAACATGAAATTTTTACACATGCATATATACATATAATAAGCATCAACTATGACGGATAATTATTTTTATGACTCGATTTTGTGGTCCCGAAACCACTTTTCGACTAGGGTCAAATTAGGGGTGTCACACCACTGTGAATGCATGATTAGAAATTTGAGATGATATATGCTTGTGAATGCATGATTAGAAATGCTTACATAATTGAATTGTATAAGTGAAGTTTAGTATGAATGGAATGGTATATTGTGGTATTGATATGTTTTTGTATTGGTTGGTGTTTGAAATGGTTTAAATGATGTTTGATTGAGAGTAGTGGAATGCTTATATGTGCCATGTTTTGTGCCAATTGGGTTACGGTAGGTATATGAAGATTTGGTGGCAAAATGGCTTAGTAAATAGCCTATTTTTGTCTACATAGGAAGAGATACGGGTGTGTGTCTCAGTCGTGTGTGACACACGGTTACATTACACGGCCATGTGTCCCCTAGTGTTGTAATTAAAATCAAGTCAGTATGCTACACATGGCCTCACACACGGGCGTGAGACTTGGCCAAGTGGCATAAGTCAGTATACCCTATAGGTTTGGCATGGCCTAAAACACGGCCTGGCACACGGCGCATGTATGGCCATTTTTAGGGCATACGAGCTAGCCACACGGGCGTGTGTGTTGACCATGTAACCCAAGTTAGAGAGTTACACGAGATCAGACATGGGCTGGGACACGGCCATGTGCTCCCATTTCGAATGTCCACACGGCCTGTGACACGGGCGTGTCTTTGACATTGTGAGACACACGATCGGGCCACACGGGCGTGTGTCCCCTATTTTTGAGAAAATTTTCTAAGTGTTCTAAGAGTTTCCAAAGTTATTGATTCAGTCTTGAGCCATCCCGAATGCATGTTTTGGGCCTCGTAGGCTCATACTAGGGACAATATGATTGGTTGTGATCGAACTGTATTTGAATTGATTAAATTGTATGTGAAATCTATCTTTAATTGTGTGATAAGTTCAGTAATGCTCTGTAACCCTATTCCAACGTTGAATACGGGTGAGGGGTGTTAAGTGACATCATAAATTTTATATATATATATATATATATTTAACTTGTCCAGATATTTTATAATTAGTAAAAGTTTGTAATCCAAAGTTTCCTTTTCCCTTTTAATAAAGAGAGAATATTTGATGCTGAATCATTTTATGATTAAAATGACACAAAAATCTAAATTTGAGACCCTCAACCTTAAACATGATATTAAAGTCTAAACTTAAGACGTTAAATCCTAAAATCGAGAGTTATTAGTATTTATTTATAATTATTATAAATAAAATAGTCAATTATGTTTTAAATAAAATTATTATTTATTTTAAATTCTCTATTATTTTTATTTTAGTCAATAATAAGATGTTATATTATTATTCATTAATGATGCATGAATCAACAAATATTATTTCTCTAACAAAATATCCAATTCTTTCCTATAATCCACATTTGTGAATGATCACTATTTATTTCAGATTTATATAATTAAAAGGAAATGTTTGGGAGAAAGTGATGTAACTTTTTAATATATACTAGTACTACATTTTAAAAGGAAATTTCTTTCCAGTAATTCACTATTTTCTTCTCAACCTTTTACTCTGGAATTACATAAAATTTAAGTTGATTTCTGTAGTTTTAACAAAGTTTAATTATGTTCTCATGAAAATGACCATAACATGTCAATACCAAGAAGCTTCCTTTTCCCGTATTTTCTTATATTTCATTAAAAAAACTTATAGTTGCTTCAAAATGCCAGTATTATTTTCTAAGTCTTTCGTTCATTGTCATGAAAGGTCAATGTTTTTCTTAGAATTAATGATAGACCTCTCGGGTTTTTCATTGCGTAGAAATTGATCAAGCGAGGAAGTCATTAATGATGCATGCAGCACCCACAAATCAAGTAACGTCAACCTCCTTATAGGATTTAAGCTATCAACAGAATAGATATCTATATCTATGTAAATGATTTTAGCTTGTTTTGATTTAAATGGAACAATAATTAAAACTTTCATCAGATAATTTATTTGGGGTGAGTTCAACACGTGTTATCTTATCTCTACTCCTAATAAAAAAATAATTTTAGACTAATTCAATTAAAACTTCCTCAAAATTCCTTTTTTCATTTCCTTAAAAATTTATGACTTAAACATGGTAACATAGTCATGCAATTTCTTGTTTTTATTGCAATTTCGATATGGACCGGACATTTAAGTCAGAATTTGGCAATGAGGAGTATGGTTGGTCAAGGATTGTGGAGGAGCAAGAATGGGAAGTTCCATCAAAGCAAAATAATGGAGGGCAGGAAAGGGAAACGATGGAGAGATGAAGGAAAGGGAAGGTCACATTCAATAATTAAATCAAATGTCCATATATGTACATTTATCAAAGCGATGAATGATTTGTCATTGCTTTTATTAGGTGCCCACAGCACTTTTAGGTCTATGGTTTAACCTCCGACCAAACTGTTGTCATTTTGCTATATTAGATAAGATTTAAGAGCAGTTGCATCACCCCCCCCCCCCCAATTGCCCTTTCTATAATACCCTTTGATTTTGGGTTAGATCATGCAATGTCTCTCGACTTTGGAGCTGGCAATTAATAATACTAAACCATAATATACCCTTTGTTTTATAAATACATAACTGCATTTGTGCCACGGTTATATTGTCCCTTGCCTCACTTCATTGTTGTTGCCAATCATGCATGGATCTCTTTTGGAACCAAATTATTAGGTTTGATGAGAAGAGGATAAGTTATCAATTATGATTGAAGTCTCTGTCTCTCATTTCTTAAGCTGCAATTTTTATGCTTTTTTTCTTCACTTCGAAATGAAAATTTCAGAGACAACTTTCCAAAATGTTTTAACTGTCATTATTGCATTTTTTTAAAAAAATGAACTTTGGTCAATACAATATTTGTGGCCATACAATTGGGTGCGTAGCTAGTGGCTGATAGGGGACGACCCTCCTAAAACAGAAAAATTTTAATTTAAATCTTTTAAATTTTTTAAAATTTTAAATTAGTAAAGATAAAATTGTACTTTTAGCCTTTTTAAAAAAGATAAAAATTTGATTTATTATTTTTAAAAATTATAAAGATATAGCTTATTAAAATGGTGAAATTATATTTTTACTATCGTAAAAATTATAACCTAATTTCGACCCTCCTAAAAAAATTTTGACTTCGGCCCTACATACGATCCAACTAGTGAGGTATGGGTCGTGCTGTGAGTAGATATGTTAGAATTATTATTTTTAGATATTCACATGTCATAACATACAATTGAATGTAATCTACAGATATGAGTACTAATTAGTTTGTGTTATGATGTGGGTTCAAATATATGAAAACACATTAAGATGGTAAAATTTTAAGAAAGTTGTGAACACCAAAGAGAATAATTCCAACTTATGTATTCACGACATGGCTCATGCCCCGTGAGCTAAATTAGGTCATGGCAATCAAGGGTGAAGCCAGAAATATTGATGGGGGAGGATGGGTATTTAAATAAAACAAACATGTTCAAAGTATGCCCAACCCCTTTTAATAAACTATTTTTAATTTCGAGATGACGGGCTAGACCTAATTTCAACAATGTATTTTTAAAATTGGTATAATCATAATCTCCAAAATTTAGAAAAAACAAAATAAGTTTATTGCTCAATTAGATATTGTAATTATTTAAGTTTATTTTTTATTTAGTTACTATTTATATACTATTCATACTTAGATATTGAAATTATTTAATTTTATTTTTACCAAATTAATATTTAAATACTATTTTGTATTAATTTATCAATTTAAACTAAAAATGTTTCTAAATTTATCATAAAAATTATAAATTCTATAAACGAAATAAAATTGAAAAAAATCTTTAGAAAACAAAACTTTATCCTAATCTTAAGCACTAATTATAAGATAAAAATAAAAGTTTTACAAACTTAAAGGACTTAAATGAAAATTAACAAAATTGAAGGGACGGAGTCACTGCTAATTAGAAATTGTAATTAGAGTATGTACTTATTTTTGACATAATATTAAGGGTAGAAGATGAGGACAATACAATTTAAATATATACCAAAGGAATATCGGACAAGAGTTTTAATCATCACTTCATTTAAGTCAAGACTATGACATTCTTTATTCATCTATTTATATAATATAATAACATATAAATATAATATAATATAATATAATTATCAGTATTAGTATTAGTATAATCATATTCTAATTGCTTTAAATTATGTTGCTCAAATGGTTGTTGATTTTTTTTTCAAATCTTAGAATCAAAATCAGACAAGATGTGCATGTGAGGAAAAATGTTGGAATTTGATCAGCAATTCAAAGACAAAAATACATAGAATATTGACAAGACTTATCCATTCTTTCACTTATATTATAGGGCCATAAATTTATTTTCCAGTCATAATGACCATTTTGTCACAACAAACGCCATAATAAACAAAGTTCTAATGAGATTGGAATTGCAGCGCTTCACCTTTATTTTTTAAATATCTTTCAACGGCAGTTAACGAAAATTAAGATTGTTAACCAAAGAACTCAAAGAAAGTTATCAATTTTGTCCAATTAAAATGAAAATAAACTCTAACTATTTATTATAATATAAATTTAAAATTTAAATTACAATAATTTTAGATAATGGTAGATCAAAATTCATATTTTAATTTAAAATTTAAGGAGTAAAGTTAGACATATTCATGGGCTGAAAATTTTTCTAATTTGATAAATTTAAACTTGAACAACTCATTTAATCCAACTCAGTCAATGTTATTAGAATCTATTAATTAAAATACATTTTTATTCAAATTTTATAACTTATATAAATATTTACAATTCTTTTAAAAATTTTAATATTAAATTAATAGCAAATTTAGATTATTAAATTGAGATAAAAGCAAGCCTACGAACAACTCGTAGTTCAATTCCATCCAACCCATCAACAATTCTAAGTTAAGTAAATGATGAAAATGTTTGATAATGGACTTCTCAAACAATAATTCTTGGGCCTAGTGAAAAGGCATACGAAGGCAATTCTTGAATTTTTTTCTCATTTCTTTTTAATTTATTTCTTCTTTTATGCAATTTTTTGAAGGCAATTGTTTTATCAGTTTAAATTAAGTTTGGATCACATAAGTTTGATCCATTCCAGATTAAAAGAAATGTGTTATTAAAAGTTTTTTTTATTTACACATGGAAACATAATGATAAATGCATGAATATATATATATATATATATATATATATATATATAATGTATAATATATAAAAGTACAAATTTAAAAAAAATTGAATTAAGGAAAAGATCATTTACTGTTAATTATATTATTAAATTTATACTAGAATAATAATTTATTAATATTATTATGTGATAATAATAAAAGTAATATTAATTAATATGATAGTATATTTGGCTCGTTTGTTTAATTGAAAATGACTTTGGAAAGTAATTTATCGAAAATAATTTACTTTTTTGGAAAAGCTATTTTTTTTGTGCTTGGATAAATCCGTATAAAATATTTTTATTGTTTGGTAGGTTTCTAAAATATTTCATAAAAGTTGTTTTCAATGAAACAAACATACATTTGAGATTTTCTTAACATTCCATTATTTGATTAAGTTTACTTTATATTTATAAATTCATATTTAACATTGTTCTTTGTAAAACAAACACGACATAAATATATTTGCTATAAAATATTATAGTGCAATTTTTTTAACAATTGAAATTTATTTTATAATAAGAAAATATTTTGTAATAATCAATGTCATATATAAACTTAATAATAAATAATGTTTAATTAAAACTTAATTTAATTTACATATATGAGAGCACATGTTGACACATTAGAGTTGGAAGGGATAAATGAAGCTAAGCATTATTTAAACAAATACTCATATTTATATAATTAAAATATTCATAATTTTATACTAAGTTAAAATATGTCATATTTATATAAATAAAATATCCATATTTTACTATCAGTTATTTCTCACTCTTTTTAATTTTCATTACTTTTTAGAAAATAACCACATAAAACTATTGCATGATAAAAGTATGAGTTTGGAAAAATTTTGAGAATACCTTTAATTTTCCATCCTATTACTAAATTCACATTTAAAAATAATTATAATATTTAATTTAGGATTATTAGTTTAAAAATTGAAATAAAATAGAAGTTGTGATAACACATTTAAAAATAACTATAATTTAATAGAAGTTGTGATCATTACACATTAAAAAAAAAATTAGAATTTAAATTAAAATTATTTGTTAAAAGGAGTTGTGATAATTTCAAAATATATTTATTACTTAAATAGAACTAAATGAAAAGTAGTGATAATTATAATTTACAATTATTAGTTTAAAATTTTATATGCAAACAAAAGTTGTTGGAAAATAATTATTGAGTGATGAATAATAATTGTATCTCTTGGTTTAATAGTGCATTTTTCCAGACAGTTGTATCTTTTGAAAAAAATGTATCTCTTGGTTTAATATTGATTTTTTTCATTCATTTTCTCTATTCACTCATGTCTATTAATTTTTCAACAAATCTCTTCATTCATTTCCTCTACTCTATATAAATCAAAGTTAGGAGATTTCAAAAACATATCATTAAAACTATCAATATCAAAAATCCCTTCTAAATTCATTTCTCCTGATAATAGAGAAAACCAAGATTGTGTTTGACTGATCATTGTTGTTGTGCTACTACTGTGATTGTTTATTGTTGTATCCTAGGAGATAGACATCCAACGTTACTCAAAGCACCGAGGGGAGGACGAATCTGTCTTAAGGAAACTGTTTACACAGGCCTCAACAAAATTCTTCTTCTAATTTTAACTTTTTCCAATTGCGGTATTATATTGTGTTATTGCTAATGCATTCTATTGCATTATCATTGTTCTTGACATATTAATACTACATACGATATCAAATTTTCTTACAAAAGTTGTGCTAATTTTATTAATGTAAAATGAGTTACTACTAAAATAGAATTTTAAGCATCTTAGTTATCACTTAATTAATATTAAAAGTAATTATGTTAATTATTATTATTTGGAATAAGGTTACTTTTTCTTAATTACATAAAGTAAAATTATATTGTATGTTAAATATGTAAAAAATTCTAATTATTACTTGAAAATTTTCTACTATAATATTTGAATTGATAAGTTAATATATTTTTATTATATTCAATAATTTTGTGGACTGTGCCTTATATTTACTAATTGATGTTGCAACGAGGAAGAGCCGATGTCCCGACGATGCGAAGAACGACATCCTAACAAGGGACATATGACGTTTCGGCATGGCGACGTATTTCCCAATTCAGTCGAATTTTCTTCTCATTGTTAAATTCTGTATTGTTTCCTAGTTAAACTTTGATTAGTCTAGGGTTATTTTATGTAACGCCCCAAAATTCTTATTTCAGCTTTTTGTGAAAATGTGACAAAACATTTGTCTGCTTCAGTGGTTAAATGTTCTGGGTGAGTGTGAGAGATCCTAAGTTTAAGTTTTGCATTTGGAAAATTTTGGTATTTTTCTTACTTAAGCCTTTATCTTGTTCAGTGGACTTACATTTAATTATTTGTAAAACCATATCATAATGGGCTTGTTGGTCTGGTGGTTAAGATGTGTGTTAGTGTGTTGGAGGTTTGGAGTTCAAATCCTTAAACAAGCGTGAGAGTTTATTTTTGCTGGGAGTTTCACAAGTGTTTCAGTGCTGTTGGAATTCTAAGTAGTGGGTGAGTGGATGAGTGAATTTAGGGATTTGGGTAAACCTGTTTTCCCCCAAAAGAAGTTTTTTGCAGAAAACTGATGTCCACCTTTCTTGCTCCTCCGGTTTTTTCCTTTCCCTTTTAAACAAAAATCTTTTCTCTTCTTTTCCATTTCAACAAGGATTGTTCTTCTTTATTTATTTCGGCATTGTGTTTATACGCTCGGTAAGTAAAAGGTTTTTGTTTAAATTTAGAGTTGTTCTTTTAATCCGTTTGAGCGATGTGGAATTTTTCCCATTACTGATTGAACTCGTGTTTTTGTTAGCAGTGAGGCATCCTGATCGTGATTCTCTTCTTACGGAATCGTAGCCAATCATTCGGGATAGTTGGTGTAAGTGCTGAACACTCTTTTTGAACTATTGTTGATGTGGGTTTTCAGTTTAATAGAGAATTGTGATTGATTTTAGAGCGTTGTATGTCGATTATAGGTTCTAGAAGGCTCGGAGGTGTTTCTGCATCGAATCCATAATAGGTGTGTACCCGAAATGCAAGAAAACGAGTTTTCAGAAAAAGCCAAAAACCTTACTGTCGACGCCATACGGCCGTGTGGTAGGCCGTGTGTGACAACATGGGAGTGTTATCGATGAAGGCCAGGCCGTGCTCAAGACACGGTCGTGTGATGGCTGAGGTGTGGCCATGTGTGCTACACAGGCTAAATTGAGCTCGGGTGTGGGCCCACACGAGCAAACCATATGGGTGTATGGGCCCATTTAGCTAAAATGTTTCCTAGGGTTGCACGAGTCACCCAAGTCGACTGTGAACCTACTGTAGGGTCAGTAAGCGCTACTTAGACCCTAAATTGTGTGATTTGAACATACAATATATGTATTGAGCATGGTAAATTTATGCATGTTACTTATCTGTATGTATGAGTGATAATTGAATAATAGCATGTAAGTATGTATTACTATATATCTGCGTTGAGCATGTTTAGTTGCATCTGCATTGGGGTGGGATGATTGATTATTGGAGGAAGTGTACTGAAAGGCTTTCATGCCTATTATCTAGCAGCCCAGCTGCAATATGACTGATATGTGCCGCACTCAGTACGACTTGGTGTGTAGGGCTGGGTGGGTGTTTTAAACCCCACATGGTGTGTAGGGATGGTCGGAGATGGTATGTAGAGGCTGGTGGGTAGGATACTAATTTCTGTTGCTATGTGCAAACTGTATCTGAATGGGCTAAGTCTTAAACTGTATATGAACCTGTAATGGGCTTAGGCTCCAGGTTGCATTTGATTGATAACTGTTGTTTGACTCTATGCATGCCTTCTGTGGGGATTACACGCTGAGTCTACGTAAACTCACCCCTCTATGTTTTATTTGTATAGGTAATCCCTGGACTTAGACAGATCGATGTGACGGAGGACTCAACGATGACCACATGACTATTGAACTATTTTAATTCCATTTAAGGTTTTTAATTTCTATTATTTTTAGGGTATTTTTTATATAATTTGGACTTTTGTACTTTTGCTTTTACTTTGCATTTTAACCGTTTTCATGGATTTTTAAACTGCAAACTCGATGAAAACTCAGTTTAATTAAAAACATCATTTTCCCTAAATGCGAACGATTTTCTTTAAATATCATGGTTTTAAAAACTTTCGCTACAAAATATGTTTTTAAGAGAGCCAAATTAATGAGAAAATGATTTTGAAGTTGAGAAGAGATAAATAGAAACTAATAAACGGGAATAGTTTTAACTTGATAAATTCAGTTTCAAATTTCATTCTATTTGACATTGCCAGATTCAGCCATAATGTCTAGGCCGGGTTTGGGGTGTTACATTTAGTTATATTAGAGCCAAGTTACAAAATTCGGTCGTGGATTTTGAGTTTTAAAACTTGGTTTTTAAGAACTGATTTTCAAATAATATGAAATGATTTGACTGATAATATGGTATACCGAGTTTCCAGCGCTGATCCTGTAAGTATTCTGATAAAATATTATGATATTAGAGCTAGTCTATTCTGAAAACACTCTAGTTAGTGTATACCGAAACTGTAGTGAAACTGAAACTGATAGAGACTATGCTTACAAAAAACGAACTCTGAATTTATGATACTGCTCTGCATAAAACATCTGTTAATAAATACTGGAACTGTAACTGATTCATAAAATTCGTAATACAGATAAATATGAATAGACATGAGTGCACGATGTATCCGTGGATGTGGTACTAGAGGCTGAGGTAGAGGCCGTAGGGGGCTTGAGCTGAGTCATTTTCTCTAGGTAGCATGCTGAACTTGGATACGAGTGAGATGTCGGTGTCACCTACTACTGAGATTGAGTCTCAAGATTGTATGGCTGGGGACGACGCATTATCCTAGGCTATGTTAAAGATACTGGAACGGGTCATTGGGCCAACACTGGATCTAGGGGCCGAGGGTCAATTACGGAACGATTCCTATCCAATGGAGCCAAACTTTTTAGGGGTGTCATTGGAGTCACCCCTAATGTGGCTGAGTACTGGATGGAGGCTACTGAGAGGATAATGGATGATTTAGACTGTACCCCTAAGCAGAAATTGAAGGGTACAGTTTCGTTGCTTCGCAATGAGGCCTACCAGTAGTGGCTGACTGTTAATGAGGGCATTCAGCCCGATCATCTATCTTGGGAGTTTTTTAAGTCTGCCTTCTAAGGGAAGTATATGGGAGCAAGTCATATCGATGCTCGTAGGAGTGAGTTCTTGAACCTCACTCAGGGAGACCAATCAGTGGCCAAGTATGAGGTCGACTTTCTGAGACTAGGCCGCTATGCACTAGGTATGGTGGCGTCTGAATATGAGAGATGTATCCGTTTTAAGGGCGGCCTTAGGGATAGTCTAAGGGTATTAATCGCTCCGCAGAGGGAGCAAGAGTTCTCTGTTATGGTGGAGAAGGCGAAGATTGGCGAAGTGGTTAAGAGTGCTAAACGCCAAAATAGAGACCGTAAGAGGGATAAGAACAGGAGGGATTCATAGCCTTCGAGTTCGATGCAAAGGTCTAAGAAAAAGGTCGGGACTGATGGGCCGGTGAGAACTAGGGCCCTTGTTGCTCCTACTAGATTGCAGCCGTGTGGAGATTGTGGTAGACGCCATTAGGGTGAGTGTTAGAGGAGGACTAGGGCATGTTTGAGGTATGAGTCATTAGAGAACCACATTTGAGAGTGTCCACTGAGGGTTGATCAGATGCAAGCTCTAAGTTCTAGTACTTCACAGCCACAGAGGGTAGTTCAGCAGCCACTGAGAAGCCGTGGTCAGGCTAAAGGTGGTAACGGTTTGGGCACGGATAGAAAGCACCTGGTAGAGGTGCTGGACAAACTGAGGTGAGGCAGTCTGCTCTTGTTTATACTGCTCGTCGCCAAGAGAATAGATATGCTTTAGACGTCATTACTGGCATGTTCTTAATTTATGATGTACCTTACTTTGATTTGATAGACATAGGTTCCACACATTCCTATGTAGCTAGCACTGTGTTTGGAAACTTGAAGATTTTGGTTGAGAGTACTTCTAGTGAGGTGACTGTATGAGCCCACTGGGGCAGTCAGTTCGGGTTAGCAAACTGTATAGAGATGTTTCGCTAGAGGTTCAAGGGGCGGTATTTTTGGCTAATCTGATAGAGCTTTCGTTTGGGGAGCTCAACCTAATTCTGGGTATGGACTGGTTGGTCAAACATCGTGTCAGTCTGGACTATGCGAACTGAGGGGGATAATGAGGTAGTTATGATTAGAAAACGTCGAAATTATTTGACTAATATGATCTCTGCACTGGTGGCTGAAAAATTGGTTTGTATGGGATGTGAAGCGTTCTTGGCCTATATTAATGTTTCCGCTTTTAGGGACTGTACTGTAAAGGACATTCGAACTGTAAGGGACTTTTCGAATGTCTTTCCTGAGGAGCTATCAGGTTTACCTCTGAATCGGGAAGTGGAATTTGGGATTGAGCTTCTTTTTGGTACAGCTTCGGTGTTTGTCACTCCCTACCGTATGGCACCGAAAGAGCTTACAGAGCTTAAAGCTCAACTGTAGGAACTTTTGGACCATGGTTTCATCCATCCTAGTGTGTCTTCATGGGGAGCACCAGTTCTATTTGTTAAGAAGAAAGATAGGACCATGAGAATGTGCATAGATTATCGGTAGTTGGACAAGCTGACCATTAAGAAGAAGTATCTACTTCCTAGGATTGACGACCTGTTTGATCAGTTTCGATGGGCTTCTGTATTCTTTAAGATCAATCTCTATTCAGGGTATCATCAGTTGAGGGTTAAGGAAGTGGATGTGCATAAGATGACATTTAGGACTCGGTACGGGCATTACGAATTCCTAGTATTTCCTTTTGGGTTGACGAATGCACCGGTCGCGTTCATAGACCTCATAAACCGAGTGTTTCAGGCTTATCTAGATGAGTTCATCGTAGTATTTATCAATGACATCCTAGTATATTCTAACACTGAGGATGAGCATGAAGAGCATCTTAGAGTTGTGCTTCAGAGTCTGTGTGAGAAATAGATCTATGCTAAATTCAGTAAGTGTGAGTTCTGGCTTCGTAAAGTCACTTTTCTAGGGCACGTAGTTTCTGCTAAGGAGATTTGAGTTGATCCTTGAAAGATTAAGGCTGTGCTGGATTGGAAACAGTCTAAGAATGTGTCAGATATTCACAGTTTTCTAGGTTTAGCGAGTTATTATCAGCGGTTTGTGGAAGGTTTCTCACTGATTGCAACGCACTTAACTAAGCTTGTAACACCCCATACCCGTAACCCACGTCAGAGCAGAGTACGATGCATTACCTACCGAAATGTTCACAAGTTACCAAGACTCGGTCCAATTTAAAACTTTTCCAATTTCTATTTTAAACTTCTTATTATGGGCTTACGAGCCCCAAATCGACCATTGAAAACTATTCGGGATCAGCCCTGGGTCTTTAATCCATCTATAGAAAATTTGACTTTGAAACAGAACACACGCCCGTGTAGAAGGGCAACACGCCCGTGTGGCCATTTCCACATGGTTGTGTTGATGACCCGTGTGGCTCACACGGCCTAAGCAATATAAGGACATGCCCTTGTCCTCCACTTGTGTGGAATTAATTTTAAGTGCACACCTACAGGGGTTTTCACATGGCCTGACACACGCTCGTATGCCTGGCCCATGTCCTTCACACTGCCATGACACGCTCGTGTCCTTCACACGGCCATGACACACCCGTGTCCTAGCCCGTGTGCAAAAACATGGACATTCTATTTCTGACGTCAGCATTCCTAAAATGTCACACGGCCAAAGCACACGCCCGTGTGCTAGGCTGTGTCCATCACACGACTGAGACACACGGCCGTGTCTCTGCCTGTGTATTTACTACCATGCTTACTGACTTGAAATTTTTACGTACAGAGGACACACGGCTGGACCACATGCCCGTAGGTTAGACCATGTGTCATACATGGCCTAGACACATGATCATGTGTCTACTCATGTGGACAATATAAGGCTATTTACCAAGCCTCTTTGCCACCCTTACCTACACAACATACACATTAACAACCAAAGCGAATACAAGGCTATCTCAAGAAACCAAATCAACCACAATGAACAACATTTCATGGGTGCATTATACTTATCTTTGAAATTAACATCCTTGCATACAAATCAAAATGAATGATCAGCATCATTTGAGGCTTAATACAAAATGAAGTGTTTTTAACCCAAGCCAACACATTTGGCTGGTTCTCAATGACACCAAAAATAATAAAGTCTAAGCCCTATACATGCCATATTCAAAAATATAGATCAAACTATATTGAGTGCTTGTGACATCCCTAAAGTGACCCTAGTCGGAAAGCGGTTTCGGGACCGCTAAACCGAGTCACTAAATCATTTGAGTATGATAGTTACTGTCTAAATATGTGAAAATGCATGTGTGAATTTTTAATTCTTTGATTTAGTTAATTTGAATGTGAATTGAAAGAAAAGGGACTCATGTGAAAGGATTCAATTATATGTGGCTAATTTTAAGAGGTTAATAAAGGAATGAAGTAAAATAAATGGAGTTGCATGTCAAATAATCCATTTGACAAGGATAGTGGCCGCCATGACAAAATTATGGGCAAGGAAACATGTTTCCAACTTGTTATGTTAGTGGGGTATGTAGAAAACAATAGAATAAAAGCTAGTAATAAAGAAAGGGAAAAAAGGAAAATGATGATAGCAAAAAAGTGTGTGGATGCCTCCCCCATTTGCCGTGAAGTGAACAAAGAAAAAAAAAAAAAGTGTTCATCTTTGAACATGCTTGGCGAATTGAAGAAGAAAGCAAGAGAAGGTTTGGTCACCCTTGAGCTTGAATTAAGGTAAGTGAGTTCATGTTAGTTCTTGAAAGGTTAGCATACTTTAAGCTAGCTACTAAAATTTCCTACTTAGCCATGTCAAAATCTTGGTTGTGTGGTAATATTGGGTAATCGGCCATGGAAGAAATTGAGGAAAAGGATTGTTGTCTTTGTGTTGTAATGAGTATTTGTGGATGGGTGAAGTTTGAGTTAGTTAAGTGTTCATGTAGATGGTTTGGGTGATAGGAAAAAAATCGGCTTGTGTGTGTATGGATAGTTGCCGAATGTGTGTATAGTCAAAGAAGAAATCCTTAAAGTGTCTAGTTAATTGATGTTAGGTAAATGGTGTGTGTAAATTATTTAAAATAAAATAATTGTATGAGTATTAAGGATGGTACATGAATTCGCCTTTAGAAGAAATTTTAGTATAATATGCTTGGATGTTAATAGGCTATTGCTTTAATGACCGGGTGTGTCAAGGGATAATGCATGGACTAATTGATTAATATGTGTTAAGGGAAGGTGAATAAATGTCTATTTGATAAGCTATATATATATTCGGCTATGAAGGCTAAAGGTTAAGTCATAGAGATTTTGGTGATATTCATATTCGGTCATAAGGGTTATATGTGTAACTTGGCTATGTGGGTTACGAGTTAAGGTAAATTGCTTATTTGATATGGGTATTCGGCCATAAGCTAGCATGATGGGACTTTAATAAGATAAATTTGTTTGAATTAGCCCAAGAGCTTAGAGGATCGAAGTTGGACAAGGGGAAAGAAAAAGTAATTGAATAGCCGTTGAAGACATTCGACAACATCCGAGGTAAGTCATTAAGCATATATTTGGTATTGATTTAAATGATCATAATATATATGCAATTGTGTTTAATGAATTGATGTGTAAATGGAAATGTATGTGTATGGAATGATGCCATCGTTGAATGTAAATTGCATAAAGTATTGGTCTCGGCACTAAGTGTGCGGGTATAAATGGACACGGTGACAAGATTGGCACTAAGTGTGCGGGTATAAATGGACACGGTGACAAGATTGGCACTACGTGTGCGGGTTTAAAATTGTACAGCACTAAGTGTGCGAATTTGATTATATAGCACTATGTGTGCGAGCTGATTTTATAGCACTAAGTGTGCGGATTCACTATATGCTCTTGCATTACAATTGGCACTGAGTGTGCGACATTATCGAGTTAATCCCGGACAGCGGATCGGGTAAGTACCTTGAGCTCATGACGAATAGGCAATATGTTCATGCTCGGGGTTGAGCTTGGTAAGCTTTAAATCTATGTGATGATTGCAATTGTGTGATTGTGGTGAAAATGAGTTAGTGTGTGAAAATGCCTCAAATATCTTATCGTGTAGAATATGAAATGTGGATGTATGACTTGGTATGAGATTGAACCGAAAGGTCCGAGGAATTATGGTATAGTTTCGGTATGGATGAGTACCTAGCCTCGTTTATTGTTTCATGTTGTGATAACTTTATTAATGGATGGTGGTTGAATGCTTATGACTTCTGAGTTATAAACTCACTCGGTGTTTTCTTGTCACCCTTTTAGGTCTCTTGGACTCGTATTGTTTTGCGTGCTCGAACCGTCATTGAAGTCATCACACCGGCTGGAAATCTTTTGGTATTGTCTTCGTAGTTGAACTAGGAGAACATTTGGCATGTATAGGCTATTATGTTTTGTTGAATTATGGGTTGTAAACTTTAAGCCATGTGAAAATGGCCTATGTGGTCGTTGAGTGGGATGCTAGAACCTATAGCCACGAGTCTTAGAAACTTTAATTTTGATAAGGTGGCCATAATTTGTGTCATGTATGATGGATGATTAGTAAGGTCAAGGAAAGATTCATGAAATTGGCATAGTCTACTGCAGTAACTGTTGCGGACAGCAGCAGTGATATGAGATTGAAAAATCACTAAAATAGTAGAAGTAGAATTAAATAGTGAATAAATTATGAAATTGAACCTTGATGAATCTATTTTCATATGGACAAAACGAAACGACCATATGAGCAGTATACTGAGAGATATTAAAGTTCTCGTGAGACAGGGCCAGAACGGTTTCTGGATCCCCTGTCTCGACTTTGAAAATTTACTATAAATTATCCAGAAAGAATTAGAAGTCATGCCTTATATGTGCAGATTCCATTTTTAGTCTAGTTTCATTAGAAATAAACGGCACCAGTATTAAAGCCCTGTAAAGAGAGATATTCAAGTTGTAATGCGCGAAGGTCAGTGTAGTCGACCCCTGTAACATGGGTGACTTTAACTAATAAACTGTACCAATTTGCCCGACCAAAAATTCTAGAAATAAATCCATGGATGGATATATGAGTATAGTTTCAGGGAAAATTTACAGAATTGGTTTTCGAGTTCTGGAACTCGAGATATGATTTTTAAGGTAACAGTGACGCAGTTAGCTAGCCTGCCTGAAACAAAAATTTCATAATTTCCAAGAGGGAAATAAGGGAAGTAAGCCCGGTAACACCTCGTGGTAGAATCCGGTGACGGTCACGGGTTTGGGGTGTTACAGTGCTTCAATTGATAGTGTGATCGATATCTCTGACTTCCGTTGATCCTTGAGCTAGATAGGCGACACTATAAAAAAAAGAAAAGGAGAGGGAGTAAGCATAAAGCTTAGTAAGTTGCATATAAATAAATATACAACAATAATTTAACCATTCATTAACATGCCCATAACACAAAAGTAGGCGCAAGCATTACTTACTCATCACTATCCATATAAATCTCATAGCATATATCGAGCTTATATCTCATACCTTTCAAATAGGTACCTAGACCACTCACAACACGATTATACCATGCTCATTAACTTAAAGTCATAATACTCACCGTTGAACCATTCAGAACACTACTGGATATTCATTAAGCCTCAAACGTGGGTAAGGTACCGATGTCATGTCCCAGACACAGTCTTACACTAACTCATATCTCATGTCGATGCCATGTCCCAGACATAGTCTTACACTGACTATCATCTCATAGCCGATGCATGTCCCAGACATGTCTTACACTGGCTTATATATCAAGGTCGATGCATGCCCTAAACATGTCTTACACTAGCACTCGTCTTAATGCCGATGCTAGGTCCCAGACATGGTCTTACACTGGCTCTCATAATGTGGCTGATGCATGTCGCAGACATGTCTTACACTAGCCCACAAATACCTATATGTCATGGCATGAATATCCAATATATTTCCTAGGTTCGAACAGGAACTCTATTATCTCTATTATCATCATACTTTCTCAATTTCAAAATCAAGCAATTCATGCTGTATGAGCTCAAATACAATTCAACACATATACATTAGTAATGTAGTTGTATTATTTACATACAACTTACCTCGGATTACAAAATATGACGACTAGTCGATTTAGTCGATTTGTTTGGCTTTCCCCTGGTCTAGGTTCAGATTCGATATTTCTTGATCTATAATAGAAAAATACACTTACTTAACCACTCAATAAAATTAGGCAATCGAAAATTCACTTCTTTGGTAAAATGAACATTTTGCCCCTAGACCTTGACAAAATGACTATTTTACCCCTAGGCTCGAAAATTGATTTTTATCGAATTTCTTCACATCTTAACCCTATTCAAACCCTTTTTACTCTTATAGAAACTCCAAAATCCTACTATTTCACACATTTTTCATCTATTTTACAACTTATGCAAAGTGGTCCCTTTAGGTGTTTTCATGCTAATACCTTTCACAAAAGTTGTTTACATCACACCCAAGACTCATATTATTCCATAAAATCTCAAAAAACACCCTAGATTATCTCATGGAAAAACCGTAGACTTTCAATCATTTTTCAAAATAGTACCCTCATTTGAAAGCTTATGCTTCAAGGGGTTAAAAAATGTAAAAGTCTTGAAGAAACTAATTAAAATCACTTACTTGTGAGTGCTTCAAGTTGCTGAAAAATTTCAAGCTTTCAAACCCTTAATTTTTCTGAAAATTTAGTGGAGAAGAAGATTAAAAAAAAAGATGATATCTTTTCCCTTTATTTTATTTTTAATTTAGTAAAAATTGGTCACCAACTCATCTAGTTTTGACAAATTTGTCTCCTATTTTACTCTATGGCTGGCTATGCCTTCTTCCAAGGGTCTATTTGCCTTTTAAAGACCCTTAATTTTGGTTCTCTAACTATTTAACACCTTTAGCTATCAATTCAAGACTTTTGCATTTTATGCGATTTAGTCCTTTTTCACAATTGGGCTCATAAACGCTAAAATTAATCCATCAAATTTTTCATGCACTCTTATTAGCATGCTATAACATCAATTTAATAATAAAATAATTTTATTAACATTGAATTAGTGGTCCCAAGACCACTATTCCGACTAGGCCCTAAATCGGGCTATTACAAAGCTGCCACGTAAGGGTGTACCATTTGTATGGATTGATGTACAGCAGGAGAGCTTCGAGAAGCTTAAGACTATTCCGATTAAGGCTCTTATTCTAATACAGTTTAAACCTGGGAAAGAGTTTCTGGTTTCTAGTAATGCGTCGCATGTGGGTTTGGGTTGTATTCTAATGCAGAATGGTAATGTTGTGGCATATACGTCTCGTCAGCTCAAGACACATGAGGCAAACTATTCGACGCATGATTTGGAATTGGTCGCCATAGTCTTTGCTTTGAAAATCTAGAGGCACTATCTGTACGGTGAGAAGTACATTATCTACACTGATCATAAAAGCCTTAAGTACCTCCTGACTCAGAATGAGTTGAATGTTAGACAACATAGATGGATTGAGCTGCTTAAGGACTATGACTGTACTATTGGGTACCATCCTGGCAAGGCCAATGTGGTGGCCGATGTGTTGAGCCGTAGGGTGATTATTGATTTGAGAGCAATGTTCAATCGACTTAGTTTGTTCGACGATGAAAGTTTGTTGGCTGAGCTGTAGGTTAAACCGACTTGGATAGAACAGACTCGGGATAGGCAATTAGAGGATGAATCATTAGGTCTTCAGTTTCGTCAGGTTGAGAGTGGCAGCACTACGAAATTTCGGCTGAATAATGATGGGGTACTCTATTTTCATGGTCAGATTTGTATACCAAATGATACTAAACTAAGGCAGTCTATTCTGACAGAGGCGCATAGTAGCCCTTATGCTATACATCCTAGTGGGAATAAGATGTATCGAGATATTTAAGAACTATATTGGTGGCCAAGGTTAAAATAGGAGGTTACTGATTTTGTGGCACGATATCTGACGTGCCAGCAAGTTAAGGCTGAGCATCAGTTACCTTTGGGTTTACTACAGCCGATTAAGATTCCGCTATAAAAGTGGGAGCACGTAACGATAGACTTCGTTAGTGAGTTGCCTCTAACACCCACAAAGAAAGATTCTGTTTGGGTCATCGTGGATCAATTGACCAAGTCTGCGCACTTCATTTCGACTAGGACCGACTATTCTCTTTAGAAATTGGTGAAGCTCTACATTTTTGAGATAGTGAGACTGCATGGGGTACCTGTCTCAATCATTTCTGATAGGGATCCTCGCTTCACGTCTTAGTTCTGGAAAAAGTTACATAAGGCTCTGGGTTCGAGATTGGACTTCAGTACTGCGTTCCATCCTCAGACCAATGGTAAATCAAAGAGGGTGATTCATATATTGGAGGATATGTTGAGGAGTTTTGTTATCGATTTTCGAGGCAATTGGGAGGATTATCTGCAGTTAGCTAAGTTCGCCTACAATAACAGTTTCTAGTCGAGTATTCAGATGGCACCTTACGAGGCTCTGTATGGTCGTAAGTGCCATACTCCTTTGTGTTGGATTGAGTTGGGTGAACGTCGAGTTTTGGGTCTTGAATTGGTTTCTGAGACTGAGGATAAGGTTCGATTGATTTTGGATCGTCTGAAGGCTGCTTCGGATAGACAGAAGTCCTATGCAGATTTGAAGAAGCGTGAGATTGAGTATTCTGTGGGAGACTTCGTGTTTCTCAAGGTCTCTCCATGGAAGAAGGTTTTGAGGTTCGGTCACAAAAGCAAATTAAGCCCAAGGTTTTTTGGGTCTTACCGGATTCTGAAATGTGTGGGGCCAATCACTTATCAGTTGGAGTTACCTCCAGAGCTAGACCATATTCATGACGTATTCCACGTCTCGATGTTGAGGCGTTCCGCTCTAATCCTACTCATATTTTCCCTGTTGAGGAGATTGAGGTTAAGCCAGATTTGACCTTCAAAGAGGAGCCGATTTAGATTTTAGATCGTGATGTGAGGGTTTTTTGGAAGAAATCTATCCCATTAGTGAAGGTGCTGTAGCAGAATCATAGCACTAAGGAGGACACGTGGGAGCCTCAGGATGAAACACACAAAGTAAGCTTTCAAAAGCTTAGTAAGCCATATACAAATAAACTTAACATTTTAAGCATATAAGCATCATCAAATTACAATACTCCATAGTCAAATACTATCACAAACCACATAGTTCATATACATTTCACATATTCCCAATTCATTTGCACATATAACATATTTTATTATACTTATATCAAATATCATCACTAGCACATATACTTACCTTTTATTCTCAAACATAGCATACATTTCAAACGTACCTAAATCGGATACACATTTCATATATTCATTCTTTTCTCGAAATTCCTATTGAACCGTTTGGAATCATAAGGATACTCGGATAGCTTGAAAAACTCGTACAATGCCAACGTCCCAGATGTGCTCTTACATGTAATCAAGTATCGATGCCACTATCCCAGACAGGGTGTTACACGAAATCAAATATGATGCCAATGTCCCAGACATGGTCTTACACGTAAATTTCAAATTGATGCCAACGTCCCAGACGTGGTCTTACACGAAAACACATATTGGAATCCTATGTCATGACATAGGTATCCTAACTATTCATATGATTCGTACGGGGCTTTTTCGGACATCGTCACATTATCGAAACTTTCTCTGATATCACATATTCAGCTTTTATATAGCCATTCATCATATTTCAATGTCATATAAACATAATAAATCAACTCAAACACGTTTATTTGTATATTGACTTACCTCGTACAGATTCGAACGAACGGAATTTGACTACTCGACGACTTTCGACTTTCCCTGATCTAATTCCGTTTTCTTTTGTTCTTGATCTATATAAATTCAAATTTGACTTATTTAAACTCACATTCATTCAAATCAATCCAAAAACACATATTTATGGCATTTTAAAAATTAGCTCTCACATTTTCACATTTTAACACTTTAGTCCCTAATTCATAAAATCACAAAATACACAAAATTTCCTTTTTCACATGCTTAGCCGAATTTTCATGAAGTTCATATAAGTCCATATATTTGATTTATTTTATATTTTACCAAAAACACATATTTACAGATTAGCTCTCACATTTTCACATTTTAACACTTTAGTCCCTAATTCATAAAATCACAAAATACACAAAATTTCCATTTTCACATGCTTAGCCGAATTTTCATGAAGTTCATATAAGTCCATATATTTCATTTATTTTATATTTTAGTCCCTTAAAATCTTTTTTTTTTAATTTAGCCCAAATTACTCAAATTCATCAAAAATTCAAAGACAGAACATATTTATCTATCACATATCTTTCATTTTTCATCATTTAACAACACAAAGCTCACAATTTCATCAAAGGCTAAACTCAAAATCATCAACAAAATCAGAAATTGAGACATGGGCTTGATAAATTTCTAAGCAACAATCACAAAAACCTAGAAATTATCAAAAACCAATCAAAAATCATACCTCAATTAGCCAAGATTAATGTCAAACCCTAGCTTGATATTTTCTTTCTTTTTCTTTGATAATTTTGACTAGAATAAGATGATAATGGCCATATTTTCATATTTGTTTTATTTTAACTCATTTACTACATCAATTACCATTTTGCCCATGATTAATAAGCATTTAAAACATTAAACATTAGGCCATTTATGTCCATTAACCTTTTCAATGGAAATATAGCAACATAAGGACATTAAAATTAAAAAGCCATAGAAAATAATATTATGCAATTTTTATATCATGCAATTTTTATATTTTACGTGATTAGGTCCTTTTATCTAATCGGCACACAAACGATATAATTTTCACACGAAACTTTCACAGTTATTAATTCACATATTTTAAGCACATAAAATAATATTAAAATATTTTTCTAACTCAGAATTGTGGTCCCGAAACCACTATTCTAACTAGGGTCTAAACCGAGCTGTTACATGTCTACTTCAATGGTTAAGTGTTCTGGGTGTGTGTGAAAGGTCCCAAGTTCAAGCTTTGCATTTGGCAAATTTTGGTATTTTTCTGAATTAAGCCTTTATCTTGTTCAGTGGGCTTATATTTAATTATTTGTAAAACCATATCAGAATGGGCTTCCTGGTTTGGTGGTTAAGATGTGTGTTGGTGTGTTGGAGGTCTGAAGTTCGAATCCCTGGGCAAACGTGAAAGTTTATTTTTGCTGGGTGTTGCACAAGTGTTTTAGGCCTGTTGTAATTCTAAGTAGTGGCTGAGTGAATGATCCACAACAATTTACCATGCCTTAACATACTCATAACATATCATACTTTGTGCAACATCCATAAATGGTAGTAAGCATAACTTACTCATTTTCAGCCCTTACTAATCATGTAACATAAATTGAGCTTGTATTTCTTAAGTCTTATAGAAGTACCTGTACCACTCACAACATGATCAAAAATTCTCTCATTTCAAAATAAACCTTAAATTTCTCGTTAAACCATTTAGAATACTACCAGATGTTCAATAAGCCTCAAACATAGGGTAAGATGCCGACGCTATATCCCAGACATGGTCTTATACTGTCTCATACATCGAAGTCGATGTCATGTCCCAGACATGGTCTTATACTGACTCTCATATATCGAGACCGATGCCATGTCCCAGACATGGTTTTACACTGGCTCTCATCTATTAGTGCCGATGCCATGTCCCAAACATGGTCTTACACTAGATTTCAGGTCTTGAGGCCGATGCCATGTCCCGGACATGGTCTTACACTGGCTCTCATAATGTGGCCGATGCATGTCCTAGATATGTCTTACACTAGCACACATATCACCCAAACGTCATGGCATGAATGTCAAATTTATTCTTAAGGTTCAACCGGGAGATTATCATAATAAGTCTCATATACATCTATCTTAGCCACATTCAACCATTTTATGCAAAATAAATCATTAAATGCATAATAACGATAAAGTTGTAATATTTACTCACAACTTACCTCGGTATGCAAAAATGTAGGCGACTAATTGGATTTAGTCCACTAGCTTGGCTTTCCCCCGGCCTAGGTCCGGATTGCATATTTCTTGATCTAAAATAATAAAATTCACTCATTTAATCATCACTTTAATTTAAAACATTTCACAATTCATGTTTTAGCAAAATGACTATTTTGCCCTTAGACTTCATAAAATTTACGATTTTTCCCCTAGGCTCGTAAAATGATTTTAATCAAATTTTCTCACTAATCTAGCCTAGCCAAATCCTTTGTATACTAAAACCATCCCAAATTTCCCATTATTTCATACAATTACTATCCATTTAACCAACTTTACAAAATGGTCCATTTAGGGTTTTCATGAAAACCCCTTTCACAAAAGTTGTTTATTTCACCACCATGATTCATTTTCTTCCATAAAAATTCAAAAAAAAACATAAATACTCTCATGGTAAAACCCTAGACTTTCAACCATTTTGCAAAATAGTCCCTTCATTAGCTAGGTTAAGCCATAAGGGTTCCAAAAACACAAAAATCATAAAAAATAACCATCAAAATCACTTACTTGCAAGGGATTAAAGTTGCTGAAATTTTGAGCTCTTAAAACCCTTATTTTTGCTGGTATAATCGATAGGTGAAGAAGAAGAAGGAAAAAAATGACAACTTTTCTTTTTGTTTTATTTTATTACCAAATAAGTCACCTAATACCCACCAAACTTTGACATTTGACCATTCTTGTCCCCTTATGACCGACCATCCAAATTTTAAGGGTTTATTTTCTCTTTAAAGACCCCCAATTTTGGTTACCTAGCTATTCAACATATTTAGTTAGTAAAACAAAACTTTTGCCCTTTATGCGATTTAGTCTTTTTTCGCAATTAAGCTCTCAATCGCTAAAATTAATTCACCAAAATTTTTATGCACTTATATAATCATACTATAATACCAAAATAATAATAAAATAATTTCTCTGACTTCATATTTGTGGTCCCGAAACCACTGTTCCAACTAGGCCCAAAAGTCAGGCTATTACAAAGCTTACACTCGGAACTTAAGAGAGGGGTTTAGGCTATGCCTAAGCTCCCAATTAACACTATGAATCGTGTCTACAAGTAGTAATTTCAAACACTCACCATTCACGCTTTTTCCTAATTGTCTAAAGCTTAAATTAGCTTTTTTCTTGCCTTTTTCCTTACTCAAAGAGGGTCTTAATGATTTTGAAGCTTCACCAAATTAAGTCACATAATAAACACAATTAATATTCAGCCAAAGATTCACCAAAATCCACTAAAAATGCAAGCCTAAGCTATATTTGTAATAGCCCGATTTAGGGCCTAGTCAGAACAGTGGTCTCAGGACCACAAATCCGAAGTTGGGAAAATTATTTTATTATAATTATGAGATTATAGCATGATTATATTAGTGTTTGAAAATTTTGACAGGTTAATCTTAACGATTGTGAGCCTAATTGCGAAAAAGGACTAAATCCCATAAAGTGCAAAAGTCATAATTTGATAGCTAAAGGTGTTATTTTATTAAAGAACCAAAATTGGGGGTCTTTAGTGGGAAAATAGGCCCTTAATTGATGGCATAGCTGGCCATGTGACATAGAGGAGACAAATTTTAAAAGTAGGTAGAAGTTTGGTAGCTATTTTGACCAAAAAGAAACAAAATAGAAAAAGGTTGTCAATTTCTTTTCTTCTCATCTCTTTTCACTGAAATTTTCAGCCATGAAAGGGGGTTTGAAAGCTTAAATTTTTCAGCAACTTATTCCTCTTACAATTTAGTGATTTTAATGAGTTTTCTTCAAGATTTTCACACTTTTGAGACCCTTGAAGCATGAGCTTTCTAATGAGGGTGATATCTTGCAAAATGGTCAAGAGTTTAGGATTTTAACATGGATGTAATTGTGATAGATGCTGAGTTTTTATGGAGAAATATGAGTCCTAGTTGTGTTATAAGCAACTTTTGAAAAAGGTGTTAGCTTGAAAACACCTAAAGGAACCATTTTGCATAAGTTGCAAAATAGGTAATAAGTGTATGAAATAGTGAGAATTTGGAGTTGCTATAAGAGTAAAAAAAGTTTAGCTAGGCTTGAAATACAAAGAAATTTGATAAAAATTAATTTTTGAATATAGGGGTAAAATGGTCATTTTGCTAAGGCCTAGGGGCAAAATGGTCATTTTACCAAAGATGTGAAATTGTGAATGCCTAATTGTAATTAATGACTAAATGAGTACATTTTTGCTATATAGATCAAGATTTACCAAAATCGAGCCTAGACCGGGGCAAAGCCAAGCAATCCGATTAAGCCGTCTAGTCAAGTACTTTTTATAAATCGAGGTAAGTTGTATGTAAATAATACAACTATATTGTTAAATGCATGTATTCAATTGTTATTGATTTTGATATAGCATGAATTTCTAGATTTTGAATTGAGTATGCATATTTATGATTGAGAAAGTAGAAAAATCCAGTGAGAACCTCAGGAAACAAACCGGATGTTCATGCCATAACATTGGGTTATGTGAGAGCCAGTGTAAGACCATGTCTGGGACATGCATCAGCCACATTTCGATAGCCAATATAAGACCATGTCTGGGACATGGCATCAGCGTAGAGATGAGTGCTAGTGTAAGACCATGTCTGGGACATGGCATCGGCGTAGAGATGAGTGCCAGTGTAAGACGTGTCTGGGACATGCATCGGCTAAGCTTCGTGCTAGTGTAAGACATGTCTGGGATATGCATCAACACTTATACATGAGAGCTAGTGTAAGACTATGTCTGGGACATGGCATCGACCTCGATGAAGATAGCCAGTGTAAGACCACGTCTGGGATATGACATTGGCAACTTAACCCATGTTTGAGGCTTAGAGAATATCCGATAGTATTCCAAAAGGTTCAACTTTAAGAGTTAAGAAAGAGATTTAATAAGGAAAGTATGATAATGTTTTGAGTGTTACAGGTGCCTATTTTGGTATACATGTGTAATGATCTCAATTAGAAAATGTGACTTGAGTGGACGGTAATGAGTAAGTCAAGTTATGCTTACCTTTGAGCTATGAGCATGATGATAAATGGTGAAACTGTTGTTGTATATTTATTTATATGCAACTTACTAAGCTTTATGCTTACTTTCTTTTCTTTCTCTTTTCTTTCAATACTGCCAAATTTCTCAAGGATCCCTTGAAGTTAGAGATATCGATCACACTATCAGCCGTAATACTCGGTATAGTTGGATTTATATTTTTGATTATGGCATGCATAGGGCTAGACTAGGAAGTTGTATTATTGAGAAATTGTTTATGTATATTGGCTTAAGATAAAAGCCCTTCATTTTGTATTAAGCCTAGATAATGGCTATTATTTATTTTGGTAAATGTATATGATGTTCCTTCTATGAATGAATTGATGTCTTTTGGGATGGAATTAGTATATTGAAATGATCTTGTGTAGGTTGTGCAAAATGGCTTGAAAGATAGCCTAGTTTGTCCACACGAGCAAGACACACGGGCGTGTGTCTAGGCTGTGCCCCACGGGTGTGTGTTATGGTCGTGCGTCCCCTGCACTTAAACTTTTAAGTCAGTATTGTCCACGGGTAGCCCACACGGGCGTGTGTCATGGCCGTGCCCTAAAGTCAATGTTGCACATGAGCTAAGGGCATGGGCGTGTCTCGAGTCACACGTGCGTGTGGAACCCTAAGGCATGAACTTTTGCAAGTTTTTCTTAAGTTCTCAGTTTAAACTTAAATCATCTCGAATGTATGTTTTGGGTCTCGTAAGTCCTATTAAGGGACAAATTGAGTATGAAATGAAAAGTTTTAAATTGATCAAAATTTTATGGCCCAGTTTTACATGCGTATGCTTGAGTTAAGTCTGGTGACACCTCGAACCCTATCTCGGCATCGGATACGTTCCTCATGAAATTGAAATTTCAACTAACAAACTTGAAACTCAAATATCCCAGTCTATATTTAATCTTTTTGGCTAAAACTGATTCCGTTCACCTAATTATTCACTTATAACCGATTCTCTACAAAACTACCCAATTCATGTATCAAAATTTTTGACATATTTATGGCAATTTTCACAAAAATTCGTTAAAACGTTGGAAATCTTCAACGAAACTTTAAAATAAGTTTAGAAATCTTCTAATCATGTCAAAATTAATTAAAAACACTTTGAAACCATATTTTTACCCAAAATCTCGATATCCACCATTAACAACCCAATTTTTTATTTTTATTTAAAACATGCAATTTAATGGCTAAAAGTCAATTTAAAGGAGCAAATAACATTGAAAACTAATAAGGAATCAAATTGTTACCTTAGATGACAAAAAATCGAAAAATTGAACGTTTGATCAAAAACTCGAAAGACCTAAAAATTCAACAATGGAGATCTATGGTGTTCTTAGATGTTTTTCTTCAAATACTGTGGGGATTTTTGGCTTAAGGAATGATAAAAATCTAAGGAATTAATTTTGGAAATCAAAATTGAAAGAGAGGAGCTTTGGAATGCAATGGACGATAAAACAAAAATGTGGAGAAGAGACTAACATGTGTTTTAAATAAAGATGAAGGGGGAAAATAGGGTGAAATTTAAATTTTATTTAATTACCTTTTAAAAACTCATAATTTAGAACCTTTTAAAAATTAGTCCTTATTTCAAAATTGAACCTTTTGAACATTATTTTCAAAAATTGTTTTTATTTCAAAAATTCCATAAACAAAAATAGTTCTAAATACCATGCTAACGAGATTCTTGAGCTCACTAGAGCTAAAATCCCAATTTTATCCTCGAAACTTCTAGCCCAATTTTGGGCTGTGACATGAGGAATTGAGAAAAAGATATGTGGCTATCACAAGAAGGAAGGTCACATTAAGGCAGATTTTTACAAACTGCAAAATAAGAACAAGAGGGCTACTAAGAGCAACGAGGATGAAGTAACTGATGGTAATACGATTGAAGACAAGGGTGATGATTGGTTGTTGGTATCTATCACCGAAAGGTCCTAGTTTATGTCCAAGTGGATCCTGAATTCAAGGTGTTCTTTCCATGTGTCCCAATAAAGACTGATACTTTACATATAGTTTAGTTGAAGGTGGAGTTGTGTGTATGGGGAATGGTTCACTCAGTAAGGTAACTAGTGTTGGCATTGTTCAGATTAGGATGCACAACGGAATTATATAGACACTGTCGGGTGTCAAGCATGTGCCTAACGTAGAAAAAAACCTCATCTCCTTCTGTATGTTAGACTCGAAAAGGTGCAGAATCATTATCGAGTCAAGGGACATTAAAGTATTCCATGGAGCTTTTATTTTGATGAGAGGTCAAAAGGTTGGCAGTCTATATGTTCATCAAGGTTCAATCGTGACTATTGTAGCAGCAATTTCTTCAAAAATTATGGATTCGAAGTCAACTCAATGACAATCTAAGAAATTTGACTCTTTTAGGTTATGCAGTGGATGTAACAACCCGACTTAGGGCCTAGTCGAAAAAGTGGTCTCGAGACCACAAATATGAAGATAAAAAATTATTTTTATTATTTTTATGAGGTTATAGTATGATTATATAAGTGCATGAAAAATTTGGTGAGTTAATTTTAATATTTTCAAGCCCGATTGCAAAAAAGGACTAAATCGCAAAAAAGGAAAAAGTTACATTTTAGTATCCAAATGTGTTAAATAGCTAGAAAAAAAAAATTGAGGGATTTTAAAGGGAAATTACACTCTTTTTAATGGTGTTGGCCGGCCATGTGATGGATTTTAAACAAATAGTCAAAGTATTAGGTAGATGATGTCATGATTTGGTGATAAAATAATGCCTAAAAGCCTAGCTATCATTTCCTTCTTCGCTATCTTCTTTCTTCACCGAAATTATCATCAAATATTGAGGTTTAAAAGCTCAAAAATCTGCAACAACTTAAAGCACTCATAAGTAAGTGATTTTAATTAGTTTTCTTCAAGATTTTTACACTTTTGAGACCCTTGAAGCATGAGCTTTCAAATGAGGGTGATATCTTACAAAATGATCAAGAGTTTAGGATTTTGCCATGAATGTATTTTTGGTATATGCTGAGTTTTTATGGAGGAATATGAGTCGTTATAAACAACTTTTATGAAGGGTGTTAACATGAAAACACCTAAAGGGACTATTTTGCATGAGTTGCAAATTAAGTAACAAGTGTGTGAAATAGTGAGAATTTGGGGTTGCTCTAGTAATAAAAAAGAGTTTAGCTAGCCTTGAAATACAAATAAATTTGATAAAAATAGAATTTTGAGCATGGGGGTAAAATGGTCATTTTGCTAAAGTCTAGGGGCAAAATGGTCATTTTACCAAAGATGTAAATTTTAGATAGCCTAATTGTGTTTAATGACTGAATGAGTGCATTTTGTTATTATAGATCAAGATTTTCCAAATTTGAGCCTAGACCGGGGCAAAGCCAAGCAATCCGATTAAGCCGACTAGTCAAGTACTTTTTGTAAACCGAGGTAAGTTGTATGTAAATAATACAAATATATTATTAATGGATGTATTCAATTGTTATTGGTTTGATATAGCATAAATTTCTAGAATTAGAACTAAGTATATGTATTTATGATTGAGAAAGTCGAAAGATCCAGTAAGAACCCCAAGAAACAAACTGGATATTCATGCCATGACATTGGGTTATGTGAGAGCCAGTATAAGACCATGTTGAATGCCCTGATTTTTGGGCCTGGAAGTATTGGGCCTTGAGTCTGGGTTCAGGTGGAAAACGACCCGAATAATTTGGATGTTATCATTATTTCGTATGTTTAGTTTAGTAATTAAATAAATTAGGAAGGGTTTATGGTGTGGGAAAAAAGGCCCAAGAGTAAATTTAATTCGAGGCAATTCCTAAATTTTAATTTTGGGAGAGAGGGTTCTGGCGATATGGGCTTTTAAAGTTGAGGTGGTAAAATAGGACATAAAAAGATCTGTGGTAAAGTGGCATGTGGGGCCACCTAGGTGTTTGGGGAGTGACGTATGGATGTTTAGGGGGAGCCAGAGTTCAAGTCACAAGGTAAGCGTATTGTTACTTTTATTTTTTTGTGTGCATGTGCCGGACATGTGATAGAGCTTAAGTGGAAATTCAGTTAGGACTTTAGGAAGGTTGGGCCATGGGTAACATTCCTACCATTCTACTCATCTCCTCTTTCATTCCCATTCTTTTCAAAACCTCTATAGCCGATTGCCATAAAAGCCGAAATCCTGAAAGTTGTTTCTTGTGCCGATTTCTTCTAGTCAAAATCCTCCTATTTTCTTCATCTCTTTTGGTCGATTTTCACATCCTCTAAACCTCAACCCCTGTCGACAATACCACTGCAAAAACCACCATACCAAATCATCTTCCTCTTCACAGTTCCAAAAGCCGAAAACACCATAGTTTTTAAGGGCGTATAGCTGAATCTTTAGATCTCTAATATTCGATTTCTGCTAGTGTCTAAGGGCTAGATCTGCATCAGATCTGAGTAGAAACTAAAGTGGAATCGTTTTGGTTGAAAGAACCTGAGGTAGGTACTCAAATCTATTCTTTATTTCAAGTTTTAGAAAAGCCAAAATCCCTAAAGGCATAGGGAGGCTATCGATTGGAGCTTAAGGCTCTAAGGGTTGTAACAATTGATTTGTTTTGGTGTTAGTGTGATCTAGAGGCTGCTGATCGAAGGCTTGGACAAGTGGAACGACTAGATCGAGATCTAGACACTAGTTTTGGCAAAGGTAGGATCTCAAGGGCCATATGTATTGATGGCCGATTATTGTAAGTAAGTTTATGGTGGTTACCATTGTATTTTGGATCTGATATGTCTAGTGACGATTGTAGGACATCGTGGGAGATTTCAGTAGCAGTTGTCGCAAATCAGGTGTGTAAATGACACCCACTAGTGGACTAGATCGGCAAAAGTCGAAAAGCCGATATGCCGAAAAGCCGGCATTTCGAGAACTTGCGAGCGTGCGAACGCTCGTGGGATTATTTGTATTTATAATTTTGGTAACTTCAATGGTAAGATTGCAAAGTGCGCAATTTCGTGCACCTCGGTGAATTTGGGCTTCGATGGGCCAAAATTGAGTAATGGGCTAACGGGCCTATTTCGGTAAAAACGTCCGATAAGTATTCTGAAGACATGTTAATAACTGTAATGAGCATGAAACCCTAAAAAGACTGATAAAACTATTGAAATACCTCTGTAAGGTAGAATTACCGTAATACCTTAAAAGGGGTAAGTTTACGATTACGCCCCTCGAGGGTAAATAACTGCTCTTACGCTATAATCTGACTGTCTTTCTGAAGCATGCCTTGTTAATTATATATATTCTGCATACATGTCATACTGCATGGGGTTGGGTTTTGTTATGGAGGAAGAACCCGCTCCGGTAGCTGTACCAGATATTCTGATATAAGCAGCTTTGTTGCGGATTATAGTTAGTGCTGCAACTGGTGCTAACACTGTAAGTGTAGGGATGGCGTGGGTGATTTATTCCCCACAGGAAGTGTAGGGATGGACGGAGGCAAGTGCAGGTTGGATGGGGTATCATGCATTAATCATATGAGACTATTTTATTATGGACCAATTGTATTGAAATGGGCCCAACTGTGTTAATATGGGCAAGGCCTAATATATCTCGACTTTTAATAAGGCTACGACCCAGATTGATACTGATATGGGCTAGGCCCAGTATACTCTAATACTGTAAGGGGCTATGGCCCAGATTGTTATTGATATGTGCTAAGGCCCAGTTAACTCTGATTTTTGAATAGGGCTTAGACCCAGTAAAACTTGTACTGATTTGGGCTCTGGTTGGGATACTTTACATACTGAGTTTTCCAAACTCACCGCCTTTTTACCATCTTTGCAGGTGAGCCTTAGATCGGTGGACTTGGAGCTGGAGGGATTCAAAGTGGCCATGTGGACTGTTTAAAATAAGTGTTTATACCTTCACTTTTATTTTAGATTATTTCCTTTATGTTTTTGGGTTTTAATTTGTAATAACGCCGCTTTAATTATTTTTAGTTGTTTTTAGTATGTTTTGTTAGCTTAGATATGATATTGTTTTAACTGTTTGAAATTGAATAGCTCTAGGGCGCGTTTTAAAAAGGTTACTTGATTTCAAAATATCGCGATAACAAAGCAAGGCTTCCGCAACGAAAACGTTTTCAAAATTAATAACCTCTTCAAATAGTTTTAAACGAATTGGTTTTCCCTGAACAATCACTCAGTTAAAGTGTGGCAATGGTTGTGTCCATGTCTAGGATTGGATCCGTGAAGAGCTGAGTACTGAAGCGTCTAATTGACTCACCTCCTCTTTTTTGGCATCCTACCTGGTGCACAGCTTCCATTCACTTTAATCTTTAACGAAGATATTCTTTAAACACTAAGAAAGACTTTAGATAAAACATGACTTTTCTAGTAACTCTTCAATGTGACACGTTAGATTCAGCTGTAATGTCTGGGCCAGGTTTGGGGTGTTACACCATGTCTAGGACATGGCATCGGCATTGAGATGACGGCTAGTGTAAGACGTGTCTAGGACACGCATCAGTCGCATCATGATAGACCGTGTAAGACCACGTCTGGGACATGGCATCGGCGTAGAGGTAAGTGCCAGTGTAAGACATGTCTGGGACATGCATCAGCCTCGATGATGTTAACCAGTGTAAGACGTGTCTGGGACATGCATCGGCTAAGTTTCGTGCTTGTGTAAGACATGTCTTGGACATGCATCAGCACATATACACGAGAGCTAGTGTAAGACCATGTCTGGGACATGGCAGCGGCAACTTAACCCATGTTTGAGGCATATAGAATATCCGGTATTATTCCAAAAGGTTCAACTTGAAGAGTTAAGAAAGAGATTTGAAAAGGAAAGTATGATAATGTTGTAAGTGTTACAGGTACCTATTTCGTATGCATGAGTAATGAGCTCGATTAGAAAATATGATTTGAGTTTATGGTAATGAGTAAGTCCAGTTTATACTTACCTTTGATCTATGAGCATAATTGATAAATGGTGAAGTTGTCGTTGTATATATATTTATATGCAACTTACTAAACTTTATGCTTACTCTCTTTCCCTTCCCTTTTCTTTTAGTACTGCCATTTTGCTCGAGGATCCCTTGAAGTCAGAGATATCGATCACACTATCAGCCGTAATACTCGGTATAGTTGGATTTATATTTTTTATTATGGCATGTATAGGGCTAGACTAGGGAGTTGTATGATTGAGAAATTGTTTATGTATATATAACACCTTTAACGCAAATCCGTTGCCAGATTAGGGTTATGAGGTATTACCAATTAAACTATTATTCATACAAACGTTGTTTATAAATTTTAAATCAAAATTCAGATCACATATAAGCTCATAACTCAAATCATTATCAAATCTTAAAATAAATTGAGATACACTATACATCACAAATAATGTATAATCTAAAATGTACGTACAAGTTTAAATATTTACTTCATACACGAAACATGGAACACATCTATGGCATCAATATTAATCATTTGGCTTAATGGATACATATGTCACGTGTATGCACAAGTTGCATTAAATTTAATATATATATATTTCATTATTATTTCTTTGTTTTATCTATTTGTATGGAATTACAACTTTAACTATTATATTATTCATAAGTAATACATTAAGGCAGTCTGTTTCACTCTTTATATACTTGTAAACATATAAGTAGTTATAACTGATCATGACCACACAAACCTATAAGGCAAATTTAAATGTCAAATTAATAAATTATTATCGCATAAAAAAAATGCAATATTTATTACCAGGCTCACCCGCATTTTTTACCATTTAGTATAAGCCTCTCAAAGAACCCTAAAGATAATTTAATATATTATCATGCAAAAATTCATTAACTTACCAAACTGGAAATAAATTGCTAATAACAATTCTTGCACACACTTTATTTAAGCGCACATGTCAAATAATTAACCAAAACAATTTTAACATGTATTTAATACTTATTACCTTTCATCACCAAATGGTAGTACCCAAATCTAGGCTTACTAAGAATTATGTCCATGCATTTACGAATCTAAACCAAAGCATAAAAGCAAATTCACATATGTATATCTCACCTTATCTCAAACAAATCCAAGTTAATATAACAAACTTATGATCAAACTTATCTTGTCACTTACTAAGTTATAATCCAACTTTGATACATAATCATATAGCATCACTTATAAATGTTTATAAATTACGACATATTTCTCCCTACCTCATGAAAAGTCACTAACCTAATTCAACATTTCAATACACAATCCATACTATATCCATCATAGCACACAACATATGAATCAAAATGAACTTATACCAGTATCAATCTAAAACCGAACACAAGAAGAGAAACAACCACAACCAAAGCACAATCAAAAATCAACTTAAGTAATTTAGCCATTTTCGTATGGCTTGTATATACATTCATTTCCAAAATATTTAACTCCAAAACCAGCCTATACATGCCATAATTAAAGTTTAGTTCAAAGGTACCACAACTGTAGATAGTGTGATGAACTTGACTGACAGTCCCTGAGCTTGTAGCTTGACTCCAAATCTCGAACAACGAAAAACCAATACGGATCGACTAGTCGGCAACTTTTGACTTTTCCCGGTCCAAATCTGATTCTTTAGTTCTTGATCTAAACATATTAAAATTAAGCTCATTCAAATATATTCTCATTCAATTTAGTCCAAAAACACATAAATAGGCAAATTACCATTTTACCCCTGACATTTACAATTTTTACAATTTAATCCCTATTGCACAAAACACAAAATACACCAAATTTCTCTATACTTATGTTGGGCCGAATTTTACCCTCTCTCAAACAAGTCCATATATTCAATTTATTTCACATTTAAGTTCTCAAATTATTATTTTTGCAATTTAGTCCTAATTACTCAGAATCATCAAAAACTCCAATACAAAATATGTTAATCTAAAACATATTTTTCATTTTTCATCATCAAACAACAAAAATCACAAGCTATCAACAATGGCACAACTCAAAATATTCATCAAAATCAAAAATTCAAGCATAGGTTTTGTAGTACTTGAAGCAACGATCTCAAAAATGTAAAAATTATCCAAAACCGAACAAAAACGAACCTTATATGGGCTTGAAATTGACTGAACCCTAGCTTGCTTTCTTTTCTTTTTATTTTTTTTAGTTTCGGCTACCAAGAACATATGAACACTCAAATATGGTATTGTTTATTTTATGTTTTATATTATAATATAACATATAATAATTTAATATTTAATTAACTTATATACCTTTACTAATATAATATAAAAACCATGTAACATATCTTATGCCGTTCCACTTACTTATTAATGGGATATTTACAATATAAAAGTCCCAACTTAGAAAGCCACTAACAATTTGGCCCTCATGCTTTAAACTATCAAGTTTTTAATTTATGCAATTAAGTCCTTTTATTTAATCGGACACCTAAACGACAAAATTAAATCACAAAAATTTCACAGATATAAATTCACATAAAATAAACACAAAAAATAATTTAAAAATATTTTTCTGACTCGTATTGGTTGTCCCGAAACCACCATTCCGATTAGGGTCTAAATCGGGCTGTTACAGTATATTGGCTTAAGACAAGAAGCCATTCATTTTGTATTAAGCCTAGATAATGGCTATTATTTATTTTGGTAAATGTATATGATGTGCCTTCTATGGATGGATTGATGTCATTTGGGATGGAATTACTATATTGAAATGATCTTGTGTAGGTTGTGCAAAATGGGTAACAAAATGACTTGGAAGATAACCTAGTTTGTCCACATGGGCAAGACACACGGGCGTGTGTGACACACGGCTCACCCCCATGGGTGTGTGTTATGGTCGTATGCCCCCTGCACTTAAAATTTTAAATCAGTATTGTCCACGGTTAGGCCACACGGGCGTGTGCCATAGCCGTGTCTATAAGTCAATATCGCCCACGGGTAGGCCACACGGGCGTGTGTCATGGCCGTGCCCTAAAGTCAATGTCGCACACGGGCTGAGGAGGTGGGCTTGTCTCGAGTCACACGGGCGTGGCGAACCCTAAAGCTTGAATTTCACCAAGTTTTTCTTAAGTTCTCAGTTAAGTTTCAATCATCTGGAATGTATGTTTTGGGCCTCGTAAGCCCATTTAAGAAACCAATTGCTTATGAAAGTAAAAGTTTTAACCAAATCATCAAAATTTTACGTCCCGGTTTTGCATAATTGATTGAGTTAAGTTAGGTAACACCTCGAACCATGTCCTGGTGTCGGATATGGGCGAGGGTGTTACATCGGATCTACTATTAAGGGTCATTCAGTTTTCAAGTTCAAACACCGATTTCGACTTGGTGAGGAACCTGCAAAGGTTTATATATGCCCATGATTGGCTTGGAAAAAGAGACATTAGAAAATACGATTCAAGGTGGAAATTTGTAACATCCTATACCCGACTTGGTTGCCAACCCCGAATATTAGGATGTCACACCACTGTCTTATGTCATACTCATAATAAATTGTCACATTATTAAGAAATCACCCTCTTTATCAGTGATCTTATAAATTTTTAGTCAAACATATATCAATCATCATTAGAACATGTCAAACATACTTTAAATAAATTTATAATAATAATTAAACATGAATTAAGACCACTTAGCAAATTTTAAAAACAATCACGTAAGTATCGATAGTAGAATATGGGTATTGGTATTTTCTTGGTACAGTATTGATACCGTTTGGAAAATCGATACCAAATCAACATTTTGTTTCTCGTCTAAAATCAAAACATGAGAAAATATCTGTCCCTTTCGAAAAATATAGATAATTTTGCCTCTAGTATCGATACTTGTTATAAGGTATCGATACTAAATTATGATTTTGACTTCCTACACATTTGAAAATCACAAAAGTATCATTTTTACAATACGAATATCAATACATCTGCTTTAGACTAGAAAATCATAATATACATAAGCATAAAAATCATTCTAACTTGTACCAATTCATCATGCTATCATATCATCATCAAATAAACATCAAAACATCTATAATAGTAGTCTCAAATATCATAAATAAGTTCAAATAATAATCAACATAATACAATTCAATTCTCAAAATCCTAAAGCAATTAAGCTACGGAACTTCAAACACATCATGAAAAATATCATTAAAAGTCTACCACATTGCCTTATTCCCAAAACAAAAATAAATAAACAATAAACACCTACAAAAATAGAAATTGACTTGCTTAAATCACTCCTTGGAACCACAACGCTCACACTGGCACTTAACTACTCTGCAAGGGCTTTAAGAAAGGAGTGGGTAAGCTTAACAAGCTCAGTGAATGTTCAAAATATCCACAATATGCAACATGTTCACAACCATATTTTAATCAAGTCAAAATATCATATTCACATTTCTTTAAATCATAAAACTAACATATACTCCTACATGCAATTACACTTAACTAGCTTATATATAATTCATTTAACAATAATTCATCAGGACTAAACAATGTATACATGCTTTAATAACCCACAAGTCTAGTTGATATATTCACATGCATTCACGAATCAAATGGAAATGATCCAAACCACAATTACATACACAATTTATTATGAGAACATAATAACATTTTCATGAAACTTAAATAAACTCATTCAGCATATTATTCACATGTTTAAGCATCCATCTCAAATTGTATTACGAAAACAAATAAGATCACATTTAAACGATAATTATCATAGCAACCAAATACTCATTTAGGCATACATCACATTACACATATATACATTTTAAGATAATTTGACACTTCAGGCTATGAAACATAAAAGTGGGCTCTATCACCACACATCGAATACACGGATCTCCAATACATCAAATGACTCATAGAGTCGAACACATCCCAAAAGTGAAGCATAAAGCTAACGCTCTCCAACACACCAAACATGTCTTGTTGAATGGAGTTTAGCTCACATTCCTTTATCTCTCCAACATGTCCTAGAGTCTCAACGCCCAAATCACAAAACACATATAGGTGAGTACTCACAATCCTATAGCATGCCAACTATATCCAACGGTCTCATAAATTTTAGGGGATTTTGGGTTTTAGCCAAAGTACTTTGTTCTTTCTGGGTTTAAGGTTTGTTTGTTGAGATTATCTCTATCCTATACTCTTTCAATATTTTCTTATTTAGTGAAGTCTTATTTGCTTGTGGTTTTTTTCATCTTCTTCGGAGAAATTTTTTCACGTAAATATTTGTGTGTTCGTTATACTCTACTTTTACTTTTATTTTCTCCTTGCATATATGGGTTGATCCACAACAAATCTAAATAAAAATATTATTTTAAGATAATAATTATTATTAAAAATACAATATTGAATAATTCAAATTAAAAGTTGATAGGTTGAGTGTTAAATTTGGATGTGGGATAGGATGATGGTCTCTCTCTTTTAGGATCATAAGTAATATGCGTTGAAGCATAATGTGAAGAGTGTTTGGAAAATGAAGGGCAAGATATGTTTACAACCAAACTTATATCAGATTAAGTTTAATAATCTTGATGACAAGAACAAGGTGTTAATAGCATCGATGAGATTATGGTTTTTAAGGACATGTACGTATTGATATTCCAAATTTTGTGGGTCTCCTTCCTAAGACTTATTTTATAATCCGTCTATATAAAATATGTACTTTGGTTGATAATGGAATTTTCAAAAATAATCCTTAGGTTAGGCCTAGTGAAAAAGCACTAGAAGGCATAATTCTTGTCTGTTTTCTTTTATTTGTTTAATGCAATTTTTTTTAGCACCATTGTTTTATAAGTTCATAGCCTATAAGTTTTTATTCATTTCATATTAAAAGAAATGTGTTATTGCGATGTGAATTTGGTTCAATGTTAGGTTTTAATTTTAGTAACTTTCAAATTTTCAATTCACGCAAATGTGTGGATTTTTTTAAAATTTATTCTGATTGTAGTTAATTATTTAGTTTTAAATACATTCTAGGCAATGTAAATGAGTGGTTTTAAATGGATTGTTTTATAGTTACTTATTTAGTTATTCTATGTTCTCTTTTATTCAAGTAAATTTTAAATGTATTCTCTGTTATAGGAATTGAAATATTTCATGATAGACAAAAATAATTGTTAGCATTGTATAAAAACTTACATAAAAAATTCTAAAGAGATTTAAGATGCATAGTTATTTAACAAGAATTATTCCTATACAAAAGGGGGCAAATTCAGTATTATGTAATATCCAAAGAATGATATAGAATATAAAGAAAAGGTGTACACACAAATTTTGAGTCACATATTGACTTGGAAATTTGGAGAAAATTTTATTTATAACTTAAAAAAAGTTACAATCTTTGGATATTTCTTGAATACAAAGAAAATTCCTTTGATTTTTCTCTTCGGTTGAACTTCAATTCAAGGGATGTTTAGACTTGATCTTGGAAGGATGCGATTTGCTTCAAGGATTGTCGAGACTTGATCTTGAAAATAGATTTGAACCTCCTTTTTTCAATTGAATTGGATCAAAAGGCGGCTTTCTTCGGAAACAACTTTTGGCTTCCTTTCTATTGGTCGAATATCACACATGCAAGTATATGTATCACAAAAAATAGTATAAAAAATCAATCCCACAAATAGCTATTACTAATTATGACACTAATCACCAAATATTACTCCAATACCTATAAAAAAAATCCATAATAGAATTTCTCAACTAAGTCTAATAAACAAAAATAGGCAAAGCAAATTAAAACAAAATAATCAATCAATAATAAAAACCTAGGATTACAATTTCATCCAGTGGATTAACTAATTGTTCTATCTCCACCTAGTTTACCCTAGTAAAGTTGATTATTAACCTGGGTACTAAATTTCCCTTAATTCTTTTCCAAACAATGAAAGAACTAATTTATTCTAACTATTAAGCTATATTTCTATGCCAATAATTTAGACCAAACTGATTAAAAAGAAAGCTCAATTATGACTACCAAATGTAATTAGGTATAATTCAATCCTAAATACAAATCACAAATTTACCCATCTAATTTAAACTAAGAGTTACTCATTCTAGACCTAAAACGGAAAGTCCTTTTCTAATTTCTATAGGTTTTGTCAGATTAATAGTTGGCTACAGTATTATCAATAAAGAACAAGAATGAATAAATAATCAAATCTCTATCAAGAATAAAAGAGCTGGAAATAGAAAAATGTTTAATTAACTAAACATGGAAACCATTGCAATCCTAGAAAGAGAACTTAGGTCATGGAGGAATTGAAAAACATCTTGAAATAAAAATAATAACTAGTCATAGAAAAAGAACACAACAATAAAATCAATGGAGAAACTCAATTTTCTCGATGAAATCTATTAGTTCTTGATGCATGAAGGCTTTGATGGCTTCTCCTCTTTTTCTCCACTCCTCTTTCGAACTTAGGTATATTTTCCCATTTTATATTCCCTAAAAATTACAGCTCTTGAAAATTGATTAGGTACTCACACTGCTCTAGAGAACAAACTTTCCGCTGGGGTAGAAAAAATATTTCGCTAGAGTGAAAATATACCTTAATTGCCTATGTGAAGCTATCCTTTCTCCATGCTTTGTTGGACCTATAAGAAAACACTTGAAAATGAGTTTGGTTTAACACTAAGAATATATAATTTATTAAAAACATAAATGAAATAAAATAAAATACCTCAGATGTTCTAAAATTAACCTACAAATAAACCTAAAATCCTACAAGAATAAAATACAAATAACTCTAAGATATTAGAGTTATTAGTCTTCTCAGTTGAACTGGATCAGAAGGTAGCTTTTCTTCAAAATGAATATAACGTTGATCAGAATTTCTTCAAGTTATTGAGTTTCTTCAAAGATTTTTGTAGAGAATTTTTGGACTTCTTCAGCTTGTGAATGTGTGTTGAATAGCTTGAATGTGACCCCTTTTATAGTGTCAGTCAATCAAGTAAAAGAGTTCTTGTAAATTTTAACTTCTTCATTTGAGTGTTTTTTAAGAATTGAATTATTTTATTTATTATTTATCTCATATTAATTTAATTAATTGGAGATAAAATAATTTTTAAATAATATGATTTCTTTATAAAAGAGTTCTAAAATGATTTAATTTCTTTATTTATCTCTTTATTAATTTAATTTAATTTAATTAGAGATAAAAACAATAATGATAGGTGTAACACTCCTTACCCGTGTCCGATGCTTGGGATAGGGTATGAGGCATTACTGGACTTAATCGTTCACAAACATGCAAAAACTGGGCTACAAAATTTCATTCATATCAAAACTTTTCATGCACATGCATAATGTCCCATTCATGGACCTACAAAGCCCTAAACATGCATTGAAAGTAGTTAAGGACTAAACTGAGAACCTTAGAAAGTTTTGGGAAAACTTAGAAAATTTTTCCATGACACAGGTCACACGCCCATGTGGACACAGGGACACGACTGTGTGCCTTCGACACGCCCATGTCCTCAGGCCGTGTAACTCTCTGACTATGACATTAGCGAATAATTTGAACCACACAGTCAAACCACACGCCCGTGTGCTAAGGCCATGTCCCCCACTTAGTTGAGACACACGGCCGTGTCTCAGCCCGTGTGGCCAACACTTAGGCTATTTTCCAAGCCTTTAAGTTACCCTTAATCCTTCACATCTTTATTTCCATATTACACAATTAATTCATGGCCATGAACATTTAGATTTGGTCATAAAACATTCATCATGCACATATGTCTTAATACCAATCATGCATGCCTTACAAGCAAAATCACATCACAAGCATTAGAACTTAGCATGGATAGATAGATTTTCAACCCATAATCACTATGAGCCACACCTCATGGCCATAAATAAGTAACTCAATGTAAGCCAATACCTTTGGCTAATCATAATAATGGCTAACATAAAAACTAAGTCCCTATACATGCTACTCACACGAAACGCTTAACATATATGGGTCAATACTTCAAAGGCGATGGCTTGACAGTGTGATGCTGCCTCTGATGATCTCCAACCCCGAGTTAACCTGTCAACACTAAAGAAAAAAAAGGAAGGGAGTAAGCTTTATAGCTTAGTAAGACTGTATGAAAATAATAAGCAATTTATCAACCTACTTCTCAAGGTAATACAACCATATTTGTACTTTTATTTATGTTTAGGTCAAGTTGTTTTCTCGAGTCATAGTCATTAAATTATTTATATCTAGAGCTAGGGAACTCCAAATTAAATTCCGCTAATTTTCCCTAAAATTAGACTCATATATATTCTTAGCATAAAAGTTTTAGAATTTTTGATCTAGCCAATAAGTACAGTTTGTTCTTTAAAGTCACCCCTGTTTTGCTGTCTGACAGTTCTGACCCCTCTTCACTAAAAATTAATTATCTTCTCATACGGGATCCAGATGATGTTCCTTTTTGTCTCTTTTGAAAATAGATTCATTAAGGATTCTAAGCATATAAATTATAACCCTTAATTATTTCTTAAAATTTTTTAATGATTTTCCCAAATCGGAATAGGGGATTTCGAAACCATTCTGACTCTGTCTCAAAACAATTCAAATATCTTATAACATGGACTTCTTTTGCTTAAATTGTTTCTTTTATATGAAACTAGACTCAATAAGTGTAACACCCCTACCCGTATCGGTCGCTGGATTAGGATTACAAGGCATTACTGAACAAGACATAGTTTTCAAACATTTACAAATTTACACATATCATATTTGTATTATATGAATGATATAACTAATTTAAACTTTAAACATACCTTATAAATCATAATACAAAATACAATTCATAACACAAGTCAGATATAATATACTTTTAAATATAAACACATTTAAACAAATACATATAATAAGTGACAACATCTTGAACAATTATTTACTTCCAAAATCTACCTTAACATAGATGCACAAAATTCATAATAATTTTTTCAACAAATTCACATATAAGTATTTTAATAGTAATTATCAAAAGTTACTATTCATTTGGTCAATTCTCATCTCATTAGCGAATATACACATGCCTATTATCATTTCCTTTCAACTTTATTTCATCACTGAACAAATATACAATCATACATGAAGCATACTATAATTTGCATTTTATAAACGCATCATTCATATAAATATATATATTAACTTAACTTAACTTTAATAAAATAACTAAATCATGTCATTAACAACATAACCATATGTTCATTGACCCTACCTTTTATTTGTCAATTATAAACATGTATTATACTTATCATTTAATCGAACTATCAAATCTCAAACTAATTTTATATTCATATAAATCAACCAATTTATCTTAATCTAATCATTTTGTTTTAAAACATATAATTCAAATAATATAGCAAACCAACTTATCAATCATACTTAGTTTCTCAATCACATAAAGAAGTTAATATATTCATTTACACTTCATATAACCAACCCGAATTGATCAATGCTAATTCAATTACACATACATAAATACCATCACCAAATCAACTTATATAACTATGAGTATGCACATATATTTGTTCCATGACCGATATATCATATACCTAGATATATATATATCTATAGCAATAGCCGAATCATCAATTTAATTCCAAACATATATCACGAGATAATAATAATCAATTACCGAATTTACAAGCATTTATACTCATGCATAACATTAACCAAATTATTCTCAAGTATAATTAAAGTTATTAACCACTTAAGCATTTATTAACTACCACATTTACTATGCATCATAGTACATAGCATTATAACTAAATTGTACTTAAATCAGAAGCAAAAATAACTAAATTCAAACATGAAGTTAAGACATTTCCAATACATAAATGCTTACCACATAGTCATTCATTCATAACACTAGACACTTTAAATTAACGAATTTAAGGCACAATCAGGCATAACTGAATTATCAAAACCAAGCTTACTAAACATTATAACTAAGCACACATAAAACCAAACCTAAACATAAATAGCAAGCCATTTTCGCATGGCTTTAAATACATAACCAAAATCAACATCTTAAAAGTATGTTCCAGCCTATACATGCCATAGTTCAAGTTCAACTATATAAATATTGAAATAGTGGATAGTGTGATGAACTTTACTGACAATTCCCGAGCTCATAGCTTGATCCAAAATCTATAAAACAAAGACAGATATACACACACTGTAAGCTACTTAAGCTTAGTAAGTCATAAGCAAATAAGTAATCCAATGATGTTATCAAGTTAACTAAACTAAACCAAATTATTTTATTATTTCACATTTAGATCCAATCATATATATATATATATATTTATATAAAATATATATAAATATAAATAATTATTTTCATTTATATTATCACCTTGACCGAATGTTTATATAGCAAAATTAACATATTATCGTTTAACCTTCAAGGCCGAATATTCATTATATACCTAGTTCACATACACAAATACAAAACTCATATGTCTTAATATAATTTCATATACATATGTTAACCATATAACTAAATATATATCTCATCATTTATACACATATACATAAGACCTATTCATAACATGCTTACTACTCATTCACAAAACCAAATACACATATCATATACACATATTTTCTTAATTTTGCACCTTACAAGATTCGAAACAACTAGCCAAGGTTTTTACTTACCTTTTCTCAAGTAGGTAACAAGTTAATTCATACCTGACATATAGCTCATTTTACACATACGAACTCATTATACCTTTGCCCGATGAACCATTCGGAATTGGATAGGACACTCGGATAATCACACAAGTCGTACAATGCCAACGTCCCAGACATGGTCTTACATGTAGTCACATATTGATGCCACTGTCCCAGATAGGGTCTTACTCGTAAACACATATCGGAATCACATATCGATGCCATGGTCTTACTCGCACACATATATTGGAATCCTATGTTATGACATATGTATCCTAACTATTTCTAAGGTTCATACAGGGCTTTCGGACGTCGTAACTCGATCGAAACGAATTCGAAAATGTAGTAACCAACCCTTTTCACATTCAGCCATAACAAATACAAATTCATACATTTCATAACAGCATGTATCTCTAGCATTTAACTACAATTAAACGCATCTATTTGCTTATAAACTTACCTCAGACGTTATAAAATAGAACAGGGCAGTTAGTCGACGACTTTCGTTTTCCCACGATCCAAATCCGATTTCTTTGGTTCTTGGTCTAAACATATTCAAATTAAGTTCATTCAAACATATTTTTATTCAATTTAGTCCAAAAACACATAAATGGGAAAATTACCATTTTACCCCTGACATTTATACTTTTTACAATTTAGTCCCTATTGCACAAAACACAAAATATGCAAAATTTCTCTATACCCATGTTGGGATGAATTTTACCCATGCCTATACAAGTCCATATATTTCGTTTATTTTACATTTTATTCCCTCAAATTATTATTTTTTCAATTTAGTCCTAATTACTCAAAATCATCAAACACTCCAATACAAAACATGTTAATCTAAAACATATCTTTCATATTTCATCATCAAACAACAAAAATCACAAGCTTTCAACAATGGCACAACTCAAAATATTCATCAAAATCAAAAAATCAAGCATGGGTTTTGTAGTACTCGAAGCAACGATCTCAAAAACGTTGAAATTATCAAAAACCGAGCTAAACACATACCTTGATTAAGCTTAAAAATGGCTGAACCCTAACTTTGTTATTTCTTTCTCATTTTTTTTTATGTTTCAGTAATGAAGAAGATAATGAACAGATGATACTTTAATTATGTTATAATATGATATATTATAACATGTTTTTCAATTACTTTTTAAACCTTTATTATAAAATTATACTTTCACATATTTAATGTCTTTACCGTCCACTCACTTTAATTATGGCTCAATTACAACTTTAAAGCTTCAATCTAGAAAGCCATTAACAATTTAGCCACTTTTAGAAATAACCACTAAATTTTCATTTTATGCGATTAAATCCTTTTATTTAATCGGACACTCAAACGATAAAATTAAATCATGAAAATTTCACAGATATAAATTCACACAAAATAAACACGGAAAATAATTTAAAAATATTTTTTTGACTCGAATTCGTGGTCCCGAAACCACCGTTCCGATTAGGGACTAAATCGAGCTATTACAATAAGATTTAATTTCATATTTATTCAGCCTCTAATTCGAATTCCATAATTTTTATTGGATTTTTAAATTCAGACTGCTACTACTGTCCAAAACTATTTCAATGCTAATTTTACCTCTTCATAATTATCTTTAAATAGGTGTTTATGCCAATCAAATTCTCTTTCCATATTCATTAGGCCACAAGGTGAAGGGGTAAATATATCATGTCCTAATTTAATTCGACCTAAAAGCCTCATACATAATCATCAATCAAATTTACAACATAATTACCCACCATAGGTATCGACCTAATATTTACAAGGTCGTCACAAAGTCATTCTCATAAGTATGACTTACTCATTTACGTTCTTACCAAAAGTCCAATATGCATCGAGCTCATCAGTCATGAATTTTTAGTACATACCTGTATCCTTTTAACATGATCATAAACATAGCTTACTCATTTTCATAGCTAGAACTTACTCGTATCATTCTTACCATCAGGGCAACATAAGTAGACTCATATCTCATGAGTTCGAATAAGAACCTGTACCACTCACAACATGATTATATCCTTCCATATCATTATCATGAGCCTTAAAATAACCCATGAACCCTTTTAGAATACTAATGGATATCTGATAAGTCTCATGCAAGCGAGGCCGATGCCATGTCCTAGACATGGTCTTACACTAGCTCTCGTCTCAATGCCGAGGCTGTGTCCAACATGGTCTTACACTGGTTCTCATATGGTGGCCAACGCCATGTCCCAGACATGGTCTTACACTGGCTCACAATCAACGCCGATGCCATGTCCAACATGGTCTTACACTGGCTCTCATAACATAGCCGATGTCATGTTCCAAACATGGTCTTACACTGGCATATGAAATGCAGCCGATGCCATGTCCCAGACATGGTCTTACACTAGCTCACACATCACCCCAAATGTCATGGCATGGATATCCAATCTATTCCTTAGTTCAATTAGGACTCTACTACATTAAATTTCATCATGCATTTTCAATCATATTACACAAAATTAATCATTCAACACATAAAAATGATAAAGTTACCTTACTTATGTACAGCTTACACATTTCAATGGAATATCATATTCCATCCAATTTCCAATGTATTCAATCATCACATAAATGTTATTAACATTTGGCATCACTTTTTCATACTCAATATCATCAACATATAATTTAATACAATCATAGCAAGATAGATTTCAAGTATATTAACAATAACATAGACAACATGCTTATTTAGTCACACGGACTTACCTCAAATGAAATTTCGGCTAATTATTTCATTTTAGTCCATAACCTCGTACCTTTCGATTTAAGCCCGAATCTCGATTTTCTTGATCTAAAATAATAAAATCCACTACTTTAATCATCATATTAACCAATACATTTCATAATTTATACTTTGGAAAAATGACTATTTTGCCCCTAGACTTTCACAAAATTTACTATTTTTCCCCTAGGCTTGTAAAACGATTTTTATCAAATTTTCTCACTAGCCAAGCCTCGTAAAATTCTTTTTATACTAGAAGCAACCCAAAATTTCAATTATTTCTCACACTTATCACTCATTTTATAAACTTTACAAAATGGTTCATTTGAGGTGTTCTCATGAAAATCCTTTCATAAAAGTTGTTTATTAAACAACCAAGATTCATTTTCTTTCACAAAGTTTCAGAAAAATATTACAAATTCTCTCATAGAAAAACCCTATACTTTCAACCATTTTGCAAAATAGTCCCTTCATTAGCTAGCTCATGCTACAAGGGTCCTAAAAATGCAAAAATCATCAAAAAAGGCTTTCTAAATCACTTACTTACAAGGGATATAAAGTGGCTGATATTTTTGAGCTTTCAAAACCCCCTATTTTATGGTATTTTTGGTGGAGAAGAAGATGAGAAAAAGATGATATCATTCTCTCTTTATTTTATTTTATTTCTAGCCAATTTAGTCACCAAAACTCACCTGACTTTGACAACTTTCTTCTTTTTGTCTCTATGGCTGGCCACCACTAATTTAAAGGCCTATTTTCACTTTAAAGACCCCCAATTATGGTTCTGTAGCTATTTAACACATTTGGCTAGCAAAACAAAACTTTTGCCCTTTATGCGATTTAGTCTTTTTTCTCAATTAAGCTCACAAACACTAAAATTAATTTACCAAAATTTTCATGCACTTATATAATCATGTTATGACAGATAAAATAATATTAAAAATAATTTCTTAGACCTCAGATTTGTAGTTCCATAACCACTGTTCCGACTAGGCCCAAAATTGGGCTGTTACAATAGGTGATAAATTTTGATTAGTCCAAAATTTCTCCTTCTACAAAAAGGAATAATTTTTTTAGGCTTTATTGTGGGTGGTTTGATTAAAAGGATTATATGTTCATGTATAGAAGATCCAATCAGTTGAAATTAATTTCAGATTCAATTTTTTTTTGGATGCCTTGACAGTAGAAAACACACTTTTGGCTATTTATTTCATACAATGAAAAAGTACTAAATATTTTGTCATTGCATCATCTAAGATGGAAGCAGATTTTATGATATGTATTGGGGCTACTATTCAAACATCATTTTTGTGGAACTATATTTTATGACTTGAGGTAGTCGACACCATTACCAAGTCGTTGACAATTAATTGTGATAATTCAGCAAAAGTATTTTTCTCTAGAAACAACAAATATTTCAAAGGTGCAAAACATAGGAAATTAAAATATTTGTGCCATTAAGGATGAAGTTTAGAAACAAAGAGTGTTTGTAAATCAAATTAGAACTTGTCTCATGATTGTAGATCTGTTAACTAAAGGCTTACGTCAAAGCATTTAAAAGACATGTACATAAAAAATGGGTCTAACTTGTAATGATGAATATTATATTAACACCCCTTAACCCTAACCTGTCGCCGGAACAGGGTTACAAGGCATTACAAAAATTAAACGCTAATAACGAACAACACCGAGTCATAAATCTATATTTCAAGTTAAAATTTCTTAAATTCCATCTTTAAGTCCCTAATATAGACCTACGAGGCCCAAAATATACTTAGGAAGTGTTTTGGGATTAAACCGGGAACTTGGCAAACTTTTCCTTGAGAATAAGGGCACACGCCCGTGTGGCTTGGGACATGCCCGTGTGGCCTGCCCGTGGGGCTCCCATGGCTGTGGGGCCAGCCCGTGGGCAGATCTGACTTTCTCACACGGCCGTGGAAGTAACCTGTGGGCAATTCTGACTTTACCACGCAGCCTGGGCAGACGCCCATGTGACTTGGCTGTGTGAAAACATGATTTTTCACCATTTTAAAGTTATTTTCACATATCAAACACACCTATTTCATGCCCAATACACTGACTTATAAATCTTGATCAAATAACATTCATCTATTCATTTCAAATGCTTCTTAAAAGTTACAAATTACTTACACCCAAAACATAAATATATTAAACTGACTAAAATAAAACCTAATACATGCCACACTTTTAAAAGATAGATTCATCACCAAAAATTAAGCTGAGGTTTGGATTGACTCGGATGCTGCACCAAACATCAACTTTACCTAGCCTGCGCACAGAAATAAACTGTATGCTAAGTATTGGAAAATACTCAGTGGTATTACCATAATTCAAATTAAAGAAAATATAAAATATCATAAACATGAATAGATAATTTACAATTCATACATATAATTCATACCAAGTTATCATATTTCCATTTTGTCATTTTCATTATTTGATTCAATATTTCTTCAATGAGATCTTTGGTTCATCTCTCAATCACATATAAATATCCAATTCACATTCAAATATGAATAATTCATGAACCTTGGTTTTATGCCTTCAATCTCATAGCACAAATTGCATTTCTCAATTCATCTTACAATATCACTTTCTCATTTCATTCAATAATTCAATAATTCAATTTACCAATTTCATTTGATTTTTCTTTTCACACATATTTCCCCTATTAACATAACTCAGACTTTGGAGGATACACGGATCCAACCAAACACACCAGAGTGGCGGCCAACGCCTCATTAGATAGTTCAAAGCAAATAAGTGATGACCAACGTCTCATCGGCGAAGTTGAAGCAAAGTGGCGACCAACGCCTCATTGAATCCATCCGAAGTACATATGACACACAAAGTGTCTCATCGACTCGAGGTCAAAGAATCCCTGAATTCTTCCTATCCTATGGCATGCCAACTATATCCACCCTAGCCCGACTAGTTAATAGGGTATCGAAATCATTCGAATTTCAATCAGTCACAATAACAATTCAATCACAATTTCTAATTCACCTCGAATTATTATACAATTCAATTTCACACATGTATACCTTCATTAATCAAATCCAATTATTATTCAATTCAAATATCACTACTTACCTCAATTTCATTTTTCATGCACATATATTGAAATTAAACATTTAATAATAAATAACTTGAATTAAGGTAATACAAACTGATATTTTCTCGAGCTACTCCTCGATCACTTTTTCCTTTCCTTTCCCTTCGCATTTAACGTCTCGGTTTCCTTGTTTGCTACGAAAATTAGCATAATTATAATTAATAATAAAATATCTAATTAATACAAATAAAAATACTACATGTGTATTCATACACACATGTACACATGTAATATTTCATCACCATACATTTGTCATTATCTCAAATAATTGATAAAATATAATAATAATAATAATAATAATAATAATAATAATAATAATAATAATAAATATCTTTTACTTAATTTATAAGTAAATTTATATATTATATACACTTGTACTAATAATTTAAATACACATGTATTTATTTTTAACTTCCTCATGTCACTAATTTAGTTTAATTACTAATTTAATCCTTTATCCTTTCTCTATTCTATGATTAAGCTTTTATGCTCTATTCAATTTAATCATTTCTACTAATTGCTTATAATTAAAAATAAATTCACCTAATTAAAATCTAATTCAACTCACAACTAACTTCATAAATATTTTTTTATAAATATTTACGAACTCATTTTCTTAAGACGGAAGCCCTAAACTCACTTTTCCGGTGCCCGTGAAATATGGGTCGTTACATTTCTCCCCACTTAATAAATTTCGTCCTCGAAATTTACCTGAGAATGGATGGGGGTACTGAGCTCTCATAGTTTCTTCCGGTTCCCAGGTCACTTCTTCCACTTTATGACTTTTCCATAGCACTTTCACTAGAGGAACCCTTTTATTTCTTAATTCTTTTATCTCCCGTGTTAGAATCTCAACTGGTTCTTCGTCATAAGACAAATCCGGTTGAATCTCAATATCTTCAACAGAAATGACATGAAAAGGATCTGATCTATATCTACGTAGCATTGAAACATGGAAAACATTGTGTATCTTCTGTAATTTCGGAGGTAAAGCTAATCGATAAGCAACTGGTCTGATTCTTTCTACAATTTCATACGGCCCAATGTAACGAGGACTCAATTTACCTTTCCGACCAAATCTCAACACTTTCTTCCATGGAGAAACTTTAAGAAATACTTTATCCCCAACTGAATACTCAATATCTCGCCGTTTCAAATCAATGTAGGACTTTTGTGCATGAAATGCAGCTTTTAATCTCTCTTGTACTTTCTTGATTGTCTCTTCGGTTTCTTGAACCAATTCTGATCCAATCACTTTTCTTTCATTCAGTTCAGTCCAACACACAGGTGATCTACATCTTCGTCCATACAATGCTTCATACGGAGCCATCTGAATACTTGATTGGAAACTATTATTATACACAAATTCAGCTAAAGGTAAATAACATTCCCAACCTGATTCAAAATCAATGATGCAAGCTCGAAGCATATCTTCTAATATTTGAATTACTCGTTTGGATTGTCCATCAGTCTGCGGATGAAATGCTGTGCTAAAATTAAGCCGTGTGCCTAGTGACTTATGTAATTGTCTCCAAAATCTTGATGTAAATCGAGGATCTCGATCTGAGATTATAGATATTGGAATACCATGCAATCTAACAATTTCTCGAATATACACTTCTGCAAGCTTCTACAATGAGCAATATGTTCTGACTGCTATAAAATACGCTAACTTAGTAAGTCAATTAACTATTACCCAAATAGCATTCTTTTTGCTCGCCGATAGTGGCAATCCCGTAACAAAATCCATTGTGATACGATCCCATTTCCACTCAGGAATACTTATCTGCTGAAGCAATCTAGTAGGAACTTGATGTTCTTCCTTTACTCGCTGACATGTAAGACATTTACCAACATATTCAACTATATCTCTTTTCATTTCGGGCCACCAATACAGATCTCGTAGATCACGATACATCTTTGTGCCTCCAGGGTGTAAAGCAAATGAACCATCATGTGCCTCTCGGAGTATTAACTCTTTCAATTCAGATTTAGCAGGAACACAAACTCGATGTCGGTACCTTAAGCAGTCTATATCATTTCTCTTTTCTTAAACAATTTGTCATCTTTCAATTGAGCTGATTTAATCTGGTCGAACATCACTGGTTTGACTTTCACTTCAGCTATCAAACTTCCATTATCACAAATACTGAGCCGTACAAACATTGCTCTCAAATCAATTACGACTTTTCTACTCAAAGCGTCAAGCACTACATTAGATTTTCCTGGATGATAATCTATGACACAATCATAATCTTTTAAAAGCTCGATCCACCGTCTCTGTTGCAAATTCAATTCTTTTTGGGAGAGGAGATATTTCAAACTTTTATGATACGTATAAATATAGCATTTCTCACTGTATAAGTAGTGTCTCCAAATCTTTAAGGCAAAAATCACTGCTGTTAGCTCCAAATCATGAGTTGGATAGTTACACTCATGTGGTTTCAACTGATGAGATGCATAAGCTATTACTTTCCCCTCTTACATCAGTACACAGCCCAAACCACTTAATGAAGAATCACTGTATACAATAAAATCTTTTCCCAATTCTTGTAACGATTGGTATCTCTATCAACATTTACTTCAACTTTTCAAAACTTTCTTGACACTGATCATCCCATACAAATGGTAGATTCTCTTGTAGCAGTTTGGTCAAAGGGAAAGCTATCTTCGAAATCCATTTACAAATCTTCTATAATACCCAGCTAAACTAAGAAAACTACGTACCTCTAATACGTTTCTTGGTGGTTTCCACTGTACAATCGCTTCAATCTTCTTTGGATCAACTCGGATTCCATCTGCAGATACTACATGACCTAGGAATACATCCTCTGACAACCAAAATTCACATTTGCTGAGCTTTCCATACAATTGTTTTCCCGTAGTATCTGTAGTACAATCCTGAGATGCTGATCATGCTCTGAATCTGACTTTAAATAAACTAGTATATCATCAATAAAAAATACTACAAACTAGTCTAAATATGGTTGAAAGATACTATTCATGAGATCTATAAAAGTAGCTGGAGCATGTTTCAACTCGAATGGCATTACTAAGAACTCATAGTAACCATACCTTGTACGAAAAGCTGTCTTTGGAACATCGTTTTCTTTTACTTTCAACTGGTAGTAGCATGATCTTAAATTAATCTTCGAAAATACAGAAGCTCCTCTCAATTGATCAAACAAATAATCAATGCGAGGAAGTGGATACTTGTTCTTGATTGTTACTTTATTCAACTGTCTATAATCAAATCAGAGTCGCATCGAGCCATCTTTCTTCTTAACAAATAATACCGGAGCTCCCCACAGTGATATGCTCGATTGAATAAAACCATGGTCTAATAAGTCTTGCAACTGTATCTCCAGCTCTTTTAACTTTGCAAGTGACATATGATACGGAGGTATAGAGATTGGAGCTGTGCCCAGATAAACCTCAATAGCGAACTCGACTTCCCTATCTGGCGGTAAACCTGGTAATTCATCAGGAGATACATCAGGAAACTTACAAACTGTCTGAATTTTACTGCACTGGCTTCCAACTGAATCTGAATTAATAATATATGCCAAATATGCTGAACAACCCTACTGAAGTAATTTACTAGCCTTTATTGCTGAAACAATTCGTGCTGGCCCACTAGTACGAATACCAATTACTTCAACCCGACCTTCACTCACTGTCTGAATGTTGAATCTCTTGTTATAGCAGTCCAAAATCACTTCATGTTCAGATAACCAGTCCATACCCAATATTATATCAAAATCCCTAAATGGCATAATTAACAAGTCAACCGGAAAAGTTTTAGTCTGTATAATCAATGAGCATCTTGGACAGACCTGGTTCACTAACATTGTTTGCCCCAATAGACTCGACACCTCAATAGACACTCTAGATATTTCGAATTTTAATTTTCCCGACTCAACTAATTTTGAATTAATATAGGAATGCGAAGATCCAAGATCAATTAAAGTATGAACAGGCTCAGAATATAATAGAAATATACCTATTACCACATCATGAACATCACCTTCCTTGCGGGTTCTGACCACATTTGCTCTAGCCGGTACCCTAGTTTCAGACTACTGGGTCACTATGTCATTCCCTCTTCTCGTACCTCTTCCTCTAGATACTGATCCACCTCTACCCGATCCTCTACCTCTAGCAGTAGAGACCGATCTCTATGATGTCACAGGTGTAGCACTATCATTCTTCAGGCAATCTTTAATATAATGAACTGTAGATCCACATTTAAAACACCTTCTAGTCAATCTCCAGCATTCACCTCTGTGCTTTTTCCCGCAATGTTCACAATTTGGAATATTAACATCTCGGGACAGACCTCTTACACTACCGATGGATACTATAGTTTGTTTCCCCTGACTCTTTTCTCTTTTATCTGATCTAAAACTGGATCTCCATCCACTTCAGGAATCCCTAGATCTTTTAGGTAAAGGGTTCGAACTTGCAATTCCCATACGTTTCCCAACCAATTTAGAAGTTTCAGAGTTTTTGTCAAATCCTAAGACTTGCTCTACCATCTTGGCCCGCTCAATCAAATCAACAAATTCAGTAATACGTTGAGATACCAACTGTAATTTGATCTCATCTCACAGACCCCGTAAAAATCTCTTACAATTTTCAGCTTCAGTTAGAATAAACTTGAGGCGTATCTGCTGAGTCTCGAGAATTCCCTCTTATAATCTATTACTATCATGTCACCCTGTTTCAATGTCAAAAACTCTTGCTTCTTGTCTTCAATATACATTTCTCCAATATATTTCTTTTGAAACTCTTTTTAAAATAGATCCCAAGTTATCAGATTCTCTGGTAAATGTCAAACCACTGATTCCCACCATACATAAGCCTCCCATTGCAGTAATGATACAACACATAATAGACTTTCCCGAGGGGTGCATTCTAGTTGTTACAATACTCTCTTGGTCGACTCCATCGAATTTTCAACTATGGACGGATTAACTCCTTTCAGACTCGAGAATTCTGTGGCATCATATTTTCTTAATTCCTTAATTGGGGCCGGTCTAAGAACAGATACAGTCATAGTAGCAGGTGTAGACTCCACTGCTCGCTGAAGAGCATCAGCTAATATTTTTACTAATTCAGATTCATTTCTACCTTTTTCATCTCTTTCTACATTAGGGGGTTGGTTTCTAACTGGATTTACACTGGGAGTAGCTGATTCTGTTTCATCTAAATCATACGACTCTTCATCCCCAGTGAACATTTCTTCATTTATATCATCAAGGTGTTCATCAGACATCTTTAATCTATAAAACAAAAACAATTAGATAGGTCAGCATCCAAAAATCTCGACTCAGTTTTGACTTGACGGTGGCATGTACTTCTAAACTCACTTACGAGCTCGATTTAGTCCGAGAATCGGCTAAACCTGATAGCTCTGATACTAATAAAATGTAACACCCCTTAACCCTAACCCATCACCAGAACAGGGTTACGAGGCATTATCAAAATTAAACGCTAATAACAAACAACACCGAATCATAAATCTATATTTCAACTTAAAATTTCTTAAATTCCATCTTTAAGTCCCTAATATGGACCTACGAGGCCCAAAATATACTTAGGAAGTGTTTTTGGATTAAATCGGGAACTTTGGAAACTTTTCCTTGAGAATAGGGGCACACGCCCGTGTGGCCTGGGACATGCCCTTGGGGCCAGCCCGTGGGCAGATCTGACTTTCTCACACGGCCGTGGAACTAACCGGTAGGCAATTCTGACTTTGCCACTTGGCCGTGTGAAAACATGATTTTTTACCATTTTAAAGCTACTTTCACATATCAAACACACCTATTTCATACCCAATACATTGACTTATAAATCTTGATCAAATAACATTCATCTATTCATTTCAAATACTTCTTAAAAGTTACAAATTACTTACACCCAAAACATAAATATATTAAAGTGACTAAAATAAAACCTAATACATGCCACACTTCTAAAAGATAGATTCATCACCAAAAATTAAGCTGAGGTTGGGATTGACTCGGATGCTGCACTAAACATCAACTTTACCTAGCCTGCATACGGAAACAAACCGTACGCTGAGTATTGAAAAATACTCAGTGGTATTACCATAATTCAAATTAAAGCAAATATAAAATATCATAAACATGCATAGATAATTTATAAATCATACATATAATTCATACCAAGTTATCATATTTCCATTGTGTCATTTTCATTATTTGATTCAATACTTCTTCAATAAGATTACCAATTATGCATAAACCTTTGGTTCATCTCTCAATCAAATATAAATATCTAATTCACATTCAAATATGAATAATTCATGAACCTTGGTTTTATGCCTTCAATCTCATAGCACAAATTGCATTTCTCAATTCATCTTACAATATCACTTTCTCATTTCATTCAATAATTCAATTTATCAATTTCATTTGATTTTTCTTTTCACATATATTTCCCCTATTAACATAACTCAGACTCTGGAGGATACACGGATCCAACCAAACACACTAGAGTGGCGGCCAACGCCTCATCAGATAGTTCGAAGCAAATAAGTGACGACCAATGTCTTATCGGCTATGCCGAAGCAAAGTGGCGACCAACACCTCATCGAATCTATCTGAAGTAAATATGACACACCAAGTGTCTCATCGACTCGAGGTCGAAGAATCCCTGAATTCTTCCTATCCTATGGCATGCCAACTATATCCACCCTAGCTCGACTAGTTAACAAGGTATCAAAATCATTCGAATTTCAATCAGTCACAATAACAATTCAATCACAATTTCAGATTCACCACGGATCATTATACAATTCAATTTCACACATGTATACATTCATTAATCAAATCCAATTCTCATTCAATTCAAATATCACTACTTACCTCAATTTCATTTTTCATGGACATATATTGAAATTAAACATTTAATAATAAATAACTTGAATTAAGGTAATACAAACCGATATTTTCTCGAGCTACTCCTCGATCACTTTTTCCTTTCCTTTCCCTTCGCATCTAACGTCTCGGTTTCCTGGTTTGCTATGAAAATTAGCATAATTATAATTAATAATAAAATATCTAATTAATACAAATAAAAATACTACATGTGTATTCATACACACATGTACACATGTAATATTTCATCACCATACATTTATCATTATCTCAATTAATTGATAAAATATAATAATAATAATAAGTAAATATCTTTTACTTAATTTATAAGTAAATTTATATATTATATGCACTTGTACTAATAATTTAAATACACATGTATTTTTTGCTAACTTACACATGTCACTAATTTAGTTTAATTACTAATTTAATCCTTTATCCTTTCTCTATTCTATGATTAAGCTTTATGCTCTATTCAATTTAATCCTTTCTACTAATTACTTCTAATTAAAAATAAATTCACCTAATTAAAATCTAATTCAACTCACAACTAACTTCGTAAATACTTTTTTTAGAAATATTTACGAACTCATTTTTCTAAGACGGAAGCCCTAAACTCACTTTTCCGGTGCCCATGAAATATGGGTCGTTACATTAAGCTTAATTACTTTGTTCTTTATATGAAAAAGACATATTTCTTTTTTATTATGATTGTATGCAAATAAGGTATTTGAAATTGTTTAAAACAATAAAAAATTTATAGATATAATTGTGACAATGATGTGATATATATGTTACTTAAAAGACCTATTATATTGAGATGTAATGTTGTGGTATATGAAAGAAAGTACATAACTTAATATATATATAACCGCCATAACTTATATATATAACCTTAAGTAATTTGTAAAAGGTTACGATTGAGTACTGTAAAAGTTAGAGGGTTCTAGTTTAGCTACAAAAACTAAGGGAAATGTTTTATCTCTGTCTTGTGAAAAATATAGAGATTGTAAATGTTATACATTTCCCTTGAAAGGTAATAATTTAAATATAATGAATTGGTAAATCTTTGGTTGAGGTATACCAAGGTAATGGAGGTAAGCAGTTGAGACTGAACCCTTATAAATCAAATTGTCTAAGCTTTTCTTTCGTCTTCTCATTATGTAAAAAAGTTTGCAAAGAATTTTAAAATACCAATTCACCCCTATTTAGTATTTTCAGGCCTAACAACTTGGAACAAGCTTAATATTATATTAATAATAAATTTTAAAGATATTAAAATATTAAAATCAAATATTATAATGTTCAGTAATATTAAATATACATATTTAATAATTTATATTTGATAATATAAAAATTATTAAGATAATTAATATAATTTATTATTATAATAAATTATTTAATATTACAATTTTATTTTAATAATAAATATTAAAAATAATAATTTTAATTTTTAAATACTATTCTGGAAAATATTTATTTTAATATTTTAATGATAAATATATATTACAATTTATAAATATTTAATGATAAATGTTCTATATTATAAAATATAAATATTTTAATAATATAAATATGAGTATTTTAAAATTATGCTTAGCTTTATTTATACATTCCAACTCTAATATGATGCTATCAACCATCAAATATGTAATTTAAATTAAATTTTAATTAGACATTATTTATTACTAAGTTTATATAAGATATTAAATATAATAAAATATTATCTTATTATCAATTAAATTTTGATTGTCAAAAGGATATTGTTAAACTAAGTTTTATTTGATAATATGTTTTGATATAAAAATTAAAGTTTTTGAATAAAAGTTAAAGTTGAACATAATTGGGTGAAATTGATAAAATCAATTTAAAATGGTTTCAATTGAGTTAAACATTTTCAATCATGTTAAAATTGTTTTTAAACAAGTCAGTATTGCTCTAGGCCAAAAAATATCGATACTTTTTGACCAAGTATCGATAGTTTTCAAGATATCGATATCTATTCTAAAATTGATACCAATTTGATATTTTGTTTTCAATTTTCACAAAAAGTACTGATACCTTTTACCAGGAATCGATAATTTGGCTTTGGTATCGCTGTAAAGTAATTTCAACGGTCATTGAACCAGGCATTAAATGCTAATAGTATAGATACTTGTAGAAAAAGTATTGATACCTTTTGTTGCAAGTGAATTTAATGATCTGGTATTTTCATCCCTAACTGCTCTATTAACTTTTACAACCACCCCAACGGTTGGAAATGCATTAGAGGGTATAAATACCATGTTCCAAAGGTTTTACAACAAGGAGAGAGATCATCAAGTTTAAAGATTAATCGAAACAACCTTAATGCTTAATTCTTTCATATTCTTTTTGTAAACACTTGTGAGCTTTCATTGTATTTATTCAGCTCAAGGGTTATTCTTTGTATTTGTGCTTAATTGGCAAACACATCAATATTTTAAGGATTACTTCTTAGTTTTCTATTTGCTTTTCTCTTTGAGAGGGTAGAAATCTTAAGGGATATTATAAGGTTAAACCTTGTCCTCAAAGGTTGTCAAATTACTAAATTTGAGAAAATCCTTAGTTGTGGAAAGCTAAGGTAATGAAGTAGGTAATTGGGGTCGAACCACTATAAATTTTTGTGTTCATTGTTACATATTTGTTCGTTGCTTCCACAAATTTTCTTAAGGTCAATTCATCCTCTCTCTTGGTAATTTCGAGTTGATCTATCGATCTAACAGATATTCTATTCTAATATTTTGTATCAAATATATTTATATTGCATTTGTTTCACCAAGAACAATTTTTAGAAAATGAATTTTAGAAAATTTTTCAAAATAACGAAAAATATTTTACGCAGAATCATTCAAACATCAGAAAATATAACTTTTCTAGAAATCATTTTTCAAAAGTTGTTTTTAGTGAAACAAACACAACCTTAGTTTAAAATATGGTCTCAAAATTTGTCCTAATTTGCCCATATTTGTAAATGACTAATCCAAATTTGTTTTAAGCCCACTCATAATTGTAAATGATTAATCCGTACTCATTTTAGTTTGGTGATATATATTTACAAAACTTTATGCCATTTTTAATTAATATTTAATATTTAAAAATAAATAAATATAGACAACTTAATATATTTTTAATGTTTACATTATAGTAAATATATTATTATAAATTTAATTTTACGTAATTACCTAATATGTAAAAATAAAATAATATAACATATTACGTAATTAGGAAACAAGTTAAGTTGAGCACAAGCCAAAAATTTGGAGTCAAAGCTCAATCCATGTTTTTAATAAATATAATACTTTTAAGCATAATGTCTTATTTAACCTTTTAATTTTATAAAAAAAGGTACTTCGTTTAATTTTCGTTTCTTTTAGCCATTGAACTTACATTATTTTTTTCAAATCACCCCAAAAATAGATGAAAAAATTAACATTTGTTAACTTTACTGTCGTGGCATACATGTGGATTGGCAAGTATATGCTTTGTTAGCAATTAATTAATTTTTAAAATTTAAAATATATTTATAATTTGTATTTTTAAATAATTTTAATTTTAAAACTAATTTATATATATTTTTAAATTTTTAAAAATTTTAAAATTAATTACATGTAGCATTAGCGTAGCAATCTACATGTTATCACATCAAAAAGTTAAGAAATATTAAATTTTTATTCATTTTGAAGTGAATTAACAAACAACCCAAGTTTAATGGTTAAAAAGAAAAAAACTTAAATAAAAAGTTAACATATTTTTTTATAAAATTAAAAGAACAGATAAAATATTATGTGTTTTTCTATGCACACTGTTTTTTACTTCAAATTCTTTTAGATGTTAAGTGAAATTTCAAATTTCGACCTGTAGAATACATCTAATCCAACCCAAACCAACAAAGTATTAAAACATAGCTAAAAGTGTAAATTTGACTATTGTAATTCATACTTATTTTTATAAGAAATAGAATAAATATGTGAAACATGAATGAATAGGCAGATATATTTGTTTCTACCGTTATACATTCGAAACCATGAACACAAATTAAAATTCAATTATAAGTTTACAAATCATATCTTCTCAACAAGGCTCAACCAATCAAACTCAATTGAATCTGATCAGACCCAACATCTGAATGGCGCATTCCTTTATATCCAACTGCATCACAAACAGTAATACAACTATAACTTATTCTTCAAACAATTTGCTTCAAACTTTTAATTTGCATATTTTGATTCTCAAAAATAATTAATTAATTAAATCAAAAAGAGATAGGGATGGAAAAAAAAAAAAAAAACTCGGAAATCTTCATCCATTAAGTTAAATTTTTGTTTTTGAAATCGGTTTCAAGGTGGGGAGGCTAGATCATTACGCTTTATTTTCTGTGAGGTTTTCTGTCCCTCTCCATGCGTTCGAACAAGCTTCCGTCATAAACGCCTTTAACTATTTCTTTCCTCAATAATCCATCGTTGTCCTTGCAAAGATTGTATAATGTCATCCATTCCGTCCAACTACCAATCCTGCAATGTGTATATTGAGATTCGAAATTTATACCCCTTTTTGGCAACATATATACACTAACACTATTAGAAGAAAGGAAATAATTAAAATGATTACCATCCTTTGTAATCCTGCGGTTCCCTGTTGGCCTTGAGCATTGCCATGAGTTCACCAGATGTTAAGGCATTGCCATGGGTACGGGCGAACTTTCTGAAGATTTCTTCAAACTTCAATGATACAAATCTACCATATCAACCCAAATTTTTTTATGATTACATCATCCATTAATTAAGATAGCTTAAATCTGTCATTCAAATGGGTTGATTTACCTTCCATCACTGTCATATACACCAGAGTCACTGCCATGTTTAGCTAGGTGGATGTTTTTAACCTCAATTGGAAAGAATGGAGAAGGATATTTCCCCTGCATATATTAGATTGCGGAACAACTTATTACTTAACATCCTTGTTTGTCTTCTCATTTCTTGAAAAAATAAAAATAAAAAAGGAAGTTGGTCCTTTCAATGCTAACAAAACTAACGAAATATCATCCGTTTCACCAACGACAAAGACATGATGTATGTCTCTTTGTTTGTTCTCCTTCTAATAAATGCCTGTTTGAGACATACAAGGCACCTATTTCTTCAAGCACTAAACAAAGTTTAATATGCAAAACAAAACAAATAAAAAAAATTGTTAATTAATAAGCTTCTTACTACATTTAATTAAGGGGGAAAAAACAGAAAAGACGAGGAATAAAAGAATAAGTGGAAGAGGAATTTACAGGGCGAGTTTTGCTACTGAGAGCAAAGTGAATGAGGAAAGCACCGGTCATGGACAAGAGATAACCTGCCCCGATTGCTCGAAAACCTGTTTAACTTTAATTAATCGTTAAATAAAGAAAACAAAAACAACCCACATAAAACTAATAAACCCCATGAAAGTTAAAAAAGAAGGAACCTTCAAAAGTCTCCCATGGATAAACGATGCCATCATGGTTTCTGTCAAAGAATGCAACATGCTTTTCCAGAACGCTTTGTTCAGAACCACTAGGCTTAGCTGCCCCTGCATCACCAACTCCTATATATGTGTGTGTATTCACATTTTCTTACCATTAAAAAAAATCTGCCAATTTCATGAAGAAAAAGAGCTGAATATATATATAAACATACCTTCTAGAATAGCTTCTGGTGGCATAGAAGAAGCCATTTGGATCAAATCAACAATAGGATTGGGAGATGGGAGATATTTGGAAGATATGAAGAGAAAAAAAAAACGATAAGAAGTGATAACACAACTTTTCAAAAGAAATAATATACGAAAGGAAGAAACCACTTTCAACTGTAGAATAAATTGCTCTGCTTTTATTGTTTGTTGATGCAGTGACGAAAAGCTTATTACAATGAAAGCTCAAGTTAGGCCTAACGGACATTTATACTTGAATGGATGACCGATGATCAAGATTGGTTATTCGGTCAAAAGAAAAATAAATAAATAAATAAATAAACAAAAGCAAAATGCCCTCAGCCTTTTTTTTAAAGTTTCTTGAAAATTTTATTTAATATTTAGGTATATAAATAGATTAAAATTATTAAAGGCATCAAAATTTTAAATATAAATTAAATTATGTCACTATCGTATGGGTTAATTTTTTTCATCTAACAAATATATTTATGCAAAAAATATAAAAAATAAATGAGGTTTTGGTTGAAATGAATGTTATAATATTAAAGATTATAGTGTATTGAGTTTAAATCTTAATATATATTTTAAATTTTATATAGAATTATAAGAAAACTCATAGTATATTTATTATTTTGTAAAATGATTAGTGTGAAGTGTGTCTCGTATTTTTTGGTCAAACCATAGTAAAAGCAAAGGCGATGTAGTGAAGAAGAATCACATGACATCACAAAGACGCGACAACGTTTGAAATAGAGGCAAAGCAAAGGCAACGTCATGATGAGGAGCCTGGGATGTGTGATGACGAGACGAATTCTAACTTAAAGCAACCACATAATTAGACTCTCAGTAGTGTTCATTTTCCTAGTTAGACTCTGATTATACCGAAGATATTTTAGTATGATTAAAACTCTAATATTAGTCTATAAAAAGGGCTTTAGTAACCCTAGAATATACATCTTCATAACATCAAATTTTGAGAGAAGATCAAAAGAGAGTTTTGAGAAAGCTTTAAGGGAATTTTGTGTTTTAGCCAGAGAGTTTTTGTTTCTAGGGTTAGGGTTTGTTTAGAATTTCTACATCTTGTACTCTTCGTTTGTTTGCTCATTAGTGAAATCTCCTTTTGCCAATGGTTTTTTATCCTTTTTATTGGAGGAGATTTTTCACGTAAATATTTGTGTGTTTGATCTTCTCTACTTTTCTTATTTGTCATTTAATCGGGTTTATCCCTAACAAACTAGTATCAAAGCTTGGTTAAAAATCCACAATCAACCCATTGAGAGATGGCGACAATGAGATTTGAGATCAAGAGGTGTAACACCCTAAATCTGGCTCGGAAGTTATGGCCGAATTTGGCGTGTCACATTGAAGTGTTTTAGCGAAAACCATGTTTTCATTGAAAACCCTTCTTAAAATAAAAAAAAATATTAAAAATAAACTTCTTTCAATAACTTGTTTGATGAAAACATGTCACTTAAAAATTTAGTTGTGGAAACGTAGAAAAGACATACTATAGTTTAAGGAACCATGTTCAACTTCTTATAATTACAGCACATAGAAATAATAATCCAAATAATAACAAAATGGAAGCCCTATTACAATCTGATTCGAATAGTACTTAATAAAATAGAAACTTATATTCTTTTTTTTTTAAAAGTCCAAATTATCTTGCTAGCTGGCCACCCAGAATCCCTCCAAACATCGAACCTTCTACTGAGCATCACCTGAAAATAAAATAAAAAAAGGGGGGTGAGTTTTTGCAAACTCAGTGTGTACAACCCTTGACGAAAAGCAAGCATTCAAAAATCATTACACATCAAACATGCAATGCAATCCCATCCCAATAATCCATCGCTACACACTAGCTCCATCCCCCGTCACACTATGTAGGGATATAAATATTGACCCACCCAACCGACACATCAATGGTAGCCCGGTTGCGGAACTACCTTCATTTACTTATTGGGCTTTAAAAGCCATCGGTGGATCTAAGATTGTCAAGCAACCATGCAATCCTCATATACTTCCTCCGTTCCATAATTCCCAACCCATATGCAACCTAAGCAGAATATCATATGTATGCAAGTCACATCCATAAAACTTACATTTAACACCTAGGGGTATTTTGGTCATTTTCGCCCTTAGAGGCATTTCGGTAATTTTCCGTTTATTACAATTTTCACTTACCTTGGCCCATTAACAAATCCCGTGAGCTAAGATGAGCAAATACTATGCACCAAGTAGGATTCCAAAGAAGAGAAGGTGAGTCATTAAGACCGCTTGAGTACCAAGCTCTCCCTAGATCCAATCCTAGACATGCATATACCTGTTGCCACACCTTAACCCTATGACTTGCCCACGGTCGCAATATATTAGTTATTTTTTATGTAGTTATCATATACTAGGCCCCAAAACCCCTACATACGTGCATATGGCCCACTTGGCCCATCTCATTCATATGGCCCATTAGGCCCAATTCATATTCACATGCCCATTAGGCCCAAATCACCTTTATATGGCCCGTTAGGCCCAAATCACCTTATATTCATGCTCACGCATAGCATCAATTATCAAAATTTTCCTATTATGGGCCTAACAGCCCATCGGGCCTATTAAGCCTATTCTGGCCCGGTTGGCTAGATCACAGTCCAAGTTCATGGAATCGTCCATGGGCCTCAGACAACCTATTGGTTTCCTCCTCATAAATGTTCGCGCACTTACAAGACTACCGCGGCCAAACTTTCGGCTTTTCGACATTTTGACTATTCGGCATTTTGGCTTTTTGGCTTTTGCCGATCTACTTGTGTGTGCAATGTATCTACACACTTGGTAAGCAAGCGTGTTGCGATTCCCTTAGTCACCAACCTACAAATGATATCATCCTACAATTAATCGCATGCTTAATACATATTTTTACTAAAACTGAAACCTCACCTTTCACCTTACCTTGCGCGACAAGTATAACAACCCCTTCTTTAATCACTAACCACAATCAACTCCTAGATCTACATCAATCTTAACTATTAAAACCAAAATAATAGGTGACTCGTATCCAACACAAGTCCCCTTACCTTAACTATGACCATTCGACCAACTAAGATTAAGAGTACTTACCAACGTCTCTCACCTGAAGAGCAAATTGGCAGGGATCCAAAAACTAAAATTCGATACCTATTCCTACCAAAAAAACCGATTGGAAGAAGTGAGCAAAAATCGACCGGAAGAGCAACACTTACACTAGATTCGATTAAAGAGTATTCAGCCCTTGGAAGATTCGGCTTCCAAACTTAGTATGGTGAATAAGGTATATTTGGCACAGATTAAAGAAGAAGAGTAGAAGAAGAAATCGGCAGAAAAAAAGAAAAACAAAAGGGTTTTCGACTTTTTGGATCTTGAAGCGAAAATGGTTTTTGGTAGCAAGGTGAAAAAGATTTCGGCATTAGCCTAATACCTTTGCATTCGGCACCTATTTATAACCTTTATGGCCAAATTCCTCAAGCCCAAGTTCCCATTTCTGCTCCACTTGCTCCTCACTTCTCATCTCCTCGTTTTTCTCCCTAATAAACCCTTGATCCTTTCCTCAAATTTCTCTTTTGATCACTCCCCTTGGAGTCCATTTTCACGCCAGTTCCATCCTTCTAGAAGGCCAAAATTAAACTTCTAAAAATACTAAACTAGGATTCAAACCTTGGATCTCCTTGCTAGCCACTAACGCCACCTCCCTACACTCTAAGTGGCGTCATTTAGCCACTCTTCCACAAGGCTTTTGATGCCATTTTTTCCTATCTTTATTTTAAAGCCCAACTACTTGCGAATAGGGTCCTTTTAATAATTAAACTATAATTTCATTTACCCCTAGGTTCGAACTCAAACCTTAATTAAGACCTTCTATAATTATCACATGGCTAGGAACATAAAACACAATTTTTATCAAAATCGAAAACAAAAAAAGTTCAGGATTTCGGGATTTTTAGGTTTCAAAATTTTTAGGGTGTTACAACTCTACCCCTAAAAGAAATTTCGTCCTCGAAATTTCCAATTACTAACACAGACTACCACACCACACTTTCACTGCGCACTCTAATTCTAACTTAGGTAAATAGCACACTATGGGTAAGTACGTACCATTATTCACCTCTGGAGCATCTCCATCCTCTTGACGACGTGCTGCATAGACCAAAGCTAGCTGCCTCGCCTCAGCATGACCAGTACCTTGCCTGGTGCTCCACAACCCAAACCGTTTCCACCCCTGGCCTGATCACGGCCTCTCGGTGGTAGCTGACCACCCCTCGGTGGCTGTACACCACCTCGGTCCACGACTGGCACCTGAGCTGACATTCTAGGGCAATTTCTGATCCTATGCTCCATAGATCCACAAGCTGGACAAGCTCCCGTCCTCTTCCAACACTCGCCTACATGACCTTTCCCACAATCAGCACAAAGTGGCACTCTTGGATTAACAGCAAGGGGCCCTGCTCTATCTGGCCCTAACCCTAGGTATCTGTCCAACACCAGGAGTCTCAGCCTCCCTTTTACTCTTACCCCTTTCTTTTTCTCAATTTCGGCGCTCTGTGCGCTTCACCTCCTCCACTATCTTTACTTTCTCCACCAACTCCGAGAAAACTCATTCCCTTTGTGGTATCAAAACCCTGAATCTATCTCTTATTCTATCCTCAAACCTAGCACAACGCTCATAGTTCGTTGCCACCATAACTCTTACATACCTACTAAGGTGTAGAAATTTCGCCTCATACTCTGCCACCGATTTGTTTCACTGGGTCAAGTTTTAGAAATCTTTCCTTCTAGCATCTACATAACCCGCTCCTACATACTTCCCTTGGAATGCAGCTGTGAAAAACTCCCAAGTAACCCGCTCCAGTTGGGTGCCTCTTTCACTGTCAACCACCACTGGTAGGCTTCTTCCCTAAGCAGTAATATTGCCCCTTTTAGCTTTTGTTCCGGTGAGCAGTCCAAGTCCTCCATTATCCTTTCCATGGCCTCCAACCAATATTCTGCCGCATTAGGAGCCACACAAGCCACGCCCTTAAAAATCTCAGCCCATTTGATCGAAGTCGCTCCAGAATGGACCCTAGATTTCCCGTGCCATTATTGGGCCCAGTGACCCTCTCCAAAATCCTAAGCATTGCCTGTGACAATGCATCATCCCTGCAGCCCAATCGTACTATCCATTCTTAGCCACGAGTGAGGCCGGAGCCTCTTCTACTCCAACATTAGGCATATGGCCCGATGCCAACAATTCAGCCCTCACACTTTCGCGGCCTCGGCTGCGGCCTCTCGCACCTCTTCTAGCACTCATCATCGGTTCACGTATTTTTTGGATTAAAATTTTTATGAATTTTTAGTTAGTTTTAATAATTAACCCGATGTTTTATGAAAGTATTTAAAGAGAATATTGTTTTCGAAAATCCTCTACAGTTTTAGGGTCCTACGAGCTTCAGTTCCACTTTAACAAAATAATCTAAAGTAGCCCTCTAACTATCTATTGTATAATAATTTAAACAAATTTAAGAATAAAAGTACTTACTTGGCTCGACGTTGGAGACTTGGTGTGCCGCTCAACAAGACTTCTCCTTTTCCAAGTCATTGTAAATTTTTTTAAAACACAAAAAGAAATCAAGTAATAAGGCCCACTTCATAGCCCACGTTTTGCAACTTGGGCTCTGATACTACTAAATATAACACCTCAAACCCGGCACAGTCATTATGGCCAAATTCAGCGTGTCAAATTAAAGTGTTTTAGCAAAAATCGAGTTTTCATTGAAAATCCTTCTTAAAATAAAATAAAATATTAAAAATAAACTTCTTTCAATCACTTGTTTAAAACATAAAATTTGATGAAAACATATTACTTAAAAATTTAGTTGCGAAAACGTAGAAAAGACATACTATAGTTTAAGGAACCATGTTCAACTTCTTATAATTACATCACATAGAAATAATAATCCAAATAATAACAAAATGGTAGCCCTATTACAATCTAATTTGAATAGTACTTAATAAAATAGAAACTTATACGCTTTTTTTTTAAAAAAAACAAGTCCAAATTATCTTGCTAGCTGGCCACCCAGAGTCCCTCCAAACATCGAACCTTCTACTGAGCATCACTTGAAAATAAAATAAAAGAGGGGGTTGAGTTTTCGCAAACTCAGTGTGTACAACCCTAGACGAAAAGCAAGCATTTAAAAATCATTACACATCAAACATGCAATGCAATTCCATCCCAATAATCCATCCACTATACACAAGCTCTGTCCCCCGTCACACCATGTAAGGATATAAATATCGACCCACCCAATCGACACATCAATGGTAGCCCGGTTGTGGAACTACCTTCATTTACTTATTGGACTTTAAAAACCGTCGGTGGATCCACGATTGTCAAGCAACCATGCGATCCTCATATACTTCCTCCATTCCATAATTCCCAACCCATATACAACCTAAGCAGAATATCATATGTATGCATGTCACATCCATAAAACTTACATTTAACACCTAGGGGTATTTTGGTTATTTCTGCCCTTAGGGGCATTTCAATAATTTTCCCTTTATTACAGTTTTCACTTACCTTGGCCCGTTAACAAATCCCGTGAGCTAAGATGAACGAATACTATGCACCAGGTAGATTCTAGAGAAAAGGAGGTGAGTCATTAAGACCGCTTAAGTACCAAGCTCTCCCTAGATCTAATCCAAGACATGCATATACTCGTTGCCACACCTTAACCCTATGACTTGTCCACGGTCGCAATATATTAGTAAAGTTTTATGTAGTTATCATATACTAGGCCCAAAACCCCTACATACATGCATATGGCCCACTTGGCCCATCTCATTCATATGGCCCATCAGACCCAATTCATATTCATATGGCCATTAGGCCCAAATCACCTTTATATGGCCCGTTAGGCCCAAATCACCTTATATTCATGCTCACACACAAATTTTCTATTACATAGCATCAATTATCAAAATTTGCCTATTATGAGCCCAACAGCCCATCGAGCCCATCAAGTCTATTCTAGCCTGGTTGGCCAAATCATAGCCCAAGTCCATGAAATCACCCATGGGCCTTAGACAGCCCATTGGTTTCCTCCTTACGAGTGTTCGCGCACTCGCAAGACTACCGCACCCAAACTTTCAGCTTTTCGACATTTCAGATTTTGGTATTTTAGCTTTTCGGCTTTTACCGGTCTACTTATGTGTGCAATGTATGTATACACCTGGTAAGCAAGCGTGCTGCGATTCCCTTAGTCATCAAGCTACAAACGATATCATCCTACAATTAATTGCATGCTTGATACATATTTTTACTAAAACTGAAACCTCACCTTTCACCTTACCTTGCGCGCCAAGTATAACAACCCCTTCTTTAGTTACTAACCACGATCAACTTCTAGATCTGCATCAATCTTAACTATTAAAACTAGAATAATAGGTGACTCGTATCCAACACAAGTCCCCTTACCTTAACTATGACCACTCGGCCAACTAAGATTAAAAGTACTTACCAACATCTCTCACTTAAAGAGCAAATCGGCAAGGATCCAAAAACTGAAGTTCAATACCTATTCCTACCCAAAAATCGATTGGAAGAAGTGAGGAACAATAATCGATACCTTAGCAAAAATCGACCGGAAGAGCAACACTTACACTAGATTCGGTCAAAGGTTATTCTGCCCTGGAAGATTCGGCTTCCAAACTTAGTATGGTGAATAAGGTATATTTAGCATAGATTAAAGAAGAAGAGTAGAAGAAGAAATCGATAGAAAGAAAGAAAAACAAAAGGGTTTTCGGCTTCTTGGATCTTGAAGCGAAAAGGGTTTCCAGTAGCAAGGTGAAAAAGATTTCGGCATTTGCCTAATACCCTTGCATTCGACACCTATTTATAATCTTTATGGCCGAATTCCTCAAGCCCAAGTTCCCATTTCAGCTCCACTTGCTCCTCACTTCTCATCTCCTTGTTTTTCTCCCTGATAACCCCTTGATCATTTCCTCAAATTTCTCTTCTAATCACTCTCCTTGGAGTCCATCTTCACGTCACTTCCATCCTTTTAGAAGGCCAAAATTAAACTTCTAAAAATACTAAACTAGGATTCGAACCTTGGATCTCCTTGCTAGCCACTAACGCCACCTTCCTACACTCCAAGTGGCGTCACTTAGCCACTCTTCCACAAGGCTTTTTGATGCCATTTTTCCCTATCTTTATTTAAAAGCCCAACTACTTGCCAACAAGGTTCTTTTAATAATTAAACTATAATTTCATTTACCCCTAGGTTCGAACTCAAACCATAATTAATACCTACTATAATTATCATATGGCTAGGAACATAAAACACAATTTTTATCAAAACTGAAAACAAAGAAAGTTCGGGATTTCGGGATTTTTGGGGCATTACAAGAGGTTTAATGGGTTCAAAAATTTTGGTTTATGGCAAGTTTGGATACCTAAAATACTATTTCAGAACGACCTAAAGAAGGTTGTTACATAGCAGAAGCCCACGAATTCGAATAAATCGGAATGGGATGAACTTGATGAGTAGGCTTTGTTTGCAGTCCAGTTGTGTCACACGAACAATGTGTTGCAGGAGGTGCTTATGGAAAAAATGACATTTGCCTTATGGAAGAATTTAGAAACCCTTTACATGAAAAAGTCTCTAGCTATTAGATTGATGTTAAAACAACACCTATACACATTCCGTATACCCGAAGGTGCGTCCATTAGGGCTCACATAAGTGAATTTGTTTTTCTATTAAATCATATAAAGAATATTGATACTAATATAGATGATGGTGATCGGGCTATGCTATTAGTTTTCTCTTTGCTCCTTTCATATAAGTCTTTTAGAGAGACTTTGATTTATGGTAGAGAAAAGCTCTCGTTCGAGGATATGAAAAGAAACTTGTTGAACAAAGACAAACTTGACAATGAGTTAGGTTCAAAGAGAAAATCAGATGAGCAAGCTTCAGTTTTTGTTTCGAGAAGTAGTACTTGATCGAAGTCTAGGAATCGAGACAAGACATGTAGCTACTGCAAGAAGTTAAGTCACATTAAGGCAGTGTGTTATAAGTGGAAAAATACGAACAAGCGGACTGTTGAGAGCAACGATAGAGTAGTAGTCAATGCTAGTGTGGTCGAGGAGAAAGGTGATGATTGGTTGTTGGTGTCTATGACCAAAAGGTCTAAGCTTACGTTTGAGTAGATCCTGGATTCAGGGTGTTGTTACCATATGTGTCCCAACAAGGATTGGTTCTCCACATATAGTCTAGTTGAAGGTGGAGTTGTGCTCATGGGGAATAATTCACCTTGTAAAATAATCGATATTGGTACTGTTTAGATCAAGATACACGATGAAATTGTCAGGACATGGTCAAATGTCAGACATGTGCTTGATTTAAAGAAAAACCTCAACTCCCTGGGTAAGTTAGACTCAAAGAATTGCAGAACCGTCATTGAATCAAGCAAAATTAAGGTATCTCATGGAGCTCTCACTTTGATGAAAGGTCATAAAATCGACAGTATATATATTCTGTAGGGTTAAACAGTGACTAGTGCAGCAACAATTTCCTCGTCTATTATAGAGTTGGAGTTAACTCGTTTGTCGCATATGTAACTTGGTCATATGGGCAAGAAAGTTATGACCGTTTTGAAAAAAAAAAGACTTCCAGTTTCCAAGTTCAAGAACTGTTTAGACTTGGTCAGTATCTTGTAAACATCGAGTTAGGCTCATGATGGAGCCTGACAAATAAGTAATGTTAAAACACGAGTCAAGGTGGAGATTTGTGGAGTGTGTCTCGCATTTTTTGGTCAAACCAAAGTCAAAGTAAGGGCGACGTTTTTGCGATGAGAAATCACTCGATGTCGTAATGATACGACAATGTTTGAAAAAATGGAAAATAAGAGACGACATCATCATGAGGAGCTTGGGACGTCACGACAATGCGACAAAATCTAACTTAAAGCAACCACATAATTAGAATCTCAATAGGGTTACTTTTCCCAATTAAACTTTGATTACACCATAGATATTTTAGTATGATTAGAATTCTAATATTAGCTTATAAAAAGAGTCTTAGTAACCCTAGAGTATACATCTTCATAACATCATATTTTGAGAGAAGATTAAGAGAGAGTTCTAAGAAAGCTTTAAGGGAATTTTGTGTTTTAGCTAGAGAGTTTTGTTTTAGGGTTAGGGTTTGTTCTGAATTTTCCATCTTGTACTCTTTGTTTGTTTGCTCATTAGTGAAGCCTCATTTTCCCCATGGTTTTTTTATCCTATTCAATGGAGGAGTTTTTATACATAAATATTTGTGTGTTTGAACTTCTTTACTTTTCTTGTTCGTCGTTTATTCGGGCTTATCCGTAACAATTAGGTATTTGGTAATTTCTAAAGTTAGGGTCTGGTTGATACCAATATGTGATATATGTCTTAAATATTTCCTATTAAATATGTTTAATGTGTTTTTTATCATATTTTATATTTATATTGAAGAAAAATAATTTTATAGAAAATAAAAAATAAGATAATTTAATAAATTGTTAATAAGGGTTTTTTTTTTTTTTGTTACAAAATAGGCCAACAACCTTAGAACTTAAATTGTATGAACCATTCTTAGAAGGCAATGCCTTCCATATCAACTTTCGACAATTGTAAAGCATCTTGAAGAAGATGGCCTAGGAATCATATTCTTTCCCTAATTCTCTAGCTTGCCTTTTCCGTCCAGTCAACCATATAATTCCTCTATCGAGGAGCAGAGCACAACTCACAATGCCAATCACACTATATTAAATCTTTTATAACATTAGCAATGCAACTCCATTTTCGATCATATTATTGATGTTAGAGAATCAGTTTCAACAATCACATGTATATATCCCTTAACCCAAGTCATCTAAATCCCCTAAAAAGGTCCCTGAAAGCTAAACAAATTCAATGGAGCATTTTCCACCAAAGTCTTGAAAGCCACCAACCCAATGACCAAAACCCCCTATGTGCCAGTAAGTCACTCTTAAACATTACAACTACCATCAATGTTCAACTTTACTACCTGATTAGTGGCTTCTTCCATCTTAAGATAATTTCGGTTTTTGGATTCATGTAAGGAAGCATAATCACCCTATCTAGCTTATACAAGTAATGATAAATACTAGAAAATTTCATATTAATATGGAAAATTTTCCCAATGAATTGAAACTCATTCCTTTATTTCCATAAATGCCAACAGACATATGAGAATAGTATAGAATAATCAACACCTTCATCTTCCCATGCATTCCAATATTAATAAACAACTAATATACATAATCATTCATAAACAAGATTGGCTTCGATTCCCCCCAAGAAAAAACTCCCAAACCTCTAGTTGTATGAAAATCCCTTATGATGTACATGATATTCTCCACAACTACACCACATATGTGAAAATTCTCATCAGTTGTGAACCTAGAAACTTATGGATTTCATTGGCCATAAGCTTATTTTTCCAAGCTAACCAAAGAATGTGTTGTATCTTAGGCGAGCATAGAAGCTTCCAAATAAGCTTGGAAAGTTTGTAGAGGTTACTATCATTGTTAATAAGCAACTCATAATCCAAGTTAAGAGTGAATGTAACACCCCAAACTTGGCCCAGATGTTACGGCCGAATCCGGTGTGTCGCATTGAAGCGTTACTGTATAGGTCATGTCTTATCTAAAATCTTTCTTAGTGATTTAAGGGTATTTTCGTTATAGATTAAAGTGAATGGAAGTTGTGCACCAGGTAAGATGCCGGAAAAAGAGGAGGTGAGTCTATTAGACTGCGTAAGTACCAAGCTCTCCACGGACCCACTCCTAGACATGCACACAACCATTGCCACACTTTAACTGAATGATTGTTCAGGAAAAACCATTTCATTTTAAGCCTTTGAAAACACTTATTAATTTTTGAAAACGTTTTCATTTTGGAAGCTTTGTCTTGTTTCACGATATTTTGAAATCAGGTAATCTCTTTTAAAAATGCGTCCTAGAGCTATTCAATTTCACACATTTAAATCCATAACTTGCCTAAGCTAATAATAATACTAAAGCAATTAAAAATAATTAAAGCGACCTTATTATAACTTAAAACCCAAAGCAATTAAAGTAAATGAAACTAATCCAGTCATAAGAAGAAAATTGAGCTTGCAAAACATGTGGCTACTCTGTATCCCTCTCAGCTCTAAGTCCGCTATGGTTGGGGGTTACCTGCACGGATAAAATTAAGGGGTGAGTTTGGAAAACTCAGTGTGTAAAATAACCCAACCATAGTCCAAATCAGTTCAAACCACAGAAATAGATTAAGTTGGGCCTTAGCCCTACACAGAATTCAAAATGAAGCCCATTGGCCCATAACAGAAATAGAACAGATATATATTGTATGTAGAAAACCCAACCCATATCCATCCGTATACACCCCCTTGCCAACCTTACACCATGTGGGGGACTACTTGACCCACTCATTCGCTACACGTCACAAAATTTGCAGCATGGATGCCAAAACAGATATTGTGACAGAGTCACCAGATACAAATATTGTGGTAGAGCCACCAGAAACAGATATTTGTGGCAGAGCCACCAGATCAGATATTTGTGGCAGAGCCACCAGAATGCTTCCTCCATCAATATAACCCATATCCCATGCAACAGATATACATGTCATGGTATACAACAAACAGAATCAGAATATCATACATTTCAGTCAAAATTAACCCTAGGGGTATAATGGTAATTTTGCACCTAGGGGTATAATGTAATTTTCATACTTAGAGGTATTTTAGTAAATTTAACTATTTTAGGGTTTACACTCATATTACAGCCATTAACACATTAACAGAAACACTTACCGAGCGTTTTTACCGAATTGGGCCCGTTGGCCCATTAACCCGATTTCGGCCCATTAAGCTCAAATATATCGAAGTGCACAAAATTGCGCACTCTGCAATCATACCGCTTGTGATTACCAAAATTAACAACCAAACCATCTCACGAGCGCTCGCACGCTTGCAAGTTCACATAATGCCGGCTTTTCGGCATTTCGACTTTTTGACTTTTGCCGATCTAGTCGATAAGTGGGTGTCGTTTACACACCTGTTCTGTAACGATACATTGGCGAGTTCCACACACGAGTTGCCTACAATCAGTTACTAACACGTTAAACTATGAATCCATAACAACTTATATACAAATCCCCTTACCAATAATCGACCATTAACACCTTAGGCACTAAAGTTCTTACCTTTGCCGGAATATGGACTAGATCTAAATCTAGTCGTTCCAATTATCCAAGATATCGATTAGTAGCCTTTAATCCACACTAGAGCAAAATAAATCAAATAACACCACTAAACCCTTTTGGTTTAGTCGACAGGCACCCTTTGCATATAGAGGTTTTCAGCTTTTCTTTAAATCACCAAATAATGGATAGAGAAGGGATTTCGAGCACTTACCAAAGATTTACCTGCCAAAAATGTTCCCAAGTACCTTCCTATTCTAGATTTGTTGCAGATCTAACCCAAAATACGAATAGAGAATAGATCTAGGTGATTCGACTTTTGAAGAAACGAGATGGAGAATAGAAGTTTGTGAAGTAGAGGGGAGATGTCGGTAGAAAGATAAGAGAGTTGTGAGGTTCGGCTTTTGGCACGGAGAAAAGTCTCTATATTCGGTAAGAGAAAGGACTTATAAGTAGGAGTAGAAGATTAAGCTTGGTGAAGAAAAGATGAACAAAAAGAATGAAGGTCGATCTCAAAAATAATAATAGATGTGAATGGCCCCAACCTAAATCGACTAACACTTAAAAATACCCAAAACTAAACAAATAAGAAAAACAACCCATACAAGCCAAAATTTTAAGAGCTTTTTTGGCATTTAATTACCTATAGCCGAATTGGTACTACCATGAGTCCTATTTCGGCATAAAATCCTTCCCAAGTTCAAATTCCATGTTTTGCTCCTAAATTTCAGCCACCACTAATTTAAATCCCATCCAAATTCCTTGCACCATCAGTAGTAGTCCACCGCTTGACCGACTCAAGCCGCTGCTAGGAGAGTTTCAGTAAAACTCTAACTCTTCCCCACGTGAGTAGCAAAATTGGTCCTTCGTGCGCATAGTAGCTCGAACTCCAGACCTCATCCTATCTCTGCGCTCCACATCCTGCTGCTGGCCACTGCACATAGCTTTCCTTTACACCATAATAGGATCACAATTAATCTTAATCTATTCCTGCTGAAGCCTCGGTTACTTGCGAAATAAAAAGGAAATTTTGCCTGCTATACATCTCGAACTTGCGACCTTCTAAACACACACATACGCTGCTTACCATTGCACCGAAGTTCCTTTCATGACATGACCCTCTCACAATTAATTTACAACCCTTAGCTGCTTCAATTCTGGCCCGCTTTAAAACAAATAAAATAGAATTCGCCACGCAAGGACTCGAACTTGCGCCCTCTCCGCGTACCCAACATGTTGCTGCCACTGCGCCACGGGCACTCCTTGTGTTGGATTATGCTCGCAACTCCTCTTAGCCCCTATTTTAACCACAACCTGAATACTAAAAAAAAAACAACCATTTGTGCGTGCCGTGCCTTGAACCCAAGCACCTCCCATGCCCTCCTGGCGTGCTTAGCCACTGGGCCAGAAGCTTGTTTGTGCTAAAACTTAGCCCAAATTATTAATAAGTCCTACTGCCCAAATTCCCTTAAGAGGCAAAATTTAAGAATTTTGCTAAAGCTATGGGCCGAGCCCCGGACTTTTTCCCACACCATAAACCCTTCGTAATTTATTTAATTACTAAACTAAACATACGAAATAGTAATAATAATAACATCCAAATTATTTGGGCCGTCTTCTACCCGAACCCAGATTCAAGGCCCAATACTTCCAGGCCCAAAAATCGGGGTGCTATAGTGAAAGCACCATTTGAAGACATACCCTAGACCAATTCATCATGATAAGAACAATATAAGAAGAGAGTGATTCATTCAAGATTTTTAATATATCTTCATTTATATAAAGACTCAGATGTTGAAAGTCCTAGTTATTATTGTGCAAATACTCATAATACAGTGTTCTATCTTTGTTTGGGGAAGGTCAGTTACATAAGGAAATAAGAGGACCAATCTAAAGCCAATTATCAATCCAAAAGTAAGCCACTTGGACATTTCCAATCCTCCAACGCATACCTCACTCAAGTAACTCACGACCCACAAGGATATTATGCTAAGTGTGTGATATATTTCCTTTGGAAGCATAAGACCTGAACTCTGTATTCAAGATATATTTAGTACAAAGTATTCACATCCATAAACTAAAATCATTGGTCAATAATCTCCATTGTAACTCAGTAAAGAAAAGAAAGCTCCAATCCCACATCATATGAAATCCTAGTCCCTCAACATACTTCGTCTTCTAAACAGTCTCTTAATTAACCAAATGAATCTTTTGTTTATGCATAGTAGAACCCCACAATAAACCACAACATAACTTATTCTTACACTCACACATCTGTATAGTGTAGAAGGGTATCAAATTAGCCAAAGCCTTAATAAGCAAACTACACCTGCAAAAGACAAAAGATTGATCTTCCAACTGGTGAATCTATCTTGCATCTTCTCCATAAGATGCTGATACATCTTTTTCATCACACGTCTATAAATGAGAGGCATACCAAGATCCTCTACCAAGTATTTCGTTAATGGAATACCTAAAAGAGTGCTAATATCCTTAGCCTATTGATCAATTACATTTATTTTAGCCAGATTTTTTATTTATTGAGGTTGACCGTTTGGCTTGACCATTGAATGAAATATTCAAGGAAATTCTTCACAATCACATTTTTGTTTTCACCAATACAAGTAAATAACACAAGGTTATCAAAAAAAGAATAAATGAGATATTAATGAACCTTGATGGCTCAACTTAATTGACTTTCAGGCTTTAGAGGCAATTCGACTTTGAATTAGATGCAACAATCTTTCCATGCCTAACATAAATAAATATGAAAAGAAGGGATTACCTTGATAGATAACTTTAAATGGTTGAAAAGGATTAGACATCTCCTCATTCCATAGAACCTTAAAATATGTGAAGCGAGTACAACTCATAATCAAGGAAAGGAAAATACTATTGAGGTTAATTTCCATAAGTGTCTCCAATAGAAAATTCCAATTCATCTTATCATAAGCTTTTTCAATATCTATTTTCTATATCATAGCTCTAGTCGCCCACTTTTGTTTCTAAAGGAATGCAATATCTTGTAAACAATCACGATATTATCCCAAATTTGACCACTTGAAACAAAGCTACAATGATTTGGTGTTATTAAGGAAAGGTAAAACTTTCTTCAGTTTCCTCACAATAATCTTAGAAATAATTTTATAAATTACGTTGCACAAAATAATTCGACATAGTTGATTTACAGAAGTGAAATCACTTACCTTATGAATAATAATAAGAGTCCCATTAATATCACTAGGCATCTCCCCATTAGCAAAAGAGCTTCAAACCATACCCGCAACATCTTTCTTGACGATCTCCCAATTCTTTTGTAAAAACACAACCTGAAACCCATCTGAACCCAGAGCTTTTATGCATCCATACTGAAGACTGCACATTCTAGTTAATCAATACTAACAAATTGATGCATCTTTTCAAAATAACTCTAGCCAATGCATGAAAATAAGATAGAAATATCAGACTTTCTACTAATAGATAAAGCATCAATATGCAAAGATTTAAAATGTAATACATCCATTCACTTCAATTCCTATTAGGAGTTGATCTAATTGCTATTATTATTTTTAAAAGCCCAAATTTCCTCTAATTCCTTTTAACAAAAGCAATGTGTGAAAGTAAGATGTGTTCCTATCACTTGATTGCATTTGCTCTATTCTTGCTTTCTAAAACCAAAGAAACTCATTTTGAGCTAACACATCCTTTTAATCATGTTGTAATTTTAATTCTAGTAGATGGATAAAGACTTATTCTTACAATGCCTTGCCTATTGGATCCCACCGAAATGAGCAAGAATAGTTTTTTTTTCTTGTAGAAAATATTACTAAAACACTATGATTCAAATGCAAAAATACATTTGCAAGAATTTTTTACCTCTCTATCATCGAGTTGTGCGAAGCATTCCAACTTGCACTAATAATATTCTTGAAATTCGAATAGTGAAGTCAAACAACTTAAAATAAAAAAGGCTGATAACTATGGGGTGCAAAAGCAATGCCATCCAAATCAAGCAAAATTAGGAAGTGGTCCAACTGCATTCAAGAGAGAAGCTTGACAATGGAATTAGGAAAGAAAACCTTCTAACAAGAGTTACTATACATCTTATCTAATTTCTCTTTTATAGAAGTCAAATTATTTGGGGATTTACACCAAGTGAATCACGGTCCAACAAAACCAAGGTCAATAAATTCACAAGCCAGTGAAAATTCTTGCATTTTCGTCCATCACAACATTCAGAGTTTCTAAAGTTCAACTTCTTAGAAGAAGAGACAATTTCATTGAAGTCACCTTTAATTAACTATGGCCCTGAGTGATGGATGCACACTTCATTTAGCTCATTCCAAAGTTGTTCCCTCTGGGTCAAGGCAGGGCTCTCCTATGCAACAACGAAAGTAAAATGCACACCTCATCACATTACAGTATATGAAAATAAATTGAGACAAAGTTTCTTCTACACTTACATTAACTGTTTGATCATTCATAACAGACAAATGCCTCCTACAAAGCCAGAACCTTCACTGATTTTCCATCTAATTAAACCAATATAAGGAATCATGCAATCTACTTTGTCTTTACAAACACATGTTTCTAGAATACCAATAATATCTAGTTTATGAAGCCTGACTAGTTCCATAACGTTCCTTAGAAAATTTATCCTACTCGTACCTCTCACATTCTCAATACAATCTTCATGATAAGAAGCATGAAAAAAAAGGCAACATTAATTAGCTTCCTCTATAATAGAAACTACAAAGGTCATTTCCATTACATTTTACATGCATGCAACGTTAGAAGGTAGGTCACGCACGTCCATACTATCAACATGTCGTCCTAACACATAAGCTAGTTGCACTAGAAAACCTAGACCTTTATCAGCCGAAACCATAACTAAATCAGTAGGAAAGTCATAAGACAGCTCAACCCACTAACTTGGTATTACCTTTAATTATTAACATCACATCCAGCGGATGGTCAATTCTAGAGGTGGCTTGATACACTCAACTGTTATCAAGTTAATAACAACTATTATGTTTCCTTTATTATGAGTAGGTTTAGGAGCACCCAAATTCTTAAAAATAAAGAACACCTTATCAACTCCAATAGAATTGAAATGTGAATAAAGCATATCAGTATTCAGGCTAAAATTAGTAACATCACAGAACACTGGTCCTTGGCTAGAACATTTTGCCATCCCTTTAAAGCCATTTTCACTTGTAAAGATGACTTAAACACTGAACCAACATCGTTATTTGACTTAGGCTCAACAACATCATCAGATTCTTTCGATTCTTCCACTGGTAACACAATGAACCTCGAGCCTTCACCACTTGTTCCATTCTTTGTAATTGTTAGTCCATTCTAAGTGTTAGTATTGCCCTTCCTTCTATGCACAACCATCCTCTATGGACCAAATTGAAAATCATTTTTAGGCATCGCTTCAACATTTTCTCTTGCAAGATCATTGCCAGAATTTCCAAAGCTTTGATCACCTGACTCAAGAATCAACACAATATTCTTAGGGCTTATATCCTTAGTATGGTCATAAGTAGAGTTAGAATCTAGTGCCCTTGGTGCAGTAATATTTTCTATGTGCTATATGTATTTGTAATTTTTCGAAAAAATGATTTAATAAAATTTCATCATCATTACTAATTGTTATATAATGTCCTCAACAATTTTTGCATACGAAACAAATATTAACTCATTGATTATCTAGCATTTAACTAATAATGAGTTTCATTATGTGGTCGAATCATAATGTGAGAAGACAACTTATATTATTAGATAATCTAAAAGGTTCATTGTCTAATTGAAATTAAGGAAATTAATTAAAAGACTATTATGTTGTCTTTCAGGTCCGATTAAGGAGATACCTTGTCTTGGTATCGAAGCAAATGACTTCTAGAAGATAGAGACATAAATGTGGCTAACTAGATAGATAATCTAAAAGGTCCATAGTCTAATCGAAATTAAGCAAATCCTAATCCGTTTATCGATTTGTTTACTTGTGACATTCATAGTGTGACTTACCTCAATCTTGAGTAAGTGCTAGAATGTGTGGGTGTAATTTATATGCTTTAATTTATTAAAAGTTTGAGTTCAATTGGTGATAGAGTTGAAAGCTAGTAAGTTGGGTATACGAATTTTGCATGACTTAACTTCACTTACAATAGTATAATTCATATAATAAAGGATAAATGATATCCTCTCATTGGACTTACATGATAGATAAAAAAGTAATGTGATCACGAGTCATTTTTTATAAGACGAATGACTTAATTACTGTACATTAGTAATTGAATTTTTCATAAAGGAATATGTAATGGTTACCATGAGATAAAATATGACCATATTCGGAGACTGAGTTTTTTTCCAAAGAGACTAAGGATGTCTTGTGAGAGTAACATACATATGACAAGATCATTGGATGATGACATGATATAGTAGCTTTCGTAATGATATATAACAGGGACAACTAAGTCATGGTACTTTAGTGGAAAGACTCCATGACTAATTAATGTTGTAACTAATAGATGAAGAGTTAGAACTTAATTACAAATTATTTAATCCTTGATTATATATGCTCAATAGGTCTCTCCGCTAGCTCAGTATAACCTTGATGGTTTGCAGTAGAATTAGTGATATAGAAATATGAAACAACGAACTAAAGAAATAGATCGTATGTATCATTATCCATCTTGAATGTATTTTCTCACTATAAATAAGAGAGGACTAGAGAATTAAATTAATTTCTTCAAATTTTATTTAATTATTTTGTAATTAAATAATTGAAGTTCAAGTGAAAATTAAATTAATTAAGTCATCATAGTTTCATGAGCACAAGTTAATTCATTAATTTACTCATAAATCCTAGTACAATAAAATTGACATGACTTTAATAGAATTAGAATTGGATTGAGAAAAAATTTAATTAGTTTAATTAATTAAATGAATAAATAATATTTTGGGCATATGAAATGTATTTATTGGGTCGGATAAATTATATTAGTTGGTTTAAAGATTGGATAACACATATAATTGACCCAATACATAACGAGATCCAATAAGCCTGACTTTAGAAGTAAAGGCGGCAAACCCTAATTCGCGAGAGGGTGTGATACCACCCTAGCATGTACTCTCCTAGTGAGAGTAAGTTTTCCTATTAAATCTTCAATTTCTAGCCTTTGAAAGTTCAAATAGTTTTCATTGAGTTGCGAATAGAGCCCACACTTTAGGAAATTGATGTCGAGATTAACAAAGAAGATTGGATGGTAACGATCTAATTTTTAAGAGAAATTTAAAATATTTCAATACTTGCAATAGCTATTTTTCACTGATTTTTCCGATGAGTACCACAATCAAAGCAGACGTGATCCAAACATTCATATTAAACCCATTTGCATAATCTAAAAGGTTCACCAACAATATATAAAATACTTACATGTATAAAAAAATTGTGGCTTGATTGCCTTCAAAATTATCTAATCTTACTCGGTTGTGAAATCTATTTAATGCAGATTCGTGCACGCTACATTTTATTTTCCTTTAGGGATGACTTCTGTTTTGTTTGCAACTTAACAATCCCCAAAAAGACGGGTGTTTTCTTTACAATGATTTCTTTCGTTTATCAAGAATATTACAATTGTTCACGCTCAAAGACCAAATTTCCTAATCTTTTTCCCAAATCAAAAGAAAAATATTATAAAATAATTTTCATTCCATGATTTCATTGATATATATTTTTAATTTCATATATGATTTATTTATACCTATAAATTATTATCATATTTACCAATAATGAATTTAGAAAATTCGAAAACAAAATTAATAATTCCTTTTTATAGGATGTTTACTTTTATTTATCATCTCTCATCTATCTTTAAATTAAAAAATACATAAAAATGTGCTAAAATCCACGTCCTTTCGATTGCTTAATAGTAACAGTTAAAGTTTAATTTGTAAATTAATAGTGCTATATATAGGATTATTTAGTATCTTATTATAAGTGTCACTCTAAATTATTAATTTCAAATACTGAATGCATTTAGCATAAGACTTTAATGAAAAAAAAAGTATATAAGCAAGTTTTACTCTCTCTATATAAATTTCCATTAGTAAGCACAAAGAAAAAAATTGTATTAATTCAAAATCTAAATATTAAGTCTTGGAAAACAACAAAATAATATGTTCCGGAAGCCCCTGCATGAGTTTTGTTTTTGTGTAATTAAACAATTTCTATATACATGTGGATATAACACGAAAGAGAGAGAATCACTGAGATAAACAACGACGAAGTAGCAAAAAATTTTAGGGCCGAAATTAAATTTTTATTTTTTATATTTTTAAAAATTAAATTAAAATTTTATTATTTTTAGAAAAATTAAAAGGAAAATTTTATTTTATTACTTTAAACTTTTAAAAAATTAAAATTGTAAAATTTCCATTTTAAAGGTAGGCCCTGTCAGCCCCTAAATCCGTCTCCAGATATAAAACGACATAGATATTGATATGAAGCGACAAATGAGGAAGTTACTCGTATGCAAACACAGGAAAGAAAATGGAAGGCTTCATTAGTGCAATTGCTTTACAGCGCCCAAAACAAATGCTCTTCCCCAAAAAAATCCAAACGCGTTGTTGTCCTTTGCCTTCACATTTCTCCAATCAACTTTTCGTTGTCCATAATTAATTAATATGGAAAATATTAAAACAATATAAAAACACAATATTTTAGTTTTAAACTATGGTTATGCTAAATGTTGCACAGTATGTTGCAACAGTACAAACAACATTATGAATAATATATCAGGGACATGATTGAGTTGATAATCTGATGTGTAATCATCCTTGTTATTAATAATTTTTTAAGATTTCGTTACATTAAATATAGAAATCTATTTATTTGTAATGTGAAACTAAATATAAAATTCTTAATCCATTTATGAATAAATATACTGTTGAATATAGTTAGATTAACAAGGGCAACGTCAAGGGAATTGGATGGGTTGATTCTTTAAAATTTATAAAAAAATTTAAGTTAGTACATGGTGAAATTATACTTTGGCTCTCAAAATAATAAAATTTTAATTTAATCCTTTAAAAATTAAAAAGATAAAAACTATTAAAATGATGAAATTGTATTTAACTCTTAAAACAAATATAACTTAATTCCCCTTGAGAATTTTTTTTAAAACTTTTCCCTTGGAGATTGATGAATTAAGGGGATTATTATGGTGACATTGTTATCCTGAAGATTTTCATCATGTTGCTAACTTTAACCAATTAGCTTAAAAAATAAAGGGTCTATAGTAGCTATTTTGCTTGATGAAATTCTATGATCATTTTCTTCTTTTAAGAAATGTTTGCTACATAAGTAGGAAGGTGTTTGAGAGCAAAAAGTTCTTGTGAGAGTCCATTTAAGAGTGTAAGTCCTTAAGGCTGCAATACGCTTAGGATTGATTGAGCTTAAATTGGTAGTTGTACTATTGACTAAATATTGGATTATTCCCTAGGTGAAGGCTTTGCAAATGTAGATGTATGCACAGAATTGTGTAATCAACTCTAGTGCATTTCAATTTCTTCTATTTGCATGTTGTCTTCTTCTTCTTCTTCTTTTTTGTTTTTTTGTGACACACACTATTAACAGCCAAAACCATAATCATGTACAACAACTTCTCAACCAGACATTTTCAATTAGTATAGAAACCTACCACAAAACATATGTGGTGTAATTGTAACGCCCTCGACCCGACCTGATATACCATATCCGAATTTCGATTGTTAAATCCTTTGATGTGATCCGGCTCGGGTGGTTGAGTCGAATTCCCGTAGTTGCCCGATCGTAGACGAGAAGAGTCGTTCGTGCCTCAGTTTTGGAAGTTGAAGTGAATGGATAGGTTTGAATGAGCGGAAGGTTTCAATAAGTGTAAGAATAGTGATAGGTTCGGCTAAGGGTAGAAAAGATGGTTGTTGGGAAAAATGGTTTTTGGTTTTGGTGATGAAAGAAAGAATTTGGGATGGTGGGGATGGAATAACGAACTTAACGTCAGGAATGATTCAAAACTAAAAAGTTTCACCCCGGTTCCTATATTGTTAAGGTGGATTTATGGAATAGAAGATAGGTGAATGCCACACCAATAATGGTGATAAGTTCAAACAAGTTCGATTGACGCCACTAGTACAAACTAGATAAGTCTTTCGAAACTTGTACGAGATATGAGAGGAAGCAACCTCACAAGAACAATGTTCATTTAATAATTTGGCAAAAGTCCTTTTACAAAGAAATAAACAAACTGTTTATAGTCTAACAAGTGATAGCCGAATGGTCAAGTTAACTAGCTTAAAGGCTAAATTATTTAGCTAAGAATGCACTAGAATATTCTAGAATAAATCATTAAAGGGTTTAGTTCACATTCGGTTGATTGGAACTTCAATGGGCAGCTTCATGGTTAAGCAAAATTGACTTGGATGAGTGTGAATGAATGGCAGCTCAATAGCTTGTCTAAATTCGTCCATGGATTGATTGGAGCATTAAAGAAGTGTCTTTTGGCTGAATAGACACTAGGGAAGTCATTTGGGCAGCAAACGATTCATGTATCAAGAACTAGATGCATTCTCCCATTCGTTATAGCTTGCTGTCCATGCATCTTCTCTTAGGCTTCATTCATGAATTGAATTTAGAAATTAATTTGCAGCTACCCTTTGGTCGAATAAGCACTTAGGAACACCAATGGTTCATCCACATACATTTGGCCATGCATGGAACTAGAATGAGGACTTGAATCTTCATGGACTCGTTGTATCATCCAAGTGGGAATGTATGGCATTAATCCATATACATGTATCCAAGCTGTCCATGAATATGAACTTAATTCCTCCAAACATTGAACCGAAACATGCATGAATTTCCCAATGCATTGAACTTGATCGTACATGCACCGAGCTTTTAATGTACCTCCACAATCGGCTGAACCTACAAAGACATGAACACATTTAATTATATCATTTAATCATAATTAAACAGCAACTAACAACTTAAATAACAACTTAACTAATTAGGAAAAATTAAATTAAAATTAACTAGCTTATTAATTCAAGTAGCTCAAACTAAATGAAAACATTTAATGAACTTATTTGAGCTAGGATTTTTGTTATTGAGCTGTAGCAAACTAATTAGTATAAAATTAAAACTTAGTTTAATTTATTGAAATAAAGAGTGAGCTGAAAATAAGCTCGGTTGAGCTCAAATGAGCTGAGTTGAGCTGGACAGAGCTCGAGGAGCTGGAAATGAGCTAGGATCAGCTTGCCAACAATGCACGGGTTCTTTGGATAGTTGCTTCGAGCTGATTTTGTAAGCATTGGCCCTTGTTTCAAACCAAGGTTTTGCATTAGAAGCTAAAACAACTTCTAGGAAATGCTTAGCACAAGCTCAAGTTATGGGTGCTTTTGGAAGCTCAATTGAATCTTGATATGCACTTGAGGGAGCCCCGGGCATGCATACATCATCCTTCTTATAGATGTAACTTAAAAATTTTCTTTCATTTTCATTGATGTAAATGTCTATCAATGAGTATAATAGAATCACTTATGAGTTGCATTGTATAGTTACATTTACATTTCGCCTATGTACAAACTACTATCTATGGCTCCAATAGAGTTTATTGTAAGAATAAAATGTATGGTGGTTATTTTGACTCAGTAAAATTTCAGACTTTCCTACTTTATCTTAGTCTACTGGATATACTTTGGGGTACTACTTAATGAACTTTAACACAGACCTTGACACGCCATTTGACTTCCTTTGTATGTTGTAACAATCCAACGCGCTACTCCATTGGCGTAGCCCTAAATTTGTCTCTTAGCACATACTCATTTACAGACATGAAAACAGAAATAAATTTTGTAAGTTCGTAAGAACTTAGTAAGCTAAACCTTAAAATACCTTGTAATATCACAAATTAAGGTCTAGTCAGAACAGTGGTTTCAAGACCACAAATCTGAAATAAAAAGGATTATTTTATGATTATTTGATGGTCCATGACATGATTGCATGTTTGTGCAAAATTTTCATGAAGAAATTCTATGCTTAAGGTGTATAATTTGAATTTAGGGACTAAATTGAATAAGTTGTAAAACTTGTGTTCTAGAAGCTTCAAGCATGAAATTGCATTGGATCATTAATTAGATGTCCTTAAATAGCAATTTGACAAAGTTCTAAAATTTTGGACAAAAATGGGCATGAATAGGAAAAATTGGAAAGAAAAGTATAATGGGCCAAATCTGCCTGGGCCCAACATACCCAATAGACCAAACCAAATAAATAAAATAAAAGTCCACAATCCATTACAAAAACAGGCCTTCTACCCAAACACAAGTTAAGAAAAAAAAACTAAATCCAATCACTAAACCTTAGCCCAAAATACAAAAATGATCCAACAATAGAAACCGACCCAAATGGCCTAAAAGCCTAACATTTCCAGAAACCCTAGGGTTTCTTCCATGGCGTCGCAATGGCCTCCAGCTGCCTCCGTACACCCATGCGCTGGCTCGTACCACCACTACAACTGTACCTCCACGTCGCCCCGTACCTGCGAAATGACAAAGAGGACAATAGACACAAGAAAATAGTAAAAATTGTATTTTTCCTTATTTTTTCTCTCGGCTATAAAGCCCAAATAGAACCGATTGTAATGGTTTACACAGACTGAATACAAAAAAAAAAAGCATTTCGAAAGCAATTTTAAAAAGTTGATTTTTTAAATATAGCTTTTCTTTCGATTTAGTTCTTATTTTTCTTTCTTCTTGCTCTTTATTTGCTGTATAAAAAAATTATAAAGAAAAAGGGACTTATCTTAGTTTTGGCTCCTTCAAATCCTTGCTTGCTTCGTCGTAATCGAAGCTTAAGTGAGGATTCAGAGGCTTGTGAAGCAAAACTCATGGATCTATGGTTAAACGAGGCCTTGATAGGCCGTCATATGATGCTATCAATCGAGAAGAAGGGCGAAAAGGGGCGTTTGAGTGAGGAACCTGTGGGTTCGGTCGAATGAGAGGGGGAAAGGTTTTAGGTTTTGTTTTGATTCTTTTTCAAATGGCTAAGTATTAGTTTAGGGTTTCTTTTAATTTTTTTTTAAAATATAGGAAACGACGCCGTTTTAAGCAATTGTAATGGCTTCAAAACGACACCGTTTAAAGAGCCACAACCTGATGACCCGACCCATGCACGGCAATGTTCTGGGTTTCGATTCTCCGTTTGTCCAAAATAATCAAATATCCCTTTAAAATTTTGTCCGTGTTTTTTAAATTTTAAAATAAGGCAATGTTCTATGTTTGAAATCCGAGAAATCGTGCCCTAACGTGTTGGGTTTCGATTTTTTGTTGGACCAAATAATCAAATATCCTTTTGTAATTTTCAAATGTATGAGTTTTTAGAAATCAAGAATTGATCATAATTTCGAGGGTTTAAAGGATCGTGTCCTAACGTGCTAGATGTGATATTGTATTCCTTTGAAACAAGAGAGTTTTAACATCCAATTTGAGTCATTCAAATGTTTTAAAAGAAATCGTATTTCAAAATATTTTTTAAATCTTAGACATAAGGACATTATTTAATCAATTTGGTACCAATTTTTGGCGTAACAAGGGTGCTAATTCCTCCTCGTACGTAACCGGCTCCCGAACCCGTTTTCTCAAATTTTGTAGGCCAAAATTGATTTAAATGAAAAATATTTTATTAGGTTATCCAATCACACCTAAACAAAAGGATTGGTTGTGACTCCACACCTCGTTTTAAAGTCGATCCCCCATTTTTTCCAAAATTCAAAAAAAAGGTTTCGACAAAAGGCCTTAAGGGCATTTTGTCATTAGGTAAATAAAAGAATAAAAAGAGAAAAATCAAGTCGAAAATTGTCTTCAACTTCCTCCTAGTGTGTCGAAATTTGCAAAGGGTTCCATAGCTAGGGTTTTCAACTTTTCAAGCTTGATTGTAAGTGCTCCCAAGTCCCCTTTTTGATATTCTTTGCATTTTTGAAGTTCTTGAAGCATGATCTATCCATTTCTAGCCATATTCTGAGCTAGGGTTCATGTATGAAATTTGACCCATGTATGACATGTTTGTATTTTGATGATTAATGGAAGATTATGAAAGTTTGATGTGTGATGAACATCTTTTACTAAGTGATTTTTATTGAAAACACCTAAAAAGGACTTATTTGTAAAAGGTGTAAAAATGAGTAGTAAAAATGTGAAATAAAGGAAAATTTGGGCTGATATGAGCATGGTATAGGTTTGGTTAGACTTGGTAACCAAGAAAATGCATGCATTTCATTTTACGAGCCTAGGGACTAAAGTGTAAATAAGTGAAAAGTTAGGGGTAAAAAGGTAATTTTGTCAAAGTATGAATTATGGGTCAATTCAAACAATGTATGTATTGAACAAGTTAAATTTGGCATTATAGATCAAGAAAAACATGATTCGGGTTTTGATCAGGGGAAAAATAAAGTTTACAAGGATTAGGCTCATTTCTATCATTTTGTACCGAGGTAAGTTCATTTGCAAATTATGCAACATGTGCCATACTTTAAATGATTTTGTATTGCATGTATGGTAAGTATATATAATTAATGTGATGTTCTACCATGTGTTAATACTTAAATTTTATTATGAATTATGTTTTGATTATTCCATGAGTATGTGATTGGTGCTATGGATATTGAAATCGACATTACGAGCAAGCTCAATAGAAATGTGGTATCGAAGAATCTCGTTTGAACCTTAGGAATAGTTTAGGATACAAGTGACATGTCACTAGGAACTATGTGATCTGAGCTCATGAGTTGTGTCTGAGTTCATGATATATGTTACACATGTTTTAGCGTTCCGGGTACTGGTATTATATGTTCTACCAGTGGCTGAGTAGTCTGGCATGTGTTGCGGATACCTGACAGCTTGTCTGAGCAGCCTGTGTAGCTACATCCTGACTGTCAGCTTGTGAGAGCAGACCTATAAGTAGCTCGAAAGTGAGCAACATGTGATATGTGATATAAGGTAGCGTTGGCTACATATGGGGCACTTAGGTGCGAGATTCCGATGTATCTGATAGTATTCCAAGTGTTCAATGGGTAGTTCAAAGACAAGTTCCATTGGTAATCTTAATGAACACGTCAAAGGTGAGAAAGTAAGTATTATGTGCAAGTTGGTACAGGTATGTACATAAACTCATGATTAAAGGTCTCGGTATGTTATGAACATGTGGTAAGAATGCATATGAGAAAGTTATGTTTACGAGACTTGATGGTATTTATGAAACTTTGCCTTATGTTAATTGTATGATTTATGTTGCTTATTATTTGCATGTGAGCTTACTAAGCTTTAAAGCTTACTCCCCTTCCTTTCTTTTATAATGTCGCCAAGCTAGCTCAAGGATCGAAGGACATCAGAGTTTTCGATCATACAATCAATTGAATATTGGGTATAGTTAGTCTTAACATTTTGAGTATGACATGTATAAGGACTTGGTCTTTTTGTTATGTGTCGTATTGATTAGCCAAGTGTGTTGGCTCATGATGATGTTATGATTCATTTTGTATATAGCCATGAGAGGTGGCTCCTATTGATTATTTGGGTTGTAACCCAATCATTTATGCATGCATACAAATGTGTTATGCTTGATGTGGTTGCTTGTGGTTGATTATGTTAATGAGTGTGATTATTTAATGTATGAAATATGATTAATGAGTATGATAATGAATGTGGTATAATGATGAATAGATAGGAAATTGGTGTGGAATGCCATATGAAATCCTAATGGTTTAAGTATGTGATATGTTGACACTACCAAGTTATAAATTAACCATGTATGTGAATGCTTGAGTAACTAAAGGTGCAATGTTGCATGCTATGAAGATAGTGTAGGTAGGTGAGTGTCCAAGGGTGGCAAATGGCTTGGAAAATAGCCTAGAAATTGTCCACACGATTAGACACACTGGCATGTGTCTAGGTCGTGTGTCTGCGCCATTGGCGTGTGATCTGGCCGTGTGTCCCCTGCACCTTAATTAATGCAAAACAGAATGCCCAATAGTAAACACACGGGTAGAGACATAGCTATATGTCTCAGCCGTGTGGAGGACATGGCCTTAGGGCATAGGCGTGTACCCAGGCCATGTGAAGTCTGCAATTAATTTCGAGAATTTAATTTGCCACACGACCTAAGTACACGGGCATATGTTGTGGCTGTGTGACCTTAATTTGCTGATGACGTCATAGTCAGAGAGTTACTCGGGCTGAGGATACGGGCATGTCCTAAGCCACACGGGCGTATGTGACCACACGACCTACCCACACAGGCGTGTGACTCTCCAAAACAAGAAAATTTCTAAGTGTCGAAAAGGTTCCAAAAGGTCTCGATTTAGTCCCAAAGCGCTCCAAAGGGACAGTTTGCATGTGATTGGATGAATTTAATTTGGACCAAATTTTATGGCTCGGTTTTATATGTTTGTTTACGTTTAAGTATGGTAATGCCTCGAAACCTGTCTCAATGTCGGATACGGTTAAGGGGTGTTACATACCTTATTTTTTTCATTCCCTGTCGCATATGTTATTTTGCACATCCTTGGGTATTTTGTAACCTTTCTTCCTTCTTTGGTGGGTTCAATATTGAGGCTACCATCTTTTTTTTTCTTCAGGTCCATTCCCCTTATCTGGAGCATACTATATTTAACATCTCTCTACCTTCTATATCCTTTCTTAACTCTTACCTTATTATCAGTGAAACATCCCTAACCCTTATTCGTCGTTGGAATAGAGTTATGGAGCATTTCCATACAAACAGAACATTAAATCATTCATTTCATACATCAATGCAAACATAATCTAATTATGATCAATCATATACATAACGTCCCTTAATCGAGCCAACGGGGCTTTAAAAATACTTAAGAAATAATCCGAGACTAAATTGAAGACATTTGGAAAGTTTAAGAAAAAGTTAAAAAATTTGGACTGTAGAGGTTATACAGCCATGTGACTAACACGGTTGAGACACATGCTTATGTCTCAGGCTGTGTAACAATAAAATAGGGAAACATGGTTGTGTCCCAGCCCGTGTCAATGCCATGTAACTTTCAAAGTTGGGTTACAAGGCTAAGCCACACGCCTGTGTGCCAGGCTGTGCATCTCTCGAAATGGCCACATATGTCCGTATGCTAGGCCATGTGCTAGGCCATGTAATTGCTTGACTTGCTAACCTTGAAACCTACAGAGGACACATGGCCATGTCGCAGGGCCGTGTGTCACACATGACTGAGTTACACGCTCGTGTCTCATGCCATGTGGACATGAAATTGGCCAAAATCAACCCATTTCCATCACCCAAATCAAGCATGTACCTAAAAGCATTTTGTGCACAATCTCAAGGCTTCAATACCTTACCAAAAATGTATAAAATGACCAATTCAATAGACCATTCTCATACAACCAATATGGCATACAAGACACCTCAAATGCATTCATCCTCAACTTACCTAAACATGCCGAAAACCTATCACAATTCAAGCATCATATCTCATTACTTGCTAAGCTAAAACACACAACACAATTAAAGCATTCTTACCCTAACACTTTGCACCAAAAAGCTGTATACATCTACTACATATAAGTGTTCCAAAAGGCTTACCTAGTTATGCAACACAAGTCCAAATACCATTTAATATCAACAAGAATAAACATATAAACTTTTAATATTTACATATTCATCAAAATATCATATTACTAAGGACCTTTCTTAATACATGCCACTTTAACCAACTACAACAAGAACCAAAATGACTATCGAGATACGATGATAGTGTGTGAGCTTCCGAGTCGATCAAATCAGAGCAACGATTCCAAGAGTCCTAAAAAAAAATCAAACTAATAAGCACAAAGGAGCTTAGTAAGTTCAATAATAGATTCATTTGCTATCAACTACAAATTTCCGAATGGATGTTTACTTTTTAATACACTGGCACTAAGCCTACTAGGCACAAAGCCTGAATAACCTGACATAAAGCCTACTAGGCACAAAGCCCGAATATCAATATAATTCCAAATTTAAACATCATTCTTAACATAATTCAAAGATTAATCACTAATAAGGTATTCAATTCAACTATAAATAAACATATAACGAATTTACTAAACTAGATTGTAGAAATTGCAAAGCATATGAATTACTCCAAAATCTTTCCTTTTCCACGATCGTCACCTTGTTCGTGATCTAAAACAATATTTTCATTCAATTAATTACTTCAAAACATCAATTTAATCCATAATTCATTTTATGTAAAAATTACCGTTTTACCCCTAGATTTTAACTTCTCACAATTTAGTCCTTAATCTCATAAATCTAAATTTAAGCATTTTAATCATTTTCTCAAGCTAGTCGAATTCTTTAGGGACCTCAACGAATCCATACAAACCATCATTTCACAAATTTACAATGAACTTTTATTATTTTTACAAATAATTCCCTAAATACAATTTTCATAAAAAATCACTTAACAAAACTTGTTTATTTATAAAAAAGGACTCATAATCTATCATAAAACATTAAGAATCATATAAGTGCATTCATGGTACAACTCTAAATCTTTAACAGTTTTGCAAATTGATCCCCGGGCTAGCTAAGTTAAGCTACAATGATCCCGAAAACATAAAAATCATTAAAAACGAGCTTAATAATCATACCATGCAAGTGAAATTCAAAATCAAGCTTCCCCTTTTATGGTGTATTCAGCCAAGCTAAGAGAAAGAATGAAAGATGATAACGTTAATTAATCTTTTCTTTTAATTCCCAAATTACCATTTTAGGCTTATTACTTATTACAATTTGCAACAAAACCTTGCCATGAAAGTCTACAAAAATGATTTAATTACCATCTAGGTCTTTTCACTTTAAATTTCTATAGCCATTTGACCCTTTCAATTAATAGAACTCTATTTTTACTCTTTTTACGATTTAGTCCTTTTTGCTTAATTACTCATGCAAACATCACAATTTCTTAACGAAATTTTACTATGACCTTATTAATATCCTATAGATATTAAAATAATAATAAACTAGTAATTTACTCATCAAATTTGTCATCCCAAAACTACTATTCCAATTTTATTGAAAACAGGTTATTACAAGACTTAATATTATTTTCTCATACTTACTAGTCTTATCATTTTCTTTGGGCAGGGTAGACTACTCCCAATACTTAACTAAGATTTTGCCGATCTCTTCCATACTTCAATATACTCTCTATACACACTTTTAACACATAAATTTGCCTCGCCACGTACTTTGATGCATACTAGCCTTTATATTCATCCCTTACAAGTATATAGGGCTCGCTATTCATTTGGTGTCCATTCAAAGACATTGTCTTTAGATGGTCATTACGAGATCTGTTCTTCAAAATTCACCACAGAGGCTTTTCTTTCCAAAGATAACCAAAGAGGCTTTCCTATTAGAGTCTAACCAGGAAGGCGTCCATTTAACAAAGACAGCCACAAATGCGCCTTTTAATATAGATAGCCACAAAAATGTCCTTTTCACATAGATAGCCACAAATGAATCTTTTTAATAGAGATAGCCACAAAGGCATTCCTTTAACATTAAGTACTTACCACAAAGGCTTTCTCTTTAGAGTATTGCCACAAAGGCATTCCTTTTAAAATAGATTACTACAAAGGCTTCTATTTAGTAGAGATTACAATAAAGTCTTCCATTTAATAGAGATAGCCAGAAATGCTTCCTTTTAACAGAGATAAATCTATAGGCTTTCTTTTAAGAGGGATTGCCACAAAGGTTTCTGTGTAATAGAAATAGCCACAATGCTCACTTTTACGAAAATTGGTGTTTATATGATAAGGATTTGCTTGTTTTCCCCTCATTTTCTGGTACTCACCCAACCGTCTTTTAAATCTTTTCCATATGATGCCATGGCTCAGCCATGATCTTACACCATATGGTCTTTAGAGTGCCATGGACTTTTCCTTTTAGAGATTCGTGTTTTTAGCCCCGACAGACCCCTTTAGACGACTCTAAAGATAGACACAAACACTTCATGTAAACTCATACTTTACAGACTTATTCCTTTCAGGCTATTTCATGACATATTCATTCATTCTTACAAATTCAATGCTCTTCAAATTAGACTCTTTCAAACTGTGACTAGCTCTTGATAGACATGTTCATGCTTTTAGACATGTATGCATGCATACCCTTTTTTTCCCTTCTCAAAGTCATAGAGTCGTGCTTTACTAGTTTCATTTTCATGCTTTGTTAGTGTAAGTTTCACATTCTGGTCACTAAGCACACAAGTATCTAGATTACAAACATACATGTAAGAGTCAGTCTAGAGAATCACCTTATAACTTCAAAGGCAACTTAAACTTTAGATATAACCCTTTCTTCTTTTAGGCAACTGTTTGAGCTCCAGATCCTTCAATCAGCCAGATACTACGGATTTGTCACCTTAGCAAACAAAGACTTTATTAGAACTCATTCGGGTAACATTTTTCCCCTACTTTAACTCAGACATATCATTAAGCTTTATTTCTTCAAGGGTACTCACATATCTGAATTTCCTTAGCAGAAAGAGTCATGAAACATACCTTGTTGAGAGGGAGCTTATTAGCAGAAAACCAGAGTTCCAAACTTGTATTTTTGGGAGGAAGCTTTCATCTGCTCAGCCCCTCCTTCCTTAAGAAGGGAGACAACCCTCCTTAACTTAACCTGAGTGTCCTTTTTAACCTAACCTAGGTTTTCATAAGGACTTGGTGAACATCACGTCAAGTCTGAGTGGCTTATCAAAATTTTCCACGTCTGAAAACTTACATGTTACCCCTTTAGCCTTTAACTCTTCTGGTTCACACTTGGTTAGTTCTTAACTAGTTTTCATTACAAATCATCTAATACGGGACAAAATTGCTCACTAGAGGTTTTATGCCTTCTGGCATGGCCTGGAACGACAAAAATATGCAAGTGTACATATTCGCAACAAGTAATAAAATGACAAGTAAATGTTGAGTTATTGTACCCACAGGGACTGTGAAAAAGAATTATTTATGAATGCAATTTTAAAAACATTTTGGTGAAGAAAAATATTTTGATCTGAGGAGGTGATTTAAAACTAGGATTTTAACCAAATAAAATAAATAAAAATAAAATACAAGTTCCAATGCATGATTTCAAAAGATGATTTTAATCAATGTGACATAATTGTGTTAGATTATTTATATTTCTTAACTTAGAATTATTAAACTCATGTTTATGTTGTTACGAATAAATTCATGGCAACTCGGTAATTTACTAACTTATGAACATACTTACTTACCAAAACCCATTTATCTCTTGACTATATCTCTATGTTAATACAACCAATTAAACAAATTTTAATAAGCCAATGTGTTAATGCACATACATACTTATGAAATCAAAATAATGTCTTGTACATATCTCTATGCCAATTCAAACAATTAATTCAATCTCATAAGCACATAAAAGATCATGTGAGGTAACAATGTATTTCTACCTTGAAACAATTTAATCACAATAATCTTGCAAGTATGCAAGGCTAATGTATCGTTAGATACCGTTGCTAATTTAACCCTCAGCTACCTTAGATGATTAAACATGCACTGATTAAGTATCATGTTAATTAATTACAATTTCAATCTGTTTAAATAATTAATTCATTAGTTACCTTACAATTGTAATGCAAGAATAACTTAGTCATCGTTTTACTTAATCAAACATCTTACCGGGGCCTATAACAACACAAACACAATTTTAATAAATTAAGTAGACGAAATGCAATCAACCTAACATGAATTAAATTTAAGCCATATTAATTAAATTAAACATATCAACATCACAAATATTCATATACATTTCATCATAACAACAACAAAATTAAAAGGATAGGGAACAAGAATCAAATCTAGTGTTTTCTCCATGGCTTGACTAGTTTGCTCCATTCTTCCTTCTCCGCTTGTTCTTGTCGAACCAAAGCTTCTACGAACACTTGAATGCTACTCCAAATGGTGGTTGATTGAATTTTTTTCAAGAGGTGAAATTGGCAAGGGAATAAGGAAGGAAATGAAGAAAAATCGAAGGGAATAGAGAGAGAAGTGAAGAGATAAGAAGGGTTGAGATGTCTTTGAAGTGAGCAGCAAAGGAGGATATTTATAGGTTGAGATGAATGCTAAAATTAGCAAAAATCAGCAGCCATAGAGTCCCCTCATGGCCGGCCACACATGTGGCAAGTTTGAAGAATTCAAACTTGCTATTTTAAGGTAGAGGCAAATCTAGAAAGGCACAAATAGTGGAGGGGTTTGAATGCAATTTGAAGGAGTCTTCAAGGGCCATTTTGCAAGTTAAATAATCATCCAAGTAAGCTGATTGGGTCAGCATTTGGGATGGTTTTGGGCTGTCCAGTGCTCGGTTGGATCGATTTTCTCGGTTCAGCTCAACTGGGCCACTTTTCATATTTAATTAATATTAATTTATTTAACCCAAATTAAATTGGATTAAAATTAAAATTAATTATATTATGAATTAATACACATAATTTGAACCGTCTTATGCTAAAAAATTAATTCGCCTTGATGCTTCAAAATTGCTTCTCGATTCTGTACTTCTAGCAATGTGTTTCTAGCTGTTTTTTGCCCTTTGTGTGAATTTGTCGAAAATGATCAAAATTAATCAAAATTTATTATAAAATTAAGTAAAACTCAACATGCTAATAATTTAAGTACAATTTAATTATTTTATAATAATTAAATATTTTTCAACAAGAATTTTATCAAAACTGCATGAATTTGAGTTAAAAAGGGCATGAAAAAGTGTGTATATTTTCGTGTTTCCATGGCTTTATACCTCATAACCATCCTTTTCATAACTATTACTTTCATTTCACTTATCAATCTAATCGACTATGAATCACTGTCTACTTATTTCCATATTAGAGTCCACCCATTCTTACGCAAAAAATTCATTTAGGCGACTACTATTTAGTCAAATATTCCTCCTTTGATTTCTTAATCGTTCCTATTAGAGAGGGTCATTTAAACAGAACATTGTTGGTTCACCTACTCTTTACGCCAAGATGGGCCTTTTTGCGTGAACACTTCTTCGCTTGTCTTTTTTCTATATAACTATATGCCTAACTCAAAGACTTATACACTCTTACCATTATTCTTCGAATCATCATACTTAACTTACCTATAAGTTTTGTTCCTCTAGAATACACCAAACTAAGGTGTCACAAGTGTGCTCGAAAAAAAACTTACGATTAATTCAATCCTAACATTGGACACTTAAAACTATCCTCTTCAGCTTTATTCCTATGGAACTTATTTCCAACTTTCAGGAATTCTCCCAAGGTCATACTCATAAACTTTAGTTCCTTATGTAAATCCAAATTTTACTTATTCAGTACTTCATTCTGGAAATGCTTTACGTCCCTAAACAACACCTGGACAATAAGACTTTTCCAGGCGGGGTGTTTTAGTGATCCTTTTCCAAGATGATGGCCATGAAATCCATGAAAGCCTAAAGTTTTGTTTCTTAACCACAATTGCTAGACAAGTCAAATTAGCCTACTTGAAGGCCAACATGAGAGCTTTTATAAATGCCATAGATGAGATAGTGTGGCATTCAATTTTAACAGTATGGAGTTCTCCTAATTCCACTAATGAAGATGAAATAAGGCTTGTTAAGCCTAAAGAAACATGGACTATAAAAGAAGTTAGAACAAATAGCTGCAACTCCAAAGAATTCATTGTTATCTTTAATGGAATAGATACCGAAGAATTCAAACAAATCTCAAAGTATGTCTTGGCTAGAGAAGCATAACAAACTATCGAAACCACTCATAAAGGAACCCTAAGTGTCAAATGTCAAATTTTAAAGTTTTATATGTTCGTGTCTAGGTTTGAGAACCGTAGAATGTTTAAAGATTAATATATTTATTAGTTTAGTGTAAAACTTTGAGACATTTCTAATTCAGCTTTTCCTTTGGTGAACAATATTTAGAGGTGACACAAGATCAAAAGATTGCAAAAAGATTTGTGATTAAGATTGAAGCTATAAAAGAGGTTAAAGATATCAATACCATAAGCCTAGATGAGGTAATTAGTTTATTGCATACTTTTGAAATGGACCTAAAAGAAAGTAGGAAAGAGAGAGAAAGAGAGTAAAATATGGAAAAAAAAAGGTGTTACCTTTAATGTAAAAGAAAAACATTATTGCAATAGATGCTTAACTAGTAGTTCTTATAGAATTTCTTAAGGAAAAGCTTGATATTCTTGCTAAAAGTTTCAATAGATCTATTTTGAAATATTTAAATAAAAACAAGAAAAGGAATAGTCGAAGATCATCTAATAGATACGAAGGAAAAATCATAGTGACTACAAATGAATCTTGTGATAAAAAAAACAAAGGGATTTAATAGTTTCAAGAATTCAAAAGCTTTGGGCATTTCAAGGTTGAGTGTGCTAACACTTTTGACAGGAGGAAAAGTCATTTATTGTCATCCAGAGTGATGAGGATTCAAAGAATGAAGAAGCTAAAGGTAAAGAGTGTTGAAAAAATCAAATTAGAAAATAGTGTTTTTATGCATATCGAAAGCTTAAAATTTTTCTTTAAAATAGACCCTTTATGATATTTATAGAAATAAACTCCTAACTGAAATTATACATGTGCTTTGTACAAGGCGTTTAAGTCCATCTTGACTTTATACCAAATGGTCTTTTCCACTATTCTCAAATCATGAATTTCTTTGAGTTTAAGCTTAAAGGATCATGAGCTAAACACATAGAATGAAAGATTTATTAACTTTTAGTGGAAAACTTAGTTCTCTCTTTAACCGATAACTACTTTAACCAATAACTATGTGTTTTCCTCAGAAAATAGAATTTATTCTCTAAAATACATTTCCACTTTTTTTTTGACAAAATGATGCTTATCAAGTGTGTAAATAGTTTAACACATAGTTCTTATTTATAGAAAATTAGTGCAAGAGTTCTACTAGAATAAGATCAAATTAAATAATAATATTAACTTCTACTCTAAGTAGAAGAGATAGGGGCAAACACCTCAATCGTTTAGCCAAACGATCAGCCAAACGGGGTTGCTACCTATATACTAAAATCAACTTTGTAACGCCCCGTACCTGAGACCATTGCCGGAGTCGAACACGAGGTGTTAATAGACTTAATTCATTACTTAAACAGCTCATACAATTCATTTTAAAATTTCCAGACAAGCTGGCTAACTGCATCACAGTCGCTTTAAAAATCATATCTCGAGTTTCGAAACTCGAATTCCAATTCCATAAATTTTTCCTGAAATTAGACTCATATATATATATCTACTAATTTTTTTCTAGAATTTTTGGTCGGGCAAATTAGTACAGTTTATTAGTTAAAGTCTCCCCTATTTTAGGGTTCGACTACTCTGACCTCTGTGTATTACAAATCAGATATCTCCCTCTACAGAGCTTAAATGACTATGCCGTTTGTCTCTAATAAAACTAGACTCAATAAGGAATCTGTACATATAAAGCATGACTTCTAATTATCTTTGTAAAATTTATGGTGAATTTACAAAGTCAGAACAGGGGATCCAGAAATCGCTCTGGCCCTGTTTCACAAAAATTTAAACATCTCATAAAATATAACTCATATACCTGTTTTGTTCCATCCATATGAAAATAGACTCATAATTATTCAATTCCATATATTATTCATCATCTAATTGTATCTCTACTATTTTTAGTGATTTTTCAAACTCATGTCACTGGTGCTTTGTCGGATCTATTTTATGGTAAATTTTACCTATTTCATGGTTTCCATGGATTAGCTAGCAATTTAGCATAAATAACACCAAATATGATCATGATTAGCCATTCCAATGGCTAATCATTACCAAGCATTTCCATACCACTCAATAACCATATCATAAGAGCATATATACAAAATGATTATAATGCTATACATGCCATACTCAAAATATACAAGCCATTATGCCAAGATGGTATACGGATAGTGTGAGCGAGCCTCCCAACCGTTCCCGATTTCCGAGCTGGCTTGTTAAAACTACAAGGAATGAAAAGGAGGGAGTAAGCATAAATGCTTAATAAGTTCACATGCAAATAGCAAGTAACATAACCATATAAGCAAACATAAAACATCATTTGCATAATCATCACCAAGACATTCATATCACATTTTCATTTATCATCTTACCATATTGTTGTTATATCGATTTTTCAACCCGAGGGTTAAGTACATACCTGTTCAAAGTATCCATTTCACAACACTTACCAATACGTCCCTTTCATCTTGAGTATTCCTCCATTTCAGTAGAACTTTACCCGTTGAACACATCGGAATATAATTCGGATACATGGAAAGTTTGCACATAAGTGCCACATATGTAGCCAAGCTACCATGTAACCCGCCCATAAGTGAACTCGAACTCAACTCAACGAGCTCGGATGCCTAGTTACATCTCTCTAACTCGGACTCAACTCAACGAGTTCGGACATTCGCATCCATAAGTGAACTCGGACTCAACTCAACGAGTTCGGATGCGCAACCATCCTAGTGACATGTCACTTGTATCCTAATCTATTCCTAAGGTTCAAACGGGCTTTTTTCCTCGATCTCACATCTTTGCCGTCTTCCACGGAATATCGGAACCGATACTCGGTGATAGTTCATACTCATCAAGTAATTCACATAATTACATATTATTCAACAATAACCACAAAACATAACGTTTCATGATAATAATAAGCATCATATCATATAAACAACATTAAATTCCTTAAAACAACAATTATGTTACTACATTTACACATGAACTTACCTCGTATGAAAATGGGTACTTTTACCATTTCGTCCACAACTTGGTATTTTCCCCATTTTAGCCAATTTCAATTTTCCTTGCTCTATCATTTAAAATATAGTCTAATTAGGACTCACATTATTCAAATTGACCCAAAATCATATTTTGGAAAAATTACAATTTTACCCCTAAACTTTTGCATATTTACACTTTTGCCCCTAGGCTCAGGAATTAAACTTTATTCCTTATTCTTATGTTTTAAAACATGCTGATCATTTTTCCCTTCTATGGCAACATCAAATTCTCACTCTAACATGTACTTATGACTATTAGGTATTTTTACCGATTAAGCCCTTTTGCTCGTTTTCACTTAAAACCGAGTAGCACAAGTTGTCTAACATAATTTAAAACCTCATATGCTATCATAAAACACCAAAATACACAAATTTCACCTATGGGTATTTTTCCAAATATGAACCCTAGGTTGAATTATTGCTAGCATAAGCTTAATTGAGCTACCGGGACTCCAAAAACGTAAAAATCATTAAAAACGGGGCTTGGAATCACTTACTATGGAGCTTGGAAGCTTGAAACAAACCCTAGCTATGGAGAACCCTTGAAATTTCGGCCTAATGAAGAAGATGGACAAAATTGGCTTTTAATTTTGTTTTAATTCATTTTAATAACTAAATGACCAAAATACCCTTACTACTAAACTTTCCAAAAATTTCTTCCATGTCCTAATTTTGTCCATGAACTTAAAATTGGTCAAATTTCATTTAAGACCTCCTCATTAATATTCCAAAACAATTTCATACTAAAAACTTCTAGAATGCAAGTTTTGCAACTTATTCGATTTAGTCCCTACTTTCAATTTAAGCACTTTAGGCATAGAATTTCATCACGAAATTTTCACACAATCATGCAATCATATCATAGACCTTAAAATAATCATAAAATAATTATTTCTATCTCGGATTTTGTGGTCACGAAACCACTATTTCGACTAGGCCCAAAATCAGGATATTACAAACTTAATATATTACAGTGTGATTTTTACTTGCTTGCAAGCTAAAATGCCCAATCCACATATCCATAAGGGCAAGTTAAAAATTTTCATATTCATGGGTGAAGTGACCAAATGTCAATCAATACAATACGTCATTCTTATAGCTTTAGACCAACACCACGTCTTGTAGCTCCATTACATGACCAATTATGACCCTAAGCTTAAATCCTACCATTTGCCCCAACTGTACGCATGTTATCATCAAGGGAATCAAGCTCACACTAGCTTTAAGGATATTGGCTTTTCCCTTTTTTTGAGTATCATCTAGCTCAGTATACCTAAAAAAATAAAAATAAGGAAACAAGGTAAATTTGCAACACCCCTCGCCTGACCCAATTGTTGATTTAGAGCTACATAATGCTATAGTAAAAAAATGGAACAGTTAAAAACATTAAATTCAATTATTTCAATCATTCAACATAATTTAAATCATTTCTTGAATATTCGAACTTGCATAATCTCTAAGGTTGACTCGGGACCAAACAAGGACCAAACCGTAAAAATTTGAAAAGTTTAGAATGGCGTGATGTAACACCCCAAACATTCAATAGGTCAACCAGTTAAATGGAAACACTACAATTCCCACTAAGTTCATGCTGACAATATTTATACATAATTTAATGATGGTTACTAAGATAATTTTATTAACTTATGACCTTTGACCCACGTTGAATTAATTACACTAGTATTAAATTTCATTTATAATAATTCTTGATCCTTAGGCTTAGCCTACTTATTTCCTTACTATATGCATCTACAACTTAGATGAACAACTCACATTGACTTGAAAGACTCTAGCTTAGTCCTTGTCAGCATCTTGTATAGCCTATCTTACCTAAGAAGCATAACAAGAAGCTAGGTAAGTTCAAATGGACCTCACGAGTTATTAAAATAACATAATCGATCTTGATAATATCATAATATGGTATGAATTCAATGACCTAGTCTCATGTTTGACATCAATTGCACGAGGGTAGATCATGCGCCATCATGGTGCACTCTTGGCATCATTCGCCTTAACACAACTTGCAAATTGGCACATTTTATACATTGACATGGTTCTCCATTTTAATCATTCATGCATTAGTATATATTGTAGCATGATTCCACTTAGGCATATGAATTGCTTTCATACAAGACAACTCTTTATCAATTTTTTTTTTAGCAATCAATCATGTGCGAAGTATCTTTGCAGAATAATACTATCACGGACTAACACTCAGCGGTTGGTCCCTGAAGACTCATGCATAAAATTTCCCATTTAAAGGACTTTTACATGCGGACCCACACATGGTAGCTTATATGCGTAGATTCAAAGTTGATGGGTTCATATATGCAAATTCCTAACTATGAGTCCCTAATTTGTGGACATGCTTCCACGGGCTCACACCTGTGGACTCACATGCTCAACTTTATGCATGCAAACTCATTCTTCGAGGACTTAGATTCGTAGGATAATACCTTGGTAAACTTAGACTTGAGGATTCATACTCATCGATTAGTTCTTGCAGACTCTTGCTTGAAGAGTAGTCATTGCAGACTCTTTCTTGAAAAATAGTGTAATAACCCGATTCTAGTGTTGTCGTACATAGTGGTTTAAGGACCACGAATCTGACGAGTAAGTTTGTAATTATTATTATTTAATTTATATGAGTCAAATATGGTTTTATATTAAAATTTGGTTTCTTAAATTTTAGCCTATTGAGCAAATAGTAAAGATAAGTGGTTTATTCCGAAAGTCAAGTGGTTTTGGAAAATAAGATTTTGAGACTTTGTTTCTATAAATCTGGGCCGTAATATTTTTATTAAATATTTATGGAGTTATTATAATGGTATGTGAAGGTTTGGTTCTAAAATTTTATTGTCTAATTAGTTAATTAAAGAAAAAAGACTAAATTGTAAAAGGTATAAAACTTAATCACTATTGATTTTTATTAGCCAATGTGTTTAATTAATTCATATTTGATTTTAATTAGAAAATAAATCTTTTGTTTTTAAAGTGGACGGTTAGTGCTCATTTTATCATAAATTATATGTTATTTTAAATGTTATAATAATATTAATAAAAGAAAAACATGAATAAAATAGGAGTCACCTTCTCCATTTCATATTTCCTCCCGAAATCACCATAGCTAACCTTAGAAACTTTGGGCCAAGTAAAATCTTTTGCATGTAAGTGATTTATTTACCCCTTTTTAATAATTTTTATGTATTTGAGATCGTTGTAGCTTAATCTAGCTAACCTAGGGACTATTTTGTAAAATTGTTATGATTTTTGAAACTTTCCATTGATAGTTCTTTGATGTTTTTAGTGTTAAATGATGAATTTGTAAATTTGGTTGTTGATTAAGACTATTTTATAAAGAAATTTTATTAGTTTTGAGTTTTGGGACTAATATTGTAACACCCCTAACCTGTATCTGTCACCAGAATAGGGTTACAGAGCATTACCGTAAAAACGTAACTCAAATCATTCATTCTCAACATTTCATAATCATTTCAAAATCCAATCAAACACATGCATAACATCCTAATTCGAGCCCTCAAGGCCTTGAAAAGACTTTAGAAATGATTCAGGACTAAATCGGAAACATTTAAAACTTCATGGAAAAAGATGAAAAGAAATCACACTGTAGGGATCACACGGCCATATAACTCTCGAAATGCAGCCTTTTAAAAAACCTAAAGGAGGTACATGACCGTGGCCGTGTGTCACACACGGCTGAGACACACGCCCATGTGGACAAGAAATAGGACAAATTCAAGCCATTTCTGTCACCCAATTCAAGCACACCTAAACAAGCCATTTGCACATATGACCGAGGTATCAAAACATGTTTAACTATGCATAAGATGACCAATGTCCATCCAAATAATATGCCATAAAGGCACCTCAAACACATACATTAAACATACCTAAACATGTGCATATTTAACCATTTAGCAACTGACTTGTTTATATACCAAAACATACCACTTTGACATATACCAACCTTACCAATTTAGATTCATACCATAAAAAAAAATAACTTTACCATTTGAGCCACTTCTCTTATGTATCAAAACCATATAAATGACACAAAACTATCCATTACCAAATGGTTCCAATATCCAATACATATACATACCAAATTTAGGTCCAAATGGTCATAATTCAACCAAACTTATTAAATTAAATCCTATATCAAAACATGCCCTAAATGATCATTTTGAAAACATGCCAACATATATCACTTTGGTCATAAAACCATGCATCAATTTGATCATATAAAACCAACCATTAAGTAGAAAAGTGCCAAAAGCACACCAACCATCAAAGTATCAAAATAACATAAGTTTCACAAATTCATAGCAATATTACATGCCAATATCATTAACTAAACATTAGACATAGTCCACCTATACGTATCATTATAACCACGACTAAAGCATCAAAATCTACTGATAAAATCGATGGATAGTGTGATGGATCTCCGACTAGCTTCTAACCCAATTGAACTTTCGATAATCTATAAAGTAAGAGAAAGATGACGACATAAACAATGAATGCTTAGTAAGCTCGTATAAAGCATAAGCATAAAATTTCATTTTGATAATAAACTTTATAGAATAGACATAAACCTATGCCAATGTCATATAATTCATAAATCTATAGGATCATTGACTCACAAATGAGTAAATTCATTAATGTCACATATATTTATAATTCATAACATGAAAGGATTTTTTTGGACGAAATGTATAACCATCAACCTTTCTATAAGATTATACACCTTTCAATTTACTTACTTTCCATTTCGCTCCCAATACTTATCATAAGCTTAAACGACATTATCAATTCTCGAATTAGTGTATTTATCCCTGATATAGGTATATTCATTCATAATATACGTAAAATTTCTCACATATAAATACATCATTTACCACATTAAACCTTTTATAACATCATAATACATCCCAATTACATACTTACTGTTTCATTCCCTTTTCTTACCCGTTTAGTATGCATAGTACAAGCATAATCATAAACATCAATTATATCAACAAGCTTGGCATGAGTCTAAGCACATCAACAACACATGTTAGTTCATTTAAACATGATTCTTATGAATTTAATATGGATAACCATTATTCTTGAGCATATTTCAATTGAATTTATCATTCATCTCATAACATATCATGTTTTCCATGTATCACCATTTCAATGAGTTTCATGTATACATATCTTAGTTCATGTTGAACACTTATCATTTCATTTGCATAACACATAAAACATAAACATAGCATTAACCGTAGTAAAAAATTAGTTATTAAACACATAACTTAGCTATATCATCACTTGGTAAGATATAGTACATAAAGATAGCATCACTAAAATCATACTTTTCATAATCATGAATGTTCATGCTTTGATTGTAACAGCCCGATTTTGGGCCTAGTCGAAACAGCGGTTTTAGAACCACTATTTTAGGGCCAAAGAAATTATTTTTAATGTTATTTTATGTGTTATAGCATGATTATATAGGTTCATGAAAAATTTGGTGAATTAATTTTAACATTTGTGAGCTTAATTGCGAAAAATGACTAAATCGCATAAAGGGAAAAAGTTATGTTTTACTACCCAAATGTGTTAAATAGCTAGAGAACCATAATTGGAGGTCTTTAAAGTGCAAATAGACCCTTAAATATAGGTTGGCCTGCCATAGAGACAAAGATAATACAATTTTCAAAGTTAGGTGGCTTATTTGACTAAAAAGAAAATAAAATAAGGAGGGAATGATATCATCTTCTTCTCATCCCTTTCTCCATAAAAAAATAATAGCAAAGAGGGGCTTTTTGAAGCTTTAAAATTTCAGCTAGGTTGTTCTCTTGGAAGTAAGTGATTTTGATGACTTTTCTTGATGATTTTTACATTTTTGGGAACCCTAAAGCTTAATCTAGCTATTGAGGTGACTATTTTGCAAAATGGTTGAGAGTTTAGGTTTTTTCCATGAAAGCATGTGTGCTTTTAACTGAAATTATATGGAAGAATATGAGTCTTGGTTGTGTAATAAACAACTTTTGTGAAAGGATTTTCATGGAAAACACCTAAAAGGGCCATTTTGTAAAAGTTATAAAATAGGTTGTAATTGTGTGAAATAGTGGAAATTTGGGGTTGTCATAAGAGTAATAATTGGTCGATTAGGCTTGGATAATAAGGAAATTCGACAAAACTTGATTTTCGGGTCTAAGGGTAAAATGGTCATTTTGTGAAAGTCTAAAGGCAAAATGGACATTTTGCCAAAAATGTGAATTTTGATTGTCCAAATTATTTAGTGATTAAATAAGTGAATTTCATCATGTTAGATCAAGAAAATTGAGATTTGGGCTTAAATCGAGAAAGTGCGTGGTTAAGGACAAAAAAAGAATAATTAGCCAAAACTGCATTTGAGGTAAGTCCGTGTGATTAATTAAGCATGATATTTATGCCATTGTTATTATACTTGAAAATCTATCTTGTCATGATTGTATTAAAGTTTATGTTGATGATATTGTATATGAGAAAGTGATGTCAAATGTAAATAACATTTATGTGTTGATTGAATGCTTGGAGATTTGATGGAATATGATATTCCATTGAAACGAGTGAGTTGTATGTAAATAATACAACTACATTGTTATTATATGTGTTTAAATTGATATAGCATGAATTTTCTGGTTGTGGAAATGCTTATGTATGATGAATATTGATATATTAGAATTCCTATTGAACCTTAAGAAACAATTCTGTTTATGCCATGACATCCGGGTTATTTGTGTGCTAGTGTAAAACATGTTTAAGACATGCATCGACCACATTTTGAGAGCTAGTGTAAGACCATGTCTGGGACATGGCATCGACATTGATATGAGAGCTAGTGTTAGACATGTCTGGGACATGCATCAGCCTCGAGATGTAAGCCAATGTAAGACATGTCTAGGACATGGCATCGGCATGAATATGTGAGAGCTAGTGTAAGACCATGTCTGAGACATGGCATCGACATTATACCCTATGTTTGAGGCTTAGTGAATATTTGATAGCTTTCCGAATGGTACAACCGTGAGAGTTACAGTTTAAGCTAAATGAGAAAGGTTATGACCAGATTGTGAGTGGTACAAGTACTTACATGAAATTAATGAGATGTGAATTCAATTCATGTTATATGATTAGTAAGGAATGAATATGAGCATGTTGAGTAACACAGGTATGTATGCCAAGCTCATGAGAAATGATTTCAGTTTATGATGCCCATTTGGTGAAGATGTAAATAGGAAATTCATGCCTATGAGAATGATTTTGTGATGACCTTGTGATTATAGGTCTATACTTATGATGTATGAATATGTAACTTTACCAATGTGGTGAAAATGAATTAATATGGTGTGATAAACTCAGTATCGTTAATTTACACTAAAACAGTTTTGGACAGCAGCCATAATCCAAATTTGAAAATCCACCAAACATTGTAGAAATTGTGTTAGAGGCTGAATAAAATATGAAATTAAAGCTCTATGAGTCGAGTTTCACATAGAAGAAATAGTTAAGTAAAAGAGTTTCATATTATGAAATATTTAAATTGTTCTGAGATAGGGTCAGAATGACTTCGAAATCCCCTGTTTTGATTTGGTAAAATCATTGAAAATTGTAAAAAAAAGTATTTGTGGGTTATAATTTATATGATTAGAATTATTCATGAGTCTATTTTCAATAGAAATAGAAGGGAACATCATCTGGGTCTCGTATTATGAGATAATTAATTTTTAGTGAAGAGGGGTCAGAATTGTCAGATAGTGAAAAAGGGCTAACTTTAAGGAATATATTGTACTAATTGGCTGAACCAAAAATTATGAAAGTTCTATGGTAAGAATATATTTGAGTCTAGTTTTAGGGAAAATTAGAATAACATAATTTGGAGTTTCGTAGCTCCAGATATAAATAATTTAGTGACTATGACTCAAGAAAACAACTTGTAACACCCCTCACCCGTATCCCTCGCCGGAACAGGGTTCGAGGTGTTGCCCGACTTAAACTTAGTCAATCACACAAAAACAGGCCGAAAAATTTCAATCAATTTAAAACTTTTCTTTTCACATGCAATCTGTCCCATATATGGGCTTACGAGGCCCAAAACATCACTAGCCAACACCTTTGGCTAAATTATGATATCACATACTCAACATTAAAACCCTATACATGCCATAGACTCGAAATACTAGGATTTACTTACACCAATAGCGTGAGCTCGACAGTGTGATAATATCTCCGGTGAACTCCAACCCGAGCAGGTAACCGAAGTCAACAATCTATAAAACAGAGGAATGTAACAACGGAGTAAGCTTTCATAAGCTTAGTAAGTCTTAAGCAATGCAAACAAATAAACGCAATTATACTTCGATTATTCAATTTCTTAAGTGGCCATATTCTAGGTATATTGCCATCTAGCCGAATACACACAAACACATAATGCACGTTCAGCGTTCTTATCACACTTAATCTGAATTCGTATAACATAATTAAATCGAATACTTTCACATACTTTCACACCCTGACCCGGTGTATCATGATCATAGATATAGTTATAACATTTATTCACGTATGTATCACAATGCACGCTTATGATTCATTGCAGATCAAACTCACATATGAGTACATAATGCGTACCTGGCCCACTTAACGTACTGAATGTATTCATTTGTCAACCTAACACGAGGTACCTTAGTCATGGACTTTTCTCAAATCACCGGCATTTCGCCTGTTAGGCTCGAGGCCCGATATCAGTTCACCAGCATTATAGCCTACTAGGCTCGAAGGCCTGAATAGTATCTCACCGGCATTATAGTTTGCTAAGCTCAAAGGCCCAAATAATCAAGTCAACAAGTTCCATATAACATATTCATATCAATTAAGTACTAACATCATTCGAACGTATATAATTATACATCTCAAACACTTTTCTTTCATCTCATTTTCACACTTAGCATTTGATAGCTTATGCATAACATTTCACTCATGTTCATTTCAAACTTATCATTCGATTATAAAAGCATATTGCATTTTTACCAACATGTTATACTTGCCATTAGGCCATATAAGCATGATACAATACACTATCATTTCATCTTTAACATTCGTCTAAACCTTTATCTTACAAGGAACACTGAATTCATATAACATATCATTTCACTGGCATTACGCCTGCTAGGCACGAAGGCCCGAATACACATCACCGACACGAAGCCTGCTAGGCACGAAGGCCCGAATACACATCACCGGCACGAAGCCTGCTAGGCACGAAGGCTCGAATACACATCACTGGCACTAAGCTTGCTAGGCATGAAGGCCCGAATACACATCACCGGCACTAAGCCTACTAGGCACGAAGGCCCAAATATAATACCAGCACTAGGCCTGTTGGATTTATCCCGGATATAATACCAGCACGAAGCCTGCGGGATTTAACCCGAATACACCTCAAATATCATGCATATTTAATCATATATTAATACATCTCATTCAACATATCACATTCGTAGTCATTTGCAACATTCGGGTATAAGCTCCATATGAACACCATCGTTTACATTTCGGTTCAAAAGTCATTCATAAATATCACATATCCATTCCACCATTCAAACTTAACCCATAGTGACCATTCGACTATAAGTCATATACATAAATTATTTATCGCACAACTTAATTCAAGTAGAACCGAAAGGTCGCGATTCATCTAATATATACATATTGCTCACTGATTCACACACAACCTTTCAAATTAGCAATTATAAGATGGTTCCGCACATAGCCCATCCTTATCGATAATTTACGATGGTTTTACCCTTACTCACATATATGTCATAGGCATTTTTACCTATGCTTTGCAATTCACATTCATGATTCAATTCCAATCGATTTAACATGCATAAGTACATATCACATACCTTAATAATTTACTTTACGGAACGAATCCACATATCGTATTAGCCCATAGTCTTATAGCACCACACTTTTAATAGTTTACCTCATCGAAGTTCACATTTAATCACTTTATTGCCAAGCCATATTCGGCTACCACAAAGGACTAATAATAATAATTTTATACACATCATGGTTTCCTTTAGGTATTTAATAATCACAAATCGTGATATCTCCACTAGCACATATACGGCACAGTTTATTCATTGTAACACACATTTAGTGCATCAAATTTCCAAATCCAATTCAACTTAAGCATAATAGCCATAATCGGCTTATAGCCTTAAATCATTACATATTCGACACATTAACTAAATAAAATTTACATTCCCTTTTCCATATTAATTTAACTCTTGGGCATATAAAAAGGAATCAAGCTTAAACACTTAAGAACTTACCTTGAATGTTGCCGAACGATTACAACGGCTATTCGATTACTTTCTCTTTTCCCTTATCCGAATTTTGCCCCTCTATGCTCTTGCGCTTAAATTCAAAGATTTTAAACTAGTCATTATTCGACTATTCGAGCATCACTTTCAAAATATAATATATACATATATATATATATATTCGACTTTCACACCTACTGATCATAGTAAGCTTATAAGAAATCAATAAGCAACTCATTAACAAATTTTTATCAATGTTTACCACATAATCATAATTTCACTGCAAGCTGTCTTCCTGAGCAACAGTCACTAAATCATTTATAACTGGAGCTACGAAACTCCAAATCAAGTGCCGTTAATTTTCCCTGAAGATAGACTCATATATCTTTCATCCATAAAATTTTCAGAATTTTTTGTTTGGTCAATCAATACCAGATTGTTCTTAAAGTTTCCCCTGTTTTACTATTTGACTAATCTGACCACTCCTCACGACGAATCAAATTTCTCATTGTACAGAATTCAAAATATGTTCTTGTTTATTTCATTTGAAACTAGACTCATTAAGGAGTCTAAGCATATAAATTTAATCTTATGAAATTTTTTTTACAATTTATAATGATTTTATAAAGACAAAACAGAGGATCTAGAAGTCATTCTGACCCTGTCCGACATCACTTCAAATATCTCATTATCGGAAATTCTTTTGCTTACACGGTTTGTTTTATAAGAAACTAGACCCATTAAGATTTAATTTACATAATTTATTCAGCTTCTAACTCATCTCCCATAATTTATGGTGATTTTCCAAAATCACGTTACTGCTGCTGTCCCAAACAGATTTATTACCAAATCACTCTTTCACACATACCTTACATGCATGTTATTTAAACATGTAAATCACCAATCAATTTCATCACATATATCTATAATTTCACTAAAGCATAATCTCAATACAATACATCGTGCTCAAATCATTATTCAAGTTCAAATTCGGCTAACACACATATAACACTAGCAACTAAATATTAACATTGCATTTCACTATAATAGCCAATTGCCATTAAACAATTAAGCCACAATTATTCAATTTTACCAAGCTTCAACTTAATTTATAACTATCTAAATCATTTAAAACGTTCAACAACAAATTCTTCTTTAATTAAGCACATATTCGGCAATGAAAATGGTAATTTAGAAAACCTTAATTAAACTTATAATTGTTCATATTCGGCATATTAAACTCTAGCATGCCTTTAGATATTAATTTCCAGCACGCATTCGAATACTTTTCGAGCTAACAACAATTAAATTTTCAGACAATTTAGCCACCTACATCCTTTCATCAAATACTTGTTTCTTAGTTTCAACTATTAATAATGGGACATTACTAAAATTGAAACTTTTGGACAGCAATATAAATAGCAAATTAAACAGTTTTAAGCTCCCAAATTTTTAAACTCCTCAAGCATAAACCGAACAGCAATGCATGTTAGTTCTAACCATATTTATTTTGTGCATTTTACCCACAGTACAAGATATGCAAAATTTTAACAGCAACCAGAATCAGGTGACATCCTTAATCTTTTTCTCTTCAAAAATCTTCCATAGCCGATTACTCATATCACTACTAAAAAAATCAAAATTTTGACATGGCTAAGTTAGGGACTTAGTAACTAACTTAATATATGCTACAATTTCAAAAAATGAACATAAATTTCATACCTTAATTCTAGCTCAAAAGTGACCGAATGGCTATCTCCCCTTTCTTCTTTAAGGTTCGGCTAAGCAAGGAAGAAGATGAACCAAACCTTTTGTTCTTCTTTTCTTATTTCAATTAATTTTTTTTATTTCAAAATAATGCAAATTCTTATTATAATATTTAATTAAACATATATATTGCCCATCAACAATCATTATGGCCGCCACCATAATAAAAATTGGATATTTGACATGCAAGTCCAAACTTTTTGTGACATGCATTAATAGACCCCTTTTTAAAATTACCTATCACCTTCCACAATTATTTCACATAAGTCCTATTTAATAATTTCATATACAAATGACAAAATTAGAACATGAAACTTTCACATATGCATGTACACATATAATAAGCATAGAATATAACAATTAATTATTTTTATGACTCGGTTTTGTGGTCCCGAAACCACTTCCCGACTAGGGTCAAATTAGGGCTGTCACACAGCTTGACTGGAACATGTGTAAGTATCACGCTATAAAGCTATAAAGCTTACTCCCTTCCATTCCTTCCCTTTAGTGTTTTCAGGTTAGCTCGAGGTTCGAGATCGTCGAAGGCAGCATCACGCTATCAAGTCGCTACCTTTGGAATAATGAAGTATATATTAGAAATTTCAAGTGAGTGGCATGTATAGGGATCTAGTTGATTGACATGTATTATTTTGCTTTAGCCAAATGTGTTGGCTTATATTGAGTTATATGTATATGGCCATGAGATGTGGCTCATATTAATTATGGCTTATAAGCCTAGCTATTCATGTCATGTCTAATGCTTATAATGTGACTATGTTTGTTTGCCATGCATAGTTAGTAATATGACATGTGTATGAGATGTTTGCTCTAGGACCAATTGAGGTGGTCATAGCCATGTAGTAGTTGCATATTATAAACCCAATGTGATAATGATTGAACATGAGTGCTTAATGGATAAGTTGGTAACCATAGTATAATGGTAAAAGTAGTCATCAAAATGACAAGTCTTATGAATGTGAAATAAGGAATCTAGACTTGGTATTGTATGAGTAGATGCATTACTTGTAAGAGGACATGTTAATGTTAAGGATATGTCAACATAAAGAGTGTTTAATCACTAAAATGATGCCATGATTTGCGACTTTTTTCTGCATAAGGTTGTAAGAGATTATGAGTAACATGAAGGCTTGGAAAATAGCCTAAGTGTTGGCCACACGGGATGAGATACGACCGTGTGTCTCAACCGTGTGAGAGACACAACCTGGAGACATGGGCGTGTGGTCAACTGTGTGGTTCAATGTGCATGCTGACATCATAAACAGAGAGTTACCCGGCCTGAGGAAACGGGCGTGCCAAAGGTACAGGGCGTGTGACCCTGTTTCATGGGAAAATTTTCTAAGTTTTTCTAAAACTTCTCAAAGTTCTTGGTTTAGTCCCAAATCAATTTTGATGAATGTTTTGGGCTTCGTAGACCCAAATAAGGGACGACATGCATGTGTTTGAAAGGTTTTGAATTAAAAGAGATTTTATGGCCTGGTTTTTGAATGAATGTGCATGTTTAAGTCCGGTAATGCCTCGTACCCTGTTTCGGCGTCAGACATGGGTAAGGGGTGTTACATTTAGTGGTATCAGAGCATGGTTTAGTCAATTCTCGGACTAACTTAGTACGTGTAAGGGTCTAGCAATACATGCCACAAGTTGTGATAGTGTGATGTATTATGGTGCGAATGAGAACTATCTTATATGGGCAAGGTACTCTCCAACCGAGCTACACCCGATCACGTAGATAATGATGCTAAAGTTGTAACACCCCTAACCCGTATCCATCGCCGGACTAGGGTCACGAGGTATTACTGAACAAAAATATAATTCCGGACATTCACATATTCATATATATATAAAGCACATGGCTAATTAAATATTAAACATTCATTATTAATCATATTGCATATACGAATCATACCTCAAAATTTAACCGAATCCATACCATGCATATAATCATATTTTCAAACCAATAAACACACTTCAAAGCCATACAACATATGCCTTATAAAAACATAGCACGAATCATATGGTCATCACTTTAATGATATTCGAATACTTTAAAAAAATAAATTAAACATTATACTTCTTAATTCTATACATGCATATTAAACCAAATAATATTATCATAAAGTATTTATTCATTAGCAAATATATAGATACACATACACTTTCATTATAAACCAAACCATAATGGCAAGCATCATTCAAATACACTAACATACACACACACACATATATATATTTACATATAATTAACATCTTGCTATAATTCATATAATTTCCATAGTATACTATTACATAAATCACTATTCATTTGGTAATTTATCTTTGTTTCACTTACAATCCGTATTAAACAAATAATCTCAATAAATAATCTTTATTTAACTTTATTTACCATACCTATATCATCATACAATTAACCACTTTAAGAACATATACACTTTCCATGCAAACCGAACCAAATAAAGCTATGCATATTCGAACATACTCATAATTTGTTAACATTTTTAAACTATCAATAACCAAACCAAGTTCACTAATCATTTTCAAGCTATTTCCAAAACATAAAACACCAATCACATATACTTTTCATTCATTTTACATAACATTAAAATCAAAACGGAATAAACCATTTCCAAACATAACCACATCCGAACTTTGAAGTTAGGCCATATTCGCATGGCTAAGATTATACATATCTAAGGTTGAACAAAATTTATATTAGCCTATACATGCCATAAGTTCAAAAATAAACTTTTAAAAGTACCGAAAGTTGACAATAGTGTGGATGACTTCGATAACGATCCCCGAGCTCGTGACTTACAACCAAAATCTATAAAACAAAGTAACAAAAACACACAGAGTAAGCTAACTTAGCTTAGTACGCCTTAAGCAAATTAAACAACTCAAATAAATAATCTAATCATTTCATACAAGCCGAATTGAACCATTAAAGATATACTTTAACTTAAATAAGTTAACATGGCCGAATATTCAAGGTCAATTATAACACCACATAAATACTTACCTATATAACCGAATATATATAAAATCCAATATATCATCTCATAAAAACTTACCTAAATGGCCAAATTCACAAGATTCATTATATTATTTCATATGGCCGAATATATAAGTCCAATATATCATCAAATGTAATCTAATGTTCAAGTTCAAATAAACATCTCATATGGCCGAATATACAAATTCAATATAACCTCACATGTAGCCGAATATACAAGTTCAATAGAACCTCACATATACTTACCTATGTGGCCAAATATAGAAGTCATTTAGATCAACTTACTTGCTCATGATATGAAGTTTTATAGACATAGACTTGAAATAAATCACTGGCATAAAACCTGCTAGGCATAAGCCTGAATCACACACCGACACAAGACCTGCTAGACTCAAAGTCTGATATTTTTCACCGGCAATAAGCCTGCTAGGCATAAAGCCCGATTACATTCACCAGCATAAAGCTTGCTAGGCTCAAAGTTTGTCTCAAGCACAATTCATTTAACAAAAATTCTATATATTCCTCATAAATCATATAAACTTTTAAACAATATAACCTTGTCAAATTAAATTCAAATACAGTATTTCAATTTCTATACACAAACACATTCGGCTGGCTCTTTATGAATCTAAAGATTCCATAGCAACATATTAAACTAAGTTACAATTAAGATAAATGATATCTAATTGCTTAAAGACTTACCTCGGATATCGACGGACGTTACAAATCGGCTATTCGACTATTTTCGTTTTTCCCCGATCCAAGTCGATTTCTTTTGTTCTTGATCTATATAATTTCAAATTAACCTCATTTAAACACAATTTCATTCAATTTAATCCAACAACACATAAATGGGAAAATTACCATTTTACCCCTAATATTTCATACTTTTACAAATTAGTCCTAATTGCACAAAGCACAAAATACACAAAATCTCACAACAATGTATTTGGGCTGAATTTTCCATATAACCATTCTAGTCCATATAGTTCATCTATTTCACATTTTAGCCCCTCAATTTATTATTTTTGTAATTTAGTCGTAATTACTCAAAATCTTCAAAAACTCAAATACAAAACATGTTAATCTAAAACATTTTTTAATATTTCATCATGAAACATCACAAAAAAAATATTCGTCAATGGCATAACTCAAAATATGCATCAAAATTAGAAATTTAAGCATGGGTCGAATAGTACTCAAATCAACAATCTCAAAAACGTAAAAATCATCAAAAACTGAAACTAAACTAACCTTGAATTTGTATCAACAATGGTCAAATATCATGAGCTTTTCTCCTTTCTTTTCTTTTTCTAGTTTCAGTCAAAAGAATATAAACTCATGCATGATTTATTTTATGTTTTATATTATTATTACAATTATTCATTTTACTTATTTAACCTTATAAAATAATAACATAAACATGTACATTAAGGGTACATTCGACCATCATTAATCTAAAGGATTATTTGCAACATAAATACTCCATATTAAAAAGCCACTATCAATTCAACCTTTATAATTTAAACTATCAAGTTTTCAACTTACGCGATTAAGTCTTTTTATCAAATTAAGCACACAAACAATCAAATTTTCGTACGAAATTTTCACACATGCAAATTCACATATAGTAAACATGAAAAGTTATATTTAAATATTTTTATGACTTGAATTTGTGGTCCCGAAACTACCATTTCGATTAGGGTCTAAATCAGACTGTTACAACTCTCCCTCCTAGGGATTTTCATCCCCGAAAATCTTATAAGCGAATAGGTTCGAATAACTCTTTTATTATATGCTCTAGTTCCCACGTTGCTTCCTCAATTCCATGTTTATGCCACAATACTTTCACTGATGGAATTTTCTTATTTCACAACTTTTTAATCTCGCGAGCCAGAATATGAATCGGTTCTTCCTTGTATGACATATCGGGCTTAATCTCAACTTCGGTCAGACTAACCACGTGTGAAGCATCTGGTCGATATCTACGAAGCATCAAGACATGGAATACATTTTGGATCTTTTCTAGCTCAGGTGGCAACAGTAGTCTATACGCAACTGACCCAATCTTCTCTATAATCTCATACGGTCCAATAAATCTCGGACTCAATTTGCCTTTACGACCGAATCTAAGTATTTTCTTCCATGGTGAGACTTTCAAAAACACTCTATCCCCTATCTGAAACTCTATGTCTTTACGTTTCAATTCTGCATACGATTTCTAACGATCTGATGCAACTTTCAGACTTTCACGGATCACTTTTACTTTCTGTTTGGTTTCTTTGATCAAATCGACCCCGTGTATTTTATTTTCACTGAGCTCAGTCCAATACAAAGGTGTACGAAATTTACGATCGTAAAAGCTTCATAAGGTGCCATTTTGATACTTGATTGAAAGCTATTATTGTATGCAAATTCAATCAGAGGTATATATCGTTCTCACATACCTTTGAACTAGAGAATGCAACATCTCAACATATCCTCAAGTATTTAAATAATTCACTTAGACTAACCGTCTGCCTGGGAATGAAAAGCAGTACTAAAATGCAATTTAGTACCTAATGCATCTTGCAGTACTAAAAATACAGGAAGAAAGAATGTTCGTGTATACTTATTTGAATGAATATGGTTGGCAAATTCACATAGTCTGAGTATAAGTGTTAAATTGCTTGGATCGATTTACATGTTTGTAATGATATGCATACGATAATGTGCAAAATGAAAGTACAGATTGGAATATACTTATCCATGTTTTTTGGCTCTCGTATGATGTTATGTACATGACTGGTTTGATTAAATGAATGGGATAAGTAAAGTTACTCAAAATTCATAAAGTGCATGTATAAGTATACTTGTCTAAATGAGATAACTGGAAAGTTGGCGTAAAATGAATATGAATTTCAGTCTGTCTAAAATGAATGATATGATTTTGATGATGTTGCTATGATGATGAAAGTTGTGTTACATGTATATGTATACGAGAGTCGAGTCAGAGGCCCTACGACCTCACCCCCTTACCAGAGTGGTGTATGTAATGGAATTTCATGAGATTTGCACTGAATAAATTCATAAGTATGAAACCAAAGAGTTCAGTGGAAAGATATCTATAAACACGATTAGGGATTAAGAATGATTTGATAAGTAAGCCAGAGCTAGAAAAGTATTAGGTTGACATAAAGATTATGTGAATTATGCACTGTCACAATTAGAGAAGAAATGTACTTTGGTAAATCGAATTACTCAGGTACGAGGTTGAGAAAGTGTAATAATATGGGATTTGTGATGACAGAAATAGTTAGAGGAATAATATTTGAAACATGAAATGTCTGAGTATGGAAATCATAGTGAGTAGATGATGATTGTCTCTCTTGATATATTTTAAGAGATTGTTGTTCTTGGAAGTATTATAGTGGCTATCTATCTTCTGATGAAATTCTTATTATATGAGAATGTTATCTGATCTTAATGTCCGACGAAGATAGTGTCGGTCTAATTGGTTTATAGTCTGCTTTGCTCTACTTCTCTCTGGTATTCTATTATATTCAGTCTGATGGGAACTTGTCAGAAAATACACATGATGCTATGATTCTGTTTCTCTAAATTATTGTATTTGATTCCAGTAGGATTAAATGATATTTTCTTCTAGACTTTTTCCCTCTGAGGAATTATTGAAGTCTTTCATATTTTCTTAGGAGGTTGTTTTTGGTCTTTTGGTATAGCCCCGTAGCTTGGGATTTCTCTATCCTGGATTTTTTTACTTGGTTTTCTTGTTATCTTTGTTCCATAATATGTCAATTATGACTCATGTTCAAAGTGTGTTCTTTAGCTTGCGATAATCATGTCAAGTGTGACTATGCTCCTGATTTGATCATGGTAATGTGGTGATTTTAATATTTGGATTTCTCTAATTTACGTATGAGGATTTGACATCGGGAAATGCCTAAGTGGTGAAATTTCAAATTTCAATTGATATGATAGATATCTTTTCTTAAGTAAGTTAATTGAAATTAATGCCTTCAATAGAGATATTTGTGTTATTTGGGATAATGTAATCGTATGATCTTTGAGAAAGCAAATTGTGGCTACGGGTACTTGGACAGAAAAATCCAAAACTTATACATAAATTTCGTGAGGAAACCCTCGGGAATATTGTATTAGTGATCGAATTTGGAAGTTGACATTGTTGATTTTTTTTTTTTTTTGCATAAATTCTAGAAATGTTGAAAAGTTTAAGGATGTATATCAAGTGTCATCAAAATTATTTCTGCCTGTGTTAGCACTAGAATGGAGATGAGAAAAAGTTGATATGGATTTCATGTCTTGATTATTCCTGTCTCTGAAAGAGAAAATGTTATGAGACTTATTGTTAAATGTTTGATGAGATATGTAAATCATGCCAGTATATAAAAAACTTTCACTCATCAGATTCATGGAATTTTATGTCTTTATGATTGTTGGATTTCTTGGAATTCTAGTCTCCACTAATCGGATTGAGATTCGGGTTTTATATAATAATTTCTTGGGAAAGCTAAAGGAGGCTTTGAAATTTAGAAGCAACTGAGAATTGAATTGGTAAACAATTGGAATGAGTGAAATTATAGAGAGCATAAGACCAAGATGAACTAACTAGTTTCACTTTTCGACTTCGAAAAGATTCAAGTAAGAGTGTATATGTAGCATGATGGTATGGATCAGACTTTTGAGTGCATGAACTCTCTGATAGAGGTTAAGGTTTGGTGAAAGCATCGTATAACGAAAAATTGCTCATGATTCGAATATTATAAATTAATGAGACAAGTATTAAAGGTTCAGAAGAGTAAAAGTTCTTTAGCAATGATTGTGAGAAAGAGAAGTTTATGTGAGAAACCAAACCACTTTCCTGGTAAGACTTTTGGAGACGAAAGTCCCTAAGGGGGGAGAATTGTAACAGCCCGATTTTGGGCTTGGACGAAATAGTGGTTTCAGAACCACTATTTTAGGACCGAAAAAATTATTTTTAATATTATTTTATGTAACACCCCTTACCCAAGACCATTGTAGGAGTCGAGCACGAGGCATTACCAGACTTATCTTACCTGTTCGGGGCATAAAAAAATTTTACTTTTTTTAAAAAATTAATTCGCTTTCATTCATCCAATAAATCCCTAAAAAGGGTCTCCAAGGCCCTAAAACATGCAATTGGAATTTTCGAGACTGAACCAGGAACCTTAAAAAAATTTTCGATTACTTACAGAAATCAAAATAATTTATTTCACTATTCATAATAAAACTGTCCATCTGAGTAACAGTTACTAAATTAATTATAAGTCGAGTTAGAAAACTCAAAATTTAAATCCATAAATTTTTCCTAAAACTAGACTCATATATCTTCTTGCCATAATAATTTATAGAATTTTTAGTTTGGCCAATTATTACAGTTTATTCATTAAATGTTCCCCTATTTCACAGTTTAGCAGACCTGACCTCTCTTCAATAAAAAGTGATTATCTCATTATACAGAAATCAGATAACATTTTCGTTTGTTTCTAATGAAAATAGACTCACTAAGAAATCTATACATACAAACTTTTACTTATAATTATTTTTTTTACAATTTCTAGTGGTTTTCCAAATTTGGAACAGGGGATCACGAAGTCACTCTAAACTAGTCTTACAAAAATTTAAATATCTCAGAATATAGACTTCCTTTGCTTGCTCTTCTTCTTTCCTATGAATTGCTCTTCTTCTTTGATACCAATTCAATACCAAACTCAACTTCTATGATAGAAGGCAAACCTGGTAATTCTTCCAGAAACACATCAGGAAACTCACATACCACATGCATTGATTCAATTTTCAACTCTGGAACTTTAGTATTCAACAAAAATGCAAGATAAGCTTTATATCCTTTTCTCAAGCATTTCTGAGTAGACATAACAAAAATCATGGCAATTGAACTATCTGACTCATCTGAATTAACCCAAAGAATTTCACCATTTTTGTATTTCAACACAATAAATTTCTTTCCAAAATTCACTATCACGTCATGCGCAGTCAACCAATCCATACCAAGAATCGCATCAAACTCATCAAATGGCAATAGCATGAGATTGGGCGAAAAATGGTAACCTCTAATCATCAAAGGGCAATTTTTACATACTTTGTCTACTAATACATACTATCCCAATGGATTCGATACTTTAATCACAAATCCCGTAGACTCTATGGACATGTTCATACTAGGCATCAATTTCATGCAATCATAGGAATGGGTCAAATCTGGATCAATCAAAGCAATAACATTAACATCATGAAGAGAAAATGTACCCCTAATTACATCGGGGGAGGATGCCTCTTCGCGAGCACGGATAGCATAGGTCCTTGCAGGTGCTTTAACATCGGGTCTCACTGCTGAATCTCTAGATGCACCTCTACCTGCCTCTATTCCCAAACTTCTCTAAGGTCTGCCTCTAACAGGGGCATTTCCTGATCTTAGACTCGAGATTACTTTTCTTTTAACCATCGCAGGACACTCTCGAATGAAATGATCCGATGCACCACAACGGAAACAAACCAATCTCAACTGCTCAACATTGACTTGGATGACATCGACCACATTGAGGACACTCGGGTTTATCAGGCTAAATACTACCAACACTCGCAATTGAAGTGGTCTGAGCTTTCTGACCCATAAATCTTCTACCTCTGTTTCGGCTAGAATACTTTGCTGAAAAATTAGATATCGTGGAGAACTCTCTAGGCCTCTTGGATGTAGACTGAAATGACTTGCTCATCTGTCTTTTCTTCGTGTCTTGCATCTCAATTTCAGCTTTACCCTTTCCTTTCAGCAACTCCTCTGCCTTACAAGCTCTTTCAACTAGAATGACGAACTCTTTTATTTCTAAAACACCGACTAACAATCAAATATCATTATTGAGCCGATCTTCAAATCTCTTGCACATAATAGCTTTAGTAGACACACACTCTCGAGCATAATTACTGAGCCTGACAAATTCACGTTCATATTCAGTCACTGTCATCTTACCCTACTTTAGTTCAAGGAATTCTTTTCTTTTTTGGTCAATGAATCTCTGACTAATGCATTTCTTACGGAACTTCTCCTGAAAGAAATCCCAAGTAACCCTCTATTTCAGTACTACTGACACAAGTGTCTTCCATCAATGGTAGGTCAAGTCTCGTAAAAGTGATACAACACAATTCATGCACTCTTCAAGTGTGCAGGATAATTCATCAAAGACCGTGATAGTATTCTTGAGCCAAAATTCAGCTTTCTCTATATCGTCATCTTTAGTAGCTCGAAACTCTTTGGCCCCTTGTTTTCTAATTTTATCAACTGGTGGCTTCTCTCTTCTTACTGTATCTGTGACTGGGGAAGCTACATGGGTAGTCTGAGGATCATGAGGGGGTGGACGTCTAACAGCCAGATTCGTACGAACGAACTCGGTAAACCATTAATTCATAGCTTGGATGAAGGCTTCTTCATCCCCTCCTCCCTGACTAACTATAACAGGCCTTTCACTACTATCTGGTAGCACCATCCCTTCTACGGGATTAGGTGCGCTACTTTCTACATCATCTGCACCAACTCGTTCAAGATCCATAACTATAAAAGAAAAACATTTTAAAATCGTCAGTAGTCGTCACACTATCAAAATATAAGTATGCCATGTATAGCTAGACTCTCACTCATACTGAATATTCTGAGAACCAACTAAAATCTTACTCCGATACCAATAAATGTAACACCCTTACCCGAGACGGTTACCGGAGTCGAGCACGAGGCATTACCATACTTATCTTACCTATTCAGGGCATAAAAAATTTACTTTTTAAAAAAAATATTAATTCACTCACATTCATCCAATAAATCCCTAAAAAAAGCCTTCGAGGCCCTAAAACATGCAATTAGAATGGTTTGGGACCGAACAGGGAACATTAAAAACTTTTTGATTACTTACACAAATCAAAACAATTTATTTCACTATTCATAATAAAACTATCCATAAGTAAAATAGTCACTAAATTAATTATAACTCGAGTTAGGAAACTCAAAATGTGACAGCCCTATAGTGATCCTAGTCAAAAAGCGGTTTCGAGACCGCTAAACCGAGTCACCAAATTATTTGAATGTGATATTTATGGTCTAAAATATGTGAATATGAATGTGCGAAAATTTTAAGCTTCAATTTAGTTAATTGCATGTGAATGTAGTACATAGGACTTGTGTGACACTTTTGAAATGTGATAGGCTAATCTATAAGGATCTAATAGTGCATGTAATCAAAAGGGAGGACTTGCATGTCAATTTTCCCCCCTAATTAGTAGTGGCTGGCCATGAGCATGAGGGCGGACAAAATGTTATGGCTAAAACATGTCATAAACATGTTGGGTTAATGCTTCATGTAAAGAATAATAAAATAAAGAGCATGGGCAATAAAGTATTAGTGTTAGTAGGATGAGAAAAAAAAAAAAGAATGTGTGTGATTGTTCCCCCCCACCCCGTTGCCGTGAGTTGAAGGAAAGAAAACAAAAAAAAAAAGTGTTTATCCTTGAACATCTTTGGCCGAAAACTTTAAGGAGAAAGGAAGAAGAAAGGTTGAAGAGGTTCGGCCATGCATGTAACTAGGCTAAGGTATGTTTGAGGTTGCTCCATGAGATTCATGTATATTTTAGTAGTTAGCTTGAGTTCTAACTAGCCCATGGTTCAAATCTTTACTATGTCATGGAGATGATATTCGGCTAAGGTGGATTTGTGTTGATGTCATTTGCATGCTAAAAGTGAAGCTTTGTAATGATGCATGTGATGGTGGATTGATGATTCTTGAATCTTCTTTTTAGCATTTTTGAGTGAGACATTAAGTTCTTTGTTTAACCATGACCAAAATTGAAATGGTATGGTGTTGTGATGCATTCGGCCATGGTAGGAAGTAGAAGAGAAATATGGTTGTTGTTCATGTTATTTGGATGAGAAATGGTAGTAAGGTGAAGTGCAAATGTTAGTGTTTGATTTACTAGTGTATATATGTGTATTGGTCAAGTTTTGAACTTGAAACAAAATGGTGTTTAGTCAATACAAGTGACCATACTTGTAGAATGTATTAAGTGTTGCAATAGGCCTCAACATAGACATGCATGTTCGGCCACATGAATGAGTACATAAGTTGATGTGTATGTTCGGCCATAGGTAAGCATATTGATGGCTTTATCTTGACTTAGAAAATTCGGCTAAGGGGAATATTAGCTAATATGTTGAATTCGATTCGTGATTTCGTACATATGTGACTCTAATGTCTAATGTATATATGGGCTAAGTACCTTGAGCTTCTCTTTTGATGTTCGAACGAATTGTATTAAATTGCTTAATGTGATTAAAAATGCGTATGACCATTTTGTATTGGAGCTAAAGGTGGCCATATGACCCATCAAATTCATTGTCATGTTCGGCCATAAGCTAGCATAATGAGACTTTAATAAGTTAAATTTGTTTGAATTAGCTCAAGAGCTTAGAGGACCAAAGTTGGATAAGGAAAGGAAAAAGTGATCGAATAGTCACTTGAAATCGTTCGACAACATCCGAGGTAAGTTTTTGAGTAATGGAGCTTAGATTATGATTCGATTAGATTATGTCTTAAGTAAATCAAAATCATGCTCTTTGTATGTGGCTATTGAGCCGAAATTTGTAAGTGTGATAAGTGTTTTGTGTTTGAGCTTTGGTAATGAAAATGAAATATGGATGTGTCATGATTTATTGATATATGTGCATGGTTATTCGAATGATATCCGGGCTAAGTCCCGAAGGCTTTTGTGCTAGGTGACTATAACCGGACTAAGATCCAAAGGCATTCGTGCAAGTTGCTATATCCGGGCTAAGACCCGAAGGCATTTGTGCTAGCGACTATATCCGGGCTATGTCCCGAAGGCATTTATGCTAGTGACCACATCCGGGCTAAGACCAAGGCCTTGTGCAAGTAGTTATATCCGCTAAATCCAAGATTTCTTGAGTTTGGGAATGAGCGATCTGCTGTAGTAATTTCAATTAATACGCCGTAAAATCTCAACAACGAGGTATGTGTTGTACATGCATTGGATTAATTGATTCCTTAAATAGCATTCGCTCATCGATTAAGGAGCTTCCGGTTTTTGGTTGTTGATCCCTTATGTATGAATATAAGGGTTGGAAATGTGAAGTAGGACTGATTTTGAGAATATATGTGTATATGAAATTATCCGGTTAGTTATATGAATGCTATACTTCAGTTGAGCCTAATTCCATTGCTCAAAACTTACTAAGCATTAAATGCTTACTCCGTTTCTTTGAATCTCTGTTTTATAGATTTTAGTTCGTCACCATCGGACTCGGAGTGTCAAGTCAAGTCGCCCACACTATCAAAGCCCCTTTTGGTACACTTTTGGTTGAACTTTGAAATGGCATGTATAGGACTACCCTTTTTGTTGTTGGTCATGGACCCTTTGGTTTTGTATAAATTTGGATAACCATGCGAAAATGGCTTATATACACTTTGAGCTTAATTTTATAATCATCTCGTATGATGTTCATTAAGAGGTATGGAAATGTTTGGGAACGATTAGCCATTGGAATGGTTAATCATGATCATATTTGGTGCTATTTATGTAAAAGGGCTAGTTGAATCATGGAAACTATGTAATAGGTAAAGTCTACCTTAAAAATAGATGCTGATAGCAGCAGTTACGTGAATGTGAAAAATCACTAAAAATAGTAGGAATAGAATTAAATAGTGAATAAATTATGTAATCGAACCTTGATGAATCTATTTTCATAGGAAAGTAACGAAACGATCATATGAACAGTATATTATGAGATATTTAAGTTTTCGTGAGACAGGGCCAGAACCGTTTCTGGATTCCCTGTTCCGACTTTGGAAATTCATTATAAATTAACCAGAGATAATCAAAAGTCATGCCATATATGTATAGATTCCTTTCCGAGTCTAGTTTCTATAGAAACAAACGACATCAGTATTGAAACCCTGTACAGGGAGATATCCAAGTTGTAATGCGCAAAGGTCAGTGTAGTCGAACCCTGAAACAGGGGAGACTTTAACTAATAAAATGTACTAATTGGCTTGACCAAAAATTCTAGAAAATTATTTTTAGATGAACATATGAGTGTTGTTTCAGGAAAAATTTACGAAACTGGTTTTCGAGTTCTGAAACTCAAGATATGATTTTTAAGGCGACAGTGATGCAGTAACCAGCTTGTCTGGAAAATTTTCAAATGGACTGTGAAAATAAGGGGATTAAGCCCGTTAACCCCTCGTGTCCGACTCCGGCAACAGTCTCGGGTACGGGGTGTTACACAAAATTTAAATCTGTAAATTTTTCCTAAAACTAGACTCATATATCTTCTTACCATAATCTTTCTAGAATTTTTGGTTTGGCCAATTAGTACATTTTATTCATTAAATGTTCCCTTATTTTGCAGTTCAGCGAACCTGACCTCTCTTCACTAAAAATTGATTATCTTATTATACAGAAATCAGATAACATTTCCGTTTATTTCTAATAAAAATAGACTCACAAAGAAATCTAGAAATATAAAAATTGACTATAATTAATTTTTTATAATTTCTAGTGATTTTTAAAAGTTGGAAAAAGGGATCACGAAGTCACTCTAAACCAGTCTTACATTTAAATATCTCAAAATATAGACTTCCTTTGCTTTCTCTATTTCTTTCCTATGAAAATACACTCAATAATCTTTAATTCTGTATCTCGTTCACCATTTAGTTCCATTTCTACAATTTTTATTGATTTTTCAAAACCAAGTCACTGTTGCTGTTTCCTAACTGTTTAATGGCCAACTCTTACTCTTTCATAGTTTCTTTGCGTCAAACCTCATTTAGGCATACATAATACCAAAACATGTTCTTATTTAACTATATCATAAGCTAATCATTGCCAAATATTCACATGCCATTCTTTAATCATATCATAAGGACATACACACAAAATAGCCAAGTCCCTATACATGACATAACTTAAAGTATTTCTAGTCACAAAATACCGAGATAACTCGTTGATAGTGTGAGGTGATCTTTGACGTCCTTACGATTTTTCGAGTTGGCTTTGCGATACTATAAAAAAGGGAGAAAAGAAAGGGAGTAAGCACAAAGCTTAGTAAGTTTGCATGTAAATAAATAACAACATTCTAAATGAATTATCAAGATAACCTAAACCTTTCGAACATGGACTTATCTTGCCTTCCCTTTGGTACACTTTTTGAATTTTTCGTTGAACCATTTGGAATACCAAGGATACACGGGTACCTTTCCTTTTTAAACTTACCATTTCCATGTCTTGACATGGTCTTACGTGGTATCCTTGCCTTATGAACTCACCATTGCCATGCCTTGGCATGGTCTTACATGGGATCTTTGCCTTATAGTAGTTTATCAATGCCATGTCTTGACATGTTCTTACATGATTTCCTTGCCTTGTAAAATTTACCAATACCATGCCTTGTCATGGTCTTACTTGGTATCCTTAAACCCTAATGTCATGTCATTTGTATCCTGTAACACCCCAAACTCGACCCATACGTTATGGCCGAATCCGACGTGTCACTTTGAAGTTTTTAAGAAAACCCATGCCTCTTTCAACGTCCTTCTTAGTGTTTTAAAAGATAGTCTTTGCTAAGTTAATAAAGTGAATGGAAGCTGTGCACCAGGTAGACATCCGAAATAGAGGAGGTGAGCCTAGAAGGCTGCTTAAGTACCAAGCTCTTGATTGGATCCAATCCTAGACATGCCCACAACCATTGCCACACTTTGGTGCTAGGTTAGGTTTTGAGAAAAATGAGTTCGAATTCATTTAAGTAGATATTTTTGATAAACTGATTAATTGTATCGTTGCGTTATTTTGAAAACAATTATCATTTTGGAAACGCGCCCTAGGTCTAACTCATATTGTTATCAGAAAAATATAGGGTATAAGATAAAATAATCCCAGAAAAATAAGTAAAATGGCCTGATTACAACCTAAAACCAAATAATAATATTAATAAGATAAAACTTATAAAGAAATAAATCAGCTACTTATTGTAATTAAAAGAAATAGAAACAGTAGTATGGCCATCTCCGAGTCCCTCGCAGCTCCAAACCATCTAAGCTTAGGGATTACCTGTACAGTTAGAAACGGGGTGAGTTTATGAAAACTCAGTGTGTAACCCCAATAACAAACAAACAATAAATAACACGGTATCAGTACAATCTGGGCCAAAGCCCTATTTAGTCTTGACATATACTGGGCCGAAGCCTTTCCATAAATCATATCACGGGTCAAGCCTTTTCATAAATCATATCATCGGGTGAAGCCTTTATCAGAAACAGTATGGCCCTTAGGCCCATTTCAATATCACATGTAATGTCAATAGATGTATGCAAGCCCATTTCAATATCACATGTAATGCCAATGAATGTATGCAAGCCCATTTCAATATCACATGTAATGTCAATGAATGTATGCAAGCCCATTTGGGGAGACTACTCGACCCACCATCCGCTACTCTCCACCCGTACCAACCAAGCTTTCCATGTGGGGAATAACTCAACCCACCCAACCAAACTCACCATTGGCAGCATAGCTGCATTATCATATAACTGGAGGCCTAGCCTCTTTTAATAACTGGGGCAAAGGCCTTTCTGATAAACTGGGGCAAAGCCCTTTTCGGTAAACTGGGGCAGAGCCCCTTTATCACTTCCTCCATCAATATAACCCATATCCCATGCAATAAGTCATGTATGCAGAATGTCATGCCCATATTTGAATCAAACAATCACAGTCAAGTCATTCATATCACCAACATATATTCATAATCAAACCACAACCACCACAGGTAAGTCAGTCACTTGCCCACAAGGGCAAAACAATCATTTTTCATATTATATGGGTATTTTCTTAATTTTACCAAAAATCAGGGTTTTCCATGTTCATTACAATTGTCAATACTTCCGAGTGTTTAAACAATGATCTTTAACCCGCTTATCAAATTCGGGCTTTTGGGCCCAAAACCCTTAATGGGCCCTACGAATGCTGATTTAGCCCACTAAGCCTGCTTAACCCAAATTTTACAACAATACTAACCGTGTTAACAAGAAACTTTTCCAAATTCCATTTTCTATCAATTTTACTCAAATGGGTCCAAAAGCCCATTTGGCCCAATTCCTACCCATTGAGGCCCAACTTACCATCGTGCACAAAATTGAGTTCTTACCCATTCCATCGATCCAAACACCGATCTTATCGTATTTATCGCATCTATACCCACACGCAACATTACAAGTTCCTGAAATGCCGGTATTTTAGCATTTCAGCTTCTCAGCAGATATTAATCTAAGCTACTACGAGGGTTAGTACACACCTGTTATGGGTTGAAGTTGAAACGTTTCTGTAACACCCCGTACCCGAGTCCGTTACCGGAGTCGAACACAAGGTGCATACAGACTTAACTTAATTATTTTCACAGTCCATTTAAAAATTTCCAGACAAGCTGGTTACTGCGTCACTGTCGCCTTAAAAATCATATCTTGAGTTTCAAAACTTGAAAATCAGTTTCGTGATTTTTCCCTGAAACTAGACTCATATGTCCATCTACAGATTTTTTTTCTAGAATTTTTGGTCGAGCCAATTAGTACAGTTTATTAGTTAAAGTCTCCCCTGTTTCAGGGTTCGACTACACTGACCTTCATGCATTACGACTTGGATATCTCCCTGTACAGGGCTTCAATACTGATGCCATTTGTTTCTATAGAAACTAGACTCAAATAGGAATCTATAAATATATGGAATGACTCCCAATTATCTCTGGTTAATTTATAATGAATTTCCAAAGTCGGAACAGGGAATCCAGAAACCGTTCTGGCCCTGTTTCACGAAAACCTAAATATCTCTTAACATACAACTCATATGACCGTTTCGTTCCTTCCATATGAAAGTAGATTCATCAAGGTTCATTTACATAATTCATTCACTATTTAATTCCATTCCTACTATGTTTAGTGATTTTTCACATCCACATCACTGCTGCTGTTAGCATCTGCCTTTGAGGTAGACTTTACCTATTTCATAATTTCCATGATTCAATTAGCCCTTTTTGCATACATAGCACAAAGTATGATCATGATTAACCATCCCAATGGCTAATCGTTTCCAAACATTTCCATACCTCTTAATGATCAACATACAAAACGATTATAGTACTATGCTAAAACGTATATAAGCCATTTTCGCATGGCTATCCAAATTTATACAAAATCCATGGGTACATGACCAACAACAAAAAGGGTAGTCCTATACATGCCATTTCAAAGTTCAACCAAAAGTATACCAAAAGGAGCTTTGATAGTGTGGGCGACTTCGACTTCAAAATCCCGAGTCCGATAGCTGAAGAACCAAAATCTATAAAATAGAGAATCAAAGAAACAGAGTAAGCATTTAATGCTTAGTAAGTTTGAGTCATGAATTTAGACACAACCAAAGTATAACATTTATGTAGCTAAACAAATAATTTCATATGCACAAATTCTCAATATCATACTTACTTCACATTACCAACCCTTATATTCATACACAAGATCAACTTAGCCAAAGGCCGGTAGCTCATTTATCAACTGAGCGAATACTTATTTGTAAGGGCTCAACTAATTCAAAGCACATACGAAACATACCTCATTATTGGGATTTCACAAGCGTATTAACTGAAATTTTTACAGCAAGTTCATTCATTCCCGAATCACGTACCTTCGGAGTTTAACCGGATATAGCTACTCGTTCAAATGCCTTCGGGACATAGCCCGGTTATAGTAACTCGCACAAATGCCTTTGGGACTTAACCCGGATATAGTCACTAGCATAAATGCCTTCGGGACTTATCCCGGATATAGTTACTAGCACAAATGCCTTCGGATCTTAGTCTGGATGTAGTCGCTTAGCACAAAAGCCTTCGGGACTTAGCCCGGATATCATTCGAGTAACCATGCTCATATATCAATAAATCATGGCACATTCATATTTCATTTTCATTACCAAAGCTCGAACACAAGACACTTATCGCATTTACAATTTTGGCTCAATAGCCACATATAAGAGCATGATTTTGATTTACTTAAAACATAATCTAACCGAATCATAATTTAAGTTCCATTACTCGAAAACTTACCTCGGATGTTGTCGAACGATTCCGATGGCTATTCGACCACTTTTTCCTTCCCTTTATCGGATTTAGTTCCCCTTTGCTCTTGAGCTTAATTTAACAAATAAATTGATTTAATCATTTGAGCATCGAAAAGAGGAACTCAAGGTACTTAGCCCACATATATTCATTAGACATTAAAGTCACATATGTATGGAATCATGAATCAAACTCAACACATTAGTTAATACTCTCCTTAGTCAATTTTCTAAGTCAAGATAAAGCCTTCAATATGCTTACCTATGGCCGAACAACACATCAACCTATGTACTCATTCATGTGGCCGATTATGCATGTCTATGTTGAGGCCAATTATATACTCAATACCACACACAAATGGCATACCTTTCACTAACTAATACATTACATATTATAACTCAATACGCATCCATCATGTACTCCATAACCAAAACACCATCATATGTAAATATATACCTTGAGATATTGTATATGTCATACCAATTCGTTATGTGCAAACATATATATATATATACATATATATGTGCAAGAGCCGAATCTCAAAGTTGATTATAACTAAACATGAACATAAATCCAAAACACAAATCTTATGGATATACCATGGCCGAATACATCACAACACCATACTGTTTCAATTTTGGTCATGGTTAAACAAAGAACTTAATGTCTCACTCAAAAATGCTAAAAAGAAAATCCAAGAGTCATCAATCCACCATCACATGTATCATTAACAAGCTTCATATTTAGCATGTAATGGCATTAACACAAAATCCACCTTAGCCGAATATCATCCCCATGACATAGCAAAGTTTTGAACCATGGGCTAATTAGAACTCAAGCTAGCAACTAAAAACATGGATGAATCTCATGGCACAACCTCAAACATACCTTAATCTAGCTACAAGTATGGCCAAACCTCCTCCTAATCCTCTTCCAAACCAAACATGAAGCAAGAACTCCTTCCTTCTTCCTTAGAATTTTCGGCCCAAAGAAATGAAAAAGGATGAACAAATTTTTTATTCTTTTTCTTCAACTCACGGCAAAATGGGGGGGGGATCACACACCTTCTTTCCTTTTTCCATTTCTTTATTACTCATACTCCTTATTTTATTTATTCCAACATAAACCATTTACACAACATGTTTTATGACATGTTTTGCCCATCACCCTTTGTCATGGCCGGCCACTAGGCTTTAATTTAGGGAAATTTGACATGCAAGCCCATCATTTTCACAACATGCATTAATAGGCCACTTTACATTTGCCTAGCACATTTCTAAATCTTCTCACATAAGTCCTATTTGATAAAATTCACTTACAAATAACAAAATTCAAACATGAAATTTTCACACATGCATATGTACATATAATGAGCATCAACTATGACGGCTAATTATTTTTATGACTCGGTTTAGTGGTCCCGAAACCACTTTCCGACTAGGGTCAATTTAGGGCTGTCACAGTTTCCATAATCAATCACCTATGATAACCACCACCTGTCACTCAAACTTAACTAATCCAATATAATATATGTAAATCCTAAGCACATCAGTCATACGGAACATAAAGGCATATTCGTCATTTTACCATACAAGGGTATTACGGTCTCTTTACCCTACAGGGCCTTTACGGTCTTTTTATCTATTAGGGGTATTTTAGTCATTTCATCCTACAAGAGTGTTTTGGTAAATCTACAAACCAAGGGTATTTCAGTAATTTTGTAAACCAATGGTATTTCTATAATTTTTAGAAAGTCAAGGGTATTTTTGCAATTTTATAAATCAGGGGTATTTTGGTAATTTTACACATTGAGGGTATTTCAGTAATTTCAAAAACCAGTGGTATTTCGGTAATTTTACAAACTAGGGGTATTTTGGTAATGCTATCCTACAGGGGTATTTCAGTAATTTCATAATCAAGGGTAAAACGGTAATTTTGTAAACTGAGGGTAAAATGGTAATTTTGTAAATCAAGGGTAAAACGATAATTCTATAAATCGAGGGTACTTTGGTAATTTTACAAGTCGAGGGCATTTCAATAATTGGTAAACTAAAGTATTCTAAACAGGGATAACAATACAAATGGCCCTAAAGCCCATTCTCGGCCCAAATGGGCCCACACGCTCGTGTGGCCCTTTTAGCCCAAATCTAGCCACAGATATGAGATTCACCTAGCCTAGTCCAATATTTACTACACAATCAAACAACTTATCCAATTGGGCCCGTAGGCCCATTGGACCCACATGACCCCTTTCGGCCCATCGCGGCCCGAAGTAGCCATCCTATAGCTAGAGTAGTGGGAAATACACACCTGATAGGAGACTGGAGTGAATCCACGGTCTGAGCACTCTTAGCTGACGCCCAACCCAAACGAGCACGCCATACAGCGAAAGGGATCAGCCAAGAAAGGTACTTTTACTCTCCTCATGGTTCTCTCTATTTAAAGCCAGCTTCGCAACCACTCTTATGTTAGCTTCCCGATGTGGTATCCCTCTAACATCAGAGTTTAAATTTAACACCAACTCTTGCCGCCCCCTGTTAGCAAAATAAATGCTCCTTGCTTTCCATGGGATTCGAACCCATGCCTCCCCTCAGATGCTCCACACGCTACTTGCCACTAAGCCACAAGGCTTTTTGTGTCATATTTTATCCCCAATTATATAAGGCCAAAAGGCCAAAGTCCAGGTTCCCTTAAAAAAAACCAAAATAAATTGCAAGAGCCAAGGCTTGAACCCAGGCTCCCATACAACCTTAATGACGCCACAACCATTAGACTACAAGCTTCCTTGTGCCATTTATTTAACACAATAATTTAAAAACCCTTATCCAAGCATCCAGGTTTTTTTTTCACTTAATACCAAAATTTTTGCTAAAGCCCAAGTTTGAGCCCAAGATTTCTCTAAGACTTCTCAGGGCCATTAACCACCAAAGCAGACATTTAATTGTGTTATTTCATTGCACAATTAAATACCTATATACAACCTCCTTACAGGCCCGCACTCAAGGCCCAATACTTCTAGGCCCTAATTCGGGGTGTTTCAATTCTACCCCCTTAAATAAATTTCGTCCTCGAAATTTTCCACTCTAAGACTACACCACCACACTTCCACTGCGCACTCTGATACTAATAATACTAACATACACCCAAAACATTTGTCCATCGGAGCGGATAGATTTCACATGCAACCAATTTCTACATTTCCAAAACACACACCAAATAAATACTAAATCTAAATTCAAGCGTTACAGTTTACTCTAACTAGAAAGTTCTAGTATAGTGCTACTATCTATAGTGGTTTCTCCATATAGCATTTCAATCTATAACAGTAAACAGAGTTAGAGAACTTACAGATTTGGTGCCAGAGACTCGGTGTACCACACTTCCAAAAACATCTTTCCAGAAACAAGTCAAGTTTTGTTGATAAATTTCAAAACAAAATTTTTAGAAAAACCCTTTTCAAACCCCAATTTTAGAAAAAGAAAAAAAAACAACAATAATTTTCTGCTACCCATACCCCAGCCGAGTTTTGTAACCTGGCTTTGATACCACTAAATGTAACACCCCAAACCCGACCCAGACGTTATGGCCGGATCCGACGTGTCACATTAAAGTTTTTAAGAAAACCCATGCCTCTTTCAACGTCCTTCTTAGTGTTTTAAAAGATAGTCTTTGCTAAGTTAATAAAGTGAATGGAAGTCGTAACAGGTAGGTATCCGAAATAGAGGAGGTGAGCCTAGAAGGTCGCTAAGTACCAAGCTCTTGATTGGATCCAATCCTAGACATGCCCACAACCATTGCCACACTTTGGTGCTAGGTTAGGTTTTGAGAAAACGAGTTGGAATTCATTTAAGTAGATATTTTTGAAAAACCTATTTATTGTATCGTTGCGTTATTTTGAAAACAATTATCATTTTGGAAACGCACCCTAGGTCTAACTCATATTGTTATTAGAAAAATATAGGGTATAAGATAAAATAATCCCAATAAAATAATTAAAATGACCTTATTACAACCCAAAACCAAATAATAATATTAATAAGATAAAACTTATAAAGAAATAAATCGCTACTTATTGCAATTAATGTAAATGTAAACAAGAGTGTGGCCATCTCCGAGTCCCTCGCAGTTTCAAACCATCTAAGCTTAGGGATTACCTGCACAGTTAGAAACAGGGTGAGTTTATGAAAACTCAGTGTGTAACCCCAATAAAAAACAAACAGTAAATAACACGGTATCAGTACAATCTGGGCCAAAGCCCTATTTAGTCTTGACATATACTGGGCCAAAGCCTTTCCATAAATCATATCACTGGGCCGAAGCCTTTTCATAAATCATATCATTAGGCCGAAGCCTTTTCATTAATCATATCACTGGGCTGAAGCCTTTTCATAAATCATATCATTGGGCCGAAGCCTTTTCATAAATCATATCTCTGGGCTGAAGCCTTTACTGTAAACGGTATGGCCCTTAGGCCCATTTCAATATCACATGTAATGTCAATAGATGTATGCAAGCCCATTTCAATATCACATGTAATGTCAATGAATGTATGCAAGCCCATTTCAATATCACATGTAATGTCAATGAATGTATGCAAGCCCATTTGGGGAGACTACTCGACCCACCATCCGCTACTCTCCACCCGTACCAACCAAGCTCTCCATGTAGGGAATAACTCAACCCACCCAACCAAACTCACCATTGGCAGCATAGCTACTTTATCATATAACTGGAGGCCTAGCCTCTTTTAATAACTGGGGCAAAGCCCTTTTCGGTAAACTGGGGTAGAGCCCTTTTAGCACTTCCACCATCAATATAACCCATATCCCATGCAATATGTCATGTATGCAGAATTTCATGCCCATATTTGAATCAAACAATCACAGTCAAGTCATTCATATCACCAACATATATTCACAATCAAATCCGTCAACCACACAGTCCAAGTCAGTCACTTACCCATAAGGGCAAAACAATCATTTCTCATATTATAGGGGTATTTTCTTAATTTTACCAAAAATCAGGGTTTTCCAAGTTCATTCCAATTGTCAATATTTCCGAGTGTCTAAACAATGATCTTTAACCCGCTTATCAAATTCGGGCTTTTGGGCCCAAAACCCCTAATGGGCCCTAGGAATGCTGATTTTGCCTACTAAGCCTGCTTAACCCAAATTTTACAACAATACTAACCGTGGTAACATGCAACTTTTCCAAATTCCATTTTCTATCAATTTTACCCAAATGGGCCCAAAAGCCCATTTGGCCCAATTCCTGCCCATTGAGGCCCAACTTACCATCGTGCAAAAAATTGAGTTCTTACCCGTTCCATTGATCCAAACATCGATCTTATCGTATTTATCGCATCTATACCCACACGCAACATTACAAGTTCCTGAAATACCGGTATTTTAGCATTTCGGCTTCTCAGCAGATATTAATCTAAGCTACTACGAGGGTTAGTACACACCTGTTATGGGTTGAAGTTGAAACGCTTCCATAATCAATCACCCACGATAACCACCATCGCCACTCAAACTTAACTAATCCAATATCAATATATGTAAATCCTAAGCACATCACCATACGGAACATAAAGGCATATTCGTCATTTTACCATACAAGGGTATTACGGTCACTTTACCCTACAGGGCTTTACTGGTCTTTTTACCTATTAGGCGTATTTTAGTCATTTCATCCTACAAAGGTGTTTTGGTAAATCTATAAACCAAGGGTATTTCAGTAATTTTGTAAACCAATGGTATTTCTATAATTTTTAGAAAATCAAGGGTATTTCTCTAATTTTGTAAATTAGGGGTATTTTGGTAATTTTACAAACTAAGGGTATTTCGGTAATTTCACAAACCAGTGGTATTTCAGTAATTTTACAAACTAGGGGTATTTTGGTAATTTTATCCTACAGGGGTATTTCAGTAATTTCGCAATCGAGGGTAAAACGGTAATTTTGTAAATTGAGGGTAAAATGGTAATTTTGTAAATCAAGGGTAAAACGATTATTCTATAAATCGAGGGTACTTTGGTAATTTTACAAGTCGAGGGCATTTCAATAATTGGTAAAATAAAGTATTCTAAACAGGGATAACAATACAAATGTCCCTAAAGCCTATTCTCGGCCCAAATGGGCCCACACGCTCGTATGGCCCTTTTAGCCCAAATCTAGCCACAAATATGAGATTCACCTAGCCTAGTCCAATATTTACTACACAATCAACCAACTTATCCAATTGGGCTCGTAGGCCCATTAGGCCCACATGACCCCTTTCGTCCCATCGCGGCCTGAAGTAGCCATCCTATAGCTAGAGTAGTGGGAAATACACACCTGATAGGAGACTGGAGTTAATCCACGCTCCGAGCACTCTTAGCCGACGCCCAAACCAAACGAGCACGCCATACAGCGAAAAGGATCAGCCAAGAAAGGTACCTTTACTCTCCTCATGGTTCTCTCTATTTAAAGCCAGCTTCGCAACCACTCTTATGTTAGCTTCCCGATGTGGGATCCTTCCAACATCGGAGTTTAAATTCAACACCAACTCTTGCGGCCCCTTGTTAGCAAAATAAATGCTCCTTGCTTGCCATGGGATTCAAACCCATGCCTCCCCTCAGATGCTCCACACGCTACTTGCCACTAAGCCACAAGGCTTTTTGTGTCATATTTTACCACCAATTAATTATAAGGTCTAAAGGCCAAAGTCCAGGTTCCCTTAAAAAAAAACCAAAATAAATTGCAAGAGCCAAGGCTTGAACCCAGGCTCCCATACAACCTTAATGATGCCACAACCACTAGACTACAAGCTTCCTTGTGTCATTTATTTAACACAATAATTTAAAAACCCTCATCCAAGCATCCAGGTTTTTTTTTTCACTTAATACCAAAATTTTTGCTAAAGCCAAAGTTTGAACCCAAGATTTCTCTAACACTTCTCAGGGCCATTAACCACCAAAGTAGACATTTAATTGTGTTATTTCATTGCACAATTAAATACCTATATACAACCTCCTTACAGGCTCGCACTCAAGGCCCAATACTTCTAGGCCCAAATTCGGGGTGTTACATATCCTACACATTCCTAAAGTTCAACCGGGACTTTTAAATATCATTTGTCTTTCAATTCTTGCTTGAATCATCAAGGAATAAATTTACAAAATAAATATATAGATTCTGAAAAATAACATCATTAATTATAAATAATAAAACATTGCATTTATTTACTGCAAACATACCTCGAAATAAAATACGATCAAATATTTTGATTTAGTCCTCAAACTTTTTCTTTCCTATGTCTAACCCCGAATTTCGTTTTTCGTGATCTATAATAGAAAATTTGACTTATTTAATATTCACATTTATCAAAACAGTCCTTAACTCTAACTTTGGCAAATTTTTATTTTGCCACTAAACTTTTGCATATTTACACTTATGCCCTAAGGCTCAGAAATGTAACTTATCCTTAATTCTTATGTTTTACGACATGCTGGTCATTTATTTACCTACGACAACATCAAATTCCCACTCTAACATGTACTTATGACCATTAGGTATTTTTACCGTTTATGTCGTTTTACTCGTTTCCGCTTAAAATCGCTTAGCTCAAGTCGTTTAACATAATTTCAAGCTTCATATTCTACCATAAAATATCAAAATAAACACATTTCACCTATGGGTACTTTTCCAAATATGAACCCCAGGTTAATTTATTGCTAGAATAAGCTAAATTAAGTTACCGGGACTTCAAAAACATAAAGAACATTAAAAACAGGGTTTGGAATCACTTATTATGAAGCTTGGAAACTTGACAAAACCCTAGCTATGGAAAACCCTTGAAATTTTGGCCTAATGGAGAAGATGGTCATATTTTGCCATCTTTTTCCCTTTTTTAATCTTTTAATTACCAAATAACTAAAATACCATTCATTAAAACTTTAGTTATTTTTATCCATGTATGTCCATTTTTTTCCATGAAAACCCAATGGTATAATTACCATTTAAAGACCTCTTCTTCAATTATACTCTTCAATTTAATCCTTTAGCATCTAAAACTCATATTTATCAACTTTTGCAATTAAGCCCTCGTAGGCAAATTAAGCATGCTATCTATAAAATTTTCCATCGATACTCTAACACATGCATCTAATCACTAGGTAAATTATAAAAATTAATCGGAATAAACTTTTCTATCTCAGATTCGTGGTTTTGCAACCACTATTCCATTTAGGCCCTATTTTGAGATGTTACATTTTATGTGTTATAGCATGATTATATAGGTGCATGAAAAATTTGGTGAATTAATTTTAACGTTTGTGAGTTTAATTGCGAAAAAGGACTAAATCGCATAAAGGGAAAAATTTATGTTTTACTACCCAAATGTGTTAAATAGCTAGAGAACCATAATTGGAGGTCTTTAAAATACAAATAGACCCTTAAATATAGGTTGGTCGGCCATAGAGACAGAGATAAGACAATTTTCAAAGTTAGGTGGAATTTGATGGCTTATTTGACTAAAAAGAAAATAAAATAAAGAGGGAATGATATCATCTTCTTCTCATCCCTTTCTCCACCGAAAATACCAAAAAAGAGAGGCTTTTTGAAGCTTTAAAATTTCAGCTAGGTTATCCTCTTGCAAGTAAGTGATTTTGATGACTTTTCTTAATGATTTTTACATTTTTAGGACCCCTAAAGCTTAATCTAGCTATTAAGGGGACTATTTTGCAAAATGGTTGAGAGTTTAGGGTTTTTACATGAAAGCATGTGTGTTTTTAACTGAAATTTTATGGAAGAATATGAGTCTTGGTTGTGTGATAAACAACTTTTGTGAAAGGATTTTCATGGAAAAAACCTAAAAGGGCCATTTTGTAAAAGTTATAAAATATGTTGTAATTGTGTGAAATAGTGGAAATTTGGGGTTGTCATAAGAGTACTAATTGGTCGGTTACGCTTGGCTAACAAGGAAACTCAAAAAAAATTAATTTTTAAGCCTAAGGGTAAAATGGTCATTTTGTGAAAGTCTAGGGGCAAAATGGTCATTTTGCGAAAAATGTGAATTTTGATTGTCCAAATTTATTTAGTGATTAAATAAGTGAATTTCATTATGTTAGATCAAGAAAATCGAGATTTGGGCTTAAATCGAGAAAGTGCGTGGTTAAGGATAAAAAGAGAATAATTAGCCGAAATTGCATTTGAGGTAAGTCTGTCTGAATAAATGAGCATGATATTTATGCCATTGTTATTATACTTGAAAATCTATCTTGTCATGATTGTATTAAAGTTTATGTTGATGATATTGTATATGAGAAAGTGATGTCAAATGTAAATAACATTTATGTGTTGATTGAATGCTTGGAGATTTGATGGAATATGATATTCCATTGAAACGAGTAAGTTGTATGTAAATAATACAACTACATTGTTATTATATGTGTTTAAATTGATATAGCATGAATTTCTTGGTTGTGGAAATGCTTATGTATGATGAATATCAATATAGTAGAATTCCCGTTGAACCTTAAGAAACAATTTGGATGTTCATGCCATAACATTCGGGTTATTTGTACGCTTGTGTAAGACATGTCTGGGACATGCATCGGCCACATTATGAGAATCAGTGTAAGACCATGTCTAGGACATGACATCGTCATTGATACGAGAGCAAGTGTAAGACATGTCTGGGACATGCATCGGCCTTGAGATGTAAGCCAGTGTAAGACATGTCTGGGACATGCTTTGGCTACGAGATGTGTCAGTGTAAGACCATGTATGGGACATTGCATCGGCATGAATATGTGAGAGCTAGTGTAATACCATGTCTGGGACATGGGATCGGCATTATATACTATGTTTGAGGCTTAGTGAATATCCGATAGCTTTCCAAATGGTTCGACAGTGAGAGTTACTGTTTAAGCTAAATGAGAAAGGTTATGACCAAATTGTGAGTGGTACATGTACTTACATGGAATTGATGAGATGTGAATTTAATTCATGTTATATGATTAGTAAGGAATGAATATGAGCATGTTGGGTAACACAGGTATGTATGCCAAGCTCATGAGAAATGATTTCAGTTTATGATGCACATTTGGTGAAGATGTAAATAGGTAATTCATGCCTATGAGAATGATTTTGTGATGATCTTGTGATTATAGGTCTATACTTATGATGTATGAATATGTAACTTTATCAATGTGGTGAAAATGAATTAATATGGTGTGATAAACTTAGTATCGTTAATTTACACTAAAACGGTTTTGGACAGTAGCCATAGTCCGAATTTGAAAATCCACCAAGAATTGTGGAAATTGAGTTAGAGGCTGAATAAAATATTGAATTAAATATCTATGAGTCTAGTTTCACATAGAAGAAACAGTGTAAGAAAAAGCATTTCATATTATGAAATATTTAAATTGTTGTGAGACAGGGTCAGAATGACTTCGAAATCCTCTGTTCTGATTTGAGAAAATCATTGAAAATTGTAAAAAAATAGTTATGGGTTATAATTGATATCCTTAGAATTATTAATGAGCATATTTTCAATAGAAATATAAGGGAACATAATCTGAGTCTCGTATTATGAGATAATTAATTTTTAGTGAAGAGGGGTCAGAACTGTCAGACAACAAAAAATGGGTAACTTTAAGGAATAAACTGTACTAATTGGCTGAACCAAAAATTAAGAAATTTTATAGTAAGGAGATATGTGAGTCTAGTTTTAGGAAAAAATAGCAAAACTTAATTTGGAGTTCCGTAGCTCCAGATATAAATAATTTAGTGACTATGACTCGAGATAACAGCTTGACTGGAACATGAGTAAAAATGCAAATAGGGTTGTATTACCATGAGAAGCAAGTTGATAATTTGCTTATTATTTTCATACGGTCTTACTAAGCTATAAAGCTTACTCCTTTCATTTCCTTCCCTTTAGTGTTTTCAGGTTAGCTCGGGGTTGTAGGTCGTCGGAGGCAGCGTCACACTATCAAGTCGCCACCTTTGGGACAATGAATCATATATTAGAAATTTCAAGTGAGTGGCATGTATAGGGATCTAGTTGATTGACATGTATCGTTTTGCTTTGGCCAAATATGTTGGCTTATATTGAGTTATATGTATATGGCCATGAGATGTGGCTCATATTGATTATGGCTTGTAAGCCTAGCTATTCATGTCATGTCTAATGCTTATAATGTGACTATGTTTGTCTGCCATGCATGGTTAGTAATATGACATGTGTATGGGATGTATGCTCTATGACCAATTTAGATGGTCATAGGCATGTAGTAATTGCACGTTATAAACCTAACGTGATAATGATTGAACATGAGTGCTTAATCGATAAGTTGGTAACCATAGTATAATGGTAAAAGTGGTCATCAAAATGACAAGTCTTATGAATGTGAAATAAGGAATCTAGACTTGGTATTGCATGAGTAGATGCATTACCTGTAAGAGGACATGTTAATGTTAAGGATATGTCTATGTCTATATAAAGAGTTTTTAATCACTAAAATGATGCCATGATTTGCGACTTTGTTGTGCATAAAATTGTAAGAGATTATGGGTAACATGAAGGCTTGGAAAGTAGTCTAAGTGTTGGCCACATAGGCTAAGACACGACCGTGTGTCTCAACCGTGTGAGGGACACGGCCTGGAGACATGGGCATGTGGTTGGCCATATGGTTTGATGTGCATGCTGACATCATAAATAGAGAGTTACATGGCCTGAGGACACGGGCGTGCCAAGGGCACACGGGCGTGTCTCTATGTCCACACGAGCATGTCTCTATGTCCACATGGGCGTGTGACCCTGTTTCATGGGAAAATTTTCTAAGTTTTCCTAAAACTTCTCAAAGTTCTCGGTTTAGTCCCGAACCAATTCTGATGAATGTTTTAGGCTTCGTAGATGCAAATAAGGGACGGCATGCATGTGTTTGAAAGGTTTTGAATTAAAAGAGATTTTATGGCTCGGCTTTCGCATGAATGTGTATGTTTAAGTCTGGTAATGCCTCATACCCTATTCCGGCATTGGACATGGGTAAGAGGTGTTACATTGATCATCGATACATCATACCTTTCTATAATTTTCGTAGTGAAACCAATTAGAACCCTTACTAATTCATCCCTTTTTCATGCCCGTTGAACCACTTAGAATAATATCAGATACACGAGAAGCTCACACAAACTGTGCTAACATATAGTCGTTGCTCACACGAGCTGTAAAATGGATTTGCTCACACAAGCTGTTGGTCAGAATGTAAGCTACACGATGCTACTCATACAAGCTATCGAGTATTTGTAACTAATGCCGGATCTCATTTATTGGTAGGACATTCAAGACCAGCACCTGAAATATAGTAACTTGGGTCTGCTCATACAAGCTATCAGTCAGAATGTAGCTACATGGTGCTGCTCCACAAGCTATCAAGTATCCGCAACAAATGCCGGGATTCAGCCACCTATATGTTATTCAAGATCAGCACCTGAAACATAGTAACCCTAATGGCATGTCATTTGTATCCTAAATATTCCTAAGGTTCAAACGGGGCTTGATAGTCATTGTACGTCGTTAAATTTCCATAGTTTCTTGACACGATAAATTACATAATAACATATATCTAATGTTTCAATCATAATAGAATCACATACTAACATTCAATTAAATCAACATTATACAAAATTCATTCCATACGAAATTACCTAGCTAAATTGAGCAAAAATCAAGCAAAAATAATCTTAATTTCTTCAATTCATGGCCGACCACCCATTGAAGACGCTTGAAGAGATGAAACCTCCTATTTTTAGCAAACTATACTCCTCCATTCACCTATAAATATGACCCCTTCTGTAACACCCCTTACACGTACCCAAGGCTGAAATAGGGTACGAGGCATTACCGGACTTATACACAAGCAATCATACAAAATCGGGACGTAAATTTTTTGTCTAAATTTAAAAATTTTCACATACATTCACATCGTCCCTAAAACGAGCCTAAGAGGCCCAAAACATGAATTAGAAGTAGTTTGGGACTAAACCGAGAACTTTAGAAATTTCACAACACTTAGAAAAATTTTCATGTTTTAAGAGCCACACGCCCGTGTGGCTTGGGACACTCCAGTGTGGACTAGCCGTGTGATCCACACATACCTGTGTCCGGACCCTATGTAACTCTTTGTTTGTCACCTAAGAACAAATTGAAGACACACGGCCAAGTCACACGCTCGTGTGCTAGGCCGTGTGGTCGATTTAATTTTCATAATTTTTCATAAAATAGGTGCAAACTTCACACGCCCAGGGCACACGTCCGTGCCTGAGGCCGTGTCATCCTCATGGCTAGGATACACGCCCGTGTCTATGCCCGTGTGCTCAATTCTGATCATTCTATTTTGCAACAATTAAGGTGCAGGGGACACACGCCGGAACACACGCCCATGGTGCAACAATAATCCAAGCAATTACATTCAACCAATCTAGTCACAATTTAAGACATCCACACATCATTCACATGCTACCATTTACCACATACGAACATCACATACTTATCAACTTAAACCATGCAAATTTCCACATCCATGAAAACATCATCATATGCATATATACTTAAACCAATATTAGCCAATTTCAATCACCTTTTACAAAATGAATTATCAACCAACATAAGCCAATAAATTTGGCCAAATCAGTTGATAGTGTGAGTGGATCTCCAACAATCTCCGATCCCCAAGCTAGCTTGGTGACGCTATAAGACAAGGGAATGAAAAAGGAATAAGCTATATAGCTTAGTAAGTTCCCATGCAAATAATAAGCATCATAAACACACATTTAACATACAAAACATGAGGTAAATTAACATAAATGTTATTATAAATCTCATAGTCAAACTTACTCAATCATAACCTTACCTAGGTTTCATCACATAACGAGCTCATTACATATGAGTTTTGTAATACCCCGAAAATTACTACAATAAGAAAGTAAGATATTATCCTTGATATAGTTAAGGAAATAAAGTAACAAAAAGAGAAATTTTATTATGTCAACATATGGAAATATATTATGATATATTACATTATTAATTCAAGAAAGGACTAAATTGTAAAAGTGAGAAAAGTTTTGTTGCCCAAGAGTAAATACTCAAAATTTGAGAGGTTAAAGTGTAAATATGAAAAAATTGAAGGACCAATAGTGCAAATATTTTAGGGGTTGAATAATCTAGAAACTAAGGAAAATGGATGAATTAGGACCAAATTGAATAGGTGAAGAATTATAAGGGACTAAATCGTAATTTTCTCAAATTAAGTGATAACTTAATGATGGAATTTTAAAAGATTATGAATGGCAAAATGGTCAATTAGTAAGAGAGAGAATTCTAAAATGTAATGATTATGTTTATGATATTTTAAATTAATTAATTAAATATATATTATTTTATTAATATTTAATAAGATATTTATGATTATTTTATTTAGTATATATGGGTGTGTGTGTGTGTGGAAAAAAACACACACACACACCATCCATCATCTTTCCATGCATTTCACGTTAGAAGAGAATAGAAGAACGAAAGTTTTGCTTTCTTTATAATTTAGTCCTTCCACTAAAAATTTACCATTTTCACCTAGAAATCAAAAGAATTTCCATAGCTACCAAGAGAGAAAAATGTTAAGGAGACTAAGGGGAGTTAAAATATCAAGTTTGATTCAAGAAATAGAAACTGGAGGAGAGAGAAAAATCAAATTAAAGATTGAAATCAATAGGACAAGGTAAGAACTTTAAGACTTCAATATATTTTAAGTAGAGTTTCTCATGTAAGGTAATATCAAAAGCATGAAAATGATGTTAAGGTAGAGTTTTCTTATATAAGGTTCTATGTTCTTGATATATTAGTGAAGATAAATAAGAGAAAATGATGGGAAATATTGTAGAGAATGGAAATAAGGGTGTTATAAACTTGGTAATCAGTATGTTGCACTAAAACAGTTTTAGACAGCAGCAGTAGTGAAACTTTGAAAAATCACCAAAAATCATGGAAATCAAATTAGAGGTTGAAAAAAATATGAAATTAAATTTTATCGAGTCTAGTTTTTCATAGAAAAAACAATGTAAGCAATATAATTCCAAATTGTGAGATATAATGAATTTTATGAGACAAAGTCAGAATAATTTTGGGTTCCTCTATTTTGACTTTGGAAAATCATAAAAAATTGATAAAAATAATCTGGGACTTAAATTTATATTTTAAATCCTTAATTAGTCTATTTTCAAGATAAATAAACGGAAATATCATTCAAATTTTGAACTAAAAGATAATTAATTTTAGTAAGGAAAGGTCGAAATACGAGTAAGTTTGAAGATTTTACTGTATTTACTAGATAAATTATAAATTTTAAAATTTTTATGGTAGAAAAATATTTGAGTCTAGTTTCGAAACATCAAGCAATTCTTAATTTAGAATTCTATAGCTCAAGATATAAATAATTTAGTGACTATGACTCAGTTGGATAGCTTGATATTAACATATGAGAAAATAGTGGAATTATATATACGTTAAGGATATGGAATGGAGAGGAGGAGGAGGAAAATATATATGAATATTTATTTAGCATGGGTTACATTAAAGTGGTTAATTTGCCTGTTTTAGGCTCGGGGACTAAATTGAATAAAAGTAAAACTTTAGGGGCAATTTTATAAAAATATAAAAAATGACCAAATTGAGTGAAATGAATTATTTTATTGTCTAAATTAATAAATTGAATGAAATTATTAGTTTAGATCAAGATTGGTTGAAAAATCAAAGAAAATAGAAAATTATCGAAATGCCCCTGAATCTTAGTATTTTTGCAATTTAGCAAGATAAGTTTGTGAAACCTAATTATGTGATATAAGGAAATATGAGTTGATGATACATGAAATATTGATATAATGAATTAACTGATTTATGTTTATGAAGAAACGGTAAGAGAATGATATTTATCATGACATGTAAATATATGATTATCTTTAATACGTTGATAAAAGAAAAATAAGTATGTTTAGGCGGCAATATGTTTGATTTTGATTGGTCCCAAATATGAATTCTAGATGAAATAAAATGTCTGATAAATAAATTTATAACTACGGTAATGCCTTGTACCCTATTCTGGTGAGGGATACGGGTAAGGGGTGTTACAAGTTTTACGTACATACCTGAATCATCTCGAACTTGGATTTACACAAAATTCATCTTTGACATACTCGTTAAGTTACCCATTAAACCACTTGGAATACTAAAAGATACTCGAGAATCCCATACACAAAGTATCATACCAATGCAATATCCCAAATATGATCTTACATGTAATCTTGTATCGATGCCAATAGCCCAACTATGGTCTTTCAAGAAATCTCATATTGATGCCACATACCAGATGAGGTCTTACACAAAATCTCATATCGATTTCATATCCTAGATATGGTCTTACACATAAACTTAGTAACCCTACTGTCATGACATTTGTATCCTATCTATTCCTAGGGTTCAACCGGGATTTCACGCTTGTCGTAACTTTGTCAAACATGCTCAATGGTCAATCAAAATTCATACAATAGTAAAGCATTTCAAACATAGTTAAAACAATGCGTTATTTACATAAGAACTTACCTCTTTACAAAAATTGTAGAAATGGGACCTAATCGTCAAACACTTTGTTTTTCCCCCGATCTAGGTCCGAACCTCATTTCTCTTCTATAATAGCAAATTTAACTCATTTATTACTCACATTACTTATTTCAATTCAAAAATCATATTATGGAAAAATTACATTTTTTCCCTTAAACTTTGACATTTTTACATTTTGGTCCCTAGGCTCGTAAAATGAAATAGATTCAATTTCTTCGATTCCCAAGCCTAGCCGAACCCCTTTTATGCCTGTAACAGCACAAAATTTTCATTTAATCACACTTTTACACACATTTTATAACCCTTTTACAAATTGGTCCTTTTGACATTTTCATAAAAAATCACCTAACAAAAGTTGTTTATCATTCACCAAACACACATTTTCTATCATTATACATCAAAATACATACATATCTAACATGGTTCAAGCCCTAGACCTTAATCATTTCTCAAATTAATGGTAGAAATAGATAGATCGAGTGATAACGACTTCAAAAATGTAAAGAGTACTAAAAACGAGGCAAGAACGGACTTACAATCGAGCTTGGAAGTGGCAAAACCTAGCTATGACTTCCCTTTTAAATTTCGGCACAAGAAAGAAGAAGATGGACAAGATTTTGGCTTGATTTTTACTTTTTAACTCATTTAATTACTAAATGACCAAAATGCCCTTTTCTTAAAACACTAAAATTCTCTTACCTCATGTCTATTTTTATCCAACTTAGAGTAAAATGGTCTAATTACTATCTAAGGACCTTCAATTTGAAATTTCATAGCAATTTGACACTTCTATCATGTAGAACTCAACTTTTGAACTTTTTATAATTTAGTCCTTTTTCTAAATTGAGTGCTCAAACATCAAAATTTTCAAACGAAATTTTCACGAAATCATTCCATAAAACTGTAGACATGAAAATGTAATAAAAACAAGTTTCAATGCATTGGATTTGTGGTCCCGAAATCACTGTTCCGACTAGGCCCAAAATTAGGTTGTTACAACTCTCCCCCCTTTAAGGATTTTCGTCCCCAAAAATCTTACCAGAAAATAGATTTGGGTACTGTTTTCTCATAGCCTCCTCGGGTTCCCACATAGCCTCTTCAATCCCATGTCATTGCCATAAAAATTTTACTAAGGCTATACTTTTATTTCTCAACTATTTAACTTCTCGAGCTAAAATCTTGATCGGTTGTTCACCATACGTCATATCTGGTTGAAACTCAATCTCTGATGGAGAAATCACATGTGAATGATTAAAGCAATATCGTCGCAACATTGACACATGAAACACATTATGAATCCTTTCCAACTCTACCGGTAAAGCTAACCGATATGCCACTGGCCTTATTCTTTCGATAACCTCATACGACCCAATGAAATGTAGACTCAACTTGCCTTTACGGCCAAATCTCAAAATCTTCTTCCACGGAGACATTTTCAAAAATACTTTATCACCAATCTGAAACTCAATCTCTTTTCTTATCAAATCTGCGTACAACTTCTGTCGATCTGAAGCTGCTTTTAGATAATCACGAATTACTTTCACTTTTTCTTCACTTTCTCTAACCAAGTCAACTCCGTGAATCTATTTCTCACTAAGTTCAGTCCAATACAAAGGCTTTCAGCACTTGCGACCATACAATGCCTCATACGGTGCCATCTTTACACTTGACTAAAAATTGTTGTTATAAGCAAATCCGACCAATGGTAGATATTTCTCCCAACTACCTTTGAAATCCAGAACACAACATCAGAGCATATCTTCGAGTACCTAAATCATTCATTCAGCCTGACCGTCGGTTTGTGGATGAAATGCGGTACTAAAGTTCAACTTTGTACCCAAAGCCTCTTGTAACTTCTTCCAAAATCTCGAAGTGAATCTCGGATCTCTATCCGAAATAATAGACATAGGCACTCCATGCAATCTCACAATCTCAATGTACAATTTGGCTAACTTATCAAGTGAGTCGTCAGTATGTACTGGAATTGTAACATCCCTAATCTGACCCTAGTCGAGAAGTGGTTTCGGGACCACTAAACCAAGCTGCAAAAATAATTAAATGTTAAATTTCATGTCTATTATATGTGAAATTACATGTGTGAAATTTTGGTGTATTGATTTTGTCATTTAGATGTGAATTTTATTAAAGGGGCTTATATGTGAAACACTGAAAATGTATGAGGTTAATTAAAAGGGCCAAATATTTGCATGATTTAAAAGATGGGATTTGCATGTGAAATGCACCATTTTAATTTTAGTGGCCGACCATGATTGCACTTAATTTATGTGTATATGTATTTTATATTAAGTAAAATGATTATAATAAAAGATAATAAGTGATAAGAACATAGGGGAGACTTCATTGTTTTTGGGGGTTCTAGCCGAAACTAAAGAAAAAAAAAAGGGAAAGTGACTTGGGAATGTTCAGTCTTTTAGAGGCAAATTTCTAAGGTAATTTCATTGTAATTTTGTTAAATTTTGATGAATACGAGCTTCACTTCTTTATCTAGCTGAAACCCATTTGCTAATTTTGGTCTAAGTGGCGTATTAAGTTCGGTTCATGTGTTTTTGAGCTAGGGATTTGTTTTTAAAGTTAAAAGTTGCTGGATAAGTGTTGGATGGACTTGATAATGTTAAAATTATTGAGTGTGTAAAGCTATAAGTTTAGTTTATGATTGGGAGCTTAAATTTAGCTCAAATTTAACTCAATTTCTTACATTAAGCATTTCGGCTATGGTGTGGATTGCATAAAATTTGAAGTATTTAATGTTTGAGAGTTCTAAATAGTTAATTATTAAGTGAGGCTTAGTAATTTTGTGTTAAAGATGAATTTCATTACTAAAAGTGTTATTCGACTATGTGGCATTGTGTTAAATTTTGGATGTTGTTTTTTTTTTAATTTTAAATTGACTATTAAGTAAGCTTTAAGGTTGCTAAATGGTAAAAAGAGACTTAAGAGTGATGTCTAGGTAGCTTTCGGCCTTAGAGTGAATTATGATTGTTAAAGGATGGACTTAAGTTGTGTATATGGGATTTAACCTTGCCGATTATGTGTTAACAAGGTGAAAATGGTTATGTTGCTTTAATAGAGTGCCGAATGTGAGTTTGGTGTTAAGCTATATTTGAATACTTGGTTGAATGATTTTTTTTTAGTGAATGAAACTAATAATTTAGTTAAGACTAAGGTTCTTATGATAGTTATATATATGTTTATGCCTTATGTATGTGCTTTGTAAATATAGAGACATTCGGCTAAATTTATTTAAGAGCTATGTGGCATATAGTCATTAGAAAATTTATGTTTAATTTGATGTGTTTAAATAGCGAAAAATGAAAGTACTGTATGTACTATGTGAATAAAATTATCGAAATTTTTTTTATTTAGATGAAATATGATAAGATGTTAATATTTGATGTGGTTTTCTATTAAAGAGTATATGAATTCCGAATGTAATGATAAGTGAATAATTATACTTTCTTGTTTTGAATGAGTTTTGATATACCCGAAATAAGGTGCATGAATTATGGATTAGTAATGATTTGAATTTGTTTAAATCTAGCTCAAGAACAAAGGACACCATCTTCGGATAGGGGAAAAGAGAAAGTAGTTGAATAGCCGATTTGTACTAAGTCGATCAAATTCAAGGTAAGTTCTTAAGTGTTTGAACTTTGGAAATTTAAGAATAAATTGTAATAACTCGCTTAGGACAGCAGCGATAACGTGAATTTAGAAAATCACCATAAATTGTTGGAGTTGAATTAGGGGCTGAATAAATTATGTAATTAAAGCTTAATGAGTCTAGTTTCCTATAAAAGAACTGTGTAAGCAAAGGAATTACTGATAATGAGATATTTAAAGTTGTGTGAGACAAAGGTCGAATGACTCCAAAATCCCTGTTCTATTTTTAGAAAACAATTATAAATTGTACAAAAATTGTTATAAGACAAACTTTATATGCTTAGACTCCTTAATGAGTCTAGTTTCAAATGAAATAAACAAGAACATATTTTAAATTCTGTACAATGAGGAATTTGATTCGTAGTGAAGAGTGGTCAGTATAGTCAAACAGTGATACAGGGGAAAATTTATCTACTTATTGTGTATTACGTAATTGTGCATATTCGGCCAAAAAGGGCAGTATACCTAGAAAGAGGTTATATGAGAATTCGTAAGATCGACTTTAATTTGGTTGGTCAGGTATGTGATAAATACTTGTACATGTTAGACCCATCAGAATTAAATCATGATTGTAAAGTGGAAAGCAAATATGAAAATGCCATATGAATATGTGGGTATACAGTTATGGAGAAATATTATAGGATATTGGGAGATATACATTTTGACTTGACCGATGGGGGTAACTATAGATATGAAATGAAATGTTATATATATGAATCAAATAAACAAATTGGTTATATTTGAGTTCAAGAGTTTTTTTAAATATGCTTAAGACTTACTAAGCTTATAAAAGCTTACTCGTTGTTATGTTTCTCTGCTTTTATAGATTGTTGAATTTGGCCTTTTGCTCGGGGATCGTCAAGAACTTGTCACACTATCACTATCCACCGCTTGGTACTGCTATGTTTTGGATTATCTTATGGCATGTATAGAATAGACTAGTGGCGAAGAATATTTTGGTTATGTATATAAGCCATGCGAAAATGGCATCTTTTGAATGTTTACTTAGGAAGTTTAAATTTTATCCTCGGTCGTGCTTAGTACTTATTTAAATGAATGATCTTTATTTCAAGAAAAGTTCAAAATTTTCTTTGTTTCGACATGGGTTACAATTCGGTAATGCCCATTACCTATTCCTGACGATTTACGGGATAAGGGTGTTACAGGAATAGAGTAAGCTGATTTCGTCAATCTATCAACAACAACCCAGACGACATCTTTCTTTTTCAGAGTCAAAGGTAACCCAGTTACGAAGTCCATAGTAATCCTATCCCATTTCCAGTTGGGCACCATAACTGGCTGAAGTAAACTCGAACTTGGTGTTCAGCTTTCACTTATTGACAAATTAAACACTTCAAAACAAACTTTGAAATATCTCGTTTCGTACGTGACCACCAATACAATTTCTTCATATCATTATACATTTTTGTACTACCCGGATGCACAGATAAACAACCATTATGTGCTTCATGAAGAATCTTTTGAACAAGCTCATAATTTTTTGGTACACAAATTCTGCCTTGGAACATTAAACAATCATCGGATCTGATATGAAAATCTGAACCACAAACTGATTCATAAGGAACTCTTTTGACTTTCAAATCATTGTCACATTTTTGAGCTTCACAAATTTATTAAAGAAATAACAGTCTAGCTCTCAACTTGGCTAGAATCGAACCATTATCAGAAAAGTCAATCGTGTATTCATCACTCTCAAAGCAAACAAAGTCTTTCTACTCAACACATCGGTGACTACATTTCCCTTACCCGGGTGGTAATCAATTACTAGCTCATAATCCTTCAGTAACTCGAGCCATCTCCGTTGCCGCAAGTTTAAATCTTTATGAGTCAACAAGTATTTTAAACTCTTATGATCAGTAAAGATGTGACATCTCTCATCGTACAAATGATGTCTCCAAATTTTTAAAGCGAACACAATGGCAGCTAATTCCAAATCATGCATCGGATAATTCTTCTCGTGCGGTTTCAACTACCTGAAGGCATAAGCTATCACTTTGCCCTCTTGTATCAACACATATCCTAATCCATTTAGTGACGCGTCACTATAAATTACGAATTCCTTTCCTGGTTCAGGTTGTACTAAAGCCGACGCCTCAGTCAATAATGATTTCAACTTCTCGAAACTTTGTTCACATTTTTTGGACAATTCAAACTTAACATCTTTTTGCAATAGCTTGGTCATAGGGGTAGCATTCATCGAAAATCCTTTGATAAAATGTCACTTATATCCGGCTAAACCCAAAAAGCTTCTAACTTCAGATACATTTATCTGCGGTTTCCAATCAACAATTGCTGAAATCTTACTTGGATTAACCCTAATACCATCACGTGAATCAATATGTCCCAAAAAGCCAACTTCTTAGAGCCAAAACTCACTTTTACTGAATTTAGCAAGCAACTGCTTATCTCTCAAAGTCTGCAATATAGTTCTCAAGTGCTCGCCATGCTCAGACTCGTCTCGAGAATAAATCAGGATATCATCGATGAACACAACCACAAACTTATCTAAATATGGTCAAAAGATTCTATTCATAAAGTCCATAAAAACAGCAGGTGCATTAGTTAGTTCTAAAGGCATAACAAAAAATTCGTAGTGCCCATACCTTGTCCTGAAAGCGGTCTTCGGCACATCCGACTCTTTGACTCTCAACTGATAGTAGCCAGATCTTAAATCAATCTTCGAGAATAATGTTTCTCCTCTCAACTGATCAAACAAGTTGTCAATCCTCTGTAAAGGATACTTGTTCTTTATAGTCACCTTGTTGAGTTGATAATATTCAATACAAAACCTCATGGATCCATTTTTCTTCTTTACAAATAATACGGGAGCACCCTAGGGAGAAAAACTCGGTCTCACAAAACCCTTATCTGTCAACTCATGCAACTGAGCTTTCAATTCTTTTAATTTATTCGGGGCCATCCTATATGGCGTAATAGATATTGGCGAGGTCCCTAGTACTAAATCAATACCAAACTCAACTTCTTTAACTGGTGGTAACCTGGGCAACTCTTCCAGGAACACTTCCGGATATTCATAAACTATCGGCACTGATTTAATTTTCAATTCAGACATCTTTATATTCAGCACATAATCAAGATAAGCTTCACAACCTTTCCTTACATACTTATGGGTAGATATCAAAGAAATCACAGCAGGTAACTCACCCGACTCATCTGAACTAATCCGAATAGTTTCACCATTTTCACATTTCAGTTCAATAATCTTTCTTTTACAGTTCACTACGGCATCATGTAGTGTCAACCAATCCATACCCAAAATAAGATCAAATTCATCAAATGGCGACAACATTAAATCAGCTGGAAAATAGTGACCTCAAATCATCAAGGGACAATTCTTGCAAACACTATCAACTAATACATGTTGCTCCAAAGGGCTTGAAACTCTAATCACAAATTTAGTAAACTCAATAGCCAAGCTCTTACTAGCTACAAATTTCACACAAACATAAGAATGAGTCGATCCACGATCAATCAATGCAACTACATTAGTCTTATAGAGAGAAAAAGTACCAGTGATAACATCAGGAGATGTCACTTCTTCGTGAGCACGGATGGCGTAGGCTCTAGCAGGTTCTCAAGCTTCGGATCTCACAGCAGTATCTTTCGTCACACCTCTACTACTAACTCCATTTTCGGTATTCTTTGGTGGCCTACCCCTATTAGTAGTATTACTCGGCCTTGCACTCTGAAATTTTTCTTTCTCAGCCATTTTGGGGGAATCTTAGATAAAATGCTCTTGAGAACCACACTTGAAACAAGCCCGGTCATTCATCCTACACTCACTGAGATGTCTTCTTCCAAAATGCTGACATTTGGGTCTGCTAGGCCTTACATTACCCATACTTTCCATTGAAGTGGCTTGAGATTTAAAACCCGAGTATTGCTTCCCGCAGACTCTATGGGAATACCCAGCTAATAAATTTGAACTGGAATACATTTCTTTAGATTTCATTGAATGAGATGGAAATGACTTACTCATCAGTCTTTTCCTTGAATCTTTAGCTTTACAATCAGCTTTCTTCTTTTCTTTCTTCAAATTTTCGGCCTTATAGGCTCGCTTGACCAATACTACAAATTCTTTCAGTTCTAAGATCCCAACTAACACACGAATATCCTTATCCAATCCATCCTTAAATCTCTTGCACATGATAGCCTTGGTGGAAACACACTCTCTAGCATATTTGCTAAGTTTGAAAAATTCTCACTCATACTCTGTCACTGACATTCGACCTTGTTTTAACTCAAGAAATTCTTTACATTTCTGATCGATGAATCGTTGACTAATATATTTCTTTCTGAACCCCTATTGAAAGAATTCCCACGTAACCCTTTTTCTCGGTACCACCGATACCAGTGTATTCCACTAGAGATATGGAAAATCTCTCAGTAGTGAGACGACACACTTTAAACACTCATTTGATGTGCAAGGCAACTCATCAAATACCTTAATGGAGTTTTTGAGGCAAAACTCGGCTCTCTCAGGATCATCATCTATATTAGCTCTGAATCTTCAACAATTTACTTTCAGATCTTATCAATCGAGGGCTTATTCATTCTTACGAATTCCATACCTTGTGGAGCTATGGGAACCGGTCGAGGAATAGGTAAGGGTGGAGGAGGTTGGGCATTCGGGTTTCTTCTAACAAATTCCATATACCACTCATTCATCATGTGAAGAAAGGCTTCCCTACCCCCTTCTCCTTGACCAATCGTTGGGGGTCTGCTATCAGAAGGCATTGCCCCCTGAGCTGGTGCCGGTACATTACTTTCAAAATCATTAGCCTCAGCTTGATTGTGATCTATTTACTATATGAAAACAAAATATAAAATTGTCAGGAGTAATCACACTATCACAGTTCATTTATGTATAGCTAGACTCTTACACATGCTACGTTAGCCCGAGAATCGACTAAACTATAGCTCTGATACCACTAAGGCCATGTTTGGTTCAATGTAATGGAATAGGGTTGTAATGGAATAGAACTGTAATGGAATAGAGTTGTAATGAAATAGAACTGTAATAGCAATTCAATTGTTTGGTTGAATGGAATGGAATAGAACTGTAATAATATTCTTGTGTTTGGTTGAATGGAATAGAGTTGTAATAGCATAAGAAAAGAAGCTGAAATGACCAGAGTACCCTTAGCGTAAATTTTGTTAAAAGGATGATTATTGTTATTAAATTTTAATAGGATTATTATTAAATATAATTTAATAAAAACAATAATACATAATTTAGTCCTATTTTAATAAATTTATTATTAATTATAATTTAACAATAATAATATATAATTTAATAATATTCTTAATATAGCAATTATTAAAATATAAATTAATAAAATAATATATAATATTACAAAAATAATATACAACCTACTTTTTTATTTTTAAAATATAATGCATATTTAATGTGTTAGAATATTATTAGCAAAACAAATAATTTAGCATATATATCATAATCCCTATGTTACTTAAAGAATAATTTAAAAGAGTAATTTAAAGAATATCCGGTCTCGAATATTTTTACTCATAGACAGATGTTGAAATACAACAAAAGAACTAATGAAATTGTTATGTTGTGTATATATATTTTAACATATTTTCATTAATTTATTTATGTTGCTAGATGTGTATAATATAAGAACTTCATGTAAAAGTAAAATGAATAATATAGATTTAATAATTGTAATCACAAACTCTCATGCAACTTCATTTTTACATGTGCCAAACTTCACAAAGAACATTGATTGAAAGTATCTATTCACAAAGAATAGCATTAAAGTTCCTTTAAAATACTGACCGAGAGTATTCTATAGAATCAAATATGATAATACAAGGCTATTTTAATATAATATATATTAATGGAAAATTATTGAACATATAAAGCTTCCCTGCATCAATGACTGAATGTATTTTAGAAGCTGGAAAATACAAAGCAAGAATACCAATAAACTGAATATACTTGAATAACATGCAACCATTGGTTCCTCTTCTTGAAAATTTGTAAAGCTTTTGCAGTTGCAATCAATGGAAACTCAGTCTCCTAAGCGACCCATTTGTTAAATCCAATAAATTAGTTACAGTAATAGGAAAAGGACCAACGATGGCTACTGCATGCACTTCCCAGTAAAAGAAAACAGTAATAATAACAATTCAAGGTCAGGGTCAATACAAGCCAATAGAATAACATACAATAGTGAATCAAGGCAGAAAAGTAGTCACTTGAATATCTTTCAAGTAGCCTATAAAATGAGATAAGATACAAATCGACAAAAAAAAAAAAAAGAGAAAAGAACATATATAATGAGAAACCAAAAAGTGTTTGAATTCAATCATGGCAGAACAGTATTCACCTTGACATCTTTCCCCCAATCCATAATGTAAGATATAACATAAATGTGAATGAAACATAGAATGTTGAATCAATGGTGAAATACATTTGTATTGTTCATTAGATAAACAAAGGCATTAGAATTCAATCATGGCAGAGCGGTATTCAGTTCATTAAGTACGGCCATTGCAAACCAATCTGTTACTGCATCAACAGAGAGCTCTCCCTCAAACCTATACAATAGTGTCAATTTAAGATAACAGCACTACAGAAAAAAATTGTAACAAGTACAAAAGACATTTAATTACAGTAATTGGAGATATAGAAAAATGTACAATGTAAACATAAAAACAAATATATTGCTTTTCACTATATAAAAAAACTAGTGCTTCATGTATTTTACTTATCCTTTATTTGTATTTATCCTTTTTCTCTTTTGAATTCAAACCTCAAATGTATCTTACTGAATAAGACAGTCTGAAGGTTTACACCCTGATGGGAAAGCAACCACTGAAGGAAGACTTATATACATTATTATTAAGTTAAACTGAAGGTAGAAGTGCTTGGTCATGTTGAAGTTAAAGTTTCAAAAGGATAAATGAAAAAATAGCAGTTTCTAGTTGTGAGTGGTATAGCATCTACTTGGGGGGAGAAGAAAAGTATGCCGAAGAGAACTTAGCTAGTTCATACAGAAAGAAACATAAATTGCTTCCATTCAGAGAATACAATCTGAATTCCTCCATCATTTGGCTGCTTCATGGCACCAACATTTCGCTCAATAATTAGCATAATTGGCAGCACAATAGTGGGAATTATATCATCTTCATCACAAAACCATTACTTTGTCATTCCAGATTGCTAGGTATAAGGCATACACACTGCTAATATTAATGCAACTAACAACTTTAATATAAATAAGTTCAATCTTCATCGAAGAAAATCAAGCGAAGTTATGTTCATCTAACAATTTCTACAAATCAAGGAACTCCCTCTATATTCCTGTAAATTGTCTTAAAAATTAACACCAAAAACAGTAATAGGAAGCAAAGTTATATTTTAGCAGGTTATAAGAGTACCACTAACCATTCTTGAAGAAGAACCGGCCCATTAGTTTTCTCTCAGAAAGGTAGGCCGGAACTTGAACCTCACCAAGTTCTACCATGCCAATGTTTGCAACCCCATTCAATAAAGCAGCTGAATATGAAGGGAAGACATAAATTCATTAAAATATTAAAGGAATATGACCGTGATTTCAACTTCTGAACAATTCTACTATGTGAGAAAACATCAACCAACACAAATTACACTACTGAATTCTAATATTTATTTTCAATGAAGTATCTTATTTTCTTACACCTATTCAGAGAAATATAGGGATCAAAGAAGCCCTTAATCAAAACTCAAAAGTATCATAATAAATTATTAATTTAATATCTGAGTTGAAAATGAATAGGAGTAATCATACTACAATCAATATCTTTACCATATGTCATAGATAACTAAGAACTGTCACATCTACATTGTAATGAGCAAATAAATATTCTTACTAGATCCCAAACTTTCAGCAAAAGAGCATACCAAATCTTTTCCATGAATTAGCAAATTGAGCAGATTGATTGCTTCCAGATGAATACACCTAAATGTAAATATCATTAGGATTTATTATGATTTAGTAAATCATTATGGGGGGTTGAACCGCAGATAATCCATGACAAAATTGCATAAGCACTAACTCGTAATAAACTAGTGTAAAGGCTCCACCAGAATTCAAGCTAAATGAGTTGTGTGTTAATTCACAACTGTAAAATCTACCTACATATCTGCTCATATAATTCACAACTGATACAAGACTTGAGTTTAGAAATTCAATTGAGAGAACTTTACTCATTCAAATTGCACCTTTACATGCAAGTATTTCCTCATGAGTTGAATAATAGATGAGGTGAATTTGGCAAATACCTGGCATTCCTTGTGTGGCTTGGCTTTTGAAATAACCCTAAAAATAATATTTTTTTAAGATTTGGGCATCATTTTAGCAGCTCCTCTACCCTCCTCCCTTTCCCTTCTCCTGAAAAATACAAAATAGTTTACATATACAAACAAATATCAGGTAGGGGAAAATGTGTGTAGAATCGATTAGCTTCACGTACTGTACCTGAAGGAGAATTAAATTGGATGATTTGATTCAATTTGTCTATGATTTTAGCTGAATCTTTGAGAGGAGGAGTTGACTCGAATAATGAATCGATCTCCTCGTGAACAGTTGCAGAATCCATTTCAATTCCCCTTGGACAAATCATCAGAAACAAAAAAAAAATCAATTAAAATGAAAAACAAACCCTAGTTGAATTGAACTTACAACAAAATCCAGTTGATTTGGACTTCAAGTTGATCTGCTTCCTTTTAGATATATTTGAACTTGAGATTGTCGAATGACCAAAAGAAAACAAAAGTTGAAACCGTTGAGAAAATTTAATCTAATAAAGGGTATTTTTGGAGGAGAAAATAAGGGTCATTCGATGGAGAGGTTGGACTAGCCATTCGACACCTCCTCCCCTGAATGGCTATTCGGCGATTTTTAGAATGGATCTGTAATCCCCATTCGACGTTTTGAGCATTTAGCCAACCAAACGACTGTTTTCCTTTAGAGTTTTGAACCGTGTCATAATGGAATAGCAATTCCATTGAACCAAACATAGTGTAAATGTAACACCCCTTACCCGTATCCAACGCCAAAATAGGGTGTATGAGGCATTACTGGGCTTATACACAAGCAATAGTACAAAACTGAGACGTATGTTTTTCGTCCAAATTTAAAACTTTTCATAGACATTTACATCGTCCCTAAAACGAGCCTACAATGCCCAAAACCTGCATTGGAAGCAGTTTGGGACTAAATCGAGAACTTTAGAAAATTTCACAACACTTAGAAAATTTTTCGTATTTTAAGAGCCACATGCCCGTGTGGCTTGGGACACGCCCGTGTGGGCAGGCTATGTTGTCAAAAATGCCTGTGTTCCAACCCCATGTAACTCTTTATTTGTCACTTAAGAACAAGTTGAAGACACATGGCCAAGGCACATACCGCATGCTAAGCCGTATGATCGATTTAATTTTCATAAGTTTTCATAAAATAGGTGCAGACTTCACACGCCCAGCGCACAAGCCCATGCCTAAGGTTGTGTCATGATGAGACATACGCCCGTGTCTCTGGCCGTGTGCTCAATTCTAAGCATTCTATTTTGCAACAATTAAGGTGTAGTGGACACACGGCCGAAACACACGCCCATGGGGCAAGCTGTATGTGCCCGTGTGTCTACCGTGTGGACAAAAACAAAGCTATTTACCAAGCCATTTTGTCACCCTCTAATGTACACACCTACACAACAAAACATAACACTAATCCGAGCAATTACATTCAACCAATCTAGCCACATTCAAGAGAATCACACATCATTCACATGCTACCATTTACTACATACAAACATCACATACTTATCAACTTAAACCATGCAAATTTGCACATCTGTAACACCCCTAATCCGTATCCTTCATCGTACTAAGGTTAAAGGCGTTACCAAAAAAATCAAAACATTTAGCATTCATTTCACAAACATCATAGCATCAAACATCAAACATCAATATAGTGTCCCTTATTTAGGTCATCGAGAATGCTTTAGAAAGGGGTCGGGACTAAACCAAGCTCATACAAAATTTTTCAAAGCCTAAACAATTTTCAAAGTTGTACAGGTCACACACCTGTGTGAACTGGCCGTGTGCCTCACATGGCTTTAGACACACCAATGTGTCTAGGCCATGTCAAAACAGGGCATACATACTGGCTTAATCACATGGCCACAAGACATGCCAGTGTGTCTTGGCCGTGGTCGAAACTGAGTTGGGTCACACGGCTAGCTACACGCCCGTGTGCCTTGGCTATGCTCAAGACTGACTTAACATCGTAGGGTACCCTAAGGGACACACGGCCATGACCGTGTGTCGCACACGGCTGAGACACATGCCCGTGCCTCTACCTGTGTGGACAAAAATAGGCCATTTGAAAAGCCAATTTGCCACCCAATTTGGGTCAATCCTACAAGCATCAAACCAAGCACATTTGCACTATAATTTTAGCCAATTTCAATACCAAAACATACATCATTCATGCCATATTATTATCAACCAAATTCAAGCTTAATAGTCATGCCAAGTTATGCCAAGACATAAGACAAAATCATATCTAAGCATTTGCTTCATAACCTCATTTTACTTCATTCAATCACATGCTATAAACTTACCAATTTCTCAAATATGCACATACTAAGACTTACCAAAATTGACCATTTCTTTTGGTCATTCCTAAACACATCACATAAGCATAATTTTCATCATATATCATATACCAAAATCAAACCATAAGTTCAGCCATAATTAAGCCATATCACATGGCTAAATATACACTTCTCAAAACATATTCAACTACCTCTAGCCTATACATGCCATACTCCAATATTTACACTTTCAAAATGTACCAAAATAAGGTTCGATAGTGTGGTGACAGTCCTTAATGATCCCCGAGCTTCCGGTAGCTTTGATAACTATAAAACAGTTGAAAAACACACAAAGTAAGCTTTCAAAAGCCTGGTAAGCCATATACAATTAAACTTAACATTCAAACAAGAAAGCATCATCAAATTACATATACTCTATGGCCAAATACCATCTCAAATCACATAATTCATATACATTTAACATATTTCCAATTTAATTACACATATAGCATATTTTCCCATGCTTATAACATATATCATCACTTGTAGATATACTTACCTTTTATTCTCAACATATTATACATTTCAAACGTACCTGAATCAGATATACATCTCATATAATCAGTCGTTTCTCGGAATACACGTTGAACCATTTGGAATCATAAGGATACGCGAATGACTCAGAAAGCTCATACAATGCCAACGTCCCAGACGTGGTCTTACATGTAATCAAATATTAATGCCACTATCCCAGACAGGGTCTTACACAAAATTAAATACGAACCCAACGTCCTAGACGTGGTCTTACAAGTAAATCATAAGTCGATGCCAATTTCCCAAATGTGATCTTACACGGTAACACATATCGGATCCTATGTCATGACATATGTATCCTAACTATTCTTAAGGTTCGTACGGGGCTTTTCGGACTCAAAACTTTGTCAATACTTTCTCAAATGTCTCATTTTTCTCAACTTATATATTCATTCATGATAGTTCAATAGCATATAATCGATAATAATTCTATTTATAACACATTTATTTATATATAGACTTACCTTGTACGAATTCGGATAGATGGAATCGGCTACTCGATGACTTTTGACTTCCCCTATCTAATCTTGTTTTCTTTAATTCTTAATCTATATAAATTCAAATTTCATTCTTTTATTCACCGAATCATTCAAATCAATCCAAAAATAAATATTTAGGGTATTTTACAAATTAACCTTCATAATTTCACATTTTTGATAATTTAGTCCCTAATCACAAAAATTACAAAATACACAAAATTTCCTTAGACAATAGCTTGGCCAAATATTCCTAGTGCTCATATAAGTTCATATATTTCATTTATTTCTCATTTTAATCCCTCAAAATATCATTTTCACAATTTAGCCCAAATTACTCAATTTCATCAAAAATTCAAAGACAAAACTTAGTAATCTAACATATATCTTTCATTTACTATCATCAAACCTCATAAAGCTCACATTATCAACAATTGCAAAACTCAAAATCATCAACAAAATAAAAAATTAGGGCATGGGCTTGATAGATTACTAAGCAACGATTACAAAAACGTAGAAATTATAAAAAACGAAACAAAAATCATACGTTAATCAAGCAAAACCATAGCCGAAACCCTAAGCTAAATTTTCTTTCTTTTTCTTTGATGAATTCGGCAAAGATAATGAATATATCATCAAATACATGTTTTCGGTTTTATTTAATACTTATTATTACATCATTTATTAATTTTCCCTTAAATAATAAACATTTAAAACATTAATATCAAGGCCATAATTGTCCACTCATGGTTTCAATGGTCTAATTACATCATAAGGATATCTCTTTTAATAAGACAAATCAATTAAGCACTTTAGCAAACAACAGGCAACTTTTACATTTTACGTGATTAGTTTCTTTTCACAAATTAAGCCCACAAATGATTGAATTTTCATAGGAAACTTTCACACATGCTCATTCACATATTATAAACACAAAAAATAATATTAAAATATTTTTCTGGCTGAAATTTGTGGTCCTGAAACCACTATTTCGACTAGGGTCTAAACCGAACTGTTACAACATCCATGAAAACATCATTATATGCATATATACTTAAACCAATATTATCCAATTTCAATGGCCATTTACAAAATGAATTATCAACCAACATAAGCCAATACATTTGGCCAAATCAATTATGACACATAACAAAATAACCAAGTCTCTATGCATGCCACAACTTAAAATGTCAAATTCGTTGGTACCCAAAATAATTAGTTGATAGTGTGAGTGGATCTCTGACAGTCTCCGATCCTCGAGCTAGCTTGGCGACATTATAAGAGAAGGGAAAGAAAAGGGGAGTAAGCTATATAACTTAGTAAGTTCCTATGCAAATAATAAGCATCATAAACACACATTTAACATACAATTTACATGAGGTAAACTAACATAAATGTTATTATAAATCTCATAGTCAAACTTAATCAATCATAACCTTACCTAGGTTTCATCACAAAACAAGCTCATTACATATGAGTTTTACGTACATACCTAAATCACCTAGAACTTGCATTTACACACAATTTATCTTTGACATACTCGTTAAGTTACTCGTTGAACCACTTAGAAAACTAAAGGATACTCGGGAATTCTGTACACAAAGTACCATACCAATGCCATATCCCAGATATGGTCTTACATAATCTCGTATCGATGCCAATAGCCCAGCTATGGTCTTACACGAAATCTCATATCGATGCCACATACCAGATGTGGTCTTACACAAAATCTCATATTGATGCCATATCCCAAATATGGTCTTACACATAAACTTAGTAACCCTATGTCATGACATTTGTATCCTATCTATTCCTAGGGTTTAACCGAAATTTCACGCCTATCTTAACTTTGTCAAGCACGCTTAATGGTCAATCATAATTCATACAATAGTAAATCTTTTAAAACATAGTTAAAACAATGCATTATTTACATAAGAACTTACCTCGGTACAAAAATAGTAGAAATGGGACCTAATCGTCAAACACTTTATTTTTCCCCCGATTTAGGTCCGACCTCATTTCTCTTGATCTATAATAGCAAATTTAACTCAGTTGTTACTCAAATTACTTAATTCAAATCAAAATTCACATTACGTAAAAATTTCATTTTTTCCCTGAACTTTGACATTTTTACATTTTGGTCCCTAGGCTCGTAAAATGAAATAGATTCAATTTCTTTGATTTTGAAGCCTAGCCGAACCTATTTTATGCTTATAAAAGCCCAAAATTTTCATTTAATCACACTTTTACACACATTTTGTAACCTTTTTACAAATTGGTCCTTTTGACATTTTCATCAAAAATCACCTAACAAAAGTTGTTTATCATACACCAAACACACATTTTCTATCATTAGACATCAAAATACATACATATCTGACATGGGTAAAACCCTAGACCTTAATCATTTCTCAAATTAATGGTAGAAACAGATAGATTGAGTGATAACAATTTCAAAAATGTAAAGAGTATTAAAAACGGGGCAAGAACGAACTTACAATCAAGCTTGAAAGTGGCCAAACCCTAGCTATGGCTTCCATTCTAAATTTGGTACAAGAAAGAAGAAGATGGACAAGAGTTTGGCTTGATTTTTTCTTTTTAATTCATTTAATTACTTAATGACCAAAATGCCCTTTTCTTAAAACACTAAAATTCTATTACTTCATGTCTATTTTTGTCCAAATTAAAGTAAAATGGTCTAATTACCATATAAGAACCTTCAATTTAAAATTTTATAGCAATTTGACACCTCTAGCATGTAGAACTCAACTTTTGAACTTTTTACAATTTAGTCCTTTTTGCTAAATTGAGTGCTCAAACGTCAAAAATTTCAATCGTAATTTTCACGAAATCATTCCATAAAACTATAGACATGAAAATGTAATAAAACCAAGTTTCATTATGTCGAATTTGTGGTCCCGAAGCCACTGTTCTGACTAGACCCAAAATCGGGCTGTTACACCTTCATTCCTTCATTCATCATCCCTCATCATTCATCATTCTCTCTTCTCTCCAAATTCTCCTAGCCTTTTCTATTCCCCATACCTAGCATCATCTCTTCATAGAGATTTTAGCTATTAAGCCTCTTAAATAGCCTTTGGTCAGCCACCTTGGAGAGCCATCAGCAAAAGAGCAAAGCGAAGGAAGCGAAGGAGACTCGTCGGTCAGAGTCTTGGGTGACAGACACTTTGATCTGGGTTTAATCTTTCCTTTCTTTAATTTAATATGGAAATGTTTGCTATGTGTTCTTTGTTCTTGTTTACAACAATGTTAGCTTAATTTTATTTAAGCTAGGATGATTATTTTGATTAAATAATATTTATTTGATTCATGCTTATAATGTTTGTGCCTCAATCAATCATGTTTTCAATTAAAATTAAGTTTGTATTTCGTTTATACATGATTGAAATGCACCTGAATTAGCTAAGCGATCCTAACCAGATGACGGCTAATGGGCACATAATTGAAATGTGCATGCTCAATTTAGATCTTAACCCGATTAAATTATAAGTTGCATAACAACTCTAACCAAAATCTGTTATCTGCATAGTTTTTAGATTTGTGTGATTAAACTATTTCACACCTAACACGTCCCTGTTAACTCACACGAATGCTAAGAAACCTTTAGTAAATAAGGATTAGTAAAATGTGTATTTACTAAGTAAAGGATTCCGAAAGGACCTAATGTGGTTTCCAAACTCATGAAAGATCGAGTTGACATAGAATGTTTTTCCGAATGTTATAAAGCATGTTGATAATAAGTTGAGTTTAATTAAAGTAATTATCCTAGTTTATTTATGTTATAATTGTTGCAAATTGTGTTTAATTTTGCTAAAATCTATTTCATTCATATAGTTTGCATACTTAGGATAATTTTCATTAGGGATCATTGCATTTAGTTTAATATTTTTTAATCATCACTTTTCAACTATATTGTGTTTTTATTTACCAAATTGTTAATATAATTTTACAAATTAAGTGACTTATAACAAATACAATTCTTGTGGAGACGATAGCTTGATACTTACCTATTACTTGATAACGATTGTGTACACTTACACAAACCTACGCGTTACAAGTTTTTGGCATCGTAGCCGGGGATTGTTAACTGTTGCCATAGTCTTTTTTTTTTTGGTGAAATTATTTACTTCCAATTTGGTTTATTTCTAACATTACTAACTTATTCTTTTTAATTTTGTGATTTTCTTCTCAGGTGTTTATGAGTATAGATTGGATTATCAATTCACTCCCTGTGGACCCTAAAATTGAGTGAACTTTCAGACAAAGAAGACGTGAAAGAACAGCTTAAGGACAACTCGAGATGGACCTTGGAAATCAGAATCAAAACCAAGGTAATGAAGCCGATCATGTACGAAACCCCATCCTTATTACTGATGATAGGGATCGATGCATCGGACAATATGCTGTGCCACTTTTCAGTAAGTTAAATCCAAGAATTAGAAGGTCAGATATTGAGGCAACCCAATTTGAATTGAAACCAGTGATGTTTCAAATGCTCCAAACGATGGGCCAATTCAATGGTATGCCCACAGAAGATCCATATCCCACCTTCAATTGTTTATGTAGGTGAGTGATTCATGCAAGATAGCCAATGTGACTGAAGATATACTAAGGTTGAAGTTGTTTCCGTATTCATTGCGAGATCGAGCACGAGCATGGCTCAATTCATTGCCCCCAAGTTCTATATCTACATGGCAAGAATTAACAGAGAGATTTTTTGTTAAGTATTTCCCTCCTAGCAAAAATGCTAAGTTGAGGAATAAGATCACAACTTTCCAACAATTGGATGATGAGTCTTTGTATGAGGGTTTGAGAGCAATTCAAGGAGTTACTTTGTAAGTGTCCTCATCATGGGATTCCTCATTGTATCTAGTTGGAGACATTCTATAATGGTCTCAATGCACATACAAGATTGATGGTAGATGCAATTTTGTCTAAGTCTTATAATGAGGCTTATGAGATCATTAAGAGAACTGTTAGTAATAACTATCAATGGCCAACAAATCGAACAGCTTTAGGAACACGTGTAGCCCGAGTTCATGAAGCTGACGTGTAACATCCTGAATTAGGGCCTAGTCAGAATAGTGATTTTGAGACAACAAATTTGAGATAGAAATAATTATTTTATGGATTTTATGAGGTCCATGACATATATGCATGCCTGTGTGAAAATATCGATGAGAAATTTTACCGATAAGGTGTTCAATTGAGTTATTAGGACTAAATTGCAATAAGTGAAAAACATGTGTTCTAGTTGATTTAAGGGCCTAATTGTGATGAGATTTGAAATGCAAAGTCCTTATTTAGTAATTATACCATTATATGTCATTATGGACAAAAATAGACATAGGAGGGATAAAATGCCAAGGTTTTAATGGAAGCGCATTTTAGTCCATTAGTTATTAAAAGAATTAAAAGGGAAAAGTAGTCAAAAATCATGTACATCTTCATGCTCCTTGGCTGAATTTCACAAGAATCCATAGCTATGGTTTCTTTTATCATTCAATATCAAAAGAAGTGCATCCTAGCCCTGTTTTTAATGTTCTTTATATTTTTGAAATCATCGTAGCTCGATTTAGCTATTTCTACCCTTAATTTGAGCTAAGGTTCATGTTCAAAAATATACCCATGAATGACATGCTTGTGCTTTGATGTCTAATGGAAGAATATGAAAGCTTGAGGTGTGATAAACAACTTTTACTAGGTAGTTTTTGGTGAAATTGATAAAAAGGACCTAATTCTAAAAGTTGTAAAAACAATGTGTAAATGTGTGAATAAATGAAAAATGTGAGTTTATATAAGAGAGAAAATGATGCGAATAGGCTTGAAAAATGAGAAAAATGGGTACTTTTCATGTTACAAGCCTAAGGGCAATTTTGTAATTTTATAAAACTTTAGGGGCAAAATTGTAATTTTTCCATAGTGTACTTTTTGGACTGAATTGAATAGTGCATGTATTAAACGAGTTAAATGTGCTATTTTAGATCAAGAGGGACGAGCAATAGACCTTGACTGAGGGAAAGGCAAGGTTGTGGATTAAATCGCAAATAGTCACTTTTTGCATCGAGGTAAGTTGGGTGTAAGTAATTTAACAATTCCATTATTATCCATTTAATAATTGATATTCTATGATGTATGTATGTATGCCTTAATGAAATTGGCTTGTGACGATTTAATGAAAGTTTGATGATAGACTTATATCTCAGAAGTCCCGGGTGACCTTGAGGAATGCTTAGGACTCAGATATCATTGACACCACGATTTATGAGAGCCAGTGTAAGACCATATCTGGGACATGGCATCGGTGTTGATATGTGAGCCAGTGTAAGACCATGTCTGGGACATGGCATCAGCATTGATACGTGTGCTTGTGTGAGACCATATCTAGGATATGGCATCGGCCTCGGTATGTGATTTCATGTAAGACCATATCTGGGATATGGCGTTGATATGATATTTCGTGCAAGACCATGTTTGGGACATGGCATCGATATGAGGTCCCGTATAAGACCATGTCTGGGATATGGCATCGGTATCGACATTAGACTTCGTATAAGACCATATTTGGGATATGGCATCGATATGTAGACCCATGTAAAACCATGTCGGGGACATGGCTTTGGCATTTTATGTCATGTGTGATGATTCCAAATGTCCTTTAGTATTCTGGGTAATTCAACGGACCACTCAAAATTATGATTAAGAATGTGGGGTAGAACGAGTAATAATGCATGGTACAGGTATGTACGTAAACCTCATGTTTTGGACTCGATTCATGATGGGAAATTTGGTACGGATATGAAAGAGTAAGATAAGTATGATGTTCAGATACATTTATTATCAATTCTCAATATGTTCATTATGTGTAATATGATAATGAGGTGCTAATTGATAGTATGTGTAACCCATGAGTTTCATGACCTAAGTTGTTTATTATTTGCACAGGACATACTAAGCTATAAGCTTACCTCTCTCTATTTTCCTCTTTTTTATAGCATCGCCAAGCTAGCTAGTGATCATGGACGTCGGAGTTTGAGTCACACTATCAACAGATCTTTTGGGGTATAATTAGTTTACTACATTTAAGTATGGCATGTATAAGGGACTTAGTATTTTGTTATATGTGTCATATTTGTTAGCCAAAGTGATGGCTCCTTTTGGTATATTATTCTATTTTGTATATGGCCATGAAATATGGCTTGTAACACCCCGTACTCGAGACCGTTGTCGGAGTCAAACACGAGGTGCTAACGGACTTAATTCATTTACTTACACAGTTCATTTTAAAATTTCCACACAAGCTGGTTAACTGCGTCACTGTCACCTTAAAAATCATATCTCAAGTTCCAAAACTTGAAAACTAATTCCGTAAATATTCCCTGAAACTAGACTTATATGTCCATCTAAAAATATTTTCCTAGAATTTTTGGTTGAGCCAATTAGTACAGTTTATTAGTTAAAGTCTCTCCTATTTTAGGGTTCGACTACTCTGACCTTCATGCATTACGACTTAGATATCTCCCTGTAAACAGCTTCAATACTTATGGCATTTGTTTCTAATGAAACTAGACTCAAAAAGGAATCTATACATATGAAGCATGACTTCTAATTGTCTCTGGTTAATTTATGGTAATTTTTCAAAGTCAGAACAGGGGATCCAGTAATCGTTCTGGCCCTATTTCACGAAAACTTAAACATCTCATAAAATACGGCTCATATGGTCGTTTTACTTCTTCATATGAAAATAGACTCATCAAGGTTCGTTTACATAATTTATTAATTATTTAATTACATTTCTACTATTTTTAGTGATTTTTCAAACTCACATCACCGCTTCTTTGTCAAGCATCTATTTTAAGGCGATTTCACCTATTTCATAGTTTTCCATGAATCAACTAGCAAATTGACATACATTATTATCAAGGGTAATCCCGATTAGCCATGACGTACGTAGCACCAATAGGACCATGATTGGCCATTCCAATGGCTAGTCATTACCAAACATTTCCACACCACTTAATAACCATATCACAAGATCATAATGTTATACTTCGAAATATACGAGCCATTTTCGCATGGCTATACGAATACACATTACAAAAGGGTACTTAATTAACAACAAGGGTTAGCCCTATACATGCCGTTTTCAAAATTGAACTAAAAGAGTACCAAAAAGTGGCTTAGATAGTATGGACGACTTCGACTTTGACAATCCCGAGTCCGATAGCTGACGAGCAAAATCTATAAAACAGAGAATTAAAGCAGAGAATAAGCATTTCGATGCTTAGTAAGTTTTAAGCAATGAAATCATTTAAAGGAATGGCTTAATAATATCAAGTTTATTTGTTCATCCCTTGGCCGAATAGAAACATAACCGAGATATCACTTTTATCATTAATATCACAAAGGTGAAACCAATTTATCCGGCCAACTCCAATCCACAACCGAATGCTCTCATCTCAAATGTCCCTATCCATTTCATGCATATGCACACACATTCATAACTATGACATTGAACACTCATATTCGGAACTTATACATCATAATCAGATCATAAATGTTCGGATGATTTAAACAATGTGCTAAGCATTCCCATCGAATTTCAAAGTCATAATTGAAGTATATTCACATTCTCAACAAGGGTAAATTACTTACCTGGTTGTCTTACAGTAAGTACCGCATGTAATTAAAATTATTCCAGCATGTATTATATGGTTTCTCGCAAGAACACTTACGGGTTTTCACCCTCAAATATTATGCTGGTGCAACATCCTTCAGAATAAAGTCCGACTCTTAGCACCGGCTCAAAAGCCCTTCGAGACCAAGCTCGGATTAGACTATCGCTCAAGGCCCTTTGAACTAAGTCCGGTTATGACACGGCTCTAAAAGCCCTTCAAACTAAGTTCGGTTATTAGCACCGGCTCAAAAGCCCTTCGAGACCAAGCTCGGATTTAGACCCCGATTAGCATTCACACGTATATGCATATATATATATATATATATATATATATATATATATATATCATATCACATCTGGATATCATTCACGATACTCAATACAATTACAAAGATGTTTACTAACCATACATCGATCGATTCATTAATCTCACACAAATAACATAATCCTTTTTCGTTAATCCGCAAGATTCCTATAACCATTCGGCTACAAGTAAATACCTTACTTATTTATTTTACCATGTAATTCAAGTAGAATCGTCAAGTCACGAGTTAATTATTATGCTCATAGACAAATAATTGCCTTATTAAATCGTGAGCTAAATTTCATTACTCAAAGACTTACCTCGGATGTTGTCGAACGATTTCAACGGCTATTCGATCACTTTTTCCTTTCCCTTATCCAACTTTGATCCTCTAAGCTCTTGAGCTAAATCAAACAAATTTACTTCTCAATCAAACACATACATACGGCAACCATATACATTTCAAAAACCAATTCATTCATATCATTTGTCCATATATTAGCTTTTAGCATATTTGGTCATTAGAGCGACCTATTTAACTTTCAAGCATTCATTTCTAATTTTAATTAAACAATGCCGAATGCCATTAACTACTAATGCCACACACACATATGCATAAAATTCATCCATACATAACCTATAGCTCATTTGGTCATTCATCTCTCAAACCTATCAAAGCTTCATATCAAACTTCCCTGGCCGAATACACATATAAGCACATAATGCACATTTAGCATTTTTATTTACTTCATGATACATTCGGCCTTGGCATAATTTCATTAAAAATCCCTATTAGCCACTTCACCAATCAATTATATCATCTACTTAATATTTCATAACTTATCATGCTAGCTGAATATTATTTATTCAAGTTCATCATCTTCATATTCGGCATTAGCATTAAATATAATAGCCAATTCTTCCCACTTTGAATCTATGCATCCATTTAATCATAGTTTGTTCAAGCACTCATACAACAAGATTCATCCAATTTAACAAGAAACAAAAACTTTATTCCTCCATAGCTACAATGGGCAAAAGATCTAGACATCTCAATACCGAAATTTCTAACATGGGTTGCCTAAAGAATTTGGTAGGGAGTTCAAATTTATCTAACATTTCAAGTAACTTAACACATCCATATAGCTGACATGCTAGTAGTATCAAGGCATCAACTAAAATTTTGAAGCCTCTTAGCTAAATCCTAACTCTCCAACAACCCCAATTTCATCCATGAGATAAATAGAACTAGGCTAACCCTCCAAAGGATGTGTAAACCTCCAAAAGCAATATTGAACATACCTTAATCTAAAGAACCACCTTGGCCGAACTTCCCCTCTTCTTCTTCCTTCAATTCACGGCAATGGAGGAGCAACCTAGCTAATTTTTTTGTTTCTCCCTTACTAACCACTATTATTTTATTACCCATGTTCTTTATTTTATTATTTCTAACATAAAACACTAACATAAAATGTTTATAATACATTTTAACCCATAGCATGGCCGGCCACTACTTGTCATAGGTGGAAATTTGACATGCAAACCCATTATTTTCATAACATGCACTAATAGATCCTTATAGATTAACCCATCACATTTCAAAAGTGTAACACATAAGTCCTATTAACTAAATTCACATGCAATTGACCAAATCGAAGCTCAAAACTTTCACACACTCATATTCACATATTTTAGACAATAAATATTATACTCAAATACTTCGGTGACTCGGTTTAGCGGTCCCGAAACCACTTTCCGACTAGGGTCAATTTAGGACTGTCACAACTCTCCCCCACTTAAGAAATTTTTGTCCCCAAAAATCTTACCGGTAAATAGGTTTGGGTATCGTTCTTTCATAGAGTTCTCGGTTTCCCAAGTAGCTTCTTCGATTCCGTGTTTGAGCCACAACACCTTTACTAATGGAACCCTTTTGTTTCGCAACTCTTTCACTTCACTAGCTAGGATACGAATCGGTTCTTCTTCATAACTCATATCGGATTGAATTTCAACCTCTGATGGATTAATTATGTGCGATGGATCAGATCTATAACGTCGAAGCATCGAAACATGAAAGACGTCGTGAATCTTTTCAAGTTCAGGGGGTGAAATCAATCTATACACAACTAGACCAACTCGTTCAGATATTTCATATGGCCCAATGAACCTCGGACTCAGTTTGCCCTTACGGCCAAATCTGAGTATCTTTTTCCAAGGTGAAACCTTAAGAAACACTTTGTCTCCCACCTGATACTCAATATCTCTTCGTTTTAAATCCGCGTACGACTTCTGACGATCTGATGCTGCCTTCAGACTCTCACGAATTATTTTACTTCGCTCAGCATCTTTAATCAAATCAACTCGAAAATTTTACTCACCGAGTTCGGTCTAAAACAACGATTACGGCATTTACTAATCGTACAAAGCCTCGTAAGGTGCCATCTTAATGCTTGATTGAAAACTATTGTTGTGTTTAATTTAATCAAAGGTAAATACCGCTCCCATGAACCACTAAACTCAAGGATGCAACATCTCAAAATATCCTCGAGTATCTGAATTATCCGCTCGGATTGACCATCAGTCTGTGGATGAAAAGCGGTGCTAAAATGCAACTTGGTACCCAAGGCTTCTTGCAATTTCTTCCAAAATCGCAAGGTGAACCTTGGATCTCTATCCGACACAATAGAAATAGGTACCCCGTGTAATCTCACAATTTGAGAAACATACAATTCAGCTAGTTTATCCAATGAAAAATTCGTACGTACGGGGATAAAGTGAGCCGACTTAGTCAGTCTATCAGCAACAACCCAAATCGCATCTTTCTTACTTGTCGACACTGGCAACCCAGATACAAAATCTATCGTGACTCGATCCCATTTCCATTCAGGTATCATGATCGGCTGAAGTAAACCTGTAGGCACTTGATCTTTCGCTTTCACTTGTTGACATATTAAACACTTCGAAACAAATTCGGAAATGTCTCATTTCATACCATGCCACCAAAACTGACGTCTCAGATCGTTGTACATTTTCGTACTCCCCGGGTGAATTGACATTCGGCTACAATGAGCTTCGTTCAAAATCATCGAAATAAGTTCTGAATTTCTTGGAACACACAAATGACTTCTGAACCTCAAACAATCATCATCATCAATTTGAAACTCTGATTCCATATTCGAAACACATTCAGCCCGTTTTGCAACCAATTCATCATCGACTTTCTGAGCTTCACGAATTTGATGAATCAACAATGGTTTGGCCTTTAATTCAGCTACTAACACATTGTCGGATAGAACAGACAAGTGTACATTCATCGCTCGTAAAGCAAACAGTGATTTACGACTTAAAGCATCCGCAACCACATTCGCCTTTCCCGGGTGATAGTCAATGACAAGCTCATAATCTTTTAACAACTCAAGCCAATGTCTTTGTCCCAGATTCAAGTCTCTTTGAGTCATCAAATATTTGACACTTTTGTGATCCGAAAATACATGGCACTTCTCAACAAATAGGTAATGTCGCTATATTTTCAAAGCGAATACGATGGCAGCTAATTCGAGATCATGGGTTGGATAATTTTTCTCATGTGGCTTCAATTGCCTCGACGCATAGGCCACAACTCGACCTTCTTGCATCAATACACAACCCAACCCAAGTAAGGATGCATCACTATAAATGAAAAACTCCTTGCCTGATTCGGGCTGCACTAGTACTGGAGCTTCAGTCAAATAAGTTTTCGATTGATCGAAACTTTTCGACACTTTTCTCGTCCATTCAACTTAACATCTTTCAAGTAGTTTCGTTATTGGTGTGGCTATCATCGAGAAACCCTTTACGAACCGTCTGTAGTAAGCAAGTCCCAAAAGCTCCAAACTTCAAGAATATTTCTGAGGCTTCCAGTTAAGTATGGCTGAAATTTTGCTCGGATCAACTCGAATACCGTCGCAGATACCACATGTCCCAAGAAGCTAACCTCTCTTAACCAAAACTCACACTTCATGAACTTAGCATATAATCGCTTATCCCGTAAAATTTGCAACACTAATCCCAGGTGTTCAGCATGATCGGTTTCATTTCTCGAATAGAACAAAATATCATCGATAAACACAACTACAAACCGATCCAAAAACGGTCTGAAGATCCGATTCATCAAATCCATAAATACTGCGGGAGCATTAGTGAGCCCAACGGCATCACTAAGAACTCGAGTGACCGTATCTCGCTCGAAAGCGGTTTTGGGTATATCCGAATCTCGAATTCAAGAATCGATAATAACCCGATCTCAAATCTATCTTTGAAAACACTGAGGCTCCTTTTAGTTGATCAAACAGATCATCAATGCGTGGTAACGGATATTTATTCTTTATAGTCACTTTATTCAGCTGGCGATAATCGATGCACAACCTCATGGTTCTGTCCTTCTTTTTCACAAACAATACTGGTTCACCCCAAGGTGAGAAACTTGGTCGAGCAAAACCTCTATCCGTCAACTCTTGCAACTGAGCTTTCAATTCCTTTAATTCCGTTGGTGCCATACGATACGGAGCTATCGAAATCGGTGTAGTCCCAGGTACAAGCTCAATAGCAAACTCTACCTCCCGAACAGGTGGTAAACCCGGTAATTCTTCGGGAAAAACATCCAGATATTCACAAACCACCGCACAGATTCAGGCTTCTTTTCTAACTCTTTGTCATCAAGTACATACGTAAGGTATGCTTCACACCCCTTTCTTACATATTTCTGAGCCAACATCAATGATATTACAGCTGGCAACCCACTCAAGTCAGTAGACTCAACTCGGATTATCTCGTTATTTATGCACCTCAAATCAATGGTTTTTCTTTTGCAATTTACAATTGCATCATGTACGGTTAACCAATCCATACCGAGGATAACATCAAATTCATCAAATGGTAAAAGCATCAAATCGGCCGAAAAACAGGAACCTCGGATTACTAGGGGACATTTCTTACACACTTTATCAACAAGCACACAATGACCCAAGGGATTCGACACTCTAATAACGAACTCGAGAGACTCAACAGTAAAGTCTTCTTGGATGCTAAAGTCTCACATATATAAGAATGAGTAGAACCAGGGTCAATCAATGCAATCACATTGGTATCAAAGAGAGTGAATGTACCGGTAATAACATCAGGCGAAGAAGCATCCTCGCGTGCACGTATAGCATAAGCTCTGGCAGGAGCACGAGCCTCAGATCTAGTTGTAGCGTCTCTAGATCCTCTCTGACCGCCACTAGGATTTCCCGCATTCTTAGATGGTCTACCTCGAGCAGTAGTAGCACCCGGTTTCCCACTCTGATTTACATTCTGTTCAGACAGTCTCGGGCAATCCTTGATAAAGTGGTCAGCTAATCCGTACTTATAACAGGAGCGGTCATGGAATCTACAACTTCCCAAATGCCATTTACCATAATACTGGCACTCCGTCCTGTCTCGATGATCATTTCCAACACCGCCACAAGTGACTCGTGTACCATTGTGGGGTCGATCACGATCTCGTCTAGAAAAGCCCAAGTGTCTCTAAATCGGCCTAAACCATCTCTAAATTTCTTCGATAACTGTTGAAAGGGCTTTCCAAGATCTCTTACTGAAACTCCTTTGCTCCCATATCGCTTTTCTTTTCTCCTTCATCGAGCTCTTGACTTTGCAAGCTCGTTCGAAAAGTACCACAAATTCTCGGATTTCTAAAATGCCAACATACTGACTTTATATCATTGTTCATCCATCCTCAAACGTTTACACATCACGACTTCAAGAAATGCATTCTCGAGCGCATCGGCTAAGCCTTACAAACTTCCGTTCATAATCGAAGAACGACATGGAACCTTGTTTAAGTTCAAGAAATTCCTTCATTTTTGATCAATGAATCTCGATCGATATACTTTTTGAAACTTGGTTTGGAAAAACTCCCAAGTTACTTGCTCTCTGGCATATAGAAATCTACGTATTCCACCAATAGTAGGCGTAATCACGTAGCAAGGAGATAGTACACTTTAGGCATTCATCGGTGTGCAAGATAATTCATCGAGTACCGAATAGTGTTGTCCAACCAAAATTCAGCTTGCTCGGCATCATCATTTGTCCGTAGCTTTAAATTGAGAGCCCGTGTTTTCCGATTTCATCAACTGGGGCTTATTTGACCTTATTTGGTCGGCCATCAAGGTATTGTAGGTCTTGGGGTTGTATTAGTCGGGAATGGAGGTTGTGGAACAATCAGATTAGTTCGAATGTATTGGTTGAACCAATCATTCATCACGCTATAAAAAGCCCGTCTAGCTTCGTCATTCGATTACTAGCAATAGGTTGAGAGTCCACCGTATTGTCCCTTGTCTTGGGAGCAGCGCTACACTCTAAAGATCATCACCATCGCTCGGTTGGGATCGGGATCCATTACTATAAATAAACACATTTTTAACCGTTAGAAATCGCCACACTATCAAATAAACACACAATGGCATGTATAGCTAGACCCGAACGTAGTACGGTAGTCCTAGAATCGACTAAACCATAGCTCTGATACCAATAAAATTGTAACACCCGTGCACTCGAGACCGCTTTCGAGTCGAACACGAGGTGCTAACGGACTTAATTCATTTACTTACAGTTCATTTTAAAATTTCGAGACATAAGTGGTTAAGCTGCGTCCTTGTCACCTTAAAAATCATATCTCTAGTTACAAAACTCAAAAACTGATTCCGTAAATTTTCCCTGAAAATATACTAATATTTCCATCTACAAATATTTTCTAGAATTTTTGGTCAAACCAATTAGTACAGTTTATTAGTTAAAATCTCTCTGCTTTGTGGTTCACTACTCGACCTTCATGCATTACGACTTAGATATCTCCTGTACAGAGCTTCAATACTTATGCCATTTGTTTCTAATGAAACTAGACTCAAAACGGAATCTATAAATATGAAGCATGACTTCTAATTGTCTCTGGTTAATTTATGGTAAATTTTCAAAGTCGAACAGGGATCCAGTAATTGTTCGGCCCTGTTTCACTAAAACTTAAACATCTCATAAAATCCGGCTCATATGGTTGTTTCGCTTCTTCCATATGAAAATAGACTCATCAAGGTTCATTTACATAATTTATTCATTATTTAATTACATTTATACTATTTTAGTGATTTTTCAAACTCACATCACATTGTTCTTTGTCAAGATCTATTTTAAGGCGATTTCACCTATTTCATAGTTTTCCATGAATCAACTAGCAAATTGACATACATTATTATCAAGGGTAATCCCGATTAGCCATGACGACGTAGCACCAATAGGACCATGATTGGCCATTCCAATGGCTAGTCATTACCAAACATTTCCACACCACTTAATAACCATATCACAAAACCATAATGTTATATTTCAAATATACGAGCCATTTTCGCATGGCTATCTGAATACACATTACAAAAGGGTACTTAATTAACAACAAGGGTCAGCCCTATACATGCCGTTTTCAAAATTGAACTAAAAGAGTACCAAAAGTGGCTTAGATAGTGTGGACGACTTCGACTTTGACAATCCCGAGTCCGATGGTGACGAGCAAAATCTATAAAACAGAGAATTAAAGGAGAATAAGCATTTCGATGCTTAGTAAGTTTTAAGCAATGAAATCATTTAAAGGAATGGCATAATAATATCAAGTTTATTTGTTCATCCCTTGGCGAATAGAAACATAACCGAGATATCACTTTTATCATTAATATCACAAAGGTGAAACCAATTTATCCTACCAACTCCAATCCACAACCGAATGCTCTCAACTCAAATGTCCTGTCCATTTCATGCATATGCACACACATTCATAACTATGACATTGAACTCTCATATTCGAACTCATACATCATAATCAGATCATAAACGTTCGGATGATTTAAACAATGTGCTAAGCATTCCCATCGAATTTCAAAGTCATAATTGAAGTATATTCACATTCTCAACAAGCGTAAATTACTTACCTGGTTGTCTTACAGTAAGTAGCGCATGTGATTAAAATTATTCCAGCATGTATTATATGGTTTCTCGTAAGAACACTTACGGGTTTTCATCCTCAAATATTATGCTGGTGCAACATCCTTCGGAATAAAGTCCGACTCTTAGCACCGGCTCAAAAGCCCTTCGAGACCAAGCTCGGATTAGACCACTGGCTCGAAGGCCCTTCGGAACTAAGTCCGGTTATGACACTGGCTCTAAAAAGCCCTTCGAAACTAAGTTCGGTTATTAGCACTGGCTCAAAAGCCCTTCGAGACCAAGCTCAGATTTAGACCCCTATTAGCATTCACACGTATATGCATATATATATATATATATCATATCACATCTGGATATCATTCCTGATACTCGAATACAATTACAGCATGTTTACTAACCATACATCGATCGATTCATTAATCCTACACAAATAACATAATCCCTTTTCGTTAATCCACAAGATTCCTATAACCATTCGGCTACAAGTAAATACCTTACTTATTTATTTTACCATGTAATTCAAGTAGAATCGTCAAGTCACGAGTTAATTATTATGCTCATAGACAAATAACTGCCTTATTAAATCGTGAGCTAAATTTCATTACTCAAAGACTTACCTCGGATGTTGTCGAACGATTTCAATGGCTATTCGATCACTTTTTCCTTTCCTTTATCCAACTTTGATCCTCTAAGCTCTTGAGCTAAATCAAACAAATTTACTTCTCAATCAAACACATACATACGGCAACGATATACATTTCAAAAACCAATTCATTCGTATCATTTGTCCATATATTAGCTTTTAGCATATTTGGTCATTAGAGCGACCTATTTAACTTTCAAGCATTCATTTCTAATTTTAATTAAACAATGCCGAATGCCATTAACTACTAATTCCACACACACATATGCATAAAATTCATCCATACATAACCTATAGCTCATTCGATCATTCATCTCTCAAACCTATCAAAGCTTCATATCAAACTTCCCTGGCCGAATACACATATACACACATAATGCACATTTAGCATTTTTATTTACTTCATGATACATTCGGCCTTGGCATAATTTCATTAAAAATCCCTATTAGCCACTTCACCAATCAATTATATCATCTACTTAATATTTCATAACTTATCATGCTAGCTGAATATTATTTATTCAAGTTCATCATCTTCATATTCGGCATTAGCATCAAATATAATAGCCAATTCTTCCCACTTTGAATCTATGCATCCATTTAATCATAGTTTGTTCAAGCACTCATACAACAAGATTCATCCAATTTAACAAGAAACAAAAACTTTATTCCTCCATAGCTACAATGGCCGAAAGATCTAGACATCTCAATACCGAAATTTCTAACAATGGTTGCCTAAAGAATTTGGTAGGGAGTTCAAATTTATCTAACATTTCAAGTAACTTAACACATCCATATAGCTAACATGCTAGTAGTATCAAGGCATCAACTAAAATTTTGAAGCCTCTTAGTCGAATCCTAACTCTCCAACAACCCCAATTTCATCCATGAGATAAATAGAAGTAGGCTAACCCTCCAAAGGATGTGTAAACCTCCAAAAGCAACATTGAACATACCTTAATCTAAAGAACCACCTTGGCCGAACTTCCCCTCTTCTTCTTCTTTCAATTCACGGTAATGGAGGAGCAACCTAGCTAATTTTTTTGTTTCTCCCCTACTAACCACTATTATTTTATTACCCATGTTCTTTATTTTATTATTTCTAACATAAAACACTAACATAAAATGTTTATAATACATTTTAACCCATAGCCTGGCCGACCACTACTTGTCATAGGTGGAAATTTGACATGCAAACCCATTATTTTCATAACATGCACTAATAGATCCTTATAGATTAACCCATCACATTTCAAAAGTGTCACACATAAGTCCTATTAACTAAATTCACATGCAATTGACCAAATCAAAGCTCAAAACTTTCACACACTGATATTCACATATTTTAAACAATAAATATTATACTCAAATACTTCGGTGACTCGGTTTAGCGGTCCCGAAACCACTTTTCGACTAAGGTCAATTTAGGGCTGTCACATGGCTCATATTGATTATTGGGTTAAAATCCCTAAATATTGTTACATACATAAGATGTAGTATTACTTTTGTGGTGTGTGCCAAATGGTTGATAAAATGGGGAATTTATGCTTGACGGATAAATGATGTCAATTGGCATGGTCATTATGTTAACAATGGTAAAGAAATGGATTGAATGAACTAAACAAGTCATGGAGTTCCAATTATGTATACTTGACATATATTTATCATGCATGAGTTAAAGTTATCGGTGTCTAAGTAGTCCATTTATGCCATGATAATCACCATTGTCATATGAGTGTGTGTAGGGGCTGTTGAGGGTGACAATAGGGCTTGGAAAATAGCCTCAAAGTTGTCTACACGGGTAGACACAAGGGCATTATATAGGTCATGTGTGACACACGGCCAGCCCCATAGGCATGTAGTCCAACCGTGTGTCCCCTGCACCTTAGTTTTACAAGTTAGTATGCACAGTAGTAAACACAGGGGTAGAGACATGGCCATGTGTCTCAGTCCTGTAGAGGACACAGCCTTAGGACATGGGCGTATGCCCAGGCCGTGTGAAGTCTGCACATTAAATGCGAAAATTAAATTTGCCACATGGCTTAGCACATGGGTATGTGACTTGGCCGTCTGATCTTAAATTTATGCTGACGTCATAAACAAAGAGTTACATGGCCTAGGGACATGGGCGTGTCAAGGGCACACGGGCGTGTGACCCTGTTTTATGAAAATTTTCCTAAATTTCATAATTTAGTCTCAAACCACCCCGATGTATACTTCGGGCCTTGTAGGTCCGTATTAGGGACGATGTGCATGTGTATGTACAATTTTGTGTTTAAAAGAAATTTAATGGCTCGGTTCTATAAGTATGTTTACGTTTAAGTCCGGTAATGCCCTGTATCCGTCCTGGTGATGGATACGAGTAAGGGGTGTTACATGACGCCCTCACTTCATGATCAGATTAGGTATCCTTTATTTTCACTATGTTAGAACAATTTACCGCTAATAGTGCTAATAATTTTGCAGCTCAGCCACCAAGTCCGTTTGAAGTAATTTTCTGTGTGTACTGTGGGGAAAGTCATTCTTTTGAGAATTGACCATCAAATCCCAAGTTAGTGTACTATGTGGGGAACCAACATCAAAATAGGAATGGACAAGGACTTTAGTCCAACTTCTACAATCCTTCATGGCGTAATCATCCTAACTTTTCTTAGAGCAACCAAGGAAATGGACCAAACAACAACTTTTTTGCAGCAAAGACCTAACCAGTTTCAAGGGTTTAATCAGCAAGCTCTAACACCACCTCAAGTTTAGACATCAAATTGTTTGGAGAACTTGTTGAAAGCGTACATGTTAAAGAATGACGCTTTGATCCAAAGCCAAGCGACAACATTGAAAAATTTGGAAAACCAAATGGGTCAATTAGCTACAGAGCTTTGTAATAGATTGCAAGGAACCTTGCCGAGCAATATTGAGAATCCAAGAAATTTAGGTAAAGAACATATCAAGGCACTAGCATTGCAAAGTGGTAAAATTTTGGAACCCCAATTGATTGATGTCGAAGATAAGCTCGTTGAGAAGAATCAACAAGCTATTGAAATTCCTACACCAAAGGAATCAGAATCTGCAAAGACTGACAAGGTAAATCCTAACTTAGTGAATTCAGATACTTTAACATCTTTTTTGGATGCAGATTTACCTACTCAGAAAAGTTATCCAGTTCAACCGAAAGTTCCATCACCTCCATATCTGCATAGATTGCAGCAACACAACCAGAAATAAGAGGTGCAATTCAAGAAGTTTTTGGATGTTCTGAAGCAGTTACACATCAATATTTTGTTAGTGGAGGCTTTAGAACAAATGTCAAATTATGTGAAGTTTACGAAGGATATACTGTCCAAGAAGAAACGACTAAGTGTATGAGACTGTCACTTTGACAAAGGATTTCCTGCAGAACAAACTGCCACCGAAATTGAAAGACCCAAGAAGCTTTACTATACCCTATAACATTGGTGAATCTTACTGTGGTAAAAATTTGTGTGATTTAGAAGCGAGTATCAACTTGATGCCTAAGTCTATTGTCAAGATGCTAGGGATACGTGAAGTAAGACCTACAATTGTAACACTTCAACTAGCGGATCAATCTTTAGCATACCCCGAGGAAAAGATCGAGGATGTTTTGGTAAAAGTCAATAAATTCATTTTTCCCACTGATTTTATTGTCTTAGATTTTGAAGTAGATAAGGAAGTGCCGGTCATCCTTGGGAGACCTTTCTTAGCCACGAGAAAAACATTAATTGATGTCCAGAAAGGTGAACTCACCATGTAAATTCAAGATGATCATGTAACCTTTAACATTCTTAAAGCGATGAAATTTCCCGATTTGGTAGTAGAGTGTTTAATTATGGAATAAATAGAAACCTTGGTTTCTATGGAAAGCAATTTTGAGGATCTATTGGAGAAAGCCTTAGATCTTGACCCTTTGGAGGATGAAGAATGTGAAGAAAACATGGCTTTGATGGAAGCCAATCCGGGGACTTTTATTCAATCCACACGGTTTGAACCATTGGAGTTGGAAGTCAAAGAATTTGTGCAACCCAAGTTGTCAATTAAAGAACCACCTAAACTCGAACTAAAGGTACTTCCTTCCCATTTGAAATATGTTTCTTTAGGTGATTGTTCCACTTTGCCTGTGATTATTTCAGCAGAACTGATAAAAGATTAAGAGGAGCAACTAATTACTGTTAAAAGAAATTTAAGAAATCAATTGGTTGGACCATAGCTGATATTCGAGGTATAAGCCCTTATTTTTTTCATACATAAAATTATTTTAGAAGAAGGTGAAAGAGATAGAATTGATGGGCAAAAGAGGCTCAATCCGATTATCAAAGAAGTTGTGAGAAAGGAAGTGATCAAATGGTTAGATTCATGAATCATCTATCATATTTCAGATAGTTCGTAGGTAAGTTCGATGCAGTGTGTGCCGAAGAAATGTGGAATCACAATTGTTGAAAATAAGCGTAACGAGTTGATTCCAACGAAAACTGTTACTAGTTGGAGAATTTGTATTGATTATAGAAAATTAAATGCAGAAGGACCATTTTTTGTTGCCTTTTATGGATCAGATGTTAGATTGATTGGCAAGTAATGAATTCTATTGTTTTTTAGATGGCTATTCTTGATATAACCAAATAGTTATAGCTTCAAAAGTCCAACATAAAACAACCTTTACTTGTCCATACGGTACATTTGCTTTTAGGCAAATGCCTTTTGGTTTATGAAATGCACTTGTAACATTTCAATGATGCATGATGGCAATATTCACTGATATGGTTGAAAATTTTGTTGAGGCTTTCATGGATGATTTTTCTGTTTTTGGTAACACTTATGATATTTGTTTGAGTAATTTGGCTAAGGTACTGAAGAGATACGAAGAGATGAATCTTGTCCTTAACTAGGAAAAATGCCATTTTATGTTTAAGAAATGGATTGTTTTAGGCCATAAAATCTCAAAGAAAGGAATTCAAGTCGATAAAGCAAAGGTGGATGTAATTGAAAGATTACCGGCCCCAATCAATGTGAAAGGAGTCAGAAGTTTCATAGGCCATGTCATTTTTTACCAAAGGTTTATCAAAGATTTCTCAAAAATTTCTAAACCGTTGTGTTTGTTGTTAGAGAAAGATACAATATTTGATTTCAACAAAGCATGTTTGAAAGCTTTTGAAGATCTAAAAAATGATTAATCTCAACCCCAATAATCGTTACACCTGATTAGAGCTCACCTTTTGAGTTAATATGCGATGCAAGTGATTATGCTGTTGGAGCTGTGATGGGTCAAAGAAGAAACAAAGTGTTTCACCCTATTTACTATACAAGTAGAACTTTGATGGGAGCCCAACTCAATTATACGGTAACTGAAAAGGAACTCTTTGCTATAGTTTTTTCTTTTTAAAAATTCCACTCATATCTTATAGGTACCAAAGTTACAGTATTTACTAACCATGCGGCCATTAAATACTTGCTCACGAAGAAAGATACAAAATCGAAGCTAATTCATTGGATACTGTTACTCCAAGAATTTGACCTTGAGATCCAAGACAGAAAAGGTGTCGAAAATCAAATAGTTGATCATCTGTCGAGGTTGGAGCAAGATAGGGTAACTCGATCATGTGTGCTTATCAATGAGAATTTCCCAAATGAATACTTATTTGAGGTAAGTCAAATTCATGAAACACTTGGTTTGTTGATTTTTCCAATTATCTTGCATGTGGAATAATTCCTCGAGAAATGACATACCAACAAAGGAAAAAAATTCCTTCATGATAGTCGGTATTATTTTTGGGAGGATCCGTTCTTGTTTAAACAGTGTATAGATAATATAATCCGGAAGTGTGTAGCTGAAAGTGAGATTGCTGAGATCTTGTATCATTACCATTCATCTTCTAGTGGGGGACACTTTGGTGGTACACAGACTGCAGCAAAGATTTTGCAAGCAGGTTTCTTTTGGCCTACACTATTTAAAGATGCTTATGCTTATGTGAAGAATTGTGATAAATGCCAAAGGACTGGAAATATATCAAGGAGGAATGAGTTTCCCTTGACAAACATTTTAGAGATTGAACTATTTGACGTATAGGGCATTGACTTCTTAGGCTTGTTTCCGTCTTCGTATGGGAACAAATACATCTTAGTTGTTGTGGACTATGTATCCAAGTGGGTTGAAGCTGAAGCATACCCTACAAATGATGCTAAGGTAGTCATGTGATTCTTACATAAGCATGTGTTTACATGATTTGGGATACCAAGAGCTATTATTAGTGATGAAGGTTCTCAGTTTGTGAACAAATGGGTTATGTGGTTGCTTGAAAAATATGCTGTGAAGCACAAGATTGCTACTGCCTATCACCCTCAGTCTAATAGGCAAGTTGAAAGAGTGATCTGTGAAATCAAAGATATCCTTGAAAGAGTAGTATGCCCTAGCAGAAAAGATTGGTCTCGAAGGGTCAATGATGCATTATGGGCCTATCAAACAACATTTAAGACACCGTTAGGAATGACTCCTTATCAATTAGTCTTTGGAAAGGCATGTCATTTGCCATTAGTGTTGGAGAATAGAGCTCACTAGGCTTTGAAGTAGTTGAAGTTTGATCTTAAACCAACCAGTGAGAGAAGGATGTTACAACTTGATGAGTTGGAAGAGCTGAGGTTGTTTTCCTATGAGAATGCCAAAATGTGTAAAGAAAGATCAAAGAGATGGCATCATAGTCATCTACAACCTCACGAGTTTAAAGAAGGTCAGAAGGTTTTGTTGTTTAATTCAATGTTGAAGTTATTTCCTGGGAAGCTTAAATCCTGATGGAAATGACCCTATACTATATACTGAGTTTATCCTTATGGAGCTATTGAATTATACGACAATTACAGAGGTACGTTTAAATTTAATGGTCAATGTCTCAATCACTATTGGGATGGTGAAGTTGAGCGAGTTGAATCCTCGCTCAAATTAACAGACCTTTGACTTTTCATGAACTCATTTTGTAAACAAATAAATAATTAGAACTTATTTTCTTAACTTAATACAATTAATTAATTCTATCTAAGGAGATTGGAACTTAAGCGGGACCGCACCTTTATTGGGAATTAATTTAATATCATTTGTTAAGAAGAAAATTTCTAATTAAGATTTAAAATTTTTAAGTTTCATTTGTTTTGTTAATAAAAGGGGCCAAATTTGGCCCAAGTACTATTTAGTTTTTTTAAGTAAGTTTATAAATACAGTTTGAGTTTGAGGTGCAAGACAACAAAAAGGAGGGAAAAATCCACACTTTGCCGCCACTCCTATTACTTGCCACCTAAGTAAACCTAACGTAGCTAAATTTTGGCTACAAGTTGCCCTAATTTTTTCCCTATATAAACCCCTTTCCATTCTATATTTTTCATATCTCTCAAAGCAATTTTCTTACACTCTAAAAATCCCTAAATCTCCCTTTTGTGCCATCAACATCAAATCTCGAAAGAAACCCTAGTTCTCTTCCTTTTTTACCGAAATCACCTATTGCCGCCGCAAGTAGATTGTCAAAGCGCGGCAGTTGCTATCGCACGCCATCGTTGCCGCCGCACTATTCTTGTTGTCACAAGATTGTTGCCGTAGCAAGTCTTCACCACCTTGCCGATTTCTCTTTTCCCCCTTTGAGCAAAAATTTTGCCGAAATTTTCGGGAAAAGATAGCATGTCTCGCAAAAGAACTAGATCTTCAAAGACTACTCCTGAAAATCCAATTTTGATCGATGAAGAAGTGAAAGATAGATTTGATTCAATCTTCAAGCATCAACCTATGATACCAGAAAAATGGTTTTGACTTGAAGAGTAATGATTTGATGGTTGTTCCTATACTGATTATAAAGAAAATCAATGCTCTCAAGTGGGAATTATTTTGTGATGCTCGTTCACTTCCCGATGATGAACTAGTTTGAGAATTCTGTGCTAGTTTGACTACGCAATATGCTATTGAAGTCATCGTTCGAAAGAAAAAGGTACCTCTTACTTCTAAGTCCATCAATGATTTGTTTAACTTACCTGATGTTGAAGAAGATGAATACTACCCTATGATGAACAAAATCAATTGGGATTTACTTCAAGAAGTGCTTGATGTTGTGATAAATCTGGGATCCTAATGGATTATAAGAAAGTATGGGAGCTATTCTTGTTGAAGGGAATACTTAAAACCAATAGAAAATATATGGTTTTATTTCATTTGCTATAGTTTTATGCCTATCTCACATAGTTCCACCATCTCAATAGAATGAATGCTTTTGTTATATGCAATCTTGACAGAAAATTCCATTAATGTTGGGAAAATTATTCTAAAGGAGATTCAAAGAAGGCAGGAAGTGCTTATTTCCCATCATTAATCAATTCACTTTGCTTAATGGCCCGTGTTCAAGGATACATTACAAATTATGATCTTGAAAGACTAGTAGAGAGGGTGCATAAGCTGAATCAAGGCGAGCAAGAAGAGCCAACAGAGCTAGATACCCGGGAGTCAACAGATGGAACTGAGACTGAAGCTAATTCAATTACAAACACTGAAGAGGAAGAATCTGATAAGGAACCAAGCAGTCCTAAACTAGTTGAAGGATCTAAAAACCCTAAACCAAGGGTTAAGCTAGAAGAAGAACCAGTCAGGCTAAATGTTGAACCTGAATCTACAGCTCCTATGCCGACTTCTGCAAGTGCTTCAAAGAAATCGGAGTTGTCAATTTTGATGGATATGTGCAAGTTCATGCACAATCAATAACAAACTTACTGGAAATATGAAAAATTAGATATGACTCAATTTGAAATACTTTTAAGAACATCTTTAATACTTTTCTTCCTGAGTTCCCAGATGTTATTTTTGAGACATGGACGAAAGATACTAATTATACGAGCGGAGATAGAGCTGAAAAAGACAAGGGGAATGAGTAAAAAAAATAAAAGGGGGGGTTCTTATCTTGTTATTTATTTAATTATTTTTAGGTTTTTAGGAATTTATTTCTTTTGTAATTAGGATTTAATTTCTTCAGAATAAAACATAGCAAGCATGAATAACCTTAACACTTCTTTAGAAAGAAAAAGATTAAGTGATGTGGCAATGGGAATGAACATGTCTAAGATTGGGTTATTGGAAAGACTTGGTATTTAAGCAGTCTTAATGACTCACCTCTCTTTCTTTACAACCCTTCCTGGTGTTCAGTTTTCATTCATTACTTTGTTCTTGCAATAAGGATATTGCTTCTTTTTAAAGTGGGTAAGGAAAATAAATTGCTTAAATTTTTAAATTTTTTCAAGTATGTTTCAATCATTTCTTTCATAAGTATGTTTTAAAAAATGAATGTTTAGAGATATTTTTTGTTAATGAGATTGTTTATATGCAAGTATGAATGATGATTTTATCTAAGTGAAAGTATGTTATCATGAAGAATGGAATGCTTGTATGATCTTAGCCATAGTAATGTTTGCCATGAAAACTTATTTTCTTTTGATATTAGACATGCATGAAGGTTTATATCTTTAGAATTGACTTACTAACTTTCTTGAGGCGAAATGCTAGGGGACATAAAAATCTAAAATGATATAGGCACTATTTCTTTGGATCGTTTGAGCCTTTTCAAGCCAACCCTATGATATTAGACCCTTGAAACTGTAATTTTGAGCTTAAAGGCCTGTTTATTGCAATAAACCTACATTATGAGCCAATTACCATCTTTTTAAGTTACCTTAATTTTTTGCACCCATATTAACTAAAGTTGTCTTGGTAATCAATATTGGAGAAAATTTTCAAAAAAGATGTATGTGCTCATGCTTATAAAAAAAACAAAGGAAGATCGAAGAAAAGTTTGCTCAATCTCCAAAAATGAAAAATATATGAGCTTGAGTTCAAAATAAGTTTGGGGGTGTTCCAAATGTTCACTTAAAGAAAAAGGTTGTATTATGAGAAAACCAAGACAAATTTAAAAGTTAAGATTTTTAAAATTGAAATGTCCCATCTCTTAAAATCCCTACCTTTAATCGAGCCCCATTACAACCTTATAAAAGACCTATTGATTTCATGATTATGTCACCTACATTAGTGGAGAGGAAGTCCGAAGTTCAACATATGAAGATCATAAATAAGCCTTATGATTGTTTGCTTGATTGATAAGAAATTATGTTGAATAAAGAATGTTATCTATGGCTATGACATACATACAAACTATGATTCATGTTGGCATATTTTGAAATTTAGTATGAAATTCTCAAAATGTTTGCATATGAATTACTTGTTAATAAAAAAGATCGATGAGCATGAAGTTATTAATGAATGATTTTGGGACAAAGATTGATTTTGCCGACACAATTAGCAATTTTGCCTTAGTAAAACCATTTGCTGTGCATAAACATTACTCGGGACGAGCGATGATTTAAGTTTGGGGGTGTGTAAACTGAAATATATATAGGAATTTTCCTATGTAATTTATCACCTTTTACTTAAATTCGTTGTTAAAACTAAGTAATTTTAATAAATTAATGAAATATGTGAAAATATGAAATTAGGACATAGAAATTATTAAAATGTGATTTTATGCTTTATTATTTAGTTTTCATTCAATAAATGACTATTTTATATTAACTTGAACATATTATATTTTTAAGACATAAAGTGGGCCATGAATGATTAAATTAAATAATAAAATATAAAATTATATTTAATAATTCATTTTAAAATATTTCATTAATAATTTGGGTTTTAATTAATTAATTAAATTGGATAAATTTTATTCTTTGATCCTCTAACTTATTGATTTATTTTGGACAGGTCTCATAGCTTTGTAGGATTACAAAATCGTCCACATTGGAGACCAAGTTAACCCAATTTTTGGCTACACTTGGTTGTCCACATAAACCACTTTTTGGTTTAATTGCACAAGGTCCTTGCAATGTTAAAGAAATTTGAGATTTGCCTAAAGATTTGCACTTGACTGAGTCTCAATCCTGAGCTATTGTGGCACTTAAATTGAGCAAAAATCAGCTCAATTTCCTCAATTCATGGCCGGCCACCCATTGAAGATGCTTGAAGAGATGAAACCTCCTATTTTTAGCAAACTATCCTCCTCCCTTCACCTATAATTATGACCCCTTCATTCCCTCATTCATCATCCCTCATCATTCATCATTCTCTCTTCTCTCCAAATTTTTTTAGCCTTTTCCATTCCCCATGCCTAGCATCATGTAACTCCCTAAATTTTGGGCTTAGAAGTATTAAGTCTTGAGCATGGGAATCGTTAAGAGGCTACACATAAATGTTTAGTTGTGCAAGAAAATGATCAAATACCCCCATAGGCTAAAATGACCGAAATACCCCCATTGGGTAAATGACTGAAATACCCCCTGTAGGGTAAAATGACCGAAATACCCTCATAGGGTAAAATGACCGAAATACCTTCATAAGGTAAAATGACCAAAATACCCCTATAGGGTAAATGACCAAAATAACCCTATAGGGTAAAATGATCGAAATACCCCAATAGGGTAAAATGACCGAAATACCCCTCTAGGGTAAAATGACCAAAATACCCCTGTAGGATATAATGACTGTAATACCCCTCTAATGTAAAATGACTGTAATACCCTTGTAAGGTAAAATGACTGATTTGCCCTACGATGTGTATGATTGTATTTGACAATGCCACGTCATATGTATGTTGCATCCATATAAGATATTATGATACAATGCATGACATGTTGCATGGGGTTGGGATTGTTATTTTGGAGAAAGTGTACTCTACTGATATGGTCACATGGGTCGCCTAAGACGACTGTGGACCTAAGGTTGCACGGGTCACCCAAGACGACTGTGGACCTACTGATGGCTTTAAGCCATTCATATTACTTGTAGCTTTGCTGCAATACTTTTTAGTGCCGTAACCGGTGCTAATCTTAGTGTGTTTGGCTGGGTGGGTTGATTTTATCCCCATATGGTGTGTTTGGCGGGACGGAATGGTGTAGAGGTTGGATTGGGCAGGATTTCTGATTGCATTACCGCACTGATATTGTTACTATAATGGGCTAAGGCACACATTGATATTGATACTGTAACGGGCTCAGGCCCAAACTGCATCTATCTATTGAATGATTGACTGCTTGTTTGTTAGGGGATTACACACTAAGTTTTCATAAACTCACCCCTCTGTTTATCTATACAGGAAATCCCCAGCCTTAGACGAATCGGTGCTGTGAGGGATTCGGAGGTGGCCACACTACTGCTCCTGCTTTATATTTGACTTTTATTTACTATTAAATTTCGAATTGGGTATTTATTTATGTAATAAGGCCTCTCTAAGGTTTTAACTTTTAATTTGGGATTTTTACTTGCTTTGATATAAACTGCTAGTCGTACGAGGAAAACGTGTTTTCAAAAGATAACTGTTTTTCAAAAACACCACATCTTCTTAAAATAATTTTAAAGCTTCCGCAACAAACATAGTTTTAAAGTGTAATAACAATCTAATATGATTTACAAATTTTCGTTAATGATATAATAAGGTTTTAATATATAACGGGTTTTCCAATGAAATTATGGTTTCAAAAAACACTTTAATGTGACACTACTAGATTCGGCCATAATGTCTAGGCCGGGTTTGGGGTGCTACACATCATCTCTTTGTAGAGATTTTAGCTATTAATGTAACACCTCTAACCTGTATTCATCGTCGAAATGGGGTTACGAGGCAGTACTAAAGGAAAGCATAGTTCTGAATATTTTCATATTAATTCAAGTCGTAATCATCTATATTTAACAACCGTATTACAAATGCCAATCATACGTTCAATGCAATTCAAGATATACATGACATCAATGCTTATGACTTAATCCAATATCTAATCATAAATTTACTATCATTCACCTCATAGCTTAAATAAAACATAATCCATAATATATATATTTAAAATCATTTAAATCATATACGAATATATATATAACATATCAATAAATTCATTATTGAATATTAAACCCATATTTTTATAATTAATTAAGTCATGCATATACACAAGTTATATATCAATTGAACTAAATTTCGTTACTAACTCTTTCATTCATATATGCGGCATTAGTGTGTTAATCTATGTGAGATTCATATGTTTGCATATTAACACAATTTAATAACAAGCATTAGGTTATAAATAACCCATTTCAATTCTATGTCTACTTGGTTAACTCAATTCATTTATACATATTTAATAACTTATAAATATCAAAGCAATTTATATTGCCATGCACATATACCTATCAACCGTATTATAAGCACATATATTTATACATGTAAAACATTTTAAAAATCAACTAACATAACATAATTGTTTACCAAGTACACATAGGTCATTTATCATTAACCCAAATGCTTATATAAATCTAAATCCTAATGTGTCTTACTTACCAAAACCGCAATTCAAGTGTCATTCATATCATTAATATAGTCCATCAATGATCACCCAATTTAAACCATGCATATGTCTTGATTTTTACCTAACAACACATAACCTACCTTAGCTTAATTAACATCCATTTATACAAATGGCCGAAACACATAGCATTTTCACAAACATCATATATTTAGCTACTTTTTCAATATAAGCTCAAACTAAGACCGAACACACACACACATATATATATATATAGATGTATATAGCATAGCTGATTCCTTCATGCCATATCCCAGTTCAACAACCAACCTCAAAATCATAATCACATAACACAATTTATAATCAACCATGACATACGGCATGATAACCAAAATTAACTTAAACTAAGATTTCATCGATACCAAACTCAAGTATAGAAATAAAGCCTTTTTCGGATGGCCTATATACATTCATCTTCCAAAATAAGCCAACTCTAAGCTAGCCTATACATGCCATACTTCAAGTTCAACTATTTAAATACCGAAGCTGTGGATAGTGTGAAAAACTTTACTGACGATCCCCGAGCTCGTAGCTTGAATCTGAAATCTATAAAATAGAAGCAATTATACACACATTAAGTGATAAACCATAAATTAGACATATTTTTACCCCATGTTTAATGCATTTTATGGATGATTTCTCATTAGAATTGGTGAATTCGATGCTCCTAATGCTTTAATTTCATGTTTTATACTTAGGAGAGCATAGGAAAGCAAAAGGAACGAAAAACAGGCCAAAAACGGAAAACATGGGCCAAAGTACGAAATCAACACGGCCTGGACCTCCTTACACAGGCAGACCACATGGCCGTGTCAATCTGGCAGAATTGAAGCACGACTCACACGGGTATATCACACGCCCGTGCCATTCTAACAGGCTCAAACACGGCCTGAAGTAATCGCACACGGGTGTGTCACACGGGCATGTCCCTACCGAGCCCAAGTTAAGTCCAATTCGGAAAAGGCCACTTTTGAGGGCTTCTAGACATTCCAAAGCCTATAAATACACCCTAGAAGAGGAGAAAAAGGGAAACGGAGAATAGGGGTAAGGTATTACTCTAAGGAAGCCGATTGATCCATCTCAGAAGCCGGATTCATCATCAAGACTGAAGATCTCTCCTCAATTTCCCTTTAGAAGTTTTGGGTTTTCTTTATGTTTTGTATTCTATATTCTTCTGAGATGTTTTCTTATTTAGTAATGAACTAAAACCCCTAAATACCTAAGGGGAATGAAACTTAAGACGAATCTTGTTATTATTTTCTGAATCGTATGATAAATATTTAACTTGTTCTTAATTATGTGTTCTTAATTCTTTTTTGATATCCTGAGTCTTGATTCAAGATACGCCTTATTCAGAGGAGGAAAAGACCCTGGCTAAGAGTACATTTATCATAATTAAGCGGAGTTGATTGCACGCCTAGAAATAGGGTGACAAGATTTTGTTGGATTAGGGTGAAACCTAATAAGGAGATCCAGAGATCGAGTTAATGCAGCCCTAGGGTGTTAATTAAAGAAAAGTCTCGGTTATTCAATCTAGGGATTAGATGTTATTAGTCTTGAATAGGGATAATAACATAACTTAGGGATCTCTACAGAACAAGTTGAATGAATAAATCATCCGATTCGGAGCCAAAATAACAAGTAAAGTCTAGGTGGATTTTTCCTTAGGTATTGTCTTAAGTCAATCGATTTTCCCCAAAAGCAATTCCCTAATTCTTTTCTCTGTGCATTCTCAGTTTAGATAATTAGTTAATTAAAAAAAACCTCTTTATTCTTAGGCTAGATAATAAAAAGACAGTCATTACTAGTACTTTTAGTTCCTTCGGGTTCGACAATCAAGTCTTGCTAAAACTATACTACTGCTCGATAGGTACACTTGCCTACATCGCGATAACAGTTAGTTCAAGAACGAGAACTTATAAATATTTAAAACCTATCACGAAACCTCGCGATCAAGTTTTTGGCACCGTTGTTAAGGAACTAAAATATTAGGAACACTCAATTTTCATTACTTTAGCCATTAACTTTTCTTGCAATTTAATTTAATTTAATATTATTATTACTAATTAATTTACTTTTTCTTTCTCTTGACAGGTTTTTACAGCTTATGACTAGAAGAAACCCGTCGGGACCATTACTTTTTGATGAAGAAATCGATCGCACAGTTCGTAAAAACCAAAGAGAAATAAGGCGAAGCTTAAGATACACAGAGAACGAGCAAGAAGACGATACTCAACCCCCAACCGAAGAGATGGCTGAAAACCAAGGCAATCAGCTTCCTCCTGCAATTGCGGCTAATCAAAATCCTGCTCCACATACTATGTATAACTATGCTAAACCTTTTTTAACAAGAACTGGGTCAAGTATAGTTAGACCTGCTATTGCTGTGAATAATTTTGAACTAAAGCCTAACACAATTCAGATGATACAACAGTTTGTTCAGTTTGATGGTTTGAAGGATGAGGATCCCAACACTCACTTGGCGAATTTTCTGGAATTTTGCAACACTTTCAAAATTAATGTTGTTTCTGATGATGCCATTCGCCTTCGATTATTCCCTTTTTCACTAAGAAACAAAGCTAAACAGTGGTTGAACTCGTTACCATGAGGGTCCATCACTGCTTGGGAACAAATGACCGAAAAATTTCTATTAAAATATTTTCCGCCAGCTAAAATGGCTAAGTTACGTAATGATATCTCTTCTTTTGTGCAGATAGACTTAGAAACACTTTACGATGCATGGGAAATATACAAGGATCTATTGCGAAGGTGCCCTCATAATGGGTTACCTCTATGGCTACAAGTTCAAACGTTCTACAATGGTGTGCATCCCTCGACAAGATAGATGATTGACGCAGCTGCTGGAGGAACCATAAACAACAAAACACCTGAAAAGGCTTATGAATTCATTAAAGAAATGTCACTGAATAACTATCAGTGGCAAGTCATGAGACTAAGTTAACAAAACAAATTGGCGTTTATAACGTCGACTCGCCATTATCCTCAAATCGTAGAACTTCTCAATAAAAGATTGATGGTTTACTTGGTTCTACGTAGGTACATCCAGTAATGAGGTGTGACTCAAGTGAAGGAGGTGTGCATACAGAATATCAATCCTTCAATCCTACAACCGAAGAGGAACAAGTTAACTATATGGGTAACAATAACTTTAGATCTCAAAATAACCCATACAGTAATACTTATAATGCAGGTTGGAGGAACCACCCAAATTTCTCCTGGGGTGGTCAAGGGAATCCAAAGCCACAAAATCCTCAGGGTTTTCAACAGCCACCTTATCAACATGAGAAAAAATCGAACCTTGAGGAGATGCTATCTAAATTCATCTTGGTGTCAGAAACCCATTTCCAAAATACCGAGACAGCACTTAAGAATCAACAAGCATCGATCCAAGGGCTTGAAACTCAGATAGGCTAGCTATCCAAACTAATCTCCGAACGACCACAAGGTAGCTTACCAAGTAATACTGAACCTAAACCAAGGGAACACCTCAACGCAATTAGTACTCAAGATAAGGAAGGATTCCTTGCGCCTGAGCCATAATTGATGCAAGAAACTGTGGTGAGCAAAGGTAAAAGTGAGGTAAGTCATAACAAAACGGTGAATGAAGAATATAGACCTCGTGTCCCATACCCTAACGCGACAAGGAAATACCGCTCAGACGAACAATTCGGTAAATTCCTCGAACTTTTGAAAAAATTACATATTAACTTACCGATTATTGAAGCTCTGTTGCAGATGCCAAATGCAATGAAATTTTTAAAAGAGCTTTTAGTAAATAAGCGGAAGTTGGACGAAGCATTACATGTGGAGCTAAACACAGTCTGCTCAGCTATTCTACAGAATAAGCTACCCCACAAGTTGAAAGATTCAGGGAGTTTTACAATTCCTTGCTTAATTGTAGTTTAGATATAAGTCATGCATTAGCTGATTTAGGGGCTAGTATTAGCGTCATGCCTTACAAAATGTTTAAGCAACTAGGTCTTGGGAAATCTAAACAAACTAAGATGAGCATTCAATTGGCAGATAAAATTATAAGATTTTCTAGGGGTATTATTGAAGATGTAATAGTGAAAGTAGATAAGTTCATATTTCCTGTTGATTTCGTTGTTCTAGATATAGAGGAGGATAATAACACCCCTTTGATTTTAGGGAGGCCCTTTTTAGCAACTACTAAAACAATTATTGACGTTGGCACAAGTGAGCTTACACTTTGTGCGGGAGACGAAATGATCACCCTTCAAGCTCGTAATTCTAGCATCACATCAAACATTGAAGGTAATAGTCCACACTAGTCTACTAAAACTGACAATATGACACAAACTACTTTGCAGAAATTGAGTTTCAAAGAAGTTCACGAGCCATGTTCCAGCAATGATAGAGTACACATTCATGAAGAACGAAGGCTATGAATAGAGGAGCTAGACGAATGGCGGATACACAAACCAAGAACTCCCGACAAACTGAAACTACGCCAAAACAAGCCCGATACCTCCCCAAATGCTGCCGATCCCCACATTGTCACTACCACACCGAATGAGGAAATCCCTCTCACGATAATCTGTATTTTTCCATTGGTACGGTGGAGATGAGTCATCTCAAGTTCGGCACTTTTAAGGTAAACAACACCCGATTAAAACCTTATTTTGATGAGATTGATAGCAGGAATGAGGATTATAAACTCCTCAAACCACCATGACTATTCACTGAAAAGGTAAGTCAAGCTTAGACTATAAATAAGCGCTTCTCGGAAGACAACCCGAGCATTAACATTATTAATTTCTTTAAATTTTGGTATTTAACTCCTAACCTACTAATAGAGACCTTGAATACAGGTGTTTCGACAGAGACACAGCCAAGCACATGGGCGTCCTTAAGGCCATGTGAAAATAGGGCAAAAGATTTCCCCAACATGGGCTACATAAAATGCCACGGCCGTGCAAAATGGCCTTGGTCGAGCCTGCCAAAACAACACTGGTGTGCGACACGCTCGTGTGGAAGACCTGTTGTTGAAACTCAGAAACTAGCGCGGGCGTGCGACACGCCCGTGGCTAACACCCGTGGACGAACCTGTTAAATTAACATAAGCGTGGGGCTTGAACACACGAGCGTGGGAGAAGCGAACTAAGCTAGGCACGGCCGTACAACACGGCTGTGTGAACCCACACGCCCGAGGAACACAGACGTGTACGAAATGTCAGATGCACCTAAATTTGAAATTTGCGAATCACACGAGCTGAAATTGGGGGACACGGGCGTATGCCATGGCCTTGTGCCCCAAAATATATAAATACCCTACACTATTCACTTTCTTCCCCATTCAGAAACCCTAACCCTAGCCGCTGCAACTCCACACGGCCCCCTGCCAAGCCCGTGTGCCGCATTCAACTTCATTTTTGATGCCCAATCTCTCTCCGTTAGCATTTGTTTACTCTTTTCACTTCTATTTTACTTATTACTAATGCTTATTATTACAATAATTTCCATTTATTTTGAACTATCTTCAATTTCTGTTCATTACTTTATCATTTAGTTTGCATTTTTAGTTAGTTATTATACATTGCATGTTAAATCAAGTGATTAGAAAACTCTATACCCATGATTTTACCATGCTCATTCTCATGATATTCCCATGCCAACATCTCTCATGTAATTTGCATTGTTCAATTATATCTTATACATTTCATGCTGTTAGGAATGCTTTATACTTTTACACATGCCAGTTCTACATACAATGACAAAGTTCACGAAATTACTATATTAGTTATGTTTGGTTGTGGCTGAAAGTCTACTTTTTAGTTGGAAATTGTATCCCTTTTACTTTGACCACTCATCAAGATGACTTGATGATTCTAATCGCAGGTACCACGTCATCGTCAAGAGGAAAGAAAATCGTCATACCTGCTTCGAATAAGAGGAAGGGAGCGTCTTCTTCCATGGGCCCAACCGCGGAAATCTGTCACCCTCTCCTACAATTTCCCCGAGGGCCTCAGGAAGAACTGTTCCAAATACTTCGGGCCCAACCCTTAATTGCGGGCAGCTGCATTGACTGGGTGGCTGTAGAATAAGTCTAGATGGCTGACGCGATACGGGCTCTCTTAACCACCGACGCGTGGGAGCTGTTCTTCGAGATTATCAAGCCGACATACCTCGAGCTCACGATGGAACTCTGCTTAACATTCCATCTCCAGACCGTAATGACAGGGTATGATGATCCCAGCACAGTCCAGTTTCGCCTAGGCAAATTAATCCGCCAGCTAAGCGTCCCAGAGTTTGGTGCTGCACTAGGCCTATATACGGAGGAGTTCAGGGAGGAGAATGAACTACATGCTCTCAGTCACAACATACATGTCTCTCCCTCAAAGTGTTGGCATACGTTGGCCCCTAGCACGCCCTCCTACAATCCTAGGCGCTCCAAGGCATCAGTTCTCCAACCATCTCTGAGGTATTTACACACAATTTTAGCTCATACAATTAGAGGGAGGCGAGAGAGTACTGGCGTCGTCAACACCCACGACGTCTACTTTATTTGGTGCATGTCACAAGGGCACGTCATCGACCTTGCCTATTTTATCGCCCTTGCGATTCAACACCAGATGGATCGGCATCGGAAGGGGGTCATCTCCATTGGCCCCTACGTGACTAAGCTGGCGCGACACTTCGGGCTTCTCAACACCGCGGCCCAAGAATCAACCCTTACCCTCATTGGCTAGATGACTTCACAAGGCATCTCGAGCATGCTTAGCATGAGGATGATCGAGAGGCGCCGGGGAACCTACCCTCCCCAGTATCGTCTCACACAATCTACTGAGGAGGAGGCCTTTGAAGACATTCCTGATGATGTCTCCCCACAGTACGAGGACCCACCGACTCAGCCACCACCACCCTCTCATCCAGTTCATGCGGCGGCTTCATATGCTGACATCTCTGATGCCTCACCCGATTCAAGCAGCAGTGTTTTCAACGATTTGACAACATTGATGCTACTTTACAGCAGATTTGTCAGCACCTCCACATCTCTTCTCCAGTCCCACCTCGCGAACCATCCAGCGATGAAGATGTTTAGAAATATTTATTTATTATTTTATGTTTTTAATTTTTAGTGAAACTACTCTTTATTTTTGTTAGATTTTTAGGATTTTATTTTTAATTATTAATTTCGGTTATTTCTTTTCGAATAATTATTCTTCCTAATATCCCCTAAAAAGTTCCTGATTTTATCATAGTTACATAGAGCTCTTAAGCTCATCAACCATTGGAACTAAAAACTCCACTAGGAAAGGTTCTCCACGATGGCCATGTCTTGCTCAACCACGACCATAGCTACCACTAGATATAATATTCTTTTGGCGCAGGACTTATGGCCTAATAAACCTCTACGACCACCGGAGTATCCTCCTCCACTATCGAACCAATTCCTCTCCAGAACTCCAGTTCGAGGATTTCATCATACAAGAAATTTCACCTCTCTCACTATCTTATTTTTATACTCTAATATCTATCTTTGTACATTGAGGGCAATATACATCTTAAGTGTGGGGGGTATTTATTTCATTATCAGAAAAATCCCTGAATAATTACCTTGTTCTCTTGAAAAGCTCTCATATCATATTTGGGATAAATTTTGATTGGTTTATGATTTTGATTGATATATCTTGAATTAAAACATAGGGATTTATGCATTGATTATTTAAAATTTAAAGACATTAGAGAGTCAAGCATGATAAGTTGATTTTTAAGAATTTAAAATTATAGGTTGTTTCCCCAAGTCTAGGTATTACCTTGAATTGGAATTCACGAGTCTAAACATCAAAAAGTCATAATTAATGTGAGATTTTTGAGCCTTTTGAGCATCTATTAATTCTTTCATGCTCACTTTTATTTTTGCTTTGAGTGCGTCAGTATTGAACTGTTATTCTAGAACTTGCTTGATTATGCATGTCGAGACCACACCATTTGATTTGATATATCAAAATGATTAAGGCACTTAGGATTAACCCACTCATGCCTTGAAAAGCCTAACTCCACGATTAACCCCTAGTAAACCCCCTTAAGTCTAACAAGCCATTTCTTATATTAACCTTAATATTAACCCTTAACCCATTATTGTTGAAATCCCCTAAATTAATCCCTATTTTTGCCGAGATTTGAATTGAATAAATTGTTTAGCTATGTCTTGTTCTTAATAGTTAGTCAATGTTATGTAACTTGTTCTTAAAAAAAAAACTATGTATGTAATTTCATATTCTGAGAGAAGCTCTGTTGTACACAAGTGAAGATTAACTCCTTTTCTAGTTAGGCAAATTTTCAATTCAATCTCAATTCTAACCCTTTCTTTCAGCTTGTGACCACACCCCTAACCAAGCCTCACTACAACCCTCTAAAGACCTTTTGATTGATGTATCATCTTCAACTATAGTGGTGGAGATTTGATTTTCATACAAGCCTATGGTAATGACTTTTCATTATTGACTATTGAGTGCTTCATTTATTGTCCTTAAACACCTCGAGTGATTTGAGTGAATCTTTAGTGAGGATGTGAAACTCTATGGTATTTCAAATCAACGGTAATTACTTAGATGCGAAGAGACACCTATGTTTGCATGATTAAATACTCAACTTGGAATGTTTGAAACTTTTATGTTTTTAAGTTGAATTCTCAATGTATGATTACTTAAGAATTAATGTGAGATATTATCGATAAAAATTATAAGTTGAGAAGAATTTATTTTGATTATGAATTGACAATTTTGCTTGAGGACAAGAAAATGCTTAAGTGTGGGGGTAGTTGATAAACCATAAATTAGACATATTTTTACCCTATGTTTAATGCATTTTATGGATGATTTCTCATTAGAATTGGTGAATTCGATGCTCCTAATGCTTTAGTTTCATGTTTTATACTTAGAAGAGCATAGGAGAGCGAAAGGAATGAAAAATGGGACAAAAACGGAGAAAATGGGCCAAAGTACGAAATCAACACGGCCTGGACCTCCTCACATGGGTAGACCACACGGCCGTGTCAATCTAGAAGAATTGGAGCACGACTCACACGGGTATATCACACGCCCGTGCCATTTTAACAGGCTCGAACACGGCCTGAAGTAATCACACAGGGGCGTGTCACATGGGCGTGTCCTTGCTGAGCCAAAGTTAAGTCCAATTCAGAAAAGGCCACTTTCGAGGGCTTTTAGACATTTCAAAGCCTATAAATACACCCTAGAAGAGGAGAAAAAGGGAGATGGAGAATAGAAGGTAAGGAATTACTCCAAGGAAGCCGATTGATCCATCTCAGAAGTCGGATTCATCATCAAGACTAAAGATCTCTCCTCAATTTCCCTTCGGGAGTTTTGGGTTTTCTTTATGTTTTGTATTCTATATTCTTCTGAGATGTTTTATTATTTAGTCATGAACTAAAACCCCTAAATACCTAAGGGGAATGAAACCTAAGACGAATCTTGTTATTATTTTCTAAATCGTATGATAAATATTTAACTTGTTCTTAATTCTTATTTTGATATCCCAGGGTACTGATTCAAGATATGCTCTTATTCAGAGGAGGAAAAAACCTTGGCTCAGAGTACATTTATATAATTAAGTGGAGTTGATTGCGCGCCTAGAAATAGGGTGACAAGATTTTGCCAGATTAGGGTGAAACCTAATAAGAGGATCCATAGATCGAGTTAATGCAACCCTAGAGTGTTAATTAGAGAAAAGTCTCGGTTATTCAATCTAGGGATTAGACATTATTAGTCTTGAATAGGGATAATAACATAACTTAGGGATCTCTACGGAACAAGTTGAATGAATAAATCGTCCGGTTCGGAGCCAAAATAACAAGTAAAGTCTAAGTGGATTTTTCCTTAGGTATTGTCTTAAGTCAATCGATTTTCCCTAAAAGTAATTCCCCAATTCTTTTCTCTGTGCGTTCTCAGTTTAGATAATTAGTTAATTAAAATAAAACCCCTTTATTCTTAGGCTAGATAATAAAAAAACAGTCATTACTAGTACTTTTAGTTTCTTCGGGTTCGACAATCCGGTCTTCCTAAAAACTATACTACTGTTCAATAGGTACACTTGCCTACATCGGGATAATAGTTAGTTCAAGAACGAGTAATTATAAATATTTAAAACCTATCACAAAACCTCGCGATAAGTAAGCTATCTTAGCTTAGTAAGTCATAAGAAATTGAACAACTCAATAATATTATCTATTCAACTAAACTAAACCAAATTATACCATCGTTACCACACTTAATTACAAATATATGAATTTCATTATTGATATATTTTCATACATAAAAATCACCTTGGTCGAATATCCATATAGTCAAATTAACATTTTAACGTTCAATCTTCCAAACCAATAATCATTATAAAATCCTAATCCACATACTCTCCAATTCATAAGCTCATATATCATAATATAACTTTATATGCCTATACTTGATATGTGACCGAATATACATGGTCTCACATATGAACATAGTTAGGAATCATTTCTTTGATACTCAATTTATTTAGTCACAAGGCCAAACATACATATCAATCTCATATTTATTCAACATTAGCATAATACATGACTTGTAGCAAATGTCAAGTTATATAGTTACCTTTTTACTAGTAGCCAACAAACTAACTCATACCTGGCCATTTAGCTCGTTTTACACATCTGTACATGATTTATCTTTGCCCGATGAACCATTCAAAATTGGATAGGACACTCGGATAATCACACAAGTTGTACAATGCCAACGTCCTAGACGTGGTCTTACATGTAGTCACATATCAATGTCACTGTCCCAGACAGAATCTTACTCGTAAACACATATCAGAATCACATATCGATGCATGGTCTTACTCACACACATATATCGAAATCCTATCTCATGACATATGTATCCTAACTATTCCAAAGGTTCATACGGGGCTTTCGGCCATCGTAACTTGCTCGAAACGAAGTCATAACATAGTTGCCAAGCTTAACAACATTCAGCCAATGCATTTATAATTTCGTATAATTCAATTCAGCATATATACTTTGCATTTAATTAACATTAAGTACTTCTATTTGCTTATAAACTTACCTCGGACGATGTAAAACGGAACAGGGCAGTTAGTCGACGACTTTCGTTTTTTCCCGATCCAAATCTGATTTCTTTAGTTCTTGATCTAAACATATTCAAATTAAGCTCATTTAAACATATTTTCATTAAATTTAATCCAAAAACACATAAATGGGAAAATTATCATTTACCCTTGACATTTACAATTTTTACAATTTAGTCCCTATTGCACAAAACACAAAATATGCAAAATTTCCCTCTACCCATGTTGGGTCAAATTTTACCCATGCTCATACAAGTCCATATATTTCATTTATTTCACATTTTAGTCCCTCAAATTATTATTTTTGCAATTTAGTCCTAATTACTCAAAATCATCAAAAACTCCAATACAAAACATGTTAATCTAAAACATACTTTTATATTTCACCATCAAACAACAAAAATCACAAGCTCTCAACAATGGCATAACTTAAAATATTCACCAAAATAAAAAAAAATTCAAGCATGGGTTTTGTAGTACTCGAAGCAACGATCTTAAAAACGTAAAAATTATCACAAACTGACTAAGAACAAACCTTGAATCAAGATGAGAATGATGGCCGAACCTAGCTTCTGTTGTTTCTTTTCTTTTATTTTTGTTTTCTGTGGATGAAAAAAATAATAAACTAAACTTTAACTTATGTTTTATTATGATATATAATAACATTTTAATTAATTACCATTATATCCTTTATAACTAAATAACCATAACACATAATATAAGGATATAACCGCCATTACACATTATTTTGGTTTATTTATAACATAGATACTTCAAGTTAGAAAGCCACTAATAATTCAAACCCTTTTTGAAATAACCACTAAATTTTCATTTTACACGATTAAGTCCTTTTATTAAATCGGACACTCAAACAATAAAATTAAATCACGAAAATTTCACAGATATAAACTCACACAAAATAAACAGAGAAAATAATTTTAAAATATTTTTCTAACTCGGATTCATGGTCCCGAAACCACCGTTCCGATTAGGGTCTAAATTAGACTGTTACAATTAAGCCTCTTAAAGAGCCCTTGGTTGACCACCTTGGAAAGCCATCAATTAAGGAGCAAAGTGAAGGAAGTAAAGGAGCCTCGCCGGTCAGAGTCTTGGGTGACAGCCACTTTGATCTGGGTTTAATCTTTCTTTTCTTTAATTTAATCTGAAAATGTTTGCTATGTGTTCTTTGTTCTTACTTACAAGGATGTTAGCTTAATTTTATTTAAGCTAGGATGATTATTTTGATTAAATAATATATATTTGATTCATGCTTAAAATCTTTGTGCCTCAATCGATCATGTTTTCAATTAAAATCAAGTTTGTATTTCATTCATACATGATTGAAATGCACCTGAATCAGCTGAGCGATCCTAACCAGACGACGGCTAATGGACGCATAATTGAAATGTGCAAGCTCAATTTGGATCCTAACTCGATTAAATTGCAAGTTGCATAACAACTCTAACCAAGCTTTGTTATCTGCATAGTTTTTAAATTTGTGTGATTAAACTATTTCACACCTAACACATCCCTATTACCTCACACGAATGCTAAGAAACCCTTAGTAAATAAGGATTAGTAAAATGCATATTTACTAAGTACAGGATTCCGAAAGGACCTAATGTGCTTTCCAAACTCAAGAAAGGTCGAGTTGCCATAGAATGTCTTTTTGAATGTTATAGAGCATGTTGATAATAAGTTGAGTTTAATTAATGTAATTTTCCTAGTTTATTTATGTTATAATTGTTGTAGATTGTGTTTAATTTTGCTAAAATCTATTTCATTTATATGGTTTGCATACTTAGGATAATTTGCATTAGGGATCATTGCATTTAGTTTCATATATTTTAATCAACACTTTTCAACTATATGGTGTTTTATTTACCAAATTGTTAATATAATTTTACAAATTAAGTGCCTTAGCACAAATTCAATCCCTATGGAGATGATAACTCGATACTTACTTATTGCTTGATAACGACTGTGTACACTTGCACAAACCTACGCGTTACAATCCCTGAGCATAAAACATGCAATTTAAACATTTTTACCCAAAATTGATCCTATCTAAATACTTATGGCATCCAATACAGCTGATTATTGCAACAATTTCACATCAAATCCTTGTATTTTTACCATTTTAACAATTTGGTCCCTAATCGATAAATTCATCAAAAATCACTTAATAAAATACTTTTAAATGCCAACTAACGCTTCAAATTCATCATTTAACAAATAAAATCACAAGATTCATCAATGAAAAAATTAAAATCTTTAACAGTTTCAAAATTGGAGGTATGGGCTAGTTGACCTAGATGCAATGATCTAAAAAACATCAAAATTATTAAAAACGGGTAAGAATTACTTACCATTCATTAGAATATATGCTAGCTGAACCTTATAAACAAATATGGTGTTTCTTCCTCCCCATTCGATCATGAAAAACCAAGAATGAAGAAGATGGCCACTAATTCTTTTTATTTATGTTAAAATATTTATTTAATCACCATATTACCCTTACTTATAAACTAAAATTGTTTAAAAATTACACCTTGAAATCATCCATTAATAAGAAAAAGGTATAATTACCTTTTAAAACCCTAATCTTTAACCCTTTAAAACGATTAAACTAATAGCGATTAACTTTTTCAACTTTTACTATTTAGTCATTTTCGCTTAATTAGCTATTGAAACGTTAAAATTTTTCATCGAAACTTTAATACCACCTTAATAAAATTTCGTAAATATTTATAAAAAATATTTACGGCTCGGTTTATAGAAATGAGGTACTGATACCTCATTTTCTAAAACCACTTGACCTTAGGGTCTTACCACTAAAACTTAATAAATTGCTTAAATAACATAAATTATCAAATCAAAAACCTTTTTTAAAATCACATTTGACTTTTAAATATTAAATAGTAATATTTACGAACTTACTCATCAAATTTGGTGGCCTCAAAACCACTATTTCCGACACCACTAAAAAATGGGCTGTTACATTTATTGAATAAAGTAAAATTTAGCATGTAAATCTTGAAAAATTTCAAGTGTTTGAAAGCTGATTTGGGATGATATTGAATTTGATTGAAAGTATTAGGGGTTAAAAATGAAATTTTAAATAGTTTTGGTGTTAAGGACTAAATTGAATTTAATGTAAAAGTTTATGAAAAAATTGTATTAGAAATTAATATATTAAATTTAATCATTATATAGATCAAGAATAGAATCGTACGGAGGATAACCAGGGAAAAGGGAAAATCGCAGATTAGTCCCTACGAGTCAACTGATAGCACATCTTAGGTAAGTTAATAGTATAGACATATGTATATAATTATGATTTATGTTGTTATAAATTTATTAATTAAATTGTGATTGAAATGTTAATGCAATATTGAAGTTATGAACTATTTATAGTTAAGTACAAGGTGAGTAAGTACCTATTCGAAAATTGACGAACATATGTGAAACACAATAGTATATGATTTCGGCAAGAACATAATTGATTTCTAGCATGTGTACGAATGTTTTTAAAGTGCCCCTTTATGTTAAATGTGATAATTTTGTAAAATGCTTGTTTGAACATAGTAAACAATTAGGATATGATTGGCATGCTAATAGGGTTAGAATGTGCGCTTGTATGAGGTTGCACTTCAGTGCCTTTGTATGCATTTCAATGCCTCTGTTTGCATTTTGATGCTCTCTAGTGTGTTTTGGGGTACCTGAGTATCAAAGTCATGTTACTATAGTTCATCGGGCCATATGTTGAAAGAAAATATATGTATTGAATTTATGAATTATTTGGATATGATATGTTTATATGAATATTGAAATGTTAAGTGATGGAATTTGAATAATTAATGGTTATGTTTTTAAAAGTTGTTTGAAACGATATTGAAATGACTGGAAAGTTTATAGTTATATGTATGAAACGCTCGCTTTGTAAATGCAATATTGGTGACAGAGTTATGTGTTTATAAGAAATGGAATATGAATATGATTTGACATGATCAATTAGTTAATAAGATTTTTATTTATTTATCGTTGGACCTTTCCTATTGAATGAAAAGGAATTATGTCGTATTGAATGATTGAGAGATTATACGAATGATTTGTGAAACGCTCACCTTATTGTTGTAAATGTCTTGACATGAATTCGTGTTATGTAGTTAATGAGTTTTTTACTTGATTATTTTTTTTGTGGCCTGTATTTAGGGCTTTGAAGTTAATGAGTTTAGACTTTTATTTGGATTTGTAAATTTGGTTCATAATGATAAATAATAATAATAATAATATCTTGTTTTGTGTTTAACTTGTGATGTTGGTGGAAAAGTCTAATTGAATAGTCTTTATGGCTATAATGGGTGGAGAAATGTTTTGTGTCATTAATATGGCAAGCATGAATTGATGTTTGTTACATTGATATGGTAGTAGCATTAATGTATTATTCATGCATAAATGTGAAATGGACATTATGGTTTAAGATTGTAGTTTTGGATAAATATCTTGGTCCTAGATATGTGGTATAAATGAATGAGTTTAGCATTCGATATTTGGAGCTTTGATGATGTTTGAATAATATTCATTAAATGGTTATGTTTTTGGTTATATTAATTGTTCATATATGTATAAATTGTGGTGCCAGTGAGAGCATATTGGTTAGGCACTTAGGTTGTATGGTTTTGGTATGTTTTAGATGTGTTCATATGTGTTTTGAATAGGGTGAAAGTGGTTGGAACTGGTTTGGGCTTGATGCCTAAGAAATGGTTGATGAATTGGCTTGAATGTGAAGTCATTTGGTTAAACATGGCCTAAGACACAGGTTCTCACATGGCCGAGTGCCACACACAGCCACCCCACACGACCGTGTGTCTTATTGATTTTTAGGTTGAGGATTTTCGACACAGGTTTAGTTTGTTACACTTCCTAGCGACACAACTGTGTGAACCTATTTTAATTTGTAGATGGTCTAGGGACATGGGCATGTGAAAAAGTCACCCGACTGTGTCTGAGGCCACACAGGCTGGTCTCTTTCATATGGCCTGGCCACATAACCGTGTGACTATTTTTTTTAATTTTTGCCTTCTTTTCTTATTTTGATTCGGTTTAATCCCGATTGTTTCTAAATAATTTTTAAGGCCTTGTAGGCTCAAGTTAAGCTTCATATATGATTGAATGACATGTTTATTAAATGAAATTATTGTTGATTGCTTCAAAAATAATTTTTTTAAATAAAGTGTTCTACTTATGTTCTATTAATTGTTGTAACTTCTTTTAACCCTAATTCGGTGACGGTGATGGGTGAGAGGTGTTACAGATAGTCCATATGAGCACTTGTTTGAAGAATAGTCTTTGCAGACTCTTTCTTGAAAGATAGCCCATGCAGACTATTGCTTCAAAATAGTCCATACAGATACTTGCTTGAAAGATAGTCGGTAAGGACTCTTATATGAAGAAGACCTATGTTGTCACACCCCGAAGTGGGGCTTAAAGTTCTAAGATATATTTGTTAATGTTAAGTTTATTTTATTTTCTACTTGGGCTTGTAATTGGGCCATTGTTTAAGACTAGCTGTTAAGAGCTTTCAAAAACCTATCTTTCCCTCATCATATTTTCCCCATGTGTTGTATATTCCTAGTGCCATAACACTAATGTGAAAAAAACCCTATGTATTTAAGCATACTTTTTTGTGGTCAGCCCTCCTCTCTTTATTATTCCCTTGTTTTGTGCCGCCCCTAACCCTAACATTTTCGGTTTCTCTCTTCCTTCCTCTCTAGCATCATTTTTCTCTTCTTTTTTCTTTTCTTTTCCCTTTTCTCCCTTGCATTGTCCCTCTCTCTTCTCTTCTCTTTTCTTTGGATCCTCTTCCTCTCGTTTCTTCCTAATCGCCACACCTTACACCCCTTTAAATCATCAATTTTCTTCTTCTTGTTAAATTATCTCCTATTTATCTGAATCCCATTGACGTTTGGGACTGTTGATGATAGAATCATTTCCATTTGTAGTAGATTGGTAAGCAAAACTCTCTTGAATCAGGAAAAACTTTGATCTCAAATTTGTAATTGAGATTTGGTTTTGCTCTCTTTTGTCTTTGTTCATCAATTTTCTTCAATTCTTAGATCTAGCTAATGTAAATTCTAGCTTTGAGTATTTTTTATGTATCTCAATCGAAGAACCAAATCAAGATGGGAATGGATCATATCTGAACTGTAGGAGTGCATCAGATGAGTGAAGGTGCCGCACGGGTGTGTACAGTGAGGTGTGTGCCTTAATGTCTTATGTTGTCATGTGTCTGTAAGTGTTTGGCCAAATGTGTGAGTGTTTATTCGTGTGTTATTTGAATGCCTGAGCTCTGGTGGGTATAAGGTTTAGCGAATAAAACTAAGGTATTTTGATTGGCAGATTGGTATTCGCCCAGGTACATTTTGGGCATATAGAGTGCGCAGATATAGCTATGTGTTTTAGTTAATGAGAACTCTATGTCAAATGGCTATGTCAGTTGGAATAAAGTAGTGACCCGGTGGAAGGGTAATGAAAATATGCGTTCACATCAGAATAATGGTGAACCTTTAATCGTAGTACTGTGCAACTTATGTTGCAAAGTAAGATGGTTAGGAACCAATTGGATGTGAACCAGAATAGTTAAAAGATAAAAGGGTAATCAAGTAGGTTTCTATAAAGTTGTGGACTTTTAGATAAGTCAATATAGTAAAATGTGACGCTTGTCAAGTTCCAATAGGGACTTAGATTATATTAATGGATATTCAAGATTTGGATAAGGGAGTTTTCTTCTTTCTTCTTCCAGAATATTGTTATTTGAGGCTTAAAAAGCAAAAAGGGGTATTTTTTTTAGTTGAAGATAAAGTCAAGAATTATAGGGATGATTTTCAATGTCAAGGTAAGTTTTATGACTTCGTGTGTTATGAAAGATTAGGCCTCTAAGAATGCATGAACCATAGAATGAAGAAGTAAGGCTTTATATGTGGGTTATCTGGGTTAGAGATGATGACATGGTTATTTGAATAAGTTTTGATGGTGCTTTTCTATGTTCTAAAGTAGTAGTTGTTGTAGTATCTTGATGAAGGTTGGATATGAAGTTCAAATTACTATATGTAGTGGTCAAGTAAGTCCCTAAGTACTTTTGCTTGTATGTTGTTCATGTGAATGTTTTTATGAATGGTGATTGAATTTTGTAATCGAATTGGAAAAGTATGGAATGGTAATGATACTATTGCATGTGTGTTTGATGGATTTTGCATGTGTAGTATGTAGGAAATCTGAGGAGTCAGTAAGTGGTTTGAATCTTGAAAGTTAGAAAAAAAAAGATGTTATGATGAATATGCTGATGTGTTAATATTAGTTGAAGGCTGGATGTATGACTCGTATGAATCTTACAAGTATAGAGTATGTGATAAATAATCTGAATTTGAAGCTTAACTTTATCGGTATGTTTTGAATGTTTAAGGCGAATAGTGTGTTAAATTTAAATGGTGTCAATGCATGAAAGGTCTGCTAATGAGTCTGTGTCTATCTATACAGAGTCATCTAAAGGGGTCGATCGAGACTTTAAACACGACCTCTAAAGGAAAAGTCTATGGACTTGACACTATATCGTGTAAAACCATAGCTGGTGGGTTATGACATCATACGAAAATAACTAAAGGAAGGTTATTACCTAAAGGGATTCTCTGCATGACCCAAAGAAATAAGGGGCAAACCTCCGAAATGTGAGTCTAGGTGAATCCTACCATGAAAATGCAGGAAGGCTTTGTGGCTAATCTATGAAAAGGAAGCCTTCGGGACAATATATGAAGAAAATGCCCTCGTGGCTCACCCTTAAGAATGGCATTCATAGTAAACTTTGAAGGAGCAATAGTGGTAATGAATTCAAAAGGAGAAGCCCTTATTGCATATCATATTACACATTGGATAAGTAATTCTAATGAGCTTCCCTTGTGGTGAGCTTCGTATGAACTGTTATAGTGTATCCTGCATGGTCGTAAGATAATAATAGAGAAACTGGAATGCACCAGTGCATGTGGCGAATTCAAAGTATGGGTTAATTAGATTTGAAGAACAAGTTTGAGTAAGGGTTGTGTTTGGTAAATTGAAGAATGCTATTTGTCTCTAGTTATTGGAAGAAAAACGGTATTCTCCAGAAAGAATCAAATCGTATAATTAAAGAATATCTTCTATCTAAGTATGAAATTATTCATGGATTTTGGAGAAACTATGACCTAGAGTATGTATGTAAGAATAATAGTATTTTGTCTATATGGATCCTGGAATGAGAATAGATAAAGAATCAAGAAAGGGCAAAGTGAAGAATATGAGTAAGGTTTCGAAGAGGTGAAGGGTAAGGTATGACATCTATGGTATAAAGAATGAAATTCTAGAATGATTTTCCCTAGAGACAGGTTGAACATTAGGAACAAGAATAGGGTTGTTTGAGTGACCAGATGTGATGTACAAACATGATTAATGTAACTGGTGTTTAACTTGCTAATGTCTCATAAACTTACCTCTCTATTTTATGTTACAGGTAAGCTGATTTGGGTCTACACTAGGAGGGACGACGACAGGGCTACGCCAAAGCAGTGGTGAGATAGGCTATTATGCATACTAAAGGAGCTTGGGTTCGTGATCGAGTTTAATTTCACAAATAGAAATAATATAGTTAAGTTATGAGATCCAACTATAAGTGCTTGTAACTGAAATCTCTTGTACAACGATTGTAATTGTCTGTTGTATATTCATTTATATTTTGGTTGGAAGATTATTTTAAATAAGATGTAATGGTCGAAAATTTGTACGATTATATCAAGTTTAAGACTGTATTAGTGTTGTAACACCCGAGATCCGAATTCAGTGAATCAGATTAGGTTCAGGGCGTTATAGTTATGGTTGATGATTTTGTCTAATAATGTTAGTTATGTTATTGTAGTGATTTTGATTATGATAGTTAGAAAATAACCTTTGATGAGGTATTGAGAAACCAACGGATCAACATTTGGAAACGGAACCGTGTATGGTAGATCTAGTTGTAGTGTTGCCATTTATTTTCTGAATTGTTTGTGTTGAATATCTGATTTGTAACACCCTAAACCTGGCCTAGACACTATGGCCGAAATCTGGCGTGTCACATTGAAGTGTTTTCTGAAAACCATGTTCTCATTGAAAACCCTTCTTACTATTTAAAACCTCTGGCCATTTTAAAACTTGTGAAAACCTTAGTTTCCGTTGGTTTATTAAAAGTCATTCTCTTGTAAAACATTATTACCTTTAAAACTTTATTTGCTGCGAAAGCTTAGTTTAAAGTTTTGCGGAAACGTGATATTTTGAAAAACAGTTATTGTTTTGGAAAAGAAAACCGTGTTCTACTCTAGCAGTAAAATAGTATATAAAATTCCAAATTTAGAACTAGAATTTAAAAGAGGCCTTGTTACAACCTAGATCAAATATAAGTACTTGTAAATAGATAACTTAAAAGAAAGTCGGAAACAATAGCAGTCGTATGGCCACCTCTGAGTCCCTCGCAGCACCGATCCTCCTAATGCTGGGGATTACCTACACAATGAATAAACGGGGTGAGTTTATGAAAACTCAGTGTGTAATCCCCTCCTAAACTAAAATAGTTAGTAAACAGACAGAATTTAAAATCAGTCTGGGCTGTAGCCCATTACAGAATCAATATCATATGCAGATAAGCAAGCATATTCCCAGCCCAGTCCAACCAACACACCACCCGTACCAACCAGCACACCATGTGGTGATAAAATCGACCCACCCAGCCAACACACCAAGCATAGCACCGATTGCGGCACTAAGTCAACAAGACGGCTTAATGCCATAGACAGGACAACACATAGCCGTAAACAGGATAGCATATAGCTGTAAACATCGCAGCAACGCTGCCAAATAACAAGACGGCTGGAAGCTGTAAGCAAAATGGCACAATGGCACAAAGCTATCAATGTCTACATTATGTTAGGCACATAGCCCTCAACTAGGGTAACATAACCGGCACACAGCCCTAGGTAAATGTGATCGACATAGAGTCATCAATAATCATATATTGGCACATACCCTTAGGCAAATATGTTTGGCACAAAGCCATATGTAGGTTGGCGCAAAGCCATAATCAGAATAATTGGCATTAAGCCATCGGTAGCTGTATCATGTTAGGTACATAGCCATCAGCGACGGTAATATAGTAGGCGCATAGCCTCGAATAAATATGATCGACACAGAGCCATCAATAATCATATATTGGGCTTAAAAGCCATCGGTAGATCCATGGTCGTCAAGCAACCATACGATCCTTAATCAGTGGATCCACAATCGTCAAGCAACCATGCGATCCTCAATCAGTGGATCCACGGTCGTCAAGCAACCATGCAATCCTCAATTTCTTCATCCGTTTCATAATCCCCACCCATGTGCAACATAATATTCTATGAATGCAACAAATATACACACGACATACAAAATCATACAAATCACAGTCACAATAGTCCAATCATAGTCATACATTCTCAGTCAAAACATAGTCAAATCAATCAAATTGTCTTATCAGTGAGTCATATACCCTAGAGGGGCAGAACGGTCTTTTTACCTATTAGGGGTATTTTAGTCATTTCACCCTACAAGGGTGTTTTGGTAAATCTATGAACCAAGGGTATTTCGATAATTTTACAAACCAAGGGTATTTATGTAATTTTTGAAAGTCAAAGGTATTTCGGTAATTTTCCAAACCAGGGGTATTTTGGTAATTTTATAAATTGAGGGTATTTAGGTAATTTTACAAGTCGAGAGTATTTCAGTAATTTTACAGGTTAAGGGTATTTTGGTAATTTATAAATTAGGGTATTTTAGTAATTTTACAAACCAGGGATATTTTGATAATTTTGCTAATCGAGGGTATTTTGGTAATTTTGTAAACCAAGGGTATTTCAATAATTCCACCCTATAGGGGCATTTCAGTAATTCAACCCTACAGGGGTATTTCAGTAATACTAGCCTACAGATATGAGATTCACATAATTCAATCCAATATTTACTACATAATCATACAATTTATCCACTTGGGCCCACATGGCCCATCCCGGCCCATCATGGCTCAAAGCAACCTAAGCCCACGAGAGCACTTATGATGGCCTCAATCATCACGTCATAGCTCCCAAAAATGCGCTCGCACGCTCGTGTGGCTGCCATCGTCGTGTGACCAGCATTTCGGCATTCCGGCATTTGCCGTTCTACCGCTAGAGTAGTGCGAAATACACACCTATTTATGAGAACACGCCGAAGTCCACGATCACTAACCTTGGCACATCCTGCATTGAGTCTTAATCACTTTTTCCCTCACCAACTCATCTTTTTCACTCTATTTAAAGCCAGCTTCTCACCAATTCCCATGTTAGCTTCCCGATGTGGGATTACTTTCAACCATTAGGAAAATTCCTTATTTTTTATGGCCACTTCAACCACAAAGTTTCAGTCCAACTCCACCTCCTACACAGCTCAAATAGCAAAATAAATACTACACTGCACATCCCAAGGCTTGAACCTTAGACCTCACAGTTACACAACACATCACCTTGCCACTACACAACAAAGCTCTTTGTGTCACCATTTTAGCTTCAATTAATTATAAGGTCTATAGGCCAAAGTCCAGGTTCCTTTAAAAGAAAAACCAAAATAAATTGCAAGAGACAAGACTTGAACCCAGGCTCCCTTGCAACCTTAATAACGCCACAACCACTAGACCACATGCTTCCTTGTGTCATTATTTACCACAATAATTTAAAATTCCTTCATCCAAGCACCCAGGGTTTTAGTCACTTAAAACCAAAATTTTTGCTAAAGCCCAGGTTTGAACCCAAGATTTCTCCAACACTTCTCAGGGCCATAAACCACCAAAGCAGGCATTTAATTGTGTCATTTCCTTGCACGATTAAATGCTTATATACAACCTCCTTACGGACCCACACTCAAGGCCCAATACTTCTAGGCCCAAATTCAGGGCGTTACATGATTGATGTTGTTTGTGTTAATTTTGCATATTTTACTTTCGCATGCCTACCGTTACTGCCTAAACAACAAACTATTACCATTTGAATGATAATAGCATGTCAACACTGTCACTTTTACTATTTTCTTACTTTGATAACATGCCATACTATTGCATTGGGTCTTGGATTATTGAAGGTGGAAGCACATGCTTTAAAAGCTGAATTGGTTCACCGATCAAATTTACTGTTATACTAGGGGCTCATCTGTAAATATTGTTTTGGTGTGTAGGGTTGGACAAGTTTGGGGGAACTTTTACTGTGGTGTGTAGGGTTGGATTAAGTAGTGTACTGCACTGACTTTCATAAGCATGCTGCTACTTACTGTGTTTTCTGTGAATATTATGAAATTGATACATATTGTATACGGTTTGCTTGTATGCTATTGTGTACTGCTTAATATGATTGTTGCTCACATGTTAAGACCATATTGAGCTTTATAGCTCACTCCTTAGTTTCCCATTTTTTCGATAACCCGTAAGCTTAGGGCTTGAACTCGACATTCAAAGGACCGTAGTTAGACTTTACCAAAAATAAAACAAAAAAGTATTTTTATTTTCAACTTATTTCACATTTTATACATGGGTTTTCTTTGTATAAATTAATTGTAGCATGAACTTGGTTATTTCATTGGTTTGGGCTTTGCATATTACATTATATCATAAAAATTGGATAATATTTATTTTTTGTTTTTAATCATGAAAAGGTATCATTTTTTAATTAATGAATAAAACTTTGGTCTTAAATTTTCAATAATGAAATATGAGATAGAATAAAATTTTAATTCTAACTAAAAATAAACTCAAATTTTAAATAGCTTTAAACTTGGCAACTTCGATTTTCGATATAAAAGATAACATATTTTGTTAAAAACATGTTAAAAGCAAATTCTAATTTTTGATCGATAGACAAGTTCATCAAAACAATAATGAGTTTAGATGTGTACTAAAATTGAATATTTTTCTAGGCCATTTCAGTGGCTAATGTGACCTTCATAATTTAGTTGCAACGTCTAGGTTGGGTTGGGAAGGTTACATTTGGTGGTATCAGAACAATGTTTTTAAAACTCGAATTGTGGGATTAGTAAAGTCTGTATATATATTTTTTAAATAGGGTTTATCGGGTACCTGCCACAAAGACTTTGATTGTAACACCCCGTACCCGAGACCGTCGCCGGAGTCGAACACGAGGGGTTAACGGGCTTAATCCACTTACTAGCACAGTTTATTTTAAAGATTTCCAGACAGCTGGCTAACTGTGTCACTGTCACCTTAAAAATCATATCTTGAGTTCCACAACTCGAAAATTAGTTTCGTGATTTTTCCCTGAAACTAGACTCGTATATGCATCTACAAATTTTTTTCTAGAATTTTTGGTCGGGCCAATTAGTACAGTTTATTAGTTAAAATCTCCCATGTTACAGGGATCAACTACACTGACCTTTGTGCATTACGACTTGGATATCTCCCTGTACAGGGCTTCAATACTGATGCCGTTTGTTTCTACAGAAAATAGACTCGAAAAGGAATCTGTACATATATGGAATGACTTCTAATTATCTCTGGTAAATTTATAATGAATTTCTAAAGTCGGAACAGGGACTCCAGAAACCATTCTGGCCCTGTCTCACGAAAACTTAAATATCTCTTAACATACAACTCATAGAATCGTTTCGTTTCTTCCATGTGAAAGTAGATTAATCAAGGTTTGATTAAATAATTTATTCACTATTTAATTCCATTTCTACTATTTTTAGTGATTTTTCAATCTCACATCACTGCTGCTGTCAGCATCTGTTACTAAAGCAACTATGCCTATTTCATGATTTTTCCTTGATCTAACTAATAATTCATCATACATATTACAAATTATGATCATGACTAGCCATGCCAAGGGTTAATCATCACCGAGCATCTCCCTACTACACTATTACCAAATCATGAATTTAACACGAAAATAATCAGCCATGACATATGGCATAATAATCGAGTAGGCCTCGACCAATACTCAACCAAAACCGAATTACCAAGACTTGTGTCCAAACATCATAGAACCAAATCCAACCGAACATTATGCCATTTTCGCATGCCTAAAGTTTACATACCCAATTTCAACAAAACATAATAGCCTATACATGCCGAAATGTTCTCCTAGACCAACTAAAAGAAGATACCAAAAGTTGCTAGCGGTGTGATGACTTGACGACGGTCCCGAGCACACAAAATGGATCAAGAACCTAAATAAGCAACAAATGAGCACACCAAATGAGTACATAACTCAGTAAGTCGTAAGCACTACTCTACCGTCCAACAATAACAATCATAAGTGAAAAACAAATAATACAAAATCAATTTTTCCAACCATAACAAACTATGCTGCAATTTCTTAAATTTTTGGTTCGATCTCATGCCAAGTCCTTCAATCAAATCAAATGCCAAGTCAGCCCAATCGATTTAGATCCATTTCCTCAAGTTTGGAACAATGATGCACTAGATAAATTTATGCATACACCGCACAATCTCAATTTCGATATTTAGTTAGTAGCTCAATCACTTACCTCGTTCATGCACAATTTAATCAACAACCGAATGTTGCACACATAGTGCTTATTATGTTCGCACACATAGTGCCATAGTAAATCGCACACATAGTGCATTTGAGATTCCCTCATGCTTCAACCTCCCAATCGGCACACATAGTGCCACATAATTTTGCACACATAGTGCCCTATGTTGTTTCATCATGGTAAAGCAATTTACTTAACTCAAATTGTACATATGGTCATATTATTAAGTAGGGAATCATTCTGAAAATATCTATCCAAGGAGTTCTAGCAAAAGTGCTTAAGGACTTACCTTGTGTTGGTTATAACGGTTCCGACCGGCTACTCGATGTCCTTGGCTTTGCCCTTGCTTGATTCCCTTCTTTAACTTCTCGGGCTTAATAAATAAATTAACTAGTTTAGTCATCTTGCTAAACATTTATAACTCAACTACACATGCATATGTATGTTTGTATATTCGCAACCACTCTTACTAATTACCCATTTAGTCGATTATACACATAGTTAAAGGTAACATCACGAATGGGCATACTTATATATATATATATATATACATAACCGAATGTGCACCAAAATTTGATTCAACATCACCTACATACTCACTTTGATGGCGAATATATATACATGTACAATGTCATCTATAACATCATCTAAACACCTAAATTCTTCTCATGCACACTTGATCGACTTTTTCCCAATCTAGTATAGCTTCACCTCTATTTGTAATATCATATAAATCCCCATGTGACTACATTTCTTAAGTTTAACATCTTAATGCCCATTATAGCCACTCCCATAATCTAAATCTAAAAATCGGCAACATCCCTTTCAACTATGTTAGCGAACCTCATCCTCTTCCTAGTCCTACATTCGGCACCTCCAACACCATGACTTAACAACTTCAACTTTCATGCTAACATAACAAGCAACTTAACACATCCATATAACTAACACGTTAATAGCATCAAGGTATCAACTAAAATTTTTAAGCTTCTTTGTCAAATCCCAACTCTCCAACAACCCCAAATCCAACCATGGGATAGATGGAATCTAACAACCAAAAATATACATGAATTTAAAGGAATAACTTCAACATACCTCAACCTAGATACAATTATGGCTGAATTTCTCCAAAGCTTTTCTCTCCTTCTTTTACTTGGTTTTTCGGCTAAAGGATAGCAAGGATGAACACACACTTTTTTTTTTGTTCATTTTCTTATTATTAATCTTTATTTCTTCTCTATTTTAATTACTCACCAATATTAAATAATAAACAACATAACCTTGGAAGAATGAAGCCATGCTTGGCGGCCACTCAACATAGTTTGGGGCATTTTGACATGCAAACCCAAATTTTCATATTTCAATACTATTTGGTCTTTACTTATTTACCTATCAAATTTTCTAAGTCTCTCAACTAAATCCTTTCAAGCAAGATTCACATTCCTAAGATAAAAATTAAAACATCAAATTTTTATACAAGTACTACCACACATATAAGGTATGCAAATAAAATTTTAACTAAATTTTATGACTCGGTTTTGTGGTCCCGAAACCACATTCCGACTAGGGTCAAATTAGGGCTGTTACATTGATGATGTTTTCAAAAGAATTCCAAAACTCTGATGTCGTCCCTAAATAACTATTGTATTTTCTAAAATAGTAGATACACGTTAGAATTTAGACATTCAAGAATTCACTATGAGCACCCAAGGTAGGCCATGTTGAGCTACTCAAGTTGAGGTACCTGTGCATCAGGATGATACTCCAATTCTTGAGGCTAATCTTAGAGATGACTCAGTTGCCTCTATTAGAGATGATCAGGAAAGGGGAGACGATGCATTGTCTCAGGATATGTTGAGGGTTCTTTAGAGGGTTGCTAAAACCATGCCTGCAACTAATGGTACTGGATCAGTGACTGAGAAGCTTCGGACTAATGGAGCTGAGTTATTTAGGGGTGTCGCTGAAACAACCTTGACTATAGCTGAGTATTGGATGGAGGCTAAAGAGAGGATTCTCAAGGATATGGATTTTACCTTAGAATAGAAGTTGAAGGGTACACTGTCACTATTGAGGGATGAGGCATATTGATGGTGGTAGTCTGTAGTAAGGGGTACTCTGGCAGAGCGTTTGACTTGGGAATATTTTCTGGAGGCCTTTTAGAAGAAGTATGTAGGGACAAGATATGCTAAAGCTCATCGACTAGAGTTTATTGAGTTAAAATAGGATGATAAAACAGTGGTCGAGTATAAGATTGAGTTTCTTAGGATAAGTCATTATGCTCTGGGCATGGTAGCTACTGAACAGGATAAGAGTCTGCGGTTTAAAGATGGGCTACGGTATGACCTTAAGGCTTAGATTGCACCACATCAGGAAAGGGTGTCTAATACTCTAGTTGAGAAGAACAAGATTGTGGAGGAGGTTAAACTATTGCAGAGGGAGAAACATGACAAGGATAGGGCTTATAGTAAGAGGGATTTAGGTCCTACTGGCTTATTTCTGCTACCTTTGAAGCGGGCTAGGGAGGGTAGATCTCAGTAGAGTGTTGCAGGGGGTAGTACAGGTGGTTAATTTGAATCAGGGAGGATTCTGATTTGTGGATTTTGTGATAGACGTCATCCGAGTGAGGTTTGGAAAAAGTCTAGCACATGTTTGATATGTGGATCTACTCAGCATTGAGTGAAGGATTGTCCATGTCCTGCTGTTTAGATGCAAGCTACGACTCAGACTTAGGGTTTCCGGTAGTTACCTCTGAGGGGTCGTAGCCAGGGTAGGAGTGGTGGTTTTAGAGTTGCAACTGGTGTGACAGGTACTATAGGTCGAGATCAGAAAGCACCAGCCAAACTGACCAGAATTGAGACTAGACAGCCAACACTAGTATACGTAGCTAGGCATCGAGAGGATCATGATGCATCCGATGTCATTACAGATACCTTTATGATTCATTCTATGCCGTACTTTGCATTGATTGATATTGGTTCTACTCGTTCCTATGTTTCTAGTATGGTGTCCGGTAAACTGGGAATTAGGGTAGATGAAATTGTTAGTGATGTTACTATTGTGAGTTTGTTGAGACAATCTGTTATAATGAATAAGAGCAATACTAAGTGTTTGTTGGGGATTTAGGGTGAGGTGTTTCCAGTCAATTTAATGGAGCTACCCTTTGGAGAATTTGACTTGACTTTGTGGATCGATTGGCTGGTTAAACATTGTGTAAGTTTCAACTATGCCACTAAGAGGGTGACTCTGAAGGCAACTAATAGGAAAAAGATTGTTATTGTAGGGGAATAGAGAGATTATCTGTCCAATGTGATCTCAGGAAAGTGACTGTTGATAAACGTGTTACGATTTAAAGTAAAATATCACACACAAAATACATTAAATTAATTCGACATTGTCCGCAAGTGTATAGATCAAATTGTAATATAGTAAAGTTTACAACGAAACACTTTTAAGTATTTCGAGGATTGTACCCAATGAATTGCATATTGGAGAAAATATTATTAAATTAATTACAAAAAATAATTACCAATCTAATTGAGTCTCAAATTAGTAGTGTTAATCCAAATAAAAATATTAATTAAACTAACTAACTTAACTTAACATAATGGACTTTCATATTCCTAGTGTCGAAAATGTGAACCTCTACCCTATGATTGATTAAATCCCTAATTATCTAATTAAATAATTAATTATCCTACATTGAGTTCTTTATCTCTCTTAGCTAAGACTACCTTCCTGGTTCATCATCACTAAGTATTACCACCTAAGTTACCCTTTAGCTAAGACTCTACCTAGGCATACGAGTACTCTTTCGGTCTCTCAGCTTGTACATGTTATACACAACAAGTTTCCCTTTCGGTCTCTCCACTTACCATAACTTATACACGACAGGATACCCTTCCGGTCTCACTTGTCTCGATATTCTATCAGGGATGCCACTCCCTAATATACTAAGTACTCTTGAATAAATAACCAATTTCAAATAAATAATTACTTAACAAATAAATTAATTTATTAATCGAATCATGCAAGATATAAAATAATCATAATAATCTTTTATACAACGACTAATCAACTGAGTTAATGAAAGATAAATAAAGAAGAGAAGAAAAGAGACAGGAGAATGCTCATGAATATATATTGAAGCCTAGATTCGGAGCAATTCCGATGACCCTAAGGTTGTCTGTCTAAGTCTACTCACAATTCCAATGACCCTAAGGTTGCTGATGTAGGTAACGGGCTACTTGGTGACCACTCAAACCCAGATACACTTAGATACCAATAAATAAAATATTTTTCTAAAATCTAGGGTCCAAATATGGAAATATCCCAAAAGTTTTATCCAAGGAATCAATAATATATTGGCCGGCCATCGTTGCGTCATTGGGACATGGGGATGCTTCATGTCATTACGTTGCCACTGTGAATGCCCTCCTATTTGCGTCATATCGTCGTGACGAGAAGAAGTTCCTCGTTATGATGTCGAGTGTATTCCAGGCCATGGCTGCTTCATTGTGCTTTCGAGCGTCCTTGTCTAGCGGCCTGATAATCATCCCCAATATTCTTGGACCTAAATTGACATCCTACACACTTAATTAGCTCATTAGTCACTCACGAGGCTCGATTTGACCTTACAGGTCATCAAAATAGCAAAAAATGCATAAAAATGCTTATTTTATTAACTTTTATTTCCTACCATACTAATACTGAAGATATAATAATTATAAAGTGCCAAGAAAACAAGCTTCTTAAGTGCGAAAATGACCTAAAATAACTACTACATTTGACGTCAGGTCAAATAACCCCACACTTAAGTCTTTACTAGTTCTCAAGCAAACAAAAGAAAATAATAAAATCTATAACTAAACAATGTATTTGAGCCAGCTTGATACACGAGATTAGATCAGAGAATCGACACTAGGAAAATTTTCCTAAATATATAACTCTAGCTAGAAATTTAAACAATTTACAATTATTTACAACTAAACAGTTTGTTCAATAAATTACAAAGTAAACAAGTTAGAGAAAATAAAATATATCTCCATCAAAATGTATATACGAATATAGTATTTATTTTTGCAGGGTGTAGTCAATTCAAATATTTTTTTCCTATTCAGTTTATTTTTTTCCACTCTTTGAACTTTAATGCAGTAATATTTCCTTGTATAATCCGTTATGATGATTTTTTTTATTTATGCCAATACGATTGAGATTTTTCTCAGGCACTTTTTTTGTAAGGGCTATACTAGCCATACTGCAGTGCTTCAATAACTATGAATTTTATTGAGTACTTTTTTAAATTTGAACATCTTATATTTCAACAAATATAATTACCTATTCGTGCCTACCTTTATCACTTGGAATATTTAATCTCTTTTTCCTATTTACAATTTAATAAACTGAACTAATTATAAGCAAACTAAATTATTCAATTTCAAGCTAAATTTTCAATTCAAACAAATAACCTACGTATATGCTCCTAACCAATCACTTGTATTTCTACAAGCTCAAACACAAATAGAACACAAAAGAAAATTTAATTACTAAAAATAAAGTAAAAGAAAAGAAAATCTTTCTTATGTCACCCTACACTTTATTTGGCACATTGTCCCCAATGCGAAATAAAAATATAAAGGAAAAAGGTTACTTAACTAGCTTGATAAGTGCAATAAAATTGGTAGGACTGACTCTTCGCGGTTTTGGCTTGAAATTGTAGTGACTTAAAAAATATGGGATTTCTACACAAAAAACATGATTTTTTTTATAAATAAAATAAAATAAAATAAAAATTAAATCTTATGTACTTTCCCCACACTTTAGAACAAACATTGTCCCAATATAAAAGAATTAAAGTGTGACTAAGAAAACTTCCTTGAAAGGATTAAATTCATGTTGTCTTGGAACTCTCAAGATTTTTGTGCTATAACTGAATGGAAAATACTTACAAATAAATATAAACATAAATTTGTGGAGAGAGGAGAATAGTGATAATCGCATGGGTTGACTAGACAGCTAGGGCACTAAAATGTTGCATAATAGTCGGCTCATCGCAACGAAATCCCCTCGCTGTCGCGTGCTGCAATAAATTTTATTCTCCCCCAATTCATTTTGTTAAGGTATGCCATGACACCCTTTATTAGTTTCATGGCTTCAATCGGTTTCGTTATGACTTGGGATCTCAGCTCGTTACATTCAATTTCCAAGGTTGTTATTCATCGGTTCGTCATGATTAAAGGAAATGGCCCGTCACAATCTCTTATTTGGCTTGTCATGACTCTAGATTACGACTTAGCCCTTTCACATTTGGAGGCATAGTAGTTCGTCATGACATGCGCATGGTGGTCGTTGGGATGTGGGAGCCCATCGAGATGACTCATTCTACCTCGTCACAACAAATCGAGTTGTTTCTACCTCGTTAGGCTGGCTTGTCATGTTGTGTCGTGCCACAGGGGGTGTGCGTCACGACATGACTTGGAAATCTCCCAACTCATATTTTTGTCTTTTTAGAGCATGTCGAACTCCATGATTTACGCTTAATTGCTTTAATCTACCTCACAAACTCAGCAACTACTATGAAAAACAAATAAGATACATAATTAAATAATTATAGTAAAATAAAAATAAACAATGAAAAATAAAATTTAAAAAAAATAAAGCTTAAAAGTGAAGTCCTTTTTCGAAGTCAGGACGATCCGTGTCACCCACAAAGAAGAACTTCCAGCTAGTCCCCGACACTTCGATCCATTGTTTGTTCTTCTATCGAGAGATATGAACCAACATACTCGGTCAATTCCATTGACATCACCTTATATTCAACCGATGAGACATCCACATCACGAACCACTTGGTGCCAAATTCGAGCCAACCATTTTTTCTTTCGGAGTATTATTGTCTCAAGCTTCCTCCCCTTCATGTCACGACAAGCTTTGGTTGCCCAAGTCTTGTCTTCATCGTTGAACATGAATGAGATAAGTTCATCGATTTCTTCAGTTGACACCTCTTCAATTTTGACCAGAAAGTGTAACAGCTCATCTACACTTTCATTCAGAATCAGTTGTAGCTCTTCTACCTCTAACTCTACATCTACTACATTTGCGTCTACATTAATTGGATTGGAGACAATTTCAGTGATATTCAATATGTTTCTGTCTTTGGATCCAAACTCTTGTTGACTTTCAAGATTTAATTTTGGATGGTTATTGGTGGTACATAGGTCCTTCGAATAAGAATTGGAGACATCCTGCACGACCTCTTCCAATGGAGTCTTTACATCGTAAGTTCATTAGAGTTGCTCAATCATGAACGACATCATATCCTCCAATATTTCGATTTTCTTATCCAATCATTCAAAATGTACGGAAAGAAGTTGCTCCATTGCTTCGTACGACAATGTTTCATGCAAATTTTTGGAGAAATTAGAAATGTCATACACGACCACTCTCGATGGATGATTTGCTTGGGATTTTTTTCTGGAAGAATTCTTCTAATTGATCCAACTTTTTTTGTAATCTCTTTTATTTAGCTTAGGATTCTCGCTCGTGGCTTTTTTGTTCAGACGTATAGTTATATGATTACAAGAAATTCCGGTTAGATACTTGGATGTCCATAAAGGTTGCTCATGTATCTCTTCCATCATTTCATTTCTTTTTTGATGCATTTCTAGCATAAGTGATCTTTGGTTCTTCATGATCTTCCATTGATCGTATACTCCCTCCCTTGTATACTCCGTCTTCATCCCATAGGTTCATCGAATCTCCATCATTCTCAGATGTATAGTTGTTTGGCTTAGGTGGGAGTTCATTCAAACACTCAGGCTGCATATCTTTCTAATCATAGCTCCATGGATTTGTTGAATCTCCATACAACCAACTCAATTTAGATTGTTCGTACACCGACCTATAAAAATCAATTTTCATAATTAAATCTTATAATAAAAAGGTAAATAAAAATATTTACTTAACTAAAAATAAAATTAACCAACAAGGTAAAAAAATAATCATAATATTTTTGCACACTAAAATAAAGTAAAATTAATAAAATAAAATTTAGAGCACTGTCTAGCTTGTTTATCTTTCAGTTAATATTATTTTGCAATAATCAATCTAATAAAAATTCCACTGTCGCAATCCCTAACACCGATTCCAACAACTTAATCGCTTATAAACATGCTATCGTTTATAAAAAATTTCACACCAAAAATATATTAAATTAATTCAATGGTGTCCACAAGTGTACAAGTCAAATTGTAATATAGTAAAATTTACAGCGGAACACTAGTAAGTATTCTGAGGATCTTACCCAAGGGATTGCATATTGGAGAAACTATTATTAAATTAATTACAAAAAATATTGACTAATCTAATCGAGTCAAGAATTAGTACTGTTAATCCAAATAAAAATATTAATTAAATTAACCTAATGGACTTTTTAATTCCTAACGTCCACAATGCAAGTTTCTAACCTATGATCGATTAAATGCCTAATTATCTAATTGAATAATTAATTATCTTAGATTGAGTTATTTAAAACCCTTAGCTAAGACTACTCTCCCGATTCATCATCACTAAGGATTACCACTTTAGTTACCCTTCTGGTCTCTTCCTAGGCATATTGGTACCCTTCTGGTTTCTTTACTTGCCACAAGTTATACACGATAGGATACCCTTCCAATCTCACCTATCTTGATATTCTATTAGGGACGTCACTCCCTAATATACTAAGTTCTCTTGAATAAACAACCAATTTCAGATAAATAATTACTTAACGAATAAATTAGTTTATTAATTGAATCTTGCAAGATATAAAATAAGCACAATAATTTATTCTAATAGTTATACAACAATTAATCGGCTGAGTTAATGAAAGATAAACAAAAGAATAAATAGAAGAGATAAGAGAATGCTCATGAATATATATTGAAGTGCTGATCCGGAACATTCTCCGCTCGCGATTGTCTTCACATCGAAATAGAAAAGTTCGACTATGCAAACATAAAAAGAAAAGAAACTAAAAAATGATTAGTAAAACTATTTGTCTAAGTCTACTCACAATTCCGATGACCATATGGTTGCTTATATAGCCAACAGGCCACTTGGTGTCCACTCAAATGTATATACATTTATGATAAATGAGTTGATTATTATTTTATAGTAATTGACCTTTTATGATGGAAGATATAATGGTTAAATGAGATAAAATATGATCATATTAGAAGAACAAATTTATCCTAAAGAGATTAAGGATATCCTTTGAAGGTAGCACACTTATGACAAGATCATTAGACGAGCAAATTTTTTAAGTAGCTTTCTAAATGGTATGTAATTAGGGAGAGCTCAGTCATGATACTATAGTGGAATGACTTCATGACTAAATAAGTTTATAAATAACAGGTAAAAAGCTAGAACTTAATTATAAATTATTTGAACCTTAATTATATATGTTCAATTAGTTCTTCACTAGCTCATTGAAACCATAAATGAATTGCACGTAAAAGCAAATGAATAGAAATGATGAAGTATGACAAATGTAACATCTTGTTTTTTGGGTTTTTTCGCGATTCTCGATATTTTGGTAAAGTTTTTAAAATTTGGTATTTGGTTGTGAAATTCATAATTTGAGTATGTAAATGGGCTTATGGAAGGCCCATGTGTTGGCCAAAACCCAGTAGAATTTTTGAATTTTGGACTTAAGAAGTTAGGGGCCTTGGATAGGTGGTCTTATTAAAATTTGTGGGTAAAATGTATCACAGAAGAGCCTCTAGTAAAGTGGCTAAGTGACGCCACTAAGGGGCTAGAATAGTGGCGTGTAAGTGGTTGGGGGAAGACCTGGGTTCGATTCCCTGTAATGGCAAAGGTAATGTTATTTTTATGCTTGTGCATGCTAGAGTTTAAAGTTGGATGGAACTCTGTGGGAGAGAGTTTGAATCAGTCAAATGCATGGGTTAAGGAGGGATAAGGGGAGAGATTTTAGGGATTTGAAAGGGGGATAGGGTTAGCCGATTTGAAGGGATTAGAGAGGGGATTTCAGCAGAGGGATTTTAGTTAGTGATTTTCGGCACTTAGGTACTTGTGTGTCGTTTTCTTCCTTTTGTTTGGTCTTTTCTCTCTTTTTCCTTTTGTAGCCGAATCTATCATCTCTCCTCTCATCTTTTCTTCCTTTTCCTTCTTCCAACCCAGCCCACTACTCCCCTCCATTCATCTATTGTTTCTTTCCCTTACCCACACTTTTGCCGAAATACCGCAAAAGCCAAAATCGGTGAAGCTAGGTAGTGCCGATTCTTTGTTGACCAACAACCCTCTTTTTCTTTTCACTTTTTAGTGGTCAATTCTCTTATCTTCTAGGCATAGATGGATTCAAGAAGAGAGACTGTGATAAGTGCTCGAACTCTAAACGATTCCTATAGTAACTGTTGACAAAAGCCGAAACCTCTATAGTTTAGGGAGGTAGACGAATGTGGGTATAGGCCTTTTTGGGTTCTTCTTTTAATCTTTTTATGGTTTGTATAGTGGAGGAGCAGCAAGTCATAGTGTCGACTTGGATTAGCTTAAATCATCAGAGTGACTAGATCTAGTCATCAACTTCGGCAAAGGTATGGATTCTAAGGCCATTATGGATGGTGGCCGAATGTGTAAGTGTGGATAATAGATGGTTCTCGTTTTGGTTTAATTATTATAAATTGATCTTTAAGCGGTTGGTTATAGGAGAAATCGTGTAGGAGATCTCGTCGAGGAATATCGCAAATCAGGAGTGTAACGAACCTTCTTTCGTAGCTTAAATCGATAAATGCTGAAAAGCCGAATTACCAAAATTCTGGCATTTCGAGGACTTGTGAGCAAGCCAATGCTCATTGGTTATGTAACACCCCAAACCCGGCCCAGACGTTATGGCTGAATCTGATGGGCCACATTGAAGTTAAAAACCCATGTTTCGTTTTAGTGCTTTAAAAATCGACTTTTGTTAAGCTAACAAAGTGAATGGGAGCTGGGCACCAGGTAGGAATCCGTAACAGAGGAGGTGAGCCATGAAGGCTGCTTAAGTACCAAGCTCTTCTAATGGATCCAATCTTAGACATGCCCACAACCATTGCCACACTTGGTTAAATCGAGTTGTAATTTATTTAAGTTGAAATCTTTGATAAATCGGATAATCATGGCGTGGTGTTATTTTGAAAACAATTATCATTTTGAAAACACGTCCTAAGTCTAGCCCATTTATTAACAAATAGATTAAAGTTATTAAAAATAAAATAATCCTAGAAAAATAATTAAAATGGCCTTATTACAACTCAAAACCAAACAATAATATTAATAAGATAAAACTTATAAAGAAATAAATCGGCTACTTATTGCAATTAAAAGAAAGAAAGCGATGAGTGTGGCCATCTCAAAGTCCCTCAGCTCCAAACCATCTAAGCTTAGGGATTACCCGCAGTTAGAAAGCGGGGTGAGTTTATGAAAACTCAGTGTGTAATCCCAATAACAAACAAACAGTGAAAACACAGTATCAGTATAATCTGGGCCAAAGCCCTATTTAGTCTTGACATATACTGGGCCGAAGCCTTTCATTTAACGGTTACTGGTTGAAGCCTTTTCATAAATCATATCACTGGGCCGAAGCCTTTTCATAAATCATATCATTGGGCCGAAGCCTTTACTATAAACGGTATGGCCCTTAGGCCCATTTCAATATCACATGTAATGTCAATGGATGTATGCAAGCCCATTTCAATATCATATGAAATACCAATGAATGTATGCAAGCCCATTTGGGGAGACTATTCGACCCACCATCCGCTACTTTCCACCCGTACCAACCAACACACCATGTGGGGAATAACTCAACCCACCCAACCAACACACCACTGGCAGCATAGTTGCTTTATCATATATCTGGAGGCCTAGCCTCTTTAATAACTGGGGCAAAGCCCTTTTCGATAAACTGGGGCAAAGCCCTTTTCAATAAACTAGGGCATAAGCCCTTTTCGATAAACTGGGGCATAAGCCCTTTTCGGTAAACTGGGGCATAAGCCCTTTTCAATAAACTGGGGCATAAGCCCTTTTCAGTAAACTGGGGCATAAGCCCTTTTCAATAAACTGGGGCATAAGCCCTTTTGCACTTCCTCCATCCATATAAAAACCCAACCCAATGCAACATGTCATGTGTGCAGAATGTCATGCCCACATTTGAATAAACAATCACAGTCAAATCATTCATATCACCAACATATATTCACAATCAAATCCATCAACCACACAGTCCAAGTCAGTCACTTGCCCACAAGGGCAAAACAGTCATTTTTCATATTATAAGGGTATTTTCGTAATTTTACCAAATATCAGGGTTTTCCATGTTCATTACAATTATTAATATTTCTGAGTGTTTAAATAATGATCTTTAACCCACTTTATCAAATTCGGGCTTTTGGGCCCAAAACCCCTAATGGGCCCTACGAATGCTGATTTAGCCTACTTAACCCAAATTTTACAACAATACTAACCGTGTTAACGTGCAACTTTTCCAAATTCCATTTTCTATCAATTCTACCCAAATGGGTCCGAAAGCCCATTGGGCCTAATTTCAGCCCATTGAGGCCCAACTTACCATCGTGCACAAAATTGAATTCTTACCTGTTCCATCGATCCAAACACCGATCTTATCGTATTTATCGCATCTACCCAAATGCAACATTACAAGTTCCCGAAATACCGGTATTTTAGCATTTTGGCTTCTCAGCAAATATTAATCTAAGCTATTACGAGGGTTAGTACACACCTGTTATGGGTTGAAGTTGAAACGTTTCCATAATCAATCACCTACGATAACCACCACCTGTCACTCAAACTTAACCAATCTAATATCAATATATGTAAATCCTAAGCACATCAGTCATACGGAATATAAGGGCATATTCGTCATTTTACCATACAAGGGTATTACGGTCACTTTACCCTACAGGGGCTTTACGGTCTTTTTACCTATTAGGGGTATTTTAGTTATTTCATTCTACAAGGGTGTTTTGGTAAATCTACAAACCAAGGGTATTTCAGTAATTTTGTAAACCAATGGTATTTCTATAATTTTTAGAAAGTCAAGGGTATTTTTTTAATTTTGTAAATCTAGGGTATTTTGGTAATTTTACAAATTGAGGGTATTTCGATAATTTCACAAACCAGTGGTATTTTGGTAATTTTACAAACTAGGGGTATTTTGGTAATTTTACAAACTAGGGGTATTTTGGTAATTCTATCCTACAGGGGTATTTCAGTAATTTCACAATCGAGGGTAAAACGGTTATTTTTTAAACTGAGGGTAAAACAGTAATTCTGTAAATCAAGGGTAAAACTGTAATTTTGTAAATCGAGGGTGAAATGGTAATTCTATAATTCGAGGGTAAAATGGTAATTCTATAAATCGAGGGTAAAATGGTAATTCTATAAATCGAGGGTAAAACTGTAATTTTGTAAATTGAGGGTGAAACGGTAATTCTATAAATTGAGGGTAAAATGGTAATTCTACAAATCGAGGGTATTTCAGTAATTTGGTAAACTAAAGTATTCTAAACAAGGATAACAATACGAATGGGCCTAAAGCCTATTCTCGGCCCAAATGGGCCCACACGCTCGTGTGGCCCTTTTAGCCCAAATCTAGCCACAGATATGAGATTCACCTAGCCTAGTCTAATATTTACTACACAATCAAACAACTTATCCAATTAGGCCCGTAGGCCCATTGGGCCCACATGACCCCTTTCGGCCCATCGCGGCCCGAAGTAGCCATCCTACAACTAGAGTAGCGAGAAATACACACCTGATTGGCGACTGAAGTTAATCCAAGCTCCGAGCACTCTTAGCCGACGCCCAACCCAAACGAGCACGCCATACAATGAAGGGATCACCAAGAAAGGTACCTTTACTCTCCTCATGGTTCCTCTATTTAAAGCCAGCTTCGCAACCACTCTTATGTTAGCTTCCCGATGTTGGATCCCTCCAACATCAGAGTTTAAATTCAACACCAACTTTTGCGGCCCCCTGTTAGCAAAATAAATGCTCCTTGCTTTCCATGGGATTCGAACCCATGCCTCCCCTTAAATGCTCCACACGCTACTTGCCACTAAGCCACAAGGCTTTTTGTATCATATTTTATCCCCAATTAATTATAAGGTCTACAGGCCAAAGTCTAGGTTCCCTTAAAAAAACCAAAATAAATTGCAAGAGCCAAGGCTTGAACCCAGACTCCCATACAACCTTAATGACGCCACAACAACTAGACTACATGCTTCCTTGTGTCATTTATTTAACACAATAATTTAAAAACCCTCATCCAAGCATCTAGGTTTTTCTTCTCTTAATACCAAAATTTTTGCTAAAGCTCATGTTTGAACCCAAGATTTTTCTCACACTTCTCAGGGCCATTAACCACCAAAGCAGACATTTAATTGTGTTATTTTATTGCACAATTAAATACCTATATACAACCTCCTTACGGACCCGCACTCAAGGCCCAATACTTCTAGGCCCAAATTCAGGGTGTTACAGGTTAGTTAGATTTGCTATGTGGATGATCGGGAACATTGGAAGAAGGTAAGGGCAGGATTTGATGCAGGATGGTAAGTTGGGCCTCGAGGGGCTGAAAAAGGGCCCAATGAGCTTTCGGGCCCATTTGGGTAAATTTGGCAGAAAATGGAATCCTGAAAAAATTGCATGTTAAAACTGTTGAAACCGCTATGGAAAACGGGCTAGATGGGCCTAGATGACTAATTCGACTATGTAGAGCCCATTAGAGGTTTTTAGGCCCAATAACTCGGTTTCGCTGAAAATGGGCCAGAATCGCTGTTTAAACACATGAATTGTTAGTAACTGATAATGAACATGGAAAATCCATAATATTTGGTAAAATTATGAAATTTCCATTATATTATGAAAATAACTATTTTGCCCCTAGGTATAAATGACCATTATACCCCTAGGGTTTAATTATGAATTTGGTACATGGGTTTTGATATACATGATTGATATGATATGCACATGATATGTATGATATGCACATATATGTATGATATGCACATGATGTATTCATAATGCATTGGGTTGGGTTTATATAGATGGAGGAAGTGCAAAAAGAGTTATGCCCCAGTTTACCGAAAAGGGCTTTTGCCCCAGTTTATTAAAAGGGCTTTTGCCCCAGTTTATCAAAAGGGCTTTGCCCCAGTTATTAAAAGAGGCTATGTGACACCCCGAATGTGACCCTAGTCGGAGAGTGGTTTCGGGACCACGAAACCGAGTCACAAGAATAATTAAGTGTTATATTCCGTTCTTATTGTATGTGGAATTGGTATGCGTAAATATTTCGTGTCTCGATTTTTATTAATTAGGTGCTAATTTATAAGAAAGGACTTAGTAGTGAACTTTGAAAGTACGATAGGGAAATATGTGATGACTAATTAAAGCATGCATGCAAAATAATGGACTTGCATGTCAAATTTCCCTTTTTTACAAATGATGGCCGTCCATGACAAAGTGATATGGGCTAAACATGTCATGAAACATGTTTTGTTGGGCATTAGGGAGAAATCATAAACAAATAAGCATGGGTAAGAAAAGAATGAAAAAAAATGTGTGTGAGAGAGTAGCATTCCCCCCATTGCCGTGCAACCAAGAAGAGAAAACAAAAAAATTTGTTCATCCTTTCTCATCTTTTTGGCCGAAAATCATAAGGAGGAAGAAAGGGATTTTTGCTCCATTTTTTGGTTTAGAAGAGAACTAGAAGGAGATTTGGCCATACTTGTACCAAGATTAAGGTATGTATGAGGTTGTGTTTGGAGTTTCATGCATGACTTGGTTACTAACTTGATGTGCATGTTAGCCATGGCTCAAATCTTTGTTATGCCATGGAAATGGTATTTGGGCAAAGTTGTTATGGTGATAAAGCCATTGCATGCTAAGTGTGAAGCTTGATGATGATGCATGCAATGATGGATTTTCTATTCATGAGTAAGATCTTGAGTTTTCTCTTTGTTTTATCATGATTAAAGTTGAAAAGGAGCATGATTGTCATATTCGCCATGATGCATTCTTGAGCATGATTCATGCTTCTTGCATGTTAGTTAAAAATTTGTGTTTTGGATGGCTATGGACACCTTGAAAATTCGCCATGCTCATATATGCATATATATGATTGCACATTATGTTTGGTTATGAACTAAGTGATGAATATATTGATTTAAAGAAGAAAATGTGGAAGAATGCTTGTGAAATTGCAAGCACAATTCGCCTAGCACACATATAAGTGCTTGATGCTATATTATGAGTTTTGGGCCACAATGTGCAAAGCATTAATTAGTAGATTGCATGCTGTTTTTGTGAGGTATTAAGTGCAAAATTGACCTCAACATGTACATGAATATTCGCCTTGGGTAGCCTATTGAAGGCCTTAGCATTTCCTTGATGCTCAAATAAATTGTATTGAATTGCTTGATGTAGTATAAAATGTGCATGACCATTGTGTATTCAAGCTAAAGAGTGGCCATATGACCATTTAAAATCCTTGTCATATTCGCCATAAGCAAGCACAATGAGGTTTTAATAAATTGAATTTGTTTGAATTAGCTCAAGAGCTAAGAGGGCCACAATTGGACAAGGGAAGGAAAAGGTGATCGAATAGCCGAAAAAGCCGTTCGACAACATCCGAGGTAAGTCCTCAAGAAGTGACCTTACTTGAATTATGTGAGATGAAATATGGATGTGTATGATTATTGGTTATGTGTGTATGAGTATTTGAATTCCACCGGGCTAAGTCCCGGCGAATATGCTAATGATTATAATTGTGTTTGAGCCTTAGTAACTGAAAATGAAATATGTATGTCCAATGATTATTGATGTATGTGTGCATGAGAAATTGAATGATATCCGGCTAAGCCCAAGACAACTATGCTGGAAATTATATCCGGTTAAGACCAAGGCAATTGTGCTAGTGGCTATATCAGGGCTAAGGCCCAAGGCATTCGTATGAAGTTATTCTATCCGGCTAAGACCCAAGGCATTTGTGCACGTGATTATATCCGGTTATATTCAAGAATCTTGGGCGGAGGTGAGTGTTGGTTGCGAAATGAATTTAATTAGTACACTCGGAAAGCCCAAAGGATAAGGTACGTTATATGTGCATTGGAAAGTCGATGTGTTTGAGCAACATTCGCTCAATCGACTAATGAATTTCAGTTATTGAATTGATTGATGCTTTACTGAACTTATATAATGATGAAGTATGAAGTAAGAATGTGTATTAATGAAATGATGCATTTGGCTATGTGAATGTATTGCTGTAAATTTATAGTTCATTATATTCCTTGAGACTTACTAAGCATAAAATGCTTACCCGTTGCTTTGGCTCTTAGTTTTCTAGATTTCGCCGAGGCAATCGGATTTGGGATCGTTGAAGTCGAAGTCATCCACACTATCAAGCCTCCATTTTGGTATAAATTTTGGTTGAACTTGAGATGGCATGTATAGGACTACCCTTGTTTGTTAAATATGTTGTAATGTAAGTATGTACGGCCGTGCGAAAATGGCTCGAAAAGGAAGCATGAACTTAGACTAATTGCGGGTTGTATGTATATATTTTGTGTCATGATGTGGCTATGGCTTGGAAATGGGAATGTTGGTCATATGATCAGCCATTGGCATGGTTAAAATGATCATATATGAACCTATGTATGGTAAGGCTAGTTGAATCATGGAGACCACCAAATAGGTAAGTCCTATCTTAAAACAGATGCTGCCAGCTGCAGTGGCATGAATGTGAAAAATCACCAAAATTCATAGGAATGGAATTAGATAGTGAATAAGCTATGTAAATGAACCTTGATGAGTCTATTTTCATATGGAAGAAACGAAACGGTCATAGGAGTTACAGGTTAAGAGATATTAAAGCCATTGTGAGACAGGGCCAGAATGGTTTCTGGGTTTCCTGTCGCAAATTTAAAATTCACTATAAATTATCCAAAAGAATTAGGAGATATACCTTATATGTACAGATTCCATTTTTAGTCTAGTTTCATTAGAAACAAACGACACCAGCATTAAAGCCCTGTACAGAGAGATATTCAAGTTATACCGCGCGAAGGTCAGAGCCGTCGATCCCTGTAACAGGGTAACTTTAACTAATAAACTGTACCAATTGGCCCGACCAAAATCCTAGAAATAAATCCATGGATGGATATATGAGTCTCAATTCAGGAAAATTTACGAAACCAGTTTCCGAGTTTTGAAACTCGAGATATGATTTTAAGGCGACAGTGACGCAGTTTTCCAGCCTGACTGGAAATGTCAAATTGGTGGGCAAAAACATGTGAACTTGGTTTGTTAACCCTCGGGTCCGACACGGCGATGGTCTCGGGTTTGGGGTGTTACAATTTTATTGGTATCGAGCCACGGTTTAGTCGATTCTAGGACTACCGTGATGTGTTTGGGGTCTAGCTATACATGCCATTAAATGATGAATCGATAGTGTGATGAATTCGACAATTTGACTTCATGTTTGTTTATAGCAATGGATCCCGATCCCAACCGAAAGCGATAGCTGATGATGTGGAGAGTGGCACCTGCTCCGCGCAAGGGACAGCGTGGCGGACTCTCAACCTATGGCCATAATCCTAATGACGAGGCTAGGCAAGCCTTTTATAGTGTGATGAACGAATGGTTTAATCAATACATTCGAACCAACACTACTGTTCCACCACCTCCATTCCCGACGAATGCAACCCCGCATCTACAATACCTCCGTGAATCGACCAAATAAGGTCGGGTAAGCCCCGATCGATAGGATTCAAAACATGGGGCCACTGAATTTAAGGCTACGGATGATGATGATGCCGAAGCGAGCTGAATTATGGTTAGATAACACTATCCGGTGCTTGATGAGCTATCCTGTACACCGATGAGTGCTTAAAGTGTACCATCTCCTTGCTACGCGAGTCCGCCTACTATTGGTGGAGTACTCGACTTGTGGTGCCTAGAGAACAAGTGACTTGGGAATTCTTTCTAACCGAGTTCAAAAAAGTATATTAGTCGAGATTCATCGACCAAAAGCGGAGGGAATTCCTTGATCTTAAGCAAGGTTCTATGTCCGTTATCGACTACGAACGAAAGTTTGTGAGGCTTAGCCAGACGCTGCGAGAATGCATTTCGTCCGAAGCTATTATGTGTAAACGCCGAGGATGGGCTGAATGATGATATAAGGATGTTTGTTGGCATCCTCGAGATACGAGAGTTCGTAGTACTTGTTGAGCGAGCTTGTAAAGTCAAGAGCTTAGAAAGGAGAAACAAAAAGCTGATGTGGGGATTGGAGAATTCGAAGAGGTCCTCGGAAAGTCTCTTCAACAAGCATCAAGAGATTTCGAGATGATGCGAGCCGGTCTAGAGGCGTTTGGGCTTTTCTAGACGAGGACGCGATCGACCCCTGTGACCACACGAGTCACCTCGATCGCGGTGGCGGAAATGATCGCCGAGAGAGGCGGAGTGTCCACATTGTGGCAAATGGCATTCGGGAGCTGTTGGTTTCGTGATCGCTCTCGCTATAAGTGTGGATCGGCCGACCACTTTATGAAGGATTGCCCGAGGATGCATGAGCAGAATGCAAGTCGAGTGCAAACCCGGGTGCTACCATCGCCGAGGTAGACCACCTAGAAATATGGGCAATGTCATTGGCGGTCGAGAGGATCTAGAGATGCTACCATCGGATCTCGAGGCTCGTGCTCTGCTAGGACTTATGCCATATCGCACGCCGAGGATGCCGCCTCTCCGGATGTTATTACCGGTACTTTCACTCTTTTCAATACAAATGTAATTGCTTTGATTGACCACGGTTCTACTCATTCATATATATGTGAAACCTTAGCATCCAAGAAGACTTTGCCCATTGAGTCTCATCGAGTTTGTAATTCGGTGTCAAACCCTTGGGTCATTACGTGCTTGTTAACAAAGTGTGCAAGAAAAGTCCCCTAGTGTTCCGAGGTTCTTGTTTTCGGCGGACTTAATGCTTTTGCCATTCGATGAGTTCGATGTTATTCTTGGTTTGGATTGGTTGACCATGCGATGCGGTTGTAAATTGCAAGAGCAAGACTATCGATTTGAAGTCTTGCGAATAATGAAATAATTCGGGTTGAGTCCACGGACTTAAAGGGTTGCCATTGTAATATCGCGATGTTGGCCCGAAATATGTAAGAAAAGGGTGCGAAGCGTACCTTGCGTCACGCATCGATGACAAGGAATCGAGAAGAAACCCGAATCTGCGCTCGTGGTTTGTGAATACCCGGATGTTTTCCCCGAAGAATTGCCGGGTTTACCACCTGTTCGGGAAATAGAATTTGGCATCGAATTGGTACCTGGTACCACTCCAATTTCGATAGCTCCGTATCGTATGGCCCCAACGGAATTAAAGGAGTTGAAAGTTCAGTTGCAAGAATTGGTGGATAGAGGTTTTGCTCGCCCGAGTTTTTCGCCTTGGGGGTGCGCGGGTCTGTTCGTGAAGAAGAAGGATGGAACCATGCGATTGTAGATCGACTATCGTCAGCTTAACAAAGCGACGATAAAGAACAAATATCCGTTGCCACGTATTGATGACTTGTTCGATCAACTGAAGGGAGCCTCGGTGTTCTCGAAAATAGATTTGAGATCGGGCTACTATCAATTGCGAATCCGAGATTCAGACGCGTGCCAAGAGGCGCCTTCGAACAAGATATGGTCACTATGAGTTCTGGTGATGCCGTTTGGGCTCACTAATGCCCCTGCGGTATTTATGGATTTAATGAATCGAATCTTTAGACCATATTTGGATCGATTCGTAGTCGTGTTCATTGATGACATCTTGGTCTATTCAAGAAATGAGACCGAACATGCTAAACACCGTGGTTAGTGCTTGCAAATTTTACGGGACAAGCAATTATATGCTAAGTTCAGCAAGTGTGAGTTCGGTTAAGAGAGGTTAGCTTCTTGGGTCATGTGGTATCTCGATCGGTATTCGAGTCGACCGAATAAAATTTCAGCCATACTAAATTGGAAGCCTCAGAAATATTACCGAGGTTCAAGCTTTTTGGGGCTTAGGTTATTACCGACGCGTTTTGTAAAGGGTTCTCAACGATAGCCACGCCGATGACGGCTACTCCAAAAGGATGTTAAGTTCGAATGGACGGAGAAATGCCAAAAAAGCTTCGATCAACTGAAAACTTATTTGACTGAAGCCCCAATTCTAGTGCAACCCGAGTCCGGCAAGGAGTTTGTTATCTATAGCGACGCCTCTCTACTTGGGTTAGGTTGCGTATTAATGCAAGAAGGTCGAGTTGTGGCCTATCGTCGAGGCAATTAAAGCCACATGAGAAAAATTATCCGACTCATGATCTCGAATTGGCCGCCATCGTATTCGCCTTAAAGATTTGGCGACATTACCTATTTGGTGAAAGGTGCCATGTATACTCGGATCACAAAAGTCTCAAATATTTGATGACCCAAAGAGACTTAAATCTGCGACAAAGACATTGGCTTGAGCTGTTAAAGGATTATGAACTGATCATTGATTATCACGGGAAAGGCGAATGTGGTTGCGGATGCCTTGAGTCGTAAATCGTTATTCACTTTCTGGCGATGAATGTGCACTTGTTCCGTCCGATCCGACAGTGTGTTAGTGGCTGAATTGAAAGCCAAACCACTATTGACACACCAAATTCGAGAAGCTCAGAAAGTCGACGACGAGTTGGTTGCAAAACGGGCTGCGTGTGTTCCGAACGAGGACTCGGAGTTTCAAATCGACGATGACGATTGTTTGAGGTTCAAAAGTCGTCTGTGTGTCCCAAGGAATTCGGAACTCATTTCGATAATTCTGAATGAAGCCCATTGTAGCCAAATGGCAATCCACCCGGGGAGTACGAAGATGTACAATGATTTGAAACGTCGATTTTGGTGGCATGGTATGAAGCGAGACATCTCGACTTTGTTTCAAGATGTTTAATATGTCAACAAGTGAAAGCGGAACATCGGTGCCTTGAGATTACTTGACCAATCACGATACCCGAGTGGAAATGGGATCGAGTCACAATGGACTTTGTATCCGACCGCCGTTGTCGCAAGTAAGAAGGATGCGTTTGGGTCGTGGTAGATCGATTGACTAAGTCGGCCCACTTTGTCCCGTCGACGCACGGATTTTTCAATGGACAAATTAAGCGGAATTGTACGTTTCTCAGATTGTGAAATTACACGGGTGCCTATTTCTATCGTGTCGGATAGAGATCCGAGATTTACCTCGCGGTTTTGGAAAAAGTTGCAAGAAGCTTTGGGTACCAAGTTGCATTTCAGACCGCCTTTCACCCCCAAACCGATGGTCAATCCGCGGGTAATTCGGATACTTGAGGATATGTTAAGATGTTGCGTCCTCGAGTTTAGTGGTTCATGGGAGCGGTATTTGCCGTTGATTGAATTCGCTTACAACAACGACTTTCAATCGAGCATTAAGATGGCACCTTATGAGGCTTTGTACGGGCGTAAATGCCGTACACCATTGTTTTGGACTGAGCTTGGTGAAAGCAAGATTTTCGGGGTGGATTTGATTAGGGATGCTGAACAGAGAGTGAAAGTAATCCGTGAAAGTTTGAAGACGACCTTCGATCGTCGAGAAGTCGACGCGGATATGAAGCGTAAGGATATCGAGTATCGTGGGTGATAAAGTGTTTCTCAAGGTATCGCCTTGGAAAAAGATACTCGAGTTCGGTAGTAAGGGCAAGTTGAGCCCGAGGTTCATTGGGCCATATGAGATATCGAGCGAGTCGGTCCGGTGGCATATCGTTTGATTTTGCCCCGAACTCAAAAGGTTCACGATGTCTTCCACGTGTCGATGCTTGACGTTATAGATCCGATCCAACGACGTGATTAGTCCATCGAAATTGAAATTCAAGCTAATATGAGTTATGAGGAAGAACCAATTCGTATCCTATCACGAGAAGTGAAAGAGTTGCGAAACAAGCGGGTTCCGCTAGTGAAAGTGTTATGGCTCAAGCACGGGATAGAAGAAGCTACTTGGGAGACCGAGAACTCTATGAGGGAGCGATATCCGAACCTATTTACAGTAAGCTTTTCGGGACGAAAATCTCTTGAGTGGGGAGAGTTGTGACACCGAATGTGACCCTAGTCGGAGAGTGGTTTGGGACCACGAAACCGAAGTCACAAGAATAATTAAGTATTATATTCCGTGCTTATTGTATGTGGAATTGGTATGCGTAAATATTTCGTGTCTCGATTTTTATTAATTAGGTGCTAATTTATAAGAAAGGACTTAGTAGTGAACTTTGAAAGTACGATAGGGAAATATGTGATGACTAATTAAAGCATGCATGCAAAATAATGGACTTGCATGTCAAATTTCCCTTTTTTACAAATGATGGCCGTCCATGACAAAGTGATATGGGCTAAACATGTCATGAAACATGTTTTGTTGGGCATTAGGGAGAAATCATAAACAAATAAGCATGGGTAAGAAAAGAATGAAAAAAAAATGTGTGAGAGAGTAGCATTCCCCATTGCCGTGCAACCAAGAAGAGAAAACAAAAAATTTGTTCATCCTTTCTCATCTTTTGGCGAAAATCATAAGGAGGAAGAAAGGATTTTGCTCCATTTTTGGTTTAGAAGAGAACTAGAAGGAGATTTGGCCATACTTGTACCAAGATTAAGGTATGTATGAGGTTGTGTTTGGAGTTTCATGCATGACTTGGTTACTAACTTGATGTGCATGTTAGCCATGGCTCAAATCTTTGTTATGCCATGGAAATGGTATTTGGGCAAAGTTGTTATGGTGATAAAGCCATTGCATGCTAAGTGTGAAGCTTGATGATGATGCATGCAATGATGGATTTTCTATTCATGAGTAAGATCTTGAGTTTTCTCTTTGTTTTATCATGATTAAAGTTGAAAAGGAGCATGATTGTCATATTCGCCATGATGCATTCTTGAGCATGATTCATGCTTCTTGCATGTTAGTTAAAAATTTGTGTTTTGGATGGCTATGGACACCTTGAAAATTCGGCCATGCTCATATATGCATATATATGATTGCACATTATGTTTGGTTATGAACTAAGTGATGAATATATTGATTTAAAGAAGAAAATGTGGAAGAATGCTTGTGAAATTGCAAGCACAATTCGCCTAGCACACATATAAGTGCTTGATGCTATATTATGAGTTTTGGGCCACAATGTGCAAAGCATTAATTAGTAGATTGCATGCTGTTTTTGTGAGGTATTAAGTGCAAAATTGACCTCAACATGTACATGAATATTCGGCCTTGGGTAGCCTATTGAAGGCCTTAGCATTTCCTTGATGCTCAAATAAATTGTATTGAATTGCTTGATGTAGTATAAAATGTGCATGACCATTGTGTATTCAAGCTAAAGAGTGGCCATATGACCATTTAAAATCCTTGTCATATTCGCCATAAGCAAGCACAATGAGGTTTTAATAAATTGAATTTGTTTGAATTAGCTCAAGAGCTAAGAGGGCCACAATTGGACAAGGGGAAGGAAAAGGTGATCGAATAGCCGAAAAAGCCGTTCGACAACATCCGAGGTAAGTCCTCAAGAAGTGACCTTACTTGAATTATGTGAGATGAAATATGGATGTGTATGATTATTGGTTATGTGTGTATGAGTATTTGAATTCCACCGGGCTAAGTCCCAAGGCGAATATGCTAATGATTATAATTGTGTTTGAGCCTTAGTAACGAAAATGAAATATGTATGTCCAATGATTATTGATGTATGTGTGCATGAGAAATTGAATGATATCCGGGCTAAGCCCGAAGACAACTATGCTGGAAATTATATCCGGGTTAAGACCCGAAGGCAATTGTGCTAGTGGCTATATCCGGGCTAAGGCCCAAGGCATTCGTATGAGTTATTCTATCCGGGCTAAGACCAAGGCATTTGTGCACGTGATTATATCCGGTTATATTCAAGAATCTTGGGCGGGAGGTGAGTGTTGGTTGCCGAAATGAATTTAATTAGTACACTCGGAAAGCCCAAAGGATAAGGTACGTTATATGTGCATTGGAAAGTCGATGTGTTTGAGCAACATTCGCTCAATCGACTAATGAATTTCAGTTATTGAATTGATTGATGCTTTACGAACTTATATAATGATGAAGTATGAAGTAAGAATGTGTATTAATGAAATGATGCATTTGGCTATGTGAATGTATTGCTGTAAATTTATAGTTCATTATATTCCTTGAGACTTACTAAGCATAAAAATGCTTACCCGTTGCTTTGGCTCTTAGTTTTCTAGATTTCGCTCGAGGCAATCGGATTTGGGATCGTTGAAGTCAAGTCATCCACACTATCAAGCCTCCATTTTGGTATAAATTTTGGTTGAACTTGAGATGGCATGTATAGGACTACCCTTGTTTGTTAAATATGTTGTAATGTAAGTATGTACGGCCGTGCGAAAATGGCTCGAAAAGGAAGCATGAACTTAGACTAATTATGGGTTGTATGTATATATTTTGTGTCATGATGTGGCTATGGCTTGGAAATGGGAATGTTGGTCATATGATCAGCCATTGGCATGGTTAAAATGATCATATATGAACCTATGTATGGTAAGGCTAGTTGAATCATGGAGACCACCAAATAGGTAAGTCCTATCTTAAAACAGATGCTGCCAGCTGCAGTGGCATGAATGTGAAAAATCACCAAAATTCATAGGAATGGAATTAGATAGTGAATAAGCTATGTAAATGAACCTTGATGAGTCTATTTTCATATGGAAGAAACGAAACGGTCATAGGAGTTACATGTTAAGAGATATTAAAGCCATTGTGAGACAGGGCCAGAATGGTTTCTGGGTTCCCTGTCGCAAATTTAAAAATTCACTATAAATTATCCAAAAAGAATTAGGAGATATACCTTATATGTACAGATTCCATTTTGAGTCTAGTTTCATTAGAAACAAACGACACCAGCATTAAAGCCCTGTACAGAGAGATATTCAAGTTATACCATGCGAAGGTCAGAGCCGTCGATCCCTGTAACAGGGGTAACTTTAACTAATAAACTGTACCAATTGGCCCAACCAAAAATCCTAGAAATAAATCCATGGATGGATATATGAGTCTAAATTCAGGGAAAATTTACGAAACCAGTTTCCGAGTTTTGAAACTCGAGATATGATTTTTAAGGCGACAGTGACGCAGTTTTCCAGCCTGACTGGAAATGTCAAATTGGTGGGCAAAAACATGTGAACTTGGTTTGTTAACCCTCGGGTCCGACACCGGCGATGGTCTCGGGTTTGGGGTGTTACAGGCTAGGCCTCCAGTTATATGATAAAGCAGCTATGCTGCCAGTGGAGAGTTTTGGTTGGGTGGGTTGAGTTATTCCCCACATGGAGAGCTTGGTTGGTACGGGTGGAGAGTAGCGGATGGTGGGTCGAGTAGTCTCCCTAAATGGGCTTGCATTCTTTCATTAACATTACATGTGATATCGAAATGGGCCTATGGGCCATACCGTTTACAGAAAAGGCTCCGGCCCAGTGTTATGAAATATGAAATGTGAAAAGGCTTCGGCCCAGTGTTATGAAATATGAAATATGAAAAGGCTTCGGCCCAGTATACGCTGAGTTTGAATTTGGGCTTAGGCCCAGCAGGCTAATATTGTTTTGGGCTCTGAAAGGGGCTTTTTGAACACTGAGTTTCCAAACTCACCCCCTTTCCTTAACCTTGCAGGTGAGCCTTGATTTGGGGACTTAGAGCCGGAGGGGATTCAGAGTGGCCACAGTGACCGTTTTTGGGCTTTGAAACAAGTGACTGGTTTTCTTTAATTATCTTATTTACTATTTATTTTTGGGTTGTAATAAGGCCATTCTAACTTTATTTTCTTTTCTTTTCTGGGATTATTTTATTTTTAATAACTTTAAACTGGTTGTTAATAATTCAAATGGGCTAGACTTAGGACGCGTTTTCAAAACGATACTTGTTTCAAAATAACGCAATGATACAAATAATCGGTTTATCAACAATATCGACTTAAATGAATTGCAATGCGTTTTTTTCCAAAATTTAAACTCGTTATAACCAAGTGTGGTAATGGTTGTGGGCATGTCTAGGATTGGGTCCAATCGAAGAGCTTGGTACTTAAGCAGCCTTCATGGCTCACCTCTTCTGTCACGGATTCCTACCTGGTGCCCAGCTTCCGTTCACTTTGTTAGCTTAAAAAAAGTTAGTTTTTAAACACTAAAACGAATCATGGGTTTTTAGACTTCTATGTGGCACGCCAGATTCGGCCATAACGTCTGGGTCGGGTTTGGGGTGTTACAACAAATGAGTCACATTAATAAATGAATCGTTTTCTCGCTAAGTACAAAAATGACTTGAGAATTAATTTAAAGTTTTAAAATTATTAATTAATTAATTATAATTCAATAATTAAGTTCAAAAATAGAATTAAATTAATTAGTCATTATGAATCCGTTGAATAAAAATTAAATATATTTTCTTATAGATTCTTTTACAATAAAGTTATTATGAGTCTAAAGAAATTAAAATTGGGTTCGAAAAATAGTTAATTGAGAAATTAATTTAGTTGATTTAATTAATAAAATTAATTGATTAAAAATATTTATTTTGAAAAATAGAAAATAATTCTTGGGTTAGATTAAATTATAAAGTGCTAGGTCAAAAGTCCAAGAAGCACATATAATTGGACCAAATACATAAAAGTCCCAAATTCTCTTCTTGAGCATGTGAGGAGTGGCAACCTTAGTAATATTTACTAGGGTGTGTTGCCCCTCCTACTATAGTTAGAGTAAGATTGTGTTTTCTATTAAATAAATATTATTTTTCAATGGCTTGTTCAATAAGGATTCTTGTAGATTTCCCTATAAATGAATGGCATGGCACTAGTTGACCTAAACAACATAATAACACCCCTAACTCATCTTCGTAGCCGGATTAGGGTTACAAAGTATTGTTGTCCAAATCAAAAAAACATACCAATAATGTCATTTAATATTAATTACCAACAACTCATTACAAACCTATCAAGCATACACATCTAAGCCTTAAATCGAGCCTTCGAGGCCCTAAAAATACTTCGGGAACAATCCGGGACTAATTTAAAACAAATCAGAGAATTTGAAAAAAAGTTGAAAATTTTGAAAACAGGGGTCGCACACACACTCCATTTAGTTACTTCATTCTCAATTTATACCACCTAACCATACTTCTTCACAAGACATATAAAAAACCAAATTCACCTATCAATACAAACATATACCAACTAATTTCAAAACATATATATACGCAAGTACGTTAAGCATAAGCTTGGAACATATCAAATTAACATACAACCCTATACATGTCATTTTTAACCATTTCAATATATTCATAGGTTACCAAAGTGGATCGATGGATAGTGTGATCGTGCTCCGACGTTAATTCTAACCATTCGAGCTTTCTGATGATCTACAAAATAGTTAAAACAACTATGTGAAAAATAAAATAGAATAAAATAAATAAAAATAAAGAACACATAAATTTTACGTGGAAACCCTTTCGGGAAAAAAACCACGAGCAGAGGAGAAGAAAATTCACTATGTCGAAAATTTTTTACTCAAATACAAGAGGAATAGACTATGTCTATTTACAGGCTTGCAAAGCCATATTCTAGTAGGATTGAAACACCTTATCCTAATCAATATAAAATAGATGGAGTTTAATAAGGTTTAAAACCTTATTCTAAAATAAAATAAAAGAAGTCTAGTTCTATATGGATTTTACTTTTATTTTATTTTCCATCGTATTTTATTTAAATAAGAATTTGGGTCACTTAATTCTAACAATCTCCACCTTGACACAAATTCTCAATGAACAAGTTCTTCATTGTGAACTTTCAATAAACAAGTTCTTCACCTCTTCCAAAAACCCTTAAGGGTTTAACTTCAACAATGAACACCAACCAAGTCTAAGCAATGCTCAAACTTGGTTATAGGAAGTGACTTAGTCATCATATCTGCAGGATTTTCATGAGTGCTAATTTTGCTCACAACAATATCACCACGAGCAATAATATCACGAACAAAATGATACCGAATATCAATGTGTTTTGTTCTCTCATGAAACATTTGATCTTTTGTAAGAAAGATGGCACTGTTGTCACAAAATATCGTGCTGATTTGAAGGTCTTCATTGAGTTCACTAAATAGTCCCTTCAACCAAATAGCTTCTTTACAAGCCTCAGAATCGCCATGTACTCACTTCATTGGTAGACAAAGCGTGTAGTTTGCAAAGTGGCTTTCCAACTAATTGCACAACCTCCGATTGTAAAGACGTAACCTGTGAGAGATCTTCTTCTATCAAGGTCTCCAGCAAAATCAGCATCAACATACCCTATAACTCCATCTTTAGTTCTTCCAAACTGTAAGCAAACATTAGTAGTGCCTCGTAAGTATCTTAAAATCCACTGAACTGCTTTCCAGTGTTCTTTACCAAGATTCGCCATGTATCTGCTAAGCTGACCGATCGCATATGATAAATCTGGACGTGAACAAACCATAGCATACATGAGAGATCCCTGCACTAGAGTATGGAACATGTGACATGTACTCAATCTCATTATCTGATTGAGGAGATAAGGCCGATGAAAGTCTGAAATGGGCTGCTAAAGGAGTACTAACAGGCTTAGCACTCTGCATATTGAACCTGCAAAGAACTTTCTCAATGTACCCCTTCTGACTTAGGTACAATTTACTTGCTTTTCTATCTCTGAGAATCTCCATACCAAGTATCTTCTTTGCTGGTCCTAAATCTTTCATCTCAAATTCTTCACTTAGTTGGGCTTTAACCTTTCTTATCTCTCTTTATCTTTTGCTGCTATCAACATGTCATCAACATAAAGAAGTAGATACACAAAAGAACCATCATTGTTTTTCTTAAAGTAGACACAACTGTCAAAACTACTTCTTTTGAAATCATGAGAAGTCATAAAGGAAAACCTCTTGTACCCATTGTCTTGGTGACTGTTTCAAACCGTAAAGGGACTTTTTCAGCAAGCAAACATAGTCCTCTTTTTCCGAGACTATAAAACCCTCTGGTTGTTGCATGTAAATATCTTCCTCAAGTTCTCCATGCAAAATGCGTTTTACATCTAACCGCTCAAGCTCCAAATCATGCATGGCAACAATACCAAGCAAAGCTCGAATCGAACTATGCTTAACAACCGGAGAGAACACATCTGTGAAGTCCACTCGGAATTTGACTGTAACCCTTTGCAACAAGCCTTGCTTTATATCCGGTTCTTCAACTCCCGAGTCCCTTCTTTCTTTTAAACACCCATTTACAACGAATGCCTTTTTACCTTTAGGAAGTTTTACAAGATCCCATGTTCATTTTTGTGGAGTGATTCCATCTCCTCTTGCATAGCAAACATCCACTTTTCGAGTCTTCACACTAATCGCCTCGAGAATAATTAAATGGCTCTTGATTCGCATCTATATCTTCACCACATTTAAAGCATAAGCAACTAGATCAACCTCGGCATACTTCTTTGGAGGTTTAATTTCTCTTCTTGTCTGTTTTTGGCGATAGAGTATTGCGGTGAAGAAGCAACTCTATTCTCAATTTTGTCTTGGCTTGAGGAGTTGATTACAGATTAATCGATGCTCCACCGCTTTTGGTTTTCTTTATTGGAAGAGTCTTTAAGAGATAAGTTAGGTAGCATAGCGGTTTCATCAAAAACAACATCTCTGCTAATCACAACTTTTCTATTTTCAGGACACCATAACTTATAGCCTTTTACACCACTTTATAACCAAGAAAACGCATTTAATGGATCTCGGTTCCAATTTTCCATTATCGGCATGAGCATACGCAGACACCCAAAATCTTTAAATCAAAATAATTAGCGGGATTACCGGACCATACCTCTTGTGGAGTCTTTTTCTCAATGGCAACGGATGGAGATCGGTTGATCAAAAACATGCGAGAGGTCATACGCCCAAAATGACTTGTAAGTTGGCATTTGACAACATACATCGAACCTTCTCCATGATCGTTCTGTTCATTCGTTCGCAACGCCGTTTTGTTGTGGAGTATGACGAATCGTCAAGTGTCTCATGATCCTTCGACTTGCACAATCTATTAAACTCATCGAGCGAACTTTAAGCCATTGTGCATGCGGAGGTATTTTATCTGCTTTTCCGTCTGTTTTTCAATCATAATTTTCCAAGACTTAAATGTGGAAAACACATCGCTTTTCGCTTGGGAAGAACGCCCAAACTTTTCGGAAAAATCATCAATAAAGGTTAGCATATAATTAGCTCCACCTCTCGAAGGCACTCGGACGGCCCCCACAGATCGAATGGATATACTCCAACGTTTCCTTCGTGTTATGGATTCCTCTAGTGAATCGAACTCTCTTTTGCTTCCCAAAACACAAGTGCTCACAGAAATTCAGTTTGCAAATTCCTTGCCCATTAAGAAGTCCTCTTTGCTTAATTCGCCATGCCATTCTCACTCATATGCCCTAGGCGATATGCCAAAGTTTAGTAATATCATCATCGACAAGGAAGAGGAAGCGACAATTGCATCACCGATAATGAGAACCTCAGAAACATATAACTTGGCAATCTTTCTTTGCCCTTTCATCACAACAAGGACCCTTTGAAATCTTTAAAACCCCACTTTCAAATTGTGTATCTGCACTTTTGAATCAAGAGTACTCAACGAAATTAAATTTCTTTTCAATTCTAGAACATGCCGCACGTCACTAAGTGTTCGACAACTCCATCAAACATCTTAACTTTAATTGTTCCAACACCGCGATTTTACATGAAGCATTATTTCCCATCAAAACAACACCTTTGACATCTTGTTTCATAAGTTGTAAACCAATCCCGATTGGGACTTATGTGGAAGGTGCAGACTGAATCAAGTATCCACTCCTCGCCACTTTAGAATCATTGATGAAGCAACTAGAAGTTCACCATCGCTGTAGTCTTCTACAACATCGCCTTCACCGGAATTTTCCGGCTGTTTTCCTTTTGATTCGCACCTCCTTTTAATCTTATTTTGTAGCTTATAGCTTTCAGATTTAATGTGCCCTTTCTTCTTGCGAAGTTGCAAGTTTTACCTCTGCTTGAAGATTTCGATCTACCCTTAGATTTACCACGAGGATTCCGTTCTGTGTTCTACCATGATCATCATCAACATTCCGGTCTTGTCTCCCACGAACAATGAGACCCTCTCCACGAGAGTTGGGTTTAACCACAAGATGCTTCATCTTATCATACGAGGTTAAAGAATCATAAACCTCATCAAGCGTGAGAGACTCGCGGCTATATAAAATCGTGTCTCTAAAGGTTGAATAAGACGGGGGCAACGAACAAAGTAGAATCAACCCTAGATCTTCCTTATCATACTGAACCTCCATGGCCTCCAAGTTTGAGAGAATTTCTTTAAACACTGTTAAGTGTTCGTGTACAGACGCACCTTCCTCCAAACGATAGCATAAAGACGCTGCTTCATATGCAACTTGCTTGTTAGAGTTTTCGACATACATATTTGTTCTAGCCTCTTCCATAATACAATGTTGCAGTTTTCTCTTTCATCACATCCTGCAAAATTTCGTTGGACAAATGCAGATGTAATTGTGTTAATGCCTTTCGATCCTTACGCTTCTTCTCTTCATCTGTTAATGTCGAAGGCATCTTATCTATCCCTAGCAGGGCATCCTCTAGATCCATCGTGCAAGAAGCGCTTGCATCTTAATTTGCCACAACGCAAATCGGTGTTGCGATCCAACAATGAATTTCATACTTCAAAGACGCCATTACCGTGATCGAGATGAATAACCCTAAGCTCGATACCAATTTGTGAAAAATAAAATAGAATAAAATAAATAAAAATAAAGAACACATAAATTTTACGTGGAAACCCTTTCGGAAAAAAACCACGCAGAGGAGAAGAAAATTCACTATGTCGAAAAATTTTTACTCAAATACAAGAGGAATAGACTATGTCTATTTATAGGCTTGCAAAGCCATATTCTAGTAGGATTGAAACACCTTATCTAATCAATATAAAATAGATGGAGTTTAATAAGGTTTAAAACCTTATTCTAAAATAAAATAAAAGAAGTCTAGTTCTATATGGATTTTACTTTTATTTTATTTTCCATCGTATTTTATTTAAATAAGAATTTGGGTCACTTAATTCTAACAAACTATATAAATAACAAATGCTTAGTAAGTTTGTATAAAAGAAACTCAAACTTACCAAATACATTAAATTAAGTAATCAAGCTCAAATTAGCTTAGTCATAGTTCAAATTTCCTTTCCTATAAACTACACATCATATGGCTAGTTAATGAAGCAATAGACATATAAATCCAACCAAAACATGGTACAAAACATGTCAACATTTCCATTTCATAATTCATGACTTATACATGTATAATAAGACATCATTTCCTTTTAATTACACATATCATTATAATCCATTTCATTATCCAAAATCATGAATCATTTTATATATTCATATACCAATTTAAGCTTTATTTACCCATTGAACTAAATAGAATAACACCTTTGGAAATGAAATCGAAAGAAAGTAGTAATGGTGATGATGATGCATCTGGTGAAGAATTACATGAAACTTACAATGTTATATTGAAGGAATTGTTGGAAAATCATTTAGAAAACATGTTAAAGTTGTGTAGAAATTTTTTTAAAAAATTTCTAAAATGGATCTGTTATGATAAATAAAGTAATAAATTTTATAAAATTAAGTACATGTGTTTTGAAGCATGGGAAGATTTCCAAAAAAAAAGGGTTTTGAGATACTTCAATTTTTCAATCAAATGGAATTGAAGTCCAAAGTCTTTGAGCTTTCAATTGAATGATATTTGATACTATTTTCAAACTCTTAGATGCTTAGAGAGTGGCTATAACTCAATAACCCCCTAAACCTAACCTAAACATTATGGTCGGACCTTGAAGATTACATTGCCGATTGAGATGGCATGAAAATGTTTTACTTCTTTCTTTAAAATCATTACCTTTTTCATTTAAGAATAGTGTACTGATTTGCTTAAGGAAGTTAAAAACAATCTCATTAAATTTCTTTGAAATTATAATATCAAATTTTAAATATATTTGGAAAGACTAAGTTTGATCATTTTGAAGAAAATGTCTCGATTAAAAATATCTCAATGAAATTTGACAAAAATCATATTTTATTTAAAATCATGATTTTGTATATTCCATAAAATATCACTCAATTGAATGTAATAGATTTAAGTCTCGTAAAAACATACTCTTAAATTTATAATAGATTTATTATGTTGAAATCATAATTGTGTTGAAAAATCAATTTTTCACATCAATTCAATAAATCATTGTTAAAAATTCTTTTAAAACTAAATCATGCAAAATTAACCAAAAATCTCAAATCAATGTCCCATTCCACAATCCAAAAAATATAGTTAAACAATCCAAATACCAAAATAATAGAGAACAAAATATTTATTAAAAATCCGACCAAGAACTCCTCTAATTAGTCGTGTCCATATCCTAACCTCGTGGGTTATCTGAAACATCAAAAAATCATAGGGTGAGCTATTGAAGCCCAGTTTGAGTACTAACTTAAGTAACCACATAATTCAAATCATACATTTCCTAAAATTTGCAAACATTATGTATATTAACATAATTTCACATATAGCAGTATGCATGATATTGTCAATGTTATAATAGACATTGTTAATGGCAATATAACGATCAAAAAGAAATAAGAAAAGGAAAAATAAAACAAATAGATTTTATGCGGAAACCTATAACACCCCGTACCCGGGACCGTTGCCGGAGTCGGACACGAAGTGTGAACGAACTTAACTCACTTATTTCCACAGTCCATTTAAAAATTTCCAGACAAGCTGGTTAACTGCATCACTGTCGCCTTAAAAATCATATCTTGAGTTTCAAAACTCTAAAACCAGTTTTGTAAATTTTTCCTGAAACTAGACTCATATATCCATCTACCAATTTTTTTCTAGAATTTTTGCTCAAGCCAATTAGTACATTTTATTAGTTAAAGTCTCCCCTGATTCTGGGTTCGACTACTCTAACCTTCATGCATTACGACTTAGATATCTCCTTGTAAAGAGCTTCAATACTTATGCCGTTTGTTTCTATAGAAACTAGACTCGAAAAGGAATCTATAAATATATGGCATGACTTATAATTATCTCTGGTTAATTTATAATGAATTTCCAAAGTCGGAACAGGGGATCCAGAAACCATTCTGGCCCTTTTTCACGAAAACTTAAATTTCTCTTAACATACGACTCATATGATCGTTTCGTTTCTTCCATATGAAAGTAGATTCATCAAGGTTCGATTACATAATTTATTCACTATTTAATTCAATTCCTACTATTTTTAGTGTTTTTTTAAAATTTACATCACTGCTGCTGTCAGCATCTGCCTTCAAGGTAAACTTTACCTAATTCATAGTTTTCATGATTCAACTAGCCCTTTTAGCATATATAGCACAAAATGTGATCATGATTAACCATTCCAATGGCTAATCGTTTCCAAACATTACCATACCTCTTAATGAATAACATACAAAACGATTATAATACTACGCTCAAAGTGTATATAAGCCATTTTCGCATGGCTATCCAAATTTATACAAAACCATAGGGTACATGACCAACAACAAAAAGGGTAGTCCTATACATGCCATTTTCAGAGTTCAACCAAAAGTGTACCAGAAGGGCTTTGATAGTGTGGGCGACTTCGACTTCAATAATCTCGAGTCCGATAGCTGACGAACCAAAATCTATAAAACAGAGATTCAAAGGACGGAGTAAGCATTTAATGCTTAGTAAGTTTTTAGCAATGAAATTAAACACAACTCAAGTATAGCATTCATATAACTAAACGGATAATTTCATATACACATATTTTCAAAAATCAGTCCTACTTCACATTTCCAACCCTTATATTCATACATAAGGGATCAACTTAACCAAGGACCGGAACCCATTAATCGACTGAGCGAATAATATTCAAAAGGAAGCAACTATTCCAATGCACATACGAAACATACCTCCTTGTTGGGATTTTACGAGTGTATTAATTGAAATTATTACAGCAAGATCGCTCATTCCCAAATCAAGTACCTTCGGAATTCAACCGGATATAGCTACTCGCTCGAATGCCTTCGGGACATAGCCCGGTTATAGTAACTCGCACAAATGCCTTCGGGACTTAGACCGGATATAGTAACTCGCACGAATGCCTTCGGGACTTAGCCCGGATATAATAACTCACACAATTGCCTTCGGGCTTAGCCCGAAATTAGTCACTAGCACAAATGCCTTTGGGACTTGGCCCGGTTATCATCCGAATATTTATGCACATATCAATAAATCATGACACATCTCTATTTCAATTTCATAACTAGAATTCAAACACAAGTCACTTATCAAGCATTATCATTTCGGCTCAATAGCTACATACAAGAGCATGATTTTGATTTACTTAAAACATGATCTAATCAAATCATAATCTAAGCTCCATTACTCAAAGACTTACCTCGGATGTTGTCGAACGATTTCGACGGCTATTCGATCACTTTTTCCTTCCCTTTATCGGATTTAGTTCCCCTTTGCGCTTAAGCTTAATATTAACAAATAAATTGATTTAATCATTTGAACCTCAAAAAGAGAAACTCAAGGTTCTTAACCCATATATACATTAGACATTAGAGTCACATATATATGAAATCATGAATCAAACTCAACATATTAGCCCACACTCTCTTTTAGCCGATTATCTAAGCCAAGATAAAAGCATCAATATGCTTGCCTCTAACTGAATACATGCAACACCAATCCATCTCATGTGGCCGAATATGCATATCTACGTTGAGGCTAATTATATACTTAATACCACATATAAATGGCATACATTTTACTAACTAATGCATTACATATTATAACTCAATACGCACTCAAAGATTTACTCCATAATGAAACACCATCATATATAAATATATACCTTGAGATAATATATATGTCATACCAATACATCATGTGCAAATATATATATATATGTGCAAGAGCCGAATCATAAAGTTGATTATAACCACCTCATATATTTTCATCATATACCCGAATGCACAAGTACATTATAGTAGCTTCCAACTCAATTCATGTTACAAATTTATACTTCACAAGAATAAATCATTAACCAAATATAAGCATACCAAAATAAACTCTTTCTATGTTTGAATATAACCTAATATCATTTAATACCAAATCATGTATAACACCTCAACCAAATATAATAACCAAATTCACATGTATATTTTATTTTTAAATGAACCATAGCCGAATCATTTTAACCATGAGTAACATAACAAGCATAAATCATACTTATGGATCTAAGGTAGAACCAAGAAAGGAACCCATTGATATCAAGATGTAAGCAAACTACCATTGTTCATCTAGATTTAGCATGAAACACAACCATCACCCTTATTAATCTCCATAGCCGAAAACCTTACTTATTCCAAAATCACAATTTCAACATGGGTTACCAACAATAACTTGATATCTCACTCAATATCAACTAGGATTTCAAGAACTAGTATCAACTTCCTTACCTTAATATTGACCTAAGGTGACCGATTGCTTCACTCCTTTCTTCCTCCTTTCAATTCGGCCAGGAAGAACCAAAGAACACAACTTGTTTTCACAACCGAATGCTCTCTCTTTTTTTTTGTTTTCTTTCTTCAATTCACGGCAAAGGGGGAGAAACATGGATGAGACAATTTTTTCTCATCACTCCTCCCTTTGCATTACTTTAATACTAACCCCTTTTTTTTATTCTTTCTAACATAACACACTAACACAACATGTTTCCACCCATAGCATGGCCGACCACTAGCTCAATTTTTGGGTAATTTGACATGCAAACCCATCATTTTTATAATATGCATTAATAGATCCTTATAGACCAACCTATCACATTTCAAAAGTGTCACACATAAGTCCTATTAGCTAAATTCACATGCAATTGACTAAATTGAAGCTTAAAACTTTCACACATTCATATTCACATATTTTAGACAATAATTATTATATTCAAATAATTTGGTGACTCGATTTAGCGGTCCCGAAACCGCTTTCCGACTAGGGTCACTTTAGGGCTGTCACAAAACCCTTCCGGGAAAAAACCACGAGCAGAGGAGGAGAAATTCACTAATGTCGAAAACTGAATGGTACAAGAGGATTTTCGATTACATCTATTTAAAGGTTGAAAAACTTTATTCTAATTAATGTCAAATAGAAAAAGTACAGTTCTATCCGAATTCTACTTGTGCCACTGTATTTTATTTCTTTAGCAAGTGATGGGATTCGGATCACAAAACTCTAACAATCTTTACATTAATACGAATTCTCAATGAACAAGTTCTTCACCTATTCCACGTAACCCCTTAAGGGGTATTGTTCAACAATTAACACCAACCAAGTCCAAGCAATGCTCAAACTTGGTTATAGGAAGTGACTTAGTCATCATACCTGTAGGATTATCATGAGTACTAACTTTGCTTACAACAATATCACCGAGAGCAATAATATCTCGCACAAAATGATACTAAACATCAATGTGCTTTGTTCTCTCATGAAACATTAGATCCTTCATAAGGAAGATGTCACTCTGACTATCATAAAACACTATACTAATCTGCAGGTCTTTACTGAGTTCACCAAAGAGTCTCTTTAACCAAATAACTTATTTACAAGCCTCATTAATTGCCATGTACTCAGCTTCAATAGTAGACAAAGCAATTATAGTTTACAAAGTGGTTTTCCAACTGATACCGCAACCCTCAATAGTAAAGACATGCCCTATGAGATACCTTCTTTTATCAAGGTCTCCAACAAAATCAAAATCAACATACTTTCTTAACATGTTATATTTCATCTAATTAAATGGCTGACCCTAGATCTTACCAAATGATACTATCTTTTCTCTTCTCTTCAGACAACTATCCCAAGTTATTCTAAAATAATTAACTCCAAATACTATTTACTAACGGATACTTCATATTTGGTAGATTTCCACGCTAAGTCAAATACTATCAGTTTACCAATCAATTCATATCCCAATTTAATACCCAACATAAGCTCATACTGATAATGAACTAACCAGAACATTTAGAAGAATTCTTCATAACTCTCGCTACAATTCACGATACTATCCAAATTAACAAGTAGAGAAAAAACCATATAATTCTATATTCAAAACAAGATGCTAATCACATGTGGTGGATACCAAACAAATCAGATTTCTAACAATACATAACATAGATGAAATTAGAACAATGGACACTTATATACATTTTATAGCTAAGAATACACTCATACTTTAAATAGACGGATGATTACGGCAGATAACCTCTTTGAACGTACAAATTCAAACATTCTTTCAAGAAACTTCCCTTAAGCCTCATTCAGTTTCATCACATAAATATTCAACCAACATAACCTCAAATATATTGTACCCTTATCATAAACTTATCCATCAGTGAAACCTTCAAAACTTACCCAGAACATACCACAAGGATGGATAACCACATTCTACCACACGGATATCATCAAATACGCTAATAACTTGATACAAAACTTACCACAATGGCCACACAGAAATATGCTACAAAGGCTTAGCAGATCACTCCACAAAGGTAAACATATAGAATCACATGTTTACTATCCCAACAGACTATAACACCCTGTTTAGTGAGGCCTTAGTGTCTGGATATTGTTTATGAAAATGTAGCAAATGAGATAAGTTTCAAATATAGTGTTGAAACTAGACTAAGTGTAAGAATCCTTTGAGTACACCTGTGACGTCTTGGTGTTGGTGAACAATATATTGGCACATAATCATCAAGAAGCGTGTCTAGTAAGGAAGGATTCACCCAAAAGCTTTGATGGCACATAGAGTGGACAGACTCCGTTATGGATAAGGGTAATGATCTTTATGATGCGAGTTTAAGTCAGCAGTGTAGTGTGTCATATAAAGTTGCCTTTCAGCTAGTCAAGATGAAAGAACAATAGTTAAGAACCAACCAAATGAGAACTGTGATAGTTAAGGACCAAAAGTAAGTACTCAATTAGTTTTATTGGAAATTGTAGATTTGGATAATACCACTTAATGACTGATGTGACATTTAACAAGTTTCAATTAAAACTTGGGTTGAGTTAAGTGTTTAAGATTGGTTAAGAATCTCTTCCTTTTCTTGAGATAATAGGACTAGAAGAAAGGTAAGGTACTCATCTAAGCTAAGACTAAGACCATGCTGGTTGAACAAGATTTCTTTAAGAGTAGGGCCATGCCTAATATTTGGATGAGCTCCGAACTTAATAAGTAAACTAAGCATTACTTCAAATGGTAAAGTTTTTTCCGTCTATAGATACTCTTAACGTGTTAGGTGGGCTTGTAGCCAATATTGGACTATGGTAAGAAACTACCTTATAAAGGAATAAGTCATTAGGAAAAAGAAGTCTAGTAAGGTATTAAAGAAACTTGGATAATAGGGTCATTGCCAAGAAGGCATGACATGCCAAGTGGGATTAGTTAAGATACCAGCTATGCTCTAATGTAATGACTAAGGAAAATGATTGCAACACCCCGAATTTGGGCCTAGAAGTATTGGGCCTTGAGTGTGGGTCCGTAAGGAGGTTTTATATAGGTATTTAATTGTGCAATGAAATGACACAATTAAATGTTTGCTTTAGTGGTTAATGGCTTTGAGAAGTGTTAGAGAAATCTTGGGTTCAAACTTGGGCTTTAGCAAAAATTTTGGTATTAAGTGAAAAAAACCTGGATGCTTGGATGAGGGTTTTTAAATTATTGTGTTAAATAAATGACACAAGGAAGCTTGTAGTCTAGTGGTTGTGGCGTCATTAAGGTTGTATGGGAGCCTGGGTTCAAGCCTTGGCTCTTGCAATTTATTTTGGGTTTTAAAGGAACCGGACTTTGGCCTTTAGACCTTATAATTAATTGGGGATAAAATATGACACAAAAAGCCTTGTGGCTTAGTGGCAAGTAGCGTGTGGAGCATTTAAGGGGAGGCATAGGTTCGAATCCCATGGCAAGCAAAGAGCATTTATTTTGCTAACAGGGGGCGACAAGAGTTGGTGTTGAATTTGAACTCTAATGTTGGAGGGATCCCACATCGGGAAGCTAACATAAGAGTGGATACAAAGTTGGCTTTAAATAGAGGAACCATGAGGAGAGTAAAGGCACCTTTCTTGGTCGATCCTTTCATTGTATGGCGTGCTCGTTTGGGTTGGGCGTCGGCTAAGAGTGCTCGGAGCGTGGATTAACTCCAGTCTCCTATCGTGTGTATTTATCACTACTCTTGTTGTTGGATGGCTACTTGGCGCGATGGTAGAAAAGGGGCTATATGGGCCCAATGGGCCTACGGCCCAATTGGATAAGTTGTTTGATTGTGTAGTAAATATTGGACTAGGCTAGGTGAATCGCATATCTGTGGCTAGGTTTGGGCTAAAAGGGCCACACGAGCGCAGGGCCCATTTAAGAGAATAGGCTTTAGGCCCATTAGTATTGTTATCCATGTTTAGAATACTTTAGTTTACTAAAATTACCGAAATACCCTTAGTTTGTAAAAATCTTTGAAATACCTCGATTTGTAAAATTATGAAATACTTTCGACTTGTAAAATTACCAAAGTACCCCGATTTATAGAATTACCGCTTTTACCCCGATTTATATAATTACCGCTTTTACCTCGATTTACATAATTATCGTTTTACCTCGACTTACGTAATTCTTGTTTTACCTCGATTTACGTAATTACTGTTTTACCCTCGATTTATAGAATTACTATTTTACCCTTGATTTACTGAAATTCTTGTTTTACCTCGATTTACAAAATTACTAAAATACCCTTAGTTTGTAAAATTACCAAAATACCCTAGTTTTAAAATTACCAAAATACCCTTGGTTTGTGAAATTACCAAATACCCTCAATTTGTAAAATTACCAAAATACCTCGATTTACAAAGTTACAAAAATACCCTTGACTTTCTAAAATTATAGAAATACCATTAGTTTACAAAATTACTAAAATACCCTTAGTTTGTAGATTTACCAAAACACCCTTGTAGGATGAAATGACTAAAATACCCTATTAGGTAAAAAGACCGTAAAGCCCTCAGTAGGGTAAAGTGACCGTAATACCCTGTATGGTAAAATGACGAATATGCCCTTATGTTCCGTATGGTGATGTGCTTAGGATTTACATATATTGATATTGGAATAGTTGAGTTTGAGTGATGTGGTGGTTATCGAGGTGATTGATTATGGAAACGTTTCAACTTCAACCCGTAATGTGTGTACTAACCTCTAAATAGCTTAGATTAATATTTTCTAAAAGCGAAAGCTTCATATTTTAGTGATTCGGAATTAATATTTAGATCTACTTTCTACGCACGTTTAAGTTGGATTCACAACGGATATGGGGTAGGAAGGTATTTGGAACGTTCTTCAATGATTAGATCTCTTGGTAAGTATTCGAACCTTCTTTCCATTTGTATCTTGTGGTTTAAGAAAAGTGAAAACCCTCTCGTCGACTAAGGCTAAAAGGGTTTTGGTGTTATTTGGTTTGTTGGTGCTAGTGAGGATTAAAGGCTACCGATCGAGGAGTGTGTGAAAAGCTTGGATCATCGAGTGACTAAATCTAGTCATCAACTTTGCAAAGGTATGAACCCAAGGGCCATTGTGGATGGTGGCGAATGTGTAAGTGATGATAATAGGTAGTTTTCGATTTGGTTTAATAATAACATGGTCTAATCTATAAGTGGTTGATTATAGGACAAATCGCATAGGAGATCTCGTCAAGGAATATCGCAAATCGTGTGTAACGAACCCTTTTTCATAGCTTAAAGCGATAAAATGCGAAAAGTCAAATGCCAAATTCGGCATTTCGAGGACGTGAGCAAGCTTAACGCTCACTAGTTAGTTAGAATCGATGAGATGATGATTGGGAACAATGGAAACAGTAAGGACGTGATTTTGGCGTTCACGGTAAGTTGGGCCTCGAGGGGCTGAATTAGGGCCCAATAGGCTTTCGGGCCCATTTGGGTAAATTTGGTAGAAAATGGGAAATCTGTTAAATTGCATGATAAGACTGTTAAAACCATTATGGAATATAGGCTAAATGGGCCTAGATGACAGAATCGACTAAGTAGGGCCCATTAGGGGTTTTTTTGGCCCAATAGCTCGTTTTCGCTAAAAATGGGCCAGAATCACTGTTTGCACCCATGAATTGTTTGTAACCATTAATGAACATGGAAACCCTAATTTTTGGTAAATTTACAAGATTACCCTTATAATATGAAAATGACCGTTTTGCCCCTAGGTAAAAATAACCATTATACCCCTAGGGTTTATATATGAACTTAATGCATGGGATTTTGATAAACATGATATGTATGATATGCACATGATATGTATGATATGCACATGACATGTATGATATGCACATGATATGTATGATATGCACACGAGATGTTCATAAATGCATTGGGTTGGGTTTTTTATATGAATGGAGGAAGTGAAAAAGGGCTTATGCCCAGCTTATTAAAGGGCTTATGCCCCGCTTATCAAAAGGGCTTATGCCCTGATTATCAAAAGGGCTTATGCCCTAGTTATCAAAAGGGCTTACGCCTGATTATTAAAGGGCTTATGCCCCGCTTATAAAAAGGGCTTTTGCCCTGATTATTAAAAGAGGCTAGGCCTCGGTTATATGATAAAGCACTAAGTCGCCAAAGGAGAGTTATGGCGGGTGGGTCGAGTTAATCCCCACATGGTGTGTTGGTTGGTACGGGTGGAGAGTAGCGGATGGTGGGTTGAGTAGTCTCCCCAGATGGGTTTGCATTCTTTCATTGACATTATATGTGATATTGAAATGGGCCTATGGGCCATACCATTTACCGTAAAGGCTTCGGCCCAGTAATATGAAATTTGAAAAGGCTTCGGCCCAGTGTTATGAAATATGAAATATGAAAAGGGCTATGGCCCAGTACATTTTTGAGATTGGATTTGGGCTTAGACCCAACAGTCGTTATTGTTTTGGGCTCGAAGGGGCTTGTTGCACATGAGTTTCCAAACTCACCCCTTTCCTTAACCTTGCAGGTGAGCCTTGATGTGGGGACTTGGGCCGGAAGGGATTCAGAGTAGCCACGGTGATCGTCTTTTGGCTTTTAAACAAGCGTTGGTTTTCATTAAATTTCCTTTAATTATTATTTATTTTTGGGTTGTAATAAGGCCATTTTAACTTTTCTTTTATTTTTTCTCGGGATTATTTTATTTTTAATAACTTCAAACTTGGTTGATAATTGTTCAAATGGGATAGACTTAGGACGTGTTTTCAAAATGATACTTGTTTTCAAAATATCTCAACACCACGATTAATCGATTTATCAAAGACGTCCACTTAAACAAATTTAAACTCGATATGACAAAGTGTGGCTATGGTTGTGGGCATGTCTAGGATTGGATCCAATTAAAGAGCTTGGTACTTAAGCAGCCTTCATGGCTCACCTCCTCTATCTCGGATACCTACCTGGTGCCCAGCTTCCATACACTTTGTTAACTCAACAAAATATATGGTTTTAAAACACTAAAAACGGAACGTGGGTTTTCAACTCCAATGTGGCACGTCAAATTCGGCCATAACGTCTGGGCCGGGTTTGGGGTGTTACAATGATAGATTAAGGCCTAAGGGTATGTTATGTAAATATATGTATTCCGATACATGTCTCTTTACACCTGTCAAGTATTTCTTTGGTGGATTCTAAGGACTAGGGCGCATGTCAAACATCCATAGGGACAAAGGTAAAATATCAAGGTAAATCTGGTAAGAAATGAGGTAACCTTTCTCTTTCTTCTTTAAAAAGAGATCTATGTTTATAAAAAGGGGGAACAAAGAGAATTCCTCTCATTTTTCAAGCTAAGTTGAAGATATGGATTTAGGCTTTGAGATGCTAACAATGTAAGATCTACAACTTTACATACTAAGTTGTTAAGGAGCAACTCAATTTAGCTAGGTAAAATAAGTATGGTAAAGTCTTATTTAAAGATTTATAATGTTCAAAGTGAAAGTAAATAAGTTAAGTGTACAGATCTTGATGAGTTCCCATGTTCTGTCAAATAAGGGTTGTTGATCAACTCGATAAAAGACCGAATCTGGTGTTTAAAGCTGTTAAATAAGTAAGTCAGCTGACTCCTTAAGCCAGCTCTTGTAAATTTATTATGTATATTAGAATCATCCGTGAAAATAAGCTAAGAATACATGATGTGATGATTTTGGAAAGAATGTATGTCTGATGAACTTGCAAGAATGATTCATATAAAATATGGATCTAATTTATGTTGTGTTAATATGTCTGTATTGAGGATACGAACAAGTTTTTTATGAAAAATTCTGTCATGAATAAGTCAGATGTGAATGAGTCTGTCAAGTATGAGTTTGCGTGAAGTCTCTGTCTCTAGAATTGTCTAAAGGGGTCTACCGGGACTAAAAACACAAATTTCTAAAAGAAAAAGTCCATGGCACTCTAAAGATCATATAATGTAAGACCATGGCTGGGCCATGGCATCATAAGGAAAAGATTTAAAGGACGGTTGGGTGAGTACTAGACGATGAGGGGCAACCCTCATGACGGTGAGTTTAGGCAAATCCCTCTCATCAAAAAACAACAATTTCTATAAAAGTGAGCCTTTGGGGTTATCTCTATTAAATGGAGACCTTTGTGGCTATCTCTGTTAAAGGAATGCCTTTGTGGCTATTTGTATTAAGGGACGCCTTTGTGGCTATCTCTATTAAAGGGACGTCTTTGTAACATCCCAAATTAGGGTCTAGTCGAAACAGTGGTTTTGAGACCACAAATTCAAAATGAAAATAATTATTTTATAATTATTTGATGGTCTATGATATGATTGCATGTTTGTGTGAAATTTTCATTAAGAAATTCTATGCCTAAGGTGTCCAATTTCACTTTAGAGACTAAAGTGAATAAGTTGCAAAATATGGGTTCTAGAAGCTTTTAGTATGAAATAGCTTTGGATTGTTAATTAGAGGTCCTTAAATAGTAAATTGCCCAGTTTTTATTTTTATGGACAAAAATGGGCATGCATGGATAAAATTTGAAAGTTTAGTAAAAAGGGCATTCTGGTCATTTGGGTAATAAAATAATAAAAAGGGAAAAATCAAGCAAAATTTACTCATCTTCTCCATTCCATAGCCAAAATTCTCAAGCTCACCATAGCTAGGGTTTCTCAACTTTTCAAGCTTGAAAGTAACTCAATCCTAGCCCCGTTTTTTATGTTCTTTACATTTTTTAACCACTTGAAAAATGATCTATTCATTTTTGGTCATATTTTGAGCTAGGGTTCATGTATGAAATTTGACCCAATGTGACATGTTTGTATTTTGATTTTTAATGGAGGAATATGAAATTTTGATGCATGATAAACATCTTTTACTAAGTGGTTTTTTATGAAAATACCTAAAAAGGACCTTTTTGTAAAAGTTATGAAATAAGTGGTTAAAAATCTATTTTCAAAGAAAATATGGGCTTATATGAGTATGATATAAGTTTGGTTAGGCTTGGGTATCAAAGAAAATGAATACATTTCATTTTACGAGCCTAAGGGCTAAGTTGTAATTATGTGAAAGTTTAAGCGCAAAAGTGTAATTTTTCTAAAGTATGATTTATGGACTATTTTGAACAATATGATGATTGAATAAGCTAAATTTTCTATTATAGATCAAGAAAAATGGAGTTCGGACCTAGACCGAGGAAAGAACAAGATTTTGGACTGAATCGAATTAATTGTCCATATTTTGTACCAAGGTAAGTTCATGTGTAAATAATGTAATTCTATATCATGTTTTAATATCTTATTAATGTATGAGTCTCTATGATTAATTATTATGACAAGTGTATGAACAATGTTATAGTCTATGAGCATGACATTATGAACAAGTTTGGCGACTATGTAATATCGAGAAAAATCCCGCTTGAACCTTAGAAATAATTTAGGATACAATGTGACATGTCACTAGGAACTATGTGATTATGAGCTCATGAGATTATATGTATATGTGACTATGTGTATTCGGGTGCCAGTCTTGCACGTTCTACCGGTGGCTGGGTAGCCCAGCATGTATTACGAGTGCCTGTCAGCTTGTGTGAGTAGCCTGAGTAGTTACGTCTTGACTGTCAACTTGTGTGAATAGGCTCGTGATTAGCTCGAGAGCGAGTAATGTTTGATTATGATGGGAGGTAGAGTGTGGCTATGTTTGAAGCACTATGTGCAACTTTTTCGTGTATCCGATAGTATTCTAAGTGTTTAACGGGTAAACCTGTGAGTTATTCGATAAGTAAGTCAACGACGTGGATACATGACAATGTGTTAGGAGTTGGTACAGGAATATACAATAAACCCATACGAATGAGCTCGATATGTGATGAACTTTTGGTAAGATTGAAATTGTGTAAGTTATGTCTACAAATTAAGCTATACCTATGGAGTTATGATAACTCTAAGTAAACTATGTTAAGTTAATGATATTTATATATATGATTATGTTGCTATTTATTTGTATGTGAACTTACTAAGCTTTATGCTTACTCCCCTCTCTTTCTTATTTTCTTATAGTATTGTCAAGCTAGCTCAGGGATCGAAAGATGTCAGAGGCTCGATCATACTATCAACTATATATTTGGGAATAGTTAGTCTCAATATTTAGAGTATGGCATGTATAGGGGCTTGGTCTTTTTGTTATATGTCATATTGGTTTAGCCAAATGTATTGGTTCATGGTAATATTTGATTCATTTTGTATATGGCCATGTGATATGGTTCATATTGATCATTTGGGTCGTAACCGTAATCAATTATACATGCATGCAATGTATTATGATTGATGTGATTGTTTGTGGATGAGATGTGTGATGAATGGCACATGTGCTAAATGAATTAATCATGGCTAATAAGTATGACCAAAACAATAAAATAATTAACTAAATTGAAAGTAGGTTTAGCATGACTAATGAATATGAATTGGTGTGGAATGCCTTATGAAAGCATGATGGTTTGGGTAGGAGACATGTTGACATCACAAAGACATGGATTAATCATGTTAGGAGTATTTAAGTGATTAAATATACCATGTTGCATGCCATCAAAGATTAATGAGTGAATGAGCAGTTAAGGGTGACAAATGGCTTGGAAAATAGCCTTAAGTTGTCCACACGGGTAGACATATGGGTGTGTGTCTAGGCGGTGTGTGACACACAGTCTGCCCTATAGGCTTGTGGTTCGGTCGTGCATCCCCTGTACCTTAGTTCTACAAGTTAGTATGCATGGTAGTAAACACATGAGTAGAGACACAGCCGTGTGTCTCAGCCGTGTGGAGGACACGGCCTCAGTATATGGGCGTGTGCCTAGGCTGTGTCAAGTTTGCACTTAATTTTGAGAATTTAATTTGCCACACGGTCTAAGCACACGGGCGTGTGACTTACCCGTGTAACTTTATTTAATAGAAGATGACATATTAGAGAGTTAAACGAGCTAAGGACACGAGCATGTCCCAAGCCACACAGACGTGTGACTTTCCAAAGCAAGAAAATTTTCTAAGTGTCAAAAAGGTTTCAAAATTTCTCAGTTTAGTTCCAAACCGCTTTCGATGTATGTTTTGGGCCTCGTAGGCCCTTATAAAGGACAATTTGCATGAAATTGAAAAGTTTTTAAGTTGAACAAAATTTTATGGCACCGGCTTTATGTGGTTGTTTATGTTTTAGTCCGGTAATGCCTCGTACCCTATTCTGGTGTCAGATACGGGTCAGGGGTGTTACATTTAGCGGTATCAGAGTCAGGTTTAGTCAATTCTCAGACTAATGTAGCATGTGTATGAGTCTAGCTATACATGCCATAAATATACTATGATAGTGTGACAACTCCTGACGATTTTAAAATATGTTTTCATATAGTAAATGGATCCCGACAGAGCAGTGGTAGATGATGTTCAAAGAAACACGCTTGCACCCGCTGAAGGGGCAGCGCCGTCTGAGAGTCGACCCCTTACAGTTAGTCGAGGAAAAGGAGGCAGGGAAGCCTTTCTTCATATGATGGATGCTTGGTACACGGAGTTCGTTCGAACGAACCCGAACGTTCAACCCTCTCTACCCTCACATATTCCTCAACCTAACCTTGTAGCACCCCAAGGTATGGACTTTGTGAGTCTGAATAGACCTCCAATTGATAAGATTTAGAAATAAGGAGCCGAAGAGTTTTGAGCTAGTAAAGACGAAGACCCTGAGAGGGTAGAGTTCTGGCTTGAGAATACTATTGGGGTGTGTGATGAGTTATCATACACACCAAAGGAATGCATGAAGTGTGTTGTGTCTCTTCTGAGGGACTCGGCCTATCAATGGTAGAACGCCCTTGTGTCGGTGGTACCAAGGGAGAGAGTTAATTGGGAATTCTTCCAAGAAGAATTCCGTAAGAAGTACATTAGCCAAAGATTTATCGATCAGAAAATGAAGGAATTCCTTGAGCTAAAACAAAGTCGAATGACAGTAACGGAATTTGAGTGTGAATTCGTAAGACTGAGCAAATACACTCGAGAATATGTATAGACTAAAGTCATCATGTGCAAAAGATTTGAAGATGGATTGAACGAAGACATCCAATTACTAGTGGGTGTCCTTGAACTAAGAAAATTTGTTGTGCTCATAGAGAGAGCTTGTAAAGTCGAGGAATTGGCTAAAGAGAAAAGAAAAGCTGAGTTAGAGTCTTGAGATTTGAAGAAGAGACAAATAGGTAAATTATTTCAGTCATTAACTAAGAAACTGAGAGAGTTTAATACTCGATCAAGTGTTTCAGCTGGGTTCTCGAATAGGAACCATAGGAACTAGTATTCGGGTCATAAGGCTCAAACTACGTTGATAGCGAGTGTGGGTAACGCTCGACCTAATAGACCTGAGTGACAACATTATGGCAGACATCACCTCGGTGAATGCTGGATGAATAGCCAAGCATGCATCAAGTGTGCTTCACATGATCATTTTATCAAAGATTGTCCTGATACGGTTGAAAAGGAAAAATTTCAGAGCGCAAGGTCGAGCAATGCTACTTCTAGAGGAAGACCACAGAAGAATCCAGGAACTGGAAGAGTAGTAAGAGTGCACCTAGGGAACTAGCTGTAAGACCCGAGGGTAGAGCACCTACGAGCCATTCGTGCTCGCAAAGAGGCTTCATCCCCTAAAGTGATTACGGGTACTTTTTCTCTCTATGATACTTGTATTGTTGCTTTGATTGATCTAGGATCTACCCATTCGTATGTTTGTGTGAAATTTGTGTCTAGCATGAATATGCCTGTTGAGTTTACAGAATTTATGGTAAAAGTGTCAAACCCTCTAGGCAAGCATGTGATAGTTGACAAAGTATGTAAGAACTGTCGTTTAATGATTAGGGGTCATTGTTTTCAGGCTAATCTCATGCATTTGTCGTGTGATGAATTTGATATAATACTTGGTATGGATTGGTTGACCATGCATGATGTAGTAGCAAACTATGGAAGGAAAATCATTGAACTAAAATGTGAAAGTGGTGATATCCTTCGGGTTGAATCAGATGAATCGGATAACTTGCCTGTAGTGATTTCTTCTGTGACTGCTCAGTAATGCATAAGAAAGGGTTATGAAGCTCATCTTGCCTTTGTGTTGAATACAAAAGAGTTTGAATTGAAAATTGAATCAGTGCCGGTAGTATGTGAGTATCCAGATGTGTTCCCAGAAGTGTTGCCCGGATTGCCTCCAATTAGGGAAGTTGAGTTTGGCATCGAATTAGGTTCGGATACTGCATCTATTTCGATCACTCCGTATAGGATGGCTCCAAAGAAGTTATGGGAGTTGAAACTTCAGTTACAAGAGTTGACAGATAAAACCCAGCTAATCTATGTGGGGTGCACTGGTGCTATTTGTAAAAAAGAAAGATGGTTCGATGAGATTGTGCATTGACTACCGACAGTTCAATAAGGTAACCATAAAGAACAAGTACCCCTTACCAAGAATTGATGACTTGTTTGACCAATTGAAGGGAGCCACAGTATTTTCAAAGATAGACTTGAGGTCTGGTTACTACCAGTTGAGAGACAAGGATTCGGACGTACCGAAAACTGCATTTTAGACAAGGTAAGGTCACTATGAATTTTTGGTTATACCTTTTGGTTTAACGAATGCGCCTGTTGTATTTATGGACTTAATAAATTATATTTTCTGACCATACCTGGATAAATTTGTGGTTGTTTTCATTGATGATATTCTGATTTATTTTAATGATGAGACTGAGCATGCCGAGCAGTTGAGAATGGTTTTGCAAACTTTGAGAGACAAGCAGTTGTATGCTAAGTTCAGTTAAAGTGAATTTTGGCTACGAAAAGTTGGGTTTTTAGGCCACATTGTTTTGGTGATGGTATTAGAGTTGACCCGAGTAAGATTTTGGCTATTGTTGATTGGAAACTGCCGAGGAATGTAACGGAGGTTAGAAGATTCCTAGGTTTGGCCAAATATTACAGACGGTTTGTGAAAGGATTCTCCATGATTGCTACTCTGATGACGAGATTATTACAAAAAGATGTTAAGTTTGAAAGGACGGAAAAATTCCAAAAGAGTTTTGAGAAACTAAGGGAATTATTGATTGAGGCTCTGATTTTAGTACAACCTGAATCGGGAAAAGAATTTGTGGTGATGCGTCTTTGAATGGATTGGGTTGTGTGCTTATGCAGGAAGGCAAGGTGATCGCTTATACCTCGAGATAGCTGAAACCACATGAGAAGAATTATCCGACACACGATTTGGAATTGGAAGTCATTGTGTTTGCACTGAAGATTTAGAGACATCATTTGTATGGTGAGAAATGTCATGTGTATATTTACCATAAAAGTCTAAAGTACTTGATGACTCAAAAGGACTTGAACCTACGATAATAGAGATGGTAGAGTTGATAAAAGATTATGAGTTAGTGATTGATTACCACCTGGGAAAGGCAAACGTGGTCGCCGATGCCTTGAGTAGGAAATCCTTTTTTGCATTGAAGGCTATGAATAGTCAGTTGGCCTTGTTAGATGATGGATCTATTCTAGCTGGGCTAAGAGCTAGACCAATGTTTCTTCAAGAGATTTATGAAGCTCATCAAAGTGACGGTGGTTTGCAAGCCAAAAGAGTCCAATATGAATCGAGTAAGGAATTAGACTTTCGTTTTAGTCTCGATGGTTGCTTGATATTCCAAAATAGGATATGTATTCCTAAGGATACCGAGTTGATTCAGAAGATTTTGCTTGAGGCCCATAGTGGTCGTTTGTCTATGCATCGGGTAGTATGAAAATGTACAATGATTTGAAGAAATTGTATTAGTGGCCAAGTATGAAAAGAGATATTTCTGAGTTCGTTTCAAAATGCCTGATTTGTCAACAAGTGAAGGCTGAACACCAAGTACCTTCAGGCTTACTTCAGCCTGTGATGGTTCCCGAATGGAAATGGGACCGCATTACTATGGATTTCATGACAGGTTTGCCTTTAACGTCGAGAAAGAAAGATGTTATATAAGTTGTTGTTGATCGATTGGCAAAGTCGGCTTATTTTATACCGATACGTATTGACTATTCACTTGACAAGTTAGCCGAGTTGTATATTTCTGAAATAGTGAGGTTGCATAGAGTGCCTTTATCGATTATATCGAATAGAGATCCCAGGTTCACTTTGCGATTTTGGAAGAAGTTGCAGAAGGCTTTAGGTACAAAGTTGAATTTTAGTAACGCTTTCCATCTGCATACGGACGGTCAGTCTGAACGTGTAACAACCCGAATTAGGGCCTAGTCGGAACAGTGGTTTCGGGACCACAAATCTGACACAATAAAATTTATTTTTATTATATTTTTATGGTCTACAATTTCACGGGATGATTTCGTGAAAATTTCATTCGAAAATTTTGACGTTTGGGCACTCAATTTGGTCAAAAGGACTAAATTGTAAAAAGTGCAAAAGTTGAGTTCTACATGTTAGAGGTGTCTAATTGTTATGAGATTTTAAATTGGAGGCCCTTAAATCGTAATTAGACCATTGGATAATTTTTTGGACAAAAATGGACATGAAATGGGTGAAATAGAATATTTTTAAGTTAAGGGCATTTTGGTAATCTAGTAATTAAAATGAATTAAAAACAAAATTAAAAGTCAATTTTTGTCCATCTTCTAACCCATGGCCGAAACTTGCATGGATAATACATAGCTAGTGTTTTTCAAGCTTTCAAGCTCGATTGTAAGTCCGTTCTAGCCCCGTTTTTAATGATTTTTACGTTTTGGAAATCCTCGTAACAAGATCTACTCATTTCTACCCATATTTTGAGCTAGGGTTTGTGTTTAAAAATTTTCCCATGGATGACATGCATGTGTTTTGATGTCTAATGGTATGAATGCTCGGTGTGTAATAAACGACTTCTACTAAGTGATTTTCAGTGAAATTGTCAAAAAGGACTGTTTTGTAAAAGTTACAAAATTTGTCATAAAAGTGTGATTTAGTGGAAATTAGAGGCTGCTACAGTTATGAAAATGATTTAGCTAGGCTTCAAATGCAAGGAAATTTAATAAAAATCATTTTACGAGCCTAGGGGCCAAAGTGCAAATATGTAAAAGTTTAGGGGTCAAAATAAAAATTTGTAAAAGTATGATTTTTGGATCCATATGAATAATGTGACTAATTAGTAAGCTAAATGTGGTATTATAGATCAAGGAAAATGAGATTTGGGCATAGATTGGAAAAGAATGAGATTATGGACTAAATCAGAATTTATAGTCGTACTCGAACCCAAGGTAAGTTCATGTGATTTTAATAATGCAATATTGTATTTGAATGCTAATGCTTCGATATTACATGACATGTAAGTATATATATGTGAATAATTTGATATTATGTGATTATTTCGATGATATAACATGTTCTTGATGTTTTGCTATTATGATGAAAATGTTGCAATGCCATGTGATTATGAGATATTGCTATGTGAATGAAGCCACAATTCGAGTACGTCCGGTAAAGGTTTGGAAGTCTGATGGAATATGATGTTTCTTTGAAACGAGTAAGTTTGTATGTAAATAATATTTCGATTCTTTTTATGTTATTATCTTTTACTATTATATGAGATGTGGCTGCCTATAGAATGATCAATTGATGTAAACTACGAATTGGGATTGACTAAGAACGAGTTAGTAAAATGTTGAAAAGTGAAAAATTTCCCGATTGAACCTTTGGAATAGAAGAGATACAAATGATCCGTTGTGGGAACACATGTATAGTACTATGTACAGGCTACTATGTGTTTAAGACAGTTTTAGGTCACGTGTGTAGTACTAAGTGTAGGCTACTACGTGTACTAGATTGTTAGGTCACATGTATAGTACTAAGTGCAGGCTACTATGTGTACCTGATAGTTTTGATCACATGTGTAGTACTAAGTGCAGGCTACTACGTGTATCAGATGGTTAGGTCACATGTGTGGTACTAAGTGCAAGCTACTACGTGTACTGAATTAATAGGTCGCATGTGTAGTGCTAAATGCAGGATACTATGCATACCCGTTAACTTTGATCACGTGTGTAGTACTAAGTGCAGGCTACTACGTGTACCAGATTGATAGGACGCATGTGTAGTACTAAGTGCAGGCTACTATGCGTACCAGAGAGCTTTGGTTACAAGGGTGGTATATGCACAGGCCACTGAGTATCTGTTATTATTCCGACGAGTTCAACGGGAAATTTACTAAGCGAAAATAAATATGTACATGACTGTGTGATGAATACTTGCAAGTATATCTATGTGAAAAGTTGTGAATAAAGTGCTCGATAGTTGAGCGAATCTTTTGGTAAGATAGAATGGAGTAAGTGAAATTATGTAAATGTGAAATTTTGTAATAAAACAATTTTAGACAGCAGCAATTGTGTGAGTTTGAAAAATCACCAAAAATGGTATAAATTGAATTAGAGGTTTAATAAGATATGATATTAAATATTAATGAGTCTATTTTCTCATAAAAGAAACGTTGAAGGCAAAAGAATTTCATATTCTGTGATAATTGGATTTTTGTGAGACAGGGTCAGAATAATTCAGAAATCCCCTATTCTAATTTGGGAAAATCATTAAAAATTGTAAAAAAATAATTATGGGTAATAATTTGAATTTTTAAAATACCTAATGAGTCTATTTTCAAGAGGAATTGATCGGGACAACATCCAAGAGCTATAACATGACATAAATAATTTTTAGTGAAGAGAGGTCGGAACTGTCAAAAAATGAAATAGGGGTATATTTAATGAATAAACTGTACTAATTGGTAACACTAAAAATTCTGAAAATTTTATGGGAAGAATATATGTAAGTCTAGTCTCTGGGAAAATTAGTGGTTCTAAATTTTGAGTCCCGTTTCATGAAATAAATAATTTTTAGTGAAGAAAGGTCAGAATTATCGGATAGTGAAATAGGGGTATGTTTAATGAATAAACTGTACTAATTGGCTAAACCAAATATTTTGAAAATTTTATGGTAGGAAGATATATGAGACTAGTTTCAAAGAAAATTAACAAATCTTAATTTAGAGTTTTTTGGCTCCAGATATAAATAAATTAGTAACTATGACTTGGGAAAACAGCATGACCAGAAAATCAGCAAATGTGTAATTATGATTACATTTTCATGGAATCATATGAACTTACTAAGCTTTAAGCTTACTCCCTCCTCTGCATTTCCTTAGTGTTCTCAGGTCAGCTCGGGGTTGGAGACCGTTAGAGGCAGCATCACACTATCAAGCCAACAACTCCAAAGTATTGTCATATGTGTATTAAATACTTTCAAGTGAGTGGCATGTATACGGACTAGTTTTTATGTTAGATGTTGTTATGATTAGCCAAATGTATAGGCTTATATTGATTTATTGTATATGGCCATGAGATGTGGCCTAAATGGTTATGGCTTGTAAGCCTAATTATTCTTGCTATGTGTTAATGTTTGTGATGTGTTTATAATTGGTTGTTATGAATGATTAGTATAACACATGTTCATGATGAATGCTTTAAGACCATTCGATGTGCTCATGGCCATGGAATGAATGTGTGACATGGTAGTAAGTTGATAATGATTGAATATGGACAATTGTATAATGTGAATTGGAATGTCTAACTTGGTGTAACATGAGTATAGGTAATAAACACATGTATGACAACATGTAAATGCTTTAACGGAATTTTTTTAAAGGATGATTAACCATTAAATTGATGTTATAATGTGTGTCTATAATGTGTATAAGTATAGGAGAGAATTAAGGACAACATAAGGCTTGGAAATTAGCCTAAGTGTTGGCTACACAGGCAGAGACACGGCCATGTGTCTCAACCGTGTGGAGGACTCGGCCTAGTACACGGGCGTATGGCTTGGTTGTGTGAATCAATTTGTTTTGCTGACGTCATAAATAGAGAGTTGCATGGCCTGAGGACACTGGCGTGTTGAAGACACACGAGTGTGTCCCTGTGTCTATACGGGCCTGTGACCCTATTTCATGAAAATTTCTCTAAGTTTTCCCAGAGATTTTTAAAGTTCTCGGTTTAGTCCCGAACCACCCCGATGTATGTTTTAGGCCTCAAAGGCCTGTATAAGGGACGATTTACATGTGTTTGAAAAGTTTTAATTTGGATGAAATTTTATGGCTCGGTTTTGCATGTTTGTGAATGTTTAAGTCCGGTAATGCCTCGAACCCTGTCCCGACTTCGGATACGGGTAAGTGGTGTTACAGAATGAGTAATTCAAATTCTAAAAGATATGTTGCGGTATTGTGTTCTTGAGTTCTAAGGTAATTGGAAAAAATATCTACTGTTGGTGGAATTTGCCTACAATAACAGTTTTTAGTCGAGTTTGAAAATGGCGCCTTATGAGGCATTGTATGGGCGTAAGTGTCGAATGCCTTTGTATTGGACCAAACTCAAAGAGAATCATATTCACGGAGTTGATTTGATTAAAGAAATCGAAGAAAACGTAAAAGTGATTTGAGATTGCCTGAAACCCGCTTCGGATAGATAGAAATCATACGCGGATTTGAAATAGTAAGAGATTGAGTTTTAGGTCAGTGATAAAGCATTTTTGGAAGTGTCTCCATGGAAAAAAGTTTTGAGATTTGGTAGGAAAGACAAGTTAAGTCCACGCTTTATTGGACCGTATGAGATTACCGAGAGAGTAGGGCCAGTTGCCTATTGGTTAGCCTTACCATTCGAATTGGAAAAGATTCATGATGTATTTCATGTGTCTATGTTACGCCGATACTGATCTAATCCTTCGCATGTGATTTTACCGATAGAGATTGAGATCTAACCAGATATGACTTATGGCGAAGAGTCGATTAAGATTTTGGCCTGAGAAGTCAAACAATTGAGAAACAAAAGTATTGCCCTTGTGAATTTTTTATGGAAAAGACATGGGGTTGAAGAGGCTACATGGGAGACCGAGGAAAACATGAGAAACCAATACCCAAATCTTTTCACCGGTAAGATTTCGAGGACGAAAATCCCTAAAGGGGAGAATTGTAACATCTCAAATTAGGGTCTAGTCAGAACAGTGGTTTTGAGACCACAAATTTGAAATAGAAATAATTATTTTATGATTATTTGGTGGTCCATGATATGATTTCATGTTTGTGTGAAATTTTCATGAAGAAATTCCATGCCTAAGGTGTCCAATTTGACTTTAGGGACTAAATTGAATAAGTTGCAAAATACATGTTCTAGAAGCTTTTAGTATGAAATAGCTTTGGATTATTAATTAGAGGTCCTTAAATATCAAATTGCCCAATTTCTATTTTTATGGACAAAAATAGGCATGCATGGATAAAATTTGAAAGTTTATTAAAAAAGGCATTTTAGTTATTTGGTTAATAAAACAATAAAAAGGGAAAAATCAAGCAAAATTTACTAATCTTCTCCATGCCATAGTTGAAATTCTCAAGCTCTCCATAGATAGGGTTTCTCAACTTTTCAAGCTTGAAAGTAAGTCAATCCTAGCCCCGTTTTTTATGTTCTTTACATTTTTGAAGCCCTTGAAACATGATCTATTCATTTTTGGTCATATTTTGAGCTAGGTTTCATGTATGAAATTTGACCCATATGTGACATGTTTGTATTTTGATCTTTACTGGAGGAATATTGTAACATCCCGAATCGGGACCTAGTCGGAATAGTGGTTATGAAACCACAAATTTGAGGTAGAACTATTTATATCGATAAAGTTTTAAGGTCTACTGTGTGAAAATATTGATGAGAAATTTTACTGATAAGGTGTCCAATTGAATCATTAGGACTAAATTGCAATAAGTGAAAAACATGTGTTCTAGTTGATTTAAAGGCTTAATTGTGATGAGATTTGAAAATTGAAGTCCTTATTTGGCAATTAGATCGTTATATGTCATTATGGACAAAAATGGACATAGGAGGGATAATATATCAAAGTTTTAATGGAAGGGCATTTTGGTCCATTGGTTAATAAAGGAATTAAAAGGGAAAATAGTCAAAATTTGTGTCCATCTTCATCCTCCTTATTCGAATTTCACAAGAAGCCATAGCTAGGGTTTCCTTCATCTTTCAAGCTCAAAGTAAGTGCATTCTAGCCCACTTTTAATGTTCTTTATATTTTTGAAATCCTCGTAGCTCAATTTCGCTATTTCTACCTTTAATTTAAGCTAGGGTTCAAGCTCAAAAACATACCCATGAATGAAATGCTTGTGCTTTGATGTCTAATGGAAGAATATAGAGGTTTGAGGTATGATAAACAACTTTTACTATGTGGTTTTTGGTGAAATTGATAAAAATGACCTAATTGTAAAAGTTGTAGAAACTATGTGTAAATGTGTGAATAATGAAAAATGTGGGTTGCTATAAGAGGGAAAATGGTTCGGCTAGGCTTGAATAATGAGAAAAATGGGTACTTTTCATTTTACAAGCCTAGCAACAATTTTGTAATTTTGTAAAATTTTAAGGGCAAAATTATAATTTTGCCATATCATGATTTTTGGACTGAAATGAATAATGTGTGTATTAAATAAGATAAATGTGCTGTTATAGATCAAGAGGGACGAGGGATAGACCTTGACCGAGGAAAAGGCAAGGTTGTGGACTAAATCGCAAAATTGTCATATTTTGCACCGTAGTAAGTTGTGTGTAAGTAATTCAATGACTCCAATATTACGTATTTAATATTTGACATTATATGATACATGTATGTATGCTTTAATAAAATTGACTTGTGATGATCCAATGGATGTTTAGTGATAGCCTCGTGTCTCAGAAGCCTGGGTGACCCAAAGGAATACATAGGACTTGGATGTCATGACACCATGCTAAATTTGTCTATGTAAGACCATGTCTGGGACATGGCATCGACGATGATATATTTGCATGTGTAAGACCATGTCTGGGACATGGCATCGGTGATGATAAATGTGTCTGTGCAATACGATGTCTGGGACATGGCATCAACAATGATATATGTGCCTGTGTAATACCATGTCTGGGATGTGGCATGTAACACCCCTTACCCGTGTCCGAGGTCGGGACAAGATATGAGGCATTACTAGACTTAAACATACATAATCACATAAAATCAACCATAAAATTTTGTCCAAATCAGAAACATTCATACATATGTATAACGTCCCTTAAACGGGCTTACGAGGCCCTATACACGTATCAAAGATGATTCAGGACTAAACCGAAAACTTTAAAAACTTCTAGAAAACTTAGAAAATTTCATCATGAAATAGGGTCACACGCTCGTGCGGGTAGGCCATGTGGTCACACATGCCCGTGTGGCTTGGGACATGCCCGTGTCCTCAGCCCGTGTAACTCTCTGTTTATGACGTCATCACCAAATTAGGGGCACATGGCCAAAGCACACACCCATGTCCCAAGGGCATGTCCCTCACACGGCTAAGACACAGTTGTGTCCAATTTGAAGTTAAAGTACAAGATGCAGGGGACACACGGCTGGACTACACACCCATGGGGGCAGGCCGTGTGTCACACACTGCTTAGACACACGCCCGTGTGTCTACCCGCGTGGACAAATACAAGGCTATTTTCCAAGCCATTTGCCACCCATAGTTGTACACATACACTTATACATCTCTATAGTAATTAACATACTTAATTGAGCAATTATACATCCACAATCAAGGCTCAAGCATGGTATCCTCACAACAACACATGCATGCACATGACATTTCTCTTATTCAAGTCCAAACTTACCAAAACACATATAATATATATAATTGGTTTACCTCCAATTTATCCATTTATATCATGATTATCAACATGCCAACAAATATAATTTAAATCTTCAAGAATTCATGCCTTATAACAAAATTCACATCTTCAAAGCATTGGCACATACATGTATACAAAATTTGATTTACGACCATTTAAGCCATATAAGCAAATTTGCATGGCTACCCACAACATAAATCTATTAACTATTACAAGTCAATACATTTGGATAACTTATAAAGACATATTCACAAAGTGAATTAGTCCCTATACATGCCATAACTTAAGAGGGTTGCATCCGTTTTTACCCAATGTAATAACTTGATAGTATGATGACATCTCCGACAATCTCCAACCCGAGCTACCAAAAATTAACCTATAAGATATGGGAAAGGGAGGGAAGTAAGCTATAAAGCTTAGTAATTTCATATGAAAATAATAAGAAATTTTATTAATATGCTTTTACCAAATTCTTACAACATGCTCTCAAGGTATCACAATTATAATTGCATATTATTCCACTATTTGATCAAATTCCAGTCAAGTTGTCTACTCGATTCATAGACACTAAATTATTTATATGTAGAGCTATGGAGCTCCAATTTAAGATCCATTAACTTTATCTAAAACTATACTCACATATCTTCCTACCATAAAATTTTCAGAATTTTTGGTTTAGCCAATTAGTACAGTTTATTCTTCAAAATTACCCTTTTTTAGCTATTTGACAGTTCTAACCTCTCTTTGCTAAAAAATAATTATCTTCTCATACGAGATTAAAATGATGTTATCATTTGTTTCTTTTGAACATAGACTCATTAAATAATCTAATAATATAAATTATAACCCATAATTAGTTTTGTACAATTTTTTATGATTTTCCAAAATTAGAACAGGGGATGCCAAAAACATTCTGACTCTTTCTCACGAAAATTCAAATATCTCATAATCTGATATTCTTTTTCTTATATTGTTTCTTCTATGTGAAACTAGGCTCAATAATCTTTAATTCCATATTTTATTGAACCTCTAACTCAATTTCTATTATTTTTGGTGCATTTTCAAAGTCGGACTGCTATTGCTGTCCAAAACTGTTTTAGTATAAAATAATGATAACTAAGTCAATAACACTTTTACCAATTATTCCAACCATCATGGTATAAATACATATCTTACTCATTCGTATCCGTACCAATAATGCATCATAAACCAAATTCACTTCATATGAGTTATATGTACATACTTGTACCACTCGTAATACGGTCACATACCTTCTCGTTTCGAACGTACCCGTTGGATCATTCAGAATACCAAGGGTTACTTGGAAATCTCATACATATAGTATCGTTTCAATGCCATATCCCAGATACGGTCTTACATGAAATATCATACTGACGCCATGTCCCCGACATGGTCTTATACGAAATCACATACCGAGGTCATATCCCGTATATGGTCTTATACGGAATCTTAATAACCTTATTGTTTTGACATTTGTACCCTATTCATATCTAAGATTCATTTGGGATTTCTCATTCATCGTTATAATCATCATTGATAAATTTCATGGTAACAAATATACAATTCATACAATATCAAAATATAAAATACGTAACATAAGGTAGTATCATTTACACATGAACTTACCTCGACACCAAGGTTATCAAAAAGGGACCTAACCATTGATTCCTCGTTTTTCCCCCATTCTAGGTCCGAACCTCAATTTCCTTGATCTACAATTTCACATTTAGTCTAATTATTAGTCACATTATTCAATGTCGTCCAAATATCATATTTTAGCAAAATTATGTTTTTGTCCCTAAACTTTTTCATAATTACACTTTTGCCCATAGGCTCGTAAAATGAAATGCACTTACTTTCTTTGTTACCCAAGCCTAGCTGAACCATTTTCATAACTATAACATCTCAAAATTTCCATTAAAATACACTCTTACTACACATTTTATAACTTTCTCAAAACGGTCCTTTTGGACGTTTTCACTGAAAATTACTTAACAAAAGATGTTTATCTAACACCCAAAATTCATTTTCTACCATTAGACATCAAAACACATGCATTTCATTCATGGGTAAATTTTTAGACATGAGCCCAGCTTAAAATAATGGTAGAAATAGGTAAATCGAGTAATGGGAACTTCAAAAATGTAAAGAACTTTGAAAACAGGGCTAGGGATCACTCACTATTGAGCTTGGAAGTTTGAACAAAACCCTAGCCATGGCTTCCATGGGGGTTTTGGCTGGAGCAAGAAGATGGAGGCCAATTTTGGCTATTTTGGGCTTTTAATTCATTTATTTACTAGATTACCTAAATGCCCCTAAATTAACAATTGTTCATTTCCCCTATCTCATGCCCATTTTTGTCCAAAAAATGTCCAATGGTCCAATTACTATATAAAACCCTCTAATTTAAAGTCTATAGCAATTTGACACCTTTAACATCTAAAACTCACATTTTGAACTTTTTTATGATTTAGTCCTTTTGACCAAATTAAGTGCCCAAACGTCAAAATTTTTAAATGAAAATTTCACGAACTCATTCCGTGAAATCATTTCGTGAAATCGTGGACCATAAAAATACAATAAAAATAAATTTTCTTATGTTGACTTTGTGGTCCCAAAACCACTGTTCCGACTAGGCCCAAAAATCAGGATGTTACATGGCATCGGTGATGAATATATGTGCCTGTGTAAGACCATGTCTAGTACATGGCATCGGCGATGATATGTGTGCCACTGTAAGACTATGTCTAAGACATGGCATCGGTGATGATATATAGATTTATGTAAGACCAAGTCAGGGACATGGCATTGGTACTTTAATTGGTGTATGATAATCTTGAGTGTCCTTTAATATTCCGATGGTTCAACGGGCCATTCAAGATGTTGGGTTAAGAAGTGGAGTGATATGAGTAAGAATGTACGGTATAGGTATGTACGTAAACCTTAAAAGTATTGAACTCGATTCATGATGGGAAATTTAGCATGACTAGAAAGGAGTAAGATAAGCTTGATGTTTAATGACATTTAATGTCAATTTGACTATGTTTATGTGTGTAAGATGATATTGTGGTGATTATTGACAATATGTTTAATCCATGAATATCTTGACTTATGTGGTTATTTATTTACATGCAACTTACTAAGCCCTATGCTTACTCTTCTATTCTTTCCTTTTTCTTTTAGCATTGTTAAGATAGCTCGGGAATCGTGGACGTTGGAGCTTAAGTCACACTATCGACAAATCATTTGGGGTATAATTAGTTTACTACATTTAAGTATGGCATGTTAAAAGACTTAGTATTTTGTTATATGTGTCATATTTGTTAGCCAAAGTGATGGCTCCTTTTGGTATATTATTCCATTTTGTATATGGCCATGAAATATGGCTTATATTGATTATTGGGTTGAAATCCCTAAATATTGTTACATGCATGAGATGTGTTATTACTTTTATGGTGTTGCCAAATGGTTGATAAAATGTTGAATTTATGTTTGATGGATAAATGATGCCAATTGGTATGGTCACTATTTTAATAAACGTAAAGAAATGAATTGAATGAACTTAACAAATCAAGGATTCCCAATTAGGTAAACTTGATATGAATTTATTATGAATGAGTTTAAGCTATGGATGTCTAAGTAACCCTTTTATGCCATGTTAACCACCATTGGCATATGAGTGTGTCTTGGGGTTGTCAAGGGTGACAAGAGGGCATGGAAAATAGCCTTAAATTTGTCCATACAAGTAGACACACAGGCATGTGTCTGGGCCGTATGTGACACAGGATAGCCCCATAGGCGTGTAGTCCGGCCGTATGTCCCCTGCACCCTAGTTTTACAAGTCAGTATGCATGGTAGTAAACACACAGGCAGAGACACGGCCGTGTGTCTAAGTTGTATGGAGAACATGGCCTTAGGATATGGGCATGTGCCCAGGCCATGTGAAGTCTGCACCTTAAATGCGAAAATTAAATTTGCCACATGGCCTAGCACACGGGCGTGTGACTTGATCGCGTGATATTAAATTTATGATGACGTCATAAATAGAAAGTTACACGACCTGGGGACACAGGCGTGTCAAGGGCACATGGGCGTGTCCTTGTGTCCACACGGGCGTGTGACCTTATTTTAAGAAAAATTTTCTAAAATTCACGGTTTAGTCCCGAATCACCCCCGATGTATGTTTTGGGCCTATAGGCCCATATAAGGGACGATATGCATGTTCTTGAATAAATTTTAAATTTGAACAAAATTTTATGGCTCGGTTTTCCATAGTAGTGTTTGCTCAAGTCTGGTAATGCCTAGTATCCTATCCCGGCATTGGACACGGGTAAGGGGTGTTACAAATATAAAAGTTTGATGCACGATAAACACCTTTTACTAAGTGGTTTTTCATGAAAACACCTAAAAAGGACCTTTTTCTAAAAGTTGTGAAATGAGTGGTGAAAAATCTGATTTGAAAGAAAATGTGGGCCGATATGAGTATGATATAAGTTCAGCTAGGCCTAGGTATCAAAGAAAATGAACACATTTCATTTTACGAGCCTAGAGGCTAAGTTGTAATTACGTGAAAGTTTAAGGGCAAAAGTGTAATTTTTACAAAATATGATTTATGGACTATTTTGAACAATGTGATGATTGAATGAGCTAAAATTTCTATTATAGATCAAGAAAAATGGAGTCCGGACCTAAACCGGAGAAAGAACAAGATTTTCGACTAAATTGAATTAATTGTCCATATTTTGTACCGAGGTAAGTTCATTTGTAAATAATGCAATTATATATCATGTTTTAATATCTTATTAATGTATGAGCCTCTATGATTAATTATTATGACAAGTGTATGAACGATGTTATAGCCTATGAGCATGACATTGTGAACGAGCTCGACGGCTATGTGATATCGAGAAAAATCCCGTTTGAACCTTAGGAAAAATTTAGGATACAATGTGACATGTCACTAGGAACTATGTGATTATGAGATCATGAGATTATGTGTATATTGACTATGTAAATCCAGGTGCTAGTCTTGTACGTTCTACAGGTAGCTGGGTAGCCCAGCATGTGTTGCGGGTACTTGTCAGCTTTTGTGAGCAGCCCGAGTAGTTACATCCTGACTGTCAGCTTGTGTGAGCAGGCCCGTGATTAGCTTGAGAGTGAGTAATGTGTGATTATGATGGGAGGTAGCATGTGGCTACGTTTGAAGTACTATGTGCAAGTTTTCCATGTATCCGATAGTATTCCGAGTGTTCAACGGGTAAACTTGTGAGTTATTCGATAAGTAAGTCAACGACGTGGATACATGACAATATGTTACGAGTTGGTACAGGCATGTACGATAAACTCATACAAATGAACTCAATATGTGATGAACTTTTGGTAAGATTGAAATTGTGTAAGTTATGTCTACAAATTAAGCTATACCTATGGAGTTACGATAACACATAAGTAAACTATGTTAAGTCAATGGTATTTATACATATGATTATGTTGCTATTTATTTGCATGTGAACTTACTAAGCTCTATGCTTAGTCCCCTCTCTTTCTTATTTTCTTATAGTATTGTCAAGCTAGCTCAGGGATCGAAAGACGTCGGAGGCTCGATCACACTATCAACTGGACATTTGGGTATAGTTAGTCTCAATATTTTGAGTATGGCATGTATAGAGGCTTGGTCTTTTTGCTATATGTCATATTGCTTTAGCCAAATGTATTGGTTCATGGTAATATTTGATTCATTTTGTATATGGCCATGTGATATGGTTTATAGTGATCATTTGGGCTGTAACCCTAATCAATTATGCATGCATGCAATGTATTATGCTTGATGTGATTGTTTGTGGATGAGATGTGTGATGAATGGCACATGTGCTGAATGAATTAATCATGTCTAATAAGTATGACCAAAACTATGATATGATTGAGTAAATTCAAAGTAGGTTTAGCATGACGAATGAATATGAAATTGGTGTGGAATTCTTTATGAAAGCATGATGATTTGGGTAAGAGATATGTTGACATTACAAAGACATGGATTAATCATGTTAGGAGTATTTGAGTGATTAAATATACCATGTTGCATGCCATCAAAGATGAATGAGTGAATGAGCATTTAAAGGTGACAAATGGCTTGGAAAATAGCCTCAAGTTGTCCACACGGGTAGACATACGGGCATGTGTCTAGGCCGTGTATGACACATGATCTGGCCCATGGGTGTGTGGTTCGGCTGTGTGTCCTTTTCACCCTAGTTTTACAAGTCAGTATGCATGGTAGTAAACATACGAGCAGAGACATGGCTGCGTGTCTCAACTGTGTAGAGGACAAGGCCTCAAGACATGGGTGTGTGCCATGGCCGTGTGAAGTCTGCACTTAATTTTGAGAATTTAGTTCACCCCAGGCTAAGCACACATGCATGTGACTTGGATGTGTGACCTTATTTGATAGATGACATCATAGTCAAAGAGTTACATGAGCTGAGGACACGGGCGTGTCCCAAGCCACACAGGTGTGTGTGACTACATGGCCTACCTACATGGGCGTGTGACTCTCCAAAGCAAGAAAATTTTCTAAGTGTCAAAAAGGTTCCGAAAGTTCTCGGTTTAGTCCCAAACCACTCCCAATGTAAGTTTTGGGCCTTGTACGCCCTTAAAAGGGACAATTTGCATGAAATTGAAAAGTTTTTAAGTTGAACAAAATTTTATGGCATTGGCTTTATGTGGTTGTTTATGTTTTAGTCCGATAATGCCTCATACCCTGTTCTGGCGTCAGATACGGGTCAGGGTTGTTATAGCCTTTGAGGCTATCTCTGTTAAAGGAATGCCTTTGTGGCTATCTCTGCTAAAAGAATGCCTTTATGTCTACCTATGTTAATTGAATGCTTTTGTGGCAATAATCTGAAGTGAAAGCTTTTGTGGCAATTACTAAATTTAAAGGATAGCCCTTGTGGCAAACACAAAGAGAAGTCTTTCTGACTATTCAAAGGAAGGAACACAATCACGGCAAAAAATTGAATGAATAACATGCAAAAAATAAGGAAAGAATGGCACGACTTGCTCTCTGAAAGCTCTGTATGTAAGTAGATGGCGAACTTTGTATGGTCATAAGAACTAAATAGTAAGGGTAGTGTGGGCCAGGGTATGTGGTGAGGCAAGGACATGTACTAAAGATAAGTATAGAAGGTACTTTGAAGCAAAGAAGAACTGGGTGAATTCTAAGTTAAGTATTGAGCGTAGTCTACCCCACTCGAAGGAAATGATAAGACCAGTAAGTATGGAAGAAGATATTAAATCTGATAATAAGGTAAGATTTAAGAAAGGACATAAAAGGTAAAGAGATGTTAAGTATAGTACGCTCAAGAGAGGGCAAAGTTCTCTTGAAGAAAGAAAGATGATAGCCTCAGTATTGTACACGCCAAAAAGGTAGGAAGGTCAAGAAATACCCTAAGGATGTGCAAAATAACATATGCAACATAGAATGAGTGAAAAATGTATCTAAGGTTTAGCTCACTAAGTTCTTCTGAACTAACAAAAGTGTTTTCTATTTTCAAGTCTGTAAAGGAATATCTGTTGAGAGACGATGCTAAAGCTACGTTAAGGGAGCAGTGCGTTGGGTTGTTATACATACAAAGGAAGTCAAATGGCATGTCTGTGTCTATGCTGAAGTTCATTAAGTAGTATCCCAAAGTATACCCAATAGACTAAGAGGTAAAGTAGGAAAGTCTAAAACTTTGTTGAGTCAAAATAATAACCATAAGTTGTATTTTTACAAGAAACTCTGTAGTAACCATAGATAGTAATTTGTACATAGGAGAAATGTAAATGTAACCATACAATGTATGCCATAAGAGATTCTATTACACCCATAGATAGACATTTACATCAATGAATAAAAGAAAAAAAGAAATTTTCAAGTTACATATGTAAGAAGGACATACCCGAGAATCGGATCCTATAGATAGAGTTGGGTCAAGGGTGTTACACTGACTTTCACAAAAGGTGTTATGGTTTCTCCCTCATGGACTTATACATAAATTCATGTCATGATTAGCCAGTTCGATTGTATATTATTAAAGGTTTCACCATGAACATTCATACAGTCATATCTTGCCATGGGTCTCAGCCACATGGACTTACATATTCTCATGTCGTTATCATACTGGAGGCTACACCATGAGTGTTTTTATATCATACTGTAACAGCCTAATTTTGGGCCTAGTTGGAACAGTGGTTTCAAGACCACTAATCTGAGATTAGAGAAAGTATTTTATTATTATTTTAGGATTATAGCATGTTTATATCAGTGCATGAAAAATTTGGTGAAGTAATTTTAGCATTTATAAGCTTAATTGCGAAATGAAACTTAAATTGAAGGGTCTCTAAAAGGCAAATAGACCCTTTAGATATAGGCTTGGCTGGCCTTGAGACAAAGAAAATAGAAAAGTCAAAGTTAGGTGATCTAATTTGAATAAAATAAAACCTAAGAGAAAAACGCTATCATCTTTTTTTTGTTTTTGCTATCTCCTTTCCCACTGATTTTCTCCCAAGAAATGGCCATGGAAGCTTGAAAAATTTTAGCAACTTTAAGCCTTCACAAGTAAGTGATTCTAACGAGATTTCTTGAAGATTTTTACATTTTTGAGACCCTTATGTCATGAGTTTTCTAATGAGGGGACTATTTTGCAAAATGAACAAGAGTCTAGGGTTTTTCCATGAGGGTTTTTAGGTTGTTTTCTGAATTTTAATGGAAGAATATGATCCTTTGGTGAGTAATAAATAACTTTTGTGAAGGGATTTCTCATGAAAACCCTAATAGGGGTTATTTTGCATGAGTTGTAAAATAGATGATAAATGTTTGAAATATTGGAAATTTTGGATTACTATAAGAGTAAAAAGGGTTCGGCTAGGCTTATAATATGAAGAAATTCAATAAAAATCGATTTTCGAGTATAGGGGTAAAATAGTCATTTTGTGAAAGTCTAGGGGCAAAATAGTCATTTTGCCCAATTATGAAATTTCAGGCGTCTAAATTGATATACTGATGAAATAAATGAATTTTATTAATTTAGATCAAGAGAAACATGATTCGGGTCTTGATCGGGGTAAGAACAAAGTTTACGAGGATTAAGCTTGTCTTCATCATTTTTATCGAGGTAAGTACCTATGTAAATAATGTGTTATTGAAGCATGACAAGCATGACAAGCTACCGTTGGGTGAATATGACTTTCTTATAATTACACTTTATTTGTATATATGTACTTACTAAGCTCCCACGCTTACCCTCCTTTCTTTTCTTTCCTTTTAGTGCTGCCAAGTTAGCATCGGGGATCTAGTGATATCAAAAGCTTCGATCACACTATCATTCAAGACCTTGATATAGCTAGTTTCATCGTTTTGTTTTCTAGCATGTATAGGGACTCGAGTCTTTGTTTAGTGTTTTGTTGGTTAGCCATAATGTGTTGGCTCATATGGTGAATATGATACTCATTTTGTATAAGGCCATGGATGATGGTCAATATTCATTTTGATTTATAAATAGAAAATGATGTTTTCATGGATAAGTAAATTGCATAAATGAAATGTTGTCCATTGTGGTTATTTTGGTTATGTGATATGCCCTTATGTTAGTATAGAGTGATTTTTGTGTAGGTTACATAAGTAAGGGTGACGAAAAGGCTTGGTAAATATCCTTATTTTGTCCACATGAGTAGGCACACCGGCATGTGTCTAAGCCGTGTATGACACACAGTCCACCACATGGGTGTGTGATATGGTCGTGTGTCCCCTATACGTAAGAATTGTAAGTCAGTATGCATGGTAGTAAACACACGGGTAGAGACACAGCCGTGGGTCTCATCCGGGTGAAGGGCATGGCCTAGCACACGGGCGTGTGCCTTAGCCGTGTGGCCTTAAGGATTGCTGACGTCAGAAACAGAATGTCCAGGTTTTTGCACACGGGTTAGGTCACGGGCGTGTCATGGCCATGTAAAGGACACGGGCCAGAAACACTAGCGTGTTCCAGGCCGTGTGAAAACCCCTGTAGGTGTGCATGTAGAATTAATTCTACATGGGTATAGGACACGGACGTGTCCTTGTATTGCTTAAGCGTGTGAGCCACATGGGCCAATAGCACGACCATGTTGAAATGTCACACGGGCGTGTTGCCCTTCCCACACAGGCGTGTGCCCCTATGTTAAGAGTTATTTTCAGAGTCCTTTAAAGGACTCGGATTGTTTCCGAATAGGTTCCAATGGATGTTTTGGGCTCAGTAGGCTTTTATTAAGGAGTTCATAAATAAAATTGAGAAAGTTTTAATTTGACCATGTTTTGGTGTTATGAAAACATTTATATGCTTAAGTCAGGTAATGCCTCATATTCTGATCCGGCGTAGGGCACGGGTGTGGGGTGTTACACATACATTGTCATGGGTCTCAACCACATGGTTTTACACTTATTTTCGTATCATGATCCACTAGTCTGGTTAGCAATATACCTGCCCTACTAGAGGCATCATAAAGGACGTTTTATCTAGAATTTACCCAGATTTGTTCACACATACCTGATCGACTTGTACATTTCTTATATTAGACCTTATCTCCCTAGTTACCAATCACTTTTTATTCATACAATACTTCATACATAACTTTATTGTACACATATAACATCTTTACTATACTTCACAAACTTACCCATTATTTGAGGTTTTATCATTATATATATATATATATATATATATGTATTTACTTGAACAATTACATGCATGAGTCAGAACAAAGACTCACCTGGTACTCACCTACTGTAGCTTAAAGCTCCAAACTCAAAAGCCTTTACGAACCAACAGCTACAACTGCCTAAAGAACATAGATTCACTATCAAAACCCTCATATATACAAATTACTAACATATCAATCATAGATAACCCCCATGTAAGGTCTTGTACTGACAACTTACTATTCATATACCTCTTACAGACTTACTTTTTCAAAACTTAACATGAAGATTTGAATTACTTACCAGGAGACGAAATGACCACTAATTAAGCCAAGAACCTTAGCTTCCATCTTAATAAGGAAGAGATACAATTAGATTTAAAGAAAAGAATTACATAGTAGTATTCAAGGAAAAAGAACCTCTTTTAGAACCTTTACACACACACATATATATAACTCATTCCCACTTAGTGGAACTTAACAAGTGTCATTTAATTCAGAATTTCTCCTTTTTAATGGCCTATAGATTTCGAGAGAAACATAAATGAAAGTCTTGCGTAATACATGTTAGACCAATCAATCCAGTTGGTTCCCAACCAGGTTACTTTACAACCTAACTAGCACAGTACTTAGACAAACAAGGTGTACTATACATTTTACAGTAACTCATATTATGATTCCCTTTTTGCTTACACATTCTTTTTTTTTCTTTAACTAACAGAGTAACCTGAAATAAGATTTTCACCTACTTACATGGCGGTTACTATACACACACACATATTCACCCAAAAGAAGTACATGGGTGGCTTACACTTTGCCAAAGAAATAATTTCACTACTATACGCCTTAACCTCAGATCCACTAGACTTGGGGTGTGACACTTCCTAATTTCCCAAAAAAAATCTAGAAGAAGGTAAAGAGAATTTGGTGAAGATATTCGTTACTATTTGACCAGTCACGAAGAGGGTCTAATAAATCCAATTGACTCTCAACTAATCTCGTTACAAAAACCAACTAGAACAGTGCTCGTGTAAACCAATCGTACTATACCATGGTGGTGAATCACATACAGCGTGGTCTCAAAAGATAATCAAATCTCCTACAATTTTATCATACACTTGATAGGCTCTTTATGCCCATCCAATACTCTGGGCATACTCTTCCTTGGGCATAATCTTTCTTTGCTTGAAGATACCATGTAATTAAATCCTTAGATACCGCTAACAAGTGGATACTTTAACACTAGTATGCACCAATACTCTGACTTGCCATCAAACCGATAGGGTGGCAAATTATACTACCATAGTGCCAAATCAGTTTACATACATACCTTACTCACCTTTTTGGATCTTCCATTTTTGAGGTGTGAAATTAATTTGTTCAATTTCTAACAAATCATTAGTTGCTATCAACATATCATCAACATAAAGCAGTAAATATATGAACAAATTTTCATCTCAATGTTGAATAAACACAACTACCATACTTACTTCGTCCAAAACCAATATTCAACATGAAGAACTCAAACTTTTTGTACCACTTTTGGGGAGACTACTCCAGACCATACAAAGATTTTTGTAGAAGGCAAACATGATCTTCCTTACCTTTAGTTTTGAAGCCTTCTAGGTGCTACATGTAGATGTCTTCCTCAAGGTCACTATGAAGGAAAGTAGTCTTTACATCTAACTACTCTAACTCAAGATTATTTGATGGAACAAAGGCCAAAAGTGCTTGAATAGATGTATGTTTTATGACTAGAGAGAAAACATCATGAAAATAAATTCCATCCACTTGATTGTAGCCCTTTGTGACCAATTTTACCTAGTACCTAGTGTCACTAGAACTCGAACCTTCCTTTTTCTAAAACACCTATTTGCAGCAAGCTATCCTTTTTTCGATAGGTGATTTTATTAGCCACCAAGTCTTGTTCTTTTGAAGTGATTCTATCTCTTTTTCCATAGCAACGAGCCATTTTCTAGAATTTGAGGCCTAAGCTATCTCAGGATAACATGATGGATCGGTTGAATCAATGCTTTCAACAATACTTAGAGCATATTCCACTAGGTTTCCTTTACAATATTTTTTTATGGTTGGATTTCTCACCTTTTCCTATTATGAGCCAACTTATAATTTGTTAATTGAGTGGTGAGGGTACTTTTGTGTCAAATGAAGTTCTAAAATGATCCGAAGTAGCATTTTGATCATGAATAAAGGAATTTCACTGTGACATTGCGATGTCTCGTACTTTCTCATTGGGATGTCGTCCATGTTCGTTGTGATGTTGCGACATTGTGTTTTCTCTCATCGTGACATCACCCACTGTTTCTTTCTTAAACTCCACCTTGCTTGAGACACTCTGGTTAGTTGTGTCTTTAAATGAAGGCGACCCATTTTCTGAATGAAACATAGTAGATTCATTAATCGAAACATCTCTACTAAAAATGGTTTTGTTTGTTTCTGGGCACCACAACTTGGAACCTTTCGTATCAGTAGAGAATCCCAAAAATATACACTTCACGGCCCTTGGTTCGAGATTTTCGTAGCTAACTTTTACATAAGTAGGACAAACAAAAATTCTAAGGTTAGAATAATTGGGAGGATTATTTGACCATATCTCCTCTGGAACTTTACCATTCAATGCTCGATGGGGGGATTGGTTTACCAAATAAGTTACCAAGTTTACGGCTTAAGCCAGAACTACTTCACTAAACTTGTGTTAGAAAGCATACATCGGGCCTTTTCAAGCAAAGTTGTATTCATCCTTTTAGCAACTCCATTATGTTATGAAGTACCTACAACAGTTCGATGTCTTTCTGTTCCTTCCCGTTTGCAATAATCATTAAACTCTGATGAAAAGAATTTGAGACCATTGTCTGTTCTCAACTACTTCATGAACTTTTCAGCCTGTTTTTCTAGTAGTGTTTTCCACTGCTTGAAGATCCCAAAGACTTCGCTCTTCTATTTCAAAAAATAAACCCAAACCTTTCTAGAGTGGTCATAAATAAAAGTTAGAAAATATTGATTATCTCCTTTAGAGATGTTACAACTTGGACCCCATAAATCAGAATGGATATAGTAAAAAGTTCCTTTTGTTTTGTGCACTGTTGAATCAAAACTTACTTGTGTCTGCTTTCTGTAAGTGCAGTACTCATAGAAACCTAACTTTCCAACTTCAGTATCTTTTAGAAAACATATTTTACACAATGTTATCATACCTTTCTCGCTCATATGACCAAGTCACATTGTCAAAGTTTGGTTGAATCGGAATCTATGGAGAAAGAATCACGTCGCATCATTGTGATGTCATAGTGGTCCTTATCGCGACATGGTGACAATTTTGACTCTTCTTCGATAATTGCAGCTGCACCAGTTACCTTTGATCCTTGCAGAATGTACAAGCTGCCCTTTTTTTGACTTCTCATCACAACGAGAGCTTCACTAGAAACCTTTAAGTCGTTTGACTCGGTAATAATCCTACAACCATTAGAGCCTAAAATTCCTAATGAGATGAGATTTTTCTTTAAATCGAGTACATACTTGACATTTGAAAGTGTCTGAATAATTTCGACATGCATCCTAATTTTTACTGTTCCTATTCTGGTTATCTTACATGGAGAATTATTCCCCATCAACACAACTCCACCTTCATCTGAATTGTACGTAGAGAACCAATCCTTATTGGGACACATGTGATAGAAGCACCTTAAATCTAGAATCCATTCAGACATAAGCTTGGACTTTTCACTCGTCAACACCAACATGAAATCATCACCTTTACCGTTGACTGCACTAGCATTAACAACTTCAGCTTTTTGCTTACCTTTCTTGTCATTTTTGGCATCCCTTTTATTTTGATTATGAAGTTTGTAACATTCTGCCTTAATGTAACCCATATTCTTGCAATAGCCAGATTGTTTGTCTCGGTTTCTAGATTTTGATCTTGGCTTAGACCTGCTTCAATCTGACTTTCTAGATTGTTGTTTACCTTTTGCCACAAGGACTGAGACATGCCCGTGTGACTTCTTATTTAGGCCTAACTCATTATTGATTTTATCTTTGCTTATTAGATTTCCTTTCATATCCTCAAAGGAGAGATTATCTCTCCCATAAATCAAGGTTTCCCTGAAAGTTTTGTAAAAATAGGGCAAAGAACATAACAACAACATAGCCTACTCCTCATCGTTAATATCTGCTTCGAGATTCTTTAGGTCATTTAGAAGGGTAATGAACTCACTGATATAAGCCCTAATAGACTCACCTTCTGTCATTCTAAATGTGTATAAATATTGTTTTAGAACTAACCTGTTGGCTAGAGATGTTGTCATATATTAGGCTTTCAGTTTCCTCCATAGTATGGATGTTGCTCGCTCTATCAGAACCTTCTATAACACATTATTTATGAGGTATAATTGAATTGAAAATAGAACTTGTTCATCAATCTCTTCCCATTCTAACTAATCTATATTAGTGGGCTTCTTCTCTATAGCGACCTTTTTCATACCATTTTGAACTAGTATTACATTCATCCGAACTTGCCACATATTGAAATGTGCGATTCTATCGAACTTCTCAATGTTGAACCTTATTCTTACCATCTCTAGACAGGTTGAATGTGAAAATTGAACCAAGCTATGATACCAGTTTGTTGGAGATAAACTTGTCTATGCAACGAACAAGAATAATAACAAAGAAATTGAAAAGATCAAACACACAAATTTTATGTGAAAAACTCCTCAAAAGACGATAAAAAAACCACAAGAAAAAGGATATTTCACTAATATAAAATAAGTGCAAATATGGAGAGAATTAAAGAAAGGAAAAACTTGAAACCCTAAAATAAAAAACCCTTCAAACTAAAAAAACACAGAATTCTCTCAATTTGTATATTTTCTGTTATATAAACCCAGGGTAACTAACGCCTATTTATAGGATGAAATTTGTAGCTTCCCTAGGTTAATCAAAGTTTAATTGGGAAACTAAAATAGTGTTTAACTGAGAGAAGAAAATCGAGAAACTTGAGGAACATGTTGTGAAGTGACTTGCACCATCAAGACAAAGAATGATCACATCGTCAAGATGAAGATTATCTTCTCATCGTGATATCTGTTGCTCGTCGTGACATCAAGCTTTATCTAGTTAGGACGTCACTTACTGTTTTGTCTAAAATGCGAGGCATACTCCATAACTAGTATATGTAGTTGGGTATATATTATTTCATTTATACTTTTTATTTAGTGTTATGTTGCATTATTGTATAAGTTTTTGGTGATGAAGAAAAGCTTTCACTTTGGACATTTTAACAAAAAGAGGGAGTATGGTTAATTGCTACTCTGCTATTAAACTAATTTTGGTTTTTTTGTTCCTTTCTTATTAATGATGATTGTTGTTAAGACTATCTTATTCTGTTACTATGCTACTAAACCTATTTTCATTTGTGTTGCTTGATGATTGGATGATGTAACACTTTAGGAGAGTTTATTTGATCTTGCTTATTTGAGCTCATTTAATGAACTGATGTGATTATCTAGTTTTCTTTGTTATTTTATGTATACATTATGTGGGGTTTTGTCAAAAGTGCCGATCAGGAATATTTTTAGTGCAAAAATATTGTTGTGCTAAATTTTATAAAACATGTTGCAAAAACACATAACATTATTAGTGATAGAATTTGAGTTGAAATTTTTGACTTCTAATCATCCTTATTACTTATACTTATTTCATGATTTAGTTGCAACAAATATAATGATTTTATTTATAATGGGAAACTAGATTATAATATGCATTTCATTAGTGATATATGATATTTTTCCATTTATGGATAAATATAGTTTACTTGTAGTGAGATTCCTAAATTAAAGGGATTATAATGTTGCAATCTTTATCTTGAAGAATTGGTAGATTATCTTGTTGAGTGTAACCAACTGAATCGAGTCTATAAAAAGGAACTATAATCTTCCATGAATGATACATACTTGAGAGCATCAAATCTACTTTATAGGTATTGTTTTTCTTGGTGCAATTGCGTGTCTACTTTCTTCTTGTAAGAAGCATTTCCTGCCTTCAATAGAAAGGCATTTGAGAGCAAGTTCTCGTGAGAGTCTACTTAGAAGTGTACATACTCAAGATTGATACTTAAGATGTACAAACAAGAGGAATCAAACTTGATCATTTTTTGGGCGATGCCCCGCTAACATAGGTGTGTGCACCAAACTGCTTGAACAATTCTAATGCTTTTCAAATTATGGTTTCTACTTGCCTTATTTTTCTTGCACGTATTTTTATGACAAGATTTAATTGCACTAACTATCCTCAAATTGTGACCTTTAATCTAAATTTGTCCTTAAACTTTAAATCATTCTAATTACATCCTCAAACTATCAAGCTTATGTCAATTAGGTCCTTATATAACTAAAATTGTTAATTTAATTGTTAATTGACACATCAAATCTTATTTAACATAATTTAAAATGAAAATTTTAAGAAAAAATAATATTATAAAATGGATGTTTTAAAAATATTATTTTAAGGTTTCCAAAACTTTTACAAAAGGTGTATCATTTACTCTTTTTTCCCTTTTTTTAGTTTTGCTTTATCTTTAATATTTTTTTAGTTTTAAAAATTATGCGACAACGTTTTAATTTTTAAATTTTTCATTTTAAATTTAGCCACAAAAGATGCAACGTGTTATTTAACAATTTAATAACAAAGTGAACTAATTGATATAATATTGATATACTTTATTGGATATTTATTCTAATTTATTTTTTTATAGTAAGTGGCGAGCCAAGGTGGTCAGACAGGGGCCCCGACCCTCTTAAAATAGAAAATTTTCTATTTAAGCCATTTATAATTTATAAAATTTTAAATTAGTAATAATAAAATTACACTTTGCCCCCAAAAATAATAAAAATTAATTTAATTCTTTAAAAATTATAAAAATATAATTTATTAAAATAATAAAATTATATTTTTATTAACATAAAATATACAATTTAATTCTGAGTCTCTAAAAATATTTTTCTTAGCTCCGCGACTGTTTATAGTCATGGTTCCATGTTTTAATGATCACATGGCATTTGTAAATGTATAACTTAGAAGGGAAATCAACTTTGATTAGAACCCAAACTTGGACTGCTCTTTCTTCAAGCGACAAAGTGTTTCCCCTGCAAGTCACATCACACTTTATGCAGGGTCTACTCAATAAATTGAAATTAATTTTTTTATTTTGGTTTAAATTACCGTTCACATAATAAAATGTTTTTATTTAAATTTAAATGTAAAGCATATAAATTTTGTTTCTTAAAATAAATTTTAAATAATAAAATTGTGTTTCCATTTCAACCTAAGTCAAACAAAATAAACCTCCATTTAAGCTAATGTTTTGTTTTGGGAGCATCTAAAATAAGAGGATGTTAACAAATACATGTGTTTGTGTCTGCATAAAGAAAGAATACATATGAAGATCAGAAATTATGGACGAAACTACGTAAACAAGCAAAAGCACATAAGCTGTCTAAAAAAGGAAGCTTCTGAATGAAAATAGAACGGCAAATTTGGATAATACAATTCACATGAAACATAAAATCCAGATAGTACAAAAGCTAACCTTTTCTTTATTACCTGCAAACTCATTATCTAATTAATTAATATTTTATTGTAATGAAAATATAATTGAATAATTAACTTTAGAAATTATCAAAAGCTGTCCAAAAATTTAACCAATATTTAATTTAACAAAATTAAGAATTTTACTTTAAAATAGATTCAAATTTTTTAATAAAATATTTTTCATATGTGATTTAAGTGTAATAATAAGACACATTGTACTCCTTTGAGGAGAACATATATTGAAACATTAGAAATAATATTATTGGAAATAGCAGCCCCAAACATAGACCATAAAACGAATATAAAAACTACAAATAAAATATTTTTCATAATAATTATAAATTTTAATTAAATATTTTAGTTTTAACTCTAATTTAGTATTGTTTCTCAAAATGTTTTGAGGCCAAAAATACTTTTGAGTAAAATTAAAATTTTCTGTTTCTTTTTTGGCTTAAAAGTGTTTTTGTAAATAATTTTTTGTCTCAAAAGCATATTGTTTAGCAATGTTTTTATCTCAAAAGTGTTTTTACCTCAAAAGTACTTCTTAGAAGAAATGTTAAACTAACCCTTACACTTGAAGTAATTAACAATAATATTAAAATAATAAAAAAAGTAGTCAATATTTAACATAATAAAATAAGCAATTAAGGAAGTTTACTTTAAGAGTAAACTACCCGTCATTTACTCTAAATAGAGTTATTACTATTTTGGTTACTTTAAGTTTTTTCATTAATTTTGTCGCTCAAAAAAGAAATTGAATAAAGTGATTACTATACTATTAAATGATAACTGAAGACTAACAATGCATTTGTAAAAATAAAATTTGGGTGATCAAAATAAGAACAGTCCCTATTTAATTAGAGTGACTAACGTGTAGTTTACCCTTATTTTAGAATGACTAACTTGGAAATGCACCGTTAGACTTTCGTTACCAGTTAATGGCAAAGTAATTAATTTGATCTTTTCTTTTCTTTTCTGTTTTTTTTGGGTGACCAAATAAACAAAAAATATTTTGCAGTAACCAAAATATGAATAACCCGATTTAAAGTGGTTAATGAGATAATTTACCCTAACTTTAATAAGCACTTAAATGTTAATGGTAATTAAAACAATTTCTATTTTATTTTAATAAAAGAATGGAATTTAGCAATTGATTTTAAAACTTACCAAAGGAAAAATTTAGCCAATATTTAATTTAACATAAATTAAATTTTTTTAAAAATAAAAATTAATCGATATTAAATCTAATAAAAATATTCAAATAAAGAACTTTTGTTTTAAGAATCAATTAAGCAACTTAAATTTAATAAAGATTTTAATATTAATGACAATAAAAATAAAATAACTAATATTTCATTTCAATAAAAAATAAGACATAATAGTTGATTAAAAATTATCAAGGACATATATGTTTTCAAAGATATATATAAGTAATTGATTTTCATTTATAAAATTGCTAAAATTTTAAATTTTGACCTATTTGGCAATTTTAAATTTTAACCAAGCCATTCTTCAATTCCATCGGGCACTAAATCAGGTGTCGCTATTGATTAGAGAAAGAAGTTAGGAAAGGTTATAGAACAAATTCATGTTAAAAGTGGAGATAATGAAAAAAAAAAGAGACGCATTTAATAAATTAACTTTAGAAATTTTAAATGTCAAATATAACAATAAAGAAAGGAGAATAGTATAGAGTGTGGTAAGGTATATATTAACAAAGGAGTAGATGTTAATGATTCGCATGGAGATAGATGTCAAGAAACCATAATAAGTGAAATGACCAATAAAGATGAAGGAGAGCTTAGCACATCAATATTAGACCGTAATAATTCATAGGCTACTCTACTTAAAGTAGCCCAAATTGTTTAATGGTCAATGCAACCGGTGAGATTATGAGTGAACCTTTGGAGAATGAAAATAAATATAATTGTTCGAAAATTAGGATGGGTTGGCTTTATGAAGAATTGAAGAGAAATAAGGGTTCATAATTAAAACCAAGAAAACTAAATATTATTGAATAGATAGAGGATCCACTTTGATCAAAAGTGATTGTAAAAAACATAAAGAAAAAAAAAGAGTAAATGGAGGAGAGAGTTGTAATCACCAATTACCAGAAATGAACATGCATGAATGAGTCTCTCATTGATTTTGATATTCAAACCTTAGATGAATTTTGTGCAACAGCATAAAGTAGTAGTGGAGGGTTGATTACTACTTCAAGATTGAATCATGATAATTCATAGGTTTTTTTTTTTTAATTTACGTGTCTAAATTCCTTAAGAGTTAATACAACCAATGAAATCATAATCAAACCCTTAAACAATGAAAATAGATATAATGAACCTAAAATTAATGAGGGAAATAATGATGAGCTAACTCATTGAAGAATCAAAAAGGATAAGGGTCCATAATTAAATTTAAAATGAAACGCTTGGAAAGATCGAGAATACACTTTGATTAAAATTAACTATTAGAAACTTGAGATAAAAGAAAGAAAAAAACATATGGAGGAGAGATTTACAGCCACCTATTACCAGAAGTGAGAAATACTCGAATGAGTTCCTTATTAATTTTGATATTCAAACCATAAAAGAATTTTGTGAAAAAATGTAAAAGAGTCATGGAGGATGGATTAATACACCAACATTGGACCATGATTATTCATGGTCTTCTTTAATTTACCTTGCCTAAATTCTTTGAGGACCAATGCAATTAATGGGGTCATGATTTAACCCTTGGAGATTGAAAATAGATATAATGGTTTTAGAATTAATAGATAAAATAGTAATGATTGACTCAAAGAAGAATTAAAGAAGATAATATGTCATAATTAAAATCAATGAAAGTAAAGACTCTTAAAGAGATAAAAATGCACTTTGGTTGAAAGTGACTGTTAAAAACTTGAAAAAAAAAAGAAAAAAAAAAGTAAAAGAGCAAACGTAGGAGAGAGTTGCAATCACCGTTTAGAAGAAGTGAGAAATACACAGATAAATCTTTTACTGATTTTGATAATTAAGACTATAGGAGAATTTTATGCAAAAATGTAGAGGAGGCATGGAAAGTCTATTTGTACATTGTACAATGATAATTCACAAGCTTATTTATTTTGTGACCTAAACTTTTTGAGGGCTATTGCAACTAATAAGGTAATGATCAAACTCTTGAACAATAAAATAAATATAATGAAGTTAGAATTAATAGAGCAAATAGTGATTGACTAACTCAAGCGGATAAAGGTTCATAATTAAAAGTTAAAACTTTTGAAGAAATCGAGAATGCATTTTAGCCGAAAGTAAATCTTAATGGCTTGAGAAAAGAAAAGAAAGAGCAAACTAAGGAGAGAGTTGTTAGCATCAATTAACTGAAGTGATAAATAAATGAATGAGTCTTACTGAGTCCATGTTTCAACCCATAAGAAAATATTGTACAGAAAAAGCATAGGAAGTAAGGAGGATTATTGAAAAATAGTGATGGTATGTTAATCTTCAACAATTTGATTAATTTTGAAACTAGGGTTTAAAGGTTGCATACTGTTTTCATGGCGAAACCATGATTTTTGTTTTTTTTTTTTTTTATCAAAATGGTATTACGCATATATAATCAAATTGTATATGATATAAATTATATTATACATGACAAAGAGAAAGCAAATACAAGGAATACAACAATTTTCTCAAACTGGTAAAGATTCCAATTCATGCTCCTCGGATACATTCTAAATTACATCAAATGGGAACGAAAACAAGGAAATAAGAGAAGGAAACGCACTCACCAACTAAGATTCGATTTTAGCATAACTCATAAAGTTTTTGAATGTCATCGGTTAAGTTTCGATTTATTTGGCCACCATTGGAATTTGGTGCTAAGCCGGTTGCCGGAATTACTATATTTTTTTTATATACATTATGTTCATATATAACTCTGGTGGACTTCAAAAGATGCAACACTTCAGTGGTAAGCCCTTTTGATCGAGCCCTGCCTCCTCATTGCCTAGTAAAATATTATCACCATTTAAATTTTTACGTAACATGCATCAAAGAGAGAATATTTATGCGCTGAAGAATTAAATATATCACAAATAATAGCATTAGTTGATCTATATGCAAATCGCCATAATCTACCAATCCAATACAACCAACATTTCTCCATGAATATAGAGATTATAGGATCTACACACCTTCAGGAGGCTGAGCAAGCTTCCTGTTTTGTGGAGACATCATTTCTTTCTTCAACTGAGTCAATATATCCTCCATTGTATACTCCCTCTGCCAATTAGCAAGCATGGGGAAAAGGCTAGGCTCAACCTGGCAATTTTAGCAGCTATAAGTACATATTGTGGCATAAAAGGTCCTGAGAATAACATCACCTACCACTCCAGTTTCCTGATTGACACAGGTCATGTTTATCCGGGTTTGAAACCTCACACTAGGTGGATTATCTGGATAATCCTTGCCACAGAACAGTTTCAACTGATATATGCATCCTTCGTGAACAGTCTGACATGCAACAAAAAGTAAGCAAAACTTAACTCACTCGCTTCACGGTTTGGCAAGCAATGATAACTTCATTTAAGTTGCGAGTACGCAATTATGCAAAGGACAGAATAACAAGGTTCATCTTATAGTGCATACAGACCTAAAATGGTACCTATGTTTTACGAATCTTATCCATGTATGATAATCCTTTTCCACTTCATAAGATTGTCCAATACAACCCATGGAGGATAACTAAATCAAACCATCCCATCCTCCAATAAAAACCTAATGACCTAGATCTAATCCTATCCTTTGCACCAAACTAGATGAATTACCTAGAATTGACACTGTTTTAAGAGTGAGCAGGAATTTCATGAAGCGGCAATAACGATGACATTTTTGGGGAACAAATATGAAATGATGATGACATATAGCATGATTGATTCATGACGAACAGAGTAATTTCTAATTGGTGGTGAATTTCAATGAAAACGTCTGACATTCTCAAAATGAAGAATTTTAATTAGAGTTCTTATTTTAGTTGAAAGCTGTGACATCGTTAAATAGAATCAGTATATAAATTTTCAGAAGCTGAAGTTTATGTTAAATGTTCAAAGCTGCAGCTAGAGTGAGTTGCAGGAAGGATTATGATCATAAAGCTTGTATGTTAAACTTCTAGGTGAAACAGTTCTAAGGAAGCTCAATGAATTTGCAGGTAATTGGTTAAATTTTCAGACACAGCTTGGAATAAACCAGGTAAATTTTGTGATAAAATAGGGATTAATAACCATCAAGTTTGGACAGTAGAAAGTAGAAACCCATTAATCAACTTTCACTGGAAAGTATCTTCTTCGTGTATTATATATATATAATCGTAAATGATAATAACAAGCTATAATGCCACCTATCAGTCAGTCAGTCAGTCACTCAAAAAGAATGGTTAAACTACCTACCAAGTTTCTGTACTATAAGTTACTGAAAGAGTAAATTAGTCTCTCTATTATAAAAGTGAGCAATTTAGTCCCTGTACATTTAAGTTTGCAGCATTTCTAAAAACATGACAACGACTAAATTGCTCACTTTTTTTTCCACGTCACTTTAAAGCACAAGTCAGCATCTTTTAACGTTCAACCTTACCACCATTTACAATTTTCCATATTTGCTACAAAATTAAAATTGCAAGAACTAAATCGCTCTCTTTTTATAGTAGGACTAAGTTGCTCTTCAGCCAATAGTACAGGGACTCACCAGGTAGTCTAACTAAAATCAGTAAAGCAGTCTTCCAACTTTGGCTACAGCCTAATTTGCCTCGAGCGTTACTTCTTCTCATGTTTTCAGCATCCACACAAGTTTTTGTTTTTTTTTTTTTTTTTTTAATAAAAACATTGTCTAGTTCTCACTAGTAATTAGTCAATCATCTGGAATATCTCAAGGATTGCACCAAGTTGTGAAAATGTGCTTAGCTACAGGTACATGTCAACTTCTAAGTTGGGCTCAGACTCATCATTGCACCTCTCCACTAAAGTTCAGAAAGAAGTGCACCGACTGCCATACAGAGAGAGTGAGAGAGACTCACGTTTGGAGGGCCAATAATAGTCCCAGTCCATGACTGCATGTATATATCATCAGCATCGTCCATCCCATAGCTAACAGTTCCATCTCCAATTCCCTTTTCACCCCTCTCAAGCTCTTCTAGCAATCTGAAACTCCTGGGTACTGCAAAAATAAGATATTTTTTCCTTAGGTCAGGATTGAAACAAATCACATGTGAAGTTTGTATGAAGTCCATCCCAAATGCAGCATCCAAAAATATTAAAAACAAAAGTTTCTTCAAGAAAAAAAGGTAAAACCTAAGACAAAAATGAAATGCTTGCATGTTATGTCAAATAATGCAAAACAGCCAATACAATCCCAGAAACAACCATAATCCCGATAGCATACAATAGCATATGCCACGATTAATCACTCATGAACAATGAATGCGCACAAAAACCAGATTTAAAAACAGAACTACCACTGTCCCTCATAAAAAGCATATGTTTGGCTCCATTTTTCAAAGACATTTGTCCAATATTGTCATTCAATCAACGACAGTTTTTTTCCTGTAAGGTCAGCAGTTGAAGGAATATCCACCCGACATTCAAGTTGGTTTCACAAATGAGATTGCACCCAAAGCCTTCCAAAATCAAATGCCACTTCACAGCTTTAAGTGTCTGTAAGGCATTGATACCAAGAAAATTCACTTCTCAATAACCAAGAGGTGATCATCAATGGCCAAAGGGTATGCCATGAGATGGCTCAGACAAAAAGAAGGATTTGATTTGAGAACCATAGAAGGAAACTTTTAAGGCCAGAAAAAGAGGTCAAGGAAGCTTCCTCAATTCATTGACAGCAGTCTTAGTTTCCCCTAGGAATAAAATCAAATGTCTCTATTTTAGATTAAACAACTATTTACAGGCACCTCCATCAAGCATCACTCACCAAATAAACAGAAAAAAAATCAAGTCATCTGCTGATGGCATAAAATCATTCTCACATGTACCAAAAAATGTTACTTTTCCACATCCTTGGTTTTGATTCAATATACATGCCTGCATGCAAATGGTCTTCAGACCTAAAAAGCTATGAAGTCGAGCAAGAAATTATGAGTATCCCAGATAAAAAAAAGTCATCTATCCTAATACTAACCGGAAAGCATCGTCCAATCCGATTGTCATAACATCTTTTACTTGTTTGAAGTTGAAGCCTAATGCAAAAGGATTGGCTAGTTTAATTGGGATTATTATATGCATTTATTTTCATACACTGTATACTCGACCACACAAACTAGCATCCTGATTTGCACTTATTTCATTTGTTCATTCATTGCATGCTTGACCAGAATTTCATCAATCAATTAGAATGCAGATACAACTAGTCCTGAAATATACAGTCGCATTTCATCATCACAAACCAAAGATTAGGAAATCACAGGTTTCAAGGACAGAAAAATTGTATAAAAAACATTCTGATCCGCTTTGTGTCTCTTGTCTTGATTATCCATCACATGCTCGCCAAGATGAGTTCTCGAAGCCTCAACGTCAGCAGTCATGATTTGGACAACCATTGACTCGAGGATATTATGATGGATTCTACAGGTCGTTGTCTTCTTTCAGCTTAAACAAATCATTGCCATTCCATTACAAGCTTGCTAGCACTCCATTTACAGTTGCATATGCGTCCCATGTCACAAGTGCTATTAATTAATCTCAACAGATTCCTTCAGAAGTGGATCAATGGTCTTGACATGTGAAATGAGTTAAGAAAAAGTAACGTCAGAGCTAGCACAGCCCATGCATCATAGTCAAACGGCCATTTTAGCATTATTTAGAGTTGTCATAGGCTACAAGCCCTAGGCATGGAAAAAATTAGAAGAGATGGATACCATTTTAAAGGTTATTTCTTCTTCTTTCTGAATGTAGCCAGTCAGCATTAATATTCTTTACTTGAAAAGGTACATTAAACAAATGTTGCCAGATGTAATTAGTAATAATATAATGCAATGGCTCCGTTACACTTATAAGTATAAATAATTAAACTCAAAAGAGTACCTCAGAACAGAAAGTGAAGAAAAACAGATTAAAAATAACAGAACTACCTTAATGCAAATTCGAATAAGGGCTTTATCCATTACCGGTCCAATACCAAGGAAAAGGACAAGAACTCAAAGAAATAGAAAAACTGGCTTCATTCATTTATTCCTACAATAACAGATTAACCAAATACAAGGCTACAAATTCATAACCATAAATATCTCTATTATTAAAGCCCAAACTGAAACCGGGAATTAAACCCATTAATATTATAAAAATATTGAAAATCCACTCTCAAGCATATATGAAAACAAGTACTTTAGACTAAACAAAAGAACACCAATATCAAAACTAAACCCTATTTTGTACCAAATCCAAGGGATATCACACCCAAAATACACAAGATGCATATACTTTCGAAGCTCCATCAACAACGGAATGATAACAAAATTTCACGTATAACAAATAAAAATGGGAACTTTGAGTAACAAAAGCGACAAATCTGGGGCTTTGAAAATCGAAAACTTACCAACAACACATGATCCTTCTGAACCCATTTCTTCTTTCAATCGTTTCAATTCAAAGGGAGAAAAAAGAACAAACAGTTATGGTTTCTTTGATTCAAAAGAGAGAATCAAACCCCCACCCAAAAAAAATAGAAAGAAAGATGTAGAAAGAGAAATATTACAAGAGAAAGTTTGGAATCTAAAATCGAAAAAATCAACAACCACTGTTCAAAACTGACGATAAGTGGTCCACTACTGCTGTTTATCGCGGTCAGGCAAGGCAAGGTTGTTAGGAGAAAGCAATTAAATATAAAAAGTAGAAGCCTTTTCTTATTTACAGTGAATAAAAATTATTTAATTATCTGTAACTCTGTTATGTTTTATTTTAAGTGTTCTTTTTAAAATTTTATTTTTATTTTCTGTTTAATAAAAAAATTTTGTTTGATAAATTGCAAAAGTTAAAAGATAAATTTTATTATTAAATTTTATAAGTTCCACACATATTAAAAAATTGTTTGACATTATACTTTATTTTTGTTTTAACGTAAGTAACTGGATTCATTAATTATAAAGGAATTGAAGTTTATAACCCTAGTTTGAAAATAACTAAGCAACAGCAAGATAACAAAAAAATAGCAAATAAACAATAAAATAAACGAAGTGGAAATAAAAGTGGATCGTTGGCTTTGTTAGGACCTTCATCCTCCCCAGATTGCAACCCAGTTGATCAGAGGGGAGCCTCTTCTCACTCTTCCAAAATTTCACCCTTCTGTTTCCTTTTTCCTCTCAAAAGATCTATTGCCATTCCTCGGAGTGGACCCTTTTGGCCATTTCTTGAGTCAGTTAGCCTCGTTGGCCGTCCGATCTTCTCTCCTCCTCCATTTTTCCCACGGCGAACTCCGGCACTTCCCCTACCAGGTAAGCTTGCTCCCTTAATTTTAATCCTCCCATCGCTAAAACATGCGCTTGGTCGTTCCTCTCCCTTGTGTGGGAGAACAAACGGGTTGGAAATCATCTTTTAACGATTTTACATTTTCAATGAAAGCACTTATATATAATAGGCTATATTTTGTTTTCTTTAATTTTTGCAGTTATATTTTGAAATTGTATAAATTTACCATTCAATTATTAGTGTGATTGAATTTTACCACTAAACTTTAAATTTTTTTAAAAAATTTTCATAAACTTTAATTTTTAGTTAAAAATTTAGTACTTAATATAAATTTTGATGACTTGAAAAATTCAACTTTAACTACTAATCAAAAGTTACTTAAAGTTCATACTTTTATGTATTATAGATAGATAAGTCATAAATATTTAATTTAATCAAGTTACATATTCAACTTTAACTACTAATAAATTAAGTCATTTATACTAACATTGTAACACTCTCGACTCGATTTGATTGGTTGGATCCGGATCTTAGGTATTATCACGTTAATACAAATAAAAACTCAATCTACTTTTGCAAATTACGGTCACTTAGGTCTTACTTAATTACAAAATTTCTAATTTGAATAGATAAACATGTACAAGTAAATATAATTACATCACGTGGTAATTAAAATACAACAATATTTAATTTGAAACTCTAATACAATACAGATGCCCCAAATAGGGACTTCTAAGTAATAATTCAGTCTTGGAATACATCGCCAATCTTGCTCTTTATGCACAATAACCTGATATTTCACTTTTAGGGATAGTCCTAACATCGTCCCTCTCAACGTAGACTTACGTCATCTCACTTATAACATAATACATACAGATAAGTTTATAAGAATTTAGTGAGGAAAACATAATTTACATGAGTCATATTTGCACATTGCAATTGATAGTTTAGATAGATGATACCATCGTCCTTAAACTTTCAACTTTGTCTCTGATGAATACTTCCTCAAGTTTTGTTTCCATATTCACATCAGATATCATACCTTACTTTGAAATCACTTCTTCTTATCGAAGTATTCAATACATCATTTACTTCTTTCAATCAAAACAATCATAAATCTTTATCCATTTTCTTTTCAGAGATCAATACAATCAGTAACAACATTACGCTTGCAAACTTATTTCTGAGCCATCAAATCATCACAATTCAAAAGAATGTGTGCACAGACGATAGATACCTCCTTCAAACATACAAATTTTACAGTCTTATTTTTAGACGAGTCATAGCCTTATATAACTCTTTTTTACTGTATTAACCATATAGACATAAAACCTTTCTGATCTTACTGATTTCACTTAAGAGTCATGTTGAATGCGCCTAATCGATTTATTATAGAACCTGCCACAAGAACATTCTTTCCGATATGTCACCGAGGACTTTATTTTGACGTATCATATGGACATTTCTTTCAGAGTTCGTCATGAATGATACTTTTTCATATTGCGCTACGAAGGCGCTCCTTTAGGGTTTGCCATAAGGGTATTTTCTTCCTGATGTGTTTGTGATATGAATTTGTCTAGACTCACATTTCGTGAGATTTGCTTGTCATTATCCTAAGACATGCAGGAAAAATCTATTAGGCTATAGCCATGACCATGGACTTTCCATTCAGGGTTCTTATTTAAAGTCCCGGCGAACCCTTTTGAACATCACCGCGATGAACAGACATAAACTCTTCATGCCCTTATACAGTTTAAACCTAACCTTTTATTCCACCAACATATAACCACATACATTCCCGACTCATAATACAAATTCTAGGCATACATATAACCATACCTCAGCATTGCATTATTTAATCACCATTCATCATATGCTTGAACTTATCATATTCCATACCAATTATACATGCCATCCTCAATGAACAATCATACATTCATAGATCTCCTTTAGTAATTACTCATATAGTTACATACATATCATATCGTACCTTTCGTGATCTCGGCTTCATATTTCATTTAGTATGCCACAGATCTATTTGCATGAATAGTACATATGCAAAAGTCAGCAAAGAGGCTCACCTGACAATCTCACATAGCAACTTAAACTCTAGATCCAACAAGAGATTACAACAACCACTACTTATAAAACAAAAGAACACCATTAAAACTCGTTTTAACCTCTACCGTCATCTTAAACCTAGATAACCCACATATAAAGCCTTACTTCTTTATTTAACTATTCATGCACTTATTCAAACTTAATCTTTCATAACTTTAACATGTAGAGTTACAGTATTTACCTTGACATGTAGTAGTCACTAACAAAAATCTAGATTTACAACTCCAATTTATTGGAGAAAAAAATACTTTCTGGTTTCTCCAGTATCAGATAACAATACTTTAGAAGAAAGAAGGAAAATTTTTTCTTTCTCTACCCTTAATATCGACATATTTAACCTAAGTCCTTATTGGAACTTGACATGTGTCACAACTCGTAAGACTGTTTTTATAAATGGCTTACAGTTGTAAAGAGAACCTAAATAAAAATCCAATAAATTATATATTTGGTTCTTCGGTTCTATCCATTTCTATTGTAATATCCTGATTTTGGGCCTAGTCGGAATAGTGGTTTCGTGACCACAAAATCCGAGATAGAAATAATTATTTTATGATTATTTTAAGGTCTATGATATGATTGCATATTGTGTGAGTTTCGTGAAGAAATTTTATGCATAAAGTGCTTAATTTGAAATTTGGGACTAAATTGAATAAATTGCAAAACTTGTGTTCTAGAAGTATTTTGCATAAAATTGAATTAGATTATTAATTAGAGGTCCTTAAAGAGTAATTTTACCAATTTCTAAGTCTATGGACAAAATTGGACATGGATGGAATTTTGGAAAGTTTAGTAGTAAGGGCATTTTGGTCATTTAGGGGTAAAATGAATTAAAATACAAAATTAAAGCCAATTTTGCTCATCTTCAACCCCATGGCCGAATATAGCAAGGAGAAACCATGGCTAGGGTTTTCAAGCTTCCAAGCTCGATTGTAAGTTCGTTCTAGCCTCGTTTTTAATGATTTTTACGTTTTTGGAGTCCCGTAGCTCGATTTAGCTTATGCTAGCAATAATTTAACCTAGGGTTTATATTTGGAAAAATACCCATAGGGAAATTTGTGTATTTTGGTGTTTTATGATAGAATATGAGGTTTTAAATTATGTTAGACAACTTGTGCTACTCGATTTTAAGTGAAAACGAGCAAAAGGGCTTAATTGGTAAAAATAGCCATTTTCGCATACGAGGTAAGTTCATGTGTAAATAATGTAGCATAATTGTTATTTTAAGTTATTGATGTTAAATATATGATATGCTGATTTTATCATGAAATATATGCTTTGTGGTTATTTTGAATAAAATGCAAGATATGTGTATTATCTGTTAAATATAAAGTGCTACCGAGTATTGGTTTCGGTATTTTACGGAAGATGGCAAGGATATGTGTTCGAGGAAAATCCGTTTGAACCTTAGGAATAGATTAGGATACAAGTGACATGTCACTAGGATGGTTGAGCATCCGAACTCGTTGAGTTGAGTCCGAGTTCACTTATGGATCTGCGTCCGAACTCGTTGAGTTGAGTCCGAGTTCGTGAGATGTAACTAGGCATCCGAACTCGTTGAGTTGAGTCCGAGTTCACTTATGGATGCGAACGCCCGAGCTCGTTGAGTTGAGTCCGAGTTCGCTTATGGGCGGGTTACATGATTGCTTGATTGAATATGTGGCACTTATGTGCAAGTTATCCATGTATCCGAATTATATTCGATGTGTTCAACGGGTAAAGTTCTACTCAAATGGAGGAATACTCAAGATGAAAGGGACGTATTGGTAAGTGTTGTGAAATGGATAATTTGAACAGTATGTACTTAACCCTCGGGTTGAAAACTCGATATAACAACAATATGGTAAGATGATAAATGAAAAGGTGATATGAATGTCTTGGTGATGATTATGCAAATGATGTTTTATGTTTGCTTATATGGTTATGTTACTTGCTATTTGCATGTGAGCTTACTAAGCATTTATGCTTACTCCCTCCTTTTCATTCCTTGTAGTGTTGACAAGCCAGCTCGGAAATTAGAAACGGTCGGAAGCACGCTCACACTATCCGTATACCATCTTGGCATAATGGCTTGTATATTTTGAGTATGCCATGTATAGCATTATAATCATTTTGTATATATGGTCTTATGATATGGTTATTGAGTGGTATGGAAATAGAAATGCTTGGTAATGATTAGCCATTGGAATGGCTAATCATGATCATATTTGGTATTATGTATGTCAAATTGCTAGCTAATCCATGGAAACCATGAAATAGGTAAAATTTACCATAAAATAGATTCAGACAAGAGCAGTGACGTGAGTTTAAAAATCACTAAAAATAGTAGAAATGGAATTAAATAATTAATAAGTTATGGAATCGAAGCTTGATGAGTCTATTTTCATATGGAATAAGCGAAACAAGTATATGAGCTATATTTTATGAGATGTTTAAATTTTTGTGAAACAGGGACGAGTGATTTTGGATCCCCTTCGAATTTGGAAATTCACCATAAATTTTACAAAGATAATTAGAAGTCACGCTTTATATGTACAGATTCCTTATTGAGTCTAGTTTTATTAGAGACAAACGGCATAATCATTGAAGGTCAGTATAGGAGATATCGATTAAGTAATACACAGAGGTCGAGTAGTTGAACCCTGAAACAGGGAGACTTTAACTAATAAACTGTACTAATTGGCCCAACCAAAATTCTAGAAAAAATTAGTAGATATATATATGAGTCTAGTTTCAGGAAAAATTTACGAATTGGATTTCGACTTTCGTAACTCGAGATATGATTTTTAAAGCAAGCTGTGATGCGCTTAGCTAGCTTGTCTGGAAATTTTAAAATGAATTGTATAAGTTGTTTAATTAATGAATTAAGTCCGTTAACACCTCGTGTTCGACTCGGAAGCTTGATCTCAGTGCACGGTGTTACATTTAGTGGTATCGAGCGAGTTTAGTCGGTTCTCGGACTAACCTAGCATGTGTAAAAGTTTAGCTATACATGCCAGCGATCCGTGATAGTGTGATGTCTTCCGACGCGTATAAGTACCGTCTTATTTAGGCAGGTACTCTCCAACCCAGCTGCGCCAACCATGTTCAATGTTAAGTAAAGGTATTTGAGTAAAATTATGATTATGATAAGTCTCGGTTCGAGAAAAGTATGAATAAAGGTTCATGATACATATGTGATAATATGTGAGATGAAAGTTCATGTTGTGATAAATATTCATATTTGCTTAATGCTCATATGATGTAGTGTATGTGGCTTACTTGATAAGATGAACGGAATAAATAGAAAGTAGTAGAGGTATGAATAAAGGTCATAATATTATGATACTGAATGAAAATGTCCTTGTCTTGATTGGATGTCGAATGTTGATGAATGTTAATGGTATATAATTTTTATGAGGTAAAGGATTATAATGAAATGAACTTATCTATGTTAAATTGTTGGACTGAATTATATGATTGTAATGATATGTACATGATGATGCACGAAATGAAAGTTGTGATTGTGATGCAAATATTTATGTTTGTTTGGCCTTATATAATGTCATGAGCATGAATTAATTTAATTAAATGAATGGATAAGTAAAGCTATCTAGAAAACATAGAATGTATGCATAAGTATATTGTCTAAATGGGACAATAGGAAAATTGGTGTAAGCCAACATGAATGAATGACATGATTTTGATGATGTTACTATGATGATGGAAGTTGTGTCATATGTGTATGTATAAGAAAGTCGAGTCAGAGGTCCTACAACCCCTCCCCCTTACCAAAGTGGTACTTATAATGGAATTTCATGAGATTTATATTGAATAAGTTTCTGTTGAAAACCTAAAGAGTTCGGTGATAGAATAATTATAAGTATGATCCGAGATTGAAAATGAGTGATAAGTAAAGTCGAGCGAGAAAGTATCGATTGATATAAAGATTATTGGAATTATGCCTTGTCCCGATTAGAGAAGAATTCTCTTTGGTAAATCGAAATTTATTCGAACTCGACATTCTTTAGTGAATGATTTAATATGAAATTTGTGGGAGAACTAGTTGGGAAATGATATTTCAAATGTGAATTATCTGAGTGTGATGATTATGACCGGACAGATTTAGATCTCTTTTGAGATGTTCTATGTGTTCACCCGTTCTCGAAATATTTCTATGGCTATTGATCTTGAAGAAATTCTTGTTATATGGGAATGTCTTCTAATTTCGTGTTGGATGAAAGCATTGGTAGTCCTGATGGTTTATAATTTATATTGCTCTATTTTATCGGGTATTCTATTTCATTTAAATCGATAAGAATTGATGAGAGAATTCATATGATATTATGATTCTGCTTTCTTCTACTTGATGCTTCATCCGATATATATGTATGGGAAGATATATTGATCTTGTTATATTGGATTTCAGTGGGATTAAATAATGTTTTCTTTTGGACTTTCTTTCTTTGAAGAATTATCGAGGTATTCTGTATTTTCTCTATGAATTTGGTTTTCGATTCTTTGACATAGTATCGTATCTTGGGTTTCTTTATCCCGGATCTCTTTATTCGGATTTCTTTATTCGGTTTTTCTATCTTGGATTTCTTTATTCGGTTTTCTTGTTATCTTTGTTCCATAATTTGTCAATTATGACTCATGTTCAAATCGTTCTTCATTTCGTGATAATCATGTCAAATATGACTATACTTCTAATTTGATCTTGGTAATGTGGTGATTTTAGTATTGGGATTTTTCTAATTTCGTGTAAGGATTTGACATCGATAAAGGCATAGGTGATAAAAGCGCGAGTTTTAGTCGGTATGGTAAATTATTTATTTGAAAGATTTCATATGACAATTATGTCGGGATTATTTTTCCCAAGTTTGATAATAGAATTTCATTTTGTATGATCAAAGAGTAAATAGTTTGAACGAGAAGTCTATATTTATTAGAAAGAGTTGAATATTAGTTTAAGTCACTACGAATGATAAGGTTTCCATCTTGTGAAAGTGAAAAGTTTATTACATGTTGACAGAGTTCGGATAGATGAGAATATTGGTAACCAAGCGTCTGAACTAGACTAGTCTACATTGAGCAAAGACTTCGACTTTCAAGAATGTATTGTTGTATGAATTGTGATGTGTTTCAAGACGGTGAGGTAATGTGATAGTTTAGAGCATCCGATGTTACATAAAATCGGAGTTGTTAAAGGGTTAAAGCCGAGCATTGGGATCTATCAAAATTATCCTTGTCAATGTTGATATTGGGATGGAAATGAGAATGATTATTCTTGAGGCCATATCGAATTATTTCTATGGCGGAAAGAGGAAAATGTGATGTATCCTATTGTTAAATGTTTGGCGAGATCTATAAATCACATCTGTATTGAATGAATTCCTACTCATCGATTCATGGAATTTCAGTCTCTTTGATTGTTGGATTTCTTGGAATTCGGTCTCCATTAAATCAAGTTGAGATCCGGGTTTTATGTCATGATATCATGGGAAATTGAGAAGGGTTGAAAATTTAAGAACAGTTGAGAGTTGAGACCGTAGCTTTTAGATCATATGAGAAATTGAAGAGATGTATTGGAGGTACAGTCTAAGTGCAAGTTCTTGACACCAAATATGAGATTAAAAGTGAAGACCACTTTTACGGTAAGATTTTGGGACGAAAATCCCACGAAGGGGAGAGTTGTAATATCCCGATTTTGGGCCTAGTCGGAATAGTGGTTTCGTGACCACAAAATCCGAGATAGAAATAATTATTTTATGATTATTTTAAGGTCTATGATATGATTGCATATTGTGTGAGTTTCGTGAAGAAATTTTATGCATAAAGTGCTTAATTTGAAATTTGGGACTAAATTGAATAAATTGCAAAACTTGTGTTCTAGAAGTATTTTGCATAAAATTGAATTAGATTATTAATTAGAGGTCCTTAAAGAGTAATTTTACCAATTTCTAAGTCTATGGACAAAATTGGACATGGATGGAATTTTGGAAAGTTTAGTAGTAAGGGCATTTTGGTCATTTAGGGTAAAATGAATTAAAATACAAAATTAAAGCCAATTTTGCTCATCTTCAACCCCATGGCCGAATATAGCAAGGAGAAACCATGGCTAGGGTTTTCAAGCTTCCAAGCTCGATTATAAGTTCGTTCTAGCCTCGTTTTAATGATTTTTACGTTTTTGGAGTCCCTAGCTCGATTTAGCTTATGCTAGCAATAATTTAACCTAGGGTTTATATTTGGAAAAATACCCATAGGGAAATTTGTGTATTTTGGTGTTTTATGATAGAATATGAGGTTTTAAATTATGTTAGACAACTTGTGCTACTCGGTTTTAAGTGAAAACGAGCAAAAGGGCTTAATTGGTAAAAATAGCCATTTTCGCATACGAGGTAAGTTCATGTGTAAATAATGTAGCATAATTGTTATTTTTAAGTTATTGATGTTAAATATATGATATGCTGATTTTTATCATGAAATATATGCTTTGTGGTTATTTTGAATAAAATGCAAGATATGTGTATTATCTCATTAAATATAAAGTGCTACCGAGTATTGGTTTGGTATTTTACGGAAGATGGCAAGGATATGTGTTCGAGGAAAATCCCGTTTGAACCTTAGGAATAGATTAGGATACAAGTGACATGTCACTAGGATGGTTGAGCATCCGAACTCGTTGAGTTGAGTCCGAGTTCACTTATGGATGCGGCGTCCGAACTCGTTGAGTTGAGTCCGAGTTCGTGAGATGTAACTAGGCATCCGAACTCGTTGAGTTGAGTCCGAGTTCACTTATGGATGCGAACGCCTGAGCTCGTTGAGTTGAGTCCGAGTTCGCTTATGGGCGGGTTACATGATTGCTTGATTGAATATGTGGCACTTATGTGCAAGTTATCCATGTATCCGAATTATATTCGATGTGTTCAACGGGTAAAGTTCTACTCAAATGGAGGAATACTCAAGATGAAAGGGACGTATTGGTAAGTGTTGTGAAATGGATAATTTGAACAGGTATGTACTTAACCCTCGGGTTGAAAACTCGATATAACAACAATATGGTAAGATGATAAATGAAAAGGTGATATGAATGTCTTGGTGATGATTATGCAAATGATGTTTTATGTTTGCTTATATGGTTATGTTACTTGCTATTTGCATGTGAGCTTACTAAGCATTTATGCTTACTCCTCCTTTTCATTCCTTGTAGTGTTGACAAGCCAGCTCGGAAATTAGAAACGATTGAGGCACGCTCACACTATCCGTATACCATCTTGGCATAATGGCTTGTATATTTTGAGTATGCCATGTATAGCATTATAATCATTTTGTATATATGGTCTTATGATATGGTTATTGAGTGGTATGGAAATAGAAATGCTTGGTAATGATTAGCCATTGGAATGGCTAATCATGATCATATTTGGTATTATGTATGTCAAATTGCTAGCTAATCCATGGAAACCATGAAATAGGTAAAATTTACCATAAAATAGATTCAGACAGCAGCAGTGACGTGAGTTTAAAAATCACTAAAAATAGTAGAAATGGAATTAAATAATTAATAAGTTATGGAATCGAAGCTTGATGAGTCTATTTTCATATGGAATAAGCGAAACAGTATATGAGCTATATTTTATGAGATGTTTAAATTTTTGTGAAACAGGGAGAGTGATTTCTGGATCCCTGTTCTGAATTTGGAAATTCACCATAAATTTTACAAAGATAATTAGAAGTCACGCTTTATATTTACAGATTCCTTATTGAGTCTAGTTTTATTAGAGACAAACGGCATAGTCATTGAAGGTCTGTATAGGGAGATATCTGATTCGTAATACACAGAGGTCAGAGTAGTTGAACCCTGAAACAGGGGAGACTTTAACTAATAAACTGTACTAATTGGCCCAACCAAAAATTCTAGAAAAAAATTAGTAGATATATATATGAGTCTAGTTTCAGGAAAAATTTACAGAATTGGATTTCGACTTTCGTAACTCGAGATATGATTTTTAAAGCAACTGTGATGCAGTTAGCTAGCTTGTCTGGAAATTTTAAAATGAATTGTATGAGCTGTTTAATTAATGAATTAAGTCCGTTAACACCTCGTGTTCGACTCCGGAAACAGTCTCGGGTACGGGGTGTTACATCTATCCAAATGGTTTTTAACGTAATTGGCACAGTAACTCAATGAACTTGGTATATAATACCTTCGGCAATAACTCCAACTTACAAAATTCTCAATACTCTTACCAAACTCCCTTTCCTTATAGCACAACACATTCTAAGTTCGATCCTTATATAATATTCCAATATCTGCTATGCGCTCAAATTGTACACCAAAACAATAATTGGGCAGATAGGCTACGCCTCACAAATTACTCTCAGTCTACTCGCCAGAACTTAAAACCCATCAAAACTAGGTGTTACAAACGCCGTCGAGTTATTTTAATGGAAAAATTGAGTTATCACTTCTATTTAGCAAATTTTTTCAAATAAGCAAATAATATATATTGTTATTTTAAACAAATTTGTCTAAGCTTTTTTCCAAACATAAATTACTAGAGAAATAAAATTTAGTTTTGCAATTCTGTAAGATTGAAACCTTAATCAATTGAATCAATTTTTTGAAATTTTTTTTCTCATTCTTCATCATTCATTTTCAACCATTAAAGATTTGCAATTGTTCCTTTAAACTTTCATAATCGATCATGGAGGTTTTTTTTCCTTGATATAGAGGTAGGGATCAACATTGAAAAGTCCTCGAGTTGCGGATTTGACGTAGGGCTTTAGACTAAATTGAAGGGAATTGGCATGTAAGCAACCTAAAACACATAAGAAATGTAACAGCTCGATAGGTAGGGGTGTTGAAAAGTGTATATCTGGGACTCTGTTCATGTAAACCAGACTCGAAGTTAATTATTTTGTTAATTAAATTTTGGATAGATAATTTACATGAATTAGGAGCTATTATGGTTTAAGGACTAAATTGCGTAAAAGTAAAAAATTCAATTATAAATTGAAATAAACTAAAAGGGCTAAAGTAATAATTATGTCATTTAATAAATGGTTGTGTATAGGTGCCCGGTCAAGGGTTAAGTGTAATGTGCTTTTATATATTATATATATGTTATATATTAAGTTAGAATAATAATAGTAATAAATAAAATGAAAACAAAATTAAAAGAAAAAAGTGAAGTAGAATGAGAGAGCACATGCAAATTAAAAGAAAAGAAAAGAAAGAACCAAAAGAGGCCGACGATACTAAGGGCTTCAAACTTTCAAATTTTAATTGGTTAGTCAATTTAGCCCCATTTTCTTATAATTTTCATATTTTTGGAATCCCAGTACCTAGGTTCTAATTTTTAGTATTGTTTAAGATTTTAGATGTTGCTATTGTTGAATAGTTTAAGTATTAGGAATTAAATAGATAGATTTTTAAGCTAGAAGTGGAAAATGACTAAATTGTGAAATTAATAGTTGATTTTGAGTAATAGGGACTAAATTGAGAAAATTTTGAAATTGAGGGGTTGAATTAGAAAAGGATCTAAATTTAGTTTAAAGTGAAATTAGTATAAAAATATAAAGTTAAATGTGAAGGTTAAAAATTAGTCTCGATTTAGGGACTAAATTGAAGTTTAAGCAAATAAAGTGTAAAATTTTAATTTTAATGTAAAATTAAATTATGTAATATTAATGTATTTTAATTGTTTTATTCCATAGCTAACGTCGTACCGGAATCCTTGAGTAAAAAGGAGAAGGATAAAATTGATGTCGAATAGCTCAGAATTCATGGTTTGTGTGTTCTATAATCCTAATTAAATAACAGATTGTTGTATAATTAATTGTTTGCATATGGTAAGCATTTGTGGTGGGTACTTTGGTACTTTTGGATTGAATTGAATTCATAGTAAATTTGAAAGGGATTCATTTTGTGTATTATGAAATATGTTGATTATATGAATATTGAATTGACTATATGTTATAGTGTATATATGTGAAACTGAGACATTAATTGTATTGAAAAGTGAAATAAAACTCTATTAACTGTATCGGGCTGAGTTGGATATAGATGGCATGCCATAGGATAGGAAGAGTTTAAGTATTTCTCTTGAGTCGATGAGGCACTGAGTGCCAATTTGCTTTGGTTTAACTGATGAGACATTGGATGTCAATTTATATAGCACTGGGTACAGTTATTATTTTGGAATTAACCAGACACTAGGTGCCAAATTGGTGTGTTGGTTGGATCTGTGTATCTATCCGAGTCTGAGTCATGTTAATAGGGAAAATTAAATAATAAATTTATATGTTTGATATTGAGATGACCATGTTGAGAAATGAATATGAGATGAGAAAAAGAAATATGAAATAATGAAATGTGATGTGAATATTGAAATGAATTCAAGTATCAAAATGATTAATCATGCCATTGAATGAGTTGGACTACTAAATGCTATATATATGGAATATCACTGATATGTGCTTGAACATATGAAATATTATTACCATGTGCTAAATTTTGTGAACTCTATTGAATGTGAATAAAGAATGAGTAAGTTGGCATTATTGATTTGATACATATGTTATATAACATTACTTATTGCATCTTTATATCTTATCTATCCATATCAAGTTTAAATTATTCGGATTATAGAAATACCACTAAGTTTTACTCAGTGTGCGGTTTTGTTTTTTGTACACAAGCTAGGTACTTTTCAACATATCGCAGACTCAGCATCAAACAATAAATCCTGAGCTCAAGTGTGGTTATATCTTATTTTGAAATGACATGTACCGAGGAAGTCTTTGGTTGATAGTTGGTTTGTCAATGTCATGTTATTTTGTTTTAAGGTGAATTGATGGTTACTTATATAATTGTGGTTTAAGCTATGTTTTTGTATGTAGTCTAATTAATGTGTTGGTATGTGTTGGTATGTGTTGTAGTTTAAAACTTGGTAGCCTAAGTAGCTAAAGGTTAGTTCAATATTAGTTAATTTGATATGAATGAAAGTCTTTGAATGGTTGATGTATTTGATGATATAAAATGTAGCACCAATGAGGGTACATTGGCTAGACACTTAAGGTGGTTTATTTGGTTTGTTTTAAGCATGCTTAATCGTATTTTGAACAGGTTAAATGACTGTTAATTGAGTTTCTTAGTGTCTAAGTAAGTAGGAAATGGTAAACTTGAGTTTTAAGGTACTTATAGGTGCATATGGCCGAAACACGGTCTGTCACACGATCGTGTTGAAAAATAGTATAGGTGTAGTTTCCACACGGGCTGACACACGGCTTGGGACACGGTTGTGTAACCCAAGTCAGTGAGTTACAGGGGCAAAAACACGGGCTGGGACACAACCATGTGTTTCAAGTTAGTGAGTTACACGGACTAGGACACAGCCCGTGTCTCAACTTCGAGAGCCACACGGTCTGGGGCATTTTACACGGCTGTGTGTCCCCTTTTTTTAAGTATTTTCAAAAATTTCCTAAACTTTCAGAATTGTTCCAAATTAGTCCCTACTTTTTTTTAGACTATTCTTAAGGTCTCGTAAACTCGATACAGGGACTGTAAGAGTAATTTTTACTTTGAATTGGAATGAATTAGTAAACCTGAATTAAGTGCATTATACTAATATCATCGAAGGTAATAATAGCCGTAATATGGACCAATACTCTGATGCTAATAATTAGAATTGTCTTATTATGTATCCGACTTCTAGCATTCAAGAAGGGATAAATAGTGATAAGAGTGTAGACAGTGAAAGACCAAATTTAGCATTGCATAGTATGATATACTATTTGATTATATAAGACACTACTATGCATTTAGATTGACATGATCTACCCTTGTATATTATGGCGACATTAGTTAGCTTATACTACTACTTGTGATGTAACTAAATGTTTTGATTGGTTAGAAATGTAACATCCCGAATTAGGGCCTAGTCGGAACAGTGGTTTTGTGACCACAAATCCGAGATGGTAATAATTATTTTATTATTATTATGAGGTCTATGATATGTCTCTATGCTTGTGTGAAAATTTCATGAAGAAATTTTATGTGAAAAATGCTTAATTAGACTTTAAGGACTAAATCAAATAATTTGTAAAACTTGTGTTCTAGAAGCAATTTGCATGAAATTGAATTAGATTATTAATTAGAGGTCCTTAAAGAACAACTTGACTAAGTTTTAAAAAGTTGGACAAAAATGGGCTTGGAAGGGTAAAATTTGAAAGAATGGTAAAAAGGGCATTTTGGTCATTTAGGGGTAAAATGAATTAAAAGACAAAAATTAAAAGCCAAATGTGTCCATCTTCCTCCTATAGTCGTGTGAATCAAGAGGGGAGCCATGGCTAGGGTTTTCAAGCTTCCAAGCTCAATAGTAAGTGATCCTGAGCCCCTTTTTAACGTTCTATGTATTTTTAAATCCCGATAACATGCTCTACTCATTTCTTGTAACACCCCGAACCCGAGACCATCGCCGGTGTCGGACACGAGGGGTTAACAAGCCAAGTTCACTTGTTTTGCCCATCCATTTGACATTTCCAGTCAGGCTGGAAAACTGCGTCACTGTCGCCTTAAAAATCATATCTCGAGTTTCAAAACTCGGTAACTGGTTTCGTAAATTTTCCCTGAATTTAGACTCATATATCCATCCATGGATTTATTTCTAGAATTTTTTGTCGGGCCAATTGGTACAGTTTATTAGTTAAAGTCACCCATGTTACAGGGATCGACTACTCTGACCTTCGCGTGGTATAACTTGAATATCTCTCTGTACAGGGCTTTAATGCTGGTACCGTTTGTTTCTAATGAAACTAGACTCAAAATGGAATCTGTATATATAAGGTATGTCTCCTAATTCTTTTTGGATAATTTATAGTAAATTTTTAAAGTTGCGACAGGGAACCCAGAAACCATTCTGGCCCTGTCTCATAATAGCTTTAATATCTCTTAACATGTAACTCCTATGACCATTTCGTTTCTTCCATATGAAAATAGACTCATCAAGGTTCATTTACATAGCTTATTCACTATTTAATTCCATTCCTACGAATTTTGGTGATTTTTCACATTCACGTCACTGCAGCTGGCAGCATCTGTTTTTAAGGTAGGTCTTACCTATTTGGTAGTCTCCATGAACCAACTAGTCTTGCCATACATAGGTTCATATATGATCATTTTAACCATGCCAATGGCTGATCATATGACCAACATTCCCATTTCCAAGCCATAGCCACATCATGACACCAAATATATACATACAAACCACAATTAGTCTAAGTCGATACTTCACTTTTACGAGCCATTTTCGCATGGCCGTACATATATACATCACAACATATTCAACCAACAAGGGGTAGTCCTATACATGCCATTTCAAAGTTCAACCAAAATTTATACCAAAATAGAGGCGTGGATAGTGTGGATGACTTCGACTTTATTGATCCCGAATCCGATTGCTATCGAGCGAAATCTATAAAACAGAGAGCCAAAGTAACGGGGTAAGCATTTTTTTATGCTTAGTAAGTCTCAAGGAATATAATCAGCTCTAATTACAGCAATACATTCACATAGCCAAATGCATCATTTCATTAATACACATTCTTACTTCACACTTCATCATTATATACTTTCACAAAGTATCAATCAATTCAATAACTGAAATTTATTAGTCGATTGAGCGAATGTTGCTCAAACATGTCGACTTTCAATGCACATATAACGTACCTTATCCTTTGGGCTTTTCGAGTGTACTAATTGAATTCATTACAGCAACCAACACTCACCTCCAGCCCAAGATTCTTGAATATAACCGGATATAATCACGTGCACAAATGCCTTGGTCTTAGCCCGGATAGAATAACTTCACGAATGCCTTGGTCTTAGCCCGGATATAGCCACTAGCACAATTGCCTTGGTCTTAACCGGATATAATTTCCAGCATAATTGTCTTGGGGCTTAGCCCGGATATCATTCAATTTCTCATGTACACATACATCAATAATCATTGGACATACATATTTCATTTTCATTACTAAGGCTCAAAACGCAAATATAATCACAAGCATATTCGCCTTGGGACTTAGCCGGGTAGAATTCAAATGCTCATACATACATAATCAATAATCAATACACATCCATACTTTATTTCACATAATTCAAGTAGGGTCACTTCTTGAGGACTTACCTCGGATGTTGTCGAATGGCTTTTTCGGCTATTCGATCACCTTTCCTTCCCTTGTCCAATTGTGGCCCTCTTAGCTCTTGAGCTAATTCAAACAAATTCAATTTATTAAAACCTCATTGTGCTTGCTTATGGCGAATATGACAAGGAGTTTAAATGGTCATATGGCCACTCTTTAGCTTGAATACACAATGGTCATGCACATTTTATACTACATCAAGCAATTCAATAGAATTTATTTGAGCATCAAGGAAAGGCTAAGGCCTTCAATAGGCTACCCAAGGCCGAATATTCATGTACATGTTGAGGTCAATTTTGCACTTAATACCTCACAAAACAGCATGCATTTTACTAGTTAATGCTTTGCACATTGTATTAAAACTTATAATATAGCATCAAGCACTTATATGTGTGCTAGGCGAATTGTGCTTGCAATTTTACAAGCATTCTTCCACATCTTCTTCTTTAAACCAATATATTCATCACTTACTTCATAGCCAAAACATCATGTGCAAACATATATATACAATATGAGCATGGCGAATTTCAAGGTGTCCATAGCCATCCAAAATACAAATTTTAACTAACATGCAAGAAGCATGAACCATGCTCATGAATGCATCATGGCGAATATGACAATCATGCTCCATTCAACTTCAATCATGGTTAAACACAAAAGAAAACTCAAAATCTTACTCAAGAGTAGACAATCCATCATTGCATGCATCATCATCAAGCTTCACACTTAGCATGCAATGGCTTTATCACCATAACAACTTTGGCCAAATACCATTTCCATGGCATAACAAGGATTTGAGCCATGGCTAACATGCACATCAAATTAGCAACCAAACCATGCATGAAACTCCCAACACAACCTCATACATACCTTAATCTTGATGCAAACTTAGCCAAATCTCCTTCTAGATCTCTTCTAAACAAAGGAAATGAAGCAAAATCCTTCTTCCTCTTAGTATTTTCGGCCAAAAGGGAGAGAGCAAGCATGAACAAATTTTTTGTTTTCTCTTCTTGGTTGCACGGCAATGGGGGATGCTACTCTCTCACACATTTTTTTCTTTTCTCACCCATGCTTAGTTGTTTATTATTTCTAACATCATCCATTAGTAAAACATGTTGGGAACATGTTCCTTGCCCATAACCTTGTCATGGCCGGCCACTCCTCCTTAGGAAGGGATTATTTGACATGTAACTCCACCTTTTTGTTAACATGTACTAACAAGCCATTTAAAATTAGCCTATCATATTTCACCATGTTTCACTTTGATCCCTATTTAATACTTTCTCATACAAATGGGTAAAATTAGAGAATGAAATTTCCACATATGCATGCACACACATAGTAAGCATAGAATATAACAATTAATTATTTTTATGACTCGGTTTAGTGGTCCCGAAACCACATTCGGCTAGGGTCTATTTTGGGTGTCACAACTCTCCCCACTTAAGAAATTTTCGTCCCCGAAAATCTTACCGATAAATAGGTTTGGATATCGCTCTTTCATAGAATTCTCGGTCTCCCAAGTAGCTTCTTCTATCCCGTGCTTGAGCCATAACACTTTCACTAGCGGAACCCGCTTGTTTATAACTCTTTCACTTCTCGTGATAAGATACGAATCGGTTCTTCCTCATAACTCATATTAGCTTGAATTTCAATTTCGATAGACTAATCACGTGCGATGGATCGGATCTATAGCGTCGAAGCATCAAACGTGAAAGACATCGTGAACCTTTTGAGTTCGGGGGCAAAATCAAGTGATATGCCATCGACCGACTCGCTCGATATCTCATATGGCCCAATGAACCTCGGGCTCAACTTGCCCTTACGGTCGAACCTGAGTATCTTTTTCCAAGGCGATACCTTGAGAAACACTTTATCACCCACTTGATACTCGATATCCTTACGCTTCAGATCCGCGCTGAATTCTCGACGATCGGAGGCTATCTTCAAACTTTCACGGATTACTTTCACTTTACATTCAAAGCATCCCTAATCAAATCCACCGAAAATCTTGCTTTCACCGAGCTCGGTCCAAAACAATGGTGTACGGCATTTACGACCGTACAAGGCCTCGTAGGTGCCATCTTAATACTTGATTGAAAGTTGTTGTTGTAAGCGAATTCAATCAACGGTAAATACCGTTCCATGAACCACTAAACTCGAGGACGCAACATCTTAACATATCCTCAAGTATCCGAATTATCCGCTCGGATTGACCATCGGTTTGGGGTGAAAGGCGGTGCTGAAATGCAACTTGGTACCCAAAGCTTCTTGCAACTTTTTCCAAAATCGCAAGGTAAATCTCGGATCTCTATCCGACACGATGGAAATAGGCACCCGTGTAATCTCACAATCGAGAAACGTACAATTCCGCTAATTTGTCCATTGAAAATCCGACGTATGGGGACAAAGTGGGCCGACTTAGTCAATCGATCTACCACGACCCAAACCGCATCCTTCTTACTTATCGACAATGGCGGTCCGGATACAAAGTCCATTGTGACTCGATCCCATTTCCACTCGGGTATCGTGATTGGTCAAGTAATCTCAAGGCACCGATGTTCCGCTTTCACTTGTTGACATATTAAACATCTCAAACAAAGTCGGAGATGTCTCGCTTCATACCATGCCACCAAAACCGACGTTTCAAATCATTGTACATCTTCGTACTCCCGGGTGGGTTGCCATTCGGCTACAATGGGCTTCATTGAATTATCGAAATGAGTTCGAATTCTTTGGGACACACAGACGACTTTTGAACCTCAAACAATCGTCATCGTCGATTTGAAACTCCGAGTCCTTGTTCGAACACACGCAGCCCGTTTTGCAACCAACTCGTCGTCGACTTTCTCGAGCTTCTCGAATTTGGTGTGTCAATAATGGTTTGGCTTTCAATTCAGCCACTAACACCTTTGTCGGATCGGATAGACAAGTGCACATTCATCGCTCAGATGAGTGAATAACGATTTACGACTCAAGGCATCCGCAACCACATTCGCCTTTCCGGGTGATAGTCAATGATCACTCATAATCCTTTAATGTACTCGAGCCAACGTCTTTGTCGCAGATTTAAGTCTCTTTGGGTCATCAAATATTTGAGACTTTTGTGATCCGAGTATACATGGCACCTTTCACCAAATAAGTAATGTCGCCAAATCTTTAAGGCGAATACGATGGCGGCCAATTCGAGATCATGAGTCGATAATTTTTCTCATGTGGCTTTAATTGCCTCGACGACAGGCCACAACTCGACCTTCTTGCATTAATACGCAACCTAACCCAAGTAGAGAGGTCGCTATAGATGACAAACTCCTTGCGGACTCGGGTTGCACTAGAATTGGGGTTTCGGTCAAATAAGTTTTCAGTTGATCGAAACTTTTTGGCATTTCTCCGTCCATTCGAACTTAACATCCTTTTGGAGTAGCCGTCATCGGCGTGGCTATCGTTGAGAAGCCTTTACAAATCGTCGGTAATAACCTAAGCAAGCCCCAAAAAGTCTCGAACCTCGTAATATTTCTCGGAGGCTTCCAATTAAGTATGGCTGAAATTTTATTTGAATTCGACTCGAATACTCGATGCGATACCACATGACCCAAGAAGCTAACCTCTTTAACCGAACTCACACTTGCTGAACTTAGCATATAATTGCTTATCCCGTAAAATTTGCAAGACTAACCGCGGTGTTCAGCATGTTCGGTCTCATTTCTTGAATAGACCAAGATGTCATCAATGAACACGACTACGAATCGATCCAAATATGGTCTAAAGATCCGATTCATTAAATCCATAAATACCGTAGGGCATTAGTGAGCCCAAACGGCATCACTAGGAACTCATAGTGACCATATCTCGCTCAAGGTAGTCTTGGGTACGTCAGAATCTCGGATTCGCAATTGATAATAGCCCGATCTCAAATCTATTTTCGAGAACACCGAGGCTCCCTTGATTGATCGAACAAGTCATCAATACGTGGCAACGGATATTTGTTCTTTATCGTCGCTTTATTAAGTCGACGATAGTCGATGCACGTACCGCATGGTTCCATCCTTCTTCTTCACGAACAATCCTGGCGCACCCCAAGGCGAAAAACTCGGGCGAGCAAAACCTCTATCCACCAATTCTTGCAACTGAGCTTTCAACTCCTTTAATTCCGTTGGTGCCATACGATATGGAGCTATCGAAATTGGAGTTGTACCAGGTACCAATTCGATGCCAAATTCTATTTCCCGAACAGGTGGTAAACTCAGCAATTCTTCGGGGAAAACATCCGGGTATTCACAAACCACGGGCACATATTCGGGTTCCTTTTCTAATTCCTTGTCATCGAGCACGTACGCAAGGTACGCTTCGCACCCTTTTCTTACATATTTCTGGGCCAACATCGCTGATATTACGGCTGGCAACCCCTTTAAGTCCGTAGACTCAACCCGAATTATTTCATTATTCGCGCACCTCAAATCGATAGTCTTGCTCTTGCAATTTACAACCGCATCGTGCATGGTCAACCAATCCAAACCAAGAATAACGTCGAACTCATCGAACGGCAAAAGCATCAAGTCTGCCGGAAAACAAGAACCTCGGAACACTAGGGGACTTTTCTTGCACACTTTGTTGACAAGCACGTAATGACCCAAGGGGTTTGACACCCGAATTACAAACTCAAGAGACTCAATGGGCAAAGTCTTCTTTGGATGCTAAGGTTTCACATATATATGAATGAGTAGAACCGTGGTCAATCAAAGCAATCACATTTGTATTGAAAAGAGTGAAAGTACCGGTAATAACATCCGGAGAGGCAAGATCTCTCGCGTGGCGTATGGCATAAGTCCTAGCAGAGCACGAGCCTCGATCCGATGGTAGCATCTCTAGATCCTCTCGACCGCCATCGACATTGCCCATATTTCTAGGTGGCCTACCTCGGCAAATGGTAGCACCGGGTTTCCACTCGACTCACATTCTGCTCAAGCATCCTCGGGCAATCCTTCATAAAGTGGTCGGCCGATCCACACTTATAGCAGAGCGATCACGAAACCAACACTCCCGAATGCCATTTGCCACAATGTGGACACTCCGCCTCTCTCGGCGATCATTTCCACCATCTGGCGATCAAGTGACTCGTGTGGTCACAGGGTCGATCGCGTCCTCGTCTAGAAAAGCCCAAACGCTCTAGACCGGCTCGCATCATCTCGAAATCTCTTCGATGTTGGTTGAAGAGACTTTCCGAGGATCTCTTTCGAATTCTCCAGTTCCCACATCAGCTTTTTGTTTCTCCTTTCTAAGCTCTTGCTTTACAAGCTCGCTCAACAAGTACTACGAACTCTCGTATCTCGAGGATGCCAACAAACATCCTTATACCATCATTCAGCCCATCCTCAAGCGTTTACATAATAGCTTCGGACGAAATGCATTCTCGCTGCGTCTGGCTAAGCCTCACAAATTTTCGTTCGTAGTCAGAATCGACATCGAACCTTGCTTAAGATCAAGGAATTCCCTCCGCTTTTGGTCGATGAATCTCGATCGATATACTTTTTTGAACTCGGTTTGAAAGAATTCCCAAGTCACTTGCTCTCTAGGCACCACGAAGTCGAGTACTCCACCAATAGTAGGCGGACTCGCGTAGCAAGGAGATGGTACACTTTAAGCACTCATCGGGTGTCAGGATAGCTCATCAAGCACCGGATAGTGTTATCTAACCAAAATTCAGCTCGCTTCGGCATCATCATCATCCGTAGCCTTAAATTCAGTGGCCCCATGTTTTGAATCCTATCGATCGGGGCTTACTTGACCTTATTTGGTCAGATCACCGGAGGTATTGTAGGTCGGGGTTGCATTTGTCGGGAATGGAGGTTGTGGAACAGTAGTGTTGGTTCGAATGTATTGATTAAACCATTCGCTCATCACACTATAAAAGGCTTGCCTAGCCTCGTCATTAGGATTGCTGGCCATAGGTTGAGAGTCCGCCGCGCTGTCCCTTGCGCGGAGCAGCGCCACACTCTCCACATCATCAGCTATCGCTTCGGTTGGGATCGGGATCCATTGCTATAAACAAACACAAAGTCAAATTGTCGAAATCACCACACTATCGATTCATCATTTAATGGCATGTATAGCTAGACCCCAAACACATCACGGTAGTCCTAGAATCGACTAAACCGTGGCTCGATACCAATAAAATTGTAACACCCGAACCCGAGACCATCGCCGATTTGTCGGACACGAGGGTTAACAAGCCAAGTTCACTTGTTTTGCCCATCCATTTGACATTTCCAGTCAGGCTGGAAAACTGCGTCACTGTCGCCTTTAAAATCATATCTCGAGTTTCAAAACTCGGAAACTGGTTTCGTAAATTTTCCCTGAATTTAGACTCATATATCCATCCATGGATTTATTTCTAGAATTTTTGGTTGGGCCAATTGGTACAGTTTATTAGTTAAAGTCACCCATGTTACAGGGATCGACTGCTCTGACCTTCGCGTGGTATAACTTGAATATCTCTCTGTAAAGGGCTTTAATGCTGGTGCCGTTTGTTTCTAATGAAACTAGACTCAAAATGGAATCTGTACATATAAAGTATGTCTCCTAATTCTTTTTGGATAATTTATAGTAAATTTTTAAACTTGCGACAGGGAACCCAGAAACCATTCTGGCCCTGTCTCACAATAGCTTTAATATCTCTTAACATGTAACTCCTATGACCATTTCGTTTCTTCCATATGAAAATAGACTCATCAAGGTTCATTTACATAGCTTATTAACTATTTAATTCCATTCCTACGAATTTTGGTGATTTTTCACATTCACGTCACTGCAGCTGGCAGCATCTGTTTTTAAGGTAGGTCTTACCTATTTGGTAGTCTCCATGAACCAACTAGTCTTGCCATACATAGGTTCATATATGATCATTTTAACCATGCCAATGGCTGATCATATGACCAACATTCCCATTTCCAAGCCATAGCCACATCATGACACCAAATATATACATACAAACCACAATTAGTCTAAGTCGATACTTCACTTTTACGAGCCATTTTCGCATGGCCGTACATATATACTTCACAACATATTCAACCAACAAGGGTAGTCCTATACATGCCATTTCAAAGTTCAACCAAAATTTATACCAAAATAGAGGCGTGGATAGTGTGGATGACTTCGACTTTATTGATCCCGAATCCGATTGCTATCGGCGAAATCTATAAACAGAGAGCCAAAGTAACGGGTAAGCATTTTTTTATGCTTAGTAAGTCTCAAGGAATATAATCAGCTCTAATTACAGCAATACATTCACATAGCCAAATGCATCATTTCATTAATACACATTCTTACTTCACACTTCATCATTATATACTTTCACAAAGTATCAATCAATTCAATAACTGAAATTTATTAGTCGATTGAGCGAATGTTGCTCAAACATGTCGACTTTCCAATGCACATATAACGTACCTTATCCTTTGGGCTTTTCGAGTGTACTAATTGAATTCATTACAGCAACCAACACTCACCTCCAGCCCAAGATTCTTGAATATAACCGGATATAATCACGTGCACAAATGCCTTGGTCTTAGCCCGGATAGAATAACTTCATACGAATGCCTTGGTCTTAGCCGGATATAGCCACTAGCACAATTGCCTTGGTCTTAACCCGAATATAATTTCCAGCATAATTGTCTTGGGGCTTAGCCGGATATCATTCAATTTCTCATGTACACATACATCAATAATCATTGGACATACATATTTCATTTTCATTACTAAGGCTCAAAACGCAAATATAATCACAAGCATATTCGCCTTGGGACTTAGCCGGGTAGAATTCAAATGCTCATACATACATAATCAATAGTCAATACACATCCATACTTTATTTCACATAATTCAAGTAGGGTCACTTCTTGAGGACTTACCTCGGATGTTGTCGAACGGCTTTTTCGGCTATTCGATCACCTTTTCCTTCCCTTGTCCAATTGTGGCCCTCTTAGCTCTTGAGCTAATTCAAACAAATTCAATTTATTAAAACCTCATTGTGCTTGCTTATGGCCGAATATGACAAGGAGTTTAAATGGTCATATGGCCACTCTTTAGCTTGAATACACAATGGTCATGCACATTTTATACTACATCAAGCAATTCAATAGAATTTATTTGAGCATCAAGGAAAGGCTAAGGCCTTCAATAGGCTACCCAAGGCCGAATATTCATGTACATGTTGAGGTCAATTTTGCACTTAATACCTCACAAAAACAGCATGCATTTTACTAGTTAATGCTTTGCACATTGTGGCCCAAAACTTATAATATAGCATCAAGCACTTATAGGTGTGCTAGGCCGAATTGTGCTTGCAATTTTACAAGCATTCTTCCACATCTTCTTCTTTAAACCAATATATTCATCACTTACTTCATAGCCAAAACATCATGTGCAAACATATATATACAATATGAGCATGGCAATTTCAAGGTGTCCATAGCCATCCAAAATACAAATTTTAACTAACATGCAAGAAGCATGAACCATGCTCATGAATGCATCATGGCGAATATGACAATCATGCTCTATTCAACTTCAATCATGGTTAAACACAAAAGAAAACTCAAAATCTTACTCAAGAGTAGACAATCCATCATTGCATGCATCATCATCAAGCTTCACACTTAGCATGCAATGGCTTTATCACCATAACAACTTTGGCCAAATACCATTTCCATGGCATAACAAGGATTTGAGCCATGGCTAACATGCACATCAAATTAGCAACCAAACCATGCATGAAACTCCCAACACAACCTCATACATACCTTAATCTTGATGCAAACTTAGCCAAATCTCCTTCTAGATCTCTTCTAAACAAAGGAAATGAAGCAAAATCCCTTCTTCCTCTTAGTATTTTCGGCCAAAAGGGAGAGAGCAAGCATGCACAAATTTTTTGTTTTCTCTTCTTGGGTGCACGGCAATGGGGGGATGCTACTCTCACACACATTTTTTTCTTTTCTCACCCATGCTTAGTTGTTTATTATTTCTAACATCATCCATTAGTAAAACATGTTGGGAACATGTTCCTTGCCCATAACCTTGTCATGGCCGGCCACTCCTCCTTAGGAAGGGGATTATTTGACATGCAACTCCACCTTTTTGTTAACATGTACTAACAAGCCATTTAAAATTAGCCTATCATATTTCACCATGTTTCACTTTGATCCCTATTTAATACTTTCTCATACAAATGGGTAAAATTAGAGAATAAAATTTCCACATATGCATGGACACACATAGTAAGCATAGAATATAGCAATTAATTATTTTTATGACTCGGTTTAGGGGTCCCGAAACCACATTCCGACTAGGGTCTATTTTGGGCTGTCACAACTCTCCCCCACTTAAGAAATTTTCGTCCCGAAAATCTTACCTAGTAAATAGGTTTGGATATCGCTCTTTCATAGAATTCTCGGTCTCCCAAGTAGCTTCTTCTATCCCGTGCTTGAGCCATAACATTTTCACTAGCGGAACCCGCTTGTTTCGCAACTCTTTCACTTCTTGTGATAGGATACGAATCGGTTCTTCCTCATAACTCATATTAGCTTGAATTTCAATTTCTGATGGACTAATCACGTGCGATGGATCAGATCTATAGTGTCGAAGCATCGAAACGTGAAAGACATCGTGAACCTTTTTGAGTTCAGGGGGCAAAATCAAGCGATATGCCACTGGACCGACTCGCTCTGATATCTCATATGGCCCAATAAACCTCGGGCTCAACTTTCCCTTACGGCCGAACCTGAGTATCTTTTTCCAAGGCGATACCTTGAGAAACACTTTATCACCCACTTGATACTCGATATCCTTACGCTTCAGATCCGCGTACGACTTCTGACGATCGGAGGCTATCTTCAGACTTTCACGGATTACTTTCACTTCGCTCAAAGATCCCTAATCAAATCCACCCGAAAATCTTGCTTTCACCGAGCTCGGTCCAAAACAATGGTGTACGGCATTTACGATCGCACAAGGCCTCGTAGGGTGCCATCTTAATACTTGATTGAAAGTCGTTGTTGTGCGAATTCAATCAACGGCAAATACCGCTCCCATGAACCACTAAACTCGAGGACGCAACATCTTAACATATCCTCAAGTATCCGAATTATCCGCTCGGATTGACCATCGGTTTGGGGTGAAAGGCGGTCTGAAATGCAACTTGGTACCCAAAGCTTCTTGCAACTTTTTCCAAAATCGCGAGGTAAATCTCGGATCTCTATCCGACACGATGGAAATAGGCACCCGTGTAATCTCAACAACTGAGAAACGTACAATTCCGCTAATTTGTCCATTGAAAAATCCGACGACGGGGACAAAGTGGGCCGACTTAGTCAATCGATCTACCACGACCCAAACCGCATCCTTCTTACTTATCGACAATGGCAATCGGATACAAAGTCCATTGTGACTCGATCCCATTTCCACTCGGGTATCGTGATTGGTGAAGTAATCTCAAGGCACCGATGTTCCGCTTTCACTTGTTGACATATTAAACATCTCAAACAAAGTCGGAGATGTCTCGCTTCATACCATGCCACCAAAACCGACGTTTCAAATCATTGTACATCTTCGTACTCCGGGTGGGTTGCCATTCGGCTACAATGGGCTTCATTGAATTATCGAAATGAGTTCAATTCTTTGGGACACACAGACGACTTTTGAACCTCAAACAATCGTCATCGTCGATTTGAAACTCCGAGTCCTTGTTCGGAACACACGCAGCCGTTTGCAACCAACTCGTCGTCGACTTTCCGAGCTTCTCGAATTTGGTGTGTCAATAATGGTTTGGCTTTCAATTCAGCCACTAACACACTGTCGGATCGGACGCACAAGTGCACATTCATCGTCGTAAAGTGAATAACGATTTGCGACTCAAGGCATCCGCAACCACATTCGCCTTTCCCGGTGATAGTCAATGATCACTCATAATCCTTTAACAGCTCGAGCCAACGTCTTTGTCGCAGATTTAAGTCTCTTTGGGTCATTAAATATTTGAGACTTTTGTGATCCGAGTATACATGGCACCTTTCACCAAATAAGTAATGTCGCCAAATCTTTAAGGCGAATACGATGGCGCCAATTCGAGATCATGAGTCGGATAATTTTTCTCATGTGGCTTTAATTGCCTCGACGCGCAGGCCACCACTCGACCTTCTTGCATTAATACGCAACCTAACCCAAGTAGAGAGGCGTCGCTATAGATGACAAACTCCTTGGGACTCGGGTTGCACTAGAATTGGGGCTTCAGTCAAATAAGTTTTCATTGATCGAAACTTTTTGGCATTTCTCATCCATTCGAACTTAACATCCTTTTGGAGTAAGCCGTCATCGGCGTGGCTATCGTTGAGAAGCCTTTACAAATCGTCGGTAATAACCTAAGAAGCCCCAAAAAGCTCGAACCTCAGTAATATTTCTGAGGCTTCCAATTAAGTATGGCTGAAATTTTATTCTGGTCGACTCGAATACCCGATGCGAGATACCACATGACCCAAGAAGCTAACCTCTCTTAACCGTAACTCACACTTGCTTTGAACTTAGCATATAATTGCTTATCTCGTAAAATTTGCAAGCACTAACCGCAGGTGTTCAAACATGTTCGGTCTCATTTCTTGAATAGACCAAGATGTCATCAATGAACACGACTACTGAATCGATCCAAATATGGTCTAAAGATCCGATTCATTAAATCCATAAATACCGTAGGGCATTAGTGAGCCCAAACGGCATCACTAGGAACTCATAGTGACCATATCTCGCTCAAGGTAGTCTTGGAGTACGTCCGAATCTCGATTCGCAATTGATAATAGCCCGATCTCAAATCTATTTTGAGAACACCGAGGCTCCTTCAGTTGATCGAACAAGTCATCAATACGTGGCAACGGATATTTGTTCTTTATCGTCGCTTATTAAGTCGACGATAGTCGATCTGTACCGCATGGTTCCATCCTTCTTCTTCACGAACAATCTGGCGCACCCCAAGGCGAAAAAACTCGGGCGAGCAAAACCTCTATCCACCAATTCTTGCAACCGAGCTTTCAACTCCTTTAATTCCGTTGGTGCCATACGATATGGAGCTATCGAAATTGAGTTGTACCAGTACCAATTCGATGCCAAATTCTATTTCCGAGCAGTGGTAAACTCGGCAATTCTTCTGGAAAACATCCGGGTATTCACAAACCACGCAGCACGATTCGGGTTCCTTTTCGATTCCTTGTCATCGAAAGCACGACGCAAGGTACGCGCCGCACCCTTTTCTTACATATTTCGGGCCAACATCACGATATTACTACCGGCAACCCTTTAAGTCCGTAGACTCAACCCGAATTATTTCATTATTCGCACCTCAAATCGATAGTCTTGCTCTTGCAATTTACAACCGCATCGTGCATGGTCAACCAATCCAAACCAAGAATAACGTCGAACTCATCGAACGGCAAAAGCATCAAGTCCGCGGAAAACAAGAACCTCGGAACACTAGGGGACTTTTCTTGCACACTTTGTTGACAAGCACGTAATGACCCAAGGGTTTGACACCGAATTACAAACTCGATGAGACTCAATGGGCAAAGTCTTACTGGATGCTAAGGTTTCACATATATATGAATGAGTAGAACCAGGGTCAATCAAAGCAATCACATTTGTATTGAAAAGAGTGAAAGTACCGGTAATAACATCTGGAGAGGCAGCATCCTCGCGTGCGCGTATGGCATAAGTCCTAGCAGGAGCACGAGCCTCAGATCTGATGGTAGCATCTCTAGATCCTCTCTGACCGCCACTGACATTGCCCATATTTCTAGGTGGCCTACCTCGAGCAGTGGTAGCACCCGGGTTTCCACTCTGACTCACATTCTGTTCAAGCATCCTCGGGCAATCCTTCATAAAGTGGTCGGCCGATCCACACTTATAGCAGGAGCGATCACGAAACCAACAGCTCCCCGAATGCCATTTGCCACAATGTGGACACTCCGCCCTCTCGGCGATCATTTCCACCATTGGCGATCAAGTGACTCGTGTGGTCACAGGGGTCGATCGCGTCCTCGTCTAGAAAAGCCCGAACGCCTCTAGACGGCTCGCATCATCTCGAAATCTCTTTGATGCTGGTTGAAGAGACTTTCCGAGGATCTCTTTCGAATTCTCCGGTCCCACATCGCTTTTTGTTTCTCCTTTCTAAGCTCTTCGGTTTTACAAGCTCGCTCAACAAGTACTACGAACTCTCGTATCTCGAGGATGCCAACAAACATCCTTATATCATCATTCAGCCCATCCTCGGCGTTTACACATAATAGCCCGGACGAAATGCATTCTCGCTGCATCTGGCTAAGCCTCACAAATTTTCGTTCGTAGTCGATGGAATCGACATCGAACCTTGCTTAAGATCAAGGAATTCCCTCCGCTTTTGGTCGATGAATCTCGATCGATATACTTTTTTGAACTCGGTTTGAAAGAATTCCCAAGTCACTTGCTCTCTAGGCACCATAGAAGTCGAGTACTCCACCAATAGTAGGCGGACTCGCGTAGCAAGGAGATGGTACACTTTAAGCACTCATCGGTGTACAGGATAGCTCATCAAGCACCGGATAGTGTTATCTAACCAAAATTCAGCTCGCTTCGGCATCATCATCATCCGTAGCCTTAAATTCAGTGGCCCCATGTTTTGAATCCTATCGATTGGGGCTTACTTGACCTTATTTGGTCATCACGGAGGTATTGTAGGTGCGGGGTTGCATTTGTCGGGAATGGAGGTTGTGGAACAGTAGTGTTGGTTCGAATGTATTGATTAAACCATTCGTTCATCACACTATAAAAGGCTTGCCTAGCCTCGTCATTAGGATTGCTGGCCATAGGTTGAGAGTCCGCCGGCGCTGTCCCTTTGCGGGAGCAGCGCCACACTCTCCACATCATCAGCTATCATTTCGGTTGGGATCGGATCCATTGCTATAAACAAACACAAAGTCAAATTGTCGAAATCACCACACTATCGATTCATCATTTAATGGCATGTATAGCTAGACCCCAAACACATCACGGTAGTCCTAGAATCGACTAAACCGTGGCTCGATACCAATAAAATTGTAACACCACGAACCCGAGACCATCGCCGGTGTTCGGACACGAGGGTTAACAAGCCAAGTTCACTTGTTTTGCCCATCCATTTGACATTTCCAGTCAGGCTGGAAAACTGCGTCACTGTCGCCTTAAAATCATATCTCGAGTTTCAAAACTCGGAAACTGGTTTCGTAAATTTTCCTGAATTTAGACTCATATATCCATCCATGGATTTATTTCTAGAATTTTTGGTCGGGCCAGTTGGTACAGTTTATTAGTTAAAGTCACCCATGTTACAGGGATCGACTGCTCTGACCTTCGCGTGGTATAACTTGAATATCTCTCTGTACAGGGCTTTAATGCTGGTTCCGTTTCTTTCTAATGAAACTAGACTCAAAATGGAATCTGTACATATAAGGTATGTCTCCTAATTCTTTTTGGATAATTTATAGTAAATTTTTAAACTTGCGACAGGGAACCCAGAAACCATTCTGGCCCTGTCTCACAATAGCTTTAATATCTCTTAACATGTAACTCCTATGACCATTTCGTTTCTTCCATATGAAAATAGACTCATCAAGGTTCATTTACATAGCTTATTAACTATTTAATTCCATTCCTACGAATTTTGGTGATTTTTCACATTCACGTCACTGCAGCTGGCAGCATCTGTTTTAAGGTAGGTCTTACCTATTTGGTAGTCTCCATGAACCAACTAGTCTTGCCATACATAGGTTCATATATGATCATTTTAACCATGCCAATGGCTGATCATATGACCAACATTCCCATTTCCAAGCCATAGCCACATCATGACACCAAATATATACATACAAACCACAATTAGTCTAAGTCGATACTTCACTTTTACGAGCCATTTTCGCATGGCCGTACATATATACATCACAACATATTCAACCAACAAGGGGTAGTCCTATACATGCCATTTCAAAGTTCAACCAAAATTTATACCAAAATAGAGGCGTGGATAGTGTGGATGACTTCGACTTTATTGATCCCGAATCCGATTGCTATCGAAAGAAATCTATAAAACAGAGAGCCAAAGTAACGGGTAAGCATTTTTTATGCTTAGTAAGTCTCAAGGAATATAATCAGCTCTAATTACAGCAATACATTCACATAGCCAAATGCATCATTTCATTAATACACATTCTTACTTCACACTTCATCATTATATACTTTCACAAAGTATCAATCAATTCAATAACTGAAATTTATTAGTCGATTGAGCGAATGTTGCTCAAACATGTCGACTTTCCAATGCACATATAACGTACCTTATCCTTTGGGCTTTTCGAGTGTACTAATTGAATTCATTACAGCAACCAACACTCACCTCCAGCCCAAGATTCTTGAATATAACCGGATATAATCACGTGCACAAATGCCTTGGTCTTAGCCGGATAGAATAACTCGCATACGAATGCCTTGGTCTTAGCCCGGATATAGCCACTAGCACAATTGCCTTTGGTCTTAACCCGGATATAATTTCCAGCATAATTGTCTTGGGCTTAGCCGGATATCATTCAATTTCTCATGTACACATACATCAATAATCATTGGACATACATACTAAGGCTCAAAACGCAAATATAATCACAAGCATATTCGCCGGGACTTAGCGGGTAGAATTCAAATGCTCATACATACATAATCAATAATCAATACACATCCATACTTTATTTCACATAATTCAAGTAGGGTCACTTCTTGAGGACTTACCTCGGATGTTGTCGAACGGCTTTTTCGGCTATTCGATCACCTTTTCCTTCCCCTTGTCCAATTGTGGCCCTCTTAGCTCTTGAGCTAATTCAAACAAATTCAATTTATTAAAACCTCATTGTGCTTGCTTATGGCGAATATGACAAGGAGTTTAAATGGTCATATGGCCACTCTTTAGCTTGAATACACAATGGTCATGCACATTTTATACTACATCAAGCAATTCAATAGAATTTATTTGAGCATCAAGGAAAGGCTAAGGCCTTCAATAGGCTACCCAAGGCGAATATTCATGTACATGTTGAGGTCAATTTTGCACTTAATACCTCACAAAAACAGCATGCATTTTACTAGTTAATGCTTTGCACATTGTGGCCCAAAACTTATAATATAGCATCAAGCACTTATATGTGTGCTAGGCCGAATTGTGCTTGCAATTTTACAAGCATTCTTCCACATCTTCTTCTTTAAACCAATATATTCATCACTTACTTCATAGCCAAAACATCATGTGCAAACATATATATACAATATGAGCATGGCGAATTTCAAGGTGTCCATAGCCATCCAAAAATACAAATTTTAACTAACATGCAAGAAGCATGAACCATGCTCATGAATGCATCATGGCCGAATATGACAATCATGCTCCATTCAACTTCAATCATGGTTAAACACAAAATGAAAACTCAAAATCTTACTCAAGAGTAGACAATCCATCATTGCATGCATCATCATCAAGCTTCACACTTAGCATGCAATGGCTTTATCACCATAACAACTTTGGCCAAATACCATTTCCATGGCATAACAAGGATTTGAGCCATGGCTAACATGCACATCAAATTAGCAACCAAACCATGCATGAAACTCCCAACACAACCTCATACATACCTTAATCTTGATGCAAACTTAGCCAAATCTCCTTCTAGATCTCTTCTAAACAAAGGAAATGAAGCAAAATCCTTCTTCCTCTTAGTATTTTCGCCAAAAGGAGAGAGCAAGCATGAACAAATTTTTTGTTTTCTCTTCTTGGTTGCATGGCAATGGGGGGATGCTACTCTCTCACACACATTTTTTTTTCTTTTCTCACCCATGCTTAGTTGTTTATTATTTCTAACATCATCCATTAGTAAAACATGTTGGGAACATGTTCCCTTGCCCATAACCTTGTCATGGCCGGCCACTCCTCCTTAGGAAGGGGAATATTTGACATGCAACTCCACCTTTTTGTTAACATGTACTAACAAGCCATTTAAAATTAGCCTATCATATTTCACCGTGTTTTACTTTGATCCCTATTTAATACTTTCTCATACAAATGGGTAAAATTAGAGAATAAAATTTCCACATATGCATGCACACACATAGTAAGCATAGAATATAACAATTAATTATTTTTATGACTCGGTTTAGTGGTCCCGAAACCACATTCCGGCTAGGGTCTATTTTGGGTGTCACAACTCTCCCCACTTAAGAAATTTTCGTCCCGAAAATCTTACCGGTAAATAGGTTTGGATATCGCTCTTTCATAGAATTCTCGGTCTCCCAAGTAGCTTCTTCTATCCCGTGCTTGAGCCATAACACTTTCACTAGCGGAACCCGCTTGTTTCATAACTCTTTCACTTCGTGATAGGATACGAATCGGTTCTTCCTCATAACTCATATTAGCTTGAATTTCAATTTCGATGGACTAATCACGTGCGATGGATCGGATCTATAGCGTCGAAGCATCGAAGCGTGAAAGACATCGTGAACCTTTTGAGTTCGGGGCAAAATCAAGCGATATGCCTTTGGACCGACTCGCTCGATATCTCATATGGCCCAATGAACCTCGGGCTCAACTTTCCCTTACTACCGAACTCGAGTATCTTTTTCCAAGGCGATACCTTGAGAAACACTTTATCACCCACTTGATACTCGATATCCTTACGCTTCAGATCCGCGCACGACTTCGACGATCGGAGGCTATCTTGAGACTTTCACGGATTACTTTCACTTTCTGCTCAAGCATCCCTAATCAAATCCACCGAAAATCTTGCTTTCACCGAGCTCGGTCCAAAACAATGGTGTACGGCATTTACTTAATCGCACAAGGCCTCGTAGGTGCCATCTTAATACTTGATTGAAAGTTGTTGTTGTAAGCGAATTCAATCAACGGCAAATACCGTTCCCATGAACCACTAAACTCGAGGACGCAACATCTTAACATATCCTCAAGTATCCGAATTATCCGCCGGATTGACCATCGGTTTGGGGGTGAAAGGCGGTGCTTGAAATGCAACTTGGTACCCAAAGCTTCTTGCAACTTTTTCCAAAATCGCGAGGTAAATCTCGGATCTCTATCCGACACGATGGAAATAGGCACCCGTTTAATCTCACAATCGAGAAACGTACAATTCCGCTAATTTGTCCATTGAAAAATCCGACGTCACGGGGACAAAGTGGGCCGACTTAGTCAATCGATCTACCACGACCCAAACCGCATCCTTCTTACTTATCGACAATGGTAGTCCGGATACAAAGTCCATTGTGACTCGATCCCATTTCCACTCGGGTATCGTGATTGGTCAAGTAACTCAAGGCACTGATGTTCCGCTTTCACTTGTTGACATATTAAACATCTCAAACAAAGTCGGAGATGTCTCGCTTCATACCATGCCACCAAAACCGACGTTTCAAATCATTGTACATCTTCGTACTCCCGGGTGGGTTGCCATTCGGCTACAATGGGCTTCATTGAATTATCGAAATGAGTTCAATTCTTTGGGACACACAGACGACTTTTGAACCTCAAACAATCGTCATCGTCGATTTGAAACTCCGAGTCCTTGTTCGGAACACACGCAGCCCGTTTTGCAACCAACTCGTCGTCGACTTTCTGAGCTTCTCAAATTTGGTGTGTCAATAATGGTTTGGCTTTCAATTCAGCCACTAACACACTGTCGGATCGGACAGACAAGTGCACATTCATCGCTCGTAAAGTGAATAACGATTTGCGACTCAAGGCATCCGCAACCACATTCGCCTTTCGGGTGATAGTCAATGATCACTCATAATCCTTTAATGACTCGAGCCAACGTCTTTGTCGCAGATTTAAGTCTCTTTGGGTCATCAAATATTTGAGACTTTTGTGATCCGAGTATACATGGCACCTTTCACCAAATAAGTAATGTCGCCAAATCTTTAAGGCGAATACGATGGCGGCCAATTCGAGATCATGAGTCGGATAATTTTTCTCATGTGGCTTTAATTGCCTCGACGATAGGCCACAACTCGACCTTCTTGCATTAATACGCAACCTAACCCAAGTAGAGAGGCGTCGCTATAGATGACAAACTCCTCCTTGGGACTCGGGTTGCACTAGAATTGGGGCTTCATCAAATAAGTTTTCAGTTGATCGAAACTTTTTGGCATTTCTCCATCCATTCGAACTTAACATCCTTTTGGAGTAAGCCGTCATCGGCGTGGCTATCGTTGAGAAGCCTTTACAAATCGTCGGTAATAATAACCAAGCCCAAAAAGCTCCGAACCTCGTAATATTTCTGAGGCTTCCAATTAAGTATGGCTGAAATTTTATTCAGTCGACTCGAATACCCGATGCAGATACCACATGACCCAAGAAGCTAACCTCTCTTAACCGTAACTCACACTTTGAACTTAGCATATAATTGCTTATCCCGTAAAATTTGCAAAGACTAACCGCGGTGTTCAGATGTTCGGTCTCATTTCTTGAATAGACCAAGATGTCATCAATGAACACGACTACGAATCGATCCAAATATGGTCTAAAAATCCGATTCATTAAATCCATAAATACCGCAGGGGCATTAGTGAGCCCAAACGGCATCACTAGGAACTCATAGTGACCATATCTCGTTCTCAAGGTAGTCTTGGGTACGTCCGAATCTCGGATTCGCAATTGATAATAGCCCGATCTCAAATCTATTTTCGAGAACACCGAGGCTCCCTTGAGTTGATCGAACAAGTCATCAATACGCGGCAACGGATATTTGTTCTTTATCGTCGCTTTATTAAGGCGATGATAGTCGATGCACGTACCGCATGGTTCCATCCTTCTTCTTCACGAACAATCTTGGCGCACCCAAGGCGAAAAACTCGGGCGAGCAAAACCTCTATCCACCAATTCTTGCAACCGAGCTTTCAACTCCTTTAATTCGTTGGTGCCATACGATATGGAGCTATCGAAATTGAGTTGTACCAGTACCAATTCGATGCCAAATTCTATTTCCGAACGGTGGTAAACTCGGCAATTCTTTGGAAAACATCCGGGTATTCACAAACCACGGGCACGATTCGGGTTCCTTTTCGATTCCTTGTCATCGAGCACGACGCAAGGTACGCCGCACCCTTTTCTTACATATTTCGGGCCAACATCGGCGATATTACGGTGGCAACCCTTTAAGTCCGTAGACTCAACCCAAATTATTTCATTATTCGCGCACCTCAAATCGATAGTCTTGCTCTTGCAATTTACAACCGCATCGTGCATGGTCAACCAATCCAAACCAAGAATAACGTCGAACTCATCGAACGGCAAAAGCATCAAGTCCGCCGGAAAACAAGAACCTCGGAACACTAGGGGACTTTTCTTGCACACTTTGTTGACAAGCACGTAATGACCCAAGGGTTTGACACCGAATTACAAACTCGAAGAGACTCAATGGGCAAAGTCTTCTTTGGATGCTAAGGTTTCACATATTTATGAATGAGTAGAACCGGGGTCAATCAAAGCAATCACATTTGTATTGAAAAGAGTGAAAGTACGGTAATAACATCCGGAGAGGCGGCATCCTCACGTGCGCGTATGGCATAAGTCCTAGCAGAGCACGAGCCTCGGATCTGATGGTAGCATCTCTAGATCCTCTCGACCGCCAACGACATTGCCCATATTTCTAGGTGGCCTACCTCGGCAAATGGTAGCACCGGGTTTCCACTCGACTCACATTCTGCTCAAGCATCCTCGGGCAATCCTTCATAAAGTGGTCACCGATCCACACTTATAGCGAGGCGATCACGAAACCAACAGCTCCCGAATGCCATTTGCCACAATGTGGACACTCGCCTCTCTCGGCGATCATTTCCACCACTGGCGATCGAAGTGACTCGTGTGGTCACAGGGGGTCGATCGCGTCCTCGTCTAGAAAAGCCCGAAACGCCTCTAGACCGGCTCGCATCATCTCGAAATCTCTTCGATGCTGGTTGAAGAGACTTTCCCGAGGATCTCTTTCGGAATTCTCCAGTTCCCACATCAGCTTTTTGTTTCTCCTTTCTAAGCTCTTCGGCTTTACAAGCTCGCTCAACAAGTACTACGAACTCTCGTATCTCGAGGATGCCAACAAACATCCTTATATCATCATTCAGCCCATCCTCGAAGCGTTTACATAATAGCCCGGACGAAATGCATTCTCGCGTCTGGCTAAGCCTCACAAATTTTCGTTCGTAGTCGATGGCGACATCGAACCTTGCTTAAGATCAAGGAATTCCCTCCGCTTTTGGTCGATGAATCTCGATCGATATACTTTTTTGAACTCGGTTTGAAAGAATTCCCAAGTCACTTGCTCTCTAGGCACCACAAGTCGAGTACTCCACCAATAGTAGGCGGACTCGTAGCAAGGAGATGGTACACTTTAAGCACTCATCGGTGTCTGGGATAGCTCATCAAGCACCGGATAGTGTTATCTAACCAAAATTCAGCTCGCTCGGCATCATCATCATCCGTAGCCTTAAATTCAGTGGCCCCATGTTTTCGAATCCTATCGATTGGGGCTTACTTGACCTATATTTGGTCAGTCACGGAGGTATTGTAGGTGCGGGGTTGCATTTGTCGGGAATGGAGGTTGTGGAACGGTAGTGTTGGTTCGAATGTATTGATTAAACCATTCGTTCATCACACTATAAAAGGCTTGCCTAGCCTCGTCATTAGGATTGCTGGCCATAGGTTGAGAGTCCACCGCGCTGTCCCTTGCACGGAGCAGCGCCACACTCTCCACATCATCAGCTATCGCTCGGTTGGGATCGGGATCCATTGCTATAAACAAACACAAAGTCAAATTGTCAGAAATCACCACACTATCGATTCATCATTTAATGGCATGTATAGCTAGACCCCAAACATATCACGGTAGTCCTAGAATCGACTAAACCGTGGCTCTGATACCAATAAAATTGTAACACCCCGAACCCGAGACCATCGCCGGTGTCGGACACGAGGGGTTAACAAGCCAAGTTCACTTGTTTTGCCCATCCATTTGACATTTCCAGTCAGGCTGGAAAACTGCGTCACTGTCGCCTTAAAAATCATATCTCGAGTTTCAAAACTCGGAAACTGGTTTCGTAAATTTTCCCTGAATTTAGACTCATATATCCATCCATGGATTTATTTCTAGAATTTTTGGTCGGGCCAATTGGTACAGTTTATTAGTTAAAGTCACCCATGTTACAGGGATCGACTGCTCTGACCTTCGCGTGGTATAACTTGAATATCTCTCTGTACAGGGCTTTAATGCTGGTGCCGTTTGTTTCTAATGAAACTAGACTCAAAATGGAATCTGTACATATAAGGTATGTCTCCTAATTCTTTTTGGATAATTTATAGTAAATTTTTAAAGTTGCGACAGGGAACCCAGAAACCATTCTGGCCCTGTCTCACAATAGCTTTAATATCTCTTAACATGTAACTCCTATGACCATTTCGTTTCTTCCATATGAAAATAGACTCATCAAGGTTCATTTACATAGCTTATTCACTATTTAATTCCATTCCTACGAATTTTGGTGATTTTTCACATTCACGTCACTGCAGCTGGCAGCATCTGTTTTTAAGGTAGGTCTTACCTATTTGGTAGTCTCCATGAACCAACTAGTCTTGCCATACATAGGTTCATATATGATCATTTTAACCATGCCAATGGCTGATCATATGACCAACATTCCATTTCCAAGCCATAGCCACATCATGACACCAAATATATACATACAAACCACAATTAGTCTAAGTCGATACTTCACTTTTACGAGCCATTTTCGCATGGCCGTACATATATACATCACAACATATTCAACCAACAAGGGGTAGTCCTATACATGCCATTTCAAAGTTCAACCAAAATTTATACCAAAATAGAGGCGTAGATAGTGTGGATGACTTGACTTTATTGATCCCGAATCCGATTGCTATCGGCGAAATCTATAAAACAGAGAGCCAAAGTAACGGGTAAGCATTTTTTATGCTTAGTAAGTCTCAAGGAATATAATCAGCTCTAATTACAGCAATACATTCACATAGCCAAATGCATCATTTCATTAATACGCATTCTTACTTCACACTTCATCATTATATACTTTCACAAAGTATCAATCAATTCAATAACTGAAATTTATTAGTCGATTGAGCGAATGTTGCTCAAACATGTCGACTTTCAATGCACATATAACGTACCTTATCCTTTGGGCTTTTCGAGTGTACTAATTGAATTCATTACAGCAACCAACACTCACCTCCAGCCCAAGATTCTTGAATATAACCGGATATAATCACGTGCACAAATGCCTTGGTCTTAGCCGGATAGAATAACTCATACGAATGCCTTGGTCTTAGCCCGAATATAGCCACTAGCACAATTGCCTTTGGTCTTAACCGGATATAATTTCCAGCATAATTGTCTTGGGGCTTAGCCGGATATCATTCAATTTCTCATGTACACATACATCAATAATCATTGGACATACATACTAAGGCTCAAAACGCAAATATAATCACAAGCATATTAGCCGCCGGGACTTAGCGGGTAGAATTCAAATGCTCATACATACATAATCAATAATCAATACACATCCATACTTTATTTCACATAATTCAAGTAGGGTCACTTCTTGAGGACTTACCTCGGATGTTGTCGAACGACTTTTTCTGCTATTCGATCACCTTTTCCTTCCCTTGTCCAATTGTGGCCCTCTTAGCTCTTGAGCTAATTCAAACAAATTCAATTTATTAAAACCTCATTGTGCTTGCTTATGGCGAATATGACAATGAGTTTAAATGGTCATATGGCCACTCTTTAGCTTGAATACACAATGGTCATGCACATTTTATACTACATCAAGCAATTCAATACAATTTATTTGAGCATCAAGGAAAGGCTAAGGCCTTCAATAGGCTACCCAAGGCCGAATATTCATGTACATGTTGAGGTCAATTTTGCACTTAATACCTCACAAAAACAGCATGCATTTTACTAGTTAATGCTTTGCACATTGTATTAAAACTTATAATATAGCATCAAGCACTTATATGTGTGCTAGGCGAATTGTGCTTGCAATTTTACAAGCATTCTTCCACATCTTCTTCTTTAAACCAATATATTCATCACTTACTTCATAGCCAAAACATCATGTGCAAACATATATATACAATATGAGCATGGCGAATTTCAAGGTGTCCATAGCCATCCAAAATACAAATTTTAACTAACATGCAAGAAGCATGAACCATGCTCATGAATGCATCATGGCGAATATGACAATCATGCTCCATTCAACTTCAATCATGGTTAAACACAAAAGAAAACTCAAAATCTTACTCAAGAGTAGACAATCCATCATTGCATGCATCATCATCAAGCTTCACACTTAGCATGCAATGGCTTTATCACCATAACAACTTTGGCCAAATACCATTTCCATGGCATAACAAGGATTTGAGCCATGGCTAACATGCACATCAAATTAGCAACCAAACCATGCATGAAACTCCCAACACAACCTCATACATACCTTAATCTTGATGCAAACTTAGCCAAATCTCCTTCTAGATCTCTTCTAAACAAAGGAAATGAAGCAAAATCCCTTCTTCCTCTTAGTATTTTCGGCCAAAAAGGAGAGAGCAAGCATGAACAAATTTTTTGTTTTCTCTTCTTGGTTGCACGGCAATGGGGGATGCTACTCTCTCACACATTTTTTTTTCTTTTCTCACCCATGCTTAGTTGTTTATTATTTCTAACATCATCCATTAGTAAAACATGTTGGGAACATGTTCCCTTGCCCATAACCTTGTCATGGCCGCCACTCCTCCTTAGGAAGGGATTATTTGACATGCAACTCCACCTTTTGTTAACATGTACTAACAAGCCATTTAAAATTAGCCTATCATATTTCACCATGTTTCACTTTGATCCCTATTTAATACTTTCTCATACAAATGGGTAAAATTAGAGAATGAAATTTCCACATATGCATGCACACACATAGTAAGCATAGAATATAACAATTAATTATTTTTATGACTCGGTTTAGTGGTCCCGAAACCACATTCCGGCTAGGGTCTATTTTGGGCTGTCACATTTCTACCATTATTTTGAGCTAGGGTTTATGTTTAAAAATTTACCCATGTATGACATGCTAGTATTTTGATGTTTAATGGTAGAATATGAAAGATTAGAGTGTATTTAACACCTTTTACTAAGTGATTTTTCATGAAAAAGCCTAAAAAGGACTAAATTGAAAAAGGTGTAAAATAGGTAACTAAAAATCTATTTTAATGAGAAATGTGGGCTGCCATAAGCTTGACTATGGTTCGGCTAGGCTTGGGTAATCAAGAAATTGAACATTTTACGAGCCTAGGGACTAAATTGAAAATATATGAAAAATTAGAGGTAAAATTATAAATTTTCCAAAATATGATTTTGGGCCAATTTGAATAATGTGAGTCCTAAATAGGCTATATTTGAAATGATAGATAAAGGAAATCGAGATTCGAGCTTAAATCGAGAAAATACAAATTTTGGACTAAAATAATAATTTTGCCATTTCCATATTCGAGGTAAGTTTGCGTGATTTAACGAGCATATTATTCATGTTATTATTTTTATACATGAAATATATTTTGCTATGATTGTATTGAATTTGATATTAATGGAAATTTGATGAAAATTGACATTTTAAATGAAATGAATAATTTTCTATGAAAACTAGGTGATATGTTATTTTTATTGTATGGATTAATGCTCAAATAAACATTAAAGTGTGTATTCATGCATGAATTATAATGTTAATAGTCATTGTGAAATATTACATGGGAAAGGTTGTACTAATGAAAAGTTGATAAAGTGTCCCGGTTGAATAAAAAGGGATATCCGATGGATATATCATTTCTTACATGATATGAGATCCTGCATGTGTTGCAGTCAAGGATTTAGACCAGACAGGTAATTCATATATCTCAGTATAGAAAGGATCTAGCCCGGACAGGTGTTCTTTGAATAATCGAGCCTCCTGAAGAATATCTGTGCATTATGGATTTAGCCCGGACGGGTAATCTGATTGAGGACTGAATTTAGCCTGGATTGACAATTCAGATCCGAGCTTATGAGAGCAATTATCGTTGAAAGGGATTTTTCCTGGAGTGGTAATCCCGACATTGCTCTATGAATTTATTCTACGGGGGATTTAGCATGAACTAGTAATCCCGCCGTAAGATGTAAGGTTCGCGGGAGTGCGTATTGAGATGATCACTTGTATGAATTGACGGTAAATGGGCTATCCATCGAGATCCCCGAGAGATTCAATGGGATTAACATGAGAAATAGAAATGGTTGTCATCTATGCTTAGATGATACTAGTATGATGCATATGATTGTCATGTTTGGATGAGTGGTTGTGCTAAGAGATAACACAGGTACATACTCGAAACCTATGAACATGTGTTTGACATGTGAAATGAAAAGGACTTGTGGTAAGAATGCAAATAGATGAATGATACATATGAGAATAATATTTTTATGGCAATCTTATGATGAACATCATTTTGTTGCTCTAAAACTGTTTGGACAGCAGCAATAATCCAACTTTGAAAATCCACTAAAAATTGTAGAAGTCTAATTAAATTCTGAATAAAATATGAAATGAAAGCTTATTGAGTCTAGTTTCACATAAAGAAATGGTATAAGAAAAAGAATTTAATATTATGAGATATTCGAATTCTTGTGAGATATAGTCATAATGAGTTCGGAATCCCTATTTTGACTTGGGAAAATCACTATAAATTGTACAAAAATAATTATGGGTTAGAATATATATGACTAATTCCTACAGACATGAACACTATCCGAATCTCATACTAAGAGATAATTAAGTTTTAGTGAAGAGAGGTCGGAACTATCGGATATGGAAACAAGGGAGACTTTAAAGAATAAACAGTACTTATTGGATAGACCAAAAATTTTGAAAATTTTATGATAAAAATATATGTGAGTCTAGTTTCTAGAAAAATTAACGGATCTTAATTTGGAGTTCCGTAGCTCCAGATACAAATGATTTAGTGACTATGACTCAAGAAAACAGCTTGACTGGATTTTAATAAATAGAGAGAAATTGGAATAGCGTATTAATTCCTTGCTTATTATTTTCATGCGAGCTTACTAAGCGTAAAGCTTACTCTCTCCTTTCCATTTCTTTTAGTGTTTTCAGGTCAGCTCGGGGCTGGAGAACGTTGGAGGCAACATCACACTACCAAGCTATCACCTTGGGATATTGATACATAGGTTGAGAAGTTTCAACTGAGTGGCATAGGAATTAGTTTTTATGATATGTGTTCTATGATTTTTCCAAATGTATTGGCTTATTTTGATTTATTTGTACATGGCCATAGGGTATGGCTCATATTGAGTATGATTTGTAAATCTATCTATCCATGCTATGTTATAATGTTTGTGATGAAATGATGTGAGTATGATGGTTGGCCATGCATGAATGGTGCTGTGAAATGCATGTGTGATGAATGCTTCATGACCATTCGAAGTGGTCATGACCATGGTTAATTATAATAGGGCAAGTAAGATAATAATGCCTTGGACGTGAATGCTGGATGGATAAGTTGATAATCATGGTATAAGAGAATAACTGGTAAAGTATTTGACTTGGTCAAATAAATGAGATTTGGTATGCCTAGAATCAGTATAACGTGAGGATATGTAAAATGTGTATGATGCCTCGAAAATGTCATGTTGTGTCTTAATAAAGAGTGTTTTAATCATTAAAATGTTGCTATGAATTGTGATTATGACGTGTATATAGATGTAAGGGATTGTAGGTAACATGAAGGCTTGGAAAATAGCCTAAGTGTTGGCCACACGGCTGAGACACGGCCGTGTGTCTCATCCGTGTGAGGGACATGGCCTGGTGATACGGGCGTGTGGCCTAGCCGTGCGGTTCAAATTGTATGCTAACGTCATAAACAGAGAGTTACACGGCCTGAGGACACGGGCTTGTCCTTGTGTCCACACGGGCGTGTGACCCTGTTTTATGAGAAAGATTTCTATATTTTCCAAAACTTTCCAAAGTTCTCGATATAGTTCCAGACCATTTTAAATGCATGTCATGGTCCTCGTAGACCCATAATAGGGACACTATGAATATATTCGATTGGTTTTAATTTGGAACAAAATTTTATGGCTCAGATTGTATGATCATTTGCGTTTAAGTCCGGTAATGCCTCGTATCCTATCTTAGCGTTGGACATGGGTAGAGGTTGTTACAAGTAATGCTTGTGACCCTAATCTGACGAAAGAGAGGGGTTAGAGGTGTTACAAGATAGCCAAGTGAGAAAATAAATAATTTAGCAGCAACTTGATGTAAACAAACAATGAAACAAGGAATGATTTAACCAAGATCCCAATGGTTTTTGAATGTGCAAGGATTGACACTTGGAAGAAAGATCCATTCTTGATGAGTTCTCGATAAAATCAAGGTTGCCAAAATTTAAAAACATTTAGTAACAAAAGATTAGTTAATAAAAGAATTAAAAACAAATGAAAAATAAAGGGAAAAAAATCAATGAATAGTTGGCTAACAAGGAAATACAAGAACCGAGGATTTTGTGAACCCTAATATTGATTATTGGTGGAAAAGATGGCTATTGAATAGATTTGAAATAAAAAAAAAAAGAAAAATAGATTAAAAACCACTTAAAATAAATGAAAATAAAATTGAAATGGAAGAGAAAGGTTTGGTTATGGAGAAGGAATGAAGAACGTCGAGAATTAAAGTTTCTTGAAGCAAAAGAAACCAATCTTGAACTATAAAAAAAAAGCCAAATTTATATATAAAATTAAAACACCAAAACAAATTGTTAAATGAATGGAATTTAAGCAAAAACAAGAAACAAGAATAGCAAAAGCAATTGATCAAAGAAAAGAAAGTTAAGAGAACTCATCAAATTATGTAATCTTGATGAAATATAATGAGAATCGATATCTTGAATGATTCTAGATCTAAAAATCGAGAAAATTAATAAAATAAATCGAATAAAATTAAAAAGAAAAGAAAACAAGATGGAAAGATGGACATGGCTAAATGTAAAAGATGGAAAGATGAAGATTATATAGATGAATAATGCCCTAAAAAGACTTTGAATCAAAAGATTGAATAATTCCCTTTAAACGGTTCTAATCTCCCTTCCAAGAATGGAAACTTGGCAAGTCAAAGCCTGAAGATGATCCCAACAATCTAAAAAATTGTAACAAGCAACTTCTAAAATCGAACAAGAAGAAATCTTGCAAAGAAACTAAAATGAGTTTTATTATTATTAATCAAAGCAGAACGATAATAGGGCGGTCTACCATGTGTTTATATAAGATAGCTAATTACATCAAAATAAAATTTCTAATTACAATGAATTTCTAATTAGAATGAAATTCTAATTAATTTAAACAAAAAGTAGTTTTAGTAGAACTAAATTTACTTATTGACTAAGAAATATAAAATTCTAAACAACTTAAAATACCTAAAAATATCTTAAAATTTGGAATAAAAAATAAAATTTTAACATTTAGGGAATGACCATTTACATAAATAAAGCCTTATAAACATGCCACAATACTTGGACTCAAAATGAACATAATTCTACTATCTTGTTGATAGTATGTGATCCGCATTGATCTTACTTTGTGAGTTCCGCAAGTTGGAGATCTACAAATAGGAGAAACAATGATAACAAGCATTTAAATGCTTAGTAAGTTGAAATGAAAATTACAATACTTACTTTTCACCTAAATGAGCTTGCAAACTACCATAGTATTGGCATACATTTGACTGTAACTTGACACATAATTTCACAACTAGATGTATAATAACATAATGTATTCAAATGGGTTAGACATAATAACATATTCAAAAACATCACCAAGTCATTCCAATTCATAATATATCATTACACTTTCATATATTATCATCAATTAACAAAATCATACTATTTCATTTTGATTCTGCCCTGACGTGCGTGTACTAGAGCTTATAAATATGCAATTGGATTTAGAATTAAGTGCAGTGTTTGTAAGTGTACAGGTCAAATTATAATATAGTTAGTTTTACAACAAAACACTAGGAAGTATTCCGAGGATCGTACCCAAGGGGTTGTTAAGTTGCTTCCTCTTTGGCTGTAACTTTGCTTCCCAAGACTTCGGCAAGCTTCTAAGCATTTTCCATACTACTTCTTCATTGGGATAGGTCTTTCCATAGGATTTAAGCCCATTGATTATGATGGTGGATCTATCAGACATAGCTTTGATGTCCTCCTCAAGCTTCATCTCCAACATCTCATAATTAAGGGTAAGAATTCCCACCTTGGATTTTTTGACTTGGCTTGTACCTTTATGAGTGACCTCCAAGTTGTCCCAAATTTCATTGGCATTAGAACATGAAGATACTCTACTATTCTCGTCCGAACTAAGTGCACAAAAAAGAGTGTGAATAGATTTGAAATTAAGTTGTATACTTTTTTTTTATCTTCTTCATTCCATTCTTTCTTCCTTTTAGGAACTAAGAGCTTTCCTTCTTGCTTGAGTGGTATGGATGGACCATCCATGATGATGCCCCATATGACAAGATCGTTTACTTGTATGAAGAACATCATCCTTGCCTTCCAATAGAAATAATTAGCACTATTGAAGTAAGGAGGCTTAGAAATATATCGAAACTCACCAAGAAAAATGGAGTCGGAAGTAGATGTCATCTTGTGTGGTTTGAATTGTCGAAAGTTAAGCTACATTGAGGATATTCTCTTGGTTGATAGATCAACTTTTAGAGACTAGCTTTGATATCAATTAGTAGCTCAAAAGATCAAATCGTATTTGTAACACCCCTTACCCGTATCCTATGCCAGGACAGGGTACGAGGTGTTACTAAACTTAAACACATGCATACAAACAATTTCGGGTCATATACAATTTTGCTCAAATTTAAAACTTTCAAACTTCCTCTTAATGTCCCTAATATGAACCTACGAAGCCCAAAACACATTTTGGAAATGGTTTGGGAATAAACCGAACACTTTTGAAAACTTTGAATAATTTCAATGCAAACAAGGGCACACGCCCCGTGTGGAAGGGCGACATGCCCGTGTGTCCTCTTAACATGGCCATGTTGAAGGCCAGTGTGGCTCACACAACCTGAACATATCGATACATGCCCATGTCCCTAACCCGTGCAGATTTATTTCTCAATTCGAACCTACAGGGGTTTTCACACGGCCTGACACATGCCCGTGTCCATGACCCGTGTCCCTCACAAGACCATGACACACTCGTGTCTCAGCCCGTGTACAAAAACCTTGACATTCTGTTTCTGACGTCATCAACCCTTTAGGGGCACACGGCTAAGGCACACGCTTATGTGTCTACCCGTATAGACAAAAACAAGGCTATCTACCAAGCCTTTTTGTCACCCTTACTTACACCCACCTACAAAAACATCAAGTAATACCAATACCACATAAACACATGACCATATCAGCCAATACCTAGGCATCCATACATCATTTCCAAGCTATTTCCTATCACATAAAACATCTCTTACTTATCAATACAAACCATGCAACGAACACATCCATGAGAATTTTCATCAAATGCATTTAATAATAATCAATAATATTCAACATCAATAGCCTATACAAAATGAATATCACATCCATATGAGCCAACACTTATGGCTAAACCAACATGACACTAAACAAAAAGACCAAGTCCCTATACATGCCACGCTCAAAACATTTAAACTAATTATACCAAAACTTTAGGTGATAGTGTGATCAATGCCTTCGATGTCCCTTGATTTCTGCGCTAGCTTGGCAGCACTATAAGAAAATGGAAAAGAGAGGAGGTAATCATAAAGCTTAGTAAGTCACAAGTAAATAATTAACATCACTTTACCAATAATATCATACTCATAACATATCATACACTTGCATAAAATTCTCAAATGACTATAGACATAACTTACTTATTTTCATCCTTACTACTTATATACACAACCTAAGCTCATTCTTATGAGTTTTGTGTAGGTACCTGTACCACTTGCAATATAATCGTAACTTTTCTCAATCGTGATATAATCTTTAAATCACCCGTTGAACCAGTTGGAATAATGAATGGATACCCGGTAAGCTTCATACAAAAGGGTAAGATCCCAATGCCATGTCCCAGGCATGGTCTTACACTGGCTCTCATATATGGGTGTCGTTGCCATGTTCCAAACATGGTCTTACACTAGCTCACATGTCAAGGCTGATGCCATGTCCCAAACATGGTCTTACACTAGCTTTCATATAAATGCCGATGCCATGTTTCAAACATGGTCTTACACTGGCTCACATATCGAGGCCGATGCCATGTCCCAGACATGGTCTTACATTGACTCACATATCAAAGTCGATGCCATTTCCTAGACATGGTCTCACACTAGCTCTCATAACCTTAGTATCACGGCATGGATAACTGATCTATTCCTACGGTTCAACCAGGAGTTTTACCACATCAAATCTCATCATGCATATTCATAACAAAAAATTGAACATTTCATGCAATATCAATTATTTAATGCATAGTAATAATAGAATTGTGATATTTACGTGCAACTTACCTCGGTATACAAAAAGTGGATGACTAGATTGAATTAGTCTACTAGCTTGGTCTTCCCACGATCTAGGTCTGGATTTCATATTTCTTGATCTATAATGATAAAAATTCACTAATTTAATCATCACATTAATCAAGAAATTTCATAATTCATATTTTGGCAAAATAACCATTTTGCCCTTAGTCTTTCACAAAATTACAATTTTTCACCAAGGCTCGTAAATCAATTTTCATCAAATTTCCTCATTGACCAAGCCTAGCTGAATCTATTTTAAGCTTATTTTAACTCATAATTCCAATTATTTCACACATTTACTACTTATTTTGTAACTTTTACAAAATGGTCCTTTTTTAGGTGTTTTCATGAAAACCCCTTTCACTAAAGTTGTTTATTTAACAATCGTGATTCATTTTCTTCTATAAAAATTCAGCAGCCAATATGACTACTCTTATGGAAAACCCTAGACTCTCAACCAGTTTGCAAAGTAATCCCCCCATTAGTTAGCTTAAGCTATAAGGGCCCCAAAAGTACAAAAATCATCAAGAAAGACCATCAAAATCACTACTTGCAAGAGTCTAAAGTTGCTGAAAATTTCAAGCTTCCAAAACCCCTATTTTTGCTGATATTTTCAGTCGAGAGGAGGAAGATGAAAAGGTGATATTTTTTTCTTTTTATTTTATTTCATTTCTAGTCAAATTTTTCACCAAAACCTTACCTAGCCTTTGACAATCTCATTTTCTTGTCTCTATGACCGGCCATCACTATCTTAAAGGCCTATTTGCATATTAAGGACCTTAAATTGAAGGTTCTCTAGCTATATTACACTTCTAATTAGTAGAACACAGATTTTTCCTTTTTTTTTTTTGAAATTAAGCAAGCAATCGCTAAAATTAGTCCACCAAAATTTTCATTCACCCATATAATCATGCTTTAACATATAAAATAATATTAAAAAATAATTTATCTGGCCTCAGATTAGTGGTTCCGAAACCACTATTTTGACTAGCCCCAAAATCGAGCTGTTACAATATTTGCCAAGAGAAAGGGGTGAATTGGCTTTTAAAAATTTTGTGAAAGCTAAAGAGAAATGATAGAAAAGTGATCAGAAGAATTTAGAGTGGTTCAGCCCCAATTGCCTACTCCACTACCTTAGCTTTACATTACTAAGGATTTTTCCAAATTCACTAATTTGATCAATCTTTGAGGACACGGTTTAACCTTACAACTCCTTTAAGATTTTTATCCAAATCTTACGACATAAACCCTCTCAAAGAGATGCAAAGAAGAAAATAAAGAAATAATCCTTTCAAGATTTACATGTTTGCGAATTAAGATTGATTATAATGAAACACACTTGAGCAAATAGAATAAAATTAAAGCTTGCAAGTGTATGGAAGAAAAGTAAGGAAATATTAGACATAAAGATTATTTGATTGATGATTTTGCTTGAATGTTCTTTCTTATTTTTGTAGGATATTTAGAAGTTGGTATTTATACCCTCTAATTCATTTCCAACCGTTGTGATTGTTAAGAAAATAAATAGAGTCATTGGAAATGAAAATACCAAATTATTAAATTCACCTGCAACAAAAAGTGTCGATACTTTTTTCTACAAGTATTGATATTGTAGCATTTAATGCTTGATTTAGTGATCGTTAAAGTTAGTTTCCACTGATACCAAGGATGATTTATTGATACCTGATAAAAGGTATTGATGTAACACCTCTAACCCAAATTTGTCGCCAGAATAGGCTTACGGAGCATTACTAGAGTTTACAGAACAAATAACAAACATTTCATAATTATTTGGTATTCATATCTAATTTCAATAAAATTTCATCATATAGTCCCTTACATGTGCTCTCGAATCCCAAATCATGCATTAAAATCATGTTGGGACTAAACTGGGTGCTTAGAGAATTTTCCACAAAATCTCAAAATTTTTCTTAGGTTTAAAGGTCACACGCCCGTGTCCCTGGCCGTGTGAACTCTCTTACTTGGGTCACATGGTCAATTCACACACCCGTGTGCTAGACTGTGTGTAGGTGCAAGGGTTACACGGCCAAGTCACACTCCCGTGTGTTAGGCCATGTGATCAATTCTAAGCATTTTATTTTGACATTTTAAAGATGCATGGGACACATAGCTAGATCACACGCCCATATGCTAAGCCGTGTGTCACACACAGCTGAGACACACGCCTTTGTCTCTACCCGTGTGGACAAAAATAGTCTATTTTCCAAGCCACATTCCTTACCCATTTTGACTTCCTCTTACACCAATACTTTAACATATTCATAAACAATTTTAAAACAATTAATTCAAGTCAAAATCGAGTCTCATGCATGACAGGTCATCACATACAACCAATGTGCTCTTAAGCACCTCAGATAACATTTTACCATCATATAACCAAATATACAAAACTTACTTACCAAATTCACCTATATATATATTTTACCAAATATGCTAGAATTAATCATCAATATGCCAACATGATTTCTATCCTTCAACCATTTAAGCACACACCAATCATGTTATAGCTTCATTTATAACCCAAACATTTAATATTTACATGTCAACATTTGCTAATTAACCTATACATCCCATTATAACCATAATTAATTTAGCATATATACCAAGATGGGCTAATGAATAGTGTGAGTGATCTCGACCGATGCTTCCAATCCAACGAGCTTTCAACTTACTATAGAACAAGGGAAAAATAAAATAGAGTAAGCATGAAATGCTTAGTAAGTTCTTATAACATGGTAAATCACTTACCATATATTTATGTTCAAAATAAACATGCAAGACACTATCAACCAATTTTATCACAAGCCCTAAACACATATATCCTCATCATGTTAGCCAAGTAATCACATATAATAGTCCTTAATCATGGATGAACAAAGTCATCAAGCATGATTCATATTCATGTAATAACCAATTCATGCATCATTATATCAGGTAATGTCATTTCCATGTACTTCATGTACATACAGGTAATAGTTCGTTTCTAAGTCATACTATCTCATATAAATATCAAGAAACATGTATGGGCTCAATAATAACCAAATTCTTATAAACATATACTTTCCACATCATGAATTAATATAACATTTACAAATCATACCTCAAGTCCAGATTATTTCATGTTAGGATTTTACTCATTAAATCAATTAAAATATCAATAGAAACCCAGGAAAATACACTCGAAGTGTACAAATCTATAATCTTAGATGAACATATTCATCAAACAAGTTCCATGTTCATATATCACCATGTCATACTTCCTTTCATGTATTTCAGGCAGATACATGTAATAATTCATTTCATGTTCATATTTTCTCATGTTAGGATTTTGATCGTTGAACTTATTTGAAATATCGATGGATACACCTGTAGTACACTCGAAGTGTACAAATAAAAAACCATCAATTCATATTCAAGGGCACCCATTAGGGCATGAAATCAGGGAGCACACTCTTAAGCCACATATCAGGATGTTCATATGAGATATGTATTAGAACACTTATCTGAGCTAAACAGGAAACTCATAAGAGCTTTAATCAGGGAGCTCATAGAGCTTTACAGATAACTTTGAAGAGTTATTATTAGGGAGCACCGGATAAGGTAATAGAGAGTTCAAGCCAGCCATGTCAGGAAGCTCATAAGAGCTTATATCAAGATGCTTACATAGAGCTGCGTTCGTGTTTGCATTATATGCTGGATCACAACCCATCGAATTATGTAACAGGACACTCAAACAGAGTTGCGATAGTGTGCAATATGTGCAAAATCACTACCGATCAGGATGATCGTAGGAACTATATAACAGGATGCTCGAGAGGGCTTATAACAGGATTGCTTGTCCGAGCTATACTCTATCCGCAACATATGCAGGACCATTATTAATACAGGCAAATTCTATCTATTGATTTTTCATTTATTCAAATGAGACTTTACATTTATCAGTCTTTGTTATTTATTAGGCTTTGTCTAATATGTCTTCAATTTCATATAAATATATATGATATTTATGCAATTCACATACACAACATTCAATTCAAGTACACAATTATACATAATTTAGTTACACGAACTTACCTCGACAAATGTTCGTGTATGTAAAATCTACTAATTCGACGTTTTTCTCTTTTTCTCGTTCTAACTCCAAATTTAGTCTATCCAAATCTATATGAGTAAATTTAACATCAATTTACTACAATTTATGTGCAATTCAGTCCAATTCACATTTTAGGAAAAATTACCGTTTTGCCTCTAAACTTTTAATTAATGACGATTTCGTCTCTAGGCTCGGAAAATAAAATTCATGCAATTTAATCCTTATTTCAAGCCTAGCCAAATTTTACAAGTAACATTTACAGCCCATGTATTTCACAAAATTCATCATTTTTCCATAAATTTTACAATTTTACAATTTAGTCCCTAATTTACATTTTCATTAAAATTCACTTTACAAAAGTTGTTTATCTATCAACAACCTTTCGTTTTCTACCATAAATTTTAAAATTTCAGCATATTCATCCATGAAAAAATTTCTATAATTTGATAACTTTTCAAATTAATCCCTAAAATATCTAGATTAGGTTATCTTAATCTCAAAAATATAAAATTACTAAAATGAGACTTTAATACTTACCTAATTTGGCCAAATAAGTTTCTCTTTCTTTCATTCTCCATGACTAGGGTTTTCATATTTATTTGGGAAAGATGATGATAAAATGATGATATTTTCTTTATTTTATTATTTATCATCCTTATTTATCATCTTTCCAATTTTGTCATTTTCTTTATTTTATTTTCCATAGATGATTCATCATCCCTAACAACTAAGTATTTTATAATGGTATATTTGCCATATAAAGACCTAAAATTTTGAAATCCATAGCTATTTAATCCCTTTAGCTATTAGAACTCAACTTTTGCACTTTGTGCAATTTGGTCCTTTATCAAATTAAACATGTAATCTGTAAAATCTTTTTACGAAATTTTTATATGACATTATTATCATACTGTAGATTATAAAATAATATTAAAATAAATTTCTTTTTCGGAATCAAATTTGTGGTCCCAAAACTACTATTCTTATTTTACCGAAAACGGGCTATTACAATCAATATAATTTAATAGGTGTTGACACTTTTTTGTCAATTGTTTAAAAGATCATAAAATTCAATAGGTATCGATATAATTTTAAAAGTATCAATGCTTGTTGTTTTTGTTCAATTTTTTTATTAAAGTCAAAGAGCAATTTTGGTATCGATAAAAAATAAGGTATCAAGAAAAATCATATTGGTATCAATAATTTTGGAAAATATTGATAATTTTGTAGGGCTCATTTTTCAATTGTTTTAAACTTGTTTCAATTAAGTTCAAGAGTTTAAATTCATTTTTGAACTTTGTCAAAAATATTCTAAGTGTTCAAAGCAAAGATTTAAATTTTGTCTCTTAGTCTTGAATTGAAAAATAATTTTTTTCAATTTTATTTAATTTTAACGCTTATTCAAAAACACTTCAATTTATTATATCAAAACATGTTATCAAATAAAGTTTAGTTTAACAATCTCCCTTTTTGATATATTAAAATATTTTGGTAATTTTTTTTGAATTTGTTACTCCCATTTTTAATGTTCAATTTGAATAAATGACTTAATTTTTATGAAATTTGGGAATAAGGATTTGAAAACAAAATTGGTTACTTGATTTTAGCATTAAAATATTAGTCATAGAAATAATCAACCAAATACCAATAATTTACCTTTCTCTTTTTCTCTTTTGTTATATCAAAATCAACAAATAAAGCTAAAGAGAGAGATGTTATTAGTCCAAGAAAAAAAATTAAGAAAATTTAAAGACATATAACTAACATTAATGTACCAAAATAAACTGTAAAGTATCTACAAACAAGACACCAAAAAAAAAAAACATTAAGTTCTAACATAGAGATAGGAAAATGTGCAATGTAAATGAGTAAAATGCATGAGAAAAAGAAATATATGCATCCTAGTCTTCTTGAGGTGAAGGAGAAGGACGGCATTGAGACATTAGAAATGCTACGTTTTCCTCCATCCTAGACATCCTAGAGTTTAGACCACTAACATTGTTATTAACATGCTCAAATGCATCATCTACTTGAGTGCGAAAACCTCTAAACTCCTCTATTAAGGAAGTGATGGCACCAAGGATGATGTTGTCCGAGAGAGGGAAAATAGATGGTGGAGTAGATGAAAAAGTTGGAGGAGGGTCTTGCTTGGCTAGAGGAATGTCATCATGGTATTCTTCAAGGTCTTTATGGTCATCATCTTGAGGGATATGATGGACATCTTTAACCCAATTTTCATAAGATGGTCCATTTTAAACAAGCTCTATGAAGAGTAGAAAAGTTAATAGGTTGGTATTTAACATCCAAAGAAGGATCGACATTGGTTGGGATGTTAAAGCATTTAAAAATGTAAGACAAGAATGTGCCAAAAGGAAGAGAGAGCATTAAGACAAGAATGTGCCAAAAGGAAGAGAGAGCTTACTCTTGAGCTTCTGGCTAATACGTTTAGTAATGTCCTTAAATAATATTAAAGCAAGATTCGGATGCCTATTGCTATGAAAACAATCAATCCACCAATAGTCGGTAGATCAAAGAACAACGTGTTTTGAAATAGGGCATAATATCCATGTGATTATAAAGTGTAAAATTCGATCATGGACATTGTACTTGGATGCAAACGAGTGCTGAATGTTTAAGTCCAAATTATAAGGATCTTTCTTATTCGACTTATCATCAGGAGGAAGATTCAAAACTTCACCAAAATCTTCTAAAGTGAGACGAATAAGAAAATTCATGAGAAAAGAATTAATAGAAACCTCAATCTTACTAGATTTATCATGTTAAAATCTAGCATTAGAATAAAAAGCTCGAACAAGTTTAGCATAAATCGATGAACAATTTTTTAAAAAGTCGATCCAATGCCATTCAGTTAAAGTTTCAAAAAATAAAAAATCGATTTCAGCTAAAAATTCAATATTAAGGGTGCGGGAAAAATTAAATTTTCATTTTAAAAATATATTGATTAAACCGGTAAGAATCATTGTTATCCTAAAACAATCATTAAAAGAATTGAGATGATCACTTGATGAAGATGTAGGATCGAAATGAGGACGTACGACCTGAATGAGGACATTTCCTAATAGACATTCTAACTAACTAGATTAGAGAGACCCTGCTAGCATTTAAAATGTTGGTTGGGGAAATATATCGAACATTTTGTAGGCAGAGGGTTTAAAGATAAATTTTAAGTTTTTGACTAAATTTAGGCAACCTCTTGCAAGAAAATACAAGTATATATTATAAATCAACCCCAAAACACAATTGTTAATCAATCATTTTGACAAAAATTCAACAAATTTCATGATGGAAAAAAAATTACCTTGAAATTGCTTTGAAATTGTGAAATTTGAGAGCAAACTTGTAGAATCTTTGTGGAAAATGATAATGTAGGTTGATTTGTGTCAAGTTTGTAAGAAAAGATGAAGAAATTGAAGATTTGAATAATAGGGTTGATAGGGTTTTGAAAGAGGAATCTTTTTTAAGGTCTTGTTGAATTTGTTGAAAAACACGCTTCAAGCATCTTTAGAATCCTATGAGTATCAATACTTTTGAAATGAGTATCGATATTTTTGAAAAAGTATTGATAAAATAGTATCTGTATTGATACCAAATATTGAAACTGTTTTCAAAGTGCAAAAAATTTTCCTAACATGGATTTTAAGTTCTAACAAGTTCTAAACTAACTTCAAATGACCTAATAGTAATTTCTAATAAATTCATATGCTTGAATATGCCAAATTTGAGTATGATGCATAAGAAAGATAAAGTTAAGCCATGCAAAAAATTGAATATTTAATCATTCAATAAAGTCTAATTTAGCACAAACAAAGGTATTCAACAATCATGCAAACTAGATCAAATGAGTCGAAAATAGATTAATCATGCAAAAACAACTCCCCTAACTAATTGCACATTACAGCCATTAAAAATTTTTCATGCCTTTTTTTTTAAAAAACATTTTCAAGCCATAAAAAAAATCAAAGTGCAAGGATGTATTCAAATTCAAGCTAAGGTGGTAATACCTAACTCTCTCTTAAGTGTCCGAAATCTTTCTTTATCTAATGGTTTTGTAAAAATGTCACTTAATTGGTTCAAAGTGTCAACAAATTCTAGAACCACATCTCCTTTTTGGACTTGATCTATAATGAAATGATGTCTAATTTCAATGTGTTTAGTCCTAGAATGTTGGATAGGATTTTTAGTGAGATAAATGACACTAATATTGTCACACTTGATATGAATGATCTTTATATCAATTCTGTAGTTCATAAGTTGTTGTTTCATCCATAAAACTTGAGCACAACAACTACTGTAACACCCCGAACCTGAGGCCGTTGCCGGTGTCGGACACGAGGGGTTAACAAGCCAAAACCACTTATGGCACCGACCAATTTGACATTCCCAGGCAAGCTGGAAAACTGCGTCGCTGTCGCCTTAAAAAGCATATCTCGAGTTTCACAGCTCGGAAACTTATTCCGTAAATTTTACCTAAATTTAGACTCATATATCCATCCATGTATTTATTTCTAGAATTTTTGGTTGGGCCAATTGGTACAGTTTATTAGTTAAAGTCGCCCATGTTACAGGGGTTGACTACACTGACCTTCGCGCGTTACAACTTGAATATCTCTCTGTACAGGGTTTCAATACTGATACCGTTTGTTTCCAATGAAACTAGACTCAAAAAGGAATCTGCACATATAAGGCATGACTTCTAATTAATTCTGGATAATTTATGGAAAATTTTCAAAGCCGCGACAGGGGACCCACAAACCGTTCCGGCCCTGTCTCACGAGAACTTTAATATCTCTCGGTATACTGATCATATGATCATTTCGTTACTTTCATATGAAAATAGACTCGTCAAGGTTCGATCACATAATTTATTCACTATTTAACACCATTCCTACAAATTTTGGTGATTTTTCACATCCACGTCACTGCAGCTGGCAGCCTCTGTTTTTAAGGTAGGCTTTACCTATATTGTAGTTCCCATGGACCAACTATAGTCTAGTCATACTTAGGTCCACATGTGATTATATTTAGCCATTCCAATGGCTGATCATGTGACCAACTCTCTCATTCCAAACCATAATCACATCATGAAACCAAATATAATTACAAACCACATATGGTCAAATTCCATACTCCACTTTTACGAACCATTTTCGCATGGCCGTACACATATACATCACAAGTACTTAAAAACAACCGAGGGTGGTCCTATACATGCCATATCCGAACTCAACTAAAGGAGTACCAAAAAGGGCTTTGATAGTGTTGTTGACTTCAACTTCTATGATCCCGAATCTGATCGCTAACGAGCAAAATCTATAACAGAGAAACAAAGAAACGGAGTAAGCAATTTATGGTTAGTAAGTTTCGAGCCATAATATACACACAACCAAAGCATAGCATTCAAGTAGCTAAACAATAATTCATATGCACAATTTCTCAAAGACATGCTTACTTCACAATCCCAACTCTTATTTTCATACACAAACAACGGCTTAGTTAAGGCCGATAGCTCGTTTATCATTGGAGCGAATATTCAACGACTTACTCATAGTGTGCAAAGCACACACAAAACATACCTTGTTGGGAATTTCACAAGTGCATTAACTGAAAATTTTCCAGCAGCTTATAAATTTCGAATCACATACCTTCGGAGTTTATCCGGATATAGCTACTCATTCAAAACACCTTGGGACATAGCCGGTTATGGTAACCCGCACAAATGCCTTCGGGACTTAACCGGATATCACAACTCGCACAATTGCCTTGGGCTTAGCCCGGATATCATAGCTTCGCACAATTGCCTTGGGCTTAGCCCGATATCACAATTCACACAATTGCCTTGGGCTTAGCCCGATATCACTCGAACATTCATGCACATCTTTGTTTCATTTTCACAACAAAACTTTTATGCACAATTCACTTAACAAAAATATCATTTCGGCTCAATGGCCATATACAAGGCGAATTTGATTGCTTATTACTTCATTCAATCGAATCAAAATCTAAGTTTCGATACTCAAAACTTACCTCGGATGTTGTCGAGCGATTCGATGGCTATTCGACTACTTTTTCCTTCCCTTTATCGGATTTGGTCCCCTTTGCTCTTGAGCTTAATTTAACAAATAATTTGATTTAATCATTTGAGTATCGAAAAGAAGAACTCAAGGCACTTAGCCCACATATACTCACTAAACATTAAAGTCACATAAGTACGAATTCATGAATCGACTTAACACACAAAGCCTTCAACATGCTTACTCATGGCGAACAACTCAACCTCTTAGGCACTCATTCATGGCCGATTATGCATGTTGATGTTGAGGCCAATTACATGTTTAACACCACACATGAATGGCACACATTTTACTAGCTAATGCTTTACATATTGTAGCTCAATACTTATAATATAGCATCAAGCACTCATATGGCCGATTATACTTAGTCATACTTGCACCAAATCAACAATAAATTCCAAGATTTTCACATCATATGTGTACTAGGCCGAATGTACTTGCAATTTCACAACCATTCTTCAACATTTTCTTCTTTAAGCAAACATATTTATCACTTACTTCATAACCAAAACATCATGTGCAAACATATACACATATAGGTGCATGGCCGAATCTCAAGGTGTTCATAACCATCTAAAACACAAATTTTTTACCATTCAAGTAACAAGCATAAATCATGCTCATGAATGCACCATGGCGAATACATCACAACCATACCCTTTCAACTTTGGTCATGGTTAAACAAAGATTTCAATGCCCTACTCAAGAATACTAAAAGGAATTTCAAGAGTAGTCAATCCATCATTACATGCATCATCAACAAGCTTCACATTTAGCATGCAATGGCTTTAACACAATATCAACCTTGGCCAAATACCATTTTCATGGCATAACAAGGATTTGAACCATGGCTAACATGCACATCAAGTTAGCAACCAAAACAAGCATGAACTTCATGACACAACCTCAAACATACCTTAATCTTGATACAAGTATAGCCAAATCTCCTTCTTGTTCTCTTCCAAACCAAGCATGAAGCAAAACTCCTATCTCCTCCCTTAGTATTTTCGGCCAAAAGGAAAGAACAAGGATGAACAATTTTTTCTTGTTCTTCTTTCACTTGCACGGCAATGGGGGAATGCCACACTCACACACATTTTTTATTTCTCATCCAACATCATTAATTTTTTATCATTTAATACATCATGCATTAACAAAACATGTTTCAACATGTTTTCTTTGCCCATAAACCATGTCATGGCCGGCCACTATGCCATCTTTGGGGAATTTGACATGCAAATCCCTTAATTTTGCATGCATTTTCAACTAGTCATCACACATTTCCCCATCATACTTTCAAAGTTTACTATTAGGTCCTTTCTAGTGAAATTCACCTTTATAACACTAAATCGAACCATAAAAAATGTCACACATGAATACACACATATTATAGGCATCAAAATAAATTTTAAATTATTTTTACGCCTAGGTTTTGTGGTCCCGAAACCACATTCCGACTAGGGTCAATTTTGGGCTGTCACAACTATTGATGGAAATGTATTCCGCTTCGGTGGCGGACTGTAACACCCTAAACCTGGCTTAGACGTTATGGCCAAATCTGGCGATGTCACATGATAGCGTTAGAAACTAAGTTGTTACGATAAAATAATTTTCCATTTGTTTGCACTTGTTAACCCCAAAATCGTTACTTAACTAGTCATTCATTTTTACACATTTCGTTGTGGAAGCTTTTAAAAGTCGTTTTGAGTAAATCGCAAGTTTAGAGAAAACTTGCCTTTTTGAAAACCGAGTTTTTAAACGTCTTAGCAGTGATAAATCCATAAAAATAAATAATAACCCAAATTAAGTAAAAGTCCCAAAAAGTCTACAATTTACATCAAAAATTGCCCCAGAGTATAATTAAAAATTAAACACCCAAAGTTGAAGTAAAAGTTTAGGTTCGTGTGGCCACCACCAAGTCCTCCGCTGCACCGATTCGTCAAGTCTGGGGATTACCTGCACCAAATAAGCAGAAGGGCTGAGTTTACGTAAACTCAGTGTGTAATTCCCCGCAAACAAACAGATAATATACAAAATAAACTCAGTCTGGGCCTATGCCCATTTCAGTATCAATGACAGTATCAGTCAGGGCTTTAGCCTATCTCATTACAAAAGAGTCATGCATTTGGGCCTTGGCCCATTATAGTATCAGTAATCAGTACAGTAACAGATTATGTAGTAAACAAGTCCTACCCAGCCAGCCTCTACACACCATCTTCGTCCAACCTTACACTCCATCTGGGGATAGAATCAACCTACCCATCCCTACACTCCAAAGTAGTATCGGAAGCGACACTAGTTAGTAATTTGCAGCTGAGCTGCCAGTATATTAGGCTTAAAGCCTTTCAGTACACTTCCTACACATATATCATCCCATCCCCATGCAATGGAACGTCCAGTCATAGCATGCTATCACACAGTCATACATATATCATTCAATCAACTAGGGAATAAAAGCTTTGCTTACCGACGCCATAGTAGGTTCATAGTCGACTCGGGCGACCCGTGCAACCTTAGTAAACAAATCAGTAATGTAACACCCTAAATTTGGGCCTAGAAGTTTTGGGCCTTGAGCATGGGAGCGGTTGAAGGCAGCTTATAATATTCTGTTGTGCGTGAAAATTTCGTAGTTGAAGGCTTGTTTTAGTAGTTAAGTGTGCTGAGAAGTGTTGGAGAAGTCCTGGGTTCAAACCTGGACTCTAGCAAAAATTTTGGTTTAAGGTGAATCAATCCCTGGGTGTAGTAGGTAGGCCTTAAGAATATTGTTGGAGAAATTGTGACACAAAAAGCCTTGTGGCTTAGTGGCAAGTAGCGTATGGAGCATTTAAGGGGAGGCATGGGTTCGAATCCCATGGCAAGCGAAGAGTATTTATTTTGCTAACAGGGGGCGGCAAGAGTTGGTGTTGAATTTAAACTCTGATGTTGAAGGGATCCCACATCGGGAAGCTAACATAAAAGTGGATGCGAAGCTGGCTTTAAATAGAGGGAACCATGAGGAGAGTAAATGTACCTTTTCTTGGCTGATCCCTTTCGCTGTATGGCGTGCTCATTTGGGTTGGGCGTCGGCTAAGAGTGCTCGGAGCGTGGATTAACTCCAGTCTCCTATCAGGTGTGTATTTCTTACTACTCTAGCTGTAGGATGGCTACTTCGGGCTGCGATGGGCCGAAAGGGGTCATGTGGGCCTAATGGGCCTATGGGCCCAATTGGATAAGTTGTTTGATTGTGTAGTAAATATTAGACTAGGCTAGGTGAATCTCATATCTGTGGCTAGATTTGGGCTAAAAGGGCCACACGCGTGTGGGCCCATTTGGTAGAGAATAGGCCTTAGGCCCATTCGTATTGTTATCCCTGTTTAGAATACTTTAGTTTACCAAATTACTGAAATGCTCTCAAATTGTAAAATTACCAAAGTACCCTCGATTTATAGAATTACCGTTTTACCCTCGATTTATAGAATTACTGTTTTACCCTTGATTTACAGAATTACTGTTTTACCCTCAATTTACAAAATTACTAAAATACCATTGGTTTACAAAATTACCAAAATACCCTCGATCAGTAAAATTACCAAAATACCTTAGTCTATAAAATTGCTAAAATACCTTGGTTTGTAAAATTACCGAAATACCCTCAATTTGTAAAATTACCAAAATACCCCTAGTTTGTAAAATTACCAAAATACCACTGGTTTGTGAAATTACCGAAATACCCTCAATTTGTAAAATTACCAAAATACCCCTAATTTACAAAGTTACAGAAATACCCTTGACTTTCTAAAATTATGGAAATACCATTGGTTTACAAAATTCTTGAAATACCCTTGGTTTGTAGATTTACCAAAACACCCTTGTAGGATGAAATGACTAAAATACCCTATTAGGTAAAAAGACCGCAAAGCCCTCAGAGCGTAAAGTGACCGTAAAGCCCTGTAGGGTAAAGTGACCGTAATACCCGTATGGTAAAATGACGAATAAGCCCTTATGTTAGTATGGTGATGTGCTTAGGATTTACATATATTGATATTGGATTAGTTAAGTTTGAGTGGCGGTGGTGGTTATCGAGGCGATTGATTTTGGAAACGTTTCAACTTCAACCCGTAATGTGTGTACTAACCTCGTAATAGCTTAGATTAATATTTCTTTGAGAAGCGAAATGCTAAAATACCGGTATTTTGGGAACTTGTAATGTTGCGTTTGGGTATAGATGCGATAAATACGATAAGATTGGTGTTTGGATCGATGGAACATGTAAGAACTCAATTTTGTGCACGATGGTAAGTTGGGCCTCAATGGGCTGGAATCGAGCCCAATGGGCTTGGGCCCATTTGGGTAAAACTGATAGAAAAGGGAATCTGGAAAAGTTGCATGTTAACACGGTTAGTACTGTTGTAAAATTTGGATTATGTGGGCTTAATGGGCTAAATCGACATTCGTAGGGCCCATTAGAGGTTTTGGGCCCAAAAGCCTGAGTTTGATAAAGTGGGTTAAAGATCATTGTTTAAACACTCGAAAATATTGATAATTGTTGATGAACATGGAAAACCCTGGTATTTGGTAAAATTACGAAATTACCCTTATAATGTGAAAAATGACTGTTTTGCCCTTGTGGGCAAGTGGTGACTTGGATTTGTATGGTTGTGATTTGATTGTGAATATATGTTGGTGATATGAATGACTTGACTGTGATTGTTTGATTCAAATATGGGCATGACATTTCGCATACATGACATGTTGCATGGGTTGGGTTTTATAAATGGAGGAAGTGCTAAAAGGGCTATGCCCGGTTCAAAAGGGCTTTGCCCGCCATCAAAAGGACTTTGCACCAGTTTATCAAAACGGCTTTGCCCCAGTTATTAAAAGAGGCTAGGCCTTCAGATATATGATAAAGTAGCTATGCTGCCAGTGGTGTGTTGGTTGGGTGGGTTGAATCATTCCCCACATGGTGTGTTGGTTGGTATGGGTGGAGAGTAGCGGATGGTGGGTCGAGTAGTCTCCCCAAATGGGCTTGCATACATCCATTGACATTACATGTGATATTGAAAGGGCCTAAGGGCCATATCGTTTACAGTAGAGGCTTCGGCCCAAAGATATGATTTATGATAAGGCTTCGGCCCAGTGATATGATTTATGAAAAGGCTTGACCCGAAGAAGTTAAACGAAAGGCTTGACCAAAGATATGCCAAGACTAAATAGGGCTTTCGCCCAAATTGTCTTGACAATTGTGTTTTCACTTTGTTTGTTTGTTATTGGGATTACACACCGAGTTTTAGTAAACTCACCCGTTTCTAACTGTGCAGGTAATCCCTAAGCTTAGATGGTTTGGAGCTACGAGGGACTCAGAGATGGCCACACTACTGTTTCTAGTTCTTTAAATTGCAATCAATAGCCGATTTATTTCTTTATAAGTTTTATCTTATTAATATTATTATTTGGTTTTGGGTTGTAATAAGGCCATTTTAATTATTTTTTTGGGATTATTTTATTTTATACCCTATATTTTTCTGATAACAATATGAGTTAGACCTAAGGCGCATTTCCAAAATGATAATTGTTTTCAAAATAAACGCAACGATACAATTAATCGGTTTATCAAAAATACTGACTTAAATGAATTGCATCTCATTTTTTTCAAAACTAACCTAGCACCAAAGTGTGGCAATGGTTGTGGGCATGTCTAGGATTGGATCCAATCAAGAGCTTGGTACTTAAGCAGCCTTCATGGCTCGCCTCCTCTATTTCGGATACCTACCTGGTGTACAGCTTCCATTCACTTTATTAACTTAGCAAAGACTATCTTTTAAAACACTAAGAAGGACGTTGAAAGAGGCATTGGTTTTCTTAAAGAAAACTTCAATGTGACACGTCGGATCCGGCCATAACGTCTGGGCTGGGTTTGGGGTGTTACAAGTAAATTGGGCTCACACGCCCATGTTCTCTACCCGTGTTGCCCACACGGCCCAAATTGGCCTTGGCCGTGTGGATCACACGACCTGGCCCAATATCCCACACGCTCGTATGGCCCACACGACCTAAATTGGTTGAGCTCGTATGTCACACACGACCCACTTGACCATCACACAGTCCTGTCAAACGAGCACGGCCTGGCTCGTCAACCACACGCCCATGTTTCATCACATGGCCTACCATACGGGCGACCACACACCCATGTGGTATCGACAAAATACTTTTTTAACTTTTCATCAATCCCCATTTTGGGTGTTTTGGGTACACACTTGGTTCAATTTTGATGCATAATCACTCCCGAGCACTCCAAAACATATATTCAACAATAAAAAGTCGAATATCAATCACTTCATCCAAATTGTTACGAACAGACAATTCTCAAAGACCATCGACAACCTTACCTCGCTTAAGCAGCCCCAATTTCGTACGACCACCACGTCAAAAGGAATCCAACAGCCCCTTAATTTACGCCTAAACAGACAGTGAATCTAATCAAATGAATATTAATTGAATAAATCGAAAGGACTCACTTACCACTTACCGAACGTGTGAACTACATTGCGCAAATACAACGAATCGAAAATGAAGCTAAAAAATGGGAAGGAAGGAAAAGGTGAATTTAGTAAAAAGAAAGGGAAAATTTGGCAGCAAGGGAAGAATGGAGAGGAAAACAACAGAGAGCAAAGAATCACGTCAAGAATTTGGGAGAAAAAACCAAAATTTTGAAAAAGAAACTACTCAGGATAACCCTAACTCCCACTCCCTCAAATCTTTCAACTAATCCCACTACTCAGAATTCTGATGCAACCAAAACTCTGCCACCAACCCGAGCAAAATAAAACATCCTCGCTGAAGCAGGGATTCAGTAACAAGACCTCTAGAAGACTGACACTCCTCCTAACCACCAGACCAGCAGGCCCATTCTGATGTGAAATTACCAATAATTTAACATAAGCTTTAAAGGCCAGGTTAAAGCTTTACTTATAAGAAAGCAAAAATTTTTCCCCAAGACAAAGCTTGAACCCAAGACTTCTCAGACACTCCCAGAACACTTAACCACTGAAGCAGATATATAGTTGTGTCAAATTTTTAACAAAACCAAAAATATAAATTTTGGGGCGTTACAACTCTACCCCCTAAAAGAAAATTTCGGCCACGAAATTTACCTGATCAGAATAGATCAGGGTATTGCTGACGCATCACATCCTCAGGCTCCCATGTGGCCTCCTCAGTTCTATGATTACGCGAGATAGCCTTGACCATTGGAATCGATTTCCTCCTCAGAACCTTTACATCCCTATACAATATTTGTACTGGCTTCTACTTGAAAGTCAGATCTGGTCTAACCTCAATCTCCTCAACTGGTATAACATGTGTGGGATTAGAGCGGTAACACCTTAACATAGAGACATGGAACACGTCGTGAATCCGATCTAACTCTGGAGGTAGCTCCAACTAGTAAGTAACTAGTCCCACTCGTCTCAAAATACGGTAAGGCCCAATAAATCTAGGGCTCAGCTTGCCCTTGTGACCAAACCTCAGAACCTTCTTCCAAAGTGAGACCTCCCCACAGAATACTCAATCTCTCATCTTTTCAGATCAACTTAAGACTTTTGCCTGTCAGAAGCTGCCTTTAGACAGACCCTAATTAACCGAACCTAATCCTCAGTCTCAGAAACTAGCTCAGGGCCCAGAACACACCACTCGCCCAGCTCAGTCCAACATGAAGGAGTACAGCACTTACGCCCGTACAGAGCCTCATAAGGTGCAATCTATACACTAGGCTGATAACTATTATTATAAGCAAACTCTACTAGCGGTAGGTACTCCTCCCAACTGCCACAAAAATCAATCACGCAACTCCTTAACATGTCCTCCAGTATCTGAATCACCCTCTCTGACTAACCATCTATCTGAGGATAGAAAGCAATACTGAAGTCCAATCTAGTACCCAATGGAACAACCCGATTTTGGGGGCTAGTCAGAATAGTGGTTTTGGGACCACAAATCCAAAGTTAGAGAAATTATCTTATTATTAAAATAGAGTCATAGCATGTTTATAATAGTTCATGAAAAATATGGTGAGCTAATTTTAGTGTTTGTGAGCCTAATTGCGAAAAAAAAGACTAAATTGCATAAAGTGCAAAAGTCTTAAATTGATAACTAAGGGTGCCAAATTGCCATGTGTCACAAATTGGGGGTTTTTAAAGTGATTTTGGGCCATTAATTAGGTAATGGCTGGCCATGGTGCATGGAAAATGTTGAAAAGTCAGCATTATGTGAAATTTGATGGTATAAGGTGTATTATAATGATACCTAAGCCTAGCTATCATCTTTTTCTTTCATTCTCTCTTCATTCCACCAATTTTTTTCAGCCATTTTTAAGGGTTTTGAACTTCAAAATTTTCAGCAACTTGAAGCACTCACAAGTAAGTGATTTCTATGTCCTTTGTTGATGATTTTTGTACTTTTAAGACCCTTGAAGCATGAGTTTTCAAATGAGGGGTCTATTTTGAAAAATGGTTGAAACTCTAGGGTTTTTCCATGGGAGTATTTAGGGTGTTTTCTGAAATTTTTTGGAAGAAAATGAGTCTTGGGTGTCTTATAAACAACTTTTGTGAAAGGTGTTAGCATGAAAACACCTAATAGGACTAATGTGCATAAGTTGTAAAATAGATAATAAATGTGTAAAATAGTGGGAATTTAGAGTTGCTATAAGAGTCAAAGAGGTTCAGCTAGTCTTGAGACATAAAAGAATTCGATAAAAATTGATTTTTGAGCCGAGGGGTAAAATGGTGATTTTGTAAAAGTCTAGGGGCAAAATGGTCATTTAGCCCAATTGTGAATTGTTGAGTTCTTAGGTTGGTAAAGTGACTTAATAAGTGCATTTTCTTATTATAGATCAAGAAAGACCGATTCTAAACCTAGACCAGGGAAAAGCCAAGTAAACCGACTAAATCAACTAGTCGCCACATTTTGTAATCCTAGGTAAGTTGTATGTAAATAATAAAACTACATTATTAATTATATGTGCATGTCTGGGACATTATGAGAGCCAGTGTAAGACCATGTCTAGGACATGGCATCGGCATTGAGACGAGGGCTAGTATAAGACATGTCTGGGACATGCATCAGCTACAAGATGATAGTCAGTGTAAGACCATGTCTGGGACATGGCATCGACTTGAGATAGGAGCCAATGCAAGATCATGTCTAGGACATGGAATAGACACCTTATCCTATGCTGGAGGCTTATGTAATATCCGGTAGTATTCTGAATGGTTCAATAGTGAAAGTTATGTTCTTAAGCTAATGAGGAAAGTATAACCGTGTTGTGAGTGGTACAGGTACCTAATTGGTACGTATGAGATATGAGCTCAATATATAATATGTGACTGGTATGGATGGTAATGAGCAAGTCATGCTTATGCCTACCTTGGTGTCATGAGCATGTTTATTATTGATAAGTTGCTGTTGTATACTTACTTATATGCAACTTACTAAGCCGTTATGCTTACTCCCTTCCCCTTTCATTTCCTTACAGTGCCACCTAACTAGCTCAAGGATCACCGGCAGTCAGAGATATCGATCACACTGTCAACCAAAGCATCAGTATAGTTGGACTTATATTTTTGAATATGGCATGTATAGGATTTAGACTTTATTATTTTGTGTCATTGAGGTTTGGTCATATGTATTAGCTTGGGTTGGAAACCCTTCAATTTGTATTAAGCCTTGAGTGATGGCTAACATTCATTTTGAATTTATAAAAGATGCATTATCATGGTTGAATGAATGTCTATTGTGGCTGATTTGGTTATAGGAATTATGCTTATTTTGGCATTGGCTGTTATTTATATAGAATTACATATGTAATGGTGGCAACTGGGCTTGGTAAATAGCCTTATATTGTCTATACGGGTAGGCACACGGGCGTCTGTGTAGGCCATGTGTGACACACGGTCTACCCCATGGGTGTGTGGTCAGGCCGTGTACTCCCTATACATAAAAAACTTAAATCAGTATGCATGATAATAAACACACGGGCAGAGAAACGACCATGTGTCTCAGTCGTGTGGAGGGCATGGCCTAGCACACAGGCGTGTGCCTTTGCTGTGTGACATTGTGGGGTTGCTGACATCAGAAGCAAAATGTCCATGTTTTTGTACAGGAGCTAGTACACGGGCGTGTCATGGTCGTGTAAAGGACACGGGTTAGGGACACGGACGTGTGCCAGACCGTGTGAAAACCCCTGTAGGTGTGCATTTAAAATAAATTCCCCATGAGTGGAGGACACGGGCGTGTCCCTATATTGCTTAGGCCGTGTGAGCCACACGGGCCATCAATACGACCATGTTGAATTGGCCACACGGGTGTGTGCCCCTATGTCAAGTGACATTTTTCTATAGTTGGCAAAAGTACTTGAGTTGGTTTGGAGTGATTTAAGATGTGTGTTTTGGGCCTCAAAGGCCTATATTAAGGATATGTTGATAAGTTTGAGAAAGTTTTAAATTTTTCCAAGTCTTGGAGACTCAGAAATGGTTGTAAGCACGAGCTTAAGTGAGGTAACACCTCGTGTTTTGTCATGGTTTAAGATACGGGTATGGGGTGTTTCATTTAGTGATATCAGAGCTATGGTTCAGTCAGTTCCAAGACTAACCTAGCGAGAGAACGAGTCTAGCTATACATGCCATAATTATATATATTGATAGTGTGATGACTTCTGACGATTATAAATTGTATTTTCATATAGTAAATAGATCCTGATAGAGCTATATTGGATGACATAGAGTGTAAAGCGCAGGCTCCCCCCAAAGGCACCGCGCCAGTTGAGATTGAGCCCATGACTATAGGCCAAGGCGGAGGGGCTAGAGAAGCCTATCTTTGAATGATGGATGCTTGGTACACTGAGTTTGTCCGTGCGAACCTGAACACTCCACCTCCTCCACCTCTTTCGATACCTCAGTATGCCTCGGTAGCTCCTTAAGATGCAAACATGTTTAGGAGGGAGAAACCTCCAGTGGATAAGATTCAGAAACAATGGGCTGAGGAATTTTGGGCTGGTATAGATGATGACCTAGAAAGAGCAGAGTTTTGGTTGGAAAGTACCATTAGGGTATTTGATGAACTATCGTGCACACTTGAAGAGTGTGTGAAGTGTGCAGTGTCACTCCTATTGGTTTCGGCGTTTCAGTGGTGGAATATCATGTCCATTGTATCGAGAGAGAGAATCACTTGGGAATTCTTCCAGGAAGAATTCCAGAAGAAGTATATTAGCCAGAGGTTCATAGACCAGAAAATGAAGGAATTCCTAGAGTTGAAGCAAGGCAGTAGGACAATGACAGAGTGCGAACGAGAGTTTGTGAAACTCATCAAATACGCGTGGGAGTGCGTGTCCTCAGAAGCCGCTATGTGCAAAAGGTTTAAGGATGGTCTAAATGAAGATATCCGAATGTTTGTTGGTATTTTAGAGATAAAAGAGTTTGTAGTGCTCGTTGATAGATCATGCAAAGCAGAGGAGCTAGTAGAAGAAAGGAGAAAAGTGACTATTGAGTCACAGGATTCAAAGAAGAGACAAATAGGGAAATCACTTCAAACCTCGTCTAAAAGATCAAGAGATTTTACTACCCGATCGAATGCTTCGGTGGGGCTTTTTAATAGGAACAAGAACCAGAAGAACACAACTTCTAGAGCTCAGACTACTTCTGTTGCGAGAGTTGGTAGTGCTCGGCCAAATAAGCCGGAATGTTCGCATTGTGGTAGATGCCATTTTGGCGAGTGCCGAGGTAAAGGAAGAGGGTGTTTTAAATGTCGGTCATTGGACCATTTCATCCGAGACTGTCCCGATTTAGAAGAGGCAGAGAAAAAGTAAGAAGTGAAGACAAGTAGTGCTCTATTAAGGGGTAGACCGCAAAAGAACCCTGGAAGTGGGGCTAGTAGCAGGGGTGTGCCAAGAGATGCTACAGTGAGGTCCGAGGGCAGAGCGCCTACGAGGACTTACGTTTTTGTGCTCGTAAAGAGGCAGAGTCTCTCGACGTGATTACGGGTACCTTTTCTATTCATGATATATCTGTTGTTGCTTTAATTGACCTGAGGTCGACCCACTCTTATATTTGTATGGAACTGATACCTCGTATGAGCATGATAGTAGAGTCAACTAAATTTGTGATAAAAGTGTCCAATCCTTGAGGAAAACATGTGTTTGTAGGCCAAGTGTGTAGAAATTGTCCTTTGGCAATTAGAGGCCATTGTTTTCGAGGTAACTTGATGTTATTGTCATTTAATGAATTTGATATAATCCTTGGGATGGATTGGTTGACTTCTCATAGTGTTGTAGTGGACTGTGGGAGAAAAGTTATTGACTTGAAATGTGAAGATGGAAATGATCTTCGGGTTGGACCAGATGAGTTGAATGGTTTGCCTGTAATAGTAACGTGTTTGACTGCTGAAAAATATTTGAAAAAAGGATGTAAGGCATATTTCGCCTTTATGTTGAACACTCAGGTGTTTGAGTTGAAGATTGAATCGGTACCGGTAGTTTGTGAATTTATAGATGTATTTCCAAAAGAATTTCCCGGATTACCTCTAGTGAGGGAAGTAGAGTTTGGAATCAAGTCGGTACCGGGCACGACACCTATATCTATTGCTCCGTATAGGGTGGCTCCTACGGAATTGAAAGATTTGAAGGTACAGTTGCAAGATTTAACAAATAAGGTGATCGCATGATTTCATGATAGGTTTTAAATATTTATAATTAATTGTTCTTGAAACTAACTATTTGCACGATGTAGGCAAGTGTACCTATCGAACAGTAGTATAGTTTTAGCAAGACTGGATTGTCGAACCCAAAGAACTAAAAGTACTAGTAATGACTTTCTTTTTATTATCTGGCCTAAGAATAAAGAGGTTTTGTTTTAATTAACTAATTATCTAAACTAAGAACGCACAGAGAATAGAATTGGGGAATTGCTTTTGGGAAAATCGATTGAATGAAAACAACACCTAAGGCAAAATCCACCTAGGCTGTACTTGTTATTCTGGCTCCGAATCGGACGATTTATTCATTTAACTTGTTCCGTAGAGATCCCTAAGTTATGTTATTATCCCTATTCAAGACTAATAATGTCTAATCCCTAGATTGAATAACCGAGACTTTTCTCTAATTAACACTCTAGGGTTGCATTAACTCAATCTATGGATCCCTTTATTAGGTTTCACCCTAATCCAACAAAATCTTGTCACCCTATGTCTAGGCATGCAATCAACTCTGCTTAATTATGACAAATGTACTCTTAGACAGGGTCTATTTCTCCTCTGAATAAGAGCTTATCTTGAATCAGTATCCTGGGATATCAAAACAAGAATTAAGAGCACATAATTAAGAACAAGTTAAATTTTTATCATACAATTCAGAAAATAATAACAAGATTCATCTTAGGTTTCATTCCCCTTAGGTATTTAGGGGATTTAGTTCATAACTAAATAAGAAAACATCTTAGAATAATAAAGAATACAAAACATAAAGAAAACCCAAAACTCCTTAAGGGAAATTGAGGGGAGATCTTCAGTCTTGAAGATGAATCTGGCTTCTGAGATGAACCAATCGGCTTTCTTGGAGTAATTCTTTATCCACCTCCTCTGTGTGTCCCTTTTTCTCCTCTTCTAGGGTGTATTTATAGGCTTTGGAATTCCTAAGAGCCCTCAAAAGTGGCCTTTTCCGAATTGGACTTAACTTGGGCTCGGCAGGGACATACTCGTGTGACATGCCCGTGTGCGATTACTTCAGGCCGTGCTTGAGCCTGTTAGAATGGTATGGGCTTGTGTTATACCCGTGTGAGTCGTGCTTTGATTCTGCCAGATTGACACGGCCGTGTGGGCTACCCGTGTGAGGAAGTCCAGGCTGTGTTGAGTTTGTACTTTGGCCTATTTTCTCTGTTTTTTGGCCCGTTTCTTGTTCCTTTTGCTCTCCTATGCTCTCCTAAGTGTAAAACATGAAATTAAAGCATTAGGAGCATCAAATTCACCAATTCTAATGGAAAATCATCTATAAAATGTGTTAAACATGGGGTAAAAATATGTATAAATTATGGTTTATCAAATACCCCCACACTTAAGCATTTGGTTGTCCTCAAGCAAAATTATCAACTCATAATCAAAATATATTCTTCTTAACTTATAATTTTTATAGATAATATCTTAAAAAAATCCATAGGTGACATTTAGAATTCAACTAAAAGAACATAAAAGTTTCAAACATTCCAAGTTGAGTATTTAATTATGCAAACATAGGTGTCTCTCCTCATCTGAGTAATTACCTTTGATTCAAAATATCACAGAGTTTCACATCCTCACTAAAGATTCACTTAAATCACTCGAGGTGTTTAAGAACAATAAATGAAGCACTCAATAGTCAATAATGAAAAGTCATTACCATAGGCTTGCATGAGAATAAAATCTCCACCACTATAATTTAAGATGATACATCAATCAAAAGGTCTTTAGAGGGTTGTAATGGGGCTTGGTTAGGGGGTGTGGTCACAAGCTGAAAGAAATGGTTAGAATCAAGATTGAATTGAAAAATTCCCTAACTAGAAAAAGAGTTAGTCTTCACTTGCGTACAATAGAGTTTGTTCTCAGAATATGGAATTACTAATATATATACATAGTTTTTTTTTTAGAACAAGTTAAATAACATAGGCTAACTTATTACAAATAAGACATAGCTAAGCAATTTCTTAAACTCAAATATCGACAAAAATAGGGATCAAATTAGTTTGGGGGATTTCAACAATAATGGGTTAAGGGTCAATATTGAGGTTAATACAATGAATGACTTGTTAGGCTCAAAGGGGTTTACTAAGGGTCAATCATGGAGGTAGGCTTTTCATGGCATGAGTGGGTTAATCCTAAGTGCCTTAATCATTTTGACATATTAAATCAAGTGGTGTGGTCTCGATATGCATAATCAAGCAAGTTCTAGAATAACAGTTCAATACTGACGCACTCAAAGCAATAATAAAAGTGAGCATGAAAGAATTAATATATGCTCAAAAGGCTCAAAAATCTCACAAAAATTATGGCTTTTTGATGTTTAGACTTGTGAATTCCAATTCAAAGTAATACCTAGACTTTGGGAAACAACCTATAATTTTAAATTCTTAAAAATCAACTTATCATGCTTGATTCTCTAATGTTTTAAAGTTTAAACAATCAATGCATAAATCCCTATGTTTTAATTCAAGATATATCAATCAAAAATCACAAATCAATTAAAATTTATCCTAAATATGATATGAGAGCTTTTCAAAAGAATAAAGTGATCATTCAGGGATTTTTCTGATAATGAAATGAATGTCCCCCCCACACTTAAGACGTACATTGCCCTCAATGTACAAAGATATATATTAAAGTATAAGAATAAGAGAGGGGGGGAAGTGAAACTTCCTGTATTAAGACTGGATGATATTCTTGGATTGGTGAGATCGAGTATTGGAAATAAATATGGATGTCAAGCATGATTATGAATGATAAAAAGAGAGTGAAGGGAATAATCTGATAGTAGTCACAAAGATAAGCCATGTTTAAAAGGGAAACAAATGAATCTTAAAAACTTAATGGAAGGAAAATAAAAGAATTATTCTAATTCTTCAAATGGCACGGTCGGGGCATACGCCTGTGTGGGTCGTGGCTCAGCCGTGTTTGTCACGAATTAAGATGTCGTCACACGGCCTTCTGGTACGCACGTGTGTATAGGTCGTGTGGCTATATGATCATGTTGCACGACCGTGTGTGATGTGATTCGCTTCTCCCACAGTCGTGTAGCTCTACACACGTCTGTGTTATTTCTATAGTGTTGTCCACGGGTGCTAGAAACGGGCGTGTCGCACGCCCATGTTCATTTGGCAGATTTGACCATGGCCATGTCTGACGGCCGTGGAGTTTTATCGTAGCTCATGTTTGGGGAAATCATTTACCCTATTTTCGCACAGCCGTATCACACGGTCGTGTTTCCATCTGTGTTGGTCACACGGCCGTGTGATTGGCCGTGTGGAATGGGAACCTGTGCTTCAAGTACTCTATTAGTGACCTAAATGTTTAAAAGTTGAAATTTAAATAATTTAAAACCGTTAGTACTCGGGTTGCCCCCTGAGAAGCGCTTGTTTATAGTCTAAGCTTGAATGTTACCTTGTTGGTTTATTCAGGGCGGTTTGTGGAGTCGTAGCTCCTCTCCATCAACTTTAAAATTCTTACCATTATAAAGTTTGAAACGATGTCCATTTACTTTGAAAGTACCGTATGATGGGTGACTTACCTCTATTGTGCCATATGGAAGAACAGATTGAATTACGAAAGGTCCTGACCATCGTGATTTTAGTTTCCCAGGAAACAATTTGAGTCTTGAGTTGTATAGTAAGACGAGATCTCCAACTTCAAATTGTTTTCGTTGCTTTAAACGAACGTCATGGCACCGTTTTGTTGCTTCCTTGTATATGCGTGAATTTTCGTATGCATTGGCTCGCCATTCATCAAGCTCGTTCAGCTGCATCAACTTGTTTTTTCCTTCAAGTTTGGGATCAAGGTTTAGAAATTTAATAGCCCAAAAAGCTTTATTGTAACACCCCGAACCCGAGACCGTCGCCGGAGTCGAACACGAGGTGTTAACATACTTCAAACCACTTATTGAGAATTTCCATAGTTCCTTAGATCTTTCGGATCAATCTCATACCAAGTCATACATTTACATTTCATATACTGTTCAATAGGATATTTGAAGCAATTTCCATACATCATTTCATTTCCGCAACAATCATGCAATCAAATGAACTTTCATCTATTCCACGATACCTTATTTACGAGAATGCAATTGAAATCATCACATAGATTTAAATCTTACCAACTCCACCCCGAGCATGAACATAGCATCTATTAGCCATGAACTCAAGGTACTTACTCTTTCCGCTGTCCATACTCATCTCGATAAAGTCACGCCTCCATATAAATGTTCAATCGGAGATATGTGTAGAGTTCGCACACATAGTGCTTAATACTCAATCACGCACACTTAGTGCCATATGATTCAAGCCCGCACACATAGTGCCATATAGTCCAAACTCGCACACTTAGTGCCGTACATTACAAGCTCGCACACTCGGTGCCAATCTGCCACCCGACACATCTATTTCGCACACTTAGTGTCAAGCAAACTTCCTACACATTTCACTATCTCTTTTACGCTCAACATTATCATCTTTTCATACACATACATTTGTATATATTTCATCTCATTAAACACAATTGCATAGATATTACAATCATTTAAGCAATATCAAATATATGCTTAACGACTTACCTTGTGTTGGGTAAAAATAGTCCAAGTCGGCTACTCGATGACCTTCGCCTTTCCCTTGCTTGATTCTCCTTCTTTAACTCCTTGAGCTTAATCAATAAATCAACTAGTTTAACTATCTTGCTAAACATTCATAATTCAATTACACATGCATATGTATGTTTGTATATTCGGCAACCATCCTCACTTATTACCCATTTAGTCAACAATCTAAGCCAAGATAAGGCTTCAATATGGTTGCCTCTAACCGAATACATGCTCACCAATTTCCCTTCATGTGGCCGAATATGCATGTCTATGTTGAGACCATTTATGCACTTATTACCACACAAAAACAGCATACATTACTAACTAATACCTTTCCATATTGTAACTCAATACACATCTATCATTTCCTTCATAACCAAAACATCATCATAAGTATATACCTTAAGATAGTATATCGTCATACCAATACATCATGCTCAAACATATATACATATATGTATGCTAGAGCCGAATCTCAAGTTGATTGTAACTAAACATGAACATGATTTCAAAACACAAATCTTACTCTCCATGCAAAGAGCATAAATCACACTTGAGGATGTACCATAGCCGAATACATCACAACACAATAATTTTGGTCACGATTACACAAATAACTTAGTATATCATTCAAAAATGCTCAAAGAAAATCTAAGAGTTCTCAATCCACCATCACATGTATCATCATCAAGCTTCATATTTAACATGCAATGGCATTAACTCAAAATCCACCTTGGCCAAATACCATCCCCATGATATAACAAAGATTTGAACCATGGGCTAATAAGAGCATCAAGTTAGCAACCAAAAACATGCATGAATCTCATGGCACAACATCAAACATACCTTAATCTTAATGCAAATATAGCCAAACCTCTTCCTAATCCTCTTCCAACCCAAGCATGAAGCAAATTCCTCCCTTCCCCTCTAGTATTTTCGGTCAAGAGAGAATGAAATGCATGAGCAAAATTTTTTTCTTTTCTTTTCTTCCATATACGGCAATGGGGGGGGGTTTCACTCACACACACGTTTTTTTTTCTTTCTTTACTACCCATGCTTATTTGTTTATTATTTCCCCCTAATGCACCAACAAAACATGTTTCATGACATGTTTAGCCCATACTCCCTTGTCATGGCCGGCTATCACTTGTAAAAAGGGGGTATTTGACATGCAAGGCCATTGTTTTGCATGCATGCTTTAATTAGTCATCATACATTTCCCCATCATACTTTCAAAGTTTTCTACTAGGTCCTTTCTAGTGAAATTCACATTTATAACTCTAAATTAAAGCATCAAAATGTCACACATGAGTTAACACATATTATAGGCATCAAAATAAATATCAAATTATTTTTATGCCTCGGTTTTGTGGTCTCGAAACCACATTCCGACTAGGGTCGTTTTAAAGTGTCACAACTCTCCCCACTTAAGAAATTTTCGTCCCGAAAATCTTACCGTAAATAGGTTTGGGTATCGCTCCTTCATAGAGTTCTCGGGTTCCCAAGTAGCTTCTTCCATCCCGTGTTTGAGCCATAACACTTTTACTAACGGAACCCTTTTGTTTCGCAACTCCTTCACTTCACGAGCTAGGATACGAATCGGTTCTTCTTCATAACTCATATCGGCTTGAATTTTAACCTCGATGGACTAATTACGTGCGACGGATCGACCTATAGCGTCGAAGCATCGAAACATGAAAGACGTCGTGAATCTTTTCAAGTTCGGGGCAAAATCAAACGATACGTAACTGGACCGACTCGTTCGGATATCTCATATGGCCCGATGAACCTCAGGCTCAATTTGCCTTTACGGCCAAATCTGAGTATCTTTTTCCAAGGCGAAACTTTAAGAAACACTTTATCTCCCACTTGATACTCAATGTCTTTTCGTTTCAGATCCGCGTCGACGACTTCGACGATCGGAGGCTATCTTGATTTTCACGGATTACTTTTACTTTCATTCAGCATCTTTAATCAAATCCACTCAAAAATTTTGTTCTCACCGAGCTCGGTCCAAAACAATGGTGTACGGCATTTACGCCTGCATACAAGGTCTCGTAAGGCGCCATCTTAATACTTGATTGAAAACTATTGTTGTGCGAATTCAATCAAAGGTAAGTACCGTTCTCATGAACCACTGAACTCGAGGATGCAACATCTCAACATATCCTCAAGTATCTCGAATTATCCGCTCGGATTGACCATCGGTTTGGGGGTGAAAGGCGGTCTGAAATGCAACTTGGTACCTAAAGCTTCTTGCAATCTCTTCCAAAATCGCGAGGTGAACCTCGGATCTCTATCCGACACCACAGAAATCGGTACCCCGTGTAATCTCACAATCTGAAAAACATACAATTCAGCTAGTTTATTCAATGAAAAATCCGTACGCACGGGGATAAAATGAGCCGACTTAGTCAGTCTATCAACAACCCAAATCGCATCCTTCTTGCTCGCTGACAATGGCAGTCCAGACACAAAGTCCATTATGACTCGATCCCATTTCCACTCGGGTATCGTAATCGGCTAAAGTAATCCTGAAGGCACTTGATGTTTCGCTTTCACTTGTTGACATATTAAACATCTCAAACAAAGTCGGAGATGTCTCGTTTCATACCATGCCACCAAAACCGCTGTTTCAAATCGTTGTACATCTTCGTACTCACGGGTGGATTGCCATTCGGCTACAATGGGCTTCGTTCGAATCATTGAAATAAGTTCAATTCTTTGGAACACATGACGACTTCGAACCTCAAACAATCGTCATCACCAATATGAAACTCCGATTCCTTGTTCGAACACACTCACCCGTTTTGCAACCAACTCATCATCAACTTTCGAGCTTCACGAATTTGATGAGTCAACAATGGTTTGGCCTTTAATTCGCTACTAACACATTGTCGAGTAGAATAGACAAGTGTACATTCATTGCTCGTAAAAGCAAACAAAGTGATTTCCGCTTAAGGCGTCCGCAACGACATTAGCCTTTCCGGGTGATAATCAATGACAAGCTCGTAATCTTTTAACAACTCGAGCCAACGTCTTTGTCGCAGATTTAAGTCTCTTTGAGTCATCAAATATTTGAGACTTTTGTGATCCGAATACACATGGCACTTCTCACCAAATAAGTAATGTCGCCATATCTTTAAGGCGAATACGATGGCGACCAATTCGAGATCATGGGTCGAATAATTTTTCTCATGTGGCTTCAATTGTCTCGACGCGTGAGGCCACAACTCGACCTTCTTGCATTAATACGCAACCTAACCTAAGTAGGGAGGCGCCACTATAAATGACAAACTCTTTGCCGATTAATTTTGCACTAAAGCTGGAGCTTCCGTTAAATGAGTTTTCAATTGATCGAAACTTTTCGACACTTTTCCGTCCATTCAAACTTGACATCCTTCAAGCGGTTTCGTCATGAGTGTGGCTATCATCGAGAATCCTTTTACAAACCGTCGTAGTAATGTAAGCAAGTCCCAAAAGCTCGAACCTCGGTAATATTTCTCGGAGGCTTCGGTTAAGTATAGTTGAAATTTTACTCGGTCGACTCGAATACCCGATGCAGATACCACATGACCCAAGAAGCTAACCTCTCTTAACCGTAACTCACACTTGTGAACTTAGCATATAACCGCTTATCCCGTAAAATTTGCAACACTAATCTCGGTGCTCGCATGTTCGGTCTTATCTCTTGAATAGACCAAGATGTTGTCAATGAACACCACTACGAACCGATCCAAATATAATCAAGATCCGATTCATCAAATCCATAAATACCGTAGGGCATTAGTGAGCCCAAACGGCATCACTAAGAATTCAGAGTGACCATATCTCGCTCAAGGCGTTTTGGGTATATCCGAATCTCGGATTCAAGAATCGATAATAGCCCGATCTCAAATCTATTTTTGAAAACACCGAGGCTCCTTCAGTTGATCGAACAAATCATCGATACTGTGAACGGATATTTGTTCTTTATTGTCACTTTATTAAGTTGACGATAGTCGATGCACAACCTCATGGTTCCGTCCTTTTCACAAACAACACTAGTGCAACCCAAGGTGAAAAACTCGGGCGAGCAAAACCTCTATCCACCAACTCTTGCAACCGAGCTTTCAACTCCTTTAATTCCGTTGGTGCCATACGATACGGAGCTATCGAAATCGGTGTGGTCCTGTATAAGCTCAATACCAAACTCTATCTCCGAACAGTGGCAAACCCAATAATTCTTCGAGAAAACATCCGGTATTCACAAACCACCAAGACAGATTCGAGTTTTATTTCTAACTCCTTATCATCAAGTACATACGCAAGGTATGCTTCGCACCCTTTTCTTACATATTTCTAGGCCAACATTGATGATATTACGGTGGCAACCCTTCAAGTCCGTAGACTCAACTCGGATCATCTCGTTATTTATGCATCTCAAATCAATAGTCTTGCTTTTGCAATTCACAACCGCATCATGCACGGTCAACCAATCCAACCCAAGAATAACATCAAATTTATCGAACGGCAAAAGCATCAAGTCCGCCGGAAAACAGGAACCTCGAATGACTAGGGGGCATTTCTTACACACTTTATCGACCAAAGACGTAACGACCAAAGGGATTTGACACCGAATTACGAACTTAGTAGACTCAACAGGTAGAGTTTTACTGGATGCTAAGGTTTCACATACATATGAATGAGTAGATGAGGTCAATCAATGCAATCACACTAGTATCAAAGAGAGTGAAAGTACCCGTGATAACGTCGGGGAGGATGCCTCCTCTCTCGCGGATAGCATATGCTCTAGCAGAGCACGAGTCTCGGATCGAACAATTGTATCGAGACCCTCTCGATTACCACCCCTACCTCCTCGAAATCCTCGGGGTCTACCTCTAGCCGTCGTCCCACTAGATCTTGCACCTTGCATCTTATTCTTCTCATCTAGCTCGTGCAATCTCTAATGAAGTGGTCCTCGAACCGCATCCATAACAGCCCTATTAATGACTTACCCCAACATTCACCTATGTGTCGTCTTCCACATTGGGGGCATTCGGGCTTTTCTTGACGATTATTGCCCACACTAGCTACCGAGGTAGCTCGTGAGCCCATCGATGGTCGTGCTCTAATGGAAATCCCCGTAGTCGCCCTCGACTTATTTGTGTCCTCTCTGAACTTTACAGCTGAAAATGGAGCCTTGCCCGTCGATCTTTTATGATAATCTCTAGCTTCAAATTCAGCCTTCCTCTTCTTCCTTCCGAGCTCTTCCGCCTTGCAGGCTCGTTCAACTAGTGTTACAAATTCTTTTATCTCCAAAATACCCATCTGTAGCTTTAACTCTTCATTCAATCTCTCTTCAAATCTTTTGCACATAACAACCTCATCAGCCACACACTCCCGAGCATACCGACTAAGTCTTACTTAACTCATTTTCAGATTCAGACATCGATCATACGACCTTGCTTGAGCTCCAAGAATTCCTTACGCTTTTGATCGATGAACTGTTGACTAATGTATTTCTTTCGAAATTCCATTTGGAAGAAATCCCAAGTAACTTTTTCCTTTGGGACTATGGAAATTAAGGTCCTCCACCAATAGTGAAATGAGTCTCAACAAGGATATAGCACACTTAAGACATTCATCGGTGTGCATGACAGTTCATCAAACACTCTAATGGTGTTATCAAGCCGTAACTCAGCCCTTTCGGCATCATCAAGAACTATGGCCTTAAACTCCTCAGCCCCACGCTTCCTAATCAAGTCCACGGTGGTTTACTCAAATTTCACAGGATCAAGAATCGATGGCATTACGGGCTCTTGGGGTGGAATATTTATATTTGGGAATGGTTGGACAGCCGATTGGTTCGTGCATAATGCGCGACCCACTGCTCATGGTGAAAAGGCTTATTTCGCCCTTCATCTTGATTATTCGCGGATGATCGAGGCTCAACAGCGGTGTCCCTTGAGCAGAGCAAGCACTACACTTTCAACGCCATCCGCCAAGGGTCTCTCTACCCTGTGTTCCATTTGCTAATCAAAACAAAAATTTCAACCGTCAAGTCATCACATTTTAAGCACTAACACATTGGCATGTATAGCTAGACTCACACGCGCTACGGTAGTCCTAGAACCGACTAAACCATAGCTCGATATTAATAAAATTGTAACACCCGAACCCGAGACCGTCACGAGTCGAACACGAGGTGTTAACATACTTCAAACCACTTATTGAGAATTTCCATAGTTCCTTAGATCTTTCGGATCAATCTCATACCAAGTCATACATTTACATTTCATATCTTGTTCAATAGGATATTTGAAGCAATTTCCATACATCATTTCATTTCCGCAACAATCATGCAATCAAATGAACTTTCATCTATTCCACGATACCTTATTTACGAGAATGCAATTGAAATCATCACATAGATTTAAATCTTACCAACTCCACCCCGAGCATGAACATAGCATCTATTAGCCATGAACTCAAGGTACTTACTCTTTCCGCTATCCATACTCATCTCGATAAAGTCACGCCCATATAAATGTTCAATCGGAGATATGTGTAGAGTTCGCACACATAGTGCTTAATACTCAATCACGCACACTTAGTGCCATATGATTCAAGCCCGCACACATAGTGCCATATAGTCCAAACTCGCACACTTAGTGCCGTACATTACAAGCTCGCACACTCAGTGCCAATCTCGCCACCGTACACATCTATTTCTCGCACACTTAGTGTCAAGCAAACTTCCTACACATTTCACTATCTCTTTTACGCTCAACATTATCATCTTTTCATACACATACATTTGTATATATTTCATCTCATTAAACACAATTGCATAGATATTACAATCATTTAAGCAATATCAAATATATGCTTAACGACTTACCTTGTGTTGGGTAAAATAGTCCAAGTCGGCTACTCGATGACCTTCGCCTTTCCCTTGCTTGATTCTCCTTCTTTAACTCCTTGAGCTTAATCAATAAATCAACTAGTTTAACTATCTTGCTAAACATTCATAATTCAATTACACATGCATATGTATGTTTGTATATTCGCAACCATCCTCACTTATTACCCATTTAGTCAACAATCTAAGCCAAGATAAGGCTTCAATATGGTTGCCTCTAACCGAATACATGCTCACCAATTTCCCTTCATGTGGCCGAATATGCATGTCTATGTTGAGACCATTTATGCACTTATTACCACACAAAAACAGCATACATTACTAACTAATACCTTTCCATATTGTAACTCAATACACATCTATCATTTCCTTCATAACCAAAACATCATCATAAGTATATACCTTAAGATAGTATATACGTCATACCAATACATCATGCTCAAACATATATACATATATGTATGCTAGAGCCGAATCTCAAGTTGATTGTAACTAAACATGAACATGATTTCAAAACACAAATCTTACTCTCCATGCAAAGAGCATAAATCACACTTGAGGATGTACCATAGCCAGAATACATCACAACACAATAATTTTGGTCACGATTACACAAATAACTTAGTATATCATTCAAAATGCTCAAAGAAAATCTAAGAGTTCTCAATCCACCATCACATGTATCATCATCAAGCTTCATATTTAACATGCAATGGCATTAACTCAAAATCCACCTTGGCCAAATACCATCCCCATGATATAACAAAGATTTGAACCATGGGCTAATAAGAACATCAAGTTAGCAACCAAAACATGCATGAATCTCATGGCACAACATCAAACATACCTTAATCTTGATGCAAATATAGCCAAACCTCTTCCTAATCCTCTTCCAACCCAAGCATGAAGCAAATTCCTCCCTTCCCTCTAGTATTTTCGGTCAAGAGAGAATGAAATGGATGAGCAAAATTTTTTCTTTTCTTTTCTTCCATATACTGCAATGGGGGGTTTCACCACACACACGCTTTTTTTTTTCTTTCTTTACTACCCATGCTTATTTGTTTATTATTTCCCTAATGCACCAACAAAACATGTTTCATGACATGTTTAGCCCATACTCCCTTGTCATGGCGGCCATCACTTGTAAAAGGGGTATTTGACATGCAAGGCCATTGTTTTGCATGCATGCTTTAATTAGTCATCATACATTTCCCCATCATACTTTCAAAGTTCTCTACTAGGTCCTTTCTAGTGAAATTCACATTTATAACTCTAAATTAAAGCATCAAAATGTCACACATGAGTTAACACATATTATAGGCATCAAAATAAATATCAAATTATTTTTATGCCTCGGTTTTGTGGTCTCGAAACCACATTCCGACTAGGGTCGTTTTAAAGCTGTCACATTTATGCTCTAGTTCGAATGGTAGATGACAACTTTTTTCATAAACAAGTCTGTAAGGTGATGTTCCTATGGGAGTCTTAAAAGCAGTTTTGTAAGCCCATAAGACATCGTCTACTTTCGTTGCCCAGTCTTTTCTGCTTGATTCTACTATTTTTTCAAGGATCCGTTTGATTTCTCAGTTTGCTACTTCAACTTGTCCATTAGTTTGAGGATGGTATGAGGTGGTTGTTCTATGATGGACTCCGTATTTCTTAAGGGTTTTTTCAAATTGGGTATTACAAAAATGAGTGCCCCTGTCACTGATAATTGCTCTAGGTGTTTCGAATCTTGAGAAGAGTTTTTTAAGGAAATGTATTACCACTCTAGCATCATTAGTAGGCAGACCTTGGGCTTCCACCCATTTGGACATGTAGTCAACTGCTACTAAGATGTATTTATTCCCAAATGAACTAGGGAATGGGCCCATAAAATCGATACCCCAAATGGAAAATATTTCACATGAAAGCATATAGTTTTGAGGCATTTCATCATGTTTAGATATGTTACCTGTCCGTTGGCATTTGTTACATGAAGTAGCATACCTGATAGCATTTTTGAATAACGAAGGCCAATAAAAACCTGATTCAAGTATTTTGTGTGCGTTCTTAGTTCCACTATAATGTCCTCTGGTTGGCCCTGAGTGGCAATGTTCCAATATTTTATTATTTCTGATCTTGTAACGCATCTTCTAATGACTTGATATGCACATCTGTGAAACAGAAAGGGGTTGTCCCAAAAGTAGTTTTTCACATAATTAAAGAATCGCTTCTTTTGCTGGTGTGTTAACCCTTTTGGGATAATGTTAGCAGCTAAAAAATTCGCGATGTTTGTAAACCAAGGTACCTCGGAGTTAGATATAGTGAAAAATTGTTCTTCAGGGAACGAATCATTTATTTCAACGTCATTTAGTTCTCTGGTATTGGATTTCTCGAGCTTGGACAGATGATTGGCCGCGAGATTTTCAACTCCTTTCTTATCCTGAATCTCTAAGTCGAATTCTTGCAATAGGAGAATCCATTGAATGAGTCGAGGTTTTGCATTAGTTTTAGTTAAAAGGTAGCAAAGGGCGGAATGGTCAGTGTAAACAACAACTTTAGTCAATATGAGATATGATCGAAATTTATCAAATGCAAAAACCACAGCTAGCAACTTTTTTCCGTAGTAGTATAATTTTCTTGTGCAGCCGTTAAGGTTTTTCTGGTGTAATAGATAGGTTGAAAATGCTTGTCTTTTCGCTGCCCCAATACTGACCTACTGCAAAGTCACTCGCATCACACATTAGTTCAAATGGAAAGTTCCGATCAGGTGCAATTATGATTGGAGCATTAATTAATTTATCCTTTAAAGTATTAAATGCTTCTAAACATTCCTGATCGAAGTTAAAAGGTATATATTTTTCTAGCAATTTAGTCAAAGGCTTAGCTATTTTAGAAAAATTCTTAATAAATCTTCTATAAAAACTAGCATGTCCTAAAAAGCTTCTAATAGGCTTAATCGAACTAGGAGCTGGTAATTTTTGATTGTTTCTATTTTAGATTTGTCCACCTCAATCCCTTTACTAGAAATTTTATGCCTTAATACAATACCTTCTTGAACCATGAAGTGACATTTCTCCCATTTAAGCACAAGGGTTGTTTCCTCACATCTTATTAAAACTCATTTTAGATTTTTAAGGTAGAGATGGAAAGAGTTACCGAATACCGAGAAATCATCCATAAATACTTCCATGATATCTTCCACGAGTTTGTCAAAGATGGCCATCATGCAGCGCTGAAAAGTGGCAGGAGCATTACATAATCCAAAAGGAATTCTACGATAAGCAAATGGACCGTATGGGCATGTGAATGTCTTTTTTTCTTGATCTTCAAGAGCTATTGGGATCTGGAAGTAACCAGAGAGTTCGTCTAGAAAACAGTAGTACATATGTTTGTATAATCTTTCCAACATTTAGTCAATAAATGGCAAGGGGAAGTGACCTTTTCTTGTGGCATCATTTAGTTTTCTATAGTCAATGCAAACTCTACATCCTATGATTGTCCTTGTTGGGATTAATTCATTTTTCTCATTGGTCACAACCGTCATGCCTCCTTTCTTAGGGACAACCTGCACTGGACTTACCCAAGAACTGTCAAAAATAGGATAAATAATGCCAGCATCTAGAAGTTTATTTACCTCCACTTTAACAACTTCCTTCATATTGGGGTTCAGTCATTTTTGAGCTTGTACACACAGTTTGTATTCATCTTCCATCAAAATTTTATGGGTGCAAAAAGAAGGGCTGATTCCTTTAATGTCAGAAATTTTCCAAGCTATGGCCTTTTTATGTTCTTTTAATACTTGGATTAATTCCTCTTTCTCCTTGGGTTGCAAGTTAGAAGCAATAATAACTGGTAATGTACAATTATTTCCAAGGAATGCGTATTCCAAGTGGTTTGGTAATTGTTTAAGTTCCAGTTTGGGAGGCTCCTCAATAGAGGATTTTTTCTTAAGTTCATCGTTTATCTTAATGCCCTCATATTCTACTTATCTTGACGAGTGGCCATTAGGTTCCTCATTTGTCTCCTCTCTTTGAGCTGAGTATGGTTCCGTCGTCTCCTTCTGTACAATTTTCGAAAAAGAGCCTTGAGTAATATGATCAATAGAGTCAATGAAATAACATGAATCATCCTGTTCCCTAGCGAACCTCATAGCATCATAAATTTTAAAGATAATATCCTCGTCACCTACTCTAAGTACCAATTTACTGTCACCCACATTGATTACAGCCCTAGCAGTGGCTAAAAATGGGCGCCCTAAAATTAAGGGTACTTCCACATCTTCATCCATGTCAAGCACAACAAAATCAACAGGGAATATGAATTGATCTATTTTACAAGTACGTCTTCTAAAATACCCTTAGGATATTTAACAGATCTATCGGCTGATTGAATACTCATTCAGACTACCAATTAAGCAAGGGATAGTAAAGCTTCCTGGATCTTTTAGTTTGGTTGGCAGTTTGTTTTGAAGAATGGCTGAGCACTCCTTGTTGAGTTCTACTGTAGATAAGTCCTTGAACTTCCTTTTATTTATTAGAAGCTCCTTCAAAAATTTTGCGTATGTAGGCATCTATAAAATGGTTTCAACAAAAGGTAAGTTGATATGTAATTGCTTAAAAAGTTCAATAAACTTACCGAATTGTGCATCAATGCGATCTTTTTTCAATTTTGCTAGTTATGGAATTGGTGGTTTATATTTCTTCTGTGACAGCCCAAAATAGACCCTAGCCGGAATGTGGTTTCGGGACCACAAAACCGAGGCATAACAATAATTTAAAATTTATTTTGATGCCTATAATATGTGAGTATTCATGTATGACATTTTTTGATGATTGATTTAGTGTTATAAAGGTGAATTTCACTAGAAAGGACTTGTGTGAGAAAATTTAGAATTTGAGATAGGCAAATGTGGAAGTGGCCTATTGATGCACACTAGGAAATGTTGTCCTTGCATGTCAAATTCCCAAATTTGACTATAGTGGCGGCCATGGTGATGAATATGGGCAAAAGAAAACATGTCTTAAACATGTTTTGCTAGTGGTGCATGTTAGAAGTAATAAAATAAGAGTATGAAAAAAAGAGAAAAAAAATGTTCATTCTTCTCCATAGGCTTGGCCGAATGTACTAAGGAAAGAAAAGAAAATTTGTTCATCCTTTCTCATCTTCTTGGCCAAATTACTAAGGGAAAAGGGGAGGATTTTTGCTTCATGCTTGGGTTGGAAGAGACCTAGAAGGAGATTTGGCTAAGTTTACATCAAGATTAAGGTATGTATGAGGTTGTGTTGGGAGTTTCATGCATGGTTTGGTTGCTAATTTGATGTGCATGTTAGCCATGGCTCAAATCTTTGTTATGCCATGGAAATGGCATTTGGCCAAAGTTGTTATGGTGATAAAGCCATTGCATGCTAAGTGTGAAACTTGATGATGATGCATGCAATGATGGATTGTCTACTCATGAGTAAGATCTTGAGTTTTCTTTGTTTTATCATGATTGAAGTTGAAAAGGAGCATGATTGTCATATTCGCCATGATGCATTCTTGAGCATGATTCATGCTTCTTGCATGTTAGTTAAAATTTGTGTTTTGGATGGCTATGGACACCTTGAAAATTCGCCATGCTCATATATGCATATATATGATTGCACATTATGTTTTGGTTATGAACTAAGTGATGAATATATTGGTTTAAAGAAGAAGATGTGGAAGAATGCTTGTGAAATTGCAAGCACAATTCTACCTAGCACACATGTAGGTGCTTGATGCTATATTATAAGTTTTGGGCCACAATGTGCAAAGCATTAATTAGTAAATTGCATGCTGTTTTTGTGAGGTATTAAGTGCAAAATTGACCTCAACATGTACATGAATATTCGCCTTGGGTAGCCTATTGAAGGCCTTAGCATTTCCTTGATGCTCAAATAAATTGTATTGAATTGCTTGATGTAGTATAAAATGTGCATGACCATTGTGTATTCAAGCTAAAGAGTGGCCATATGACCATTTAAAATCCTTGTCATATTCGCCATAAGCAAGCACAATGAGGTTTTAATAAATTGAATTTGTTTGAATTAGCTCAAGAGCTAAGAGGGCCACAATTGGACAAGGGAAGGAAAAGGTGATCGAATAGCCGAAAAAGCCGCTCGACAACATCCGAGGTAAGTCCTCAAGAAGTGACCTTACTTGAATTATGTGAGATGAAATATGGATGTGTATGATTATTGATTATGTGTGTATGAGCATTTGAATTCCACGGGCTAAGTCCCAAGGCTAATATGCTAATGATTATAATTGTGTTTGAGCCTTAGTAACGAAAATGAAATATGTATGTCCAATGATTATTGATGTATGTGTGCATGAGAAATTGAATGATATCCGGCTAAGCCCAAGACAATTATGTTGAAATTATATCCGGTTAAGACCAAGGCAAATGTGCTAGTGGCTATATCCGGCTAAGACCAAGGCATTCGTATGAAGTTATTCTATCCGGGCTAAGACCAAGGCATTTGTGCACGTGATTATATCCGGTTATATTCAAGAATCTTGGGCTGGAGGTGAGTGTTGGTTGCTGTAATGAATTCAATTAGTACACTCGGAAAGCCCAAAGGATAAGGTACGTTATATGTGCATTGAAAGTCGACATGTTTGAGCAACATTCGCTCAATCGACTAATGAATTTCAGTTATTGAATTGATTGATGCTTTGTGAACTTATATAATGATGAAGTATGAAGTAAGAATGTGTATTAATGAAATGATGCATTTGGCTATGTGAATGTATTGCTGTAATTAGAGTTGATTATATTCCTTGAGACTTACTAAGCATAAAATGCTTACCCGCTGCTTTGGCTCTCGTTTTCTAGATTTCGCTCAAGCAATCGGATTTGGGATCGTTGAAGTCAAGTCATCCACACTATCAAGCCTCCATTTTGGTATAAATTTTGGTTGAACTTGAGATGGCATGTATAGGACTACCCCTTGTTTGTTAAATATGTTGTAATGTAAGTATGTACGGCCATGCTAAAATGGCTCTAAAAGGAAGCATGAACTTAGACTAATTGTGGGTTGTATGTATATATTTTGTGTCATGATGTGGCTATGGCTTGAAATGGGAATGTTGGTCATATGATCAGCCATTGGCATGGTTAAAATGATCATATATGAACCTATGTATGGTAAGACTAGTTGAATCATGGAGACTACCAAATAGGTAAGTCCTATCTTAAAACAGATGCTGCCAGCTGCAGTGGCATGAATGTGAAAATCACCAAAATTCATAGGAATGGAATTAAATAGTGAATAAGCTATGTAAATGAACCTTGATGAGTCTATTTTCATATGGAAGAAACGAAATGGTCATAGGAGTTACAGGTTAAGAGATATTGAAGCTATTGTGAGACAGGCCCAGAATGGTTTCTGGGTTCCCTGTCGCAACTTTAAAAATTCACTATAAATTATCCAAAAAGAATTTGGAGATATACCTTATTTGTACAGATTCCATTTTGAGTCTAGTTTCATTAGAAACAAATGACACCAGCATTAAAGCCCTGTACAGAGAGATATTCAAGTTATACCGCGCGAAGGTCAGAGCAGTCGATCCCTGTAACATGGGTAACTTTAACTAATAAACTGTACCAATTGGCCCGACCAAAAATCCTAGAAATAAATCCATGGATGGATATATGAGTCTAAATTCAGGGAAAATTTACGAAACCAGTTTCCGAGTTTTGAAACTCGAGATATGATTTTAAGGCGACAGTGACGCAGCTTTCCAGCCTGACTGGAAATGTCAAATTGGTGGGCAAAAACATGTGAACTTGGCTTGTTAACCCCTCGTCCGACAATCGCGATGGTCTCGGTTTGGGGTGTTACAATTTAATTGGTATCAGAGCCACGGTTTAGTCGATTCTAGGACTACCGTGATGTGTTTGGGGTCTAGCTATACATGCCATTAAATGATGAATCGATAGTGTGATGATTTCGATAATTTGACTTTATGTTTGTTTATAGCAATGGATCCCGATCCCAACCGAAAGCGATAGCTGATGATGTGGAGAGTGTGGCGCTGCCCCGCGCAAGGGACAGCGCCGCGGACTCTCAACCTATGGCCAGTAATCCTAATGACGAGGCTAGGCAAGCCTTTTATAGTGTGATGAACGAATGGTTTAATCAATACATTCGAACCAACACTACTGTTCCACAACCTCCATTCCCGATTTAATGCAACCTCAAGACCTACAATACCTCCGTGATCGACCAAATAAGGTCGTAAGCCCTCATCGATAGGATTCAAAACATGGGGCCACTGAATTTAAGGCTACGGATGATGATGATGCCGAGCGAGCTGAATTATGGTTAGATAACACTATCCGGTGCTTGATGAGCTATCCCAGACACCGATGAGTGCTTAAAGTGTACCATCTCCTTGTTACGCGAGTCCGCCTACTATTGGTGGAGTACTCGACTTGTGGTGCCTAGAGAGCAAGTGACTTGGGAATTCTTTCAAACCGAAGTTCAAAAAAGTATATCACCGAGATTCATCGACCAAAAGCGAGGGAATTTCTTGATCTTAAGCAAGGTTCTATGTCTCATATCGACTACGAACGAAATTTTGTGAGGCTTAGCCAGACGCGAGAATGCATTTCGTCCAAGCTATTATGTAAACGCCGAGGATGGGCTGAATGATGATATAAGGATGTTTGTTGGCATTCTCGAGATACGAGAGTTCGTAGTACTTGTTGTGCGAGCTTGTAAAGTCAAGAGCTTAGAAAGGAGAAACAAAAAGCGGATGTGGGGATTGGAGAATTCGAAGAGGTCCTCGGAAAGTCTCTTCAACAAGCATCAAGAGATTTCGAGATGATGCGAGCCGGTCTAGAGGCGTTTGGGCTTTTCTAGACGAGGACGCGATCGACCCCGTGACCACACGAGTCACTTCGATCGCGATGGTGGAAATGATCGCCGAGAGAGGCGGAGTGTCCACATTGTGGCAAATGGCATTCGGGAGCTGTTGGTTTCGTGATCGCCTCGCTATAAGTGTGGATCGGCCGACCACTTTATGAAGGATTGCCCGAGGATGCATGAATGTAATGTAAGTCGAGTGCAAACCCGGTGCTACCATTGCTCGAGGTAGGCCACCTAGAAATATGGGCAATGTCATTGGCGGTCGAGAGGATCTAGAGATGCTACCATCGATCCGAGGCTCGCGCCTGCTAGGACTTATGCCATACGCGCACGCGAGGATGCCGCCTCTCCGGATGTTATTACCTGGGTACTTTCACTCTTTTCAATACAAATGTAATTGCTTTGATTGACCTCGGTTCTACTCATTCATATATATGTGAAACCTTAGCATCCAAAGAAGACTTTGCCCATTGAGTCTCATCGAGTTTGTAATTCGGTGTCAAACCCTTGGGTCATTACGTGCTTGTCAACAAAGTGTGCAAGAAAAGTCCCCTAGTGTTCCAAGGTTCTTGTTTTCCGCGGACTTGATGCTTTTGCCATTCGATGAGTTCGATGTTATTCTTGGTTTGGATTGGTTGACCATGCACGATGCGTTGTAAATTGCAAGAGCAAGACCATCGATTTGAGGTGCGCGAATAATGAAATAATTCGGGTTGAGTCTACGGACTTAAAGGGGTTGCCACCGTAATATCGCCGATGTTGGCCCGTAAATATGTAAGAAAAGGGTGCGGCGTACTTTGCGACGTGTTTCGATGACAAGGAATCGAGAAGAAACCCGAATCTGCGCCGTGGTTTGTGAATACCGGATGTTTTCCCAAGAATTGCGGGTTTACCACTGCTCGGGAAATAGAATTTGGCATCGAATTGGTACCGGTACCACTCCAATTTCGATAGCTCCGTATCGTATGGCACCAACGGAATTAAAGGAGTTGAAAGTTCGTTACAAGAATTGGTGGATAGAGGTTTTGCTCGCCCGAGTTTTTCGCCTTGGGTGCGCCAGTGTTGTTCGTGAAGAAGAAGGATGGAACCATGCGATTGCAGATCGACTATCGTCGACTTAATAAAGCGACGATAAAGAACAAATATCCGCTGCCACGTATTGATGACTTGTTCGATCAACTCAAGGAGCCTCGGTGTTCTCGAAAATAGATTTGAGATCGGGCTACTATCAATTGCGAATCCGAGATTCGGACGTGCCCAAGACCGCCTTCGAGCGAGATATGGTCACTATGAGTTCCTAGTGATGCCGCTTGGGCTCACTAATGCCCTCGCGGTATTTATGGATTTAATGAATCGGATCTTTAGACCATATTTGGATCGATTCGTAGTCGTGTTCATTGATGACATCTTGGTCTATTCAAGAAATGAGACCGAATATTTGAACACCGCGGTTAGTCTTTGCAAATTTTACGGACAAGCAATTATATGCTAAGTTCAAGCAAGTGTGAGTTCGGTTAAGAGAGGTTAGCTTCTTGGGTCATGTGGTATCAGATCGGTATTCGAGTCGACGAATAAAATTTCAGCCATACTTAATTGGAAGCCTCCAGAAATATTACCGAGGTTCGAGCTTTTGGGGCTTGCTTAGGTTATTATTGACGATTTGTAAAGGCTTTCAACGATAGCCACGCCGATGACGGTTACTCCAAAAGGATGTTAAGTTCGAATGGACGGAGAAATGCCAAAAAGTTTCGATCAATGAAAACTTATTTGATGAAGCCCCAATTCTAGTGCAACCCGAGTCCGCAAGGAGTTTGTCATCTATAGCGACGCCTCTCTACTTGGGTTAGGTTGCGATTAATGCAAGAAGGTCGAGTTGTGGCCTATGCGCCGAGGCAATTAAAGCCACATGAGAAAAATTATCCGACTCATGATCTCGAATTGGCCGCCATCGTATTCGCCTTTAAAGATTTGGCGACATTACTTATTTGGTGAAAGGTGCCATGTATACTCGGATCACAAAAGTCTCAAATATTTGATGACCCAAAGAGACTTAAATCTGCGACAAAGACGTTGGCTTGAGCTATTAAAGGATTATGAGCTGATCATTGACTATCACCCGGGAAAGGCGAATGTGGTTGCGGATGCCTTGAGTCGTAAATCGTTATTCACTTTACGAGCGATGAATGTGCACTTGTCCGTCCGATCAAGCAAAGTGTGTTAGTGGCTGAATTGAAAGCCAAACCATTATTGACACACCAAATTCGAGAAGCTCAGAAAGTCGACGACGAGTTGGTTGCAAAACGGGCTGCGTGTGTTCCGAACAAGGACTCGGAGTTTCAAATCGACGATGACGATTGTTTGAGGTTCAAAAGTCGTCTGTGTCCCAAAGAATTGAACTCATTTCGATAATTTCAATGAAGCCCATTGTAGCCAAATGGCAATCCACCCGGGGAGTACGAAGATGTACAATGATTTGAAACGTCGGTTTTGGTGGCATGGTATGAAGCGAGACATCTCCGACTTTGTTTCGAGATGTTTAATATGTCAACACGTGAAAGCGGAACATCAGGTGCCTTCAGGATTACTTCAGCCAATCACGATACCCGAGTGAAAATGGGATCGAGTCACAATGGACTTTGTATCCGGACTGCCATTGTCAGCAAGTAAGAAGGATGCGGTTTGGGTCGTGGTAGATCGATTGACTAAGTCGGCCCACTTTGTCCCCGTTACGTACGGATTTTTCAATGGACAAATTAGCGGAATTGTACGCTTTCGATTGTGAAATTACACGGGTGCCTATTTCTATCGTGTCGGATAGAGATCCGAGATTTACCTCGCGATTTTGGAAAAAGTTGCAAGAAGCTTTGGGTACCAAGTTGCATTTCAAAGACCGCCTTTCACCCCCAAACCGATGGTCAATCCGAGCGGATAATTCGATACTTGAGGATATGTTAAGATGTTGCGTCCTCGAGTTTAGTGGTTCATGGGAACGGTATTTGCCGTTGATTGAATTCGCTTACAACAACGACTTTCAATCAAGTATTAAGATGGCACCTACGAGGCTTTGTACGGGCGTAAATGCCGTACACCATTGTTTTGGACCGAGCTTGGTGAAAGCAAGATTTTCGGTGGATTTGATTAGGGATGCTGAAGAAAGTGAAAGTAATCCGTGAAAGTCTCAAGATAGCCTTCGATCGTCAAGTCGACGCGGATTTGAAGCGTAAGGATATCGAGTATCGTGGGTGATAAAGTGTTTCTCAAGGTATCGCCTTGGAAAAAGATACTCGTGTTCTACCGTAAGGGCAAGTTGAGCCCGCGGTTCATTGGGCCATATGAGATATCGAGCGAGTCGGTCCGGTGGCATATCGTTTGATTTTGCCCCCGAACTCAAAAGGTTCACGATGTCTTCCACGCTTCGATGCTTCGACGTTATAGATCCGATCCATCGCACGTGATTAGTCCATCGAAATTGAAATTCAAGCTAATATGAGTTATGAGGAAGAACCGATTCGTATCCTATCACGAGAAGTGAAAGAGTTGCGAAACAAGCGGGTTCCGCTAGTGAAAGTGTTATGGCTCAAGCACGGATAGAAGAAGCTACTTGGGAGACCGAAAACTCTATGAGAGAGCGATATCCGAACCTATTTACGGTAAGATTTTCGGGACGAAAATTCCTTAAGAGGGGGAGTTGTGACAGCCCAAAATAGACCCTAGCCGGAATGTGGTTTCGGGACCACAAAACCGAGGCATAACAATAATTTAAAATTTATTTTGATGCCTATAATATGTGAGTATTCATGTATGACATTTTTTGATGATTGATTTAGTGTTATAAAGGTGAATTTCACTAGAAAGGACTTGTGTGAGAAAATTTAGAATTTGAGATAGGCAAATGTGGAAGTGGCCTATTGATGCACACTAGAAATGTTGTCCTTGCATGTCAAATTCCCCAAATTTGACTATAGTGGCCGCCATGGTGATGACTATGGCAAAAGAAAACATGTCTTAAACATGTTTTGCTAGTGGTGCATGTTAGAAGTAATAAAATAAGAGTATGAAAAAAAGAGAAAAAAATGTTCATTCTTCTCCATAGGCTTGGCCGAATGTACTAAGGAAAGAAAAGAAAAATTTGTTCATCCTTTCTCATCTTCTTGGCCGAAATTACTAAGGGAAAAGGGGGAGGATTTTTGCTTCATGCTTGGGTTGGAAGAGACCTAGAAGGAGATTTGGCTAAGTTTACATCAAGATTAAGGTATGTATGAGGTTGTGTTGGGAGTTTCATGCATGGTTTGGTTGCTAATTTGATGTGCATGTTAGCCATGGCTCAAATCTTTGTTATGCCATGGAAATGGCATTTGGCCAAAGTTGTTATGGTGATAAAGCCATTGCATGCTAAGTGTGAAACTTGATGATGATGCATGCAATGATGGATTGTCTACTCATGAGTAAGATTTTGAGTTTTCTTTGTTTTATCATGATTGAAGTTGAAAAGGAGCATGATTGTCATATTCGCCATGATGCATTCTTGAGCATGATTCATGCTTCTTGCATGTTAGTTAAAATTTGTGTTTTGGATGGCTATGGACACCTTGAAAATTCGCCATGCTCATATATGCATATATATGATTGCACATTATGTTTTGGTTATGAACTAAGTGATGAATATATTGGTTTAAAGAAGAAGATGTGGAAGAATGCTTGTGAAATTGCAAGCACAATTCGCCTAGCACACATGTAGGTGCTTGATGCTATATTATAAGTTTTAATACAATGTGCAAAGCATTAATTAGTAAATTGCATGCTGTTTTTGTGAGGTATTAAGTGCAAAATTGACCTCAACATGTACATGAATATTCGCCTTGGGTAGCCTATTGAAGGCCTTAGCATTTCCTTGATGCTCAAATAAATTGTATTGAATTGCTTGATGTAGTATAAAATGTGCATGACCATTGTGTATTCAAGCTAAAGAGTGGCCATATGACCATTTAAAATCCTTGTCATATTCGCCATAAGCAAGCACAATGAGGTTTTAATAAATTGAATTTGTTTGAATTAGCTCAAGAGCTAAGAGGGCCACAATTGGACAAGGGAAGGAAAAGGTGATCGAATAGCCGAAAAAGCCGCTCGACAACATCCGAGGTAAGTCCTCAAGAAGTGACCTTACTTGAATTATGTGAGATGAAATATGGATGTGTATGATTATTGATTATGTGTGTATGAGCATTTGAATTCCACCGGGCTAAGTCCCAAGGCGAATATGCTAATGATTATAATTGTGTTTGAGCCTTAGTAACTGAAAATGAAATATGTATGTCCAATGATTATTGATGTATGTGTGCATGAGAAATTGAATGATATCGGCTAAGCCCAAGACAATTATGTTGAAATTATATCCGGTTAAGACCAAGGCAAATGTGCTAGTGGCTATATCCGGCTAAGACCAAGGCATTCGTATGAAGTTATTCTATCCGGCTAAGACCAAGGCATTTGTGCACGTGATTATATCCGGTTATATTCAAGAATCTTGGGCTGGAGGTGAGTGTTGGTTGCTGTAATGAATTCAATTAGTACACTCGGAAAGCCCAAAGGATAAGGTACGTTATATGTGCATTGGAAAGTCGACATGTTTGAGCAACATTCGCTCAATCGACTAATGAATTTCAGTTATTGAATTGATTGATGCTTTGTGAACTTATATAATGATGAAGTATGAAGTAAGAATGTGTATTAATGAAATGATGCATTTGGCTATGTGAATGTATTGCTGTAATTAGAGTTGATTATATTCCTTGAGACTTACTAAGCATAAAATGCTTACCCGCTGCTTTGGCTCTCGTTTTCTAGATTTCGCTCAAGCAATCGGATTTGGGATCGTTGAAGTCAAGTCATCCACACTATCAAGCCTCCATTTTGGTATAAATTTTGGTTGAACTTGAGATGGCATGTATAGGACTACCCTTGTTTGTTAAATATGTTGTAATGTAAGTATGTACGGCCATGCTAAAATGGCTCAAAAGGAAGCATGAACTTAGACTAATTGTGGGTTGTATGTATATATTTTGTGTCATGATGTGGCTATGGCTTGAAATGGGAATGTTGGTCATATGATCAGCCATTGGCATGGTTAAAATGATCATATATGAACCTATGTATGGTAAGACTAGTTGAATCATGGAGACTACCAAATAGGTAAGTCCTATCTTAAAACAGATGCTGCCAGCTGCAGTGGCATGAATGTGAAAATCACCAAAATTCATAGGAATGGAATTAAATAGTGAATAAGCTATGTAAATGAACCTTGATGAGTCTATTTTCATATGGAAGAAACGAAATGGTCATAGGAGTTACAGGTTAAGAGATATTAAAGCTATTGTGAGACAGGCCCAGAATGGTTTCTGGGTTCCCTGTCGCAACTTTAAAAATTCACTATAAATTATCCAAAAAGAATTAGGAGATATACCTTATATGTACAGATTCCATTTTGAGTCTAGTTTCATTAGAAACAAACGACACCAGCATTAAAGCCCTGTACAGAGAGATATTCAAGTTATACCGCGCGAAGGTCAGAGCAGTCGATCCCTGTAACATGGGTAACTTTAACTAGTAAACTGTACCAATTGGCCCGACCAAAAATCCTAGAAATAAATCCATGGATGGATATATGAGTCTAAATTCAGGGAAAATTTACGAAACCAGTTTCCGAGTTTTGAAACTCGAGATATGATTTTTAAGGCGACAGTGACGCAGTTTTCCAGCCTGACTGGAAATGTCAAATTGGTGGGCAAAAACATGTGAACTTGGCTTGTTAACCCCTCGGGTCCGACACCGGCGATGGTCTCGGGTTTGGGGTGTTACACCTTCGGCACTGGTTTGTCACTATTTTCTGGTTTTTCTTACCCCCTTTCGCTTACCACGACTTCTTGTGCTAGCTTCTTTTCAGATTCCGCTAACATTTTCCCACTCCTTAGTGTAACTGCTTTTACATGCTCTTTTGATTTGGTGTTACATATTAAACTTCCAAGTGGTCTTTTCGAAATTAGTTTGGACAGCTAGCCTATTTGAGTTTTGAGCCCTTGGTTTGATGCTTGTTGATTTTTAAGTGCTGTCTCGGTGTTTTGAAAACGGGTTTCTGACACTGATATAAATTTTGAGAGCATCTCTTCAAGGTTTGGTTTCTTTTCCCGTTGGTAGGGTGGTTGTTGTTACCCTAGAGGATGTTGTGGTCTTTGATTTCCTTGACCGCCCCACGAGAAATTGGGGTGGTTCCTCCAACCTGCATTATAAGTGTTACTAAATGGATTTTTTTGAGGTCGAGGATTATTACCTATGTAATTTAATTGCTTGTTATCCATGTTGTGGCCGTAAGGTTAGTATTCTGAATGGTTTGTTCCACTTCCACTTGCTTCGCACTGCATTATTGGGTGAACCTATGAAGAACTAAGAAAACCATTAATCTTTTTATTTAAGAGTTCTACATGATTAGAGGGCATGGTGACCGAATCGACGTTATAAACGTCGGCTATTTTCGTTGGCTTTGTCCTCATGACTTGCCACTGATAGTTATTTAGTGACATCTCCTCTATAAACTCATAGGCATCTTCAGGTGTTTTATTGTTGATGGTTCCACCAGCAGCTACGTCAACCAATTGCCGAGTTGAAGGATTCAGACCATTATAGAATGTTTGTACTTGAAACCAAAGCGATAATCCATGGTGAGGGCACCTTCTCAAAAGATCCTTGTTCTCTCCCATGCATCGTAGAGTGTTTCTAAATCCATCTACACAAAAGAAGAGATATCATTACGTTCCCAAGTAGTAATTGACCCTTGTGGTAACGAGTTTAACCACTGTATAGCTTTGTTTCTCAATGAAAAAGGGAATAACCGAAGACGAATGACATCATCAGAGACACCATTAATTTTAAATATGTCGCATAGTTCTAAAAAGTTTGCTAAGTGAGCGTTGGGGTCTTCATTCTGCAAACCTCAAACTGAACAAATTGCTGTATGATTTGAATAGTGTTAGCTTTTAATTCAAAAGTATTTGCAGCTATAGAAGGCCTAACTATGCTCGATTTAGTTCCTGTTAAAGAAGGTTTAGCATAATCATAAATAGTGCGTGGAGCATGATTTTGATTAACCGCAATTATAGAAGGTAGCTGATTGCCTTCGTTTTCAGCCATCTCTTCTGTTGGGGGTTGAATGTCGTCTTCTTGCTCGTTCTCCATGTATCTTAAGCTTCGCCTTATTTCTCTTTGATTTCTGTGAACTGTACGATCGATTTCTTCGTCAAAAAGTAATGGTCCTGACGGGTTTCTTCTAGTCATAAACTATAAAAACCTGCCAAGAGAAGGAAAAAGTAAATTAATAAATGATAATAATAATAAAATTAAATTATATTGCAAGAAAAATAAATGGCTAAAGTAATAAAAATTAAGCGTTCCTAATATCTTAGTTCCCCGGTAACGGTGCCAAAAACATGATCGCGTGATTTCGTGATAGGTTTTAAATATTTATAATTAATCGTTCTTGAAACTAACTATTATCGTGATGTAGGCAAGTGTACCTATCAAACAGTAGTATAGTTTTAGTAAGACTGGATTGTCAAACCCAAAGAAACTAAAAGTACTAGTAATGACTATCTTTTTATTATCTAGCCTAAGAATAAAGAGGTTTTGTTTTAAGTAACTAATTATCTAAACTAAGAACACACAGAGAATAGAATTGGGGAATTTCTTTTGGGAAAATCGATTGAATGAAAACAATACCTAAGGAAAAATCCACCTATACTGTACTTGTTATTCTGGCTTTGAATTGGACGATTTATTCATTTAACTTGTTCCGTAGAGATCTCTAAGTTATGCTATTATCCATATTCAAGACTAATAATGTCTAATCCCTAGATTGAATAACCGAGACTTTTCTCTAATTAACACTCTAGGGTTGTATTAACTCGATCTATGGATCCCCTTATTAGGTTTCACCCTAATCTGGCAAAATCTTGTCACCCTATATTTAGGTGCGCAATCAACTCCGCTTAATTATGAAAAATGTACTCTTAGTCAGGGTCTATTTCTCCTCTGAATAAGAGCTTATCTTGAATCAGTATCCTGGGATATCAAAACAAGAATTAAGAGCACATAATTAAGAACAAGTTAAATATTTATCATACAATTCAGAAAATAATAACAAGATTCATCTTAGGTTTCATTCCCCTTAGGTATTTAGGGGATTTAGTTCATAAATAAATAAGAAACCATCTCAGAATAATAAAGAATACAAAACATAAAGAAAACCCAAAACTCTTGAAGGGGAATTGAGGGGAGATCTTCAGTTTTAATGATGAATCCGGCTTCTGAGATGAACCAATCGGCTTTCTTGTAGTAATTACTTACCCCCCTCCTCTGTGTGTCCCCTTTTCTCCTTTTCTAGGGTGTATTTATAGGCTTTGGAATGCCTAAGAGCCCTCAAAAGTGACCTTTTTCAAATTGGACTCAACTTGGGCTCAGTAGGGACACGCCCGTGTGCGATTACTTCAGGCCGTGCTCGAGCCTGTTAGAATGGAACGGGCGTGTGTTATACCTATGTGAGTCATGCTTCGATTTTTCCAGATTGACATAGCCGTGTGGGCTGCCCGTGTGAGGAAGTCCAGGCCATGTTGAGTTCATACTTTGGCCTATTTTCTTCGTTTTTGTCCCGTTTCTCATTCCTTTCGCTCTCCTATGCTCTTCTAAGTGTAAAACATGAAATTAAAGCATTAGGAGCATCAACTTCACCAATTCTAATGGAAAATCATCCATAAAATGCGTTAAACATGGGGTAAAAATATGTATAAATTATGGTTTATCATAAGGGCTTTGCGAAACCAAGTTATTCATCGTGGGGTGCCCCGATACTTTTTGTGAAGAAGAAAGATGGTTCGATGAGGTTATGTATCGACTATAGATAGCTTAACAAGGTAACAGTGAAGAACAAGTATCCTTTGCCAAGGATAGATGATTTATTTGACTAGTTAAAGAGAGCCACAGTGTTCTCCAAGATAGACTTGAGGTCTAGTTATTATCAGTTGAGAGTTAAAGAGAAAGATGTACCGAAGACTACTTTTCAGACGAGATTCTAGCATTATGAATTCCTTGTCATGCCCTTTGGCTTGACTAATGCCCCGACGGTGTTTATGGATTTGATGAACCACATTTTTCGATCGTATTTGGATAAGTTTGTAGTCGTTTTTATTGGTGACATATTGATTTACTCGCGTGATGAGGGAGAACACGCGGAGCATTTGAGAACTGTGTTACAGACCTTGAGAGACAAGAAATTGTATGCCATGTTTAGTAAGAGTGAATTTTGGCTTAAAGAGGTTAGATTTCTAGGACACATTGTGTCGGGTGATGGGATTAGAGTTGACCCAAGTAATATCTCGGTTATTGTTGAGTGGAAACCGCTGAGGAATGTGACTGATATTTGAACCTTTTTGGGATTGGCCAGATATTATAGAAGGTTTGTAAACAAATTTTTTATGATAGCTACGCCGATGACTAGGCTGCTGCAAAAAGATGTCATGTTTGAATGGACAGTAAAGTGCCAACAGAGTTTCGAGAAATTAAAGGCTTTGTTGACCGAAGCCCCAGTATTAGTGCAACTTGAGTCAGGCAAGGAGTTTGTGATATATAGCGACACCTCCTTGAATGGTTTGAGGTGTGTGCTTATGCAAGAAGGCAAGGTTATAGCCTATGCCTCAAGACAACTTAAGGCACACGAGAGAAATTACCCAACCCATGACTTGGAACTAGCAGTTATAGTGTTCACAATAAAGATTTGGAGACACCATCTGTATGGCGAGAAGTGTCGGTTGTTCACTGATCATAAGAGTCTTAAGTACTTGGTAACTCAAAAGGATTTAAATTTATGCCAACATCGATGGTTAGAGCTAATAAAAGATTATGAGTTGATTTTCGATTACCATCCGGGAAAGGCAAATGTAGTCGCTGACGCTTTGAGTAGAAAATCATTATTTGCGTTGAGAGCATTGAACGCCAATTTAGCATTGTTAGATGATGGTTCAGTTCTGGTAGAGTTGAGAGCTAGACCGATATTTCTGTAAGAAATTTGTGAAGCCTAGAATACTGACAAATATTTGCGAGTTAAGAGAACTTAGTGTGAGTCGGGGATTGAATCAGATTTTTGGATCGGCACCAATGGATGTCTAATGTTTAAAGATAGGGTTTGTGTACCCAAGGACAATGAGCTTATTCAGAAGATTTTATGAGAAGTGCATAGTGGTTGTTTGTCCGTCCACACGGGTAGTGTGAAAATGTACAATGACTTGTAGAAAGTGTACTGGTGGTCGGGGATGAAAAGAGACATTTCAGAATTCGTTTCCAAGTGTCTAGTGTGTCAACAAGTGAAGGCTGAACACTAAGTACCATTGGGTTTACTTCAGCCTATCACAATCCCAAAGTGGAAGTGGGATTGAATTACCATGGACTTCGTGACAGGTCTGCCATTAACCCTGAAGAAAAAGGATGCTGTTTGGGTTATTGTGGATAGGCTAACAAAGTCGGCACATTTTATACCAGTGCGTACCGACTACTCCATTGAGAGATTGGCCGACTTGTATATTTCTGAGATTGTGAGACTACACGGGATACCCTTGTCGATTGTTTCGGATAGGGATCCAAGATTTAGCTCGAGGTTTTGGAAAAAGTTACAAGAGGCTTTGGGGACTAAGTTAAGTTTTAGCATGGCATTTCACCCGTAAATCGATGGTCAGTCGGAAAGTGTGATTCAGATTTTAGAAGATATGTTGCGGTGTTGTGTTCTCGAATTTCAAGGTAGTTGGGAAAAGTACTTGCCATGGTTGAATTTGCTTATAACAACAGTCATCAAGCAAGTTTGAAGGTGACACCTTATGAAGCTTTGTATGTGCGAAACTGTCAAACGCCCTTATATTGGATCGAGCTTAGAGAGAGTCAAATTCACAGGGTCGATTTAGTCAAAGAGACTGAAGAGAGAATTAAAGTGATTCATGACTACTTGAAGGCTGCCTTGGATAGACAGAAATCCTACACGGATTTGAAACAAAAGGAAATTCAGTTTCAAGCCGGTGGTTGGGTATTTTTAAAAGTATCTCCGTGGAGGAAAGTCCTCAGATTTGGTAAAAAAAAGCAAGTTGAGTCCTCGTTTCATAGAACCTTATGTGGTTACCGAGAGAGTAGGGCCAATTGCCTATCGATTGGATTTGTCACTGGAATTGGAAAAGATTCACAATGTGTTTCATGTGTCCATGTTACTTCGATATAGATCATATCCTTCGCAAGTGATTACATTGTCAGAGGTTGAAAATCATCCGAACATGACTTATGGTGAAGAGCCAGTCAGGATTTTAGCTCAGGAAGTCAATCAGTTGAGAAATAAAAGTATAACACTTGAGAAAGTTTTGTGGCATAGACATGGAGTCAAGGAAGCCACGGGAACCCGAGGAGACTATGAGAGATCCGTACCCGAACTTATTCACCAGTAAGATTTTCGAGGACAAAAATCCCTAAGGGAGGAGAAATATAACAGCCCAATTTTGGGAGCTAGTCAGAATAGTCGTCTCGGGACCACAAATTCAAAGTTAGAAAAATTAATTTACTATTAAAATAGAGTCGTAGCATGTTTATAATAGTGCATGAAAGATTTGGTGAGCTAATTTTAGCGTTTGTGAGCCCAATTGCGAAAAAGAACTAAATCGTATAAAGTGTAAAAGTCTTAAATTGATAACTAAGGGTGCCAAATTGCCATATATCATAAATTAGGGGGTTTTTAAAGTGAATTTGGGCCATTAAATAGGTGATGGCCGGCCATGGTAGATGGAAATGTTGAAAAGTCAACATTAGGTGAAATTTGATGACATAAGGTGTATTATAATGATACCTAAGCCTAGCTATAATCTTTTTCTTTCATTCTCTCTTCATTCCACTAATTTTTTTCAGCCATTGTTAAGGGTTTTGAATTTCAAAATTTTCAGCAACTTGAAGCACTCACAAGTAAGTGATTTTTATGTCCTTTGTTGATGATTTTTGTACTTTTGAGACCTTTGTAGCATGAGGTTTCAAATGAGGTGTAACACCCCGTACCCGAGACCGTTACCGGAGTCGAACACGAGGTGCTAACCGACTAATTCATTTACTCTCGCAGTCCAATTAAAATTTTTTTCAGACGACTGGCTAACTGCGTCACTGTCACCTTAAAAATCATAACTTGAGTTCCACAACTCGAAAATCAGATTCGTAATTTTTCCCTGAAACTAGACTCATATGTCCATCTACAGATTTTTTTCTAGAATTTTTGGTTGAGCCAATTAGTACAGTTTATTAGTTAAAATCTCCCCTGTTGCAGGGATCGACTACACTGACCTTTGTGTGTTACGAATTGGATATCTCCCTGTACAGGGCTTCAATACTGATGCCGTTTGTTTCTATAGAAACTAGACTCAGAGTGGAATATATACATGTATGGAATGACTCCTAATTATCTCTGGTTAATTTACAATGAATTTCCAAAGTCGGAACAGGGGATCCAGAAACTGTTCTGGCCCTGTTTCACGAGAACTTTAATATCTCTTAACATACAACTAATATGACCGTTTCGTTTCTTCCATATGAAAGTAGATTCATCAAGGTTCATTTACATAATTTATTCACTATTTAATTCCATTCCTACAAATTTTAATGATTTTTCAAATCCACACCACTGCTGCTGCCAGCATCTATTTTCAAGGTAAACTTTACCTATCTCTTAGTTTCCATGGACCAACTAGAGTTTTGTCATACATAGGTCCACATATAATCATATTTAGCCACTCCAATGGCTAATCATTTGCCCAACACTTCCATTCAGTCCGTAGTCACATCATGAAACCATACATATATACATAAACACAAATGGTCTAATGCCATACTCCACTTTTTCGAGCCATTTTCGCATGGCTGTACATACATACATCACAAAACGTACTTGAAAAACAGCAAAGGGTAGTCCTATACATTAACCATGATATCCTCTCACTACTAGTCTATTCTATACATGCCATAAGATATTCCAAAACGTAGCAGTACCAAACAGTGGATAGCGATAGTGTGACTAGTTGTTGACGATCCCGAGCCACAGTAGCTTCGCAATGAGACCTATAAGGCGAGGAAACAGAGTAAACGGAGTAAGCATTACAATGCTTAGTAAGTTTTAAGCAGTGTCAACAGATAACAATCAAATTATCACATAGTTGTTCGTATTTTATTTCACTCTTCCTTGGGCATACCATCCCTTTTCCGAATATGCACATCTCATCATAATCATGGGAGTAGCCTCATAGATTTCTCTCAGATACATCACATAACTACCTTATGGTTTAGTTTAAATTAAGCTCACATGTAAACTAGGAGTACATACTGTTTAACCTTTCGCATTGCGATATTTATAAGCAATTCTTATTACGAAGTCTTACCGGACATAATCTCCACACGTAGTCATCGGGTCGTGCCGGACATAATCTCCACACGTAGTCATCGGGTCTCACCCGGAACATATTTCCAAGTTTCATGTACACTTAATCACATGTTACAACATTCACATTAGCCATTCGGCTTTACCACATATATATATACACTTTCACATTCATCACATCGGCCATTAGGCCTTATCACATATACATACACTTTCACATTCACCACATCGGCCATTAGGCCTTATCACATATACATATACTTTCACATTCACCACATCGGCCATTAGGCCTTATCACATATACATACCATTAGGCCTTATCACATATACATATACTTTCACATTCATCACATCGGCCATTAGGCCTTATCACATATACATATACTTTCCCATTCACCACATCGGCCATTAGGCCTTATCACATATACATACATTTTCAAGATTCATCGCATCGGCCATTAGGCCTCATCACATATATATACATTTTCACATTCATCACATCGGCCATTAGGCCTCATCACATATATATACATTTTCACGAATCTTGATATCAGAGATCCATCTAACACTCATATATCATTTTACACTATCACACTTTAGAATTCAATATGGGATCAATCAATAGCTTATGAGCAACTAAAACAAAATCACAACAAAATCACATATTCGCTACGAGCTGTTTTCCTGAGCAATGGTCACTAAATTATTTATACCTGGAGCTACAAGACTCCAAATCACTTGCCGTTAATTTTCTCAGAATATAGACTCACATATCTTCCATCCATGAAATTTTCAGAATTTTTGGTTTGGCCAATCAATACCAGATTTTTCTTAAAGTTTCCCCTGTTTCACTGTTTGACGAACCTGACCAGTCTTCACTACAAATCAAAATTATCATTGTACAGAATTCAAAGTATGTTCTACTTGATTTCATTTGAAACTAGACTCATTAAGGAGTCTAAGAATATAAATCTTATCTCATAACCATTTTTCTACAAATTATAATGATTTTCCAAAACAGAACAGGGATTTTGAGTCATTCCGACACTGTCCCGCACAACTTTAGATATCTCTTCATAGGAATTTTCTTTGCTTCCACGGTCTCTTTTATAAGAAACTAGACCAACTAAGCTTTGATCACATGTTTTATTCAGCCTATAATTCCACACCAACAATTTATAGTGATTTTCTAAAATCACATTACTGCTGCTGTCCAAGCAATTTATTACAATTTGCTCTTAACTTTCCAAGTCCAAACACTTATGAACTTACCATTTGGGCTTAAGACATATCATAGCCACATCATATCTTATCAAATCAACTCATTATGTCCTATTATGAGTGAATTTACTCAACGATTAATCGCTTAAAACTTACCTCGGATGTGGTCGACGATTAGATGTCCACGGCTATTCGTTTACTTTCTCTTTTCCCCCATCCGACTTCGATCCTCTTTGCTCTTAAGCTTAAGTAAAACAATAGATTTGCTTAAGTACTTAACTAATATTATTCACTTAACAATCACATTTGGCACTCACATATCATTTAATCTTTGATTGACCAGTTTAACACATACCAAAATCCAATCATACATCTAACCTTTATCTCAATACCAAACCGAGTTATAAGATCATACATTATACTAAGCATATCATTAAACATACCTATTCAATTTAGCTAATTTCATAGCCGATTAATCACCTTGAAACTTACCTTAATACACATTTTATCCCATTGCCGAATACATATATATATATTCAACCCAAATCCCTTTCTTAACTCGTGATTCACTAACTTGGGAGTTATTTTCTAACAAATTTTAACTTACTCTAATACCAAATGCTACTCAAGCTTTAAGCTCATGTCCTTTCATTATTAAACAAATGTTATAACATAACTAACATCCCTTTTTCAATTTGAGCATCAACACATAAAGAAATTAAACACAAAGATTCATAGTCGAAACTTATACATAACATCATTCAAGGTTTAATCCCCCAAATTCATGCACAAAGCCGAACCTATTGAGAGATGTATATACAACAATATCTAGTTAGTACATTCAAGCACCTATGGCATTCCCTTCAATTTAATACTAAGACAAACCAAAAGATTTATTCATGTAAATTCAAAAATTTCAAGTTCATCTCTTTCTCATATAAATACCAAAATTAAGTATTTACTAGCTTAAACTCTATTAAACCTTAAAACATCAATCCACCATCACATGCATCATTACAAAGCTTCATTTTTAGCATGTAAATGACATCAACACCAAGCAAGAATGATGCATCCATGGCCGAGTGTCATTTCCATCACCTAGCAAGAATTAGACCATGGGCTAGGTAGAACTCAAGCTACCAACTAAAACATGCATGCATCTCATGGACAACATCACACATACCTTGTCTAGCAAATCACCATAGCCGATTTTCTCAAGCTCCTCCCCTTCCTTTCTTTCCTCTATTTGGCCAAGGATGTTCAAGGATGAACAAAACATTTTTTCTTTGTTTTCTTTCTTCCATTCACGGTAAAAAGCGGGGGGGCATGGATGAGACCATTTTTTTTCATCACTCCTCCCTTTCATTATTTAATTCTTCCTTACATACATCACTAACCCAACATGTTTGTGACATGTTTCCACCCATAGCATGGCTGGCCACTATGCTTCAATTTGGCTAATTTGACATGCAAGGACAAACAGCTTCCCACATGTATTGATAGGCCATTTTACATTTGCCTAGCACATTTCTAAATTTTCTCACATAAGTCCTATGTACTCCATTCACATGCAATTAACTAAATCGAAGCTTAAAAATTTTTTGCACATTCATATTCACATATTTTAGACCATAAATATCACATCCAAATAATTTGGTGACTCGGTTTAGCGGTCCCGAAATCGCTTTCCGACTAGGGTCACTTTAGGGCTGTCACATGAGGGGTCTATTTTGCAAAATGTTTGAAAGTCTAGGGTTTTTCCATAAGAGTATTTAGGGTGTTTTCTGAAATTTTATGGAAGAAAATGAGTCTTGGGTGTCTTATAAACAACTTTTGTGAAAGGTGTTAGCATGAAAACACCTAATAGGGCTAATATGCATAAGTTGTAAAATAGATAATAAATGTGTGAAATAGTGGGAATTTGGAGTTTCTATAAGAGTCAAAGAGGTTCAGCCAGCCTTGAGAAATAAAGAAATTCGATAAAAATCTATTTTCGGGCTGAGGGGTAAAATGATTATTTTGTAAAAGTTTAGGGGTAAAATGGTCATTTAGTCCAATTGTGAATTGTTGAGTGCTTAGGTTGGTAGAGTGACTTAATAAGTACATTTTTTTATTATAGATCAAGAAATATCGAGTCTGAGCCTAGACTGGGGGAAAGGCAAGCAAACCGACTAAATTGGCTAGTCGCCACATTTTGTAATCTGAGGTAAGTTGTATGTAAATAGTACAACTACATTATTAATTATATGTGCTTGAATTATTATAGCATAAATTACTTGAGTGTGAAATTGATAATGTATAATGATAAATGAGATAATAGAATCTCCGTTGGAACTTTAGGAAGTAAATCAAATATTCATGCCATGACATTTGCGTCATTCGTGTGTGAGCTAGTGTAAGACATGTCTGGGACATGCATTAGCCACATTATGAGAGCCAGTGTAAGACCATGTCTTGGACATGGTATCGGCATTGAGATGTGGGCTAGTCTAAGACATGTCTGGGACATGGATAGGCCTCGAGACGTAAGCCAGTGTAAGGCATGTCTGGGACATGCATCGGCTATGAGATGATAGTTAATGTAAGACCATGTCTGGGATCGACTTGAGATAGGAGCCAATGTAAGACTGTGTCTAGGACATGGCAAAGGCACCTTATCCTATGCTTGAGGCTTATGTAATATCTGATAGTATTCTGATTGGTTCAATGGTGAAAGTTATGTTCTTAAGCTAATGAGGAAAGTATAACCGTGTTGTGAGTGGTAAAGGTACCTAATTGGTACGTATGAGATATGAGCTCAATATATAATATGTGACTGGTATGGATGGTAATGAGTAAGTCATGCTTATGCCTACCTTGGTGTCATGAGCATGTTGATTATTGATAAATTGTTGTTGTATACTTACTTATATGCAACTTACTAAGCTGTTATGCTTACTCCCTTCCCCTTTCATTTCCTTATAGTGCCGCCTAGCTAGCTCAAGGATCACCGGAAGTTAGAGATATTGATCACACTATGAACCAAAACATTCAATATAGCTGGATTTATATTTTTGAATATGGCATGTATAGGATTTAGACTTTATTATTTTGTGTCATTGAGGTTTGCCATATGTATTGGCTTGGGTTGGAAACCCTTCAATTTGTATTAAGCCTTGAGTGATGGCTAACATTCATTTTAAATTTATAAAAGATGCATTATCATGGTTGAATGAATGTCTATTGTGGCTGATTTGGTTATAGGAATTATGGTTATTTTTGTATTGTCTAGTATCTGTATAGAATTACATATGTAAGAGTGGCAATGGGGTTTGGTAAATAGCCTTATATTGTCTACACGGGTAGGCACACGGGTGTGTGTGACACACGGTCTACCCCATGGGCATGTGGTCAGGCCTGTGTCCCCTACACGTAAAAAATTTATCTCATTATGTATGATAATATACACATAGGCAGAGACACGACCATATTTCTCAACAGTGTGAAGGGCACAGCCTCGCACAAAGGTGTGTGCCTTGGCTGTGTGACATTTTGGGGTTGCTGACGTCAGAAACAAAATGTCCATGTTTTTGTACATGGGCTAGTACATGGGCGTGTCATGGCCGTGTGGAAGACACGGGTTAGGCACACGGGCTTGTGCCAGGCTGTGTGAAAACCCCTATAGGTGTGTATTTAAAATAAATTCTATACGAGTGGAGGACATGTGCTTGTCCCTATATTGCTTAGGCCATGTGAGCCACATGGGCCATCAACATGACCATGTTGAATTGGCCATACGGGTGTGTGCCCCTTCCACACGGGTGTGCGCCTCTATGTCAAGTGACATTTTACTATAGTTGGCAAAAGTACCCGAGTTGGTTTCGAGTGATTTACGGTGTGTTTTGGGCCTCAAAGGTCCACATTAAGGATATGTTGATAACTTTGAGAAAGTTTTAAATTTGTCCAAGTCTTGAGACTCAATAATGGTTGTAAGCACGAGTTTAAGTGAGGTAACGCCTCTTATTCCGTCACAGTGTAGGAGACGGGTTTGGGGTGTTATACCCAGAGCTTCATAAAGCTTCTTCCGGAATTGAGACATGAAGCAAAGATCCCTGTCAAAAATGATCGAAATTGGTACCCCATGCAGTCTCACTATCTCAGGCACATACAATTTAGCCAGATTATGTAGAGAGTAATCAGAACAAACCGATATGAAATGAGCAGACTTGGTTAATCGATCCACTATGACCCACACAGAATCCTTCTTAGTGGGTGTGAGGGGTAATCCACTAACGAAGTTTATAGTCACTCTCTCCCACTTCCAAAGTGGAATCTTAATTGGCTGCAACAACCCTGAAGGTAACTGATGCTCAGCCTTAACCTGCTAACAAGTCAGACATTTACCCACAAAATCGGTAACCTCTTATTTAAGTCCTGGCCACCAGTATAACTCACGAAGGTCTCGCTACATTTTATTCCCACCAGGATGCATAACATAGCGGCTACTATGTGCCTCTCTTAGTGTCCTTTGGAACACAAATTCTCCTACAAAAATAGAGCACCCCTTTGCTATTCAGTCTAAAATCCACAATATCACCACCCTCAACTTGTAGGAATCGAAGACTCAATGACTCATCCTCTAACTGTTTAGCCTTAATTTGCTCAATCCACGTTGGTTTAACCTGAAGCTCAGCCAACAAACTACCATCATCAAATAAACTGAGATGAGTAAACATCGCCCTCAGATCAGTCATAGCTCTACGACTCAGTGCATCGGCCACCACATTGGCCTTACCGGGGTGGTATTCGATAGTACAGTCGTAATCCTTAAGCAGTTTGATCCATCTACGCTGCTCAAGACTTAACTCATTCTGAGTGAGGAGATACTTGAGGCTCTTGTGATCCTTATAGATTATACACTTTTCACCATATAGGTAATGCCTCCAGATTTTAAGTGCAAAAACCACTGCGGCTAACTCCAGGTCATGTGTCAGATAATTCCCCTCATGAGTTTTAAGCTAACGAGACGCATATGCTACCACCTTACCCTCTTGCATCAACACACATCCCAAACCAACATGTGATGCATTGCTATAGACTGTGAACTCTTTTCTAGACTCTGGCTATATCAACACAAGAGCCTCTGTCAGTACGATTTTGAGCTTCTTGAAACTCTCTTGCTATGAATCAGTCCAATTAAATGACGCACCCTTATGTAGTAGCTTAGTCAAGAGTGCTACAATCAGTTAAAATGTGACAGCCCAAAATTGACCCTAGTCGGAAAGTGGTTTCGGGACCACAAAACCGAGTCATAAAAATAATTAATTGTTATATTCTATGCTTATTGTGTGTGTACATGCACATGTGGAAGTTTCATTCTCTAATTTTACCAATTGTATGAGAAATTATTAAATAGGGATCAATGTGAGACATGGTGAAATATGATAGGCTAATTTTAAATGGCTTATTAGTGCATGTTAACACAAAGGTGGACTTGCATGTCAAATTGCCCAATTTATTAATGGTGGCCGGCCAAGATGGGATATTGATGGGCAATATATATGTTTAATTAGATTTTAATAATAAGGAATGGGTCATTGGAGATAAAATAATGTTAGTAAAAGAAGAAAAAAGAAAAAAAAAAAAAGAATGCTCATCTTTTCTCCATTGCCGTGACTTGAAGGAGGAAGAAGAATGGAATTCTTTGGTTCATGATTTGGCTTGGATGATGCTTAGGAAGAGGTAAGCACTTTGAAATCCTTGGAAATTTAGGTATAAATGAGGTGATTAGTTCAAGTTTTACTCATTTCATGGATTAAATTTTGTTGTTTGGAGGTTTGATATTCGGCCAAGTAGTTGAAGCTCTTGGTACATATGTTTTTTTTTTTTTTTTCTTTTGAAGGTTGAAATTGGTTGTTCATAAGGGGGGTGCCGAATGTGGCCATTGAAGGGTCTTAATGAACAATATATGTAGCTTGGGTTTATAACATTCGGTTAAGGAATGTTGTGTGCTAGCAAGTTTGGTTTAATATTAGATGTAAACAACTTTGTATTTGATGAATTGAAGAAAATAGTGAAGGGCAAATTAAAAAGATGTTGAATGAATTTTGGCTTAGTTGAGCTTAAGCATTCGGTCAATTATGGGCATTGTTGTAACCTAATTGTAATTTGCAACTCTTAATTTTGAGATGTGAAGCTATGCTAGAAGAGAAAAGAAAATTCGCCAAGTGTTCATGGGAGGAAACTATGTGCTTGAAAGAATAAAATGACACTATATTGATAGTATAGGTATGCGCCATTCAATCAAGTGTATAGGTGATGTTAGATCAAGTTTAGCACATTCGGCTATATAAGTATACCCATTTATGATATTGCCTTGATTGTATAAAATTGACTAAAATGGGTAGTTAGTAAGGGTGGTTACCTAATATACGAATATGTATATGTGTATGTATGATTGGATTATTGATAGTATGGTAATTGCATAAGGCTATTAAAGAATAGCTAAGAACGTAAGGTAGTAAGATAAAAATTTTACCATGTCGTTCCGTATGTCATAAGATCATTAAAATGTGGATACCAATATATGTACCAAAGCGGTTGAATGAGTTAATTTATTTGTTTAAGCTCAAGATCCTAAAGGAGAGGTGTCCAACAAGGGGAAATCGAAGATCATCGAGTAGCCGACTTGGAATTATTTACCCAGCACAAGGTAAGTCATTAAGCGCATATGTTTGATATTGCTTAAATGATTGGAAAATCTATGCAATTGTGTTTAATGGAATGCTATATATATGTGCATAAATGAAATTGTATGTGTGTGGAATGAGGATAATTGTTGAATGTAAAAGAAATAGTGGAATGTGTAGAAAGTTTGCTTTCGGCACTATGTGTTGGGCAATACGGTGTATGGTGACGAGATTGGCACTAAGTGTGTGTGTTGGAAATATTTGGCACTAAGTGTGCAAGCTGGAAAAATACTGACCTTTGGGTGTGCGAGCTCGGAGGGTATGGCATCTTGTGTGTGCGAGCTTAAATTACGTGGCACTAAGTGTGCGAAATCGAGTAGTAAGCACTGTGTGTGCGTACTCTATATATATGGAGGTGTGTCTCCATTGAATTGAGTATGGACAATGGATCGGGTAAGTACCTCGAGCTCATGACGAATAGAGAATTCGTTCATGCTTAGGGATTGAAATTGGTAAGCCTTAAATCTATGTGATGATTGAAATGTGTATGGTTGTGCTGGAAAATGAGTTAATGTGTAAAAATGCTTGATTATCTTGTTGTGTAGGATATGAAATGTGGATGTATGAATTGGTACGAGATTGGACCGAAAGGTCCGAGGTATTATGGTATAGATTCGATGTGGACGAGTACCTAGCCTCATTTGTTGTACATGTAGTAGTAACTTTATCGATGGATTGATGAATGCTTATGACTTCTCGAGTTGTAAACTCACTCGGTGTTTTTCTTGTCATCCATTTTAGGTCTCTCGGACTCGTATTATTTGCGTGATCGGGACCGTCATGAAGTCATCACAATGGCTGAAATCTTGTGGTATTGTTTTTGTTGTTGTAGAACATTTGGCATGTATAGGCTATTATATTTTGTCGAATTGTGGGTTGTAAACTTTAAGCCATGCGAAAATGGCCTATGTGGTCGTCGAGTGGGATGCTAGAACCTATAGCCACGAGTCTTAGAAACTCAAATTTTGACAAGGTGGCCATAATTTGTGTCATGTATGATGGATGATTAAGGCCAAGGAAAAATTCATGAAATTGGCATAGTTCATCGCGAAGAATCGCTGGATGACAGAAGAAGTGAGATGAGATTGAAAAATCACTAAAAATAGTAGAAGTAGAATTAAATAGTGAGTAAATTATGGAACTGAACCTTGATGAATCTATTTTTATATGGACGAAACGAAACGACCATATGAGCAGATATCGAGAAATCTTAAAGTTCTCGTGAGACAAGGCGAACGGTTTCGGGTCCATTTTGAGTCTAGTTTCATTAGAAACAAACGGCACCGAGATTAAAGCCCTGCATGATAGATATTCAAGTTGTAACGCGAAGGTCGAAGCGATCGATCCCGTAACATGGGTGACTTTAACTAATAAATGTACCAATTGGCCCAACCAAAATTCTAAAAATAAATCCATGGATGGGTATATGAGTCTAAATTCAGGAAAATTTACGAAACCAGTTTCCGAGTTTTGAAACTCGAGATATGATTTTTAAGGCGACGGTGACGTAGTTTTCCACCTGACCGGTAATGTCAAATTGGTTGGTATCTTGAGAGGTTTTGGCCGTTAACCCTCGTGTCCACAAACGGCGTCGGTCATGAGTTAGGTGTTACAACTTTATTGGTATCGAGCTATGGTTTAGTCGGTTCTAGGACTACCATAGCGTGTGAGTCTAGCTATACATGCCAAATTGTTAGCGCTTAATAATGTGATGACTTGACGGTTGGAATTTTTGTTTTGATTAGCAATGGAACCCGGTAGAGAGACCCTTGGCGGATGACGTTGAAAGTGTAGCGGCTGCTCTCGCACAAGGGACACCGCCTGATTGAGCCTCGATCATCTGCGAATAATCAAAATGAAGGCGAAACAAGCCTTCTTCACCATGATGAATGAGTGGGTCGCGCAATATGCCCGAACCAACCCGGCTGTCCAACCATTCCGAATTTAAATACTCCACCCCAAGAGCCCGCAATGCCTCCGATTCATCGATCCCGTGAGGTTGAGTAAACCACCGTGGACTTAATTAGGAAGCGTAATGAGGAGTTCAAGGCCATAGTTACCGATGATGCCGAAAAGGCCGAGTTCTGGCTCGATAACACCATTAGGGTGTTAGATGAACTGTCATGCACACCCGATGAATGTCTTAAGTGTGCTATATCCTTGTTGCGATACTCAACTTACTATTGGTGGAGGACTTTAATTTCCATAGTCCCAAATGAACGAGTTACTTGGGATTTCTTCCAATCCGAATTTCGAAAGGAATACATTAGTCAACGGTTCATCGATCAGAAGCGTAAGGAATTCTTGGAACTCAAGCAAGGCCGGATGACCGTATCTGAATACGAACATGAGTTCGTAAGACTTAGTTGGTATGCTCGGGAGTGTGTGGCTGATGAGGTTGTGATGTGCAAAAGATTTGAAGAAGGATTGAATGAAGAGTTAAAGTTACTAGTGGGAATTTTGGAGATAAAGGAGTTCGTGACACTAGTCGAACTAGCCTGCAAGGCGGAAGAACTTGGGAAGGAGAAGAAGAAGGCTGAATTTGAAGCAAGAGATTACCGTAAAAGATCGACGAGTAAAGCTCCGTTCTCTACCTGTAAAGAGGTTCAAGGAGGACACCAAGAAGTCGAGGACGATCGGGAATTTCCATTAGAGCCCGACCATTGACGGACTCTCGAGCTACTTCAGAGCTAGTGTGGGCAATAATCGTCAAGAGAGACCTGAATGCCCCCAATGTGGAAGACGACACCTAGGTGAATGTTGGGGTAAGTCATTAATAGGGCTGTTATGGATGCGGTTCAAGGACCACTTCATTAGAGATTGCACGGAGCTAGATGAGAGGAATAAGACGCAAGGTGCAAGACCTAGTGGAACGACGGTGGAGGTAGGCCCCGAGAATCTCTGGAGGTAGGGGTGGTAATCGAGAGGAGCCTCTAATACGGCTGTCCGATCCGAGACCCGTGCTCTGCTAGAGCATATGCCATCCGCGCACGAGAGGAGGCATCCTCCCCGACGTTATCACCGGTACTTTTACTCTCTTTGATACTATTGTGATTGCATTGATTGACCCGGCTCTACTCACTCATATGTATGTGAAACCTTAGCATCCAAAGAAGACTCTACCGTTGAGTCTCTGAGTTCGTAATTCGAGTGTCAAACCCTTTGGGTCAATACGTGCTTTCGTTGATAAAGTGTGCAAGAGATGCCCCTAATAATTCGAGAATCTGTTTTCCTACCGATCCGATGCTTCTACCATTTAATGAATTCGATGTTATTCTTGGTATGGATTGGTGATCGTACATGATGCGTTGGTGGATGCAAAAGGAAAACCATTGATTTGAGGAGTGCAAATAATGAGGTAGTCCGAGTCGAGTCTCATCGATTTAAAAGGAGCGCCAACGATAATATCTTCTATGACCGCTTCGGAGGTATGTGAAAATGGGTGTGAAACATACCTTGCGTATGTGTTTAGAAGTAAAGAGACGGAAAGGAAACTCGAATCGGTACCAAGTGGTTTGTGAGTATTCAGATGTTTTTCCGAGGAGTTACCGGATTGCCACCGGTTCGAGAAGTGGAATTCGCATCGGTTGTACCGGTACTACGCCGATTTCAATAGCCCCGTGATCGTATGGCATTAACGGAATTAAAGGAATTGAAGGTTCAATTGCAAGAATTGACGGATAGAGGTTTCGCTCGATCGAGTTTTTCTCCATGGGCGACTGTATTGTTTGTGAAGAAGAAGGACGGAACCATGAGGTTGTGCATCGACTATCGTCAACTCAATAAAGTGACGATAAAGAATAAATATCCATTGCCACGAATTGACGATTTGTTTGATCAATTAAAGGGAGCCTCGGTGTTTTCAAAGATAGATTTGAGGTCGGGTACTATCGGTTGAGGGTCCAGAATCGGACATACCCAAAACCGCTTTTAGAACGAGGTACGGTCACTACGAATTCTTGGTGATGCCGTTTGGGCTCACTAATGCCCCTACGGTGTTTATGGATTTAATGAATAGAATTTTCAGGCCATACTTGGATCGGTTCGTAATTGTATTTATCGATGACATTTTGGTCTATTCGAGAGATGAAACTGAACATGCTGAACACCTAAGGCTAGTGTTGCAAATCTTACGAGATAAGCAGTTATACACAAAGTTTAGTAAATGTGAATTTTGGTTGAAAGAGGTTAGCTTTTTGGGGCACGTGGTGTCCGTGATCGGTGTCGTGGTGGACCCGAACAAAATTTCGACCATAGTCAATTGAAACCTCCAAGGAATGTTACCGAAGTTAGGAGCTTTTTGGGGCTTGCGGTTACTACCGACGGTTTGTAAAGGATTCTCGATGATGGCCACACCCATGACAAAACGCGCGTAAAGATGTCAAATTTGAATGGACGGAAAAGTGTCGAGAAGTTTCACCAATTGAAAACCCATTTGACTAAAGCTCCAGTTCTAGTATAGCCCGAATCGGCAAAGAGTTTGTCATCTATAGTGATGCCTCCTCATCTGGGGTTAGGTTGCGTATTGATGCAAGAAGGTCGAGTTGTGGCCTGCGCGTCGAGACAATTAAAGCCACATGAGAAAAATTATCCAACCCATGATCTCGAATTGGCTGCCATCGTGTTCGCCTTGAAGATATGGCGACATTACTTATTTGGTGAGAAGTGCCATGTGTATTCGGATCACAAAAGTCTCAAATATTTGATGACTCAGAGAGACTTAAATCTGCGACAAAGACGATGGCTCGAGTTGTTAAAAGATTATGAACTCGTCATTGACTATCACCCGGGAAAGGCTAATGTGGTTGCGGATGCCTTAAGTCAGAAATCACTGTTTGCTTTATGAGCGATGAATGTACACTTGTCTATTCTACCCGACAATGTGTTAGTAGCCGAATTAAAGGCCAAACCATTATTGGCTCATCAAATTCGGGAAGCTCAGAAAGTTGATGAGGAGTTGCTTGCAAAACGGGCTGAGTGTGTTCTGAACAAGGAATCAGAGTTTCAAATTGATGATGACAATTGTTTGAGGTTGAAGTCGTCTGTGTTCCAAAGAATTGAACTTATTTCGATAATTCTAAATGAAGCCCATTGTAGTCGAATGTCAATCCACCCGGTAGTACTAAAATGTACAATGACCAAACGTCGCTTTTGGTGGCCCGGTATGAAACGAGACATTTCTGAATTTGTTTCAAGGTGTCTGATATGTCAACAAGTGAAAGCGGAACATCAAGTGCCATCGGGATTACTTCAGCCGATCATGATACCCGAATGGAAATGGGATCGAGTAACAATGGACTTTGTGTCTGGGTTACCATTGACTCAGAATAAGAAAGACTCGGTTTGGGTCATTGTTGATAGACTGACCAAGTCTGCTTATTTTATCCCTGTCCGCACGGATTTTTCACTCGATAAGTTGGCAGAATTATACGTCTCCCAAATTGTTCGATTGCATGGGGTACCTATTTCTATCGTGTCGGATAGAGACCCAAGATTTACGTCGCGGTTTTGGAAGAAATTGCAAGAGGCTTTGGGTACCAAAGCGCATTTTAGCACTCGCCACCCCCAAACCGATGGTCAATCCGAACGGATAATTCAAATACTCGAGGATATGTTGAGATGTTGCATCCTTGAGTTTAGTGGTTCGTGGGAACAGATCGCCTTTGATTGAATTCGCTACAACAATAGCTTTCAATCAAGTATTAAGATGGCGCCTTACGAGGCTTTATACGATCGTAAATGCCGTACCCATTATTCGGGTGAACTTAGTGAAGGTAAATTCTTGAGGTTGATTTGGTTAAGGATGCCGAGCAAAAGTTCGAGTAATTCGCGAAAGTTTGAAAGTCGCCGGATCGCCAAAAGTCGTATGCGGATTTGAAAAGAAAAGATATTGAATATCAGGTTGGAGACAAGGTCTTTCTCAAAGTTTCACCTTGGAAGAAGGTGCTTAGATTTGGTCGTAAGGGCAAATTGAGTCCGAGGTTCATCGGGCCATATAAAGTATCCGAACGAGTCGGTCCAGTCGCGTATCGTTTGATTTTGCCCCCTGAGCTCGAAAAGATTCACAACATTTTTCATGTCTCGATGCTTCGACGATATAGGTCTGATCCATCGCACGTAATTGCTCCATCTGAGATAGAGATTCAGCCTAATTTGAGCTATGAAGAGGAACCGGTTCGCATTATGATGCGTGAAGTAAAAGGGTTGCACAATAAGAAAATCCCGTTAGTGAAGGTGTTGTGGCATAAACACGGAATTGAAGAAGCCACTTGGGAACTTGAGGACTCTATGAAAGAGCGATACCCGAGCCTATTTACCGGTAAGATTTTCGGGGACGAAAATTCCTTAAGTGGGGGAGAGTTGTGACAGCCCAAAATTGACCCTAGTCGGAAAGTGGTTTCGGGACCACAAAACCGAGTCATAAAAATAATTAATTGTTATATTCTATGCTTATTGTGTGTGTACATGCACATGTGGAAGTTTCATTCTCTAATTTTACCAATTGTATGAGAAATTATTAAATAGGGATCAATGTGAGACATGGTGAAATATGATAGGCTAATTTTAAATGGCTTATTAGTGCATGTTAACACAAAGGTGGAATTGCATGTCAAATTGCCCAATTTATTAATGGTGGCCGGCCAAGATGGGATATTGATGGGCAATATATATGTTTAATTAGATTTTAATAATAAGGAATGGGTCATTGGAGATAAAATAATGTTAGTAAAAGAAAAAAAAGAAAAGAAAAAAAAAAAAAAGAATGCTCATCTTTTCTCCATTGCCGTGACTTGAAGGAGGAAGAAGAATGGAATTCTTTGGTTCATGATTTGGCTTGGATGATGCTTAGGAAGAGGTAAGCACTTTGAAATCCTTGGAAATTTAGGTATAAATGAGGTGATTAGTTCAAGTTCTACTTATTTCATGGATTAAATTTTGTTGTTTGGAGGTTTGATATTCGGCCAAGTAGTTGAAGCTCTTGGTACATATGTTTTTTTTTTTTTTTTTTCTTTTGAAGGTTGAAATTGGTTGTTCATAAGGGGGGTGCCGAATGTGGCCATTGAAGGGTCTTAATGAACAATATATGTAGCTTGGGTTTATAACATTCGGTTAAGGAATGTTGTGTGCTAGCAAGTTTGGTTTAATATTAGATGTAAACAACTTTGTATTTGATGAATTGAAGAAAATAGTGAAGGGCAAATTAAAAAGATGTTGAATGAATTTTTGGCTTAGTTGAGCTTAAGCGTTCGGTCAATTATGGGCATTGTTGTAACCTAATTGTAATTTGCAACTCTTAATTTTGAGATGTGAAGCTATGCTAGAAGAGAAAAGAAAATTCGCCAAGTGTTCATGGGAGGAAACTATGTGCTTGAAAGAATAAAATGACACTATATTGATAGTATTGGTATGCGCCATTCAATCAAGTGTATAGGTGATGTTAGATCAAGTTTAGCACATTCGGCTATATAAGTATACCCATTTATGATATTGCCTTGATTGTATAAAATTGACTAAAATGGGTAGTTAGTAAGGGTGGTTACCTAATATACGAATATGTATATGTGTATGTATGATTGGATTATTGATAGTATGGTAATTGCATAAGGCTATTAGCCGAATAGCTAAGAACGTAAGGTAGTAAGATAAAAATTTTACCATGTCGTTCCGTATGTCATAAGATCATTAAAATGTGGATACCAATATATGTACCAAAGCGGTTGAATGAATTAATTTATTTGTTTAAGCTCAAGATCCTAAAGGAGAGGCGTCCAACAAGGGGAAATCGAAGATCATCGAGTAGCCGACTTGGAATTATTTACCCAGCACAAGGTAAGTCATTAAGCGCATATGTTTGATATTGCTTAAATGATTGGAAAATCTATGCAATTGTGTTTAATGGAATGCTATATATATGTGTATAAATGAAATTGTATGTGTATGGAATGAGGATAATTGTTGAATGTAAAAGAAATAGTGGAATGTGTAGAAAGTTTGCTTTCGGCACTATGTGCGGCAACACGGTGTATGGTGACGAGATTGGCACTAAGTGTGCGTGCTGGAAATATATGGCACTAAGTGTGCGTGCTGGAAATATTTGGCACTAAGTGTGCAAGCTGGAAAAATACGGCACTGGGTGTGCGAGCTCGGAGGGTATGGCACTGTGTGTGCGAGCTTAAATTACGTGGCACTAAGTGTGCGAAATCGAGTAGTAAGCACTGTGTGTGCGTACTCTATATATATGGAGGTGTGTCTCCATTGAATTGAGTATGGACAGCGGATCGGGTAAGTACCTCGAGCTCATGACGAATAGAGAATTCGTTCATGCTTGGGGATTGAAATTGGTAAGCCTTAAATCTATGTGATGATTGAAATGTGTATGGTTGTGCTGGAAAATGAGTTAATGTGTAAAATGCTTGATTATCTTGTTGTGTAGGATATGAAATGTGGATGTATGAATTGGTACGAGATTGGACCGAAAGGTCCGAGGTATTATGGTATAGATTCGATGTGGACGAGTACCTAGCCTCATTTGTTGTACATGTAGTAGTAACTTTATCAGTGGATTGATGAATGCTTATGACTTACTGAGTTGTAAACTCACTCGTGTTTTTCTTGTCACCCATTTTAGGTCTCTCGGACTCGTATTGTTTGCGTGATCGGGACCGTCGCTGAAGTCATCACAACGGCTGAAATCTTGTGGTATTGTTTTTGTTGTTGTAGAACATTTGGCATGTATAGGCTATTATATTTTGTCGAATTGTGGGTTGTAAACTTTAAGGCATGCGAAAATGGCCTATGTGGTCATCGAGTGGGATGCTAGAACCTATAGCCACGAGTCTTAGAAACTCAAATTTTGACAAGGTGGCCATAATTTGTGTCATGTATGATGGATGATTAAGGCCAAGGAAAAATTCATGAAATTGGCATAGTCTACTGCAGTAACTGTTGCGGACAGCAGCAGTGAGATGAGATTGAAAAATCACTAAAAATAGTAGAAGTAGAATTAAATAGTGAGTAAATTATGGAACTGAACCTTGATGAATCTATTTTTATATGGATGAAACGAAACGACAATATGAGCAGTATACTGAGAAATCTTAAAGTTCTCGTGAGACAGGGCCAGAACGGTTTCTGGGTCCCCTGTCGTGACTTTGAAAATTTACCATAAATTATCCAGAAAGAATTAGGAGTCTTGCCTTATATGTACAGATTCCATTTTTAGTCTAGTTTCATTAGAAACAAACGACACCAGTATTAAAGCCCTGTACAGATAGATATTCAAGTTGTAACTCGCGAAGGTCAGAGCAGTCGATCCCTGTAACATGGGTGACTTTAACTAATAAACTGTACCAATTGGCCCAACCAAAAATTCTAAAAATAAATCCATGGATGGGTATATGAGTCTAAATTCAAGGAAAATTTACGAAACCAGTTTCTGAGTTTTGAAACTCGAGATATGATTTTTAAGGCGACGGTGATGCAGTTTTCCAGCCTGACTGGTAATGTCAAATTGGTTGGTATCTTGAGAGGTTTTGGCCGTTAACCCCTCGTGTCCGACACCGGCGTCGGTCACGAGTTAGGGGTGTTACATAAAACCCCTCTACAAATCGTTGATAACATGCAACCAGTCCCAGAAAACTATAGATCTCAGATACAGTTTTAGGCTGCTTCCTATCTAAAATAGCCTCAATCTTTCAAGGGTCAACTTTAATCCCCTTTTTAGAAACCACATGCCCTAGAAATGCTACTTCATGTAACCAGAACTCACAATTACTGAATTTAGCATAAAGTTGTTTCTCTCGTAGAATTTGTAGAACCACTTTGAGATGTTCATCATGCTCATCCTCAGTTTTCGAATACACCATTATGTCGTCAATAAATACCACACGAACCGATCCAGATAAGGATGAAACACTCAGTTCATCAGATCCATGAAAGCTGTTGGTGCATTCTTTAGTCTAAATGCATCACTAGGAACTCATAATGTCCGTATTGAGTCCTAAATGTTGTTTTATGCACATCAGCCTTGTTAACTCTCAACTGGTGACACCCTGATTGAATATCAATCTTAGAGAAAATCAAAACACCTCGGAACTAGTCAAACAGATCATCTATCCTCGTAGGGGTACTTGTTCTTGATGGTCAACTTATTTAGTTGCCAATAGTCGATACACATACGCATGGATCCATCTTTCTTTTTCACAAACAACACTGGTGCTCCCCATGGAGACAAACTAGAACGAATGAATCCATGATCCAGTAATTCTTAAATTTGAGCCTTAAGCTCTACAAGCTCTTTCAGTGCTATTCTATAAGGAGCGATGGACACCGGAGCTGTCCCAGGAAGAAGCTCAATCCCAAATTCTACTTCACGATTTGGAGGTAAATGAAGTAACTTCTCAGGGAAAACGTCTGGAAAGTCCTTCACCGTTTTGATATTATTAACCAAAGAATCCACAGAATCCAAAATATCGATATAGGCCAGATACGCTTCATATCCCTTACGAACTAACTTTTTAGCTGTCAATGCAGAAATTATATTCAATAAATAGTTTTGACGCTTCTCAATTATTACTACATCACCGTCTTCATCAGTTCTCAACACAACCCTTTTCGTGGCACAGTCCAAGATCACTCAGTGCTTCACCAACCAGTCTATTCCCAGTATCAGATCAAACTCTCCAAAAGGCAGTTCCATCAGATCAGCCAGAAAGATAGCCCCTTGAACCTTTAGAGGAACATCTCTAAATAGTTTATTAACCCTTATCGACTGCCCCAAAAGACTCAGTACAGTGACCTCACTCGAAATGCTCTCAACCAGAATACCCAAGTTTTCAGATATAGTACAAGCTATATAGGATTGAGTGGATCCTATATCTATCAGTGCAGTATAAGGTACACTATAAATAAAGAATGTACCCGTGATGATGTTCGGAATGTCTCCATCCTCTCGACGAAGTGTAGCATAAACTAGAGTCGACTGCCTCACCCCAGTATGCCCAGCACCTCTACCCGGTGCTCTCTGACCACGACCCAAACCATTTCCACCTATGGCCTGACCACAGCCTCTTAGTGGCTAGTGAACTACCCTCGATGGTGGTGCAGTACCAGTACCTAGAGCTTGTATCTGATAAGACCTCCACAGACACTCTCTAATACGATGCTCTAGTGAATTGCACCTCAAACAAGCCCTAGTTCATTTCCAACACTCGCCCTGATGGTGTCTACCATAGCCAGTACACGGCGGCTGTCCAGTAGCAGTAATAGGAGCCCCAACTCTGATTGGCCCATCAACCTTGGCCTTTTTCATAGGCCTTTGAACAGAATTCGAGGGCTCCAAATCCCTTTTGCTCCTACCTCTCTCTCGGTTCTGGCACTCAGTGCGCTTCACTTCCTCGGCAATCTTTGCCTTATCAACTAGTGTAGCAAAGTCTCGCTCTCTGTGTGGAGCTATCAGAACCCTCAGATTATCCCTAAGGCCATCCTTGAAGCGAGCACATCGCTCGTACTCAGTTGCCACCATACCTCGCGCATAGCGGCTCAGTCACAGAAATTCAGCCTCATACTCGGCCACTGATCTATCACCCTGGGTCAAACTCAAGAACTCCCTCATACGGGCATCCACATAACTAGCACCCACATACTTCCCCTAGAAGGCAGTCTTGAAGAACTCCCAAGATAGTCGATCGGGCTGAGTGCCCTCCTTAATCGTAAGCCACCACTGGTAAGCCTCATCTCTCAACAGTGACGTTGCACCCTTTAGTTTCTGCTCGGGGGTGCAGTCCAGATCGTCTATGATATTTTCTGTGGCCTCAATCTAGTACTCAGCCACATTAGGGGCGACTCTGGCGACACCCCTAAATATCTCAGCTCTATTATACCGGAGTCGTTCCGTAACCAACTCTCAGTTTCTAGCTCCAGTATTAGGCCCAGCGACCCTCTCCAAAATCCTCAACATGGCCTGGGACAGTGCATCGTCCCTAGCCACTTGATCATGAGACCCTGAGCCAGACCTAGTCTCTATAATCGGCAACACTAGCGTCTCGCTAGTGTCTAAATTCGGCATATCACCCAGTGAAGAGGACTCAGCTCGAGCCCCTCTACGGCCTCTACCACAGCCTCTTGTACCCCATCCGTGAGTACCTTGAATGCTCATTATTGAATTGTGTTTATCTAGATTTAACAGTTTTATGCATCAGTTTACAATTTCAGTAATTGTTTAACAAAAGTTTTATGCAGAATAGTATCAATAATTCGGAGTTCATTTTCATACAACGTAGTGTCTATCAATTTAACTATAGTCTCAGTATATACTACCTATATCAGTTTCAGTCAAAACATAAAACAGTTATAGAGAACTTACAGAATCGGCGCCAGAGACTCAGTGTACCATACGTTCAGTAAAAAATTCCAGTATTTAAAAATTAATTAAAACAAGTTTTTCTTTTTAAAACCCAAATCCATAGTCGAGTTTTGTAACTTGACTCTGATACCACTAAATGTAACACCCTAAACCTGGCCTAGACGTTATAGTCAAATTTGGCGATGTCACATGATAGCGTTAAAAACTAAGTTGTTACGATAAAATAATTTTCCATTTGTTTACACTTGTTAACCTCAAAATCATTACTTAACTAGTCATTCGTTTTTACATATTTTGTTGCGGAAGCTTTTAAAAGTCGTTTTGAGTAAATCGCGAGTTTAGAGAAAACTAGCCTTTTTGAAAACTGATTTTTTAAACATTTTAGTAGTGATAAATCCATAAAAATAAATAATAACGCAAATTAGGTAAAAGTCCCAGAAAGTCCGCAACTCACATAAAAAATTGCCTCAGAGTATAATTAAAAATTAAATACCCAAAGTTGAAGTAAAAGTTTAGGTTCGGGTGGCCACCACCAAGTCCTCTGCTGCACTGATTCATCAAGTCTAGGGATTACCTACACTGAATAAGCAGAAGTGGTGAGTTTACATAAACTCAGTGTGTAATTCCCCGTAAACAAATAGACAATATACAAAATAAACTCAGTTTGGGCCTAAGCCCTTTTCAGTATCAGTGACAGTATCAGTTAGGGCTTTAAGCCCATCTCATTACAAAAGCAGTCATGCATTTGGGCTTTGGCCTATTACATTATCAGTAATCAGTGCAGTAACATATTATGCAGTAAACAAGTCCTACCCAGCCGGCCTCTACACACCATCTCCATCCAACTCTACACTCCATGTGGGGATAGAATCAATCCACCCATCCGTGCACTCCAAAGTAGTACCAGAAGTGGCACTGGACACTAATTTGCAGCAGAGCTACCAGTATATTAGGCTTAAAGCCCTTCAGTGAACTTCCTCCACATATATCATCCCATCCCTATGCAACGCAACATACAGTCATAGCATGCTATCACATAGTGTCATGCATATAATCAATACAATAATCTAATCATGCTTAGTAAACAATCATACATATATCATTCAGTCAATTAGGGAATCAAAGCATTGCTTATCGACCCCATAGTAGGTTCACAGTCGACTCGGGCAACCCGTGTAACCTTAGCAAACAAATCAGAAAATTGGGCTCACACGCCCATATGCTCTACTCGTGTCGTCCATATGGCCCAAATTGGCCTTGGCCGTGTGGATCACACGGCCTGGCCCAACATCCCATACGCCAGTGTGGTTCACCCGTGTAGGCCCACACGACCCAAATTGGTCGAGCCCGTGTGTCACACACGGCCCACCTAACCATCACACGATCGTGTCATACGCATACGACCTAGCTCGTCAACCACACGCCTGTGTTCTGTCACACGGCCTACCACACTGCGACCACACGTTTGTGTGGCATCACAGAATACTTTTTTGGCTTTTCACCAATCCCTGTTTTTGATGTTTCGAGTACACACTTGGTTTGATTTTGATGCGTAATTACTCCCGAACACTCCAGAACCGATATTCGACAATAAGAAGCCCAATATCAATCACTTCATCCAAATTGCTATGAGCAGAGAATTCTCAAAAACCATCGACAACCTTACCTCGCTTAGCAAACCTAATTCTGCACGACCACAGCGTCAAAAGGAATCCAACAGCCTCGTAATTTGCGCCTAAATAGAAAGTGACTCTAGTCAAATGAATATTCATTGAATAAATCGAAAGGACTCACTTACCACTTACCGAACGTGTGAACTACATTGCAAAAATACGACAAATAGGAAACGAAGCTAAAAAAAGGAAGAAAGGAAAAGAAGAATTTAGCAAAAAGAAAAGGAAAATTCGGCAGGAAGGGGAGAATGGAGAGGAAAATGCCAGAGAGTAAAGAATCACGTCAGGAATTTGGGAGAAACAACCAAATTTTTGAAAAAGAAACTACTCAAGATAACCCCAACTCCCACTCCCTCAAATCTGTCCACTAATCCCACTACTCAGAATTCTGATGCAACCAAAACTCCGCCACCAACCCAAGCAAAACAACACCTTCGCTAAAGCAGGGATTTGAACACAAAACTTCTAATAGACTGACACTCCTCCTAACCACAAGACCAGTAGACCCATTCTAATGTGAAATTACCAATAATTTAACATAAGTCCTAAAGGCCAAGTTAAAGCTTTACTCATAAAAAAACAAAAATTTTTCTCCAAGACAAGGTTTGAACTTAAGACTTCTCAGACACTCATAGAACACTTAACCACTAAAGCAGATACACAGTTGTGTCAAATTTTTAACAGAACCAAAAATATAAATTTTGGGGCGTTACATGGACAATGCAACACTATTTTATTTCTTTGAAAACTATAATATTAGCACGTTGTCTAAGAATTGACAAATATCGAATGTGTTTTTCCTATCTAATTTGCATCCACCAAAATCCGCATTTGAGAATGCATTCTAGCTAAAAGATAAGTCTTTAGGATACCAAATACCTGAATTAATAGTGTTTTTAAGGTATCTAAAAATCCTCTGAAGGGCGTGTAAATGTGATTCTTTACGACATGATTGAAATCTAACACACAAGCAAACACTAAACATAATATTGAGTCCACTTGCAGTAAGATAAAGCAAAGAGCCAATTATAAACCTATATAACTTTAAATCGACACATTTACCTTCCTCATCTTTGTCAAGCTTTGTAAAAGGGCTCATGAGAGTAGCTTGGGGTTTTAAGAGTATCCAACCTAAACTTCTTGAGCATTTCCTTTGTGTACTTAGCTTGACTGATGAGGATGTCATCATTTCTTTGTTTGATTTGGAGTTGCTCCTTTGTGTACTTAGCTTGACTGATGAGGATGTCATCATTTCTTTGTTTGATTTGGAGTTGCAAAAAGAAATTTAGTTCTCCTATCATGCTCATCTCAAATTCACCTTGTATTAACTTGAAAAATTCTTGACAAAGAATATCATTAATAGCTCTAAAAATAATATCATCAACATGTTTTTAAACTATTAATAAATCATTATCTTTTCTTTTGATAAAAAAAATATTATGTCAACCTTCCCTTTTTCCAATAAGAAAATTTGATAATCTTTCATACCAAGCTCTAAGAGTTTGTTTTAAATGATATAAGGCTTTTGAAAGTTTGATTTGATATAATTTAAAATCATTAAAGCATGCAAAAGCTAAAAACATTCTAATGGCTTCCATCCTAGCTACGAGAGTATAAGTTTCATCATAATCTAATCCTTTTTATTGAGTGTAACCTTAAGCAACAAGTCTAGCTTTGTTCTTCACTATGTTACCACTCTCCTCTAACTTGTTCCTAAAAACTCATTTAGTACCTCTAGTAGATTTATCACAAGGTCTTTCAACTAAGGTCCATACTTTACTTCTCTCAAATTGATTTAACTCTTATTGCATAGCCAATATTCAATATTCATCATTTAGTGATTCTTTGATATTTTTAGGTTCAATTCATTAGATAAATGCAACATAATTATAAGTATCTCTAAAAAAAGACCTGATAGTTACCTTTTTGGATGGATCTCCCAAAATCTTACCATCCTTCACATAGTTGAATTCTTTTAGATGAGTGACTTCCCTCTCCTCTATTGTAAGCTCCTTTAGAGCATACTGTGCTTGTTCTTATATCTTCTTACTTGATGATTGATCCACTTTATCATTATTGTTAAAAATTTCTGCATCATAATCATCAATACAAGAATCTTTTCTAAGAGGAAGGTTAGAGTCATAAAAAAATAACATGTATAGACTCCTCTACTACTAAATAAATTTATGTGAATTAGTTGAAGAACTATACAAGTTAATACATCATTAATAGGTTTAAAGGAAGCTTTCTAATGTTTGTCTTTAACACATGCATCACAAACTTTATCTAAATTAAAATCAAAATCAATTTTATACAATCCTTTTACTAAGTCATTTTCGGCTAGTTTATGCAACATGCTAGTATGTTCTAGTTTTCTATACCATAATAAAGAATTATTTTCATTTTTAGCAACAAGGCATATGAGTAAATCATGCAAATCATCAAAATGCACCGTATATATTTCTTATTCTATGTTCTACGAGCATAATCTTATTAGACATAATGTCAACTACTTTACATCCATTAGACTAAAAAATGATATTGAGACCATTATCGTACAATTGGATAATATTAAGTAGATTATACTTAAGGCTATTGACATAAAAGACATTTTCAATAAGAATTGATGATTTTTTTATCAATAGAGCCAATTCCTTCTATTTTTCCTTTGGATTTGTCACCAAATATAACTATTCCTCTATTTTTTGGCTTTAAAATGATAAAGTGGCTCTTATCATCGGTCATTGGCTTTGAGCATTCACTATCAAAGTACCATGAAATTTTTAATGAATCCCTACCTTGAAGTAATGTTCCTCTTGCTACAGACATAGAGTTAAATTATGATTTTTGGTACTCAAATTCTTCTGGTTCTATAAGCATTAATTCTTATAATTTTAGTCCCTTTAGATATCCATCTTGAAAGGATATCTATAATTTTTAAGGACCTATAAACTTTTAATAATTATTCCTTTGTAAAAACTTGGGGGACCTCTATGTTTATAGAAATTAAAACTAGTTTTGACAAAGTTTTATTTTGAGTTTTCTCCTCTTAAAAACCTTTTTGGTAAAACTTTGTTAGGGTGAGCTTTTTCACTCTTAAGAAACTCAAGTTGCTTTTGATGATCATTATGAACCATTGAAAGCGAATTGTGCAAGTCTTGGTTCTTTTTCCCAAAATCATTTATTATTGCTTGCATATCATGAATTTTACTTTCGAGTTCATGATTGGCCTTGGAGAGTGAACTATTTTCATCTTTTATTTTTGAAATAGTTTTCTTATATTTTGAAACCATAGTTTCAAACTCCAAGCCTAATTCATCATAGGCATCTTGTAACTCATCAAAGGAATAGAAAATTGAAATAGATGAGTTAGAATTTACTTTTGTTTCATCTATGGCCATAAGACAAAGATTGACTACTTCTTGATCATTATTTCGGATGAATCCTTATCACTCCAAGTAGTAGCATGAGCCTTAAGTTTTTGTTTGTTTGATCTCTTTTTCCATTGAGGACAATTAAACTTAATGTGTCCCAATTTCTTACACTCATAGCAAATTGTCTGTTCCTTCTCCTTGGAAGATTCAAGTTTGAGTCCTTCTTTCTTTTCAAACTTTTTACCTCTATTGGATCTCATAAACCTCTTGAATCATCTAGCGAACATTTTCATCTCTTTCTCTTCATCCACCTCATCACTTGAATCACTATATTTTTAATTAGTGGATTTTAGAGCTACTTCCTTCTTTTCGACCTTTTTTTTCATTCCCTTCTTTGAGTCTCATTTCATTAATGACCAAAGAACTGATCAACTTGTCTAATAAAAGAGTCTCAAAATTTTTTGATTCCTCTTTGGCGGTAACTTTGGCTTCCCAAGATATTAGCAAGCTTCTAAGCCTTTTTCGTACTACTTCTTCATCGGGATAGGTCTTCCCATAGGAGTTGAGCCCATTGATGATGATCGTGAATCTATCGTACGTAGCTTTGATGTCCTCCTTAGGCTTTATAATTAAGGGTAAAAATTTTCACCTTTGATATCATAACTTGGTTTGTACCAACATGAGTGAACTCCAATTTGTCCCAAATTTCATTGGCATTAGAACATGAAGATACTTTACTATAATTTTCTGGACTAAGTGCACAAAAGTAAGTGCGCGTAGCTTTGAAATTAAATTGTATGCTTTTTTTATCTTCTTCATTCCATTCCTTCTTCCTTCCAGGGACTAAGAGCTCTCTTTCTTGCTTGAGTGGTATGGATGGACCATCCATGATGATGTCTCATATGACAACATCATTTTCTTGTATGAAAAACATCATATTTGTCTTCCAATAGGAATAATTACCACCATTGAAGTAAGGAGGCTTAAAAATATATTGAGACTCACTAAGAAAAATAGAGTCGAAAGTAAATGTCATCTCGTGTGGTTTGAATTGTCAAAAGTTGAGCTACCTCGAGAATCTTCTATTGGTTGATAGACAATATTTAGAGAGTAGATCTGATACCAATTGTTAACTCAAAAGGTCAAACTAAAATATCCAAGAGGGGGTGAATCAGGTTTTAAAAATTTTGTGAAAGTTAAAGAGAAAGGATAGAAAATTGAACCCAAGAATTTAGAGTGGTTCGGTCCCAATTGCCTATTCCTCTACCTTAGCTTTTCACTTCTAAGGATTTTCTCAAATTCACTAATTTTATCAACCTTTGAGGGCAATATTTAACCTTACAACTCTTTTAAGATTTCTAACCAAATCTTATGACACAAACCCTCTCAAAGAGATACAACGAAGAAAATAAAGAAATAATTCTTACAAGATCTGTGTGTTTGCGAATTAAGCTCAATTATAATGAAAAACACTTGAGCAAATATAATAGAACTAACCAATTTTTTGCTTGAATGCCTTTCTTGTTGTTGTAGGACCTTTAGAAGCTGGTATTTATATCATCTAATTCGTTTCCAACTATTATGGTTGTTGCAAAAATAAATAAAGTCATTAGGGATGAAAATACTAGATTATTAAATTCACTTGCAACAAAAAGTGTCAGTACTTTTTCTACAAGTATTGATACTAGTAGCATTTAATGTCTGATTCAGTGGCCGTTAAAGTTAGTTTCCAACGATAGCAAGGATGATTTATCAATACCTGATAAAAGGTATCGATATAATTTTATGGGTATCGATATGTAACACCCCGAACCCGTGACCGTCGCCGGTGTCGGACACGAGGGGTTAACGGGCCAAATCTTCTCAAGGTACCAACCAATTTGGCATTTCCAGACAGGCTGGAAAACTGCATCACTGTCGCCATAAAAATCATATCTCGAGTTTCAAAACTCGGAAACTGATTCCGTAAATTTTCCCTGAATTTAGACTCATATATCTATCCATGGATTTATTTCTAGAATTTTTGGTTGGGCCAATTGGTACAGTTTATTAGTTAAAGTCACCAATGTTACAGGAGTCGACTACACTGACCTTGGCGCGTTAAAACTTGAATATCTATCTGTACAGGGCTTTAATACTGGTACCGTTTGTTTCTAATGAAACTAGACTCAAAATGGAATCTTAAAATATAAGGCATGACTTCTAATTATTTCTGGATAATTTATAGTAAATTTTCAAAGTCATGACAGGGGACCCAGAAACCGTTCTGGCCCTGTCTCACGAGAACTTTAATATCTCTCAATATACTGCTCATATGGTCGTTTTGTTCCATCCATATTAAACTAGATTCATCAAGGTTCAATTTCATAATTTACTCACTATTTAATTCTACTTCTACTATTTTTAGTGATTTTTCAATCTCACCTCACTGCTGCTGTCCGCAACAGTTACTGCAGTAGACTATGCCAATTTCATGAATCTTTCCTTGGCCTTAATCATCCATCAAACATGACACAAATTATGGCCACCTTATCAAAATTAAAGTTTCTAAGACTCGTGGCTATAGGTTCTAGCATCCCACTCGACGACCACATAGGCCATTTTCACATGGCTTAAAGTTTACAACCCACAGTTCAACAAAATATAATAGCCTATACATGCCAAATGTTCTTCAACAACGAAGACAATACCAAAATATTTCAGCCGGTGTGATGACTTCAACGACGGTTCCGAAACACGCAACAATACGAGTCCAAGAGACCTAAAATGGGTGAAAAGAAAACACCGAGTGAGTTTATAACTCAGTAAGTCATAAGCACTTTACAATTATCCATTAGCTAAATTCATCACAAAGTGAAACAATGAAACAAGGCTAGGTACTTCATCCATATCGGAACTATACCATAATTCCTCGGACCTTTCGGTTCAATCTCATACCAAGCCATACATCCACATTTCATATTTATACGATAAGATATTTGAGGTATTTTCACACACTAACTCATTTTCACCACAATCACACAATTGCAATCATCACATAGATTTAAAGCTTACCAAGCTCAACCCCGAGCATGAACATATTGCCTATTCGTCATGAGCTCAAGGTACTTACCCGATTCGCTGTCCGGATTAACTCGATAATGTCGCACACTCAGTGCCAATTGTAATACAAGAGCATATAGTGAATCCGCACACTTAGTGCTATATATTTTCAGCTCGCACACTTAGTGCTATAGAATCAAACTCGCACACTTAGTGCTGTACAATTTTAAACCGCACACTTAGTGCCAATCTTGTCACCGTGTCCATTTATACCCGCACACTTAGTGCCGTGACCAATACCTTATGCATTTTGCTGCCTTTATACATTCAACAATGGCATCATTCCATACACATACATTTTCATTTACACATCAATTCATTAAACACAATTGCATATATATTATGATCATTTAAATCAATACCAAATATATGCTTAATGACTTACCTCGGATGTTGTCGCACGTTTTCAATGGCTATTCAATTACTTTGTCTTTCCCCTTGTCCAACTTTGATCCTTTGAGTTCTTGAGCTAGTTCACACAAATTTAACTTATTAAAACCTCATTATGCTAGCTTATGGCCGAATATGACAAGGAGTTTAAATGGTCATATGGCCACCCTTTTGCTTGGATACACATTGGTCATGCACATTTTATATTACATCAAGCAATTCAATACAATTCATTCAAGCATCAAGGAAAAGCTAAGGCCATCAATAGGCTACCTAAGGCGAATATACACATCAACATATGTATTCGTTCATGCGGCCGAACATACACATTCATGTTAAGGCCGATTTCCACACTTGATACATTCAACAAGTAAGGTCGCTTGTATCGACTTAACACCAATTTGATTCAAGTTCACAACTAGGCTAGTATGCATATATACACTAGTAAATCAAACACTAACATTTGTACTTCACCTTACTAGCACTTCTCATTCAAATGACATGAACAACGAACATAGTTTCCTTTTATTTCCTACCATGGCCAAATGCCATACAACACCATACCATGCATCATTACAAGCTTTACTTTTAGCATGCAAATAACATCCACAAATCCACCTTAGTTGAACCTTAACTCATCTTCATGCCTCACCACCACAACATCAAACATCAAACATCAATGATACCAAGAAGACAACACCCATGGCGAATATCATCCCCATTTCATGGTAAAGGTTTAGACCATGGGTTAGGTGGAACTCAAACTATCAACTAAAACATGCATAAATCTCATGGATAACATCAACATACCTTAGTCTAGCAAACTCCCATGGCTGATTTTCTCAAGCTTCCCCCTTTCTTCTTAGTACATTCGCCAAGCAAGGAGAAAATGAGAGAATGAACACTTTTTTTTCTTTCTTTCTTTGTTTTTGTTTCTCTCATGTACGGGGGGGGAAAGCATCCACACTCTTTTTTTTTTTGTTATCATCATTTTCTTTTTCCATTTCTTTAATGCTAACTTTCTTATTTTATTGTTTCCTACATGCATCACTAGTCTAACATGTTGGAGACATGTTTCCACCCATAGCATGGCCGGCCATCATGCTTCATTTTGGCTAAGTTGACATGCAAGGACAACACTTTCCCACATGTATTAATAGGCCACCTTACATTTGCCTAGCACATTTCTAAATTTTCTCACATAAGTCCTATTTGATAAAATTCACTTACAATTAACAAAATCCAAACATGAAATTTTCACACATGCATATATACATATAATGAGCATCAATTATGATGGTTAATTATTATTATGACTTGGTTTAGTGGTCCGAAACCACTTTCCGACTAGGGTCAATTTAGGGATGTCACAACTCTCCCCCACTTAAGAAATTTTCGTCCCCGAAAATCTTACCGGTAAATAGGCTCGGGTATCGCTCTTTCATAGAGTCCTCAAGTTCCCAAGTGGCTTCTTCCATTCCGTGTTTATGCCACAACACCTTCACTAACGGGATTTTCCTATTGCGCAACTCTTTTACTTCACGCCTCATAATGCGAACTGGTTCCTCTTCATAGCTCAAATTAGGCTGAATCTCAATCTCAGATGGAGCAATTACGTGCGATGGATCAGACCTATATCGTCAAGCATCGAGACATGAAAACGTTGTGAATCCTTTCGAGCTCGGGGGCAAAATTAATCGATATGCGATCGCCCAACTCGTTCGGATACTTCATATGGCCCGATGAACCTCGGACTCAATTTGCCCTTACGACCAAATCTAAGCACCTTCTTCCAAGGTGAAACTTTGAGAAAGACCTTGTCTCCAACACGATATTCAATATCTTTTCTTTTCAAATCCGCATGCGACTTTTGGCGATCCGAGCGCTTTCAAACTTTCACGAATTACTCGAACTTTTGCTCGGCATCCTTAACCAAATCAACCTCAAGAATTTACCTTCACTAAGTTCAGTCCAGAATAATGGGGGTACGGCATTTACGACCGTATAAAGCCTCGTAAGGCGCCATCTTAATACTTGATTGAAAGCTATTGTTGTAAGGGAATTCAATCAAAGGCGATACTGTTCCATGAACCACTAAACTCAAGGATACAACATCTCAACATATCCTCGAGTATTTGAATTATCCGTTCGGATTGACCATCGGTTTGGGGGTGAAAAGCGGTCTTTGAAATGCAACTTGGTACCCAAAGCTTCTTGCAACTTCGCCAAAATCGCGAGGTAAATCTCGGATCTCTATCCGACACGATGGAAATAGGCACCCGTGTAATCTCTGTCGAAAGCGTACAATTCGGCTAGTTTGTCCATTGAAAAATCCGCACGTCACGGGGATAAAGTGAGTCAACTTAGTCGGTCTATCGACAACGACCCAAATCGCATCCTTCTTGCTCACCGACAATGGCGGTCCGGATACAAAGTCCATTGTGACTCGATCCCATTTCCACTCGGGTATCGTGATCGGTGAAGTAATCTGAAGGCACTTGATGTTCCGCTTTCACTTGTTGACATATTAAACATCTCAAACAAAATCGAGATGTCTCGTTTCATACCATGCCACCAAAACCGACGTTTCAAATCGTTGTACATCTTCGTACTCCCGGGTGGATTGCCATTCGGCTACAATGGGCTTCGTTCAAAATTATTGGAATAAGTTCGAATTTTTGGAACACACAGACGACTTCGAACCTCAAACAATCGTCATCATCGATTTGAAATTCGAGTCCTTGTTGAACACACTCATCCCGCTTTGCAACCAACTCATCGTCGACTTTACGAGCTTCACGAATTTGACGTATCAATAATGGTTTGGCTTTCAATTCAGCTACTAACACATTGTCGGGTAGGATAGACAAGTGTACATTCATCGTCATAAAGCAAGCGGTGATTTCCGCTTAAGGCATCCGCAACCACATTAGCCCTTCCCGGTGATAATCAATGACGAGCTCATAATCTTTTAACAACTCGAGCCATCGCCTTTGTCGCAGATTTAAGTCTCTTTGGGTCATCAAATATTTGAGACTTTTGTGATCCGAATACACATGGCACTTCTCACCAAATAAGTAATGTCGCCATATCTTTAAAGCGAATACGATGGCGACCAATTCGAGATCATGGGTCGGATAATTTTTCTCATGTGGCTTTAATTGTCTCGACGCGATAGGCCACAACTCGCCCTTCTCGCATCAATACGCAACCCAACCCAAGTAGGGATGCGTCACTATAAATGACAAACTCTTTGCCCGATTCGGGTTGCACTAGAATTGGGGCTTCAGTCAAATAAGCTTTCAGTTGATCGAAACTTTTCTGACATTTCTCCGTCCATTCGAACTTAACATCCTTTTGGAGTAAGCCGTCATTGGCGTGGCTATCGTTGAGAAACCTTTTACAAATCGTCGGTAATAACCGGCAAGCCCCAAAAAGCTCCTAACTTCGGTAACATTCCTTGGTGGTTTCCAATCGACTATGGCCAAAATTTTGTTCGGGTCCACCCTGACACCCGATGCGGACGCCACGTGCCCCAAGAAGCTAACCTCTTTCAACCAAAATTCACATTTACTGAACTTTGCGTATAACTGCTTATCTCGTAAGATTTGCAACACTAGCCTCGGTGTTCAAGATGTTCGATTTCATCTCTCGAATAGACCAAAATGTCATCGATAAATACAACTACGAACCGATCCAAGTATGGCCTGAAAATTCTATTCATTAAATCCATAAACACCTTGAGGGCATTAGTGAGCCCAAACGGCATCACCAAGAATTCGTAGTGACCGTACCTCGTTCTAAAAGCGGTTTTGGGTATGTCCGATTCTCGGACCCTCAACTGATAGTACCCCGACCTCAAATCTATCTTTGAAAACACCGAGGCTCCCTTTAATTGATCAAACAAATCGTCAATTCGTGGAAATGGATATTTATTCTTTATTGTCACTTTATTGAGTTGACGATAGTCGATGCACAACCTCATGGTTCCGTCCTTTTCTTCACAAACAATACAAAGCGCCCATGGAGAAAAACTCGGTCGAGCGAAACCTCTATCCGTCAATTCTTGCAATTGAACCTTCAATTCCTTTAATTCCGTTAATGCCATACGATACGGGGCTATTGAAATCGGCGTAGTACCGGTACAACCGATGCGAATTCCACTTCTCGAACCGGTGGCAATCCGGTAACTCCTCGGGAAAAACATCCGAATACTCACAAACCACTGGTACCGATTCGAGTTTCCTTTTCGTCTCTTTACTTTCAAACACATACGCAAGGTATGTTTCACACCCTTTTCACATACCTCCGAGCGGTCATAGAAGATATTATCATTGGCGCTCCTTTTAAATCGAGAGACTCGACTCGGACTACCTCATTATTTGCACTCCTCAAATCAATGGTTTTCCTTTTGCGATCCACCTTTGCATCATGTAAGGTCACCAATCCATACCAAGAATAACATCGAATTCATTAAATGGTAGAAGCATCGGATCGGTAGGAAAAGGATTCTCAAATTATTAGGGGCATCTCTTGCACACTTTATCAACGAGCACGTATTGACCCAAAGGGTTTGACACTGAATTACGAACTCGAGAGACTCAACGGTAGAGTCTTCTTGGATGCTAAGGTTTCACATACATATGAGTGAGTAGAGCGGGGTCAATCAATGCAATCACAATAGTATCAAAGAGAGTAAAAGTACCAGTGATAACGTCGGGGAGGATGCCTCCTTTAGATGCTGGATGGCATATGCTCTAGCAGAGCACGGGTCTCGGATCGGACAGCCAGTATTAGAGGCTCCTCTCGATTACCACCCCTACCTCCAGAGATTCTCGGGGCCTACCTCCACCGTCGTTCCACTAGGTCTTGCACCTTGCGTCTTATTCCTCTCATCTAGCTTCGTGCAATCTCTAATGAAGTGGTCCTTGAACCGCATCCATAACAGCCCTATTAATGACTTACCCCAACATTCACCTAGGTGTCGGCTTCCACATTGGGGGCATTCAGGTCTCTCTTGACGATTATTGCCCACACTAGCTACTGAAGTAGCTCGGAGTCCGTCAATGGTCGTGCTCTAATGGAAATTCCCGATCGTCCTCGACTTCTTGGTGTCCTCCCGAACCTCTTTACAGCCGAGAACGGAGCTTTACTCGTCGATCTTTTACGGTAATCTCTTGCTTCAAATTCAGCCTTCTTCTTCTCCTTCCCAAGTTCTTCCGCCTTGCAGCTCGTTCGACTAGTGTCACGAACTCCTTTATCTCCAAAATTCCCACTAGTAACTTTAACTCTTCATTCAATCCTTCTTCAAATCTTTTGCACACGCAACCTCATCAGCCACACGATCCGGGCATACCGACTAAGTCTTACGAACTCATGTTCCTATTCGAGATCGGTCATCCGGCCTTGCTTGAGTTCCAAGAATTCCTTACGCTTCGATCGATGAACCGTTGACTAATGTATTTCTTTGAAATTGGATTGAAAGAAATCCCAAGTAACTCGTTCATTTGGGACTATGGAAATTAAAGTCCTCCACCAATAGTAAGTCGAGTCTCATAACAAGGATATAGCACACTTAAGACATTCATCGGTGTGCATGACAGTTCATCTAACACTCTAATGGTGTTATCGAGCGAACTCGGCCTTTTCGGCATCATCAAGTAACTATGGCCTTGAACTCCCGGCCCCACGCTTCCTAATCAAGTCCATAGGTGGTTTACTCACCTCACAGGATCGATGAATCGGAGGCATTGCGGGCTCTTGGGGTGGAGTATTTAAATTCGAGAATGGTTGGACAGCCGGGTTGGTTCGGGCATATTACGCGACCCACTCATTCATCATGGTGAAGAAGGCTTGTTTCGCCTTCATTTTGATTATTCGCGGATGATCGAGGCTCAACAGGCGGTGTCCCTTGCGCAGAGCAGCCGCTGCACTTTCAACGTCATCCGCCAAGGGTCTCTACCCGGGTTCCATTGCTAATCAAAACAAAAATTTCAACTGTCAGAAGTCATCACATTATTAAGCACTAACAATTTGGCATGTATAGCTAGACTCACACGCTCTATGGTAGTCCTAGAACCGACTAAACCATAGCTCTGATACCAATTAACTGTAACACCCCGAACCCGTGACCGTCGCTGGTGTCGGACACGAGGGGTTAACGGGCCAAATCTTCTCAAGGTACCAACCAATTTGGCATTTCCAGACAGGCTGGAAAACTGCATCACTGTCGCCATAAAAATCATATCTCGAGTTTCAAAACTCAGAAACTGATTCCGTAAATTTTACCTGAATTTAGACTCATATTTCTATCCATGGATTTATTTCTAGAATTTTTGGTTGGGCCAATTGGTACAGTTTATTAGTTAAATTCACCAATGTTACAGGAGTCGACTACACTGACCTTCGCGCGTTAAAACTTGAATATCTATCTTTACAGGGATTTAATACTGGTGGCGTTTGTTTCTAATGAAACTAGACTCAAAATGGAATCTGCACATATAAGGCATGACTTCTAATTCTTTCTGGATAATTTATAGTAAATTTTCAAAGTCACGACAGGGGACCCAGAAACCGTTCTGGCCCTGTCTCACGAGAACTTTAATATCTCTCAATATACTGCTCATATGGTCGTTTCGTTCCATCCATATTAAACTAGATTCATCAAGGTTCAATTGCATAATTTATTCACTATTTAATTCTACTTCTACTATTTTTAGTGATTTTCAATCTCACCTCACTGCTGCTGTCCGCAACAGTTACTGCAGAGACTATGCCAATTTCATGAATCTTTCCTTGGCCTTAATCATCCATCAAACATGACACAAATTATGGCCACCTTATCAAAATTAAAGTTTCTAAGACTCGTGGCTATAGGTTCTAGCATCCCACTCGGCGACCACATAGGTCATTTTCACATGGCTTAAAGTTTACAACCCACAGTTCAACAAAATATAATAGCCTATACATGCCAAATGTTCTTCAACAACGAAGACAATACCAAAATATTTCAGCGGTGTGATGACTTCAACGACGGTTCGAGCACGCAACAATACGAGTCCAAGAGACCTAAAATGGGTGACAAGAAAACACCGAGTGAGTTTATAACTCAGTAAGTCATCAGCACTTTACAATTATCCATTAGCTAAATTCATCACAAAGTGAAACAATGAAACAAGGCTAGGTACTTCATCCATATCGGAACTATACCATAATTCCTCGGACCTTTCGGTTCAATCTCATACCAAGCCATACATCCACATTTCATATTTATACGATAAGATATTTGAGGCATTTTCACACACTAACTCATTTTCACCACAATCACACAATTGCAATCATCACATAGATTTAAAGCTTACCAAGCTCAACCCCGAGCATGAACATATTGCCTATTCGTCATGAGCTCAAGGTACTTACCCGATTCGCTGTCCGGATTAACTCGATAATGTCGCACACTCAATGCCAATTGTAATACAAGAGCATATAGTGAATCCGCACACTTAGTGCTATATATTTTCAGCTCGCACACTTAGTGCTATAGAATCAAACTCGCACTCTTAGTGCTGTACAATTTAAACCCGCACACTTAGTGCCAATCTTGTCACCGTGTCCATTTATACCCGCACACTTAGTGCCGTGACCAATACCTTATGCATTTTGCTGCCTTTATACATTCAACAATGGCATCATTCCATACACATACATTTTCATTTACACATCAATTCATTAAACACAATTGCATATATATTATGATCATTTAAATCAATACCAAATATATGCTTAATGACTTACCTCGGATGTTGTCGCACGTTTTCAATGGCTATTCAATTACTTTGTCTTTCCCCTTGTCCAAGTTTGATCCTTTGAGTTCTTGAGCTAGTTCTCAAAAATTTAACTTATTAAAACCTCATTATGCTAGCTTATGGCCGAATATGACAAGGAGTTTAAATGGTCATATGGCCACCCTTTTGCTTGGATACACATTGGTCATGCACATTTTATATTACATCAAGCAATTCAATACAATTCATTCAAGCATCAAGGAAAAGCTAAGGCCATCAATAGGCTACCTAAGGCCGAATATACACATCAACATATGTATTCGTTCATGTGGCCGAACATACACATTCATGTTAAGGCCGATTTCCACACTTGATACATTCAACAAGTAAGGTCGCTTGTATCGACTTAACACCAATTTGATTCAAGTTCACAACTAGGCTAGTATGCATATATACACTAGTAAATCAAACACTAACATTTGTACTTCACCTTACTAGCACTTCTCATTCAAATGACATGAACAACGAACATAGTTTCCTTTTATTTCCTACCATGGCCAAATGCCATACAACACCATACCATGCATCATTACAAGCTTTACTTTTAGCATGCAAATAACATCCACAAATCCACCTTAGTTGAACCTTAACTCATCTTCATGCCTCACCACCACAACATCAAACATCAAACATCAATGATACCAAGAAGACAACACCCATGGCCGAATATCATCCCCATTTCATGGTAAAGGTTTAGACCATGGGTTAGGTGGAACTCAAACTATCAACTAAAAACATGCATAAATCTCATGGATAACATCAACATACCTTAGTCTAGCAAACTCCCATGGCTGATTTTCTCAAGCTTCCCCCCCTTTCTTCTTAGTACATTCGGCCAAGCAAGGAGAAAATGAGAGAATGAACACTTTTTTTTTCTTTCTTTCTTTTTTTTGTTTCTCTCATGTACGGCAAGGGGGGAAAGCATCCACACTCTTTTTTTTTTTTTGTTATCATCATTTTCTTTTTCCATTTCTTTAATGCTAACTTTCTTATTTTATTGTTTCCTACATGCATCACTAGTCTAACATGTTGGAGACATGTTTCCACCCATAGCATGGCCGGCCATCATGCTTCATTTTGGCTAATTTGACATGCAAGGACAACACTTTCCCACATGTATTAATAGGCCACCTTACATTTGCCTAGCACATTTCTAAATTTTCTCACATAAGTCCTATTTGATAAAAATTCACTTACAATTAACAAAATCCAAACATGAAATTTTCACACATGCATATATACATATAATGAGCATCAATTATGATGGTTAATTATTATTATAACTCGGTTTAGTGGTCCCGAAACCACTTTCCGACTAGGGTCAATTTAGGGATGTCACAACTCTCCCCACTTAAGAAATTTTCGTCCCCGAAAATCTTCCGTAAATAGGCTCGGTATCGCTCTTTCATAGAGTCCTCAAGTTCCCAAGTGGCTTCTTCCATTCCGTGTTTATGCCACAACACCTTCACTAACGGGATTTTCCTCTTGCGCAACTCTTTTACTTCACGCCTCATAATGCGAACCGGTTCCTCTTCATAGCTCAAATTAGGCTGAATCTCAATCTCGGATGGAGCAATTACGTGCGATGGATCGACCTATATCGTCAAGCATCGAGACATGAAAACGTTGTAGAATCCTTTCGAGCTCGGGGCAAAATTAATCGATATGCGATGGCCTAACTCGTTCGGATACTTCATATGGCCCGATGAACCTCGGACTCAATTTGCCCTTACGACCAAATCTAAGCACCTTCTTCCAAGGTGAAACTTTGAGAAAGACCTTGTCTCCAACACGATATTCAATATCTTTTCTTTTCAAATCCGCATACGACTTTTGGCGATCCGGCGACTTTCAAACTTTCACGAATTACTCGAACTTTTGCTCGGCATCCTTAACCAAATCAACCCCGAAGAATTTACCTTCACTAAGTTCAGTCCAGAATAATGGGGTACGTCATTTACGACCGTATAAAGCCTCGTAAGGCGCCATCTTAATACTTGATTGAAAGCTATTGTTGTAAGCGAATTCAATCAAAGGCAGATACCGTTCCCATGAACCACTAAACTCAAGGATACAACATCTCAACATATCCTCGAGTATTTGAATTATCCGTTCGGATTGACCATCGGTTTGGGGGTGAAAGGCGGTGCTGAAATGCAACTTGGTACCCAAAGCTTCTTGCAACTTCTTCCAAAATCGCGAGGTAAATCTCGGATCTCTATCCGACACGATGGAAATAGGCACCCCGTGTAATCTCACAATCTGAGAAACGTACAATTCGGCTAGTTTGTCCATTGAAAAATCCGTACGTACGGGGATAAAGTGAGCCGACTTAGTCAGTCTATCGACAACGACCCAAATCGCATCCTTCTTACTCACTGACAATGGCAGTCCGGATACAAAGTCCATTGTGACTCGATCCCATTTCCACTCGGGTATCGTGATCGGCTGAAGTAATCCTGAAGGCACTTGATGTTCCGCTTTCACTTGTTGACATATTAAACGTCTCGAAACAAAATCAGAGATGTCTCGTTTCATACCATGCCACCAAACCGACGCGTTTCAAATCGTTGTACATCTTCGTACTCCCGGGTGGATTGCCATTCGGCTACAATGGGCTTCGTTCAAAATTATTGGAATAAGTTCAATTTTTGGAACACACGACGACTTCGAACCTCAAACAATCGTCATCATCGATTTGAAATTCGAGTCCTTGTTCGAACACACTCATCCCGTTTTGCAACCAACTCATCGTCGACTTTCTCGAGCTTCACGAATTTGACGTATCAATAATGGTTTGGCTTTCAATTCAGCTACTAACACATTGTCGGGTAGGATAGACAAGTGTACATTCATCGTCATAAAGCAAAAAGTGATTTCGGCTTAAGGCATCCGCAACCACATTAGCCCTTCCGGGTGATAATCAATGACGAGCTCATAATCTTTTAACAACTCGAGCCATCGCCTTTGTCGCAGATTTAAGTCTCTTTGGGTCATCAAATATTTGAGACTTTTGTGATCCGAATACACATGGCACTTCTCACCAAATAAGTAATGTCGCCATATCTTTAAGGCGAATCGATGGCGACCAATTCGAGATCATGGGTCGGATAATTTTTCTCATGTGGCTTTAATTGTCTCGACGATAGGCCACAACTCGCCCTTCTCGCATCAATACGCAACCCAACCCAAGTAGGGATGCGTCACTATAAATGACAAACTCTTTTCCGATTCGGGTTGCACTAGAATTGGGGCTTCATCAAATAAGCTTTCAGTTGATCGAAACTTTTTCGACATTTCTCCGTCCATTCGAACTTAACATCCTTTTGGAGTAAGCCGTCATTGGCGTGGCTATCGTTGAGAAACCTTTACAAATCGTCGGTAATAACCGCAAGCCCCAAAAAGCTCCTAACGGTAACATTCCTTGGTGGTTTCCAATCGACTATGGCCAAAATTTTGTTCGGGTCCACCACGACACCGTCACGGACACCACGTGCCCCAAGAAGCTAACCTCTTTCAACCAAAATTCACATTTCTTGAACTTTGCGTATAATCGCTTATCTCGTAAGATTTGCAACACTAGCCTCGGTGTTCAAGATGTTCGGTTTCATCTCGAATAGACCAAAATGTCATCGATAAATACAACTACGAACCGATCCAAGTATGGCCTGAAAATTCTATTCATTAAATCCATAAACACCGAGGGCATTAGTGAGCCCAAACGGCATCACCAAGAATTCGTAGTGACCGTACCTCGTTCTAAAAGCGGTTTTGGGTATGTCCGATTCTCGGACCCTCAACCGATAGTACCCGACCTCAAATCTATCTTTGAAAACACCGAGGCTCCCTTTAATTGATCAAACAAATCGTCAATTCGTGGCAATGGATATTTATTCTTTATCGTCACTTTATTGAGTTGACGATAGTCGATGCACAACCTCATGGTTCCGTCCTTCTTCTTCACAAACAATACAAAAGCGCCCACGGAGAAAAAACTCGGTCGAGCGAAACCTCTATCCGTCAATTCTTGCAATTGAACCTTCAATTCCTTTAATTCCGTTAATGCCATACGATACGGGGCTATTGAAATCGGCGTAGTACCGGTACAACCGATGCGAATTCCACTTCTCGAACCGGTGGCAATCCGGTAACTCCTCATGAATAACATCTGAATACTCACAAACCACCGGTACCGATTCGAGTTTCCTTTCTATCTCTTTACTTTCAAACACATACGCAAGGTATGTTTCACACCCTTTTCACATACCTCGAAGCGGTCATAGAAGATATTATCATTGGCGCTCCTTTTAAATCAAGAGACTCGACTCGGACTACCTCATTATTTGCACTCCTCAAATCAATGGTTTTCCTTTTGATCCACCATCTTGCATCATGTAAGGTCACCAATCCATACCAAGAATAACATCGAATTCATTAAATGGTAGAAGCATCGATCGGCCGGAAAGCAGATTCTCGAATTATTAGGGGCATCTCTTGCACACTTTATCAACGAGCACGTATTGACCCAAAGGGTTTGACACTCTGAATTACGAACTCGAGACTCAACGGTAGAGTCTTCTTTGGATGCTAAGGTTTCACATACATATGAGTGAGTAGAGGGGTCAATCAATGTAATCACAATAGTATCAAAGAGAGTAAAAGTACCAGTGATAACGTCGGGAGGATGCCTCCTTTCGTGCTGGATGGCATATGCTCTAGCAGAGCACGGGTCTCGGATCGGACAGCCGTATTAGAGGCTCCTCTCGATTACCACCCCTACCTCCAGAGATTCTCGGGGCCTACCTCCACCGTCGTTCCACTAGGTCTTGCACCTTGCGTCTTATTCCTCTCATCTAGCTTCGTGCAATCTCTAATGAAGTGGTCCTTGAACCGCATCCATAACAGCCCTATTAACAGACTTACCCCAACATTCACCTAGGTGTCGTCTTCCACATTGGGGGCATTCAGTCTCTCTTGACGATTATTGCCCACACTAGCTCTTGAAGTAGCTCGGAGTCCGTCAATGGTCGGGCTCTAATGGAAATTCCATGATCGTCCTCGACTTCTTGGTGTCCTCCCCGAACCTCTTTACAGCCGAGAACGGAGCTTTACTTGTCGATCTTTTACGGTAATCTCTTGCTTCAAATTCAGCCTTCTTCTTCTCCTTCCCAAGTTCTTCCGCCTTGCGAGGCTCGTTCGACTAGTGTCACGAACTCCTTTATCTCCAAAATTCCCACTAGTAACTTTAACTCTTCATTCAATCCTTCTTCAAATCTTTTGCACATCGCAACCTCATCAGCCACACACTCCGGGCATACCGACTAAGTCTTACGAACTCATGTTCAGATTCGAGATCTGATCATCCGGCCTTGCTTGAGTTCCAAGAATTCCTTACGCTTCGATCGATGAACCGTTGACTAATGTATTTCTTTGAAATTGGATTGAAAGAAATCCCAAGTAACTCGTTCATTTGGGACTATGGAAATTAAAGTCCTCCACCAATAGTAAGTGAGTCTCGCAACAAGGATATAGCACACTTAAGACATTCATCGGTGTGCATGAGTTCATCTAACACTCTAATGGTGTTATCGAGCGAACTCGGCCTTTTCGGCATCATCGGTAACTATGGCCTTGAACTCCTCGCCCCACGCTTCCTAATCAAGTCCACGGTGGTTTACTCAGCCTCACAGGATCGATGAATCGGAGGCATTGCGGGCTCTTGGGGTGGAGTATTTAAATTCGGGAATGGTTGGACAGCGGGTTGGTTCGGGCATATTGCGCGACCCACTCATTCATCATGGTGAAGAAGGCTTGTTTCGCCCTTCATTTTGATTATTCGCGGATGATCGAGGCTCAACGGGCGGTGTCCCTTGCGCAGGAGCAGCCGCTGCACTTTCAACGTCATCCGCCAAGGGTCTCTCTACCCCGGGTTCCATTGCTAATCAAAACAAAAATTTCAACTGTCAGAAGTCATCACATTATTAAGCACTAACAATTTGGCATGTATAGCTAGACTCACACGCTCTATGGTAGTCCTAGAACCGACTAAACCATAGCTCTGATACCAATTAACTGTAACACCCCGAACCCGTGACCGTCGCTGGTGTCGGACACGAGGGGTTAACGGGCCAAATCTTCTCAAGGTACCAACCAATTTGGCATTTCCAGACAGGCTGGAAAACTGCATCACTGTCGCCATAAAAATCATATCTCGAGTTTCAAAACTCGGAAACTGATTCCGTAAATTTTACCTGAATTTAGACTCATATATCTATCCATGGATTTATTTCTAGAATTTTTGGTTGGGCCAATTGGTACAGTTTATTAGTTAAATTCACCAATGTTACAGGAGTCGACTACACTGACCTTCGCGCGTTAAAACTTGAATATCTATCTTTACAGGGATTTAATACTGGTGGCGTTTGTTTCTAATGAAACTAGACTCAAAATGGAATCTTCACATATAAGGAATGACTTCTAATTATTTCTGTATAATTTATAGTAAATTTTCAAAGTCACGACAGGGGACCCAGAAACCGTTCTGGCCCTGTCTCACGAGAACTTTAATATCTCTCAATATACTGCTCATATGGTCGTTTCGTTCCATCCATATTAAACTAGATTCATCAAGGTTCAATTGCATAATTTATTCACTATTTAATTCTACTTCTACTATTTTTAGTGATTTTTCAATCTCACCTCACTGCTGCTGTCCGCAACAGTTACTGCAGTAGACTATGCCAATTTCATGAATCTTTCCTTGGCCTTAATCATCCATCAAACATGACACAAATTATGGCCACCTTATCAAAATTAAAGTTTCTAAGACTCGTGGCTATAGGTTCTAGCATCCCACTCGGCGACCACATAGGTCATTTTCACATGGCTTAAAGTTTACAACCCACAGTTCAACAAAATATAATAGCCTATACATGCCAAATGTTCTTCAACAACGAAGACAATACCAAAATATTTCAGCCGGTGTGATGACTTCAACGACGGTTCCGAGCACGCAACAATACGAGTCCAAGAGACCTAAAATGGGTGACAAGAAAACACCGAGTGAGTTTATAACTCAGTAAGTCATAAGCACTTTACAATTATCCATTAGCTAAATTCATCACAAAGTGAAACAATGAAACAAGGCTAGGTACTTCATCCATATCGAACTATACCATAATTCCTCGGACCTTTCGGTTCAATCTCATACCAAGCCATACATCCACATTTCATATTTATACGATAAGATATTTGAGGCATTTTCACACACTAACTCATTTTCACCACAATCACACAATTGCAATCATCACATAGATTTAAAGCTTACCAAGCTCAACCCCGAGCATGAACATATTGCCTATTCGTCATGAGCTCAAGGTACTTACCCGATTCGCTGTCCGGGATTAACTCGATAATGTCGCACACTCAATGCCAATTGTAATACAAGAGCATATAGTGAATCCGCACACTTAGTGCTATATGTTTTCAGCTCGCACACTTAGTGCTATAGAATCAAACTTGCACTCTTAGTGCTGTACAATTTTAAACCCGCACACTTAGTGCCAATCTTGTCACCGTGTCCATTTATACCCGCACACTTAGTGCCGTGACCAATACCTTATGCATTTTGCTGCCTTTATACATTCAACAATGGCATCATTCCATACACATACATTTTCATTTACACATCAATTCATTAAACACAATTGCATATATATTATGATCATTTAAATCAATACCAAATATATGCTTAATGACTTACCTCGGATGTTGTCGCATCGTTTTCAATGGCTATTCAATTACTTTGTCTTTCCCTTGTCCAACTTTGATCCTTTGAGTTCTTGAGCTAGTTCACACAAATTTAACTTATTAAAACCTCATTATGCTAGCTTATGGCGAATATGACAAGGAGTTTAAATGGTCATATGGCCACCCTTTTGCTTGGATACACATTGGTCATGCACATTTTATATTACATCAAGCAATTCAATACAATTCATTCAAGCATCAAGGAAAAGCTAAGGCCATCAATAGGCTACCTAATGCGAATATACACATCAACATATGTATTCGTTCATGTGGCCGAACATACACATTCATGTTAAGGCCGATTTCCACACTTGATACATTCAACAAGTAAGGTCGCTTGTATCGACTTAACACCAATTTGATTCAAGTTCACAACTAGGCTAGTATGCATATATACACTAGTAAATCAAACACTAACATTTGTACTTCACCTTACTAGCACTTCTCATTCAAATGACATGAACAACGAACATAGTTTCCTTTTATTTCCTACCATGGCCAAATGCCATACAACACCATACCATGCATCATTACAAGCTTTACTTTTAGCATGCAAATAACATCCACAAATCCACCTTAGTTGAACCTTAACTCATCTTCATGCCTCACCACCACAACATCAAACATCAAACATCAATGATACCAAGAAGACAACACCCATGGCGAATATCATCCCCATTTCATGGTAAAGGTTTAGACCATGGGTTAGGTGGAACTCAAACTATCAACTAAAACATGCATAAATCTCATGGATAACATCAACATACCTTAGTCTAGCAAACTCCCATGGCTGATTTTCTCAAGCTTCCCCCCCTTTCTTCTTAGTACATTCGGCCAAGCAAGGAGAAAATGAGAGAATGAACACTTTTTTTTTTCTTTCTTTCTTTGTTTTTGTTTCTCTCATGTACGGCAAGGGGGGAAAGCATCCACACTCTTTTTTTTTTTGTTATCATCATTTTCTTTTTCCATTTCTTTAATGCTAACTTTCTTATTTTATTGTTTCCTACATGCATCACTAGTCTAACATGTTGGAGACATGTTTCCACCCATAGCATGGCCGGCCATCATGCTTCATTTTGGCTAATTTGACATGCAAGGACAACACTTTCCCACATGTATTAATAGGCCACCTTACATTTGCCTAGCACATTTCTAAATTTTCTCACATAAGTCCTATTTGATAAAAATTCACTTACAATTAACAAAATCCAAACATGAAATTTTCACACATGCATATATACATATAATGAGCATCAATTATGATGGTTAATTATTATTATGACTCGGTTTAGTGGTCCCGAAACCACTTTCCGACTAGGGTCAATTTAGGGATGTCACACGATACTTTTTGTCAATTGTTTGAAAGATCATAAAAAGAGAATGCAAAATTGATACTGATATAAAATTCTGGTATCGATAAAATTCAATAGGTATCTTTATAATTTTAAAAGTATTGATACTTATTGTTTTTGTTCAATTTTTTGAGTAAAGTCAGAGAGCAATTTTAGTAATGATACTTTTTAGAAAATATCTATACTTTTTGTAGGCAGTAATTTTTCAATTGTTTTAAAATTGTTTCAATCAAGTTCAAGAGTGTAAATTCATTTTTGAACTTTGTCAAAAATATTCTAAGTGTTCAAAGAAAAAATTTAAAATTTTGTTTCGTAGACTTCAATTGGAAAATCATTTTGTCAATTTGGTTTAATTTTAACCTTTATTCAAAAACACTTCAATTTGTTATATTAAAATAGATTATCAAATAAAGCTTAGTTTAACACAAAGGCTTGCATAACAGAATACCTTTTTGGTCTCACCTGTCTAGTTATTCTACTAGGGTCCTCAATACTAGTATATTGAGATCTTTAGCAAACTCAAATAAATACCCAACTTTCAGATAAATAATCACTTAATTAAATAAATAGCTAAACAATCAAATAATGCAAGATATTTATGAAGTGTAGGTTTTATTCTCATATTTATAGAAACAATCAATTAATTAAAATTACCAAAGAGATATAAATAAGAGAATAGAAAAAAAGAATGCTCATTGATTAAATTGAGATAATAGCCCGTGTTCGGAACATTCTCCGCTTGCAACGTCTAACTTTGGAATAGAGAGTTCTGATTAAGTAAACATAAAAACATAAGCTAAGTAAAAACAAAAAACTGAATAACAGCTAAGTTTGAAGTCTAAGTCGAAAAGTACCTAATTCTGGTTTAAAAGTTAATTATATAGGTCAAAATATAAAGACTAAGATGCCCTATCGTTTATAATAGCAACTAGGGATCTATATGGGAAAAATACATCGAGTTGCCCTTGAAATTGTAGCTGATCGTGTTAGATAATCGTCACGATGCCACGATGTTAAGCACCTTGCTCATCGTGATGTTGACTCGGTTTGTGGCTCTTTCTTGCGTCTAATCATAATGTCGTGACTTTCAAAGCCAAATGTCACGACATTCGCACTAGTTCATTCTTGAAGTTGTTTTTGTGTTTGTTTATGATGTCGCGACTTCTATACTTCGTGGTAGCAACATTGACAACAATTTAGGCCCGAAGTTGCATCTTTAGCTCTCGATCCATCCTACATAAACATATTATCTTATTTAAACATCAAATACTATAAAAACTACTAAAAAGCATAAATTGACTACGTAAACTATAAAAACATAATTTATTACTAAATTGACTTAATTTAGCTATTAAACAAGCTCAAATTATGTGAAAATGGGATATAAATAACATGATTTGCTCTGACAGATCACAATTTAAGTTACATTTCATAATACCATACCAAATTTGGTTCATTTTATTCGATTTTAATATGCAATTTCAATATTTCACCCAACGGAACCTACTAAAACGGACTTAGATACACGGGTGAACTGCACCACACTAGATAACTTGTACGATCTTAAACTACACCACCAAGGCGCCGAATTGCAAAGCCTGTAGGCGTCAAATGTTTAAATATTTCAATTACATTCCTCCACTACACCAAAGTCTCCAAAGAGACGATAATACTCGAAGATTTTCAACAAATTCTGGATCTCAATATAACCTCCATATCATCACAAATTTGGTACAAGTGCACATAAGACCCTATTGGCAAGCTAATCGTATCCTAACATTTTACTAAGTTCACTTGGGCATCAAATATTCGTATTTAACTTATTATACATTGCAATTATTCATATTTAACTTATCATACATTGCAATTATTCATATTCACATATCACACCCTCTAATCATTCAAATTTGCATTTTCATACCCTGTACACTATATTGTAACATAATAATCTCTTATCTCATTTCATTTCAACGCAATCCATTACTAGCCTTGTATCTCAAATTCATCAATATTTTAAATTATGATTAAACATAAATATAATGAAATAAGCACAAGCATACACATAACACAAGGAAAGGTAGTAAGTTCCAAATGAACTTACCTTTTCAAAACACAAAACGGGTAAACTCTTTAGGCACTATTCCATAATATTTACTTTTCCCAATTATGTTACAACCCGAAAATGTGATGGTAGTGGAAAAATGAAAATTTATACATTTTTACATACCCTTTTTAATTTAAAATCATACAGTTTCGATAAAATTATTGTCGAAAAATAATTAATTTTTATAAAATAATTAATGCACACTTAAAATATGAACATGTTTAATTTTAGTTAATTTTACAATTAATTTTGATGAATTTTGGTTATTTTCGACAAATTTGCACAAAAGGCGAATAATGGCTCGGCAGACACTGCTAGAAGCACATAACCAAGAAGCAATTTGAAGTATCGAGGTGAACTAAATTTCACCCTAAGACGGTCCAAAATTATATTTATTAATTCATAATATAAGTAATTTTAATTTATATCCAATTTAATTTGGGAAAATAAATTATTATCAATTAATTATGAAAAAGTGGTCCAGTTGAACTAAGCTGAGTGAACCGAACTGACCAAGAAATGGACAACCCAAAAATCGTCCCAAGAGCTAACCCAAATAAGCTTATTAGCTAATTATTTAAGCTTACAAAGAGGCCCTTTGTAACGACCCAAATTTTAAAGTCACTGGAAAAGTGAGTTTTCGGGTCTTTGATTCTGAAAATTTGATTCGTAAGTATTTATTAGAAATATTTACGAGGTTAAGTGAGAGATTAGTTAGATTTTAGTTAAGTGAATTAGCATGAACTAAGGTTAATTCAGTGTAAAGACTAAATTGAATAAAGTGTAAAAGTTTAATTATAAACTATAGAGAAGTCAAGGGACTAAATTAGCAAATAAACCTTATGTGACAAGTGTGTGGTAAGTATAAATACATGTGTATTATTTTAATTGCACAAATGTATGTATATATATGTATTTACTTATATTTTAAGTATAAGATATTTAATATATATAATATATTATTATTATAATTTAATAATATAATAAGATATAATATAATAAGTAAAATAGATAAAAGAAAATAAAGAACAAAATAGAGAATAAGAATAGAGAAAGAAACGAAAGAAAAAGGAATGAAAAAGAAAAGGGGAAATTAGGGTTTTGAAGTTTGAAGCTTAATTGGTAAGTCAATTTAGTCCCTTTTTTTTGCAATTTTGATGTTTTTGGAATCCTAGAACCAAGCTCTACTTGAATTATGTTGAAATTTAGAAAATTAGTGAATTTTTAGATGTTAAATAAATAGATGAATTGTGATATTAAGTGATAGAAATTCAAGTTAGAAGTGGGAGAAGGATTGGATTGTAAAGAAAGATATAAGTTTTGTTATAGTAGGGACTAAATTGGTTAAATTGTTTTTAGGCAAAAGTCAGAGAACTCCACGGGATGCTGACATGGGCGTGTCATATCTGGCACATGGGCGTGTCACATAAGCCACACGGGCGTGTGGTACTATTCAAAGGAAGAAATTTTAAAATTTCACGAAAATTTTTCTAAGCTTCCGATCGAACCCTGGTTTGTTTTAAATATACTTATTAAGTACTGAGGACCCATTAAAGGTATATTAAGATGTACAGTATTGCATTTATTCCTTTTTTACATGTAAATGTACTGTAATGACCGGTAATATTTCGTAGTCCTGTTCTGGCGACGGGATAGGGTTAAGGGTGTTACATTCAGTGGAATCAGAGCTAACCGGGTTTAGCCAATTTTAGGATTAAGTTGAGTATTGAAAGGAGTCTAGAGGTACATGCCATTTTTATGTTAAATTTGATTTGGGATTGGATGTTGATTTATATATATACTGATGAATTGACTCTATTTTATAGTGAGTAAAAGATGTCTGACGAAAGTATTGAGTCTGAATCTACTTCCAGAGATCGAGGGCCAGACCAAAGTGGTCCAGCTGCTAGAGAAGGTACTAGAAGAACTAGTGAAAATACTACACAGCAATCTGAAGTAAGAGCTCCAGCTCGAGCATATGTTGTAAGTGGCGAGGGAGATGCTCATGATGTAGTGGCAGGTATATTCTTATTACATTTAGAACCCGTTTATGTTTTAATAGATCAAGGATCATCACATTCTGATGTCAATACAAAACTGGTTGAGACGTGAAACTTAAAACCTGAATTGTCTAAAGTAACGATAGAAGTGTCTAGTCCATTAGGGCAAACTATGTTAGTGAATCAGATATGTCGAAGATGTCCATTAATGATTCAGGATAACATCTTTTCTGTTGATCTGTTGATTATGCCATTCAGCAATTTTGATATTATACTGGGTATGGATTGACTATCAGAACATGGAGTAAATTTTGACTGTAATAAAAAGAAATTCACTGTTCAGAATGAAAATGGTGATCAAATCAAAGTAAATGGTATTTGGACCAGTGGGACAGTTCGTGTTATTTCTGCAATTAAAGCTAGTAAGCTTCTTAATCAAGGATGTGCTGCTTTCTTAGCCTATGTTATTAATTCCGATTCAGTTGAGAGCCAGTGTAGTAAAATCTGAATTGTATGTGAATTTTTAATGTGTTTCCTGAAGAATTGCCTGGATTGCCTCCTGATCGGGAAATAGAATTTGTGATTGAAGTTTACCCGGGTACAGATCCAGTGTCAATACCTCCATATAGAATGTCACCTATTGAGTTGAAAGAATTAAAGGTACAACTGCAAGACTTATTGGATCGAGGTTTTATACGACCTAGTATGTCACCATGGGGAGCTCCAATGTTATTCGTTAAAAAGAAAGATGGTTCGATGCGGTTATGTATTGATTATTGACAGTTGAATAAGGTGACTATCAAGAAAAAATACCCGATACCTCGCATTGATGATTTATTTGATCAATTAAAGGGAACTTCTGTGTTTTCAAAAATTGATTTGAGGTCAGGATATTATTAGTTGAAAGTAAAGGGGAGTGATGTACCGAAGACAACATTTCGTACACGGTATGGGCAATATGAATTCTTGGTGAGGACATTTGGATTAACAAATGCTCCGTCTGCTTTTATGGATCTTATGAATCAGATTTTCCAATCGTACTTGGATTAGTTTTTAGTGGTTTTTATTGATGATATCTTGGTATATCCAAAGTCTGAAACTGAACATGAACAACATCTCCGAATTGTTTGGCAAATATTGTGAGAGAAGCAATTATATGGAAATTGAGTAAGTGCGAGTTTTGGTTAACGGAGGTTGTATTTCTTGGTAATGTAGTATTAGTAGATAGGATTAGAGTAGATCCAAAGAAGATTGAAGCCATACTTCAGTGGAAAGTTCCCAGAAATGTGTCAGAGGTACGTAGTTTCCTTGGATTGGCCGGATATTATCGAAGGTTTGTGAATGGATTTTCAAAGATAGCTTTACCGATGACGAAGCTACTACAAAAGAATTTCCCATTTGTATGGAATGATCAGTGTAAGCAAAGTTTTGAAACATTGAAACAAATGTTAACAGAGGCACTAGTGTTGACTTTGCCAGAATCGGGGAAAGATTTCGTTGTGTACAGTGATGCTTCATTAAATGGACTTGGGTGTTTATTGATACAAAATGGAAAGGTAATTGTTTATGCTTCACGGCAATTGAAACCACATGAACGTAACTACCCGATTCATGATCTAGAATTAGTAGCAGTGATTTTTGCTCTAAAGATTTGGCGGCATTATCTGTATGGTGAGAAATGTTATATCTACACTGATCATAAAAGTCTCAAGTATCTTTTAACACAGAAATAATTGAATTTGATACAACATCGGTGGATAGAACTTTTAAAAGATTATTATTGTGTTATAGACTATCATCCCGGGAAAGTGAAGGTTGTAGCTGATGCACTGAGTAGAAAGGCTGCAGTTGAATTAAAAGCAATGTTTGCACGTCTCAATATTACTAATAATGGAGGTCTTTTGGCTGAATTGAGAGTAAAGCCGATAATGTTTAATTAGATTAGATCAACACATTGACAGATGATAAATTAATGAAGAAAAGAGAGATGGTATAGAACGGTACAGCAGGGAATTTTAGTATTAATGAAAATGATTGTTTGAGATTTCAGAATTGGCTCTGTATTCCAACTACTTCTGAAATAAAGGAGTTGTTTCTTCGAGAAGCTCATAATGGTCAATTTGTATTACATCCCGGAGGAACGAAGATGTATCGTGATTTACAAAAATTGTATTGGTGGCCAGGTATAAAGAAAGATATAGTGGAATATGTGGCTAAATATTTAACATGTCAGCGAGTTAAAGCTGAACATCGGGTTCCGACTGGATTACTTCAGTTTATTAATATTCCTGAATGGAAATGGGACTGCATCATGATGGACTTTGTAACCAGGTTACCGTTATCAGCAAGTAAGAAAAATGCTATTTGGGTGATTGTTGATCGGCTGACAAAGTCAACTTATTTTATAGCACTCAGAATGAATTGGTCACTTCAAAAGTTGGCAGAAACTTATATTCGGGAAATTGTGAGACTACATGGTATTCCTATACCGATAATTTTTGATCGGGATCCACGGTTTACATTGAGATTCTAGAAACAGTTGCATGAGTCTCTCAGTACTCGACTTCATTTTAGTACAACTTTTCATTCACAGATTGATGGACAGTCAGAACGAGTCATTCAGATATTGAAGACATGCTCCAAGCTTGTATCATTGATTTTGAATCAGGTTGGGAACGTTATTTACCATTAGCTGAGTTTGTATATAATACTAGTTACCAATCAAGTATTCAAATGGCACTGTATGGTCGGAGATGTCGATCACTAGTGTGTTGGATGGAATTGAATGAAAGAAAAGTGGTTGGTCCAGAGTTGATCCAAGAAACAAAAAATACTGTTAGAAAGATTCGAGAAAGATTGAAAGCAGCATTTGATAGGTAGAAATCGTATACAGATTTGAAAAAACGGGACATTGAGTACTCATTTGGAGACAAAGTATTTCTTAAAGTCTCTCATTCGAAGAAAATCTTGAGATTTGGTCGGAAGAGTAAATTGAGTCCACGATATATTGGACCATATGAGATTATAGAAAGAATTAGACCAGTGGCATATCGTTTAGCTCTGCCTCCTGAATTACAGTAGATTCATGATGTTTTCCATGTTTCTATGTTAAGAAGATACTGATCAGATCCATCTCTTGTGATTTCAACTGAAGATATAGAGATTCGACTCGATTTGTCATATGAAGAAGAACCGGTTATGATACTGGCACATGAGGTAAAGGAATTATGTAATAAACGAGTTCCCTTAGTAAAAGTGTTATGGAGAAGTCATAATATTGAAGAGCAACATGAGAAACAGATGATATAATGAGATCACAGTACCCCCATCTCTTTTCAGGTAAATTTCGAGGACGAAATTTATTAAGGGGGGAGAAATGTAACGACCCAAATTTTAAAGTCACCGAAAAAGTGAGTTTTCGGGTCTTTGCTTTTGAAAATTTGATTCGGAAATATTTATTAGAAATATTTACGAAGTTAAGTGAGAGATTGGTTAGATTTTAGTTAAGGGAATTAGCTTGAATTAAGGTTAATTTAGTCTAAGGACTAAATTGAATAAAGTGTAAAAGTTTAATTATGAACTATAGAAAAGTCAAGGAACTAAATTAGCAAATAAACCTTATGTGACAAGTGTGTGGTAAGTATAAATACATGTGTATTATTTAATTAGTACAAATGTATGTATATATATGTATTTACTTATATTTTAAGTATAAGATATGTAATATATGTAATATATTATTATAATAATTTAATAATATAATAAGATATAATATAATAAGTAAAATAAATAAAAGAAAATAAAGAACAAAATAGAGAATAAGAACAGAGCAAGAAACGAAATAGGAAAGAAAGAAAAGGAAAGAAAAAAAGGGGAAATTAGGGTTTTAAAGTTTGAAGCTTAATTGGTAAGTCAATTTAGTCCCTTTTCTTGCAATTTTGATGTTTTTGGAATCCTAAAACCAAGCTCTACTTGAATTATGTTGGAATTTTGTGATATTAAGTGATAGAAATTCAAGTTAGAAGTGGGAGAAGGATTGAATTGTAAAGAGTGATATAAGTTTTGTTATAGCAGGGACTAAATTGATTAAATTGTTTTTAGGCAAAAGTCAGAGAACTCCATCGGTTGATGACACAGGCGTGACATATTAGACACAGGACCGTGTCACATAAGCCACACAAGCGTGTGGTACTATTCAAAGGAAGAAACTTTAAAATTTCATGAAAAATTTTCTAAGCTTCTGATCAAGCCCCTGTTTGTTTTAAATATACTTATTAAGTACTAATGACCCATTAAAGGTATATTAAAACGTATAGTATTGGATTTATTCCTATTTTACATGTAAATGTACTATAATGACCGGTAATATTTTGTAGTCTTGTTCCAGTGACGGGACGGGGTTAGGGGTGTTACACCCTTGAAGACTTGTTCAAGTTGCATTCAAACCCCTCCACAATTGGTGGCTTTGTAGATATGCCCCAAGCCAAATTTAGTAAAGTTGAAACCAACAACCTTGCCACATGTGTGGCAGGCCAAGTGATAGCTCTTTGGCTGCTATTTTTAGCTAATTTTATCAGCCATCTTCAACTATAAAACCCCCTTTTGGCTGATCATTAAACACATCTCATTCATTCACATATTTTCTCTCTTCTCTCCACTTTCTCTTTTCTCTCCACTTTCTCTCTTCTTTGCCATTCTAAATTCTCTTGCTCTCTTACCTATTTCTTCCATTGGAAAAGGGGTGTTCATCAGCCATTTTAGAGCAACATTGAAGTGTTCATAGCATCTTTGGTCGATGAGGACAAACAGAGAATGAAGAATGGAGCAAACTAGTCAAGCCAGGGAGAAACACCAGATTTGATTCTTATTCCCTATCTCTTTTATTTTTGTTGTTGTTATGATGAGCATATCTATGAATATTTATGTGTTGGAATGATTAATTTAATCAATTTAGCTTGAATTTAATTCATGTTAGGTTGATTGCATTCTGTTTGCTTAAATTGTTAAAATTTTGTTTATGTTGTTATAGGCCTCGGTAAGATGCTTGATTATGTAAAATCATGACTAAGTTATTCTTGCATTACAATTGTTAGGTAACTAATGAATTAATTATTTATAACGCATTGAAATTGTAATTAATGGACACAGTACTTAATCAGTGCATGTTTAATCATCTAAGGTAGATAAGGGTTAAATTAGCAACGATATCTGACGATACAATTGCCTTGCATAACTTCAAGATTATTGTGATTAAACTATTTCAAGGTAAGGATACTTTGTTACCTCACATAGTCTTTTATGTGCTTATTAAATTGAGTTAATTGTTTGAATTGACATAGGGATATGTTTAAGAGATTATTTCGATTTAATAAGTATGTATGTGCTATAACATATTTGCCTATTAAGATTTGTTTCATTGATTGAATTGACATAGGGATATGTCCAAGAGATGAATGGATTTTGGTAGGTGAGAATGTTCATAAGTTAGCAAATTATCGAGTTGCCATGAATTTATTCGTAATAATATAAACATGAGTTTAATAATACTAAGTTAAGAAATGTAATTGATCTAAAAAAATTTTGTCATCTTGATTAAACTCGTATTTTGAAATCGTGCATTTGATATTTATTTACTTAGTTTAAAATCTTAGTTTTTAATCACCCTCTTCAAACAAAACATTTTTTCTTCACCAAAGTGTTTTAACTAGCATTCATAAATAATTCTTTTCACAGTCCCTATGGGTACGATAACTCAACATTTACTTGTCACTTTATTACTTGTTGCAATTGTGTACACTTGCACATTTCCGTCGTTCCAAGTTTTTGGCGCCGTTGCCGGGGACTATTTTAAAAAGTCATTTTTTGTGAATTTGTTAGTTTTGCATTTTGGTTTATTTTTCTATTTAAATTTTAACTTAATTAATATTTCTGTGATTGTTTGAGGTGTTTATGAGTATTGACTGATATTGAATGAACTTTTTGACAGCGAAGAAGAAATCCAAGTCAGAGAAGGACCGGAGAGATAAACTTCGAAAGTCTGAATCAAGGAAACGAAGCAAACCTTGCTCAAAATCATATCCTTATTACTGATGATAGGGATAAAGCTTTAAGACAGTATGCCATGCTAGTATTTCATGATCTTAATCTAGGTATTAGGAGACCCAAAATTGAGGCACAACAATTTGAGTTGAAGCCAGTCATGTTCCAGATGCTTCAGACAGCGGGCCAGTTCAGTGGAATGGCTACCGAATATCCTCACCTACACTTAAGACTGTTTATGGAGGTGAGCATTTCTTTCAAGTTAGCCAAAGTTCCCAAAGATGCATTACGATTGAAGCTGTTCCAAGATTTACTAAGGGATAGAGCTCGAGCCTAGTTGAACTTATTGCCACCAAACTCAATTTCCACATGGCAAGAGTTACCAGAAAGATTCCTTATGAAGTATTTCCCACCTAGCAAGAATGCTAAGTTGAGGAATGAGATCGCTGCTTTCCAAAAAATGAATGATGAGTCCTTGTATGAGGCATGGGAAAGGTATAAAGAATTATTACGGAAATGTCCTCATCATGGAATCCCACATTGCATCCAACTTGAGACATTTTACAATAGTTTCAATGCTCACACGAGGATGGTAGTGGGCGCTTTTGCTAATGGTGCTCTCCTTTCTAAGTCTTACAATGAGGCTTATGAAATCATTGAGAGGATTGCCAGCAACAATTATCAATGGCCAACCAATCGAGCAGCGTCACGAAGACGAGTCGCTGGAATACATGAAGTAGATGTTCTTACTTCACTCGCATCTCAAGTATTCTCAATATCATCAATACTTAAAAATTTTACCACTAGTGGGTTTAATAGTTTTGCAGCATAAACATTGAATCAATTTGAAAATGTAGCCTGTGTTTATTGTGGGGAAGGACATTTGTTCGAAGAATGTCCATCAAACCCAGAATCTGTGTATTACATGGGTAACCAGAACCAAAATTGAGGAAGGAAAGGGTTGCAATCTAATTTCTATAACCCATCATGGTGAAACCACCCAAATTTTTCCCAGAGTAACCAAGGGGCAGGAACTAGTAACAATTATGCCCAACCTAGACCAACCCACTCACCTAGTTTTTCCCAACAAGCTTAGAAACCAACCCAAGTTGAACCATCCAGTAGCCTAGAGAATCTATTGAAGGCATACATGGTGAAAAATGATGCCACTATAAGAAATTTGGAGAACCAAGTGGGCCAGCTTGCAATTGAACTCAGAAACAGACCATAAGGTGCTTTACTTAGTGATACAGAGAATCCAAGGAATCTAGGGAAGGAGCAGTGTAAAGCAGTGACATTACGGAGCGAAAAGACATTAGACCCCAACACCATTGAAGTTGAAAAGGAGCCAGTTGATGCTCAAGAATCAAAGGAAGTTCAACCAAGTGTTGAAATTCCAGTTTCACCGGAACCTGAATCTGCAAAATCTGACAAGGTAACTTCTGAACCAGCTAATTTTAATCAACTAACAATTCCGTTAGATGCAGAATTGCCACAGAAAATGAGTCAACCAGTTCCAGTAAAGAAACCTCCACCACCCTACCCTCAAAGACTTCAGAAGTAGAAGCAGGAAATTCAATTCAAAAAGCTCCTAGACGTACTCAAGCAACTTCATATCAACATCCTGTTGGTTGAAGCACTTGAACAAATGCTGAACTACGTCAAATTCATGAAGGATATCCTGCAAAAAAATGAAGGCTTGGAGAATTTGAGACGGTAGCCCTGACAAAGGAATGCAGTGCATACCTTAAAAACAAACAACCCCTAAAGTTGAAGGATCCTAGATGTTTTACCATCCTTTACAATATTGGAGCAACATGTTGTGGTAAGGCATTATGTGACTTAGGTGTGAATATCAACTTGATCCCTATGTCAATGTTTAAAAAGTTGGGGATAGGTGAAGTTAGACCTACTACAGTTACACTTCAATTAGTAAATCGATCCTTAACACATCCAGAAGGAAAAATTGAGGATGTATTGGTACGTGTAGACAAAATTATTTTTCCTGCTGACTTTGTGATTCTAGACTTTGAAGCAGACAAAGAGGTGCCAATCATCCTAGGAAGACCATTCTTAGCAACCGGAAGGACCCTTATTGATGTGCAGAAGGGCATGCTTACTATGCTTGTTCAAGATGATCAAGTAACATTTAACATTTTTAAGCCTATGTGATTTCTTGACACAATTGATGATTATTCTATAGTGTCCGATTTAGAGGAGATAAGCATCGAAAAGGAACTCAACTATGTCGAGGACCCATTGGAATGAATTTAATCCGAAATCCCGCTTTGAATTCTTAGCTTTGTTAGAAGCTAAACAAAGGGGATTTAATCCGTAATCCCACTTTGAATCTTTAGAGTTAGAGAAAAGGGATTATGCCCAACCAAAAGCATCAATCGAGGAACCACCTAAATTAGAACTAAAGGTACTTCCCTCACATTTGAAATATGTTTATTTAGGTAACTCTTCTACTTTTCCTGTGATTGTTTCAACAGAATTAACTTGAGCAAGAAGAGAAACTCATCTTGGTGTTGAAATAATTTAAAAAGGTTATCTAATGGACCATAGCCGATATTCACGGAATTAGTCCATCTGTATGAATGCACAAGATTATTCTGGAAGATGGTGAAAAAGGGACGATTGATGGACAATGAAGACTGAACCCGAACGCAGTCAAGAAAGAAATCATCAAGTGGTTAGATGCAGGTATAATTTACCCCATCTCAGATAGTTCATGGGTAAGTTCGGTCCAGTGCATGCCAAATAAATGAGGTATCACGATCATTGAAGATGAGAATAACGAGTTGATACTAACTAGAACAGTTACGGGATAGAGAATTTGCATCGATCATCGTAAGATGAACAAGGTGACTAGAAAAGATCACTTTCCTTTACCGTTTTGGGACTAGATGCTGGATAGACTCGTAGGGCAAGACTATTACTTTTTTCTCAATGGATACTCAGGGCATAATCAGATTACAGTAGCACCAGAAGATCAAAACAAGACAATATTCACCTACCCGTATGGTACATTCGCATTTAGACACATGCCATTTGTTTATGTAATGCACCTGCTACATTTTAAAGATGTATGATATCTATTTTTACTGACATGGTTGAGAAATATTTGGAAGTCTTTATGGATGATTTTTCAGTATTTGGAGATACATATGGTAATTGCCTAGCCAATCTAGCCAAGGTACTAAGGCAATGCGATACTCAACTGGGAAAAGTGCCATTTCATGGTACAAGAAGGTATTTTTCTAAGGCATCGAATAACGAGATATGGAATTGAGGTTGATAAAGCAAAGGTAGATGTTATTGAGAAACTCCCACCTCCAACATCTGTAAAGGGTGTTAGGAGCTTTTTGAGGCATGCCTGCTTCAATCGAAGATTTATCAAAGACTTCTCCAAAATTGTTAAACCTTTATGCAAATTATTGGAGAAGGACACAACGTTTAAATTTGATGAAGAGTGCTTAAGAGCTGATTTGAAGAGTTGACTAGTTTTGGCACCCATGATCGTCACACCAGATTGGGATTTGCCATTTGAATTGATGTGTGACCCAAGTGACTTAGCGATCGGAGCTGTCATGGGTCAGCGAAGGAACAAATTTTTTCATCCCATCTACTACGCGAGTCAGACTCTGATAGAAGCTCAACAGAATTATACGGTAACAAAGAAAGAGTTACTTGCTATTGTGTTTTCTTTTGACAAGTTTCCATCTTATCTTGTAGGTACCAAAGTGACTGTTTATACGGACCACTTAACAATTAAGTATTTACTTGCCAAGAAAGATGCTAAGCCGAGACTGATCTGATGGGCACTTCTACTTCAAGAGTTCGATCTAGAAATTTAAGATTGAAAGGGAGTGGAAAACCAAGTAGCAGACCACTTGTCTAGATTGGAGCCGCAAGAAGAGAACTCTCCTCTTATACCAATTCGAGAGACGTTTCCATATGAACACATACTGAAGGTATCATGTCCATAATACCCCTTGGTTTGCTGATATTGCTAACTTTTTAGCTTGTGGGTTGATGCCGATTGATAAGACGTATCATCAAAAGAAAAAGTTTCTTCACGATGTGAAGTACTATTTCTAGGAAGAGCCGTATTTGTTTAAAAAGTGTGTAGATCAAATGATTAGGAGATGTGTGGCAGAAGATGAAGTACATAAGATTTTATACCATTGTCACTCAGCTTCGAGTGGGGGACACTTCGGAGGTACACGTACTGCAGTCAAGGTATTGCAAGCCGGATTCTTTTGGCCAACTCTATTCAAAGATGCATATGCTTACGTAAAGAGTTGTGATCGATGCCAAAGGGTCAGAAATATCACCAACAAAAATGAGATGCCTCGAACAAACATTATTGAGGTAGAATTATTTTATGTTTGGGGTATTGACTTTCTCGGTCCTTTCCCTCTATCTTTTGGTCACAAGTACATATTAGTAGCAGTAAACTATGTGTCTAAGTGGGTTGAGGCAGAGGCATATCTAACAAACGATGCTAAGGTTGTGATGAAGTTTTTACAAAACCATGTGTTCATAAGGTTTAGAACCCCAAGAGCCATCATCAGTGATGAAGGGTCCCATTTTGTGAACAAATGGTTACTTGACAAACATGGAGTCAAGCACAAGGTCGCCACAGCTTACCATCCACAGTAGACTATGTGTCTAAATGGGTTGCGGCAGAGGCATATCCGACAAACGATGTTAAGGTTGTGATGAAGGTTTTACAGAAGCATGTGTTCACAAGGTTTAGAACCTCAAGAGCCATCATCAGTGATAAAGGGTCCCATTTTGTGAACAAATGGTTACTTGACAAACATAGAGTCAAGCACAAGGTCGCCACAGCTTACCATCGTTAGACGAATGGGCAAGTTGAGTTGGCGAACAAAGAGATCAAAGGCATACTTGAGAAAGTAGTTTGCTCGAACCAACGAGATTGGTCCAAAAGACTGGATGATGCTTTATGGGCCTACAGGACAACATATAAGACACATTTAGGGATGTCACTTTATAGGTTGGTCTTTGGGAAAGCTTGTCATCTGCCTTTGGAGTTAGAGCACAAAGTTTACTGGGCTCTCCAACATTTGAACTTGGATCTTAACCTTCTAAAGAGAGACGGATGATCCAACTCAATGAGTTAGAAGAATTCTGAATGTTCTCATACGAGAATAACAAATTACTCAAAGAGAGACTTAAGAAATGGCATGACAAGCATATTCGAGCTTGAAAATTTGAAGCAGGTCGGCAAGTCTTGTTATTTAATTCCATATTAAAGTTCTTTCCAGGTAAGTTAAAATCACGTTGGTCTGGCCCATTTACAATTCACCGAGTTTATCTGTATGGAGTTGTCGACCTTCAAGGTAAGGGAAGTATTTTCTGAGTCAATGCTTGGCACTTGAAACATTACTGGGGGATAAAATTGAACGGGATCAAATCTCGTTCCTTTTATCAGATATTTAATTTCCCTTTTTTTTTAAATAAATGTTTTAGGGTATATTTTCAGGATTAGTATGTTTGAATAAATTCTATCTAGGAGATTGGAACTTAAGAGGGACCGTTTGTGACCCCTCCAATCTTTCCTGGGAATTGATTTTAACATAATTGTCCAAGAAATTATCCCCTAAATGGAAAAATAAATTTTTATTTTCAAATAAAATGGTCAATTTTGATCCAAGTTTTAAATTGCAACTCAATTTCAGATTTTCTTTAAGTCTAGGTACTTAATTAAATAATTTTTAAAATGTGGTTGTTCATTTTGTAAACATTAAAATTAGATGCCTCTTTTTGTAAATATGTTCAAAAGGCTTCTAGAATAATTTTTTGTTTAATAAAAAAGATGATAATTATTAGTATATAATTATATCTATTATAATGTATATTAATTATTATCAACTTTACATAGAGTTAAGATTAGTTTTAATTTAATCATATTTTATTTGATAAGTGTAATAGCCCAAATTTGCCGGGGCCCGTGAAATGAAATAAACAAAATTTAAAAATTGAAAATAAAATGTCCCTGTAAATGTCCAATTTACAATAAACAGGCCTAAAGGCCTGATAGCCCAAACTCAGTTACATTTGTAGCCCAACTGGTCTAAACCAGAATACCCATTAACCCTATACCCGGTTACACCTAAAACCCTTAGCCCATGTACCCGAACTTGACCCAAATCAGTAAAGCCCAGTAAGGCTCAATCCTTAAACTGAATCAGGAAACCCTAGGGTTTCCAGAAGCTTCGCGCCGCAAGCACCCCAATCGTCATGCCCCTTCGTCTCGCGCCGTTCCAGTGGACTTTCATCGGCATCGTGATTCTAGCTCCGTATCACGTCGTAATCAGCACACGAATCAACTTCAGCGCACTCACCGCCGTGATACCCTCGCTGGTACCTGTAAAAAGGAAAGAACTACAACAGGAAAGGGAAGCAAATATAGAAAGAAATCCAAAATTTCTTTCCCAAAATGTAACAGAAGGCTATAAAAGCCTCTTTTCTAATGTGTAAAAGGGAGATTTTTTTTTTTGATATATACAAGCAGTTGATACACACATAGACAAAAAATAGCAACAGATTATCGAAGAAATAGAGGTGATTTTTTACTTTATTTTTTTCTTTCGTTATGAATGTATGAAAATATCACTAAATAAGGAAAGGAGAGGCTTACCGATGGATTTGCGTTAAAAACGAAGCTTTCCAGCTTCCGGCCGCCGAATGTGGCGAAGTTGACGGCGGCGCATAGGCGCGTGGGAGCCCGTGAACGGAGACTTAATAGAGCTCCGAGGGCCAACCCTCAATCCTCTTTTAGAGGATTTTTTTTGTTTTTTTTAAACTGTGTTTTAAAATGATTTTAAGGCCAAAAGTTGGCTTATATAGCTTCATAAGAAAGACGTCGTTTTGGTTTAAAACAATAGGCCTCAAAACGCCGTCGTTTCAAAGCTCAGGATCCGCTCGTTGACCCGAAACCTGGGTAGGATCCGCGCGTTTTTATTTAAAGGGCTAACTGCCCAATTGATCCTCCCGCATTTTTATTATTTACAATCTCATTTTATTTTGTTTTAATTTAGCCTTGACCTTTCATTTTTATTTCAATTTAGTCCTATTTACTATTTTAAAGCTTATTTCGGGACGACGTCGTTTTGGGATTAGGGTCAAATTGCCCAGTGAGTCCCTCAACTTTTAACGCGTGTTTCAATTAGGTTCAAAATTAATTTTATTTATTTAAAATTAACCCTAGATTTTTATTTAAATTCAATTTTAATCTTTTATATAAATACATTTTACATATAATTTATTTGTTTTAAATATTTTATATATATTATTTATTTTGATAAACTATATTTATACATGTAAAAATTATTATATTTATTTTTATTTTATGTGATTATTTATCGTATTACTTATATTTCATTGTATACTATATATATATATATTTTATTATATATTATATTTTATTATATATTGTTCTCTATATTATCTTCATTTTATTATATATTATTTTATTATTTATTAGTATATATATAATTAAAATTTGTAAATTATTATTAAATAATGCATATATCATTATTAAATATTTAATGTCTAATATTTTTAAATTTACTACAAATTTTTTACCTATTTAACATATTATTATTTTTATAAGTATATTAAATTATTATATCATGTAGTGTATATATATATTAATCATCTCTAAAACTCTCCTTTATCATTTATACTTTGTTTTAAATATTTTATTTTTAAAATACTTCATCTATTTTTTAAAATTTGTATTTGTTTTCTTATCTTTTTTGATTTATATGTTCATGATTTGTTTATTTATTTTTGTATCTTTTGTATTTATTTAATATTTTTTAGTATGCTCTTGTTATCTCACCAACTATTTGTTATTTTCATGTTATTTGTTGTTTATCATATTTGCATAAAATTGATTATTTATATTATTTTAAGTTATATTTGTATAAAATATTATTATATATTATGTAATTTATATTGTTATATTCATTATGCTATATTTTGTATGACATATAATTATGTATGTATTATGCAATCTATATTGTTATGTTCATTGTTTTCTGTGATTATGTTTGCATGAAATGATAATGTATATTATAAAATTTATGTCATTATTTATCATTTTCTATATTATATTTGCATGAATTGTTAAAGTATGTATCATATAGTTTATATTATTTGGTATCGATACCTTGTAATATGTTAAATACATCATTGTCATAAAATGTATATTTCATTTAATCCAAAAGAATTTTAAAAATAAGGCAATGTTTTTGGTATTTTGGAATTCGGGAAGTAGTGCCCTAACATGCTGGGTTGCGATTTCCCGTTTGTCTAAATGTCTAAAATATTCTTCTAAATAGATTTCGTAAATCACGAGATGATTTTAGTTACAAAAGTTTAAAAATATCGTGTCCAATCATACTGGATGTGATGTTTGTACTCTTTTGGAGCGAAGGAATCTTGATTTTTTTTACTCAAATTATTACGGTTTTAAAAAGAGATCTTATTTCTAAATTCTTTCAAACTTTTGACATTAAGACAAAATTATTCAATTTGGTACCAATTTTGGGCGTTGCGAGGGTGCTAATCCTTCCTCGTACGTAACCGACTCCCGAATCCATTTTCTCACAACTTCGTAGACCAAAATGTTTTGTAAGGTGATCCAATCACACCAAAAAGGGTTGGTGGCGACTCCCATTTTCAAAATATCTCCCCCTTTAAAAAAAAGGTTTCGATAGCTTGGCGGCTCCACTAGGGAATATAAGAGAGTCAAGCCAAGAAATTGATTATTTTTTGTCTTAATGTTGGAAGTTTGGAAATTTTAAAAAAATATTGATCTTTTTAAATGGGTTTGTGGCATATGTTTGTCATCTTGTTGCTGCACACATTGCATTTGCATGACCACTGTGGTCACACCCTTATGTGGGAGTGAGAAGCTACGCTTTTGTGAGGTTTTCACCTCCGTATGGGCTAGTGGATTGCTTCCAGGATACATCCCTACCTATGTCTTGGTGAGATTTTCATCTCCTTATGGCCATAGGGAAATGTGTCCCCCTGAACCAAACTTGGTCCATATGAGCCTATAATGGGTGAGGACTGAGGAATCTGCTGGTTCAGGTACCCTCGCTTTAGAATTGAAACGCATATAGTGAACTTTAAGTGCTTACCCTAGGGAGTATAGTGATAGCCTTTAGTAAGCTACCCTTATAAGTGCTTGTTTATTATACTTTATATATGATACTGACTTATTTTATTTTGCTATCATTGCATGTCACTCAACATTTAAAGGTGTCGATTCATGGTTTGATTTCTAGATTAGAAAGTTTCGTAATAAGGAATGAATATCTTGATAAAGTGGAGGACAACGCTTCTGTCTATGCATGGTCAGAGAAAACCCAGTTAGAGAAAGGAGATAGTGTCACTGAGGGGTATACATCAGAGTTGTGAGACTTCACTCGTATTAGTTCAACACAGAATGAGTTTCAGGAGTTGAAGGACATTTGGGCCCAATGGGATGACGAGGCTAAGCAGTTGTTCTACCAGAATTATGGAGATCTTCCCTATTTGCTAGACATCAAGGTGAATAAACATCTGTTTTGAGCTATGGTACAGTTTTGGAACCCTGCTTATAGTTGTTTTACATTTGGAGAGGTAGATTTAGTACCTACTTTGGAGGAGTATACGACCTTGCTTCGCTGTCCAAAAATTCAGGGTAACAAAGCTTATGTTAGGGCTGCTAATCTCCCAACTTTCGTGAAGAAATTAATGATGATCCCAGGGATGAGTGAACAGTGGGCCACAGCTCAAATCTAACAAAAGGGTGATGGTAAATGTATTTCATTTGCAAGTTTGAGGGATCTGATATTGCCGCACCCAGATGCGAAGAAGTGGGTTGATGTCTTGGCCTTAAGTATTTATGGTTTGGTGATTTTCCCTAAAGCTATGGGGCACATAGATGAAGCGGTTGCGGATTTATTCGATAGACTTGGTAAACAGAACACACCTGTGCTTGCAATCCTAGCCGAGACATTTAGATCCTTGAGTGCATGTAGGAGAGCTGGTGAAGGTAGATTCATTGGATGCGCAGAGTAGTTGTTAGTATGGTTCCACAGTCACTTTTGGAAGGTTGATAAGGTTCCTTGCCGAGTGTTCTTTGAGGATTATTCTCCCTTAAAGGAAGCAGCAGCTACTCCAAGGAGGGACGACATTACAGAGGAAAGGTGGATGGAAACACTTCAGAATCTCCGGGAGGAAGATGTTATGTAGAAAGCCCCTTGTGTAACGCCCCGTACCCGAGACCGTTGTCGGAGTCGAACACGAGGTGTTAACGGACTTAATTCATTTATTTACACAGTTCATATGACTAAATGAATAAATTCATATATGCACATTCTCAAAATCATAATTTCTTCACGCTTCAACCAATATATTCATACACAGGGTATCAAACCTAACTAGAGGCCGTAAGCTCGTTAATCAATTGAGCGAGTACTATTTGAAAGGAATCAACCTTTCCGATGCATATACGAAACATACCTTATCGTTTGTATTTTATGAGCGTATTAATTGAAATTATTACAGCAAGATCGCTCGCTTCCAAACCCAAGTATCTTCGGGATTTAGCCGGATATAGCAACTCGTACAAATGCCTTCGGGTCTTAGCTCGGATATAGTCACTAGCATGAATGCCTTCGGGACCTAGCCCGGATATAGTCACTAGCACAATTGCCTTCGGGACTTAGCCGGGTATAGCAACTACAAGCACAAATGCCTTCGGACTTAGCCGAATATAGTAACTTGCACAAATGCCTTCGGGACTTAGCCCAGATATCATCCGAATAATCAAGCACATATACCAATAATTCATGACACATCCATATTTCATTATCATAACTAGAATTCAAACACAAGACGCTTATCAACTATTACCATTTTCGGCTCAATAGCCACATACAAAGAGCATGATTTTGATTTGCTTTATAACATGATCTTTATACACATTCGGCTACCCGTCATAGGTATAAACTAATCACCTCAATATACAATTCAAGTAGAATCATTATATCACCGTTTATTTGTTATGCTTATATGTCATGACTTAATCAAATCATAAACTAAGTTTTATTACTCGAAAACTTACCTCGGATGTTGTCGAATGATTTCAACGGCTATTTGACCACTTTTTCCTTTCCCTTATCCAACTTTGATCCTCTAAGCTCTTGAGCTAAATCAAACAATTTACTTCCCAATCAAACACAATCATACGGCATCCATATACATTTTAGAACCATTCTTAACATACGTACTACTCATTTACAAAACAAAATACTCATATCACATTTATAAAACTACAAGCCGAATATACCTATACTTACCTTACTTAAACATCAACCCTCAATTTCTTTGACATAGCATATTCCCGAAAATAATAAGGCAATATAACAGCCTTTAATCCAACCTATAATTCATACATATCACATTCCAAGCATTCGCTCTATTCTATCACTTAACATACAAACATTACTCAATAACTTTCTAGTTCAAATTCGGCAATTACACCAATTCACTAGATGATTTATTTTTATTATTGTTCATTTATTCAAACTACTTAAAAATACCTTAAACTATCTCAATTAACAACCATTTTCTACCCGTCACGTTTACTCTACTTGAACTGAATGCACATAAAGTCCTTGGCCGAAACTCACTAAACACAAATCAACCATAATCTTGTATTTAACTTGAGCATAACCTTATTTACCTTCCAAAATCATAAAATATCAAACTCTTAATATTTATGTGCAAAGCCAAATCTTAATATGATCCAACCTCCAACTCATTCATTTCAATCACTCACACGGCATTTGTTCAATTCATTAGACAAATCTATGTTTGGCCATTGTACTCATGAACATTAGAATTTATCATTTGACTAACTAAAACCCTTCTCTTCAACAATTCTTCATAAAACATAAAAACCATAACCCAATCTCATCCTTTAATAACTAAAACCGAATGCTCAAACCATCACCAAGATTTTCATAATTTTGACATGGGTTATGTAAGAAACTAGCTAATTAACTAGAAACAAACTTAAAGTTTAAAGAAAATCTAACACAAATGACTAACCTCCCTTAAGCTCCAAGTGACCGAACCTCCTCTAATTTCTTCCTTCAATTCACGGCAATGGAGGAGCATGGATGAAACAACTTTGTTTTCATCACCCCTCCCTTTTCATTACTTTATTACCAACCTTTTATTTTATTATTTTTAACATAACACATTAACACAAAATGTTTATAATATGTTTAACCCATTGCATGGCTGGCCACTACCTAAAGTTTTGGGTAATTTGACATGCAAGGACAAGCATTTTCTAACATGCATCAATAGGCCACTTTAACTTTTGCCTAGCACATTTCTAAATTTTCTCACACAAGTCCTATTTAATAAAATTCACTTACAATTAACAAAATTCAAACATGAAATTTTCACACATGCATATATACATATAATAAGCATCAAATATGACGGTTAATTATTTTTATGACTCGGTTTTGTGGTCCCGAAACCACTTTCCGACTAGGGTCACATTAGGGCTGTCACAACTCTCCCCCACTTTAAGAAATTTTCGTCCCTGAAAATCTTACCGGTAAATAGGTTTGGGTAACGTTCTTTCATAGAGTTCTCGGTTTCCCAAGTAGCTTCTTCGATCCCGTGTTTGAGCCATAACACCTTTACTAACGGAACCCTTTTGTTTCGCAACTCTTTCACTTCACGAGCTAGGATACGTATCGGTTCTTTTTCATAACTCATATCGGATTGAATTTCAACCTCGGAGGGATTAATTATGTGCGAAGGATCAGATCTCTAACGTCGAAGCATCGAAACATGAAAAACATTGTGAATCCTTTCGAGATCAGGGGGTAAAATCAATCTATATGCCACTAGACCAACTCGTTCGGATATTTCATACGGCCCTATGAACCTCGGACTCAGTTTGCCCTTACGGCCAAATCTGAGTATCTTTTTTGTAACACCCCGTACCCGAGACCGTCGCCGGGGTCAGACACGAGGGGTTAACAGACTTCGTTCACTTAATTTCACCGTTCATAAAAAAAAAATTTCCAGACAGCTGGTTAACTGTGTCACTATCACCTTAAAAATCATATCTTGAGTTCTACAACTCGAAAAAATTTTCGTGATTTTTCCCTGAAACTAGACTCATATATTCATCTAAAAATTTTTTTATAGAATTTTTGGTCGGGCCAATTAGTACAGTTTATTAGTTAAAATCTCCCCTGTTCCAGGGTGCAACTACATTGACCTTCATGCATTACGACCTGGATATCTCCCTGTACAGGGCTTCAATACTGATGCCGTTTTTTCTATAGAAACTAGACTCAAAAAGGAATCTATACATATATGGCATGACTTCTAAATGTCTCGGGTTAATTTATAATGAATTTCCAAAGTTGGAACAGGGAATCCAGAAACCGTTCTGGCCCTGTTTTACAAAAACCTAAATATCTCTTAACATACAACTCATATGACCGTTTCGTTTCTTCCATATGAAAGTAGATTCATCAAGGTTCATTTACATAATTTATTCACTATTTAATTCCATTCGTACTATTTTTAGTGATTTTTCACATCCACATCGCTGCTGCTGTCAGCATCTGCCTTTAAGGTAGACTTTACCTATTTCATAGTTTCCATGATTCAATTAGCCCTTTTTGCATACATAGCACAAAGTATAATCATGATTAACCATTCCAATGGCTAATCGTTTCCAAACATTTCCATACCTCTTAGTGATCAACATACAAACGATTATAGTACTATGCTAAAAGCATATATAAGCCATTTTCGCATGGCTATCCAAAGTTTTACATACCAAAGTTCAAACAAACATAATAGCCTATACATGCGAAATGTTCTCTTAGACCAACTAAGAAGAAGATACCAAAAGTTGCAAGCTGGTGTGATGACTTCGATGACGGTCCCGAATACGCAAAAAGTCGAGTCCAAGAAACCTAAAATGGGTGACAAGCAAACACCGAATGAGTATATAACTCAGTAAGTCATAAGCATTACACTACCATCCATTGATAAAATTTTCACAAGAGGAAACAACGAAATGAGGCTAAGTACTCCATCCATACCGAACTATGCCATAGTTTCTTAGACCTTACGATTCAATCTCATTCCAAGTCCTACATTGACATTTCATACGCTATTCAATAGGATAATTGAGGCATTTCCATACATCATTTTATTTTCGTTACAATCATACAACTAAACAAACTTTCACCTATTCCACGATGAACCTTATGTACGTGACTTCAATTATAATCATCACATAGGTTCAAAACTTACCACGCTCAACTCCATATATAAACATAGCACCTATTAGCCATGAACTCAAGGTACTTACCCTTTCCATTGTTCAAATCGATTGGTAAGGTCGCACCTTAATATAAATAATTGATAGAAAATATATATATATATTTATATAGTGGGTTCGCACACATAGTGCTTAATAATCAACCACGCACACTTAGTGCCATGTACTTTAAACTCGCACACTTAGTGCCATGCATTTCAAGCCAGCACACTTAGTGCCATTCTCTCAACCGTGAACACTTATTGTCCGCACACTTAGTGCCGAAAACCAGCCACTATATACGCTTCACTTCCTTTTTACATTCGACAATTTCATCTCTACATACATATACATTTGTATACATTTCATCTCATTAAACACGATTGCATAGGTATTACGATCATTTAAATCAATACGAACAATATGCTTAATGACTTACCTTGTGTTGGGTAAAATAATTCCAAGTCGGCTACTCGATGACCTTCAATTTCCCCTTGTTGGACGCCTCTCCTTTAGGATCTTGAGCTTAAACAAATAAATTAACTCATTCAACCGCTTTGCTACATATATTGGTATTCACATTTTAATGATTTTATGACATACGGAACGGCATGGTAAAATTTTTATCTTGCTACCTTATGCTCTTAGCTATTCAATTAATAACCATATGCTATCGCCCTACTATCAATAATCCAATCACACATGCATATATATATATATGGCCGAATGTACAAAGCTTAGACTCATCATCACCTATGCTCTTAATTTGATGGCCGAGTATGCATACATATATATATATATGATATCAACTATACTATCATCTTTAATTCACCTAAACACAAAATTTCATCTCATGAACACTTGACTGAATTTTTCCTAATCTAGCATGGCTTCACATATATTTGTAACATCCTATAAATCCACATATATCACATTTCTACATAAATTTTCTTTTACTTTTCCTCTACTTCCATTCACAACATCAAAAGCACCATACACATGTATCATTACAAAGCTTCACACTTAGCATGCAAATGGCATCAACACAAATCCACCTTAGCCGAAACTTAACTCATCTTCATGCCTCATCACCACAACATCAAACATCAAACATCAACCAAGAAGACAACACCTATGGCCGAATATCATCCCCATCTCATAGCAAAGATTTAAACCATGGGCTAGGTAGAACTCAAACTAACAACTAAAAACATGTATGAATCTCATGGACAACATCAAACATACCTTAGTCTAGCAACCTCCCTTGGCTGATTTTCTCAAGCTCTTCCCCCTTCTTCTTAGAACATTCGCCAAGCCAACAAAATGTGAAAGGATGGACACTTTTTTTCTTCTTTTCTTTGTTTTCATCATATTCCTTTTCATTATTTATTCTTTCTAACATAACCAGTAACTAAACATGTTTGCAACATGTTTCCATTCATAACATGGTGGCCACTATGCTTAAATTTTGGGTAAATTGACATGCAAACCCAGCATTTTCACAACATGCATTTATAGGCCACCTTACATTTGCCTAGCACATTTCTAAATTTTCTCACATAAGTCCTATTTGATAAAATTCACTTACAATTAACAAAATCCAAACATGAAATTTTCACACATGCATATGTACATATAATGATCATCAACTATGACGGTTAATTATTTTTATGACTCGGTTTAGTGGTTCCGAAACCACTTTCCGACTAGGGTCAATTTAGGGCTGTCACAACTCTCCCCCACTTAAGAAATTTTCGTCCCCGAAAATCTTACCGGTAAATAGGTTTGGGTATCGTTCTTTCATAGAGTTCTCAGGTTCCCAAGTAGCTTCTTCCATTCCGTGTTTGAGCCATAACACTTTCACTAACGGAACCCTTTTGTTTCGCAACTCTTTCACTTCACGAGCTAGGATACGGATCGGTTCTTCTTCATAACTCATAGCGGCTTGAATTTCAATCTCGGAGGGGTTTATTACATGCGAATGATCGGATCGGTAATGTCGAAGCATCGAAACATGAAAAACGTTTTGGATCCTTTCGAGTTCCGGGGGTAAAAGCAACCTATATGCAACTGGGCCAACTCGTTCGGAGATCTCATACGGCCCAATGAATCTCGGACTCAATTTGCCCTTACGGCCAAATCTGAGTATCTTTTTCCAAGGTGATACCTTGAGAAACACTTTGTCTCCCACCTGATACTCAATATCTCTTCATTTTAAATCCGCAGACGACTTTCGACGATCGATGTCGCCTTCAGACTCTCACGAATTATACTTATTTTCTGTTCAGCATCTTTAATCAAATCCATTCTGAAAATTTTACTTTCACCGAGCTCGGTCCAAAACAATGGCGTACGACATTTTCGACCGTACAAAGACTCGTAAGGTGCCATCTTAATACTTGACTGAAAACTATTATTGTAAGCGAATTCAATCAAAGGTAAATACCGTTCCCATGAACCACTAAACTCGAGGATGCAACATCTCAACATATCCTCAAGTATCTGAATTATCCGCTCGGATTGACCATCGGTTTGGGGGTGAAAAGCGGTGCTAAAATGCAACTTGGTACCCAAGGCTTCTTGAAATTTCTTCCAAAATCGTGAGGTGAATCTCGGATCTCTATCCGACACAATAGAAATCGGTACCCCGTGTAATCTCACAATCTGAGAAACATACAATTCAGCTAGTTTATCCAATGAAAAATCCGTACGTACGGGGATAAAATGAGCCGACTTAGTCAGTCTATCAACAACAACCCAAATCGCATCTTTCTTACTTGTCGACAATGGCAACCAAGACACAAAATCTATCGTGACTTGATCCCATTTCCATTCAGGTATCATGATCGGCTGAAGTAAACCCGTAGGCACTTGATGTTCCTCCTTTACTTGCTGACATATTAAACACTTCGAAACAAAATCGGAAATGTCTCATTTCATACCATGCCACCAAAACTGACGTCTCAGATCGTTGTACATTTTCGTACTCCCCGGGTGAATCGACATTCGGCTACAATGAGCCTCGTTCAGAATCATTGAAATGAGTTCTGAATTTCTTGGAACACACAAACGACTTCTGAACCTCAAACAATCGTCATTATCAATTTGAAACTCTGATTCCATATTCGGAACACATTCAGCCCGCCTTGCAACCAACTCATCGTCGACTTTCTGAGCTTCACGAATTTCATGAATCAATAATGGTTTGGCCTTTAATTCGGCTACTAACACATTGTCGGGTAGAACAGACAAGTGTACATTCATTGCTCGTAAAGCAAACAGTGATTTCCGGCTTAAGGCGTCCGAAACCACATTAGCCTTTCCCGGGTGATAATCAATGACCAGCTCATAATCTTTCAACAACTCAAGCCAATGTCTTTGTCGCAGATTTAAGTCTCTTTGAGTCATCAAATATTTGAGACTTTTGTGATCCGAAAATACATGGCACTTCTCACCAAATAAGTAATGTCGCCATATTTTCAAGGCGAATACGATGGCAGCTAATTCGAGATCATGGGTCGGATAATTTTTCTCATGTGGCTTTAATTGTCTCGACGCATAGGCCACAACTCGACCTTCTTGCATCAACACGCAACCTAACCCAAGTAGGGAGGCGTCACTATAGATGACAAACTCTTTGCTTGATTCGGGCTGCACTAAAATTGGGGCTTCAGTCAAATAAGTTTTCAGTTGATCAAAACTTTTCTGACATTTTTCCATCCATTCAAACTTAATATCTTTTTGAAGTAGCTTCATCATGGGTGTGGCTATCATCGAGAAACCTTTTACAAACCGTCGGTAGTAACCCATGAGTCCCAAAAACTCGAACCTCAAGTAATATTTCTGAGGCTTCCAGTTAAGTATGGCTGAAATTTTGCTCGGTCAACTCGAATACCGATGCAGATACCACATGGCCCAAGAAGCTAACCTCTCTTAACCGAACTCACACTTCTTGAACTTAGCATATAACCGCTTATCCGTAAAATTTGCAACACTAATCTCGGTGCTTAGCATGTTCGGTCTCATCTCTTGAATAGACCAAGATGTTGTCAATGAACACAACTACGAACCGGTCCAAATACTGTCTGAAGATCCGATTCATCAAATCCATAAATACCTCAGGGGCATTAGTGAGCCCAAACGGCATCACTAAGAATTCGTAGTGGCCGTATCTCGTTCTGAAAGCAGTTTTGGGTATATCTGAATCTCGAATCCACAACTGATAATAACCCGATCTCAAATCTATCTTTGAAAACACTGAGGCTCCCTTTAGTTGATCGAACAAATCATCAATACGCGGTAACGGATATTTATTCTTTATTGTCACTTTGTTCAGCTGACGATAGTCAATGCACAACCTCATGGTTCCATCCTTCTTTTTCACAAACAATACTGGTGCACCCCAAGGTGAGAAACTTGGTCGAGCGAAACCTCTATCCGTCAATTCTTGCAACTGAGCTTTCAACTCTTTTAACTCGGTTGGTGCCATACGATACGGAGCTATCGAAATCGGAGTAGTCCCAGGTACAAGCTCAATACCAAACTCTACCTCCCGAACAGGTGGTAAACCCAGTAATTCTTCGGGAAAAACGTCCGGGTATTCACAAACCACCGGTATAGATTCGGGTTTCTTTTCTAACTCTTTGTCATCAAGTACATACGCAAGGTATGCTTCGCACCCCTTTCTTACATATTTCTGAGCCAACATTGATGATATTACAACTGGCAACCCCTTTAAGTCCATAAACTCAACTCGGATTATCTCGTTATTTGCGCACCTTAAATCAATGGTTTTTCTTTTGCAACTCACCACTGCGTCATATACGGTCAACCAGTCCATACCAAGAATAACATCAAATTCATCAAATGGTAAAAGCATCAAATCGGCCGAAAAACAGGATTCTAGGATCATTAGAGGGCATCTCTTACACACTTTGTCAACAAGCGCATATTGACCCAAAGGATTTGACACTCGAATTACGAACTCAGTAGACTCTATAGGCAGAGCCTTACAGGATGCTAAAGTCTCACATACATAAGAATAAGTAGAGCCAGGGTCGATTAATGCAATTACATTAGTGTCAAAAAGAGTGAAAGTACCAGTGATAACATCAGGAGAGGATGCTTCCTCTCGTGCACGGATGGCATATGCCCTAGCAGGAGTATGGGTCTTAGATCGAACAGCCGTATCCGAGGCCCCTCTCTGACTACCACCCCTACCCCCTGAAATTCTCGGTGGTCTACCTCTAGCTGTCATTCCACTAGGTCTTGTACCTTGCATCCTATTCTTCTCATCAAGCTCCGTGCAATCCCTAATGAAGTGGTCCTTCGAACCGCATCCGTAGCAGGCCCTGTTAGTAGACTTACCCCAACATTCACCTATGTGTCGTCTTCCACATTGGGGGCATTCAGGTTTCTCTTGGCGATTATTGCCCACACTAGCTACCGAAGTAGCTCGGGAGTCTGTCGATGGTCGTGCTCTAATGGAAATTCCCGATCGTCCTCGATTTAATAGTGTCCTCCACGAACTTCTTTACACCGAGAATGGAGCTTTACCCATCGATCTTTTACGATAGTCTCTAGCTTCAAATTCAGCCTTCTTCTTCTCCTTTCCAAGTTCTTCCGCCTTGCGAGCTCATTCAACTAGTGTTACGAATTCTTTTATCTCCAAAATACCCACTAGTAGCTTTAAATCTTCATTCAATCCTTTTCAAATCTCTTGCACATAGCAACCTCATCAGCCACACACTCGGGCATACCGATCGAGTCTTACGAACTCATGTTCAGTATTCGACATCTTGTCATACTGCCTTGCTTGAGTTCCAAGAATTCCTTACGCTTTTGATCGATGAACCGTTGACTAATATATTTCTTTCGAAATTCCGCTTGGAAGAAATCCCAAGTAACTCGTTCGTTTGGGACTATGGAAATCAAGGTCCTCCACCAATAGTAGGCTGAGTCTCGCAACAAGGATATAGCACACTTTAGACATTCATCGGGTGTGCATGACAGTTCATCGAACACCCGAATGGTGTTATCAAGCCAGAACTCGGCCCTTTCGGCATCATCAGTAACTATGGCCTTGAACTCCTCGGCTCCGCGCTTCCTAATCAAGTCTACAGGTGGTTTACTCAGCCTCACAGGATCGATGAATCGATGGCATTACGGGCTCTTGGGTGGATTATTCAAATTCGGGAATGGTTGGACAGTAGGAATGGTTCGAGCATATTGCGCGACCCACTCATTCATCATGGTGAAGAAGGCTTGTTTTGCCCCCTCATCCTGATTATTTGCAGATGACTGAGGTTCAACAGGCGGTGTCCCTTGCGCAGGAGCAGCTGCTACACTTTCAACATCATCCGCTAAGGGTCTCTCTACCCCGGGTTCCATTTACTAATCAAAACAAAAATTTTAACCGTCAGAAGTCATCACATTATTAAGCACTAACATTAAGACATGTATAGCTAGACTCATACGCGCTATGGTAGTCCTAGAACCGACTAAACCATAGCTCTGATACCAATAAAATTGTAACACCCCGTACCCGAGACCGTCGCCGGGGTCGGACACGAGGGTTTAACAGACTTCGTTCACTTAATTTCACTGTCCATAAAAAAAAATTTTCCAGACAGCTGGCTAACTGTGTCACTGTCACCTTAAAAATCATATCTTGAGTTCTACAACTCGAAAATAAGTTTCGTGATTTTTCCCTGAAACTAGACTCATATATCCATCTATAAATTGTTTTCTAGAATTTTTGGTCGGGCCAATTAGTACAGTTTATTAGTTAAAGTCTCCACTGTTCCAGGGTGCGACTACACTGACCTTCATGCATTACGACCTGGATATCTCCCTGTACAGGGCTTCAATACTGATTCCGTTTGTTTCTATAGAAACTAGACTCAAAAAGGAATCTATACATATATGGCATGACTTCTAAATGTCTCGGGTTAATTTATAATGAATTTCCAAATTTGGAATAGGGAATCCAGAAACCGTTCTGGCTCTGTTTCACAAAAACCTAAATATCTCTTAACATACAACTCATATGACCGTTTCGTTTCTTCCATATGAAAGTAGATTCATCAAGGTTCATTTACATAATTTATTCACTATTTAATTCCATTCCTACTATTTTTAGTTAATTTTCACATCCACATCGCTGCTGCTGTCAGCATCTGCCTTTAAGGTAGACTTTACCTATTTCATAGTTTCCATGATTCAATTAGCCCTTTTTGCATACATAGCACAAAGTATAATCATGATTAACCATTCCAATGGCTAATCGTTTCCAAACATTTCCATACCTCTTAGTGATCAACATACAAACGATTATAGTACTATTCTAAAAACGTATATAAGCCATTTTCGCATGGCTATCCAAAGTTTTACATACCAAAGTTCAAACAAACATAATAGCTTATACATGCCGAAATGTTCTCTTAGACCAGCTAAGAAGAAGATACCAAAAAGTTGCAAGCTGGTGTGATGACTTCGATGGCGGTCCCGAATACGCAAAAAGTCGAGTCCAAGAAACCTAAAATGGGTGACAAGCAAACACCGAATGAGTATATAACTCAGTAAGTCATAAGCATTACACTACCATCCATTGATAAAATTTTCACAAGAGGAAACAACGAAATGAGGCTAAGTACTCCATCCATACCGAACTATGCCATAGTTTCTTAGACCTTACGATTCAATCTCATTCCAAGTCCTACATTGACATTTCATACGCTATTCAATAGGATAATTGAGGCATTTCCATACATCATTTTATTTTCGTTACAATCATACAACTAAACGAACTTTCACCTATTCCACGATGAACCTTATGTACGTGACTTCAATTATAATCATCACATAGGTTCAAAACTTACCACGCTCAACTCCATATATAAACATAGCACCTATTAGCCATGAACTCAAGGTACTTACCCTTTCCGCTGTTCGAAATTGATTCGGTAAGGTCGCACCCTTAATATAAATAATTGATAGAAAATATATATATATATTTATATAGTGGGTTCGCACACATAGTGCTTAATAATCAACCACGCACACTTAGTGCCATGTACTTTAAACTCGCACACTTAGTGCCATGCATTTCAAGCCAGCACACTTAGTGCCATTCTCTCAACCGTGAACACTTATTGTCCGCACACTTAGTGCCGAAAACCAGCCACTATATACGCTTCACTTCCTTTTTACATTCGACAATTTCATCTCTACATACATATACATTTGTATACATTTCATCTCATTAAACACGATTGCATAGGTATTACGATCATTTAAATCAATACGAACTATATGCTTAATGACTTACCTTGTGTTGGGTAAAATAATTCCAAGTCGGCTACTCGATGACCTTCAATTTCCCCTTGTTGGACGCCTCTCCTTTAGGATCTTGAGCTTAAACAAATAAATTAACTCATTCAACCGCTTTGCTACATATATTGGTATTCACATTTTAATGATTTTATGACATACGGAATGGCATGGTAAAATTTTTATCTTGCTACCTTATGCTCTTAGCTATTGGCTAATAACCATATGCTATCGCCCTACTATCAATAATCCAATCACACATGCATATATATATATATGGTCGAATGTACAAAGCTTAGACTCATCATCACCTATGCTCTTAATTTGATGGCGAATATGCATACATATATATATATATGATATCAACTATACTATCATCTTTAATTCACCTAAACACAAAATTTCATCTCATGAACACTTGACTGAATTTTTCCTAATCTAGCATGGCTTCACATATATTTGTAACATCCTATAAATCCACATATATCACATTTCTACATAAATTTTCTTTTACTTTTCCTCTACTTCCATTCACAACATCAAAAGCACCATACACATGTATCATTACAAAGCTTCACACTTAGCATGCAAATGGCAACAACACAAATCCACCTTAGCCGAAACTTAACTCATCTTCATGCCTCATCACCACAACATCAAACATCAAACATCAACCAAGAAGACAACACCCATGGCCGAATATCATCCCCATCTCATAGCAGAGATTTAAACCATGGGCTAGGTAGAACTCAAACTAACAACTAAAAACATACATGAATCTCATGGACAACATCAAACATACCTTAGTCTAGCAACCTCCCTTGGCTGATTTTCTCAAGCTCTTCCCCCCCCTTCTTCTTAGAACATTCGGCCAAGCCAACAAAATGTGAAAGGATGGACACTTTTTTTTTTCTTTTCATTGTTTTCATCATATTCCTTTTTCATTATTTATTCTTTCTAACATAACCACTAACTAAACATGTTTGCAACATGTTTCCATTCATAGCATGGCTGGCCACTATGCTTAAATTTTGGGTAAATTGACATGCAAACCCAGCATTTTCACAACATGCATTTATAGGCCACCTTACATTTGCCTAGCACATTTCTAAATTTTCTCACATAAGTCCTATTTGATAAAATTCACTTACAATTAACAAAATCCAAACATGAAATTTTCACACATGCATATGTACATATAATGAGCATCAACTATGACGGTTAATTATTTTTATGACTCGGTTTAGTGGTCCCGAAACCACTTTTCGGCTAGGGTCAATTTAGGGCTGTCACATTTTTCCAAGGTGAAACTTTAAGGAACACTTTATCTCCCACCTGATACTCAATGTCTTTTCGTTTCAAATCCGCGTACGACTTTTGACGATCTGATGCTGCCTTCAGACCTTCACGAATTATTTTTACTTTCTGCTCAGCATCTTTAATCAAATCAACTCTGAAAATTTTACTTTCACCGAGCTCGGTCCAAAACAATGGTGTACGGCATTTACGATCGTACAAAGCCTCGTAAGGCGCCATCTTAATACTTGATTGAAAACTATTGTTGTGCGAATTCAATCAAAGGTAAATACCACTCCATGAACCACTAAACTCAAGGATGCAACATCTCAACATATCCTCGAGTATCTGAATTATCCGCTCGGATTGACCATCGGTCTGGGATGAAAAGGTGCTAAAATGCAACTTGGTACCCAAAGCTTCTTGCAATTTCTTCCAAAATCGCGAGGTGAATCTCGGATCTCTATCCGACACAATAGAAATAGGTACCCCGTGTAGTTTTACAATTTGAGAAACATACAATTCAGCTAGTTTATCCAATGAGTAATCCGTACGTACGGGAATAAAATGAGCCGACTTAGTCAGTCTATCAACAACAACCCAAATCGCATCTTTCTTAGTTGCCGACAATGGCAACCCAGATACAAAATCCATCGTGACTCGATCCCATTTCCATCCAAGTATCATGATCAGCTGAAGTAAACCTGTAGGTACTTGATGTTCTGCTTTCACTTGTTGACATATTAAACACTTCGAAACAAAATCGGAAATGTCTATTTTCATACCATGCCACCAAAAATGACGTCTCAGATCGTTGTACATTTTCGTACTCCCCGGGTGAATTGACATTCGGCTACAATGAGCTTCGTTCAGAATCATCGAAATAAGTTCTGAATTTCTTGGAACACACAATCGACTTCTGAACCTCAAACAATCGTCATCATCAATTTGAAACTCTGATTCCATGTTCGAAACACATTCAGCCCATTTTGCAACTAATTCATCATCGACTTTCTAAGCTTCCCGAATTTGATGAATCAATAATGGTTTAGCCTTTAATTCTGCTACTAACACATTATCGGATAGAATGCATAAGTGTACATTCATCGTCAGTAAAGCAAAGCGGTGATTTACGACTTAAAGCATCCGCAACCACATTAGCCTTTCCGGTGATAGTCAATGACAAGTTCATAATCTTTTAACAACTCAAGCCAACGTCTTTGTCGCAGATTCAAATCTCTTTGAGTCATCAAATATTTGAGACTTTTGTGATCCGAAAATACATGGCACTTCTCACCAAATAAGTAATGTCGCCATATTTTCAAAGCGAACACGATGGCAGCTAATTCAAGATCATGGGTTGGATAATTTTTCTCATGTGGCTTCAATTGCCTCGACGCATAAGCTACAACTCGACCTTCTTGCATCAATACACAACCCAACCCAAGTGAGATGCATCACTGTAAATGACAAACTCTTTGCCTGATTCATGCTGCACTAGTACTGGAGCTTCAGTCAAATAAGCTTTTAGTTGATCGAAACTTTTCTGACATTTTTCTGTCCATTCAAACTTAACATCTTTCTGAAGTAGTTTCATCATTGGTGTGGCTATCATCGAGAAACCCTTTACAAACCGTCTGTAGTAACCAAGCAAGTCCCAAAAGCTCGAACCTCGTAATGTTTCTGAGGCTTCCGATTAAGTATGGCTGAAATTTTGCTCGGATCAAGTCGAATACCGATCTGATACCACATGTCCCAAAAGCTAACTTCTCTCAACCAGAACTCACATTTACCGAACTTAGCATATAACTGCTTATCCCGTAAAATCTGCAACACTAATCTCAGGTGCTCAGCATGTTCGGTTTCATTTTTCGAATAGACCAAAATATCGTCAATGAACACAACTACAAACCGATCCAAATACTGTCTGAAGATCCGATTCATCAAATCCATAACTACCGCCGGGGCATTAGTGAGCCCAAATGGCATCACTAAGAATTCGTAGTGGCCGTATCTCGTTCTGAAAGCAGTTTTGGGTATATCTGAATCTCGAATCCGCAATTGATAATAACCCGATCTCAAATCTATCTTTGAAAACACTGAGGCTCCCTTTAGTTGATCGAACAAATCATCAATACACGGTAACTGATATTTATTCTTTATTGTCACTTTGTTCAGTTGACGATAGTCGATGCACAACCTCATGGTTCCGTCCTTCTTTTTCACAAACAATACTGGTGCACCCCAAGGTGAGAAACTTGGTCGAGCGAAACCTCTATCCGTCAATTCTTGCAACTGAGCTTTCAACTCTTTTAACTCGGTTGGTGCCATACGATATGGAGCTATCGAAATCGGAGTAGTCCCAGGTACAAGCTCGATGCCAAACTCTACCTCCCGAACAGGTGGTAACCCCGGTAATTCTTCGGGAAAACATCCGGATATTCACAAACCACTTGTACCGATTCAAGTCTCTTTTCTGACTCTTTATTATCAAGTACGTATGCAAGGTACGCTTTACACCCCTTTCTCACATATTTTTGAGCTAACATCGAGGATATTATTGTTGGCTGTAACACCCCGAACCCGAGACCATCGCCGGTGTCAGACACGAGGGGTTAGCAAGCCAAGTTCACTTGTTTTGCCCATCCATTGGACATTTCCAGTCAGGCTGGAAAAACTGCGTCACTGTCGCCTTAAAATCATATCTCGAGTTTCAAAACTCGGAAACTGGTTTCGTAAATTTTCCTGAATTTAGACTCATATATCCATCCATGGATTTATTTCTAGAATTTTGGTCGGGCCAATTGGTACAGTTTATTAGTTAAAGTCACCCATGTTACAGGGATCGACTGCTCTGACCTTCGCGCGGTATAACTTGAATATCTCTCTGTACAGGGCTTTAATGTTGGTGCCGTTTGTTTCTAATGAAACTAGACTCAAAATGGAATCTGTACATATAAGGTATGTCTCCTAATTATTTCTGGATAATTTATAGTAAATTTTAAAGTTGCGACAGGAACCCAGAAACCGTTCTGGCCCTGTCTTACAATAGCTTTAATATCTCTTAACATGTAACTCCTATGACCATTTCGTTTCTTCCATATGAAAATAGACTCATCAATGTTCATTTACATAGCTGATTCACTATTTAATACCATTCCTACAAATTTTGGTGATTTTTCACATTCACGTTACTGCAGCTGGCAGCATCTGTTTTAAGGTAGGTCTTACCTATTTTGTAGTCTCCATGAACCAACTAGTCTTGCCTTACATAGGTCCACATATGATCATTTTAACCATGCCAATGGCTGATCATGTGACCAACATTCCCATTTCCAATTCATAGTCACATCATGACACCATATATATATATACAAACCGCAAATAGTTTAAGTTGATACTTCACTATTACGAGCCATTTTCGCATGGCCGTATACATATACATCATAACATATTTAAACCAACAAGGGTAGTCCTATACATGCCATTTCAAGTTCAACCAAGAATTTATACCAAAATGGGGGCTTGATAGTGTGGATGACTTCGACTTCAACGATCCCGAATCCGATTGCTATCGAGCTAAATCTAGAAAACTGAGAGCCAAAGTAGCGGAGTAAGCATTTTTATGCTTAGTAAGTCTCAAGGAATATAATCAACTCTAATTACAGCAATACATTCACATAGTTAAATGCATCATTTCATTAATGCACATTCACATAATCATACTTACTTCACCATCCCAACTCTTATGTTCATACACAAATAACGGCTTCATTAAGGCCGATAACTCGTTCCATCATAGGAGCGGATATTCACACGCTCTTACTCCTAGCGCATAAGCACACACCGCACTTACCTTGTCATTGGGAAATTTCACAAGTGCATTAGCTGAAATTTTCCAGCAAGCTTATAATTTTCAAATCACATACCTTCGAGTTTAACCGGATGTCGCTACTCGATCAATCGCCTTGGGACATAGCCGGTTATGGTAACCCGTACCAAGGCCTCACGGACTTAACCCGGATATCACGATTTGCACAAATGCCTTGGTCTTAGCCCGGATAGAATGACTCGCATACGAATGCCTTGGTCTTAGCCCGGATGTAGCCACTAGCACAATTGCCTTGGTCTTAACCCGGTTATAATTTCCAGCATAATTGTCTTCGGGCTTAGCCCGGATATCATTCAATTTCTCATGCACACATACATCAATAATCATTGGACATACATATTTATTTTCGTTACTAAGGCTCAAACACAATTATAATCACTAACATAATCGCCTTCGGGACTTAGCCCGGGTATCATTCAATACTCATACACACATAAATCAATAATCAATACATCCATATTTCATTCCACATAATTCAAGTAAGGTCACTTCTTGAGGACTTACCTCGGATGTTGTCGAACGGCTTTTACGGCTATTCGATTACTTTTTCCTTCCCTTGTCCAATTGTGGCCCTCTTAGCTCTTGAGCTAATTCAAACAAATTCAATTTATCAAAACCTCATTGTGCTAGCTTATGGCGAATATGACAAGGAATTTAAATGGTCATATGGCCACCCTTTAGCTTGAATACACAATGGTCATGCACATTTTATACTACATCAAGCAATTCAATACAATTTATTCGAGCATCAAGGAAAAGCTAAGGCCTTCAATAGGCTACCCAAGGCGAATATACTTGTCCATGTTGAGGCCAATTATGCACTTAATACCACACAAAACAGCATGCATTTTACTAGTTAATGCTTTGCATATTGTAGCTCAAAACTTACAATATAGCATCAAGCACTCATATGTGTGCTAGGCAGAATGTGCTTACAATTTCACAATTATTCTTCAACATCTTCTTCTTTAAACAAACTTATTCATCACTTCCTTCATAACCAAAACATCATGTGCAAACATATATATACATATATGAGCATGGTCAATTTCAAGGTGTCCATAGCCATCCAAAACACAAATTTTAACTAACATGCAAGAAGCATGAACCATGCTCATGAATGCATCATGGCGAATATGACAATCATGCTCCTTTTCAACTTCAATCATGATAAAACAAAAGAAAGCTCAAAATCTTACTCAAGAGTAGACAATCCATCATTGCATGCATCATCATCAAGCTTCACACTTAGCATGCAATGGCTTTATCACCATAACAACTTTGGCCAAATACCATTTCCATGGCTTAACAAAGATTTGAGCCATGGCTAACATGCACATCAAGTTAGCAACCAAAACATGCATGAAACTCCTAACATAACCTCATACATACCTTAATCTTGATGCAAACTTAGCCAAATCTCCTTCTAGATCTCTTCCAAACCAAGCATGAAGCAAAATCCTCCTTCTTCCTTAGTTTTGGCTCAAAGAAAGGATGAACAAAATTTTTCTTTCCTTCTCTACAACTCACGGCAATGGGGGATTACCACACTCACACACATTTTTTTTTTCATTTTTTATCACCCATACACCTTTGTTTATTATTTCACCCTAATGCACCAACAAAACATGTTTCATGACATGTTTAGCCCATCCTCCTTGTCATGGCCGCCACCACCTATAAAGGGGAATTTGACATGCAAGTCCATTATTTTGCATGCATGCTTTAATTAGTCATCACACATTTCCTATCATACTTTCAAAGTTCATTACTAAGTCCTTTCTTGTGGAATTCACCCTTATAACACTAAATCAATCATCATAAAATGTCATACATGAGCACACACATATTATAGGCATCAAAATAAATTTTTAATTATTTTTATGCCTCGGTTTTGTGGTCCCGAGACCACCTTCCGACTAGGGTCAATTTTGGGCTGTCACATTGGCAATCCATTCAAAATAGTAGACTTAACTCGGATTATCTCATTATTTGCACACCTCAAATCAATAGTCTTACTTTTGCAATTCACAGCTGCATCATGTACGCTCATCCAATCCAACCCAAGAATAATATCAAATTCATCAAACGGTAAAAGCATCAAGTCAGCCGGAAAATAGGAGCCTCGGATTATTAAGGGGCATTTCTTACACACCTTGTCGACAAGCACAGAACGACCCAAGGGATTCGTCACTCGAATTACGAACTCAGTAGACTCAATAGGTAAAGTCTTACTGGATACTAAGGTCTCACATATATAAGAATGAGTAGAACCAGGGTCAATCAAAGCAATCACATTAGTATCAAAGAGAGTGAAAGTACCGGTAATAACATCTGGCGAGGAATCATCCTCGCGTGCGCATATAGCATAAGCTCTAGCATGAGCGCGAGCCTCAGATCTGGTTGTAGCATCTCTAGATCCTCTCTGACTGCCATTAGCGTTCCCTGCATTTTTAGATGGTCTACCTCGAGTAGTAGTAGCACCCGGTTTCCCACTCTGATTTACGTTCTGTTCAGACAGTCTCGGGCAATCTTTAATAAAGTGGTGGTGATCGCACTTATAACAGAGTCGTCATGGAATCTACAACTCCCGAATGCCATTTACCACAATCACGGCACTCGCTCGTCTCGACGATCATTTCCAACATCGGCGATCAAGTGACTCGTGTACTCACGGGGTCGATCACGATCTCGTCTAGAAAAGCCCAAGTGTCTCTAGATCGGCCTAAATCATCTCTAAATTTCTTCGATGATATTGAAAGGGCTTTCCAAGATCTCTTACAAAACTCCTTTGCTCCCATATCGCCTTTTCTTTTCTCCTTACTAAGCTCTTGACTTTGCAAGCTCGCTCGACAAGTACCACAAATTCTCGATTTCTAAAATGCCAACATACGACTTTCTATCATCGTTCATCCATCTTCAAACGTTTACATCACGACTTCAAGAAATGCATTCTCATGCGTACCGGCTAAGCCTTACAAACTTTCGTTCATAGTCAGTAACCGACACGGAACCTTGTTTAAGTTTAAGAAATTCTTTCTGTTTTTGATCAATGAATCTTTGACTGATATACTTTTTTCGAAACTCGGTTTGGAAAAACTCCCAAGTTACTTGCTCTCTGGGCATAACAGAAATCAACGTATTCCACCAATAGTAGGCAGAATCACGTAGCAAGGAGATCGTACACTTTAGGCATTCATTGGGTGTGCAAGATAGTTTATCAAGTACCCGAATAGTGTTGTCCATCCAAAATTCAGCTTGCTCGGCATCGTCTCTATCTGTAGCTTTAAATTCAGTAGCCCCGTGTTTTCGGATTCTATCAACTGGGGGCTTATTTAACCTTATCTGGTCAGTTACCGGAGGTATCGCAGGTGTAGGGGTTGTATTAGTCGGAAATGGGGGTTGTGGAACAGCCGTATTAGTTCGAATGTATTGGTTGAACCAATCATTCATTACGCTATAAAAAGCCTGTCTAGCTTCTTCATTCTGATTACTAGCAATAGGTTGAGAGTCCACCGTATTTGTCCTTGTCTAAAGGGAGCAGCGCTACACTCTCAAGATCATCAGCTACCGCTTCGGTTGGGATCGGGATCCATTACTATAAACAAACACATTTTTAACTGTCAGAAATCACCACACTATCAAATAGACACACAATGGCATGTATAGCTAGACCCGAACGTATTATGATAGTCCTAGAATCGACTAAACCGTAGCTCTGATACCAATAAAATTGTAACGCCCCGTACCCGAGACCGTTGCCGGAGTCGAACACGAGGTGTTAACGGACTTAATTCATTTATTTACACAGTTCATATGACTAAATGAATAAATTCATATATACACATTCTCAAAATCATAATTTCTTCACGCTTCAACCAATATATTCATACGTGGTATCAAACCTAACTAGAGGCCTAAGCTCGTTAATCAATTGAGCGAGTACTATTTGAAAGGAATCAACCTTTCCGATGCATATCTGAAACATACCTTATCGTTTGTATTTTATGAGCGTATTAATTGAAATTATTACAGCAAGATCGCTCGCTTCCAAACCCAAGTATCTTTGGGATTTAGCCGGATATAGCAACTTGCACAAATGCCTTCGGGTCTTAGCCCGGATATAGTCACTAGCATGAATGCCTTCGGGACCTAGCCCGGATATAGTCACTAGCACAATTACCTTCGGGACTTAGCCCGGGTATAGCAACTACTCATACAAATGCTTTCGGGACTTAGCCCGGATATAGTAACTTTCACAAATGCCTTCGGGACTTAGCCCAGATATCATCCGAATAATCAAGCACATATAACAATAATTCATGACACATCCATATTTCATTATCATAACTAGAATTCAAACACAAGACGCTTCTCAACCATTACCATTTTCGGCTCAATAGCCACATACAAAGAGCATGATTTTGATTTGCTTTATAACATGATCTCTATACACATTCGGCTACCCGTCATAGGTATAAACTAATCACCTCAATATACAATTCAAGTAGAATCATTATATCACTGTTTATTTGTTATGCTTATATGTCATGACTTAATCAAATCATAAACTAAGTTTCATTACTTGAAAACTTACCTCGGATGTTGTCGAACAATTTCAACGGCTATTTGACCAGTTTTTCCTTTCCCTTATCTAACTTTGATCCTCTAAGCTCTTGAGCTAAATCAAATAATTTACTTCCCAATCAAACACAATCATACAGCATCCGTATACATTTTAGAACCATTCTTAACATACTTACTACTCATTTACAAAACAAAATACTCATATCACATTTATAAAACTACAAGCCGAATATACCTATACTTACCTTACTTAAACATCAACCCTCAATTTCTTTGACATAGCACATTCACGAAAATGATAAGGAAATATAACAGCCTTTAATCCAACCTATAATTCATACATATCACATTCCAAGCATTCGCTCTATTCTATCACTTAGCATACAAACATTACTCAATAACTTTCTAGTTCAAATTCGGCAATTACACCAATTCACTAGATGATTTATTATTATTATTGTTCATTTATTCAAACTACTTACAAATACCTTAAACTATCTCAATTAACAACCATTTTCTACCCGTCACGTTTACTCTACTTGAACTGAATGCACATAAAGTCCTTGGCCGAAACTCACTAAACACAAATCAGCCATAATCTTGTATTTAACTTGAGCATAACCTTATTTACCTTCCAAAAATCATAAAAATATCAAACTCTTAATATTTATGTGCAAAGTCGAATCTTAATATGATCCAACCTCCAACTCATTCATTTCAATCACTCACACGGCATTTGTTCAATTCATTAGACAAATCTATGTTTGGCCATTGTACTCATGAACATTAGAATTTATCATTAGAATTTATCATTTGACAAATCTATGTTCTGGAGACGGATGACTGGCTATGTAAACAATGATCAATTATTAATCCATTATTTTCTGGATAGTTTGGTTGGGGCAGCGACTAGGTGGTATAATCAATTGAGTCGCGCAAGGATTGGTTCCTGGAGAGACTTAACGCAAGCCTTTATGCAGCAATATAATCATGTGACTGACATGACTGCTGATAGAATCACTTCACAGAACATGGAAAAGAAGCCTAATGAGAGCTTTAGGCAATATGCACAGAGGCGGAGGGAGGTTGCCATGCAAGTTTAACCACCACTCTTGGAGAAAGAAACTACCATGCTATTCATTAACACTTTGAAGGCCCCATTGGAAGTACTACCAAGAGCTTTACTGATATAGTTATGGCAGAAGAAATGATTGAGAATGCCATAAGGGGTGGTAAGATAGAGGGGAAAACTGTTAAAAGATCGACCCCAAGAAGGAAAGATAATGAAGTGAACATTACAAGTAGTTATAACTCAAAAGCGATTACGGTTAGTCAACCTAGAGCAACTATAGTTGGGCAACAGGATTCCCAAAAGTAAAGATCTGGTTCGAGACAAAGTTCTAAGAAGGTCTCATTTACGCCTATCCCGGTGACGTATCGGGAGTTTTATCAAAGTCTATTTAATGCGCATGCAATAGCTCCTTTTCATTTGAAACCACTACAACCCCCATATCCGAAATGGTACGATGCAAATGCCAAATGTGAATGCCATGTAGGAATATCAGGCATTCAATCGAAAATTGCACTGGCTTTAAAAACTAGTGCAAAGACTGATCAAGATGGGGGTCATAAAATTCGACGACACCCCTAGTACAGAGAACCCTTTGCCAAACCATGGTGATCAAGGGGTAAACGTAATTGGGGACACTGGTATGAGAAGAATTAAAGAGGACGTGGTTGAGGTAAGAATGCCAATGAAAGTAATATGGGAAGAAATGGTGAAAAGAGAAATGATAATCTTTGAAGAGGGAAATAAAGGAGCAAGGGACTACTGCGAGTTCCATGCAGAAAAGGGAGACGAGATCCAGGAATGTGGCGAGTTCAAGGCTTTGGTACAAAGTCTTATGAATAATAAGGAGCTGGAATTTTATAAAGCTGTCTCAGATGAGGGTCATGTATATGCATTGGAAGGTGAACCAAAGAATCAAAGAATCAACCGGCCAAGGATCATTATTTCTATAGCAAGGAATAATGAAGTTGAGACACAAACAGCGCTGAAAGTCACAATTCACAAACCCGTTTCCTTTCCTTATAAGGATAATAAGAGGGTGCCCTGGAATTATGACTGCAATGTGCCAATACTGAAGAGAGACGATGTAGCTAGTACTTCTAAGGAGGCTCAAGTTGAAGGATCCTACACATGTAGTGGGAAGCGTTATGATACAAAAGGCATGAGAGTTGAGCCTACGAAAGTGAAAGCCTTTGACGTTGAGAAAGAGAATAGGGCTGAGGTACTTGTTAATGAACCAGTAAAAGAAGAAGAAGCTAGAGAGTTTCTAAAATTCCTGAAACACAGTGAGTATAGCGTGGTTGAACAATTGCGCAAACAACCAGCTCGTATATCAGTGTTGGCTTTGCTTTTGAGTTCAGAGGTACATCGTGAGGCATTAGTGAAAGTGCTCAACGAGACTTACGTTACTAATGATATATCCGCCAACAAGTTGGATCGATTGGTTAGTAACATAAACGCTAACAACTTCATTTATTTTAATGATGATGAAATCCCACCTAGTGGCATGGGATCAGCTAAAGCTTTGCACATCACCACTCGCTGCAAAGGATATACATTGCCGAGTGTGCTTATTGATAATAGGTCAGCTTTAAATGTCCTGCCATTGTCTACATTGAATTGATTGCCCATAGACAGTTCTCACATGAAAACATGCCATAATGTAGTGAGGGCATTTGATAGCATAGAAAGAAATGTCATGGGAAGAATTGATATCCCTCTGTTGATCGGACCAAATGTGTATGAGGTAGACTTTTTAGTGATGGACATCAAGCCCTCTTATAATTGCTTGTTGGGGAGGCCTTGGATACATTCGGCAGGAGTGGTAACCTCATATTTGCATCAGAAATTAAAGCTAGTAACAGACAGACAGCTGGTCACCATAAATGCAGAGGAAGACATCATAGCAGCGGTCACCAATGACGCACCCTATGTAGAAGCAAACGAGGAGGCTGTTGAGTGTTCTTTTCACTCCTTAGAATTTGTTAATGCAACATTTATTTCAGAGGGGAATGAGGTGTCGGTACCTAGGATATCTAGAACCACAAGAATGGGTTTGCAGATGACAGTGGGAAAAGGAGCCTTGCCAGGAAAAGGATTGGGAAGATATCTCCAATGAGGGATTCAAGTTCCAGAACTAAAGGAGAAGAGAGACCATTTTTGCTTGGGTTTCAGGCCAGATCATAAGCAGAGGAGGAAGGAAATAGAGAAGCGTCAAGAAAGAAGAAGGGCACATTTAAAAGGAAGATAAGTAGAGTAGGAACTGATGACATTCCCTCATATATCCCACACCTTTATATCAGGAGGGATAATTCACCCTGAGAGAGGGTTGCACGAAAAAGGAAATTATCACATCAATGCTGTACATAATGAAGAGTTTGAACGAAGAAACCTTGAGGGCATTCGTCCTTACGAATCGGGAAGCTCTTTAAATAATTGGGTTGCAGAGGAACTTCCTGTAGTTTTTAAAGATTTTTTAGAGTAATTTTCAGAACACTCTTGTTGCTCTAAAGCTTAGGAGTAGTAAGATTTCATTTGTAAAATAGGCTCATGTTCGGATATTTGCATTTCAATAAAACACGACTTTTGTTATCACTCTGAGTGAATATTCTTTTATACTGATCAATATTCTTTTGACCTCTTTAAATTCTTTCAAATTTTTCATTTCATACATAACACATAAATAAACATTCTTAAAATTCATTCATTCTTTGTACATTCTTTCGTACCCCGTAGGTTCTTAGATATCAACGACATGAGCACTGATACTACAAATCCTGAATTCTCTTTTGAGTAAGACATGTGTTTAGAAGAACCTTAGGATTTTGAGGATGATAGGGATTGTGATGTGTCTCCAGATCTATTTAGAATGGTGAAACAATAGGAGAAACAAATCCTACCCTGTGAGAAAGAGGCAATAGAGAATGTAGTCTTGGAGGAAGGAAAAATGGTGAAAATAGGGACACATATTGCAAAGGAAACGAGACAAGGTCTTGTTGAGCTACTACGTGAATTCAAAGATATCCTTGCATGGTCATATGAGGATATGCCGGGTTTGAATACTGATATCGTGGTACATCGTCTCCCCATAAGACAAGATTGCAAGCCAGTCCAACAAAAATTGCGAAGGATGAGGCCTGATATTGTGCTGAAAATAAAAGATGAAGTCAAGAAGCAGTTTGATGCTGGATTCCTACAAGAGGTTAAGTATTCAGAATGGGTGGCTAACAGTGTGCCTGTCCCTAAGAAGGATGGAAAGGTACAAATGTGTGTTGATTACAGAGATCTGAACAAAGCTAGCCCAAAGGACAACTTTCCTTTACCGCACATCGACACTTTAGTGGACAATACATTGGGATATTCGTTGTTTTCTTTTATGGATGGCTTCTCAGGGTACAATAAGATAAAGATGCATCCTGAGGACATGGATAAAACCACCTTTATAACATTGTGGGGCACCTTTTGTTACAAGGTAATGCCCTTCGGGTTAAAGAATGTAGGGGCAACGTACCAAAGGGCTATGGTGACCTTATTTCACGATATGATGCACAAAGGAGATTGAGGTGTATGTTGATGACATGATTGCCAAATCTCGAACAGAGACGGAGCATATTGAAGTCTTGAGGAAGTTGTTCCTGAGATTGAGGAAGTTTTAGTTGGAGCTTAATCCAGCAAAGTGCATCTTCGGAGCTAGGTCGGGGAAGTTATTGGGCTTTGTGGTTAGCGAAAAGGGAATAGAAGTTGACTCAGACAAGGTTAGAGCCATACGAGAATTGCCTCCACCACGTACTTAGAAGGAAGTTCAGGGTTTTCTTGGAAGGTTGAATTATATCACTCGGTTTATTTCACAATTAATTGAGAAATGTGATCCTAAATTTCGCCTCCTTAGAAAACACAACCAAGGTACTTGGGATGAGGAATGCCAGAATGCTTTTGATAAAGTCAAGCAATACTTGTTAAACGCTCTAATGTTATCTCCGCCAAGTCTAGATAAACTATTAATTCTGTACTTATCAGTGTTTAGTAATTCTATCGGGTATGTGCTTGGTCAACATGACGAGTCAGGAAGAAAAGTGAAGGCGATATATTACCTCAGTAAGAAATTCACAGAGTGTGAGATGAGATATTCACCAATTGAGAAGTTGTGTTGTGCTTTAATCTGGACGACTCGAAGGTTGAGGCAATATATGCTATATCATACGACTTGGCTAATTTTGAAACTTGATCAATTAAAGTACATGATGGAGTCAACAGCCTTAAATGGAAGAATGGCAAGGTGGTAAGTACTGCTTTCAGAGTTTGATATAGTCTATGTGAGCCAAAAGGCTATAAAAAGAAGCGCGGTAGCAGAATTTTTGGCTAGTAGAGCTCTAGAAGATTATGAGCCATTGAGCTTTGATTTCCCTAATGAGGAGTTGATGTATGTGGTAACTACTGAAGAATATCCATGGAAATTGAACTTTGACGGTGCATCTAATGCGGTAGGAAATGGAATTGGGGCAGTCTTGGTATCCCCAAATGGTGATCATTATCCATTTACATGTAAATTGGATTTTGACTGTACGAACAATATGACCGAGTATGAAGCATGCATCATGGGGATTTGGGCGGCCAAAGAGCGAAAAATTAGAGCCCTGGAAGTATATGGAGACTCTGCGTTGGTAATTTACCAGCTTAGGGGTGAATGAGAGACTAGGGACCCCAAATTGGTTCATTATCGAAAGGTAGTTTTAGAGTTACTTAAGGAGTTTGATAACATCACCTTCAATTATCTCCCACGAGACGAAAATCAGATGGCAGATGCTTTAGCAACATTAGCTTCCATGATTAAAGTAAACAAAAAAGAGGATGTTAGACCAATTCAGATGAGTATTTCTGAGGTTCTAGCTCATTGCTGTAACATTGAAGAAGAGGAAAAGGATGACCATCCTTGGTATCAAGATATATTACGATATGTGAGAAATTGTGAATATCCTAAGCAGGCAACTGAGAATGATAAAAGAACTTTGAGGAGGTTAGCCTGTGAATATGTACTAGATGGGGACATCCTTTATAAAAGAAGGAAATATCAGGTGCTTTTGAGATGTGTCAACGCTGTGGAAGCCAGACAAATCTTGGAAGAGGTACATGAAGGTATTTGTGGGACACATGCTAATGGCTTTACAATGGCAAGGAAAATCATGAGGTTTCGATTCTATTGGTCTACTATGGAGGGAGATTGTATCAGCTATGCTAAAAAATGTCATAAATGCCAAATATATGGGGACAAAATTCATGTACCACCTTCACCTTTGCATGTTATGACTTCTCCATGGCCCTTTTCCATGTGGGGCATGGATGTCATTGGGCCAATATCACCAAAGGCTTCAAATTGGCATCGTTTCATTTTTGTGGTCATTGACTACTTCACAAAATGGGTAGAGGTAGCTTCATATGCTAGTGTTACCAAGTCTACAGTAAGTTGTTTCTTGAAAAAAGAGATTATTTGTCGGTATGGAATGCCTAAGAGGATCATATCGGACAATGCATTGAACTTGAATAACAGCATGATTACAGAAGTCTGCAGCCAATTCAAGATCAAACATGATAATTCATCTCCATATCATCCAAAAATGAATGGGGCAATGGAAGCTGCCAACAAAAATATCAAGAAGATAGTGGGAAAAATGACTGAGACCTACAGAGATTGGCATGAGAAATTACCATTTGCACTTTTTGCCTATCAAACGTCCGTCAAAACCTCTACTGGGGCAACTCCTTTCTCGTTGGTTTATGAGATGGAGGCAGTGTTACCCATTGAAGTGGAAATACCTTCTCCTCGAATTTTGTCAGAGATAAAGCTGGATGAAGCAAAATGGATTCAATCACGGTATGACCAATTGAACTTGATTGAACAAAAGAGGCTAAGGGCTATTCGTCATGGTCAGATATATCCGAAGTGAATGATGCGAGCTTATGACAAGAAAGTTCGTCCAAGAGAATTCCATGAAGGGGACCTGGTATTGAAAAAGATTCTTCCCATACAGAAGGACTTTAGAGGAAAATGGATGCCAAATTGGGAAGGGACGTATGTTGTGAAGAAGGCTTTCTCTGGTGGTGCACTGATTTTGAAAGAATTGGATGGGAAAAGTTTACCCAATCCAGTGAATTCAGACTCACTCAAGAAGTACTTTGTCTAAAGAGAAGGGAAGTCAAGGTGAAAACCCGCAAAGGGCACTTTGAGACTTCTAAAAAAAAATGGAGGACACAGGCGTGTCCCTATATTGCTTAGGCCGTGTGAGCCACATGGGCCATCAATACGACCATGTTGAATTGGCCACACAGGCGTATGCCCTTATGCCAATTGACATTTTTATATAGTTGGCAAAAGTACCTGAGTTGGTTTCGAGTGATTTAAGATGTGTGTTTTAGGCCTCGAAGGCCCATATTAAGGATATGTTGATAAGTTTGAGAAAGTTTTAAATTTTTCCAAGTCTTGGAGACTCAGAAATGGTTGTAAGCACGAGTTTAAGTGAGGTAACACCTTGTATTTTTCCACAGTTTAAGATACGGGTATGGGGTGTTACATTTAGTGATATCAGAGCTATGGTTCAGTCAGTTCCAAGACTAACCTAGCGAGAGTACGAGTCTAGCTATACATGCCATAATTATATATATTGATAGTGTGATGATTTTTGACGATTATAAATTGTATTTTCATATAGTAAATGGATCCTGATAGAGCTACGGCGGATAACGTAGAGTGTAATGCACCGGCTCCCCCTAAAGGGACTGCGCCAGTTGAAAGTGACCCTATGACTGTAGGCCAAGGAAGAGGGGCTAGAGAAGCCTATCTTTGAATGATGGATGCTTGGTACACTGAGTTTGTCTGTGCGAACCTGAACACTCCACCTCCTCCACCTCCTCCGATCCCTCAGTATGCCCCGTAGCTCCGCAAGGCTCAAACATGTTTAGGAGGGAGAAACCTTCAGTGGATAAGATTCAAAAACAATAGGCTGAGGAATTTCGGGCTGGTATAGATGATGACCTAGAAATAGCAGAGTTTTGGTTGGAAAGTACCATTAGGGTATTCGATGAACTATCGTGCACACCTGAAGAGTGTGTAAAGTGTACAGTGTCACTCCTATTGGTTTCGGCATATCAGTGGTTGAATATCATGTCCATTGTATCGAGAGAGAGAATCACTTGGGAATTCTTCCAGGAAGAATTCCAGAAGAAGTATATTAGCCAGAGGTTCATAGACTAGAAAAGAAAGGAATTCCTAGAGTTGAAGCAAGGCAGTAGGACAATGACAGAGTGCGAACGAGAATTTGTGAAACTCATCAAATACGCATAGAAGTGCGTGTCCTCAGAAGCCGCTATGTGTAAAAGGTTTGAGGATGGTGTGACATCCCAAAATTTGACCATAGTCGGGAAGTGGTTTCGGGACCGCTAAACCGAGTCACCGACATGTTCGAACGTAATATTTATTGTCTAGAATATGTGAAAAATGCATGTGTGAATTTTGAATTCTTTGATTTAGTTAATTTGATTGTGAATTGAAAGAAAAAGGACTCATGTGAAAGGATTTAAATATATGTGGCTAATTTTAAGAGATTAATAAAAGGATGAAGTAAAATAAATGGACTTGCATGTCAAATAGCCCATTCCTAAGGCTAGTGGCCGGCCATGTCAAGAGTGATGGGCAAGGGAAAACATGTTTCAAACATGTTTAGTTAATGGATTATGCTTGAAAGAATAAAGAAATGAAATTGAAAAAAAGGGATATGATGAAAACAAAAGAGAAAAAAAAGTGTCCATCCTCTCATCTTTTTCTTGCTTGGCGAATATACTAAGAAGAAAGGGGGAAAAAGCTTGAGAAAAATCAGCCATGGGAGCTTACTAGACTAAGGTGTTTTGATACAAGAAGGTATGTTTTATGCCACTCTTGAAAATGCATGCATGATTTGGAGGATTGGTTCAAAATTTTCCTTGAATCTCGAATTCGCAACTGATAATAGCCCGATCTCAGATCTATTTTCGAAAACACCGAGGCTCCTTCATTGATCGAACAAATCATCGATACTGTGAAGCGGATATTTGTTCTTTATCGTCGCTTTATTAAGCTGACGATAGTCGATGCACAGCCTCATGGTTCCATCCTTCTTTTTCACAAACAACACTGGCGCGCCCCAAGGCGAAAAACTCGGGTGAGCAAAACCTCTATCCACCAATTCTTGCAATTGAGCTTTCAACTCCTTTAATTCCGTTGGTGCCATACGATACGGAGCTATCGAAATTGGAGTGGTACCAGGTACCAATTCGATGCTAAACTCTATTTCCCTAACAGGTGGCAAACCCGGCAATTCTTCAGGGAAAACATCCGGGTATTCACAAACCACTGGCACAGATTCGGGTTTCTTTTCTGACTTCTTGTCATCGAGCACATACGCAAGGTACGCTTCGCACCCTTTTCTTACATATTTCTGGGCCAACATTGCTGATATTACAGCTGGCAACCCCTTTAAGTCCGTAGACTCAACCCGAATTATCTTATTATTCGCGCACCTCAGATCGATAGTCTTGCCTTTGCAATTTATACCAAGATCGTGCATGGTCAACCAATCCAGCCCAAGAATAACGTCGAATTAATCGAACGGCAAAAGCATCAAGTCCACCGGAAAACAAGAACCTCGAAACACTAGGGGACTTTTCTTACACACTTTGTTGACAAGCACGTAATGACCTGGGGGTTTGACACCAATTACAAACTCGAGATTCAATAGGCAAAGTCTTCTTGGATGCTAAGGTTTCGCATATATAAGAATGAGTAGAACCAGGTCAATCAAAGCAATCACATTAGTATCGAAAAGAGTGAAAGTACCGGTGATAACGTCAGGGGAGGATGGCTCCTCTCGTGCGCGGATGGCATATGCTCTAGTAGGAGCGCAGGTCTCAGATCGAACAGCCGTATCAGTAGCCCCTCTCTGACTACCACCCCTACCTCTTGAAATTCTTGGTGGTCTACCTCTAGCTGTCATTCCACTAGGTCTCGCACCTTGCATCCTATTCTTCTCATCAAGCTCTGTGCAATCTCTAATGAGGTGGTCCTTGAACCGCATCCGTAACAAGCCTTATTGGTAGACTTACCCCAACATTCACCTATGTGTCTTCTCCCACATTGGGGGCATTCTGGGTTTCTCTTGACGGTTATTGCCCACACTAGCTACCCAAGTAGCTCTGGAGTCCGTCAATGGTCGTGGTCTAATGGAAATCCCCATGATCGTCCTCGATCTATTGGTGTCCTCCCGAACTTCTTTACTGCCGAGAACGGAGCTTTACTGTCAATCTTTTGCGATAGTCTCTAGCTTCAAATTCACCTTCTTCTTCTCCTTTCCAAGTTCCTCCGCCTTGCAGCTCGTTCAACTAGTGTTACGAATTCTTTTATCTCCAAAATACCCACTAGTAGTCTTAGATCTTCATTCAATCCTTCTTCAAACCTCTTGCACATAGCAACCTCATCACCACACACTCCGGGCATACCGATCGAGTCTTACGAACTCATGTTCAGTATTCAGATCATGTCATGCGGCCTTGCTTGAGTTCCGTGAATTCCTTACGCTTTTGATCGATGAACCGTTGACTAATATATTTCTTTGAAACTCCGCTTGAAAGAAATCCCAAGTAACTCATTCGTTTGGAACTATGGAATTCAAGGTCCTCCACCAATAGTAGGTGAGTCCCGCAACAAGGATATAGCACACTTTAGACATTCATCGGGTGTGCATGATAGTTCATCAAACACCGAATGGTGTTGTCAAGCGTAACTCGGCCTTTCGGCATCATCAAGTAACTCACGGCCTGAACTCTTCACCCCGCTTCCTAATCAAATCTACGGTGGCTTACTCAAATTTCGGTCGAAGAATCGATGGCATTACAAGCTCTTGGGGTGGATTATTCAAATTCGGGAATTGTTGGACACCGGATTGGTTCGCATATTATGCGACCCACTTATTCATCATGGTAAAGAAGGCTTGTTTAGCCCCTCACCTTGATTATTCGCAGATGACCGAGGTTCAACAGCGGCGTCCCTTGTGCAGAGCACCGCTACACTTTCAACGTCATCCGCCAAGGTTCTCTACATCGGATCCATTTACTAATCAAAACAACAAAAAAAACATTTTAACCGTCGAAGTCATCACACATTTAAACATTAACATTAAGGCATGTATAGCTAGACTCATACGTGCCATGGTAGTCCTAAACCGACTAAACCATGGCTCGATACCAATAAAATTGTAACACCCGAACCCGAGACCGTCACGAGTCGAACACGAGGTGTTAACAGACTTCAAACCACTTATTGAGAAGTTCGCATAAGCCGCCAATCTGTGTACTAGTCGCTTCAAAATTACAAAACTGATTTTCGAGTTGCAAAACGGGCTGAGTGTGTTCTGAACAAGGAATCAGAGTTTCAAATTGATGATGACGATTGTTTGAGGTTCAGAAGTCGTCTGTGTGTTCCAAAGAATTCAGAACTTATTTCGATAATTCTAAATGAAGCCCATTGTAGCCGAATGGCAATCCACCCGGGAAGTACGAAGATGTACAACGATTTGAAACGTCGATTTTGGTGGCATGGTATGAAACGAGACGTCTCTGATTTTGTTTCGAGATGTTTAATATGTCAACAAGTGAAACCGGAACATCAAGTGCCATCGGGATTACTTCAGCCGATCACGATACCCGAGTGGAAATGGGATCGAGTCACAATGGACTTTGTATCCGGACTGCCATTGTCAGCAAGTAAGAAGGATGCGATTTGGGTCGTTGTAGATAGATTGACTAAGTCGGCTCACTTTGTCCCCGTACGTATGGATTTTTCAATGGACAAACTAGCCGAATTGTACGTTTCTCAGATTGTGAGACTACACGGAGTGCCTATTTCCATCGTGTCGAATAGAGATCCGAGATTTACCTCGCGATTTTGGAAGAAGTTGCAAGAAGCTTTGGGTACCAAGTTGCATTTTAGCACCGCCTTTCACCCCCAAACCGATGGTCAATCCGAACGGATAATTCAAATACTCGAGGATATGTTGAGATGTTGCATCCTTGAGTTTAGCAGTTCATGGGAACGGTATTTGCCTTTGATTGAATTCGCTTACAACAATAGCTTTCAATCGAGTATTAAGATGGCACCTTACGAGGCTTTATATGGTCGTAAATGCCGTACTCCAATTATTCGGATGAACTTAGTGAAGGTAAATTCTTGAGGTTGATTTGGTTAAGGATGCCGAGCAAAAGTTCAATAATTCGTGAAAGTTTGAAAGTCGCTTGGATAGCCAAAAGTCGATGCGGATTTGAAAAGAAAAGATATTGAATATCAGGTTGGAGACAAGGTCTTTCTCAAAGTTTCACCTTGGAAGAAGGTGCTTAGATTTGGTTGTAAGGGCAAATTGAGTCCGAGGTTCATCGGGCCATATGAAGTATCCGAACGAGTTGGGCCAGTCGCGTATCGATTAATTTTGCCCCCTGAGCTCGAAAAGATTCACAATGTTTTTCATGTCTCGATGCTTCGACGATATAGGTCTGATCCATCGCACGTAATTGCTCCGTCTGAGATTGAGATTCAGCCTAATTTGAGCTATGAAGAGGAACCGGTTCGCATTATGAGGCATGAAGTAAAAGAGTTGCGCAATAGGAAAATCCTGTTAGTGAAGGTGTTGTGGCATAAACACGGAATGGAAGAAGCCACTTGGGAACTTGAGGACTCTATGAAAGAGCGTTACGAACCTATTCACGGTAAGATTTTCGGGACGAAAATTTCTTAAGTGGGGAGAGTTGTGACATCCCAAAATTTGACCATAGTCGGAAGTGGTTTCGGACCGCTAAACCGAGTCACCGACATGTTCGAACGTAATATTTATTGTCTAGAATATGTGAAAAATGCATGTGTGAATTTTGAATTCTTTGATTTAGTTAATTTGATTGTGAATTGAAAGAAAAGGACTCATGTGAAAGGATTTAAATATATGTGGCTAATTTTAAGAGATTAATAAAAGGATGAAGTAAAATAAATGGACTTGCATGTCAAATAGCCCATTCCTAAGGCTAGTGGCCGGCCATGTCAAGAGTGATGGGGGGAAAACATGTTTCAAACATGTTTAGTTAATGGATTATGCTTGAAAGAATAAAGAAATGAAATTGAAAAAAAGGGATATGATGAAAACAAAAGAGAAAAAAAAGTGTCCATCCTCTCATCTTTTTCTTGCTTGGCCGAATATACTAAGAAGAAAGGGGGAAAAAGCTTGAGAAAAATCAGCCATGGGAGCTTACTAGACTAAGGTGTTTTGATACAAGAAGGTATGTTTTATGCCACTCTTGAAAATGCATGCATGATTTGGAGGATTGGTTCGAAATTTTCCTTGAATCTCGAATCGAAACTAGGTTGTTAGGTGAGTTAAATTTCGGCCATGAATGTTGTCTTCCTTGGTGAGTGTTTTGATGTTGTTGTGATGAAAGCATGGAGATGAGTGAGTTCGAATGTTTAACAAAAAAGGAAATTTTGTGCCATTGAGTTCTTGTTGTTATGTGTGTGTGTGTGAATGAGTATTCGGCCATGCTATAAAATTTATGTTGCAAAATGTGTAATGCTTAATGAGATGTATAATAGTACTTGTGAATGAGCTTGAGGGTATTTAAACAATTAGACATAAAAAGGGTGGTAATGAGGTTGAAAATTGTTGGATGGTTAATTGGGTAAGGAATGAAGCATTCGGCCATATGGGGTATAAATGGGCATGGGTGTTAAATACTTGGTATTGGAAATTTTGATAAATAAGTAGCAATAAATTAAGATGAGATTGAGTAAATTTTCAGCTTAGTTGTGCTAAGTATTCGGCAATAACCAAAATAATGCATGTGAATGCCGTATGTTTGTGTTTGATGGAGAGGTAAATTGTTTGATTCAGCTCAAGAGCAAAAGGGAACTAAATTGGACAAAGGAAAGGAGAAAGCAAACGAGTAGCCGATTTGGAACCGTTCTACCCCAAACAAGGTAAGTCGTTAAGCACATATGTTTGATATTGCTCAAATGATTGGAAAATCTATGCAATTGTGTTTAATGGAATGCTATATATGTATGAATGAAATTGTATGTGTATGGAGTGATGACAATTGTTGAATGTAAAAGAAATAGTGAAATGTGTAGAAAGTTTGCTTCGGCACTAAGTGTGCGGGCAATACGTGTGTATGGTGACGAGATTGGCACTAAGTGTGCGTGCTGGAAATATATGGCACTATGTGTGCGATCCACTATGGCACTATGTGTGCGATTTACTATGGCACTATGTGTGCGATTTACTATGGCACTATGTGTGCGATTTACTATGGCACTATGTGTACGATTTACTATGGCACTATGTGTGCGATTCGCTATGGCACTATGTGTGCGAACATAATAAGCACTATGTGTGCCACATTCGGTTGTGGAAATAAATTGTGCATGAACGAGGTAAGTGATTGAGCTACTAACTAGATAACGAAATTGGGATTGTACGGTGTATGCATAAAATTATCTAGTACATTGTTGTTCCAACTTGTGGAAACGGATCCAAGTCGATTGGGCTGACTTGGCGTTTGATTTGGTTGAAGGACTTGGCATGAGATCGAACCAAAAATTTAAGAAATTGTAGTATAGATTGTTATGGTTGGAAACATTGATTTTGTATTATTTGTTTATTCACTTATGATTGTTATTGTTGGATGGTAGAGTAGTGCTTACGACTTACTGAGTTATGTACTCATTTGGTGTGCTTATTTGTTGTTTATTTAGGTTCTTGATCCATTTTGCGTGCTCGGGACTATCATCGAAGTCATCACACCGTCTAGCGACTTTTTGGTATTTTCGTCTTAGATGGTTTAAGAAAACATTTCGGCATGTATAGGCTATTATGTTTTGTTTGAACTTGGTATGTAACGTTTTGAATAGCCATGCGAAAATGGCTTATAAATGTTTTGAGCATAATGTTATAATCATTTGGTATGTATATGCTCATTAAGAGGCATGGAAGTGTTTGGCAATGACCAGCCATTAGAATGGGTCATCATGCTTATATTTTGGACCATATATGAAAAAGGGGTGGTTGAATCATAGAAACTATGTGTTAGAGAAAGTCTACCCTAGAAAATGATGCTGGCAGAAACAGTGATGTGGATGTGAAAAATCACTAAAAATAGTAGGAATGGAATTAAATAGTGAATAAATTATGTAAATGAACCTTGCTGAATCCGTTTTCATATGGAAGAAACAAAACGGTCATATGAGTTGTATTTTAAAAGATATTTGGGTTTTCGTGAAACAGGGCCAGAACGGTTTCTGGATTCCCTGTTCCGACTTTGAAAATTCATTATAAATTAACCAGAGATAATTAGGAGTCATACCATATATGTATAAATTCCTCTTTGAGTCTAGTTTCTATAGAAACAAACGGCATCAGTATTGAAGCCCTGCACAGGGAGTTATTCGAGTTGTAACGCACGAAGGTCAGTGTAGTCGACCTCTGTAACATGGGAGACTTTAACTAATAAACTGTACTAATTGGCTCGACCAAAAATCCTAGAAAAAATATGTAGATGGAAATATGAGTCTAGTTTCAGGGAAAAATTACGAAACTGATTTTCGAGTTGTAAAACTCAAGTTATGATTTTTGAAGCGACTAGTACACAGATTGGCAGCTTGTCTGGAACTTCTCAATAAGTGGTTTGAAGTCTGTTAACACCTCGTGTTCGACTCCGGCGACGGTCTCGGGTTCGGGGTGTTACAGATGGTCTAAATGAAGATATCCGAATGTTTGTTGGTATTTTAGAGATAAAAGAGTTTGTAGTGCTCCTTGATAGATCATGCAAAGCAGAGTAGCTAGTAAAAGAAAGGAGAAAAGTGACTATTGAGTCGCAGAATTCAAAGAAGAGACAAATGGGGAAATCACATCAAACCTCATCTAAAAGATTGAGAGATTTTACTACCCGATCGAATGCTTTGGTGGGGTTTTCTAATAGGAACAAGAACCAGAAGAATGCAACTTCCAGAGCTCAAACTACTTCTGTCGCGAGAGTTGGTAGTGCTCGGCCAAATAAGCCAGCATGTTCGCAATGTGGTAGATGCCATTTTGGCGAGTGCCGAGGTAAAGGAAGAGAGTGTTTTAAATGTGGTTCATTGGACCATTTCATCCGAGACTATCCTGATTTAGAAGAGGCAGAGAAAAAGTAAGAAGTGAAGACAAGTAGTGCTCCATTGAGGGGTAGACAGCAAAAAAACCCTGGAAGTGGGGCAGTAGCAGGGGTGCGCCAAGAGATGCTACAGTGAGGTCCGAGGGCAGAGCACCTACGAGGACTTACGCTATTCATGCCCGTAAAGAGGCAGAGTCTCTCAACGTGATTACGGGTACCCTTTCTATTCACGATATATCTGTTGTTGCTTTAATTGACTCGAGGTTGACCTACTCTTATATTTTTATGGAACTAATACCTCGTATGAGCATGATAGTAGAGTCAACTAAATTTGTGATGAAAGTGTCCAACCTTTTAGGAAAACATGTGTTTTTAGGCCAAGTGTGTAGAAATTGTACTTTGGCAATTAGAGGTCATTGTTTTCCGGGTAACTTGATGTTATTGTCGTTTAATGAATTTGATATAATCCTTGGGATGGATTGGCTGACTTCTCATAGTGTTGTAGTGGACTGTGGGAGAAAAGTTATTGAGTTGAAATGTGAAGATGGAAATGATCTTCGGGTTGGACCAGACGAGTAGGATGGTTTTCCTGTAATAGTAACGTGTTTGATTGCTGAGAAATATTTGAAAAAAGGATGTAAGACATATTTCACCTTTATGTTGAACACTCAGGTGTTTGAGTTGAAGATTGAATCGGTACCAGTAGTTTGGGAATTTATAGATGTATTTCCAAAAGAATTGCCCGGATTACCTCTAGTGAAGGAAGTAGAGTTTGGAATTGAGTCGGTACTGGGCACGACACCTATATCTATTGCTCCTATAGGATGGCTTCTACGGAATTGAAAGAGTTGAAGGTACAGTTGCAAGATTTAACAGATAAGGTGATCGCGTGATTTCATGATAGGTTTTAAATATTTATAATTAATTGTTCTTGAAACTAACTATTTGCGCGATGTAGGCAAGTGTACTTATCGAACAGTAGTATAGTTTTAGCAATATCGGATTGTCGAACCTAAAGAACTAAAAGTACTAGTAATGACTGTCTTTTTATTATCTAGCGAATAAAGAGGTTTTGTTTTAATTAACTAATTATCTAAACTAAGAACGCACAAAGAATAGAATTGGGGAATTGTTTTTGGGAAAATCGATTGAACGAAAATAATACCTAAGGAAAAATCCACCTAGACTGTACTTGTTAGTCTGGCTCCAAACCAAACGATTTATTCATTTAACTTGTTCCGTAGAGATCCCTAAGTTATGTTATTATCCCTATTCAAGACTAATAACGTCTAATCCCTAGATTGAATAACCGAGACTTTTCTCTAATTAACACTCTAGGGTTGAATTTACTCAATCTATGGATCCCTTTATTAGGTTGAATAACAATATCTTGTCACCCTAGATTGAATAACAAAATCTTGTCACCCTATGTCTAGGCGCACAATCAACTCCGCTTAATTATGACAAATGTACTCTTAGACAGGGTCTATTTCTCCTCTGAATAAAAGCTTATCTTGAATCAGTATCCTGGGATATCAAAACAAGAATTAAGAGCACATAATTAAGAACAAGTTACATATTTATCATACAATTCAAAAAATTATAACAAGATTCATCTTAAGTTTCATTCCCCTTAGGTATTTAGGGGATTTAGTTTATAACTAAATAAGAAAACATCTCAGAATAATAAAGAATACAAAACAGAAAGAAAACCCAAAACTCCTGAAGGGGAATTGAGGGGATATCTTCAGTCTTGATGATGATTTTGGCTTCTGAGATGAACCAATCGGCTTTCTTGGTGTAATACCTTACCCCCTCCTCTGTGTGTCCCCTTTTCTCCTCTTCTAGTGTGTATTTATAGGCTTTGTAATTCCTAAGAGCCCTCAAAAGTGGCCTTTTCCAAATTGGACTCAACTTGGGCTTGGCAGGGACACACCTGTGTGACATGCCCGCGTGCGATTACTTCAGGCCGTGCTCGAGCCTGTTAGAATGGCAGGGGCGTGTGTTATACCCGTGTGAGTCATGTTTTGATTCTTCCAGATTGACACAGCCGTGTGGGCTGCCCGTGTGAGGAAGTCCAGGCCGTGTTGAGTTTGTACTTTGGCCCATTTTCTCCATTTTTGGCCGGTTTCTCGTTCCTTTTGCTCTCCTAAGTGTAAAAAATGAAATTAAAGCATTAGGAGCATGAAATTCACCAATTCTAATGAAAAATCATCCATAAAATGTGTTAAACATGGGGTAAAAATATGTATAAATTACGGTTTATCAAATACCCCCACACTTAAGCATTTGCTTGTCCTCAAGCAAAATTCTCAACTCATAATCAAAATAAATTCTTCTTAACTTATAATTTCTATAGATAATATCTCAAAATAATCCATAGGTAATCGTACATTGAGAATTCAACTAAAAGAACATAAAAGTTTCAAACATTCCAAGTTGAGTATTTAATTATGCAAACAGAGGTGTCTCTCCTCATCTGAGTAATTACCTTCGATTCAGAATATCACAGAGTTTCACATCCTCACTAAAGATTCACTTAAATCACTGAGGTGTTTAAGAACAATAACTGAAGCACTCAATAGTCAATAATGAAAAGTCATTACCATAGGCTTGCATGAGAATCAAATCTCCACCACTATAATTTAAAATGATACATCAATCAAAAGGTCTTTAGAGGGTTGTAATAGGGCTTTGTTAGGGGGTGTGGTCACAAGTTGAAAGAAATGGTTAGAATCGAGATTGAATTGAAAAATTCCCTAACTAAAAAAAGAGTTAGTCTTCACTTGCGTACAATAGAGTTTGTTCTCAGAATATGGAATTACTAATATATATACATAGTTTTTTTTAGAACAAGTTAAATAACATAGGCTAACTTATTACAAACAAGACGTAGCTAAGTAAATTCTTCAACTCAAATCTCGACAAAAATAGGGATCAAATTAGTTTGGGGGATTTCAACAATAATGGGTTAAGGGTCAATATTGAGGATAATACAATGAATGGCTTGTTAGGCTCAAAGGGGTTTACTAAGGGTTAATCGTGGAGGTAGGCTTTCCATGGCATGAGTGGGTTAATCCTAATTGCCTTAATCATTTTGACATATCAAATCAAATGGTGTGGTCTCGATATGCATAATCAAGCAAGTTCTAGAATAACAGTTCAATACTAACGCACTCAAAGCAATAATAAAAGTGAGCATGAAAGAATTAATAGATGCTCAAAAGGCTCAAAAATCTCACAAAAATTATGGCTTTTTGATGTTTAGACTCGTGAATTCCAATTCAAAGTAATACCTAGACTTGGGGAAACAACCTATAATTTTAAATTCTTAAAAATCAACTTATCATGCTTGATTCTCTAATGTTTTAAAGTTTAAACAATCAATGCATAAATCCCTATGTTTTAATTCAAGATATATCAATCAAAAATAATAAATCAATTAAAATTTATCCTAAATATGATATGAGAGCTTTTCAAAAGAACAAAGTGATCATTTAGGGATTTTTCTGATAATGAAATGAATGTCCCCCCTCACTTAAGATGTACATTGCCCTCAATGTACAAAGATATATATTAAAGTACAAGAATAAGAGAGGGGGGGAAGTGAAACTTCCTGTATTAAGAATTGATGATATTCTTGGATTGGTGAGATCGAGTATTGGAAATAAATCTAGATGTCAAGCATGATTCTTAATGATAAAAAGAGAGTGAGGGGAATAATCTAATAGTAGTCACAAAGATAAGCCTTGTTTAAAAGGGAAACAAATAAATCTTAAAAACTTAATGGAAGGAAAATAAAAGAATTAGTCTAATTCTTCAAATGGCACGGTCGGGGCACACGCCTGTGTGGGTCGTGGCTCGGCCGTGTTTGTCGCGAATTAAAATGTCATCGCACGGCCTTCTGGCACGCACGTGTGTATAGGCCGTGTGGCTATATGATCATGTTACACGACCATGTGTGATATGATTCGCTTCTCCTATGGTCGTGTAGCTCTCCACACGTCTGTGTTATTTCGATAGTGTTGTCTACGGGTGCTAGACACGGGTGTGTCGCACGCCCGTGTTCATTTGGCAAATTCAACCAAGGCTATGTCTCACGGCCGTGGCATTTTATCGCAGCCCGTGTTTGGGGAAATCATTTACCCTGTTTTCGCACGGTCGTATCACACGGTCGTTTTTCCATCTATGTTGGTCACATGGCCGTGTGATCGGCTGTGTGGAGTGGGAACCTGTGCTTCAAGTACTCTATTAGTGACCTAAATGTTTAAAACTTGAAATTTAAATAATTTAAAACTGTTAGTACTCGGGTTGCCTCCCGAGAAGCGCTTGTTTATAGTCTAAGCTCAACTGTTACCTTGTTGGTTTATTCAGGGCAGTTTGTGGAGTCGTAGCTCCTCTCCATCGACTTTAAAATTCTCACCATTATAAAGTTTGAGACGATGTCCATTTACTTTGAAAGTACCGTATGATGGGTGACTTACCTCTATTGTGCCATATGGAAGAACAGATTGAATTACGAAAGAGTGTAATGCATCGTGATTTTAGTTTCCCGAGAAACAGTCTTGAGTTGTATAGTAAGACGAGATCTCCAACTTAAAATTGTTTTCGTTGCTTCAAACGAACGTCATGGCACCGTTTTGTTGCTTCGTTGTATAGACGTGAATTTTCGTATGCATTGGTTCGCCATTCATCAAGCTTGTTCACCTGCATCAACCTTTTTTTTTCTCCAAGTTTGGGATCAAGGTTTAGAAATTTAATAGCCCAAAAAGCTTTATGCTCTCATTCAAATGGTAGATGACAACTATTTTCATAAACAAGTCTGTAAGCTGATGTTCCTATGGGAGTCTTAAAAGCAGTTTTGTAAGCCTATAAGGCATCATCTACTTTCGTTGCCCAGTTTTTTCTACTTGATTCTACTATTTTTTCAAGGATCCTTTTAATTTCTCAGTTTGCTACTTCAACTTGTCCATTAGTTTGAGGATGGTATGAGGTGGCTGTTCTATGATGGACTCCATATTTCTTAAGGGTTTTTTCAAATTGGGTATTACAAAAATGAGTGCCCCTATCACTGATAATTGCTCTAGGTGTTTCGAATCTCGAGAAGAGTTTTTTAAGGAAATGTATTACCACTCTAGCATCATTAGTAGGTATAGCTTGGGCTTCCACCCATTTGTACATGTAGTGAACTGCTACTAAGATGTATTTATTCCCAAATGAACTAGGGAATGGGCCCATGAAATTGATACCCCAAATGGCAAATATTTCACATGAAAGCATATAGTTTTGAGGCATTTCATCATGTTTAGATATGTTACCTGTCCGTTGGCATTTGTTACATGAAGTAGCATACCTGATAGCATCTTTGAATAACGAAGGCCAATAAAAACCTGATTCAAGTATTTTGTGTGCGGTCTCAGTTCCACTATAATGTCCTCTGGTTGGCTTTGAGTGGCAATGTTCCAATATTTTATTGTTTTTGATCTTGTAACGCATCTTCTAATGACTTGATCTGTACATCTGTGAAACAGAAAGGGGTCGTCCCAAAAGTAGTTTTACGCATAATTAAAGAATCGCTTCTTTTGCTGGTGTGTTAACCCTTTCGGGATAATGTTAGCAGCTAAAAAATTCGCGATGTTTGCAAACCAAGGTACCTCGGAGTTAGATATAGTGAAAAATTATTCTTCAGGGAACGAATCATTTATTTCAACGTCATCTAGTTCTCTGGTATTAGATTTCTCGAGCCTGGACAGATGATCGACCACGAGATTTTTAGCTCCTTTCTTATCCTGAACCTCCAAGTCGAATTCTTACAATAGGAGAATCCATCGAATGAGTCGAGGTTTTACATCGATTTTAGTTAAAAGTTAGCAAAGGGTGGAATGGTCAGTGTAAACAACAACTTTAGACAATATGAGATATAATCGAAATTTATCAAACCACAGCTAGCAACTCTTTTTCCGTAGTAGTATAATTTTGTTGTACAGCCGTTAAGGTTTTGCTAGCATAATAGATAGGTTGAAAGTGCTTGTCTCTTCGCTGTCCCAATATTGATCTACTGCAAAGTCACTCGCATCACACATTAGTTCAAATGGCAAGTTCCAATCAGGTGCAATTATGATTGGAGCATTAATTAATTTATCCTTTAAAGTATTAAATGCTTCTAAACATTCCTGATTGAAGTTAAAAGGTATATCTTTTTCTAGCAATTTAGTCAAAGGCTTAGCTATTTTAGAAAAATCCTTAATAAATCTTCTATAAAAACTAGCATGTCCTAAAAAGCTCCTAATAGCCTTAACCGAACTAGGAGCTGGTAATTTTTTGATTGTTTCTATTTTAGATTTGTCCACCTCAATCCCTTTACTAGAAATTTTATGCCCCAATACAATACCTTCTTGAACCATGAAGTGACATTTCTCCCAGTTAAGCACAAGGGTTGTTTCCTCACATCTTATTAAAACTCTTTTTTGATTTTTAAGGTAGAGATGGAAAGAGTTACCGAATACTGAGAAATCATCCATAAATACTTCCATGATATCTTCCACGAGTTCATCAAATATGGCCATCATACAGCGCTGAAAAGTGGCAGGAGCATTACATAATCCAAAAGGCATTCTACGATAAGCAAATGGACCGTATGGGCATGTGAATGTATTTTTTCTTGATCTTCAAGAGCTATTGGGATCTGGAAGTAACCAGAGAGTCCGTCTAGAAAGCAGTAGTACACATGCCTGGATAATCTTTCCAACATTTAGTCAATGAATGGCAAGGGGAAGTGATCTTTTCTTGTGGCATCATTTAGTTTTCTATAGTCAATGCAAACTCTCCATCCTGTGACTGTCCTTGTTGGGATTAATTCATTTTTCTCGTTGGTCACAACTGTCATGCCTCCTTTCTCAGGGACAACCTGCACTGGACTTACCCAAGAACTGTCAGAAATAGGAAAAATAATGCCAGCAGCTAGAAGTTTAATTACCTCGGCTTTAACAACTTCCTTCATATTGGGGTTCAGTCATCTTTGAGCTTGCACACACGGTTTGTATTCATCTTCCATCAAAATTTTGTGGGTACAAAAAGAAGGACTGATTCCTTTAATATCAGAAATTTTCCAACTATGGCCTTTTTATGTTCTTTTAATACTTGGATTAATTCCTCTTTCTCCTCGGGTTGCAAGTTAGAAGCAATAATAACTGGTAATGTAGAATTATTTCCAAGGAATGCGTATTCCAAGTGGTTTGGTAATTGTTTAAGTTCCAGTTTGGGAGGCTCCTCAATAGAGGGTTTTTGATTAAGTTCATCGTTTATCTTAATGCCCTCATATTCTACTTATCTTGATGAGTGGTCATTAGGTTCCTCATCTGTCTCCTCTCTTTGAGCTGGGTATGGTTCCGTCGTCTTCTTCTGTACAATTTCTTGAAAGAGTCTTGAGTAATATGATCAATAGAGTCAATGAAATAACATGAATCATCCTGTTCCCTAGAGAACCTCATAGCATCATAAATTTTAAAGATAATCTCCTCGTCACCTACTCTAAGTACCAATTTACCGTCACCCACATCGATTACAGCCCTAGTAGTGGCTAAAAATGGGTGCCCTAAAATTAAGGGTACTTCCACATCTTCATCCATGTCAAGCACAACAAAATCAACAGGGAATATGAATTTATCTACTTTTACAAGTACGTCTTTTATAATACCCTTAAGATATTTAACAGATCTATCAGCTAATTGAATACTCATCCTAGTAGGTTTAGGTTTCCCAAGACCAAGTTGTTTGAACCTTTTATATGGCATCAAATTAATGCTAGTGCCTAAATCAGCTAGTGCTTTTTCAACATTTAGACTACCAATTAAGCAAGGGATAGTAAAGCTTCCTGGATCTTTTAGTTTGGTTGGCAGTTTGTTTTGGAGTATAGTTGAGCACTCATCGTTGAGTTCTACTGTAGATAAGTCCTCGAACTTCCTTTTATTTGTTAGAAGCTCCTTAAAAAATTTTGCGTATGTAGGCATCTGCGAGATGGCTTCAATAAAAGGTAAGTTGATATGTAATTGCTTAAAAAGGTTTAAGAAACTTACCGAATTATGCATCAATGTGATCTTTTTTCAATTTTATTGGGTATGGAACTGGTGGTTTATATTCCTTCAGCACTGGTTTGTCACTATTTTCTGGTTTTTCTTCCCCTCTTTTGCTTACCACGGCTTCTTGTGCTAGCTTCTTTTTAGATTCCGCTAACATTTTCCCACTCCTTAATGTAACTGCTTTTACATTCTCTTTTGATTTGGTGTTACACAGTAAACTTCCTAGTGGTCTTTTCAAAATTAGTTTGGACAGTTGGCCTATTTGAGTTTTGAGCCCTTGGTTCGATGCTTGTTGATTTTTAAGTACTGTCTTGGTGTTTTGAAAACGGGTTTCTGACACTGATATAAACTTTGAGAGCATTTCTTCAAGGTTTGGTTTCTTTTCCCGTTGGTAGGGTGGTTGTTGTTAGCTCGGGGGATGTTGTGGTCTTTGATTTCCTTGACCGCCCCACGATTAATTGGGGTGGTTCCTCCAACTTGCATTATAAGTGTTACTATATGGATTTTTTTGAGGTCAAGGATTATTACCCATGTAATTTAATTGCTTGTTATCCATGTTGTGGTCGTAAGGTTGGTATTCTGAATGGTTTGTTCCACCTCTACTTGCTTCGCACTACATTACTGGGTGAACCTATGAAGAACTAAGAAAACCATCAATCTTTTTATTTAAGAGTTCTACATGATTAGAGGACATGGTGACCGAATCGACGTTATAAACGCCGGGTATTTTCGTTGGCTTTGTCCTCATGACTTGCCACTGATAGTTATTCAGTGACATCTCCTCTATAAACTCATAGGCATCTTTAGGTGTTTTATTGTTGATGGTTCCGCCAGCTGCTGCGTCAACCAATTACCGAGTCAAAGGATTCAGACCATTGTAGAATGTTTGTACTTGAAACTAAAGCGGTAACCCATGGTGAGGGCACCTTCTCAAAAGATCCTTGTATCTCTCCCATGCATCGTAGAGTGTTTCTAAATCCATCTGCAAAAAAAGAAGAGATATCATTACATAATTTAGCCGTTTTAGCCGGCGGAAAATATTTTAGTAAAAATTTTTCGATCATTTGTTCCCAAGTAGTAATTGACCCTCGTGGTAACGAGTTCAACCACTATTTAGCTTTGTTCCTCAATGAAAAAGGGAATAACCGAAGATGAATAGAATCATCAGAGACACCATTAATTTTAAATATGTCTCATAGTTCCAAAAAGTTTGCTAAGTGAGCGTTGGGGTCTTCATCCTGCAAACCTCAAACTGATCAAATTGCTGTATGATTTGAATAGTGTTAGGTTTTAATTCAAAAGTATTTGCAGCTGCAGAAGGTCTAACTATGCTCAATTCAGTTCCTGTTAAAGAAGGTTTAGCATAATCATACATAGTGCGTGGAGTAGGATTTTGATTAACCGCAATTGCAGGAGGTAGCTGATTGCCTTGGTTTTAGCCATCTCTTCGGTTGGGGGTTGAGTATCGTCTTCTTGTTCATTCTCTGTGTATCTTAAGCTTCGCCTTATTTCTCTTTGATTTCTGCGAACTGTACGATCGATTTCTTCGTCAAAAAGTAATAGTCCTGACAGGTTTCTTCTAGTCATAAACTATAAAAACCTGCCAAGAGAAGGAAAAATTAAATTAATAAATAATAATAAAAAAAATTAAATTAAATTGCAAGAAAAATAAATGGCTAAAGTAATAAAAATTGAGCGTTCCTAATATCTATAATTAATCGTGTGATTTCGTGATAGGTTTTAAATATTTATAATTAATCGTTCTTGAAACTAACTATTAGCGCGATGTAGGCAAGTGTACCTATCAAACAGTAGTATAGTTTTAGCAAGACCAGATTGCCGAACCCAAAGGAACTAAAAGTACCAGTAATGACTATATTTTTATTATCTAGCCTAGGAATAAAGAGGTTTTGTTTTAATTAACTAATTATCTAAACTAAGAATGCACAGAGAATAGAATTGGGGAATTGCTTTTGGGAAAATCGATTGAATGAAAACAATACCTAAGGAAAAATCCACCTAGACTGTACTTGTTATTCTGGCTCTGAGTCGGACGATTTATTCATTTATCTTGTTCCATAGAGATCCCGAAGTTATGCTATTATCCCCATTCAAGACTAATAATGTCTAATCCCTAGATTGAATAATCGAGACTTTTCTCTAATTAACACTTTAGGGTTGTATTAACTCGATCTATGGATCCCCTTATTAGGTTTCAACCTAATCCGACAAAATCTTGTCCCCCTATATTTAGGCGTGCAATCAACTCCGCTTAATTATGACAAATGTACTCTTAGACAGGGTCTATTCCTCCTTTAAATAAGAGCTTATCTTGAATCAGTTTCCTGGGATATCAAAACAAGAATTAAGAGCACATAATTAAGAACAAGTTAAATATTTATCATACAATTTAGAAAATAATAACAAGATTCGTCTTAGGTTTCATTCCCCTTAGGCATTTAGGGGATTTAGTTCATAACTAAATAAGAAAACTTCTCAGAATAATAAAGAATACAAAACATAAAGAAAACCTAAAACTCCTGAAGGGGAATTGAGGGGAGATCTTCAGTCTTGATGATGAATCCGGCTTCTGAGATGAACCAATCGGCTTTCTTGTAGTAATTCCTTACCCCCTCCTCTATGTGTCCCCTTTTCTCTTTTTCTATGGTGTATTTATAGGCTTTGGAATGCCTAAGAGCCGTCAATAGTGGCCTTTTCTGAATTGGACTCAACTTGGGCTCGGCAGGGACACGCCCGTTTGACACGCCCATGTGCGATTACTTCAGGCCGTGCTAGAGCCTGTTAGAATGGCACGGGTGAGTGTTATACCCGTGTGAGTCGTGCTTCCATTCTGTTTGATTGACATAGCCATGTGGGCTACCCGTGTGAAGAATTCCAGGCCGTGTTGAGTTCGTACTTTGGCCCATTTTTTCCATTTTTGGCCCATTTCTCATTCCTTTCACTCTCCTATGCTCTTCTAAGTGTAAAACATGAAATTAAAGCATTAGGAGCATCGAATTCACCAATTCTAATGGAAAATAATCCATAAAATGCGTTAAACATGGGGTAAAATTGTAACACCCCAAACCCGAGACCATCGCCGGTGTCGGACCCGAGGGTTAACAAACCAAGTTCACATGTTTTTGCCCACCAATTTGACATTTCCAGTCAGGCTGGAAAACTGCGTCACTGTCGCCTTAAAATCATATCTCGAGTTTCAAAACTCGGAAACTGGTTTCGTAAATTTTCCTGAATTTAGACTCATATATACATCCATGGATTTATTTCTAGGATTTTGGTCGGGCCAATTGGTACAGTTTATTAGTTAAAGTTACCCAAGTTACAGGGATCGACTGCTCTGACCTTCGCGCGGTATAACTTGAATATCTCTCTGCACAGGGCTTTAATGCTGGTGTCGTTTGTTTCTAATGAAACTAGACTCAAAATGGAATCTGTACATATAAGGTATATCTCCTAATTCTTTTGGATAATTTATAGTGAATTTTTAAAGTTGCGACAGGGAACCCAGAAACCATTCTGGCCCTGTCTCACAATAGCTTTAATATCTCTTAACCTGTAACTCCTATGACTGTTTCTGTTTCTTCCATATGAAAATAGACTCATCAAGGTTCATTTACATAGCTTATTCACTATTTGATTCCATTCCTATGAATTATGGTGATTTTTCACATTCACGCCACTGCAGCTGGCAGCATCTGTTTTAAGGTAGGACTTACCTATTTGGTAGTCTCCATGATTCAACTAATCTTGCCATACATAGGTTCATATATGATCATTTTAACCATGCCAATGGCTGATCATATGACCAACATTCCCATTTCCAAACCATAGCCACATCATGACCCCAAATATATATACATACAACCCACAATAAGTCTAAGTTCATGCTCCCTTTCGAGCCATTTTCGCATGGCCATACATACTTACATTACAACGTATTTAACAAACAAGAGGTAGTCCTATACATGCCATCTCAAGTTCAACCAAAATTTATACCAAAATGGAGGCTTGATAGTGTGGATGACTTCGACTTCAACGATCCCAAATCCGATTGCCTCGAGCGAAATCTAGAAAACTAAGAGCCAAAGCAACGGGTAAGCATTTTTATGCTTAGTAAGTCTCAAGGAATATAATGAACTATAATTTACAGCAATACATTCACATAGCCAAATGCATCATTTCATTAATACACATTCTTACTTCATACTTCATCATTGTATAAGTTCGCAAAGCATCAATCAATTCAATAACTGAAATTCATTAGTCGATTGAGCGAATGTTGCTCAAACACGCCGACTTTCCAATGCACATATAACGTACCTTATCCTTTGGGCTGTCCGAGTGTACTAATTAAATTCATTTCAGCAACCAACACTCACCTCCAGCCCAAGATTCTTCGAATATAACCGGATATAATCACGTGCACAAATGCCTTCGGTCTTAGCCCGAATAGAATAACTCGCACGAATGCCTTCGGCCTTAGCCCGGATATAACCACTAGCACAATTGCCTTCGGTCTTAACCGGATATAATTTCAGCATAATTGTCTTCGGCTTAGCCCGGATATCATTCAATTTCTCATGCACACATACATCAATAATCATTGGACATACATATTTCATTTTCGTTACTAAGGCTCAAACACAATTAATATCATTAGCATATTCGCCTTTCGGGACTTAGCCCGGTGGAATTCAAATACTCATACACACATAATCAATAATAATACACATCCATATTTCATCTCACATAATTCAAGTAAGGTCACTTCTTGAGGACTTACCTCGGATGTTGTCGAACGGCTTTTTCGCTATTCGATCACCTTTTCCTTCCCTTGTCCAATTGTGGCCCTCTTAGCTCTTGAGCTAATTCAAACAAATTCAATTTATTAAAACCTCATTGTGCTTGCTTATGGCGAATATGACAAGGATTTTAAATGGTCATATGGCCACTCTTTAGCTTGAATACACAATGGTCATGCACATTTTATACTACATCAAGCAATTCAATACAATTTATTTGAGCATCAAGGAAATGCTAAGGCCTTCAATAGGCTACCCAAGGCCGAATATTCATGTACATGTTGAGGTCAATTTTGCACTTAATACCTCACAAAAACAGCATGCAATCTACTAATTTATGCTTTGCACATTGTGGCCCAAAACTTATAATATAGCATCAAGCACTTATATGTGTGCTAGGCGAATTGTGCTTGCAATTTCACAAGCATTCTTCCACATTTTCTTCTTTAAATCAATATATTCATCACTTAGTTCATAACCAAACATAATGTGCAATCATATATATGCATATATGAGCATGGCCGAATTTTCAAGGTGTCCATAGCCATCCAAAACACAAACTTTTAACTAACATGCAAGAAGCATGAATCATGCTCAAGAATGCATCATGGCCAAGTATGACAATCATGCTCCTTTTCAACTTTAATCATGATAAAACAAAGAGAAAACTCAAAATCTTACTCATGAGTAGAAAATCCATCATTGCATGCATCATCATCAAGCTTCACACTTAGCATGCAATGGCTTTATCACTATAACAACTTTGGCCAAATACCATTTCCATGGCATACCAAAGATTTGAGCCATGGCTAACATGCACATCAAGTTAGCAACCAAAACATGCATGAAACTCCCAACACAACCTCATACATACCTTAATCTTGATGCAAACTTAGCCAAATCTCCTTCTAGATCTCTTCCAAACCAAGCATGAAGCAAAAATCCTCCTTCTTCCTTAGTTTTGGCTCAAAGAAAGGATGAACAAAATTTTTTTCTTTCCTTCTCTACAACTCACGGCAATGGGGTATGCCACTCTCTCACACACATTTTTTTTTTTTCATTCTTTTCTTACCCATGCTTATTTGTTTACTATTTCTCCCTAATGCCCAACAAAACATGTTTCATGACATGTTTGACCCATATTCTTTGTCATGGCCGCCATTACTTGTAGAAAGGGGAATTTGACATGCAAGTCCATTATTTTGCATGCATGCTTTAATTAGTCATCACCTATTTCCCTATCGTACTTTCAAAGTTCACTACTAAGTCCTTTCTTATAATTTAGCACCTAATTAATAAAAATCGAGACACGAAATATTTACGCATACCAATTCCACATACAATAAGTACGGAATATAACACTTAATTATTCTTGTGACTCGGTTTCGTGGTCCCAAACCACTCTCCGACTAGGGTCACATTCGGGTGTCACAACTCTCCCCACTCAAGAGATTTTCGTCCCGAAAAGCTTACCGTAAATAGGTTCGGATATCGCTCTCTCATTGAGTTCTCGGTCTCCCAAGTAGCTTCTTCTATCCCGTGCTTGAGCCATAACACTTTCACTAGCGGAACCCGCTTGTTTCGCAACTCTTTCACTTCTCGTGATAGGATACGAATTGGTTCTTCCTCATAACTCATATTAGCTTGAATTTCAATTTCGATGGACTAATCACGTGCGATGGATCGGATCTATAACGTCAAGCATCGAAACGTGGAAGACATCGTGAACCTTTTGAGTTCGGGGCAAAATCAAACGATATGCCACCGGACCGACTCGCTCGATATCTCATATGGCCCAATGAACCTCGGGCTCAACTTGCCCTTACTACTAACTCGAGTATTTTTTCCAAGGCGATACCTTGAGGAACACTTTATCACCCACCGATACTCGATATCCTTACGCTTCATATCCGCTGCACGACTTCGACGATCGAAGGCTATCTTCAAACTTTCACGGATTACTTTCACTTTCTCTCGGCATCCCTAATCAAATCCACCCGAAAATCTTGCTTTCACCAAGCTCACCAAAACAATGGTGTACGGCATTTACGCCCGTACAAAGCCTCGTAGGGTGCCATCTTAATACTCGATTGAAAGTCGTTGTTGTAAGCGAATTCAATCAACGGCAAATACCGCTCCCATGAACCACTAAACTCGAGGACGCAACATCTTAACATATCCTCAAGTATCCGAATTACCCGCCGGATTGACCATCGGTTGGGGGTGGAAGGCATCTTTGAAATGCAACTTGGTACCCAAAGCTTCTTGCAACTTTTTCCAAAACCGCGAGGTAAATCTCGGATCTCTATCCGACACGATAGAAATAGGCACCCGTGTAATTTCACAACTGAGAAACGTACAATTCCGCTTAATTTGTCCATTGAAAATCCGACGACGGGGACAAAGTGGGCCGACTTAGTCAATCGATCTACCACGACCCAAACCGCATCCTTCTTACTTGTCGACAATGGCGGTCCGGATACAAAGTCCATTGTGACTCGATCCCATTTCCACTCGGGTATCGTGATTGGTCAAGTAATCAAGGCACCGATGTTCCGCTTTCACTTGTTGACATATTAAACATCTTGAAACAAAGTCTGAGATGTCTCGCTTCATACCATGCCACCAAAATCGACGTTTCAAATCATTGTACATCTTCGACTCCGGTGGATTGCCATTCGCTACAATGGGCTTCATTCGAATTATCGAAATGAGTTCAATTCTTTGGGACACATGACGACTTTTGAACCTCAAACAATCGTCATCGCCGATTTGAAACTCCGAGTCCTTGTTCGAACACACGCAGCCCGCTTTTGCAACCAACTCGTCATCGACTTTTCGAGCTTCTCGAATTTGGTGTGTCAATAATGGTTTGGCTTTCATTTCAGCCACTAACACACCGTCGGATCGGATAGACAAGTGCACATTCATCGTCAGAAGTGAATAACGATTTACGACTCAAGGCATCCGCAACTACATTCGCCTTTCCCGGTGATAGTCAATGATCAGCTCATAATCCTTTAACACTCGAGCCAACGCCTTTGTCGCAGATTTAAGTCTCGTTGGGTCATCAAATACTTGAGACTTTTGTGATCCGAGTATACATGGCACCTTTCACCAAATAAGTAATGTCGCCAAATCTTTAAGGCGAATACGATGGCGCCAATTCGAGATCATGAGTCGGATAATTTTTCTCATGTGGCTTTAATTGCCTCGACGATAGGCCACAACTCGACCTTCTTGCATTAATACGCAACCTAACCCAAGTAGAGAGGCGTCGCTATAGATGACAAACTCCTTGCGGACTCGGGTTGCACTAGAATTGGGGCTTCGGTCAAATAAGTTTTCATTGATCAAGCTTTTTGGCATTTCTCCGTCCATTCGAACTTAACATCCTTTTGGAGTAGCCTTCATCGGCGTGGCTATCGTTGAGAAGCCTTTACAAATCGTCGGTAGTAACCTAAGAAGCCCCAAAAAGCTTGAACCTCAAGAATATTTCTGAGGCTTCCAATTTAGTATGGCTGAAATTTTATTCGGTCGACTCGAATACCCGATGCAGATACCACATGACCCAAGAAGCTTACCTCTCTTAACCGTAACTCACACTTGCTGAACTTAGCATATAATTGCTTGTCCCGTAAAATTTGCAAAGACTAACCGCAGTGTTCAAGATGTTCGGCCTCATTTCTTGAATAGACCAAGATGTCATCAATGAACACGACTACTAATCGATCCAAATATGGTCTAAAGATTCGATTCATTAAATCCATAAATACCGCAGGGCATTAGTGAGCCCAAACGGCATCACCAGAACTCATAGTGACCATATCTCGCTCAAGGCGCCTTGGGCACGCCTCAATCTCGGATTCGCAATTGATAGTAGCCCGATCTCAAATCTATTTTCGAGAACACCGAGGCTCCCTTCAGCTTGATCGAACAAGTCATCAATACGTGGCAACGGATATTTGTTCTTTATCGTCGCTTTGTTAAGTCGACGATAGTCGATGCATAGTCGCATGGTTCCATCCTTCTTCTTCACGAACAACACCGCGCACCCCAAGGCGAAAAACTCAAGCGAGCAAAACCTCTATCCACCAATTCTTGCAACCGAAGTTTTCAACTCCTTCAATTCCGTTGGTGCCATACGATACGGAGCTATCGAAATTGGGGTGGTACCAGTACCAATTCGATGCCAAATTCTATTTCTCGACAGTGGTAAACCCGCAATTCTTCGGGAAAACATCCGGTATTCACAAACCACGCGCAGATTCGGGTTTCTTCTCCGATTCCTTGTCATCGAGTACGACGCAAGGTACGCCGCACCCTTTTCTTACATATTTCGGGCCAACATCGCCGATATTACGGTGGCAACCCTTTAAGTCCGTGGACTCAACCCGAATTATTTCATTATTCGCAAGACCTCAAATCGATAGTCTTGCTCTTGCAATTTACAACCGCATCGTGCATGGTCAACCAATCCAAACCAAGAATAACATCGAACTCATCGAATGGCAAAAGCATTAAGTCCGCCGAAAACAAGAACCTCGGAACACTAGGGGACTTTTCTTGCACACTTTGTTAACAAGCACGTAATGACCCAAGGGTTTGACACGAATTACAAACTCAAGAGACTCAATGGGCAAAGTCTTATGGATGCTAAGGTTTCACATATATAAGAATGAGTAGAACCAGGTCAATCAAAGCAATTACATTTGTATTGAAAAGAGTGAAAGTACCAGTAATAACATCCGGAGAGGCAAGATCCTTGCGTGTGGCAGATGGCATAAGTCCTAGCAGAGCACGAGCCTCAGATCTGATGGTAGCATCTCTAGATCCTCTCTGACCGCCACTGACATTGCCCATATTTCTAGGTGGCCTACCTCGAGCAGTGGTAGCACCCGGGTTTGCACTCTGACTTGCATTCTGTTCATGCATCCTCGGGCAATCCTTCATAAAATGGTCGGCCGATCCACACTTATAGCAGGAGCGATCACGAAACCAACAGCTCCCCGAATGCCATTTGCCACAATGTGGACACTCCGTCCTCTCTCGGCGATCATTTCCGCCACCGGCAATCGAGGTGACTCGTGTGGTCACAGGGGGTCGATCGCGTCCTCGTCTAGAAAATCCCGAAACGCCTCTAGACCGGCTCGCATCATCTCGAAATCTCTTCGATGCTTGTTGAAGAGACTTTCCCGAGGACCTCTTTCGGAATTCTCCAATCCCCACATCAGCTTTTTGTTTCTCCTTTCTAAGCTCTTCGGCTTTACAAGCTCGCTCAACAAGTACTACGAACTCTCGTATCTCGAGAATGCCAACAAACATCCTTATATCATCGTTCAGCCCATCCTCAAGCGTTTGCACATAATAGCTTCGGACGAAATGCATTCTCGCAGATCTGGCTAAGCCTCACAAACTTTCGTTCGTAGTCGGTAACGGACATAGAACCTTGCTTAAGATCAAGGAACTCCCTCCGCTTTTGGTCGATGAATCTCTGACTGATATACTTTTTTCGGAACTCGGTTAGAAAGAATTCCCAAGTCACTTGCTCTCTAGGCACCACAGAAGTCAGAGTACTCCACCAATAGTAGGCGGACTCGCGTAGCAAGGAGATGGTACACTTTAAGCACTCATCGGGTGTACAGGATAGCTCATCAAGCACCCGGATAGTGTTATCTAACCATAATTCAGCTCGCTTGGCATCATCATCATCCGTAGCCTTAAATTCAGTGGCCCCATGTTTTCGAATCCTATCGATCGGGGCTTACCCGACCTTATTGGGTCACCAACGGAGGTATTGTAGGTGCGGGGTTGCATTCGTCGGGAATGGAGGTGGTGGAACATGCCGTGTTGGTTCGAATGTATTGATTAAACCATTCGCTCATCACACTATAAAAGGCTTGCTTAGCCTCGTCATTAGGATTGCTGGCCATAGGTTGAGAGTCCGCCGCGCTGTCCCTGCTTGGAGCAGCGCCACACTCTCCACATCATCAGCTATCGCCGGTTGGGATCGGATCCATTGCTATAAACAAACATGAAGTCAAATTGTCAGAATTCATCACACTATCGATTCATCATTTAATGGCATGTATAGCTAGACCCCAAACACATCACGGTAGTCCTAGAATCGACTAAACCGTGGCTCTGATACCAATAAAATTGTAACACCCCAAACCCGAGACCATCGCCGTGTCGGACCCGAGGGTTAACAAACCAAGTTCACATGTTTTTGCCCACCAATTTGACATTTCCAGTCAGGCTGGAAAACTGCGTCACTGTCGCCTTAAAAATCATATCTCGAGTTTCAAAACTCGGAAACTGGTTTCGTAAATTTTCCCTGAATTTAGACTCATATATACATCCATGGATTTATTTCTAGGATTTTTGGTCGGGCCAATTGGTACAGTTTATTAGTTAAAGTTACCCAAGTTACAGGGATCGACTGCTCTGACCTTCGCGCGGTATAACTTGAATATCTCTCTGCACAGGGCTTTAATGCTGGTGTCGTTTGTTTCTAATGAAACTAGACTCAAAATGGAATCTGTACATATAAGGTATATCTCCTAATTCTTTTTGGATAATTTATAGTGAATTTTAAAGTTGCGACAGGGAACCCAGAAACCATTCTGGCCCTGTCTCACAATAGCTTTAATATCTCTTAACCTGTAACTCCTATGACCGTTTCGTTTCTTCCATATGAAAATAGACTCATCAAGGTTCATTTACATAGCTTATTCACTATTTGATTCCATTCCTATGAATTATGGTGATTTTTCACATTCACGCCACTGCAGCTGGCAGCATCTGTTTTAAGGTAGGACTTACCTATTTGGTAGTCTCCATGATTCAACTAATCTTGCCATACATAGGTTCATATATGATCATTTTAACCATGCCAATGGCTGATCATATGACCAACATTCCCATTTCCAAACCATAGCCACATCATGACCCCAAATATATATACATACAACCCACAATAAGTCTAAGTTCATGCTCCCTTTCGAGCCATTTTCGCATGGCCATACATACTTACATTACAACGTATTTAACAAACAAGAGGTAGTCCTATACATGCCATCTCAAGTTCAACCAAAAATTTATACCAAAATGGAGGCTTGATAGTGTGGATGACTTCGACTTCAACGATCCCAAATCCGATTGCCTCGAGCTTAAATCTAGAAAACTAAGAGCCAAAGCAACGGGTAAGCATTTTTATGCTTAGTAAGTCTCAAGGAATATAATGAACTATAATTTACAGCAATACATTCACATAGCCAAATGCATCATTTCATTAATACACATTCTTACTTCATACTTCATCATTGTATAAGTTCGCAAAGCATCAATCAATTCAATAACTGAAATTCATTAGTCGATTGAGCGAATGTTGCTCAAACACGCCGACTTTCCAATGCACATATAACGTACCTTATCCTTTGGGCTGTCCGAGTGTACTAATTAAATTCATTTCAGCAACCAACACTCACCTCCAGCCCAAGATTCTTCGGAATATAACCGGATATAATCACGTGCACAAATGCCTTCGGGTCTTAGCCCGGATAGAATAACTCGCACGAATGCCTTCGGGCCTTAGCCCGGATATAACCACTAGCACAATTGCCTTCGGGTCTTAACCCGGATATAATTTCCAGCATAATTGTCTTCGGGCTTAGCCCGGATATCATTCAATTTCTCATGCACACATACATCAATAATCATTGGACATACATATTTCATTTTCGTTACTAAGGCTCAAACACAATTAATATCATTAGCATATTCGCCTTTGGGACTTAGCCCGTGGAATTCAAATACTCATACACACATAATCAATAATCATACACATCCATATTTCATCTCACATAATTCAAGTAAGGTCACTTCTTGAGGACTTACCTCGGATGTTGTCGAACGGCTTTTTCGGCTATTCGATCACCTTTTCCTTCCCTTGTCCAATTGTGGCCCTCTTAGCTCTTGAGCTAATTCAAACAAATTCAATTTATTAAAACCTCATTGTGCTTGCTTATGGCCGAATATGACAAGGATTTTAAATGGTCATATGGCCACTCTTTAGCTTGAATACACAATGGTCATGCACATTTTATACTACATCAAGCAATTCAATACAATTTATTTGAGCATCAAGGAAATGCTAAGGCCTTCAATAGGCTACCCAAGGCGAATATTCATGTACATGTTGAGGTCAATTTTGCACTTAATACCTCACAAAAACAGCATGCAATCTACTAATTTATGCTTTGCACATTGTGGCCCAAAACTTATAATATAGCATCAAGCACTTATATGTGTGCTAGGCGAATTGTGCTTGCAATTTCACAAGCATTCTTCCACATTTTCTTCTTTAAATCAATATATTCATCACTTAGTTCATAACCAAACATAATGTGCAATCATATATATGCATATATGAGCATGGCCGAATTTTCAAGGTGTCCATAGCCATCCAAAACACAAACTTTTAACTAACATGCAAGAAGCATGAATCATGCTCAAGAATGCATCATGGCCAAGTATGACAATCATGCTCCTTTTCAACTTTAATCATGATAAAACAAAGAGAAAACTCAAAATCTTACTCATGAGTAGAAAATCCATCATTGCATGCATCATCATCAAGCTTCACACTTAGCATGCAATGGCTTTATCACTATAACAACTTTGGCCAAATACCATTTCCATGGCATACCAAAGATTTGAGCCATGGCTAACATGCACATCAAGTTAGCAACCAAAACATGCATGAAACTCCCAACACAACCTCATACATACCTTAATCTTGATGCAAACTTAGCCAAATCTCCTTCTAGATCTCTTCCAAACCAAGCATGAAGCAAAAATCCTCCTTCTTCCTTAGTTTTGGCTCAAAGAAAGGATGAACAAAATTTTTTTCTTTCCTTCTCTACAACTCACGGCAATGGGGTATGCCACTCTCTCACACACATTTTTTTTTTTTTCATTCTTTTCTTACCCATGCTTATTTGTTTACTATTTCTCCCTAATGCCCAACAAAACATGTTTCATGACATGTTTGACCCATATTCTTTGTCATGGCCGGCCATTACTTGTAGAAAGGGGAATTTGACATGCAAGTCCATTATTTTGCATGCATGCTTTAATTAGTCATCACCTATTTCCCTATCGTACTTTCAAAGTTCACTACTAAGTCCTTTCTTATAATTTAGCACCTAATTAATAAAAATCGAGACACGAAATATTTACGCATACCAATTCCACATACAATAAGTACGGAATATAACACTTAATTATTCTTGTGACTCGGTTTCGTGGTCCCGAAACCACTCTCCGACTAGGGTCACATTCGGGGTGTCACAAAAAATATGTATAAATTATGGTTTATCATAAGGGCTTTGCGATACCAAGTTATTCATCGTGGGGTGCCCCGATACTTTTTGTGAAGAAGAAAGATGGTTTGATGAGGTTATGTATCGACTATAGATAGCTTAACAAGGTAACAGTGAATAACAAGTATTCTTTGCCAAGGATAAATGATTTATTTGACTAGTTAAAGAGAGCTACAGTGTTCTCCAAGATAGACTTGAGGTCTAGTTATTATCAGTTGAGAGTTAAAGAGAAAGATGTACCGAAGACTACTTTTCGGAGGAGATACGAGCATAATGAATTCCTTGTCATGCCCTTTGGCTTGACTAATGCCCCGGCGGTGTTTATGGATTTGATGGACCACATTTTTCGACCGTATTTGGATAAGTTTGTAGTCATTTTTATTGATGACATATTGATTTACTCGCGTGATGAGGGAGAACACACGGAGCATTTGAGAACTGTGTTACAGACCTTGAGAGACAAGAAATTGTATGCCAAGTTTAGTAAGAGTGAATTTTGGCTTAAAGAGGTCAGATTTCTAAGACACATTGTGTCAGGTGATGGGATTAGAGTTGACCCAAGTAAGATCTCGGCTATTGTTGAGTGGAAACCGCTGAGGAACGTGACTGAGATTTGAACCTTTTTGGGATTGGCCAGATATTATAGACGGTTTGTAAACAAATTTTTTATGATAGCTACACCGATGACTAGGCTGCTGTAAAAAGATGTCATGTTTGAATAGACAGAAAAGTGACAACAGAGTTTCAAGAAATTAAAGGCTTTGTTGACCGAAGCCCCAGTATTAGTGCAACTTGAGTCAGGCAAGGAGTTTGTGATATATAGTGACACCTCCTTGAATGGTTTGGGGTGTGTGCTTATGCAAGAAGGCAACGTTATAGCCTATGCCTCAAGACAACTTAAGGCACACGAGAGAAATTACCCAACCCATGACTTGGAACTAGCAGTTATAGTGTTCGCAATAAAGATTTGGAGACACCATCTGTATGACGAGAAGTGTCGGGTGTTCACTGATCATAAGAGTCTTAAGTACTTGGTAACTTAAAAGGAGTTAAATTTGTGCCAACATCGATGGTTAGAGCTAATAAAAGATTATGAGTTGATTATCGATTACCATCTGGGAAAGGCAAATGTAGTCGCTGACGCTTTGAGTAGAAAATCATTATTTGCGTTGAGAGCATTGAACTCCAATTTGGCATTGTTAGATGATGGTTCAGTTCTGGTAGAGTTGAGAGCTAGACCGATATTTCTGTAAGAAATTCGTGAAGCCTAGAATAGTGACAAATATTTGAGAGTTAAGAGAACTCAGTGTGAGTCAGGGATTGAATCAGATTTTTGGATCAGCACCAATAGATGTCTAATGTTTAAAGATAGGGTTTGTGTACCCAAGGACAATGAGCTTATTTAGAAGATTTTATGAGAAGTGCATAGTGGTTGTTTTTCCGTCCACCCGGGTAGTGTGAAAATGTACAATGACTTGTGGAAAGTATACTGGTGGTCGGGGATGAAAAGAGACATTTCAAAATTCGTTTCCAAGTGTCTAGTGTGTCAGCAAGTGAAGGCTGAAAACCAAGTACCTTCGGGTTTACTTCAGCCTATCACGATCCCAGAGTGGAAGAGGGATCAAATCACCATGGACTTCGTGAGGGGTCTGCCATTAACCCCGAAGAAAAAGGATGTTTTTTGGGTTATTGTGGATAGGCTAACAAATTCGGCACATTTTATACCAGTGTGTACCGACTACTCCATTGAGAGATTGGCCGACTTGTATATTTCTGAGATTGTGAAACTATACGAGATACCCTTGTCAATTGTTTTAGATAGGGATCCAAGATTTACCTCGAGGTTTTGGAAAAAGTTACAAGAGGCTTTGGGGACTAAGTTGAGTTTTAGCACGGCATTTCACCCGTAAATTGACGGTCAGTCGGAAAGAGTCAGATTTTAGAAGATATGTTGCGGTGTTGTGTTCTCGAATTTCAAGGTAGTTGGGAAAAGTACTTGCCATGGTTGAATTTTCTTATAACAACAGTTATCAAGCAAGTTTGAAGGTGACACCTTATGAAGCTTTGTATGTGCGAAACTGTCGGACGCCCTTATATTGGATCGAGCTTAGAGAGAGTCAGATTCACAGGGTCGATTTAGTCAAAGAGACTAAAGAGAAAATTAAAGTTATTCATGACTGCTTGAAGGCCGCCTCGGATAGACAAAAATCCTACGCAGATTTGAAACAAAAGGAAATTGAGTTTCAAGCTGGTGGTAAGGTATTTTTAAAAGTATCTCCATGGAGGAAAGTCCTCAGATTTGGTAAAAAAAGGCAAGTTGAGTCCTCGTTTCATAGGACCTTATGTAGTTACTGAGAGAGTAGGGCCAATTGCCTATCGATTGGATTTTCCACCGGAATTGTAAAAGATTTACGATGTGTTTCATGTGTCCATGTTACTTCGATATAGATCATATCGTTCGCATGTGATTACACTGTCAGAGGTTGAAAATCATCCGAACATGACTTATGGTGAAGAGCCAGTTAAGATTTTAGCTCGGGAAGTCAATTAGTTGAGAAATAAGAGTATAGCACTTGAGAAAGTTTTGTGGCATAGACATGGAGTCAAGGAAGCCACGGGAACCCGAGGAGACTATGAGAGATCCGTACCCGAACTTATTCACCAGTAAGATTTTCGAGGACGAAAATCCCTAAGGGAGGAGAAATATAACAACCCAATTTTGAGGGCTAGTCAGAATAGTGGTCTCGAGACCACAAATTCAAATTAGAGAAATTATCTTATTATTAAAATAGAGTCGTAGCATGTTTATAATAGTGCATGAAAATTTTGGTGAGCTAATTTTAGCGTTTGTGAGCCTAATTGCCAAAAAGGACTAAATCGCATAAAGTGTAAAATCCTAAATTGATAACTAAGGGTGCCAAATTGCCATATATCATAAATTGGGGGTTTTTAAAGTAAATATGGGCCATTAAATAGGTGATAGCCGGCCATGGTAGATGGAAATGTTGAAAAGTCAACATTAGGTGAAATTTGATGACATAAGGTGTATTATAATGATACCTAAGCCTAGCTATAATCTTTTTCTTTCATTCTCTCTTCATTCCACCGATTTTTTTCAACCATTGTTAAGGGTTTTGAACTTCAAAATTTTCAGCAACTTGAAGCACTCACAAGTGATTTCTATGTCTTTTGTTGATGATTTTTGTACTTTTGAGACCTTTGAAGCATGAGCTTTCAAATGAGGGGTCTATTTTGCAAAATGTTTGAAAGTCTAGGGTTTTTCCATGAGAGTATTTAGGGTGTTTTCTCAAATTTTATGGAAGAAAATGAGTCTTGGGTGTCTTATAAACAACTTTTGTGAAAGGTGTTAGCATGAAAACACCTAATAGGACTAATGTGCATAAGTTGTAAAATAGAAAATAAATGTGTGAAATAGTGGGAATTTGGAGTTTCTATAAGCGTCAAAGAGGTCCAGCTAGCCTTAAGAAATAAATGAATTCGATAAAAATCTATTTTTGGGTCGAGGGGTAAAATGGTTATTTTGTAAAAGTTTAAGGGTAAAATGGTCATTTAGTCCAATTGTGAATTGTTGAGTGCTTAGGTTGGTAAAGTGACTTAATAAGTGAATTTTGTTATTATAGATCAAGAAATATCGAGTCTGAACCTAGACTGGGGGAAAGCTAAGCAAACCGACTAAATTGGTTAGTCGACACATTTTGTAATCCGAGGTAAGTTGTATGTAAATAGTACAACTACATTATTAATTATATGTGCTTGAATTATTGCAGCATAAATTGCTTGAGTGTGAAATTGATAATGTATAATGATAAATGAGATAATAGAATTTCCGTTGGAACTTTAGGAAGTAAATCAAATATTCATGCCATGACATTTGCGTCATTCGTGTGTGAGATAGTGTAAGACATGTCTGGGACATGCATTAGCCACATTATGAGAGCCAGTGTAAGACCATGTCTGGGACATGGTATCGGCATCGAGATGAGGGCTAGTCTAAGACATGTCTGGGACATGCATAGGCCTTGAGACGTAAGCCAGTGTAAGATATGTCTGGGACATGCATTGGCTATGAGATGATAGTTAGTGTAAGACCATGTCTGGGATCGACTTGAGATAGGAGCCAGTGTAAGACCGTGTCTAGGACATGGCAAAGGCACCTTATCCTATGCTTGAGGCTTATGTAATATCCAACAGTATTCTGATTAGTTCAATAGTGAAAGTTATGTTCTTAAGCTAATGAGGAAAGTATAACTGTTGTGAGTGGTACAGGTACCTAATTGGTATGTATGAGATATGAGCTCAATATATAATATGTGACTAGTATGGATGGTAATGAGTAAGTCATGCTTATGCCTACCTTGGTGTAATGAGCATGTTGATTATTGATAAATTGTTGTTGTATACTTACTTATATGCAACTTACTAAGCTGTTATGCTTACTCCCTTCCCCTTTCATTTCCTTATAGTGCCGCCTAGCTAGCTCAAGGATCTCCGGAAGTCAGAGATATCGATCACACTATGAACCAAAACATTAGGTATAGTTGGATTTATATTTTTGAATATGGAATGTATAGGATTTATACTTTATTATTTTGTGTCATTAAGGTTTGCCATATGTATTGGCTTGGGTTGGAAACCCTTCAATTTGTATTAAGCCTTGAGTGATGGCTAACATTCATTTTAAATTTATAAAAGATGCATTATCATGGTTGAATGAATGTCTATTGTGGCTAATTTGTTATAGGAATTATGCTTATTTTGGTATTGTCTAGTATTTGTATAGAATTACATATGTAAGGGTGGCAATGGGGATTGGTAAATAGCCTTATATTGTCTACATGGGTAGGCACACCGGTGTGTGTGACACACGGTCTACCCCATGGGCATGTGGTCAGGCCCTGTGTCCCCTGCACGTAAAAAATTTAAGTCGGTATGTATGATAATATGCACACAGGCAGAGACACGGCCATATGTCTCAGCAGTGTGAAGGGCACGGCCTAGCACAAAGGTGTGTGTCTTGGTTGTGTGACATTTTGGGGTTGCTGACGTCAGAAACAAAATGTCCATGTTTTTGTACACGGGCTAGTACACGGGCGTGTCATGGTCGTGTAGAGGACACGGGTCAGGCACACGGGCTTGTGCCAGGCTGTGTGAAAACCCCTATAGGTGTGTATTTAAAATAAATTCCACACGAGTGGAGGACACATGCTTGTCCCTATATTGCTTAGGCCGAGTGAGCCACACGGGCCATCAACACGACCATGTTGAATTGGCCACACGGCTGTGTGCCCCTTCCACAAGGGCGTGCGCCTCTATGTCAAGTGACATTTTTCTATAGTTGGCAAAAGTACCCGAGTTGGTTCCGAGTGATTTACAGTGTAGCCTCGAAGGCCCATATTAAGGATATGTTGATAACTTTGAGAAAGTTTTAAATTTGTCCAAGTCTTGGAGACTCAATAATGGTTGTAAGCACGATTTTAAGTGAGGTAACGCCTCTTATTCCGTCACAGTGTAGGAGACGGGTTTGGGGTGTTATACCCAGAGCTTCATGAAGCTTCTTTCGGAACTGAGACGTGAAGCGAAGATCCCTGTCAAAGATGATCGAAATTGGTACCCCATGCAGTCTCACTATCTCAGACACATACAATTTAGCCAGCTTCTATAGAGAGTAATCGATACAAACCGATATGAAATGAGCAGACTTGGTCAATCGATCCACTATGACCCATACAGAATCCTTCTTAGTGGGTGTGAGGGGTAACCCACTAACGAAGTTCATAGTCACTCTCTCCCACTTCCAAAATGGAATCTTAACTGGCTGCAACAACCCTGAAGGTAACTGATGCTCAGCCTTAACCTGCTGACAAGTCAGACATTTACCCATAAAATCGGTAACCTCATGTTTAAGGCCTGGCCACCAGTATAACTCACGAAGGTCTCGGTACATTTTATTCCCACCAGGATGCATAACATAGTGGCTACTATGCGCCTCTCTTAGTATCAACTGCCTCAACTTAGTGTTCTTTGGAACACAAATTCTCCCATGGAAACAGAGCACCCCTTCGCTATTCAGTCTAAAATCCACAATATCACCACCCTCAACCTGTCGAAATTGAAGACTCAATGACTCATCCTCTAACTGTTTAGCCTTAATTTGATCAATCCACGTTGGTTTAACCTGAAGCTCGACCAACAAACTACTATCATCAAATAAACTGAGATGAGTAAACATCTCCCTTAGATCAGTCATAGCTCTACAGCTCAGCGCATCGGCCACTACATTAGCCTTGCCGGGGTGGTATTCGATAGTACAGTCTTAATCCTTAAGCAGTTCGATCCATCTATGCTGCTTAAGACTTAACTCCTTCTGAGTGAGGAGATACTTGAGGCTCTTGTGATCCGTATAGATGATACACTTTTCACCATATAGGTAATGCCTCCAGATTTTAAGTGCAAAAACCACTGCGGCTAATTCCAAGTCATGTGTCAGATAATTCCCTTCATGAGTTTTAAGCTGACGAGACTCATATGCTACCACCTTACCCTCTTGCATCAACACACATCCCAAACCAACATGTGATGCATCGCTATAGACTGTGAACTATTTTCTAGACTCCGGCTATATCAACACAGGAGCCTCTATCAATACGGTTTTGAGCTTCTCGAAACTCTCTTGCTATGAATCAGTCCAGTTAAATGACGCACACTTACGTAGCAGCTTAGTCAAGAGTGCTACAATCAGTTAAAACCCCTCTACAAATCATTGATAACACGCAGCCAGTCCCAGAAAACTACAGATCTCAGATACATTTTTAGGCTGCTTCCTATCCAAAATAGCCTCAATCTTTTAAGGGTCAACTTTAATCCCCTTTGTAGAAACCACATGCCCTAGAAATGCTACTTCTTGTAACCAGAACTCACAATTACGGAATTTGGCATAAAGTTGTTTCTCTCATAGAATTTGTAGAACCACTTTGAGATGTTCATCATGCTCATCCTCAGTTTTTGAATACACCAGTATGTCATCAATAAATACCACATGAACTGATCCAGATAAGACTGAAACACCGAGGTCATCAGATCTATAAAAGCTGTTGGTGCATTCTTCAGTCCAAATGAATCACTAGGAACTCATAATGTCCATATTGAGTCCTAAATGTTGTTTTATGCACATCAGCCTCGTTAACTCTCAACTGGTGATACCCTGATCGAAAATCAATCTTAGAGAAAATCAAAGCACTCGGAACTAGTCAAACAGATCATCTATCCTCGGTAGGGGTACTTGTTCTTGATGGTCAACTTATTCAGTTGCCAGTAGTCGATACACATACAAATGGATCCATCTTTCTTTTTCACAAACAACACTGGTGCGCCCCATGGAGACAAACTAGAACGAATGAATCCACGATCCAGTAATTCTTAAATTTGAGCTTTAAGCTCCACAAGCTCTTTCAGTGCTATTCTATAAAGCGATGGACACCGGAGCTGTGCCAGGAAGAAGCTCAATCCCAAATTCTACTTCACGATTCGGAGGTAACCCAAGTAACTCCTCAAGGAAAACTTCTGGAAAGTCCTTAACTGTTCTGATATTATTAACCAAAGAATCAATAGAATCCAAAATACTGATATAGGCCAGATACGCTTCACATCCCTTACGAACTAACTTTTCAACTGTCAATGTAGAAATTATATTCGATAAATAGTTCCGACTCTTCTCAATTATCACTACCTCACCGTCTTTATCAATTCTCAACACAACCCTTTTCGTGGCACAGTCCAAGCTCACTCAGTGCTTCACCAACCAGTCCATTCCCAGTATCAGATCAAACTCTCCAAAAGGCAGTTCCATCAGATCAGCCAGAAAGATAGCCCCTTGAACCTTTAGAGGAACATCTCTAAATAGTTTGTTAACCCTTATCGACTACCCCAACAGACTCAGTACAGTGACCTCACTCGAAGTGCTTTCAATCAGAATACCCAAGTTTTCAGATACAGTACAAGCTATATAGGATTGAGTGGATCCTATATCTATCAGTGCAGTATAAGGTACATTATAAATAAAGAATGTACCCATGATGATGTTCGGAATGTCTCCATCCTCTCGACGACGTGCAGCATAAACTAGAGTCGACTGCCTTGCCCCCAGTATGCCGAGCACCTCTACCCAGTGCTCTCTGACAACGGCCCAAACCATTTCCACTTATGGCCTGACCACAGCCTCTCGGTGGCTACTGAACTACCCTCGGTGGTGGTGCAGTACCAGTACCCGGAGCTTGCATCTGATAAGACCTCCACAGACACTCTCTAATATGGTGCTCTAGTGAACTACACCTCAAACATGCCTTAGTTCTTTTCCAACACTCGCCCTGATGGTGTCTAGCATAGCCAGTACATGGAGGCTGTCCAGGAGCAGCAATAGGAGCCCCAACTCTGATCGGCCCATCAACCCTGGCCTTTTTCATAGGCCTTTGAACAGAACTCAAGGGCTCCAAATCCTTTTTACTCCTACCTCTCTCTCGGTTCTGGCACTCAGTGCGCTTCACTTCCTCGGCAATCTTTGCCTTATCAACTAGTGTAGGAAAGTATCGCTCTCTGTGTGGAGCTATCAGAACCCTCAAATTATCCCTAAGGCCATCCTCGAAGCGAACACATCACTCGTACTCAGTTGCCCCATACATCGCGCATAACGGCTCAGTCGCAGAAATTTAGCCTTATACTCGACCACTGATCTATCACCCTGGGTCAAACTCAAGAACTCCCTCATACAGGCATCCACATAACTAGCACCCACATACTTCCCCTAGAAGGCAGTCTTGAAGAACTCCCAAGATAGTCGATCGGGCTGAGTGCCCTCCTTAATCGTAAGCCACCACTGGTAAGCCTCATCTCTGAACAGTTGCGCTGCACCCTTTAGTTTCTACTCGGGGGTGCAGTCCAGATCATCTATGATCTTTTCTGTGGCCTCAATCTAGTACTCAGCCACATTAGAGGCGACCCTAGCGACACCCCTGAATATCTCAGCTTTATTATACCAGAGTTGTTCCGTAACTAACTCTCAGTCTCTAGCTCCAGTATTAGGCCCAACGACCCTCTCCAAAATCCTCAACATGGCCTGGGACAGTGCATCGTTCCCATCCACTCGATCATGAGACCCTGACCTAGTCCCAATCTCTATAATCGGCAACACTGGCATTTCGCTAGTGTCTAAATTTGGCATATCACCCAGTGAAGAGGACTCAGCTCGAGCCCCTCCACAGCCTCTACCACAGCCTCTTATACCCCATCCACAAGTACCTTGAATGCTCATTATCGAATCGTGTTTATCTAGATTTAACAATTTTATGCATCAGTTTACAATTTTAGTAATTGTTTAACAAAAGTTTTATGCAGAACAGTATCAGTAATTCAGAGTTCATTTTCGTACAACGCAGTGTCTATCAGTTTAACTATAGTCTCAGTATATATTACCTATAGCAGTTTCAGTCAAAACATAAAACAGTTATAGAAAGCTTACAGAATCGGCACTAGAGACTCAGTGTACCATAGGTTCAGTAAAAATATTCCAGTATTCAAAAATTAATTAAATACAAGTTTTTCTTTTTAAAACCCAAATCCATAGTTGAGTTTTGTAACTTGGCTCTAATACCACTAAATGTAACACCCTAAACCTGGCCTAGACGTTATGGTCAAATTTGGCGATGTCACACGATAGCGTTAGAAACTAAGTTGTTACGATAAAATAATTTTCCATTTGTTTACACTTGTTAACCTCAAAACCATTACTTAACTAGTCATTCGTTTTTACATATTTCGTTGTGGAAGCTTTTAAAAGTCGTTTTGAGTAAATCACGAGTTTAGAGAAAACTTGCCTTTTTGAAAACTGAGTTTTTAAACGTCTTAGTAGTGATAAATCCATAAAAATAAATAATAACCCAAATTAAGTAAAAGTCCCAGAAAGTCCGCAACTTACATAAAAAATTGCCCCAGAGTATAATTAAAAATTAAATACACAAAGTTGAAGTAGAAGTTTAGGTTCGTGTGGCCACCACCAAGTCCTCTGCTGTACTGATTCATCAAGTCTTGGGATTACCTACACTGAATAAGCAGAAGTGGTGAGTTTACATAAACTCAGTGTGTAATTCCCCACAAACAAACAGATAATATACAAAATAAACTCAGTTTGGGCCTAAGCCCTTTTCAGTATCAGTGACAATATCAGTTAGGGCTTTAAGCCCATCTCATTACAAAAGCAGTCATGCATTTGGGCCTTGGCTCACATCTGAGATCGATGAATCGGTGCAAGAACAGATTATGCAGTAAACAAGTCCTACCCAGCCAACCTCTACACACCATCTCTGTCCAACCCTACACTCCATGTGGGGATAGAATCAACCCACCCATTCGTGCACTCTAAAGTTTTACCAAAAGTGGCACTGGACACTAATTTGTAGCTGAGCTACCAGTATATTAGGCTTAAAGCCCTTCAGTGAACTTCCTCCACATATATCATCCCAACCCTATGCAACGCAACATATAGTCATAGCATGCTATCACATAGTGTCATGCATATAATCAATACAGTAAGCTAATCATGCTTAGTAAAAAATCATACATATATCATTCAGTCAATTAGGGAATCAAAGCTTTGCTTACCGACCCTACAGTAGGTTCACAATCGACTCGGGCAACCCGTACAACCTTCGCAAACAAATCAGAAAATTGGGCTCACCCGCCCATATGCTCTCTCGTGTGGCCCACATGGCCCAAATTATCCTTGGCCGTGTGGATCACACGGCCTGGCCCAACATCCCATATGCCAGTGTGGTTCACCCGTATGGGCCACACGGCCTAAATTAGTCGAGCCTATATGTCACACAAGGCCCACCTGACCATCACACGATTGTGTCATGCGCATACGACCTAGCTCGTCAACCACACGCCTATGTTCTGTCACACGGCCTACCACATTGCGACCAGACGCTTGTGTGGCATCACAGAATACTACTTTTCACTCTTGAACACTCTAGAACCGATATTCGACAATAAGAAGCCCAATATCAATCACTTCATCCAATTTACTATGAACAGAGAATTCTCAAAAACCATCGACAACCTTACCTCGCTTAGGCAAACCCAAATCCGCACAACCATAGCGTCAAAAGGAATCCAACAACCTCTTAATTTGCGCCTAAACAGACAGTGACTCTAATCAAATGAATATTCATTGAATAAATCGAAAGGACTCAATTACCACTTACCGAACGTGTGAACTACGTTGCACAAATACGACAAATAAGAGACGAAGCTAAAAAAGGAAGAAAGGAAAAGAAGAATCCAACAAAAAGAAAAGGAAAATTCGGTAGCAAGGGAAGAATGGAGAGGAAAATGGCAGAGCTTAAAGAATCACGTCAGGAATTTGGGAGAAACAACAAAAATTTTGAAAAAGAAACTACTTAGGATAATCCCAACTCCCACTCCCTCAAATTTGTCCACTAATCCCACTACTCAGAATTCTGATGCAACCAAAACTTTGCCACCAACCCAAGTGAAAAAACACCTTTGCTAAAGCGGGGATTTGAAAACAAGACTTCTAGCAGACTGGCACTCCTCCTAACCACAAGACCAGTAGGCCCACTCTAATGTGAAATTACCAATAATTTAACATAAGTCCTAAAGGCCAAGTTAAAGCTTTACTCATAAAAAAACAAAAAATTTTCCCCAAGACAAGGTTTGAAATCAAGACTTCTCAGACACTCCCAGAACACTTAACCACTAAAGCAGATACACAGTTGTGTCAAATTTTTAACAGAACCAAAAATATAAAATTTGGGGCGTTACATGGACAATGCAACACTATTTTGTTTCTTTGAAAACTATGATATTAGCATGTTGTCTAAGAATTGACAAATATCAAAGGTGCTTTTCCTATCTAATTTGCATCCTCCAAAATTCGCATTTGAGAATGCATTCTAGCAAAAAGATAAGTCTTTAAGATACCAAATACCTGAATTAATAGTGTCTCTAAGGTATCTAAAAGTTCTCTGAAGGGCGTGTAAATGTGATTCTTTAGGACATGATTGAAATCTAGCACACAAGCAAACACTAAACATAATATTGAGTCCACTTGCTGTAAGATAAAGCAAAGAGCCAAGTATAGACCTATATAAACTTTAAATCAACACATTTACCTTCCCCATCCTAAACTTCTTGATCATTTCCTTTGTGTACTTAGCTTGATTGATGAGGGTGTCATCATTTCTTTGTTTGATTTGGAGTCCCAAAAAGAAATTTATTTCTCCTATCATGCTCATCTCAAATTCACCTTGCATTAACTTGAAAAATTCTTAACAAAGAATATCATTAATAGCTCTAAAAATAATATCATCAACATGTTTTTAAACTATTAATAAATCATTATATTTTCTTTTGTTAAAAAAAATATTGTGTTAACCTTCCCTTTTTCCAATAAGAAAATTTGATAATCTTTCATACCAAGCTCTAGGAGTTTGTTTTAAACGATATAAGGCTTTTGAAAGTTTGATTTGATATAATTTAAAATCATTAAAGCATGCAAAAGCTAAAAGCATTCTAATGGCTTCCATCCTAGGTACGAGAGTATAAGTTTCATCATAATCTAATCATTTTTATTGAGTGTAACCTTAAGCAACAAGTCTAGCTTTGTTCTTCACTATGTTACCACTCTCCTCTAACTTGTTCCTAAAAACACATTTAGTACCTCTAGTAGATTTATCACAAGGTCTTTCAACTAAGGTCCATACTTTACTTCTCTCAAATTAATTTAACTATTATTGCATAGCCAATATTCAATATTCATCATTTAGTGATTCTTTGATATTTTTAGGTTCAATTCATTAGAGAAATGCAACATAATTATAAGTAGTTCTAAAAAAAGACCTGGTAGTTACCTTTTTGGATGGATCTCCCAAAATCTTACCATCCTTCACATAGTTGAATTCTTTTAGATGAGTGACATCCCTCTCCTCTATTGTAAGCTCCTTTAGAGCATACTGTGCTTGTTCTTATATCTTCTTACTTGATGATTGATCCACTTCATCATTATTGTTAAAAATTTCTGCATCATAATCATCAATACAAGAATCTTTTCTAAGAGGAAGGTTAGAGTCATAAAAAAATAACATGTATAGACTCCTCTACTACTAAATAAATTTATGTGAATTAGTTGAAGAACTCTACTAGTTAATACATCATTAATAGGTTTAAAGGAAGCTTTCTAATGTTTGTCTTTAACACATGCATCGCAAACTTTATCTAAATTAAAATCAAAATCAATTTTATACAATCCTTTTACTAAGTCATTTTTGGCTAGTTTATGCAACATGCTAGTATGTTCTAGTTTTCTATACCATAATAAAGAATTATTTTCATTTTTAGCAACAAGGCATATGAGTAAATCATGCAAATCATCTAAATGCATAAACAAGCCAATATTCAATATTCATCATTTAGTCATTTTTGGCTAGTTTATGCAAAATGATATTGAGACCATTATCGCACAATTGGATAATATTAAGTAGATTATACTTAAGGCTATTGACATAAAAGACATTTTCAATAAGAATTGAAGAGTTTTTATCAATAGAGCCAATTCCTTCTATTTGTCCTTTGGATTTGTCACCAAATATAACTATTCCTCTATTTTTTGGCTTTAAAATGATAAAGTGGCTCTTATCATCGATCATGTGCTTTGAGCATTCACAATCAAAGTACCATGATATTTTTAATGAATCCCTACCTTGAAGTAATGTTCCTCTTACTACAAACATAGAGTTATATTATGATTTTTGGTACTCAAATTCTTCCGGGTCCATAAGCATTAATTCCTATAATTTTAGTCCCTTTAGATATCCAGTTTGAATGGATATTTATAATTTTTAGGGACCTATAAACTTTTAATAATTATTCCTTTGTAAAAACTTGGGGGACCTCTATATTTATAGAAATTAAAACTAGTTTTGAAAAGTTTTATTTTGAGTTTTCTCTTCTTAAAAACCTTTTTGGTAAAACTTTGTTAGGGTGAGCTTTTTCACTCTTAAGCAACTCAAGTTGCTTTTGATGATCATTATGAACTATTGAAAGTAAATTGTGCAAGTCTTGGTTCTTTTTCCCAAAATCATTTATTATTGCTTGCATATCATGAATTTTACTTTTAGTTCATGATTGGCCTTGGAGAGTGAACTATTTTCATCTTTTATTTTTGAAATAGTTTTCTTATATTTTGAAACCATAGTTTCAAACTCCAAGCCTAGTTCATCATAGGCATCTTGTTACTCATCAAAGGAATAGAAAATTGAAATAGATGAGTTAGAATTTACCTTTGTTTCATAGATGGCCATAAGACAAAGATTGACTACTTCTTGATCATTATTTTGGATGAGTCCTTATCACTCCAAGTAGTAGCATGAGCCTTAAGTTTTTGTTTGTTTGATCTCTTTTTTCATTGAGGACAATTAAATTTAATGTGTCCCAACTTCTTACACTCATAGCAAATTGTCTGTTCCTTCTCCTTGAAAGATTCAAGTTTGAGTCCTTCTTTCTTTTCGAACATTTTACCTCTATTTGATCTCATAAACCTCTTGAATCATCTAGTAAACATTGTCATCTCTTTCTCTTCATCCACCTCATCACTTGAATCATTATATTTTTAATTAGTGGATTTTAGAACTACTTCCTTCTTTTCGACTTTTTTTTTCATTCCCTTCCTTGAGTCTCATTTCATTAGTGACTAAAGAACTGATCAACTTGTGTAATGAAAGAGTCTCAAAATTTTTTGATTCCTCTATGGCTGTAACTTTGGCTTCCCAAGATATTAGCAAGCTTCTAAGCCTTTTTCGTACTACTTCTTTATCGGGATAGGTCTTCCCATAGGAGTTCAGCCCATTGATGATGATCGTGAATCTATCATACTAGCTTTGATGTCCTCCTTGGGCTTTATAATTAAGGGTAAAAATTTTCACCTTTGATATCATAACTTGGTTTGTACCAACATGAGTGAACTCCAATTTGTCCCAAATTTCATTGGCATTAGAACATGAAGATACTTTCCTATAATTGTTCGGACTAAGTGCACAAAAGTAAGTGCGCATAGCTTTGAAATTAAATTGTATGCTTTTTTTATCTTCTTCATTCCATTCCTTCTTCCTTTTAGGAACTAAGAGCTCTCTTTCTTGCTTGAGTGGTATGGATGGACCATCCATGATGATGTCTCATATGACAACATCATTTTCTTGTATGAAAAACATCATCTTTGTCTTCCAATAGGAATAATTACCACCATTGAAGTAAGGAGGCTTAAAAATTGAGACTCGCTAAGATAAATAGAGTCGAAAGTAAACGTCATCTCCTATGGTTTGAATTGTCAAAAGTTGAGCTACCTCGAGGATCTTCTATTGGTTGATAGACAATCGTTTAGAGAGTAGATCTGCTACCAATTGTTAACTCAAAAGGTCAAACTAAAATTTCCAAGAGGGAGTGAATTAGCTTTTAAAAATTTTCTGAAAGTTAAAGAGAAAGGATAGAAAATTGAACCCAAGAATTTAGAGTGGTTCGGCCCCAATTGCCTACTCCACTACCTTAGCTTTCCACTTTTAAGGATTTTCTCAAATTCACTAATTTTATCAACCTTTGAGGACAATATTTAACCCCACAACTCTTTTAAGATTTTTAACCAAATCTTACGATACAAACCCTTTCAAAGAGATACAAAGAAGCAAATAAAGAAATAATTCTTACAAGATCTGTGTGTTTGCGAATTAAGCTCAATTATAATGAAAAACACTTGAGCAAATATAATAGAACTAACCAATTTTTTGCTTGAATGTCTTTCGTGTTGTTGTAAGACCTTTAGAAGCTGGTATTTATATCATCTAATTCGTTTCCAACTATTATGGTTGTTGCAAAAATAAATAAAGTCATTAGGGATGAAAATACTAGATTATTAAATTCACTTGCAACAAAAAGTGTCAGTACTTTTTCTACAAGTATTGATACTAGTAGCATTTAATGTCTGATTCAGTGACCGTTAAAGTTAGTTTCCAATTATAGCAAGGATGATTTATCAATACCTGATAAAAGGTATCGATATAATTTTATGGGTATCGATACTTTTTGTCAATTGTTTAAAAGATCATAAAAAGAGAATGCAAAATTGATACTGATATAAAATTCTGGTATCGATAAAATTCAATAGGTATCTTTATAAATTTTAAAAGTATTGATACTTATTGTTTTTATTTAATTTTTTTAGTAAAGTCGAGAGCAATTTTAGTAATTATACTTTTTAGAAAATATTTATACTTTTGTAGGCGTAGTTTTCAATTGTTTTAAAATTGTTTCAATCAAGTTCAAGAGTGTAAATTCATTTTTGAACTTTGTCAAAAATATTCTAAGTGTTCAAAGCAAAAATTTAAAATTTTGTTTCTTAGACTTCAATTGGAAAATCATTTTTTCAAATTGGTTTAATTTTAACCTTTATTCAAAAACACTTCAATTTGTTATATTAAAATAGATTATCAAATAGAGCTTAGTTTAACACAAAGGCTTGCATAACAGAATACCTTTTTGGTCTCACCTGTCTAGGTATTCTACTAGGGTCCTCAATACTAGTATATTGAGATCTTTAGCAAACTCAAATAAATACCCAAGTTTCAGATAAATAATCACTTAATTAAATAAATAGCTAAACAATCAAATAATGCAAGATATTTATGAAGTGTAGGTTTTATTATCATATTTATAGAAACAATCAATTAATTAAATTTACCAAAGAGATATAAATAAGAGAATAGAAAAAAAGAATGCTCATTGATTAAATTGAGATAATAGCCCGTGTTCGGAACATTCTCCGCTTGCAACGTCTAACTTTGGAATAGAGAGTTCTGATTAAGTAAACATAAAAACCTAAGCTAAGTAAAAACAAAAAACTGAATAATGGCTAAGTTTGAAGTCTAAGTCGAAAAGTACCTAATTCTGGTTACAAAGTTAATTATATAGGTCAAAAGATAAAGACTAAGATGCCCTATCGTTTATAATAGCAACTAGGGATTTATATGGGAAAAATACATCGAGTTGCCCTTGAAATTGTAACTGATCATGTTAGATAATCGTCACGATGCCATGATGTTGAGCACCTTGCTCATCGTGATGTTGACTCAGTTTGTGCTCTTTCTTACGTCTAATCATAATGTCGTGACTTTCAAAGCCAAATGTCATGACATTCGCACTAGTTCATTCTTGAAGTTGTTTTTGTGTTTGTTTATGATGCCGCGACTTCTATACTTCGTCGTCGCAACATTGACAACAATTTAGGCCCGAAGTTGCATCTTTAGCTCTAGATCCATCATACATAAACATATTATCTTATTTAAACATCAAATACTAAAAAAACTACTAAAAAGCATAAATTGACTACGTAAACTATAAAAACATAATTTATTACTAAATTGACTTAATTTAGCTATTAAACAAGCTCAAATTATGTGAAAAAGGGATATAAATAACATGATTTGCTTTGACAGATCACAATTTAAGTTACATTTCATAATACCATACCAAATTTGGTTCATTTTATTCGATTTTAATATGCAATTTCAATATTTCGCCCAACGGAACCTACTAAAACAGACTCAGATACATCGGTGAACTACACCACACTAGATAACTTGTACGATCTTAAACTACACCACTCCAAGGTGCCGAATTGCAAAGCCTGTAGGTGTCAAATGTTTAAATATTTCAATTACATTCCTCCACCACACCAAAGTCTCCAAAGAGACGATAATACTCGATGATTTTCAACAAATTCTGGATCTCAATATAACCTCCATATCATCACAAATTCGGTACAAGTGCACATAAGACCCTATTGGCAAGCTAATCGTATCCTAACATTTTACTAAGTTCACTTGGGCATCAAATATTCGTATTTAACTTATCATACATTGCAATTCATATTCACATATCACACCCTCTAATCATTCAAATTTGCATTTTCATACCCTGTACACTATATTGTAACATAATAATCTCTTATCTCATTTCATTTCAACGCAATCCCATTACTAGCCTTGTATGTCAGATTCATCAATATTTTAAATTATGTTCAAACATAAATATAATGAAATAAGCACAAGCATACACATAACACAAGGAAAGGTAGTAAGTTCCAAATGAACTTACCTTTTCAAAACACAAAACGGGTAAACTCTTTAGGTACTATTCCATAATATTTACTTTTCCCCAATTATGTTACAACCCGAAAATGTGATGGTAGTGGAAAAATGAAAATTTATACATTTTTACATACCCTTTTTAACTTAAAATCATATAGTTTCGATAAAATTATTGTTAAAATCATACAGTTTCGATAAAATTATTGTCAAAAAATAATTAATTTTTATAAAATAATTAATGCACACTTAAAATATGAACATGTTTAATTTTAGTTAATTTTACAATTAATTTTGATGAATTTTGGTTATTTTCATGGCTTGGCAGACACTGCTAGAAGCACAAAACCGAGAAGCAATTTGAAGTATCGAGGTGAACTAAATTTCAGCCTAAGACGGTCCAAAACTATATTTATTAATTCATAATATAATTAATTTTAATTTATATCCAATTTAATTTGGGAAAATAAATTATTATCAATTAATTATGAAAAAGTGGTCCAGTTGAACTAAGCTGAGTGAACCGAACTAACCAAGAAATGGACAGCCCAAAAACCATCCCAAGAGCTAACCCAAATAAGCTTATTAGCTAATTATTTAAGCTTGCAAAGAGGCCCTTTGTAACGACCCAAATTTTAAAGTCACTGGAAAAGTGAGTTTTCGGGTCTTTGATTCTGAAAATTTGATTCGTAAATATTTATTAGAAATATTTACGAGGTTAAGTGAGAGATTAGTTAGATTTTAATTAAGTGAATTAGCATGAATTAAGGTTAATTCAGTGTAAAGACTAAATTGAATAAAGTGTAAAATTTTAATTATAAACTATAGAAAAGTCAAGGGACTAAATTAGCAAATAAACCTTATGTGACAAGTGTGTGGTAAGTATAAATACATGTGTATTATTTTAATTGGTACAAATGTATGTATATATATATGTATTTACTTATATTTTAAGTATAAGATATTTAATATATATAATATATTATTATAATAATTTAATAATATAATAAGATATAATATAATAAGTAAAATAAATAAAAGAAAATAAAGAACAAAATAGAGAATAAGAATAGAGAAAGAAACGAAATAGGAAAGTAAGAAAAGGGGAAATTAGGGTTTTGAAGTTTGAAGCTTAATTGGTTAGTCAATTTAGTCCATTTTCTTGCAATTTTGATGTTTTTGGAATCCTAGAACCAAGCTCTACTTGAATTATGTTGAAATTTAGAAAATTAGTGAATTTTTCGATGTTAAATAAATAGATGAATTGTGATATTAAGTGATAGAAATTCAAGTTAGAAGTGGGAGAAGGATTGGATTGTAAAGAAAGATATAAGTTTTGTTATAGTAGGGACTAAATTGATTAAATTGCTTTTAGGCAAAAGTCAGAGAACTCCACGGGATGATGACACGGGCGTGTCATATCAGACACAGGGCGTGTCACATAAGCCACACGGGCTTGTGGTACTATTTAAATGAAGAAATTTTAAAATTTCACGAAAATTTTTCTAAGCTTCCGATCGAACCCCAGTTTGTTTTAAATATACTTATTAAGTACTAAGGACCCATTAAAGGTATATTAAGATGTACAGTATTGCATTTATTCCTGTTTTATATGTAATATACTGTAATGACCGGTAATATTCTGTAGTCCTGTTCTGGCGATGGGACGTGGTTAAGGGTGTTACATTTAGTTGAATCAGAGCTAATCGGGTTTAGCCAATTTTAGGATTAAGTTGAGTATTGAAAGGAGTCTAGAGGTACATGGCATTTTTATGTTAAATTTGATTCGGGATTGGATGTTGATTTATATATATACTGATGAATTGACTCTATTTTATAGTGAGTAAAAGATGTCTGACAAAAGTATTGAGGGTATCGATCATGAAATGTATAGTAGAGATGAATCATGTGATGTAAATGAGTCTGAATCTGCTTCCAGAGGTCGAGGGCCAAGCCGAAGTGGTCCAGTTGCTAGAGAAGGTACTAGAAGAACTAGTGAAAATACTACACAGCAATCTGAAGTAAGAGCTCCGGCCCGAGCATATGTTGTAAGTGATGAGGGAGATGCTCATGATGTAGTGACAGGTATATTCTTATTACATTCAGAACCCGTCTATGTTTTAATAGATCAAGGATCATCACATTCTAATGTCAATACAAAACTGGTTGAGACATGAAACTTAAAACCTAAATTGTCTAAAGTAACGATAGAAGTGTCTAGTCCATTATGCCAAACTATGTTAGTGAATCAAATATGTCAAAGATGTCCATTAATGATTCAGGATAAAATCTTTTCTGTTGATCTATTGATTATGCCATTCGGCGATTTTGATATTATACTGGGTATGGATTGACTATCAGAACATGGAGTAATTTTGGACTGCAATAAAAAAAAATTCACTATTTAGAATAAGAATGGTGATCAAATCGAAGTAAATGGTATTTGGACAGTGGGACAGTTCGTGTTATTTCTGCAATTAAAGCTAGTAGGCTTCTTAATCAAGAATGTGTTGTTTTCTTAGCCTATGTTATTAATTCCAATTCAGTTGAGAGTTAGTGCAGTAAAATCTGAATTGTATGTAATTTTTCTAATGTGTTTCCTGAAGAATTGTTTGGATTGCCTCTTGATCAGGAAGTAGAATTTGTGATTGAAGTATACCCGGGTACAGATCCAGTGTCAATACCTCCATATAGAATGTCACCTACTGAGTTGAAAGAATTAAATGTACAACTGCAACACTTATTGGATCGAGGTTTTATACGACCTAGTATGTCACCGTGGGGAGCTCCAATGTTATTCGTTAAAAAGAAAGATGGTTCAATGCAGTTATGTATTGATTATCGACAGTTGAATAAGGTGACTATCAAGAACAAATACCCGATACCTCGCATTGATGATTTATTTGATCAATTAAAGGGAACTTCTTTGTTTTCAAAAATTGATTTGAGGTCGGGATATTATTAGTTGAAAGTAAAGGAGAGTGATGTACCGAAGACAACATTTTGTACACAGTATGGGCACTATGAATTCTTGGTGATGCCATTTGGATTAACAAATGCTCCATCTGCTTTTGTGGATCTTATGAATCAGATTTTCCAATCGTACTTGGATTAGTTTGTAGTGGTTTTTATTGATGATATCTTGGTATATTCAAAGTCTGAAACTGAACATGAACAACATCTCTGAATTGTTTGGAAAATATTGCGAGAGAAGCAATTATATGGGAAATTGAGTAAGTGCGAGTTTTGGTTAACGAAGGTTGTATTTCTTGGTCATGTAGTATCAGTAGATGGGATTAGAGTAGATCCAAAGAAGATTGAAGCCATACTTCAGTGGAAAGTTCCCAGAAATGTGTCAGAGGTACGTAGTTTCCTTGGATTGGCCTGATATTATCGAAGGTTTGTGAATGGATTTTCAAAGATAGCTTTACCGATGACAAAGCTACTGCAAAAGATGTCCCATTTGTATGGAATGATTAGTGTCAGCAAAGTTTTGAAACATTGAAACAAATGTTAATAGAGGCACTAGTGTTGACTTTGCCAGAATCGGGGAAAGATTTCGTTGTGTATAGTGATGCTTCTTTAAATGGACTTGGGTGTGTATTGATGCAAAATGGAAAGATAATTACTTATGCTTCATGGCAATTGAAACCACATGAACATAACTACTCGATTCATGATTTAGAATTAGTAGCAGTGATTTTTGCTCTAAAGATTTGGAGGCATTATCTGTATGGTGAGAAATGTTATATCTACACTGATCATAAAAGTCTCAAGTATCTTCTAACACAGAAATAATTGAATTTGAGACAACATCAGTGGATAGAACTTTTAAAAGATTATGATTGTGTTATAGACCATCATCCCGGGAAAGCGAAGGTTTTAGCTGTTGCACTGAGTAGAAAGGTTGCAGTTGAATTATAAGAAATGTTTGCACGTCTCAATATTATCGATAATGGAGGTCTTTTAGCTGAATTGAGAGTAAAACTGATAATGTTTAATCAGAGTAGGTCAACACATTGACAGATGATAAATTAATGAAGAAAGGAGAGATGGTATAGAAGGTACAGTAGGGAATTTTAGTATTAATGAAAATGATTGTTTGAGATTTCAGAATCAGCTCTGTATTCCAACTACTTCTGAAATAAATGAGTTGATTCTTCGAGAAGCTCATAATGGTCAATTTGCATTACATCCCAGAGGAACGAAGATGTATCATGATTTACGAGAATTGTATTAGTGGCCAGGTATGAAGAAAGATATAGTGGAATATGTGGCTAAATGTTTAACATGTCAGCGAGTTAAAGCTGAACATCAGGTTCCGACTGGATTAATTCAATCTATTAATATTCCTGAATGGAAATGGGACTGCATGACGATGGACTTTGTAACCAGGTTACTGTTATCAGCAAGTAAGAAAAATGCTATTTGGGTGATTATTGATCAGCTCACAAAGTTAACTTATTTTATAGCAGTCAGAACGGATTGGCCACTTCAAAAGTTGGCAGAAACTTATATTCGAGAAATTGTTAGACTACATGGTATTCCTATACCAATAATTTTTTATCGGGATCCACGGTTTACATTGAGGTTTTGGAAACAGTTGCATGAGTCTCTCGGTACTCGGTTTCATTTTAGTACAACTTTTCATTCACAGATTGATGGACAGTCAAAACGAGTCATTCAGATATTAGAAGACATGCTCCAAGCTTGTATCATTGATTTTGAATCAGGTTGGGAACTTTATTTACCATTAGCTGAGTTTGTATATAATAATTATTACCAATTAAGTATTCAAATGGCACCATATGAAGCTTTCTATGGTCGGAGTTGTCGATCACCAGTGTGTTGGATGAAATTGAATGAAAGAAAAGCAATTGGTCCAGAGTTGATCCAAGAAACAGAAAATACTGTTAGAAAGATTCGAGAAAGATTGAAAGCAGCATTTGATAGGTAGAAATCGTATGCAGATTTGAAACAACAGGACATTGAGTACTCATTTGGAGACAAAGTATTTCTTAAAGTCTCTCATTCAAAGAAAATCTGGAGATTTGGTCGGAAGAGTAAATTGAGTCAACGATATATTGGACCATATGAGATTATAGAAAGAATTACACCAGTGGCATATCGTTTAGCTCTGCCTCCTGAATTACAGAAGATTCATGATGTTTTCCATGTTTCTATGTAAGAAGATACTGATCAGATCCATCTCTTGTGATTTCAACTGAAGATATACAGATTGAACCCGATTTTTCATATGAAAAAGAATCGGTTAAGATACTGGCACATGAGGTAAATGAATTATGTAATAAACGAGTTCCCTTAGTAAAAGTGTTATGGAGAAGTCATAATATTGAAAAAGCAACATGAGAACTAGAGGATACAATGAGATCACAGTACCCCCATCTCTTTTCAGGTAAATTTCGAGGACGAAATTTATTAAGGGGGGAGAAATGTAACAACCCAAATTTTAAAGTCACTGAAAAAGTGAGTTTTCGGGTCTTTGCTTCTGAAAATTTGATTCGTAAATATTTATTAGAAATATTTACGAAGTTAAGTGAGAGATTATTTAGATTTTAGTTAAGGGAATTAGCTTGAATTAAGGTTAATTTAGTGTAAGGATTAAATTGAATAAAGTGTAAATGTTTAATTATAAACTATAGAAAAGTCAAGGGACTAAATTAGCAAATAAACCTTATGTGACAAGTGTGTGGTAAGTATAAATACATGTGTATTATTTAATTGGTACAAATGTATGTATATATATGTATTTACTTATATTTTAAGTATAAGATATTTAATACATATAATATATTATTATAATTATTTAATAATATAATAAGATATAATATATTAAGTAAAATAAATAAAAGAAAATAAAGAACAAAATAGAGAATAAGAACAGAGCAAGAAACGAAATAGGAAAGAAAGAAAAAGGAAAGAAAAAAAAAGGGGAAATTAGGGTTTTGAAGTTTGAAGCTTAATTGGTAAGTCAATTTAGTCCATTTTCTTGCAATTTTGATGTTTTTGGAATTCTAAAACCAAGCTCTACTTGAATTATGTTGAAATTTTTTGATATTAAGTGATAGAAATTCAAGTTAGAAGTGGGAGAAGGATTGAATTGTAAAGAGTGATATAAGTTTTATTATAGTAGGGACTAAATTGATTAAATTGTTTTTTTTAAAAGTCAGAGAACTCCATCGGTTGATGACACAGGCATGTCATAGATGACACAGGCGTGACATAGTAGACACACGAGTGTGTCACATAAGCCACACGGGCGTGTGGTACTATTCAGAGGAAGAAATTTTAAAATTTCATGAAAAATTTTCTAAGCTTCTGATTGAGCCCCGGTTTGTTTTAAATATACTTATTAAGTACTAATGACCCATTAAAGGTATATTAAGACGTACAGTATTGCATTTATTCCTGTTTTACATGTAAATGTACTGTAATGACAGGTAATATTTTGTAGTCCTGTTCCAGCGACGGGATGGGGTTAGGGGTGTTACACCCTTGAAGACTTGTTCAAGCTGCATTCAAACCCCTCCACAATTGGTGGCTTTGTAGATATGCCCCAAGCCAAATTTAGCAAAGTTGAAACCATCAACCTTGCCACATGTGTGGTAGGCCAAGTGATGGCTCTTTGGCTGCTATTTTTAGCTAATTTTATTAGCCATCTTCAGCTATAAAACCCCCTTTTGGCTGATCATTAAACACATCTCATTCATTCACATATTTTCTCTCTTCTCTCCACTTTCTCTCTTCTTTGCCATTCTAAATTCTCTTGCTCTCTTGCCTATTTATTCCCTTGGAAAAGGGGTGTTCATTAGCCATTTTGGAGCAACATTGAAGTGTTCATAGCATCTTTGGTCGATGAGGACAAACAGAGAATGAAGAATGGAGCAAACTAGTCAAGCCAGGGAGAAACACCGGAATTGATTCTTGTCCCTATCTCTTTTATTTTTGTTGTTGTTATGATGAACATATCTATGAATATTTATGTGTTGGAATGATTAATTTAATCAATTTAGCTTGAATTTAATTCATGTTAGGTTGGCTGCATTTTGTTTGCTTAAATTGTTAAAATTGTGTTTATGTTATTATAGGCCTCGGTAAGATGCTTGATTATGTAAAATCATGACTAAGTTATTCTTGCATTACAATTGTTAGGTAACTAATGAATTAATTATTTATAACTCATTGAAATTGTAATTAATGGACACAGTACTTAATTAGTGCATGTTTAATCATCTAAGGTAGCTAAGGGTTAAATTAGCAACGATATCTGGCGATACAATTGCCTTGCATAACTTGCAAGATTGTTGTGATTAAACTGTTTCAAGGTAAGGATACTTTGTTACCTCACATAGTCTTTTATGTGCTTATTAAATTGAGTTAATTGTTTGAATTGACATAGGGATATGTGACTTTTTAGTTTTTGTGACTTTTCGGCAAAAGTGAAGATAAGGAAAGAAGTAGTAGATGAACAGAAGGGAATAGTGGACTGGTTTCGGAAAAAGAAAAGGAAGAAAAGATGGATGGAAGGGTGGTAGTTTCGGCTAGAGAAGAAGAAAGAAAAAAAAGAAAAGAATAATCCTATGGTTTACAGAAGAAAACAACACAACTAAGCCCCTAAATGCCGAAATACTAACCTAATATTCCTCTGCTGAAATCCCCTCTCTAATCCCCATTATTCGGCCAACTCTAAACCTCCCTTCCAATCCCTAAAATCTCTCCCCTTATAAATCCTTAATCCATGCGTTTGACTGATTTAAACACTCTCCAACAGAGTTCCATTCGGCTTTAAACTTCTGCATGCACAAGGCATAAAAATAACATCACATTTGCCATCACAGAGAATCGAACCCAGGTTTCCCCCAACCACTTACACGCCACCTTTTTAGCTCCTTAGTGGCGTCACTTAGCCACTTTGCCAGGGGCTCCTTTGTGATACATTTTACCCACAACTTTTAATAAAGCCATCTACCCAAAGCCCCTAACTCCTTAAGTCCAAAGTTAAAAAATTCTTCCGAGTTTTGGTCATCACATGGGCCTTCTATAAGCCCATGTACTTATTCCAACTATGAATTTTCACTACCAAATACCAAATTTTAAAAAACTTTACCAAATTCTCAGAAACTATGAAAAACCCAAAAAATCAGGATGTTATAACTCTACCCTCCTTAAAGAAATTTCGGCCTCGAAATTTACCTTATCCAAATAGTTGAGGATATTGTTGACGCATTGCCTCCTCGGACTCCCAAGTAGCTTCTTCTTTGCCATGGTTTCTCCAAAGTAGCTTCATCAGTGGGACTGACTTCCTTCTTAGCACCTTGACGTCGTGATCAAGTATTTGAACAGGTTCCTCTTTGAAGGTCAAATCCGACTATACTTCAATTTCTGCAACTGGCACGATATGAGTTGGGTCAGAACGATATCGCCTTAGCATGGACACATGAAAGACGTCGTGAATATGATCCAATTTCGGAGGTAATTCCAGTTGATAAGCCACCGGCCCTATCCACTTAAGGATTCGATAAGGCCTAATAAATCGTGGACTCAACTTGCCCTTCTTACCAAACCTCAATATCTTCTTCCAGGGCGATACCTTCAAAAAGACCATGTCCCCTACAACATATTCAATATCCTTACGCTTCAGATCAGCATAAGACTTTTGTCCATCTGCTGCCTCCTTCAATTGATTCCTGATCACCTTAACCTTGTCTTCAGTATCTGCTACCAGCTTTGGACCAAGTACTTGCCTTTCCCCCAACTCTGCCCAACAAGTAGGCGAACGACACCTTCGCCCATACAGTGCCTCGTAAGGAGCCATCTGAATACTTGCTTGGTAACTGTTGTTATACACAAAATCTGCCAATGGTAAGTAATCCTCCCAACTGCCCCTAAAGTCGATAACACAACCCTTCAACATATCTTCTAGAATCTGAATGACCCTCTCTGACTGCCCATCCGACTTAGGGTGAAAAGCCGTACTAAAATCCAATCGCGTTCCCAATGCCTCATGCAACTTCTGCCAAAAATGAGATGTAAACCTTGGGTCTCAGTCAAAAATTATCGATACTGGCACCCCATGCAATCGCACTATCTCTGCCACATACAACTTAGCCAACTTCTGAAGTGAGTAATCGGTTCAGATAGGTATGAAATAGGCAGATTTCATCAGCCTATCCACAATTACCCAAACTGAATCCTTCTTGGAAGGTGTCAATGGAAAACCACTTACAAAATCCATAGTTGTAACACTCCGTACCCGAGTCCGTCACCGGAGTCGAACACGAAGTGCTAACAGACATAAATATATTTATTTTCACAGTCCATTTAAAAATCTCCAGCCGGTGGCTAAGCGTATCACTGTCACCTTGAAAATCATATCTTGAGTTCCACAACTCAAAAATCAGTTTCGTGATTTTTCCCTGAAACTAGACTCATATATACATCTACAAATTTTTTTCTAGAATTTTTGGTCAGGCCAATTAGTACAGTTTATTAGTTAAAATCTCCCATGTTACAGGGATCGACTACACTGACCTTCCCGCATTACAACTTGGATATCTCCCTGTACAGGGCTTCAATACTGATGCCGTTTGCTTCTATAGAAACCAGACTTAAAGAGGAATCTATACATATATGGTATGACTCATAATTATCTCTGGTTAATTTACAATGAATTTCCAAAGTCGGAACAGGGAATCCAGAAACCGTTCTGGTCCTGTCTCGCGAAAACTTCAATATCTCTTAACATACTGTTCATATGATCGTTTCATTACTTTCCTATGAAAATAGATTCATCAAGGTTCATTTACACAATTTATTCAATATTTAATTCCATTCCTACTATTTTAGTGATTTTCACATCCACATCACTGCAGCTGTCAACCTCTGTCTTTAAGGTAGATTTTACCTACTTCATAATTTCCTTGATTCAACTAGCCCTTTTAGCATACATGGCACAAAAGATGATCACGGTTAACCATTCCAAGGGCTAATCGATTCCAAATATTTCCACATCTCTTAATGAACAACATACAAAATGATTATGATACCATGCCAAAGTGTATATAAGCCATTTTCGCATGGCTATCCAAATTTATACAAAATCAAAGGGTCTATGACCAACAAACGAAAGAGTAGTCCTATACATGCCATTTCAATGTTCAACCAAAATTTGTACCAAAAGGGGCTTTGATAGTGTGGGAGACTTGACTTCCAAAAATCCCGAGTCCGATAGTGACTAGCCAAAATCTATAAAACAGAGAACAAAGAAACGGAGTAAGCAATTTATGCTTAGTAAGTTTTGAGCAAGGATTCCAAGACAACAAAAGCATAGCATTCATATAGCTAAACGGATAATTTCATATGCACACATTCTCAATATCATACTTACTTCACATTACCAACCCTTATGTTCATACACAAAAGATCAACTTAGCTAAAGGCGGTAGCTCGTTTATCAATCGAGCGAATACTTATTTGTAAGGGCTCAACTAATTCAAAGCACATACTGAAACATACCTCATTGCTGGAATTTTGCAAGAGTATTAACTGAAATTTTTACAGCAAGATTGCTCATTCCCGAATCACGTACCTTCGGATTTTATCCGGATATAGCAACTCGCTCAAAAGCCTTCGGGACACGGCCCGGTTATAATAGCTCACACAAATGCCTTCGGGACTTAACCCGGATTTGGGAACTCGCACAAATGCCTTCGGATCTTAGTCCGGATATGGTCACTTAGCACAAGGCCTTGGGACTTAGCCCGGACATCATTCGAATAACCATGCACATTTAACACTAAATCATGACACAATTCGTATTTCATTTTCATTAGCAAAACTCAAACACAAGACACTTATCACACTTGCAAATATCGGCTCAATATCCACACACAAAGAGCATGATTTCGATTTGCTTAAAACATGATCTAATCAAATCATAATTTAAGCTCTATTACTCAAGAACTTACCTCGGATGTTGTCGAACGATTTCGATGGCTATTCGACCACTTTTTCCTTCCCTTTATCGGATTTAGATCCCCTTTGCTCTTGAGCTTAATTAAACAAATAAATCGATTTAATCATTTGAGCATCGTAAAGAGGAACACAAGGCACTTAGCCCACATTTATACATTAGACATTAAAGTCACATACATGTGAAATCATGCATCAACACAAGATATTTACCCACACTCCCTTTTTAGCCGATTGTCCTAACCAAGATAAAGGCATCAATATGCTTGCCTCTAACCGAATGCATGCACACCAATCCATCTCATGTGGCCGAATATGCATGTTGATGTTGAGGCCAATTACATATTTAATACCACACATAAATGGCATACATTTTACTAACTAATGCATTACATACTGTAGCTCAATACGCATCTATCATTTACTTCATAATCGAAACATCATCATAAGTAAATATATACCTTGAGATAGTATATATGTCATACCAATACATCATGTGCAAACATATATACATATAGGTGCAAGGGCCGAATCTCAAGTTAATTATAACCAAATATAAACATATATCCAAAACACAAATCTTACCTACCATGCAATAAGCATAAATCATACTTTTGGATATACCATGGCCGAATACATCACAACACCATACCATTTCAATTTTGGTCATGGTTAAACAAAGAACTTAATGTCTCACTCAAAAATGCTAAAAAGAAAATCCAAGAGTCATCAACCCACCATCACATATATCATTAACAAGCTTCATATTTAGCATGCAATGGCATTAACACAAAATCCACCTTGGCCGAATATCATCCCCATGACATAGCAAAGATTTGAACCATGGGCTAATTAGAACTCAAGCTAGCAACTAAAAACATGCATGAATCTCATGGCACAACCTCAAACATACCTTAATCTAGATACAAGTATGGCCAAACCTCGTCCTAATCCTCTTCCAAACCAAGCATGAAGCAAAAACTCCCTCCTTCTTCCTTCAAATTTTCGACCAAGGGAAGTGAAAAAATGATGAACATTTTCTTTTTGTTTTCTTTCCCTCAGCTCACTGCAATGGGGGGGATCACACACCTTCTCTCTTTTTTTTTTCTTCCCATTTCTTTATTCCTAACCTTAGTTTATTGTTTCCTCCCATAATGCACCAACACCAACATGTCTATGAAATGTTTTGCCCATCCTCCTTTGTCATGGCCGGCCACCACTTATAAAAAGAAGGGGTATTTGACATGCAAAACCATTGTTTTGCATGCATGATTCAACTAGTCATCACACATTTCCCTATCCTACTTTCAAAGTTTACTACTAGGTCTTTTTTAGTGAAATTCACATTTATAACCCTAAATCAAAACATCAAAAATGTCACACACGAATTAACACATATTATAGGCATTAAAATGAATATTAAATTATTTTTATGCCTCGGTTTTGTGGTCCCGAAACCACATTCCGACTAGGTTCGTTTTAAGGTTGTCACAACTCTCCCCCACTTAAGAAATTTTCGTCCCCGAAAATCTTACCGGTAAATAGGTTTGGGTATCGCTCTTTCATAGAGTTCTCGGGTTCCCAAGTAGCTTCTTTTATCCCGTGTTTGAGCCATAACACTTTCACTAGCGGAACCCTCTTGTTTCGCAACTCTTTCACTTCACGTGCTAGGATACGAATCGGTTCTTCCTCATAACTCATATTGGCTTGAATTTCAACCTCGATGGACTAATTACGTGCGACGGATCGATCTATAACGTCAAGCATCGAAACATGAAAGACGTCGTGAATCTTTTCGAGTTCAGGGGCAAAATCAAACGATACGAATCGACCAACTCGTTCGGAGATTTCGACGGCCCAATGAATCTCAGCTCAACTTGCCCTTACGGCCAAATCGAGTTTCTTTTTCCAAGGCGAAACTTTAAGAAACACTTTATCTCCACCGATATTCAATGTCTTTTCGTTTCAAATCCGCGTCACGATTTACGACGATCGTGTGGCCGCCGGACTTTCACGGATTACCTTTACTTTCATTCAGCATCTTTAATCAAATCAACTCGAAAATTTTACTTTTACCGAGCTCGGTCCAAAACAATGGTGTACGGCATTTAATCGTACAAAGCCTCGTAAGGTGCCATCTTAATACTTGATTGAAAACTATTGTTGCAAGCGAATTCAATCAAAGGTAAATACCGCTCCCATGAACCATCGAACTCGAGGATGCAACATCTCAACATATCCTCAAGTATCTCGAATTATCCGCCGGATTGACCATCGGTTTGGGGTGAAAAGCGGTGCTAAAATGCAACTTGGTGCCCAAAGCTTCTTGCAATTTCTTCCAAAATCGTGAGGTGAATCTCGGATCTCTATCTGACACGATAGAAATAGGTACCCCGTGTAATCTCACAATCTGAGAAACATACAATTTAGCTAATTTATCCATTGAAAAATCCGCCCATACGGGGATAAAGTGAGCCGACTTAGTCAATCTATCAACAACGACCCATATCGCATCTTTCTTACTTGCCGACACTGGCAACCCAGATACAAAATCCATCGTTACTCGATCCCATTTCCATTCCGGTATCATGATCGGTTGGAGTAAACCCGTAGGCACTTGATGTTCCGCCTTCACTTGCTGACATATTAAACACTTCGAAACAAAATCGAAAATGTCTAGTTTCATACCATGCCACCAAAACTGACGTCTTAGGTCGTGGTGCATTTCCGTACTCCCTGGGTGAATTGACATTCGGCTACAATGAGCTTCGTTCAGAATCATCGAAATAAGTTCTGAATTTCTTGGAATACACAAACGATTTCTGAACCTCAAACAATCGTCATCATCAACTTGAAACTCTGATTCCACATTCGAGCACATTCACCCGTTTGCAACCAATTCATCATCGACTTTCTGAGCCTCACGAATTTGATGAATCAATAATGGTTTGGCTTTTAATTCAGCTACTAACACATTGTCGGGTAGAACAGACAAGTGTACATTCATCGCTCGTAAAGCGAATAGTGATTCACGACTTAAGGCATCCGCAACCACATTAGCCTTTCCCGGGTGATAGTCAATGACAAGCTCATAATCCTTTAACAGCTCGAGCCAACGTCTTTGTCGCAGATTTAAGTCTCTTTGAGTCATCAAATATTTGAGACTTTTGTGATCCGAATACACATGGCACTTCTCGCCAAATAAATAATGTCGCCATATTTTCAAAGCAAATACGATGGCAGCTAATTCGAGATCATGAGTCGGATAATTTTTCTCATGTGGCTTTAATTTTCTCGACGCATAGGCCACAACTCGACCTTCTTGCATCAATACGCAACCTAACCCAAGTAGGAGGCGTCACTATAGATGACAAACTCTTTGCCCGATTCGGCTGCACTAAAATTGAGCTTCCGTCAAATAAGTTTTCATTGATCAAAACTTTTCGACATTTTTCCGTCCATTCGAACTTAACATCTTTTGAAGTAGCTTCGTCATGGGTGTGGCTATCATCGAGAAACATTTTACAAACCGTCGGTAGTAATCGGCAAGTCCGAAAAGCTCGAACCTCAATAATATTTCTGAGGCTTCCGATTAAGTATGGTTGAAATTTTGCTCGGTCGACTCGAATACCGATCTGAGATACCACATGACCCAATAAGCTAACCTCTCTTAACCGAACTCACACTTCTTGAACTTAGCATATAACCGCTTATCCCGTAAAATTTGCAACACTAATCTCGGTGTTCAAGATGGTCGGTCTCATCTCTTGAATAGACCAAGATGTCATCAATGAACACAACTATGAACCGGTCCAAATACTGTCTAAAGATCCGATTCATCAAATCCATAAATACCGCAGGGGTATTAGTGAGCCTGAACGGCATTACTAAGAACTCGTAGTGACCGTACCTCATTCTAAAAGCAGTTTTGGGTACATCCGAATCTCGAATCCAAGAATCGATAATAACCCGATCTCAAATCTATCTATGAAAACACCGAGGCTCCCTTTAGTTGATCAAACAAATCATCAATACGCTGTGATATGAGATATTTATTCTTTATCGTCACTTTATTCGGTGACGATAGTCAATGCACAACCTCATGGTTCCGTCCTTCTTTTCACAAACAATCTTGGTGCACCCCAAGGTGAGAAACTTGGTCGAGCGAAACCTTTGTCATCAATTCTTGCAACCGAGCTTTCAACTCTTTTAACTCGGTTGGTGCCATACGATCTTCGAGCTATCGAAATCGGCGTAGTCCTGTACAAGCTCAATACCAAACTCTATCTCCGAACATGTGGCAAACCCGGTAATTCTTCGGAAAAACATCCGGTATTCACAAACTACCGGCACATATTCGGGTTTTATTTCTAACTCCTTATCATCAAGTACATACGCAAGGTATGCTTCGCACAACTTTCTTACATATTTCTGGGCCAACATTGCTGATATTACAGCTGGAACCCCTTTAAGTCTGTAGACTCAACTCGGATTATCTCGTTATTTGCGCATCTCAAATCAATAGTCTTGCCTTTGCAATTCACAACCGCATCATGCACGGTCAACCAATCTAAACCGAGGATAACATCAAATTCGTCGAACGGCAAAAGCATCAAGTCCGCCGGAAAACAGGAACCTCGAATTACTAGGGGCCATTTCTTACACACTTTGTCAACAAGCACGTAACGACCCAAGGGATTTGACACCCGAATTACGAACTCAGTAGAATCAATAGGTAAAGTCTTACTGGATGCTAAGGTTTCGCATATATAAGAATGAATAGAACCAGGGTCAATCAAAGCAATCACATTAGTATCAAAGAGAGTGAAAGTACCCGTAATAACATCTGGCGAGAAAGCATCCTCGCATGCGCGTATTGCATAAGCCCTAGCAAGAGCGCGAGCCTCGGATCTGGTCGTAGAATCTCTAGATCCTCTCTGACCACCACTAGCATTGCCCATATTTCTAGATGGTCTACCTTGAGCAGTGGTAGCACCCGGTTTCCCACTTTAATTTACATTCTGTTCAGGCAACCTCGGGCAATCTTTAATGAAGTGGTCAACTGATCCGCACTTGTAACAGGAGCGGTCATTGAATCTACAACTTCCAAAATGCCATTTGCCACAATGCTGACACTCCGTTCTGTCTCGATGTTCATTCCCAACACTGGCGACTGAAGTGCCTCGTGTACCATTGTGGGGTCGATCACGATCTCGTCTAAAAGGCCCGAAGTGCCTCTAGACCGGCCCACATCATCACGAAATTTCTTCGATGCCTGTTGAAGAGACTTTCCCGAGGATCTTTTACGAAACTCTCCAGTTCCCACATCAACTTTTTGTTTTTCTTTTCTAAGCTCTTGACTTTACAAGCTCACTCGACAAGTACTACGAACTCTCGTATTTCAAGAATGCCAACGAACATTTTATATCTTCATTCAGCCCATCCTCAAGCGTTACACATGATAGCCTCGGACGAAATACATCCCCGAGCGTATCTACTAAGTCTAACAAATTTTCGTTCGAATCGATGAATCGACATAGAACCTTGCTTAAGCTTAAGAAATTCCTTCGCATTTTTGATCAACAAATCTCGATCGATATACTTTTTCCAAAACTCGCTTTGGAAAACTCCCAAGTTACTTGCTCTCGGGCACAATGAAGTCGAGTACTCCACCAATAGTAGGCGTAATCACGTAGCAAGGAGATAGTACACTTTAGGCATTCATCGGTGTACAAGATAGCTCATCGAAGTGCCGGATAGTGTTGTCCAACCAAAATTCAGCTTGCTCGGCATCGTCGCTATCCGTAGCTTTAAATTCAAGAGTCCCACGTTTTGGATTCATCAACTAGGGCTTATTTGACCTTATTTGGTCGCCATCGGAGGCATTGTAGGTGTGGGGTTGTGTTTGTTGGGAATGGAGGTTGTGGAACAGTAGATTAGTTCGAATGTATTGGTTGAACCAATCATTCATCACGCTATAGAAAGCTTGTCTAGCTTCATCATTTGGATTACTAGCATTAGGTTGAGAGTCATGGCGCTATCCCTTGTGCGTGAGCAGCGCTACACTCTCAAGATCATCACTCTTGCTTCGATCGGGTTCGGGATCCATTACTATAAATAAACACATTTGCAATTGTCGAAATCACCACACTATCAAATAATCACATAAAATGGCATGTATAGCTAGACCCAAACGCATTACGGTAGTCCTAGAATCGACTAAACAGAGCTCGATACCAATAAAATTGTAACACCCCGTGCGAGTCCGTCATCGAGTCGAACACGAAGTGCTAATGAGACATAAATATATTTATTTTCACGGTCCATTTAAAAATCTCCACCGGTGGCTAACTATGTCACTTGTCACCTTAAAAATCATATCTTGAGTTCCACAACTCGAAAATCAGTTTCGTGATTTTTCCCTGAAACTAGACTCATATTTGCATCTACAAATTTTTTTCTAGAATTTGTGGTTGGGTCAATTAGTACAGTTTATTAGTTAAAGTCTCCCATTTTACAGGGATCGACTACACTGACCTTCGCGCATTACAACTTGGATATCTCCCTGTACAGGGCTTCAACACTGATGCCGTTTGTTTCTATAGAAACTAGACTCAAAGAGGAATCTATAAATATATGGCATGACTCCTAATTATCTCTGGTTAATTTACAATGAATTTCCAAAGTCGGAACAGGGAATCCAGAAACCGTTTTGGCCCTGTCTCGCGAAAACTTCAATATCTCTTAACATACTGTTCATATGATCGTTTCATTACTTTCCTATGAAAATAGATTTATCAAGGTTCATTTACACTATTTAATTCCATTCCTACTATTTTTAGTGATTTTTCACATCCACATCACTGCAGTTGTCAACCTCTGTCTTTAAGGTAGATTTTACCTACTTCATAATTTCCTTGATTCAACTAGCCCTTTTAGCATACATGGCACAAAAGATGATCACGGTTAACCATTCCAAGGGCTAATCGATTCCAAACATTTCCACATCTCTTAATGAACAACATACAAAATGATTATGATACCATGCCAAAGTGTATATAAGCCATTTTCGCATGGCTATCCAAATTTATACAAAATCAAAGGGTCTATGACCAACAAACGAAAGAGTAGTCCTATACATGCCATTTCAATGTTCAACCAAAATTTGTACCAAAAGGGGCTTTGATAGTGTGGGAGACTTGACTTCCAAAATCCCGAGTCCGATGGTGACGAGCCAAAATCTATAAAACAGAAAACAAAGAAACAGAGTAAGCAATTTATGCTTAGTAAGTTTTGAGCAAGGATTCCAAGACAACAAAAGCATAGTATTCATATAGCTAAACGGATAATTTCATATGCACATATTCTCAATATCATACTTACTTCACATTACCAGCCCTTATGTTCATACACAAAGATCAACTTAGCTAAAGGCCGGTAGCTCGTTTATCAACCGGCGAATACTTATTTGTAAGGGCTCAACTAATTCAAAGCACATACGAAACATACCTCATTGCTGGAATTTTGCAAGAGTATTAACTGAAATTTTTACAGCAAGATTGCTCATTCCTGAATCACGTAACTTCAGATTTTATTCGGATATAGCAACTCGCTCAAAAGCCTTCGAGACATGGCCCGGTTATAATAGCTCGTACAAATGCCTTCGGGACTTAACCCGGATTTGGGAACTCGCACAAATGCCTTCGGATCTTAGTCCGGATATGGTCACTTAGCACAAAGCCTTCGGGACTTAGCCCAGACATCATTCGAATAACCATGCACATTTAACACTAAATCATGACACATTCGTATTTCATTTTCATTAGCGAAACTTAAACACAAGACACTTATCACACTTGCAAATATCGGCTCAATATCCACACACAAAGAGCATGATTTCGATTTGCTTAAAACATGATCTAATCAAATCATAATTTAAGCTCTATTACTCAAGAACTTACCTCGGATGTTGTCGAAAGATTTCGATGGCTATTCGACCACTTTTTCCTTCCCTTTATCGGATTTAGATCCCCTTTGCTCTTGAGCTTAATTAAATAAATAAATCGATTTAATCATTTGAGCATCGAAAAGAGGAACACAAGGCACTTAGCCCACATTTATACATTAGACATTAAAGTCACATACATGTGAAATCATGCATCAACTCAAGATATTTACCCACACTCCCTTTTTAGCCGATTGTCCTAACCAAGATAAAAGCATCAATATGCTTGCCTCTAACCGAATGCATGCACACCAATCCATCTCATGTTGCCGAATATGCATGTTGATGTTGAGGCCAACTACATATTTAATACCACACATAAATGGCATACATTTTACTAACTAATGCATTACATATTGTAGCTCAATACGCATCTATCATTTACTTCATAACCGAAACATCATCGTAAGTAAATATATACCTTGAGATAGTATATATGTCATACCAATACATCATGTGCAAACATATATACATATAGGTGCAAGGGCCGAATTTCAAGTTGATTATAACCAAATATAAACATATATCCAAAACACAAATCTTACCTACCATGCAATAAGCATAAATCATACTTATGGATATACCATGGCCGAATACATCACAACACCATACCATTTCAATTTTGGTCATGGTTAAACAAAGAACTTAATGTCTCACTCAAAAATGCTAAAAAGAAAATCCAAGAGTCATCAACCCACCATCACATATATCATTAACAAGCTTCATATTTAGCATGCAATGGCATTAACACAAAATCCACCTTGGCGAATATCATCCCCATGACATAGCAAAGATTTGAACCATGGGCTAATTAGAACTCAAGCTAGCAACTAAAACATGCATGAATCTCATGGCACAACCTCAAACATACCTTAATCTAGATACAAGTGTGGCCAAACCTCCTCCTAATCCTCTTCCAAACCAAGCATGAAGCAAAACTCCTCCTTCTTCCTTAAAATTTTCGCCAAGAGAAGTGAAAAATGATGAACAATTTTTTTTTTTTAGTTTTCTTTCCCTCAACTCACGGCAATGGGGGGGATCACACACCTTCTCTCTTTTTTTTTGTCTTCCCATTTCTTTATTCCTAACCTTAGTTTATTATTTCCTCCCATAATGCACCAACACAACATGTCTATGGCATGTTTTGCCCATCCTCCTTTGTCATGGACGGCCACCACTTATAAAAAGAAGGGGTATTTGACATGCAAAACCATTTTTTTGCATGCATGATTCAATTAGTCATCACACATTTTCCTATCCTACTTTCAAAGTTTACTACTAGGTCCTTTTTAGTGAAATTCACATTTATAACCCTAAATCAAAACATCAAAAATGTCACACACGAATTAACACATATTATAGGCATCAAAATGAATATTAAATTTTTTTTATGCCTCAGTTTTGTGGTCCCGAAACCACATTCCAACTAGGGTCGTTTTCAGGCTGTCACAATAGTTACCCTTTCCCACTTCCAAAGTGGTATCTTTACTGGCTATAACAATCCTGAAGGCAACTGATGCTCGGCCTTTACTTGTTGACACGTCAAACATTTCCCCACAAATTCGGTCACTTCTCGCTTAAACCCAGGCCACCAATATAGCTCTCGCAAGTCTCAATACAACTTACTCCCTCCTAGATGCATTGCACAATGTCCACTATGTGCCTCCCTTAAAATCATCAATCTCAAGTCAGAGTCCTTTGGCATACAAATTCTTCCTTGAAAACAAAGAACCCCATCATTATTTACTTTAAAGTCTAGATTCTCCCCCTTCTCAACTTGCTGAAACCGAGAAACCAACAACTCATCCACCAACTGCTGCTTCTTAATCTGCTCTTCCCAAGTGGGTCTCACTTGTAATTCTGCCAATAAGCTTCCATCGTCATACAAACTTAAACGAGCAAACATTGCCTTCAATTCTGCCACAGTCCTTCGACTTAACGCATCAGCCATGACATTTGCCTTACCTGGATGGTACTCAATCAAACAGTCATAGTCCTTTAACAACTCTATCCACCTTCGCTGTCTAAGATTCAGCTCCTTTTGAGTCAGCAAGTACTTAGGACTCTTATGATCCGTATAGATAATGCATCTCTCCCCATACAAGTAGTGCCTCCATATCTTAAGCGCAAAAATCATCGCTGCCAACTCCAAGTCATGAGTAGGATAGTTTACCTCATGAGGCTTAAGCTGTCATGAAGCATAAGCGACCACTTTACCCTCTTGCATCAACACGCAGCCCAAACCTACATGTGACGCATCACTGTACACGGTGAAATCCTTACCAAACTCTGGCTGAATCAACATTGGTGCCTCAGTCAGGACCTTCTTTAACTTCTCAAAGGCCTCTTGTTGCTTACTTGTCCAAACAAACGGTGCTCCCTTCCTTATAAGTTTCGTTAATGGCGCTGCCAACACCGAAAATCCTTCCACAAACCTCCAATAATAGCCTGCCAACCCCATAAAACTCTGGATTTCTGTTACTGACCTCGGTGGCTTCCACTCCAGAATCGCCTCAATCTTTTGAGGGTCTACCTTGATTCTCTCAACAGACACATAATGCCCCAAGAAAGCTACTTCCTTCAGCCAAAACTCACATTTACTAAACTTTGCATAAAGTTGCTATTCCCTTAGCACTTGCAGCACAATACGAAGATGTTCATCATGCTTTTCTGCCGTTTTCGAGTACACTAAGATATCATCGATAAAAATGACTACGAACTGATCCAAGTATGGATGAAACACCCGATTCATTAAATCCATGAATGCTGACGGTGCATTAGTCAAACCAAAGGGCATAACCAGAAACTCATAATGACCATATCGAGTTCTGAATGCTGTCTTATGAATATCCACTTCTTTGAATTTTAACTGAAGATATCCTGACCGAAGGTTGATCTTAGAAAATACCGAGGCTCCTCTCAGTTGGTCGAATAGATCGTCTATTCTAGGCAAAGGATACTTGTTCTTGATCGTCAGCTTGTTCAACTGCCAATAATCAATACACATCCGGATGTTCCCATCTTTCTTCTTTATGAACAGCACTGGTGCACCCCACGGAGAAATACTTGGTCGTATAAACCCTCTGTCCAACAGTTCCTGTATCTGAGCTTTCAGTTCCACCAACTCCTTTGGTGCCATCCTATAAGGCGCAATGGACACCGGAGTCGATTCCGAACTCGACTTCTCTGTTCGAAGGTAATCCAGGAAGTTCCTTCGGAAATACATCTTGAAATTCTTTGATGGTCCTAACCGATTCCATAGTTATCCCCTCAGGTTCAGCTTGACTCACAAATGCTAAGAATGCCTCACAACCTTTCCAAATCAACTTCTCAGCCCTTAAAGCCGAGACAACATTGGACAAATAGTTCCTTCACTCCCCTATGACCATTATCTCCTCATCTTTGGCAGTTTTTAGCACCATTCTCTTAGTAGCACAATCCAACGTTGCCCTATGCTTAGTTAGCCAGTCCATTCCCAAAATAAGATCAAAATCCCCAAATGGCAGCTCCATCAAATCTCCTACAAATATCTTATCTTGTGTCTCCAAAGGCACTGCCCTAAAGAGTTTATCTACCTTAACTGAGTGTCCTAAAGGGCTTATCACCGGTACCCTACTCATAATCTCCTCAGGAAGCAAACCCAATGCCCCAGATACATCAGAAGCAACATACGAGTGAGTGGAACCCATATCAATCAAAGTAGTGTAAGGCGTGCTATGAATGAAGAACGTACAGATTATAACATTAGGAGCGTCACCCTCCTCACGACGTCGTGCTGCATAAACCAACGCTGGCTGTCAAGCTTCAGCAGCACCCCTGCTAAGTGCCCCACATCCACGTCTATTACCATTACCACCCCTACATTGCCCACGGCCTCTCTGTGGTGATAGTCCTCCTTGCTGCGGTTGGACACCTCTTTGCTCCGCAGCTAGATCCTGGGCTGCTTCCCGAGGACATTCCCTGAACTTATGTTCCTTTGACCCACATCGAAAACATGCTCCAGTTTATTTCTAGCACTCCCCCATATGTATCCTGCCACAGTCTCTGCAAGCCTGTGGTCTAAAGGTATTCACCGGAACTGCCTGAATCGGTTCCTCCATTCTAGCTCTTTTAGCATTCCTATTCGCAACACCTGGGGGTCCAGAATCCCTCCTAAATCTGGGTCGATCCTTCTCATGATTCTCCCTTTCAGTCCGTTATACTTCCTCGGCTATCTTAGCCTTCTCTACCAACGCAGTGAAATTATGTTCCCTCTGTGGAGCTATCAGCACCCTAAGCTCATCGCAGAGGCCATCCTCGAATCGAACACTCGGTCGAGACTTTCCCGCTAGCATACCGACTCAGCCTCAAGAATTCTACCTCATAATCCACAACAATCTTATTACGCTAAGCCAGATTCAAAAATTCCTTTCGATGGGCATCCACATAACTAGCTCTACCATCTCCCCTTAAAAGCAGTTTTAAACAGTTCCTAGGTTACTCGTTCGATCAAGGTACTCTCCCTTACAGTGATCCACCACCGATATGCCTCATCTCGTAGCAACGACACAGCCCCCTTCAACTTTTGCTCCACAGAGCAATCCAGGTCATCCATAATCCACTCTGTTGCCTCTAGCCAATATTCAGCCACATTTGGGGCTACTCCAGATACGCCCCTAAAAACCTCTGCTCCATTAGCCCAGAGTGGCTCCAAGATGGACCCCCTATTTACTGTCCCGGTGCTAGCTTCAGCAACCCTGTCTAAAACCCTTAACATTGCTTGGGACAAAGCATCATCCCCCGCAGCCCGATCATATGACCCAGTCTCAGTCACCTGTGGCACGAATGCCTCCTCAGCTGGCCTATGCCCTGATGATGAAGATTCAGCTTGCACCTTTCTGAGACTATGTCCGCGGCCTCGTCCACGAGTTCTTCTTGTACTCATATCGAATTATCTGATTACGAATTTCATGACATTAGTTTAATATTCCAATTGTTTATTACGAGATGTCTTATGGAAATATAACAGTTCAAGGATTGTTTTCTCAATGTTGTAGCCTAGCTACAGTCTCATTCCTACCGTTTTACAGCTCTATCCTATCTAAAGTATCATAGTAGGGTCTCAGTTCTGTCCATAGCATCACATCAATATCGCATAATGAAAAAGAGAGTATACTTACAGACTTGGTGCTGGGGATTCAGTGTGCCACTTCTTTCTCCAAACCATTTAAAACAAAAACATGTATTTGATCACAGCGAATAGAAATTTCTTAGAAATTGATTTAAAATATCTTTGTTTTGAAATTCTTGATTTTAAACCCGTTTAGAAACCCACAGCCGAGTTGTTGCAACCCAGGCTCTGATACCACTAAATGTAACACCCCAAAACCCGGCCCAGACGTTATGGCCGAATCTGACGTGCCACATTGAAGTTAAAATCCAGGTTTCGCTTTAATGTTTTAATAAACCGTCTTTTGTTAAGGCTTAACCAAGTGAATGGAAGCTGTGCACCAGGTAGGTATCCAAAAACAGAGGACGTGAGCCATAGAGGCTGCTTAAGTACCAAGCTCTTCGATTGGATCCAATCCTAGACATGCCCACAACCATTGCCACACTTTGATAACCGAGTTGAAAGTCATTTGAGTAGATATCTTTGATAAACCGATTAATCGTGTCGTTACGTTATTTTGCAAACGAGTATCATTTTCAAAACGCGCCCTAAGTCTAGCCCATTTGAAGTATTATCAGAAATATTTAGAGTTATTAAAAATAAAATAATCCCAGGAAGAAAATAAAGTTAAAATGGCCTTATTACAACCCAAAAATAAATAGTAATTAAGATAAACTAAAGAAAACCAATTACTTATTTTGAAATCCAAAAGCAATCACCGTGGCCACTCTAAATCTCCTCCGGCTCCAAGTCCTCACATCAAGGCTCACCTGCAAGGTTAAGGAAAGGGGGTGAGTTTGGAAACTCAGTGTGCAACAAGCCCCTTTCAGAGCCCAAACCAATATCAGCATACTGGGCCTAAGCCCAAATTCAGTCTCAACATATACTGGGCCGAAGCCTTTTCATTATTCATATCACTGGGCCGAAGCCTTCACTGTAAATGTTATGGCCCATAGGCCCATTTCAAAACCATATGCAATGTTAATGAAAATATGCAAGCCCATTTTGGGAGACTACTCAACCCACCATCCGCTACTCTCCACCTGTACCAACCAAGCTCTCTATGTGGGGAATAACTCAACACACCCAACCAAACTCTCCACTGGCAGCATAGCTGCTTTATCATATAATTGGAGGCCTAGCCTCTTTTAGTAACTGGGGCAAAGCCTTTTTTGATAAACTGGGGCAAAGCCCTTTTCGGTAAACTGGAGCAAAGCCCTTTTGCACTTACTCCATTCATAGCAAAATCCCACCCATGCATATATGAACATATCATGGCATACCAGGTGCATATCATGGCATATCATGTACAAAACAGTATCACATGCATCATAATATAACATATCCCTAGGGGTATAATGGTCATTTTCACCTATGGGGAAAATGGTCATTTTTACATTATAAGGGTAATTTCATTATTTTATCAATTATAAGGGTTTTCCATGCTCATTACCAATTATCAACAATTTCAAGTGTTTAACAGCGATTCTAGCCCATTCTTAGCAAAACCGAGTTATTGGGCCAAAAACCCCTAATGGGCCCTACTTAGCCAACCTAGTCATCTAGGCCCATTTAGCCTATATTCCATAACGATATTAACTATCTTCATGTGCAATTTATCAGGATTCCATTTTCTACCAACTTACCCAAATGGGCCCGAAAGCCCATTGGGCCCGATTTCAGCCCCTCGAGGCCCAACTTACCGTGAAGCATAAAATCGTGCCCTTACCTGTTCCAACGATCCTGATCATCAAACTTAGCGTATCTACTAACCTATGAGCTATCGCATGCTCACAAGTCCTCGAAATGCCAGAATTTCGGCATTTCAGCTTTTCGACATATATCGATTTTAAGCTACGGAAGAGGGTTCGTTACAAACCTATTTTGTGACGTTCGCCAGTAAAGTCTCCCGCAGCAACCTACAATTCTTTACCACCATTCTTAGTCTACGTAACATGCTAATCAAACCCAAATCTTACCTTACCAAAATCGGCCAAAGAATCCCTAACAATAATAAGTCACTTACCTTCACCGAGTCTGCTGCTCGATCCATGTTTCCCAAATTGATACCCCAAGCCTTGCTGCTCCTCCAAAGTATCTGCCCCACTATACAAACCATAAAAATCAAATGAAAAATCCCAATAAGGCCTATATCTCAAATCAGCAACCTCCCTAAACTATAGGGGTTTCGGCTTTTGTCAATAGTTATACTACTGAATCGATTGGAGTATGAATACTTACCACAGTCTTTCTTTTTGAACCGATTGAAGCTTAGTAGATGAAGAAATTGACCACCAAACAGTGAAGGAAAAAGAAGGCTGCTGGTCAACAAGAAATCGGCACCACCAAGTTTCACAGGTTTCGGTTTTTGTGACTTTTTGGCAAAAGTGAAGATAATGAAAGAAATAGTAGATGAACAGAAGGAAATAGTGGACTGGTTTCGGAAAAAGAAAAGGAAGAAAAGATGGATGGAAGGGTGGTAGTTTCGGCTAGAGAAGAAGAAAGAAAGAAAAAAGAGAAAAGAATAATCCTATGGATTACAGAAGAAAATTGTAACACCCCTCGCCCGTATCCCTCACCGGAAAAGGGTTCGAGGTTTTACCCGACTTAAACTCAGTCAATCACATAAAAACCCTGCCGAAAAATTTCAATCTATTTAAAACCTTTCTTTTCACATGTAATCTGTCCCATATATGGGCTTACAAGGCCCAAAACATCACTAGCCAACATAAGCCAATTTACATAGCCAAAACACTTTATCAATACAAGCCACCAACTTTGGCTAACTTATAGTATCACATAGTCAACATTTAAAACCCTATACATGCCATAGACTCGAAATACTAGGATTTACTTACACCAATAGCGTGAGCTCGACAGTGTGATAATATCTCCAGTGAACTCCAACCCGAGCAAGTAACTGGAGCCAATAATCTATAAAACAAAGGAATGTAACAACGGAGTAAGCTTTCATAAGCTTAGTAAGTTTTAAGCAATGCAAACAAATAAACTCAATTATACTTCGATTATTCAATTTCTCAAGAGGCCATATTCTAGGTATATTGCCATCCGCGAATACATACAAACACATAATGCACGTTCAGCATTCTTATCACACTTAATCAATTTCAGTATAACATAATTAAATCAAAACTTTCACATACTTTCACACCACGACCGGTGTATCATGATCATAGATATAGTTATAACATTTATTCACGTATGTATCACATTACACACTTATGATTCACTTCAAATCAAACTCACACATGAGTACATAATGTGTACCTGGCCCACTTAACATATTGAATGTATTCATTTGTCAATCTAATACGAGGTACCTTAGTCTTAGATTTTTCTCAAATCACCAGCATTTCGCCTGCTAGGCTTGAGGCCCGAACATTTCACCGGCATTATAGCCTGCTAGGCTCAAAGGCCCGAATAATCAAATCAACAAGTTCCATATAACATATTCATATGAATTAAGTACTAACATCATTCGAACGTATATAATTATACATTTCAAACACTTTTCTTTCATCTCATTTTCACATTTAGCATTTGGTAGCTTATGCATAACATTTCACTCACATTCATTTCAAACTAATCATTCGACTATAAAAGCACATTGCATATTTACCAACATGATTATACTTGCCATTAGGCCATATAAGCATGATACAATACACTATCATTTCATCGTTAACATTCGGCTAAACCTTTATCTTACAAGGAACACCGAATTCACATAACATATCATTTCACGGCATTATTACGCTAGGCACGAAGGCACGAATACACATCGATGGTACGAAGCACGCTAGGCACGAAGGCGAATACACATCATCGGCACAAAGCCTGCTAGGCATGAAGGCTCGAATACACATCACCCAAGACGAAGCTGCGGGATTTAACCGGATATATTACCAAGACGAAGCTCGTGGGATTTAACCGGATATATTACCAAAGACGAAGCTCGGGATTTAACCGGATATATTACCAAAGACGAAGCTGCGGGATTTAACTGGATATATTATAAAGACGAAGCTTATGGATTTAACCGGATATAATTCTAGCATATAGCCTGTGGGTCTTTAGGCCCGGATACACATCAAATATCATGCATATTTAATCATATATTAACACATCTCATTCAACATATCACATTAGTAGTCATTTGCAACACTCGAATATAAGCTCCATATGAACACCATCATTTACATTTCGGTTCAAAAGTCTTACATAAATATCACATATCCATTTCACCATTCAAACTTAACCCATAGTGACCATTCGACTATAACTCATATACATAAATTATTTATCGCATAACTTAATTCAAGTAGAACCAAAAGGTCACAATTCACCTAATATATGCCTATTGCTCATTGATTCGCACACAACCTTTCAAATTAGCAATTATAAGATGGTTCCGCACATAGCCCACCCTTATCGATAATTTACAATGGTTTACCCTTACTCACATATATGTCATAGGCATTTTTACCTATGCTTCTCAATTCACATTCATGATTCAATTCCAATCGATTTAACATGCATAAGTACATATCGCATACCTGAATAATTTACTTTACGGAACGAATCCACGTATCGTATTAGCCCATAGTCTTATAGCACTACACTTTTAATAGTTTACCTCGTCGAAGTTCACATTTAATCACTTTAGTGCCAAGCCATATTCGGCTACCACAAAGGACTAATAATAATAATTTTATACACATCATGGTTTCCATTAGGTATTTAATAATCACAACTCGTGATATCTCAACTAGTACATATACGGCATAGTTTATTCATTGCAACACTCATTTAGTGCATCAAATTTCCAAATCCAATTCAACTTAAGCATAATAGCCATAATCGGCTTATAGCCTTAAATCATTACATATTCGGCACATTAACTAAATAAAATTTACATTTCCTTTTCCATATTAATTTAACTCTTGGGCATGTAAAAAGGAATCAAGCTTAAACACTTAAGAACTTACCTTGAATGTTGCCGAACGATTACAACGGCTATTCGATTACTTTCTCTTTTCCCTTATCCGAATTTTGCCCCTCTATGCTCTTGAGCTTGCATCTTCTCCCTCCTTAGTGGCCGAATTTTTCAAGAGTTTCCTCCTCTCTTTTTCTCTAAATTTCGGCTATGAAGAACAAGAATGAACAAACCTTCTCCTTTTCTTTCATTTTGTTATTCTTATTATTCTTTATTCCTAAACATTTTATGACACAAAATGGCATATATTAATTTGTGCCATACCTATGCCATAACTTCAATAAAAAATTTTGCATATGTTGTCTACCATTAACATCATGGCCGGCCAGTACACAAAAAAATGGGGAGTTTGACATGCAAATCCTCCTATTTTGTACTACCATTTATTTGGCCATTACAAATTTGCCTATAGCATTTGTAAAAATTTTCACATAGGTCCTATTTAATAATTTCACTCACAAATGGCAAAATCAAAGCATGAGATTTTCACAGATGCACTTTCATATGTAATAATCACAGAATATAACATTTAATTATTTTTGTGACTCGGTTTTGTGATCCCGAAACCACTTTCTGACTAGGTTCAAATTAGGGTTGTCACAAAAACGGCACAACTAAGCTCCTAAATGCCGAAATACTAGCCTAATATTCCTCTGCCAAAATCCCCTCTCTAATCCCCATTATTCGGCCAACTGTAAGCCTCCCTTCCAATCCCTAAAATCTCTCCCCTTATCACTCCTTAATCCATGCGTTTGACTGATTTAAACACTCTCTAACAGAGTTCCATTCGGCTTTAAACTTCTAAATGCACAAGGCATAAAAATAACATCACATTTGCGATCACAGAGAATCAAACCCAGGTTTCCCCCAACCACTTACACGTAACCTTTTTAGCTCCTTAGTGGCGTCACTTAGCCACTTTACCAGGGGCTCTTTTGTGATACATTTAACCCATAACTTTTAATAAAGCCATCTACCCAAAGCTCCTAACTCCTTAAGTCTAAAGTTCAAAAATTCTTATGAGTTTTGGTCATCACATGGGCCTTCCTTAAGACCATTTACTTATTCCAACTATGAATTTTCACTACCAAGTACCAAATTTTAAAAAACTTTACCAAATTATCGGAAACTACGAAAAACCCAAAAATCAGGATGTTACAAGAGGTGTACTAGTGGCCTGGACTAAAATGAGAGGTGACTGAATTGGTTGGGAAATGTCTGACGTGCCAGCAAGTTAAGGCCGAGCATCAATTGCCTTCTGGATTACTGCAACCAGTGAAAATTTCACTATGGAAGTGGAAGAGAGTAACTATAGACTTCGTGAGTAGGCTACCTTTGACAACCACCAAGAAAGATTCTGTGTGGGTAGTTGTGGATAGGTTAACAAAATTTTCCCATTTCATACCTGTTCGTACTGATTACTTACTACAAAAGTTGGCCAAGTTGCATGTGGCGGAGATAGTGCGACTGCATGGGGTGCCAGTGTCGATTATTTCTGATCGAGACCCTAGGTTTACATCTCGGTTCTGGCAGAAGTTGCAGAAGGCGTTGGGTACATGATTGGATTTCAGTATTGCTTTTCACCCTTAAACAGATGGACAGTCAGAAAGGGTTATTCAAGTTTTGGAGGATATGTTAAGAGGTTGTATCATCAATTTTCGTGGTAGTTGGGAGGACTACTTGCCATTGGCGGAGTTTACGTACAACAACAGCTACCAAGCAAGTATTCAGATGTCGTACGCCTACGTGTTGGACAGAGTTGGGTGAATGACAAGTGCTTGGATCGGAATTAGTGGTAGATACTGAAAGTAAGGTTAAGTTGATAAGAGATCGGTTAAAGGAGGCATTTGATAGATAGAAGTTGTATGCAGATCTAAAGTGTAAAGAGATTGAGTTCGCTATTGGGGATATGGTTTTCTTGAAGGTTTCACCTTGGAAGAAGATCTTGAGGTTCGGCAGGAAAGGCAATCTGAGTCCGCAGTTTATAGGGCCTTATTGGGTTCTTAAACAGGTAGAGCCAGTAGCATATCAGTTAGAGTTATCACCAGAGTTGGATAGAATCCATGACATCTTTCATGTGTCCATGTTGAGGCAATATCGATCGAATCCTTCACATGTTGTGCCAGTGGAGGAGATTGAAGTAAAGACTGATTTGACCTTTGAGGAGGAACCCGTGCAAATTTTAGATCGAGAGGTTAAAGTTTTAAGAAGGAAGTCGGTTCCATTGGTGAAAGTACTATGGCGTAATCATGGAAGGGAAGAGGCTACTTGGGAGTCAGAAGAGACTATGCATCAACAATACCCTCAATTATTTGGATCAGGTAAATTTCGAGGCCAAAATTTCTTTAAGGGGGTAGAGTTGTAACACCCTGATTTTCGGGATTTTTTGAGTTTCTGTACTTTTTGGTAAAATTTGAAATTTTGGTGTTCTAAATATTGGAATTGTATTTAAGTGTGTTAGTGGGCCTTTAGAAGGCCCAAGCCTAAGTTAAACATGGTAAAATATCAAGGTTGGATTTTAAGTGAATAGGAGACTTGGTTAAGAGGGCTTTTAAGAAGAACTTCGTAAATTATGACGCAAATAAGGCCTTGGTAAAGTGGCAAGGTGGTGCCACTAAGTTCCTAAAAACAATGGCGTCTGGGAAGGAATTAAAGGTCCAGGGTTCAAGTTGCAAGGTAGGCATATGGTTACTTTTTAATTTTAGGCATGTGCCGGGCATGTGATCACTGAAGTGAATTTCGGTAAGGGCCTTAGGGAGGTTGGGCCGATTCTTTTAGTTGATATTAGGGTTAGGCTCTTTTCTTTTTCTGTCTTGGAGAATTAGGGTTTGTAACGTCCCGCACCCGAGACCGTTGCCGGAGTCGAACACGAGGTGTTAACGAACTTAATTCATTTATTTACACAGTTCATTTTAAAATTTCCAGACAAGCTAGCTAACTGCGTCACTGTCACCTTAAAAATTATATCTCGAGTTACAAAACTCGAAAACTGATTCCGTGAATTTTCCCTGAAACTAGACTCATATATCCATCTATATATTTTTTCTAGAATTTTTGGTCGGGCCAATTAGTACAGTTTATTAGTTAAAGTCTCCCCTGTTACAGGGTTCGACTACTCTGACCTTCACGCATTACAACTTAGATATCTCCCTTTACACGACTTCAATACATATGCCGTTTGTTTCTAATGAAACTAGAATCAAAAAGGAATTTGTACACATGAAGTATGACTTATAATTATTTCTGTTTAATTTATGGTAAATTTCCAAAGTCAGAACAGGGGATCCAGTAACCGTTCTGGCCCTGTTTCACGAAAACTTAAACATCTCATACAATACGGCTCATATGCTCGTTTAGCTTTTTCCATATGAAAATAGACTCATCAAGGTTCGATTACATAATTTATTCATTATTTAATTACTTTCCTACTATTTTTAGTGAATTTTCAAACTCACATCACTGCTGCTGTCAGCATCTATTTTAAGGTAAATTTCACCTATTTCATAGTTTCCATGATTCAACTAGCCATTTGACAAACATAGCACCAAATATGATTGTGATTAACCATTCCAATGGCTAATTATTGCCAAGCATTTCCACACCTCTCAATAACCATATATATACAAAATGATTTTAATACTATGCTCAAAATATTTAAGCCATTTTCGCATGGCTATCCGAATATATACACATTACCAAAGGTACTTGATTAACAACAAAGGTTAGTCCTATACATGCCATTATCAACGTTTAACTAAAAGAGTACCAAAAGGGCTTAGATAGTGTGGACAACTTCGACTTCGACAATCCTAAGTCCGATAGCTGACGAACAAAAATCTATAAAACAGAGAATTCAAGAAACGGAATAAGCATTTAATGCTTAGTAAGTTTTGAGTAGCGAAATTATTTACGACTAAAGTATAGCGTTCATATGACTAAATGAATAATTTCATATATGCACATTCTCAAAATCATAATTTCTTCACGCTTCAACCAATATATTCATACAAAGGGTATCAAACCTAACTAGAGGCCGGAAGCTCGTTAATCAATTGAGCGAGTACTATTTGAAAGGAATCAACCTTTCCGATGCATATACGAAACATACCTTATCATTTGTATTTTATGAGCGTATTAATTGAAATTATTACAGCAAGATCGCTCGCTTCCAAACCCAAGTATCTTCGGGATTTAGCCGGATATAGCAACTCGCACAAATGCCTTCGGGTCTTAGCCCGGATATAGTCACTAGCATGAATGCCTTCGGGACTTAGCCCGAATATAGTCACTAGCACAAATGCCTTCGGGACTTAGCCTGGGTATAGCAACTACTCGCACAAATGCCTTCGGGACTTAGCCCAGGTATAGCAACTACTCGCACAAATGCCTTCGGGACTTAGCCCGGATATAGTAACTTGCACAAATGCCTTCGGGACTTAGCCTGGATATCATCCGAATAATCAAGCACATATCCAAATAAATCATGACACATCCATATTTCATTATCATAACTAGAATTCAAACACAAGACGCTTATCAACCATTACCATTTTCGGCTCAATAGCCACATACAAAGAGCATGATTTTGATTTGCTTTATAACATGATCTCTATACACATTCGGCTACCCGTCATAGGTATAAACTAATCACCTCAATATACAATTCAAGTAGAATCATTATATCTATTTGTTATGCTTATATATCATGACTTAATCAAATCATAAACTAAGTTTTATTACTCGAAAACTTACCTCGGATGTTGTCAAACGATTTCAACGGCTATTCGATCACTTTTTCCTTTCCCTTATCCAACTTTGATCCTCTAAGCTCTTGAGCTAAATCAAACAATTTACTTCCCAATCAAACACAATCACACGGCATCCATATACATTTTAGAACCATTTTTAACATATTTACTACTCATTTACAAACAAAATACTCATATCACATTTATAAAACTACAAGCCGAATATAACTATGTGTGACCATCCCAATTTAATCGATTTCTTGTTTTATGCACTACCACATATTCACACACATATATATATATTATGCCATTTACTCATAAACCCCATTATGCCGAATATTCATTAACCAATAGTCGCACACACTACTTATGTACAAAAATTTATCCACCCTAGCCTATAGTTCATTCGGCCATTCATCACTCAACCAAACAAAATTTCATAGCAAACTCCTATGACCAAGCACACACATATACTTACATCCCAATACTCATAACATTCAAAATCACATTTTAAGTAAATTATCTTAAACAATGCCAAATCTTTAAGTGATTAAACATCAAATTTTTACTCAATTCCCAAACATATAAACAACATTTATTCATGACATCAAGCATCTTCATTTCGGCTATTACACATATATACACTAGCAATCAAATACTAACATTTGCACTTCACCTTAATAGCTAGCTTAGCAAACCTTAATTTAACATATAATTTATCATAACACAATTAAAGCATCCTCTCCATTCCATCAATTCAAAACACATACATTGCCCAATAATATCTAAAATCATATTCGGCCTTAGTACTCAACTTGCTAGCCGATGTTTCTCCATCTAGCAACTAATGCACGTATGTGCTCATTTGTTAGACTCTACTTCACCTAACTACCAATTTTTTTCTTTTCATCCAAATAACATGAACAACAACCATTTCTTGAACATTTTCTCTTAACCGATTACTCATGTTACCAAAAGATTCAAAATTTGGACATGGGCTAAGCAAGGAGCTTAATGACTAACTCAAAAAAATGCTAGAAATCCAAGAATCATCCTTGAACTTACCTTGATTTAGCTAACCACCATAGCTGAATTTTTCCAAGCTTGTTCTCTCCTAGTCACAGCAATGAGGAGCAAAGATGAAAACTTTGGTTTCTCCTCCCATTTACCACATGTTTTATTATTCTTAATTCCTTATTTTATTTTGCAAACTAATAATGCTAATAGAAAATACATATTATCATCAATGACCCATACCATGGCCGGCCACTACTTATTATAAATGGAAATTTGACATGCAAACCCATCCTTTTTATAACATGCATTAATAGGTCCTTATAGATTAACCTATCACCTTTTAAAAGTGTCACACATAAGTCCTATTAATTAAATTCACATGCAATCGACTAAATCGAAGCTTAAAACTTTCACACATTCATATTCACATATTTTAGACAATAAATATCATAGTCAAATACTTCGGTGACTCAGTTTAGCGGTCCCGAAACCACTTTTCGACTAGGTCAATTCAGGGCTGTCACAACTCTCCCCCACTTAAGAAATTTTCGTCCCCGAAAATCTTACCGGTAAATAGGTTTGGGTATCGTTCTTTCATAGAGTTCTTGGTTTCCCAAGTAGCTTCTTCGATCTCGTGTTTGAGCCATAACACCTTTACTAACGGAACCCTCTTGTTTCGCAACTCTTTCACTTCACGAGCTAGGATGCGAATCGGTTCTTCTTCATAACTCATATCGGCTTGAATTTCAACCTCGGAGGGATTTATTATGTGCGAAGAATCAGATTTGTACCGTCGAAGCATTGAGACATGAAAAACATTGTGAATCTTCTCGAGGTCAGGGGGTAAAATCAATCTATATGCCACTGGGCCAACTCGTTCGGATATTTCTTATGGCCCTATGAACCTCGGACTCAGTTTGCCCTTACGGCCAAATCTGAGTATCTTTTTCCAAGGTGAAACTTTAAGAAACACTTTGTCTCCCACCTGATACTCAATATCTCTTTGTTTTAAATCCGCGTACGACTTCTGACGATCTGATGCTACCTTCAGACTTTTACGAATTATTTTACTTTACGCTCAAGATCTTTAATCAAATCAACTCCAAAATTTTACTTTCACCGAGCTCGGTCCAAAACAATGGTGTACGACATTTACGACCGTACAAAGCCTCGTAAGGCGCCATCTTAGTACTTGATTGAAAACTATTGTTGTGCGAATTCAATCAAAGGTAAATATCGCTCCCATGAACCACTAAACTCAAGGATGCAACATCCGAACATATCCTCAAGTATCTCGAATTATCCGCCGGATTGACCATCGGTTTGTGGATGAAAAGCGGTGCTAAAATGCAACTTGGTACCCAAAGCTTCTTGCAATTTCTTCCAAAATCGCGAGGTGAACCTCGGATCTCTATCCGACACAATAGAAATAGGTACCCCGTATAATCTTACAATCGAGAAACATACAATTCAGCTATTTTATCCAATGAAAAATCCGTGACGACGGGATAAAGTGAGCCGACTTAGTCAGTCTATCAACAACAACCCAAATCGCATATTTCTTACTTGCTGACAATGGCAACCCAGATACAAAATCCATCGTGACTCGATACCATTTCCATTCAGGTATCATGATTGGCTGAAGTAAACCTGTAGGTACTTGATGTTCCGCTTTCACTTGTTGACATATTAAACACCTCGAAACAAAATCGGAAATGTCTCGTTTCATACCATGCCACCAAAACTGACGTCTCAGATCGTTGTACATTTTCGTACTCCCCGGGTGAATTGACATTCGGCTACAATGAGCTTCATTCAGAATCATCGAAATAAGTTATGAATTTCTTGGAACACACAAACGACTTCTGAACCTCAAACAATCGTCATCATTAATTTGGAACTCTGATTCCATATTCGAAACGCATTCAGCCCGTTTTGCAACCAATTCATCATCGACTTTCTGAGCTTCACGAATTTGGTGAATCAACAATGGTTTGGCCTTTAATTTCGCTACTAACACATTGTCGGATAGAATGCAGACGGTGTACATTCATCGCTCGTAAAGCAAACAGTGATTTACGACTTAAAGCATCCGCAACCATATTAGCCTTTCCCGGGTGATAGTCAATGACAAGCTCATAATCTTTTAACAACTCGAGCCAATGTCTTTGTCGCAGATTCAAGTCTCTTTGAGTCATCAAATATTTGAGACTTTTGTGATCCGAATATACATGACACTTCTCACCAAATAAGTAATGTCGCCATATTTTCAAAGCAAATACGATGGCAGCTAGTTCGAGATCATGGGTTGGATAAATTTTCTCATGTGGCTTCAATTGTCTCGATGTATAAGCTACAACTCGACCTTCTTGCATCAATACACAACCCAACCTAAGTAAGGATGTGTCACTGTAAATGACAAACTCTTTGCCTGATTCAGGCTGCACTAGCACTGGAGCTTCAGTCAAGTAAGTTTTTAGTTGATCGAAACTTTTCTGACATTTTTCGACCATTCGAACTTAACATCTTTCAAGTAGCTTCGTCATTGGTGTGGCTATCATCGAGAAACCCTTTACAAACCGTCTGTAGTGTAAGCAAGTCCCAAAAGCTCGAACCTCAAGAATATTTCTCGGGGCTTCCAGTTAAGTATGGCTGAAATTTTGCTTGGATCAACTCGAATACCCGATGCAGATACCACATGTCCCAAAAAGCTAACTTCTCTCAACCGAACTCACATTTCTTGAACTTAGCATATAACGCTTATCCGTAAAACTCGCAACACTAACCCTGGTGTTCAAGATGATCGGTTTCATTTCTCGAATAGACCAAAATATCATCAATAAACACAACTACAAACCGATCCAAAAACGGTCTAAAGATCTGATTCATCAAATCCATAAATACCGCTGGGGCATTAGTGAGCCCAAACGGCATCACTAAGAACTCGTAGTGACCGTATCTCGCTCAAAGCGTTTTGGGTATATCCGAATCCCGAATTCAGAATCGTTAATAACTCGATCTCAAATCTATCTTTGAAAACACTGAGGCTCCCTTTAGTTGATCAAACAAATCATCAATACGCGGTAACGGATATTTATTCTTTATTGTCACTTTATTCAGCTGACGATAGTCGATGCACAACCTCATGGTTCCGTCCTTCTTTTTCACAAACAATACTGGTGCACCCCAAGGTGAAAAACTCGGTCGAGCAAAACCTCTATCCGTCAACTCTTGTGTGACAGCCCAAAATTGACCCTAGTCGGGATGTGGTTTCGGGACCACAAAATCGAGGCATAAAAATAATTTAAAATTTATTTTGATGCCTATGATATGTGTTAATTTGTGTGTGGCATTTATGATGATTCGATTTAGTGTTATAAAGGTGAATTTCACTAGAAAGGACCTAGTAGTAAACTTTGAAAGTATGATGGGGAAATGTGTGATGACTAGTTAATCATGCATGCAAAAATAAGGGATTTGCATGTCAAATTTCCCCAAAAGGAAGCTTAGTGGCCGGCCATGACAAGGGTTATGGGCAAAGAAAACATGTTGAAACATGTTTTGTTAATGGATGATGAGGAAATGAATTAATAATTAAGTTGTGGGAAGAGAAGAGAAAAAAAAATGTGTGTGAGTGTGGCATTTCCCCCCCTATTGCCGTGTATGTGAAAGAAAAACAAGAAAAAATTTGTTCATCCTTGTTCTTTCCTTCTTGGCCGAAAATACTAAGGGAGAAGATAGGAGTTTTGCTTCATGCTTGGCTTGGAAGAGAACTAGAAGGAGATTTGGTCATACTTGCATCAAGATTAAGGTATGTTTGAGGTTGTGTCATGAGATTCATGCTTGTTTTGGTTGCTAACTTGATGTGCATGTTAGCCATGGTTCAAATCCTTGTTATGCCATGAAAATGGTGTTTGGCCAAGGTTGATATTGTGTTAAAGCCATTGCATGCTAAATGTGAAGCTTGTTGATGATGCATGTAATGAAGGATTGACTACTCTTGAAATTTCTTTTTAGTATTCTTGAGTAGGACATTGAGTTCTTTGTTTAACCATGACCGAAGTTGAAAGGGGTATGAATGTGATGTATTCGGCCATGATGCATTCATGAGCATGATTTATGCTTGTTACTTGATTGGTAAAAATTTGTGTTTTAGATGGTTGTGAACACCTTGAGAATTGACCTTGCACCAATATGTGTGTATATGTTTGCACATGATGTTTTGGTTATGAAGTAAGTGGTAAATATGTTTGTTTAAAGAAGAAAATGTTGAAGAATGGTTGTGAAATTGCAAGTACATTCGGCCTAGTACTCATATGATGTGAAAATCTTGGAATTTATTGTTGATTGGTGCAAGTATGACTAAGTATAATCGGCTATATGAGTGCTTGATGCTATATTATAAGTATTGAGCTACAATATGTAAAGCATTAGCTAGTAAAATGTGTGCCATTCATGTGTGGTGTTAAACATGTAATTGGCCTCAACATCAACATGAATAATCGGCCATGAATGAGTGCCTAAGAGGTTGTGTTGTTCGGCCATGAGTAAGCATGTTGAAGGCTTTGTGTGTTGAGTCGATTCATGAATTCAGTACTTATGTGACTTTAATGTCTAGTGAATATATGTGGGCTAAGTGCCTTGAGTTCTTCTTTTTGATACTCAAATGATTGAATCAAATTATTTGTTAAATTAAGCTCAAGAGCAAGGGGACCAAATCCGATAAAGGGAAGGAAAAAGTAGTCGAATAGCCATCGGAATCGATTCGACAACATCCGAGGTAAGTTTTCGAGTATCGAAACTTAGATTTTGATTCGATTGAATGAAGTAATAAGCAATCGAAATTGTGCCCTTGTATATGGCCATTGAGCCGAAATGATATTTTGATTAAGTAAAATGTGCATAAAAGTTTGTTATGAAATTGAAACAAAGATGTGAATGAATGTGCGAATTGTGATATCGGGCTAAGCCCAAGGCAATTGTGCGATTGTGATATCGGGCTAAGCCCAAGGCAATTGTGCGAGCTATGATATCGGGCTAAGCCGAAGGCAATTGTGCGAGTTGTGATATCCGGGTTAAGTCCGAAGGCGTTTGTAAAGGGTTACCATAACCGGGCTATGTCCCGAAGGTGTTTTGAACGCAGTAGCTATATCCGGATAAACTCAAGGTATGTGATTTGAAATTTATAAGCTGCTGGAAAATTTTCAGTTAATGCACTTGTGAAATTCCCAACAACAAGGTATGTTTTTGTGTGCTTTGCACACTATGAGTAAGTGCGTATGAATATTCGCTCTAATGATAAATGAGCTATCGGCATTAACTAGGCCGTTATTTGTGTATGAATATAAGAGTTGGGATTGTGAAGTAAGCATGTCTTTGAGAAATTGTGCATATGAATTATTGTTTAGCTGCTTGAATGCTATGCTTTGGTTGTGTGTATATTATGGCTCGAAACTTACTAAGCATAAATTGCTTACTCCGTTTCTTTGTTTCTCTGTTTATAGATTTTGCTCGTTAGCGATCGGATTCGGGATCATAGAAGTTGAAGTCAACCACACTATCAAAGCCCTTTTTGGTACTCCTTTAGTTGAGTTTTGGATATGGCATGTATAGGACTACCCTCGGTTGTTTTTAAGTACTTGTGATGTATATGTGTACGGCCATGCGAAAATGGTTCGTAATAGTGGAGTATGGAATTAGACCATTTGTGGTTTGTAATTATATTTGGTTTCATGATGTGATTATGGTTTGGAATGAGAGAGTTGGTCACATGATCAGTCATTGGAATGGCTAAATATGATCATATGTGGACCTAAGTATGACTAGACTATAGTTGGTTCATGGGAACTACAATATAGGTAAAGCCTACCTTAAAAACAGATGCTGCCAGCTGCAGTGACGTGGATGTGGAAAATCACCAAAATTTGTAGGAACGGTGTTAAATAGTGAATAAATTATGTGATCGAACCTTGACGAGTCTATTTTCATATGAAAGTAATGAAACGATCATATGAACAGATTACCGAGAGATATTAAAGTTCTCGTGAGACAGGGCCAGAACGGTTTCTGGGTCCCCTGTCGCGACTTTGAAAATTTACCATAAATTATCCAGAATGAATTAGAAGTCATGCCTTATATGTGCAGATTCCTTTTTGATTCTAGTTTCATTAGAAACAAACAGAATCAGTATTGAAACCCTGTACAGAGAGATATTCAAGTTGTAACGCTCGAAGGTCAGTGTAGTCGACCCCTGTAACATGGGTGACTTTAACTAATAAACTGTACCAATTGGCCTGACCAAAAATTCTAGAAATAAATCCATGGATGGATATATGAGTCTAAATTCAGGGAAAATTTACGGAATCAGTTTCTGAGTTGTGAAACTTGAGATATGCTTTTTAAGGAAACAGCGATGCAGTTTTCCAGCTTGCCTGGGAATGTCAAATTGGTCGGTGCCATAAGTGGTTTTGGCTTGTTAACCCCTCCTGTCCGACACCGGCAACGGTCTCGGGTTCGGGGTGTTACATCTTGCAACTGAGTTTTCAGTTCTTTTAATTTAGTTGGTGCCATACGATACGGAGCTATCGAAATCGGTGTAGTCCCAGGTACAAGTTCGATGCCAAACTCTACCTCCCGAACAGGTGGTAACCCGGTAATTCTTCGGGAAAAACATCCGGATATTCACAAACCACTGGTATCGATTCAAGTTTCCTTCCTGATTTTTCATTATCAAGCACGTATGCAAGATACGCTTCACACCCCTTTCTCACATATTTTTGAGCTAACGTCGAGGATATTATTGTTGGCAATCCATTCAAGACAGTAGACTCAACTCGGATTATCTCATTATTTGCACACCTCAAATCAATAGTCTTGCTTTTGCAATTCACAACCGCATCATGAACGGTCAACTAATCCAAACCGAGAATAACATCAAATTCATCAAGCGGTAAAGCATCAAGCCCGCTTGAAAACGGAACCTCGAATTACTAGGGACATTTCTTGCACACCTTATCAACAAGCACACAATGACCCAAGGATTGAAACTCTAATAACGAACTCGAGAGACTCAACAGGTAAAGTCTTCTTTGGATGCTAAAGTCTCACATATATAAGAATGAGTAGAACCGGGGTCAATCAATGCAATCACATTAGTAGCAAAGAGAGTGAATGTACTGGTAATAACATCAGGCGAAGAAGCATCCTCGCGTGCACGTATAGCATAAGCTCTGGCAGGAGTACGAGCCTCAGATCTGGTGGTAACATCTTTAGATCCTCTCTGACCACCACTAGCATTCCCCACATTTTTAGATGGTCTACCTCGAGCAGTAGTAGCACCCGGTTTCCCACTCTGATTTACATTCTGTTCAGACAATCTCGGGCAATCTTTAATAAAGTGGTCAACTGATCCGCACTTGTAACAGGAGCGATCATGGAATCTACAACTCCCCGAATGCCATTTACCACAATACTGGCACTCTGTTCTGCCTCGACGATCATTTCCAACACTGGCGACCGAAGTAACTCGTGTACTCACAGGGGGTCGATCATGGTCTCGTCTAGAAAAGCCCGACGTGTCTCTAGATCGGCCTAAATCATCTCTAAATTTCTTCAATGACTGTTGAAAGGGCTTTCCCAAAGATCTCTTACGAAACTCCTTTGCTCCCATATCAGCTTTTCTTTTCTCCTTCGAGCTCTTGACTTTGCAAGCTCGCTCGACAAGTACCACAAATTCTCGATTTTAAAATGCCAACATACAGCTTTATATCATCGTTCAGTCCATCTTCGAAATGTTTACACATCACAGCTTCTGAAGAAATGCATTCTCGCGCATACCGGCTAAGCCTTACAAACTTTCATTCATAATCAGTAACCGACATGGAACCTTGTCTAAGTTCAAGAAATTCTTTTCGTTTTTGATCAATGAATCTCTGGCTGATATACTTTTTTCGAAACTCGGTTTGGAAAAACTCCCAAGTTACTTGCTCTCTGGGCACAACAGAAATCAACATATTCCACCAATAGTAGGCAGAATCACGTAGCAAGGAGATCGTACACTTTAGGCATTCATCGGGTGTGCAAGATAGTTCATCAAGTACCTGAATAGTGTTGTCCAACCAAAATTCAGCTTGCTCGGCATCGTCGCTGTCTATAGCTTTAATTTCAGTAGCCCCGTGTTTTCGGATTCTATCAACTAGGGGCTTATTTAACCTTATCTGGTCAGTTACCGGAGGTATCGCAAGTGCAGGGGTTGTATTAGTCGGAAATGGGGGTTGTGGAACAGTCGTATTAGTTCGAATGTATTGGTTGAACCAATCACTCATTACGCTATAAAAAGCCTGTCTAGCTTCGTCATTCTGATTGCTAGAAATAGGTTGAGAGTCCACCGGCATTGTCCCTTGTATGGGAGCAGGCGCTACACTCTCAAGATCATCAGCTACCGCTCGATTGGGATCGTGATCCATTACTATAAACAAACACATTTTTAACTGTCAGAAATCACCACACTATCAAACAGACACATAATGGCATGTATAGCTAGACCCGAACGTATTTCGGTAGTCCTAGAATCGACTAAACCGTGCCTCTTATACCAATAAAATTGTAACGCCCCGCACCCGAGACCGTTGCCGGAGTCGAACACGAGGTGTTAACGAACTTAATTCATTTATTTACAGTTCATTTTAAAATTTCCGGACATAAGTGGCTAAGCTGCGTCACTGTCACCTTAAAAATCATATCTCGAGTTCCAAAACTCAAAAACTGATTCCGTGAATTTTCCCTGAAACTAGACTCATATATCCATCTATATATTTTTTCTAGAATTTTTGGTCAGGCCAATTAGTACAGTTTATTAGTTAAAGTCTCCCCTGTTACAGGGTTCGACTACTCTGACCTTCATGCATTACAACTTAGATATCTCCCTGTACAGGGCTTCAATACATATGCTGTTTATTTATAATGAAACTAGACTCAGAAAGGAATCTGTACATCTAAAGTATGACTTCTAATTATTTCTGGTTAATTTATGGTAAATTTCCAAAGTCAAAACAGGGGATCCAGTAACTGTTCTGGCCCTGTTTCACGAAAACTTAAACATCTCATAAAATACGGCTCATATGGTAATTTCACTTCTTCCATATGAAAATAGACTCATCAAGGTTCGATTACATAATTTATTCATTATTTAATTACTTTCCTACTATTTTTAGTGAATTTTCAAACTCACATCACTGCTGCTATCAACATCTATTTTAAGGTAAATTTCACCTATTTCATAGTTTCCATGATTCAACTAGCCATTTGACAAACATAGCACCAAATATGATCGTGATTAACCATTCCAATGGCTAATCATTGCCAAGAATTTGCACACCTCTCAATAACCATATATATACAAAATGATTTTAATACTATGCTCAAAATATTTAAGCCATTTTCGCATGGCTATCCGAATATATACACATTACCAAAGGTACTTGATTAACAACAAAGGTTAGCCCTATACATGCCATTATCAACGTTTAACTAAAAGAGTACCAAAAGGGCTTAGATAGTGTGGACGACTTGACTTGACAATCCCGATTCGATGGTGACGAACAAAAATCTATAAAAGAGAATTAAAGAAACGGAATAAGCATTTAATGCTTAGTAAGTTTTGAGTAATGTAAATTATTTACGACTAAAGTATAGCGTTCATATGACTAAATGAATAATTTCATATATGCACATTCTCAAAATCATAATTTCTTCACGCTTCAACCAATATATTCATACACAGGGTATCAAACCTAACTAGAGGCCGGAAGCTTGTTAATCAATTGAGCGAGTACTATTTGAAAGGAATCAACCTTTCTGATGCATATACGAAACATACCTTATCATTTGTATTTTATGAGCGTATTAATTGAAATTATTATAGTAAGATCGCTCGATTCCAAACCCAAGTATCTTCGGGATTTAGCCGGATATAGCAACTCGCACAAATGCCTTCGGGTCTTAGCCCGGATATAGTCACTAGCATGAATGCCTTCGCGACATAGCCCGAATATAGTCACTAGCACAAATGCCTTCGGGACTTAGCTCGGGTATAGAAACTACTCGCACAAATGCCTTCGGGACTTAGCTCGGATATAGTAACTTGCACAAATGCCTTCGGGACTTAGCCCGGATATCATTCGAATAATCAAGCACATATACCAATAAATCATGACACATCCATATTTCATTATCATAACCAGAATTCAAACACAAGACGCTTATCAACCATTACCATTTTCGGCTCAATAGCCACATACAAAGAGCATGATTTTGATTTGCTTTATAACATGATCTCTATACACATTCGGCTACCCGTCATAGGTATAAACTAATCACCTCAATATACAATTCAAGTAGAATCATTATATCATCGTTTATTTGTTATGCTTATATATCATGACTTAATCAAATCATAAACTAAGTTTCATTACTCGAAAACTTACCTCGGATGTTGTCAAACGATTTCAACGGCTATTCGATCACTTTTTCCTTTCCCTTATCCAACTTTGATCCTCTAAGCTCTTGAGCTAAATCAAACAATTTACTTCCCAATCAAACACAATCACACGGCATCCATATACATTTTTGAACCATTCTTAACATATTTACTACTCATTTACAAACAAAATACTCATATCACATTTATAAAACTACAAGCCGAATATACCTATGTGTGACCATCCCAATTTAATTGATTTCTTGTTTTATGCACTACCACATATTCACACATATATATATATATTATGCCATTTACTCATAAACCCCATTATGCCGAATATTCATTAACCAATAGTCACACACACTACCTATGTACAAAAATTTATCCACCCTAGCCTATAGTTCATTCGGCCATTCATCACTCAACCAAACAAAATTTCATAGCAAACTCCTATGACCAAGCACACACATATACTTACATCCCAATACTCATAACATTCAAAATCACATTTTAAGTAAATTATCTTAAACAATGCCGAATCCTTAAGTGATTAAACATCAAATTTTACTCAATTCCCAAACATATAAACAACATTTATTCATGACATCAAGCATCTTCATTTCGGCTATTACACATATATACACTAGCAATCAAATACTAACATTTGCACTTCACCTTAATATCTAGCTTAGCAAACCTTAATTTAACATATAATTGTTCATAACACAATTAAAGCATCCTCTCCATTCCATCAATTCAAAACACATAGATTGCCCAATAATATCCAAAATCATATTCGGCCTTAGTACTCAACTTGCTAGCCGATGTTTCTCCATCTAGCAACTAATGCACATATGTGCTCATTTGTTAGACTCTACTTCACCTAACTACCAATTTTTTTCTTTTCATCCAAATAACATGAACAACAACCATTTCTTGAACATTTTCTCTTAACCGATTACTCATGTTACCAAAAAGATTCAAAATTTGGACATGGGCTAAGCAAGGAGCTTAATGACTAACTCAAAAAAAAATGCTAGAAATCCAAGAATCATCCTTGAACTTACCTTGATTTAGCTAACCACCATAGCTGAATTTTTCCAAGCTTGTTCTCTCCTAGTCACGGCAATGAGGAGCAAAGATGAAAACTTTGGTTTCTCCTCCCATTTACCACATGTTTTATTATTCTTAATTCCTTATTTTATTTTGCAAACTAATAATGCTAATAGAAAATACATATTATCATCAATGACCCATACCATGGCCGCCACTACTTATTATAAATGGAAATTTGACATGCAAACCCATCCTTTTATAACATGCATTAATAGGTCCTTATAGATTAACCTATCACCTTTTAAAAGTGTCACACATAAGTCCTATTAATTAAATTCACATGCAATCGACTAAATCAAAGCTTAAAACTTTCACACATTCATATTCACATATTTTAGACAATAAATATCATATTCAAATACTTCGGTGACTCGGTTTAGCGGTCCCGAAACCACTTTCTGACTAGGGTCAATTTAGGGCTGTCACAGGGTTAGCCACCTGAAAGCTTTCACTGCCATTCATCCTTTTTGAGTTCTTACAAAAGCCGAAAATGCAAATTCCTTCTCCTTGGTGCCGATTTCTTCTTCCTCTCTTTTTCCTCCATTTTTTTTTCCTTTTTGCTTTTTCTTCTAGTCGAAACCTTCTAATCACCTTACTCACCCCCTCTGTCAATCCCATCCTCCAAAAAACCTCCATAGTCGATTGCCATAAAGTCGAAATCCCGAAAACTCACTTCTTGTGCCGATTTCTCTAAGCCAAAATCCTTCAGTTATTTTTGTTCTTTTTGATCAACTTTTATCTTCTCTAAACCCTTAGTATCTGTCGGCAACATTACTTCAAAGTTATAGCCTCTAATCGTCATCTTCTTCATCACTTAAAAAGCCGAAGTCCCTAAAATCTAGGGAGGCTGTCGATTTGGACATAGGGCTTTAAGGGTCTTTAACCGACAATTTCTTTTGGGGACTAGTGTCTTCTAGAGGTTTGATCGAAGGCTTGGATCTTTGGAACAACTAGACTTAGATCTAGTCATCGATTTTCGGCAAAAAAGACATTGTAAGGGATCTCAGTAGCAGTCGTCGTGAAACAGGTGTGTATCGAACACCCTCTTATAGTTCAATTCGGCAAAAGCAGAAATGCCGAAATTCTGGCATTTCGTGGGCTTGTGAGTGTGCGAGTGCTCACAAGACGTTTAGAAATCATTAGATCTGAAATCACAAAGTGGTAAGTTAGTCGTGTGTGAAATTTCGTGCACTTCGGTAATTGGGCCTCAATAGGCTAAAACTGGGCCCAATGGGCTTACGGGCTCATACGGGTTAATAAATAAAAAATATATATATAATATAAAAAAATAGGCAATAAGTATGTTCCGTTAGACTGTAGAATCGAAATTGCTTAAACTGATAAACTAGTCATAAAACTTGAGTTAAATGGGCTTAAATTGCTAATGGACACTGTAGGGCCCATTAGGGGTTTTAGGGCCCAATGGATAAAATTGTGAAATTGAGATAAAGAAATTACTGCAATGAAAAATGGGCTAGTAAGGACCGTAACATTCACGAGAACCCTTAAAACTGATAAAAGTACTGAAATACCTGTATAGGTGGAAAGTTTATAGTTTTACCCCTAGGAGCAAAATTACTAATATACCCTTAGGGTTAAGGTTGACCTGAATGCATGTTCGACTGTTACTATTTACTGCATGCCATGTTATTATTATCTGATGCATGGGACTAGGTTATTGATAGAGGAAGTACTGAAAGTGGCTTGACCACATACTGGAGGCTTTGCCTCAACTTACTGATATCTGAGCAGCTATGTTGCAACTGTGGAGTGTAGGGCTGGGTGGGTTGAGCAATTCCCCACATGGAGTGGAGGGCTGGTACGGGTGGAGTGTAGCAGTTGGTTATAGGCTGGGTTGGGTTTGCATACATGAATATGTTTGTTCTGTTCTGGAATAGGCCTATGGGTCATACTGTTATCTGAAAAGGGGCTAAGGCCCAGTTTACCGTATTCTGAAAAAGGCTTCGGCCCAGTACCCACTGTTATTTGAATAGGGCTTAGGCCTAATGGGCTTGAGCTGACTTGGACTTTGGATGGGTTTTCCATATACACTGAGTTTTCCAAACTCACCCCCTTTCTCTTCCATCCTTGCAGGTGAGCCCTAGTTGGTGGACTTGGAGCTGGGCGGGATTCAGAGTGGCCTCCTTTGAAATTTCGCATTTATTTTTGATTATTTCTATTTTGGTTAAAGTCGTAATAAGGCCGCTCTATTATTTTTATTTTAGGTTTTTAAATTACTTAAATCGTTTTTGACTTGAGATTCACATCACTTAAATTGATTCTTTGAAATTGGTTAACTCTGGGTTTATCAAAAATTACTTATTTCAAACTGACACGACAATCAAACATCTTCAAAACGAAACTTTTCAAGGTGCAACAAAAGTCACGTTTTTCTAAACCCTTAACAATCGACAATGGATAGGACTCACACTAGTGAACCGGAACATTTGTCTAGGTAACTTGGTTAGTGGTAGATAATGTGACACACTGGATTCGGCCGTAACGTCTATGCTGGGTTTGTGGTGTTACAATTCTAGACTTTGAAGCAGACAAAGAGGTGCCAATCATCCTAGGAAGACCATTTTTAGCAATCGGAAGGACCCTTATTGATGTGCAGAAGGGCATGCTTACTATGCTTGTTCAAGAGGATCAGGTAACATTTAACGTTTTTAAGCCTATGCGATTTCTTAACAAAATTGATGATTGTTCTATAGTGTCTGATTTAGAGGAGTTAAGCATCGAAAAGGAACCCAACTATGTCAAGGACCCATTGGAATTAATTTAATCCGAAATCCTGCTTTGAATTCTTAGCTTTGTTAGAAGCTAAACAAAGGGGATTTAATCCGTAATCCCGCTTTGAATCTTCGGAGTTAGAGAAAAGGGAATATGCACAACCAAAAGCGTCAATCGAGGAGCCACCTAAATTAGAACTAAAGGTACTTCCCTCACATTTGAAATATGTTTATTTAGGTAACTCTTCTACTTTTCCTGTGATTGTTTCAGCAGAATTAACTTGAGCAAGAAGAGAAACTCATCTTGGTGTTGAAATAAGTTAAAAAGGCTATTGGATGGACCATAGTCGATATTCACGGAATTAGTCCATCTGTATGTATGCACAAGATTATTCTGGAAGATGGTGAATAAGGGATGATTGATGGACAATGAAGACTGAACCCCATCATGAAGGACGTAGTCAAGAAAGAAATCATCAAATGGTTAGATGCAGGTATAATTTACCCCAGCTCGGATAGTTCATGGGTAAGTTTGGTCCAGTGCATGCCAAATAAATGAGGTATCACGGTCATTGAAGATGAGAATAATGAGTTGATACTAACTAGAACGGTTACGGGATAGAAAATTTGCATCGATCATTAGAACATGAACAAGGCGACTAGGAAAGATCACTTTCCTTTACCATTTTAGGACTAGATGCTGGATAGACTCGTAGGGCAAGACTATTATTTTTTTTCTCAATGGATACTCAGGGCATAATCAGATTATAGTAGCACCAGAAGATCAAAACAAGACAATATTCACCTACCCGTGTGGTACATTCACATTTAGACACATGCCATTTGTTTATGTAATGCACCTTCAAAGATGTATGATGTCTATTTTTACTGACATGGTTGAGAAATATTTGGAAGTCTTTATGGATGATTTTTCAGTATTTGGAGATACATATGGTAATTGCCTAGCCAATCTAGCCAAGGTACTAAGGCAATGCGGTACTCAACTGGGAAAAGTGCCATTTCAGGGTATGAGAAGGTATTTTTCTAGGGCATCGAATAACGAGATATAGAATTGAGGTTGATAAAGCAAAGGTAGATGTTATTGAGAAACTCCTACCTCCAACATCTGTAAAGGGTGTTAGGAGCTTTTTGGGGCATGTCTGCTTCAATCGAAGATTTCTCAAAGATTTCTCCAAAATTGCTAAACCTTTATGAAAATTATTGGAAAAGGACACAGCGTTTAAATTTGATGAGGAGTGCTTAAGAGCTTATTTGAAGAGTCGACTAGTTTTGGCACCCATGATCATCGCACCAGACTGGGATTTTCCATTTGAATTGATGTGTGACACAAGTGACTTCACGATCGGAGCTGTCATGGGTCAGCGAAAGAACAAATTTTTTCATCCCATCTACTACGCAAGTTAGACTCTGACAGAAGCTCAACAGAATTATATGGTAACAAAGAAAGAGTTACTTGCTATTGTGTTTGCTTTTGACAAGTTTCGATCTTATCTTGTAGGTACGAAAGTGACTGTTTATACGGACCACTTGACAATTAAGTATTTACTTACCAAGAAAGATGCTAAGCCGAGACTGATCTGATGGGTACTTCTACTTCAAGAGTTCGATCTAGAAATTCAAGATCGAAAGGGAGTGGAAAACCAAGTAGCAGACCACTTGTCTAGATTGGAGCCGCAAGAAGTAAACTCTCCTCTTATACCAATTCGAGAGACGTCTCCATATGAACACATACTGAAGGTATCATGTCCATAATACCCCTTGGTTTGCTGATATTGCTAACTTTTTAGCTTGTGGGTTGATGCTGATTGATAAGACGTATCATCAAAAGAAAAAGTTTCTTTACAATGTGAAGTACTATTTCTGGGAAGAGCCGTATTTGTTTAAAAAGTGTGTAGATAAAATGATTAAGAGATGCGTGGCAGAAGATGAAGTACATAAGATTTTATACCATTGTCACTCAGCTTCGAGCAGGGGACACTTCGGAGGTACACGTACTGCATCAAGTTATTGCAAGCCGGATTCTTTTGGCCAACTCTATTCAAAGATGCATATGCTTACGTAAAGAGTTGTGATCGATGCCAAAGGGTCGGAAATATCACCAACAAAAATGAGATGCCTCGAACAAACATCATTGAGGTAGAATTATTCGATGTTTGGGGTATTGACTTTCTCGGTCCTTTCCCTCCATCTTTTGGTCACAAGTACATATTAGTAACAGTAGAATATGTGTCTAAGTGGGTTGAGGCAGAGGCATATCCGACAAACGATGCTAAGGTTGTGATGAAGTTTTTACAGAAGCATGTGTTCACAAGGTTTGGAACCCCAAGAGCCATCATCAGTGATGAAGGGTCCCATTTTGTGAACAAATGGTTACTTGACAAACATAGAGTCAAGCACAAGGTCGCCACAGCTTACCATCCACAGACGAATGGGCAAGTTGAGTTGGCGAACAAAGAGATCAAAGGCATTCTTGAAAAGGTAGTTTGCTCGAACCAACGAGATTGGTCCAAAAGACTGGATGATGCTTTATGGGCTTACAGGACAAGATAGAAGACACCTTTAGGGATGTCATTTTATAGGTTGGTCTTTGGGAAAGCTTGTCATCTGCCTTTGGAGTTAGAGCACAAAGTTTACTGGGCTCTCCAACAATTCAACTTGGATCTTAAGCTTCTAAAGAGAGACGGATGATCCAACTCAACGAGTTAGAAGAATTCTGAATGTTCTCATACGAGAATAACAAATTACTCAAAGAGAGACTTATTAAATGGCATGACAAGCATATTCGAGTTTGAAAATTTGAAGCAGGTCAGCAAGTCTTGCTATTTAATTCCATATTAAAGTTCTTTCCAGGTAAGTTAAAATCACGTTGGTCTGGCCCATTTACAATTCACCGAGTTTATCCATATGGAGCTGTCGACCTTCAAGGTAAGGGAGGTATTTTTTAAGTGAATGCTTAGCGCTTGAAACATTATTGGAGGATAAAATTGAACGGTATCAAATCTCGTTCCTTTTATCAGATATTTAATTTCCCTTTTTTTTGTTTTTAAATAAATGTTTTAAGGTATATTTTCAAGATTAGTATGTTCGAATAAATTCTGTCTAGGAGATTGGAACTTAAGCGGGACCGTTTGTGACTCCTCCAATCTTTCCTGGGAATTGATTTTAACATAATCTTCTGAGAAATTATCCCCTAAATGGCAAACTAAATTTTTATTTTCAAATAAAAGGGTCAATTTTGATCCAAGTTTTAAAATTGCAACTCAATTTCAAATTTTCTTTAAGTTTAGGTACTTAATTAAATAATTTTTAAAATGTGGTTGTTCATTTTGTAAACATTAAAAATTAGATGCCTCTTTTGTAAATATTTTCAAAAGACTTCTAGAATAACTTTTTTTAATAAAAAAGATGATAATTATTAATATATAATTATATCTATTATAATGTATATTAATTATTATCAACTTTACATAGATTAAGATTAGTTTTAATTTAATCATATTTTATTTGATAAGTGTAATAGCCCAAATTTTCCCGAGCACTGTGAAATGAAATAAACAAAATTTATAAACTGAAAATAAAATGTCCCTGTAAATGTCCAATTTACAATAAACAGGCCTAAAGGCCTGATAGCCCAAACTCGGTTACATTTGTAGCCCAACTGGTCTAAACCAAAATACCCATTAACCCTATACTCGGTTACACCTAAAACCCTTAGCCCATGTACCTGAACTTGACCCAAATAAAGCCTAGTAAGGCTTAATCCCTAAATTGAATCAGGAAACCCTAGGGTTTCCAAAAGCTTCATGCCGCAAGCACCCAAATCGTCACGCCCCTTCATCTCGCGCCGTTCCAGTGGACTTTCATCGGCGCCGTGATTCCAGCTTCGTATCACGCCGTAATCGGCACACGAATCAATGCCAGTGCACTCACTCTGTGATACCCTCGCTGGAACCTGCAAAAAGGAAAGAACTACAACAGGAAAGGGAAGCAAATATAGAAAGAAATCCAAAATTTCTTTCCCAAAATGTAACAGAAGGCTATAAAAGCCTCTTTTCTAATCTGTAAAAGGGAGAATTTTTTTTTGATATATACAAGTAGTTGATACACACATAGACAAAAAATAGCAACAGATTATCGAAGAAATAGAGGTGATTCTTTACTTTATTTTTTTTCTTTCGTTATGAATGTATGAAAATATCACTAAATAAGGAAAGAAAAGGCTTACCGACGGATTTGCGTTAAAAACAAAGCTTTCCAGCTTCCGGCCGCCGTATGTGACGAAGTTGACGGCGGTGCGTAGGCGCGTGGGAGCCCATGAACGGAGACTCAACAAAGCTCCGAGGGCCAACCCTCAATCCTCTTTCAGAGGATTTTTTTTTTGGTTTTGTTTTTAAAACCGTGTTTTAAAATGATTTTAAGGCCAAAAGTTGGCTTATATAGCATCATAAGAACGACATCATTTTGGTTTAAAACAATAGGCCTCAAAACGGCGTCGTTTCAAAGCTCAGGATCCGCACGTTGACCCGAAACCAGAGTAGGATCCGCGCGTTTTTATTTAAAGGGCTAATTGCCCAATTGATCCTCCCGCATTTTTATTATTTACAATCTCATTTTATTTTGTTTTAATTTAGCCTTGACCTTTTATTTTTATTTCAATTTATTCCTATTTACTATTTTAAAGCTTATTTCGGGACGACATTGTTTTGGGATTAGGGTCAAAATGCCCAGTGAGTCCCTCAACTTTTAACGCGTGCTTCAATTAGGTTCAAAATTCATTTTATTTATTTAAAATTAACCCTAGATTTTTATTTAAATTCAATTTTAATCCTTTTATATATAAACATTTTACATAAAATTTATTTATTTTAAATATTTTATATATATTATTTATTTTGATAAACATTATTTATACATGTAAAAAATTATTATATTTATTTTTTATTTTATGTGATTATTTATCGTATTACTTATATTTCATTGTATATTATATATATTTTATTATATATTTTTCTCTATATTATCTTCATTTTATTATATATTATTTTATTATTTATTATTTATTAGTATATATATAATTAAAATTTGTAAATTATTATTAAATAATGCATATATCATTATTAAATATTTAATGTCTAATATTTTTAAATTTACTACAAAATTTTGTACCTATTTAACATATTATTATTTTTATAAGTATATTAAATTATTATATCATGTAGTGTATATATATATTAATCATCTCTAAAAACTCTCCTTTATCATTTATACATTGTTTTAAATATTTTATTTTTAAAATATTTTATCTATTTTTAAAATTTGTATTTGTTTTCTTATCTTTTTGATTTATATGTTCATGATTTGTTTATTTATTTTTGTATCTTTTTGTATTTATTTAATATTTTTTAGTATTCTAATGTTATCTCACCAACTATTTGTTATTTTCATGTTATTTGTTGTTTATCATATTTGCATAAAATTGATTATTTATGTTATTTTAAGTTATATTTGCATAAAATATTGTTATATATTATGTAATTTATATTGTTATATTCATTATGCTATATTTTGCATGAAATATTATTATGTATGTATTATGTAATCTATATTGTTATGTTCATTGTTTTCTGTGATTATATTTGCATGAAATGATAATGTATATTATGAAATTTATGTCATTATTTACCATTTTCTATATTATATTTGCATGAATTGTTAAAGTATGTATCATATAGTTTATATTATTTGGTATCGATACCTTGTAATATGTTAAATACATCATTATCATAAAATCTATATTTCATTTAATACAAAAGAATTTTAAAAATAAGGCAATGTTTTTGGTATTTAGGAATTCGGGAAGTAGTGCCCTAACATGCTGGGTTGCGATTTTCCGTTTGTCTAAATTTCTAAAATATCCTTCTAAATAGATTTTGTAAATCACGAGATGATTTTAGTTACAAAAGTTTAAAAATATCGTGTCCAATCATGCTGATGTGATGTTTGTACTCTTTTGGAGCGAAGGAATCTTGATTTTTTTTACTCGAATTATTACGGTTTTAAAAAGAAATCTTATTTCTAAATTCTTTCAAACTTTTGACATTAAGACAAAATTATTCAATTTGGTACAAATTTTGGGTGTTGCGAGGGTGCTAATCCTTCCTCGTACATAACCGACTCCCGAATTTGTTTTCTCACAACTTCGTAGACCAAAATGTTTTGTAAGGTGATCCAATCACACCAAAAAGGGTTGGTGGCGACTCCCGTTTTCAAAATACCTCCCCCTTTAAAAAAAAAGGCTTTGACAATAATTTTTTATCTTAATAAATTAATATCAAATAATAATTTAATATGCATTATATTAATTATTAATTGTTATTTACTTTGAGTAGAATTAGAACTTAGAATTTTTAATTATTAAATTTCTCTAAGAATTCTACTTTAACTCATGTTTCCCTCACTATAAATACCACCAACCTTCTCCATCTTTCTTCATTCAAACTTTCATCCGAACAAACCACCTAGTGCCGTAGCCCTCAACTCCCTAGCCAACTTTGCCTAGCTACCTAGCGGCCGTTTGGCCAGTGGCCCCAGCTCCATCGCATGCCGCATGCCCACCTCGCTCACTCCTGCTGGGCGCTGCTGCCTCGCACACCCAAGTGGCACACCAACTTTGCACCAACCCCTTTAGCCAAAAACCCTCCAACCTCTTTTAATTTGCCTTCTCTTGATCTATAATTATTTTTTTTAGGAGTTCTTAATTTTTATAAAAATTTGGTAAGACTAATTTTTCCTCTTAAATTTTAAATTTTATTTAATCATTTAATTTTTAATTTTTAATTTATTAAATTATTAATATTTTATATTAATTAAATTTTTAAGAAAATATTTGTTTCCATCTTATGTCCAGGTTAATCATGCCTCGCAGGACAACTTGTGCCTCTATCCAAATTGACGAATCACAAAACAAATTCCACTATGAAGAAGCCAAAGCAAGATACGAAAGTATTTTCAAAAATCAACAGATGCATCCAGAGAAAAGCTACACATTGAAAGAGAGTAATTATATTGATTTTATGGCGCGTATTCGTCAGGTAGCTGAAACTTTCAATTGGAAGTTGTTTAGTAAGAAGAGACTTAGTGTGGATGAAGAGTTAGTGCGTGAATTCTATGCGAATTTAATCTCAAGTGAGTTGATGGAAGTCCAGTTCGCGGAATCAAGGAACCAATAACGTCAAATGCTATTAATGAGTTCTTTGAATTACCTGATTTCGAAAACGGTGAATATTCTTTCTTAATGAGCAATATCAAGCTTGAAAATTTGCAAGAAATACTCGAGGAACTTACAGTTCTAGGTTTTAAGTGGGTTGTGTCAAAGAAAGGAATCCACACTTTTAGAAGAGAATATTTGACACCACTTGTGAAGGTATGGTTCTATTTCATCCGATTCAGCCTCATGCCTAGTTCATATGGGACTACAATCTCATTAGAGCGAATGGTCTTATTATACTCAATTATCACTGGAAAGACCATTGATGTGGGAAAAATCATCCTAAGAGAACTGCGAAATTGTGCCATTAGACATTCTAGCCTAGCTTACTTTCCCTTTACGATAACAATTCTGTGCTTGAAAGCTAAAATTCTTGCAAATGTAAAGAAGACAGGCTATAGCCAGGGCACAATCACAGATTGGGACCTCTACCGAATAGTTGGAGACTCTGTTGTACAGCAATGACTTGAAGAAAGTGAGGACCTCGAAGAAGACGAAGAAAATCCCACAATGCAATTTGCTGAAGTCCTAGATAGGGCGGAACCAATGGAACCAGAAGCTGAACCTGATGTCGAAACTTCAATGTTCAAAGCTCAATCACCTCGACCAGATTCTCAAGATGAGCTGTCAAAGTTGATAGACATAATGCAACATATATAATGGCAGCAACAAGCTTACTGGAGATACTCAAAAATAAGGGATGACTCAATGAGAAGCGCCTTTACGAAAATATACAATGTCTCATTTATTTTTGTGCCTGAGTTTCCAGATTTCATATTTGAACTATGGAGTCCACTATCGAAGAAGGAGCGAAGGGATTCATTCAAAGGCAATAATGATGGAGAAAAAAAATCTGTAAATAAATAAAGGGGGATATTGACTTTTTTTTTATTTATGCTCGTAGATCATTTTAGGATTAAGTTTCATTAAGAAATTTTATTTTCACATAATAAAGCAAGAGATGGAGATCATGAATAAAAATGAACAAGTCGCAAAGTATAAAGTGTGGTAATAGGTATATACATGTCTAGGATTGGATCTAGAGATAGCTTGGTACTTAAGCAGTCAATTTGACTCAACTCCTCTTTTCTAGAACCCTACCTGGTGTATAGTATCTATTCACTTTAAACAATGAGAACATTGCTCATCTTAAGTAGGGGGACCAGAAAATTGAAATTATTTCCACTCAGAATAATTTTTTATTCTTTCAATTATGATTAGGATATACTTTGTTCAATAAATTGAAATCTTGTTAAGGATGCTAAACTTCAGTATAAATAAAGTTCTATTATTTCAATAAATTGTTATGTTAGCTTACTAATGACATAAAATGTATTTTTAATAAAGCATACAAATCATATCATAAAATTTTAGTTCCTTAGGAAAGTTAGGCATGCATGAAAGTTTAAGTATTTAAAATTGACTTAGTTGTTTCTTAAGGCGAAATCCTAGGAAGCATGGAACATTGAAAATGATTTAGGCAATTGTTGTTTGGACCGTTTAAGCTTTCCAAGCCAACCATGATGAAATTTTATCCTTTGAAACCTAACTTTGAGACTATATGACCTAATTTTATTTGAACCCTTGCAATATTTAGCTATCGTTTCTTTCTTAATTATATTTAAATTGTCCCAAACACTAGATTCAGCACTATTCAAAATATTCTTTGAAAATAAGTTTGGGGGAGTTGAAAAGAAGTATCAAATGCTCTAAAATTGTAGTACATTCAATAAAATGCTCAATTTTTTTTTAAAAAAGAGCATGAGTTCTTAAAATAAGATGTACAAAAGAGCATGTGAAAGTAAAGTTGATGTATTGAAGGTAATTATTTCGAAGGTCCAATGCAACTTGAGTCTAGGGTTTTTAGCCTAAATTTATCTATCTTTTACCTACCACTAAGCCCAACCACGTTACAACCCTGTTAAAAACCTATTGATTCAAGTTCCAATGCTACCTACATTTGTAACATCCCTTACCCGTGTCCAAAGTTGGGACAGGTTTTGAGGCATTACCCGACTTAAACATAACCAATCATACAAAACCGGGCCATAAAATTTTCGTTCAAAACAAATTTATTCATACATGTTCAAACTGTCCCTTATATGGGCCTAAAGGCCCAACACATACATCGAGGATAATTCGGGACTAAACCATGAATTTTGAAAATAATAGGAAGACTTAGAAAATTTTCATACTTTGGAGAGTCACACGCCCGTGTGGGCAGGCCGTGTGGTCAAATTGGACATCTTAGCCATAGAATTTCTTCATGAAAATTTTACACAAACATGCAATCATATCATGGATCATCAAATAATCATAAAATAATTATTTCTAATTTGAATTTATGGTCTCGAAACCACTGTTCTAGCTAGACCCTAATTCGGGATGTTACAACATTAGTGGAGAGAAATTGCTACGAGACATAAATTAAACTTAATGATTGCAGCTTAATCTTGAATAAGGGAATAAAATTAAATTGGTAAGGGTTAACATGACTTTAATAGGAAATATTTAGTCTAATTTTTGGCTATCATAAGAATAATTGAGATTAATTTGAACCTATGTATACATAAGTAGCATAACTATCAAATTTCTTGTTTCTGAGCATAAGTATATTAAATTCATAATTCTGGGAAGAATGTTGTTCTAAAGGAAATTTTCAAAGGTGTTTTCTAAGAAATTATTTTCAATTTGTGCATTACTCAGGATGAGCAATGAATTAAGTTTGAGGGTGTGGAAACACAGAAATTTACACATTTTTACATGCCCTTTTTAATTTAAAATAATACAATTTCAATAAAATTCTTGTTGAAAAATAATTAATTTTTATAAAATAATTAAAGTACACTTAAAATATGAACATGTTTAATTTTAGTTAATTTTATAATTAATTTTGATGAGTTTTGGTTATTTTCGACAGATTTGCACAAAGGGCGAAAAATAGCTTTGTAGACACTGCTAGAAGCATAAAATCGAGAAGCAATTTGAAGTATTGAGGTGAACTAAATTTTAGCCTAAGACAGTCCAAAATTATATGTATTAATTCATAATATAAATAATTTTAATTTATATCTAATTTAATTTCGGTTAATAAATTATTATTAATTAATTATGAGAAAGTGGTCTAGTTGAACTAAACCAAGTGAACCGAATTGACCAAGAAATTGACAGCCCAAAAACTGTCCCAAGAGCTGACCCAAATTAGCTTATTAGATGATTATTTAAGCTTGCAAAGAGCCCTTAAACACTTGTTCAAGTTGCATTGAAACCCCTCCACAATTAGTGGCTTTGTAGATATGCCCCAAGCCAAATTTAGCAAAGTTGAAACCGTCAACCTTGCCACATGTGTGGCCGGCCAAGGGATGGCTCTTTGGCTGCTATTTTTAGCTAATTTTAGCAGCCATCTTCAGCTATAAAAACCCCCTGGCTGATCAATAAACACATCTCATTCATTCACATCTTTTCTCTCTTCTCTCTACTTTTTCTCTTCTTTGCCATTCTAAATTCTCTTGCTCTCTTGCTGATTTCTTCCCCTGGAAAAGAGGTGTTCATCAGTCATTTCGTAGAATCATTGAAGTGTTTATAATAGCTTTGATCAACGAGGACAAACAGAGAACGAAGAACGGAGCAAACTAGTCAAACCAGAGAGAAACACCGATTTGATTCTTGTTCCTTATCTCTTTAATTTTTGTTGTTGTTATGATGAACATATATATGAATATTTATGTTGTTGGAATGGTTAATTTAATCAATTTAGCTTGAATTTAATTCGTGTTAGGTTGATTGCATTTCAGTTGCTTAAATTGTTAAAATTGTGTTTATGTTGTTATAGGCCTCGGTAAGATGCTTGATTAATTAAAATCATGACTAAGTTGTTCTTGCATTACAATTGTTAGGTAACTAATGAATTAATTATTTAAACACATTGAAATTGTAGTTAATGGAAACAGTACTTAGTTAGTGCATGTTTAATTATCTTAGGTAGCTGAGGGTTAAATTAGCAACGGTATCTGATGATACAATTGCCTTGCATAATTTGCAAGATTATTGTGGTTAAACTATTTCAAGGTAAGGATACTTTGTTACCTTACATAGTCTTTTATGTGCTTATTAAATTGAGTTAATTGTTTGAATTGACATAGGGATATGTTTAAGAGATTATTTTAATTTAATAAGTATGTAAGTGCTATAACATATTTGCCTATTAAGATTTGTTTAATCGATTGAATTAACATAGGGATATGTCCAAGAGATGAATGGATTTTGGTAGGTGAGTATGTTCATAAGTTAGCAAATTACTGAGTTGCCGTGAATTTATTCTTAACAATATAAACATAAGTTTAATAATTCTAAGTTAAGAAATGTAATTGATCTAACAAAATTATGACATCTTGATTAAACTCATATTTTAAAATCGTGCATTTGAGATTTATTTACTTATTTTAAAATCTTAGTTTTTAATCAACCTCTTCAAACAAAATATTATTTCTTCACATGGCATTCATAAATAATTCTTTTCACAGTCCCTGTGGGTACGATAACTCGACATTTATTTGTCACTTTATTACTTGTTGAGATTGTGTGCACTTGCAGGTAGCCTTTGGGTTAATTTGAAATGTTTTCATTTTGGGCAAGCTCTAGCGTAAATAAGAGAAATTGATAGACTGGTTGATAAAAGATTATATTTTAATCGCAGTTTGGTTACATTTGAACTAGAGGTTTTCTTAGTGGGATACTTGATGATTAGGGATATTTACACTTGTTTATTGAATTGATATTAGTTAAGGAAGTGTGAAAGTTTTATATAAGGGAGAAATGTTCTCCAATGCAGTTCTTTCATTTTTTTGATCTTCCTTAATCTTTTTCTTTGGTCTGTACTAGAAGAACAGAGGGTTATGAAGAGTTATGCATGGAGGGTAGAGATCTAAGTCTAAGAAATTGAAAATTCAGCAGCTAGTAAGCTTCCTAACCTTTCTATATTAAAGGATTTAAGAAAAGGGAAGAAAGTTAAAGATTTCAGTTATCCATCGAGTCTGTTCTATTATGGGCAAAGCTACGGATAATCATTTAAATGGCCTTTGCATGCTAACAAAGTATGATTCTTATGATTATAAATTATCTTCATGGGATTTTTGAAATGAATTTTTGCGTTTTTTTGGCTAAAGAGGCTCGAGAAATAAAGGAAAATCTATGTAGATAGATTTGGTGTCAACTTCCAAGTGAGTTCCAAAACTTAGGTCTTACATAGTGTATTTTCTGTATTGTGTGCTGAATATGTCTAAGTGAATGCTGTGTAAATAATGAGTTACTCTACATCTGAATATTTGATGTATTGTGATGCATGTGGTGTAGATATGAAAATGTGATGCTGGTTGTAAGTTTAACCACGTTGAATAGATGAAATGTTTGGCATAATGTGTCTTGTGCATGAACAATAGTATTGGTTGACTTCTTGTGTATGAAATGCATGTGTGTGAATTATGCGAAGTTATGGAGGTCTGACAAAGAGTGTTTATGATAAGAGGAGTAAGTAAGAAGGAGAATACAACATGTTATAAGTTTTGCCTCCAGTACGGCAGGTGAATGCAAACCGAGATTGGTGAATGACCTCAACCTTGCAAGGGAACACTTATGTGTTCAAATTAATAAGGAGGATTTGGGAAGGTTTGGGTGGACTATATAGAAAGTGAATATTAATGATAATTGGCTTTGTAGAGGTTCAGGCAGACTGTACAGAGAAAGGTACACACTAGTATATGAAAGCCCTTTAAGGATGGTAAAAGACTCTACGAAGTCGGAGACTTTAAGCCATATATGGGAAATGCAAGTCCTTGGCCATGGCATGATCTAGGGATGTCTACAAAATAGTTCGCATTTATGAATATGCCAGGCTTAACTAGATGACATAATCCAGTTCAAGTCCACAAGATAATTCACGTATGTGAATCCATGAATATGTTCATACCCATGTTCTGCACATGTTGGATCTGCTTTTATAAGCCCATCAAGAATGAGTTTGTTTACTTGTAATCTATTACTATACATGAATCCAAAGGTAACTATCCATGTATACGAGTCATATGAATGATATGACAGTCCATCAGGACCATCTTACAAAGGGGAAGTCTTGCAAGTGGGAGTCTGTCAGGACTATCTTACAAGTATGAATACACAAGTAAAGGACCCGCTCTTATAATCTTCCTACATGTAATCTATTTCTAAGAGTAGGCCACTATGTATGGGCTATTTGTTATCGCTTGACAAATGTAAATCATGATTTTTCACCAGATTTGTTCTTTAAACTTAGTGTCAAAGTTATACATGGAGTTCCATCTTATGAATGATTCGTGGAACCGCTGGCATATTGTAATCCATTTCTATATGAAGATTTTTTTTTATAAATCTGTATCTACATATATGAATCCATAAGTTAGAATCCATATATATATTGCCTTCTAAGAAGGATGGTTTATCTTTCAAATGGAAGCCACATAAGCTATCCATCAAAAGAGTGTTCGCAGGTTTTATTTGTTAAATGCTAATTCGCCATATAATGGTCAATAGAGGTATTTCGCGGTTGTGCCAATGACGAGTTGGTAATACGACGTCAGTTGTCCAATTGATAAAAATAGACAAAAAGAAATAGTGTGACATCCCTAAATCGACCCTAGTCGGAAAGTGGTTTCGGGACCACCAAACCGAGTCATAATAATAATTAACCATCATAATTGATGCTCATTATATGTATATATGCATGTGTGAAAATTTCGTGTTTGGATGTTGTTAATAGTAAGTGAATTTTTATCAAATAGGACTTATGTGAGAAAATTTAGAAATGTGCTAGGCAATTGTAAGGTGGCCTATTAATACATGTGGGAAAATAGTTGTCCTTGCATGTCAAATAACCCACTTCCTAAGGTGAGTGGCCGGCCATGACAAGAATATGGGCAAGGGAACATGTTTCCAACATGTTTAGTTAGTGGATTATGTAGAAAAAATAAAGAAATGAAAAAAATGAGCATGGATGCCCCCCTTTGTTGCCGTGAGTAGAGGAAAAGAAAGGAAAAAATTGTTCATCCATTCTCAAAATCTTGGCTGAAAATACTAAGGGAAAAAGGAAGGATTTTTGCTTCATGCTTGGTTTAGAAGAGAACTAGAAGGAGATTTGGTCATACTTGTGTCAAGATTAAGGTATGTTTGAGGTTGTGTCATGAGATTCATGCATGTTTTAGTTGCTAACTTGATGTTCATGTTAGCCCATGGTTCAAATCCTTGTTATGCCATGGAAATGGTATTTGGCCAAGGTTGATATTGTGTTAAAGCCATTGCATGCTAAATGTGAAGCTTGTTGATGATACATGTAATGATGGATTGACTACTCTTGAAATTTCTTTTAGCATTCTTGAGTAAGACATGGAGTTTTCTTTGTTTAACCATGACCAAAAATTGAAAGGGGGATGGTGTGGGATGTATTCGGCCATGGCATGCTCGTAAGTGCGATTTATGCTTGTTGCATGATAGGTAAAAATTTGTGTTTTGATATATGTGTATATGTGTTTGTACATGATGTTACAAATGGATGTGAAAATATATGCTAGATTGGGAAAATTTGATTAAATGTTCATGAGATGAAATTAGGTGATTAAAAGATGTTAGTTGACATTGTACATATATATATATTCGCCATTAAAGTGAGTATGTAGGTAATGTTGAATCAAGTTTTTGGTGCATATTCGGTTAGGTGTATAATCGACCAAATGGGCGATTAGTAAGAATGGTTGCCGAATATACAAGCATACATATGCATGTGTAGTTGAATTATGAATGTTTAGCAAGATGGTTAAACTAGTGATTTATTGATTAAGCTCAAGGAGTTAAAGAAGGAGAATCAAGCAAGGGAAAGGCGAAGGTCATCGAGTAGCCGACTTGGAACTATTTTACCCAACACGAGGTAAGTCATTAAGCACGTATTTGATATTGCTTAAATGATTGTAAAATTTATGCAATTGCGTTTAATGGGATGATATATATATATAAATGAAAATGTATGTGTATGGAGTGATGACAATTGTTGAATGTAAAAGAAATAGTGAAATGTGTAGAAAGTTTGCTTTCGGCACTAAGTGTGGGCAATACGTGTGTGCGGTGGCGAGATTGGCACTAAGTGTGCGTGCTGGAAATATATGGCACTAAGTGTGCATGCTGGAAATATATGGCACTAAGTGTGCGAGCTCGAAGGGCATGGCTTTGTGTGTGCGGGCTTAAATCGCATGGCACTAAGTGTGCGAAATCGAGTATTAAGCATCGTGTGTGTGCGTACTCTATATATATATATATAAATATCTCCAATCGAACAATTATATGGAGGGTGTGTCTCCATCGAGTGAGTATGGACAGCGGATCGGGTAAGTACCTTGAGCTCGTGACGAATAGGTAATACGTTCATGCTTGGGGTTGAATTTGGTAAGCCTTAAATCTATGTGATGATTGAAAATGTATGGTTGTGCTGGAAAATGAGTTAATGTGTAAAAATGCTTGATTATCTTGTTGTGTAGAATATGAAATGTGGATGTATGAATTGGTACGAGATTGGACCGAAAGGTCCGAGGTATTATGGTATAGATTCGATATGGACGAGTACCTAGCCTCATTTGTTGTACATGTAGTAGTAACTTTATCAGTGGATTGACGAATGCTTATGACTTACTGAGTTGTAAACTCACTCGGTGTTTTCTTGTCACCCATTTTAGGTCTCTTGGACTCGTATTGTTGCGTGCTCGGAACCGTCGTTGAAGTCATCACACCGGCTGAAATCTTGTGGTATTGTTTTTTGTTGTTGAAGAACATTTGGCATGTATAGGCTATTATATTTTGTCGAATTGTGGGTTGTAAACTTTAAGCCATGTGAAAATGGCCTATGTGGTCGTCGAGTGGGATGCTAGAACCTATAGCCACGAGTCTTAGAAACTCAAATTTTGTTAAGGTGGCCATAATTTGTGTCATGTATGATGGATGATTAAGGCCAAGGAAAAATTCATGAAATTGGCATAGTCTACTGCAGTAACTGTTGCGGACAGCAGCAGTGAGATGAGATTGAAAAATCACTAAAAATAGTAGAAGTAGAATTAAATAGTGAGTAAATTATGGAACTGATCCTTGATGAATCTATTTTTATATGGACGAAACGAAACAACCATATGAGCAGTATACTGGGAGATATTAAAGTTCTCGTGAGACAGGGCCAGAACGATTTCTGGGTCCCCTGTCGCGACTTTGAAAATTTACCATAAATTATCCAGAAAGAATTAGGAGTCATGCCTTATATGTACAGATTCCATTTTGAGTCTAGTTTCATTAGAAACAAACGACACCAGTATTAAAGCCCTGTACAGAAAGATATTCAAGTTGTAACGCGCGGAGGTCAGAGCAGTCGATCCCTGTAACATGGGTGACTTTAACTAATAAACTGTACCAATTGGCCCAACCAAAATTCTAAAAATAAATCCATGGATGGGTATATGAGTCTAAATTCAGGAAAATTTACGAAACCAGTTTCCGAGTTTTGTAACTCGAGATATGATTTTAAGACGACGGTGACACAGTTTTCCAGCCTGTCCAGAAATGCCAAATTGGTCGGTACTTTAAGAGGATTTGTCTCGTTAACCCCTCGTGTCCGATAAACTGGCGCGTCGGTCACGAGTTAGGGGTGTTACAATTTTATTGGTATCAGAGCTATGGTTTAGTCGGTTCTAGGACTACCATAGCGTGTGAGTCTAGCTATACATGCCAAATTGATAGTGCTTAATAATGTGATGACTTGACGGTTGAAATTTTTTGTTTTGATTAGCGATGGAACCCGGGTAGAGAGACCCTTGGCGGATGACGTTGAAAGTGTAGCGGCTGCTCTGCGCAAGGGACACCGCCTGTTGAGCCTCGGTCATCCGCGAATAATCAAAATGAAGGGGCGAAACAAGCCTTCTTCACTATGATGAATGAGTGGGTCGCGCAATATGCCCGAACCAACCCGGCTGTCCAACCATTCCAATTTAAATACTCCACCCAAGAGCCCGCAATGCCTCCGATTCTCGATCTGTGAGGCTGAGTAAACCACTGTGGACTTGATTAGGAAGCGTGGGGCGAGGAGTTCAAGGCCATAGTTCTTGATGATGCCGAAAAGGCCGAAGTTCGCTCGATAACACCATTAGAGTGTTAGATGACTGTCATGCACACCCGACGAATGTCTTAAGTGTGCTATATCCTTGTTATGAGACTCACTTACTATTGGTGGAGGACTTTAATTTCCATAGTCCCAAATGAACGAGTTACTTGGGATTTCTTCCAATCCAAATTTTGAAAGAAATACATTAGTCAACGGTTCATCGATCGAAGCGTAAGGAATTCTTGGAACTCAAGCAAGGCGGATGATCAGATATCGAATCTGAACATGAGTTCTTTAGACTTAGTCGGTATGCTCGGAGTGTGTGGCTGATGAGGTTGCGATGTGCAAAAGATTTGAAGAAGGATTGAATGAAGAGTTAAAGTTACTAGTGGGAATTTTGGAGATAAAGGAGTTCGTGACACTAGTCGAACGAGCACGCAAGCGGAAGAACTTGGGAGGAGAAGAAGAAGGCTGAATTTGAAGCAAGAGATTACCGTAAAAGATCGACGAGTAAAGCTCCATTCTCGGCTGTAAAGAGGTTCAGGGAGGACACCAGTAAGTCGAGGACGACTGCGGGAATTTCCATTAGAGCCCGACCATTGACGGACTCCCGAGCTACTTCAGTAGCTAGTGTGGGCAATAATCGTCAAGAGAGACCTGAATGCCCCAATGTGGAAGACGACACCTAGGTGAATGTTGGGGTAAGTCATTAATAGGGCTGTTATGGATGCGGTTCAAGGACCACTTCATTAGAGATTGCACGAGCTAGATGAGAGGAATAAGACGCAAGGTGCAAGACCTAGTGGAACGACGGTGGAGGTAGGCCCCAGAATCTCTGGAGGTAGGGGTGGTAATCGAGAGGAGCCTCTAATACGGCCGTCCGATCCGAGACCCGTGCTCTGCTAGAGCATATGCCATCCGCGCACGAGAGGAGGCATCCTCCCCGACGTTATCTTTGGTACTTTTACTCTCTTTGATACTATTGTGATTGCATTGATTGACCCGGCTCTACTCACTCATATGTATGTGAAACCTTAGCATCCAAGAAGACTCTACTGTTGAGTCTCTTGAGTTCGTAATTCGAGTGTCAAACCCTTTGGGTCAATACGTGCTTGTTGATAAAGTGTGCAAGAGATGCCCCTAATAATTCGAGAATCTGTTTTCCTACCGATCGATGCTTCTACCATTTCATGAATTGATGTTATTCTTGGTATGGATTGGTGACCGTACATGATGCAAGATGGTGGATCGCAAAAGGAAAACCATTAATTTGAGGAGTGCAAATAATGAGGTAGTCCGAGTCGAGTCTCTTGATTTAAAAGGAGTGCAAAGCAATAATATCTTCTATGACCGTCAAGATATGTGAAAAGGGTGTGAAACATACCTTGCGTATGTGTTTGGGAGTAAAGAGACGGAAAGGAAACTCGAATCGGTACCAGTGGTTTGTGAGTATTCGGATGTTTTTCCGAGGAGTTACCGGATTGCCACCGGTTCGAGAAGTGGAATTCGCATCGAAGTTGTACCGTACTACGCCGATTTCAATAGCCCCGTATCGTATGGCATTAACGGAATTAAAGGAATTGAAGGTTCAATTGCAAGAATTGACGGATAGAGGTTTCGCTCGACCGAGTTTTTCTCCATGGGCGCTTTTGTATTGTTTGTGAAGAAGAAGGACGGAACCATGAGGTTGTGCATCGACTATCGTCAACTCAATAAAGTGACGATAAAGAATAAATATCCATTGCCACGAATTGACGATTTGTTTGATCAATTAAAGGGAGCCTCGGTGTTTTCAAAGATAGATTTGAGGTCGGGTACTATCGGTTGAGGGTCCGAGAATCGGACATACCCAAAACCGCTTTTAGAACGAGGTACGGTCACTACGAATTCTTGGTGATGCCGTTTGGGCTCACTAATGCCCTACGGTGTTTATGGATTTAATGAATAGAATTTTCAGGCCATACTTGGATCGGTTCGTAGTTGTATTTATCGATGACATTTTGGTCTATTCGAAGATGAAACCGAACATCTTTGAACACCGAGGCTAGTGTTGCAAATCTTACGAGATAAGCGATTATACGCAAAGTTCAGTAAATGTGAATTTTGGTTGAAAGAGGTTAGCTTTTTGGGGCACGTGGTGTCGTGATCGGTGTCGGTGGACTGAACAAAATTTCGACCATAGTCGATTGGAAACCTCAAGGAATGTTACCGAAGTTAGGAGCTTTTTGGGGCTTGCGGTTACTACCGACGGTTTGTGAAAGGATTCTCGATGATAGCCACACCCATGACAAACCGCTTGAAAGATGTCAAATTTGAATGGACGGAAAAGTGTCAGAAAAGTTTCGACCAATTGAAAACCCATTTGACGAAAGCTCTAGTTCTAGTACAGCCTGAATCTGGCAAAGAGTTTGTCATCTATAGTGATGCCTCCCTACTTGGGTTAGGTTGCGTATTGATGCAAGAAGGTCGAGTTGTGGCCTATGCGTCGAGACAATTAAAGCCACATGAGAAAAATTATCCAACCCATGACCTCGAATTGGCTGCCATCGTATTCGCCTTAAAGATATGGCGACATTACTTATTTGGTGAGAAGTGCCAAGTGTATTCGGATCACAAAAGTCTCAAATATTTGATGACTCAAAGAGACTTAAATCTGCGACAAAGACGATGGCTCGAGTTGTTAAAAGATTATGAACTCGTTATTGATTATCACCCGGAAAGGCCAATGTGGTTGCGGATGCCTTAAGTCGAAATCACTTTGTTTGCTTTCTGAGCGATGAATGTACACTTGTCTATTCTACCCGACAATGTGTTAGTAGCGAATTAAAGGCCAAACCATTGTTGGCTCATCAAATTCGGAAGCTCGAAAGTCGATGAGGAGTTGCTTGCAAAAGCGGGTGAGTGTGTTCGAACAAGGAATCGAGTTTCAAATTGATGATGACGATTGTTTGAGGTTCGAAGTCGTCTGTGTTCCAAAGAATTGAACTTATTTCGATAATTCTAAATGAAGCCCATTGTAGTCGAATGTCAATCCACCGGGTAGTACTAAAATGTACAATGACCAAACGCCAATTTTGGTGGCCCGGTATGAAACGAGACATTTCGAATTTGTTTCAAGGTGTCGATATGTCAACAAGTGAAAGCGGAACATCAAGTGCCATCGGGATTACTTGACCGATCATGATACCCGAATGGAAATGGGATCGAGTCACAATGGACTTTGTATCCGGACCGCCATTGTCGTGAGTAAGAAGGATGCGATTTGGGTCGTTGTCGATAGACTAACTAAGTCGGCTCACTTTATCCCCGTGACGTCTGATTTTTCAATGGACAAATTAGCGGAATTGTACGTTTCTCGATTGTGAGATTACACGGGTGCCTATTTCTATCGTGTCGGATAGAGACCCAAGATTTACGTCGCGATTTTGGAAGAAATTGCAAGATGCTTTGGGTACCAAGCTGCATTTTAGCACCGCTTTTCATCCCCAAACCGATGGTCAATCCGAACGGATAATTCAAATACTCGAGGATATGTTGAGATGTTGCATCCTTGAGTTTAGTGGTTCATGGGAACGGTATTTACCTTTGATTGAATTCGCCTACAACAATAGCTTTCAATCAAGTATTAAGATGGCGCCTTACGAGGCTTTATACGGTCGTAAATGCCGTACCCCATTATTCTGGTGAACTTAGTGAAGGTAAATTCTTGAGGTTGATTTGGTTAAGGATGCCGAGCAAAAGTTCGAGTAATTCGTGAAAGTTTGAAAGTCGCCGGATCGCCAAAAGTCGTATGCGGATTTGAAAAGAAAAGATATTGAATATCGGGTTGGAGACAAGGTCTTTCTCAAAGTTTCACCTTGGAAGAAGGTGCTTAGATTTGGTCGTAAGGGCAAATTGAGTCCGAGGTTTATCGGGCCATATGAAGTATCCGAACGAGTTGGGCGATCGATATCGATTAATTTTGCCCCGAGCTCGAAAGGATTCACAACATTTTCATGTCTCGATGCTTGACGATATAGGTCTGATCCATCGCACGTAATTGCTCCATCGAGATTGAGATTCACCTAATTTGAGCTATGAAGAGGAACCGGTTCGCATTATGAGGCGTGAAGTAAAAGAGTTGCGCAATAGGAAAAACCCGTTAGTGAAGGTGTTGTGGCATAAACACGGAATGGAAGAAGCCACTTGGGAACTTGAGGACTCTATGAAAGAGCGATACCGAGCCTATTTACGAAGAAGATTTTCGGGGACGAAAATTTCTAAGTGGGGGAGAGTTGTGACATCCCTAAATCGACCCTAGTCGGAAAGTGGTTTCGGGACCACCAAACCGAGTCATAATAATAATTAACCATCATAATTGATGCTCATTATATGTATATATGCATGTGTGAAAATTTCGTGTTTGGATGTTGTTAATAGTAAGTGAATTTTTATCAAATAGGACTTATGTGAGAAAATTTAGAAATGTGCTAGGCAATTGTAAGGTGGCCTATTAATACATGTGGGAAAATAGTTGTCCTTGCATGTCAAATAACCCACTTCCTAAGGTGAGTGGCCGGCCATGACAAGAATATGGGCAAGGAACATGTTTCCAACATGTTTAGTTAGTGGATTATGTAGAAAAAATAAAGAACTGAAAAAAATGAGCATGGATGCCCCCCTTTGTTGCCGTGAGTAGAGGAAAAAGAAAGGAAAAAAATTGTTCATCCATTCTCAAAATCTTGGCTGAAAATACTAAGGGAAAAAGGAAGGATTTTTGCTTCATGCTTGGTTTAGAAGAGAACTAGAAGGAGATTTGGTCATACTTGTGTCAAGATTAAGGTATGTTTGAGGTTGTGTCATGAGATTCATGCATGTTTTAGTTGCTAACTTGATGTTCATGTTAGCCCATGGTTCAAATCCTTGTTATGCCATGGAAATGGTATTTGGCCAAGGTTGATATTGTGTTAAAGCCATTGCATGCTAAATGTGAAGCTTGTTGATGATACATGTAATGATGGATTGACTACTCTTGAAATTTCTTTTAGCATTCTTGAGTAAGACATGGAGTTTTCTTTGTTTAACCATGACCAAAAATTGAAAGGGGATGGTGTGGGATGTATTCGGCCATGGCATGCTCGTAAGTGCGATTTATGCTTGTTGCATGATAGGTAAAATTTGTGTTTTGATATATGTGTATATGTGTTTGTACATGATGTTACAAATGGATGTGAAAATATATGCTAGATTGGGAAAATTTGATTAAATGTTCATGAGATGAAATTAGGTGATTAAAAGATGTTAGTTGACATTGTACATATATATATATTCGGCCATTAAAGTGAGTATGTAGGTAATGTTGAATCAAGTTTTGGTGCATATTCGGTTAGGTGTATAATCGACCAAATGGGCGATTAGTAAGAATGGTTGCGAATATACAAGCATACATATGCATGTGTAGTTGAATTATGAATGTTTAGCAAGATGGTTAAACTAGTGATTTATTGATTAAGCTCAAGGAGTTAAAGAAGGAGAATCAAGCAAGGGAAAGACGAAGGTCATCGAGTAGCCGACTTGGAACTATTTTACCCAACACGAGGTAAGTCATTAAGCACGTATTTGATATTGCTTAAATGATTGTAAAATTTATGCAATTGCGTTTAATGGGATGATATATATATATAAATGAAAATGTATGTGTATGGAGTGATGACAATTGTTGAATGTAAAAGAAATAGTGAAATGTGTAGAAAGTTTGCTTTCGGCACTAAGTGTCTTGGGCAATACGTGTGTACGGTGACGAGATTGGCACTAAGTGTGCGTGCTGGAAATATATGGCACTAAGTGTGCATGCTGGAAATATATGGCACTAAGTGTGCGAGCTCGAAGGGCATGGCACTGTGTGTGCGGGCTTAAATCGCATGGCACTAAGTGTGCGAAATCGAGTATTAAGCACTGTGTGTGCGTACTCTATATATATATATATAAATATCTCCAATCGAACAATTATATGGAGGTGTGTCTCCATCGAGTGAGTATGGACAGCGGATCGGGTAAGTACCTTGAGCTCGTGGACGAATAGGTAATACGTTCATGCTTGGGGTTGAATTTGGTAAGCCTTAAATCTATGTGATGATTGAAAATGTATGGTTGTGCTGGAAAATGAGTTAATGTGTAAAAATGCTTGATTATCTTGTTGTGTAGAATATGAAATGTGGATGTATGAATTGGTGCGAGATTGGACCGAAAGGTCCGAGGTATTATGGTATAGATTCGATATGGACGAGTACCTAGCCTCATTTGTTGTACATGTAGTAGTAACTTTATCGGTGGATTGACGAATGCTTATGACTTACTGAGTTGTAAACTCACTCGGTGTTTTCTTGTCACCCATTTTAGGTCTCTTGGACTCGTATTGTTGCGTGCTCGAACCGTCGTTGAAGTCATCACACCGGCTGAAATCTTGTGGTATTGTTTTTTGTTGTTGAAGAACATTTGGCATGTATAGGCTATTATATTTTGTCGAATTGTGGGTTGTAAACTTTAAGCCATGTGAAAATGGCCTATGTGGTCGTCGAGTGGGATGCTAGAACCTATAGCCACGAGTCTTAGAAACTCAAATTTTGTTAAGGTGGCCATAATTTGTGTCATGTATGATGGATGATTAAGGCCAAGGAAAAATTCATGAAATTGGCATAGTCTACTGCAGTAACTGTTGCGGACAGCAGCAGTGAGATGAGATTGAAAAATCACTAAAAATAGTAGAATTAGAATTAAATAGTGAGTAAATTATGGAACTGATCCTTGATGAATCTATTTTTATATGGACGAAACGAAACAACCATATGAGCAGTATACTGGGAGATATTAAAGTTCTCGTGAGACAGGGCCAGAACGATTTCTGGGTCCCCTGTCGCGACTTTGAAAATTTACCATAAATTATCCAGAAAGAATTAGGAGTCATGCCTTATATGTACAGATTCCATTTTGAGTCTAGTTTCATTAGAAACAAACGACACCAGTATTAAAGCCCTGTACAGAAAGATATTCAAGTTGTAACGCGCGGAGGTCAGAGCAGTCGATCCCTGTAACATGGGTGACTTTAACTAATAAACTGTACCAATTGGCCCAACCAAAAATTCTAAAAATAAATCCATGGATGGGTATATGAGTCTAAATTCAGGGAAAATTTACGAAACCAGTTTCCGAGTTTTGTAACTCGAGATATGATTTTTAAGACGACGGTGACACAGTTTTCCAGCCTGTCCAGAAATGCCAAATTGGTCGGTACTTTAAGAGGATTTGTCTCGTTAACCCCTCGTGTCCGACACTGGCGTCGGTCACGAGTTAGGGGTGTTACAAATAGTTTACAAGAGGTTCCATAAAAAAGCAAGGAAAAGGAAGTTAGTGTTATAGAAGAAAATATGGCAACTTACGAGATTCTTTGATATGTGTGGTGACAAGTCTTTGCCAGTCATATTGGCGAACTTTCCTAGTACAGGTAAAATCAATACGAACTTAGAACCATGAAGTCCATGCAAATAAAAGTTTTGTGAGGATATGAGGTATGGATAACTCACTAAGTTCAATTTGGACTTACGCTTATGTTATTATGTATTGCAGGTAAAAAGGAAATTCGTGGATTTAAGGAGGGACGTGGCCAGAATCTATCATGTTCGATTAGACATACTTTTTGGTTGTAGTATGCATACAGTAGGGTGACCTAACGGCAGAGCCTCAAGGTCATAGTCATATTTGTAATCAAGTGGTCAGGATATTATTTTAAGAATTAAGTAAATATTTCTATATAGTAAAGTTACCCTTGTAAATTCTTGTAACTAAAATTAAAAAGTATATAATTGAAATAAATTCATTTATGTGGCAAAGTCATTTAGCTAACTGTGTTAAATAATATTTGTATTAAGTGAATATAATCTGTGAAATGTTTTATTGACTGTGTTAGTTAAAATAGGATCTAGAGTGTAGCACACTGTAGTCTGTATCCGACGATTGGGTTGGGCATGGGGTGTTACAATTTTAGTTGTACCAAAGCTCTGGTTTAGCTGGTCCTTAGAAAATAGGATTTTGAAAGTTAGCCCATGTATGTATGTTACGTAAATTTTGGCTTAGTCCGTTGAATTGTTTCTATACTGTGTGTTGCATAGATAGGTTCCTGTTGGTGGATAGTTATGTAAAATATAAGATGAGAAGCAGAATCCCTAAATTACTGAATTGAGTTCAAAATATGGAAGTATCTCAACGATAAGATGGTCAACAAAGGCAAATAAATTTGGAAAATAAGATAAGTTTCAACTAGTTTTGATTAAGTCAATGCAAGGTAGACATATAAAATTACAACAAGAAAATTAATTCACTCCCTCAGTTGGTTGGTCAGCATTAGCAGCATTCTCTGAATCCTATTCTCCCTCTTAACTTGTTTTTTCAGTAGGAGCAAGACTGGTCAACTTAGGTTCTTTGGAAAGGAAGAAATTTTTAGACCCTTTTCATTTCTATTGAAACTCTTCCCACTCATCGCCTGAGAGACAGAGTACATCAAAGCCCAGATCAACATTGGTGAGCTTACCCATGTAATTAAAGTTCACTTGCCTTACATCGAAAGGTCCCACGGCTACTTAGGCGTGCAACATGAGCTTTGACCTCAACTAGGGCAAATAGTCTCTCATACTAGTTGTGGTTCCTTTTTTGTATTTCTCTAGTGTTTTGTCGCTTTCTTTTCACAACTGCTCCATATAAGCCAGATGTTGCTCCTCCAAAGTTTTAATTTTACTATTCGATTAGAGGACTCTCTCTACTAACTCCTTCTCCCTAGTATCCAAAGACTTGTATTTGGCCTACAGGTGGAGACAGAATTAGTAAGCTCTTATTTTTGGCAAACAATCGCCTCATTTAATTGGTTGAGATGGGTAAGTGTTTGCTCATTAGAGTGTAAAGCCCTCTCAAACTCAGCTTGTTTGGCTTCGTTTACACCACAATTTTTGAAGAGCCCAGCTAAGTAGTCCGTACTCTTCAACCATCATTTGGAAAGAGCTTACTAGTTCTGCCAAAGAAGGCTAGTAGACACTTATTGCAGAAGGGGAAGGGAAGGTATGTTCTTCTAGCTCGAGAGGTAGGTCCATTTCCCAGTTTTGTCTAACCTCATAAGGGGAGAAGAGATATCGATTGATGTTAACGTGATCTCTCTATTTGAAGAAAGTGGATACCTCGCCAAAAGGAGCAGTGAAGTGTAAGGAGCCAACAAGAGATGAGCATGGAAATGAGTGGATAATGCCAAAGATGGGTTCCGAGGGATGAGGTTTTGCAGATTGAGTGGGCAAGTCCGCAGGAGTGCCAGATTCTATTTGTACCTCAAGAATGGAGGGGATAGTAGATGTAATACTTCCATTTTGGGAACAACCAGTTCTTTTACTTGTTTGCATTGGACTAGCCTTCCACCACTACTATTTTCGGTTATCTGTGATCTCTCCTCCACCCTTGACCTCTTGCGACCAATGCTACTATCTTGTACTTGTGGGGTAGCAACTTCTTCATCCTTTCGCACACTATTCCATTAAACTTCCATATCCATGTTGATGTGTTGAGAAGACCAAGATGAACTTGAAGAACTAGAGGAGCCTATAGCAGCAGGAGTAGTATTAGCTTCATAGGGAATTAAGGCCCTACTAGATGACTCACCTTGATCAATTGTTGGCGTGAGGGACGAACATTGAGGATGCATCTTGCAAACTAAGTAGAAGTAGTTAACGAGATCTTCCTTCCTCCCCACTAGTATTAGGGTTAATTTATTATTGAATCTATATGACCATATTTCATTGGTGGATTGCATTATTCTGGGATCCGCACCCAATATCAAATCAATCGCCATATAATTGTTAAGGCTTTTTCCTCCTAAACAAAAGTCGATGATATTCCTAACCGTTAAAAGCTATTCAAGTACGAAGGAGTGGCCCCTCTTTAATTGATTATATTTCTCAACGACGATTCAATATCAATTGACTATTTCTAAAGGCAGGTGGATTCCCATTGAATGGACCACAAGGTTGGGAAACTAAAATCTATTTCTAGTTTCCTCCTGACCCGAAGGTATTTGTTGCGATTGAGGTGAAGACTAGAAGACCAATTTCTAATAATAGGATCACCGCCCATGCAAGTACAAAAGTGAACCATCCAACCACTGTCCCTTGAGTGATTACCTTTACTAGATTAAACTAGTTTTTGCATTTAAGAAGCTTGAATATAATCATTTTCATTATGTTTTAGCTAAGTTTTTATAACTTATTTTAAATCCAATAAAAAGTGTATTTGGAGTCTTTTATTAAACTTAGGGGTTGAATAAGGCCTAAAGCGGAGCTAATGTACTTAGTGAGTGTATAGAAGACCATCAAGCATACAAACTCAATATTGGTTGCTTTGTTGTACATAGGAAGTTTGATGTTGCAACATATGGAGTAGAATATAAGAATCTTGAGACTACCTTCGGTGTCGTGACACAACCATTGGATGCCGCAACACACCCCTAAAGCTACCCTAAACCAGAGCATACTACCTTCGATGTCGTGACATAGGTACTAGGGTGTCATGTCATTGGTCCTATACAGGAAACACTTATGAGCCAGGGATGTTTTGGTTCGCATAATCAAAAGTTAAATATGAGAGTGTTAGTCGACCTAGGGTTGAGGATGACAACATCCCTAACTTTATAAATAGGCTCTTAAACACTTCTTAAATGACAACTTTGGATATTCTTTTCAAGTTCTTTTCATTTGTGTTCTTTGAAAAACTTGACTTGTGAAGTACAATCAAACTCTGTGAGGATTCTAGACTTAATTTTAATACAAATCAGGCTTCTTCTAAACTTTATTTTCTTGAATTACTCTTTATGTTTACTCTCTTTATCAAGTTTATATTTTTTATTAGATCAATGAGGAACTAATCCTTATATGGGGAATTAGCGAATGAAGGTATGATTAATTAACTGCTTTATAGGGATTTCTTAACAAATCAATTGTTCAAGAAAGGAAAAATCTAAACCCTAGACTTGACAACCTTAGGAATTAATCAAGGTGGGAATTAACCCAAACTTGGTATGGCCTATCCATGAACACCTTAACCTTGAATCAGTCTGGATTATGAGGTCAAAAGATAAAGTAGTTCTTGCCGACTCAATATTTTAGTGGACGAATTAGAAGATCCTATTGGGGTATTGACTAGTTGATTGAATAAGAAAACTTGATACAACAGTTGATTATGACTACCAAATCGAGCTAATCACTCATGATCAGATTTGATACATTTTACTATTAGATTTCTTGTGTTTAATTTATTTATTTACTTGCTTTTATTATTATTACTATAGTTTACCAAACCCTTTCTTTGATTCTTCATACTTTAATTACTTAAAGTACTTTTTAGATCTATTTATAATTAGGTTAGAATTAATTTAGTGCTCGCCTCCCTTACGTACCCCATTGTAACTATATTAAAACTTGACTCGTATACTTGGGGATACTACTTTTCACATCTTTTGTGAGGGATTTCTACTCTGGAGGTTGGTACATCCGGAGGTGGTCAGTAAGCAAGTACTTTAAACTTTTTGTCACATACTAAAATCTAGTAGATCTGAGAAGAAGACATATAGTTGTAAAGTTAACTGTTTGGCATATTATAGTAGGGTAGTTCGACAATTAATAGAATTTTGGCAAACTAATGTTTGGCGCATAGAGTATCTACCCATGGAAGTATTTAAGGATTTATTCTTATAGTATTCCTCAATTGAACAAAGAGTACGACAAGCTAAGAGTACACCTTAGAAGTTTTGGTTGAGTATAACACATTATATATGAGCTATCACCATAGTAATGGTATGCCTGATTTGTTCAAACGATGTGTATGCGGGGTTTTGTAACGTGATTGGTTGAGGGGCAACTGACTGGTTTGACTAGCAAATAACATTGACATTGGATTTTATTCTATATTTCCTCTAATTTTGTAGGACATTAAGGGAACCACTTCTATATGCATTTGACACTTGTCAAAATCCATTAAGAGTTACTGGGTGTATATATATGGTGAGAAGGGAGTTTCTGGATGATTTTTCTTCCTTCAACATTACTCTCTAGTTATTCTTCTTAAACTTAAATTTATTCTTTATTAAGTTGGAAGCTAAGGTTGATATTCCACCTCCGGGTAAGTCTAATAGCTCTGCATGTTAAGTTTTTGAAAGAATAAGGTTGTTAAGAAGCATATAAGCAGTAAGTTATGAATAAGAGGCCCTGCAAGGGAGTCGTCCGTTGTTGAGGTGATAGCAAATTGTCTATTAATGGGTTTTTAATGATGGTTTCATGTTCTTTAAGCAGTTGCTACTACTAGTTCATGAATGATGTACAAGTTTGTGACTCCAAGCTATGGTATAGGTCAGTATCAACTGAGTCTCTATACTGGCTCTTGCATGTGAACTGTTAAAGTAGAGATATGTGTGATGATAACATTTTTGATAACTAGTAAGTGTGTATATGAAGTAATATATACATTCTACATGGGTAAGGATGATATGTGTGAGGTACTGTTTGAATAAGAAGTTAAATGGTAAGTATACATGTAAGATATAATATGAGAAAGTAAAAATTAGTCAAGTATATGAACAAATATAGGTAAGTAACTTCTGAGTAAAACATCCCTTTGGGATGCCTTTGGTAGGGCAGTTATATTGCTAACCAGACTGGCAGATCACAATATGAAAATATGTGAAAGTCCATGTGGTAGAGACGCACGGCATACGAAAACGAAAACACTCATGGTGATGCCTTTAGTAAGACGAAGGCTGGACTGGCAAATCACGACATGAGGATGTGTAATCCATGTGGCTGAGACCCATGGCATAATATGATTATGAGAATATTCATGGTGATGCCTCCAGAAAAATATGGACTAGACTAGTAGATGACGACATGAAGGTAAGTATAAGACCATGTGGGAGTAAACCCATGTTACCTTTTGATGAAGTCTGATGGTACAGTAAACACGTAATTCTTTATGATGCCTTAGTGGCATCTTCTGTAAGAACTTCATGGTGTATTATGTGATGTTTATGTTACATATTCTATAACGCCATAGTGACGAAGTCTAGTTGAACACTTTGGAGTCGTGATCAGGGTAAACTTCTAGACTTATCTTCTAACTAATGTGATGATAGAGAATTGGTAAGTTTAATGATATATCTATTTGGTTAGTCTTATAGAAGAAGTTGAATATTGATAGCTCGATGAAGCAAATCGAAAATGTAAAGAGAGGGTGAATTTTAAAAAATTCGGTGAAAAAGAAGGCAAGAATGAAGCAATGAACACAAAAAATATAGAGTGGTTTGACCCCCATTGCATACTCCACTACCTTAGCTTTCCACCACTAAATTTTTTTCCAAATTTACTAATTTGTTCAAACTTTGGGGACAATGTTTAACCATACAACTCCTTAAGATTTCTACCCCTAATCTTGAGTTTCAAATGTTCCCAAAGAGATACAAATGATCAAACAAAGAAACAATCCTTACAAGATAAAATTGTTTGCAAATTGAAGCACAAATACAATGAGATACACTTGATCAAAAGAATAGAGATAAATCTCACAAGTGTGTGTAAGAAGTATATGAAAATTTCAGCTCGAAGGTTGTTTGATTGACGATTTTTTGCTTGAAAGTACTTTCTTGGATGTTGTAGGACTTTAAAATATGGTATTTATACCCCTTAATAGATTTCCAGCCATTGAGGTTGTTGATGAAGTTAATATTGTCGTTGGTGATGTAAAACCAGAACATTTATTTCACTTGCAACTGCGAGTATCGATACCTCCAAAAAGGGTATCGATATTTTTGTCATAAATGCTAATTTAGTGACTGTTGGAATGAAATAATCGATACTTCAAAAATATTTTATCAGTACTTCCTGGAATAGGTATCAATACCGGATCGATACTTTGTAGGGTTTATGAGAAACATAATACAATTTTGGTAGCAGTTTTAAGGAAGGTATCGATTATTTTCAGAAAGTATAGATACCAAAAACATGGTATTGATAATTTTTATGGTTTTGACACCTTTTTGGTCTCAATTATCTAAGGGTATCGATATTTTAAAAAATTATCAATACCTGGCCAAATGGTATCAATACTTTTTGGCTTGGAGCAATTCTGACTTGTTTGAAAATCATTTTGATGTGTTAAAATGATTTTAACTTAATTGAGATCATTTTGACTTGGTTAAAATCATTTTCACTTGATTTTAAAATTGTTTCAAAATTTTCTAAGAGTTTATTATAAATATTCAAAATTTACTTCTTAGAATTCAAATTTAAAATAGTATTTTATCATTTTAGCGTACATTCAAAAACACTTTTAATTTTTATATCAAAATCCTTTATTAAATAAAGCTTAGTTTAACAAGAACATTTGGTAAATTTGTTTTTGAATAATTGCTCCCCCTTAATAAAAGACATTATAAATTTTAGGTCAAAATAAAATTTTTCATTCAAGTTGGCATTCATTTTTACTTAAAAAAATTTTGGTCACAACAATTTGCATTTAGTTATCATCAAAGAGTAATCAATCAATTTACCTTTTCTTCTCCCCTTTTTTGTTATATCAAAAGGCAAATAAAGCTTAAAGAGAAAAGATGTTAGCTCATCAAAAGATAGATAAAGTTAAATGAGAATCTAGAAGGTATCTTAAGATACAAATAAAGTAATAAAGTGCAATAACAAGATATAGGCATAAACATAAAAATGAAGGTGCAAATGTTATGAAAATGAAATGTATTGCCTAGAGCTAGTCTAATCATCATGATGAGGGGAGAAAGGAGGTGTTAAAGGGAAACGGGCTAAGAGAGATATCATTTTCGTCTCTAAATTCGAGAGACGAGAGTTAACATCTTCCCTAAGACCTTGAATGTTGTTGCTCAAGGAATAGATAGCAATAACGATAGCACTATTAACCTCGAAGGAGGGTTGAGCAGCATACGGTAAGGAAGCCGGTGGAGCAATAGGCTTGGGACCAGAATATCATCAAAGCCAGTTTCAACATCGCCATGTTCATTATCTGTGGATGGTCATGTTCCAAGTGTTGGTGGCAGCATTGAAATGTTATCCCGCATGATGTAGGGCCCCATAACTAATAGGTTGGTTAGAAGAAACGGGGGTGTCTCCATAGGTGCTAATGCCTAATTGCCTAAAAACGTATGAAAAATACATACCATGAGGAATAGTGATATTTGTATTCATTCCCCTTCCAATAGCTTTCGTAATGCCATTAAACAAGATAAGTGCAAGGTCAAGATTCCTATTGGATTTAAAACAATCGAGCTACCAATAATCGGTGTTTTAAAGCTTGGCATGCTTTTTGATAGGTCTTAGATTCCAAGTGAGAATTAAATGAAGGACACGATCATAGAGATTGAATTTGGATGCCGACCCGGATTGGATAAAGGGGGAGGGATCAAAATGCCCTTTTTCATCGGAGGAACCTCCGGAAGGTAAATGAAGATAATCATCAAACTCTTCGAGAGTGAGGCGAATAAGAGTTCCCATTAAAAATGAGTTGATGGCAGTAACGGTATCACCAAACTCATCATGTTCGAGTTTGGAATTTGACAAGAAATCTTGAATAAGATTTAAATAAGCTGGCGAAGAAAGAATTAAAAAATTCATCCACCCCCAATCTTGTAAAATAAAGAGATAAGCAAAGCTAATAGCTTCTAACATGGTTATATCAATCTTCCTAGCCTTCCATACACATTTTGATGCCAAATAGGAGTTAAAAATATACCGAGTGTGTGAGTCTTGCAAACAAGTGCTAAACGATGACTCTAACTCACTAGATGGATTAGAAGAGGAAGCACTAGTCCTAGAACGCTTCTTTAGGTCCATACTAGCTATTAACCACTTAGAAAAACACTAAAACCAAAAGAAAAAAATCTTTTTGAGGATTTTGTCAAACACTTGGTGGGTTAAGGTTTGAAAAAAAGAATTTAACAAAGATCTTTAGGAATAGGTGACCTAACATGATATATATTGTTCAAAAATATCCCGATAACCTTTAACAAACAAGATTTCAACCTACATTTGTCAAAATCAAGAAGTTGAAAGTTTAAAAAATTTACCTCAAAATTATTAAAAAAGGAAAAATATTCAAGCGAGGATCAAATCTTGTGAAAAAGATGTTTGAAGATGGAAAAGGACCAAGATTTGTCGAAAAATTGAAGAAATTTGAAAAAAAAATTGGAGAGGAGATGAAGGGTTTTTCAATGGAGGGAAAATAATTTTAGGGTTCTTTGTGTTTAAAACAGCTCCAGGTACATTTGAAACCCTCGTGGTATCAATATTTTTCCACGAGTATTGATATTTTTATAAAAGTATTGATATTGTTAAGTTGGTTTCGATACCAAATTAGCATTATGTTTTCCAAGTGTAGTAAAACAACAAGAACGAGATTTCTAGGTTGTATTGTTCCTAAAATTACTCCAAAAATATTCCTAAACATTTCATATACATAAAGATATGTAGCGTCAGTAAAATGCATGAAATTCATGAAGCAAAAATATGTTAAGAAAATGACTAAGTTAATACCACTTCTCTAAAATGTAAAAGGAAATGTAATCAAAATATAACAGTTTTTCACAAGAAACTCCCCCTATCTTTTTCCATATAAAAACCATGAAATCCATACTCAAGAAGCTTTTTGCAATAAAATAATCAAATAAGGTTGTGTCAACCTTCCCTTTACAAAAATCTTTTTCAATAAGAAAATTTGATAATCTTTCATACCAAGTTCTAAGAGCTTGTTTCAAACCATATAATACTTTTGAAAGTTTGAAAACATGGTTTGGAAATTTTGGATCTTCAAAACTGGGTGGTTGTTCAACATACACTTTTTCATTTATAAAACCATTTAAAAAAAAGCACTTTTTTACATCCATTTGATATAATTTCATAATCTATTCTTTAATCGAGAATATGTTTAATCATAATCTATTCCTTCCTCTTGAGTGTAACCTTGAGCAAGAAGTCTAGCGTTGTTCCTCACTATGTTACCATTCTCATCTAGTTTGTTCCTAAAAACTCATTTAGTACCTATAGTAGATTTATTACTAGGTCCATCAACTAGGGTCCATACTTCACTTCTCTTAAATTGATTTAATTCTTCTTGCATGACCAATATCCAATATTCATCATTTAATGCTTCTTTGATATTTTTAGGCTAACTAATGAGATAAATGCAACATACTTACAAGTATTTCTAAGAGAAGATCTAGTAATTACCCCTTGGGATGGATCTCCCAAAACCATACCATTCTTCACATAGTTAAACTCTCTTGGATGAGTAACTTCCTTTTCCTCAATTGAAAGTTCTTCTAGAGCATCTTTTATTTGTTCTTGAAATTTGTCATTTGATGATTGATCCTCTTTTATTGAAAAATTTTGCATCATCATCATCAACACAAAAATCCTTTCTAGAAGGAGGATTAGAGTCATAAAAAATAACATGTATAGACTCTTCTACTGCTAAAGTTCTTTTGTTAAAGACTTGATAAGCTTTACAATTTAAAGAATAACCATGAAAATTCCTTCATCTCTTTTTGCATCAAATTTACCAATATTATCTTTCCCATTGTAACAACCCTAACCCATATCCGTCGTCAGAATAGGGTTACGAAACATTATCATAAAAATGTAACATAAAACATACATTTCATACATTAATAAAATTATGAATTAAATTATTCATTCACATGCTTATTGTCCCTTAATCAAGCCCTCAATGCCTTAAAAACATTTTAGAAAGAAATCAGGACTAAATTGGAAACATTTGGAAAGTTCAAAAAAAGTTAGAAAATTCGGACTACAAGGGTCACACGGGTGTGTGTCTCTGAGACACACACCCGTGTCTCATGTAACACCCCTATCCCATAACCGTCGCCGAAATAGGTTAAGAGGCATTACCAGACTTATAACTCAATTCAGAACAATCTTTTGTCCAAAAACATCGTATTTCAGTCAATATCATTCATTCACATTCAATATGTACTTAAATCAAGCATACAAAGCTTTAAAACATGTATTCGGGACTAAATTGGTATCATATTAAAATTTTGGAAACTTAGAAAAATTTCAACATTTCAAGTATCACATGCCTGTGTGAATAGGCAGTGTGCCCCACACGGTTTGTAGACACGCTCGTGTCTTAGACTATGTGAAAATAGGAGATACATACTGACTTGTGTCACATGACCGTGGGACAACTAAAGAGGCTACTAACTTAGGCCACACGGCCGACTACACTTCCATGTACCAGCCTGTGTGTCACACACGACCCATAGACACGCCTTCGTGTCTAAGCCGTGCCAAACCTATAGGGTATTCTGACTTAATTCGAAAGGGTACCCCTGGGGACACACAGTTGTGCAGCATCACCATGTGTCACACACGGCTAAGACACATGCTCGTTTCTCTGTCCGTGTGGACAAAAATAGGCTATTTGCAAAGCCATTTTGCCACCCTAAAAACACAAGCATTCATAAGCATAAATAACCACATTTTTTACAACTCATTAGGTAGCCAAGATAAACATTTCAATACACATAATTTGCCATATCAAAACCTAACAATTACATGCCCAATTACCTATTTAACATCATGCATAATCCATTCATTTAACAACTACACATAAAAACTTCAATTGCATAATTTCATTCCATCATTACACTTGCCAAAACTTTCCATAATTGAACACTTAATTCAACCAAAACATAGTACCAAAATAAGGCAAATCACATGGGTTAACTCATGTACAAAATATACCAAAATCATGATATCAAGTAACATAACTAACATCTTTTAAACTAGCCTATACATGCCATATTTACAAATATCCACAAGTTCAAAAGTACCAATCGGAAATTGGATAGTGTGATGTGCAACTCTGACTTGTCCGAAACGAGCTAGCTAACGAGCCTCTATGAAACATAGAAAAAGAAACAGAGTAAGCTTTATAGCTTCGTAAGCCCGTATAATTCAAAATTAAACTTACCATTTAAACCAAATCAATACAAGTGACTAAGGTAAACTCCATACAATTTCAAAATGCCTATCACAAGTATTCATCTATAGGTTAGACATATTAATACATGAAATCATCCACTATCACAATTCAATACTCAATATAACTAAAATTTGTCATTTCATTCTTATTCATATAATCAATAATCCATTCAATAACATTATTTATCTGTATAAACATAATTTATGCCCGTTGAACCTATTAGAAATTCAAAGGATACTCGGGTGAATAACATCAGTAATCCATCAATTTATTATCATTTATACTTTTTTGAGCCATAATCGATAAGCTCCTCCTGAGCTGATGAACATAAGCTCTAGTGAGCTGAATTGATAAGCTCTATCGAGCTGAACAGTAAGCTCCAATGAGCTAAAACAGTAAGCTCCAATGAGCTAAAACAGTAGGCTCTAATGAGCTGAAAAAGTAAGCTCTTACGAGCTGATATATCGGTAAGCTCATATGAGCTGTGGTGAGTCTACAACAAATGCAAGAGCTCGACCAAATTGGTAACCTTAGTGACAAGTCACTCGTATCCTATGAATTCAAATAGTTCAAACGAAGCCCACAACAGTCAACCTTAGTGAGGCACATGCCCGTGTCTCTGCCGTGTGGAAATGAAATTGGCCAAAATCAAGTCATTTCCATCATCAAATCAAGCATGTACCTAAAAACATTTTGAGCATATAATAAAGGCATCAAAACCTTACCAAACGTACATATAATGATCAATTTAATGATCCCAAATCAATCAACCAATATGCCAATCAAGGCTCCTCAAATGCAAACATTTAAACTTACCTAAACATTCATTTATTTGATCACATTTCCATCATCAAACCTAATTCAACTTCTAACAAATTTAACCACAAATATGACCATTACTATTCCATTACAAAACATGTCATTTGAACCATTCAAAACATACAACATGATATAGCTACAATGGCACAAACTAACAAGGTATCAAATGTACCAACATAATTACATTACATAATGTATACTTACCAAATCACCTTCAAACCATTTTCTAAGATAATAACCTTATTCAATTATGAAATAAAACATGTTAGAAGTAACCATTTTCAATCTATCATCGATATGCCAAGTGAATCATATCCACCAGTACTTTAAAGTAATCAACATCGCATAATTTGGTAAAGTATCAAGATGTACCAAACCAATATAGCTTTTCAAAGCATGCACATAACAAAACATCACTAACACATGCACTATAATATCATTGCAATCGTCCTATATATGTCATTATAAATCGTAACCAAATTACTCAAAAACTACTGATTTTTCCACTGGATAATATGATAGATCTCCAACGAAATTCCAACTGATTGAGGTTCTGATAATGTAACACCCCTAACCCATATCCGTCACCGGAATAAGGTTACGAGGCATTACTGATTAACCACAATATAAAGCATACATTTGTGCAATCATAATTAAAATCCATTCATATCAAACACATTGTTCCATGCAAGGTCCTACAAAACCTTATAACATGCTTAGAAGTGGTTCGGAACTAAACCAATAACATTCACAAACTTTGAGAAACTTAGAAAATTTTGTTAATTTCAGGGTCACACGCTCGTGTGAATAGGCCATGTACCTCACACGGTCACTAGACACGCCCGTGTCACAGGTCGTGTGAAAACAGGGCATACATATTGACTTGTACCACATGGCTGGAGACATGCCCGTGTGCCATGGCCGTGGGAAAATTAGGGAGGTTACTGACTTGGGTTACAGGGCCGACCGCACGCCCATGTGCTAGCTCGTGTGCCATACACGGCCAATAGACATGCTTGTGTGTCTAAGCTATGTCAAAACTATAAAGTATACTGACTTTAATTCGAAGGGTACCCCAGGGGACACACAGCTGTGTAACATGACCGTGTGTCGTACAGGATTGAGACACATGCCCGTGTCTCTACCTGTTTGGACAAAAATAGGCCATTTGCAAAGCCAATTTGCCACCCTTTTCTCGTACTCATCTAGCGATCAAAATGGTATCATCTTAACACATATATACGCAACCAAAAACATGCCAATTCATACACATATCATGTAATATATTCACAACCATTTCAACCACTCAATTCCATATTCAAACATACCAAATCATTATGCCAAAATCATCACAACTTACCTAATTTTTCAAATGCATTAACTCATCAACTTATCCTCTATTTCAAGTCACATAACTCACCATATCATCATCTCTAATCAAGCAACAATATGCCAACTTCCAAGCATTAGTACAACAATTAATAACCAATCAAAAGAACAACCATTTAGCTCTATCAACAACTAAACACCAAAATAAGCCAACATATAAGGCATTATATACATCACATACATATCACTTATCAAACACAATTCAAGCCAACTTAAATGGCCATACATATCACCATTTACAAGCCAAATCTCATGGCTAATATCATGACTCAAAACATGCCAAAAATGACACTAGCCTATACATGCCATATACTATATATACAAAGCTTCAAAAGTACCAACGAGACGATCGATAGTGTGATGACGTTTCCCAACAATCCCCAAGTTTGAGTTAGATTTGATACTCTATAGAACACAAACAAATAAGACACAATATGTAACACCCCTCACCCGTATCCGTTATCAGGATAGGGTTCGAGGTATTACCGGAACTTTACATTTTCAATATACTAACTCAGGTCACAAAAATTCATTTGAATTTAAACTTTTCAATCATGAACATCTCATCCCTTATATAAGCATTCGAGACCTATATCATATCATAAGGCAATGCGGGACAAATACGGGAATGTTCGATTAACCTTGCGCTCCTTAAAAAATTTTCCTTAACATAAAGGGACACACGCTCGTGTAGGTAGACCGTGTGGACTCACACACTCGTGTATCTTGGGGCACGCCCATGCCCTTCAACTGTGGGCAACACTGACTTATCAACACAGCCATGGAACATGCCCATGTGGCCTACTCGTGCATGAAACTGTTATTTTAACACGGCCATGGCGCATGCCCGTGTACAACTTTGAGCTAAAATTTTTAAGTGCAGAGGACACACAGCCATAACACACGCCCAAGGAAGGGAACCGTTTGTCACACACGGCCTAGACACACGCCCGTGTGTCCAACCATGTGGACTTTATTAGGCTATTTTCCAAGCCTTTAGTCACCCCTTTCTACTACTTGTGCCTAGTGGTTACTAAGTTTGAGAGAAAACATAATTTTACGCTTGTAAATAATCTTAATGAAAATAGTTGTATGGAAACCTCATATCATTGGTTTCATACATAAATGATTATTTCCTCTTTAGAGTCATGGGTTCCCATGTTACATTAATCCATCTGAAATTGGCTCATTCATGTGACTCATTGCCAATTGATAGCAACCCATCATTTGTAACTAAAACCATGCATAAAATCGTAGGTCATAGCCTACTTAAATTAAGCCAATTTTCATAGCCATATACAAAGAGATAAACATATTTTTACATACCTTTACTTGGCAAATCAAATGACACATACAACAAAAAACTCAAAAATACTATACATGCCATTGAACAAAATAAACAGAGTCTTTATACCAAAGCTTGTTTAGTTGATAGTGTGTTGACTTTCCAATTGTCTTCCAGTCCTTATGAGTCCTCGAGCTCTGTAGAATAGGGAGAAGAAAGGGAGTAAGCATTTTCATGCTTAGTAAGCTTGAATAACTTGGAAGTAAACTTACCGAGTAATTAGCATACATCTATACTTAAATCATGAAATCATCCATTATGAAATAATTTCCTATCACATGCACTCAATCAATGAGTAAGTCACATAATCATGTATCATGTAATTTAATTAGATGAGCTCATCATTCAACATTTCATTCACATATGTATACCACGTTAATCTCGTTGAGTTTCTAGGAAATCTCGATGGAATGCCCATTATCCATCAATTCATACGAATGATCATTTCATATATACACTCCCGCGAACCTCACATCATATGGCAAGATTACCAGTCCAGGCTAAATCCCCCATTATATGAACTTATGAGGTGTTGTCGGGATTGCCAGTCTAGGCTAAATCCCTTATAATGACAAACACCCTTAATGAGTTTGGATCTGAATTACCAGTCCAGGCTAATTTCAAACCCTAATCAGATTACCCGTCCGGGCTGAATCCATCATGCACACATATTCTTTGGGAGGCTTGATCATTCAAGGAACACCCGTCCATGCTAGATTGCTTTTCATACTTGAGATCTCGGATTACCCGTCCGGGCTAAATCCTTATTGCAACACATGCAGGATTTCAGTTCACATAAAAATGAGGGTTTATCCATCGAATTCCCTTTGTCAACCTCTACCGAGATATTTTTCACATGTTATCATCAATATACATTTCTATGATATTTCATGCCAATAATAAATGCAATCATCAAGCATTCATAAATCGTGCAATTATGCATATTAAGGGTTTACTTTAAGTTATCCAAACTTACCTGGTATCCGTTTCAGAGTTATGTTTCGGTTATTCCAAAACCTTGTATTTACCATGATCGAACTCCGGAATTTCTTCCTCAGGGTCTATAACAGCAAAATTAACTCATTAATACCCTACATTATACATTTCAAGTTTAATACCTACCCTTGGTCCAAATGACTGTTTTGCCCCTAACCTTTGACATTTTTACGATATAGTCCCTAGGCTCGTATAATGAAACACATGCACTTTCTATCTTACCCAAGTCTAGCCGAACACTTTTCCTTCTTATGGTAACCCACATTATCCATTACTTTCTCATTTCTACCATACATTTACATATTTTACAAAATAGTCCTTATAAGGGTTTTTCTTGAAAATCAACTAGGAAAGGATGTTTAATACACATTCATCTTTCATATTCCTCCATAATCTATCAAAATACAAGCAACTCATGCATGGGTAAATTTTTAAACATGAACCCTAGCATGAAATATGGATAGAAATGGAGAGAGCAAGCTACCGGGATTTTAAAAATACGAAGAAGATTAAAAACTGGGCTTGTGAGCACTTACTATTGAGCTTGGAAAGCTTGAAACCCTAGCTACGGTGACAAGAGAATTTCGGCAGCTATGGGGAAGAAAATGGTTAATTTTGGCTTAATTTTTTTCCCATTTTATTTCATTAAAATGACAAATGACCAAAATACCCTTATGCCCTTTCTTTAAAATTTCATCCATGCAAGCCCATTTTTGTCCAAAAATTTAGAATTTGGGAAAATTGCTCTCCAAGACCTTCTATTTCACAATCTAAGGCAATTTCATACAAATTACTTCTAGAATCCAAGTTTTGCAATTTATTCAATTTAGTCCCTAATTTCCAATTGGACACCTTATACTTAGAATTTCTTCATGAAACTTTAACACATGCATATACTCATATTCTAGGCCTCATAATAATCATAAAATAAATATTTTGATGTCGGATTTGTGGTCCCAAAACCACTATTCTGACTAGGCCCTATTTCGGGATGTTACACAATAAGCTTCATAGCTTAGTAAGTTTGTACTAAATAAACTCAACAGTTCATAATATTCAAATTATCAATTAATAATCACTTAATAAGTCTCATGTCATTACTCAATTCTAACCTATGACCATTTATCATATATATACAAATCCATCAAGCTTCATACACTTAGTATCAACTACCACATAGGTATCGTACATACCTATACTCTCCTGTATTTATTTATTACAGTTTCACCTCTTTGCTCAATACATTAATCCTTCCAGAAATCTTTCAATAATCAAGGAACTCGCACATTTAGTGCCAAAATGATTAGCCAAAGCTATAATGATATCGCACACTTAGTGCCATCACATTAAACTGAAGTTATCTCAGTATCACTCACTTAATGCACATATAGCCTAAGCTATTCTAATTCACACACTAAGTGCTATTTATAGCCGAAGTTATCTCGAAATGCACACTAAGTGCCAAACATAATCGATTCATCTTTGTATACGACCATCGTCTCATTTATATAATTTATACAATATTAAAGTATTAAAAGTAAAATTGTAACAATGTCTATCACGTACGAACTTACCTCGGACGTAAAAACAACGAAACTAGTCGATTAGTCGAGTACTTTGTTCTTGCCTCGATCTAAGTCCAAGTTCCTCTTTTCTTGATCTATATTATAACAAATTCAACTCATTTAATCACATAATTTTTCAATTTAGTCCACAACACATATTTGGCCATTTTTACACTTTAGCCCTTAAACTTACACATTTATTCAATTTAGTCCCTATTTCATAAATACACAAAAATTCACAAAATTCAATGTGACCCATGCTTAGCTGAATTCTCTATACGTCCTTAACAACCCATATTTTTCATTTATTTCACACTTTAACTCCTCAATTCTCTAATATGCATTTTTACTCAAAATTACTTTACAAAACATGTATATTAAACACCAAGCTTACATAATTAATCATAAAACGTCATAAAACTCATAGATCTATCAATGGCATTTTCCAAAATCACTAACAAACTCAAAAATTAAGTTACGGGGTAGCTAATACTAAAAGCAACGATCACAAAAACATAGAAATCATAAAAAACTGAGCTCAAAACATACCTTAATTTACTCATGCAATTGCCGAAACTTATTTTGCTCTTTTAATGATATATTCGACCATGGATGTTGAAGAATAAGAAAGATGATAGCTTATTCATCTTTTAATTGTTTTACATTTTCTATTATTTATCAATTTACTATAATAACCTTAATGAATAAACATTAAAACTTATAATGGATGTCCATAAATGTCCATTATCATAATAAATGGTCTAATATCAATATAAGGACCTTTCATTTAACCTCATAGCAAATAGACACTTTTAACTTATAGATTGCAACTTTTGTATTTTACGCGATTTAGTCCTTTAGTCAAATTAACCTCTTAAACGATAAAATTATCACATGAAACTTTCACACATATATAATCACATACTATAAACACCAAATAATATTAAAAATAATTTTACGACCTCATTTTTATGGTTCCGAAACCACTATTCTGATTTAGTTAAAATTGGGCTGTTATAACTCTCCCTTTTAGGGATTTTCATCCTCAAAAATCTTACCAGTGAATAGGTTTGGATATTGCTTTCTCATAACATCCTCGGTTTCCCACGCAGCTTCTTCTACCCCATGTCGATGCCATATTACTTTCACTAACACTATTATTTTATTTCTTAGCTCTTTGGTCTCACGAGCTAAAATTCAGATCGGTTATTCACTATACGATAAATTAGACTAAATCTCTGTAACACCCCGTACCCGAGTCCGTTACCGGAGTCGAACACAAGGTGCACACAGACTTAACTTAATTGTTTTCACAGTCCATAAAAAATATTTCCAGACAAGCTGGTTACTGCATCACTGTCGCCTTAAAAATCGTATCTTGAGTTTCAAAACTCAAAAATCAGTTTCGTAATTTTTTCCTGAAACTAGACTCATATTTCCATCTACATATTTTTTTATAGAATTTTTGGTCAAGCCAATTAGTACATTTTATTAGTTAAACTCTCCCATGTTACAGGGGTCGACTACACTGACCTTCGCGTGTTTCAACTTGAATATCTCCCTGTACAGGGCTTCAATACTGATACCGTTTGTTTCTATAGAAACTAGACTCAAATAGGAATCTATACATATATGGAATGACTCCTAATTATCTCTGGTTAATTTATAGTGAATTTCCAAAGTCGGAATAGGGGATCCAGAAACCGTTCTGGCCCTGTTTCACGAGAACTTTAATATCTCTTTACATATAACTCATATGACCGTTTCGTTTCTTCCATATGAAAGTAGATTCATCAAGGTTCATTTACATAATTTATTCCCCATTTAATTCCATTTCTACAAATTTTAGTGATTTTTCAAATCAACACCACTGATGCTGTCAGCATCTGTTTCAAGGTAAACTTTACCTATTTCGTGGTTCCCATGGACCAACTAGAGTTTTGTCATACATAGGTCCACATATAATCATATTTAGCCATTCAAATGGCTGATCATTTTCCCAACACTTCCATTCTAGTCCATAGTCACATCATGAAACCATACATATATACATAAACACAAATGGTCTAATGCCATACTCCACTTCTATGAGCCATTTTCGCATGGCCGTACACACATACATCACAAAAAGTACTTGAAAAACAACAAAGGGTAGTCCTATACATGCCATATCCAGAGTTCAACTAAAAGAGTACCAAAAGGGCTTTGATAGTGTGGATGACTTCGACTTCGATGATCCCGAATCCGATAGCTAACAAGCAAAATCTATAAAACAGAGAGCCAAAGCAACGGGGGTAAGCATTTTAATGCTTAGTAAGTCTCAAGTAATGAAATCAGCTTTGACTAAAGTATTACTGTAACACCCCAAACCCGAGACCGTCGCCGGAGTCGAACACGAGGTGTTAACAGACTTCAAACCACTTATTGAGAATTTCCCAGACAAGCTGCCAATCTGTGTACTAGTCGCTTCAAAAATCATAACTTGAGTTTTACAACTCGAAAATCAGTTTCGTAATTTTTTCCTGAAACTAGACTCATATTTCCATCTAGATATTTTTTTCTAGAATTTTTGGTCGAGCCAATTAGTACAGTTTATTAGTTAAAGCCTCCCATGTTACAGGGGTCGACTACACTGACCTTCATGCGTTACAACTCGAATAACTCCCTGTGCAGGGCTTCAATACTGATGCCGTTTGTTTCTATAGAAACTAGACTCAAAGAGGAATTTATAAATATATGGTATGACTCCTAATTATCTCTGGTTAATTTATAATGAATTTTCAAAGTCGGAACAGGGAATCCAGAAACAGTTCTGGCACTGTTTCACGAAAACCCAAATATCTTTTAACATACAACTCATATGACCGTTTCGTTTCTTCCATATGAAAATGGATTCATCAAGGTTCATTTACATAATTTATTCACTATTTAATTCCATTCCTACTATTTTTAGTGATTTTTCACATCCACGTCACTGTTGCTGCCAGCATCTATTTCTAGGGTAGACTTTCTCTAACACATAGTTTCTATGATTCAACCACCCTTTTACATATATAGTCCAAAATATAATCATGATGACCCATTCTAATGGCTGGTCATTGCCAAACATTTCGTGCTTCTTAATGAGCATGTACATACCAAATGATTATAACATTATGCTCAAAACATTTATAAGCCATTTTCGCATGGCTATTCAAAATTTTACATACCAAGTTCAAACAAAACATAATAGCCTATACATGCGAAATGTACTCCAAGACCAACTACGAAGAAAATACCAAAAGTTGTTAGCCTGTGTGATGACTTGATGACGGTCCCGAATACGCAAAAAGTCGAGTCCAAGAAACCTAAAATAGGTGACAAGCAAACACCGAATGAGTATATAACTCGAGAAGTCATAAGCAATGCACTAACAACCATTAAAAACATTATCGCAAGAGGAAACAAAATGGAACGAGGCTAATTACTCCATTCAAACCGAACTATACCATAGTTCCTTAGACCTTTCGATTCAATCATACATCTACATGACCTTTCACTCATTCGCGATAATTCTTATGTACGTGACTTCAATTTACATTGTCACATAGGTTCAAACTTACCAAGCTCGACCCCAAATATAAACATAGCGCCTATTAGCCATGAACTCAAGGTACTTACCCGATCCGCTGTCCGTGATCAACTCAATAGTGTCGCACACTCAGTGTCAATAGTGATTCAAAAGCATATAGTGAGTCCGCACACTTAGTGCTATATAATCAACTCGCACACTTAGTGCTACATGATCAAACTCGCACACTTAGTGCTGTAGAAGTTTTAAACCCGTACACTTAGTGCCATTCTCATGATCACAAATGTTTATACCCGCACACTTAGTGCCGAAATCAACAACTCAATACATCTCACCTCTTTTCCTTCCATTCAATACTTCCATCACCACATACACACATGTATATAAATTCATCATTCCTTTCGGCATAATTACATAGACATTATGTCTATTCAAATCAATACAAAATATATGCTTAGTGACTTACCTTGTGTTGGGTAAAACAGTCCAAGTCGGCTACTTGATGACCTTCGTCTTTCCCTTGCTTGATTCTCCTTCTTTAACTCCTTGAGCTTAATCAATAAATCAACTAGTTTAACCATCTTGCATTCATAATTCAATTACACATGCATATGTATGTTTGTATATTCGGCAACCATCCTCACTTATTACCCATTTAGTCAATTATCTAAGCCAAGATAAGGCTTCAATACGGTTGCCTCTAACCGAATACATGCCCACCAATCTACTTCATTTGGCCGAATATGCATGTCTATGTTGAGGCCAATTTTACACTTAATACCACACAAAAAAAACAGCATACATTTTAGTAACTAACGCATCACATATTGTAGTTCAATACACATCTCTCATTTACTACATAACCGAAACATCATCACAAGCAAATATACACCTTGAAATAGTATATATGTCATACCAATTCATCATGTGCAAACACATATTCATGTAGGTGCAAGGGCCGAATCTCAGGTTGTTTATATCCAAATATAAACACATATCCAAAGCTCAAATCTTACCTACCATGCAACATGCATGAATCATAGTTATGGATATACCATGACCGAATACATCACAACACCATAATTTTGGTCATGATTAAGCAAAGAACTTAATGTCTTACTCAAAATACTAAAAAGAAAGTCCAAGAGCCATCAATCCCCATCACATATACCATTAACAAGCTTCATATTTAACATGCAATGGCATTAACACAAAATCCACCTTGGCCAAATACCATCCCCATGATATAACAAAGATTTGAACCATGGGCTAATAAGAACATCAAGCTAGTAACTAAAACATGCATGAATCTCATGGCACGACCTCAAACATACCTTAATCTTGATGCAAGTATAGCCAAACCCTTCCTAATCCTCTTCCAAACCAAACATGAAGCAAAATTCCCTCTTCTTCCTTAGGATTTTCGGTCAAGAGAGAATGAAAGGATGATCAATTTTTTTCTTTTCTTTTCTTCAATACACGGCAATAGGGGTTCACTCACACACATTTTTTTTCATTCTTTATTACCCATGCTTATTTGTTTATTTCTTTTCTCCCTAATGCACCAACAAAACATGTCTATGACATGTTTTGCCCATCTCTCATTGTCATGGCCGCCACCTCTTATAAAAGAGGGATATTTGACATGCAAGGCCATTGTTTTGCATGCATGCTTTAATTAGTCATTACACATTCCCCATCATACTTCCAAAGTTTTCTACTAGGTCCTTTCTAGTGAAATTCACATTTATAACTCTAAATTAAAACATCAAAAATGTCACACATGAGTTAACACATATTATAGGCAATAAAATAAATATTAAATTATTTTTATGCCTCGATTTTGTGGTCCCGAAACCACATTCCGACTAGGGTCGTTTTAAGGCTGTCACAACTCTCCCCCATTTAAGAAATTTTCGTCCCCGAAAATCTTACCGGTAAATAGATTTGGGTATCGCTCTTTCATAGAGTTCTCGGGTTCCCAAGTAGCTTCTTCTATCCCGTGTTTGAGCCATAACACCTTCACCAGCAGAACCCTTTTGTTTCGCAACTCCTTCACTTCACGAGCTAGGATACGAATCGGTTCTTCTTCATAACTCATATCGGCTTGAATTTCAACCTCCGATGGACTAATTACGTGCGACGGATCAGATCTATAGCGTCGAAGCATCGAAACATGAAAGACGTCGTGAATCTTTTCAAGTTCAGGGGGCAAAATTAGACGATACGCAACTAGACTGACTCGTTCGGATATCTCATATGGCCCGATGAACCTCGGACTCAATTTGCCCTTGCGCCCAAATCTGAGTATCTTTTTCCAAGGCGAAACTTTAAGAAACACTTTATCTCCCACCTGATACTCAATGTCTTTTCGTTTCAGATCCGCGTACGACTTCTGACGATCGGAGGCTATCTTCAGATTTTCATGGATTACTCTTACTTTCTGTTCAGCATCTTTAATCAAATCCGCTCCGAAAATTTTGCTCTCACCGAGCTCGGTCCAAAACAATGGTGTACGGCATTTACGCCTGTACAAGGCCTCGTAAGGCGCCATCTTAATACTTGATTGAAAACTATTGTTGTAAGCGAATTCAATCAAAGGTAAATATCGTTCCCATGAACCACTGAACTCGAGGATGCAACATCTCAACATATCCTCAAGTATCTGAATTATTCGCTCGGATTGACCATCGGTTTGGGGGTGAAAGGCGGTGCTGAAATGCAACTTGGTACCCAAAGCTTCTTGCAATTTCTTCCAAAATCGCGAGGTGAACCTCGGATCTCTATCCGACACAACAGAAATCGATACCCCGTGTAATCTCACAATCTGAGAAACGTACAATTCAGCTAGTTTATCCAATGAAAAATCCGTACGCACAGGGATAAAGTGAGCCGACTTAGTCAGTCTATCAACAACAACCCACATCGCATCCTTCTTACTAGCTGACAATAGCAGCCCGGACACAAAGTCCATTGTGACTCGATCCCATTTCCACTCGGGTATCATGATCGGTTGAAGTAACCCTTGTAACACCCCAAACCCGTGACCGTCACCGGATTCGACCACGAGGTGTTACCGGGCTTACTTCCCTTATTTCCCTCTTGGAAATTATGAAATTTTTTGTTTCAGGCAGGCTAGCTAACTGCGTCACTATTACCTTAAAAATCATATCTCGAGTTCCAGAACTCAAAAACCAATTCCGTAAATTTTCCCTGAAACTATACTCATATATCCATCCATGGATTTATTTCTAGAATTTTTGGTCAGGCCAATTGGTACAGTTTATTAGTTAAAGTCACCCATGTTACAGGGGTCGACTACACTGATCTTCGCGCGTTACAACTTGGATATCTCTCTGTACAGGGCTTTAATACTGGATATGTTTGTTTCTAATGAAACTAGACTCAAAATGGAATCTGCACATATAAGGCATGACTTCTAATTCTTTCTGGATAATTTATAGTAAATTTTCAAAGTCGAGACAGGGGATCCAGAAACCGTTCTGGCCCTGTCTCACGAAAACTTTAATATCTCTCAGTATACTGCTCATATGGTCGTTTCGTTTCGTCCATATGAAAATAGATTCACCAAGGTTCAATTTCATAATTTATTCACTATTTAATTCTACTTCTACTATTTTTAGTGATTTTTCAATCTCATATCACTGCTGCTGTCCGCAACAGTTACTGCAGTAGACTATGCCAATTTCATGAATCTTTCCTTGACCTTACTAATCATCCATCATACATGACACAAATTATGGCCACCTTATCAAAATTAAAGTTTCTAAGACTCGTGGCTATAGGTTCTAGCATCCCACTCAACGACCACATAGGCCATTTTCACATGGCTTAAAGTTTACAACCCATAATTCAACAAAACATAATAGCCTATACATGCCAAATGTTCTCCTAGTTCAACTACGAAGACAATACCAAAAGATTTCCAGCCGGTGTGATGAATTCAACGACGGTTCCGAAACGCATAAACAATACGAGTCCAAGAGACCTAAAATGGGTGACAAGAAAACATCGAGTGAGTTTATAACTCAGTAAGTCATAAGCATTCATCAACCATCCATTAGTAAAATTTTCACAACATAAAACGAAGAACGAGGCTAGGTACTTCATCCACATCGAACTATACCATAATTCCTCGGACCTTTCGATTCAATCTCATTCCAAGTCATACATCCACATTTCATATTCTATACAATAAGATAATTGAGGCATTTTTACACACCAACTCATTCACACCACAATCATACAATTGCAATCATCACATAGATTTAAAGCTTACCACGCTCAACCCCGAGCAAGAACGTATTGCCTATTCGTCATGAGCTCAAGGTACTTACCCGATCCGCTGTCCATACTCAACTCGATGGAGACACACCCTCCATATAATTGTTCGATCGGAGATATATATATATATATAGAGAGTACGCACACACAGTGCTTAATACTCGATTTCGCACACTTAGTGCCATGCGATTTAAGCCCGCACACACAGTGCCATACCCTTCGAGCTCGCACACTTAGTGCCATATATTTCCAGCATGCACACTTAGTGCCAATCTCGTCACCGTACACTCGTATTGCCCGCACACTTAGTGCCGAAAGCAACTTTCTACACATTTCACTATTTCTTTTACATTCAACAAATGTCATCATTCCATACACATACATTTTCATTTGTAAATATATATATATCATCCCATTAAACACAATTGCATAAATTTTACAATCATTTAAGCAATATCAAATACGTGCTTAATGACTTACCTTGTGTTCGGTAAATAATTCCAAGTCGGCTACTCGATGATCTTCGATTTCCCCTTGTTGGACGCCTCTCCTTTAGGATCTTGAGCTTAAACAAATAAATTAGCTCATTCAACCGCTTTGGTACATATATTGGTATCCACATTTTAATGATCTTATGACATACGAACGACATGGTAAAATTTTTATCTTACTACCTTACGTTCTTAGCTATTCGGCTAATAGCCTTATGCAATTACCATACTATCAATAATCCAATCACATTCATTACTCAAGTATAGTATTTTCACATTCGGCAATAATATTACATACAATAGCCGATTCTTCTTACTTTGTATTTATGCATCTATTTGATCATTAGTTTAGTTCAAACACCCATACACCAAGATTTATCAAGTTTAGCATGAAACATAACCTTAATCCTCAATGACCACTATGGCCGAAAATCCTAGTCAACCCAAAATCACAATTTCTAACACATAATTGTTCATAACACAATTAAAGCATCCTCTCCATTCCAACACTTCAAGACACATACATTTCCCACAAATCTCCAACTTCATATTCGGCCTTAGTGTACATACACAAGCTGATTTTTTTCTTCCTATCATCCAACCTAACTACTAGCTCACACTTCACCCATCCACGATCACTCATTTAACACAAAGAAAATAATCAACTCCCTTCACTATCTACCATGGCCGAATACTTCATGCACCACCCAAATCCAAAATTTTAACATGGGCTAGTTAAGGAACTTAGTAATCAACTTACATTAAGCTGAAATTTTAAAATCTAACATGAATTACTAACCTTGTTTTGAGCTTAAAGTTGACCGAAATCTCCCCTCCCCCTTTCTTTCTTCAATTCGGCTAAGAGAGAACCAAAGGAAATGAAGCTCTCTTTTTTTTTCTTTCTTTGCTCCATTCACGGCAAATTGGGGGGGGGGGGAGGCATCCACACACTTTTTTTTTGCTATCATCATTTTCCTTGTTTTTTTTTTTCCCTTTCTTTATTACTAGCTTTTATTCTATTGTTTTCTACATACCCCACTAACATAACATGTTGGAAACATGTTTCCTTGCCCATAATTTTGTCATGGCCGGCCACTATCCTTGTCAAATGGATTATTTGACATGCAACTCCATTTATTTTACTTCATTCCTTTATTAACCTCTTAAAATTAGCCACATATAATTGAATCCTTTCACATGAGTCCCTTTTCTTTCAATTCACATTCAAATTAACTAAATCAAAGAATTAAAAATTCACACATGCATTTTCACATATTTAGACAGTAACTGTCATACTCAAATGATTTAGTGACTCGGTTTAGCGGTCCCGAAACCGCTTTCCGACTAGGGTCACTTTAGGGATGTCACAACCCTGAAGGCACTTGATGTTCCGCTTTCACTTGTTGACATATTGAACATCTCGAAACAAAGTCGGAGATGTCTCGTTTCATACCATGCCACCAAAACCGACATTTCAAATCGTTGTACATCTTCGTACTCCCCGGGTGAATTGACATTCGGCTACAATGAGCTTCGTTCAGAATCATCGAAATGAGTTCTGAATTTCTTGGAACACACAAACGATTTCTGAACCTCAAACAATCGTCATCATCAATTTGAAACTCCGATTCCTTGTTCGGAACACACTCAGCCCGTTTTGCAACCAACTCATCGTCAACTTTCTGAGCTTCGCGAATTTGATGAGTCAATAATGGTTTGGCCTTTAATTCGGCTATTAACACATTGTCGGGTAGGATAGACAAGTGTTCATTCATTGCTCATAAAGCAAACAGTGATTTCCGGCTTAAGGCGTCCGCAACCACATTAGCCTTTCCCGGGTGATAATCGATGACCAGCTCATAATCTTTCAACAACTCAAGCCAACGTCATCGTTCCGTCCTTCTTTTTCACAAACAACACTGGTACACCCCAAGGTGAAAAACTTGGTCGAGCGAAACCTCTATCTGTCAACTCTTGCAACTGAGCTTTCAACTCCTTCAACTCGGTTGGTTCCATACGATACGGAGCTATCGAAATTGGTGTAGTCCCAGGTACAAGCTCAATACCAAACTCTACTTCCCGAACAGGTGGTAAACCCGGTAATTCTTCAGGAAAAACATCCGGGTATTCACAAACCACCGACACCGATTCGGGTTTCTTTTCCAATTCCTTATCATCAAGCACATACGCAAGGTATGCTTCGCACCCTTTCTTACATGTTTCTAGGCCAACATTGTTGATATTACGGTGGCAACCCTTTAAGTCCGTAGACTCAACTCGGATTATCTCGTTATTCGCACCTCAAATCAATAGTCTTGCTTTTGCAATTCACAACCACATCATGCACGGTCAACCAATCCAAACCAAGAATAACATCAAATTCATCAAGCGGCAAAAGCATCGGTCCATTGGAAAGCGGGACCCTCGGATTACTAGGGACATTTCTTGCACACTTTGTCGACAAGCACGTAACGACCCAAGGGATTTGACACCGAATTACGAACTCAAGAGACTCAATAGGTAAAGTCTTCTTTGGATGCTAAGGTTTCGCATATATAAGAATGAGTAGAACCAGGTCAATCAAAGCAATCACATTAGTATCAAAGAGAGTGAAAGTACCGGTGATAACATCGGGGAGGATGCTTCCTCTCGTGCACGGATGGCATATGCCCTAGCAGAGTACGGTCTCGAGATCAAACAGCCGATCGGTGGCCCCTCTCGACTACCACCCCTACCTCCTGAAATTCTTGGTGGTCTACCTCTAGTTGTCATTCCACTAGGTCTTGCACCTTGCATCCTATTCTTCTCATCAAGCTCCGTGCAATCTCTAATGAAGTGGTCCTTCGAACCGCATCCGTAACAAGCCCTATTGGTAGACTTACCCCAACATTCACCTATGTGTCTTCTCCCACATTGGGGGCATTTAGGTTTGTCTTGACAGTTATTGCCCACACTAGCTACCGAAGTAGCTCGGGAGTCCGTCAATGGTCGTGCTCTAATGGAAATTCCTTGATCGTCCTCGATTTATTGGTGTCCTCCCTGAACTTCTTTACAGCCGAGAATGGAGCTTTACCCGTCGATCTTTTGCGATAGTCTCTAGCTTCAAATTCAGCCTTCTTCTTCTCCTTTCCAAGTTCCTCTGTCTTGCAGGCTCGTTCAACTAGTGTTACGAATTCTTTTATCTCCAAAATACCCACTAGTAGCTTTAGATCTTCATTCAATCCTTCTTCAAACCTCTTGCACATAGCAACCTCATCAGCCACACACTCCGGGCATACCGATCGAGTCTTACGAACTCATGTTCAGTATTCGAGATCTTGTCATACGGCCTTGCTTGAGTTCCAAGAATTCCTTACGCTTTTGATCGATGAACCGTTGACTAATATATTTCTTTCGAAACTCCGTTTGAAAGAAATCCCAAGTAACTCGTTCGTTTGGAACTATGGAAATCAAGGTCCTCCACCAATAGTAGGTGAGTCTCGCAACAAGGATATAGCACACTTTAGACATTCATCGGTGTGCATGACAGTTCATCAAACACCGAATGGTGTTATCAAGCGTAACTCGGCCTTTCGGCATCATCGGTAACTATGGCCTGAACTCTTCAGCCCGTGCTTCCTAATCAAGTCTACGGTGGCTTACTCAGCCTCACAGGTCGAGAATCGATGGCATTACGGGCTCTTGGGGTGGATTATTCAAATTCGGGAATTGTTGGACAGCCGGATTGGTTCGGGCATATTGCGCGACCCACTCATTCATCATGGTAAAGAAGGCTTGTCTAGCCCCCTCACCCTGATTATTCGCAGATGACTGAGGTTCAACAGGTGGCGTCCCTTGTGCAGGAGCAGCCGCTACACTTTCAACGTCATCCGCCAAGGTTCTCTCTACACCGGGATCCATTTACAAATCAAAACAATAATTTTAACCGTCAGAAGTCATCACACATTTAAACATTAACATTAAGGCATGTATAGCTAGACTCATACGTGCTATGGTAGTCCTAGAACCGACTAAACCATAGCTCTGATACCAATAAAATTGTAACACCCCGAACCCGAGACCGTCGCCGGAGTCGAACACGAGGTGTTAACAGACTTCAAACCACTTATTGAGAATTTCCCAGACAAGCTGCCAATCTGTGTACTAGTCGCTTCAAAAATCATAACTTGAGTTTTACAACTCGAAAATCAGTTTCGTAATTTTTTCCTGAAACTAGACTCATATGTCCATCTAGATATTTTTTTCTAGAATTTTTGGTCGAGCCAATTAGTACAGTTTATTAGTTAAAGCCTCCCATGTTACAGGGGTCGACTACACTGACCTTCATGCGTTACAACTCAAATAACTCCCTGTGCAGGGCTTCAATACTGATGCCGTTTGTTTCTATAGAAACTAGACTCAAAGAGGAATTTATAAATATATGGTATGACTCCTAATTATCTCTGGTTAATTTATAATGAATTTTCAAAGTCGGAACAGGGAATCCAGAAACCGTTCTGGCACTGTTTCACGAAAACCCAAATATCTTTTAACATACAACTCATATGACCGTTTCGTTTCTTCCATATGAAAATGGATTCATCAAGGTTCATTTACATAATTTATTCACTATTTAATTCCATTCCTACTATTTTTAGTGATTTTTCACATCCACGTCACTGTTGCTGCCAGCATCTATTTCTAGGGTAGACTTTCTCTAACACATAGTTTCTATGATTCAACCACCCCTTTTACATATATAGTCCAAAATATAATCATGATGACCCATTCTAATGGCTGGTCATTGCCAAACATTTCCGTGCTTCTTAATGAGCATGTACATACCAAATGATTATAACATTATGCTCAAAACATTTATAAGCCATTTTCGCATGGCTATTCAAAATTTTACATACCAAGTTCAAACAAAACATAATAGCCTATACATGCCGAAATGTACTCCAAGACCAACTACGAAGAAAATACCAAAAGTTGTTAGCTGTGTGATGACTTGATGACGGTCCCGAATACGCAAAAAGTCGAGTCCAAGAAACCTAAAATAGGTGACAAGCAAACACCGAATGAGTATATAACTCAGTAAGTCATAAGCAATGCACTAACAACCATTAAAAACATTATCGCAAGAGGAAACAAAATGGAACGAGGCTAATTACTCCATTCAAACCGAACTATACCATAGTTCCTTAGACCTTTCGATTCAATCATACATCTACATGACCTTTCACTCATTCCGCGATAATTCTTATGTACGTGACTTCAATTTAAATTGTCACATAGGTTCAAACTTACCAAGCTCGACCCCAAATATAAACATAGCGCCTATTAGCCATGAACTCAAGGTACTTACCCGATCCATATCGTGATCAACTCAATAGTGTCGCACACTCGGTGTCAATAGTGATTCAAAAGCATATAGTGAGTCCGCACACTTAGTGCTATATAATCAACTCGCACACTTAGTGCTACATGATCAAACTCGCACACTTAGTGCTTTACAAGTTTTAAACCCGCACACTTAGTGCCATTCTCATGATCACAAATGTTTATACCCGCACACTTAGTGCCGAAATCAACAACTCAATACATCTCACCTCTTTTCCTTCCATTCAATACTTCCATCACCACATACACACATGTATATAAATTCATCATTCCTTTCGGCATAATTACATAGACATTATGTCTATTCAAATCAATACAAAATATATGCTTAGTGACTTACCTTGTGTTGGGTAAAACAGTCCAAGTCGGCTACTCGATGACCTTCGTCTTTCCCTTGCTTGATTCTCCTTCTTTAAATCTTTGAGCTTAATCAATAAATCAACTAGTTTAACCATCTTGCTAAACATTCATAATTCAATTACACATGCATATGTATGTTTGTATATTCGGCAACCATCCTCACTTATTACCCATTTAGTCAATTATCTAAGCCAAGATAAGGCTTCAATACGGTTGCCTCTAACCGAATACATGCACACCAATCTACTTCATTTGGCCGAATATGCATGTCTATGTTGAGGCCAATTTTACACTTAATACCACACAAAAAAAACAGCATACATTTTACTAACTAATGCATCACATATTGTAGCTCAATACACATCTCTCATTTACTACATAACCGAAACATCATCACAAGCAAATATACACCTTGAAATAGTATATATGTCATACCAATTCATCATGTGCAAACACATATTCATGTAGGTGCAAGGGCGAATCTCAAGTTGTTTATATCCAAATATAAACACATATCCAAAGCTCAAATCTTACCTACCATGCAACATGCATGAATCATACTTATGGATATACCATGACCGAATACATCACAACACCATAATTTTGGTCATGATTAAGCAAAGAACTTAATGTCTTACTCAAAAATACTAAAAAGAAAGTCCAAGAGCCATCAATCCCCCATCACATATACCATTAACAAGCTTCATATTTAACATGCAATGGCATTAACACAAAATCCACCTTGGCCAAATACCATCCCCATGATATAACAAAGATTTGAACCATGGGCTAATAAGAACATCAAGCTAGTAACTAAAAACATGCATGAATCTCATGGCACAACCTCAAACATACCTTAATCTTGATGCAAGTATAGCCAAACCCCTTCCTAATCCTCTTCCAAACCAAACACGAAGCAAAAATTCCCTCTTCTTCCTTAGGATTTTCGGTCAAGAGAGAATGAAAGGATGATCAATTTTTTTTCTTTTCTTTTCTTCAATACACGGCAATAGGGGGGGTTCACTCACACACATTTTTTTTTCATTCTTTATTACCCATGCTTATTTGTTTATTTCTTTTCTCCCTAATGCACCAACAAAACATGTCTATGACATGTTTTGCCCATCCCTCATTGTCATGGCCGGCCACCTCTTATAAAAAGAGGGATATTTGACATGCAAGGCCATTGTTTTGCATGCATGCTTTAATTATTCATTACACATTCCCCCATCATACTTCCAAAGTTTGCTACTAGGTCCTTTCTAGTGAAATTCACATTTATAACTCTAAATCAAAACATCAAAAATGTCACACATGAGTTAACACATATTATAGGCAATAAAATAAATATTAAATTATTTTTATGCCTCGGTTTTGTGGTCCCGAAACCACATTCCGACTAGGGTCGTTTTAAGGCTGTCACAATTACATTCACATAGCTAAATGGATCACTTTAGTAATACACATTCTCATAATCATACTTACTTCACACTTCATCAACATATACACACACAAGGTATCAACCTATCTAAGAGCCGAAAGTTCGTTAGTCGATTGAACGAATACTATTTCAAACGAATCAACTTTTCCGATGCACATGCAAACATACATTATCGTTTGGGTTTTTCGAGCGTATTAATTGAATTTATTGCAGCACAAAACGCTCACCTTCAAACCAAGTTTCTTCGGAATTTAGCCGGATATAGCCACAAGCACAATTGCCTTCGGGTCTTAACCCGGGTATAGCAACTCGCACAAATGCCTTCGGGTCTTAGCCCAGATATAACCACTTGCACAAATGCCTTCGGGTCTTAACCCGGATATAACAACTCGTACAAATGCCTTCGGGTCTTAGCCCGGATATAATCACTAGCATAAATGCCTTCGGGGTGTAGCCCGGGTATCATTCAAATGCTCATGCACACACATATCAATAATCATGACACATCCATATTTCACTTTCGTTACTAAGGCTCAAACACAAAACATTTATCAAACCTTTCCAATTTCGGCTCAATAGCCTCACACAAAGAGCATGATTTCAATTGACTTTACAACGTAGTCCCTACGCACATTTGGCTATCCACCATAATATGACAAATCATTTCAATATAATTCAAGTAGGGTCATTACTCGAAGACTTACCTCGGATGTGGTCGAGCGATTTCGACGGCTATTCGATCACTTTTTCCTTCCCCTTATCCAAATGTGGTCCTCTAAGCTCTTGAGCTAATTCACACAATTTAACTTATTAAAGTCTCATTATGCTAGCTTATGGCCGAATATGACAAGGAGTTTAAAAGGTCATATGGCCACCCTTTAGCTCAAATACACAATGGTCATGCACATTTTTAATCACATCAAGCAATTCAATACAATTAATTGAACATCAAAGAGAAGCTCAAGGTACTTAGCCCATATATACATTAGACATTAGAGTCACATGGGTGCGAAATCACGAATCGAATTCAACATACTAGTTAATATTTCCTTTAGCCTAATTTTCTAAGTCAAGCTAAAGCTATCAATAGGCTACCTATAGCCGAGCATACACATCAACTTACGTACTCATTCATGTGGCGAACATACATGTCTATGTTGAGGCCGATTGCAACACTTGATGCATTCTACAAGTATGGTCACTTGTATCGACTAAACACCATTTTGTTTCAAGTTCAAAACTAGGCTAATACACACATATACACTAGTAAATCAAACACTAACATTTGTACCTCACCTTACTACCATTTCTCATTCAAATAACATGAACAACGACCATAGTTTTCTTTTACTTCCTACCATGGCCGAATGCCATACAACACCATACCATGCATCATTACAAGCTTTACTTTTAGCATGCAAATGACATCCACAAATCCACCTTAGCGAACATTATCTCCATGACATAGTGAAGATTTGAACCATGGGCTAGTTAGAACTCAAGCTAACTACTAAAACATGCTTGAATCTCATGGCACAACATCAAACTTACCTTAATAGTGACCTAGGACATTAATGCTTCACTCCCTTCTTCCCTCTTTCCTTTAATTTTTCAGCCAAAGATGTTCAAAGATGAACACTTTTTTTGTTTTCTTTCTTACCTTCACGGCAATGGGGAGGGGGGAGAAGCCATCACACACATTTTTTTTCCATACTCCTTATTTTATTTATTCCAACATAAACCACTTACAAAACATGTTTCATGACATGTTTTGCCCATCCCCTTGTCATGGCGGCCACTAGTTCTTAAATGGGGAAATTTGACATGCAAACCCCTCATTTTTGCATGCATGATCAACTAGTCATCACACATTTCCCCATCATACTTTCAAAGTTTACTACTAGGTCCTTTCTGGTGAAATTCACATTTATAACTCTAAATCGAAACATCAAAAATGTCACACATGAGTTAACACATATTATAGGCATCAAAATAAATTTTAAATTATTTTTATGCCTCAGTTTTGTGGTCCTGAAACCATATTCCGACTAGGGTCATTTTAAGGCTGTCACAACTCTCCCCCACTTAAGAAATATTCGTCCCCGAAAATCTTACCGGTAAATAGGTTTGGGTATCGCTCTTTCATAGAGTTCTCGGGTTCCCAAGTAGCTTCTTCTATCCCGTGTTTGAGCCATAACACTTTCACTAGCGGAACCCTCTTGTTTCGCAACTCTTTCACTTCACGTGCTAGAATACGAATCGGTTCTTCCTCATAACTCATATTGGCTTGAATTTCAACCTCTGATGGACTAATTACGTGCGATGGATCAGATCTATAACGTTGAAGCATCGAAACATGAAAGACATCGTGAATCTTTTCAAGTTCAGGGGGCAAAATCAAATGATACGCAACTGGACCGACTCGCTCGGATACTTCATATGGCCCGATGAACCTCGGACTCAATTTGCCTTTATGGCCAAATCTGAGTATCTTTTTCCAAGGCGAAACTTTAAGAAACATTTTTTCTCCCACCTGATACTCAATGTCTTTTCGTTTCAGATCCGCGTACGACTTCGACGATCGGAGGCTATCTTGATTTTCACGGATTACTTTTACTTTCATTCAGCATCTTTAATCAAATCCACTCAAAATTTTGCTTTCACCGAGCTCGGTCCAAAACAATGGTGTACGGCATTTACGCCGTACAAGGCCTCGGAAGGCGCCATCTTAATACTTGATTGAAAACTATTGTTGTGCGAATTCAATCAAAGGTAAATACCGTTCCCATGAACCATCGAACTCTAGGATGCAACATCTCAACATATCCTCAAGTATCTCGAATTATCCGTTCGGATTGACCATCGGTTTGGGGGTGAAAGAGCGGTCTTTGAAATGCAACTTGGTACCCAAAGCTTCTTGCAATTTCTTCCAAAATCGCGAGGTGAATCTCGAATCTCTATCCGACACAATGTAAATCGGTACCCGTGTAATCTCACAATCTAAGAAACGTACAATTCAATTGTTTATCCAATGAAAAATCCGACGCACGGGATAAAGTGAGCCGACTTAGTCGGTCTATCAACAACAACCCAAATCGCATCCTTCTTGCTTGCTGACAATGGCAGTCCGGACACAAAGTCCATTGTGACTCGATCCCATTTCCACTCGGGTATCGTGATCGGCTGAAGTATCCCTGAAGGCACTTGATGTTCTGCTTTCACTTGTTGACATATTAAACATCTCGAAACAAAGTCGGAGATGTCTCGTTTCATACCATGCCACCAAAATCAACGTTTCAAATCGTTGTACATCTTCATACTCCCTGGGTGATTTGACATTCGGCTGCAATGGGCTTCGTTCAGAATAATCGAAATGAGTTCCAAATTCCTTGGAACACACAGACGACTTCTGAACCTCAAACAATCATCATCATCAAATTTGAAACTCCGATTCCTTGTTCGGAACACACTCAGCCCGTTTTGCAACCAACTCATCGTCGACTTTCTGAGCTTCACGAATTTGATGAATCAATAATGGTTTGGCCTTTAATTCCGCTACTAACACATTGTCGGGTAGAACAGACAAGTGTACATTCATCGCTCGTAAAGCAAACAGTGATTTCCGGCTTAAGGCGTCCGCAACCATATTAGCCTTTCCCGGGTGATAATCAATGACAAGCTCATAATCTTTTAACAACTCGAGCCAACGTATTTGTCGCAGATTCAAGTCTCTTTAAGTCATCAAATTTTTGAGACTTTTGTGATCCGAAAATACATGGCACTTCTCCCCAAATAGGTAGTGTCGCCATATTTTCAAAGCGAATACGATGGCAGCTAATTTGAGATCATGGGTCAGATAATTCTTCTCATGTGGCTTTAATTGTCTCAACGCATAGGCCACAACTCGACCCTCTTGCATCAATACGCAACCTAACCCAAGTAGGGAGGCGTCGCTATAGATGACAAACTCTTTGCCTGATTCGGGCTGCACTAAAATTGGAGCTTCCGTCAAATAAGTTTTCAGTTGATCAAAACTTTTCTGACATTTTTCCGTCCATTCGAACTTAACATCTTTTTGAAGTAGCTTCGTCATGGGTGTGGCTATCATCGAGAATCCTTTTACAAACCGTCGGTAGTAACCGGCAAGTCCCAAAAAGCTCCGAACCTCAGTAATATTTCTCGGAGGCTTCAGTTAAGTATGGCTGAAATTTTGCTCGGGTCGACTCGAATACCCGATGCAGATACCACATGACCCAAGAAGCTAACCTCCTTAACCGAACTCACACTTGCTGAACTTAGCATACAACCGCTTATCCGTAAAATTTGCAACACTAATCTCGGTGTTCAAGATGTTCGGTCTCATCTCTTGAATAGACCAAGATGTCATCAATGAACACAACTACGAACCGGTCCAAATCATGTTCAAGATCCGATTCATCAAATCCATAAATACCGCAGGGGCATTAGTGAGCCCGAACGGCATCACTAAGAACTCGTAGTGATCGTACCTCGTTTTGAAAGCAGTTTTGGGTACGTCCGAATCTCGAATCCGCAACTGATAATAACCCGATCTCAAATCTATCTTTGAAAACACTGAGGCTCCCTTTAGTTGATCAAACAAATCATCAATACGCGGTAACGGATATTTGTTCTTTATCGTCACTTTATTCAGCTGACGATAGTCAATACACAACCTCATGGTTCCGTCCTTCTTTTCACAAACAATCTTGGTGCACCCCAAGGTGAGAAACTTGGTCGGCGAAACCTCTATCCGTCAATTCTTGTAATCGAGCTTTCAACTCTTTTAACTCGGTTGGTGCCATACGACACGGAGCTATCGAAATCGGCATAGTCCGTGTACAAGCTCAATACCAAACTCTATCTCCGAGCAGTGGCAAACCCGGTAATTCTTGGGAAAAACATCCGGTATTCACAAACCACCGCAGCAGATTCGGTTTTATTTCAAACTCCTTATCATCAAGTACATAAGCAATGTATGCTTCGCACCCTTTCTTACATATTTACGGGCCAACATTGATGATATTACAATTGGCAACCCTTTAAGTCCGTAGACTCAACTCGGATCATCTCGTTATTTGCGCACCTCAAATCCATAGTCTTGCTTTTGCAATTTACAACCGCATCATGCACGGTCACCAATCCAACCCAAGAATAACATCAAATTCATCGAACGGCAAAAGCATCAAGTTCACGGAAAACAGAACCTCGAATTACTAGGGACATTTCTTACACACTTTGTCGACCAAAGACGTAACGACCCAAGGATTTGACACCGAATTACGAACTCAAGAGACTCAATAGGTAAAGTCTTCTTTGGATGCTAAGGTTTCGCATATATAAGAGTGAGTAGAACCGGGTCAATTAAAGCAATCACATTAGTATCAAAGAGAGTGAAAGTACCCGTAATAACATCTCGCGAGGAAGCATCCTCGCATGTGCGTATTGCATAAGCCCTAGCAGGAGCGCGAGCCTCGGATCTGGTCGTAGCATCTTTAGATCCTCTCTGACCACCACTAGCATTGCCGTATTTCTAGATGGTCTACCTCGGCGGTGGTAGCGCCGGTTTCCCACTCGATCTACATTCATGCTCGAGACAACCTCGGGCAATCTTTAATGAAGTGGTCAACTGATCCGCACTTGTAACAGAGCGATCACGGAATCTACAACTTCCGAATGCCATTTGCCACAATGTCGACACTCCGTTCGTCTCGACGTTCATTCCCAACACTGGCGGCCAAAGTGCCTCGTGTACCCATGTGGGGTCGACCACGATCTCGTCTAAAAGGCCGAAGTGCCTCTAGACCGCCCACATCATCACGAAATTTCTTCGATGCTGTTGAAGAGACTTTCCGAGGATCTTTTACGAAACTCTCCAGTTCCCACATTAACTTTTTGTTTTTCTTTTCTAAGCTCTTCGGCTTTACAAGCTCGCTCGACAAGTATTACGAACTCTCGTATTTCAAGAATGCCAACGAACATTTTTATATCTTCGTTCAACCCATCCTCTAAGCGTTTACACATGATAGCCTCGGACGAAATACATTCCCGAGCGTATCTACTAAGTCTAACAAATTTTCGCTCGTAATCAGTGATTGACATAGAACCTTGCTTAAGCTCAAGAAATTCCTTCCGTTTTGATCAACAAATCTCGATCGATATACTTTTTCCAAACTCGGTTTGGAAAAACTCCCAAGTTTCTTGCTCTCGGGGCACTGTGAAGTTAGAGTACTCCACCAATAGTAGGCGTAATCACGTAGCAAGGAGATAGTACACTTTAGGCATTCATCGGTGTACAAGATAGCTCATCGAGTGCCGGATAGTGTTGTCCAACCAAAATTCAGCTTACTCGGCATCGCCGCTATCTCGTAGCTTTAAATTCAGAGCCCCATGTTTTGAATCATTAACCTGGGGCTTATTTGACCTTATTTGGTCGATTCACGGAGGTATTGTAGGTCTGGGTGTGTTTGTTGGGAATGGAGGTTGTGGAACAGTAGTATTAGTTCGAATGTATTGGTTGAACCAATCATTCATCACGCTATAGAAAGCTTGTCTAGCTTCATCATTTGGATTACTAGCATTAGGTTGAGAGTCCACCGGCGCCGTCCCTTGTGCGGGAGTAGGCGCTACACTCTCAAGATCATCAGCTTACTATAAATAAACACATTTCAATTGTCAGAAATCACCACACTATCAAATAATCACATAAAATGGCATGTATAGCTAGACCCAACTGCATTACGGTAGTCCTAGAATCGACTAAACCGTAGCTCTGATACCAATAAAATTGTAACACCCCATACCCGAGTCCGTTACCGGAGTCAAACACAAGGTGCACAGACTTAACTTAATTATTTTCACAGTCCATAAAAAATTTCCGGACAAAATTTGGTTATTGCGTCCTTTGTCGCCTTTAAAATCGTATCTTGAGTTTCAAAACGCAAAAATCAGTTTCGTAATTTTTCCTGAAACTAGACTCATATGTCCATCTACATATTTTTTCTAGAATTTTGGTCGAGCCAATTAGTACAGTTTATTAGTTAAAGTCTCCCATGTTACGGGGTTGACTACACTGCGACCTTCGCGTTACAACTTGAATATCTCCCTCTGGGGCTTCAATATCGATGCCGTTTATTTCTATAGAAACTAGACTCAAATAGGAATCTATATATGGAATGACTCCTAATTATCACTGGTTAATTTATAGTGAATTTCCAAAGTCGAACAGGGGATCCGAAACCGTTCGCCTGTTTCACGAGAACTTTAATATCTCTTTACATATAACTCATATGACCGTTTCGTTTCTTCCATATGAAAGTAGATTCATCAAGGTTCATTTACATAATTTATTCCAGATTTAATTCCATTCCTACAAATTTTAGTGATTTTTCAAATCCACACCATTCTTCTTTGTCAAGATCATTTCAAGGTAAACTTTACCTATTTCGTGGTTCCCATGGACCAACTAGAGTTTTGTCATACATAGATCCACATATAATCATATTTAGCCATTCCAATGGCTGATCATTTGCCCAACACTTCCATTCCAGTCCATAGTCACATCATGAAACCATACATATATACATAAACACAAATGGTCTAATGCCATACTCCACTTCTATGAGCCATTTTCGCATGGCCGTACACACATACATCACAAAAAGTACTTGAAAAACAACAAAGGGTAGTCCTATACATGCCATATCCAGAGTTCAACTAAAAGAGTACCAAAAGGGCTTTGATAGTGTGGATGACTTCGACTTCGATGATCCCGAATCCGATAGCTAACAAGCAAAATCTATAAAACAGAGAGCCAAAGCAACGGGGGTAAGCATTTTAATGCTTAGTAAGTCTCAAGTAATGAAATTAGCTTTGACTAAAGTATTACATTCACATAGCTAAATGGATCACTTTAGTAATACACATTCTCATAACCATACTTACTTCACACTTCATCAACATATACACACACAAAGTATCAACCTATCTAAGAGCCGAAAGTTCGTTAGTCGATTGAACGAATACTATTTCAAACGAATCAACTTTTCCGATGCACATGCAAACATACCTTATCGTTTGGGTTTTTCAAGCGTATTAATTGAATTTATTGCAGCACAAAACGCTCACCTTCAAACCAAGTTTCTTCAGAATTTAGCCGGATATAACCACAAGCACAATTGCCTTCGGGTCTTAACCCGGGTATAGCAACTCGCACAAATGCCTTCGGGTCTTAGCCCGGATATAACCACTCGCACAAATGCATTCGGCTCTTAACCCGGATATAACAACTAGCACAAATGCCTTCGGGTCTTAGCCCGGATATAATCACTAGCATAAATGCCTTCGGGGCTTAGCCCGGGTATCATTCAAATGCTCATGCACACACATATCAATAATCACGACACATCCATATTTCACTTTCGTTACTAAGGCTCAAACACAAAACATTTATCAAACCTTTCCAATTTCGGCTCAATAGCCTCACACAAAGAGCATGATTTCAATTAACTTTACAACGTAGTCCCTACGCACATTCGTCTATCCGCCATAATATGACAAATCATTTCAATATAATTCAAGTAGGGTCATTACTCGAAGACTTACCTCGGATGTGGTCGACCGATTTTGACGGCTATTCGATCACTTTTTCCTTCCCCTTATCCAAATGTGGTCCTCTAAGCTCTTGAGCTAATTCACACAATTTAACTTATTAAAGTCTCATTATGCTAGCTTATGGCCGAATATGACAAGGAGTTTAAAAGGTCATATGGCCACCCTTTAGCTCAAATACACAATGGTCATGCACATTTTTAATCACATCAAGCAATTCAATACAATTAATTCGAACATCAAAGAGAAGCTCAAGGTACTTAGCCCATATATACATTAGACATTAGAGTCACATGGGTACGAAATCACGAATCGAATTCAACATACTAGTTAATATTTCCCTTTAGCCTAATTTTCTAAGTCAAGCTAAAGCTATCAATAGGCTACCTATAGCTGAGCATACACATCAACTTACGTACTCATTCATGTGGCCGAACATACATGTCTATGTTGAGGCCGATTGCAACACTTGATGCATTCTACAAGTATGGTCACTTGTATCGACTAAACACCATTTTGTTTCAAGTTCAAAACTAGGCTAATACACACATATACACTAGTAAATCAAACACTAACATTTGTACCTCACCTTACTACCATTTCTCATTCAAATAACATGAACAACGACCATAGTTTTCTTTTACTTCCTACCATGGCCGAATGCCATACAACACCATACCATGCATCATTACAAGCTTTACTTTTAGCATGCAAATGACATCCACAAATCCACCTTAGCCGAACATTATCTCCATGACATAGTGAAGATTTGAACCATGGGCTAGTTAGAACTCAAGCTAACTACTAAAACATGCTTGAATCTCATGGCACAACATCAAACTTACCTTAATAGTGACCTAGGACAGCCGAATGCTTCACTCTCTTCTTCCCTCTTTCCTTCAATTTTTCAGCCAAAGATGTTCAAAGATGAACACTTTTTTTTTGTTTTCTTTCTTACCTTCACGGCAATGGGGAGGGGGGGAGAAGCCATCACACACATTTTTTTTTCCATACTCCTTATTTTATTTATTCCAACATAAACCACTTACAAAACATGTTTCATGACATGTTTTGCCCATCCCCCTTTGCCATGGCCGGCCACTAGTTTTTAAATGGGGAAATTTGACATGCAAACCCCTCATTTTTTGCATGCATGATCAACTAGTCATCACACATTTCCCCATCACACTTTCAAAGTTTACTACTAGGTCTTTTCTAGTGAAATTCACATTTATAACTCTAAATCGAAACATCAAAAATGTCACGCATGAGTTAACACACATTATAGGCATCAAAATAAATTTTAAATTATTTTTATGCCTCGGTTTTGTGGTCCTGAAACCACATTCCGACTAGGGTCATTTTAAGGCTGTCACAATCTCAATGTCGGTTGGGGAAATAACATGTGAAGGATCAGATCTGTACCACGGATACATGAAACACGTTATGAATCTTTTCTAACTCAGACGACAATGCTAGCCGATAAGCAACTGATCCAATTCGCTCAATAATTTCATACGGCCTGATGAATCTTAGACTTAATTTGCCTTTACGACCAAATTTAAGTATTTTCTTACATAGAGATACTTTTAAAAACACTTTATCCCCAATCTGAAACTCAATACGTAATAGTCTGGTTTAGACCCTAGTCAGAATAGTGGTTTCAAGACCACAAATCTAAGTAAAAAATATTTAAATATTATTTTTTGTGCTTATAATATGTGAATTACTATGTGTGAAAATTTCGTATGAAAATTTTACCATTTGTGTGCTTAATTAGCAAAAAGGACTTAATCGCGTAAAATGTAAAAGTGGCCTTCTATTTGATAAAATGCTTAATTGCTATGTTTCTTTAATTGTGGGGTCCTTACAATGCAATTAGACCATTGAATTAATGAACGGACATATATACCAAAAGTTAGTGGAATTTAAATGTATATAATAAGGCTATTTTAGTAAAATATATATTATGTTAATTAAATTAAAACAAAGCATGAAAATAAAGCCATTTATGTCTAGCTTAGCTGAATTCATCAAAGAAAAAGAAAGAAAAGAGCTCTTAGGGTTTCAGCACATTGATTTGGTGACTAAGGTATGGATTTTGTTTGGTTTTTGATAATTTCTACATTTTTGTGATCGTTGCATAGTAATCTATCAACCCCATTCTCAATTTCTGATTTTGATGATGATTTTGAATTATTCCATTGTTTATTTTGTGAGCTTTGAAATGTTATTTGATGGAAAATGAAAGATATGTATTGGGTTGACATATTTTGTTGTTGAATTTTTGATGAATTAGAGTAATTTGGACTAAATTATGAAAATGAGATTTTGAGGGACTAAAATGTGAAATAAATAAAACATATGGGTTTATATGAACACCATGTATATTTGGCTAAGGAAGTGTGTATGGAAATTTAGTGTATTTTGTAATTTTGTGAATTAGGGACTAAATTGTCAAAATGTGAAAATGTGAGGGCTAATTTGTAAAATGCCCTAAATATGTATATATGGATTGATTTGAATGAATTTGTGATTGAATAAGTCAAATTTGAATTTATATAAATCAAGAACCAAAGAAAATCAAATTAGATCGGGGAAAGTCGAAAGTCGTCGAGTAGTCGATTTCATCCGTTTGAATCCGTACTAGGTAAGTCGATGTACAAATAAATGTGTTTTGAATTGAATTATTAATGTTTAAATGTCATTGAACAATGATAAATTATTATATAAGTTAAGCATGAGATATTCGAAAAAGTATGGACAAAGTTTTGAGATCCGAAAAGCCCCTTACGAACCATAGGAATAGTTAGGATACATATGTCATGACATAGGATCCGATATGTGTTTTCTTCTAAGACCACGTCTAGGACATTGGCATCAAATTATGATTTATGTGTAAGACTATGTTTGGGACATCGATATCGTATTTGATTTTGTGTAAGACCCTATCCCAGATAGTGGCATCGATATTTGATTACATGTAATACCATGTCTGGGATGTTGGCATTGTATGATTTTTTTGAGCTATCCTAGTATCCTTATTGATTCCGAACTGTTCAATAGGCATTCCAAGAGAATAGATGACTATGTGAATTTGTATCCGATCAATGTATGTTTGAATTGTATACCATGTTTGAGAATAAAAGATAAGTACATGTACCTTGGTGAACATATAAGTTTGAGTTTGTTATGAGAATGAGATATGATATATATATATGTGAATCATGTTCAAATGAACTATAAGAGATATATGGCTATGTAAATATATTTTGCCTTGTGTTATATGAATGAATTGATCTAGATTGATGTTATGTGTTAATTTTATTTGTATATGGCTTACGAAGCTTTTGAAAGCTTACTTTATGTGTGTTTTCCATTGTTTTTTAGATATTGTAGCTATTAGGAGCTTGAAGATCCTCGAGGATCATCACTACACTAACTAACTCTATTTGCCTTTTGAAAATATATAAATTGAAGTATGGCATGTATTGGCTTGAAATATATGAATATGTTTTGTAATATGTATATCTAGCCATGTGATATAGCTTGGTTGTGGTTGTGATTATGAATGAATTTTGGTATATGCTTTGTGTTCAAAAATGTTATGTTTTGATGCATTCTTGAATGACCAAATGAAATGGTAAATTTTGATAAGTTTTGATATGTGAATATTTGAGGAATTGGTAACTTTATGGCTTGACATTGAATGAAGTAAATTGAGGTTATGAAACATATGTTTTGGTATGATTTTTGACTTATGATTTGGCATGATTTTGGTATGGTTATAATCATGAATTTGGTTGTTTGTGATATGGCATGAATGGTGTATGTTTTGGTGTATGAATTGGTTGAAAATATCATGTATTTGATTCTTGAATGGTACTTGAAGGGAAAACCCTAAAGGGGTGGCATTATGGCATTGTAAATGGCCTATTTTTGCCCATACAGGCAGGGAGATGGGCGTGTGTCTCAGCTGTGTTGCTCAATTGCCATTTTGAAATGAGTTTGGGCAAACCACACGGTCGCATACACGGATGTGTGCTAGACCATGTGGCCAAGTCAGTTTCGAGCACGGGCTAGACACACGGGCGTGTGACTGGCCGTGTGATCTAAGTCAGTAGCCTCTCTAATTTTCACACAGCCTGGCATACAGGCGTGTCTTGTGGCCGTGTGGACAAGTCAGTATGTATGCCCTGTTTTGCCACGACCTAGACAAACGGGCGTGTCTAATGCCGTGTGAGGCACACGGCTTGTTCACACAAGCGTGTGACTTGTATAACTTTGAAAAATATTTAAGTTTCAAAAACTTTTGTATGCATTTGGTTTAGTCCCGACCCCTTTCTAAAGCATGTTTAAGGTCTTCTTGACCTATGTAAGGGACTCTGTATTGATGTATGACTATTATGCTATGACGATTGTGAAATGAATGTTAAATGTTTGATATGTCCGGTAATGCCTTTAACCCTAGTCTGATGATGGATACGAGTTAAGGATGTTACATTTGTTTGGTATCAGAGCTACAGGTTAGTCAATTCTAGGACTAATATAGCGTATGTTAGTCTAGCTATACATGCCATATTTATGAATTGCGATAATTTGATGAATCCTAACAACGATAATGTGTTTTTATATAATAAATGGATCCTGAATGAGTTGTAGCTGACGAAGTCGAAAGCAATGCGCCTGCTCCCACGCAAGGGACATCACCTCTGATTCTAGATCGGTTACGAGTAGTCATGATGGTGAGGCTAAACAAGCCCCAGTCAGGCCACAAGCTAATTCGATTCAGTTGAATAAGCCTCCTGTTGACAAAATTAGAAAATATGAGGCTGAAGAATTTCGTGCTACTACTAATGATGATGCCGAAAGAGCCGAGTTCTGATTAGAGAAGACAATACGAGTGTTCGATGAATTGTCATTAACTCCAGATGAATGCATAAAATGTGCTATGTCACTTCTGAGAGATACAACATACCATTGGTGGAAGACATTAATATCTGTGGTTCCGAGGGATCGAGTCACCTGGGATTTCTTTCTAGCTGGATTCTAAAAGAAGTACATCAGTTAGAGATTTATCGATTAGAAACGTAAAGAGTTTCTTGAGCTTAAACAAGGTCGTATGTCTATTACAGAATACGAGCTAGAGGGAATGTGTTTCAACTGAAGCAATTATGTGCAAGAGATTCGAGGATGGTTTGAATGAAGACATCAAATTGTTAGTCGGGATTCTATAAATAAAAGAATTTGTAGTGCTTGTTGAATGAGCATGTAAAGCTAAAGAGCTCAGGAAAAAGAAAAGAAAAGTTGATTCAGAAGCTAGAGAAGTAAGAAAGAGATCTGCAAGTGAATCGTTTCAGTCTGTGTCAAAGAAATTTTGAGAAGATTTTAGCCATTCAAAGGCTAATGTGGGACATTCTGGTAGAGATCATGCTTGATCACATTCAAGCTTTAGAGCTCCAGCTACTTCTATTGCAAGTTTTGGAAATGTTAGATCCGATCGACCTTGGTCTAAACACTATGGTAAATGACATCTCGATAATTGTAGACTGTATGATCGGGCTTGTTTCAAATGAGGATCTTTAGATCATTTTATCCGTGATTGTCCTGAGTCTGTTGAGCAAGGATTGTGCAAAATCTGAGACCAAGTAATACTTCAGCTAGAGGTAGACCTCCAAAAAATGCAGGAAATGTGAGTGGTAGGCAAAGAGGGACTAAAGACACTACTGTTCGATTCGAGATCAGAGCACCTGCCAGAGCATATGCCATCTGAGCTCATGAGGAAGCTTAGTCTCCTGATGTTATAACTGGCACTTTCACACTTTATGATACTTCTTTGATTGCTTTGATAGATCCAAGATCAACACATTCTTATATATGTATGAATTTAGTATCCAGTAAGATTTTTCCTGTAGAGTCTACTGAATTTGTAATTAGAGTATTGAACCCCTTTTGGTTGATAAAGTCTGGAAGAATTGTCCGTTAATGTTTCGAGACATTTGTTTTCTGGCTGATCTGATGTTATTACCCTTTGATGAGTTTGATATAATTCTGGGTATGGATTGACTAACTTTGCATGATGTTATTGTGAACTACAAATGGAAAACTATTGATTTGAGATGCAAGAATGATGAAATAGTCTGAATTGAATCTAGTGATTTGAATGGGTTATCATTTGTGATATCTTCAATGAAAGCTTTGAGTTTGGTGAAAAAGGGTTGTGAAGCCTACTTTGCTTATGTGATTGATTCAAAATTATCTGAAAAGAAAGTTGAATAAGTGCCTGTTGTCTGTGAATTCCCTGATGTATTTCCTGAAGAACTTTTGAGATTACCTTCTATTCGAGAAGTTGAATTTGGCATTGAGTTAATACTGAGAACTACTTCGATATCAATAGCTCCGTATAGAATGGCTCTGACTGAGTTAAAAGAATTAAAGTCTCAGTTGCAAGAGTTGACCAATAGAGGATTTGCTAGACCAAGTTTCTCACCTTAGGGTGCTCCTGTTTTGTTTGTGAAAAAGAAAGATGGTATGATGAGAATGTGCATTGATTATCATCAGTTGAACAAAGTGACTATCAAGAACAAATATCCTTTGCCCTGAGTTGATGCTTTGTTTGATCAGTTGAAAGGAGCAATCGTATTTTCGAAGATAGATTTGAGATCGAGTTATTATCAGTTAAGAGGAAAAGATTCAGACATTCTGAAAACTACTTTTCGAACGAAGTACGGATATTATGAGATTTAGTTATGCCTTTCGGATTAACAAATGCACTTGCTATCTTTATGGATTTAATGAACAGAATTTTTAGACCGTATTTAGATCAATTTATTTTCGTATTCATTGATGACAATTTGATTTATTCACGTGATGAAACCAAACATGCCGAGCATTTGAGAATAGTGTTACAGACTTTACGAGATAAGCAATTGTATGCAAAGTTTAGCAAATATGAATTCTGGTTCAGCGAAGTTGGTTTTCTGGGCCATATTGTGTCAACATCAGGTATTAGAGTTGATTCGAGTAAGATTTTTAGCTATTTTGGATTGGAAGCCTCCGAGAAATTTTTTTGAAGTTTGCAGTTTTCTGGGACTTACCGGTTATTATAGGAGATTTGTAAAAGGCTTTTTGATGATAGCTACTCCATTGATGAAACTGCTTCAGAACGATATGAAATTTGATTGGTCTAAAAAGTGTCAGAAAAGCTTTGATTAGTTGAAAGCCCTATTGACTGAAGCTCTGATGTTACAACCAGAATTGGGTAAAGAATTCGTGATCTACAGTGATGCTTAGTTGAATGGATTAGGTTGCATTTTGATGCAAGAAGCAAAGTTATAGCTTATGCCTCGAGGCAATTGAGGCCGCATGAAGAGAACTATCCGACACACGATCTGGAATTGACGGCTATTGTGTTTGCTTTGAAGATTTGGCGCAACTATTTGTTTGGTGAGAAATGTCATGTATATTCAGATCATAATAGTTTGAAATATCTGATGACTCAGAAAGATTTAAACCTACGACAGAGAAGATGGCTAGAATTGATAAAACACTATGAGCTTGTTATTGATTACCATTTGTGAAAAGCAAATGTTGTTGCTAATGCTTTAAGTCAGAAATCATTGTTTGCATTACGTGCTATGAATGCTCAGTTGTGTATGTCTGATGATAGTTTGATTTTTAGCTGAATTGAAAGTGAGATCATTGTTTTTACAACAAATTATTGATGTTCAAAAGGTTGATAATGAGATAATAGCAAAACGAGACCAATGTAAGTTGGATTCTGATTCTAAATTTCAAGTTGATAATGACGATTGTTTGAGATTTCAAGATTGGATTTGTGTTCCAAGAAATCTAGAGTTGATTCAAATGATTTTGAATGAAGCCTACAACAGTCGTTTATCTGTGCGTTTAGGTAGTACGAAAATGTATAACGATTTGAAACAACATTACTGGTGGTCTAGAATGAAAAAAGATATATCTGACTTTGTTTCGAAATGTTTAATCTGTCAGCAAATTAAAGCTGAACATCAAGTGCCATCTAGTTTGTTACAACTGATTATGATTTCCGAGTGGAAATAGGATAGAGTGATGATGGATTTTGTTTCGGGTTTGCCCTTATCTCAGAGAAAGAAAGATGCATCTGGGTTGTGGTTGACCGATTGACCAAATTAGCTCTTTTTATTCCTGTACGATCTGATTACTCACTTGATAAGTTATTTGAGTTATACATTTCTGATATTGTGAGATTGCACGGGGTGCCTTTGTCTATCATGTCAGATAAAGATCCTAGATTCACTTCATGATTTTGGAAGAAAACACAAGAGGCATTAGGTACGAAATTGCATTTCAATACTACTTTTCACCTGCAGATGGATGGTCAATCCAAGTGGATTATTCAGATACTCGAGGATATGTTAAGATGTTGCATTATTGAGTTTGAAGGTACGTGGGAACAATATTTTCCATTGATTGAATTCGGATATAATAATAGTTTTCAATCGAGTATAAAAATGGCACCTTATTGAGCTTAGAGAGAGTAAGATTCATAGGGTTGATCTGATAAAAGAGACTAAACAGAAAGTAAAAACAATCCGAGATAGTTTGAAAGCAACATCTAATTGACAGAAATCATATGCAGATTTGAAACGAAAAGATATTGAATTTGAGATTGGTGATAAAGTGTTTTTGAAAGTCTCTCCGTGGAAAAAAGTACTCCGATTTGGTAGAAAGGCAAATTGGTTCTGAGGTTCATAGAGCCATATGAGATTACCGAGCGTATCAAGCTAGTTGCTTATAGATTGTTGTTGCCACCAGAGCTAAAAAAGATTCATAATGTGTTTCATGTATCGATGCTTCAATGATACAGATCTAATCCCTTGAATGTGATTCCTCTGTCTGAATTTGAGATTCAGCCTGATATGACCTATGAAGAAGAACCGATCTGTATATTAGCTCGCGAGGTTAAAGAATTGCGAAACAAGAAAATTTTGCTTGTAAAAGTAATGTGGCATTGACACTATGTTGAAGAGGGTACATGGGAGCCCGAAGATGCTATGAGACAGCAATATCTGATTCTATTCAACGGTAAGATTTTCGGGGATGAAAATCCCTAAGGGGGAGGAGTTGTAACAGCCCGATTTAGACCCTAGTCAAAATAGTGGTTTTGAGACCACAAATTTGAGTCAAAAAATATTTAAATATTAATTTTCGTGCTTATAATATGTGAATTAGTATGTGTGATAATTTTGTATGAAAATTTTACCATTTGTGTGCTTAATCAGCAAAAAGGACTTAATCGCGTAAAATGTGAAAATGTCCTTCTATGTGATAAAGTGCTTAATTTCTATGTTTCTTTAATTGTGGGGTCCTTATGATGCAATTATACCATTGAATTAATGAATGGACAAAGGTTAGTGGAATTTAAATGTATATAATAGGGCTTTTTATGTTAATTAAATTAAAACAAAGCATGAAAATAAGGCTATTTATGTTTAGCTTAGCCGAATTCGTCAAAGAAAAAGAAAGAAAAGAGCTCTTAGGGTTTCGACACATTGATTTGGTGATTAAGTCATGGATTTTGTTCAGTTTTTAAAAATTTCTACATTTTTGTGATCGTTGCTTAGTAATCTATCAACCCCATGTCTCAGTTTCTGATTTTGATGATGATTTTGAATTATGCCATTGTTGATTTTGTGAGCTTTGAAATGTTAGTTGATGAAAAATGAAAGATATATATTGGGTTGACATATTTTGTTGTTGAATTTTTGATGAATTTGACTAATTTGGACAAAATTATAAAAATGAGTTCTTTAAGGGACTAAAATGTGAAATAAATGAAACATATGTGGTTATATGAACACCATGTATATTCATCTAAGAAAGTGTGTATGGAAATTTGGTGTATTTTATAATTTTTTGAATTAGGGACTAAGTTGTCCAAATGTGAAAATGTGAGGACGAATTTGTAAAATGCCCTAAATTTGTATATATGAATTGATTTGAATTAATTTGTGATTGAATAAGTCAAATTTGAAATTTTCAAATTTGAATTTATATAGATCAAGAATCAAAGAAAACAAAATTAGATCGGGGAAAGTCGAAAGTCGTCGAGTAGTTGATTTCATCCGTTCGAATCTGTACAAGGTAAGTTGATATACAATAAATGTGTTTTGAATTGAATTACTAATGTTTATGTTATTGAACAATGATAAATGATTATAAGAGTTGAGCATGAGATATTTGAGAAAGTATCGAGAAAGTATCGACGTTCAAAAAGCCCCGTACGAACCATAGGAATAGTTAGGATACATATGTCATGACATAGGATCTAATATGTGTTTTCGTGTAAGACCACGTCTGGGATGTTGGCATCGACTTATGATTTACGTGTAAGACCATGTCTCGGACATCGACATCATCTTTGATTTCATGTAAGACTCTGTCCCGGACAGTGGCATCGATATTTGATTACATGTAAGACCACGCCTTGGACGTTCCGAGCTATCTGAGTATCCTTATTGATTCTGAATGGTTCAACAGAAATTTTTAGAAAATAAATGACTATGTGAATTCGTATTCAATCTAGGTGCATTTGAATTGTATACCATGTAACACCCCGTACCCGAGTCCGTTACCGGAGTCGAACACAAGGTGCACACAGACTTAACTTAATTATTTTCACAGTCCATTTAAAAATTTCCAGACAAGCTGGTTACTGCATCACTGTCGCCTTAAAAATCATATCTTGAGTTTCAAAGCTCGAAAATCAGTTTCGTAATTTTTTTCCTGAAACTAGACTCATATGTCCATCTACATATTTTTTTCTAGAATTTTTGGTCTGGCCAATTAGTACAGTTTATTAGTTAAAGTCTCCCCTGTTACAAGGATCGACTACACTGACCTTCGCGCATTACGACTTGGATATCTCCCTGTACAGGGCTTCAATACTGATGCTGTTTGTTCCTATAGAAACTAGACTCAAAGAGAAATCTATACATATATGGAATGACTCCTAATTATCTTTGGTTAACTTATAATGAATTTCCAAATTCGGAACAGGGGATCCAGAAACCGTTCTGGCCCTGTTTCACGAGAACTTTAATATCTCTTAACATATAACTCATATGACCGTTTCGTTTCTTCCATATGAAATTTGATTCATCAAGGTTCATTTACATAATTTATTCACTATTTAATTCCAGTCCTACAAATTTTAGTGATTTTTCAAATTCACACCACTGCTGCTATCAGCATCTGTTTTCAAGGTAAACTTTACCTATTTCGTGGTTTCCATGGACCAACTAGAGTTTTGTCATACATAGGTCCACATATAATCATATTTAGCCATTCCAATGGCTGATCATTTGCCCAACACTTCCATTCCAGTCCATAGTCACATCATGAAACCATACATATATACATAAACACAAATGGTCTAATGCCATACTCCACTTCTACGAGCCATTTTCGCATGGCTGTACACACATACATCACAAAACGTACTTGAAAAACAACAAACGATAGTCCTATACATGCCATATCCAGAGTTCAACTAAAAGAGTACCAAAAGGGCTTTGATAGTGTGGATGACTTCGACTTCGATGATCCCGAATCAGTTAGCTAACGAACAAAATCTAGAAAACAAAGAGCCAAAGTAAACGGGGTAAGCATTTTAATGCTTAGTAAGTTTCAAGTAATGAAATAAACCCGACTAAAGTATTACGTTCACATAGCTAAATGAATCACTTTATTTATACAAATTCTCATAATCATACTTACTTCACACTTCATCAACATACACACACAAGGTATCAACCTATCTAAGAGCCGAGAGTTCGTTAGTCGATTGAACGAATACTATTTCAAACGAATCGACTTTTCCGATGCACATGCAAACATACCTTATCGTTTGGGTTTTTCGAGCGTATTAATTGAATTTATTGCAGCACAAAACGCTCACCTTCAAACCAAGTTTCTTCGGAATTTAGCCGGATATAACCACAAGCACAATTGCCTTCGGGTCTTAACCCGGGTATAGCAACTCGCACAAATGCCTTCGGGTCTTAGCCCGGATATAACAACTCGCACAAATGCCTTCGGGTCTTAACCCGGATATAGCAACTCGCACAAATGCTGTGACAGCCCAAAATTGACCCTAGTCGGAATGTGGTTTCGGGACCACAAAACCGAGGCGTAAAAATAATTTAAAATTTATTTTGATGCCTATAATATGTGTGTATTCATGTGTGACATTTTTGATGGTTCGATTTAGTGTTATAAAGGTGAATTTCACTAGAAAGGACCTAGTAGTAAACTTTGAAAGTATGATGGGAAAATGTGTGATGACTAGTTGAAAATGCATGCAAAATTAAGGGATTTGCATGTCAAATTCCCCAAAGATGGCATAGTGGCGGCCATGACATGGTTTATGGGCAAAGAAAACATGTTGAAACATGTTTTGTTAATGCATGATGTATTAAATGATAAAAAATTAATGATGTTGGATGAGAAATAAAAAATGTGTGTGAGTGTGGCATTTCCCCCATTGCCGTGCAAGTGAAAGAAGAACAAGAAAAAATTGTTCATCCTTGTTCTTTCCTTTTGGCCGAAAATACTAAGGGAGGAGATAGGAGTTTTGCTTCATGCTTGGTTTGGAAGAGAACAAGAAGGAGATTTGGCTATACTTGTATCAAGATTAAGGTATGTTTGAGGTTGTGTCATGAAGTTCATGCTTGTTTTGGTTGCTAACTTGATGTGCATGTTAGCCATGGTTCAAATCCTTGTTATGCCATGAAAATGGTATTTGGCCAAGGTTGATATTGTGTTAAAGCCATTGCATGCTAAATGTGAAGCTTGTTGATGATGCATGTAATGATGGATTGACTACTCTTGAAATTTCTTTTTAGTATTCTTGAGTAGGGCATTGAAATCTTTGTTTAACCATGACCGAAGTTGAAAGGGTATGGTTGTGATGTATTCGACCATGGTGCATTCATGAGCATGATTTATGCTTGTTACTTGAATGGTAAAAAATTTGTGTTTTAGATGGTTATGAACACCTTGAGATTCGCCATGCACCTATATGTGTATATGTTTGCACATGATGTTTTGGTTATGAAGTAAGTGATAAATATGTTTGCTTAAAGAAGAAAATGTTGAAGAATGGTTGTGAAATTGCAAGTACATTCGGCCTAGTACACATATGATGTGAAAATCTTGGAATTTATTGTTGATTTGGTGCAAGTATGACTAAGTATAATCGGCCATATGAGTGCTTGATGCTATATTATAAGTATTGAGCTACAATATGTAAAGCATTAGCTAGTAAAATGTGTGCCATTCATGTGTGGTGTTAAACATGTAATTGGCCTCAACATCAACATGCATAATCGGCCATGAATGAGTGCCTAAGAGGTTGAGTTGTTCGCCATGAGTAAGCATGTTGAAGGCTTTGTGTGTTAAGTCGATTCATGAATTCGTACTTATGTGACTTTAATGTCTAGTGAGTATATGTGGGCTAAGTGCCTTGAGTTCTTCTTTTCGATACTCAAATGATTGAATCAAATTATTTGTTAAATTAAGCTCAAGAGCAAAGGGGGACCAAATCCGATAAAGGGAAGGAAAAAGTAGTCGAATAGCCATCGGAATCGTTCGACAACATCCGAGGTAAGTTTTGATATCGAAACTTAGATTTTGATTCGATTGAATGAAGTAATAAGCAATCGAAATTCGCCCTTGTATATGGCCATTGAGCGAAATGATATTTTGTTAAGTGAATTGTGCATAAAAGTTTTGTTGTGAAAATAAAACAAAGATGTGCATGAATGTTCGAGTGATATCCGGGCTAAGCCCGAAGGCAATTGTGCGATTGTGATATCGGGCTAAGCCCAAGGCAATTGTGCGAGCTATGATATCGGGCTAAGCCGAAGGCAATTGTGCGAGTTGTGATATCCGGTTAAGTCCGAAGGCATTTGTGCGGGTTACCATAACGGGCTATGTCCGAAGGTGTTTTGAACAGTAGCTATATCTGGATAAACTCCGAAGGTATGTGATTCGAAATTTATAAGCTGCTGGAAAATTTTCAGTTAATGCACTTGTGAAATTCCCAACAAGGTATGTTTTGTGTGTGCTTTGCACACTATGAGTAAGTGCGTTGAATATTCGCTCCAATGATAAACGAGCTATCGGCCTTAACTAAGCCGTTGTTTGTGTATGAAAATAAGAGTTGGGATTGTGAAGTAAGCATGTCTTTGAGAAATTGTGCATATGAATTATTGTTTAGCTACTTGAATGCTATGCTTTGGTTGTGTGTATATTATGGCTCAAACTTACTAAGCATAAATTGTCGACTCGTTTCTTTGTTTCTCTGTTATAGATTTTGCTCGTTAGCGATCAGATTCGGGATCATAGAAGTTGAAGTCAACCACACTATCAAAGCCCTTTTGGTACTCCTTTAGTTGAGTTCGGATATGGCATGTATAGGACCACCCTCGGTTGTTTTAAGTACTTGTGATGTATATGTGTACGGCCATGCGAAAATGGTTCGTAAAAGTGGAGTATGGAATTTGACCATATGTGGTTTGTAATTATATTTGGTTTCATGATGTGATTATGGTTTGGAATGAGAGAGTTGGTCACATGATCAGCCATTGGAATGGCTAAATATGATCACATGTGGACCTAAGTATGACTAGACTATAGTTGGTCCATGGGAACTACAATATAGGTAAAGCCTACCTTAAAAACAGAGGCTGCCAGCTGCAGTGACGTGGATGTGAAAAATCACCAAAATTTGTAGGAATGGTGTTAAATAGTGAATAAATTATGTGATCGAACCTTGACGAGTCTATTTTCATATGAAAGTAACGAAACAATCATATAATCAGTATACCGAGAGATATTAAAGTTCTCGTGAGACAGGGCCGGAACGGTTTGTGGGTCCCCTGTCGCGGATTTAAAAATTTGTCATAAATTATCCAGAATGAATTAGAAGTCATGCCTTATATGTGCAGATTCCTTTTTGAGTCTAGTTTCATTGGAAACAAACGGTATCAGTATTGAAACCCTGTACAGAGAGATATTCAAGTTGTAACACGCGAAGGTCAGTGTAGTCGACCCCTGTAACATGGACGACTTTAACTAATAAACTGTACCAATTGGCCAGACCACAAATTCTAGAAATAAATCCATGGATGGATATATGAGTCTAAATTCAGGTAAAATTTACGGAATCAGTTTCCGAGTTGTGAAACTCGAGATATACTTTTAAGGCGACAGCGATGCAGTTTTCAGCTTGCACAGGAATGTCAAATTGGTCGGTGCCATAAGTGGTTTTGGCTTGTTAACCCCTCGTGTCCGACCTTTCGAAACGGTCTCGAGTTCGGGTGTTACAATTTTATTGGTATCGAGCTACGGTTTAGTCGATTCTAGGACTACCGTGATATGTTTGGGGTCTAGCTATACATGCCATTAAGTGATGAATTGATAGTGTGGTGATTTCGACCATTTGACTTTGTGTTTGTGTATAGCAATGGATCCGATCCCAACCGAGAAATAGCTGATGATGTGGAGAGTGTGGCGCTGCTCCGCACAAGGGAAGGCGGCAGACTCTCAACCTATTGCCAACAATCCGAATGATGAGGCTAAGCAAGCCTTTTATAGTGTGATGAATGATTGGTTTAACCAATACATTCGAACTAACACAACTATTCCACAACCTCCATTCCCGACTAATGCAACCCCGCACCTACAATACCTCCGATGAATCGACCAAGTAAGGTCAAGTAAGCCCCAGTCTCTGATTGAAAACATGGGGCCCTTGAATTTAAAGCTACGGATGATGACGATGCCGAGCAAGCTGGATTTTGGATGGACAACACTATCCGGGTGCTCGATGAGCTATCTTGCACACCCGATGAATGCTTAAAGTGTACTATCTCCTTGCTACGCGATTCCGCCTACTATTGGTGGAGTACTCGACTTGTTGTGCCTAGAGAGCAAGTAACTTGGGAGTTCTTTCTAACCGAGTTCCGAAAGAAGTATATCAGTCAGAGATTTATGGACCAAAAACGAAAGGAATTCCTTGATCTTAAGCAAGGTTCCATGTCGGTTACCGACTACGAACAAAAATTTGCGAGGCTTAGCGAGATGCTGCTGAAGTGCATTTCTTGAAGTCGTGATGTGTAAACGCTTTGAAGATGGACTGAACGATGATATAAAGTCGTATGTTGGCATTTTGGAAATCGAGAGTTTGTGGCTCTTGTCGGCGGCGTGCAAAGCCGAGGAGCTCGATATGGAGAAAAGAAAAGCTGAAGTGGGAGCAAGGGAGTTTCAGTAAGAGGTCTTGGGAAGCCCTTCCCACATCAATCAAAGAAATTTAGAGATGGCTTAGGCCGGTCTAGAGACATTTCGGGCTTTTCTAGACGAGACCGCGATCGACCCCCTATGGGCACGCGAGTCACTTCGATCGCCAGTGTTGGCAATGATCGTCGAGACAGAACGGAGTGCCAATATTGTGGCAAATGGCATTCTGGGAGTTGTAGATTCCGTGACCGCTCCTGTTACAAGTGCGGATCAGTCGATCATTTCATTAAGGATTGCCCGAGCTTATCGGACAAAGCGTAAATCAAAGTGGGAACCGGGTGCTACCACAACTCGAGGTAGGCCGTCTAGAAACACGGGCAATGCTAGTGGCGGTTAGAGAGGATCTAGAGATGCCACCATCAGATCTGAGGCTCGTGCTCCTGCTAGGACTTATGCCATACGCGCACGCGAGGATCTTTGCCTCACCGGATATTATTACGGTATCCTCACTCTTTTCGATACTAATGTGATTGCTTTGATTGACTCGGTTCTACTCATTCTTATATATGCGAAACCTTAGCATGCAGAAGACTTTGCCCATTGAGTCTCTCGAGTTTGTAATCTGGTGTCAAACCCCTTGGGTCATTACGTGCTCGTCAACAAAGTGTGTAAGAAAAGTCCCTAGTATTTTGAGGTTCTTGTTTTCGGCGGACTTGATGCTTTTGCCATTCGACGAATTGACGTTATTCTTGGTTTGGATTGGTTGACCATGCACGATGCGGTTGTAAATTGCAAAAGTAAGACTATTGATCTGAGGTGCACGAATAACGAGTTAATTCGGGTTGAGTCTACGGACTTAAAGGGATTGCCAGCTGTAATATCAGCAATGTTGGCTCAGAAATACGTAAGAAAGGGGTGTGAAGCATACCTTGCGTATGTTCTAGATGACAAGGAGTTAGAAAAGAAACCCGAATCTGTGCCAGTGGTTTGTGAATACCCGGATGTTTTCCCTGAAGAATTGTCGGGTTTACCACCTGTTCGGGGAATAAAGTTTGGCATCGAATTGGTACCTGGTACCATTCCAATTTCGATAGCTCCGTATCGTATGGCACCAACGGAATTAAAGGAGTTGAAAGCTCAGTTGCAAGAATTGGTGGATAGAGGTGTTGCTCACCCGAGTTTTTCACCTTGGGGTGCGCCAGTGTTGTTTGTGAAAAAGAAGGATGGAACCATGAGGCTGTGCATCGACTATCGTCAGCTTAATAAAGCGACGATAAAGAACAAATACCCGTTACCGCGTATCGATGACTTGTTCGATCAACTGAAGGGAGCCTCAGTGTTCTCGAAAATAGATTTGAGATCGGGCTATTATCAATTGCGAATTCGAGATTCGGATGTACCCAAGACTGCCTTCAGAACGAGATATGGTCACTACGAGTTCCTAGTGATGCCATTCGGGCTTACTAATGCCCCTGCGGTATTTATGGATTTAATGAATCGGATCTTCGGACCATACTTGGATCGGTTTGTAGTCGTGTTCATTGATGACATCTTGGTAGTGCTGCAAATTCTACGGGATAAGCAATTATATGCTAAGTTCAGCAAGTGTGAGTTCTGGTTAAGAGAGGTTAGCTTCTTGGGGCATGTGATATCGCATCGGGTATTCGAGTCGACCGAACAAAATTTCAGCCATACTTAATTGGAAGCCTCAGAAATATTCGAGGTTCGAGCTTTTTGGGGCTGCCGGTTATTACCGACGATTTGTATAAGGTTTCTCAACGATAGCCACGCCGATGACGGCTTACTCCAAAAGGATGTTAAGTTGAATGGACGGAGAAATGTCGAAAAGTTTCGATCAATCGAAGACTTATTTGACTAAAGCCCCAATTCTAGTGCAACCGAATCGGCAAAGAGTTTGTCATCTATAGTGACGCCTCCCTACTTGGGTTAGGTTGCGTATTGATACAAGAAGGTCGAGTTGTGACCTATCGTCAAGGCAATTAAAGCCACATGAGAAAAATTATCCGACCCATGGTCTCGAATTGGTCGCCATCGTATTCGCCTTAAAGATATGGCGACATTACTTATTTGGTGAGAAGTGCCATGTGTATTCGGATCATAAAAGTCTCAAATATTTGATGACTCAAAGAGACTTAAATCTGCGACAAAGACGTTGGCTTCGGTGTTAAAGGATTATGAGTGGTCATTGACTATCACCGGAGAGGCGAATGTGGTTGAGGATGCCTTAAGTCGTAAATCATTATTCGCTTCTGAGCGATGAATGTGCACTTGTCCGTTCGATCCGACAATGTGTCGAGAGCTGAATTGAAAGCCAAACCATTATTGATACATCAAATTCGTGAAGCTCGGAAAGTCGACGACGAGTTGGGCGCAAAACGGGTGAGTGTGTTCGAACAAGGACTCGGAGTTTCAAATCGATGATGATGATTGTTTGAGGTTCAGAGTCGTCTGTGTGTTCCAAAGAATTGAACTTATTTCGATATCTTGAACGAAGCCCATTGTAGCCGAATGGCGAACCACCGGGAGTACGAAGATGTACAACGATTTGAAACGTCGATTTTGGTGGCATGGTATGAAACAAGACATCTCCGACTTTGTTTGAGATGTTTAATATGTCAACAAGTGAAAGCGGAACATCAAGTGCCTTGAGATTACTTCAGCCGATCACGATACCCGAGTGGAAGTGGGATACAAAGTCTATTGTGACTGCCATTGTCAGCAAGTAAGAAGGATGCGATTTGGGTCGTTGCAGATAGATTGACTAAGTCGGCTCACTTTGTCCCCGTACGTACGGGTTTTTCAATGGACAAACTAGCCGAACTGTACGTTTCTTAGATTGTGAGATTACACGGGGTGCCTACTTCCATCGTGTCGGATAGAGATCCGAGATTTACCTCGCGATTTTGGAAGAAGTTGCAAGAAGCTTTGGGTACCAAGTTGCATTTCAGCACCGCCTTTCACCCCCAAACCGATGGTCAATCCGAGCGGATAATTCAGATACTTGAGGATATGTTAAGATGTTGCATCCTCGAGTTTAGTGGTTCATGGGAACAGTATTTGCCTTTGATTGAATTCGCTTACAACAATAGTTTTCAATCAAGTATTAAGATGGCACCCTACGAGGCTTTGTACGGTAGTAAATGCCGTACACCATTGTTTTGGACTGAGCTCGGTGAAAGCAAAATTTTCGGGTTGGATTTGATTAGAGATGCTGAACAGAAAGTGAAAGTAATCCGTGAAAGTCTGAAGATAGCCTCCGATCGTCAGAAGTCGTACGCGGGTCTGAAGCGTAAAGACATCGAGCATTAGGGGGGAGATAAAGTGTTTCTCAAGGTTTCGCCTTGGAAAAAGATACTCAAATTTGGCCGTAAGGGCAAGTTGAGCCTGAGGTTCATTGCGCCATATGAGATATCCGAGCGAGTCGGTTCAGCTGCGTCTCGTTTGATATTGCCCCCTGAACTCGAAAAGATTTACGATGTCTTTCATGTTTCGATGCTTCGACGCTATAGATCTGATCCATCGCACGTGGTAAGTCCATCGGAGGTTGAAATTCAAGCCAATATGATTTATGAGAAAGAACCGGTTCGTATCCTATCACGTGAAGTGAAAGAGTTGCGAAACAAGCGGATTCCGCTAGTGAAAGTGTTATGGCTCAAACACGGGATAGAAGAAGCTACTTGGGAAACCGAGAACTCTATGAAAGAGCGATACCCAACCCTATTTACGGTAAGATTTTCGGGACGAAAATTTCGAAGTGGGGAGAGTTGTGACAGCCCAAAATTGACCCTAGTCGGAATGTGGTTTCGGGACCACAAAACCGAGGCGTAAAAATAATTTAAAATTTATTTTGATGCCTATAATATGTGTGTATTCATGTGTGACATTTTGATGGTTCGATTTAGTGTTATAAAGGTGAATTTCACTAGAAAGGACCTAGTAGTAAACTTTGAAAGTATGATGGGGAAATGTGTGTGACTAGTTGAAAATGCATGCAAAATTAAGGATTTGCATGTCAAATTCCCCAAAGATGGCATAGTGGCGGCCATGACATGGTTTATGGGCAAAGAAAACATGTTGAAACATGTTTTGTTAATGCATGATGTATTAAATGATAAAAAATTAATGATGTTGGATGAGAAATAAAAAATGTGTGTGAGTGTGGCATTCCCCCCATTGCCGTGCAAGTGAAAGAAGAACAAGAAAAAATTGTTCATCCTTGTTCTTTCTTTTTGGCCGAAAATACTAAGGGAGGAGATAGGAGTTTTGCTTCATGCTTGGTTTGGAAGAGAACAAGAAGGAGATTTGGCTATACTTGTATCAAGATTAAGGTATGTTTGAGGTTGTGTCATGAAGTTCATGCTTGTTTTGGTTGCTAACTTGATGTGCATGTTAGCCATGGTTCAAATCCTTATTATGCCATGAAAATGGTATTTGGCCAAGGTTGATATTGTGTTAAAGCCATTGCATGCTAAATGTGAAGCTTGTTGATGATGCATGTAATGATGGATTGACTACTCTTGAAATTTCTTTTAGTATTCTTGAGTAGGGCATTGAAATCTTTGTTTAACCATGACCGAAGTTGAAAGGGTATTGTTGTGATGTATTCGGCCATGGTGCATTCATGAGCATGATTTATGCTTGTTACTTGAATGGTAAAAAATTTGTGTTTTAGATGGTTATGAACACCTTGAGATTGACCATGCACCTATATGTGTATATGTTTGCACATGATGTTTTGGTTATGAAGTAAGTGATAAATATGTTTGCTTAAAGAAGAAAATGTTGAAGAATGGTTGTGAAATTGCAAGTACATTCGGCCTAGTACACATATGATGTGAAAATCTTGGAATTTATTGTTGATTTGGTGCAAGTATGACTAAGTATAATCGGCCATATGAGTGCTTGATGCTATATTATAAGTATTGAGCTACAATATGTAAAGCATTAGCTAGTAAAATGTGTGCCATTCATGTGTGGTGTTAAACATGTAATTGGCCTCAACATCAACATGCATAATCGGCCATGAATGAGTGCCTAAGAGGTTGAGTTGTTCGCCATGAGTAAGCATGTTGAAGGCTTTGTGTGTTAAGTCGATTCATGAATTCCGTACTTATGTGACTTTAATGTCTAGTGAGTATATGTGGGCTAAGTGCCTTGAGTTCTTCTTTTCGATACTCAAATGATTGAATCAAATTATTTGTTAAATTAAGCTCAAGAGCAAAGGGGGACCAAATCCGATAAAGGGAAGGAAAAAGTAGTCGAATAGCCATCGGAATCGTTCGACAACATCCGAGGTAAGTTTTCGAGTATCGAAACTTAGATTTTGATTCGATTGAATGAAGTAATAAGCAATCGAAATTCGCCTTGTATATGGCCATTGAGCCGAAATGATATTTTGTTAAGTGAATTGTGCATAAAAGTTTTGTTGTGAAAATGAAACAAAGATGTGCATGAATGTTCGAGTGATATTCGGGCTAAGCCCGAAGGCAATTGTGTGAATTGTGATATCCGGGCTAAGCCCGAAGGCAATTGTGCGAGCTATGATATCCGGGCTAAGCCCGAAGGCAATTGTGCGAGTTGTGATATCCGGGTTAAGTCCCGAAGGCATTTGTGCGGGTTACCATAACCGGGCTATGTCCCGAAGGTGTTTTGAACTAGTAGCTATATCCGGATAAACTCCGAAGGTATGTGATTCGAAATTTATAAGCTGCTGGAAAATTTTCAGTTAATGCACTTGTGAAATTCCCAACAAGGTATGTTTTGTGTGTGCTTTGCACACTATGAGTAAGTGCGTTGAATATTCGCTCCAATGATAAACGAGCTATCGGCCTTAACTAAGCCGTTGTTTGTGTATGAAAATAAGAGTTGGGATTGTGAAGTAAGCATGTCTTTGAGAAATTGTGCATATGAATTATTGTTTAGCTACTTGAATGCTATGCTTTGGTTGTGTGTATATTATGGCTCGAAACTTACTAAGCATAAATTGCTTACTCCGTTTCTTTGTTTCTCTGTTATAGATTTTGCTCGTTAGTGATCGTATTCGGGATCATAGAAGTTGAAGTCAACCACACTATCAAAGCCCTTTTTGGTACTCCTTTAGTTGAGTTCGGATATGGCATGTATAGGACCACCCTCGGTTGTTTTTAAGTACTTGTGATGTATATGTGTACGGCCATGCGAAAATGGTTCATAAAAGTGGAGTATGGAATTTGACCATATGTGGTTTGTAATTATATTTGGTTTCATGATGTGATTATGGTTTGGAATGAGAGAGTTGGTCACATGATCAGCCATTGGAATGGCTAAATATGATCACATGTGGACCTAAGTATGACTAGACTATAGTTGGTCCATGGGAACTACAATATAGGTAAAGCCTACCTTAAAAACAGAGGCTGCCAGCTGTAGTGACGTGGATGTGAAAAATCACCAAAATTTGTATGAATGGTGTTAAATAGTAAATAAATTATGTGATCGAACCTTGACGAGTCTATTTTCATATGAAAGTAACGAAATGATCATATGATCAGTATACCAAGAGATATTAAAGTTCTCGTGAGACAGGGCCGGAACGGTTTGTGGGTCCCCTATCGCGGCTTTGAAAATTTTCCATAAATTATCCAGATTGAATTAGAAGTCATGACTTACATGTGAAGATTCCTTTTTGAGTCTAGTTTCATTGGAAACAAACGGTATCAGTATTGAAACCCTGTACAGAGAGATATTCAAGTTGTAACGTACGAAGGTCAGTGTAGTCGACCCCTGTAACATGGGCGACTTTAACTAATAAACTATACCAATTGGCCGGACCAAAAATTCTAGAAATAAATCCATGGATGGATACATGAGTCTAAATTCAGGTAAAATTTACGGAATCAGTTTCCGAGTTGTGAAACTCGAGATATGCTTTTTAAGGCGACAGCGATGCAGTTTTCCAGCTTGCCTGGGAATGTCAAATTGGTCGGTGCCATAAGTGGTTTTGGCTTGTTAACCCCTTGTGTCCGACACCGGCAACGGTCTCGGGTTCGGGGTGTTACAAATGCCTTCGGGTCTTAGCCCGGATATAATCACTAGCATAAATACCTTCGGGGCTTAGCCCGGGTATCATTCAAATGCTCATGCACACATATATCAATAATCACGACACATCCATATTTCATTTTCGTTACTAAGGCTCAAACACAAAACATTTATCAAACCTTTCCAATTTCGGCTCAATAGCCACACACAAAGAGCATGATTTCAATTGACTTTACAACGTAGTCCCTATGCACATTCGGCTATCCGCCATAATATGACAAATCATTTCAATATAATTCAAGTAGGGTCATTACTCAAGACTTACCTCGGATGTGGTCGAGCGATTTCGACGACTATTCGATCACTTTTCCTTCCCTTATCCAACTGTGGTCCTCTAAGCTCTTGAGCTAATTCACACAAATTTAACTTATTAAAGTCTCATTATGCTAGCTTATGGCGAATATGACAAGGAGTTTAAAAGGTCATATGGCCACCCTTTAGCTCAAATACACAATGGTCATGCACATTTTAATCACATCAAGCAATTCAATACAATTCATTCGAACATCAAAGGGAAGCTCAAGGTACTTAGCCCATATATACATTAGACCTTAGAGTCACATGGGTACGAAATCACGAATCAAATTCAACATACTAGTTAATATTTCCCCTTAGCCGAATTTTCTAAGTCAAGATAAAGCCTTCAACATGCTTACCTATGGCCGAACAACACATCAACCTATGTGCTCATTCATGTGGCCGATTATGCATGTCTATGTTGAGGCCAATTATATACTCAATACCACACACAAATGGCATACCTTTTTCTAACTAATGCATTACATATTATAACTCAATTCGCATCCATCATGTACTCCATAACCGAAACACCATCATATGTAAGTATATACCTTGAGATATTGTATATGTCATACCAATACGTCATGTGCAAACATATATATATATATATGTTCAAGAGCCGAATCTCAAAGTTGATTATAACTAAACATGAACATAAATCCAAAACACAAATCTTACCTACCATGCAATAAGCATAAATCATACTTATGGGTATACCATGGCCGAATACATCACAACACCATACCATTTCAATTTTGGTCATGGTTAAACAAAGAACTTAATGTCTCACTCAAAAATGCTAAAAAGAAAATCCAAGAGTCCTCAATCCACCATCACATGTATCATTATCAAGCTCCATATTTAGCATGCAATGGCATTAACACAAAATCCACCTTGGCCGAATATCATTCCCATGACATAGCAAAGATTTGAACCATGGGCTAATTAGAACTCAAGCTAGCAACTAAAATCATGCATGAATCTCATGGCACAACCTCAAACATACCTTAATCTAGACACAAGTATGGCCAAACCTCCTCCTAATCCTCTTCCAAACCAAGCATGAAGCAAGAACTCCTTCCTTCTTCTTTAGAATTTTCGGCTCAAAGAAATGAAAAAGGATGAACAACAATTTTTTTTTTCTTTTTTCTTCAACTCACGGCAAAATGTGGGGTAACACTCACACATCCTTTCTTTTTTTTTTTTCTTTTCCATTTCTTTATTACCCATACTCATTAATTTATTTTTTTTTCCTCCCATGATGCACCAACATAACATGTCTATGACATGTTTTGCCCATAATCCTTTGTCATGGCCGGCCACTATCAATTAGGGGGGAATTTGACATGCAAGTCCTCCCTTTTGATTACATGCACTATTAGGTCCTTATAGATTAGCCTATCACATTTCAAAAGTGTCACACAAGTCCTACTAATTGAATTCACATGCAATCGACTAAATCGAAGCTTGAAATTTTCACACATTCATAGTTACATATTCTAGACAATAAATATTACATTCAAACATTTCGGTGACTCGGTTTAGCAGTCTTGAAACCACTTCCCGAATAGGGTCAATTTTGGGCTGTCACATACCAAGTTTGAGAAAAAAAGGTAAGTACATGTACCTTGGTGAACATATGATATAAGTATGAGTTTGTTATGAGAATGAGATATGATATATATATATATATATATATATATGTGTGAATCATGTTCAAATGAACTATAAGAGATATATGGCTATGTGAATATATTTTTCCTTGTGTTATATGAATGAATTGATCTAGATTGATGTTATGTGTTAAGTTTATTTGTATATGGCTTACTAATATTTTGAAAGCTTACTTTGTGTGTGTTTTCCATTGTTTTTTAGATATCATAGCTATCAGGAGCTCGGGTGTAACACCCCAAACCCGGCCCAAACGTTATTGCCAGATCTGACGTGTCACATGGGCTTACGACTTAGTATGCATTCGTTGGTTTAAGTGATTGGGGTGGTCTTTGTAAAAACAGCGGTTCAATGAAAGCCGGTTTATCAATCTTTAGGCTATCCATTTGTTGTGCTTGTCGAATCTTGGAAAACGTTCATTAATTTTGAAAACCTACGCAGCCTAACACTAGCAGTTCCGACATAGTATAAATATAATCAGAAAATAAAACCATAGCAAAAAAAGAAATTTAAATAGCGGCTTTATTACAACTTAAAACCCAAAATTAAATCAGAATATAAAATAATAAAAATAAACTAACTTAGGAAAACTAACTTTGTAGATGATGTGGCCACTTCGAATCCCTTACAGCTCCAAGCCCACTATGGTTAGGGATTTCCTGCAGAAATGAAAATAAAGGGTGAGTTCGGTAAACTCAGTGTTTAACATAACCCAACCATAGCCCTAAACAAATCAAAGCTCAGAGTCAGACTTATCTGGGCCTTGGCCCGATCTGTAAATCGAATGAAACCCATAAGCCCATAGCGAATCTGAAAAAATATATCATGAATGCGAAATCCCAACCCGAGCTATCCATAACATCCCGTGCCGGCCTTACACCATGTGGGAGACTACTCGACCCACCCAATCGCTACACACCACGAAAATTGCAGCGAGGCTGTCAGATATTGTGACGAAGTCACCAGATACAGATATTGTGGCTAGGCCACGAGCAGATATATATATATATATATATATATGTGGCGAAACCACCAGATTGCAACAGAAGGTGCGGATATTGTGACGAAGTCACCGAAACGAATATTTGTGACGAGGCCACAGTTGCAACGAGGTCGCGAACACTTCCTCCATCAATATAAACCCATGTTCCATGCAACAGAAATAATATGTCATGGCATACGTATACAGAAACAAAACATCATGCTTTTAAAAAAAAAAAACCCTAGGGGTAAAATCGTAATTTTACATGCATAAGGGTATTTCAGTAATTATTACCTATTGCTAAGGTTTCATGCTCATTCTAATGTTTACCAAGTAATCAGAAGTACTTACCTCGTCTTTTTACCAAAGTGGGCCCGTTGGCCCGTTGGCCCATTGGCCCGTTTTCAGCCCATTAAGCCCAAAAATACCGTTGTGCACTAAAATGCACACTCTGCACTCTAATCATCCAAATGCACCATATTCATTAACAACTGTCTCACAAGCGCTCACACGCTCGCGAGTTCACAAAATACCAACATTTCGGTATTTCAGCTTTTACCGATTTAGTCTAAGGGAGGGTGTCGTTTACACACCTGGTTGTTGACGATTGATGGCAATATCTCCCATGCGATAATCCTACAATCGATCAGTAACACATTAGACATAAATCCACGTCAACTAACCCAATCATCACACAAGTTAGTCATTTACGCACGAGGGGCAAAATAGTCATTTTACCCGCTAGGGGTAAATCGGTAGAAATACCCTACAGGGGTATTTTAGTAATTCTACAACTTATCCACTTGGGCCTATAGACTCATTAGGACCACATGGCCCATTTCAGTCTATCGCGGCCCGAAATAGCCGTCCTACTGCTAGAGTAATGAGAAATACACACCTGTTAAGAGACTGCAGTTAATCCGCGCTCCAAACACTCTTAGCTGACGTCCAACCCAAACGAGCACGTCACAAAGCGAAAAAGATCAGCCAAAAAGGGTATGCCTACACTCCTCATGGTTTGCTCTATTTAAAGCCAGCTCTCCATCTACTCTTATGTTAGCTTCCCGGTGTGGGATCCCTCCATCACTAGAGTTTAAAACCAACACCAACTCTTGCGGTCCCAACATAGCAAAATAATCAACCTTTGCATGCCAAGGGATTCAAACCAAAGTCCTCTCACATGCCAACTCACGCCACCACCACTAGGCCATCAACTCATTTGTGTCATAAATCCAACACATTAAACTTTAAAGCGCACCTACTTGCTTCCAGATTTATTGAAAAGAAAAACCAAAATATATTGCAAGAGCCAAGACTTGAACCTTGGACCCCTTGCTTCCTCTATGGTGTCACTTCCTTGTCCCCTAAGTGGCGCCATCTTGCCACTACACCATACTCCTTTTTGTGTCATCTTTTACCCCTTTACTCTTAAAAGCCCAAATGCCAATTGCATCACCTGTTCATAAAATTAAAATTCCGAAGACTACCACGGATTTAACTTAAGTTTGGGTATTACAAAGGCCCACTAACCTACTAAAATATATATTTTAACCAACAAGAACACACACAAATTTTAAAAATCACAGAAACACAGAAAACCTGAAAATTAGGGCGTTACATCGGGGATCGTCAAGGATCATCACTACACTATCGAACTCTATTTTTGTACCTTTTGAAAATGTATAAATTAAAGTATGGCCTGTATAGGCTAGAAATATGTGAATATGTTTTGTAATGTGTATATCTAGCCATGTGATATGGCTTGGTTATGGGTGTGATTATGAATGAATTTTGGTATATACTTTGAGTTCAAAAATGCTATGTTTTGATGCATTCTTGAATGAACAAATGAAATGGTAAATTTTGGTAAGTTTAGATATGTGAATATTTGAGGAATTGGTAAGTTTATGGCTTGAGATTGAATGAAGTAAATTAAGGTTATGAAACATATGTTTTGGTATGATTTTGACTTATGATTTGGCATGATTTTGGTATGGTTATAATCGTGAATTTGGTTGTTTGTGAGATGGCATGATTGGTGTATGTTTTGGTGTATGAATTGGTTGAAAATATGATGCATTTGATTCTTGAATGGTACTTGTAGGGAGGACCCTAAAGGGGTGGCGTTATGGCCTTGTAAATGGCCTATTTTTGCCCACACAGGTAAGGAGACAGGCGTGTGTCTCAGCCATGTGGCCATGTTAGTTTCGAGCACGTGCTAGACACACGGGCGTGTGACTGGCCGTGTGATCTAAGTCAATAGCTCCCTGATTTTCACACAGCTTGGCACCTGGGCGTGTCTTGTGGCCGTGTGGACATGTCAGTATGTATGCCCTATTTTGCCACGGCCTAGACACATGGGCGTGTCTAATGCCATCTGAGGCACACAGCCTATTGACACGGGTGTGTAACTTGTATAACTTTGAAAAATGTTCAAGTTTCGAAAAATTTTGTATGCGTTTGATTTAGTCCCGACCCCTTTCTAAAGCATGTTTAAGGTCTCGTTGACCTATGTAAGGGACTCTGTATTGATGCATGACTATGATGCTATGACGATTGTGAAATGAATGTTAAATGTTTGATATGTCCGGTAATGCCTCTTAACCCTAGTCTGGCGACGGATACTTGCTAGGGGTGTTACACAATATCTTTTCATTTCAAGTCTGCATAAGATTTCTACCGATCTGACGTTGCTTTCAAACTATTGCGGATCACTTTCACTTTTTCTTCTGTCTTTTTAATCAAATCAACCCCATGAATCTTATTCTCAAGTAGTTCAGTCCAGTACAAAGGTGTTCGACATTTTCGACCATATAAAACTTCGCACGGTGCCATTTTAATACTTGATTGAAAACTATTAGTATACGCAAATTCAGATACTTTTCCCACGTACCTTTAAACACAAGAATGCAACATCTCAACATATCCTCGAGTATCTGAGTAACTCGCTCGAATTGACCATCCGTCTGCGGGTGAAATGCGATACTAAAATGTAATTTTGTACCCAGTGCATCTTGCAATTTCTTCCAAATCCTCGATGTGAATCTCAGATTTCTATCCGAAACAATGGAAACAGGTACTCCGTGTAATCTCACAACCTCGGAGATATACAACTCAGCTAACTTTTCAAGTGAACTATTTGTTCGTACCAAAATGAAATGAGCCAATTTTGTCAATCTATCAACTACAACCCATAGTCACTCTATCCCATTTCCACTCGAAAATCATAATCGGTTGCAATAAACCATACAGTACCTGATGCTCAGCTTTAACTTGCTGACAAATCAAACAATTAGAAACGAACTCTGAAATGTCACGTTTCATACTATGCCACCAATAAAGCTGTTTCAAATCGTTATACATTTTAGTGCTTCCAGGATGAACAAATAAACGACAACTATGTGCTTCGTTCAAAATTATTTGAATCAACTCTGAATTTCTTGGAACACATAATCGACCTCTAAATCTTAAACAGTCATCTAAATCAACTTGAAACTCTGAATTAGGGTTCGAATCACATTGAGCTCATTTTGCTAACATTTCATTATCAATCTTCTGAGCTTCATAAATCTACTTTAAAAACAACGATCTCGCTTTCAACTAAGCTACAATCGAGTCGTCATCAGAAAGAGCCAACTGAGTATTCATTGCACGTAGAGCAAATAAAGTTTTCTGGCTTAAAGCATCAGCAACAACATTTTCTTTTCCTGGATGGTAGTCAATCACTAACTTGTAATCTTTTAACAATTCTAGCCATCTTCACTGTCTCAAATTCAAATCTTTCTGAGTCATAAGATATTTTAAACTCTTGTGATCTAAATAAACATGACATTTTTCACCAAACAAATAGTGATGCCAAATCTTCAATGCAAACACAATAGCTACTAATTCTAAATCATGCGTTGGGTAATTCTTTTCATGAGGCTTCAACTGTCTTGAAGCATAAGCTATGACTTTGCCTTTCGGCATCAAAACACAGCCCAGACCATTCAATGATACATCATTATAGATCATGAATTCTTTACCCAATTTTGGCTGTACTAATACTAGAGCATTAGTCAAAAGAGTTTTCAGCTGATCAAAACTTTTCTGACATTTTTCGGACCATTCAAACTTTATGTCTTTTTGAAGCAATCTTGTCAACGAAGTCGCAATCATCGAAAAGCCTTTCACAAATCATCTATAATAGCCAACAAGTCCCAAAAAACTACAGACTTTGGATACATTTCTCGGAGGCTTCCAATCCATTATTGTAGAAATCTTGCTCGGATCAACTCAAATACCCGATACTGACACAATATGCCCCATAAAACCAACCTCACGCAACCAAAATTCACATTTACTGAACTTTCCATATAATTACTTATCAGGCAAGGTTTGTAATAAAATTCTTGAATGTTCAGCATGCTCAGGTTCATCTCTCGAACAAATCAAAATATCATCTATGATCACAACAACAAATCGATCTAGGTACGGTCTAAAAATCTAGTTCATTAAGTCCATAAAGATAGCAGGTGCATTCATTAGTCCAAAAGGCATAAATAAGAATTCATAGTGACCATAACTCATTCTAAATGCAGTCTTTGACACATTAGAGTCTCTAACTCACAACTGGTGATAGCCCGATGTCAAATCTATCTTTGAAAACATTGTAGTCCCATTCAACTAGTCAAACAAATCATCAATTCACGGTAGAGGGTATTTTTTCTTGATTGTCACTTTGTTAAGCTGTTGATAATCTATACACATTCTCATCGTGCCATCTTTCTTTTTAACAAACAAAATGGGAGCACCCCAGGGCGAGAAAATCGATCTTGTAAAACCTCTATCTGTCAATTCTTGCAACTGAGCTTTCAATTCTTTTAACTCTGTTGGTGCTATTCTATATGGAGCTATTGATATCGGCGTAGTTTCCTGCACTAACTCAATGCCAAACTCAACATCTCGTATTGGTGGTAAACCCAGTAACTCTTCAGGAAACACATTTGGGTATTAACAAACAACTGCCACTGATTCGATCTTCTTTTCAATCAGTTTCGTATTAAGCACATAAGCAAAATAAGCTTCGCAACCTTTTCTTACATATTTCTAAGCTAACATCAATGAAATCACCGCTGGCAAGACATTCAAATCATCTGACTCAATTCGGATAATCTTATTATTCTGACATCTCAGATCAATCACCTTTCGTTTGCAATTATCAAATTGTATCAAATTGTATCAAATTCGTCAAATAGAAACGACATCAAATTAGCCGAAAAGCAATTATCCCGAATCATCAATGTATAGTTTTTGCACACTTTATCAACCAACACACACTTGCTTATGGGGTTTGATACTCTAATTACAAATTCAATAGACTTTACGGGCAAAGTCTTACAGGATATTAAATTCACACATATATACAAATGACTTGATCCTGGATCTATCAATGTAATAACTTTAGTATCATAGAGAGTAAAAGTACCGGTAATGTTATCTGGAGATGACACTTCTTTGCGAGTGCGAATAGTATAGGCTCGTGCAGGTGCTCTAGCATTTGATCTCATAGCAGTGTCTCGTGTCACACCTCTACCACCACTCACATTTCTTGTGTTTCTAGGTGGTCTACCTCTAATTGCAGTGTTACTCAGCCTCATGTTCTGAGCATTACCTTTTTCAGCTAACTCTAGGCAGTCTTTAATAAAGTGATTTCGTGAACCACAACTGTAACAAGTTCTATTATTATTTTTCACCCAACATTTTCCAAAATGTCGTCTTCCACATTGTTGACACTCGGGTTTAATATCTTTTACATTACCAACACTCGATACTAATGTGCCTTGAGTTTTAAGGTTGGTGTATTGCTTTTCGCGATCTCTATTTTGATATCCCACTGAAGCTATCGATCGGTTAAAATACTCTCTAGATTTCTTCAACAAGGAATGATAAGATTTACTCATTAATCTCTTCCTCGAATCTCTTGCCACTGAATCAGCCTTTCTCTTTTCTTTGCTGAGATCCTCAGCTTTACAAGCCCTCTCAACCAATACTACAAATTCCTTCAGTTCAAATATCCCAACTAACAGTTTTATATCTTCATTCAACCCATTAATAAATCATTTACACATGATCTCTTCAGTGGAAACATATTCCCAAGCATACTTGCTCAAACGTACAAATTCTCTTTCATATTCTGTCACAGTCATTTAACCTTGCTTCAATCTAAAAACTCTTTATGTTTCTGATCGAGAAATCTTTGACTTATGTACTTCTTTCAGAATTTGGATTGAAAGAACTCCCAGGTAACTCGCTCTCTAGGAACCACCGATGTCAACGTTTCCCACCAAAGATATGCATTATCTCTAAGCAAAAATACCACACATTTAATAAATTCTTCTGGAGTACAGGACAATTCATCGAATAATCTGATCATATTCTCAAGCCAAAACTCAACTCTCTCAGTATCATCATAATTGTAGCCCGAAACTGTTCAGCCCCATGTTTACGAATCTTAACAATAAGTGGCTTACTCAATTGAATCGGGTCTATCACTTGTGGCACAACTAGGACTTGTTGAGGAACAAGTGGGGGTGGAGGTTGTTGAGCAATCGGATTTGTTCGAACAAACTCCATGAACCACTCACTCATCATTTGGAAGAAGGCTTGTTTAGCCTCTCCCCTTTAACTACTTGATGTAAGCCTAGAATCAGTCGGCGCCGCCCCTTAAGTAGGAACGGGTGCATAACTTTCTTCATCGTCAGCTATGGCTCGGTTGGGATCCATTTGCTATATGAAAAACACATTTTACCTGTCAGGAATAATCACACTATCGCAATTTATATATATGGCATGTATAGCTAGACTGTCACATGCTACGTTAGTCCTAGAATTGACTAAATTGTAACCCTGATACCAATTAAATATAGCACCCCTAACCCATATCCTTCACTGAAATAGGAGGCGTTACCGATCAACGACAATATAAATTATACATTTGTGCAATAAAAATTAAAATCCATTCATATCAAATACATCGTCCCATGTAAGGTCCTACAAAACCTTAGAACAAGCTTAGAAGTGGTTCGGGACTAAACAGATAACATTCACAAACTTTGAGAAACTTAGAAAATTTCATTAATTTCAGGGTCACACGCTCATATGAACAAGCCATGTGCCTCATACGGTCACCAGACAAGCCCGTGTCACAGGCCGTGTAAAAACAGGGCATACATACTGACTTGTACCACACGCCTAGAGACTTGCCCGTGTGCCATGGTTGTGGGAAAATTAGGGAGGTTACTAACTTGGGTCACAAGGCTGACTCCAGGCCCATGAGCCAGCCCGTGTGCCACACATGGCCAATAGACACAGCTGTGTGTCTAGGCCATGTCAAAACTACAGGGTATACTGGCTTTAATTCGAAGGGTACCCCAGGGGACACACAGCCGTGTAACATGATCGTGTGTCACACAAGACTGAGACACACGCCCGTGTCTCTGCCTGTGTGGAGAAAAATAGTCCATTTGCAAAGACAATTTGCCACACTTTTTTCATACTCATCTAGCCATCAAAATGGTATCATCTTAATACATATATAGGCAACCAAAAACATGCCGATTCATACACATATCATGTCATCTATTCACAACCATTTCAACCACTCAATTCCATATTCAAACATACCAAATCATTATGCCAAAATCATCATAACTTACCTAATTTTTCAAATGCATTAACTCATCAACTTATCCTCTATTTCAAGTCACATAACTCACCACATCATCATCTCAAATCAAACCACAACATGTCAACTTCCAAGCATTAGTAGAACAATTAATAACCAATCAAAGGAACAACCATTTAGCTGTATCAACAACTACGGTAAAAACACCAAAATAAGCCAACATATAAGGCATTATATACATTACATACATATCACTTATCGAACACAATTCAAACCAACTTAAATGGCCGTACACATTACCATTTACAAGCCAAATCTTATGGCTAATATCATGACTCAAAACATACCAAAAATGACACTATCCTATACATGCCATATACCATATATACAGAGCTTCAAAAGTACCAACAAGACGATCGATAGTGTGGTAACATTTCCCGACGATCTCGAAGTCCGAGTTAGCTTTGATACTCTATAAAACACAAACAAATAACACACATTAAGCTTCATAGCTTAGTAAGTTTGTACTAAATAAACTCGACAGTTCATAATATTCAAATCATCAATTAATAATCACTTAATAAGTCCATATCATTACTCAATTCTAACACATGACCATTAATCATATATATACAAATCCATCAAGCTTCATACACTTAGTATCAACTACCACATAGGTATCATACGTACCTGTACTCCCCTATATTTATTTATTACAGTTTCGCCTCTTTGCTCAATACATTAATCCTTCCAGAAATCTTTCAATACTCAAGGAACTCGCACACTTAGTGCCAATATGATTAGCCGAACCTACAACGATATCGCACAATTAGTGCCATCACATTAAACTGAAGTTATCTCAGTATCGCACACTTAATGCCACATATAGCCGAAGCTATTCTAATTCGCACACTAAGTGTGTAACACCCCTAACATGTATCCGTTATCAAATTAGGGTTATGAGGCATTACTGTATAAAACACGGTTCAGCACAATCATTCCTCACCTTTCATACACCAAAGAATTAATAAACATTTAAAACTTATCAAATTCAAATATTCACAATTCACTTAATATAAATTCAAATACATGAGTCATAATTCCAATTCAGAAATAATCTTACCTTACTAAACATGTATTGCAAATAAGCACATTTCAAATCTATATCAAAACCCAACTGATCCTGTTTCATAATTACTAAGTTCGAACCAAACTTCTATATATCAAAACATATTCAAATATTTAATACTTCAAATACTCAATTCCCTATATCCATCATATTAATGACATTTTCATAAATCAATCATATTCCGTTATATCATTACACTTCATACTACGAATATATGCCAATTTATATCTCATTATTCGTATATCAAACATATAATTTGATAACTTCTGCACAAGCTCATTTAAAACCAATTGAACCTTACTACATAAATTATTATGCAATCGCATATGAAATTTAAATACATTATAACATGGCCGAACATACTAATGATGTATATATACAAGTGCACAATTCATCCTAAAAATAAAAGCCATACTTAACACTTGAACACAAATAACACTCCAGTGTGCATCTAATTCATATCTATATTAATATACCTAAACTTCATGTTTTATCCTATTAACTAATCTTTATTTCGATCTCACCATTATCAATATCATAAGCATACCAAATTAAATTAAATATCATATTTGGATATACAACCACACATGAACATATACTTATATTGATATTAACAACAACTTGACATTTTTAACTATCCATTAAAATTAACCCAAAACATACTTAATCATTACCATTATTTACCATTTGAACCCATACCAAAACAACCAACCAAAACAATCATAAAACATATTCATTACTTACCACTTAGCAACTGAACCTATTAAGTTAATATACCATATTTCATATTTCCAAAATGAGCTAACTATTAAAATGACTACCAAAACCAAACTCATTAAACATTTTAATTAAGAACATGTAAAACTAAACTTAAGCATAATAAGCAAGCCATTTTCTTATGGCTTTAAATACGTACTCATTCAAAATAATTAACTCCAAGACTAATCTATACATGCCACATAATAGAGTCTTAAAACATTATTTACTAAAATGATAACCAGATAGTGTGATGTCATCTCCATTGACTTCCAACCTGAGCAGATCTCTGAAAATCTATAAACATAGGAAAAACACACAGAATAAGCTTTGAGAGCTTAGTAAGTTATAAGAAAATAAATAACTCAATGACAATAACAATTCAATTTCCAAACCAATTTATACTATCATAATCACGTTTAATTTCAAACATATAATTTCTTATAATACATATACTTTCATTTTACCAAATATCCATACATTTAAGATTAATCTATCATTCAAATTCCCAAAGCCACAATATCAATAATTAACCGAATATACATAAACTCATATACATATATTCATAGATTATTTCATAACTATTCTTACTTTATATCATTAAGGCCGTACATAATCATTTATATAAGTTTGCACACAGGTCACAATATGATATCAGTATACTTAACCTTCGGACGAATGTATTGTATCTATTTTCAAGGTGGCATTCAATTTCAAAACCATAGTACCATTATAAGATCGAATATATTCACACCCATAAACATACATTCTTGAATCAATCTTTAATATCTCATACTTATACTTATCATGTAGTTGAATATACATATGTCTATACCAAAGTATCATATACTATTAAAATCATATTATCAATGCATAAAGCCGAATCTTTAAACATTTGTTTACATATACTCATGTATTAAACCTTAATACCACATAATCACACTTAACTTATGGCCAAATATACTTCAGAATTTCTCTTGAATTCAAACTAACATCATACATATGTTTGTATCACATATCAAATAATCAACTTTCCTTATTTTCAATGAAACAATAAGCTAACTCATACCTGATCATTTAGCTCGTTTAATGTATTCGATTACCACATCAGCATAAATTCTTTTAGGCATAAACTTATCATAATTCACCGGCATAAAGCCTGCTAGGCCTAAGCCTGAATCTCACACCGGCACAAGGCCTGCTAGACTCAAAGTCTGATTTTATACACCGGCAATAAGCCTGCTAGGCATAAGCCTGATTTAATTCACCAGCACAAGGCTTGCTAGGCTCAAAACCCGAATATCAATGTTATAAAATTTTCTCATAAACAATTTATATATAAAAAATTACAAATACTCCATATAGTTCATATTGGCTTTCAAATCTTATAACTCAGTCGAAACGAATGCATGAACATAGTTACCATGCTTAAACACATTCGACATTAGCATATAGTAATTCATATATTTCATTTCAGCATATATCCTTTGCATTTAATTAAAATTAAGTACGTCTATTTGCTTATAAACTTACCTTGGACAACGATAATCGGGACGGGATAACTAGTCGACAACTTTGGTTTTTCCCCGGTCCAAATTTGATTTTTACATTTCTTGATCTAATTCAGTACAAATTGAACGTATTTGATCATATATTCAATCAAATCATCCAAAAACACATAAATAGGCTAATTACAATTTTGCCCCTAACATTTCACATTTTTCCCAATTTAGTCCCTATTTCAAAACAACACAAAATACTCAAAATTTCACTATGCCCATGTTAGGTCAAATTTACCTTAGGTTCCTAGCAGCTCATAATTTCATTTATTTCACATTTTGACCCCTCAATTTACAAAATTTTCAATTTAGTCCTTAATAAGCATTTTTATCAAAAATCACTTAATAAAACACGATAATCTAGCATTAAATATTTATTTTTCATCATCAAAAAACAAAAAAAAAGCTCTCATCAATGGCAAATCACAAAATACACAACCAATTCAAAAATTAAAGCATGGGCTAGCTAGAACACAAAGCAACGATCTCAATAAGGACTAAATACCAACTTTAACCTTTAAAAATAAAATAATTTTCAACAATGCCAAACCAAATCTTCCACTAACCAAAATAGTGGCCTAATTGTCCAATAAGGACTCCCACTTTAATATTCCATAGCTATCAGACACATTTGACTTATAGAACACAACTTTTACACTTTACGCAATTTAGTCCTTTTTGCTCAATTAACTATCGAAATGATAAAATTTTTCAACGAAACTTTAATATCATCTTATTGTCACTCTGAAAATATTTATAAAAATATTTACAACTCGGTTTATAGAAAATGAGGTCCCAATACCTCATTTTCTAAACCCACTTGAACTTAATAAATCACTTATAAAGCCAAAAAAAATTCACAATATCAAAAACCTTTTTTTTTAAATCACAATTAACTCGTAAATATTAAAATAATAATGAAATCATTTTTTTTGCTGTCGGATTGTGGTCCCTAAACCACTTTTCTAATTAACCCTAAAAACGGGTTGTTACAACTCTCCCCCCTAGGGATTTTCGTCCCCGAAAATCTTACTAGAGAATATATTAGTGATTTACTATTACTAGTCTCATCAATTTCTCACATAGCTTCAGATTTTTCCCAACTTTTCAATTTCACAAGCTAAGATTTCTAATCTGTTCTTTGCTATGCGTCATATCAAGCTGAGTTTCTTCTTCTGAAAGAGATATTATAGATAAAGGATCTTATCTATGTCATGACATCATATATAAGAAACACATTACGGGTCTTCCCAAGTTCTGATAATAATCTCATTGAGTCCGATGAATCACGAACTCAATATCTCTTTATAGCTAAATCGAGAAATTCTACTCCCACTATAATACTTTCACAAATACTCAGTTTTCTAATTGAAAATTCAATGCATTTTACATATCGAGCCCACATATATTTTCTGCCAATCTGAAACTGTTTTTAAACGGTCACGAATTACTTTCATTTCTCCTCAGTCTTTCTAATCACATCGGCCCTGGAATTCTTTTCATCAAAATTCGATTCAATACAACGAAGTTCAGTAATTGCAACCATACCATACTCATACAATGCTATCTTCATATTCATCTCTTAACTATTATTATACGCAAACTCAACCAACAATAAATGTCTTTCTCAGTTGCTTTGAAACTCTAAAACATAGTGATACATAATATTTCAAGAATTTGATTTGCGTTCCTCAATTTCACTACAATCTCATACTCACAGATTACTGTAATTTTCCTCAGAATTATCATATGAGTTTCAGGTCTTATTCCAAAAGAACAATGACCAACACCTAAAGCAGATTTGCAATAACAGAAACGGATAACTCAGTTGTTTAATCAAAAGAGGAAATTTATACGTACCAAAAGATTTCTTCAGACAGTTAATAACGTTTCAAATAACTCTATCTTTTTCAATAATAAAGATAGTTTTGATACAGAATGCATCCACATTTTATTTCTATAATCAACAAATTTAGAAATATCATATTTCACACTCGATCATCGATATTATGCCTCGGACTGTTATGATATCAAGCATGTATTCATCACTCAAAAAGCACACAAATGTTTCCCATTCAAAACATCCGAAACTATAATCATTTTCCTCGAATAAGAATCATTTACAGATTCAAAAGTTTTTCGACAATTTGAGCTAACTTTGATGTACCAAGTTCGGATCTTTCTCTGACAGTAAAGATTTTAAACTCTTGTAGTCGTCATATATATCACATAACTCTTTATTCAACTTAAACGAAAACAAAATTGACATTTCGGTTGATAATGTCTTCATGCAAAAGGAAGCTTCAGCATTCGAACTAGCTTTATTATACTACCATTTCTCATATAGAATTGTCCCAATAGATATAATTTTGTATCAGATTTTCAAGAATACAAATTCTTCTTCTAGACTATCCCTAAATTCACACATGTATGTTCAAAATTTATTTCCAATATGATGGATAAATTCAAACACATATAACTCAATCATCTTTTCAATCAAATAATTCAAGTCAGACTAAATCACTGAATTCGTCTTTTTGAAGAAATCTTTTCTTTTCATTTAACAGAATAACCCAGACATATCATTATACAGACGACACAATAATCAAATAGAAATCATAATGTCATAATAATATCGACGTCTTACCCATGATAATAGATAATATCCCTGCTGTTGATAAAGCATTTGAACCCAAAAGAAAATCAAATATGGTTTGGACAGCAACCAATGCAGAAGCATAACTTTTATAACTCTGATAATGGTACATACAGTACTTCCAGATTTCAAAACAGAAATTATGATTATAATAGATATAACCATTTTTGTCAAATAGATATCTCTTATAGATAATCACATAGAATCATAAGAAAAATAGAATAGCAAAATTTTCAACATCTGAAGCTCCACAGAATATTGAAAAAATTATAACCTATATAGAATGATATTAATTCCGATGATATCCCAAAAATTCTTCAGAAAGAACAATTTCACTCATAAATACTGAAATCCACAATAACAGAAGCAATATAATCTTCACTTATATTCAACAAAACAATAGCCAGTAGAAATAAAATATTAGCCTCATACGAATTTTACCAACAATTTTCATATTTACTCAATGGAATAAATACCAAAGATGGACATAGCAATATCGGACATAACCCAAATAGACCAACCATACTTTTATCTTTTAGTATGTTTAGTTATTGTCCTCACACAATAAGAATTTCTTCTGAAGTTAAACAGTCACATATACTTCTGAGGATAAATGTACACATAGAATACCCAAAAGAAGTCATACTGATTGCCCGACTATAACCACTGCATTCAACCATCAATACAATTCAAACATTAATCCACTGTCTAATTTTGTCATCATAAATTCTCACATTATCCCTTCACTAACAGAAATCAATTCAAAAGAACTTTCAGTTAATACCTTTCTTTAGATAGCATACCTGAATAGATCATTTAATCGGTGTTATCTTTTTCTATAACAGTGACTTTGCATAATCTGAATAGTCTTCGAAACTATCCCATATCTCTTTTAATATTATCTTCATTTGCTGATTCATTCTTTTTTTCTGACCACATTAGAAATCTTTCAAACATGGACTTCTATAACTCCACTCTCATGAGCTTATTCAACCCAAATTTTACACATTTCATTGTAACATTTTTATGGATAAAGGGGTGAGGTTAGTAAAGCCTCAAATTCAACTTACAAATATATATACATAACACATATTATCACAATTAACTAATTCATTGCTAATTTCACATTCCCAATAATTTAATAAACATTTGCTTTTAATCACTTTTGTTCTTAACACATAGTTCATATGCCATCTCAAATCACTGATTCACAATCAAAGCATTTCGTGCAATAGTCATAATCCAAATATCATAACTCATATACTCGTATAATTATAACATTTATCTATATCAAAATGTCATACTCTTTGATCCATACCTTTATGAGTTTCAACTCATAATCAACACATTTCCATTCAAACTTTTGAGTACACATTCTGTACTATCAGAATTAGCTCAGTTGGAAAACTTATCTGTCTCATCAAAATAATTTTCGTCGGAGTCGGGAGATATCAACTATCATAGGTTAAATGTGGCAGGTATAGCTAGACTCACATATGCTATGGTAGTCCTAGAACCGACTAAACCGTAACTCTGATACCAATCAACTGTAACACCCCTAACATGTATCCGTTATTAGATTAGGGTTATGAGGCATTACTGAATAAAACACAATTCAACACAATCATTGCTCACCTTTCATACACCAAAGAATTAATAAACATTTAAAACTTATCAAATTCAAATATCCACAATTCACTTAATATAAATTCGAATACATGAGTCATAATTCCAATTCAGAAATAATCATACCTTACTGAACATGTATCGCAAATAAGCACATTTCAAATATATATCAAAACCCAACTGACAATATTCCATAATTACTGAATTTGAACCAAACTTGTATATATCAAAACATATTCACATATTTAATACTTCCAATATTCAATTCCCTATATCCATCATATTAATGCCATTTTCATAATTCAATCATATTCCATTATAAATCATTACACTTCATAGTACTAATATATGCCAATTTCTATCTCATTAACCGTATATCAAACATATAATTTGATAACTTCGCATAAGCTCATAATAATACCAATTGAATCATATTACATAAATTATTACGCAATCACTTATGAAATTTAAATACATTATAACATGGCCGAACATACTAATGATGTATATATACAAGTGCACAATTCATCCTAAAAATAAAAGCCATACTTAACACTTGAACACAAATAACACTCCAGTGTGCATCTAATTCATATCTATATTAATATACCTAAATTTCATATTTTATCCTATTAACTAATCTTTGTTTTGATCTCACCTTTATCAATATCATAAGCATACCAAATTAAATTAAATATCATATTCGGATTTACAACCACACATGAACGTATACCTATATTGATATTAGCAACAACTTGACATTTTTAACTATCCATTAAAATTAACCCCAAACATACTTAATCATTACCATTATTTACCATTTGAACCCATACCAAAACAACCAACCAAAACAATCATAAAACATATTCATTACTACCACTTAGCAACCGAACCTGTTAAGTTAATATACCACATTTCATATTTCCAAAATAAGCTAACTATTAAAATGACTACCAAAACCAAACTTATTAAACATTTTAATTAAGAACATGTAAAACTAAACTTAAGCATAATAAGCAAGCCATTTTCTTATGGCTTTAAATACATACTCATTCAAAATAATTAACTCCAAGACTAATCTATACATGCCACATAACCGAGTCTTAAAACATTATTTACTAAAATAATAACCGGATAGTGTGATGTCGTCTCCATCGACTTCCAACATGAGCAGATCTCCAAAAATCTATAAACATAGAAAAAACACACAGAATAAGCTTTGAGAGCTTAGTAAGTTATAACCAAATAAATAACTCAATGACAATAACAATTCAATTTCCAAACCAATTTATACTATCATAATCACGTTTAATTTCAAACATATAATTTCTTATAATACATATAATTTCATTTTACCAAATATCCATACATTTAAGATTAATATATCATTCAAATTCCCAAAGCCACAATATCAATAATTAACCAAATATACATAAACTCATATACATATATTAATAGATCATTTCATAACTATTGTTACTTTATATCATTAAGGCCGTACATAATCATTTATATAAGTTCGCACTTTACGGTCACAATATGATATCGGTATACTTAACCTTTGACGAATGTATTGTATCTATTTTCAATGTGACATTCAATTTCAAAACCATAGTACCATTATAAGATCAAATATATTCACACCCATAAACATACATTCTTGAATCAAACTTTAATATCTCATACTTATACTTATCATGTAGTCAAATATACATATGTCTATACCAAAGTATCATATACTATTAAAATCATATTATCAATGCATAAAGCGAATCTTTAAACATTTGTTTACATATACTCATGTATTAAACCTTAATACCACATAATTACACTTAACTTATGGCCAAATATACTTCAGAATTACTCAAGAATTCAAACTAACATCATACATATGTTTGTATCACATATCAAATAATCAGCTTACCTTATTTTCAAGGAAACAATAAGCTAACTCATACCTGATCATTTAGCTTGTTTAATGTATTCGATTACCAGATCAGCATAAATTCTTTTAGGCATAAACTTATAATAATTCACCGACATAAACTTATAATAATTCACCGGCATAAAGCCTGCTAGGCCTATGCCTGAATCTCACACGGCACAAGGCCTGCTAGACTCAAAGTCTGATATTATACACCGGCAATAAGCCTGCTAGGCCTAAGCCAGATATAATTCACCAGCACAAGGCTTGCTAGGCTCAAAGCCCGAATATCACTATTATAAAATTTTCTCATAAACAATTTGTATATAAAAAATTCCAGATACTCCATATAGTTTATACGGGCTTTCAAATCTTATAACTCAATCGAAACGAATGCATGAACATAGTTACCATGCTTAAACACATTCGACATTAGCATATAGTAATTCATATATTTCATTTCAGCATATTTACTTTGAATTTAATTAAAATTAAGTACGTCTATTTGCTTATAAACTTACCTCGGACAACAATAATCGGGACGGAATAACTAGTCGACAACTTTGGTTTTTCCCCAGTCCAAATTCGATTTCTACATTTCTTGATCTAATTCAGTACAAATTCAACTTATTTAATCATATATTCAATCAAATTCATCCAAAAACTCATAAATAGGCTAATTACAATTTTTCCCCTGAGATTTCACATTTTTTGCAATTTAGTCCCTATTACAAAACAACACAAAATACTCAAAATTTCACTATGCCCATGTTAGGCCAAATTTACCTTAGGTCCCTAGCAGATCATTAATTTCATTTATTTCACATTTTGACCCCTCAATTTACAAATTCTTCAATTTAGTCCTTAATACGCATTTTTATCAAAGATCACTTAATAAAACATGATAATCTGGCATTAAATATTTATTTTTCATCATCAAACAACAAAAAAAAAAAACAAGCTCTCATCAATGGAAAATCAAAAAATACACAACCAATTGAAAAATTCAAGCATGGGCTCACTAGAACACAAAGCAACGATCTAAAAAACGTAGAAATTATTAAAAACAGATAAGAAAATACTCACATGCATGAGAAATGAGTATAGCCGAATGCTTAAGCTTCCTTGGCTGTTCTAAATGTGAATTTTCAGTGGTGGAAAGTGATAATGAACCAAAATTTTCTTTTGTTTGATTTAATATTAACTTATTTACTAAATACCAACTTTAACCTTTAAAAATAAAATAAATTTAAACAATGTCAAACCAAATCTTCCACTAACCAAAATAGTGACCTAATTATCCAATAAGGACTCCCACTTTAATATTCCATAACTATTAGACACATTTGACTTATAGAACACAACTTTTACACTTTACGCGATTTGGTCCTTTTTGCTCAATTAACTATCGAAATGATAAAATTTTTCAACGAAACTTTAATATCATCTTATTGCCACTCCAAAAATATTTATAAAAATATTTATGACTCAGTTTATAGAAACAAGGTCCCAATACCTGATTTTCTAAAACCACTTGAACTTAATATATCACTTATAAAGCCTAAAAAAAATCACAATATCAAAAACCTTTTTTTTTTAATCTCAATTAACTTGTAAATATTAAAATAATAATAAAATATTTTTTTGATGTCGAATTGTGGTCCCGAAACCACTGTTCCGATTAACCCAAAAAAGGAGCTGTTACAAAGTGCTATTTATAGCCGAAACTATCTGGAAATGTACACTAAGTGCCAAACATAATCGATTCATGTTCATACACAACCATCATCTCATTTATATAATTTATACAATATTAAAGCATTAAAAGCATAATTGTAACAATGTCTATCACGTACGAACTTACCTCGGACGTAAAAATGACGAAACTAGTCGATTAGTCGAGTACTTTGTTCTTGCCTCGATCTAAGTACAGGTTCCTCTTTTCTTTATCTATATTATAAAAAATTCAACTCATTTAATCACATAATTTTTTAATTTAGTCCACAACACATATTTGGGAATTTTTACACTTTAGCCCCTAAAGTTATACATTTATTTAATTTAGTCTCTATTTCATAAATATACAAAATTCACAAAATTCAATGTGGCCCATGCTTAGCCAGATACTTTATAAGTCCCTAACAGCCTATATTTTTCATTTATTTCATAATTTAACTCCTCAATTGACACTTTTCTCAATTTAATCTCTAATATGCATTTTTACTCAAAATTACTTTACAAAACATGTATATTAAACACCAAGCTTATATAATTCATCATCAAACATCATAAAAATCATAGATCCATCAAAATCGCTAACAAACTCAAAAATTATGGTACGGCCTAGCTAATACTCAAAGCAATGATCACAAAAGCATCGAAATCATAAAAAAACGGAGTTTAAAACATACTTTCATTTACTCATGTAATTGCCAAAACTTATTCTCCTCTTTTAATGATATATTCAGTCATGGATGTTGAAGAATAAGAAAGATGATAGCTTGTTCATCTTTTAATTCTTTTACATTTTCTATTATTTATCAATTTACTATAATAACCTTAATGAATAAACATTAAAAACTTATAATGGATATCCATAAATGTCTATTATGCCAATCAATGGTCTAATATCAATTTAAGGACCTTTCGTTTAATGCCTTATAGAAAATAGACACTTTTAACTTATAGATTGCAACTTTTGCATTTTACGCGATTTAGTCCTTTAGTCAAATTAACCACTTAAACGATAAAATTATCACACAAAACTTTCACACATATATAATCGCATACTGTAAACACTAAAAATAATATTAAAAATAATTTTATGACCTCAAATTTGTGGTTTCAAAACCACTTTCAATTTAGCTAAAATCGGGCTGTTACAGATAATCTGTAAAGTAAAGGAAAATAACTATGTAAGCAATGGATGCTTAGTAAGCTCGTAGGAACTTTAAACATTACTTATTACTTCAATGCTATAATACATATCTTAAACATGATTCAACACCAATACTCTAAACTTGATATATGCCTATTGAACACCATTCAATTCACAATTGAGTAGGTTCATCAACATCACATATAATTTCATTCATAACATAATAGGATTTTGTAAAACATATTACATAACTATCAACCTTTCCATAAGTTTTTGAACCATTTCATTTACTCACTTTCTATTTCGTACCTAATGCTTAGCATAAGCCTAGACAACATTATCATCTCACGAGTTAGTGCATCCATAACATAAGTAGATTTCTCACATATAGGTACATCATTTAACTCATCAATCCTTTTATATCATCATATTATATCCCATTCATGAACTTGCCATTTCTTTTCTATTTCTTACCCGTTTCATTTGCATAGTATAAAGCATAAGCATAAAAATCAACCATAACCACAAGCTTGGCACAAGCCTAAACATAATCATCAATACACAAGTTAGTGCATACATACATAATTCATTTGGATTAAATATATGATGACCCATTTCCATGTGAACATATTTCATTTGAATCATTTAACCTTTCAATGAACATATACATATTGCCAAATGAAAGCTTACCTTTACATATATTCATGACAGAGTTCATTTGAACACATATCATTGCTTTTCTTTTCATGCTCGTTGAACCATTTGGAATAACATTGGATATGCAGGAAAGCTTACACTAAGTGTGCTAAATATATAACTGTAACAGCCTAATTTTCAGTGGTATCGGAACAGTGATTCGAGATCACTAAATCCGAAAAATGAGTAGGAAATATTATTAATTTAGTGGCTATAAGTTAAATGTGAAGTTAGGAAAAATTTTAAAATAGTGAAATGTACAAAAAATATATATATATATTAAAATAATTAGAATTGAAAACGAGGTATCGAGACCTCGACAATTTTAAATCGACCCATAAATATTTTTATAAATATTTATGGAGTGTTAATAAGTTAGTATTAAAGTTTCATCAAGAAATTTTAAAGTACTGATAGCTAATTGAACAAAAAGGACTAAATTGTATCAAATGCAAAATTGTGGGAAATGATTAAATAGCTTAAATGATAAAAGAAAGAGGGTTTAAAAGGCAAATAGACCCAAGGTCTATTTGGGCTGGACGGCAAGAGCATGAAATCACCAAGAAAATAAGGGCAAAATTGGAAAATTGCAAAATTTACTTAATAAAGCTAGGACTAAAGTGGAATTATCTAGATTTCTCTTTATTTTTCTACATTCTCATCAGCAAAAACACCATGGAAGAGTTCCCTTAAGCTGGTTTTTCATATTTTTACTGCAAGTAAGTTCAATTCTTGATTATTTCTTGAAATTTTTGTGTTTTTGTGACTTTTACAACTAGGTCCATTTGTTGAATTAATTAGTTCTTGATTCTATGAAAGAAATTGAAAGTTTCTATGAATATGTGCTGGAAGTATATGATGATTTGATATAGAATTAGAGCTTTAAATTGTTTATATGCTGATTTTATCGAAATAATTGAATAGAAAGTGAATGTTTGGGACCTAAATTGTAAAAGAGTTTGAAGTTAGAGTTTTATGTGGAAATTTTGGATTTCAATAGTTATGAAATAACTTATAATGTCTAGGAAAAGTATTAATTGAGAAAATTAGTTTAATTTCGGGGTTAATTAAGTAAGGATTGAATTGTATGAACTGTGAAATTTGGGGCAAAATGAAAATCAACATTTTGCACTAAAACAGTTTTGGACAGCAGCAATAGTCTAACTTTGAAAAATCTCCAAAAATTGTAAAAATCGAATTAGAAGATGAATAAAATATGAAATTAAATCTTATTGAGTCTAGTTTCTTATAGAAGAAACGGTGTAAGCAATAGAATTGTAAATCATGAGATATAATAAGTTTTGTGAGACAATGTCAGAATGATTTCGGGTTCCCCTATTTTGACTTTAGAAAATCATCAAAAATTGAAGACAAATAATTAAGGGATTAAATTTATATTTTTAAAATTTTTAAAGAGTCTATTTTCAATAGAAATAAGCAGGAACATCATCTGAATCTCGTACGATGAGATAATTAATTCTTAGTGAAGAAGGGTCGGAACTGTTAGACAGCATAACAGGGGAAACTTTAAAGAATAAACTATACTTATTGGCTAAACAAAAAATTTTGAAAATTTTATGGTAATAAGATAAGTAAGTCTAGTTTCATAGAAAATTAGCGGATCTTAATTTCGAGTTATGTAGCTTAAGATATAAATAATTTAGTGACTATGACGCAAATGGACAGTTTTGAATATACATAAGTAAATAGTGAAATTATTGATAATGTTACTTGTTGCATGTTTTATAAATTAAGGATGTGGAATGGAGAGGAGGAGGAGGAAAATATGTATGAATATTCAGCTAGCATGGCTAATTTGTATGTTTTAGGCTCACGGACTAAATTGAATAAAAGTAAAATTTTATGGGCAATTTTGTAAAAAAAAATGTTAGAAATGACCAATTTGCATGAAATGAATTATTTTATTATTTAAATTACAAAATTGAATGAAATTATTAATTTAGCTCAAGATCAGGGAAAAACATGTTTTAAGGATTAAATTGAAAAGTGTTGAAATTATGAAAAATTCTGACATTTTGTAGAATTCATAGGTTGTTCTCACTTTGTGTGAGAATAACGGCTAGAAATAAGGATTAAATTGCAATAATTTTATTTTATTTTAACCTAAGGATGAAATCGTCATTAATTAAAAGTTTAGGGGTAAAATGATAATTTTGTTTAGAGCATTAGTTGAATGTATTCTAACATGAAATAAATGAAAACGATGATCAAATTTCTTTAAAAAGATCCGCATGACTTGAATACGAGACTTGAATGTGGAAAAGAAAAGATATCAGATTAATGAAATATCTGATAAATGAATCGGTAACTCCGGTAATGCTCCGTAACTCTATTTCGGTGATGGATTCGGGTTAGGGGCGTTACATTTATTGGTATTAGAGCTAAGGTTTAGTCGGTTCTCGGACTGAATGTAGCATATGTGAAGTCTAGAAATACATGCCATTATATAACTTGTGATAAGATAATTTAATATCTTCCAGCTCCGATGAGATTTATTTTACTTAAAGATAGAGATACTTTCCCAACCGAGCTAATTACGATAATGTTGAAAGCGATACTCAAATATGTGAGCAAAAGTAGATTATGATGAGTCGGAACTCATAAAGGTATGAATAAATGTTATATTTAAATTTATGTGTATAGTAAGTAAAATTTTAAGGTAAGTATCAATATGGAATTAAATTTGTATGGATATATGTGATTGATGTGGAAATAGAATTTTGGATATATGTTATATTTGAAAATTTTATTGATTGGGAATGTGATGAAATTAATATGAATATGTGATTAATTGAAATGTGTATTGATTGGAAACTGGAAAGTGAATTGAATACCCTATTAACTGTACCGGACTAAGTCGATATAGTTGGCATGCCATAGGATTTTGAGAAGGGATTTGGAGATGAGATTTGGATATGCTGATGTTTATATCCTTTGGATTTATCCGAAGAGGCACTTTGTGCTATTCTAGTGTGTTTTGGATGGATTATATTATTCTGGTGTGTTTGGGAGGATTATATGATACTGGTGTGTTTGGGAGGATTATACTGGTGTGTTTTGGTTGGACATTTTGGTGTGTTTGGATGGAATCCGTGTATCCGCCAAAGTCCGAGTCTTGTTAATAGGGGTAAATATGAATATTAAGTGAAATTGAAATGAGAATTGAATTCCCTATTAACTTGTCGGACTAGTCGGATATAATTGGCATGCCATAGGAACTGGAAGTGTACGGGATTTGTCGGCTTTACTGATCAGGCACTTTATGTGTCGTATTTCAGGCACTTATGTGTCGTATTCTAATCAGGTACTATGTACTATTTTAGGCACAATGTGCCTTACTGGTGTGTTTGGTTGGATCTGTGTATCCGTCTGAGTCCGAGTTATGTTAATAGGGTTGAGAAAATGAAATGAGAAAATCGAATGAATTTGATCGATTAAACTATAGAAAGTGTGAAAAAGTGGAATTATGAAAAGAAATGTGAATTGTGAATTGAAATAGAGATATGAGATTGAAAGCTTGAACCAAAGGTTCATGAATTGATTAAAGATAATATAGATGATATATGATGGCATTTGATGAAAGACTATTGCCGATATATGAAATTAAAGCATAATTAACACATATGACTTATATTGTTACATGTTTGATGTCTATTATTTATTATAGTATTTATAATTTGAATTATGGTAATACCATTGAGTACAAACATACTCAACGTACGATTGTATTACTATAATTCAAATTATTTATTATTAAATGTTAAATGTTAAATTATGTATATGGTAAGAGAAGTATGAGTTAGTGATATTGAGATATTTGAAATGTGTTTATGATGAGAAGGAACTTAGAAATGTAAGAATATAAGTTCATGATATGTATGTGACAATGTACGAAATGAGATAATCAAAAGTTGAGAAATGATGAAACGTGAATGAAATGACAGTTTATATTGTGATAAACTTATCTATGTTTGTGTGGCATTCATATGATATTATGTGTCTATGTAACACCCCGAACCCGAGACCATCGCCGGTGTCGGACGCGAGGGGTTAACGAGCCAAGTCCTCTTAAAGCACCGACCAATTTGGCATTTCCAGACAGGCTGGAAAACTGCGTCACTGTCGTCTTAAAAATCATATCTCGAGTTTCAAAACTCAGAAACTGATTCTGTAAATTTTCCCTCAATTTAGACTCATATATCCTTCCATGGATTTATTTCTAGAATTTTTGGTCGGGCCAATTGGTACAGTTTATTAGTTAAAGTCACCCATGTTACAGGGATCGACTGCTCTGACCTTCGTGTGTTACAACTTGAATATCTCTCTGTACAGGGCTTTAATACTGGTGCCGTTTGTTTCTAATAAAACTAGACTCAAAATGGAATCTTAAAATATAAGGTATGACTCCTAATTCCTTCTGGATAATTTATAGTGAATTTTTAAAGTCGCAACAGGGGACCCAGAAACCGTTCTGGCCCTGTCTCACGAGAACTTTAATATCTCTCGGTATACTGATCATATGATCATTTCGTTACTTTCATATGAAGATAGACTTGTCAAGGTTCGATCACATAATTTATTCACTATTTAGCACCATTCCTACAAATTTTGGTGATTTTCCCCATCCACGTTACTGCAGCTGGCAGCATCTGTTTTTAAGGTAGGCTTTACCTAATTTGTAGTCTCCATGGGCCAACTATGGTCTTGCCATACATGGGTCCACATATGATCATGTTTAGCCATTCCAATGGCTGATCATGTGACCAACACTCCCATTCCAATCCATAATCACATCATGAAACCATATATAATTACAAACCACAAATGGTCTAATTCCATACTCCACTATTACGAACCATTTTCGCATGGCCGTATACATATACATCACAAGTACTTAAAATAACCGAGGGTAGTCCTATACATGCCATATCCGAACTCAACTAAAGGAGTACCAAAAGGGCTTTGATAGTGTGGTTGACTTCAACTTCTATGATCCTGAATCCGATCGCTAACGAGCAAAATCTATAAACAGAGAAACAAAGAAACGGAGTAAGCAATTTATGCTTAGTAAGTTTGAGCCATAATATACACACAACCAAAGCATAGCATTCAAGTAGCTAAACAATAATTCATATGCACAATTTCTCAAAGACATGCTTACTTCACAATCCCAACTCTTATATTCATACACAAATAACGGCCTAGTTAATGCCGATAGCTCATTTATCATTAGAGCGAATATTAGACGCATTTACTCATAGTGTGCAAAGCACACACAAAACATACCTTGTTGGGGATTTCACAAATGCAATAACTGAAAATTTTCCAGCAGCTTATAAATTTCAAATCACATACCTTGAGTTTATCCGGATATAGCTACTCGTTCAAAACACCTTGGGACATAGCCGGTTATGGTAACCCGCACAAATGCCTTGGGACTTAACCCGGATATCACAACTCGCACAATTGCCTTGGGCTTAGCCCGGTATCATAGCTAGCACAATTGCCTTGGGCTTAGCCCGATATCATAGCTTCGCACAATTGCCTTGGGCTTAGCCAGATATCACTCGAACATTCATACACATCTTTGTTTCATTTTCACAACAAAACTTTTATGCACAATTCACTTAACAAAAATATCATTTCGGCTCAATGGCCATATACAAGGGCAGAATTTCGATTGCTTATTACTTCATTCAATCGAATCAAAATCTAAGTTTCGATACTTGAAAACTTACCTCAGATGTTGTCGAACGATTCCGATGGCTATTCGACTACTTTTTCCTTCCCTTTATTGGATTTAGCTCCCTTTTGCTCTTGAGCTTAATCTAGATGCAAGTTTAGCCAAATCTCCTTCTAGATCTCTTCTAAACAAAGAAAATGAAGCAAAATCTCTTCTTCCTCTTAGGAATTTCGGCCAAAGGAAGGAGGGAAAAGATGAACAATTTTTTTTGTTTTTCTTTCTTAGTCTTTGCTCAAAGAAAGGATGAATGACAACTTTTCTTTCTTTCTTTCTCTCTAGCTACGGCACCATGGGGGGCATCCATGCTCATTTTTTTTCTTAATTCTTTCTACATAATGCACTAACTAAACATGTTGGAAACATGTCCCTTGCCCATAATCTAGACATGGCGGCCACTCATTCAAAATAAATGGAGTATTTGACATGCAACTCCATTTATTTTGCTTCATTCCTTTATTAACCTCTTGAAATTAGCTACATATTTTTAAATCCTTTCACATGAGTCCTTTTCTTTCAATTCACAATCAAATTAACTAAATCAAAGAATTCAAAATTCACACATGAGCACACACATATTATAGGCATCAAAATAAATTTTAAATTATTTTTATGCCTCGGTTTTGTGGTACCGAAACCACATTCGAATAAGGTTAATTTTGGGTGTCACAACTCTCCCCACTTAAGAAATTTTCGTCCCGAAAATCTTACGGTAAATAGGGTTGGGTATCGCTCTTACATAGAGTTCTCGGTTTCCCAAGTATCTTCTTCTATCCGTGTTCGAGCCATAACACTTTCACTAGCGGAACCGCTTGTTTATAACTCTTTCACTTCACGTGCGGATCTGAATCGGTTCTTCCTCATAACTCATATTGGCTTGAATTTCAACCTCTGATGGACTAATCACGTGCGATGGATCAGATCTATAGCGTCGAAGCATCGAAACATGAAAGACATCGTGAATCTTTTCGAGTTCAGGGGGCAAAATCAGACGATATGCCACTGGACCGACTCGCTCGGATATCTCATATGGCCCGATGAACCTCGGGCTCAACTTGCCCTTACGGCCGAATCGAGTATCTTTTCCAAGGTGAAACCTTGAGAAACACTTTATCTCCCACGATGCTCGATGTCTTTACGCTTGAGATCGCGCGACGACTTTCGACGATCGGAGGCTATTTTCGACTTTCACGGATTACTTTCACTTCTCATTCAGCATCTCTAATCAAATCCACCGAAAATTTTGCTTTCACCGAGCTCAGTCCAAAACAATGGTGTACGGCATTTACGACCGTACAAAGCCTCGTAGGGTGCCATCTTAATACTTGATTGAAAGCTGTTGTTGTAAGCGAATTCAATCAACGGCAAATACCGTTCCCATGAACCACTGAACTCGAGGATGCAACATCTCAACATATCCTCAAGTATCTGAATTATTCGCTCGGATTGACCATCGGTTTGGGGGTGAAAGGCGGTGCTGAAATGCAACTTGGTACCCAAAGCTTCTTGCAACTTTTTCCAAAATCGCGAGGTAAATCTCGGATCTCTATCCGACACGATGGAAATAGGCACCCCGTGCAATCTCACAATCTGAAAAACGTACAATTCGGCTAGTTTGTCCATTGAAAAATCCGTACGTACGTGGACAAAGTGAGCCGACTTAGTCAATCTATCTACCACGACCCAAACCGCATCCTTCCTACTCGCTAACAATGGCAGTCCAGATACAAAGTCCATGGTGACTCGATCCCATTTCCACTCGAGTATCGTGATCGGCTAAAGTAATCCTGAAGGCACTTGATGTTCCGCTTTCACTTATTAACATATTAAACATCTCGAAACAAAGTCGGAGATGTCTCGTTTCATACCATGCCACCAAAATCGACGTTTCAAATCGTTGTACATCTTCGTACTCTCCGGGTGAATTGCCATTTGGCTACAATAGGCTTCGTTCAGAATTATCGAAATAAGTTCCGAATTCTTTGGAACACACAGATGACTTTTGAACCTCAAACAATCGTCACCATCGATTTGAAATTCCGAGTCCTTGTTCGGAACACACTCAGCCCGTTTTGCAACCAACTCATCGTCGACTTTCTGAGCTTCACGAATTTGACGTATCAATAATGGTTTGGCTTTCAATTCAGCTACTAACATATTGTCGGGTAGAACAGACAAGTGTACATTCATCACTCGTAAAGCGAACAATGATTTACGACTTAAGGCATCCGCAACCACATTCGCCTTTCCCGGGTGATAGTCAATGACCAGCTCATAATCCTTTAACAGCCCGAGCCAACGTCTTTGTCGCAGATTTAAGTCTCTTTGAGTCATCATATATTTGAGACTTTTGTGATCCGAATACACATGGCACTTCTCACCAAATAAGTAATGTCGCCATATCTTTAAGGCGAATACGATGGCAGCCAATTCGAGATCATGGGTCGGATAATTTTTCTCGTGTGGCTTTAATTGCCTCGACGCATAGGCCACAACTCGACCTTCTTGCATCAATACGCAACCTAACCCGAGTAGGAATGCGTCACAATAAATAACAAACTCTTTGCCCGTTTGGGTTGCACTAGAATTGGGGCTTGGTCAAATAAGTTTTCAATTGATCAAAACTTTTCGACATTTTCCGTCCATTCGAACTTAACATCCCTTTGGAGTAAGCCGTCATTGGCGTGGCTATCGTTGAGAAACCTTTACAAATCATCGGTAATAACGGCAAGCCCCAAAAAGCTCGAACCTCATTAATATTTCTGGAGGCTTCCAATTAAGTATGGCTGAAATTTTATTGGTCGACTCGAATACCGATGCAGATACCACATGACCCAAGAAGCTAACCTCTCTCAACCGAACTCACACTTCTTGAACTTAGCATATAATTGCTCATCCCGTAAAATTTGCAGCACTAACCTCGGTGTTCAAGATGTTCGGTCTCATTTCTTGAATAGACCAAGATGCCATCAATGAACACGACTACGAACCGATCCAAATATGGTGCGAAGATCCGATTCATTAAATCAGTAAATACCGCAGGGCATTAGTAAGCCCAAACGGCATCACTAGGAACTCGTAGTGACCATATCTCGCTCAAGGCAATCTTGGGTACGTCCAGAATCTCGAATTCGTAATTGATAATAGCCCGATCTCAAATCTATTTTCGAGAACACCGAGGCTCCTTCAGTTGATCAAACAAATCATCGATCTGTGATAACGGATATTTGTTCTTTATCGTCGCTTTATTAAGTCGACGATAGTCGATGCACAACCTCATGGTTCCATCCTTCTTTTCACAAACAACACCTTTGGTGCACCCAAGGTGAAAAATTCGGCGAGCAAAACCTTTATCCACCAATTCTTGCAATCGAGCTTTCAACTCCTTTAATTCGTTGGTGCCATACGATACGGAGCTATCGAAATTGGAGTGGTACCGGTACCAATTCGATGCCAAATTCTATTTCCCCAACGGTGGTAAACCGGCAATTCTTTAGGAAAACATCCGAGTATTCACAAACCACCGCGCAGATTCGGGTTTCTTTTCTGACTCCTTGTCATCGAGCACATACGCAAGGTACGCTTCGCACCCTTTTCTTACATATTTCGGGCCAATATTGCGATATTACGGTGGCAACCCCTTTAAGTCCGTAGACTCAACCCGAATTATCTCGTTATTCGCGCACCTCAGATCGATAGTCTTGCTTTTGCAATTTACAATCGCATCGTGCATGGTCAACCAATCCAAACCAAGAATAACGTCGAATTCGTCGAACGGCAAAAGCATCAAGTCCGGGAAAACAAGAACCTCGGAACACTAGGGGACTTTTCTTACACACTTTGTTGACAAGCACGTAATGACCCAAGGGGTTTGACACCCGAATTACAAACTCAGTAGACTCAATAGGCAAAGTCTTATTGGATGCTAAGGTTTCGCATATATAAGAATGAGTAGAACCAGGGTCAATCATAGCAATCACATTTGTATCGAAAAGAGTGAATGTACCGGTAATGACATCTGGTGAGGCAAAGCATCCTTGCGTCTTGCGTATGGCATAAGTCCTAGCAGGAGCACGAGCCTCGGGTCTTGTTGTAGCATCTCTCGGCCCTCTCTGACCGCCACTAGCATTGCCCACATTTCTGGATGGCCTACCTCGAGCAGTGGTAGCACTCGGGTTTCCACTTTGACTTACATTTTGTTCAAGCAACCTCGGGCAGTCCTTGATAAAGTGGTCAGCCGATCCACACTTATAACAGGAGTGATCACGGAACCTACAGCTCCCCGAATTCCATTTGCCACAATGCAGACACTCCGCTCTCTCTCGGCGATCATTTCCACCACTAGCGATCGAAGTGACTCGTGTGGTCATAGGGGGTCGACCGCGATCTCGTCTAGAAAAGCCCGAGCGCCTCTAGACCAGCTCACATCATCTCGAAATCTCTTGATGCTGTTGAAGAGACTTTCCGAGGACCTTTTCGAATTCTCCGGTTCCCACATCAACTTTTGTTTCTCCTTCTAAGCTCTTGACTTTACAAGCTCGCTCAACAAGTACTACGAACTCTCGTATTTCGAGAATGCCAACGAACATCCTTATATCATCATTCAGCCCATCCTCAAGCGTTTACATAATAGCGGACGAAATGCATTCTCGCGCGTCTGGCTAAGCCTCACAAATTTTCGTTCGTAGTCGATGAATCGACATAGAGCCTTGCTTAAGATCAAGAAATTCCCTTCGCTTTTGGTTGATGAATCTCTGACTGATATACTTTTTTCGGAACTCGGTTTGAAAGAATTCCCAAGTCACTTGCTCCCTAGGCACCACAGAAGTCAGAGTACTCCACCAATAGTAGGCGGAACCGCGTAGCAAGGAGATGGTACACTTTAAGCACTCATCGGTGTACAAGATAGCTCATCGAGCACCGGATAGTGTTGTCCAACCAAAATTCAGCTTGCTCGGCATCGTCGCTATCCGTAGCCTTGAATTCAGTGGCCCCATGTTTACGAATTCTGTCATTGGGGCTTACTTGACCTTATTTGGTCGATTCGGAGGTATTGTAGGTCTTGGGGTTGCATTAGTCGGAAATGGAGGTTGTGGAACAGTAGTGTTAGTTCGAATGTATTGGTTGAACCAATCATTCATCACGCTATAAAAGGCTTGCCTAGCCTCATTATTCGGATTGCTGGCCATAGGTTGAGAGTACACGCGGTGTCTGTCCCTTGCGCGGAGCAAGCGCCACACTCTCCACATCATCAGCTATTGCTCGGTTGGGATCGGGATCCATTGCTATAAACAAACACAAATTCAGATTGTCAGAAATCACCACACTATCAATTTATCACTATATGGCATGTATAGCTAGACCCCAAACATATCACGGTAGTCCTAGAATCGACTAAACTGTGGCTCTGATACCAATGAAATTGTAACACCCCGAACCCGAGACCATCGCCGGTGTCGGACGCGAGGGGTTAACGAGCCAAGTCCTCTTAAAGCACCGACCAATTTGGCATTTCCAGACAGGCTGGAAAACTGCGTCACTGTCGCCTTAAAAATCATATCTCGAGTTTCAAAACTCGGAAACTGATTCCGTAAATTTTCCCTGAATTTAGACTCATATATCCTTCCATGGATTTATTTCTAGAATTTTTAGTCGGGCCAATTGGTACAGTTTCTTAGTTAAAGTCACCCATGTTACAGGGATTGACTGCTCTGACCTTCGTGCGTTACAACTTGAATATCTCTCTGTACAGGGCTTTAATACTGGTGCCGTTTGTTTCTAATGAAACTAGACTCAAAATGGAATCTGCACATATAATGTATGACTCATAATTCCTTCTTGATAATTTATAGTGAATTTTTAAATTCGCAACAGGGGACCCAGAAACTGTTCTAGCCCTGTCTCACGAGAACTTTAATATCTCTCAGTATACTGATCATATGATCGTTTCGTTACTTTCATATGAAAATATACTTGTCAAGGTTCGATCACATAATTTATTCACTATTTAGCACCATTCCTACAAATTTTGGTGATTTTCCCCATCCACGTCACTGCAGCTGGCAGCATCTGTTTTTAAGGTAGGCTTTACCAAATTTGTAGTCTCCATGGGCCAACTATGGTCTTGCCATACATGGGTCCACATATGATCATGTTTAGCCATTCCAATGGCTGATCATGTGACCAACACTCCCATTCCAATCCATAATCACATCATGAAACCATATATAATTACAAACCACAAATGGTCTAATTCCATACTCCACTATTACGAACCATTTTCGCATGGCCGTACACATATACATCACAAGTACTTAAAAATAACCGAGGGTAGTCCTATACATGCCATATCCGAACTCAACTAAAGGAGTACCAAAAAGGGCTTTGATAGTGTGGTTGACTTCAACTTCTATGATCCTGAATCCGATCGCTAACGAGCAAAATCTATAAACAGAGAAACAAAGAAACGGAGTAAGCAATTTATGCTTAGTAAGTTTCGAGCCATAATATACACACAACCAAAGCATAGCATTCAAGTAGCTAAACAATAATTCATATGCACAATTTCTCAAAGACATGCTTACTTCACAATCCCAACTCTTATATTCATACACAAATAACGGCCTAGTTAATGCCGATAGCTCATTTATCATTAGAGCGAATATTAAATGCGCATTTACTCATAGTGTGCAAAGCACACACAAAACATACCTTGTTGGGGATTTCACAAATGCAATAACTGAAAATTTTCCAGCAGCTTATAAATTTCAAATCACATACCTTCGGAGTTTATCCGGATATAGCTACTCGTTCAAAACACCTTGGGACATAGCCGGTTATGGTAACCCGCACAAATGTCTTGGGACTTAACCCGGATATCACAACTCGCACAATTACCTTCTTGGGCTTAGCCGGTATCATAGCTTCGCACAATTGCCTTGGGCTTAGCCCGGATATCATAGCTCGCACAATTGCCTTCGGGCTTAGCCCGGATATCACTCGAACATTCATACACATCTTTGTTTCATTTTCACAACAAAACTTTTATGCACAATTCACTTAACAAAAATATCATTTCGGCTCAATGGCCATATACAAGGGCAGGATTTCGATTGCTTATTACTTCATTCAATCGAATCAAAATCTAAGTTTCGATACTCGAAAACTTACCTCGGATGTTGTCGAACGATTCCGATGGCTATTCGACTACTTTTTCCTTCCCTTTATCGGATTTAGCTCCCTTTTGCTCTTGAGCTTAATCTTGATGCAAGTTTAGCCAAATCTCCTTCTAGATCTCTTCTAAACAAAGAAAATGAAGCAAAAATCTCTTCTTCCTCTTAGGAATTTCGGCCAAAGGAAGGAGGGGAAAAGATGAACAATTTTTTTTGTTTTTTCTTTCTTAGTCTTTGCTCAAAGAAAGGATGAATGACAACTTTTTTTTCTTTCTTTCTCTCTAGCTACGGCACCATGGGGGGGGGGCATCCATGCTCAATTTTTTTTTTTTTCTTAATTCTTTCTACATAATGCACTAACTAAACATGTTGGAAACATGTCCCCTTGCCCATAATCTAGACATGGCCGGCCACTCATTCAAAATAAATGGAGTATTTGACATGCAACTCCATTTATTTTGCTTCATTCCTTTATTAACCTCTTGAAATTAGCTACATATTTTTAAATCCTTTCACATGAGTCCTTTTTCTTTCAATTCACAATCAAATTAACTAAATCAAAGAATTCAAAATTCACACATGAGCACACACATATTATAGGCATCAAAATAAATTTTAAATTATTTTTATGCCTCGGTTTTGTGGTACCGAAACCACATTCCGACTAGGGTCAATTTTGGGCTGTCACAGTCTAACTTGTTTGGTTAAGTAAATGCTATGAGTAAATTTACTCAAAATTCATGGAATGTATGTTTAAGTACACTAGTTTGAAATGGATAATTGAAAAGTTCGTGTAACATAATCATGTATGTTAATTTGTTTGAAGTGAATTATGTAATTGTGATGATATGATGTTGATGATAAACGCTAAGTTATATGTGTGTATTTATGAGAACACAGTTAGAGGCTTTACGACCTCACCCTCTTACCAATGTAGTATTTTATAATGAAAATTTACAAAAAAAAAAATGTTGAATAAGTTCACAAATGTGAAACTAATGAGTACAGTAATGGAATAATTAATAATGCAGACGTAGTTGAAAATAGTTTGACAAGTGAATACAGTTTAAAAAAAAGATATCAGATTATTCTAAAGATCATTCAGATTACGTAATATCACGGTTAAAGAAAAAGTTAACCTCGGCTAGTCGACTTATTCAGATACAATGTCTGAAGTATGTGTTTGCTGAAATTTCTCCCGAATTGGTTTTCGTTAGTGAATGGAATGATGCGGGGTTCATGATGACAGAATTAGTAAAAAAAAATGATAATTGAGTAGTAAAGATGTCTGTGTCTGATAGTTACAGTTGAAACGAATATGATCATCTTTTTTTGGGTATTCTATATATTCTTTTATCCTCAAAGATATGTGTGTGTGGTTGTTCAATCTCTGGTGGAGTTCTGATGTTTTGAGAATGCTAGTTAATTATGATGTTAGACGAAAGCCCTATTGGTCTGGTCGGTTTATGATCGTCATGTCTTCATCTTCTTGGAATTCTATTTTAATATGTTGGAAATGAAGTTAATGGTAAAAATATATGTGAGACTATTCTTATGTTTCTACTGATTATGATTTTGTTTTATACATGCGGGAAATATATTATCTCTGTTATGATGGAAGTCCAGAGTCGGTAAGCAGTGTTTTTCTTCTGGCTTTCTTTGAGAAATTATCAAGATCTTTATTATCTTCTTGTGAGTTAGATGTACTAGTGATTGCACGAGCGTTACAGAATATCTTTAAGCTCATGTTCAGATGTCTATTTGTTAGCAAGTAAGCGGAACATTAAGAACATTTAGGATTATTGCAGTCAATGATAATACTAGTGTGTTATGAGATAGAATGACAATAGATTTCGAATTGGGGTTGTCATTAACATCGGAAAGGAAAATGTTATTTAGTTTATGGTTGTTCATTTCACAAAGAAAGTTCTGTATGATCATTTCAGTAGGTACAGAGTTTTCATTTGACAGATCAGCTGAGTATATGTATCCCTGAGAGGGTAATTTAGAATTTTGACAGTATGTTCCAACATTGTGTTCTAGAGTTCAAATGTGAATGGAAAAAGATATTCGGGGTTAAATCAAATTGTGATTCTGAGAAGTTAGTAAAGGTATTTTATGAGTCTTGAAAGCAACTTCTTTTGGTAAGATTTTCGGGGACGAAAATCCCTAAAGGGGGGGAGAATTGTAACAGCCTAATTTTCAGTGGTATCGGAACAGTGATTCGAGATCACTAAATCCGACAAATGAGTAGGAAATATTATTAATTTAGTAACTATAAGTTAAATGTGAAGTTAGGAAAAATTTTAAAATAGTGAAATGTACAATATATATATTAAAATAATTAAAATTGAAAATGAGGTATCGAGACCTCGAGAATTTTAAATCGAGCCATAAATATTTTTATAAATATTTATGGAGTGTTAATAAGTTAGTATCAATGTTTCGTCAAGAAATTTTAAAGTACTGATAGCTAATTGAACAAAAAGGACTAAATTGTATCAAATGCAAAATTGTGGGAAATGATTAAATAGCTTAAATGATAAAAGAAAGAGGGTTTAAAAGGCAAACAGACCCAAGGTCTATTTGGACTGGACGGCAAGAGCATGAAATCACCAAGAAAATAAGGGCAAAATTGGAAAATTGCAAAATTTATTTAATAAAGCTAGGACTAAAGTGGAATTATCTAGATTTCTCTTTATTTTTCTGCATTCTCATCAGCAAAAACACCATGGAAGAGTTCCCTTAAGCTGGTTTTTCATATTTTTACTGCAAGTAAGTTCAATTCTTGATTATTTCTTGAAATTTTTGTGTTTTTGTGACTTTTACAACTAGGTCCATTTGTTGAATTCATTAGTTCTTGATTCTATGAAAGAAATTGAAAGTTTCTATGAATATGTGCTGGAAGTATATGATGATTTGATATAGAATTAGAGCTTTAAATTGTTTATATGCTTATTTTATTGAAAGAATTGAATAGAAAGTGAATGTCTGGGACCTAAATTGTAAAAGAGTTTGAAGTTAGAGTTTTATGTGGAAATTCTGGATTTCAATAGTTATGAAATAACTTATAATGTCTAGGAAAAGTATTAATTGAGAAAATTAGTTTAATTGAGGGTTAATTAAGTAAGGACTGAATTGTATGAATGTGAAATTTGGGGCAAAATGAAAATCAACATTTTGCACTAAAACAGATTTTGGACAGCAACAATAGTCTAACTTTGAAAAATCTCCAAAAATTATAGAAATTGAATTAGAAGATGAATAAAATATGAAATTAAAGCTTATTGAGTCTAATTTTTTATAGAAGAAACGATGTAAGCAATAGAATTATAAATCATGAGATATTATAAGTTTTGTGAGATAATGTCAGAATGATTTTGGGTTCCCCAGTTCTGACTTTGGAAAATCATCAAAAATTGGAGAAAATAATTAAGGGATTAAATTTATATGTTTAAAATAATTAAAGAGTCTATTTTCAATAGAAATAAGCGGGAACATCATCCGAATCTCGTACGATGAGATAATTAATTCTTAGTGAAGAAGGGTAGGAACTGTCAGACAGCAGAACAGGGGAAACTTTAAAGAATAAACTGTACTTATTGGCTAAACTAAAAATTCTGAAAATTGTTTGGTAATAAGATAAGTAAGTCTAGTTTCAGGAAAAATTAGCGGATCTTAATTTTGAGTTCTGTATCTTAAGATATAAATAATTTAGTGACTATGATGCAAATAGACAGTTTTGAATATACACAAGTAAATAGTGAAATTATTGATAATGTTACTTGTTGCATGTTTTATAAATTAAGAATGTGGAATGGAGAGGAGGAGGAGGAGAATATGTATGAATATTCAGCTAGCATGGCTAATTTGTATGTTTTAGGCTCATGGACAAAATTGAATAAAAGTAAAATTTTATGGGCAATTTTGTAAAAAAAATGTTAGAAATGACCAATTTGCATGAAATGAATTATTTTATTATTTAAATTACAAAATTGAATGAAATTATTAATTTAGCTCAAGATCAGGGAAAAACATGTTTTAAGGATTGAATTGAAAATTGTTGAAATTATGGAAAATTCTGACATTTTATAGAATTCATAGGTTGTTATCACTTTGTGTGAGAATAACGGCTGGAAATAAGGATTAAATTGCAATAATTTTATTTTATTTTAGCTAAGGATGAAATCGTCATTAATTAAAAGTTTAGGGGTAAAATGATAATTTTGTTTAGAGCATTAGTTGAATGTATTATAACATAAAATTAATGAAAACGACGATCAAATTTCTTTATAAAGATCCGGATGACTTGAATACGAGACTTGAACGTGGAAAAGAAAAGATATCGGATTAATGAAATATCTGATAAATGAATCAGTAACTCCGGTAATGCTCCGTAACTCTATTCCGGTGACGGATTCGGGTTAGGGGCATTAGAATAACTCTAACTTTTCCTTTTCCTTTACATCGTTGCTCACACGAGCTGTGAAATGGGCCTGTTCACACAAGCTGTGGGTCAGAACGTAAGCTACACATGCTGCTCACAAAGTTGTATAGTATCCGAAAAAAATGCGGGACCTCAGTCATCGGTGGGACATTCAAGACCAGCACCCAAAACATGAAATCCTTAATGACATGTCATTTGTATCCTACGAATTCCTAAGGTTCAATCGAAATTTGATAATAGTCAGTTCATCATAATGTGGATATATTCACATATATATTGATTCATTTACATTAAAACAACAAAATAAACATTTAATTTCATTAACAATAACATAATAAACGTTCATATGAACTTACCTGGCTAAATTGCAACAATGACTAAGTATAAGGGCTATTTGGTAATTTTCTCTTTTCCTTGATTTTCCCCTCGTTCTTAATCTAAATTAATAATTTCTCTCAATTCATTAATTCAAACAGTAAAACCATCTCATTTCATGCAATTAAGTCCTTTTTAACATTTTACAAAATTGCCCCTAATATTTTACTTTTATTCAATTTAGTCTCTAAGCCTAAAACATACAAATTAACCATTTTTATTAAATTTCAAGCTCAGCCGTATGGTTTGGAACTCCTTTAAAACCCTTATTTATTATTATTTCATAGCAAGTCCTTATACTTTTACTAATTTCACATTTTAGTCCTTAACATTAAAATTACGAAATTACTTAATAAAATATGTCTATTTAACAACAAAGGTTAACAATATATCATAAAATTTCACAAACACCTCAAATTCATCCATGTCACATTCTAAATAATTTGATAATTTTGAAAACAAATGTATGGGTTAGGTAGATTAAGCTACAACGATCTCAAAAATATAAAAATTATGAAAAACAAAATTCAAATGGACTTACATGCACAAGTTGAAGTTTGGCCAAACCTTTAAGCTCAAAAATGGGGTTTTCATGTCTTGGTTTCAGTTTGAAAGAAAAGTGAAGAAGATGGCTTTTGTTTATTTATTTATTAACCTTTTTACTTTATTTTAATAATAAAAAATAACATATAAAAAATATAAAATTAAAAGAATTTAAAGCTTAAATTGTAACACCCCAAACTCGGCCTAGATGTTATGGCTAAATCTGTAATGTTACATTGGAGAGGTTTTTCCAAAACATTACTTGAAGAAAATTTGTTCTTTATAAACACTTCTTTAAATTCATAGAAAAAGGTTAGGAGGCCCAGTTTATTAAGAAAATCCAAGTTGATTAAGTACATAGTAAGTATAGCAGTTTATTATAAAACTTTAAAACCATGTTTGTTACAGAAGTTTTAAAACATGTTGCGTAAACGTGATGTTTTCAGAAAATCTATTGTTTGTGTTTTCTTGAAAATACGAGTGTAACAGTCCGATTTAGACCCTAATCGGAACGGTGGTTTCGAGACCACAAATCTAAGTCAAAAAAATATTTTAAAATTATTTACTGTGTTTATTTTGTGTGAATTTATATATGTGAAATTTTCCTATTTTTATTTTATCGTTTGAGTGTCCGCTGAAATAAAAGGGCTTAATCGCGTAAAATGAAAATTTGGTGGTTAAATGTGAAAGTACTTATTTGTTGATGTCCTTGTAAGTGGAGGCATTTAAAATGCAATTAGATCAAAATAAATATGGTGGACGGTCATGACCTTAGCATATAATGGTTTATAATTTAATGTTAAAGGTTAAATAAGTAAAATAAAAAAACATGTTGATATATGTTATATTAAAACATAAAATAAGCCATGTTCATTATTTTCTTCTTACACCAATTATAAACAAAAGAAACAAAGAAAGAACAAGGGCTAGGTTCGGCCATCTTTCTCATCTTGATTCAAGATCCAGAACAAAAGAAATCGGATTTGGACTGGGGAAAAACGAAAGTTCTCGACTAGTAGCCCCGTCCCATTTTACGACGTCTGAGATAAGTTTATAAGCAAATAGACATGTTTAATTGTAGTTAAATGTAAATATTATATGTTGTTATGAAATATGTGAACATATACATAGCTTTGGCCGAATATGATTAAATTTGGCTACTACACTTTCGAGTTCGGTTCGACACAGATACGACATCCGAAAGCCCCGTATGAACCTTAGGAATAGCTAGGATACATATGTCATGACATAGGATTCTGATATGTGTGTGCGAGTAAGACCATGGGATCGATTTATGATTCCGAATATGTGTTTACGAGTAAGACCCTGTCTGGGACAGTGGCATCAATATGTGGTTACATGTAAGACCACGTCTAGGACATTGGCATTGTATGATTTATGTGATTATTCGAGTGTCCTATCCAATTCTGAATGGTTCATCAAGGAAAGGTAAATCGCGATCGAATGTGTAAATGAGTTAAAAAGCCAGGTATGGTTTAGCTTGTTAGCTATTGTTAATAAGGTATGTGTGAGACTTGAAATTTGATAAGTTTTATGTGATGCAAAAGACAAATATATAGGAAATAAACAAGTATATTGATTTGAACAAATATTATGAATATTATGGAATTAATTTTGAAAATATAAATATATATGTGATCATACATGTGTTCGACAATACTAGTAGTAAATGTATATGACATTGTTATTTTGATTCTTGTACTTATGCGAATAAGTATGTATATGTGTTTGATTGTATAGTGATACTATAACCTAGAAAGTTGATTTCACATTCGCTTAATATGGTAGTGATAGCATTTGGCTATGGTAGTAATAAGCATGAAAACGCTATCATTTATTTCACTGATAAATTCGAAGTTAAGATTGGCATTGTTAATACAATTTAGCTTAACTTGAAATGAATTGATTATATCTTGAATTTTTTTATTTGCTTTAAACTTACTAAGCTATGTTAGCTTACTTGTGTATATGATTCTTTGTCTTATAGATTTTTAAGTGAAGCTACAAGCTCGAGAGACTGTCAGCCAAGTTCATCACACTATCTATTGTTTTGGCACCTTAATAGCTAAACTTAAATAATGGCATGTATAGGCTGGAACATGTTTTAGAAGTGTTGATTTTGGATATATAACTAAGGCCATGCGAAAATGGCTTGTTACTTATGTTTAGATTTGATTTTATATGTGCTTAGTTTTGGTGTCCATGATCTTGGTTTGATATATGCGAGTATGGTTGATTATGGTTTGGTTTGTGGTAACTATTGTGTGTAATGATAATGGCTTTATATTTTAGGTTTGAATTTGGTTTGGTTTGAATTATTGTTTAAGTCTTTTGATAAATATATTATATGTTATGATCTTTTAAAATCCTTATGCTATTTTGAATGTGTATTAAAGTATATATATAGCTTGCAAAAGTACTTGTGGTTCGGCCATATGTTTATAAATGATGTTATTTATGCTAGGGTTTGCCTTGTGTTTGTTAAGTAACAAATATGTCATATGCTTGTAATAAATTAATGACCATCATAATTTATACTACGACATATGTATATGTAATATTTGGCCACATTTATTTAGTTGAAATTTTATTTATACTTTACTTGTGTATAAGATGATTATATTATAGATATTATGTATATATGTAAATATGCATGTGGTTGTTTTTATAAATGTGCAGGTTGCTTTCAAGTTATATGTGTTAGGTATTATGTGTTTTGAACCGGTTTGGTGGTGATGTTAGACAAAATGAATAAAAAATGTTGGATAAATGTACAGTAGCTTAATCGATTCGTTTGCTAAGTGATAATATTTGCATATGTCTTGTGAATATTTGGCCAATTGTTCTATCATGTATTAAATGCTAAATGTGATTGCTACTTCAAGGTTGATTGTGTATTATGTACATGTACATGTTAGCCTATTCGGCCATGGTGTAAAGTATTAAATATTTATATGTGATTACTTATTAAATTATATAGTATGGTTGCATGATTAGACATGGATTCTAAGGATTTGCTCTTAATATTAAATCATGAATGACATTAAGAGATTGATAGTTAAAAAGTGCAAGGACTTATTTACTTTGTATGAAAGGATAAAGCATGCAAGTTCAATTTGCCTTTTTATTTTAAGTCGCATATAAGGTGGTTTAAAATATGTTTTATGGCTTATTAAATTAAAAAAAATTGTGTATGCGATTTGGTTACCATATGAATAACAACATAACTAGTATTAGAAGTATGTTTGACCATGTTGGTATTAGTTAGTATTATGCATGTAAATGCCTTGATGCAGTAAGCAATACGTTGAGTTTAGTTGCGACTTGTTTATGTGAGATGTATATCTATATGTGTTCTAAAATGTAAATTAATTTTATTTTAAATTATAAATGAATTTGACTTGACTGAATATATATATATATATATATATATATATAAATGTTTGGAATTAAACTATTGATCAGTAAGCCTCATAATCCTACTCCAACGACGGACACGGATTAGGGGTGTTATATTTTGTTGGTATTAGAGCTACGGTTTAGTCGGTTCTAGGATTGACGTAGCGCATGTGAGTCTAGCTATACATGCCATAATATTATTCTGTGATAGTGTTATGACTTTTGACATTTGAAATGTGTTTTCATATAGTAAATGGATCCTGACAGAGCTGTAGCTGATGATGTCGAGAGTGTAGCGCCTGCTCCCGCACAAGGGACAACGCTGGCTGATTCTCGACTGACTTCGAGTAATTAAGAAAGCGAGGCGAAACAAGCCTTTTATCAATTGATGAATGATTGGTTCACTCAATATATCTGGACTAACCCGGCTGCACAACAACCCCCACCCCTGATTAATCCATCTTCCATGCCTGTTGTACCTCAAGTAAGTGATCCGTTGCGATTGAAGAGACCACCTGTTGATAAAATCAGAAAACATGGAGCTGAAGAGTTTAAAGCTACTGATGATGATGACGTTGAGCGGGCTGAGTTCTGGCTTGATAATACCATTCGTGTGTTTGATGAGTTGTCCTGTAATCTAGATGAATGTTTGAAATGTGCTATATACTTGCTTCAAGACACAACATATCACTGGTGGAATACCTTGGTATCAGTAGTTCCGAGAGAGAAGGTAACCTGGGAATTCTTTCAAACTGAGTTCCGTAAGAAATATTTTAGTCAGAGATTTATCGATCAGAAGTGTAAAGAATTTTTGGAGATGAAACAGGGTCGGATGACAGTGACAGAGTATGAACAGAAATTTATGGGACTCAGTCGGTATGCCCGAGAGTGTGTATCTACTAAAGCCATAATGTGTAAAAGATTTGAAGATGGACTGAACGAAGAGATTAAATTATTAGTTGGCATACTTGAGATAAAAGAGTTTGTGGTACTTGTGGAGCCAGCCTGCAAAGATGAGGAGCTCGGGAAAGAGAAAAAAGAAAGCTGATTTTGAAGCTAGAGACTCACTTAAGAGATCATTTAGCAGGTCATTCCAGTCGGCACCAAAGAAATTCTGAGATGATTTTAGTTTTTCAAAAGCCACTTCTGGTTATTCTCAACGAGACTAGAGCAGACCACCGGTGAGTTCGAGAGCTATCTTAGTAGCCAGTGTGGGTAATGTCAGATCAAATCAGCCCGACTGTAAACATTATGGTAAACGACATCCCGGTAGTTGCAGATTACATGATCGAGCCTGTTCTAAATGCGGATCGACAGATCATTATATTCAAGATTGCCCAATGTTAGCTGAGGAAAATCCAGTGCAGAATATGAGATCGGTAATACTGCAGCTCGAGGCAGACCACCCAGAAATGCTGGTAATGCGAGCGGTGTTCAGAGAGGGACTAAAGATACAGTAGTCAGATCTGAGGCTCGTGCACCTGCTAGAGCCTATGCTATACGTGCACGAGAGGAGGCTTCATCCATAGATGTCATTACTGGTACATTTCACTCTTTATGATACTAATGTAATTGCATTATTTGATCCTGGTTCTACTCATTCTTATATGTGTGAGACATTAGTATTCAGCAAAACTCTACCTGTTGAGTCTACTGAGTTTGTGATTAGAGTGTCAAACCCCTTAGGTCGATGTGTTATGGTTGATAAAGTGTGTAAGAATTGTCCCTTGATGGTTCGAGATTTGTGCTTTCCAATTGATTTGATGTTGCTACCATTTGATGAGTTCGACATAATTCTGGGTATGGATTGGCTAACTTTACATGATGCTGTTCTGAACTGCAAAAGAAAGACTTTTGATCTATGGAGCCAGAATGATGAAGTTATTCGGATTGAATCTAGTGATTTGTATGGTTTACCAGCAGTGATTTCTTCGATGCTAGCTCAGAAATATGTGAGAAAAGGGTGTGAAGCTTATTTTGCCTACGTGCTCGACAGTAAAGTGGCTGAAAGAAACATTGAATCAGTACCTGTTGTATGTGAGTATTCAGATGTGTTTCCAAAAGAATTACTGGGTTTGCCACCTATTCGGGAAGTAGAGTTTGGTATTGAGTTAATGCTTGGGATGACTCCGATATCCATAGCTCAGTATAGAATGGCACTTATAGAATTAAAAGAACTAAAAGCTCAGTTGCAACAATTCATAGATAGAGGTTTCGCGTGACGGAGTTTCTCTCTATGGGGTGCACTTGTGTTGTTTGTGAAAAAGAAAGACGGAACTATGAGAATGTGCATCGATTATAGAAAGCTTAATAAGGTGATTATAAAGAATAAGTATTTGTTGCCATGGATTGATGATCTGTTTGACCAACTGAAAGGGGCTACAGTATTTTCAAAGATAGATTTAAATCATGCTACTATCAGTTGTGAATTAAATATTCAAATGTGCCAAAGACTACTTTCAGAATGAGGTACGGACACTATGAGTTTTTGGTAATGCCTTTTGGACTCACTAATGCACCTGCTATTTTCATGGATTTGATGAATTAGATCTTTAGACCATATCTAGATCGATTTGTGGTTGTGTTTATAGATGACATTTTGATCTACTCTCGTGGTGAAGCTAAACATGCCGAACATTTGAGACTTGTGTTGTAGACATTGCGAGATAAGCAGTTGTATGCAAAATTCAGTAAATGTGAGTTCTGGTTAACTAAAGTTAGTTTTCTGGGCCATGTAGTATCAACAGCAGGTGTTCGGGTTGATCCGAGCAAAATTTCAGCCATACTTGATTGGAAACCTCTGAAGAATGTTTTTAAAGTCCGAAGCTTTCTGGGACTTGCTGGTTATTATAGACGGTTCGTGAAAGGTTTCTCTATGATTGCAACTCCAATGACAAAGCTGTTGCAGAAAGATGTTAAGTTCAAGTGGTCAGAGAAGTGCCAGAAAAGCTTTGATCAATTGAAAGCCCTTTTGATTGAAGCTCTAGTGCTAGTTCAGCCAGAATCGAGTAACATAGTGATGCATCATTAAATGGTTTGGGCTGTGTTTTGATATAGGAAGGCAGGGTGATAGCTTATGCCTCGAGACAGTTGAAGCCACATGAAAAGAACTATCTAACACACGACCTAGAGTTGGCAGCCATTATATTCGCCTTGAAAATTTGGCGTCACTATCTATTCGGGGAGAACTGTCATGTTTATTCTGACCATAAAAGCCTGAAATACTTGATGACTCAGAAAGATCTTAATTTAAGACAACGCCGATGGTTAGAATTTCTAAAAGATTACGAGCTTGTGATTGACTACCACCCGGGAAAGGCTAATGTTGTTGCTGATGCTTTAAACTGAAAATCACTGTTTGCTTTGTGTGCAATGAATGCGCATATGGCTATGACTGATGATGGTTTGATAGTAGCTAAATTGAAAGCAAGACCATTATTTATTCAAAAAATTTGTAATGCCCAGAAGGTTGATAATAAGTTGATCGCAAAACGAGCTTAGTGTGAGACGAATACAAAATCAGAATTTAGAGTTGATGCTGATGACTGCTTGAGATTCAAAGACTGAATATGTGTTCCGAAGAATTCAGAGTTGAATCAAATGATTTTGAATGAAGCTCACAGCAGTCGATTATCCGATCATCCAGGTAGTACAAAAATGTATAATGATCTGAAACAACTTTACTAGTGGCATGGAATGAAACGAGACATTTCTGACTTTGTTGCAAGATGTTTAGTCTGTCAACAAGCAAAAGCTGAACATTAGGTGCCTTCAGGATTACTTCAGCCTATTATGATACTGAATTGAAATGGGATAGAGTTACGATAAATTTTGTATTTGGTTTACCGTTGACACCGAGCAAGAAAGATGCAAACTTGGTTGTTGTTGACAGATTGACTAAATCGGCTCATTTTGTTCCGATACGTATGGACTACTCACTTGATAAGCTGGCTGAATTGTATGTTTCTCAAATTGTGAGATTACATGGTGTGCCTATATCTATTGTTTCATATAGAGATTCGAGGTTTACATCGCAGTTTTGGAAGAAACTACAAGATGCACTTGGTACAAAATTACATTTCAATACTGCTTTCCATCCGCAAGCAGATGGCCAATCTGAGTGAATCATTCAGATACTTGAGGATATGTTGAGATGTTGCATTTTCGAGTTTGAAGCTATGTGGGAATGATACCCACCTCTGATTGAATTTGCGTATAATAGCAGCTATCAATCGAGTATCAAAATGGAACCTTATGAGGCTTTGTATGGTCGTAAATATTGTACGCCATTGTACTGGACTGAGCTCATTGAAAATAAGATACACCGGGTTGACTTGATAAGAGAAACTGAACAAAAAGTGAAAGTGATCCGTGAAAGTTTGAAAGCAGCGTCAGATCATCAGAAATCTTATACGGACTTGAAACGTAAAGATATAGAGTTTCAGATTGGAGACAAAGTCTTCTTGAAAGTCTCACCGTGGAAGAAAATAATCAGATTCGGTTGTAAAGGCAAATTGAGTCCGAAGTTTATTGGGCCGTATGATGTAATAGAGCGTATTGGGCGAGTTGCTTACAGATTATTATTGCCACCTGACTTAGAAAAGATCCACAATGTATTCCATGTTACAATGCTTCGAAGGTATCGATCTAATCCTTCACATGTGATTTATCCGTCTGAGAATGAAATTCAGCCTGATCTGACCTACGAAGAAGAACCGATTTGCATTTTGACTCAAGACATTAAAGAGTTGTAGAATAAGAAGATTATGTTAGTTAAAGTATTGTGGAATAAGCATGGAGTTGAGGAAGCAACATGGGAGGCAAAGGATACAATGAGACAACGTTATCCAAACCTCTTCACTGGTAAGATTTTCGGTGACGAAAATCCCTAAGGGGGAAGAGTTGTAACAGCCCGATTTAGACCCTAATCATAACAGTGGTTTTGAGACCACAAATCCTAGTCAAAAAATATTTTAAAATTATTTTCTATGTTAATTTTGTGTGAATTTATATCTGTGAAATTTTCATGTTTTAATTTTAACGTTTGAGTGTCCGATTAAATAAAAGGGGCTTAGTCGCGTAAAATGAAAATTTGGTGGTTAAATGTGAAAGTACTTATTTGTTCATATCCTTGCAAGTGGAGGCACTTATGATGCAATTAGATCAAAAGTAAATATGGTGGACCGTCAAGACCTTAGCATATAATGGTTTATTATTTAATGTTAAAGGTTAAATAAGTAAAATAAAAAAAAAAAACATGTTAATATATGTTATATTAAAACATAAAATAAGTCATGTTCATTATTTTCTTCTTACACCGATTATAAACAAAAGAAACAAAGAAAGAACAAGGGCTAGGTTTGGCCATCTTTCTCATCTTGATTCAAGATCAAGAACTAAAGAAATCAGATTTGGACCGGGGAAAAACAAAAGTTGTCGACTAGCAGCCCTGTCCCGTTTTACGACGTCCAAGGTAAGTTTATAAGCAAATAGACATGTTTAATTGTAGTTAAATGTAAATATTATACGTTGTTATGAAATATGTGAACATATACATAGCTTTTGCCGAATATGATTAAGTTGGGCTACTACACTTCCAAGTTCGATTCGACGAGATACGACGTCCGAAAGCCCCGTATGAACCTTAAGAATAACTAGGATATGTATGTCATGACATAGGATTCTGATATGTGTGTGCGAGTAAGACCATTGCATCTATTTATGATTCTGATATGTGTTTACGAGTAAGACCCTGTTTGGGACAGTGGCATCGATATGTGGTTACATGTAAGACCACGTCTGGGACGTTGGCATTGTACAGTTTATGTGATTATTTGAGTGTCCTATCCAATTCCGAATGGTTCATCGGGAAAAGGTAAATCGTGATCGAATGTGTAAATGAGTTAAAAAGGCAGGTATGGTTTAGCATGTTAGCTATTGTTAATGAGGTATGTGTGAGACGTGAAATTTGATAAGTTTTATGTGAAGCAGAAGACAAATATATAGGAAATAAACAAGTATATTAATTTGAACAAATATTATGAATATTATGGAATTAATTTTGGATATATAAATATATATGTGATCATACATGTGTTCGGCCATACTAGTAGTAAATATATATGACATTGTTATTTGGATTCTTGTACTTATGCAAATAAGTATGTATATGTGTTTGATTGTATAGTGATACTATGACCTAGAAAGTTGATTTCACATTCGCTTAATATGGTTGTGATAGCATTCGGCTATGGTAGTAATAAGCATGAAAATCCTATCATTTATTTCACTGATAAATTCGAAGTTAAGATTGGCATTGTTAATATAATTTGGCTTAACTTGAAATGAATTTATTATATCTTGAAATTTTTTATTTGCTTTAAACTTACTAAGCTATGTTAGCTTACTTGTGTATATGATTCTTTGTCTTATAGATTTTGAAGTCAAGCTACAAGCTCGGGAGACAGTCAGCCAAGTTCATCACACTATCTATTGTTTTGGTACCTTAATAGCTAAACTTAAATTATGGCATGCATACGCTGGAACATGTTTTTGAAGCGTTGATTTTGGTTATGTAACTAAGGCCATGTGAAAATGGCTTGTTACTTATGTTAGATTTAATTTTATATGTGCTTAGTTTTGGTGCCCATGATCTTGGTTTGATATATGTGAGTATGCTTAATTATGGTTTGGTTTGTGGTAAGTATTTTGTGTATTGATAATGGCTTTATATTTTAGGTTTGAATTCGGTTTGGGATGAATTATTGTTTAAGTCTTTTGATAAATATATTTTATGTTATGGTCTTTTAAAATCCTTATGTTATTTTGAAAGTGCATTAAAGTATATATATAGCTTGCAAAAGTACTTGTAGTTTCGCCATATGTTTATAAATGATGTTATTTATGCTAGGGTTTGCCATGTGTTTGTTAAGTAACAAATATGTCATATGCTTGTAATAAATTAATGATCAACATAATTTATACTAGGACATATGTATATGTAATATTCGGCCACATTGATTTAGTTGAAATTTTATTTATACTTTAGTTGTGTATAAGATGATTATATTATACATATTATGTATATATGTAAATATGCATGTGGTTGTTTTTATAAATGTGTAGGTTGCTTACAAGTTATATGTGTTAGGTATTATGTGTTTTGAATCGGTTTGGTGTTGATGATAGATACAATGAATAAAAAATGTTGGATAAATGTACACTAGCTTAATTGATTCGTTTTCTAAGTGATAATATTTGCATGTGTCTTGTGAATATTTGGCCAATTGTTCTATCATGTATTCAATGCTAAATGTGATCGCTACTTCAAAGTTGATTGTGTATTATGTACATGTACATGTTAGCCTATTCGGCCATGGTGTAAAGTATTAAATATTTATATGTGATTACTTATTAAATTATATAGTATGGTTGCATGATTAGACATGGATTCTAAGGATTTACTCTTAATATTAAATCATGAATGACATTAAGAGATTGATAGTGAATAAGTGCAAGTACTTATTTACTTTGTATTAAAGGATAAAGCATGCAAGTTCAATTTGCCTATTTTTTTAAGTCGCATATAAGGTGGTTTAAAATATGTTTTATGGCTTATTAAAAAAAAAAAGAAATTATGTATGCGATTTGGTTACCATATGAATAACCACATAACTAGTATTAGAAGTATGTTTGACCATGTTGGTATTAGTTAGTATTACACATGTAAATGTCTTGATGCAGTAAGTAATATGTTGAGATTAGTTGCGACTTGTTTATGCGAGATGTATATCTATATGTGTTCTGAAATGTGAATTGATTTTATTTTAAATTATAAATGAATTTGACTTGACTGAATATATATATATATAAATGTTTGGAATTAAACTGTTGATCAGTAAGCCTCATAATCCTATTCTGACGACGGATACGGATTAAGGGTGTTTCAACGAGTCCTAATTCTAACGGAATAAAGAATTTAAAGCAAATAAATCCCCAAATTAAATTGAACTTTTAAAGGCCTTATTACAAAACACAAACCCGATATCGAATGAAATATAAGTAATAGTATTTTAAAATAAATTAACTATGTCGAGTGGCCACCTTTGAGACCTCCATCGCCTCGATCCATCTAATCCTGGGGATTTCCTGCACAAACAACAAATGGGTGTGTTTACGAAAACTCAGTGTGTGAAATCCCATTATAGCATACAATCAGAGTAAGCGAAATCTGGGCCTAAGCCCTTTTTGTTTCAGTTAGGGCCTTAGCCCCTTTTCAGTAGCAGTAGAAGTCTGGGCCTTAGCCCATTTCATTAATAAAAGCAGTCTGGGCCTTAACCCATATTAGTACAGTATGCAGACAAGGAATCCTACCCAATCCATCCGCTACACACCAATTCTGTACCAGCCCTTCAAATCATGTGGGGAAAAAGTCGACCCACCCAGCCTGACACACCAAAATGTATCGTATTTGGTACTAAGCAGTATTTGCAGTAGAGCTTCCAGTAATAGGCTTATAGCCTTTCAGTACACTTCCTCCAAAGCATATATCCCACCCCATGTAATGCAACAAAATATAATACGTGTATGCAGAAATGTTATGCTCAAAAATAGTCATACATAATATAGGGGCATTTTAGGCAATTTACCTCACATGGTATAACGATCATTTTATTAGTATGGGGTCCAAGTATACTTACCGACCCAATAGTAGGTCCACATTCGTCTTAGGCGACCCGTGTAACCTTAATCGTCAAACAGTGATAATAGGCCTTTACCCAAACTACTGGCCCATGTGGGCCCACATGGTCGTATGGCCATAAAGCCCAAAAATGGCCTTAGCCATGTGGTCTACATAGCCTCACCCAATATTTGTCACACTTCCGTGCGATTCTCCAGAATGGACCCACAGGCACATTAGCCCACACGACCTAGTTTCTCTCAAAAATTGCCCAGTATCGTTTTGGTCCATGAAAGCACTCATGGCCATCTTGTCGACTACACGGCCATGTTTTGTTACAAGGCCTGCCACACGGGCATGAGGCCGCCCGTGTAGTGTTGGCATCCCAATTTTTGGCTTTTGCTATTACACATCTAAAGGTAGTGTTCACACACCTGCTATGGAGTTGTGCCCGAGATGTTTTTGAAGTTAAGAGCCTATGGTTAAGCACAAACCTTTATTAGCCTAAACTATCAATAATCCATAATCATAATTATTGGAACGCTTAATCAAATGATATCTACTAACCAAACAACCAACTGCAACCTTCTCTTGCTCTAACTCCACGTACTCTTTCCAATGCTTTTACCTTTACAAGAATAATCAACCGATTCATAAGAATCTATAACCCGACATGAAAATACAATGCCTAAAGTACTTACCACAAATAATAGATTCCTTGTAGGGGGAAAGGTAAACCGCTTACACCTTAGCTAAGGGAAACAAGCCCCTAGCAACATTCGAATCGAAAAAGAAAAAAGATATTAGATGAACATATCCCCATGATAGACAATAGAAAATAGCCTTTCAGTCTAAGAGACACAAAAGCCGAACCAAGGGAAAGAAACCAAATTATATTTGGCTAGAGTAACCAAACCATCAACACTTACCAATAAATCAGAGAGATTCTGATAGCACGTTCGCTAGCAACGGCTAGGGAAGAAGGAAAGAATATGATTAGGCCTTAGTAATTCGGCCAACACAAGAAGACTGAAAGGGGAAGAAGAGAGGAAGAAGAGGAGTAAACGATCACAAGCAAAGCTAAAGCCGACAAGGGTTTGAGAGAGGAAGAACAAATAATATTTGGCCAGAATACCCAAAAAAATAAATGATTGTAGAAACTGAATGAGGGAGAAAGTGTTATTCGACTAAGACCAAGAAGGAAAGTCAATTGAACTAGACCTCAAATGCCAAATACCTTAGTGGTCAACAAAAGGATTCGGCTGTCCAGAAGCTACACAACTCAAAAGCGAAAACAAAGAGCAAAAACTGAGTGCCCAAGGCCGGTTTAGCATCAAGAGATCCAGTTTCAGTAGATAACTACCACCCCCACTCCTTGATCCACTCCCCCAATCTCTCCCCAAATCACTCCTCTATTTCCTCATTTGACTGATTTAAACTTCTTCAACAACACCCAAAATTCGGCTACATGATCCCCTACTTCACTCTAACACCTCAACTGTCCAACCTATAGATTCCCATAGCCATACAACCACCCACACAACAATTTACAATAATTACTCACACTTGTACATAGTAGAACTCGAGCTCAAGTCCCTTAGCACCAATAACAGGCCACTTGCCACTAGTCCAGAAAGCTTTTTATGTCATGCCTCACTCACAATAATTTAAGAAGCCTACTATTAGTAAATAAGGGTTTATTCAATTAGAAGCAAAATTTTGCTCAAACCTAAGGTTGAACCCACGATGTGACACCCCTAAATTGACCCTAGTCGGAAAGCGGTTTCAGGACCGCTAAACCGAGTCACCAAATTATTTGAATATGATATTTATTGTCTAAAATATGTGAATATGAATGTGTGGAAGTTTTAAGCTTCGATTTAGTTAATTGCATGTGAATTTAGTTAATAGGACTTATGTATGACACTTTTAAAATGTGATAGTTAATCTATAAGGATCAATTAATGCATGTCATATGAATAAAGGGTTTGCATGTCAAATATCCATTATTAATGAGAAGTGGCCGGCCATGGATGGGTCATTGATGATAATATGAATTCTTTTATTAGCACTATGAGTTTAGAAAATAAAAGAATGAATTAAGAATGATAAAACATGAGGTGAGTGGGAGGAGAAACCAAAGTTGTCTCCCCCTTACTCCCCATTGCCGTGACTAGTGAAAGAGGAGAAAAACAAAGTTCTTTCTTTGTTGTTCAACTTGGCCGAATAGAAAAAGCAAAGGAGGGGAAGAAAATTTGGTCACTTGAATCCCTAGGAAGGTTAGTACATTGTGTTGAAATTGTGGAATAATTACTTGTTTTAGGTAAATTATCATGGTTCTTGCTTAGCCCATGCAAAAATTTCCACTAATGATGGGTGAATAGAGCCTTCGGCTAAGGTTATAAGGGAAGAAATTTTGATTGCTTTACTTGAATCTTGATGATGAATGTATTGAGGAAAGAACTTGGTCTTTCTAAAAATATGAATGGTTAAAGTTCATACTAGTAATAGCCGAATTAAAGAATGCTTGATGTCATGAAAAAATGCTGTTCATGTTAATTGGATGAGAAAGGGTAGCTGGGTGAAGTAGAGTCTAGCAAATGAGCACATATGTGCACTAGTTGCTAAATGAAGAAAAATCGGCTAACAAGGGAGTACTAAGGCCGAATATGATTTTGAATATTAGTGGTGTAGTTGCCGAATTTGAACTATGAAGTTATTGAGTAATGTGTGTGTTTTAAGTGATAGAATTGAGTGAATGCTTGGAATGTGATATGTATGAATTATGTGTTAAATTAAGGTTTGCTAAGCTAGCTATTAAGATGAAGTGCAAATGTTAGTATTTGATTGCTAGTGTATATATGTGTACTAGCCGAGCTTTGAATTTAAAAAATGGTTGGAGCACCATGTGTTGTAATAAGATTATTTGAGTGAAATCATAGATATTTATATGATGAATTCGATTGTGGATATACATGCTTAAATAAGATGCACACATGAATGAATAGATAGCTTGGTGTTACATGTATTCGGTCATAAAGGTGCACATGAGGAAATGTTAGATTAATTGTATTAAATTGCTCAATGTGATTAAAATGCGTATGACCATTTTGTGTTTGAGATAAAGGTGGCCATATGACCTATCAAACTCCTTGTCATATTCGGCCATAAGCTAGCATAATGAGACTTTAATAAGTTAAATTTGTTTGAATTAGCTCAAGAGCTTAGAGGACCAAAGTTGGATAAGGGAAGGGAAAAAGTGATCGAATAGCCGCCGAGATCGTTCGACCACATCCGAGGTAAGTTTTAAGTGATTAAACGTTGAGTAAATTCAATCATAATAGGACATAATGAGTTGATTTAATAAGATATGATGTGGCCATGATATGTCTTAAACTCAAATGGTAAGTTCATAAGTGTTTGGACTTGGAAATTTAAGAGCAAATTGTAATAATTTGCTTTGGACAGCAGCAGTAACGTGATTTTAGAAAATCACTATAAATTGTTGCTGTGGAATTATAGGCTGAATAAAATATGTAATCAAAGATTAGTTAGTCTAGTTTCTTATAAAAGAGACCGTGGAAGCAAAGAAATTTTCTATAAAGAGATATTTAAAGTTGTGTGGGACAGTATCAGAATGACTCCGAAATCCCCTATTCTGTTTTTGGAAAATCATTATAATTTGTACAAAAATGGTTATAAGATAAGATTTATATGCTTAGACGCCTTAATGAGTCTAGTTTCAAATGAAATCAAATAGAACACATTATGAATTTTGTACAATGAAAAATTTGATTCGTAGTGAAGAGTGGTCAGATTAGTCAAACAGTGAAACAGGGGAAATTTTAAGAAAAATCTGGTACTGATTGGCCAAACATAAAATTCTGGAATTTCTATGGATGGAAGATATATGAGTCTATATTCAGGGAAAATTAACGGCAACTGATTTGGTGTTTTGTAGCTCTAGTTATAAATAATTTAGTGACTATTGCTCAGGAAAACAGCTCGTAGTGAATATGTGATTTTGTTGTAAATATGGATAAAACTTGTTTTAGTTGCTCATAAGCTATTGATTAAACCCATACGTGAATTCTAAATCATGATATTGTAAAACAATACATGAGTGCTAGACGGATCTTAGATATTAAAATTTGTGAAATTGTAAGTTTATGAGTATTCGAATATGAAATGATAGTATGGCGTGAAATTGAATTATTCATTGGAAAATGATTGGTGTAGATTCGGCCAAGACAAAGTGTATACATGATAGTATATGTGGTATGTGAAGTATATTTGGATAATTGTGATGTAAATACATGAAAATTTATATTTTGATTTAGGATTTTATGTGATGAATGTGAATGTGTATATATGTGATAAGGCCGAATGGCCAATGTGATGAATGTGAGCATGCATATGTGTGATAAGGCCGAATGGCCAATGTGGTGAATATGAACATGTATATATGAGATAAGGCTGAATGGACAATGTGATGAATGTGAGCATGCATATGTGTGATAAGGCCGAATGGCCAATGTGTTGAATATGAACATGCATATATGTGATGATGCCGAATGGCCAATGTGATGAATGTGAGCATGCATATATGTGATAAGGCCGAATGGCCAATGTGATGAATGTGAGCATGCATATGTGTGATAAGGCCGAATGGCCAATGTGGTGAATATGAACATGCATATATGTGGTAAAGCCGAATGGCTAGTGTGAAATATGTAGGCGATGTGCTTATATTGTGGCTGAACGACCAAATGTGAAAGGTGTGTATTATTAGATATTTGATGAGGCAAATGAATTACAAATATGACAGTCGATGTGAATGTTGTAACATGTGATTAAATGTACATGAAACTTGGAAATATATTCCGGGTAAGACCCGATGACTACGTGTGGAGATTATGTCCGGGTAAGACCCGGTGACTACGTGTGGAGATTTTGTCCGGGTAAGACCCGATAACTTCGTGTGGAGATTTCGTCTGAGCTAAAGGTCTCACTGATAATCCGAGTAGAGGTTAAAGCTATAAGACTTCGTAATAAGAATTGCTTATAAATATATTCAATGCGAAAGGTTAAACAGGTATGTACTCCCAGTTTATATGTGAGCTTGATTTGAACTAAATCATAAGGTAGTTATGTGATGCATATGAGAGCAATCTATGAGACTATTCCTATGGTTATGTGACATCGGATCAGTGTGAGAGGTTATGTGAAATCGTACAATATATTTATGTCACATGAGCTCACTTTTATGTGAAAGTTTATCTGCCTATTGTATATGATGAGATGTGCATATTCGGTAAAGGGATGGTATGCCGAAGGAAGAGTGAAATAAAATATACGAACAACTATGTTATAATTTGATTGTTATCTGTTGACCTTGCTTAAAACTTACTAAGCATTGTAATGCTTACTCGCTTACTCTGTTTCCTCTGTTTTATAGATCTCATTCTTGAAGCTACTGTGCTCGGGATCGTCGACAACTAGTCACACTATCACTATCCACCGCTTGTTCTGTTATGTTTAGAATTATTTTATGGCATGTATAGAATAGACCCGTTGGCGGAAGAATATTTTTGGTTAATGTATATAAGCCATGCGAAAATGGCATCTTTTGAATGTTTACTTAGTGAAGTTTAAATTTTACCTCTGGTTGTGCTTAGTACTTATTTAAACGAACGATCTTTATTTCAAGAAAAGTTCAAAATTTTACTGTTCTGACATGAGTTACAAGTCCGATAATGCCCCTTACCTATTCTGGCGACGGTTACGGGATAGGGGTGTTACACACGACTTCCCCGATACTCACAGAACGTTAAACCACTAAGTCAGATGTACATTTACATCACAACACACAAAAATAATTTTAACAGAATTTTCGAGATTTGGGGATTTGGGGCATTACAATTCTACCTTCCATAAAGAAATTTCGGCCTCAAAATTTACCTAATCAGAACAGGTGAGGTTACTGTTGTCGCATCAACTCCTCGGGTTCCCATATAGCCTCCTCAGAACTGTGGTTTCGTCAAAGAACTTTCACTAATGGAATTGATTTCCTTCTTAAGACTTTCACCTTACGGTCTAGAATCTGAACTAGCTCCGCCTCAAAAGTCAGATTCGGTCTAACTTCAATTTCCTCAACCGGTACAATATGTGCGACATCAAAGCGATAGCATCTCAGCATAGAGACGTGGAACACATCATGAATCCACTCTAATTCTGGAGGTAACTCTAACTAGTAGGCAACCGGTCCCACTCGTCTCAAAAAGTGGTAAGGCTTAATGAACCTTAGGCTCAACTTGCCTTTACGCCCAAATCTCAGTACCTTCTTCCATGGCGAGACCTTTAGAAAGACAAAATCCCCCACAGAATACTCAACTTCCTTATGCTTCAGATCCGCATATGACTTCTGTCTGTCTGATGCTGCCTTCAGTCTATCTCGAATTAATCTAACCTTATCCTCAGTATCAGATACTAGTTCAGGACCCAGAACACGCCGCTTACCCAACTCAGTCCAACACGACGGAGTGCGACACCTACGACCATATAGTGCTTCGTAAGGTGCCATCTGTATACTAGACTAGTAGCTATTGTTGTATGCAAACTCTGCTAGTCGCAAGAGATCCTGCAAACTACCTCTGAAGTCAATCACACAACTCCTTAACATGTCCTGCAATACCTGAATTACCCTTTCTGACTGTCCGTCCATCTGAGGGTGAAACACAGTACCAAAGTCCAATCGTGTACCCAAATCTCCATGTAACTTTTTCCAGAACCAAGACGTGAAGTGAGGATCTCTGTAAAATATTATGGAAACTGGTACCCCATCCAGTCTCGCTATCTCGGATACATACAAATTAGCTAGTTTTTGCAATGAATAATTTGTGCGAACCGGTATGAAATCAGCGGTTTTGGTCAATCGATCCCTGATGACCCACACTAAATCTTTCTTAGAGGGTGTTAGGGGTAACCCACTCACAAAATCCATAGTTACTCTTTCCCACTTCCACATCGGAATCTTAACCGGCTGAAGCAACCTAGAAGGCAACTGATGTTCTGTCTTAACCTGTTGGCAAGTCAAACATTTCCCCACAAAGTCGGTAATCTCACGCTTAAGATCTGGCCACCAATATGCCTTACGGAGATCTCTGCAGATCTTATTCCCACCTGGGTACATAGCATAGGGGCTACTATGTGCCTCTCGCAGTAAAGTTTGCCTCATATTAGTATCCTTTGGCACACAAATTCTAACTCTGAAATAGAGTACCCCTTCACTATTCAACCCAAAATCCACTGTATTACCACTCTCAATTTACCGGAATCGAAGACCCAATGACTCATCTTCCAACTGTTTACTCTTAATCTTTTCAATCCACACTGGTTTAACTTGGAGCTCGGCCAATAAACTAGCATCATCAAATAAGCTAAGACGAGTGAACATTGCCCTCAGATCATTCATAGCCCTACGGGTCAATGCATCGGCCACCACATTGGCCTTACCAAGGTGGTATTCAATCGAATAGTCATAATTCTTAAGCAGCTCAATCCACCTTCGCTGCCTAAGATTTAACTCCTTTTGAGCAAGGAGATACTTAAGGCTCTTGTGATTTGTGTAAATGGTACATTTTTCACCGTACAAGTAATGCCTCCAGATATTTAATGTAAATTCCAGTACAGCCAACTTCAAGTCATGAGTCGGATAATTTGTCTCATGTGTCTTAAGCTGACGAGATCCATAAGCAACCACTTTACCCTCTTGCATCAACACACAACCCAAACCAACGTATGATGCATCGCTGTAAATAGTAAAATCCATCCTAGACTCCAGCTGAATCAAGATAGGGGCCTTAGTTAGAACTTTCTTGAGCTTCTAAAAGCTCTCTTGCTACACATCAGTCCAATTAAAAGGCACGCCCTTACGCAGCAGCTTAGTCAATGGCGCAGCAATCAGTGAGAACCCTTCCACAAATCTTCGGTAGTACCCCACTAGTCCTAGAAAACTACGAATTTTTGATACAGCCTTAGGCTATTTCCAGCCTAACACAGCCTCAATTTTCCTAGGATCCACCTTTGCCCCTCAGCAAATACCACATGGCCAAGAAACGTTACCTCACGTAACTAGAATTCAAACTTGGTAAACTTGGCGTATAGTTGCTTCTCCCTCAAAATTTGCAGAACTACACGGAGATGCTCATCATGTTCTGTTTAAGTTCTTGAGTACACCGGAATGTCATCAATAAATAGAACAACAAACTGGTCCAGATAGGGTTGAAACACTCTATTCATAAGATCCATAAAAGCTATCGGTGAATTTGTCAGTCCAAAAGGCATTACCAAGAACTCGTAATGACCATAATGATTCCTAAATGTCGTCTTATGCACATCAGCCTCTTTAACTTTTAGTTGGTGATACCGCGATCGGAGATCTATTTTAGAGAAAACTATCACTTCCCGCAACTGATCGAACAGATCATCAAGCTTTGGCAGAGGGTAGTTGTTTTTAATAGTCAACTTATTCAATACCTGGATCCATCCTTCTTTTTCACAAATAAGACTGGTGCTCCCCACGGAGACACACTCGGTCGGATAAACCCACGGTCCAGTAGTTCTTGAATTTGGGCCTTAAGCTCTACAAGCTTTTTCGGTGCCATTCTATAAAGGGCGATGGACACCGGAACTATACTAGGAAAGAGCTCAATCCCAAACTCCACTTCAAGTTCTGGAGGTAAACCCGGTAACTCTTTAGGAAAGACATCTGGAAACTCCTTAACAGTCTTGATATCCTTTACTGAAAAGTCCCCAACATCTGAAACATTGACGTATGCCAAGAACGCTTCACAACCCTTGCGAACCAACTTCTTAGCCTTAAAGGCAAAAATCACATTACTCAAATAATCCAGTCGTTCCCCGATTACCACTATCTCCTCACCGACTTCGGTTCTCAGTACAACTCACTTAGTGGCACAATCCAAGCTTACCTGATGTTTAACTAACTACTCCATGCCCAGTATTAAATTGAATTCTCTGTAAGGCAGCTTCATAAGATCGGCCAGAAAAACAACTCCTTGTATCTCCAAGGGAACATCTCTAAACATCTTATTTATCTATACAAACTAACCCAGTGAGCTCAATACAATAATTCCACTCAAAGTACTCTCAATCAGAATTCCCAAGTTCTCAATAACACCACAGACAACATAGGAATGGGTAGATCCTACATCTATCAATGCAGTATAAGGTACTTTATGAATAAAGAAAGCACCCGTTATGACATCAAAAACGTCTCCGTCCTCTCGGTGACGTGTAGCGTAAACTAGTGCCGACTGCCTCATCTCAGCGTGACCAATACCTCTACCCGGTGCTCTACGACCACGGCCCATACCATTTCCACTCCTAGCCTGACCACAACCTCTCGGAGGCTACTGACCAGCCCGCTGAACATTTCCAAAACTAGTGGCTTGCAGCTGCTCGGGCCTCCATGGACAATCCTTGACATAGTGTTCCAAAGATTCGCATCTCAAACATGGACCTATCTTTTTCCAACATTCGCCCTGGTGGTGTTTCCCACAATCAGTACAAAAGTATGGTATAGAAGTAGCAGCAATAGTAGGGGTCCTAACTCTGACTAGCCCATCAGGTCTGGGCCTTTTCTTAAACCTCTGAAAAGAATTTGAGGCCTCAGCATCCCTCTTACCTCTGACTTTCTCTCTACTCTGGCACTTAGCATGCGTCATATCCTCAGTAATTTTTTCCTTGTCAATCAGTGCTGCAAAATCTCGCTCCTTCTGAGGAGCTATCAGAACCCTTAAACCATCTCTGAGGCCATCCTCAAACTAAACACACCGTTTGTATTTTGTAGCTACCATCCCACGTGCATAGCGGCTTAATCGCAAAAATTCGGCCTCATATTCAGCCACTGTCCTATCACCCTGAATTAAGTTCAGAAATTCCTCCTACGGGCATCCACATAGCTGGCACCCATATACATAGCCTAAAAATTTTTCTTGAAAAACTCCCAGGTCAATCGATCAACTTGAGTGCCTTCTTTGACGGTAAGCCACCACTGGTAGGCCTCATTCCTCAACAGTGATACCACAACTTTCAATTTTTCCTCAGAGGTGCAGTCGAGGTTGACCATGATCCTCTCTGTGGCCTCGGTCCAATATTCAGCCACATTAGGGGCAACTCCAGCAATACCTCTGAAAATCTCTGCCCCATTAGACCTGATTCATTCCGTAATTGACCCACAGCCCACATTACTAGTACCAGGCCCAGCAACCTTTTCCAGAGTCCCCAACATTACCTAAGACAGTGTGTCATCCCTAGCTGCTCAATTTTGAGACCCAGTCTCAGCCATAGGTGAAGCTGGTGCCTCTCTAACTTCCTCCTTAGGCTGATGTCCAGAAGACAAAGACCCAGCCTTGGCACCTCCACGGCCTCTGTCGCGGGCTCTACCCTGAGTACCTCTAGTGCTCAATATCCAATCACTTCTTAGTCTGTATTAACAATTTTATGACAGCTAGTTTATTGTTCCTGTGTTTTATTAAATATATTTTATGAAAAGTGTTATCTCAAAGTTTGTTTTTGTAGTTCGTAATCTTGTCGTGGTTTGAAGTTTACTCTAACTAAAGAGTTTCAGTATAGTTTTACTACCTAAAGTAGTCTCGATAATATCTCAAATATAACTCTTTTAGTATAAATAGTCAAAAGACTTACCGGATCGGCACGGAGACTCGGTGTACCCCTCATTCAGTAAAACATTTCCAGTTTATACCAATCACTTTAAATCATTTGAAAACTATTCTATTGAAATTTCTACGTTTTTGAAAACCCAAATCAACAGCCGAGTTTTGTAACCTAGCTCTAATACCACTAAATGTAACACCTCAAACTCGGGTTAGACGTTATGGCCAAATTTGTGATGTTACATCGGAGAAGTTTTTCCAAAATATTACTTGAAGAAAAATTGTTCTTTTATAAACACTTTTTTAAATTCATAGCATGTTTGATACGGAGGCTTTTAAAACGTGTTGCATCAAACGTGATGTTTTCAGAAAATCTATTGTTTGTGTTTTCTTAAAAATACGAGTCCTAATTCTAATAGATAAAAGAATTTCAAGCAAATAAATCCCCAAATTAAAATAGACTTTTAAAGGCCTTATTTCAAAATAAAAACCCGATATCAAATGAAATCTAAGTAATAGTATTTTACAATAAATTAACTACCTCGAGTGGCCACCTTTGAGTCCTCCATCGCCTCGATCCAACTAAGCCTGGGGATTTCCTGCACAAACAACAAATGGGTGAGTTTACGAAAAATCAGTGTGTGAAATCCCATTATAGCAAACAATCAGAGTAAGCGAAATCTGGGCCTAAGCCCTTTTTGTTTTAGTTAGGGCCTTAGCCCCTTTTCAGTAGCAATAGCAGTCTGGGCCTTAGCCCATTTCAGTAATAAAAGCAGTCTGGGCCTTAACCCATATTAGTATAGTATGCAGAAGAAGAATCCTACCTAATCCATATGTTACACACCAACTCCATACCAGCCCTACATACCATGTGGGGACAAAGTCGACCCACCCAGCCCTACACACCATAACGTATCGTATTCGGTACTGAGTAGTATTTGTAGCAAAGATACCAGTAATAGGCTTATAGTCTTTTAGTACACTTCTTCCAAAGCATATATCCCACCTCATGTAATGCAACATGATATCATACGTGTATGCAAAAACGTTATGCTCCAAAACAGTCATACATAATACAGGGGTATCTCAGGCAATTTACCTCACATGGTATAATGATCATTTTATTAGCATGGGGTCCAAGTATACTTACAGACCCAACAGTAGGTCCACAGTCGTCTTAGGTGACCCTTGCAACCTTAATCGTCAAACAGTGATAATAGGCCTTCAGCCCATACTACTAGCCCATGTGGGCCCACATGGTTGTATGGCCATAAAGGCCAAAAATGGCCTTAGTTGTCTACATAGCCTCGCCCAATATTTGCCACACTTCCGTGCAATTCTCCAGAATGGGGCTACAGGCCTATTGGCCCGGACGGCCTAATTTGGTCCAAAAATGGCCCAGTATCGTTTTGGTCCATGAAAGCACTCATGGCCATCTTGTCGACTACACGACCATGTTTATTTAAAAGGCCTACCACACGGGCGGCCTTACACCCATGTAGTGTCGACATTCCAATTTTTGGCTATTACACATCTAAAGGTAGTGTTCACACAACTGCTATGGAGTTGTGCCTGAAATGTTTCTAAAGTTGAGAGCCTATGGTTAAGCACAACCCTTTATTAGCCTAAACTATCAATAATCCGTAGTCATAATTATTGGAATGCTTAATCAAATGATATCTACTTACCAAACAACCAACCGCAACCTTCTATTGCTCTAACTCCACGTACTCCTTCCAATGCTTTTACCTTCACAAGAATAATCAACCGATTCATAAGAATCTATAACCCGACATGAAAATACAATGCCTAAAGTACTTACCCAGAATAATAGATTCCTTGTATGGGGAAAGGCAAACGGCCTACACCTTGGCTAAGGGAAACAAGCTCCTAGCAACATTCGAATCGAAAAAGAAAAAAGATACTAGACGAACATATCCCCATGATAGACAATAGAAAACAACCTTTCAGTTTAAGAGACACAAAAGCCGAACCTAGGGAAAGAAACCAAATGATATTCAGCTAGAGTAACCAAACCGCCGACACTTACCAATAAATTAGAGAGATTCTGATAGCACCTCCGCTAGCAACGGTTAGGGAAGAAGGGAAGAATATGATTAGGCCTTAGTAGATTTAGCCAAGACAAGAAGATTGAAAAGGAAAGAAGAGAGAAAGAAGAGGAGTAATCGATCACAAGCAAAGCTAAAGCCGACAGGGGTTTGAGAGAGGAAGAACAAATAATATTTGACGAGAATACCCAAACAAAGAAATGATTGTAGAAACCGAGTGAGTAAGAGAGTATTATTCGACTAAGAGCAAGAAGGATAGTCAATTGACCTAGACCTCAAATGCCAAATACCTGAGTGGTCAACAAAAGGATTCAGCTATCCACAAGCTACACAACTCAAGGGTGAAAATAAAGAGCAAAAAGGGTAATAGCTTTCCAACAACGAGTGAGCAAAATATTGGTCACCAAATGCCCAAGACTGATTTGGCATCAAGAGACCCACTTTCAATAGACAACTACCACCCCCACTCCTTGATCCACTCCCCCAATCTCTCCCCAAATCACTCCTATTTCCTCATTTGACCAATTCAAACTTCTTCAACTACACCCAAAATTTGGCTATATGATCCCTTACCATCCAACCTATAGAGTCCCATAGCCATACAAACACCCACACGACAATTTGAAAAAATTATTCACACTTGTACACAATAGAACTCAAACCCAAGTCCCCTAGCACCAGTAACACGCCACTTACCACTAGTCCAGGAGGCTTTTTATGTCATGCCTTACTCACAATAATTTAAGAAGCCTACTATCAGAAGTCAAGGGTTTGTTCAGTTAGAATCAAAATTTTGCTCAAACCCAGGGTTGAACCCACGACTTTCCCGATACTCACAGAGTGCTAAACCACTAAGTCAGACGTACATTCACATCACAACACACAAAAATAATTTTAACAGAATTTCTGAGATTTGCGGATTTGGGGCGTTACATAAATTGCCCACCATCTTAAGAATAGGTAATTTATCCATTAAGGCCTTCCTATTATCTTTAATCAATTAACACCTTTAACATAAAAGCGATTGACTTTTTAAACTATTACAATTTAGTCCTTTCTGCTTAATTAACCATTGAAACATTAAAATTTCTTCACAAAACTTTAATACAACCTTAATAACACTCTATGAATATTTAATAAAATATTTTTTGCTCGATTTATAGAAATAAGGTCCCAATACCTCATTTTCCAAAACCACTTGACTTTAGGGTCATACCACTTGAACCTAATTGTTCATTCAAATAGCATAATTTGTCAATTCAAAATTTATTTTAATACCATATTTGTCTTGTAAATATTAAATAATAATATTTACGAACTTACTCATTAGATTTTTCGCCTTGAAACCACTATTTTTGACACCACTAAAGAACGGGTTGTTACAACTCTCCCCCTTTTACCAAGATTTTGAAATTTGATTCCGATGATCACTTCTAATACTAGAGGTGGAGTAACACTTTTCATTTTGGTTCATTTTTGAAAATGTGATGAATTTTTCTAAAGCTTCATCTTTAGTACTTAAGAAAAGAACCCAAGTAAATCTAGAATAGTCATCAACAAGTACAAAAACATATTGTTTTCCACCCAAGCTAGATGTCCTAATTGGACCAAACAAGTTTATGTGAATTAGTTGAAGAACTTTACTACTTGATACATCATTAATAGGTTTAAAAGAAACTCTTTTATGTTTACCCTTAATACAAGCATCACAAACATTATTCATGTAACACCCCAAACCCGGCCTAGACGTTATGGCCGAAGATGGCATGTCACATCAGAGTGTTTTTTGAAAATTGATCCTTTTGGTAAAAATCCGGTACTGAATTTAAATCCTTTTATTATTAATTAACAAAAGTTCTTGTCAAAACGTTTACCTTATTAACCATCACTGTTATATTAAATTGATTTAAAAACGTGAAAGCTTTTTAAGTCGATGAAGTTTAAAACGCGTGTTTTAGAAAATAGTAATTATTTTAAAACTTGTCTTTACCTAGACTAGCAATTTAAAAACCCAAAACTGAAATCTAAATTAAATAAATTCAAATGCAAGACACAACAGTCATGTGGCCACCTCCAAGTCCCACACAACACCTAATCGTCTAAGCCTAGGAATTACCTGAACAGATAAAAGAAAGGGTGGGTTTGTTAAAAGTCAGTGTGTAATCCCACTATTAAACAAATAGTGAATAACACAGTTTGGGCCTAAGCCCATATCAGTAACAGTTTGGGCTTGAGCCCTATTCGGTATCAGTATAGTTTGAGCCTTAGCCCTATACAGTAATAGTGTGGCCTAAGCCCAATACAGTATTAGTTCAGTGAAATACAATTATGCATCCCACCCAAATCCAGCCAGTACACCACCCGTACCAACCAACACACTATGTGGGGATATAAATTGACCAACCCAACCAACACACCAATATCACAGTGAAGCCGCTAACAGTAACGCTGCAAAGCTACTAATAACAGTAAACGTGGCAAAGCCACCAGAGCAGTAATTACGTGGCAAAGCAACTAATACAGTACTTTCTCCAAATCAGAAACCCAACCCCATGCAGTATGTCGTGTCATAAATATTACATGTATGCAGTATGTCATATTCAAAACCAGTCATATAAATGTCATACACACATCAATTAACCTACCACTAGGGGTATAATGGTCATTTCGTCGATTAGGGGTAAAACAGTAATTTTACCCCTTAGGGGTATTTTGGTCATTTAACTAATTTTTGGGTCCCGGTATAGATAATGACCCTTCAAAAGGTCTTAGGTTGTCTCAAACAACTCAAATAACCCCTATGGCCAAAACAGTGTAAATGGGCCCAAGGCCCACTACTCAGCCCGGCAGGTCCACACGCTTGTGTGGCCATTTTAGGCCAATTTCAGTCGCAGCTATGTGATCCCCATAGCCCACTCTATTATCTGTCACTTACCGAATATTTTATTTGTATGTGGCCCACGAGCCCATTAGGCCCACGAGCCTATTAGGTCCACACGGCCCATCTCGGCCCAACGAGGCCCATAATGGCCTAAGCCCTCGAGAACTCTCGTGGCTGCCTCTACAGTCTGCCTCCCATGATTTGTGGGTTCAATTTATCACACGAGCGTTCACACACTCGTGAGGCCTCAAATGCCAAAGTTTCGGCTTTTCGGCTTTTGCCGATTCACAATAACATAGTGGTGTGAATACACACCTTTATCCAACATTTTGACAATAGTAAAATTGGGTGTACGATTACACACCTTCTAGTGACCCCTTGCGAAATTCCAAAAGCACCAACCTAGATTCAATCCAAATATTCAATCAGCCCTTAAATCAATAATAATAAGATTCACAAACCCTGAATCTCTATACAGTCCACCAATAACCTTGACAAACAGGAGTGTAGCCTTAAACCCTTAAATCGCTTGGCTAGACTCCCACAATTGTTGATTGACCACTAACTGCAGAACAACAGATCTCGTTAGAGGGTTGATTAAGGATGTAATTTACAGCCATCAACAATGACTTGAGCAATAAAGAGGACAACTTACCATATCCCTCAGAATTGAATACTGTCTTAAGGGGTGGCACACGTGAGTGGAGTGTTGCATTTGATCTAAGAGAGAAAACCAAAGGAAGATAATTAGATAGAAGTAACGATAATCCTAGAAAGGAAAACCGCAAAGTAACAAAAACACAACCTAATTACCTACCACCAATATTCGACTTGGTAACAAAGAGAAAGTGTAATGATAGATTCGAAACAGAAATGGAGTGACAAAAAGAAAGTATGAGACAGTCTATATTGTGATCGGCTTGTCAGAGTTTTAGAAGGTGTGAGGATAAAACAAGATATTCGGCTTTTACTTAGGAAGAGAGGGAGAGACGGAAGCAGAGATGATCCAGAGATAGCATATTCAGTCAAGAACCAAGAGTAGGATTGAGGGTCTAAGGTATTTGGTTTAGAAAAGAGAAGAAGAAAAATGCCAACTCGGCAAAGAGAAAATATGAAGAAGAAAGGGAAATGTAACACCCCGAACCCGAGACCGTCGCCGGAGTCGAACACGAGGTGTTAACAGACTTCAAACCACTTATTAGAAATTTCCCAGACAAGCTGCCAATCTGCGTATGAGTCGTATTAAACATCATATCTTGAGTTCTGAAACTCGAAATCCAGTTCCATAAATTTTCCCCGGAACTAGACTCATATATCTATATGGTAGAATTTTTTTAGAATTTTTTTCCAGGCCAATTGGTACAATTTATTGGTTAAAGTCGTCCCTATTCCTGGGTTCGACTACTCTGACCCTTGTTCATTACGACTTAGATATCTCCCTTTACAGAGCTCCAATACTTATGTCGTTGGTTTCTAATGAAACTAGACTCAAAAGGGAATCTATACATATAAATCATGACTTCTAATTGTCTCAGATTAATTTAGGGTGAATTTCTAAATTCGGGACAGGGGATCCAGAAATTGCTCTGGCCCTGTTTCACAAGAGTTTAATTATCTCCTAACATACAGCTCATATGGTCATTTCGTTTCTTCTATATGAAAATAGACTCATCGAGCTTCGATTACATAATTTATTCATTATTTAATTCCATTCCTACTATTTTTAGTGATTTTTCAATCTCACGTCACTGCTGCTGCCAGCATCTGTTACTAAAGCAACTATGCCTATTTCGTGATTTCTCCTTGATCTAACTAGTAATTCATCATACATATCAGAAATTATGATCATGACTAGCCATGCCAAAGGCTAATCATTGTCAAACATCTCCCTACTACACTATTTCCATATCATGAATTTTAACACCAAAATAATCAACCATGACATATGGCATAAAAATCGAATTACCAAGACTTGCGACCTAACATTATAGAACCAAATCCAACCGAACATTTATGCCATTTTCGCATGGCTAAAAGTTTACATACCAAATTTCAACAAAACATATTAGCCTATACATGCGAAATGTTCTCCTAGACCGACTAAAAAGAAGATACCAAAAGTTGCTAGCCGGTGTGATGACTTGATGACAGGTCCGAGCACGCAAAAAGACGAGTCCAAGAAACCTAAAGTAGGTGACAAGCAAACACCGAGTGAGTATATAACTCAGTAAGTCATAAGCATTACATTGCCGTTCAGTAATGATATATCATAAGAGAAAATAAATAATGCGGGATTAAAATCCTCCATCCATACCCAAACTGTGCTATAATTCCTTAGGCATTTCGGTTCGATCTCATACCAAGCCCTACTTTGATATTTCATACATTACACCATATGACATTGGATGCATTTATCTTCAAGTATAATCACCACATAGGTTCAAGACTTACCAAGCTCAATCCCAAATAAAAATAAAATGTCTATTCCTCATGAGCTCAAGGTGTTTACTCGTACCGCTGTCCATGATTGACTCGATAAGGTCGCACACTTAGAGCATGTATATTTATTAGAGAATGTATAATAAGCCCGCACACTTAGTGCTTAATAGTCGAACTCGCACACTTAGTGCTATATAATCGAACTCGCACACTTAGTGCTATACAATTTGAACCCGCACACTTAGTGTCAATCTCATGATCATGAATGTTTACACCCGCACTCTTAGTGCCGAAACCAACAACTCAATACATCTCACCTCTTTTCTTTTTCATTCAATACTTTCATCACCCCATGCATACATGTATATATATATTTATCATTCCATTCAGCATCATTACATAGACGTTATGATCATTTAAATTAATACAAAATATATGCTTAATGACTTACCTTGTGTTGGGTAAGACGGTTCCAACTCGGCTACTCGATGATCTTTTCTTTGCCTTTGCTTGATTCTCCTCCTTTAACTCCTTGAGCTTAATAAATAAATCAACTAGTTTAACCACCTTGTTAAATATTTATAATCCAATTACACATGCATATGTATGTTAGTATATTTGGCAACCATCCTCACTAATTACCCATTTAGTCGATTATACACATAATCAAAGGTAACCTCACGAATGGGCATACTTATGTATATATATATATACACTTCCGAATGGGCATCACAATTAGATTTAACACCACCTTCATACTCAATTAGATGGCCGAATGTATGTACAATGTCAACTATAACATCATTTAAACATCTAATTTCATCTCATGAACACTGGATCGAATTTTCCTAATCTAGCATATTTTCACATCTATTTGTAACATCATGTAAATCCACATATAACTACATTTCTAAAGTTCCACATCTTAATGCCCATTATAGCCATTCTCATAGTCTAAATCTAAAAAAAATCGGCACATTCACCTTTCAACCATGTTAGCCGAATACTCATTCTCTTCTTAGTCCTAAATTCGGCACCTTCAACAGAGTGACTTAACAACTTCAACTTTCATGCTAACATAACAAGCAATTTAACACATACATATAACTAACATGTTAATAGCATCAAGGTATCAACTAAAATTTTTAAGCTTCTTAGTCAAAGCCTAACTCTCCGACAACCCCAAATCCAACCATGGGATAGATAGAATTTAGACTCATCACCCAAAGGTTGTGTAAACTTCCAAAAATATCATTGAACATACCTTGATCTAAAGGACCACCTTGGCCGAATCTTGCTTCCTCTTCTTCCTCTAGTTACGACAATTGCAAAAGAAAGAAAACATGAACACTCCTTCTTCCCTCCTTATTAAGCATTCAAACTCCCTCATTTTCATGCCACAACATCAAACACTCCTCCTAGATACAAGCAATGGCCGAACTTCTTCAAAATTTTTCTCCCTTTCTTTTTCTTGGTTTTTCGACTAGGAGATGGCAAGTATGAACACCCCTTTTTTTGTTCACTTTCCTATTATTATTCCCATCATTTGTTAACTACAACAAAATATATTAAATTAGAATGAGTGGAGCAGCATCACTCATTGGCCGGCCACCATGTATTTTATGGGTAATTTGACATGCAAAGCCATGCTTCCTCTCCCTATTATTAATTACTCCTTATAATTCATCTATCATCTTTTCTAACCGTCAACTAGGTCCTTTTCAATTAATTCATATTCCTAAAGCTAATATTAAGCATTTAATTTCTCATATATTCACCGTCACACAAAAATTTATGTAATTAAAACACAAAAATAAATTTTGGCTCGGTAATGTGGTCTCGAAACCACATTCAGGCGTGGTCTAATTAGGGTTGTCACAACTCTCCCCACATAAGAAATTTTCGTCCCCAAAATCTTCTCGTGAATAATTTTGGATATTGATCCTTCATAGAGTCCTCAAGTTCCCAAGTGGCTTCTTCAATTCCGTGTTTATGCCACAACACCTTCACTAATGGGATTTTCTTATTTCGCAACTCCTTTACTTCACGCATCAAAAGGCGAACCGGTTCTTCTTCATAACTCAAGTTAGGTGAATCTCGATCTCGGATGGAGTGATTACGTCATGACGGTCGGACCTATATCGTCAAGCATCGAGACATGGAAAACGTTGTGAATCTTTTCAAGCTCGGGGCAAAATTAATCGGTATGCAATGGTCCAACTCGTTCGGATACTTCATACGGACCGATGAACCTCGGACTTAGTTTGCCCTTACGACCAAATCTAAGCACCTTCTTCCGAGGTGAAACTTTGAGAAATACTTTGTCTCCAACCCGATATTCAATGTCTTTTCTTTTCGAATCAGCATACGACTTTTGACGATCCAAGCGGCTTTCAAACTTTCACGAATTACTCGAACTTTCTGCTCAGCATCCTTAATCAAATCAACCCCAAAAATTTTACTTTCACTAAGTTCAGTCCAAAATAATGGGGTACGACATTTACGACGTATAAGGCCTCGTAAGGTGCCATCTTAATGCTTGATTGAAAGCTATTGTTGTAAGCAAATTCAATCAAAGGCAAATATCTTTCCCATGAACCACAAAACTCTAAGACGCAACATCTCAACATATCCTCGAGTATTTGAATTATTCGTTCAGATTGGCCATCAGTCTGGGGATGAAATACGGTGCTAAAATGCGTCTTAGTACCCAACGCTTCTTGTAACTTTTTCCAAAATCACGATGTAAATCTTGGGTCTCTATCCGACACGATAGAAATAGGTACCCCATGCAATCGAACAATTTGGGAGATGTATAATTCTGCCAATTTATCGAGCGAAAAATCTGTACGGATAGGGATAAAATGAGCAGACTTGGTCAATCTATCAACAATAACCCAGATTGCATCTTTCTTGCTTGATGACAATGGCAATCTAGATACAAAATCCATCGTTACCCGATCCCACTTCCATTCGGGTATCATGATCGGCTGAAGTAATCCCGACGGCACTTGATGTTCCGCTTTTACTTGTTGGCATATCAAACACCTTGAAACAAATTCAGAAATGTCTCGTTTCATACCGGGCCACCAAAATTGACGTTTGGTCATTGTACATTTTAGTACTACACAGGTGGATGACATTCGACTCTTGTGAGCCTCGTCCAAAATCATCGAAATAAGTTCAATTTCTTGGAACACATAATCGACCTCTGAACGTCAAGCAATCATTGTCATCAATCCGAAACTCCGATTCCTCATTCGAAGCACATTCAGCTCGTTTAGTGACCAATTCAGCGTCGACTTTCTGGGATTCAAGTATTTGACGAATCAATAATGGTTTGGCCTCTAATTCAGCTACTAGCACCCCATCGGGTGAGACGAACAAGTGAGCATTCACCACTCTCAAAGCAAACAGTGCTTTCCGACTTAAAGCATCGGCAACAACGTTAGCCTTTCCCGGGTGATAATCAATAACAAGTTCATAGTCTTTCAACAACTCAAGCCAACGTCTTTGTCCTAGATTTAGATCTCTTTGAGTCATCAAATATTTAAGACTTTTGTGGTCCGAATAAATATGACACCTTTCCCCAAACAAGTAATGCCGCCATATTTTCAGGGCGAACACTATGGCCGCCAATTCAAGATCATGGGTCGGATAGTTTCTCTCATGCGGCTTTAATTGTCTCGATGCGTAAGCCACAACTCGACCTTCTTGCATCAACACACAACCTAGCCCAAGTAAGGATGCATCACTATAAATGACAAACTCTTTTGCGGACTCGGTTGTACTAGCATGGAGCTTGGTTAAATTGGTCTTTAGTCGATCGAAACTCTTGACGGTTTTTCGTCCATTCAAACTCAACATCTTTTTGGAGTAGTTTAAATCAGCAGTGCAGCTATCATCGAAACCCCTTACAAACCGTCGGTAGTATCAAGCAAGTCCCAAAAGCTCCTAACTTCAGTAACATTCCTCGGAGGTTTCCAATCGAGTATGGCGAAATTTTGTTCGGATCCACTCTAACACCGATCACGGACACCACGTGCCCCAAAAAGCTAACCTCTTTCAACCAAAATTCACATTTACTGAATTTTGCGTATAACTACTTGTCTCGCAAAATCTGTAATACTAACCTCAAATGCTCGGCGTGTTCGGCTTCACCTTGTGAGTAAACTAAAATATCATCAATAAACACAACCATAAATCGGTCCAAGTATGGCCTGAATACTCGATTCATTAAATCCATAAATACCGCAGGGGCATTAGTGAGGCCCAACGGCATCACTAAGAATTCGTAGTGACCGTACCTCGTTCTAAAAGCGGTTTTGGGTATGTCCAAGTCTCGAACCGTCAACTGATAATAACCAGATCTCAAATCTATCTTGGAAAATACTGAGGCTCCCTTTAATTGATCAAACAAATCATCAATACGTGGCAACGGGTATTTATTCTTTATGGTCACTTTATTCAACTGACGATAGTCGATGCACAATTTCATGGTTCCATCCTTCTTTTTCACAAACAATACGGGTGCGCCCCATGGAGAAAAACTCGGTCGAGCAAAACCTCTATCCATCAATTCTTGCAATTGAACTTTCAATTCCTTTAATTCCGTTAATGCCATACGATACGGGGCTATTGTGATTGGCGTGGTACCAGGTACAATCTCGATGCCGAATTCCACCTCTCGAACCAGTGGCAACCCCGGTAACTCCTCAGGAAAAACATCTGAATACTCACAAACCACTTGTACTGATTCAAGTTTCCTTTCCATCTCTTTGCTATCAAATACATACGCAAGGTATGTTTCACACCCCTTTTTCACAAATCTCTGAGCGGCCATTGAAGATATTATCGCTGGCACCCCCTTCAAATCGGTAGACTCAACTCGGACTACCTCATCATGTGCACTCCTCAAATCGATGGTTTTCTTTTGCGGTTCACCTTTGCATCATGTACTGATCAACCAATCCATACCAAGAATGAAATCAAATTAGTCAAGCGGTAAAAGCATCAAATCGGCCGGAAAAGCAGATTCTCGGATTATTAGAGGGCATCTCTTACACACTTTATCAACAAGTACGTATTGACCCAAAGGGTTTGACACTCGAATTACGAACTCGATGAGACTAAGCGGTAGAGTCTTCTTGGATGCTAAGGTTTCACATACATATGAATGAGTAGAGCGGGGTCAATCAATGCAATCACATTAGTATCAAAGAGAGTGAAAGTACCGGTGATGACGTCGGGGAGGATGCCTCCTCTCGTCTTGCGAATGGCATATGCTCTAGCAGAGTCTGGTCTCGGCTCGAACAGTAGTATTAGAGGCCCTCTCGACTACCACCCCTACCTCCTAAAATTCTCGGTGGTCTACCTCTAGTCATCACTCCATTAGGTCTTGCACCTTGCATCTTATTCTTCTCATCAAGCTCGTGCAATCTCTAATGAAGTGGTCCTTGAACCGCATCCGTAATGAGCCACATTAGTAGACTTACCCCAACATTCACCTAGGTGTCGTCTTCCACATTGGGGGCATTGGGTTTCTCTTGGCGATTATTGCCCACACTAGCTACCGAAGTAGCTCGGGAGTCCGTCGATGGTCGTGCTCTGATGGAAATTCCCGTAGTCGTCCTCGACTTACTAATGTCCTCCCTGAACTTCTTTACAGCCGAGAACGGAGCTTTACCCGTCGATCTTTTACGATAGTCTCTAGCTTCAAATTCAGCCTTCTTCTTCTCCTTTCCAAGTTCTTACGCCTTGCGAGCTCGTTCGACTAGTGTTACGAACTCCTTTATCTCCAAAATACCCACTAGTAGCTTTAAATCTTCATTCAATCCTTCTTCAAATCTTTTGCACATAGCAACCTCATCGGCCACACACTCCGGGTATACCGATCGAGTCTTACGAACTCATGTTCAGTATTCAGAATCTTGTCATATGGCCTTGCTTGAGTTCCAAGAATTCCTTACGTTTTGATCGATGAACCGTTGACTAATATACTTCTTTGAAATTCCTTTTGGAAGAAATCCCAAGTAACTCGTTCGTTTGGGACTATGGAAATCAAGGTCCTCCACCAATAGTAGGTGAGTCCCATAACAAGGATATAGCACACTTTAGACATTCATCGGGTGTGCATGACAGTTCATCAAACACCGAATGGTGTTATCAAGCGAACTCGACCCTTTCGGCATCATCAATAACTATGGCCTGAACTTCTCAGCCCCGCTTCCTAATCAAGTCTACAGCGGCTTACTCGACCTCACAGGATCGATGAATCGATGGCATTACGGGCTCTTGGGTGGATTATTCAAATTCGGGAATTGTTGGACAGCCGGATTGGTTCGGGCATATTAGGCGACCTACTCATTCATCATGGTAAAGAAGGCTTGTTTAGCCCCTCACCTTGATTATTCGCAGATGACTGAGGTTCAACAGCGGCGTCCCTTGTGCGAGAGCAGCCGCTACACTTTCAACGTCATCCGCCAAGGTTCTCTCTACACCGGATCCATTTACTAATCAAAACAAAAATTTTAACCGTCAGAAGTCATCACACATTTAAACATTAACATTAAGGCATGTATAGCTAGACTCATACGTGCTATGGTAGTCCTAGAACCGACTAAACCATAGCTCTGATACCAATTTAATTGTAACACCCCGAACCCGAGACCGTCGCCGGAGTCGAACAGGAGGTGTTAACAGACTTCAAACCACTTATTAGAAATTTCCCAGACAAGCTGCCAATCTGCGTACGAGTCGTATTAAAAATCATATCTTGAGTTCTGAAACTCGAAATCCAGTTCCGTAAATTTTCCCCGGAACTAGACTCATATATCTATATGGTAGAATTTTTATAGAATTTTTGACTGGGCCAATTGGTACAGTTTATTGGTTAAACTCGTCCCTCTTCCTGGGTTCGACTACTCTGACCCTTGTGCATTACGACTTAGATATCTCCCTTTACAGAGCTCCAATACTTATGTCGTTGGTTTCTAATGAAACTAGACTCAAAAGGGAATCTATACATATAAAGCATGACTTCTAATTGTCTCTGATTAATTTAGGGTGAATTTCTAAAGTCGGGACAGGGGATCCAGAAATCGCTCTGGCCCTGTTTCACAAGAGTTTAATTATCTCCTAACATACAGCTCATATGGTCATTTCGTTTCTTCTATATGAAAATAGACTCATCAAGCTTCGATTACATAATTTATTCATTATTTAATTCCATTCCTACTATTTTTAGTGATTTTTCAATCTCACGTCACTGCTGCTGCCAGCATCTGTTACTAAAGCAACTATGCCTATTTCGTGATTTCTCCTTGATCTAACTAGTAATTCATCATACATATCACAAATTATGATCATGACTAGCCATGCCAAAGGCTAATCATTGTCAAACATCTCCCTACTACACTATTGCCATATCATGAATTTTAACACCAAAATAATCAACCATGACATATGGCATAAAAATCGAATTACCAAGACTTGCGACCTAACATTATAGAACCAAATCCAACGAACATTTATGCCATTTTCGCATGGCTAAAAGTTTACATACCAAATTTCAACAAAACATATTAGCCTATACATGCCGAAATGTTCTCCTAGACCGACTAAAAGAAGATACCAAAAGTTGCTAGCGGTGTGATGACTTCGATGACATCCGAAGCACGCAAAAAGACGAGTCCAAGAAACCTAAAGTAGGTGACAAGCAAACACTTGAGTGAGTATATAACTCAAGAAGTCATAAGCATTACATTGCCGTTCAGTAATGATATATCATAAGAGAAAATAAATAATGCGGATTAAAATCCTCCATCCATACCCAAAGCGTGCTATAATTCCTTAGGCATTTCGGTTTGATCTCATACCAAGCCCTACTTTGATATTTCATACATTACACCATATGACATTGGATGCATTTATCTTCAAGTATAATCACCACATAGGTTCAAGACTTACCAAGCTCAATCCCAAATAAAAATAAAATGTCTATTCCTCATGAGCTCAAGGTGTTTACTCGTACCGCTGTCCATGATTGACTCGATAAGGTCGCACACTTAGAGCATGTATATTTATTAGAGAATGTATAATAAGCCCGCACACTTAGTGCTTAATAGTCGAACTCGCACACTTAGTGCTATATAATCGAACTCGCACACTTACTGCTATACAATTTGAACCCGCACACTTAGTGCCAATCTCATGATCATGAATGTTTACACCCGCACTCTTAGTGCCGAAACCAACAACTCAATAGATCTCACCTCTTTTCTTTTTCATTCAATACTTTCATCACCCCATGCATACATGTATATATATATATTTATCATTCCATTCAGCATCATTACACAGACGTTATGATCATTTAAATTAATACAAAATATATGCTTAATGACTTACCTTGTGTTGGGTAAGACGGTTCCAACTCGGCTACTCAATGATCTTTTCTTTGCCTTTGCTTGATTCTCCTCCTTTAACTCCTTGAGCTTAATCAATAAATCAACTAGTTTAACCACCTTGCTAAATATTTATAATCCAATTACACATGCATATGTATGTTAGTATATTCGCAACCATCCTCACTAATTACCCATTTAGTCGATTATACACATAATCAAAGGTAACCTCACGAATGGGCATACTTATGTATATATATATATACACTTCTGAATGGGCATCACAATTAGATTTAACACCACCTTCATACTCAATTAGATGGCCGAATGTATGTACAATGTCAACTATAACATCATTTAAACATCTAATTTCATCTCATGAACACTTGATCGAATTTTCCTAATCTAGCATATTTTCACATCTATTTGTAACATCATGTAAATCCACATATAATTACATTTCGTAAGTACCACATCTTAATGCCCATTATAGCCATTCTCATAGTCTAGATCTAAAAAAAATCGGCACATTCACCTTTCAACCATGTTAGCCGAATACTCATTCTCTTCTTAGTCCTAAATTAGGCACCTCCAACAAAGTGACTTAACAACTTCAACTTTCATGCTAACATAACAAGCAATTTAACACATACATATAACTAACATGTTAATAGCATCAAGGTATCAACTAAAATTTTTAAGCTTCTTAGTCAAAGCCTAACTCTCCGACAACCCCAAATCCAACCATGGTATAGATAGAATTTAGACTCATCACCCAAAGGTTGTGTAAACTTCCAAAAATATCATTGAACATACCTTGATCTAAAGGACCACCTTGGTCGAATCTTGCTTCCTCTTCTTCCTCTAGTTACGACAATTGCAAAAGAAAGAAAACATGAACACTCCTTCTTCCCTCCTTATTAAGCATTCAAACTCCCTCATTTTCATGCCACAACATCAAACACTCCTCCTAGATACAAGCAATGGCGAACTTCTTCAAAAATTTTCTCCTTTCTTTTCTTGGTTTTTCGGCTAGGAGATGGCAAGTATGAACACCCCTTTTTTTTTGTTCACTTTCCTATTATTATTCCCATCATTTGTTACCTAAAACAAAATATATTAAATTAGAATGAGTGGAGCATCATCACTCCTTGGCCGGCCACCATGTATTTTATGGGTAATTTGACATGCAAAGCCATGCTTCCTCTCCCTATTATTAATTACTCCTTATAATTCATCTATCATCTTTTCTAACTTCGTCAACTAGGTCCTTTTCGAATTAATTCACATTCCTAAAGCTAATATTAAGCATTTAATTTCTCATATATTCACTGTCACACAAAAATTTATGTAATTAAAACACAAAAATAAATTTTTGGCTCGGTAATGTGGTCTCGAAACCACATTCCGACCAGGGTCTAATTAGGGTTGTCACAGGAAAGGTTTCAAAAGACAGTTTGGCACATGCTATCTCGTATTCGACAAAACAATCGAGAAATAAAGTCGAAAGAAAAAAGACCCGAATGGTCAGAAACATACCAGAAACAAAATGAGGAAACAAAAGCTCAAGAGGAATGCTACCGAAAACAAAATGAAAAAAAAACACTATTGTTCCTATACTAATTCAGCACAACCAAAGGAAAAGAGAAGTTCCCAAAGCGCTCCCCCAAAGTGCCAAATACATATCCCAAAGAGTTTCAAATTTGGCCAACACCTTCTCACACAAAGACCACGATTTTCTCCCCCTTATCTCTCTACCATTTCCTCGTCCAAATCCCTACCAACCTTCATCCAAATCTCTTTTGACCAAGTCTCCAACCACCTCTGCAGAGTTTGAATCAAACTCCACCTCTCATGCCACTGAGACATAAAATAAAATCTCTTTTGCATTACCTGGGATTCGAACCCATACCCTCTCAGATGCTCCACATGCTATTGCCCCTAAGCCACAAGGCTTTTTGTGGCATAAAACCAACACAATTATTTATAAAGCCCATGTGCCAGTATCTAGATTCTTTTAAGAGCAAAATAAAAAATTCTGTAAAAGCCGGAGCTTGAACCCAAGACTTCCCAAACACACCCAAATCACCTAGCCATTAAAGTAAACATGGAATTTATGTCAAATCATGCAAAATTACAGACCCTATATTTTTGGGGCGTTACAATTCACATAAAAGTCAATTTCAAGTAATCCTCTTGCTAAGTCGTTTTTAACTAATTTATGCAATATGCTCATGCTAATATGTCCTAGTTTTCTATGTCATAACAAAAAGCTATTTTTATTTTAAGCAATAAGACATAATCTAGAGTTATGCATATCATCTAAATTCACTTATATATATATTCTAGCCTATGTCCTACAAGCATAATCTTATTAGAAGCACTGTCAATAACTTTACAACCTTTAGACTCAAATATGACATTGAAACCTTTATCACATAATTGATTAATACTTAGAAGATTATGCTTAAGACTGTTGACATACAAGACATTTTAAATAATGATAGAATAGTTTTTACCAATAGAGCCTATTCCTTCTATTTGTTTTGTACAGTTGTCACTAAATGTAACTTCTCTTCCACTTTCTGGCTTCAAATTGATAAAGTGACTATTGTCACCAGTCATGTGTCTTGAGCATCCACTATCGAGGTACCATAAGTTTTTCTTTGAATAACCCACCTCAAAGCAATGCTCCTTTTCCTACAAACATAAAATTAAGATTTGATTTTTGGTACCCAAATTCTTTTGGGTCCATAAGCATTAGTTCCTATAATTTTAGTCCTTTGGGGTATCCATTTTGAAATTAAGCTCCTATCTTGAGAAGTTATGAGTCCTTTAGGGACCCAAACACTTTTAATGATTTTTCTCTTGTAAAAATTTTGAGGACCTCTATGCTTATAGAAATTAAAGATATTTTTAACAAAATTTTGTGTTGAATTTTCTCCTTTTTCTAAAACTTTATTAGAGTGAGCTTTTTCACTCTTAAAAACTCAAGTTGCTTTTTATGATCCTCATGAGCATTTGAAAGTAAATTATGAAATTATAAATTTTTCTTTTCAAGGTCATTAATAATTTCTTACATTTTATTTACTTTCTCTTCAAGTTCATGATTGGTTTTAAAAAGTAAGTCATTTTCATTTTTCAATTTTGCAACATTTTTCTTATATTTTGACATCATGACTTCAAATTCCAAACCCAATTCATAATAAGCATCATGCAACTTGTGACAACCCTAAATTAACCCTAGTCGGGAAGTGGTTTCGGGACAGCTAAACCGAGTCACCGAAGTATTTGAATGTGATATTTATTGTCTAGAATATGTGAATATGAATGTGTGAAAGTTTTAAGCTTCGATGTAGTCGATTGCATGTGAATTCAGCTAATAGGACTTATGTATGACACTTTTAAAATGTGATAGGTTAATCTATAAGGATCAATTAGTGCATGAAATCAAAAGGGTGGACTTGCATGTCAATTCCCCCACCTAATTAGTAATGGCCGGCCATAGCATTAAGGATAGACAAAATGTGATGGGTAAAACATATTATAAACAATTTGTGCTAGCATGTTGTGGGAAGAACAATAAAATATGAGGGGAGTGGGAGGAGAAACCAAAGTTGTTTCATCCTTGCTCCCCCACTTTGCCGTACCTAGAAAAAAAAAAAGAAGCTTCATCCTGTTTGTTCTTCTTGACCGAAAATTCAAAGAAAAGAAAAAAAAATGTTCATCCTTTAACGTCTTTGGCCGAAAATTTTAAGGAGAAAGGAAGAAGAAAGGTTGAAGAGGTTCAGCCATGCATGTAATTAGGCTAAGGTATGTTTGATGTTGCTCCATGAGATTCATGTATATTTTTAGTTGTTAGCTTGAGTTCTACCTAGCCCATGGTTTAAATCTTTGCTATGTGAGGGAGATAATACTCGGCCATGGGTGTTGTCTTCTTGGTTGGTGTTTGATGTTGTGTTGATGAGGTAAGAAGATGATAGAGTTTGAGTGCTCAACAAAAGGATTGGATGTGAGTGTGTGGGAATTTGAAAAAGGTAGGTCTTAGCAACTTCATGAAGCATTCGCCATGGTAGGAAGTGGAAGAGAAATATAGTTGTTGTTCATGTTAGATGAAGTAGAGAAGTTGTGTGCTAAGGCGAATGTGACTTTGAATATGATTGAGTAATGTATGTGTTTTGAATTCATGGAATGGAGAGGATGCTTTAATTTTGTTATGAACAATTATATGTTAAATTAAGGGTTGCTAAGTTAGCTATTAAGGTGAAGTGCAAATGTTAGTATTTGATTACTAGTGTATATATGTGTTTTAGCGAGCTTTGAACTTGAAACAAAATGGTATGTAGTCAATACAAGTAACCATGTTTGTAGGAAGTATTAAGCATATAATCGGCCTCAACATAGACATGCATATTTGGCCACATGAGGTAGATTGGTGTTGCATGTATTCGGTTAGAGGCAAGCATATTGATGCTTTTATCTTGGCTTAGATAATCGGCTAAAAGAGAGTCAGGCTAATATGTTGATTTGATTCATGATTTCGTACATATATGACTCTAATGCCTAATATACATGGGCTAAGTACCTTAAATTTCTCTTTGATGTTCAAAATGATTAAATCAATTTATTTGTTAAATTAAGCTCAAGAGCAAAGGGGAACTAAATCCGATAAAGGGAAGGAAAAAGTGATCGAATAGCCGTCGAAATTGTTCGACAACATCCGAGGTAAGTTTTCGAGTAATGAAACTTAGTTTACGATTTGATTAAGTCATGACGTATAATCATAACAAATATACGGTGATATAATGATTCTACTTGAATTATATGTTGAGTTAATTAGTCTATATGTATGATGAGTAGCCGTATGTGCATAGAAATCATGTCATGAAGCAAACCGAATCATGCTGTTCGTATGTGGCTATTGAGCCGAAAATGGGAATGCTTAATAATTGATTTGTGTTTGAATTCTAGTTATGAAAATGAAATAAAGATGTGTCATGATTTACTGATATGTGCATGAATATTCGGATGCTAACGGGGTTAAGTCCCGAAGACATTTGTGCTAGTGATTAATTCCGGGCTAAGTCCCGAAGGCATTTGTGCGAGTTACTAATTCCGGGCTAAGTCCCGAAGGCATTTGTGTTAGTTACTAATTCCGGGCTAAGTCCCGAAGCCATTTGTGCGAGTTACTAATTCCGGGCTAAGTCCCGAAGGCATTTGTGCGAGTTAGTATATCCGGGCTAAGTCCCGAAGGCATTTGTGCTAGTGACCATATCCGGGCTAAGACCCGATGGCCTTGTGCGAGTGGTTATATCCGGCTAAATCCCGAAGATAATTGGGTTTGGGAATGAGCGATCTTGCTGTAATAATTTCAATTAATACGCTCGAAAAATCCCAACGATGAGGTATGTTTCGTATGTGCATTGAGATAATTGATTCCTTCTAAATAGAATTTGCTCAATCGATTAACAAGCTTCCGGCTTTTAGTGAAGTTGATTTCTTATGTATGAAGATAAGGGTTGGAAATGTGAAGTAGGTATGATTGTGAGAATATGTGTATATGAAATTATTCGTTTAGTCGTATGAATGCTATACTTGATTGTGCATGATTTCATTGCTCAAAACTTACTAAGCATTAAATGCTTATTCCGTTTCTTTGATTCTCTATTTTATAGATTTTGGTTCGTCACTATCGACTCGGGATTGTCGAAGTCAAGTCGTCCACACTATCAAAGCCCTTTTGGTACACTTTTGGTTGAACTCGAAAATGGCATGTATAGGATCGCCCTTGTGATGACCAAAATTGACCCTAGTCGAATGTGGTTTGGGACCACAAAACCGAGGCATAAAAATAATTTAAAATTTATTTTGATGCCTATGATATGTGTTAATTTGTGTGTGACATTTTGATGATTGATTTAGTGTTATAAAGGTGAATTTCACTAGAAAGGACTTAGTAGTGAACTTTGAAAGTATGAAGGGAAATGTGTGATGACTAATTAAAGCATGCATGCAAAACAATGGACTTGCATGTCAAATTCCCTTTTATAGGTGGTGGCGGCCATGACAAAGAATATGGGCTAAACATGTCATGAAACATGTTTTGTTGGGCATTAGGGAGAAATAATAAACAAATAAGCATGGGTAAGAAAAGAATGAAAAAAAAATGTGTGTGAGTGTGGTATCTCCCCCATTGCCGTGAGTTGTAAAGGAAGAAAGAAAAAAATTTGTTCATCCTTTCTTTGAGCCAAAACTAAGGAAGAAGGAGGATTTTTGCTCCATTTTTGGTTTAGAAGAGATCTAGAAGGAGAGTTGGCTATACTTGCATCAAGATTAAGGTATGTTGAGGTTGTGTCATGAGATTCATGCTTGTTTTGGTTGCTAACTTGATGTGCATGTTAGCCATGGTTCAAATCCTTGCTATGCCATGAAAAATGGAATTTGGCCAAGGTTGATATTGTGTTAAAGCCATTGCATGCTAAATGTGAAGCTTGTTGATGATGCATGCAATGATGGATTGACTACTCTTGAAATTTCTTTTTAGTGTTCTTGAGTAGGACATTGAATTCTTTGTTTAACCATGACCGAAGTTGAAAGGGTATGGTTGTGATGTATTCGCCATGGTGCATTCATGAGCATGATTTATGCTTGTTACTTGATTGGTAAAAAAAAATTGTGTTTGGATGGGTATGAACCCCTTGAGATTGACCTTGCACCTATATGTGTATACATGTTTCCACATGATGTATTGGCATGACATATATACTATTTCAAGGTATATATTTGCTTGTGATGATGTTTGGTTATGAAGTACATGAGAGATGTGTATTGAGCTACAATATGTAATCGTTAGTTAGTAAAATGCATGCTGTTTTTGTGTGGTATTAAGTGCATAATTGGCCTCAACATGGACATGCATATTCGGCCACATGAGGGGAAATTGGTGTGCATGCATTCGGTTAGAGGCAAGCATATTGATGCCTATTCTTGGCTTAGAAAATTGGCTAAGAGGAATATTAACTAATGTGTTGAGTTCGATTCGTGATTTCGTACATATGCGACTTTGATGCCTAATGAGTATATATATTGGCTAGGTATCTTGAATTCCCTTCGATGCTCAAATGATAAAACCAATTTATTTGTTAAATTAAGCTCAAGAGCAAAGGGAGCTAAATCCGATAAGGGAAGGAAAAAGTCGTCGAATAGCCATCGAAATCGTTCGACCACGTCCGAGGTAAGTTTTGAGTATCGAAACTTAGATTTTGATTCGATTGAATGAAGTAATAAGCAATCGAAATTGTGCCTTTGTATGTGGCCATTGAGCCGAAATGATATTTTTGCTAAGTGAATTGTGCATAAAAGTTGTGTTATGAAATTGAAACAAAGATGTGTATAAATGTTCGAGTGATATCCGGGCTAAGCCCGAAGGCAATTGTGCAAATTGTGACATCAGGGCTAAGCCCGGAGGCAATTGTGCGAGTTATGATATCCGGGCTAAGCCCGGAGGCAATTGTGCGAGTTGTGATATCCGGGTTAAGTCCCGAAGGCATTTGTGCGGGTTACCATAACCGGGCTATGTCCCGAAGGCGTTTGAATGAGTAGCTATATCCGGATAAACTCCGAAGGTATGTGATTCGAGAACTTTGAACTTGCTGTAAAAATTTTCAGTTAATACGCTTGTGAAATTCCCAACAACAAGGTACGTTTCGTGTGTGCTTTGCACACTATGAGTAAGTGTATGTGCGTATTCGCTCCGATGATAAATGAGTTATCGGCCTTGACTAAGCCGTTATTAGTGTATGAATATAAGAGTTGGGATTGTGAAGTAAGCATGTCTTTGAGAAATTGTGCATATGAATTATTGTTTAGCTACTTGAATGCTATGCTTTGGTTGTGTGTATATTATGGCTCGAAACTTACTAAGCATAAATTGCTTACTCCGTTTCTTTGTTTCTCTGTTTATAGATTTTGCTCGTTAGCGATCGGATTCGGGATCATAGAAGTTGAAGTCAACCACACTATCAAAGCCCTTTTTGGTACTCCTTTAGTTGAGTTTTGGATATGGCATGTATAGGACTACCTCGGTTGTTTTAAGTACTTTGTGATGTATATGTGTGCGGCCATGCGAAAATGGTTCGTAAAAGTGGAGTACGGAATTTGACCATATGTGGTTTGTAATTATATTTGGTTTCATGATGTGATTATGGTTTGGAATGAGAGAGTTGGTCACATGATCAGCCATTGGAATGGCTAAATATGATCATATGTGGACCTAAGTATGACTACACTATAGTTGGTCCATGGGAACTACAATATAGGTAAAGCCTACCTTAAAAACAGATGCTGCCAGCTGCAGTGATGTGGATGTGAAAAATCACCAAAATTTGTAGGAATGGTGTTAAATAGTGAATCAATTATGCGATCGAACCTTGACGAGTCTATTTTCATATGAAAGTAACGAAACGATCATATGAACAGTATACCGAGAGATATTAAAGTTCTCGTGAGACAGGACCAGAACGGTTTCTGGGTCCCCTGTCACGACTTTGAAAATTTACCATAAATTATCAAGAATGAATTAGAAGTCATGCCTTATATGTGCAGATTCCTTTTTGAGTCTAGTTTCATTAGAAACAAACAGCATCAGTATTGAAACCCTGTACAGAGAGATATTCAAGTTGTAACACGTGAAGGTCAGTGTAGTCGACCCCTGGAACATGGGTGACTTTAACTAATAAACTGTACCAATTGGCCTGACCAAAAATTCTAGAAATAAATCCATGGATGGATATATGAGTCTAAATTCAGGGAAAATTTACGGAATCAGTTTCCGAGTTTTGAAACTCGAGATATGCTTTTTAAGACGACAGCGACGCAGTTTTCCAGCTTGCCTGGGAATGTCAAATTGGTCGGTGCCATAAGTGGTTTTGGCTTGTTACCCCTCGTGTCCGACACCGGCAATGGTCTCGGGTTCGGGGTGTTACAGCCCTTGTGTTATTAGTTAAGTACTTTGGTGTTGTATATATATTTGGATAGCCATGCGAAAATGGCTTATATATTTTAAGCATAGTGTTATAATCATTTTGTATGTATATGGTTATTGAGAGGTGTGGATATGCTTGGAAATGATTGGCCATTGGAATGGTTAATCATGATCGTAATTTGTGCTATATATGCTAAAGGGCTAGTTGAATCATGGAAACTATGAAATAGGTAAAGTCTACCTTAAAGGCATCTCATGACAATGACGATGGCGTAAATTTGAAAAATCACTAAAAATAGTGGGAATGGAATTAAATAGTGAATAAATTATTTAATCGAACCTTGATGAATCTACTTTCATACGGAAGAAACAAAACAATCATATGAGTTTTATTTTAAGGGATATTTAAGTTTTCGTGGAACAGGGCCAGAGCGATTTCTGGATCCCCTAATCTGACTTTGGAAATTCACTATAAATTAACCAGAGATAATTAGAGGTCATTCCATATATTTATAGATTCCTTTTTGAGTCTAGTTTTGTTAGAAACAAACGGCATAAGTATTGAAGCCCTGTACAGGGAGATATATAAGTCGTAATGCATGAAGGTCAGAGCAGTCAAACCCTAAAACAGGGGATATTTTAACTAATAAACTGTACTAATTGGCCAGACCAAAAATTTTAGAAAAAAATTTGTAGATGGACATATGAGTCTAGTTTCAGGAAAAATTTACAGAACTTGTTTTCAAGTTTTGGAACTCGAGATATGATTTTTATGGTGACAAGTGATGCGCTTAGCCGACTTGTGCGGAAATTTTAAATGAACTGTGTTTTACAATGAAATAAGTCATTAGCACCTCGTGTTCGACTCAAACAGCGGTCTCAGATGCACGGGTGTTACAATTTATTGGTATCGAGCTACGGTTTAGTCAATTCTAGGACTACCGTAATATGTTTGGGTCTAGCTATACATGCCATTATGTGATTATTTGATAGTGTGGTGATTTCGACAATTGAAAATGTGTTTATTTATAGTAATGGATCCCGATCCCAACCGAAGCGGTAGTGATGATCTTGAGAGTGTAGCGCTGCTCCCAAGAAGGGATAGCGCCGGGCTCTCAACCTATTGCTAGTAATCCGAATGACGAAGCTAGACAAGCTTTTTATAACGTGATGAATGATTGGTTCAACCAATACATTCGAACTAATCTACTGTTCCACAACCTCCATTCCCGACTAATACCACCCCGCACCTACAATACCTCCAAGAACTGACCAAATAAGGTCAAATAAGCCCCAGTTGATGTAATCCGAAAACACGGGCTCTGAATTTAAAGCTACAGACAATGATGATCTTGAGCAAGCTGAATTTTGGTTGGACAACACTATTCGGTACTCGATGAGCTATCTTGCACACCCGATGAGTGCCTAAAGTGTACTATCTCCTTGCTACGTGATTCTACCTACTATTGGTGGAATACGTTGACTTCTGTTGTGCCCCGAGAGCAAGTAACTTGGGAGTTTTTCCAAACCGAGTTTCAAAAAAAGTATATCAGTCAGAGATTCATGGATAAAAAACGGAAGGAATTTCTTGAACTTAAACAAACTGATTATGAACGAAAGTTTGTAAGGCTTAGCCGTTACGCTCGAGAATGCATTTCTTCAGAAGCCGTGATGTGTAAACATTTCGAGGATGGACTGAATGATGATATAAAGCTGTATGTTGGCATTTTAGAAATCCGAGAATTTGTGGTACTTGTCGAGCGAGCTTGGAAAGCCGAGGAGCTCAGTATGGAGAAAAGAAAAGCTGATATGGGAGCAAAAGAGTTTCGTAAGAGGTCTTCGGGGAGGCCCTTTCAACAGTCATCGAAGAAATTTAGAGATGACTTAGGCCGATCTAGAGACACTTCGGGTTTTTCTAGACAAGATTGTGATCGACCCCCTGTGAGTGCACGAGTCACTTCGGTCACTAGTGTTGGAAATGATCGTCGAGACAGAACGGAGTGTCAGTATTGTGGTAAATGGCATTCGGGGAGTTGTAGATTCCATGACCGCTCCTATTATAAATGCGGATCAGCTGACCATTTTATCAAGGATTGCCCGAGACTGTCTGAACAAAATGTGAATCAGAGTGGGAAACCAGGTGCGACTACTGCTCGAGGTAGACCGTCTAGAAACACGGGCAACGCTGTGGCGGTCGAGAGGATATAGAGATGCTACAACCAGATCTCGAGGCTCGTCGCTGCTAGAGCTTATGCTATACGCACGCAAGGATGCTTCTTCACTGATGTTATTACCGGTACTTTCACTCTCTTTGACACTAATGTGATTGCTTTGATTGACCCCGGTTCTACTCATTCTTATATATGTGAAACCTTAGCAACCAAGAAGACTTTACCGTTGAGTCTCTCGAGTTCGTAATTCGGTGTCAAATCCTTGGGTCGTTATGTGCTTGTCGACAAAGTGTGTAAGAAATGTCCCTTAGAAATCGAGGTTCACCGCCGCCAATTTGATGCTTTTACCATTTGATGAATTTGATGTTATCCTTGGTATGGATTGGCTAACCGTTCACGATGCAGTTGTGAATTGCAAAAGAAAAACTATCGATTTGAGGTGTGCAAATAATGAGATGATTCGAGTTGAGTCTACTGACTTGAATGGGTCGCCAGTTGTAATATCATCGATGTTGGCTCAGAAATATGTAAGAAAGGGGTGCGAAGCATACCTTGCGTATGTACTTGATGACAAAGAGTTAGAAAAGAAGCCTGAATCTGTACCGGTGGTTTGTGAATATCTGGATGTTTTTCCCGAAGAATTACCGGGTTTACCACCTATTCGGGAGGTAGAGTTTGGTATTGAGCTCGTACCTGGGACTACACCGATTTCGATAGCTCCGTATCGTATGGCACCAACTGAGTTAAAAGAGTTGAAAGCTCAGTTGCAAGAGTTGACGGATAGAGGTTTCGCTCGACCTAGTTTCTCACCTTGGGGTGCGCCAGTATTGTTTGTGAAAAGAAGGACGGAACCATGAGGTTGTGCATCAACTATCGCCGTTGAATAAAGTGACAATAAAGAATAAATATCATTACCGTGTATTGATGATTTGTTTGATCAACTAAAGGGAGCCTCGGTGTTTTCAAAGATAGATTTGAGATCGGGTTATTATCGATTCATGAATTCGAGATTCGGATATACCCAAAACTACTTTCGAGCGAGATACGGTCACTACGAATTCTTAGTGATGCCGTTTGGGCTCACTAATGCCCCCGCGGTATTTATGGATTTGATGAATCGGATCTTCAGACCGTATTTGGATCTTTGTAGTTGTGTTTATCGATGATATTTTGGTCTATTCGAGAAATGAAACCGATCATGCTGAACACCTGGGATTAGTGTTGCAAATTTTACGGGATAAGCAGTTGTATGCTAAGTTCAGTAAGTGTGAGTTCTGGCTAAGAGAGGTTAGCTTCTTGGGACATGTGGTATCTGCATCGGGTATTCGAGTCGATCCGAGCAAAATTTTAGCCATACTTAATTGGAAGCCTCCGAGAAATATTACTGAGGTTCGGAGCTTTTTGGGACTTGCCGGTTACTACCGACGATTTGTAAAAGGTTTCTCGATGATAGCCACACCAATGACGAAACTACTTCAGAAAGATGTTAAGTTTGAATGGACAGAAAAGTGTCAGAAAAGTTTCGATCAATTGAAAACTCATTTGACGGAAGCTCCAGTACTAGTGCAGCCCGAATCAGGCAAGGAGTTTGTCATTTATAGTGATGCATCCCTACTTGGGTTGGGATGCGTATTGATGCAAAAAGGTCGGGTTGTGGCCTATGCATCGAGACAATTGAAGCCACATGAGAAAAATTATCCAACCCATGATCTCGAATTAGCTGCCATCGTATTCGCTTTGAAAATATGGCGACATTACTTATTTGGTGAGAAGTGCCATGTATATTCGTATCACAAAAGTCTCAAATATTTGATGACTCAAAGAGACTTGAATCTGCGACAAAGGCATTGGCTTGAGTTGCTGAAAGATTATGAGCTTGTCATTGATTATCACCCGGGAAAGGCTAATGTGGTTGCGGATGCCTTAAGTCGTAAATCACTGTTTGCTTTACGAGCGATGAATGTACACTTGTCTGTTCTATCTGACAATGTGTTAGTGGCAGAATTAAGGGCCAAACCATTGTTGATTCATCAAATTCATGAAGCCTAGAAAGTCGATGATGAATTGGTCGCAAGACGGGCTGAATGTGTTTTGAATATTTAATCAGAGTTTCAAATTGATGATGACGATTGTTTGAGGTTCAGAAGTCGTTTGTGTGTTCCAAGAAATTCAGAACTTATTTCGATGATTCTGAATGAAGCTTATTGTAGCTGAATGTCAATTCACCCGGGGAGTACGAAAATGTACAACGATCTGAGACATCAGTTTTGGTGACATGGTATGAAACGAGACATTTCCGATTTTGTTTCGAAGTGTTTAATATGTCAGCAAGTGAAGGCAGAACATCAAGTGCCTACGGGTTTACTTCAGCCGATCATGATACCCGAATGGAAATGGGATCGAGTCACGATGGATTTTGTATCTGGTTTGCCAGTATCGGCAAGTAAGAAAGATACGATTTGGGTTGTTGTTGATAGACCCGACTAAGTCGGCTCACTTTATCCCGTCGTCGGATTTTCATTAGATAAACTAGCTGAATTGTATGTTTCTCAGATTGTGAGATTACACGGGGTACCTATTTCTATTGTGTCGGATAGAGATCCGAGATTCACCTTGCGATTTTGGAAGAAATTGCAAGAAGCTTTGGGCACCAAGCTGCATTTTAGCACTACTTTTCATCCCCAAACCGATGGTCAATCCGAGCGGATAATCCAGATACTCGAGGATATGTTGAGATGTTGCATCCTTGAGTTTAGTGGTTCATGGGAACGGTATTTACCTTTGATTGAATTCGCTTACAACAATAGTTTTCAATCAAGTATTAAGATAGCACCTTACGAGGCTTTGTACGGTCATAAATGCCGTACACCATTGTTTTGGACCGAGCTCTGTGAAAGTAAGATTTTCGGAGTTGATTTGATTAAAGATGCTGAGCAAAAAGTAAGAATAATTCGTGAAAGTCTGAAGGCGGCATCCGATCGTCAGAAGTCGTACGCGGAGTTAAAACGAAGAGATATTGAGTATCAGGTAGGAGACAAAGTGTTTCTTAAGGTTTCACCTTGGAAAAAGATACTCAGATTTGGCCGTAAGGGCAAACTGAGTCCGAGATTCATTGGGCCGTATGAAATCTCCGAACGAGTTGGTCGATTGCATATAGGTTCTTTGTTACCCCGAACTTGAAAGGATTCTAGCGTTTTCATGTTTCGATGCTTGACGTTACAGATCTGATCCTTCGCACATAATTAGTCCATCAGAGGTTGAAATTCAACCTGACTTGAGTTATGAAGAAGAACCGATTCATATCCTAGCTCGTGAAGTGAAAGAGTTGCGAAACAAAAGGGTTCCGTTAGTAAAAGTGTTATGGCTCAAACACGGAATCGAAGAAGCCACTTGGGAGACCGAGAACTCTATGAAAGATCGATACCCAAACCTATTTACCGGTAGGATTTTCGGGGACAAAAATTTCTTAAGTGGGGGAGAGTTGTGACAGCCCTAAATTGACCCTAGTCGGGAAGTGGTTTCGGGACCGCTAAACTGAGTCACCGAAGTATTTGAATGTGATATTTATTGTCTAGAATATGTGAATATGAATGTGTGAAAGTTTTAAGCTTCGATGTACTCGATTGCATGTGAATTCAGCTAATAGGACTTATGTATGACACTTTTAAAATGTGATAGGTTAATCTATAAGGATCAATTAGTGCATGAAATCAAAAGGGTGGACTTGCATGTCAATTCCCCCACCTAATTAGTAATGGCCGGCCATAGCATTAAGGATAGACAAAATGTGATAGGTAAAACATATTATAAACAATTTGTGATAGCATGTTGTGGGAAGAACAATAAAATATGAGGGGAGTGGGAGGAGAAACCAAAGTTGTTTCATCCTTGCTTCCCCCACTTTTCCGTACCTAGAAAAAAAAAAGAGGCTTCATCCTGTTTGTTCTTCTTGACCGAAAATTCAAAGAAAAGAAAAAAAAATGTTCATCCTTTAACATCTATGGCCGAAAATTTTAAGGAGAAAGGAAGAAGAAAGGTTGAAGAGGTTCGGCCATACATGTAACTAGGCTAAGGTATGTTTGATGTTGCTCCATGAGATCCATGTATATTTTTAGTTTTTAGCTTGAGTTCTACCTAGCCCATGTTTAAATCTTTGCTATGTGAGGGAGATAATACTCGGCCATGGTTGTTGTCTTCTTGGTTGGTGTTTGATGTTGTGTTGATGAGGTATGAAGATGATAGAGTTTGAGTGCTCAACAAAAAGGATTGGATGTGAGTGTGTGTGGGAATTTGAAAAAGGTAGGTCTTAGTGTGACAACCCGAATTAGGGCCTAATCGGAATGGTGGTTTCGTGACCACAAATCCGAGATAGAAATAATTGTTTTATAAATATTTTGGGGTTTATGATATGATTGCATGATTGTGTGAAAATTTTGTGATGAAATTCTATGCCTAAAGTGTTTAAATTGAAAGTAGGGACTAAATCGAATAAGTTGCAAAATTTGCATACTAGAAATTTTTAGTATGAAATTGTTTTGAAATATTTATTAGGAGGTCTTAAATAGCAATTCTACCAATTTTAAGTTCATGGACAAATTTAGGACATGGAAGGAATTTTTGGAAAGTTTAGTAGTAAGGGTATTTTAGTCATTTTGATATTAAATGAAATAAAATGGGAAAAATAACACAAAATAGTCATCTTCTTCCCCATTTAGTTGCTGCCGAAACTTCACTCTCTCCATAGCTAGGGATTCTTCAACTTTCAAGCTCCATAATCAAGAAAGGCACGGAACTGACCTCGAACAGGGGAAAGAAAAAGTTTTGGACTAAATTGCAAAATTTCCATATTTTGCACCAAGGTAAGTTGTATGTAAATATTCCAATAATTTCATGTACATTCTTATATTTCAGCCTATTATATAAATATACTAGCTGATGTTAAAATATAAATTGACTATGGGAAGAATGGAAATAAATACAGAGAGAGAGATCCGGTTGAACATTGGAGAGATCGAATGAAATAGAGGAGCGTAGCTAGGTCACATGTATGATCTTTGAGTGCACATCATGTGTACAAGAAAGCTCTGAGACACCTGTAGTAGCTAGGTCACATGCGTGATACGAGATGTATCCCATGTAGACAAGAGAGCTACGTGAAAGATAAATGTAGCTAGGTCGCATGCGTGATTCCAAGTGAAGGACACCATGTAGACAAGAGAGCTACGTGAAAGATAAATGTAGATAGGTGCATGCGTGATTCCAAGTGAAGGACACCATGTAGACAAGAGAGCTCTGAGACAAATCGGCTAGGTCGCATGAGTGGTACTAAGTGTTCCCCATGTGTACAAGAGAGCCGAACTAAATGAAGTATGATGGTGGGGTTGTGTCTTTGAAACCGTTAAATATCGAGGATTGATCCGAATTGTTCAACGGGATGGTTTTGTGGTGACATTGTGGTTTGGACCTACACTTATAGTGAATGAAATGTGGTGAAAATGAATTGTGGCATATACATATATACGATAAAATGAGGTTAGCATAAAGAATGTGTGAAAGAGTGAAATTAGTATTAAAACTGTTTTTAGATGGCAGCAGTGACGTGATTTTGAAAAATCACCAAAAATAGGAGGAATATAATTAGAGGTTGAATGAGATGTGAAATTAAAGCTTAATGAGTCTACTTTCATATAAAAGAAGCAGGGCAAGCAAAGGAATTCTATATTTTGAGATATTTACAATTGTAACTGACTTGCTCAGAATGAATACGTGATCCCCTGTTTCCACTTTGAAAAATCATTAAAAATTGTACAAAGCAAACTAAGAAATATAGTTTACATGCCTAAATTCCTTATTGAGACTAGTTTTAAATACAACAGACTTCAGGGTTGTTTGAGTTATGTACTGACAGAAATTCAATTCGTAGTGGACAGAGGTCAGGCCAGTCGAGCTGTGTAACAGGGAAACTTTAACTAATAAACTGTACTAATCGGCTGAACCAAAATTATAAAAAAATTTAGCAAGAAGCTTTATGAGTCTAGATTCAGGGAAATTTTACGGATATGAATTTCGAGTTTTGTAACTCGAGTTATGATTTATTTAGTGAATATGACACAGCAGAGACAGCTTAATCGAAGTGGAATAAGTAGTGAAGTTAAAGTAGACATACTTGAATTGTTGTGTAAACATGTTAGATTCTTAAATTAGTATTTACATACTACTTACTAAGCTATAAGCTTACTTCGTTTTCTCTCTTTTGTCTTATAGTGTTCTCCACTTGCTCAGAGTCAAGGATCGTGAAGATCTACCGCACTATCATACTTTGGGGTATTTGAACTAAATGTTTTGAATTATGGCATGTATAGTAGGCAAAAATTATTTTGTTATGTGTCATATTTGTCTAGGTTTAAAATATTAGTTCTGAAGATTTCGACCGATTACTTTGTACAAGCCATAAAAGTTGGCTAATATTGTTCAAGATATATGTTATACGATGCATTATCAAATGGGATGACATATTTCTATCTTGGTATATGTTATGTTCGGTAATACCTTGTGTCTGTTCCTAGCGACCAGTAACAGGTAAGGTGTTACATTTAGTGGTATCGAGCTATGGTTTAGTCGGTTCTCGGACTAATAAAGTGTGTGTAAAAGTCTAGCTATACATGCCATAAAAATATTGTGATAGTGTGGTGACTCGATTATTCTAAAGCTGTGTTTTGTTTTAATATAGTAATGGATCCCAAGGAAGGCTACGATGATGATCTTTAGTAATGCGCCGGCTCCCGCACAAGGGATCGCGCTTTGTGGAAAGTAGACTGAGACATTGGGACAAGGAGATGAGGCTCGGACGCCTTTCTCCAAATGATGAACAATTGGTATCTTGAATTTATTCGAGCAAATCCAAATGCTCAACCTCCTCCACCCCTCCTATACCTCGGGCGATTCTCAGAGCTGCTCAAGGTATAAATTTGGTAAGAATGAACAAGCCTCCGGTTGACAAGATTCGAAAACAAGGGGCGAAGAGTTTAGAGCAAAGGTTGATGATGATCCCGAGAAAGCGGAATTCGGCTTGAAAATTCTACCGTGTATTTGATGAGCTCTCATGTACACCGAGGAATGCTTAAAGTGTGTCTTGTATCACTTTTGAGAGATTGACCTACCACCGGTGGAAGACTTTGGTTGCATGGTGCCAAAAGAAAAAGTTACTTGGGATTTCTTCCGGAAGAATTTAGAAAGAAATACATAAGTCAGCGATTTATTGATCAAAACGGAAGGAGTTCCTTGAATTGAAGCAAGGAAAATGTACATCGCAGAGTATGAACGCAATTTGTAAGACTCAACAAGTATGCCCGAGAATGTGTGTCCACCGAGGCCATTATGTGTAGAAGATTTGAAGATGGGCTGAATGAGGACATTAAAGTGTTTGTAGGGATTTTGGAGTTGAAAGAATTTGTAGTATTGGTTGATCGAGCTCTTAAAGTAGAAGAATTGAACAAAGAAAGAAGAAAAGTGCTATTGAGGCTCGAGATGTCGAAAAAGATGATAAGTAAGCCATTTCAATCTCAACCAAAGAGGTCCAAAGAGACAAACCCTCGAATGACAGTTTCAATTGGGGATTTACAGAGATCGTGGTAGAGCATATTCGGGTCTAAAGCTCAAGCTACTTGGTGGCAAGTGTGGGTAATGTGCGACCTAGAAAGCCCGAGTGTCGACAATGTGGCGAGCAACATTATGGTGAGTGTTGGGGACCGAAGCGAGCTTGTTTCAGTGCGATTCTCATGAGCATTTTATTAGAGACTGTCAGGAGAAGGTTAAAGAAGAAAGATTTGAGTGTTAGATGCGAATACCACCGCTAGTAGAGGTAGACCACCAAGAAATCTTGGAGGTGGGACTAGTAGTAGAAGCGTGATGAAAGATTTAACGGCAAGATCGAAGCTAGAGCACTGCTAGAGCTTATGCTATCGTGCTCGAGAAGATGCATCATCTCCGATGTCATTCTTGGTACATTTTCTCTTTATGATACTATTGTTATTGCATTGATTGATCCGGGTCCACCCATTCCTATATTTGCATGAATTTAGTATCCAATAAAAAGTTGCTGTTGAATTTCTTGAGTTTACGATTAAAGTGTCGAACCCTTAGGCCAATATGTGCTAGTTGACAAGGTTTGCAAGAATTGCCCATTAATGATTCAAGGTCACTGCTTTCCGCCAACTTGATCTTTGTTACCATTTGGTGAGTTTGACGTTATCTTGGGAATGGGTGGTTAACATTGTATGATGCTAAGGTAGATTGTAAACAAAAGACACTAGAGTTAAAATGTGAAAATGGAGAAATTTCGTGGGTTGAAACAGACGAATCAAATAAATTGCCTATGGTGATTTCGCACATGTCCGCGTAAATACATGAGAAAAGGGTGTGAAGCTTATAAAGCTTATGTAATGAATGTTGAGATGTCTCAACTGAAATTTGAATCATTACCTATAGTCTGTGAGTTTCCAAATGTATTTCGGAGGAATTGCAGGTTGCCTCCAAGCAGAGATAGATTTTGCCATTGATTTGTTGCTTGCATCGCACCGATCTCGATTGCTCCATATAGAATGGCTCTCATTGAATTAAAAGAATTGAAGGCTCGGTTGTAGGAGTTAATGACAAAGGATTTGTGAGACCGAGTTTCTCTCCTGGGTGCTCTGTATTATTCAGAAGAAGAAGGATGGTTCAATGAGACTTTGCATTGATTACCGTCGACTTAATAAGGTGACTATAAAGAACAAGTACCCATTGCCGAGGATTGATGATTTATTCGATCGGTTAAAGGGGCCACAGTGTTTTCAAAGATTGATTTGAGGTCCTGGTTACTATCACCGAGAGTTAAGGAGTCGATGTGCCGAAACCGCCTTTAGGACAAGGTATGGACATTATGAGTTTCGGTGATGCCTTTTGGCTTAACAAATGCTCCACCATATTTATGGACTTAATGAATCGGATTTTCCGGCCATATTTGGATAAGTTTGTAGTAGTGTTTATAGATGACATTTTAATTTATTCTCGAGATGAGTTTGAACATGCCGAACACTTGAGAATTATATTGCGAGATCTTGAGAGAAAAGAAACTGCTTGCCAAGTTTAGTAAAAGTGAGTTCGCTTCGTGAAGTCGGATTTTTGGGGCATATAGTCTCGGTGATGGTATTCGGTGGATCCAAGCAAGATTTCTGCGATCGTTGATTGGAAACCGCCAAGAATGTATCTGAGGTTAGAAGCTTTTAGGCTTGGCCGGTATTATAGGCGTTTTGTTGAAGGATTTTCGATAATTGCCTCTCCTATGACTAAATTGTTGCGAAGAATGTTAAGTTTGAATGGGTGATAAATGTCAACAGAGTTTTGAAAAGTTGAAAGCACGATTGATGAAGCACCAATTTTAGTACTGATCGAGTCGGAAAGGAGTTCATAATTTATAGTGATGCATCATTGATGTGCCTTGGATGTGTGTTGATGCAAGAGGGCAAAGTAGTAGCTTATGCTTGAGGCGATTAAAACCGCATGAGAAGAACTATCCTACACATGATTTGGAACCGGCATTGTTGTTTTTGCCTTGAAGATTTGGCGACATTATTTATACGGTGAAAATGCGAATTTTACCGATCACAAAAGTTTGAAGTACTTGATGAATCAAAAGGACCTAAATTTATGACAATGAAGATGGCTTGAATTATTAAAGGATTATGATCTAGTGATTAATTATCATCAGGAAAAGCAAATGTAGTTCTCGACGCCTTGAGCGAAAATTTCTTTTCACTTTGAGAGCCATGAACACGGGTTAGCATTGTCGATGATCGGTCAATTTTAGCAGAGATGAGAGCTAAACCGTTATTTCTCCAGTTGATTTGTGATGCTCAAAAGAATGATAGTGAGTTGCGGATCAAGAGAACTCAATGCGAATCGAGTTATGACTCGATTTTGAGTTGGACCGGATGACTATTTGATGTTTCGAGACAGAATATGTGTGCCGAAAAATGATAAATTGATTCGAAAATATTACATGAGGCGCACAATGGTGTTTATCAGTTCACCACAGTAGCACAAAATGTATAATGATTTAAAGAAGTTGTTTTGGTGGCGGTATGAAAAGGACATTTCTGAATTTGTAACTAAGTGTTTGATCATCAACAAGTAAAAGTGAACATCAAGTACCTTGAGGATTACTTCAACCGGTAATGGTGCTCGAGTGGAAATGGGACAAGATTACCATGGATTTTGTAACCGGTTTGCCTTTAACTCCTAAAAAGAAGGATCTTTGTTTGGGTAGTGGTTGATAGATTAACAAAGTCAGCCCACTTTATACCAGTACGTACCGATTACTCACTTGATAAATTAGCCGAATTATATATTGCTGAAATTGTGAAGTTGCACGGAGTACCTATGTCTATAATATCAGATAGAGATCCAAGATTTACCTCGAGATTTTGGAAAAAGTTACAAGAAGCTTTGGGTACAAAATTGAACTTTAGTACCGCATTTCATCCACAAACAGATGGTCAAACGGAAAGAGTAATCTAGGTACTCGAAGATATGCTTAGATGCTGTGTTTTAGAATTTGGAGGTAGTTGGGAGAAATATCTATCTTTGATTGAGTTTGCCTACAATAACAGTTATCAATCAAGTATACAAATGGCACCGTACGAAGCCTTATATGGTCGTAAGTGTCGGACTCCTTTATATTGGACCGAGCTTAGTGAGAAAGCAGATTCACGGAGTTGATCTAGTTAAAGAAACCAAAGAGAAAATAAAAGTAATTCGGGATTGCTTGAAAGTCGCTTCAGATCGACAAAAGTCATATGCTGATTTAAAAGAAAAGAGATTGAATTTCAAGTGGGTGATAAAGTGTTCTTGAAGGTGTCACCATGGAAAAGATTCGAGATTTAGTCGAAAAGGCAAGTTGAGTCCGCGTTTTATTGGGCCGTGCGAGATTCTTGAGAGAATTGGACCGATGGCATATCGGTTGGCCTTACCGCAGAGTTAGAAAAGATTCATAACGTGTTTCATGTATCAATGTTGCAACGTTATCGTTCGATCCTTCACATGTGATTTCCCAACGAAATTGAGATTCGATCGGATATGACCTATGAGGAGGAACCAATAAAGATTTTGGCTCAAGAAGTTAAACAGTTAAGAAACAAAAGTATAGCCTTAGTGAAAGTATTGTGGCACAGACATGGGATAGAAGAGGCTACGTGGGAACCTGAGGAAGCTATGAGGAAACAGTACCCAAACCTCTTTACCGGTAAGATTTTCGGGGACGAAAATCTCTAAAGGGGGAGAATTGTGACAACCCGAATTAGGGCCTAATCGGAATGGTGGTTTCGTGACCACAAATCCGAGATAGAAATAATTGTTTTATAAATATTTTGGGGTTTATGATATGATTGCATGATTGTGTGAAAATTTTGTGATGAAATTCTATGCCTAAAGTGTTTAAATTGAAAGTAGGGACTAAATCGAATAAGTTGCAAAATTTGCATACTAGAAATTTTAGTATGAAATTGTTTTGAAATATTTATTAGGAGGTCTTAAATAGCAATTCTACCAATTTTAAGTTCATGGACAAATTTAGGACATGGAAGGAATTTTGGAAAGTTTAGTAGTAAGGGTATTTTAGTCATTTTGATATTAAATGAAATAAAATGGGAAAAATAACACAAAATAGTCATCTTCTTCCCCATTTAGTTGCTTCTTAGAAACTTCACTCTCTGCATAGCTAGGGATTCTTCAACTTTCAAGCTCCATAATCAAGAAAGGCGCGAACCCGACCTCGAGCAGGGAAAGAAAAAGTTTTGGACTAAATTGCAAAATTTCCATATTTTGCACCAAGGTAAGTTGTATGTAAATATTACAATAATTTCATGTACATTCTTATATTTCAGCCTATTATATAAATATACTAGCTGATGTTAAAATATAAATTGACTATGGGAAGAATGGAAATAAATCTGAGAGAGAGAGATCCGGTTGAACATTGGAGAGATCGAATGAAATAGAGGGCGTAGCTAGGTCACATGTATGATCTGAGTGCACATCATGTGTACAAGAAAGCTACGAGACACCACAGAGTAGCTAGGTCACATGCGTGATCTGAGATGTATCCCATGTAGACAAGAGAGCTACGTGAAAGATAAATGTAGCTAGGTCGCATGCGTGATTCCAAGTGAAGGACACCATGTAGACAAGAGAGCTACGTGAAAGATAAATGTAGCTAGGTGCATGCGTGATTCCAAGTGAAGGACACCATGTAGACAAGAGAGCTACGAGACAAATCGGCTAGGTCGCATGAGTGGTACTAAGTGTTCCCCATGTGTACAAGAGAGCCAATTAAATGAAGTATGATGGTGGGGTTGTGTCTTTGAAACCGTTAAATATCGAGGATTGATCCGAATTGTTCAACGGGATGGTTTTGTGGTGACATTGTGGTTTGGACCTACACTTATAGTGAATGAAATGTGGTGAAAATGAATTGTGGCATATACATATATACGATAAAATGAGGTTAGCATAAAGAATGTGTGAAAGAGTGAAATTAGTATTAAAACTGTTTTTAGATGGCAGCAGTGACGTGATTTTGAAAAATCACCAAAATAGGAGGAATATAATTAGAGGTTGAATGAGATGTGAAATTAAAGCTTAATGAGTCTACTTTCATATAAAAGAAGCAGGGCAAGCAAAGGAATTCTATATTTTGAGATATTTACAATTGTAACTGACTTGCTCAGGATGAATACGTGATCCCCTGTTTCCACTTTGAAAAATCATTAAAATTGTACAAAGCAAACTAAGAAATATAGTTTACATGCCTAAATTCCTTATTGAGACTAGTTTTAAATACAACAGACTTCAGGGTTGTTTGAGTTATGTACTGACAGAAATTCAATTCGTAGTGGACAGAGGTCAGGCCGGTCGAGTGGTAACAGGGAAACTTTAACTAATAAACTGTACTAATCTGCTGAACCAAAAATTATAAAAAATTTAGCAAGAAGCTTTTTGAGTCTAGATTCAGGAAATTTTACGGATATGAATTTCGAGTTTTGTAACTCGAGTTATGATTTATTTAGTGAATATGACACAGCAGAGACAGCTTAATCGAAGTGGAATAAGTAGTGAAGTTAAAGTAGACATACTTGAATTGTTGTGTAAACATGTTAGATTCTTAAATTAGTATTTACATACTACTTACTAAGCTATAAGCTTACTTCGTTTTCTCTCTTTTGTCTTATAGTGTTCTCCGACTTGCTCAGAGTCAAGGATCGTGAAGATCTACCGCACTATCATACTTTGGGGTATTTGAACTAAATGTTTTGAATTATGGCATGTATAGTAGGCAAAAATTATTTTGTTATGTGTCATATTTGTCTAGGTTTAAAATATTAGTTACTGATGCTCGACCAGTTACTTTGTACAAGCCATAAAAGTTGGCTAATATTGTTCAAGATATATGTTATCGATGCATTATCAAATGGGATGACATATTTCTATCTTGGTATATGTTATGTTCTGGTAATACCTTGTATCCTGTTCCGGCGACGGTAACGGGTAAGGGGTGTTACACTTAGCAACTTCATGAAGCATTCGGCCATGGTAGGAAGTGGAAGAGAAATATAGTTGTTGTTCATGTTAGATGAAGTAGAGAAGTTGTGTGCTAAGGCCGAATGTGACTTTGAATATGATTGAGTAATGTATGTGTTTTGAATTGATGGAATAGAGAGGATGCTTTAATTTTGTTATGAACAATTATATGTTAAATTAAGGGTTGCTAAGTTAGCTATTAAGGTGAAGTGCAAATGTTAGTATTTGATTACTAGTGTATATATGTGTTTTAGCCGAGCTTTGAACTTGAAACAAAATGGTATGTAGTCAATACAAGTAACCATGTTTGTAGGAAGTATTAAGCATATAATCGGCCTCAACATAGACATGCATATTCGGCCACATGAGGTAGATTGGTGTTGCATGTATTCGGTTAAAGGCAAGCATATTGATGCTTTTATCTTGGCTTAGATAATCGGCTAAAAGAGAGTGTGGGCTAATATGTTGATTTGATTCATGATTTCGTACATATATGACTTTAATGCCTAATATACATGGGCTAAGTACCTTAAATTTCTCCTTGATGTTCAAAATGATTAAATCAATTTATTTGTTAAATTAAGCTCAAGAGCAAAGGGGAACTAAATCCGATAAAGGGAAGGAAAAAGTGATCAAATAGCCGTCGAAATCGTTCGACAACATCCGAGGTAAGTTTTCGAGTAATGAAACTTAGTTTACGATTTGATTAAGTCATGACGTATAATCATAACAAATATACGGTGATATAATGATTCTACTTGAATTATATGTTGAGTTAATTAGTCTATACGTATGATGAGTAGCCGTATGTGCATAGAAATCATGTCATGAAGCAAACCGAATCATGCTGTTCGTATGTGGCTATTGAGCCGAAAATGGGAATGCTTAATAATTGATTTGTGTTTGAATTCTAGTTATGAAAATGAAATAAAGATGTGTCATGATTTACTGATATGTGCATGAATATTCGGATGCTAACGGGGTTAAGTCCCGAAGACATTTGTGCTAGTGATTAATTCCGGGCTAAGTCCCGAAGGCATTTGTGCGAGTTACTAATTCCGGGCTAAGTCCTGAAGGCATTTGTACGAGTTACTATATCCGGGCTAAGTCCCGAAGGCATTTGTGCTAGTGACCATATCGAGCTAAGACACGACAGCCTTGTGCAGTGGTTATATCCGCTAAATCGAAGATAATTGGGTTTGGGAATGGCGATCTTGCTGTAATAATTTCAATTAATACGCTCGAAAAATCCCAACGATGAGGTATGTTTCAGTATGTGCATTGAGATAATTGATTCCTTCTAAATAGAATTTGCTCAATCGATTAACAAGCTTCCGCTTTTAGTCAAGTTGATTTCTTATGTATGAATATAAGGGTTGGAAATGTGAAGTAGGTATGATTGTGAGAATATGTGTATATGAAATTATTCGTTTAGTCGTATGAATGCTATACTTGATTGTGCATGATTTCATTGCTCAAAACTTACTAAGCATTAAATGCTTATTCCGTTTCTTTGATTCTCTGTTTTATAGATTTTGGTTAAATCACTATCGGACTCGGGATTGTCGAAGTCGAAGTCGTCCACACTATCAAAGCCCTTTTGGTACAGTTTTGGTTGAACTCTGAAAATGGCATGTATAGGACTGCCCTTGTGTTATTAGTCAAGTACTTTGGTGTTGTATATATATTTGGATAGCCATGCGAAAATGGCTTATATATTTTAAGCATAGTGTTATAATCATTTTGTATGTATATGGTTATTGAGAGGTGTGGATATGCTTGGCAATGATTGGCCATTGGAATGGCTAATCATGATCATAATTTGTGCTATATATGCTAAAGGGCTAGTTGAATCATGGACTATGAAATAGGTAAAGTCTACCTTAAAGGCAGATGCTGACAGCAGCAGTGGCGTAAATTTGAAAAATCACTAAAAATAGTGGGAATGGAATTAAATAGTGAATAAATTATTTAATATAACCTTGATGAATCTACTTTCATACGGAAGAAACGAAACGATCATATGAGTTTTATTTTAAGGGATATTTAAGTTTTCGTGGAACAGGGCCAGAGCAATTTCTAGATCCCCTGATCTGATTTTGGAAATTCACTATAAATTAACCAGAGATAATTAGAGGTAATGCCATATATGTATAGATTCCTTTTTGAGTCTAGTTTCGTTAGAAACAAACGGTATAAGTATTGAAGCCCTGTACAGGGAGATATATAAGTCGTAATGCATGAAGGTTAGAGCAGTCGAACCCTGAAACAGGGGAGACTTTAACTAATAAACTGTACTAATTGGCCCAACCAAAATTTCTAGAAAAAAAAGTTGTAGATGGACATATGAGTCTAGTTTCAGGAAAAATTTACGGAACTTGTTTTCGAGTTTTGGAACTCGAGATATGATTTTTAAGTTGACAGTGATGCAGTTAGCCAGCTTGTCTGGAAATTTTAAATGAACTGTGTTTTACAATGAAATAAGTCTGTTAGCACCTCGTGTTCGACTCCGGCAATGGTCTCGGGTATGGGGTGTTACACAACTCGTCAAAAGAATAATTATTTAAAGTAGATGAATTAAAAGTTAGCTTAATATCATCGATGGCCACGGGGAAAAGATTGGCTACTTCTTGAGCTTCATTGTCTGATGAATCCTCATCACTCCAAGTAGCAACATGAGCCTTAAGCTTTTGTTTGCTTGACCCTCTTTTCTTTCATTGAGGACACTCAAACTTGATGTGTCTCAGCTTCTTGCATTCATAGCAAATGATAGGGTCCTTCTCTTTAGTAGATTCATTCTTGAGTCCTTCCTTCTTTTGGAATTGTCTTCCTTTGTTAAACCTCATGAACCTCTTGAATCTTTTTGTAAACATTTTCATTTCATCATCATCATCATCATCATTATTTCTGGAGTCTTTTTCCTTCTCACAAGTTTTTGATTTGAATACAACTACCATTTTCTTTGGAACTTCTTTGATTTCCTTTACATTGTAGTTGATCTTCATTCCATACATCAACAAGGAATCAATGTGTAACACCCCGAGCCCTAGACCATCGCCGGTGTCGGACGCGAGGGGTTGACGAGCTAAATCCTCTTAAAGTACCGACCAATTTGGCATTTCCAGACAGGCTGGAAAACTGCGTCACTGTCGCCTTAAAAATCATATCTCGAGTTTCAAAACTCGGAAACTGATTCCGTGAATTTTCCCTGAATTTAGACTCATATATCCTTCCATGGATTTATTTCTAGAATTTTTGGTCAGGCCAATTGGTACAGTTTATTAGTTAAAGTCACCCATGTTACAGCGATCGACTGCTCTGACCTTCGCGCATTACAACTTGAATATCTCTCTGTACAGGGCTTTAATACTGGTTTCGTTTGTTTCTAATGAAACTAGACTCAAAATGGAATCTGCACATATAAGTCATGACTTCTAATTCTTTCTGGATAATTTATAGCAAATTTTTAAAGTCGTGACAGGGGACCCAGAAACCGTTCTGGCCCTGTCTCACAATAACTTTAATAACTCTTAACAAGTAACTCCTATGACCGTTTCGTTTCTTCCATATGAAAGTAGACTCATCAAGGTTCATTTACATAACTTATTCACTATTTAATACCATTCCTACAAATTTTGGTGATTTTTCAAAACCACACCACTGCTGCTGCCAGCATCTGTTTTCAAGGTAACCTTTACCTATTTCATGATTTCCACGATTCAATTGGCCCTTTTTGCATACATAGCACAAGTGTGATCATGATTAACCATTCCAATGGCTAATCTTTTCAAAACCATTCCATACCCCATAATGATCATCATACAAATGATTATAGAATCATACTAACAACGTATCTAAGCCATTTTCGCATGGCTATCCAAGCTTACATAAAACCGAAAGGTACATGACCTTCTACAATAGGGTAGTCCTATACATGCCATTTCAAAGTTCAACCAAAATTATACCCAAAATGGAGGCTTTGATAGTGTAGATGACTTCGACTTTAATGATCCCGAATCCGATCGCTAACGAGCAAAATCTATAAAACAGAGAGCCAAAGCAACGGGTAAGCATTTTATGCTTAGTAAGTCTCAAGCAATAAAATCAGCTTTAACTAAAGCATTACATTCACATAGCCAAATGAATCATTTCATTAATACACATTCACATAATCATACTTACTTCACACTTCATCATTGTATACTTTCACAAGATATCAACCAATTCAATAGCTGAAAATTCGTTAGTCGATTGAGCGAATGTTACTCAAACATATCGACTTTTCCAATGCACATATAAACATACCTTTACCTTTGGGCTTTTCGAGCGTACTAATTAAATTTATTACAGCAACCAACGCTCACCTTCGCCCAAGCTTCTTGAATACAACCGGATATAACCACATGCACGAATGCCTTGGTCTTAGCCCGGATAGAACGACTTGCACAAATGCCTTGGTATTAGCCCGGATTTAACAACTTGCACGAATGCCTTGGTCTTAGCCGGATGAGGTCACTAGCACAATGGCCTTGGTCTTAACCCGGATATAATTACTAGCATAAATGTCTTGGGACTTAGCCGGATATCATTCAATTGCTCATGCACACACATACATCAATAATCATTACACATCCATGTTTCATTTTCGTTACTAAGGCTCAAACACAAACATATCACTTGCATAATCGCCTTGGGACTTAGCCGGGTATCATTCAAATACTCATACACACATAAATCAATAATCATTACACATCCATATTTCATTTCACATAATTCGAGTAGGGTCATTTCTTGAGGACTTACCTCGGATGTTGTCGAACAACCGACGGCTAATCGATCACTTTTCCTTCCCTTATCCAATTGTGGCCCTCTAAGCTCTTGAGCTAATTCAAACAAATTCAATTCATTAAAGTCTCGCTTGCTAGCCTTGGCGAATACACATATCATTGACTCAACATCACATAACTAAGCACTTTAGTCAATTTTCTTTAATTACGCACACATTCGGCCTTAGCTCACAACAAGGTAGCCGATTACCTAAGTCAAAAATAGGCATCATTAAGCTTGCCTCTAACGAATGCATGCACAATAATTCCCCTCATGTGGCCGATTATACTTAGTCATACTTGCACAAAATCAACAATAAATTGCAAGATTTTCACATCATATGTGTACTAGGCCGATTGTACATGCAAATTTCACAACATTCTTCAACAAATTTCTTCTTTAAACAACATATTTATCACTTTCTTCATAATCAAAATATCATGTGCAATCATATATACACATATAGGTGCAAGGCAATTTCAAGGTGTCCATAGCCATCCAAAACACAAATTTTAACTAACATGCAAGAAGCATGAACCATGCTCATGAATGCATCATGGCGAATACATCACAATCATGCCCTTTCAACTTCAATCATGGTTAAACAAAAGAAAACTCAATGTCTTACTCAAGATGGCTACAAAGAAATTTCAAGAGTAGACAATCCATCATTGCATGCATCATTAGCAAGCTTCACATTTAGCATGCAATGGCTTTAACACAATAACAACTTTGGCCAAATACCATTCCCATGGCATAACAAGGATTTGAACCATGGCTAACATGAACATCAAGTTAGCAACTAAAACATGCATGAAACTCATAACACAACCTCATACATACCTTACTCTTGATGCAAGTTTAGCCAAATTTCCTTCTAGATCTCTTCTGAACAAAGAAAATGAAGCAAAAATCTCTTCTTCCTCTTAGTATTTTCGGCCAAAAAGGAGAGAACAAGGATGATCAAATTTTTTTTTGTTTTCTTTTTTAGTTGCACGGCAATGGGGGGGGCATCCATGCTCATCTTTTTTTTTTTGTTCATTTCTTTAATGCTAATTCTTATTTTATTTCTTCATACATAACTCACTAACCAAACATGTTGGAAACATGTTTCCCTTGCCCATCAACACCTACCTTGGCCGGCCACTATGCTTCTTTTGGGGAAATTTGACATGCAAATCCCTTATTTTTGCATGCATGATCAACTAGTCATCCCACATCTTCCCATCATACTTTCAGAGTTTACTACTAGGCCCTTTCTAGTGAAATTCACATTTATAACACTAAATCAAATCATCAAAAATGTCGCACACAATTTAACATATATCATAGGCATCAAAATAAATTTTAAATTATTTTTATGCCTCGGTTTTGTGGTCCCGAAACCACATTCGACTAGGGTCAATTTTGGCTGTCACAACCCTCCCCACTTAAGAAATTTTCGTCCCGAAAATCTTACCGTAAATAGGGTTGGGTATCGCTCTTTCATAGAGTTCTCGGTTTTCCAAGTAGCTTCTTCTATCCCGTGTTTGAGCCATAACACTTTCACTAGCGGAACCCGCTTGTTTCGCAACTCTTTCACTTCACGTGATAGGATACGAATCGGTTCTTCCTCATAACTCATATTGGCTTGAATTTCAACCTCCGATGGACTAATCACGTGCGATGGATCGATCTATAGCGTCGAAGCATCGAGACATGAAAGACATCGTGAATCTTTTCGAGTTCGGGGCAAAATCGACGATATGCCCTTGGACCGACTCGCTTCGGATATCTCATATGGTCCAATGAACCTTGGGCTCAACTTGCCCTTACTATTGAATCGAGTATCTTTTTCCAAGGCGAAACCTTGAGAAACACTTTATCTCCCACCTGATACTCGATGTCCTTACGCTTCAGATCCGTGTACGACTTCTGACGATCGGAGGCTATCTTCAGACTTTCACGGATTACTTTCACTTTCTGTTCAGCATCTCTAATCAAATCCACCCCGAAAATTTTGCTTTTAGTCCAAAACAATGGTGTATGGCATTTATGACCGTACAAAGCCTCGTAAGGTGCCATCCTAATACTTGATTGAAAACTATTGTTATAAGCGAATTCAATCAAAGGCAAATACCGTTCCCATGAACCACTGAACTCGAGGATGCAACATCTCAACATATCCTCAAGTATCTGAATTATCCGCTCGGATTGACCATCGGTTTGGGGGTGAAAGGCGGTGCTGAAATGCAACTTGGTACCCAAAGCTTCTTGCAACTTCTTCCAAAATCGCGAGGTAAATCTCGGATCTCTATCCGACACGATAGAAATAGGCACCCCGTGTAATCTCACAATCTGAGAAACGTACAATTCGGCTAATTTGTCCATTGAAAAATCCGTACGTACGGGGACAAAGTGAGCCGACTTAGTCAATCTATCTACAACGACCCAAATCGCATCCTTCTTACTCACTGACAATGGCAGTCCAGATACGAAGTCCATTGTGACTCGATCCCATTTCCACTCGGGTATCGTGATCGGCTGAAGTAATCCTGAAGGCACTTGATGTTCCGCTTTCACTTGTTGACATATTAAACACCTCGAAACAAAGTCGGAGATGTCTCGTTTCATACCATGCCACCAAAACCGACGTTTCAAATCGTTGTACATCTTCGTACTCCCCGGGTGGATTGCCATTTGGCCACAATGGGCTTCGTTCAGAATTATCGAAATAAGTTCCAAATTCTTTGGAACACACAGACGACTTCTGAACCTCAAACAATCGTCATCATCGATCTGAAACTCCGATTCCTTGTTCGGAACACACTCGGCCCGTTTTGCAGCCAACTCATCGTCGACCTTCTGAGCCTCACAAATTTGATGTATCAATAATGGTTTGGCTTTCAATTCAGCTACTAACACGTTGTCGGATCGAACGAACAAGTGCACATTCATCGTCAGAAGCGAATAATGATTTACGACTCAAGGCATCCGCAACCACATTCGCCTTTCCGGGTGATAGTCAATGACCAGCTCATAATCCTTTAATGCTCGAGCCAACGTCTTTGTCGCAGATTTAAGTCTCTTTGGGTCATCAAATATTTGAGACTTTTGTGATCCGAGTACACATGGCACCTCTCACCAAATAAGTAATGTCGCCAAATCTTTAAGGCGAATACGATGGCGACCAATTCGAGATCATGGGTCGGATAATTTTTCTCATGTGGCTTTAATTGCCTCGACGATAGGCCACAACTCGACCTTCTTGCATCAATACACAACCTAACCCAAGTAGGAGGCGTCACTATAGATGACAAACTCTTTGCCGATTCGGGTTGCACTAGAATTGGGGCTTCATCAAATAAGTTTTCAGTTGATCGAAACTCTTGACATTTCTCCGTCCATTCGAACTTAACATCCTTTTGGAGTAGCCGTCATTGGCGTGGCTATCGTTGAGAAACCTTTACAAATCGTCGGTAATAACCGGCAAGCCCCAAAAAGCTCGAACCTCGGTAATATTTCTGGAGGCTTCCAGTTAAGTATGGCTGAAATTTTGTTCGGTCGACTCGAATGCCCGATGCGAGATATCACATGCCCCAAGAAGCTAACCTCTCTTAACCGAACTCACACTTCTTTGAACTTAGCATATAATTGCTTATCCCGTAGAATTTGCAAGACTAACCTCGGTGTTCAGCATGTTCGGTCTCATTTCTTGAATAGACCAAGATGTCATCAATGAATACGACTACGAACCGATCTAAATATGGTGCGAAGATCCGATTCATCAAATCCATAAATACCGCAGGGCATTAGTAAGTCAAAGCGGCATCACTAGAAACTCGTAGTGACCATATCTCGCTCAAGGCGGTCTTGGGTACGTCCAATCTCGAATTCAAGAATCGATAATAGCCCGATCTCAAATCTATTTTCGAGAACACCGAGGCTCCTTCAATTGATCGAACAAGTCATCAATACTGTGATAACGGATATTTGTTCTTTATCATCGCTTTATTAAGTCGGCGATAGTCGATGCACAACCTCATGGTCCCATCCTTCTTTTCACAAACAACACTTTGGCGCACCCTAAGGCGGAAAACTTCGGCGGGCAAAACCTCTATCCACCAATTCTTGCAACCGAGCTTTCAACTCCTTTAATTCCGTCGGTGCCATACGATATGGAGCTATCGAAATTGGAGTGGTACCGGTACCAATTTGATGCCAAACTCTATTTCCGAACAGTGGTAAACCGGCAATTCTTGAGGAAAACATTGGGTATTCACAAACCATCGCAGCGATTCGGGTTTCTTTTTCGACTCCTTGTCATCGAGCACATACGCAAGGTGCGCCGCACCCTTTTCTTACATATTTCGAGCCAACATTGCGATATTACGGTGGCAACCCTTTAAGTCCGTAGACTCAATCCGAATTATCTTGTTATTCGCGACCTCGATTGATAGTCTTGCTTTTGCAATTTACAACCGCATCGTGCATGGTCAACCAATCCAAACCAAGAATAACGTCGAATTCATCGAGCGGCAAAAGCATCAAGTCCGCGGAAAACAAGAACCTCGAATACTAGGGGACTTTTCTTGCACACTTTGTTGACAAGCACGTAATGACCCAAGGGTTCGACACCGAATTACAAACTCGAAGAGACTCAATAGGCAAAGTCTTCTTGGATGCTAAGGTTTCACATATATAAGAATGAGTAGAACCGGGGTCAATCAAAGCAATCACATTACTATCGAAAAGAGTGAAAGTACCGGTAATAACATCTGGTGAGGCAGCATCCTCGCGTGCGCGTATGGCATAAGTTCTAGCAGGAGTACGAGCCTCGGGTCTCGTTGTAGCATCTCTCGACCCTCTCGACCGCCACTAGCATTGCCCGCATTTCGGATGGCCTACCTCGGCGATGGTAGCACCGGGTTTCCACTTTGACTTACATTTTGTTCAAGCAACCTCGGGCGTCCTTGATAAAGTGGTCACCGATCCAAACTTATAGCAGAGCGATCACGGAACCTCAGCTCCCGAATGCCATTTGCCACAATGCGAGACACTCCGCTCTCTCTGGCGATCATTTCCACCATTGGCGATCGAAGTGACTCGTGTGGTCACAGGAGGTCGACCGTGATCTCGTCTAGAAAAGCCCAAGCGCCTCTAGACCGGCTCACATCATCTCGAAATCTCTTGATGCTGTTGAAGAGACTTTCCGAGGACCTTTTCGAATTCTCAAGTTCCCACTTCAACTTTTGTTTCTCCTTCCTAAGCTCTTGACTTTACAAGCTCGCTCAACAAGTACTACTGAACTCTCGTATTTCGAGAATGCCAACGAACATCCTTATATCATCATTCAGCCCATCCTCGAAGCATTTACACATAATAGCCGGACGAAATGCATTCTCGCGTCTGGCTAAGCCTCACAAATTTTCGTTCGTAGTCGATGGCGACATAGAGCCTTGCTTAAGATCAAGAAATTCCTTTCGCTTCTAGTCGATGAATCTCTGAGTGATATACTTTTTCGGAACTCGGTTTGAAAGAACTCCCAAGTCACTTGCTCTCTAGGCACCACGAAGTCGAGTACTCCACCAATAGTAGGCGGAATCACGTAACAAGGAGATGGTACACTTTAAGCACTCATCGGTGTACAAGATAGCTCATCGAGCACCGGATAGTGTTGTCCAACCAAAATTCAGCTTGCTCAAGCATCGTCATCATCCGTAGCTTTAAATTCAGTGGCCCCATGTTTTGAATCCTATCATTGGGGCTTACTTGACCTTATTTGGTCGATTCTCGGAGGTATTGTAGGTCTTGGGGTTGCATTTGTCGGGAATGGAGGTTGTGGAAGCAGTAGTGTTAGTTCGAATGTATTGGTTAAACCAATCATTCATCACACTATAAAAGGCTTGCCTAGCCTCATCATTCGGATTGCTGGCCATAGGTTGAGAGTTCACTTGGCTTTGTCCCTTCTTGCGAGGAGGCGCGACACTCTCCACATCATCAGCTATTGCTCGGTTGGGATCGGGATCCATTGCTATAAACAAACACAAAGTCAAATTGTCAGAAATCACCACACTATCAATTCATCATTTAATGGCATGTATAGCTAGACCCCAAACATATCACGGTAGTCCTAGAATCGACTAAAACGTGGCTCTGATACCAATAAAATTGTAACACCCCGAGCCCGAGACCATCGCCGGTGTCGGACGCGAGGGGTTGACGAGCTAAATCCTCTTAAAGTACCGACCAATTTGGCATTTCCAGACAGGCTGGAAAACTGCGTCACTGTCGCCTTAAAAATCATATCTCGAGTTTCAAAACTCGGAAACTGATTCCGTGAATTTTCCCTGAATTTAGACTCATATATCCTTCCATGGATTTATTTCTAGAATTTTTGGTCAGGCCAATTGGTACAGTTTATTAGTTAAAGTCACCCATGTTACAGCGATCGACTGCTCTGACCTTCACGCATTACAACTTGAATATCTCTCTGTACAGGGCTTTAATACTGGTTTCGTTTGTTTCTAATGAAACTAGACTCAAAATGGAATCTGCACATATAAGTCATGACTTCTAATTCTTTCTGGATAATTTATAGCAAATTTTTAAAGTCGTGACAGGGGACCCAGAAACCGTTCTGGCCCTGTCTCACAATAACTTTAATAACTCTTAACAAGTAACTCCTATGACCGTTTCGTTTCTTCCATATGAAAGTAGACTCATCAAGGTTCATTTACATAACTTATTCACTATTTAATACCATTCCTAAAAATTTGGTGATTTTTCAAAACCACACCACTGCTGCTGCCAGCATCTGTTTTCAAGGTAACCTTTACCTATTTCATGATTTCCACGATTCAATTGGCCCTTTTTGCATACATAGCACAAGTGTGATCATGATTAACCATTCCAATGGCTAATCTTTTCAAAACCATTCCATACCCCATAATGATCATCATACAAATGATTATAGAATCATACTAACAACGTATCTAAGCCATTTTCGCATGGCTATCCAAGCTTACATAAAACCGAAAGGTACATGACCTTCTACAATAGGGTAGTCCTATACATGCCATTTCAAAGTTCAACCAAAATTATACCCAAAATGGAGGCTTTGATAGTGTAGATGACTTGACTTTAATGATCCCGAATCCGATCGCTAACGAGCAAAATCTATAAAGCAGAGAGCCAAAGCAGCAGGGGTAAGCATTTTTATGCTTAGTAAGTCTCAAGCAATAAAATCAGCTTTAACTAAAGCATTACATTCACATAGCCAAATGAATCATTTCATTAATACACATTCACATAATCATACTTACTTCACACTTCATCATTGTATACTTTCACAAGATATCAACCAATTCAATAGCTGAAAATTCGTTAGTCGATTGAGCGAATGTTACTCAAACATATCGACTTTTCCAATGCACATATAAACATACCTTTACCTTTGGGCTTTTCGAGCGTACTAATTAAATTTATTACAGCAACCAACGCTCACCTTCGCCCAAGCTTCTTGAATACAACGGATATAACCACATGCACGAATGCCTTGGTCTTAGCCGGATAGAACGACTTGCACAAATGCCTTGGTATTAGCTTGGATTTAACGGCTTGCACGAATGCCTTGGTCTTAGCCGGATGAGGTCACTAGCACAATGGCCTTGGTCTTAACCGGATATAATTACTAGCATAAATGTCTTGGGACTTAGCCGGATATCATTCAATTGCTCATGCACACACATACATCAATAATCATTACACATCCATGTTTCATTTTCGTTACTAAGGCTCAAACACAAACATATCACTTGCATAATCGCCTTGGGACTTAGCCGGGTATCATTCAAATACTCATACACACATAAATCAATAATCATTACACATCCATATTTCATTTCACATAATTGAGTAGGGTCATTTCTTGAGGACTTACCTCGGATGTTGTCGAACAACCGACGGCTAATCGATCACTTTTTCCTTCCCTTATCCAATTGTGGCCCTCTAAGCTCTTGAGCTAATTCAAACAAATTCAATTCATTAAAGTCTCGCTTGCTAGCCTTGGCGAATACACATATCATTGACTCAACATCACATAACTAAGCACTTTAGTCAATTTTCTTTAATTACGCACACATTGGCCTTAGCTCACAACAAGGTAGCCGATTACCTAAGTCAAAATAGGCATCATTAAGCTTGCCTCTAACCGAATGCATGCACAATAATTCCCCTCATGTGGCCGATTATACTTAGTCATACTTGCACAAAATCAACAATAAATTGCAAGATTTTCACATCATATGTGTACTAGGCCGATTGTACATGCAAATTTCACAACATTCTTCAACAAATTTCTTCTTTAAACAACATATTTATCACTTTCTTCATAATCAAAATATCATGTGCAATCATATATACACATATAGGTGCAAGGCAATTTCAAGGTGTCCATAGCCATCCAAAACACAAATTTTAACTAACATGCAAGAAGCATGAACCATGCTCATGAATGCATCATGGCGAATACATCACAATCATGCCCCTTTCAACTTCAATCATGGTTAAACAAAAGAAAACTCAATGTCTTACTCAAGATGGCTACAAAGAAATTTCAAGAGTAGACAATCCATCATTGCATGCATCATTAGCAAGCTTCACATTTAGCATGCAATGGCTTTAACACAATAACAACTTTGGCCAAATACCATTCCCATGGCATAACAAGGATTTGAATCATGGCTAACATGAACATCAAGTTAGCAACTAAAACATGCATGAAACTCATAACACGACCTCATACATACCTTACTCTTGATGCAAGTTTAGCCAAATTTCCTTCTAGATCTCTTGAACAAAGAAAATGAAGCAAAATCTCTTCTTCCTCTTAGTATTTTCGGCCAAAAGGAGAGAACAAGGATGAACAAAATTTTTTGTTTTCTTTCTTAGTTGCACGGCAATGGGGGCATCCATGCTCATCTTTTTTTTTTGGTCATTTCTTTAATGCTAATTCTTATTTTATTTCTTCATACATAACTCACTAACCAAACATGTTGGAAACATGTTTCCCTTGCCCATCAACACCTACCTTGGCCGGCCACTATGCTTCTTTTGGGGAAATTTGACATGCAAATCCCTTATTTTTGCATGCATGATCAATTAGTCATCCCACATCTTCCCATCATACTTTCAAAGTTTACTACTAGGCCCTTTCTAGTGAAATTCACATTTAAAACACTAAATCAAATCATCAAAAATGTCACACACAATTTAACACATATCATAGGCATCAAAATAAATTTTAAATTATTTTTATGCCTCGGTTTTGTGGTCCCGAAACCACATTCCGACTAGGGTCAATTTTGGGCTGTCACACAATGAGCTCATCAAGGGAAAGTCAGTTGAGATCTTTTGACTCTTTTATTGTCGCCACTTTAGGTTTCCAAGATGTTGGAGACTATTCAACATCTTTTTTACCATCTCATTGTTCGGATATGTCTTTCCAAGAGGTTTGAGACCATTGATGATATATGTAAAGCGATCGGACATGTCCTTGATTCTTTCTTTTGATTTTTCCTTAAACAATTCATAATCAAGGGTGAGAAGACTTATCTTGGACTCCTTAACTCTAATTTCTCCTTCATGAGTAACTTCAAGTTTGTCTCGTATTTCTTTTGCATTGCCATACAAGGAGACTATTATACTCAATTGGACTAAGAGCACAAAATAGAGTGTGCATAGCCTTCGCATTTAATTACACATTCTTAATATCATGTTCATCCAATTCAGTCTCTTCCTTTGGGACAACAACAACTTCGACCCTCTTTATTAGAATGAATGGGCCATTAGTAATTATCCTCCAAACTTCATAGTCGTTGGCTTGGATGAATAACTCCATTTTTATTCTCCACTATGAGTAGTTGGTGCCACTGAATGAGGATGCCTCATGCTGGAATGCCCTTCTCCCAATATAGTTGAATTTTGCTCTGATGCCATGAAAGAAATTTCTTGACTTGTAGCTTCTATATTGAATACCTTGAAGATCTTCTCTCTTGGTGGAAAAACTGTCTAGAGTTCTAACTCTAGTACCAATTAATAGCTCAAAGAAGCAAATAAAAAATGCCAAGAGGGGGTGAATTAGCCTTTTAAAAAATTTGGTGAAAGGCAAGAATAAAACAATGAACAGAAAGAATTTAAAGTGGTTCGACACCAATTGCCTACTCTACAACCTTAGCTTTCCACTACTAAGAATTTTCCCAAATTCACTAATTTGTTCAACCTTTGAGGACAAGGTTTAACCTTACAACACCTTAAGATTTCTACCCCAAATCCTAAGTTTCAAACCCTCTCAAAGAGATACAAATAAGAAAACAAAGAAACTATCCTCACAAGATAAAATTGTTTGCAAATTGAAGCACAAAAACAATAAGATACACTTGAGCAAAAAAATAGAGATAAAAATCACAAGTGTATGTAAGAAGAATATGAAAATTTAAGCTCTAAGGTTGTTTGATTGATGATTTTTGCTTGAAAGTAATTTCTTGGATGTTGTAGGACTTAAAAAGATGGTATTTATACCTCCTAATGGGTTTCCAGCCGTTGAGATTGTTGGTGAAGTTAATATGGCAAGTGGGGATGTAAAACCAAAAAAATTAATTTCACTTGCAACTACAAGTATCGATACCTTCAAAAAGGGTATCGATATTTTTTGTCATAAATGTTAATTTAATAATCTTTGGATGAAATAATTGATACTTCGAAAATATTTTATCGATACTTCCTAGAATAGGTATCGATATCGGTTCTATACTTTTTAGGGTTTATGAGAAACATAATATAATTTTAGTATCATTTTTAAGAAAGGTATCAATTATTTTCAAAAAGTATCAATACCAAAATTATGGTATCGATAATATTTAGGGTTTTGACAGAATGCCTTTTTGGTTTCAATTTTTTAAGGGTATCGATATTTCAAAAATTATCAATACTTGGTAAAATGGTATCGATACTTTTTGGCCTAGAGCAAATCTGACTTGTTTGAAAATCATTTTAATGTGTCAAAATGATTTTAACTTAATTGAGATCATTTTGACTTGGTTAAAATCATTTTCACTTGATTTTAAAATTGTTTCAAAATTTTCTAAGAGTTTATTGTAAATTTTCAAAATTTTATTTCTTAGAATTCAAATTTAAATAATATTTTATCATTTTTATCATACATTCAAAAACACTTTTAATTTTTAAATCAAAATCCTTTATCAAATAAATCTTAGTTTAACAAATATGATCAAAGTAAAACTTCTGAAAGAGTCTCCAGCGAAATTATCTAAAGGATGTATCCGCCATAGTAATCTTTCAGTACATTAAATTGGAGTATTCATATTTATGAAAGTTCTATGTATTGATTGGACTGAGTTGTCTATGCTCTGTAGGAATGAGACTTGAGTTATCTGGTATCTGCCATATCTTAATGGTCTTCATGTCTTGTTCAGAGGCCATCTAAAATCTATCATTTGTCAAGTTGTGCATTCTTGAGTTATGGAACGTAGTCATTGGGATTCTTTTAATGATCCTTTTAATGATCGGTTACTTCTTTTTATCAAGAAAAGTTATGATTTGGGGTTGATTCAAGATATGATCTAATTGGTAATCTGATAACTACTAGAAATAGTATAAGAATTCGCTAGAATTAAGATGAGTATGGAGTTCAACTTAAAAGATCCATTAGTTTTTCTATCCATCAAGAGAAGTGTTTGTGAGTACCCATTCTAGAGAAAAGTATTCTATGTTTATTTGAAGGAGATTTTGCGAATGGTAGTTTTTCTATAAATATTCTTATGAGAGGTACCTTTGTTATACTAAGAAGGAATAAAATATGTATCGTCTAGTAAGATCTAGCATTAGCCAAGAAGTGAAGTGAGAGATGGTACACTAAATGTGGTAGATGGTGTATAGGTATATATCATATATTATGAAAGTATCTACAAAAGATAGAGATGTGATCCAAAATTTGCAAGATGAGGAATTCAAATAGAACGGTTCCAAGGTATTCTACGCTAAAAATTCACTAAGTTCACGTTAACTTACAAAATGTTTGTTCTTGTTTCATGTCTTGTTGTGAGAGTAAGTATGCTAGGAGGGACCAAGCTAGGAATGCACCAATACGGCTAGTCGAGTTATTATACATACAGAGGATATCTTAGGAGTGAGGCATATAATATACTATGCCAAAATTAGTCTGTCTTTAATGAACTTTTGTGTTGTAATGTCTTACATTATTTTAAAAGTTTGTTGTATTCTTAGATTTCTTCTTTATTTCTTTTATCCAAAAAATATTTAATAATACAAAAAAGTGATTGTTTAAACATTTATGCTAAGTGTTTGTATGTTGAAACATCTAATATCCAAACTCGGTGATGCAAGTCAGGTAGAGGGTGTTACAATTTTATGATCAGTGAAGACGTGAAACCTTTCCATGTAAAGGTAGTTCCTCCAAATATTTAAATCAAATATCACAACTACAAGTTTCAAATCATGAGTGAGATAATTCTTCTTGTGCCTCCAAATCAGGTTGTTACAAAATCAGTTAAACTCTAACTATAATACCACTAAATGTAACATGTCAGATCCAAATGTGTGATGCCACATTATGTCGCCAAAGCAACTCGAGCTATTATAACACAAATACTTTCAATTCAATCCTCAAAGTAATTCATATGCATACATTTATACACTTATTGATTTCATTATATCAATTTACAGGGTTATACGGGTTAATTTCAAAGTTAGGACTTAAATCCAAACTCAAATGTCAATCTTGAAATTTATGTCTCGAGATAGGAGTCTTTATGTCTCAAGGTAGGTTATAAATTATTTTGGAATTTTTTAAGGGGCCAAAATTAGATTATATATTTTTACGATAGTAAAAATGTAGTTTCACCATATTAATAGCCTATATCTTTATAATTTTGAAAATATTAAATCAAAATTTTATCATTTTGGGGGGCCAAAGTGCAATTTTACCGTTACTAATTTAAAATTTATAAATTATAAAGGGACATAAATGGAAAATTTTCCATTTTAAGGGGGTCGAGGCCCCTGCCAACCCTTAGCTCCGCCTCTAAACTATTACTAATTTAAAGTTTTATAAATTATAAAGTGGCTTAAATAGAAAATATTCCATTTTAGGGGGTCAGGTCCCCTACTAGTCCCTAGCTCTGCCCATGAAGTTAACATGTCTTGAGACAGTACAAGGTCTTTTATGTCTCGAGGCCAACCTCCTTTATTTTTTCCTGTTTTTACTTCGATATTTGAATGTATTGAGATAAGGAGTTCCTGTCTCAAGACCTAGAGTAGGGAAAAATCTATTTATCTTCGATGTACTTCAATCTTGACACAAAGGTCACTTGTCTCAAGACTTAGAAATAATTCTCTTGATACATTAGGATTTTGAATGCAAAAATTAAGTGAAATTTGTTCTAAAGGTTGCGAGACATGTTCTTTCTGTCAGAGGCTCAGTGACCCTTATCCAAATAAACCTAAACATACCTAAAACTTACCATAAAACATATTCATTCAATTAACCTATCTAAACATGTTCAGACATTACAAAATCATAACCTTCAATACATCATTACTAAACCAACCGATTTGCATGTTCAAGCTCACATAATCAAGCATAATTAACCACAAATCAAAAGATAAAATTCAACCAATTTAACATTATAGGTCAATTACCAAAAGTGCCAAAATTAACTTAGGAAACAAGCCTACCAACTTAGGAACATGCCATATGACTTCAAAACATATATATATAGGATCTTAATGGGTTTTGAGTTGAGACTAAGAGTTTGATGCTTGATCGCAAAACTTTTATAGCTTTTATCTGAAACCTATGCATGGGAATAAACAAATCCGTATATGGAGTAATGGTTACTCAGTAGTGCTAACAAAATTCAAATTCAATTATAAAAATAACAAAATCAAATAAACACAAGTGACATGATAACTCAAGTTAAGTAACTAACAATTTTGCATTAACATCAAAGATATGTATATACAAATAATTCATTTATCATTTCACTAATTCACACCAATGCTTTACTCAACTACTCGATATAGTTTTTGATGCAACCTCAAGGTATTTCCATCTAGTTTAACATATCAAATCATGTAACATATCAACATTTTTATCTCATTTAGTTGCATATATATTGCCACATCCCAAAAATCAGGGGTTTGTAACACCCCTTACCCGTTACCGTCGCCGGAACAGGATACAAGGTATTACCAGAACATAACACATACCATTAAACATAACCGAGATATAAATATGTCATCCAATTTGATAGTGCATCGTATAACATATGTCTTGAACAATATTAGCCAACTTTAATGGCTTGTACAAAGTAGCTAGTCGAGTCTGTAACTAATATTTTAAACCTAGACAAATATGACACGTAACAAAATAATTAAGCCTACTATACATGCCATAATTCAAAACGTTTAGTTCAAATACCCTAAAGTATGATAGTGCGGGTAGATCTTCACGATCCTTAACTCCTGAGCAAGCGAAGGACACTATAAGACAAAGAGAGAAACAAAGTAAGCTTATAGCTTAGTAAGTAAGTATGTAAATACTAATTAAAGAATCTAACATGTTTACACAACAATTCAAGTATATCTACTTTAACTTCACTATTCATTCCACTTTAATTAAGCTGTCTCTGCTGCGTCATATTCACTAAATAAATCATAACTCGAGTTAAAAAACTCGAAATTCAAATCCGTAAAATTTCCCTCAATCTAGACTCATAAAGCTTTCTGATAATTTTTTTCTATAATTTTTGGTTAAGCCGATTAGTACAGTTTATTAGTTAAAGTTTCCCCTGTTACACAGCTCGACTGATCTGACCTCTGTTCACTACGAATTGAATTTCTCTCAGTACACAATTCAAACAACCCTGATGTCTGTTTCATTTAAAACTAGTCTCAATAAGGAATTTAGGCATGTAAACTATATTTCTTAATTTGCTTTGTACAATTTTTAATTATTTTTCAAAGTTGGAACAGGGGATCACGTATTCATCCTGAGCAAGTCACATACAATTATAAATATCTCAAAATATAGAATTCCTTTGCTTGCTCTGTTTCTTTTATATGAAAGTAGACTCATTAAACTTTAATTTCACATCTCATTCAACCTCTAATTATATTCCTCCTATTTTTGGTGATTTTTCAAAATCACGTCACTGCTACCATCTAAAACAGTTTTAATGCTAATTTCACTCTTTCACACATTCTTTATGCTAACCTCATTTTATCTTATATATGTATATACCACAAATCATTTTCACCACATTTCATTCACCATAAGTCTAGGTCCAAACCACAATATCACCACAAAACCATCCCGTTGAACAATTCGGATCAATCCTCGATATTTAATGGTTTCAGCACACAGCCCCACCATCATACTTCGTTTAGTTCGGCTCTCTTGTACACATGGTGAACACTTAGTACCACTCATGCGACCTAACCGATTTGTCTCGTAGCTCTCTTGTCTACATGGTGTCCTTCACTTGGAATCACGCATGCGACCTAGCTACATTTATCTTTCACGTAGCTCTCTTGTCTACATGGGATACATCTCGTATCACACATGTGACCTAGCTACTCTGAGGTGTCTCGTAGCTTTCTTGTACACATGATGTGCACTCGGCATCATACATGTGACCTAGCTACGCTCCCTCTATTTCATTCGATCTCTCAGAATGTTCAACCGGATCTCTCTCTATATTTATTTCCATTCTTCCAATAGTCGATTTATATTTTAACATCAGCTAGTATATTTATATAATAGGCTGAAATATAAGAATGTACATGAAATTATTGTAATATTTACATACAAACTTACCTTGGTGCAAAATGTGGAAATTTTGCAATTTAGTCCAAAACTTTTCCTTCCCCGTTCAAGATCAATTCCGCGTCTTTCTTGATCTATAATAACACATTTAGCTCATTTAATACTCATACTATTTATTTCAATCCAAAAATCACATCACGGAAAAATTACATTTTGCCCCTAACTTTACAAAATTACAATTTTGCCCCTAGGCTCGGAATTTAATTTCAGCCCTTATTCTTATATTTTATGATATGCTGAACATTTTCTCTTCTACAACAACATCAAATTCTCACTCTATCATATAGTTATGAACAATAGGTATTTTTACCGATTATCTTGCTTTTACTCGTTTTCACTTAAAACCGAGTAGCACAAGTTATTTAACATAATTTAAAACCTCATATTCTATCATAAAACATCAAAATACACAAATTTCACCTATGGGTATTTTTCCAAATATGAACCCTAGGTTAAATTATTACTAGCATAAGCTTAATCGAGCTTCCGGATTCCAAAAGCGTAAAGAACATTAAAAGCGGGCTTGGAATCACTTACTATGGAGCTTGAAAATTGAAGAAACCCTAGCTATGGAGAGAGGGAGAATTCGGCAGCAACTAAGGAGGATGATGATCAATTTTGTGTTATTTTTCCCATTTTATTTCATTTAATATCCAAATGACCAAAATGCCCTCCTTACTAAACTTTCAAAATTCCTTCCATGTCCTAATTTTGTCCATGAACTTAAAATTGGTCAAATTGCTATTTAAGACCTCCTAATTAATATTCCAAAACAATTTCATACTAAAACTTCCGGGATGCAAATTTTGCAACTTATTCGATTTAGTCCCTACTTTCAATTTAAGCACTTTAGGCATAGAATTTCATCACGAAATTTTCACACAATCATGCAATCATATCATAAACCCCAAAATAATTATAAAACAATTATTTCTATCTCGGATTTGTGGTCACGAAACCACTATTCCGATTAGGCCCTAATTCGGGTTGTCACAGGGTTAGTAGAATCAGGTTTGTGAACTAAGAGAGAGAGTTCACACCCTAATTTTAAAGATTATCTGTGCATTTTTAGGGAAAAAAGTTATTGATCTTCTGTTTAAGTATTGCTAAAATTGTCTTTGAAACCCAAGTTCAAATTCCTTCCCTTGCACTATTCTTAATATTTTGCAAATTTTGCTTCAAAACTGTAACATCCTAAATTTTTTGTTTAAATTTGATAAAATTATTTCAATAATGAGTAATTGGCCTAGTGGTTAAGAAAAAAAAAGGAGACAACACAATTCGCTTAGAAACCTGAGTTTAATTCCTTTCCCTTGTAAAATAGCTTAATTTTGCTAATTTTCTCCTTCCCCCTATTTTAGTGCCGCCCATGCATTTTAAACTAGGTATAAATATCATTTTTTTCACTTATTATTTAGCCTTAAGTCAAATTTTCTCCTGCCTTAGCTTTCTACTCTCCTTAATTATTTTTCCTTTCAAAGTTTCTTCCTTTCTCTAGGATTTCATCATAGTTGTGTCGCCCCATTGTTAGAGTTTTTAATTTTTTTTCCAAGAACCCTACTGAATTCCTGAACCTCCTAAACCAGCTCTATTTTTTGCCCTAAACTTCCATTTGTTCCCACTCCTAATAGCCACCTTTACTATCCACTATCGCCTCCTATCCCTTGTTCGTATAAATGCCGGTAAGTCATATTTTTCTTTTTCTGTTGTTGTGCTTTGTGTGCCAATTTTTAGTTGCTATTTTTATAGCTAATAAATAATCATCCCGTTCTTTAAAACTATTATTTTTGGCTATTCAAAGATCCCTCCTTGTCCTACCCCAGATCTACCATTTCTATTGCCTCAAGTGGTGTTGCCACCCCTTAGAACACCATTGTTTTAGGATTGTCATTTATCTTTAGTTTCCACTATTTTAATTTTTTATATTTTTTCCTCTATTTGGATTTGATTTAGACATTCCTAACTAAGTAATTAACTAAGACTTTCATCCAACAACTCAGATCTGGGTAATGGATAGTGTAAATTGCAAACTTGTGTGAGATCTTGCACTATTTCACTTTGTTAATAATTTCTACTTTGGCCGATCTATTTAAATTCTGATTAAGGGTTTATAGTTACTAATTTTTTTGGATTAATTATATTTAGGTGTTGATTTAATTGTCCCAAATTAGTGGTGACTGTAGATCTCATTCACGTGTACGTTTCGCTTCAAATTAGTGTAAGTAGCCTAGCCGATTTGGATATGAAAATTATTATGGTAACACTGATTTGATTAAACCATTAAGAGGTTGTTTTAAGAATGATTTGACATCATTTTAACTCGATAAATATTGAATTTTAATTTAGGTTTAGTTTAATTCTAAAGTAGCAATTGGGTTTCACAAGTAGTGCTACAGTTGTACAAAAATAAGGTGTGGGTTTTAATCTATAAAATTTAAATATTGGATAATATTTTTAATACTTAAAATGATGATTAAGCTTCCTGGTCGAACTTAGTTAAATAGCATGTTTGCAAGGTTGCATGCGTAATTGAACGTTTGAATGTCTGGTATTGGTATTAATTAATATGAATTTTTTTCTAATATAATGTATGCTGGTTGTAAGAGTAGCATGTATTAGAATGAAAATGAAATGTATGTTTGGGTAAAATACTGTGAAATGTACTGAGTGAAAGATTGCTACACATACACTGGAAAATTACTTATGAATGATAATGAAACTATGGCATGTTGGAATGTCACTGTATTGATGGTGAAACTGAATGATTGATGAATGTTATTACCAAACGAAAGTGAATGCTATTATGAGAGCATCTAAAACATGCTATTGAAATGGGAATGTAATGGAAACATGATTTTAATAGAAATTTATATGACATTTCACATGTGCATGGAGTAGGATTATGTGGATGATAGAGGAGTTTCATGGAATAATGGTGGCATATTAGGTTTGTATATGTTGTTAGTGCACTGCAACGAGAGTAATAAGGAGAATGGTTATTATATCGCATTTATTTTGAATGGAAGTATTTTTGTATTACATAGAACGGTGGTTTAACCACAATGTATAGAGTTTGGAAGATGAGTAATTAGGAACTCGTGGTGTGTAGCTGATGGTTAGGGTAGGAATTCATTATGCATTATGTCATGTCCATGACACGTTTGAATGGTAATGTTTATGCTATGTTTGTGTTACATGTTATTAATGGTGAATGATACTTAAATGAATATTTGAATGTTCTTATAGTTTAGACTCACATTGAGCTAGTTAGCTCACTCTATAGTTTCAACCATATTAGGTAATGCTTAAGACTAGGATCGGATGTGGCATGCAGAAATAGGACACACTTCGAAGTTATAAATTATTCAGCTGATGTTTTTTCTAAGTTTATTTGGTTTTTGGTCTATAATGTTATTTGGCCCATGGTTTGAGTTTTTCTCTTAGTTTTGGGGTTTTTATGTATGCATACACATCTCATTGAGTGGATTTAGATACTTATTTTAAAAGAGGACAATGCATGTTACTCGACTTAGATTAAAGTCATAGTATTTTTCTGCTACAAAATCCATACTTGAATTTTTGAAAAGTAAATTATAAGTCAAATATATTTCCAAATTTAATAAGAACTCTTGTTTAATTGGATTTTATTTTAAACTCGGTAACATTAACATTTTTATAAAATAAAAGCTACTATGGTTTTTTGAAAATAAGCAAACACTTTAAAAATAAAATTTTAAAGGTTTGATCATTTTTACTTGTCCATTTCGGTTGTCGATGTGATCTCCAGAATTCGATTGTAACATTTAGGTTGGGTTTGAGGTGTTACATTACTAGTATCAGAGCCAAGTTTCAAAACTTTGGACTGAATTTTGTTCTTTTCAAAAACAAATATGCATGCATGCATTCATGAAAAGGGGAAATTTTGGGAACAACAAACTGTAGTATTTTGAAAAATATTTCTTTCAAGGAAATGAAAAAGTTTGAAGGTTCAATGTCGTGCCCATAGAAATAATACTGAAACTCTAGAAAGACATTAGAAATTATTGCATAAAAATTTAAACAAAGGAACTTAGTTAAAATGCTATAAAGACTGAAAAAAAAATAAAGACATTCTTACCTCTAAATTGTAGATTTCATAACAAGTCTTGTGGAATGATAACTCATGGTAGGAGGTGCCATAGAGGGCGACCTCCGATGGATCTGGCTGAGTCGTGTACGCCTCAAACGCCTGTGTAGAATAATGAACCTAATGAGGCCATTAGTGAACCCACTACTAAGGGTGAGAATATGGATAACTGGAATTATGACAATGAGCATGATGGGGATGATCCGGTAACACAGGCTTTGTTAAGGGCCTTACAGAGGGTCATTGGTAAGTTGTTCAATTAAATAAAATCATGTCTATGTTGCACTTGTATTATAATTGTAGGGTAATAGATGAATTAATAATAATCGAATTGAAATTATAATGAATTGACACATTATTTAATTGATACACGTTTAATCTTCTAAGGTAATTAAGGGTTAAAATTAGAAGATATATTAAACAATATAATCATCTTGCATAACTTGTAAGATTGTTGTGTTTATAATATAGAAATATATTTAATTCACTCTGTCTTATACTTGCTTATGAAAACTGATAAATTAATCTAGCATAGGAATATGTTCGAAAGATTGATTAATTTAACAAGCTTGTATGCTAACAAAATATCAAGTTGCCATGAAATTATTCGTAGCAACATGAACATAGTTTTAATAATTATAAGTTTAAAAAATGAAATTAATCTCACACACTTATGTCATATTGATTAAAACCTTGTTTAGAAATCGTGCATTGAAATTTTACTTTTTATTTTTCTTGATTACTTGGTTAATTTTTAGTTTTTAAATCACCACTTTCAAATTAATATATTTTCCTCTACCAATTTGCTTAAATTTACATTTCATAAATACTTGCTTGTACAGTCCTTGTGGGTACGATAACTCGACATACTTGTCACTTTATTTCTTGTTACGATTGTGTACACTTACACATTTTTGTCGTTCCAAGTTTTTGGTGTCGTTGCCAGGAACGTTACTTTAGTCAATTTTTTGTGAAATTAACTATCTTGCAGTTTGGTTCAATTTTTTTTACTTCAATCGCTTTTCTTTATTATTCAGGTGAAAATGGATCCTCTACAACATGTTCAAGGAAGAGCATTTTCTTATAATGCTCACAGTTTGATCATTGTTGATGATGACAAAAATTGCATCATTCAACAATATTTCATTCCTCTCTTCAACGGGCTCAATTTGGGTATTATGAGACCCAAAATTGAGGTACTGCAGTTCGAACTAAAGAGAAACATGTTCCAAATGTTGCAAAATATGGGTCAATTTAGAGGGATACATACTAAGGATCCACATCTTAGTCTTCGGTTATTCATGGATGTAAGTGAATCATTCAAAATGATCGAGGTGACCAAAGTTGCCTTAGGACTGAAATTATTTCCATACTCCATAAGAGATAGAACAAGAGCGTGGCTAAACTCTCTACCGTCTGGTTCCATAACTACATGGCAAGTGTTGGTGGAACGTTTCTTAGTGAAATACTTTCCTCCATCTCTAAATGCTAAGCTCCAAAATGAAATCACTTCATTTCAACAATTTGGCGAAGAATCTTTGTATGAGGCATGGGAGTGGTTCAAGGAGTTATTACGAAAGTGCCCTCTTCATGGCATTCCTTATTGCGTTCAAATGGTGACTTTCTATTGGTCTTAATACTCATACTAGAATGATGGAGGATGCTTCGACAAAAGAAACTGCTTTTTCTAAGTCTTACAACAAGGATTACAAGATTATTGAACGAATTTCCAAGAATAACTATTAATGGCTAACCAACCAAGCAGCCTCAAGAAGATGAGTAGCAGAAGTACATGAAGTTGAGGCACTTACTTCTTTGGCAGCCTAGTGGAATGACAGAAATGTGTAAGTGTACACAATCATTATCAAGTAATAAAGTGACAAGTAAATGTCGAGTTAATGTACCTATAGGGACTGTGAAAGAAAATATTTATGAAATGTAAAATTAAACAAATTGGTGTTGAAAATAATAGTTGATTTGAAAAAGCGATCTAAAAACTAAAAATTAACTAAGTAAGAAAAATAAAAAGTAAAAATTCCAATGCACGATTTTAAAAAGATGGGTTTTAATCAATATGACATAATTGTGCTAGGTCAATTACATTATTTAACTCAAAATTACTAAACTCATGTGTAACAGCCCAATTTAGACCCTATTGGAACAGAGATTTCGGGACCACGAATTCGAGTCAAAAAAATATTTTAAAATTATTTTCTGTGTTTATCATGTGTGAATTAATATCTGTGAAATTTTCGTGCTTTAATTTTTGTCATTTGAGTGCTCGATTTAATAAAAAGGCTTAATCGCGTAAAATGAAAATTTGATGGGTTAATGTGTAAGGGCCGAATTGTGATTGTCTTTGTAATTTGATGTGTTTAAGTTTCAATTTGTCCATGATAGCATGTAATGGACGGTAGTGACCTTATATTATAATGGTTTAATATTTTATTACAAAGGTTAAATTTGTAAAATGATAAATAATATGTGCTAAAATAAAACATAAAATTAAAATAAGCATGCAAATTATCTTGTTCTTGCCGAAACTTGAGAAAGAAATAAATAAAATATAGCTTAGGGTATTTGGAACTTTGGAAGCTTGATTCAAGGTTAGTTTTTGTTCGATTTTTGATAATTTGTATGTTTTTGAGATCGTTGCAATGTAATGTACAAAGCCCATGCTTGAATTTCTGATTTTGATGAATATTTTGAGTTATTCCATTGATGAATAATTGAGTTTTCTGATGTTAGTTGATGAATTATGAAAGATATGTTTTGGATTAATATGTTTTGTATTGGAATATTTGATAATTTTGAGTAATTAGGATTAAATTGCAAAAATAATAAATTGAGGGACTAAAACATAAAATAAATGAAATGTATGGACTTGTACGAATATAAGGAACATTTGGCCTAAGCATAGTGTATTCAAATTTTGCATGTTTTGTGTTTTGTGCAATTTGGACTAAATTGTAAAAAGTATAAAATGTCAAAGGTAAAATGGTAATTTGCCCATTTATGTGTTTTTGGACTAAATAAATTGAAATTATGTTTGAATAAGTTTAATTTGAATATGTTTAGATCAAGAACCAAAGAAATCAGATTTGGATCAGGGGAAAACCAAAGTTGTTGATTAGTCGTCCCGTTCCGATTACTGTTGTCCGAGGTAAGTTTATAAGCAAATAGATGTTATTTAATTGATTAAATATGAACTATATATGTTGAAATGTATAATGAGATAGTATATATGTGAAAGACGAATATGTATAAGCTTGGAATCTATGTGTACGAGTTCGATTACGACGTTCGAAAGCCCCGTACGAACCTTAGGAATAGCTAGGATACATATGTCATGACATAAGATTTTTGATATGTGTTCTTGAGTAAGACCACATTTGGGATGTTGGCATCGATATGTGATTACGTGTAAGACCATGTCTGGGACATTGGCATCGTATTTGATACGTGTAAGACCCTGTTTGGGACAGTGGCATCGATATGTTATTGCATGTAAGACCACTCTGGGACGTTGGCATTGTACGATATATGTGATTATCCGAGTATCCTATTCAATTCAGAAAGGTTCAACGAGCAATGATAAGTTGTGATTGAATGTGTACAATGAGCTAAAGTAACGGACAATGATAAGTTGTGATTGAATGTGTAAAACGAGCTAAAGGTTAAGTATAGTGATATCATATTTGTGATCTATGTGCAAACATATATAAATGATTATTTTCGGCCTTATAAATATAAAATGTGAATATTTATGAAATAATTCATGAATATATGTATATGAGATTATGTATATTCGGTTAAATAATGATATTATGGCTTTGAGATTGAATGATATTTTAATATTGGATATATGCATATTCGCTAAATGAAAGTATATGTCGTACATGAAATTGTAAGTTTGAAATTAAATGTGATTATGATAGTATGAATTGGTTTGGTTATATTGAATTGATATTGTTATTGAGTTATTTATTTTCTTATGACTTACTAAGCTATGATAGTTTACTGTGTGTGTTTATGTTTGCCTCTGTTTTATAGATTTTGGAGACTAGTTACGAGCTCTGGAATCGTCAACAAAGTCTATCATACTATCGACTATTTTTGGCATTTTATAAGTTTGAACTTGAACTTATGGCATGTATAGGCTAGATTATATTTGGTTAAGTTTGAACTTGTGTATATATTAAGCCATGCGAAAATGGATAATATGTTATGTGAGGGTATGAAACCTTAGTCAAGTTTATATGTGTTATATGCATTGAAAATGGTTGATGATTTTGGATGTGTGTTTGGTTTATTCGGCTATGATTTATGCATAGATAAAAATATATGTGAACTATGTTGATATGTTTGGTTAAGGTATCACAAATAGCTTATGATTAGCTCACTTTCGGTAAGTTTGATGTATGGTATGTTTTGTCTTTATGAATGGTTTATTAATTTGGCTTAGTAATGGAGTAAAATGATAATGATATATATATTCAAATGTGTATTAGTTATTTTGATTCGATTTGTAATGGCATTGTATGTGCATATATTATGCTTGAATGATTGGCTAATTAAGTATGGTTGATGAAGACAAATGATGAGTATGTTATATGATTGTTTTGGTTAATGTGCTTTGCTTGAGGTACGATAATGAAAGATCTAAATGTTAGGTTTAATATTTGAGTTGAAAATGTACCATATTTGTGGTTAAATTTTGGTATATTTTAGATAGGTACTTTGGTATGATTTGCTTCGGTACTAGTGATTAAAATTGATTATAATCATAATTGTATGTGGTTAAATGAATATGCTTGTTTATGCGTATTATATACACATGCCTATTATGTCGTGCGAATGTTTAAAATCTAGACAAACATGCATAATATATGAATTGGTATAGTCATGACTTTATTTATGGAATAGGTTAAAATGCGTATATTAATAACATCAAAGGTATGTACAGTCATATAGTAATATTGCTAATGTTATATATATATATATGATTGGACTTTAAGTTGTATGCATATTGGTTTGATTGGTTTCATCTTATACATATACATAAATTGGTAAAATAAAATGTTTAATACTTAGTTAATGAGATTATGTACTTATATATTTTCTATATATGAAAAGTGAGATTATATGCTTGATTATGGTTTAATTATAAAATGTCATCGATGTAATGTATATAGGGAATCGAATAATAAAAGTGTTATATATGTACACATGACTTTGATGTATAAAATTTTAATAATGTTATAAATGTATCATAATTCTATAGTGCATGAAAAGTGTTAAATAATAGTGTTGAATTGTGTTTTGTATGGTAATGCCTCATAACTCTAATTCGGCGACAGATACGGGTTAGGGGTGTTACATTTAATTGGTATCAGAGCTACAGTTTAGTCAATTTTAGGACTAACATAGCGCGTGTGAGTCTAGCTATACATGCCATATTATATATTGCGATGTGTGATGACTTCTGACATTTGAAAATGTGTTTTCGTATAGTAAATGGATCCCGATAGAGCCGTAGCTGATGATGTTGAGAGTGTGGCGCCTGTTCCCACGTAGAAGACAACACCGGTTGATTCTCGACCGACTTCGAGTAACCAAGAGGGAGAGGCTAAACAAGCCTTTTACCAAATGATGAATAACTGGTTTACTCAGTATATCCGGAGGAATTCGGCTGCACAACAACCTCCACCCCCAACTAATCCTTCTCCGGTACCTGCTATACCCCAACAAGCCTTCCCCCTGTTGATAAAATCAGAAACTAGGGGCTGAAGAATTTAGAGCTACTGATGATGATGATGCTGAGTGAGCTGAATTCTGGCTTGATAATACTATCTGTGTGTTTGATGAGTTATCGTGTAACCCAGATGAGTGTCTAAAATGTGCCATATCTTTGCTACGACACACCGCATATCACTGGTGGAATACACTAGTATTGATGGTTCCGAAAGAACGGGTGACTTGGGAGTTCTTTCAGACTGAGTTCCGTAAGAAATACATCAACCAGAGATTTATCGACCAGAAGCGCAAGGAATTTTTGGAGTTAAAACTAGATCGCATGATTGTGACAAAGTATGAGCGGAAATTTATGAGATTCAGTCGATATGCCCGAGAATGTGTTCCGACCGAAGCTATAATGTGTAAAAGATTCAAAAACGGGTTGAATGAAGGCATTAAACTTTTAGTTGGCATACTTGAAAGAAAAAAGTTCGTAGTACTAGTTGACCGAGCATGTAAAGCCAAAGAGCTCGGGAAAGAGAAAAGAAAAGTTGACTTTGAAGCTAGAGATTCATGTAAAAGATCGTCAAGTAAAACATTTCAGCCAGCATCAAAGATATTTCAAGATGATTTTAGCCGTTCAAAGGCTACTGTATGTTATTCTAGACGAGATTGAGATAGACCACCTGTGAGCTCGAGAGCTACCTCAGTAATGTTAGATCGAATCAACCCGAGTGTAAACATTGTGGTAAACGACATCTTGACAGTTGTAGATTGCATGATCGGGCTTGTTTTAAATGTGGATCGATGGATCATTTTGTTTGTGAATGCCCTGAGTAAGCTGAAAAAACACAGTATAGAATATGAGACTGAGTAACATGTCAGCTCGAGGTAGACCTCCTAGAAATACGGATAATGTGAGTAGTAGTTAGTGAGGAACTAAATACACATCAGTTCGATCTGAGACTCGCTCACCTGCTAGAGCTTATGCCATATGCGCTCGTGAGGAGGCTTCATCCCTAGATGTTATTACTGGTACATTCATTTTCTATGTACTAGTGTAATTGCATTGATTGATCCTGTTTCAACTCATTCTTATGTTGTGAGACTTTAGTATTCAGTAAGACTTTGCTTATTGAGTCTATTGAGTTTGTGATTAGAGTATCGAACCCCTTAGGCTGGTGTGTTATGGTTGACAAAATGTGTAAAAATTGTCCTTTGATGATTCGAGATTCGTGTTTTTTGACTGATTTGATGTTGTTTCTATTTGACGAGTTCAATATAATTCTGGGTATGGACTAGTTGACTTTACACGATGCTGTCGTAAATTGTAAAAGAAAGCCTATTGATTTACGGTGTCAGAATGATGAGATTATTCGGATTGAATCTAATGATCTAAATGGTTTACCGGTAGTGATATATTCGATGTTAGCTCAGAAGTATGTGAGAAAAGGTTGTGAAGCTTACTTTGAGTACATGCTTGATAGTAAAGTGACCGAATGAAAGATCGAATTAGTACCAATTGTGTGCGAGTATCCAGACATGTTTCTTGAAGATTTGTTGGGTTTGCCACCTATTCAAGAAGTAGATTTTGGTATTGAGTTAGTGCCGGGGACGACTCTGATATTGATAGCTCCATACCGAACGACACCTACTGAATTAAAAGAATTGAAAGCTCAGTTGCAAGAGTTGACAGATAGAGGTTTCGTACGACCGAGTTTCTCTCCCTGGGGTGCACTAGTTTTATTTGTGAAAAAGAAAGACAAAACTATGAGAATGTGTATCAATTATAGATAGCTCAGTAAGGTGACTATAAAGAATAAATATCCGTTGGCACAGATTGATGACCTGTTTGATCAATTGAAAGGGGCTACAGTGTTTTCAAAGGTAGATTTGAGATCAGGTTACTATCAGTTATGAGTTAAAGACTCCGATGTGTCAAAGACTGCTTTTTGAACGAGGTACGGACATTACGTGTTTTTGGTTATGCCTTTTGGACTCATTAATGTACCTGCTGTTTTTATGGATCTGATGAACCGGATCTTCAAACAGTATCTGGATCGATTTGTGGTTGTATTCATGGATGACATTTTGATCTATTCTCGTGATGAAACCGAGCATTCTGAACATCTGAGACTTGTGTTACAGACTTGATGAGATAAATAGTTGTATGCAAAGTTCAGTAAATGTGAGTTCTGGTTACATGAAGTCAGTTTTCTGGAACATGTTGTTTCAACATCAGGTATTTGGGTTGATCCGAGTAAAATTTCAGCTATATTGATTGGAAACCTCCGATAAATGTTTCTGAAGTCCGAAGTTTTCTGGGACTTGCTGGTTACTATAGACGATTCGTGAAAGGTTTCTCTATGATTGCAACTTCGATGAAGAAGCTATTACAGAAAGATGTTAAGTTCAAGTGGTCAGAAAAGTGCTAGAAAATTTTTGATCAGTTGAAAGCCCTTTTGACCGAAGCTCCAGTGCTAGTTCAGCTAGAATCGGGAAAAGAAATTGTTATCTATAGTGATCCATCTTTAAATAGTTTGGGCTGTGTTTTGATGTAGGAAGGCAAAGTCATAGCTTATGCCTTGAGAAAGTTAAAGCTGTAACACCCCAAACCCGTGACCGTCACCGGATTTGACCACGAGGTGTTACCGGGCTTACTTCCCTTATTTCTCTCTTGGAAATTATGAATTTCTGTTCCAGGCAGGCTAGCTAACTGCGTCACTATTACCTTAAAAATCATATCTCGAGTTCCCGAACTCGAAAACCAGTTCCGTAAATTTTCCCTGAAACTAGACTCATAATTCCATCTACACATTTGTTTCTAGAATTTTTGGTCTGGCCAATTGGTACAGTTTATTAGTTAAAGTCACCCCTATTTCAGGGTTCGACTACACTGACCTTTGCGCATTACGACCTGGATATCATCTCGTAAAGAGCTCCAATGCTCATACCGTTTGTTTCTAATGAAACTAGACTCAAAGGGGAATCTATGAATATAAGGCATGACTTCTAATTGTTTCTGGATAATTTATGGTAAATTTTCAAAGTCGGAGCAGGGGATCCAGAAACCGTTCTTGCCCTGTTTCACGAAAACCTGAATATCTCTTAAAATCTGACTCATATGACCGTTTCGTTTCTTCCATATGAAAGTAGATTCATCAAGGTTCAATTTCATAATTTATTCACTATTTAATTATACTTCTACTATTTTTAGTGATTTTTCAATCTCACCTCACTGCTGCTGGCAGCATCTGTTACTAAAGCAAACAATGACTATTTCATAATTCTTCCATGGCCAACTATAATTCATCATACATAATACAAGCTATGGCCACCTTATCAAAATTAAGGTTTCTAAGACTTGTGACTATAGGTTTTAGAATCACACTCAACCGACCACATAGGCCATTTTCGCATGGCTTAAAGTTTACAACCCAAAATTCAACAAAACAAAATAGCCTATACATGCCAAATGTTCTCCTAGATCGACTAAGGAGACAATACCAAAAGATTGTTCGCGGTGTGATGACTTGACGACGGTTCCGAGTACACAAGAGACGAGTCCAAGAGACCTAAAATGGGTGACAAGAAAACACCGAGTGAGTTTATAAATCAGTAAGCCATAAGCATTCCACAACCATCCATTAACAAAATTATTACAACATGAAATAATGAACGAGGCTAAGTACTCCATCCATATCGAACTATATCATAGTTCCTTGGACCTTCGGTTCAATCTCATACCAAGTCATACATCCACATTTCATATTCTATACAATAAGATATTTGAGGCATTTTACACACCAACTCATTTTCACCACAATCATACAATTGCAATCATCACATAGATTTAAAGCTTACCAAGCTCAACCCGAGCATGAACATATTACCTATTCGTCATGAGCTCAAGGTACTTACCCGATCCGCTGTCCATACTCAACTCAATGAAGACACACCTCCATATAATTGTTAGATCGGAGATATTTATATATATATATATATAGAGTATGCACACACAGTGCTTAATACTCGATTTCGCACACTTAGTGCCATGCGATTTAAGCCCGCACACATAGTGCCATACCCTTGAGCTCGCACACTTAGTGCCATATATTTCCAGCATGCACACTTAGTGCCATATATTTCCAGCACGCACACTTAGTGCCGTATATTTCCAGCACGCACACTTAGTGCCAATCTAAATCACCGTACACATGTATTGCTCAGACACTTAGTGCCGAAAGCAAACTTTCTACACATTTCACTATTTCTTTTACATTCAACAATTGTCATCACTCCATACACATACAATTTCATTTATATATATATAGCATCCCATTAAACACAATTGCATAGATTTTACAATCATTTAAGCAATATCAAACATATGTGCTTAATGACTTACCTTGTGTTGGGCAAATAATTCTAAGTCGGCTACTCGTTGACCTTCGATTTCCCTTGTTGGACGCTCTCCTTTAGGATCTTGAGCTTAAACAAACAAATTAACTCATTCAATCGCTTTGGTACATATGTTGGTATCCACATTCTAATGATCATATAACATACGGAACGACATGGTAAAATTTTATCTTGCTACCTTATGTTCTTGGCTATTCTACCAATAGCCTTATGCAATTTACTATTCTATCAATAATCCAATCACACATACACATATACATATTCAGTATATTAAATAGCCACCCTCACTAACCACCCATTTTAGTTGATTTTATACAATCAAAGGCAATATCATGATTGGGTATACCTAAATAGCGAATGTGCTAAAATTGATCTAACATCACCTATACCCTTGATTGAATGGCCGAATACTTATACTATCAATTATAGTATCGATTTTATTCTTTCAAACACATAGTCCCCATTCGGCCCTAACCATTTACTTAACGTATGTGTACAAATTCCATCTCAAAATTAGGAGTTGCAACTACAACTAGGTTACCACAATGCTCATCAATGACCGAATGCCTAAGCACAACTCTACTAAAAATTTATCCAACATCATTAACTTTGCCCTTCACTATTTTTTTTTTCTAAACATCATATACAAAGTAACTTACATGTATATATAAAACCAACCTTGCTAGCACAATATCCCTTAACCGAATATCATAAACCCAAGCCACATATATAGTTCATCAAGGCCTTTCATTGGCCACATTTGGCACCCCCTCCCCTTATGAACAAACCAATTTCAACTTTCATGAAAAATATATGTACCAAGAGCTTCAACTACTTGGCCAAATACCAAACCTCCAAACAACCAAATTTAATCCATGGAATGAATAGAACTTGAACTAATCACCTCATTTACATCTAAATTTCCAAGGGTTTCAAAGTGCTTACCTCTTCCTAAGCATCAACCAAGCCAAATCATGCACAAAAGAATTCCTTCTTCTTCCTCCTTCAAGCCACGGCAATGGAGAATAGAATGAGCATTTTCCTTCTTTTTTTTTTGTTTTTCTCTCTAGTTACGGCACAATGGGGGATCCATGCTCATTTTTTGTTCATTTCTTTAATGCTAGCTATTATTTTATGGCTTCCTACATACACCACTAGCATAACATGTTGGAAACACGTTCCTTGCCCATAATTTTGTCATGGCGGCCACTAACCTTGTCAAATGGGTTATTTGACATGCAACTCCATTTATTTTACTTCATTCCTTTATTAACCTCTTAAAATTAGCCACATATAATTAAATCCTTTCACATGAGTCCTTTTCTTTCAATTCACCTTCAAATTAACTAAATCAAAGAATTAAAAAATTCACACATGCATTTTCACATATTTAGACAAGAACTATCATACTCAAATAATTTAGTGACTCGGTTTAGCGGTCCCAAAACCGCTTTCCGACTAGGGTCACTTTAGGGTGTCACAACTCTCCCCACTTAAGAAATTTTCGTCCCGAAAATCTTACCGTAAATAGGTTTGGGTATCGCTCTTTCATAGAGTTCTCGGGTTCCCAAGTGGCTTCTTCAATTCGTGTTTATGCCACAACACCTTCACTAGTGGGATTTTCTTATTTCGCAACTCTTTTACTTCATGCATCGAATGCTAACCGGCTCCTCTTCATAGCTCAAATTAGGGTGAATCTCAATCTCGGATGGAGCGATTACGTGCGCGACGGTCGGATCTATATCGTCAAGCATCGAGACATGGAAAACGTTGTGAATCTTTTCGAGCTCAAGGGGGATTAATCGGTATCGATGGTCCGACTCGTTCGGATACTTTATCTGCCCGATGAACCTTGGACCCAATTTGCCCTTACGACCAAATCTAAGCACCTTCTTCCGGTGAGACTTTGAGAAATACCTTGTCTCCCACCTGATATTCAATGTCTTTTCTTCTCAAATCCGCATACGACTTTTGGCGATCCGAAGTAGCTTTCAAACTTTCACGGATTACTCGAACTTTCTGCTCGGCATCCTTAATCAAATCAACCCCGAAGATTTTACTTTCACTAAGTTCAGTCCAAAATAATGGGGTCCGGCATTTACGACAGTATAAAGCCTCGTAAGGCGCCATCTTAATGCTTGATTGAAAACTATTGTTGTAGGCAAATTCAATCAAGGGTAAATACCGTTCCCATGACACACTAAACTCAAAGATGTAACATCTCAACATATCCTCGAGTATTTGAATTATCCGTTCGGATTGACCATCGGTTTGGGGATGAAAAGCAGTGCTAAAATGCAGTTCGGTACCCAAAGCCTCTTGCAATTTCTTCCAAAATCGGGATGTCAATCTTGGATCTCTATCCGACACGATAGAAATAGGTACCCCATGCAATCGAACAATTTGGGAGACGATAATTACGCCAATTTGTCAAGCGAAAAATCCGTGCGGACAGGATAAAATGAGCGGACTTGGTCATCTATCAACAATGACCTGCATCGAAGTCTTTCTTATTACGAGTCAACGGTAACCCGGACACAAAGTCCATTGTTACTCGATCCCATTTCCATTCGGGTATCATGATTGGTCAAGTAATCCCGATGGCACTTGATGTTGCGCTTTCACTTGTTGACATATTAAACATTTTGAAACAAATTAAAATGTCTCGTTTCATACCGGCCACCAAAATTGGCGTTTGAGATCATTGTACATTTTAGTACTACCGGGTGGATGACATTCGACTCTTGTGAGCCTCGTTCAAAATCATTGAAACAAGTCCCGAATTCCTTGGAATACATAATCGACCCTTAAACGTCAAGCAATCATGGTCGTCAATCTGAAATTCGATTCCTCATTCGAAACACATTCGCTCGCTTAGCGACCAATTCGGCGTCGACCTTCCGAGATTCAAGTACTTGATGAATCAATAACGGTTTGGCCTCTAATTCGACTACTAGCACATCATCGGGTGAAAGCGGATAGGTGAGCATCCATCACTCTCAAAGTAAGCGATGCTTTACGAATTAAAGCATCGGCCACCACGTTGGCCTTTCCCGATGATAGTCAATGATGAGTTCATAGTCTTTCAACAACTCAAGCCAACGTCTTTGTCGCAGTTTAAATCTCTCGAGTCATCAAATATTTTAGACTCTTGTGGTCCGAATAAATATGACACCTTTCTCCAAACAAGTAATGCCGCCATATCTTCAAGGCGAACACTATGGTCGCTAGTTCAAGGTCATGGGTCGGATAGTTTCTCTCATGCGGCTTTAGTTGTCTCGACGCGTAAGCCACAACTTGACCTTCTTGCATCAACACACAACCTAACCCAAGCAAGGATGCGTCACTATAAATGACAAACTCTTTCTGGGACTCATTTGTACTAGCACCGGGCCTCGGTTAAATAGGTTTTTTGTCGATCGAAACTTTCTTGACAAACGTTCGACCACTCGAACTTAACATCTTTTGGAGTAGTTTCGTCATCGTTGCAGCTATCATCGAAAAACCTTTCACAAATCGTCAATAGTATCCGCAAGCCCCAAAAGCTCCTAACCCGGTAACATTCCTCGAGGTTTCCAATCGACTATGGCGAAATTTTGTTTGGGTCCACCTCGACACCGATCGCGGACACCACGTGCCCCAAAAAGCTAACCTCTCTCAACCAAAATTCACATTTCTTGAACTTTGCGTATAATCGCTTATCTCGTAAGATTTGCAACACTAGCCTCAACTACTCCTTTTCGTCTCTTTACTTTCAAGCACACGCAAGGTATGTTTCACACCCTTTTCACATATCTCCGAGTGGTCATAGAAGATATTATCACGGCACTCCTTTTAAATCAAGAGACTCGACTCGGACTACCTCGTTATTTGCACTCCTCAAAATCAATGGTTTTCCTTTTGCGGTCCACCCTTTGCATCATGTACTGATCAGCCAATCCATACTAAGAATAACATTGAATTCATCAAATGGTAGAAGCATCGGATCGGTAGGAAAAGCAGATTCTCGAATTATTAGGGGCATCTCTTGCACACTTTATCAACGAGTACGTATTGACCCAAAGGGTTTGACACTCGAATTACGAACTCAGTAGACTCAACAGGTAGAGTCTTACTGGATGCTAAGGTTTCACATACATATGAATGAGTAGAACCGGGGTCAATCAATGCAATCACACTAGTATCAAAGAGAGTAAAAGTACCAGTGATAACGTCAGGGGAGGATGCCTCCTCTCGTGCGCAGATGGCATATGCTCTAGCAGGAGCACGGGTCTCGGATCGAACAGCCGTATCAGAGGCTCCTCTCTGATTACCACCCCTACCTCCAGAAATTCTCGGGGGCCTACCTCTAGCCGTCGTTCCACTAGGTCTTGCACCTTGCATCTTATTCTTCTCATCTAGCTCGTGCAATCTCTAATGAAGTGGTCCTTGAACCGCATTCATAATGAGCCCTATTAATGACTTACCCCAACATTCACCTAGGTGTCGTCTTCCACATTGGGGGCATTCGGGTTTCTCTTGACGATTATTGCCCACACTAACTACGAAGTAGCTCGGAGTCCGTCAATGGTCGGGCTCGATGGAAATTCCCGATCGTCCTCGACTTATTAGTGTCCTCCACGAACTTCTTTACAACCGAGAACGGAGCTTTACTCACGATCTTTTACGATAATCTCTTGCTTCAAATTCAGCCTTCTTCTTCTCCTTTCCAAGTTCTTCCGCCTTGCGAGCTCGTTCGACCAGTGTTACGAACTCCCTTATCTCCAAAATACCCACTAGTAGCTTTAAATCTTCATTCAATCCTTCTTCAAATCTTTTGCACATAGCAACCTCATCAGCCACACACTCCCGAGCATACCGACTAAGTCTTACGAACTCATGTTCGTATTCAGATACTGTCATACGGCCTTGCTTGAGCTCCAAGAATTCCTTACGCTTTTGATCGATGAACCGTTGACTAATATATTTCTTCTGAAATTCCGTTTGGAAGAAATCCCAAGTAACTTGTTCCTTTGGGACTATGGAAATTAAGGTCCTCCACCAATAGTAGGCTGAGTCTCGCAACAAGGATATAGCACACTTAAGATATTCATCGGGTTTGCATGACAGTTCATCAAACACTCTAATGGTGTTATCAAGCCAGAACTCGGCCTTTTCGGCATCATCAGTAACTATGGCCTTGAACTCCTCAGCCCCGCGCTTCCTAATCAGGTCTCTGGTGGTTTGCTTAGCCTCACAAGATCGATGAATCGGAGGCATTGCGGGCTCTTGGGCGAGTATTTAAATTCGGGAATGGTTGGACAGCCGGATTGGTTCGGGCATATTCGCGACCCACTCATTCATCATGGTGAAGAAGACTTGTTTCGCCCTCCATTTTGATTATTCGTGGATGACCGAGGCTCAACAGCGGTGTCCCTTGCGCAGAGCAGCCGCTACACTTTCAACGTCATCCATGAAGGGTCTCTCTACCGGGTTCCATTTGCTAATCAAAACAAAAATTTCAACCGTCGAAGTCATCACATTTTTTAGCACTAACAATTTGGCATGTATAGCTAAACTTACACGCTATGGTAGTCCTAGAACTGACTAAACCTGGCTCGATACCAATAAATGTAACACCCCAAACCCGTGACCGTCACGGATTTGACCACGAGGTGTTACCGGCTTACTTCCTTATTTCTCTCTTGGAAATTATGAATTTACATTCCAGGCAGGCTAGCTAACTGCGTCACTATTACCTTAAAAATCATATCTCAAGTTTCCGAACTCGAAAATCAGTTCCGTAAATTTTCCCTGAAACTAGACTCATAATTCCATCTACACATTTGTTTCTAGAATTTTTGGTCTGGCCAATTGGTACAGTTTATTAGTTAAAGTCACCCCTATTTCAGGGTTCGACTACACTGACCTTTGCGCATTACGACCTGGATATCATCTCGTAAAGAGCTCCAATGCTCATACCGTTTGTTTCTAATGAAACTAGACTCAAAGGGAATCTATGAATATAAGGCATGACTTCTAATTGTTTCTGGATAATTTATGGTAAATTTTCAAAGTCGGAGGAGGGATCCAGAAACCGTTCTTGCCCTGTTTCACGAAAACCTGAATATCTCTTAAAATCTGACTCATATGACCGTTTCGTTTCTTCCATATGAAAGTAGATTCATCAAGGTTCAATTTCATAATTTATTCACTATTTAATTATACTTCTACTATTTTTAGTGATTTTTCAATCTCACCTCACTGCTGCTGGCAGCATCTGTTACTAAAGCAAACAATGACTATTTCATAATTCTTCCATGGCCAACTATAATTCATCATACATAATACAAGCTATGGCCACCTTATCAAAATTAAGGTTTCTAAGACTTGTGACTATAGGTTTTAGAATCACACTCAACCGACCACATAGGCCATTTTCGCATGGCTTAAAGTTTACAACCCAAAATTCAACAAAACAAAATAGCCTATACATGCCAAATGTTCTCCTAGATCGACTAAGGAGACAATACCAAAAGATTGTTCGCCGGTGTGATGACTTCGACGACGGTTCCGAGTACACAAGAGACGAGTCCAAGAGACTTAAAATGGGTGACAAGAAAACACCGAGTGAGTTTATAAATCAGTAAGCCATAAGCATTCCACAACCATCCATTAACAAAATTATTACAACATGAAATAATGAACGAGGCTAAGTACTCCATCCATATCGAACTATATCATAGTTCCTTGGACCTTTCGGTTCAATCTCATACCAAGTCATACATCCACATTTCATATTCTATACAATAAGATATTTGAGGCATTTTTACACACCAACTCATTTTCACCACAATCATACAATTGCAATCATCACATAGATTTAAAGCTTACCAAGCTCAACCCCGAGCATGAACATATTACCTATTCGTCATGAGCTCAAGGTACTTACCCGATCCGCTGTCCATACTCAACTCAATGAAGACACACCCTCCATATAATTGTTAGATCGGAGATATTTATATATATATATATATAGAGTACGCACACACAGTGCTTAATACTCGATTTCGCACACTTAGTGCCATGCGATTTAAGCCCGCACACATAGTGCCATACCCTTCGAGCTCGCACACTTAGTGCCATATATTTCCAGCATGCACACTTAGTGCCATATATTTCCAGCACGCACACTTAGTGCCGTATATTTCCAGCACGCACACTTAGTGCCAATCTAAATCACCGCACACATGTATTGCCCAGACACTTAGTGCCGAAAGCAAACTTTCTACACATTTCACTATTTCTTTTACATTCAACAATTGTCATCACTCCATACACATACAATTTCATTTATATATATATAGCATCCCATTAAACACAATTGCATAGATTTTACAATCATTTAAGCAATATCAAACATATGTGCTTAATGACTTACCTTGTGTTGGGCAAATAATTCTAAGTCGGCTACTCGTTGACCTTCGATTTCCCTTGTTGGACGCTCTCCTTTAGGATCTTGAGCTTAAACAAACAAATTAACTCATTCAATCGCTTTGGTACATATGTTGGTATCCACATTCTAATGATCATATAACATACGAACGACATGGTAAAATTTTTATCTTGCTACCTTATGTTCTTGGCTATTCTACCAATAGCCTTATGCAATTTACTATTCTATCAATAATCCAATCACACATACACATATACATATTCAGTATATTAAATAGCCACCCTCACTAACCACCCATTTTAGTTGATTTTATACAATCAAAGGCAATATCATGATTGGGTATACCTAAATAGCGAATGTGCTAAAATTGATCTAACATCACCTATACCCTTGATTGAATGGTCGAATACTTATACTATCAATTATAGTATCGATTTTATTCTTTCAAACACATAGTCCCCATTCGCCCTAACCATTTACTTAACGTATGTGTACAAATTCCATCTCAAAATTAGGAGTTGCAACTACAACTAGGTTACCACAATGCTCATCAATGACCGAATGCCTAAGCACAACTCTACTAAAATTTATCCAACATCATTAACTTTGCCCTTCACTATTTTTTTTCTAAACATCATATACAAAGTAACTTACATGTATATATAAAACCAACCTTGCTAGCACAAGATCCCTTAACCGAATATCATAAACCCAAGCCACATATATAGTTCATCAAGGCCTTTCATTGGCCACATTCGCACCCTCCCTTATGAACAAACCAATTTCAACTTTCATGAAAATATATGTACCAAGAGCTTCAACTACTTGGCCAAATACCAAACCTCCAAACAACCAAATTTAATCCATGGAATGAATAGAACTTGAACTAATCGCCTCATTTACATCTAAATTTCCAAGGGTTTCAAAGTGCTTACCTCTTCCTAAGCATCAACCAAGCCAAATCATGCACAAAAGAATTCCTTCTTCTTCCTCCTTCAAGCCACGACAATGGAGAATAGAATGAGCATTTTCCTTCTTTTTTTTTTTTGTTTTTTCTCTCTAGTTACGGCACAATGGGGGGGGCATCCATGCTCATTTTTTTGTTCATTTCTTTAATGCTAGCTATTATTTTATGGCTCCTACATACACCACTAGCATAACATGTTGGAAACATGTTCCCTTGCCCATAATTTTGTCATGGTGGCCACTAACCTTGTCAAATGGGTTATTTGACATGCAACTCCATTTATTTTACTTCATTCCTTTATTAACCTCTTAAAATTAGCCACATATAATTAAATCCTTTTACATGAGTCCTTTTTCTTTCAATTCACCTTCAAATTAACTAAATCAAAGAATTAAAAAAATTCACACATGCATTTTCACATATTTAGACAGTAACTATCATACTCAAATAATTTAGTGACTCGGTTTAGCGGTCCCGAAACCGCTTTCCGACTAGGGTCACTTTAGGGATGTCACAAAAGCCACATGAAAAGAACTATCTGACACACGACCTGGAATTGGTAGTTATTGTATTTGTATTGAAAATACGACGTCATTATCTGTTCGGTGAAAAATTTCATACTTATTCTGATCACAAAAGTCTGAAATATTTGATCACTCAGAAATATATGAATTTGAGATAACCTCGATGGTTAGAGCTGTTAAAAGACTACAAGCTTGTGATTGATTACCATCCCGGAAAGTCTAATGTTGTTGCTGATACTCTAAGTCAAAAATCACTATTTGTTTTGCATGCAATGAATGTGCATATCGCTATATCTGATGATGGTTCGATTATAGATGAGTTAAAAGCAAGACCATTATATATTCAACAGATTTGTGATGCTCAAAAAGTTGATAATGATTTTTTAGTAAAGCGGGGCCAATGTGATTCAAATGTTGATTCAGAGTTTCGAATTGATGCTAAAGGTTGTCTGAGGTTCAGAAACCAAGTATGTGTTCCGAGAAATTCGGAGTTGATTTAGATGATTTTTAATGAAGCTCATAATAGTCGATTATCTGATCACCCGGGTAGTACGAAAATGTATAATGATCTAAAACAACTTTATTGGTGGCATGGTACGAAACGAGACATTTCTGAATTTATTTTGAAATGTTTAGTCTATCAGCAAGTAAAAGCAAAGCATCAGGTACCTTCTAGATTGCTTCAGCCGATCATGATACCTGAGTGGAAATGAGACAGAATTGTAACATCTCGAATTAGGGCCTAGTCCAAACAATTGTTTCAGGATCACAAATTTGACATAGTAAAATTTGTTTTTATTATATTTTTATGGTCTACAATTTCACAAGATGATTTCATGAAAATTTCATTCGAAAATTTTGACGTTTGGGCACTCAATTTGGTCAAAAGGACTAAATTGTAAAAAGTACAAAAGTTGAGTTCTACATGTTAGAGGTGTCTAATTATTATGAAATTTTAAATTGCAGGCCCTTAAATGGTAATTAGACCATTGGATAATTATTTTGACAAAAATGGACATGAAATGGGTGAAATAGAATATTTTTAAGTTAGGGGCATTTTGGTAATCTAGTAATTAAAATGAATTAGAAACAAAATTAAAAGCCAATTTTTGTCCATCTTCTACCCCATGGACGAAACTTGTATGGAGAAGACATAGCTAGCGTTTTTCAAGCTTCCAAGCTCGATTGTATGTCCGTTCTAGCCCCGTTTTTAATGATTTTTACGTTTTTGAGCTAGTGTTTGTGTTTAAAAATTTACCCATGGATGACATGCATGTGTTTTGATGTCTAATGGTAGAAAATGAATGCTTGGTGTGTAATAAACGACTTCTACTAAGTGATTTTTGGTGAAATTGTCAAAAAGGACCATTTTGCAAAAAGTTACAAAATTTGTCATAAAAGTGTGATTTAGTAGAAATTAGGGGCTGATAAGTTATGAAAATGATTTGGCTAAGCTTAAAATGCAAGGAAATTGGATAAAAGTGATCTTACGAGCCTTGGGGAAAAAGTGCAAATATGTAAAAGTTTAAGGGTTAAAATGTAATTTGTAAAAATATGATTTTGGACCCATATGAATAATGTGACTAATTAGTAAGCTAAATGTGATATTATAGATCAAAGAAAATGAGATTCAGGCATAGATTGGAAATGAATAAGATTATGGACTAAATTAGAATATATAGTCGTGCTCGCATTCGAGGTAAGTTCGTGTGTCAATAATATTGCAATGTTATATTTGAATTGAAAATTGTATATTATTATTGCACGAATAACATGATTTAATATATTGAAAAATGATGAAAGAATGGTACATAAAAATTGTAAGAACAATGATATATGACTAGTAGCACATAAAATGTTGGATGGTTCAATTATTAATGGCGCTATATGATAGCTGAAAATATTGAGAATTTGATATAACATGATGTTTTATTAAGTAGGATAACCTGTGAAAGAGTGAAAAGGAAGGTAAGTTTGTATGTAAATAATATATCATTTTTATTTATGTTATAATATTTTGTTATTATATGAGATCTGGTTGCATATTGAGTGATCACTTGGTGTAAGTTATGAATTGAAATTGATTATGGATGAATTGGCAAAAGGTTGAAAAGTGAGGAATTTCTCGGTTGGACCTTCGGAATAGAAAAGATACGAATAATCTGTTGTGAGAACACATGTGTAGTACTATGTGCAGGCAACTATGTGCTTAAAATGGTTTTAGGTCATGTGTATAGTACTAAGTGGAGGCTACTATGGGTACCAGATTGGTAGGTCGCATGTGTAATACTAACTGCAGCCTACTATGCGTACCCGATAGCTTCTGGAACAGCCTGATTTAGACCCTAATAAAAACGATGGTTTCGGGACACGAATCCCAGTCAGAAAAATATTTTAAAATTATTTTCTGTGTTTATTTTGTGTGAATTTATATCTGTGAAATTTTCGTGATTTAATTTTGTCATTTGAGTGTCTGATTAAATAAAAGGACTTAATCGCATAAAATAAAAATTAGATGGTTACTTCTAAAAGGGGCTGAATTGCACTTGGCTTTTTAAATGGAAGCCTTTATGTTGCAATTAGTCCATTATTAACTAAAGTGGACTGTAATGACCATAGTATAATGGTTTTATAATTTATTAAATAAGGTTAAATAAGTAATTAAATAAAATGTCATTATATGTTATAATATATTTAATTATAATAAGCTTTCATATTATCTTTCTCTTGGCCGAAACTTAAACAAGAAAGAAAAAGAAAAAACAAAGCTAGGTTTCTGTTGATTCTAAGCTCAATCAAAGTAAGGGCTCAGCTCGGTTTTTGATAATTTTTACGTTTTTTAGATCGTTGCTTCGAGTACTACAAAACCCATGCTTGAATTTTTGATTTTGGTGAATATTTTGAGTTGTGCCATTGTTGAGACCTTTTGATTTTTGTTGTTTGATGATGAAATATGGAATATATGTTTTAGATTAACATGTTTTGTATTGGAGTTTTTGATGATTTTGAGTAATTAGGACTAAATTGCATAAATAATAATTTGAGGGACTAAAATGTGAAATAAATGAAATATATGGACTTGTATAGGCATGGGTAAAATTCAGCCCAACATGGGTATAGGGAAATTTTGCATATTTTGTGTTTTGTGCAATAGGGACTAAATTGTAAAAATTGTAAATGTCATGGGTAAAATGGTAATTTTTCCATTTATGTGTTTTTGGATTAAATTGAATGAAAATATGTTTGAATGAGCTTAATTTGAATATGTTTAGATCAATAACTAAAGAAATCAGATTTGGATTGGGGAAAAACGAAAGTCGTTGACTAGCTACCCTGTTTCATTTTACATCGTCTGAGGTAAGTTTATAAGCAAATAGACGTGTTTAATTGTAGTTAAATATTAATATTATATGTTGATATGAAATGTGTGAATATATGTAAGCTATGGTCAAATACGATTAAGCTTGGCTATTATACCTCCGGATGGGTTTCGACCGAGTTATGACGTCTGAAAGCCTCGTATGAACCTTAGGAATAGTTAGGATACATATGTCATGACATAGGATTCCTATATATGTGTACACATAAGACCATGGCATCGATATGTGATTCCGATATGTGTTTACGAGTAAGACCCTGTCTGGGACAGTGGCATTGATATGTGGCTACATGTAAGACCACATCTGGGGCGTTGGCATTGTACGACTTGTGTGTTTATCCGAGTGTCCTACCCAATTCCGAATGGTTCACCGGGATACGATAATGTGTGAACGTACATGTTGAATAAGCTAAATGATCAGGTATGGAATAGGTTATTATCACTTGTGATAAGGTAAGTAAGTACTTAATGTTTGATACAAATGATTTATGAGATAAATGTAGAATGTGTATAAATATAAAAGCATGTTCGATCTTGATAGATATATTGTGATTGTCTTCGAAATGATATGTGATATGTTTATAGACATAACTGTGTGTATTTGGCCATTTAGGTAATGTGTACATGATGATATATTATGATGCTTGAGTTGTGTTTATTGGTATAAGTATATTTGATTATCTAATGATATATTGGCCTTGTAAGTGAAATATGAATTACTTATACTGGTTATATGAGCATTCGGCCAAGGTGGGAATTTTTGTATAAAAACAAAAATATCATTTATGAAATTGGCAGGTTGAGACTAAGCATAATGATGCTAGTATAATTGGGTTTAGTTTAAAATTAGTTGGTTATATTACTAGGTTGTTTATTTTCTTATGGCTTACTAAGCTATTTTAACTTATTGTGTGAGTATTTGTTTTTGTTTTATAGATTTTGGATTCAAGTTACAAGCTCGGGGGGATCGTCAGCAAAGTCTATCACGCTATCGACCACTTTTGTTATTTATTAAGTTGCATTTTGGAATTATGGCATGTATAAGCTGGAACATATTTTTTTGGAAATGTTGGATTTGGTTATGTAATTAAAGCCATGCAAATGTGGCTTGCTATTTATCTTTGCATTTAGTTTTATGGGTGCTTAGTCATAAGGTTTAGTAAGTTTGTTTTTGATAATTTGGTTATGCTTGATAGTGGTTTAAATTCATTTAGTTAAAGTGAGTAATACTATGAATGAATGATGTTTGTGGTAAGTATTTCATGCATTGAAAATGACTTTAATCTTAGGTTCGAATTCGGTTTTGGTTGAGTCATGGTCTAGGTCTATTTGATTATTATGCCGTATGTCATGGTCGATCATTTTTGTATTAGTTTGGAATTGAATCTAAGTATATAAAGCTTGTGAAGGTACTTTGTATTCTGCTATATGTTTCCATTGGATGTTAATTAAGCTAAGGTATGTTATGAGCTGTTAGGTAAAAATCAAGACATATGCATGGTTTAAATTGAGTGTCTGTTTATGGACCATATTAATGATATGGATGACATTCGAATTCTTGTTTGATAAGTAAGACATATTGGAATTTAGATTTATATGAGGATATATATATATGTGACAGCCCAAAATTGACCCTAGTCGGGAAGTGGTTTCGGGACCGCTAAACCGAGTCACCGAAATGTTTGAACGTAATATTTATTGTCTAGAATATGTAATTATGAATGTGTGAAAATTTCAAGCTTCGATTTAGTCGATTGCATGTGAATTCAGTTAGTAGGACTTGTGTGACACTTTTGAAATGTGATAGGCTAATCTATAAGGACCTAATAGTGCATGTAATCAAAAGGGAGGACTTGCATGTCAAATTTCCCCCCTAATTGCTAGTGGCCAGCCATGACAAAGAGTGATGGGCAAAACATGTCATAAAACATGTTGTGACAATGGTGTATGTAAGGAAAAATAAAATAATGAAAGGGAGGAGTGATGAAAAAAAAAATGGTCTCATCCATTCCCCCCCCATTTTGCCGTGAGTTGAAGAAAAAAGAAAAAAAAATTGTTCATCCTTTTTTCATTTCTTTGAGCCGAAAATTCTAAGGAAGAAGGACGGAGTTCTTGCTTTATGCTTGGTTTGGAAAAGGATTAGGAGGAGGTTTGGCCATACTTGTATCTAGATTAAGGTATGTTTGAGGTTGTGCCATGAGATTCATGCATGTTTTTAGTTGCTAGCTTGAGTTCTAATTAGCCCATGGTTCAAATCTTTGCTATGTCATGGGGATGATATTCGGCCAAGGTGGATTTTGTGTTAATGCCATTGCATGCTAAATATGAAGCTTGATAATGATACATGTGATGGTGGATTGAGGACTCTTGGATTTTCTTTTTAGCATTTTTGAGTGAGACATTAAGTTCTTTGTTTAACCATGACCAAAATTGAAATGGTATGGTGTTGTGATGTATTAGGCCATGGTATACCCATAAGTATGATTTATGCTTATTGCATGGTAGGTAAGATTTGTGTTTTGGATTTATGTTCATGTTTAGTTATAATCAACTTTGAGATTCGGCTCTTGAACATATAAATATATATATGTTTGCACATGACGTATTGGTATGACATATACAATATCTCAAGGTATATACTTACATATGATGGTGTTTCGGTTATGGAGTACATGATGGATGCGTATTGAGTTATAATATGTAATGCATTAGTTAGTAAAAGGTATGCCATTTGTGTGTGGTATTGAGTATATAATTGGCCTCAACATAGACATGCATAATCGGCCACATGAATGAGTACATAGGTTGATGTGTTGTTCGGCCATAGGTAAGCATGTTGAAGGCTTTATCTTGACTTAGAAAATTCGACTAAGGGGAAATATTAACTAGTATGTTGAATTCGATTCGTGATTTCGTACCCATGTGACTCTAATGTCTAATGTATATATGGGCTAAGTACCTTGAGCTTCTCTTTGATGTTCGAATAAATTGTATTGAATTGCTTGATGTGATTAAAAATGTGCATGACCATTGTGTATTTGAGCTAAAGGGTGGCCATATGACCTTTTAAACTCCTTGTCATATTTGGCCATAAGCTAGCATAATGAGACTTTAATAAGTTAAATTTGTGTGAATTAGCTCAAGAGCTTAGAGGACTACAGTTGGATAAGGGGAAGGAAAAAGTGATCGAATAGCCGTCGAAATCGCTCGACCACATCCGAGGTAAGTTTTCGAGTAATGGAACTTAGATTATGATCTAATTAGATTTTGTAATAAACAAATCAAAATCATGCCCTTGTATGTGGCTATTGAGCCGAAATTGTAAATATGATAAGTGTCTTGTGTTTGAGCTTTGGTAATGAGAATGTAATACGGATGTGTTATGATTTGTTGATATATGTGCTTGGTCATTTGAATGGTATCCGGGCTAAGTCCCGAAGGCTTTTGTGCTAAGTGACTAAATCCGGGTTAAGTCCCGAAGGCCTTTGTGCGAGTTACTAAATCCGAGTTAATTCCCGAAGGCATTTGTGCGAGTTACTAAATCCGGGTTAATTCCCGAAGGCATTTGTGCGAGTTACCAAAACCGGGTTAAGTCCCGAAGATAATCGAGCGAATTACTATAACCGGGCTATGTCCCGAAGACAATCGAGCGAGTCGCTATATCCGGTTAAATTCCGAAGGTACATGATTAGGGAATGAGCAATTTTGCTGTAAAAATTTCAGTTAATACGCTTGCAAAATTCCAGCAATGAGGTATGTTCGTATGTGCATTGGAATAGTTGATTCCCTTCGAATAATATTCGCTCAGTCGAGTAGTGAGCTTCCGGTATTTGGCTAAGATGATCCCTCATGTATGAATTCAGGGGTTGGAATGTGAAGTAGGAATGATTTGAGAATATGTATATACGGAATTATCCGTTTAGTTCTATGAATGCTATACCTCTGATGTGCTTAAATTCTTTGCTCGAAACTTACTAAGCATTAAGTGCTTACTCCGTTTTCTCTGAATTTTTGTTTTATAGATTTTGGCTCGTCAGCTATCGGACTCGGGATTTTTGGAAGTCGAAGTCTCCCACACTATCAAAGCCCCCTTTTGGTACAATTTTGGTTGAACTTTGAAATGGCATGTATAGGACTACCCTTTTGTTGTTGGTCATGTACCCATGGATTTTGTGTAAATTTGGATAGCCATGCAAAAATGGCTTATATACATTTTTAGCATAGTACTATAATCGTTTTGTATGTTGATCACTAAGAGGTATAGAAATGTTTGGAAACAATTAGCCATTGGAATGATTAATCATGATTATACTTTGTGCTATGTATGCAAAAAGGGCTAATTGAATCATGGAAACTATGAAATAGGTAGAGTCTACCTTAAAGGCAGAAGCTGACAGCAGCAGCGATGTGATGTGAAAAATCACTAAAAATAGTAGGAATGGAATTAAATGGTGCATAAATTATATAAATGAACCTTGATGAATCTACTTTCATATGGAAGAAACGAAATGGTCATATGAGTTGTATATTAAGAGATATTTAGGTTTTCGTGAAACAGGGCCAGAACGGTTTCTGGATTCCCTGTTCCGACTTTGGAAATTAATTATAAATTAACCAGAGATAATTAGGAGTCATGCCATATATGTATAGATTCCTCTTTGAGTCTAGTTTCTATAGAAACAAACGGCATCAGTATTGAAGTCCTGTACAGGGAGATATCCAAGTCGTAATGCGCAAAGGGCAGTGTAGTCGATCCCTGTAACAGGGGAGACTTTAACTAATAAACTGTACCAATTGGCCCGACCAAAAATTCTAGAAAAAAATATGTAGATGGACATATGAGTCTAGTTTCAGGGAAAAATTACGAAACTGATTTTCGAGCCTTGAAACTCAAGATATGATTTTTAAGACGACAGTGACGCAGTAACCAGCCTGCCTGGAAATTTTTTAAATGGACTGTGAAAATAATTAAGTTAAGTCTGTACGCACCTTGTGTTCGACTCCGGTAACGGACTCGGGTACGGGGTGTTACAATATATGTGTACTTGGTAATTAGTAATTGGTCATGTTATGTCAATTGAGTTTTAAATGTTTTTCATGAATAAATATATGTGTGCTTGTAATATGGTTGATATGTATATGTGCATGACAATATAAATTGTTAGGTATTTATAAATTATTAAATATGTAAAATGAATTGAGTTAGAAGTAGACATAGAATTGAAATGGGTTATTTATAACCGCATGTTTATTACTAAATTGTGTTAATATGTAAACATAAATTACACATAGATTAACACATTAATGCCGTATATATGAATGAAAGGGTTAGTAATGAAATTTAGTTCAATTGATAAAGAACACGTATATATGCATGATTTAATTGAGAATAAAAATATAGGTTTAATATTCAATAATAAATTTATTGATATGTTATATATATTCTACATATGAATTAAATGATTTTAAGTATATATTTATATATATATATTGGATTATGTTTTATTTAAGCTTTGAGGTGAATGATAGTAAATTTATGATTATATATTAGATTAAGCCATAAGCCTTGATGTGATGTAAATCTTGAATTGCATTGAACGTATGATTCGCATTTGTAATATGGTTGTTAAATATAGTTGATTATGACTTGAATTAATATGAAAATATTCAGAACTGTGCTTTCATTTTGTAATGCCTTGTAACCCTATTCTGGTGACGGATATAGGTTAGGAGTGTTACAACTTCGATCACGTGTGTAGTACCAAGTGCAAGCTACTACGTGTATCCGATGGTTAAGTCACGTGTGTTATACTAAGTGCAGGCTACTACGTGTACCAGATTGTTAGGTCGCATGTGTAGTACTAAGTGTAGGCTACTATGCATACCAAAGAGCTTCGGTTACAAGGGTGATAATATGTACAGGCCACCGGGTATTTGTTATTATTCCAATGAGTTCAACGGGAAATTTACTAAGTGAAAATACATATTAACATGACTATGTGATGAATAAGTGAAGGTTAATGTGTGTAAACTTATGAGAAATGTGCACGATATGTGATCGAACTTTGGAAAGATTGATATGGAGTAAGTGTTACAATGAAAGTTAATACAAAGAAAACATGAAAGAGTGAAATTTAGTAATAAAACAATTTTGGACAGCAGCAGTTGTGTGAATTTGAAAAATCACCAAAAATGGTGGAAATATAATTAGAAGTTTAATAAGATATGAAATAAAATCTTATTGAGTCTATTTCAATATAAAGGAAACAGTGTAAGCAAAAGAATTTCATATTATGAGATCTTTGAATTCTTGTGAGACAGAGTCAGAATGAGTTCAGAATCTCTTGTTCCGAATTGGGAAAATCACTAGAAATTGTAAAAAAATAATCATGGGTTATAAATTATATTCTTAAAATCCTTAATGAGTCTATTTTCAAGGTAAATAGACTAGAGCATCATCCGAGTCTCGTACGATGAGATAATTAATTAGTAGTGGAGAGAGGTCGGAATTGTCAGATAGCAAAATAAGGGTAACTTTAAAGAATAAAATGTATTTATTGAAAAGACCAAAAATTTTGAAAATTTAATGGTAAGAATATATTTGAGTATATTTTCTGTGAAAATTAGCGGTTCTCAATTTGGAGTCTCTAGCTCCAGATATAAATAATTTAGTGACCATGACTCGAGAAAATTGCTTAACTAGACTTTGAATAAATAGAGAAGAATTGAAAAATAGCATGTTAATACATTGCTTATTATTTTTCATGCGAGCTTACTAAGCGTAAAGCTTACTCCCTCCTTCTCATTTCTTCTAGTGTTGTCAGGTCAGCTCGGTGTTGGAGATCGGCGGAGGCAGCATCACACTATTAAGCCAATACCTTTGGAGTATTGATACATATGTTAGAAATATCAAGTGAGTGGCATGTATAAGGACCTAGTTCTATGACATGTGTTATTATGATTTGGCTAAATGTATTGGCCTATATCGATCTATTGTATATGGCCATGAGAGGCGGCTCATATTGATTATGGTTTGTAAGTCTAGCTAATCATGTTACGTTTTAATGCTTATGATGTGATGATATGAACATGTTTGCTTGCCATGCATGGTTAGTAATATGGCATGTGTGTTGAATGCATGTTTTATGACCAATCGAGGTGGTCATGACCATGAATTAAATGTGTAACATGGTAATAAGATGATAGTGCCTTGAGCATGGATGTTTGATGTATAAGTTAGTAACCATAGTTTAATGGTATAAGTGATTAATGAGATGACAAGGTGAAATGAATGTGTAATAATGTGGCTAGACTAGTTTATCATCAGTAGGTGGAACATATGTATAATGATGAGCTAATGTTGATTGTATCTCATAAAGGGTGTTTAATCCCTAAAATGATACCATGAGTTGTGAGTTTGATGTGTATAAAGCTGTAAGGGTTTATGGGAAATATGAAGGCTTGGAAAATAGCCTAAGTGTTAGCCACACGGGCAGAGACACGACCATGTGTCTTGGACGTGTGGAGGACACGGCCTGGCTGTGTGGTTCAAATTATTTTGTTGATGTTACAAACAGAGAGTTACACAGGCTAAGGACACGAGCGTGCCCCAAGCCACACGGGCTTGTGTGACCCCACGGTTCAACACACACGGGCGTGTGACTCTCCAAAGCAAGAAATTTGCTAAGTTGTCCAAAGTTTATTGAAAGTTCTCAGTTTAGTCCCGAACCACCCCAATGTATGTTTTAGGCCTCAAAGGCCCGTATAAGGGACGATATACATGTGTTTGAAATGTTTTAATTTGGACGAAAATTTTATGGCCCAATTTTACATGTTTGTGAATGTTTAAGTCCGGTAACGCCTCGAACCCTATATCGGCTTCGAATACGGGTAAGGGGTGTTACAAGAGTCACGATGGATTTTGTATCCAGTTTGTTGTTGACACCAAGCAAGAAAGATGCAAATTGGGTTATTGTGGATAGATTAACTAAATCGGCTCATTTTGTTCCGGTTCTCACAGATTACTTGCTTGATAAGCTAGCTAAATTGTATGTTTCTTAGGTTGTGAGATTACAAGGAGTACCTATTTCTATTGTTTTGGATAAAGATCTGAGGTTTACATCGCGGTTTTGGAAGAAACTGCAAGATACATTAGGTATGAAATTACATTTCAGCATAGCTTTCCATTTGCAAATAGATGGTCAATTCAAACGAATCATTCAGATACTTGAGGATATTTTGAGATGTTGCATTCTCGAGTTCGAAGGTACGTGGGAGCGATACTTACCTCTGATTAAATTTGTGTACAATAATTGCTTTCAATCGAGTATCAAAAGGGCACCTTCGAGGCTTTGTACGGTCGTAAATGTCGTACACCATTGTATTGGACCGAGCTTAGTGAAAATAAGTTACACGGGGTCAATTTGATTAGAGAAACTGAACATAAAGTGAATGTAATTCTTGAAAGTCTGAAAATAGCGTCAAATCGTTAGAAATCGTATGATGACTTGAAATGAAAAGATATAGAGTTTCATATCAGGGAGAAAGTCTTACCGTGGACAAAATACTCAGATTCGGTGGTAAAAGCAAATTGAGTTTGAGATTCATTGGGTCGTATGAGATTATAGAGTGTATCAGGCCGGTTGCTTATAGATTGTTGTTGCCACCTGAGTTAGAAAAGATCCATAATATATTCCATGTTTCGATGCTTGGTGGATATCAATCTGATCCCTCACATGTGATTAATCCATTAGAGATTGAGATTAAATCTGATATGACATATGAGGAGGAATTGATTCGCATTCTGGCTCTCGAGGTTAAAGAATTGTGAAATAAGAAAATTTCATTAGTGAAAATATTGTGGCATAAACATGGAGTAGAAGAGGCAATGTGGGAGCTAGAAGATGCAATGAAAGAACATTATCCGAACCTATTCATCGGTAAGATTTTCGGGGACGAAAATCCCTAAGGGGGGAGAGTTGTAACAGCTTGATTTAAACCCTATTTAGAACAGTGGTTTCAGGACCACGAATTCGAGTTAGAAAATATTTTAAAATTATTTTCTATGTTTATCATGTGTGAATTAATAACTGTGAAATTTTTGTGCTTTAATTTTTGTCTTTTAAGTGTTCGATTTAATAAAAGGGTTTAATCGCTTAAAATGAAAATTTGACGGGTTGATGTGTAAGGGCCGAATTGTGATTGTCTTTATAATTTGATGTGTTTAAGTTGCAATTTTTCCATGATAGCATGTAATGGACGGTAGTGACCTTATATTATAATGGTTTAATATTTTATTACAAAGGTTAAATTTGTAAAATGATAAATAATATCTGTTAAAATAAAACATAAAATTAAAATAAGCATGCAAATTATCTTGTTTTTGCTGAAACTTGAGAAAGAAGGAAAGAAAATATAGCTTAGGCTATTCGACACTTTAGCAGCTTGATTCAAAGTTGGTTTTTGTTCGATTTTTGATAATTTTTACGCTTTTTGAGATCGTTGCAGTGTAATGTACAAAGCCCATGCTTGAATTTCTGATTTTGATGAATATTTTGAGTTATGCCATTGATGAATAATTGAGTTTTGTGATGTTAGTTGATGAATTATGAAAGATATGTTTTGGATTAATATGTTTTGTATTGGAATTTTTGATGATTTTGAGTAATTAGGACTAAATTGCAAAAATAATAAATTGAGGGACTAAAATGTGAAATAAATGAAATGCATGGACTTGTATGTATATAAGGAACATTCAGCCTAAGCATAATGTATTCAAATTTTGCATGTTTTGCATTTTGTGCAATTTGGACTAAGTTGTAAAAAGTACAAAATGTCAAGGGTAAAATGGTAATTTTCCAATTTATGTGTTTTTGGACTAAATTGAGTGAAATTATGTTTGAATAAGTTTGATTTGAATATGTTTAGATCAAGGACCAAAGAAATCGGATTTGGATTGAGGGAAAACCAAGGTTGCTGATTAGTCGTCCCATTCCAATTACTGTTGTCTGAGGTAAGTTTATAAGCAAATAGATATTATTTATTTGATTAAATACAAACTATATATGATGAAATGTATAATGAGATAGTATATATGTGAAAGCCGAATATGTATAAGCTTGGAATCTATGTGTATGAGTTTGGTTTGATCGAGTTACGACGTTCGAAAGCCCCGTACGAACCTTATGAATAGTTAGGATACATATGTCATGACATAGGATTTTCGATATGTGTTCTCGAATAAGACCACGTCTAGGACGTTGGCATCAATATGTGATTACGTGTAAGACCATGTATGGGACATTGGCATCGTATTTGATTCGTGTAAGACCCTATCTGGGACAGTGGCATCGATATGTGATTGCATGTAAGACCACATCTGGGACGTTGGCATTGTATGATAAATGTGATTATCTGAGTATCCTATTCAATTCTGAATGGTTCAATGGGTAATGATAAGTTTTGATTGAATGTGTAAAACAAGCTAAAGTAATCAAGTATGTGATAGCTTATTACCTATTTGAAATAAGGTAAGTAGGTTACTTGATATATGTTGCAAATCATATATGATGTAAATGAAAATGTATGTGTATATAAAAAAATACATTCGCCAAAGGTTAAGTATAGTGATATCATATTTGTGATCTATGTGCAAACATATATAAATGATTATATTCGCCTTATGAATTTAAAATGTGAATATTTATGAAATGATTCATAAATATATGTATATGAGATTATGTATATTCAGTTAAATAATGATATTATGGATTTGAGATTGAATGATATTTTGATATTGGATATATGTATATTTGGGAAAATGAAAGTATATATCGTATATGAAATTGTAATTTTGAAATTAAATGTGATTATTATAGTATGAATTGGTTTGGTTAAATTGAATTGATATTGTTATTGAGTTATTTATTTGCTTATGTTTTACTAAGCTATGATAGCTTACTGTGTGTGTTTATGTTTGCCTCTGTTTTATAGATTTTGGAGAGTAGTTACGAGCTCAGGAATCGTCAGGAAAGTCTATCACACTATCGATTGTTTTTGGTATTTTATAAGTTTGAACTTGAAATTATGGCATGTATAGGCTAGATTATATTTGGTTAAGTTTGAAGTTGTGTATATATTAAGCCATGCGAAAATGGCTAATATGTTATGTGAGTATGTGAAACTTTAGTCAAGTTTATATGTGTTATATGCATTGAAAATGGTTGGTGATTTTGGATGTGTGTTTGGTTGATTCAGCTATGATTTATGCATAGATACAAATATATGTGAACTAGGTTGATATGTTTGGTTAAGGTATCACAAATAGCTTATGATTAGCTCACTTTCGATAAGTTTGATGTATGGTATGTTTTGTCTTTATGAATGGTTTATTAATTTGGCTTAGTAATGGAGTAAAATGATAATTGTGAAAATAAAATAAAATCAAAAATCAAAACACAGAAAGATTTTTACGTGGAAATCCTTTCGGGAAAAAAACCACGGGCAGAGGAGAAGAAAAATTCACTATGTCGAATTCGAATTGTTACAAGAGAAATATACTATGTCTATTTATAGGCTTGTAAAGCCATATTCTAGTAAGACTAAAACACCTTATTCTAATCAATATGAAATAGATAGAATTTAATAAGGTTTTAAAACTTACTCTAAAATAAAATAAAGTGTAATTCTATATGGATTCTTCTTTTATTTTATTTTACCACTGTATTTTATTTAAATAAGGATTCGGGTCACTTAATTCTAACAATAATGATATATATATTTGAATGTGTATTAGTTATTTTGATTCGGTTTGTAATGGCATTGTATGTGCATAAATTATGCTTGAATGGTTGGCTAATTAAGTATGGTTGATGAAGAAAAATAATGAGTATGTTATATGATTGTTTTGGTTAATGTGCTTTGCTTGAGGTACGGTAATGAAAGATCAAAATGTTAGGTTCAATATTGAGTTGAAAATGTACCATATTTGTGGTTAAATAATTTGGTATATACTAGATAGGTACTTTGGTATGATTTGCTTCGATATTAGTGATTAAAATTGATTATAATCATAATTGTATGTGGTTAAATGAATATGCTTGTTTATGCGTATTATATACACATGCCTATTATGTCGTGTGAATGTTAAAAATCTAGATAAACATGCATAATATATGAATTGGTATAGTCATGACTTTGTTTATGGAATAGGTTAAAATGCGTATGCTAATAACATCAAAGGTATGTACGGTCATATAGTAATATTGCTAATGTTATATATATATGATTGGACCTTAAGTTGTATGCATATTGGTTTGATTCGGTTTCATCTTATACATATATAGAAATTAGTAAAATGAAATGTTTCATACTTAGTTAATGAGATTATGTACTTATATATTTTCTATATATGAAAAGTGAGATTATATGCTTGATTATGGTTTAATTACAAAAATTCATTAATGTAATGTATATAGGGAATCGAATAATAAAAGTGTTATATATGCAGACATGACCTTGATGTATAAGAGTTTAATAATGTTATAAATGTATCATTATTCTATAGTGCATGAAGAGAGTTAAATTACAGTGCTGAATTGTGTTTTGTACGGTAATACCTCATAACCCTAATCTGACGATGGATACGGGCTAGGGGTGTTACATCATGTTCATGCTATTACAAATAATTTCATGGAAACTTGGTACTTTTCTAACTAATGCATATACAAACTTACTAAACTAATTAATCTCTTAAACAATTAATCAATTTTCATAAGGAAGTATAAGATTAAGTGAAGTAACAACATAGTCCTATATTGAAACAATTTAATCACAATAATCTTGCAAGTTATGCAAGGCCAATATACCATTTAATACTGTCACTAATTTAACGTTCAGTTACCTTAGAAGATTAAACATGCATCAATTAAATACTATGTCAATTTATTACAATTTTAATATGATTAATGATTGATTCATCTGTTACCTTACAATTATAATGCAAGTATAACATAGGTAAGCTTTTATTTAATTGAACAAATTACCAAAGCCTAATAACAACACGAACACGATTATAATAATTTAAGTGGACAGACTGTAATCAATCTAACTCGAATTAAATTTAAGTCATTTTCATTAAATCAAGAATAACAACACAACAAATATTCATGTTCATGATCACAACATAAACAAGAAAATTAAAGAGAAGGGAACTAGAGAGCAAATTCAGAATTTCTCCGAAGCCAGACTAGTGTGCTCCTCTCCCTTCTCTGCTTATCGATCCAAGGCCTTCACAAACACTTGAATGCTGCTACTCCAAGGTGGATGAAAGCTCTTTTTCAAGAGAGAAATGACAAGGGAATGAACAAGAAAAAGGGAAAAATAATAAGGGAATTGAAGAGAGAAAGTGAGTGAAAAATAAAGATGTGTGAGAATGAATGGTATGTGAAATGAGGAAGGGAAGAGGGATATTTATAGGTAGGAATGAAAAAAAAATAGAAAATAAATTTTAGCCATTCAAGCTCCCTTGGCTAGCCATGCATTAAGGAAGTTTGAATGTTTCAAACTTTGTTATATTTAGCTTGAGGCAGATAGTGAAAGGCACAAAAAAATGTGGGATTAGAATAGCATTTAGGGGAAGCTCCAGGGCTGCAAGTATGAAAATAAACTAATATCAGCTGATTAGATCAGCAATAGGGACTGTTTTGGGCTGCTCAATTGCTTGGAGCTTCAGTCCTTTATACTTAGTACATTGGGCCACTTTCTTCTTTAGGCTTTATATTAATTTTTGACCCAATTAATGTTGGATAAAAATTAAATATAAAGTATGTATAATAATCATTTTTGGATTTTCCTTGGCTAGAAAATAATTTAGCCATGCTCTTGATTCACTTGATGCAAAAATTAGCCTAATCATTCAAGTCTTTTGAGGTATCTGCCGAGCCAATTTTCACATTTTGTGTAAAACTATTGAAAATAAACCAAATTTGTGAAAATTTATTATAAAAATAATTAAAAATCAATATGTTAATAATTTAAGTGCACATTAAGTATTTTATAATTAAAATATGAATTTTGACAAAAATTACTACGAAACTGCATGAATTAGAGCTCAAAAGATGCTGAAAAAGTCTATATATTTTTGTGTTTTCACAACCCAAACTTAATTCATTACTCGTCCCGAGTAAAGCATAGTTTGCAAAGGGAAATTACTTGAAACCAACATTGAAAAATATCTTTAGAATACATTTTTTTTAGTGTAATTATGCTTAAGAACAAGAATTTTGAAATTATGCAACTCAAGTATACATATTTTTCGTATCATTCTCAATTATTATCATGATAACAAGAACAAACTAAACGCTTTCTAAATAAAGATATGTTAATTCTTACCAATTAAGTTTTGTTTCCTTATTTAAGACTAAAATGCAATCACCCAATTAAGCCAAGAAAGCTTTTTTCTCTTTCATAGGGTTTCTATAGAAATTTTGGGGAAGATAATGAAAATAAGATGATATTTTCTATTTAATTTAATTATCATCTTTTAATTTTTCCACTTTTCAATTTAGTCCTTGCTTTTTTTTATTTTCTATGGATGATTTATCATAAATATCTACTAACTTTTCTTTAATGGTCTAATTACCATAGAAAGACTTTAAGTTTTGAATTTCATAGCTATTTGGTACTTATAGCTACTAGAACTCAACTGTTGCATTTTATGCAATTTGGTCATTTCTATAATTAAACACATAATCGGTAAGATTTTCTTATCAAAATTTTCATATGACATTCCTATCATAATGTAGACCATGCAATAATATTAATATAAATTTTTCCTATCATAATGCAGACCATGCAATAATATTAAAATAAATTTTATTTCCAGCTCGAATTTGTGGTCCTGAAACTACTGTTTCGATTTCACTTAAAATGGGCTGTTATAGTATGTTTGGCTTTCTTAGAAGCTAAAATGAAGGGTTCACTCAAGAAGTTCCACTAGAATCATTAGAGTTATTATCTCAGGAGTACACACATCAAAAAGCATTGATTGAAGAACCAGTTGAATTGGAACTGAAGATTTTTCCTCCTCATTTGAAATATGATTATTTAGGTTTACCTTCGATTTTACCTACCATTATTTCAGTTGTATTCACCAAGAATCAAGAAGAAGAGTCACTTGTGGTTTTGAAAAAGCACAAGAAGGGTATCGAATGGATTATTGCAGATATTTGAGTCACTTGTTGGAGGATTTACATGGATTACAGGAAGTTAAACAAGGCCACGAGAAAATATCATTTCTAGTTTTCTTTCCCAAATCAAATGTTGAAAATTTTTTTTGGGCAAAAGTATGATTACTTCCTAAATGAGTATGGTTGATATGATAGACAGCCCTATGACACTATCTCAATTAGTGACGATTTTGAATAAAATGGAGGGAGCTCTCATCACTTTCTCTATCGTTATTTTATATTTTCAGTTTTTTTTCATCTGAATAAAATGGCAGACTTAGATAAAATTTTCTATGGTTTAGTACATTATTTAAAATTTTGTAGAGAGATTAGGACCTAAATGGGACCGTCTATGACCCCTCTAATCTTTCCTGAGAGTTTAATTTAATATAATTTATTAAAAAAATATTTTTCTAAGTAGTCCAAAGAATTACTGCTAGGAAGGGAAATATTCAACCCTTTTCCACACAAACCTATAGCCCTTATCTTGCTCCTCCACCACTCTAAGTAACCGCATAGTACATCTCCCTTAACCCCTTAATGCTACAACCCTTAACTCCCTAAATCACCACCCCAAATACCTTCATTTGAGGCCACCAACCACCACACCTAGACCAACCTTAAAACTGCCACCACCTCCATCTCTAAATCTTACCGTTGGCTACCTACCCACCTGCCCAAAATTAAAACCACTGTTAACATATTTTCTAACTTCGACGCCAAGGGTCCCTTCGTGTAGCACCATTACATGAAGTGAACAGTCTACTATAATGGTTATGTTGCAATAATGCATTGGCAACAACATGCTTATTAGAGGTATGCAAAAATACAGGATGATTTGATCAGAGATGCATTTAAGAAAATATTTCATAATGTAACTTCCCAAGCATGGCCTAGACATTTTGGCTAGATTGAGAAGGCTACATTAGCCATCGAAATGACTAAGCTAACTTACGTTACTTTTGAAGACCTTAAGGAAACTTATTTTAGAGAAAACCATAGTTGTACTTTGAGTTAGCTTAAAAGCATTCATTTATTAGGTCGTGTATACTTAGGATTCATTTTATTGTTGATAGTGTTGTTTTAAAAAAATCGTTTGCTTGACACTCTCCTTTAAAAAAAACTCGATGTTAAATTAATGCAGCCGAAAAACCAATTTTCAAGTCATTTTGGAAACTTAGTTGCCTTATCGATTTATTTTTTAAAAACAATTCCTTTGCAATGCAACGAAAACTAGGGAACAATATAAAATTTTACTTAAGTCTGATATCATGCATTATCTGGTTATTATGCTTGAGTAATCCATGCATGCAAGAATCCCAGAATAAAAGTTACCAAGCCACAGACCATAAGTCATTAAAAATTACAAACCAAAACAAATAGAGACTGATTAATACTTATTAAATATAGTCTAAGGTCCAAGATGATTCTTCGAATACCGAGTACGGCCCTAATTTTGAGGTTTACCTAAAAAGTTAAACACTATTGGGTGTGAGCTTATGAAAAGCGCAGTGTGAGTTAAACAATTATTTAAACAAATATATTAAACAATTATTTAAACAAATATAAATATTGAATACAGTGAAATAGATTAGCTTTAACAAAAGAAAATAGAACTTAATATTATTAGCTTAAGCTCGTCATCCGAACTCCAAAACATTATGGGCTTAAGCTCGTTGTTGTTAAAACCACTGATAACAATCTGCAAAAATTCTGCTAGTAAAATTGCAGACAAGCTACCAGTAAAAATGCAATAAATCATCATTCCCTTTGGTACTTCAGGTGCAATGCACTGAATACGAATAATGCGGACTTAATATGTCATCGGTACTTTGCAGAACTCCTTCGTCAACAACAAAATCTCAACCCGATGCATATACATTATGTCACACAATCTCAAACATTATCATATCTCAATACTTTTCACATTCATTTGACATACTAAACATGTCCATAATAATCACATACTTTCATTAAATGGAAACAGTGTTCCAATCTTTCAAATTACCATTGTATTGGTACCAATAAATATCGTTCAATTTCACATACTTTATTGATTTTCATTGTGCATAAAAATCACCCTTTTTAGTACATAATATAACAATTATCTCATGCGTTTAAATCATACATAAGTTTAATATATCAACACATTATATCATTCAGTTAAACAATCTCATATCTCATAACTCAAACACACAATTACAAACTCAATCAAACATTCATACTGTCAAACTAGTAATGTTGCCAACATGTCAATCTTTCAAGGCTCGAAACATACCTGGTCCAACCACTCACAAAACCAATAATTTGAATATTAATTCAATCCAATCAGAAAGCTAATTTATCAAATATAACATGATATTTAACATTTTCAAAAAAATTATGAGTTTAAGACCCACACCTTATTTTTCGCTTCCTCGTAGCACAATAGAAAATCTTCCAATTTTCCTTAATAATTCCTTAAACGAACCTAAACCAAAATTCAGTATAAATTCAATAAATTTAACATTAAATCAGCCCACAAAAACTCACTTAGGATTTCTAACCAATCATTGAAATTATAACTATTTTATGAATCAAAACTAGTTAGATTCCTTACACTGTATTGATGTGAACCGTATGTACAATCGTTCTTCGCCTTTACGAAGCATTTGGGGTGCTTGGATCAGGACCTAATTCAATAGTATACTTGAAAATTAGTAGCTAATTAATGATTAAATTCCTTCATTTAATCAATCCATAACCTTTACCCTACAACTATGTCGAAACAACAATTAATTTTACGCTTAATTACACTTACGCTTCCTGATTTGTAAGTTTCGAATGCCAAAACGATCAATAACATTTTTCCCTAATTGAAATGGTTTTAATAGATGATTAGTAGGGTTAAAGAACTCAAATTATGGCTGGAATTAAATTTGAAATATTCAAGAAATGAAATAGCCCTCTTTCTTGCACATAGCCGCACGCACCACCACCCATGGTGGCCAAAATTGGGGCTGAATTTTAAAAAGGTTTGAGATCTCATTAAAATATATAAAAATACATTTGAAATCATTTAACATTCCCCAAATTCAAGATCTTGAAATTTTTGGTTTTAATTGACAAGATTAATCAATAAATTGACGAGAAAAGAGATCTTACCCAAGCTAGTTGAGAGAAAAGACAATGGCACTTTCTTGGCAATCTTTGGGATCGATCTTGTGATTCAAGATTTCAGATTTGGGGCTGATTTATATAAGGATAAAAGGAAGAAATAGAGTAAAGGAGAAAGATATGGTAAAATGGGAGGTGTAGGCAATGACAACAAAGGGAGAAAGAAAGAAAATTGAAGAGAAAAGAGGAGAGGAAGAGGGTGAACGGCTAGGGTATGGAAAAATTGAATTAAAGGATGAAAAATAAAATAAAAAGTTATATTTATACTTAGGGTTCAAGGGTATGATGGCACACACTCTAAAAACCACTGGATTTTGCAAAATTTAAGTATTTCGCAAGGGAAAGCATTTAAACTTGGGACCTCATTTAATTTTCATGCTTTCTCATATTTCTTTTAACCATTAGGCCCTTTCCTCATTCTTGAAATAGTTTTGCAATATTTATTTTAAAAACAAGGCATGCCACATACTAGGGTTTAAGGAAAATTTAGCAAAATAATAAAAATGATACAAGAAAAGGGATTTGAACTTGGGTTTCAAGAAACATTTCACTAAAACTTAACCAACAAACTAGTACCTCATTTATTTCCTTAAAATGCATAGATAATTTCAAAAATTGAGGCATGGCCATTACCTCTTGATACACAAACTTGATTCTACTAACCCCCGATTTTTGGGATGTTACACATAACTTGTTTGCATTTGTTCTTGAATTTCCAAACTTTATCTTTGAGCCATGGACTCCAATGTCGAGAAAGGAACAAGATGAATCAAACAAGAACAAGAAAAATGAGGCAAAAATAGGTCAAATTCTGAAGGGCCTGCAAATAAATAAAAAAGGGGTATTTACTCTATTTTTCTTTTTAGGATATTTTAAGTTTTAGTTGTAAGTTGTTTTAGGATATTTCTATTTCTTGCATAATAAAACAAGAGGCTCAAATCATTAATAAAATTGAACATGTAACATCCTTAAACCATCCTCATCATTGGATTTGGGTTACAAAGCATTACAGCATATAACAAAACAATTTATATCATTAAACCATTCATTTATTAAATTAAATAACAACATTTGAATCTATATTTCATTCATAACACAATCACAATTAGGAGCTTTAAAATGAGCATATAGGACTTAAAAATGAATTTGAAAAAATCTTGGGACCATTTTGAACTAAAACATAAAACATGAAAAATTTTGAAAACAGTGGTTACACGGCCATGTGGTAGAGCTCAGGTCGTGCGGTTCAAGGACATGGTTGTGTGGCAAAACCGTGTTCAATTCGAAATATGGGTCACACGGCTGTGCCTCAGCCCATGAGGATGTTCGTGTAAGTGTTTGAAATATGGTCACATGGCCGTGTTGCAAACCGTGTCAATCTGCCACCTATATGGACATACCATTGTCATCACACACCACATTCAACGAAAATACTAATTAAGCTTTACATCAATAAGCTCATCTCATACTTCAATTGACACAAAACATAACGATAATGTTTATGACATATAAATACCAAAATCCTTTTTACATGCCACTTATAACCAGACCAAAGTGGACCGATAGTTACCGATCAAGTTGACGGATAGTGTGATCTCCAAAGCCAATCCAATTGGCAGCTTGCATCTGACAATCTACGATGAAGAAAAACCAATACGAGGTAAGCTTGCGTAAAGCTTAGTAAGTTTGAAATAAACTTTAACTTTAACTTACTGTAAATGATATAGATTAAACAGTTTACAAGATAATCCAATATCATGGTCATGAGTTCCTTAATTACCTATATTCAACACAAGACTCATAAAGTTATTGAGATCAGACATAAAACATATAACTTTATCATATTATCAAACATATACATGAAAAACACATTTGGTAGATAAACAAACCATCACATATTCATTTAACATTTAGCATTTAACATCTTTAATTCTAATACTCATTTCAATTGTCCCTTTTCCCATATTTATATTCTCATCAATATTTTGTATAAACACTTCATAAAACCTTTTCATATATGTATCCATATAAGCATTTCATATAAGCATTTCATCTTACCATTTCATTTACACATTTAACTCATAACCTATAACACCCCTTACCTATATCCGAAGCCAGGACAGGGTTCGAGGCGTTACCAAACTTAAACATTCACAAACATGCAAAACCGGGCCATAAAATTTCATCCAATTAAAACTTTTCAAACACATGTAAACCGTCCCTTATACAGCCATTCGAGGCCTAAAACATACATTGGGGTGGTTCAGGACTAAACCAAGGACTTTTAGAAAGCTTTGGGAAAACTTAGAGAAATTTTCATGAAACAAGGTCACACGTCCGTGTGGACACAGGGACACGCTCATGTGCCTTCAACACGCTCGTGTCCTCAGGTTGTGTAACTCTCTGTTTATGATGTCAGCAAAACAAATTGATCCACACGGTCAAGCCACACACCCGTGTGCTAGGTCTTGTGGACGCTAGGCTGTGTCCTCCACACGGCTAAGACACATGGACGTGTCTCTGCCTGTGTAGCCAACACTTAGGCTATTTTCCAAGCCTTATGTTATCCTTAATTCTCTACCATACTTATACACATTATAGATACACATTATAACATCAACTTAATGGTTAATAATCCTTTAGTAAAATTTCGTTAAAGCATTTACATGTTGTCATACATGTGTTTATTTCCTATACTCATGTTTCCTATACTCATGTTACACCAAGTTAGACATTCCAATTCACATTCTACAATTGTCCATATTCAATCATTATCAACTTACTATCATGCCACATATTCATTACATGGCCACGATGTGACAGCCTTAAAACGACCCTAGTCGGAATGTGATTTCGGGAACCGTTTCTGGATTCTCTGTTCCGACTTTGGAAATTTATTGTAAATTAACCAGGGATAATTAGGGGTCATGCCATATATGTATAGATTCCACTTTGAGTCTAGTTTCTATAGAAACAAACGACATCAGTATTGAAGCCCTGTACAGGGAGATATGCAAGTTGTAATGCGCAAAGGTCAGTGTAGTCGATCCCTGTAACATGGGAGACTCTAACTAATAAAGTTTACTAATTGGCCTAACCAAAAATTCTAGAAAAACATTTGTAGATGCATATATGAGTCTAGTTTCAGGGAAAAATCACGAAACTGATTTTCGAGTTGTGGAACTCAAGATATGATTTTAAGGTGACAAGTGATACGCTTAGCCACCGGTGGAGATTTTAAATGGACTGTGAAAATAAATATATTTATGTCTGTTAGCACTTCGTGTTCGACTCCGGTGACGGACTCGGGTACGGGGTGTTACACACGACCACCTCAAATGGTCTTAGAGCATTCATCATGTACATGCGTTATACTAATCATTCATAACAACCAATTAAAAACACATCACAAACATTAACACATGGCAAGAATAATTAGGCTTACAAGCCATAACCATTTAAGCCACATCTCATGGCCATATACAATAAATCAATATAAGCCGATACATTTGGCTAATCATAACAACACCTAACATAAAAACTAGTCCTTATACATGCCACTCACTTGAAAGTATTTAATACACATAGGACAATACTCTGGAGTTGTTGGCTTGATAGTGTGATGCTGCCTCCGACGGCCTCCAACCCTGAGCTGACTTGAGAACACTAAGGAAATGGAGAGAAGGGAGTAAGCTTAAAGCTTAGTAAGTCCATATGAAAATAATAAGCAAATTATCAACATGATTCCATGAAAATGTAATCATAATTACACTTTTTCTGATTTTTTGGTCATGCTATTTTCTCGAGTTATAGTTACTAATTTATTTATATCTGGAGCTAAAAACTCCAAATTAAGATATGTTAATTTTCTCTGAAACTAGACTCATATATCTTCTGTGACAGCCCAAAATTGACCCTAGTCGGAATGTGGTTTCGGTACCACAAAACCGAGGCATAAAAATAATTTAAAATTTATTTTGATGCCTATAATATGTGTGTGCTCATGTGTGAATTTTGAATTCTTTGATTTAGTTAATTTGATTGTGAATTGAAAGAAAAAGGACTCATGTGAAAGGATTTAAAAATATGTAGCTAATTTCAAGAGGTTAATAAAGGAATGAAGCAAAATAAATGGAGTTGCATGTCAAATACTCCATTTATTTTGAATGAGTGGCCGGCCATGTCCAGATTATGGGCAAGGGGACATGTTTCCAACATGTTTAGTTAGTGCATTATGTAGAAAGAATTAAGAAAAAAAAAATGAGCATGGATGCCCCCCATGGTGCCGTAGCTAGAGAGAAAGAAAGAAAAAAAGTTGTCATTCATCCTTTTTTGAGCAAAGACTAAGAAAGAAAAACAAAAAAAATTGTTCATCTTTTCCCTCCTTCCTTTGGCCGAAATTCCTAAGAGGAAGAAGAGATTTTGCTTCATTTTCTTTGTTTAGAAGAGATCTAGAAGGAGATTTGGCTAAACTTGCATCAAGATTAAGGTATGTATGAGGTTGTGTCATGAGATTCATGCTTGTTTTGGTTGCTAACTTGATGTGCATGTTAGCCATGGTTCAAATCCTTGTTATGCCATGAAAAATGGTATTTGGCCAAGGTTGATATTGTGTTAAAGCCATTGCATGCCAAATGTGAAGCTTGCTAATGATGCATGCAATGATGGATTGACTACTCTTGAAATTTCTTTGTAGCAATCTTGAGTAAGACATTGAGTTCTTTGTTTAACCATGACCAAAGTTCAATGGGGTATGATTGTGATGTATTCGCCATGATGCATTCATGAGCATGATTTATGCTTGTTACTTGATTGGTAAAATTTGTGTTTTAGAGGGTTATGAACACCTTGAGATTCGCCATGCACCTATATGTGTATATATGTTTGCACATGATATTTTGATTATGAAGAAAGTGATAAAGATGTTTGTTTAAAGAAGAAATTTGTTGAAGAATGTTGTGAAATTTGCATGTACATTCGCCTAGTACATGTATAGTGTGAAAAACCTTGAAATTATTTTTGATTTTGTGTATTTATGACCATGTGTAATCGGCCACATGAGTAATTTGAGCACTTGATGTTATGTTAAAATTCTTGAGCTTAAATATATGGATGTATGTATATGTGGCCATATAATGGCGTTTTGGTTCAAAGGTTGAATGATAAATTATAATAAAGTGAGATGATATGAGATGCGAATGTGATTTACTAGTAAACATTATTGATAGAAATATTGAATACTTCTACTTGTATTCATTAAGCTCAAGAGCAAAAGGAGCTAAATCGATAAAGGGAAGGAAAAAGTAGTCGAATAGCCATCGAATCGTTCGACAACATCCGAGGTAAGTTTTCGAGTATCGAAACTTAGATTTTGATTCGATTGAATGAAGTAATAAGCAATCAAATTCGCCTTGTATATGGCCATTGAGCGAAATGATATTTTTGTTAAGTGAATTGTGCATAAAAGTTTTGTTGTGAAAATGAAACAAAGATGTGTATGAATGTTCGAGTGATATCCGGCTAAGCCCAAGGCAATTGTGCGAGCTATGATATCGGGCTAAGCGAAGGCAATTGTGCGAGCTATGATACCGAGCTAAGCCCAAGGCAATTGTGCAAGTTGTGATATCCGGGTTAAGTCCGAAGGCATTTGTGCGGGTTACCATAACGGGCTATGTCCCAAGGTGTTTTGAACAGTAGCTATATCCGGATAAACTTGAAGGTATGTGATTTGAAATTTATAAGCTGCTGGAAAATTTTCAGTTATTGCATTTGTGAAATCCCCAATAAGGTATGTTTTGTGTGTGCTTTGCACACTATGAGTAAATGCGTCTGAATATTCGCTCTAATGATAAATGAGCTATCGGCATTAACTAGGCCGTTATTTGTGTACTGAATATAAGAGTTGGGATTGTGAAGTAAGCATGTCTTTGAGAAATTGTGCATATGAATTATTGTTTAGCTACTTGAATGCTATGCTTTGGTTGTGTGTATATTATGGCTCAAACTTACTAAGCATAAATTGCTTACTCCGTTTCTTTGTTTCTCTGTTTATAGATTTTGCTCGTTAGCGATCGGATTCGGGATCATAGAAGTTGAAGTCAACCACACTATCAAAGCCCTTTTTGGTACTCCTTTAGTTGAGTTCGGATATGGCATGTATAGGACTACCCTCGGTTATTTTTAAGTACTTGTGATGTATATGTGTACGGCCATGCGAAAATGGTTCGTAATAGTGGAGTATGGAATTAGACCATTTGTGGTTTGTAATTATATATGGTTTCATGATGTGATTATGGATTGGAATGGGAGTGTTGGTCACATGATCAGCCATTGGAATGGCTAAACATGATCATATGTGGACCCATGTATGGCAAGACCATAGTTGGCCCATGGAGACTACAAATTAGGTAAAGCCTACCTTAAAAACAGATGCTGCCAGCTGCAGTGACGTGGATGGGGCAAATCACCAAAATTTTTAGGAATGGTGCTAAATAGTGAATAAATTATGTGATCGAACCTTGACGAGTCTATTTTCATATGAAAGTAACAAAACGATCATATGATCAGTATACTGAGAGATATTAAAGTTCTCGTGAGATAGGGCCAGAACGGTTTCTGGGTCCCCTGTCGCGACTTTAAAAATTCACTATAAATTATCCAGAAGGAATTAGGAGTCATACCTTATATGTACAGATTCCATTTTGAGTCTAGTTTCATTATAAACAAACGGCACCAGTATTAAAGCCCTGTACAGAGAGATATTCAAGTTGTAACGCACGAAGGTCAGAGCAGTTGATCCCTGTAACATGGGTGACTTTAACTAATAAACTGTACCAATTGGCCCGACCAAAAATTCTAGAAATAAATCCATGGAAGGATATATGAGTCTAAATTCAGAGAAAATTTACAGAATCAGTTTCCAAGTTTTGAAACTCGAGATATGATTTTTAAGGCGACAGTGACGCAGTTTTCCAGCCTGTCTGGAAATGCCAAATTGGTCGGTACTTTAAGAGGACTTGGCTCGTTAACCCCTCGCGTCCGACACCGGCGATGGTCTCGGGTTCGGGGTGTTACATCTTCTTCGCATAAAATTTTAAGAACTTTTGGTGTATCCAATAAGAACAGTTTATTCATTAAATATACCCCTATTTCACTATTTGATAGTTCCAACCTCTCTTCACTAAATCATATGGGTCCAAAAATCATACTTTTACTAATTTTCATTTTGACCCCTAAACTTTCACATATTTGCACTTTAGGCCCAAGGCTCGTAAAATGATTCTTATTCAATTTCCTTGCATTTTAAGCCTAGCTGAATCATTTTCATAACTGTAGTAGCCCCTAATTTCCACTAAATCACACTTTTATTACAAATTTTGTAACTTTTACAAAACGGTCCTTTTTGACAATTTCACCGAAAATCACTTAGTAAAAGTCATTTATTACACACCAAGCGTTCATATTCTACCATTAGACATCAAAACACATGCATGTCATCCATGGGTAAATTTTTAAACACAAATCCTAGCTCAAAATATGGGTAGAAATGAGATCTTGTTACGAGGATTTCAAAAACGTAAAAATCATTAAAAGCGGGGCTAGAACGGACTTACAATCGAACTTGGAAGTTTGAAAAACCCTAGATATGTATTCTCCATGCAAGTTTCAGCCATGAGATAGAATATGGACAAAAATTGACTTTTAATTTTGTTTTTAATACATTTTAATTACTAGATTACCAAAATTGCCCTAACTTAAAAATATTCTATTTCACCCATTTCATGTCCATTTCTATCCAAAAAATTATCCAACGGTCTAATTATCATTTAAGGGCCTCCAATTTAAAATTTCATCGCAATTAGACACCTCTAACATGTAGAACTCAACTTTTTCACTTTTTACAATTTAGTCCTTTTGACCAAATTGAGTCCCCAAACATCAAAATTTTTGAACGAAATTTTGATGAAATAATCCCATGAAATTGTAGACCATAAAAATATAATAAAAAAATTCTATTGTGTCAGATTTGTCATCTAAACATATCATTCCCAAATCACTTCAATTAAATAATGTGAAAACTAATTAAATTATATTAATCATTCCTGTCAATCATTTACGAGACATGCATGGGATTAATACAAAAAATGGTTCATCATATGCATCCTTTTCTATAATAATACAATCCAAACTGATTCATATATGTATATAAGTATCTACCATTAATCACATAATCATCAATATGAAACATATAATGAAATCATTCTTGATACAATATTTGTAACGCCCCAAATTTCTTGTTCCTATAAATTTTGACTTAAATGTGTATCTGCTTCAGTGGTTATGTGTTCTAGGTGTGTGTGGGAGGTCCCAAGTTCAAGCCATGACTTGGGAAAATTTTGGTATTTTTAGGAATAAAGCCCAACCTTTGGTTTATAGGCTTTTAAATAAAAGATGGTAAGTAATTGGCATAATGCCTATTGGTTCTAGTGGTAAAGGGGTTTGTTGTGCTGAATGTCTTATGTTCGACTCTGGGCAAAAGCTGAGTGGTTGGATGTAGTGGGAAGTAGTGGAGTGATTTAAGGGATTAGGGAATATCTAGTATTTTTTCCTTTTTCCAAAAATTTGGATCTTCACTCTCAAAAGCTCTCTGCCATTTTCTTTACCTTTTTCCCCTTGCTGCAGATTATTTTACCTTCTAAATTGTTGTGCCGCCTTTTCCCTTCTTTCCCTGGCTGCTATTTTTCTTGTTTTGACCTCTCTATTACTTCTTTCCTGTACAATGTCCTCGTCACTCTTTCGGTAAGTTTAGTTTTTGATCAAACTATAATTATGATTTGGACAAGTGTTAATAAGGTATTGCTTGGTGATTAAGGGCTTATTGAAGGGCTGTTCATCATTCATAGACGTTCTAAGGGAGTGAAATTCCTGTTATTCGATAGAAGGTAATGGTTTCGTTGTTCGTAAGATGTTTATCTTGTTTTAGGATTAGTTTAGTTCAGTTGGTTAAGCTATAATTGAGTGAAATATTGGTTAATTATAGGTACTCGAGTGCTCAAAAGCATGTAGGCATCAAAGATGATACAGGTGTGTACCCGAAACACAGAAAATAGGGTTCAGTGAAAAGCCAAAAAAGGATTTTGTTGATGCCACACAGGCGTGTTGTCGCCCGTATGGTAGGCCATGTGACAGAACACGGGCGTGTGTTAGACGAGGCCAGGCCATGCTCATAAGACATGGCAGTGTGATGGCCAGGTAGGCCGTGTGTGACACACAGGCTAAACTGATTTGGGCCGTGTGGGCCACACGGGTGTATGGAATTTTAGGCTAGGCCTTGTGATCCACACGGCCAAGACCAATTAGGCCGAGTGGGCCATAGGGCGTGTGGGCCCACACGGGCAGGCCACATAGGCGTGTGAACCCATTTTACCGAAATGACTTCTAATATTACACGGGTCGCCCAAGTACCCACTGTAGAGTCGGTAAGCGTTATCTAGACCCTAAATGTATGATTTGAATGTATGTAATGCATGAATAATAATGCATGATTATTGGTATATATATGTATTCGTTTGAATGATGGTTGCATAATATCTTGGCATAATGTATGTTTGCATTGCATCGGGTTAGGATGACGATATTTGGAGGAAGTGTACTGAAAGGCTCATAAGCCTAATATACTGGCAGCTTAGTTGAAAATTACTATTTGTGCCACATTCGGTACTACCTGGAGTGTAGGGATGGGTGGGTTGATTTAATCCCCACATGGAGTGTAGGGTTGGACAAAGATGGTGTGTAGAGGCTGATTGGGTAGGAGTTTGTGCATTTGCTACTAATACTAAAAAGGGCTAAGGCCCAGACTGAGTATTATTGTATACTGATTGCTTGTTTTTTGTGGGATTACACACTGAGTTTACGTAAACTCACCCTGTTGTTTAATGTGCATAGGTAATCCCCAAACTTGACGGATTAGTGTAGTGGAGGACTCGACGGTGGCCACACATATTTTAAACTGTTTTTAATTTCAAATTTGGTATCTATTTATTAATTATTTTTTGGGTTATTTTTTATGTAAATTGGACTCCTTGGACTGTTTGTTTAAATTTGGTTTTATTAATTTTTATGGATTATAACTATTAGTAGTAGGGAAAATTCGATTTTCAAAACAAACAAATGATCTCTCCTAAACCACGATTACTTAAAGTGTTTTAAAAGCTTCTGCAACAAGATACATTTATAAGTAATCAATTGATTGAGTAAAACGTTTTTGAAACTAATGTGAGATAAAGAGAGGTAATTAAGTAGAAATGGTTTCACTGTAACAAACACGACTTTCTTAAACACCCTATCATGTGACATCGCCAGATTCGGCCATATCGTTTAGGCCGGGTTTGGGGTGTTAAAATATTCAAATGGTATACATCAATATTTCAGCATTAAACTCATATTTTCATAACCTGATGAACTATAGCAACATGATTCAAATACTCGGGTAACTGCACCACACAAAAGGCATCAAAGATGTGTAATAAAGGCAACGAAGTGCAGACGAAGGCACAAATGTGCAATTAGAGGCATCAAAGTGCAAACAGAGGCACCAAAGTGTAATCCCGTACAAGCGTATGCGTACTAACCCTATTGGCATGCCAATCGTATCCTAATCGTTTACTTCATTCAATCGGGCATTATAACTTAATTCAAGCATTTACATCTAGAAGCACTTCATAATTTCGGAACACATATTATAAATCTAATACATTCATTTCAACATTGTGAAATCATAAGATTTCCCATTAACAAATATTCAATTTATACTTAATTGCAATATTTACTAATTTATAAGTAAATAATGAAATTTCAAATTAAATACAATTATCCAAAAACATTAATACAAATTTAAAATAATATTTTGCTAAAAAATTTAAAATAATATTAATATACACATACTTACTCTATGAACTTACCTCGACAAATACAGTTTTAAAATCGAAGCCGAAGACTAATCCAACACATTAGTTTTTCCTAGGTTTAGATCCGTTTGATTCGTTTCGTGATCTAAATAATAATTTTTATTCAATTAACCAATTCAATATCATAAAATACTAAAATTCATATATTTGACCCTTGATCATCATTTTACACTTTTACCTTGAACTTTTACATTTTATTCAATTTAGTCCTTAAACTCGAAACTTAAACAATTCACACAATTAAAATCAAACTAAGCTAGCATGTAAAAAAATCACGTCGATAATGGCAATGTATCGCAAAGAAAAGAAACAAAAATAGAACACACAGAATTTACTAGGAAACCCTTTTAGAAAAAAACCACAGGCATGAGAAGAAAATTCACTATGTTGAATTAGAATGGTACAAGAGGAGATACGATTACGTCTATTTATAGGTTTAAAAATTGTATTCTAATCAAACTCAAATAGAAGTAATGTAGTAAGATTAAAACACCTTATTCTAATCAACATTAAATAGAGGAAGTAAACTTCTATATGGATTTTACTTATATTGCTTGTAACGTATCACGGGGGCCTCTGGGTACCACACCCCCGATTGCAACCCCAGTCCAGTATTTTTCTTATTAGGGATCTACGATGGGCTACGGCCTTCGCCCTTGTCGATCCCCCTATCTTGTGACATGTATTTTATTTTAATAGGAATTTGGGTCACACAACTTCTAACATAGTCGAATGTTCCAAAGCTCTTATACAACCCTTTTTATCAAAATTTCACATAAATTCATGTTAACTTTATTATTTTAGCAAATTAGTTCTTAAACATTAAAATCAACCAAAATTACTTTACAAAATATTTCTATTTAACTATCAAGCTTATAAATCTATTATCAAACTTCAAAAACATTATAAATTCATCAATGCCAACTTTAGAAATCTTTAACAGTTTTGAAAACAGAGGTACAAGTTAACTAGATTAAATTGCAACAATCTCAAAAACATAAAATTTACGAGAAACAAATAGGAAAATCACTTACATAGAAATTTCTGGTGTAGATAAAAGAAGATAATAATTCATTTCTTTTATTTATCATTTAACTTTTAATTCTTAATAAATAAACATATTTTTAACATATAAAATACATAACATTAGCCATTAACCGTCCACTTTATTTAATTAAGGTTAAATTTCCATTCAAACCCTTGCACATTAAAATTTTAAGCCATTTAACTAATAAAAATCTATAGCGATTGACTTTTGTAACTTTTACGATTTAGTCATTTTTCCTAAATTAACTAGCTAAACATTAAAATTTCTGGACCAATTTTCAATATACCTATATAATCGCTCTGGAAATATTTAACAAAATAATTACTGGCTTAGTTTATAGAAATGAAGTCCAAATACCTCATTTTCGGAACCACTTGACTTTAGGGACAAACCACTTGACTTAACTATACATTCAAATCATAAAAATTATCAAATCAAAATTTAATATAATACTAAATTTGAGTCATAGATATTAAATAATAATATTTATGAACTCACTCGTCAAATTTTTTGGTCCCGAAGCCTGTAACACCCTTTACCCGTATTTGACGCCAGAATAAGGTACGAGACATTATCGGACTTAAACACAAGCAAACTTACACTTCCGAGCCATAAAATTTGGCATCAAATTCAAACTTTTTGCAATTTATCATAAAGTCCCTATTACGAGCCTACGAGGCCCAAAACATGCATTGGAGGTCGTTTGGGACTAAACTGAGAACTCAGGAAAATTTTACAGCACTTAGAAAAATTTTTATGTTTTAAGAGTCACACGCCTGTGTGGCTTGGGACACGCCCGTGTGGGCAGGCCGTGTGGTCACACACGCCTGTGTCCCTAACCCGTGAAACTCTTTGTTTGTCATCCAAGAGCAAATTGAAGTCACACGGCCAAGACACACGCTCGTGTCCCAAGGCCGTGTCCTCCACACGGCTGAGACACACGACGCGTCTCATGCCCGTGTGCTCGATACTGAGCATTCTATTTTGCAATAATTTAGGTGCAGGAGACACACGGCCGAATCACACGCCCATGGGGTTGACCATGAGTCACACATGCCTGTGTGTATACCTGTGTGGACAAAAACAAGGCTATTTATCAAGCCATTTTGCCACCCTCACTTGAACATATCTATTCAACATCACATTGCATAAACTCAAGCATGAAGAGCAACCAAACAATCACAACCAAGACAATAACATGTCATTCTCATACCATATTTAAACATGCTTAAAAAATCAACCTTTCCATATCAAATTATGCAAGTTTCCACATTTACAAATGACATTAATACAAATATACTCATAACCAACATTAGGCAACTTCCAAGGCTATATACAAAATGAACTATGAATCTTTACAAACCAATAATTTGACCAAAAGACCGAGTCCTTATACATGCCATAACTCAAAATACTTGAATTCATAAATACCCAAAATGATAGCTTGATAGTGTGATAGGTTCTCCGGTGATCTCCAACCAAAGCTAGCTTTACGACATTATAAAACATGGGAAAGGAAGGGGTAAGCTATATAGCTTAGTAAGTCCATATGAACATAATGAGCAACTCTTGCCAATCATTTACCAAATCCAATGATATAAACACAAGATAATATAAATTGCATTAAAACTCATAGTTATAACTTATTCAGCTACATTGTTTGTTCTATCAATTTGCAAGCATAATTTAACATGTCTTGACGTTAGCCTAATAACTGAAATCTCTGCATTATAACCATTTACCACAATCAAGAAATCATTCCAATCCTCATAATAAACATGCACGTTAATTATGAGTGTTCACTTTTCAAGCATATATTCTAACATCTTTCAATTGTTTAAAGCTCATATTTTCTCATAATCATTTTAATAGGCAATTATGCCAATCTTTCATTTTTCTCATATCCGATAAATAATATTTGTTTGAATCAAACATGCTAGATCATAGCTCAATTTGGCTTGAAAGCCAATTACCCAAATGCCAACCGAATTTACCATGTATTTTATATATCACAAGGCTTTCACAAAAACATTCTTGTAGAAACCATGAACTCACAATATCATGAAGTCAATGCTTATAAACTTATGTACATACATGTACTAATTTGTAATACTCACATGGTCTTTCTCTTCTTTGACATACCCATTAAATTACCCGTTGAACCACTTGGAATACTAAGGGATACTCGGGAATCTCGTACTCACAGTACCGTACCAATGCCATATCCCAAATATGGTCTTACATGTAATATTGTATCAATGTCAATAGCCCAGCTATGGTCTTACACGAAGTCTCATATTGATGCCATATCCCAGATATGGTCTTACAAGTAATCTCAGTAACCCTAATGTCATGACATTTGTATCCTATCTATTCCTAAGGTTCAACCAGGACTTTTACTGTATCGAATCTCTATGTCTATCATTTTCGTAGTATCGTACTCAATAGCATTCAGATTTCATTTGAATAATATAGCATTTACCAGAACTATATCAATTAAGCATTTATACATATATAATTTAATGCTTATTAAACATATGAACTTACCTCGACATAAAAATGGCGAAAAGGACCTAATCGTCAAATACTCGTTTTTCGCTCGTTCTAATTTTGACTCGTTTTTCTTGATCTATAATATCACATTTAACTTATTTAATCATTATACAATTCAAATCAACCCAAAATCACATTATGGAAAAAATTACATTTTTGCCCCTAAAGTTTGACATTTTTACAATTTAGTCCCTAGGCTCGTAAAATGAAATGTACTCAATTTCTTCAATACCCATGCCTTTTTGAACCTTATACATGCTTATAGCAGCCAATAGTTTTCTTTAATTCACATTTTAACACCTACTTTACAACTTGTTTACAAATAAGTCCTTTTTAGGCATTTTCTTTGAAAATCACTTAGCAAAAGTTGTTTATCATGCACCAAACATACATTTCCTACCATTAGACATCAAAATACACAAATATCTATCATGGGTAAAATTTTAGACCTTGATTATTTCTTAAATTAGTGATTGAAATAGATAAATCATGTTACAAGGATTTCAAAAACATAAAAATCATTAAAAACGAGGCTAGAACGGACTTACAATCGAGCTTGGAAGCTTGAAAAACCCTAGTCATGGTTTCTTCTTGTAAAATTCGGCCATGGGAGGAATATGGACAAAAATTGACTTTTAATTTGGCTTTTTAATTCATTTATTTATCAAATTACAAAACTACCCTTATTGAAAAACTTTAGAAACATACCTAACCATGTCTATTTTTGTCCAAAAACTTAACCAATGGTCTAATTGCCATTTAAGGATGTCAAATTTCAAATTTGATGAAAATTGGACACCTCTAGCACGTAGAACTCAACTTTTGTTCTTTTTACAATTTAGTCCTTCTGACTAAATTGAGTGCCCAAACGTCAAATTTTTCAAACGAAATTTTCATGAAATAATTCCATAAAATTGTAGAACATAAAACTATATTAAAAATAAATTTTTCTACGTCAAATTTGTGGCCCCGAAACCACTGTTCCGACTAGGCCCAAAATCGCGCTATTACAACTCTCTCGAAACTTTAGGGGCAAAAACGTGATTTTTCTATTTTGTGATTTTATGGTCACATTGAATAATGTGACTAACAAATAAGCTAAATGTGATGTTATAGATCGAAGAAAACGAGATACCAGGCCTAGAACGGGGAAAAACGTGAAATTGACGGTTAGGTCCCTTTTTGCTATTTTAGTATCGAGGTAAGTTCATGTGTAAATAATGCAACCTTATGTTATGTATTTAACATTTTGATATTGCATGAATTTTATACATTTTTTTTTTCGAAATTGATTAATGACAATTTTGACAAAGTTTTGAAAAATGAGAAATCCCAATTTAACCTCAAAGGTAGAATACGAATGTCATGATCTTACGGCTACTGAGATTCTGTATAAGACCATATCTGGGATATGGCATCGGTATGTGATTTTGTATAAGACCATGTCAAGGACATGGCGTCGATATGATATTTCATGTAAGACTGTAACACCCCTAACCCGTAATTGTCACCGGAATAGGTTAAGAGGCATTATCGGACTTATAACTCAATTTAGAAAAATCATTTATCCGATAACATGTTATCTCAATGAATATCATTCAATCACATTCAATATGTACTTAAATCAAGCATACAAGGCTTTAATCATGCATTTGAAACTAAGTTGATAACATAATAAAATTTCAGAAATATAGAAAAATTTTCAACATTCTAAATATCACACGCCCGTGTGAACAGGCTGTGCGCCTCACACGGCATTAGACACACCCGTGTGTCTAAGCCGTGGCAAAACAGGGCATACATACTGACTTGGGCCGCACGGCTAACCACATGCCTGTGTGTCTAGCCTATGTACCATTCGAAATAGCCACACACGCCCATGTGCCAAGGCTGTGTCCCACACACGGCCATTAGGCATGCTCGTGTGTCTAGGTCGTGTCGAGACTAACTTTAAATTGTAGGACTACCCTAGGGGACACATGCCCGTGTAACATGATCGTTTGTCACACATGGTTGAGACATACGCCCATGTCTCTGCCTGTGTGGACAAAAATAGGCTATTTGCAAAGCCAATTTGCCACCCTTAATGATCATCCTTACAAGTCCAAAATCAAGACACAATTGCACCATACTTTCAACTAATTTCAATCAAAAGATATACATCCTTCATGTCATATAATCACCAACCAATATCATTTTTATCATCCAAACCAAAACATACTAAAATCACATACCAAACTCATTCATTCATGTCATTATCACAATTATTCACATCCATTTTTCATATCAAAATCATACCATTTCCATAACTAATCAAATAACTAACTAACAAATTGACCATTTCTCACTAGGCCAATTATGCACTTCAAAACATACCATTTCTTAACATAACTTATATACCAAAAGCCAAACCAAATAGCAACTTTAATCTAGCCATATCACATGGCATGATATACGCTTCACAAATCATACTCAAATACTTCTAGCCTATACATGTCATACTTCAATATTCACATTTTCAAAAGATACCAAAATAGAGTTTGATATGTGATGATGATCTCTGACTATCCTCGAGCTCCCGGTAGCTTCGATAATCCATAAAACAATTGAAAAACACACAAGGTAAGCTTTCCAAAGATTAGTAAGCCATATACAAATAAACTTATCACTTAACACAATTCTAAACCAATTCATTCATGTAACTTATGGCAAAAACACAATCACATATTCATATGTCTCATACAGCTCATTTGATCATGATTCACTTACAAATAACACATCATACATATAACTGAATTGGATACACATTCACATAGTAATTTGTTTCTCAGAGTGCCCGTTGAACCGTATGGAATCAAAGAGGATACGTGGATAGCTCGAAAAGCTCGTACAATGCCAACATCCCAAACATGGTCTTACATGTAATTAAATATCGATGCCACTGTCTCGGACAGGGTCTTATACGAAATCAAATACGATGCCGATGTCCCAGACATGGTCTTACACGTAAATCTCAAATCGATGCCAACGTCCCAGACATGGTCTTACACGAAATCACATACCGGAATTCTATGTCATGACATATGTATCCTAATTATTCCTATGGTTTGTACGGGGCCTTCGGACGTCATCACATTATTGAAACTTTCTTGATTTCACATATTTAGCTTTTATAATCATTCATCACAATTCAATATCATATAAGCATGAATAAATCAATTCAAACACATTTATTTGTATATAGACTTACCTCGTATGGGAATGAATGGAAACGAACGGCTATTCAACTACTTTCGACTTTCCTCGATCTAATTTTGTTTTCTTTAGTTCTTGATCTATACATATTCAAATTTAATTCCTTTATTCACCAAATCATTCAATTCAATCCAAAAACATATAGTTAGGGCATTTTACAATTTAGCCCTCATATTTTCACATTTTGACATTGTAGTCCCTAATTAACAAAATCACAAATTACACAAAATTTCCTTATACACATACTTAGCTAAATATTCATGTCGTTCATATAAGCCAACATATTTCATTTATTTCACATTTTAGCCTCTTAATTTCTCATTTTCACAATTTAGCCCAAAATACTCAAATTCATCAAAAATCCCAATACAAAACATAGTAATCTAACACATATCTTAAATTTTCTATCATCAAACTTCATAAAACTCACAAAAGCATCAATGGCATAATTCAAAATCATCATCAAATTTTGAAATTTAAGCATGGGCTTGATAAAACACAAAGCGACGATCTAAAAAAACGTAAAAATTATCAAAAATCAAACAAAAACGAACCTTGAATCAGGATTGGACCATGGCCGAATATTCAAAGCTCAAGAACCCTATTTCTTTTCTAATATTCAGTGAGAAGATGATGAATAATGGCTTTCATTTCTTTTGTTTTAATTAATAATAACATATTAATCAATTTCCAAATTTACCCTTAATGCAAATTCATGAAAACTCATTAATACATGCCCATAATGGTCCACTCAAGCTTAAAATGGTCTATTCACAACATATGGACCTCACAATTAAAAAGCCATTGCAAATAGGCACTTTTAACAAATAGCAAGTTACTTTTACACTTTACACGATTAGGTCCTTTTTCTAAATCAGACATACAAACGATCAAATTTTTATACAAAACTTTCAAACATATTAATTCACATATTATAAGCATGAAAAATAATATTAAAATATTTTTCAACTCAGATTTGTTGTCCCGAAACTACTATTCTGACTAGGGTCTAAACCGGGCTGTTACAACTCTCCCCCTTAGGGATTTTTGTCCCCGAAAATTTTACCATTGAATAGAGTAGGATATTGCTGTCATATAACATCTTCGGGCTCCCACGTAACCTCTTCCACACCGTGTCGGTGCCATATTACTTTTACTAATGAAATTTTCTTATTTCACAATTCTTTAACCTCGTGAGCTAAGATACGGATTTGATTCCTCTTCATAACTCATATCAAACTGAATTTCTATTTTAGAGGGAATAATTACATACGAAAGGTCGGATCTGTATCGTCGAAGCATCGATACATGAAATACATTGTGAATTTTTTCTAATTCAAGTGGTAACAACAATCTATAAGTAACTAGATCGATACGGCCGATAATCTTATGTGGCCCGATGAATCTCTGACTTAACTTGCCTTTACGGCCAAGTCGAAGTATTTTTTTCCTCAGAGACACTTTCAAAGACACTCTATCCCCGATCTGAAACTCAATATCTTTTCGTTTCAAGTCGGCGTACGATTTCTAATGATCGAAAGCTGCTTTCAAACTATCTCAGATTGTTTTTACTTTTTGTTCAGTCTCTTTTATTAAATCAACCTCGTGAATCTTATTCTCACTAAGCTCAGACCAGGATAACGGTGTTCGACATTTTCTACCATATAAAACTTCATACAGTGCCGCTTTAATACTCGATTGAAAACTATTATTATAAGCGAATTCAATCAGTGGCAAATATTGTTCCCACATACCTTCAAACTCAAGGATGCAACAACATAACATATCCTTAAGAATCTGAATAATCCACTCGAATTGACCATCCATCTGCTGGTGAAAAGCAGGACTGAAGTGCAATTTCGTGCCTAAAGCCTTTTGCAATTTCTTCCAAAATCACGAAGTGAATTTCGGATCTCTATCTGATAGAATAGATAATGGCACCCCGTGCAATCTCACAATATCGGAAATGTATAACTCAACTAATTTATCAAGCGAGTAGTCAGATCGTACCAGAATAAAATGAGCTGATTTCGTCAATCGGTCAACCACAACCCAAATCGCATCTTTCTTTCATGGAGATAGGGGCAAACCTGACAAAAAATCTATCATTATTCTATCCCATTTCCTCTCCGGAATCATAATTGGTTGTAACTGTGACAGCCCTAAATTGACCCTAGTCGAAAAGTGGTTTCGGGACCACTAAACCGAGTCATAAAAATAATTAATTGTTATATTCTATGCTTACTATGTGTGTGCATGCATATGTGGAAGTTTCATTCTCTAATTTTACCAATTTTATGAGAAATTATTAAATAGGGATCAATGTGAACCATGGTGAAATATGATAGGCTAATTTTAAATGGCTTATTAGTGCATGTTAACACAAGGGTGGAGTTGCATGTCAAATAACCTATTTCCTAAGGTTAGTGGCTGGCCATGACATGATGATGGGCAAAGAAAACATGTCCTAGACATGTTGGCCTAGTGCATTATGGAAGGAAAATAAAGAAATGAAAAAAAGGAAAATGATGAAAAAAAAGAGTGTGGATGCCCCCTTGTTGCCGTGAGTTGAGGAAAAGAAAGGAGAAAAATTTTGTTGTTCATCCTTTCTCATTTTGTTACAATTGCCATGACTTGAGAAGAAGAAAAAAAAGTGTCCATTCTCTCATTTTTCTTTGCATGGCCGAATGTACTAAGAAGAAAGGGGGGGGGGAAGCTTGAGAAAATCAGCCATGGGAGCTTACTAGACTAAGGTGTTTTGATACAAGAAGGTATGTTTTATGCCACTCTTGAAAATGCATGCATAGTTTGGAAGATTGGTTCAAATTTTTCCTTGAATCTTGGATCGAAACTAAGTTGTTAGGTGAGTTAAATTTCGGCCAAGAATGTTGTATTTCCTAATTAGTGTTTTGATGTTGTTGTGATGAAAGCATGGAGATGAGTGAGTTCGAATGTTTAACAAAAAGGAGATTTTTGTGCCATTGAGTTCTTGTTGTTATGTGTGTATGTGCATGAGTATTCGGCCATGCTATAAAATTTATGTTGCAAAATGATTTAATGCTTAATGTGATATATAATAGTACTTGTGAATGAGCTTGAGAGCACCTAAATTATTAGTTGGAAGTGCCGAATGTAGTCTTGGATGAATTTTAAAGAACAAAGAAATTTTGGGTGACTAGAGGCCAAGGACATTCGCCAAAGGCTTGTGTGCTAGCAAAATTTGGCCTAGATGGGGTAAATGTTAAGTGTTAAATGCAATGGAAATGCTAGATTAATGTTGCACATTCGGCTATAGTTAGGCATGTTTATGATCTCATTTAGACGATTAGACATAAAAAGGGTGGTAATGAGGCTGAAAATTGTTGAATGGCTAGTTGGGTAATGAATGTAGCATTCGGCCATATGGGGTAAAAATGGGTCAAATGTTCGTGAAATAAAACTTTGTGAATTGATGAATTAATGATGATAGTATTGTTGATGTCATGTATATATGTATAAATATTTGGCAAGACGGTTAAACTAGTTAATTTATTGATTAGCTCAAGAAGCTAGAGGGGGAGAATCAAGCAAAAGCAAAGGAAAGAACATCGAATAGCCGAGTTGGAACCATTTTACCCAACACAAGGTAAGTCATTAAGCATATATTTGGCATTGTTTTAAATGATCATAATATCTATGCAATTGTGTTTAATGAGATGATATGTAAATGAAAATGTATGTGTATGGAATGATGACATTGTTGAATGTAAAAGAAATAGTGAAATGTGTAGAAAGTTTGCTTTCAGCACTAAGTGTCGGGCAATACGTGTGTACGGTGACGAGATTGGCACTAAGTGTGCATGCTGGAAATATATGGCACTAAGTGTGCATGCTGGAAATATCTGACCTTTGGGTGTGCGAGCTCAAAGGGTATGGCACTATGTGTGCGGGCTTAAATCACATGGCACTAAGTGTGCGAAATCGAGTATTAAGCATCGTGTGTGCGTACTCTATATATATATATCTCCGATCGAACAATTATATGGAGGGTGTGTCTTCATCGAGTTGAGTATGGACAGCGGAAAGAGTAAGTACCTTGAGTTCGTGGCTAATAGATACTATGTTCATGCTCGGAGTTGAGTCGGTAAGTTTTAAATCTATGTGATGATTTCAATTGCATGATTGTTGCGGAAATGAAATGATGTATGGAAATTGCTTCAAATATCCTATTGAATAGTATATGAAATGTAAATGTATGACTTGGTATGAGATTGATCCGAAGGTCTAAGGAACTATGGTATAGTTCGGTATGGTGGAACAATGGGCCTTGTTTCATTATTTCATTTTATGATAATTTTAGTAACGGATGGTTGTGAAATGCTTATGACTTACTGAGTTATAAACTCACTCGGTGTTTTCTTGTCACCCATTTTAGGTCTCTTGGACTCGTATCGTTTATGCGTGCTCGGAACCGTCGTTGAAGTCATCACACCGGCTGGAAATCTTTTGGTATTGTCTTCGTAGTTGAACTAGGAGAACATTTGGCATGTATAGGCTACTTTGTTTTGTTGAATCTCGGGTTGTAAACTTTAAGCCATGCGAAGATGGCCTATGTGGTCGGTTGAGTGTGAATCTATAACCTATAGGCACGAGCCTTAGAAACCTTAATTTTGATAAGGTGGCCATAGTTTGTATTATGTATGATGAAATAGTTGGCCATGGAAGAATTATGAAATAGTCATTGTTTGCTTTAGTACCAGATGCTGCCAGCAGCAGTGAGGTGAGATGGAAAAATCACTAAAAATAGTAGAAGTAGAATTAAATAGTGAATAAATTATGAAATTGAACTTTGATGAATCTATTTTCATATGGACATAACGAAACGACCGTATGAGCTGTATTTTAAGAGATATTCAGGTTTTTATGAAACAGGGCCAGAACGGTTTCTGGATCCCCTGCTCTGACTTGGAAAATTTACCATAAATTATCCAGAAACAATTAGAAGTCATGCCTTATATGCGTAGATTCCCCTTTGAGTCTAGTTTCATTAGAAAGAAACGGCATGAGCATTAGAGCTCTGTACGAGATGATATCCAGGTCGTAATGCGTAAAGGTCAGTGTAGTCGAACCCTGAAACAGGGGTGACTTTAACTAATAAACTGTACCAATTGGCCCGACCAAAAATTCTAGAAATAAATACATGGATGGATATATGAGTCTAGTTTCAGGGAAAATTGACGAAACTCATTTTCGAGTTCTGGAACTCGAGATATGATTTTTAAGGTGACAGTGATGCAGTTAACTAGCCTGCCTGGAACAGAAAAAGGAAAACAAAAAAAAAATTTCCAAGAGAGGAATAAGTAAAGTAAGCCCGGTAACACCTCGTGGTCAAATCCGGTGACGGTCACGGGTTTGGGGTGTTACATTTAATTGGTATCAGAGCTATGGTTTAGTCGGTTCTAGGACTACCATAGCGCGTGTGAGTCTAGCTATACATGCCAAATCGTTAGTGCTTAATAATGTGATGACTTCTGACGGTTGAAATTTTGTTTTGATTAGCAATGGAACCCGGGGTAGAGAGACCCTTGGCGGATGACGTTGAAAGTGTAGCGGCTGCTCCTGCGCAAGGGACACCGCTGTTGAGCCTCGATCATCCGCGAATAATCAAAATGAAGGGCGAAACAAGCCTTCTTCACCATGATGAATGAGTGGGTCGCGCAATATGCCCGAACCAATCCGGCTGTCCAACCATTCCCGAATTTATATAATCCACCCCAAGAGCCCGTAATGCCATCGATTCTCGATCCCGTGAGGTGAGTAAACCACCGTGGACTTGATTAGGAAGCGTGGGGCGAGGAGTTTAAGGCCATAGTTACCGATGATGCCGAAAGGGCCGAGTTCGCTTGATAACACCATTAGAGTGTTTGATGAACTGTCATGCACACCGATGAATGTCTTAAGTGTGCTATATCTTTGTTCTGAGACTCACCTACTATTGGTGGAGGACCTTGATTTCCATAGTCCCAAAGGAACAAGTTACTTGGGATTTCTTTCAAACGAATTTCGGAAGAAATATATTAGTCAACGGTTCATCGATCGAAGCGTAAGGAATTTTTGGAGCTCAAGCAAGGCCGTATGACAAGATCTGAATCTGAACATGAGTTCGTAAGACTTAGTCGGTATGCTCGGAGTGTGTGGCTGATGAGGTTGCTATGTGCAAAAGATTTGAAGAATGATTGAATGAAGATTTAAAGTCGCTAGTGGATATTTTGGAGATAAAGGAGTTCGTAACACTAGTCGAACGAGCACGCAAGGCGGAAGAACTTGGAAAGGAGAAGAAGAAGGCTGAATTTGAAGCAAGAGATTATCGTAAAAGATCGGCGAGTAAAGCTCCGTTCTCGACCGTAAAGAAATTCAGGAGGACACTAGTAAGTCGAGGCGATCGCGGAATTTCCATCGAGCCCGACCATCGACGGACTCTAGAGCTACTTCGGTAGCTAGTGTGGGCAATAATCGTCAAGAGAAACCTGAATGCCCCCAATGTGGAAGACGACACCTAGGTGAATGTTGGGGTAAGTCATTACTAGGGCTCATTATGGATGCGGTTCGAGGACCACTTCATTAGAGATTGCACGAGCTAGATGAGAGGAATAAGACGCAAGGTGCAAGACCTAGTGGAACGACATTTGGAGGTAGGCATCCGAGAATTTCGGAGGTAGGGGTGGTAATCGAGAGGAACCTCTAATACGATTGTCCGATCCGAGACCCGTGCTCTGCTAGAGCATATGCCATCCGCGACGAGAGGAGGCATCCTCCCCGACGTTATCATGGTACTTTTACTCTCTTTGATACTAGTGTGATTGCATTGATTGACCCGGCTCTACTCATTTGTATGTATGTGAAACCTTAGCATCCAAAGAAGACTCTACTGTTGAGTCTCTCGAGTTCGTAATCGGTGTCAAACCCTTTGGGTCAATACGTACTCGTTGATAAAGTGTGCAAGAGATGCCCCTAATAATTCGAGAATCTGCTTTTCCTACCGATCTGATGCTTCTACCATTTGATGAATTCGATGTTATTCTTGGTATGGATTGGCTGACCGTACATGATGCAGTGGTGGATTGCAAAAGGAAAACCATTGATTTGAGGAGTGTAAATAACGAGGTAGTCCGAGTCGAGTCTACTGATTCAAAAGGAGTGCCAGTGATAATATCTTCTATGACCGCTCGGAGGTATGTGAAAAAGGGGTGTGAAACATACCTTGCGTATGTGTTTGAAAGTAAAGAGACGGAAAGGAAACTCGAATCGGTACTAGTGGTTTGTGAGCATTTAGATATTTTTCCTGAGGAGTTACCGGGATTGCCACCGGTTCGAGAAGTGGAATTCGGCATCGAAGTTGTACCCGGTACTACGCCGATTTCAATAGCCTCGTATCTTATGGCATTAACGGAATTAAAGGAATTAAAGGTTCAATTGCAAGAATTGACGGATAGAGGTTTCGCTCGACCGAGTTTTTCTCCATGGGGCGCACCAGTATTGTTTGTGAAGAAGAAGGATGGAACTATGAGATTGTGCATCGACTATCGTAAGTTGAATAAAGTGACGATAAAGAATAAATATCCGTTGCCACGAATTGACGATTTGTTTGATCAATTAAAGGGAGCCTCAGTGTTTTCAAAGATAGATTTGAGGTCAGGGTACTATCAGTTGAGGGTCCGAGAATCGGACATACCCAAAACCGCTTTTAGAACGAGGTACGGTCACTACTTAATTCTTGGTGATGCCGTTTGGGCTCACTAATGCCCTAACGGTATTTATGGATTTAATGAATAGAATTTTCAGGCCATACTTGGATCGGTTCGTAGTTGTATTTATCGATGACATTTTGGTCTATTCGAGAGATGAAACCGAACATCTTGAACACCGAGGCTAGTGTTGCAAATTTTACGAGATAAGCGTTATACGCAAAGTTCAAGAAATGTGAATTTTGGTTGAGAGAGGTTAGCTTTTGGGGCTCGTGGTGTCCGTGATCGGTGTCGGGATGGACCCGAACAAAATTTCGACCATAGTCGATTGGAAACCTCAAGGAATGTTACCGAAGTTAGGAGCTTTTGGGGCTTGCGGATACTATCGACGATTTGTGAAAGGTTTTTCGATGATAGCTGTACCGATGACGAAAATACTATAAAAGATGTTAAGTTTGAGTGGTCGAACATTTGTCAAGAAAGTTTCGATCGACTAAAAACTTGTTTAACCGAGGCCCCAGTGCTAGTACGGTGAGTCCGGTAAAGAGTTTGTCATATCTGATGGCGCATCCTTGCTTGGGTTAGGTTGTGTGTTGATACAAGAAGGTCGAGTTGTGGCTTACGCGTCGAGACAACTAAAGCCGCATGAGAGAAACTATCCGACCCATGACCTTGAACTAGCGACCATAGTGTTCGCCTTGAAGATATGGCGGCATTACTTGTTTGGAGAAAGGTGTCATATTTATTCGGACCACAAGAGTCTAAAATATTTGATGACTCAGAGAGATTTAAACCTGCGACAAAGACGTTGGCTTGAGTTGTTGAAAGACTATGAACTCATCATTGATTATCACCCGGGAAAGGCCAACGTGGTGGCCGATGCTTTAAGTCGCAAGGCACTGTCTGCTTTGAGAGCGATGGATGCTCATTTATCCGTTTCACCCGAGGAGGTGCTAGTAGTCGAATTAGAGGCCAAACCGTTATTGATTCATCAAATACTTGAATCTCAGAAGGTCGACGCTGAATTGGTCACTAAGCGAGCCGAATGTGTTTCGGATGAAGAATCGGAATTTCAGATTGACGACAATGACTGCTTGACGTTCAAGGGTCGATTATGTATTCCAAGGAATTCGGAACTTGTTTCGATGATTTTGAGCGAGGCTCACAGTAGTAGAATGTCAATCCACCCGGGTAGTACTAAAATGTACAATGACCTGAAACGCCAATTTTGGTGGCCCTAAGATGAAACGAGACATTTCTGAATTTGTTTCAAGGTGTCTGATATGTCAACAAGTGAAAGCGGAACATCAAGTGTCATCGGGATTACTTCAGCCAATCATGATACCTGAATGGAAATGGGATCGAGTGACAATGGATTTTATATCTGGATTACCAGTGTCGGCAAGTAAGAAAGATGCGATTTAGGTCATTGTTGATAGACTGACCAAGTCTGCTCATTTTATCCCTGTCTGCACGGATTTTTCGCTCGATAAATTGGCAGAATTATACGTCTCCCAAATTGTTCGATTGCATGGGGTACCTGTTTCTATCGTATCGGATAGAGACCCAAGATTTACATCGCGATTTTGGAAGAAATTGCAAGAGGCTTTGGGTACCAAGCTGCATTTTAGCACTGCTTTTCATCCCCAAACCGATGGTCAATCTGAACGGATAATTCAAATCCTTGAGGATATGTTGAGATGTTGCATCCTTGAGTTTAGTGGTTCATGGGAAAGATATTTGCCTTTGATTGAATTCGCTTACAACAATAGCTTTCAATCAAGTATTAAGATGGCGCCTTACGAGGCTTTATAAGGTCGTAAATGCCGTACCCCATTATTCGGATGAACTTATCAAGGTAAAATCTTCGGGGTTGATTTGATTAAGGATGCCGAGCAGAAAGTTCGAGTAATTCGTGAAAGTTTGAAGGCTGCTTCGGATCGCCAAAAGTCGTATGCGGATTTGAAAAGGAAAGGCATTGAATATCAAGTTGGAGACAAGGTATTTCTCAAAGTCTCACCCTGGAAGAAGGTGCTTAGATTTGGCCGTAAGGGAAAATTGAGCCCGAGGTTCATCGGTCCGTATGAAGTATCCGAACGAATTTGGACCAAGATGGCGTCGATTAATGTTACCCATCGAGCTTGAAAGGATTCAACGTTTTCCATGTCTCGATGCTTGACGATATAGGTCGACCCGACACACGTAATTACTCCATCCGAGGTCGAGGTTCACCTAATTTGAGTTATGAAGAAGAGCCGGTTCGATTCGATGCGCCAAGTAAAAGAGTTGCTAATAAGAAAATCCCATTAGTGAAAGTGTTGTGGCATAAACACGAATTGAAGAAGCCACTTGAGAACTTGAGGACTCTATGAGAGAGCGATACCGAGCCTATTTACGGTAAGATTTTCGGACGAAAATTTCTTAAGTGGGGAGAGTTGTGACAGCCCTAAATTGACCCTAGTCGGAAAGTGGTTTCGGGACCACTAAACCGAAGTCATAAAAATAATTAATTGTTATATTCTATGCTTACTATGTGTGTGCATGCATATGTGGAAGTTTCATTCTCTAATTTTACCAATTTTATGAGAAATTATTAAATAGGGATCAATGTGAACCATGGTGAAATATGATAGGCTAATTTTAAATGGCTTATTAGTGCATGTTAACACAAGGGTGGAGTTGCATGTCAAATAACCTATTTCCTAAGGTTAGTGGCTGGCCATGACATGATGATGGGCAAAGAAAACATGTCCTAGACATGTTGGCCTAGTGCATTATGGAAGGAAAATAAAGAAATGAAAAAAAGGAAAATGATGAAAAAAAAAGAGTGTGGATGCCCCCTTGTTGCCGTGAGTTGAGGAAAAGAAAGGAGAAAAATTTTGTTGTTCATCCTTTCTCATTTTGTTACAATTGCCATGACTTGAGAAGAAGAAAAAAAGTGTCCATTCTCTCATTTTTCTTTGCATGGCGAATGTACTAAGAAGAAAGGGGGGAAGCTTGAGAAAATCAGCCATGGGAGCTTACTAGACTAAGGTGTTTTGATACAAGAAGGTATGTTTTATGCCACTCTTGAAAATGCATGCATAGTTTGGAAGATTGGTTCAAATTTTTCCTTGAATCTTGGATCGAAACTAAGTTGTTAGGTGAGTTAAATTTCGCCAAGAATGTTGTATTTCCTAATTAGTGTTTTGATGTTGTTGTGATGAAAGCATGGAGATGAGTGAGTTCGAATGTTTAACAAAAGGAGATTTTTGTGCCATTGAGTTCTTGTTGTTATGTGTGTATGTGCATGAGTATTCGCCATGCTATAAAATTTATGTTGCAAAATGATTTAATGCTTAATGTGATATATAATAGTACTTGTGAATGAGCTTGAGAGCACCTAAATTATTAGTTGGAAGTGCGAATGTAGTCTTGGATGAATTTTAAAGAACAAAGAAATTTTGGGTGACTAGAGGCCAAGGACATTCGCCAAAGGCTTGTGTGCTAGCAAAATTTGGCCTAGATGGGGTAAATGTTAAGTGTTAAATGCAATGGAAATGCTAGATTAATGTTGCACATTCGGCTATAGTTAGGCATGTTTATGATCTCATTTAGACGATTAGACATAAAAAGGGTGGTAATGAGGCTGAAAATTGTTGAATGGCTAGTTGGGTAATGAATGTAGCATTCGCCATATGGGGTAAAATGGGTCAAATGTTCGTGAAATAAAACTTTGTGAATTGATGAATTAATGATGATAGTATTGTTGATGTCATGTATATATGTATAAATATTTGGCAAGACGGTTAAACTAGTTAATTTATTGATTAGCTCAAGAAGCTAGAGGGGGAGAATCAAGCAAAAGCAAAGGAAAGAACATCGAATAGCCGAGTTGGAACCATTTTACCCAACACAAGGTAAGTCATTAAGCATATATTTGGCATTGTTTTAAATGATCATAATATCTATGCAATTGTGTTTAATGAGATGATATGTAAATGAAAATGTATGTGTATGGAATGATGACATTGTTGAATGTAAAAGAAATAGTGAAATGTGTAGAAAGTTTGCTTTCAGCACTAAGTGTCTTGGGCAATACGTGTGTACGGTGATTTAGATTGGCACTAAGTGTGCATGCTGGAAATATATGGCACTAAGTGTGCATGCTGGAAATATACTGACCTTTGGGTGTGCGAGCTCAAAGGGTATGGCACTATGTGTGCGGGCTTAAATCACATGGCACTAAGTGTGCGAAATCGAGTATTAAGCCTGTCGTGTGCGTACTCTATATATATATATCTCCGATCGAACAATTATATGGAGGGTGTGTCTTCATCGAGTTGAGTATGGACAGCGGAAAGAGTAAGTACCTTGAGTTCGTGGCTAATAGATACTATGTTCATGCTCGGAGTTGAGTCGGTAAGTTTTAAATCTATGTGATGATTTCAATTGCATGATTGTTGCGGAAATGAAATGATGTATGGAAATTGCTTCAAATATCCTATTGAATAGTATATGAAATGTAAATGTATGACTTGGTATGAGATTGATCCGAAGGTCTAAGGAACTATGGTATAGTTCGGTATGGCTGGAACACTGGGCCTTGTTTCATTATTTCATTTTATGATAATTTTAGTAACGGATGGTTGTGAAATGCTTATGACTTACTGAGTTATAAACTCACTCGGTGTTTTCTTGTCACCCATTTTAGGTCTCTTGGACTCGTATCGTTTGCGTGCTCGGAACCGTCGTTGAAGTCATCACACCGGCTGGAAATCTTTGGGTATTGTCTTCGTAGTTGAACTAGGAGAACATTTGGCATGTATAGGCTACTTTGTTTTGTTGAATCTCGGGTTGTAAACTTTAAGCCATGCGAAGATGGCCTATGTGGTCGGTTGAGTGTGAATCTATAACCTATAGGCACGAGCCTTAGAAACCTTAATTTTGATAAGGTGGCCATAGTTTGTATTATGTATGATGAAATAGTTGGCCATGGAAGAATTATGAAATAGTCATTGTTTGCTTTAGTACCAGATGCTGCCAGCAGCAGTGAGGTGAGATGGAAAAATCACTAAAAATAGTAGAAGTAGAATTAAATAGTGAATAAATTATGAAATTGAACCTTGATGAATCTATTTTCATATGGACGAAACGAAACGAACGTATGAGCTGTATTTTAAGATATATTCAGGTTTTTACGAAACAGGGCCAGAACGGTTTCTGGATCCCCTGCTCTGACTTGGAAAATTTACCATAAATTATCCAGAAACAATTATAAGTCATGCCTTATATGCGTAGATTCCCCTTTGAGTCTAGTTTCATTAGAAAGAAACGGCATGAGCATTAGAGCTCTGTACGAGATGATATCCAGGTCGTAATGCGTAAAGGTCAGTGTAGTCGAACCCTGAAACAGGGGTGACTTTAACTAATAAACTGTACCAATTGGCCCGACCAAAAATTCTAGAAATAAATCCATGGATGGATATATGAGTCTAGTTTCAGGGAAAATTGACGAAACTCATTTTCGAGTTCTGGAACTCGAGATATGATTTTTAAGGTGACAGTGATGCAGTTAACTAGCCTGCCTGGAACAGAAAAAGGAAAACAAAAAAAAAAATTTCCAAGAGAGGAATAAGTAAAGTAAGCCCGGTAACACCTCGTGGTCAAATCCGGTGACGGTCACGGGTTTGGGGTGTTACAGTAACAAACTAGATGGCACACTATATTCAGCTATAATTTGCTGACAGATCAAATATTTCGTAACAAAGTCAGAGATATCTCTTTTCATTCCAAACCACCAGTAATGTTGTTTCAAATTTTTATACATTTTCTACTACCCAGATGTATTGATAGATAACTATGATGTGCTTCATTCAAAATCATCTATATCAACTCTGGATTTCTCGGAACATAAATTCGATCTCGGAATCTCAGACAATCATCATTATCAATTTGATACTCAAAATCAGAATCCAAATCACACTGAGCTCGTTTTTCTATAATCTCATTATCAACCTTCTAAGCTTCGCAAATCTACTGAATAAATAATGGTCTCGCTTTCAATTCGGCTAATACTGAACCATCATCAGACAGAACTAAATAAGAATTCATCACACGCAATGCAAACAATGATTTTCGACTCAGAGTAGCAACAACATTTGCTTTTCCTGGATGATAATCAACAATAAGCTTGTAGTCTTTTAGCAGTTCTAGCCATCTTCTCTGTCGTAGGTTCAAATCTTTCTTAGTCATAAGATATTTCAAACTTTTATGATCAAAATATACATGACATTTCTCACCAAATAGATAGTGTCGCCAGATTTTTAAAGCAAATACAATAGTAGCTAATTCAAGGTTGTGCATCGGATAATTCTTTTCATGTGGTTTTAACTGTCTCGAAGCATAGGCTATAACTTTGCCTTATTGCATCAGAACACAACCTAAACCGTTCATCAAAGCATCACTGTAAATGACATATTCTTTACCCAATTCTAGCTGTACTAACACGGGAGCTTCAGTCAATAGGGCTTTCAACTGATCGAAACTTTTCTGACACTTTTCAGACCATTCAAATTTCATATCTTTCTAAAGCAGTTTAGGCAACGGAGTCGCTATCATAGAAAAGCCTTTTACTAATCATCGGTAATAACCAGCAAGTCCCAAAAAACTGCATACTTCAGAAATATTTCTCGGAGGTGTCCAATCCAAAATAGCTGAAATCTTACTAGGATCAACTCAGATACCAAATGCTGACTCAACATGTCCCAGAAAATTGATTTCTCAAAGCTAGAATTCACATTGGCTAAACTTCACATACAACTTCTTATCACGCAAAGTTTGTAGCACTATTCTCAGAAGTTTGGCATGAGCGAATTCATTACGAGAATATATCAAGATGTCATCTATAAACACAACTACAAATTAATCCAAATACTATCTAAAAATTCTGTTCATCAAATCCATAAAAATCTCTGGTGCATTCATTAATCCAAAAGGCCTCACTAAAAACTCATAGTGTTCGTACCTCATTCGAAAAGTAGTTTTTGAAATGTTTGAATCCTTTACTCTCAACTGATAATAGCCCGATCTTAGATCTATCTTTGAAAACACGTCAATTTGAGGTAAAGGATATTTGTTCTTGAGAGTCACTTTGTTCAATTGACGATAATCAATGCACATTCTCATCGTGCCATCTTTCTTTTTCACAAACAGAACAGAAGCACCCCAAGGTGAGAAACTCGATCTTGCGAATCCTATATCGGTCAACTCTTGCAATTGAGACTTTAGTTCTTTTAACTCAATTGGAGCCATTCCATACAAAGCTATTGATATTGGAGTAGTTCCTGACACTAACTCAATACCAAGCTCAACTTGTCGTATCGGTGGTAATCCTGGTAATTCTTCAGAAAACACGATAGGAAACTCATAGGCAACAGGCACTGATTAAATTTTCTTTTCTGTCACTTTCAAATTGATCATATAAGCAAAGTAGGCTTTACAACCCTTTTTCATAGTTTTCAAAGCTTTCATTGAAGATATCACAGTGGGTAACCCATTTAAGTCACTAGATTCAATTCAGACTAGTTCATTATTCTTACATCTTAGATCAATTGTCTTTCATTTGCAGTTCACAACAGCATCATGCAACATTAGCCAATCTATACCCAGAATTATATCAAACTCATCAAAAGGCAATAACATCAGATCAGGCAGAAAGTAGAAATCTTGAATCATCAATGGACAATTCTTACACACTTTGTCAACCAAAGCACACGGGCCTAAAGGGTTCGATACTTTAATTACAAATTCAGTAGACTCTACAGGAAAAGTCTTACTGCACACTAAGTTCATGCATATATAAGAATGACTTGATCCTGGATCTATCAATGCGATCACAGAAGTATCATAAATAGTGAAAGTACCAGTAATAACATCTGGAGACGAAGCTTCCTCACGAGCGCGAATAGCATAAGCTCTAACAGGTGCTCGAGCCTCAGACCTAACAGTGGTGTCTTTAGTTATTCTCTAAGTGCCACTCACATTACCTGTGTTTATGGGTGGTCTACCTTGAGCTGTATTGCCACTCGACCTCGAATTTTGCATAATATCTTGCTCTACAGACTCAGGACATTCACAGATAAAGTGATCTAAGGATCTACATCTAAAGCAAGCTCGGTCATTCAATCCACAACTTCTCGGATGTCTTTTACTACAATGTCTACACTCAGATCGATTGGATCAGACATTTTCAACACTTGCAACAGAAGTAGCTGGAGCTTTGAAGCTCGAATGTGATCTAGTACGATCTCTACTCGAATATCCCACGTTAGCCTTTAAACAACTATAATCATCTCAGAATTTCTTTGATGTTGATTGAAATAACTTATTTGATTATCTTTTTTGCACCTCTCTAGCTTTTGAATTGGCTTTTCTTTTCTCTTTCCCGAGTTCTTCAGCTTTACATGCTCGTTCAACAAGCACAACGAACTCTTTTATCTCCAGAATTCCGACTAACAAACGAATCTTCATTTAAGCCGTCTTCAAACCTTTTACACATTATTTCTTTAGTCGAGACACATTCTCATGCATACTGGTTAAATCTCACGAATTCTCGCTCATATTCCGTAACAGACATATGACCCTATTTCAACTCAAGAAACCCTTTGCGTTTCTAATCGATAAATCTCTAACTGATATACTTCTTTCTGAACTCTGTTTGAAAGAACTCCCAAGTGACTCGTTCTTTCGGAACCACTGATATCAACGTTTTCCACCAATGATACGCCGTATCGCTCAGAAGACATTCGTCCGGGGTACATGACATTTCATCAAACACCCGTATTGTAGTCTTGAGCCAAAACTCAGCTCTCTCAGAATCATCATCAGTAGTAGCTCGAAACTCTTCAGCTCCATATTTTCTAATCTTATCAACCGAAGGTTTATTCAACTGAATCGGATTAGCTTGTGGCATGATAGGGATTTGTGGAGGACTAGGCGGGGGTGAAGCTTGTGGAGCAGCTAGATTGGATCAAATATACTGAATGAACCAATCATTCATCATTCGGTAAAAAGCTTGCTTAGCCTCTCCCTCCAAGCTACTAGTAATAGGTCTAAAATTAGATTGCACTGTCCCTTAAGCAGGAGTGGGTGCATTACTTTCAACATCGTCAGCTACGGCTTCTTCGAGATCATTTACTAGATAAAAACACATTTTCATTGTCAAGATTCATCACACAATTGCAGTTTATGAATACGGCATGTATAGCTAGACTCACATGCGTTATGTTAGTCTTAGAATCGACTAAATTGTAGCTCTGATACCAACCAAATGAACACCCCTAACCCGTAACAGTTGCCGGAATAGGTTAAGAGGCATTACAAGACTTATAACTCAATTCAGAAAAAATCATTTATCTGATAACATCTTATCTCAATCAATATCATTCAATCACATTCAATATGTACTTAAATCAAGCTTACAAGGTTTTAATCATGCATTTGGAACTAAGTTGATAACATAATAAAATTTTAAAAACTTAGAAAAGTTTTCAACATTTTAAATATCACACGCTCGCGTGAATAGGTCGTGTGCCTCACACAGCATTAGACATGCCCGTATGTCTAGGCCATGGCAAAATAGGGCATACATACTAACTTGGGTCACACGGCTAACCACACGCCCGTGTACCATTTGAAATGGCCACACACGCCTATGTGACAAGGCTGTGTGCCACACACGGTAACCAGACACGCTCGTGCGTCTAGGCCCCGCTTGAGACTGTCTTTAAATTGTAGGACTACCCCAGAGGACACATGGTCGTGTAACATGATCGTGTGTCGCACACGATTGAGACACATGCTCGTGTCTCTGCCCGTGTGGACAAAAATAGGCTATTTGCAAAGCTAATTTGCCACCCTTAATGGCCATCCCTACAAATCCATAATCACAGCACTATTGCACAATAATTTCAACTAATTTCAATCACAAAATATACATCCTTCATGTCATATAATCACCAACCAATATCATCCTTATCATCCAAACCAAAACATACTAAAATCACATACCAAACTCATTCATTCATACATGTTATTATCCCAAATTTTCACATCCATTTTTCATATCAAAATCATACCATTTCCATAACTAATTCAAATAACTAACTAACAAATTGACCATTTCTCACTAGGCCAATTACGTACTTCAAAACATACCATTTCTTAACATAACTTGTATATCAAAAATCAAACCAAATAGAAACTTTAATCCAGCCATATCACATGGCATGATATACATTTCAAAGTTCATACTCAAATACTTCTAGCCTATACATGCCATAATTCAATATTCACATTTTCAAAACATTCCAAATAGAGTTTGATAGTGTGATGATGATCCTTGACGATCTTCGAGCTCCCAGTAGCTTCGATAATCTATAAAACAATTGAAAAACACACAAAGTAAGCTTTCCAAAGCTTGTAAGCCATATACAAATAAACTTATCACTTAACCTAATTCTAAACCAATTTATTTATGTAGCTTATGGTAAAACACAATCACATATTCATGTCTCATACAGCTCATTTGATCATGATTCACTTAAATATAACACATCTCATTCTCATGACCTTTCATTCTTAAACATGATATACATTTCAAAATACCTTAATTGGATACACATTCACATAGTCATTTGTTTCTCTGAGTGCCTGTTGAACCGCACAGAATCAAATAGGATACGTGGATAGCTTAAAAAGCTCGTACAATGCCAACGTCCCTGACTTGGTCTTACATGTAATCAAATATCGATGCCACTGTCCTACACAGAGTCTTACACGAAATCAAATATGATGCCGATGTCCCAGACATGGTCTTACACGCAAATCTCAAATTGATGCTAATGTCCCAGACGTGGTCTTACACGAAATCACATACCGAAATCCTATGTCATGACATATGTATCCTAATTATTCCTATGGTTTGTACGGGGCTTTCGGACATCATCACATTATTGAAACTTTCTCAATTTCACATATTCAGCTTCTATAATCATTCATCACAATTCAATATCATATAAGCATGAATAAATCAATTCAAACACATTTATTTGAATATAGACTTACCTCGTACGGGAATGAATGGAAACGAACGGCTATTCAACTACGTTCGACTTTCCCCGATCTAATTACGTTTTCTTTAGTTCTTGATCTATACACATTCAAATTTAACTCCTTTATTCACCAAATCATTCAATTCAATCCAAAAACATATAGTTAGGGCATTTTACAATTTAGCCCTCATATTTTCACATTTTGACATTTTCGTCCCTAATTAACAAAATCACAAATTACACAAAATTTCCTTATACACATACTTAGCTAAATATTCATGTCATTCATATAAGCCCACATATTTCATTTATTTAACATTTTAGCCTCTTAATTTCTCATTTTCATAATTTAGCCCAAAATACTCAAATTCATCAAAAATCCCAATACAAAACATAGTAATCTAACACATATCTTAAAGTTTCTATTATCAAACTTCATAAAACTCACAAAAGCATAAATGGCATAATTCAAAATCATCATCAAATTCTTAAAATTAAGCATTGGCTTGATAAAACACAAATCAACGATATCAAAAACGTAAAAATTATCAAAAATCGAACAAAAACAAACCTTGAATCAAGCTTGGCCCATGGCCGAATATTAAAAGCTCAAGAACCCTATTTCTTTTTCTAATTTTTGCTAAGAAGATGATGAAATGGATTTCATTTCTTTTGTTTTAATTAATAATAACATATTAATCAATTTCTAATTTTACCCTTAATGCTAATTCATGAAAACTCATTAATACATGCCCATAATGGTCCACGAAAGCTTAAAATGGTCTATTCATAACATAAGGACCTCACAATTAAAAGGCCATAGCAAATAGGCACTTTTAACAAATAGCAAGTCTCTTTTGCACTTTACGCGATTAGGTTCTTTTTCTAAATCAAGCACACAAACAATTAAATTTTTTTGCGAAACTTATCACACATATTAATTCACATATTATAAGCACTAAAATAATATTAAAATATTTTTTGACTCGAATTTCTTATAACATCCTGATTTTGGGCCTAGTCAGAATAGTGATTTCTAGACCACAAATCCAAGGCTGAGAAATTATTTTTATTATTACATTAGTGTCATGGTATGATTATGTGTCTGCATGGAAATTTTGGTAAATTAATTTTAGCGATTGGGAGCCTAATTACGAAAAAGGACTAAATCGCATAAAGAGCGATAGTTTTGTTTTAATAACCAAAGGTGTTAAATAGCTAGAGAACCAAAATTTGGGGTCTTTAAAGTGCAATTAAGCTCTTAAATATAGGCTGGCCAGCCATAGAGACAAAGATGGGGAAATTTTCAATGTTAGGTGAAATTTGGTGGCTTATTTGATTAAAAATAAAATAGGATAAACAAAGGATAATATCATCTCTTTTTAATCTTCTTCTTCACCGAAACTTTTAGCAATAGTAAGGGATTTGGAGCTTTAAAATTTCAGCAAATCTATCTCCTTGCAAGTAAGTGATTTAGATGCCTATTTTTGATAATTTTTGTATGTTTGGAACCCCTGTAGCATGAGCTAACTAATGGGGGGACTATTTTGTGAAATGGTTAATAGTCTAAGAATTTTCCATGAAAGGGTTTTAATGTTTGCTGATTTTTTATGGAAGGAAATGAATCTTAGTTGTCTAATAAACAACTTTTCTGAAGAGGTGTTCATGAAAAACACCTAAAAAGGACTAATTTTTTGTAATTGCAAAATAGATAGTATTATGTTTAAATAATGGGAATTTTGGGTTGCTATAAGAGTAAAAAGGGTTCGACTAGGCTTAAGACATGAAGAAATTTGATAAAAATCAATTTTTGAGCCTAGGGGTAAAATGGTCATTTTGTGAAATCTAGGGGAAAAATGGACATTTTGCAAAAAAATGTTTCTAAATTTATTTAGTGATTAAATGAGTGAATTTTTATTATTTTAGATTAAGAAATACAAAATTCAAACTTAGACTGGGGGAAAGCCAAGCAAGTAGATTAAATTGGCTAGTCACCTACGTTTTGTCATCCGAGGGAAGTTGTATGTTAATAATGCAACTATATTTTTATGATGTGTGATTGAATTGATATTGTATAAATTGTTTTGCTTGTGAATATGGGTATACATGTTGAGAAATTAATGTAATAAAGACTCCCGATTGAACATTATGAATAGAATTAGGTATTCATGCCATAACATTGGGTGATACGTGTGCCAGTGTAAGACATGTCTGGGACATGCATCAGCCACATTATGAGAGCTAGTGTAAGACATGTTTGGGACATGCATCGGCCTCATATACCAACTAGTGTAAGACATGTTTGGGACATGCATCGGCTTTGAGACGAGAGCTAGTGAAAGACATGTCTGGGACATGCATCAGCCTCAAGATATACAAGCTAGTGTAAGACATGTCTGGGACATGGCGTCAGCTTGTTGTGTATCAGTGTAAGACATGTTTGGGACATGGCGTTAGCTTGTTGTGTGTCAGTGTAAGACCTATTTGGGACATGGCATCGACACCGATAGATGAGAGCCAGTGTAAGACCTGTCTGGGACACGGCATCGGCCTCGATATATGAAAGTCAGTGTAAGAGCTGTCTGGGACATGGCATCGACTTTGATATGCTAGCTAGTGTAAGACCATGTCAGGACATAGCATCGGCATCTTATCCCATGTTTGGGGCTATTGAATATCCTGTAGTATTCCAAATGCTTAAACGGGATATTTATGGTTTATATTGAAATGAGAGAACTTATGACCATGTGGTGAGTGGTACAGGTACCTAAATGTGAATTACAACATACAAGCTATATTTACGTTGTATGTATAGTAAAGGAGGAAAGTGAGTAAGTTATGCATATGACTACTTGTGTATTTTATACGAATTATGAAATGTGAATTCAAAACAATGTTGTATGATTGGTGAGAAACAAATATGAGCAAGTAGTATTTATGAATCCTTACTTTCTTGTGCAAATCGAGATATGCTGGGAGTTTGATCCCATATGGTATCTTATAGTTACTCATTATTTGCATACGACTTACTAAGCTTTATGCTTACCTCTTTTCGTTTCCATATTCTTATAGTGGTACCAAACTAGCTCGTGGATCATTGCCTTATGTCGGAGAAGCCAGTCACAGTATCTCTAAAGTAATTGGTATAGCTAGTTTTATCATTTTGATTATGGCATGTATAGGAACTAGTCTTTTTGTAATGGTCACATTGTTTTGGGCCAAACAAGTGGTTTGTCATAGCTCTTTGGTCATTTTGTATAATGCCATGGATGGTGGCTAGTATTGGTTATTGATAATTGCAAATGATGATGATTTCATAGATGAGTAAATCGCACGACTAATCAAGTTCTTGTTAGATTGTTAAAGTGTAATGTGGTTGTATTAGATATCTTGTTATGGTTGAATTGGCTTTGTGTTATCGTGTGAATTGGTGGTATGTATTATTTTGTAGGCAAGTGTAAGTAAGGGTGGCAAAAAGGCTTGGTAGATAGCCTATTTTTGTCCACAAGGCTAGACACACGGGCGTGTGCCTAGGCCGTGTGTGACACACGGTCAGCCCCATGGGCGTGTTATCCGGTAGTGCGTGCCTTGCACCTCGAATTTGCAAGTCAGCATGCAGTAAACACATGGGCAGAGACACGATTATGTGTCTCAGTCGTGTGGAGGACACAGCCTTTGGGCATCGGCGTGTGCCTTGGACGTGTGCCTCTAATTGGTTGCTGATGTCAGAAATAGAATGTCATGGTTTTCAGACACGGGTTAAAACACTGGTGGGTCATGGTCGTATGAGGGACACGGGCCATGGACACGGGCGTGTGTCAGGCCATTTGAAAACCCCTATAGGTTAAAATTTAGAAATAAATTTACACAGGTTGGGGCACGGGCGTGTTCTCTTGTGCTTAGGCCGTGTGAACCATACAGGCCTTTAGCACAGCCATGTCAAAATGGCCACAAGGGAATGTTGCCCTTTCACACGAGCGTGTACCCTTATTCCAAGTGACATTGCTTTAAGGTTTTCAAAGATGTTTGGAATAACCCCAAATCATTTCTAAAGTGTGTTTTGAGCCTCGTACGCCCATATTAAAAATTTCTAGTTTAAAATTGAAAAGTTTCAAATTTGATAGAGTTTTTATGACCTGAAATGATAGTATGCATGTGTTTAAGTCAGGTAATACCTCCTGCCCAGTCCTGGCCTCGAACTCAGGCAAGGGGTGTTACATGTAGTGGTATCAGAGCTACGGTTTAGTCCATTCTAGGACTAACCTAACGTGAGTATGAGTCTAGCTATACATGTCATAGTTGTATATTGATAGTCTAATGACTCTTGACAAGAAAAATTGTGTTTTTATATATGTAGTAAATGGATCCTAAAGTGGCTAGGCGGATGATGTGGAAAGTAATGCGCTGGCTCCCACTGAAGGGATCGCGCCAGTAGATAGTGGGCCCGTGACAATAAGTTAGGGCGGAGGAGCTAGAGAAGCTTACCTCCATATGATGGATGCTTGGTACTAGGAGTTTATTCGTGTGAATTCGAATACTCCACCTCCCCCACTTCCTCAACCCATCCATATATCTCCTTAAGGAGCAGAAATGGCTAGAAGAGAGAAACCTCCAGTGGATAGAATTAGAAAGCACGGGGTTGAGGAATTTCAGGCAAACATAAATGATGGCTTGGAGAGAGTAGAGTTTTTGTTAGAGAATACTATTAGGGTCTTTGATGAGCTATCATGCACACCTAAGGAGTGCATGAAGTGTGTAGTATCACTCTTACGAGACTCAGCCTACCAATGGTGGAATACTCTTGTGTTGGTTGTACCAAGAGAGCAGATAACATGGGAATTCATTCAGGAAGAGTTCTGAAAGAAGTACACTAGCCAAAGGTTCATCGACCAAAAGAGGAAAGAATTCCTTGAATTGAAGCAAGGTCGTATGACAGTGACAGAGTATGAGCGTAATTTGTGAGGCTCAGCAAATTACACAGGAGTGTGTATCCACAGAAGCCACGATGTGTAAGAGGTTCGAATATGGATTGAATGAAGATATTCGACTATTAGTTCACATCTTAGAGTTAAGAGAATTTGTGATACTTTTTGAGAGAGCTTGCAAGGCCAAAGAATTGACCAAGAAAGAGAGAAGAGCAGACATTGAATCATGTGACTCAAAGAGGAGACAGATGGGGAAATCACAACAGACCTTATCCAAGAGATTGAGAGAGTTTTCTACTTAATCAAATGCGTTGGTGGGGTTCTTAAGCAAGAGTAAAAATAAGCAGTATGCAGTGACTAAAGCCCTAATCACTTCTATCGCGAGTGTTGGTAGTGCTTGCCCGAATCGACCAGAGTGTCCTCAATGTGGTAGACATCATTTTGGTGAGTGCCGAGGTAATGAAATAGGTTGTTTTAAATGTGGGTCATTGGACCATTTTATTCGTAGCTGTCCCAAAATGGTCGAGAAAGATAAGGATCAAAGTGTGAGATTGGGTAATACACCTTCAAGGGGTAGACCACATAAGAACTTAGAAAGTGGGGCTAGTAGTAGAGATGCACCTAGAGATCCTGCTGTGAGGTCCGAGGGTAGAGTACCTGCAAGGACTTATGCTATACGTGCTCGTGAAGAGACAGAGTCTCTCGATATGATTACAGGTACCTTTTCTATCCATGGTATATCTATCGTTGCTTTGATTGACCTGGGGTCTACCCATTCTTATATTTTTAGGGAATTGATACCCCGTATGAACATGCTAGCCGAGTCCACTGAATTTGTGGTAGAAGTGTCAACCCTTTAGGCACACATGTGTGGGTTGATCAAGTGTGCAGAAACTGTCCCTTGATAATTAGAGGTCATTGTTTTTCGGCTAACTTAATGTTATTACCGTTTAATGAATTTGATGTAATCCTTGGGATGGATTGGTTAATTTCTCATGGTGTTGTAGTGGAATGTGGACGAAAAGTTATCGAGATGAAATGTGGGAGCGAGGATGTTTCTCGAGTTGAAACGGATGAATTAGACAATTCGCTTGTAGTGATATCGTCTATGTTGGCAGTGAGATATTTTAGAAAAGGGTTTAAAGCTTACCTCGCTTTTGTATTGAATACTCAAACATCTGAATTGAACATTGAGTCAGTACCAGTGGTATGTGAGTTCATAGATGTGTTTCCAGAGGAATTACCCGGATTTCCTTCAGTGAAGGAAGTTGAATTTGGAATTGAGTTAGTCCTTGGTACGACACCCATCTCGATTACTTCGTATAGGATGGCTCCAACGGAGTTAAAATAGTTGAAAGTAAAGCTACAAGAACTAACGGATAAGGGCTTTGTAAGACCGAGCTATTCTCCGTGGGGTGCTCCGGTGCTTTTTGTGAAAAAGAAAGACGGGTCGATGAGGTTATGTATAGACTACATACAACTTAAAAAGGTGACTGTAAAGAATAAGTATCCCTTGCCAAGGAAAGACGATTTGTTTGACCAATTGAAATGAGCCACCATGTTTTCCAAGATAGATTTGAGGTCCGGTTATTACCAGCTCAGAGTAAAGGAGCAAGATGTACCGAAAACCATATTTAGGACGAGGTATGGGCGCTATGCGTTCTTTGTTATGCCCTTTGGTTTATGGACTTGTTGAACCGTATTTTTCGGCCATTTTTGGATAAGTTTTTAGTGGTCTTTATTGATGATATATGATTTATTCTCTTGATACGAGTGAACATACAGAGCATTTAAGAACTATTTTACAGACCTTGAGGCATAAGTAACTGTATGCCAAGTTCAGCAACAGTGAATTTTGGATCCTAGAGGTTGGATTTTTAGGACACATAGTGTTGGGTGACGGAATTAGAGTTGACCCAAGTAAGATCTCAACTATTGTTGAGTGGAAACCACCGAGGAATGTGTCAGGGATTAGAAGCTTTCTGGGCTTACCTGGGTACTACAGACGGTTCGTTAAGGGGTTCTGATTGATAGCTACTCTGATGACTAGACTGCTACAAAAAGAGGTCAAGTTCGAGTGGAATAATAAGTGCCAAAAAAGTTTTGAGACATTAAAGGCTTTATTGACTGAAGCCCCAATTTTAGTGCAACTAGAACTGGGAAAAGAGTTTGTGGTATATAGTGACGCCTCCTTGAATGGATTGGGGTATGCACTCATGCAAGAAGGTAAGGTCATAGCTTACGCTTCGAGACAGCTGAAGCCACATGAGAAAAACTACCCGACATACGATTTAGAGTTGGGCCGCCATCGTGTTCGCGTTGAAAATTTGGAGACACCATTTGTATGGTGAGAAATGCTGAGTATGTACCGACCATAAAAGTCTCAAGTATTTGATGACTCAGAAGGAGTTGAACCTATGACAACGGAGATGGTTGGAGTTGATAAAAGACTACAAGTTGATAATCGACTACCACCCGAGAAAAGCAAACATAGTCACCGATGAGCTAAGTAGAAAGTCATTATTCACCTTGAGGGCTATGAACACTCAGTTGTCTGTGGCCAATGATGGTTCGGTTCTAGCAGAACTGAAAGCTAGACCTATGCTCCTTTAAGAAATTTGTGAAGCTCAGAAAGGTGATATGGATTTACAAGTTAAGATGGCTAAGTGCGAGATGGGTAATGAATTAGAATTTCATATTGGTACCGGCGGTTGTATGATGTACCGAGACAGGATTTGTGTACCCAAGGACAATGAACTTATTTAGAGGATTTTACGAGAGGCACATAGTGGTTGCTTTTCTATCCATCCGGGTAGTATGAAAATGTATAGCGACTTGAAGAAAATGTACTGGTGGTCGGGAATGAAAAGAGACATTTTGGAGTTTGTTTTTAGATGTCTAATTTGTCAGCAAGTGAAGGCTGAACACCAAGTACCTTCAGGTTTACTTCAATTTGTGATGGTTCCTGAGTAGAAATGGGACCGTGTAACCATGGATTTCATGGCGGGGTTGCCGTTGACCCCAAGGAAAAAGGATTCTGTTTAGGTTGTTGTCGATAGGCTTACCAAGTCGACACATTTTATTCCAATGCGTACTGACTCTTCCCTTGAGAAATTGGCTGAATTGTATGTTTTCGAGATTGTGAGACTTCATGGACTACCCTTGTCGATTATTTCAGATAGAGATCTGAGATTTACCTTGCGATTTTGGGAAAAGTTGCAAGAGGCATTAGGAACAAAACTAAATTTGAGCACGGTATTTCACCCGTAGACCGACGGTCTGTAACACCCCTAACCCGTATCTTTCGTCAGATTAGGGTTACGAGGTATTACCATACAAAACCCAGTCAGCATGCTCATATATATAAATCGTTACATTTCAAACACATATCAAATTTCTTCACATTAATTTAAAATAGATAGCAATCACCTATTCATTCGTATAAATTAAATTCACACATAAGGAAACACTTAGCGGAATATAGTCAATCATACTTTATTACTTATAATACATAAACGAACCATGTTGCGAAGTTTCAATCATATCAATATCATTTTAATCACATATTTGAACTACCTAATATGTAACAAAACCAATTTGCATGCATTTTACAAATAAAATATTTGAAATATAAAACATCCAATACTTGATATTCGAATACTTAAATTTAAAATAGACATATTTTCTTATTTCATATACCAACTGAATATTTCACAACAATTATTTATTTTTCAAATGACCTAAGTAATTTCATTATTAATAATCTACCGAATACACATTCAACCATTTATCAAAATTATTCATTAAAATATTTTCAAAACATAAACCATTATAATCACCTCATAAACATGTAACATAGCTCCCAAAATAATTTAAGTATCAAGGCTGAATACATACCAACCTAAACACTATTTTTTATTCAACTCACAAGACAAATTATATATCGAAAATATAAGTCGTTAGTAAACCATACCAAACAGCCAAACATTGCATATAATACATATACCAAAATCAATTCCAACTACACTAGAACATAACTAATTATTCTTTAGAACCAATTCATATAATAACACTATAACAAAATATAACAACCATTTCCATATATATATTTTTACCTATGCAAAAACTATAACTGAATCAACCATATGCACAACCCAAATCATCAACCTTTTCAATGCACATAACACACATAAGCTTAACTAAATTTTCATTCACTCACATAACATATTATACATAACCAAAATCCAACTTTTCATAAGAATGTTCCAGCCCATACATGCCATAATTCGAGTTCAACATATTAAGTACCGAAATAGTAGATAGTGTGATGAACTTTGCTGACGATCCTTGAGCTCGTAACTTGATCCAAAATCTATAGAACACAATCAAACACACACACATAGTAAGCTTTTATAGCTTAGTAAGTCATAAGCAAATAAACAACCCAATAATATAATCAACTCAATTAAATTATACCAAATTATATTATCATTACCACATTAAGTCTCAAACTTACAAATTTCATAAATAATACATTTCCATACATAAATGCTACCTTGTCTGAATGCTCAAATAATTAAAATAACAAACTATCATTCAACTTTCAAAGCCAAGATGTCATTATATAACCAAATATACATATACTCATATACACAAGCTCAAGAATTATAATATAACATCATGTACATATACTACTTATTTGGCTGAATATACATGGTCATATAAACACATATTCAAAAATCAATTTCATAACATTAGTATCATTTATTCATAAGGTCGAATACAATTACCATGTTCACATGCATTCTTCCTTTACCTCATACAAGACTTACAATAAATAACAAGTAACTTACCTCATTTCAAGTAGGAAATAAACTAACTCATACCTGATTATTTTTGCTCAATTTACACATTTAATCGCATTATTGTTGCCCGATGAACCATTAAGAATTGGATAGGACACTCAGATAATCACACATATTGTACAATGCTAATGTCTAGACATGGTCTTACATGTAAACACTTATCGATGCCACTGTCCTAGACAGGGTCTTACTCGCATATCACATATATCGGAATCACATATCGATGCCATGGTCTTACTCGCACATCACATATTAGAATCCTATGTCATGACATATGTATCCTAGCTATTCCTAAGGTTCATACAGGGCTTTCGGACGTCGTAACTCAGTCGAAACGAATTCACAAATATAGTTACCAAGCTTGTATGCATTCAGCTTTTGCATTTATAAATTCACATATTCATTTTAGCATATAAAATTTTCATTTAATTAAAATTAAGTAAGTCTATTTGCTTATAAACTTACCTTAGACAATGTAAAACGGAACGGGACGACTAGTCGACAGCTTTCGTTTTCCCCTGATCCAAGTCTGATTTCTTTTGTCCTTGATCTAAGCATATTCAAATTAAACTAATTCAAACATATTTTCATTCAAATTAAACTAATTCAAACATATTTTCATTCAATTTAGTCCAAAAACACATAAATGAGCAAATTACCATTTTACCCCTAGCATTTTACACTTTTTACAATGTAGTCACTATTGCACAAAACACAAAATATGCAAAATTGCAATATACCCATGCTTGGACGAATGTTCCTAGTGTCCATACAAGTCCATATATTTCATTTATTTCACATTTTAGCCCCTCAATTTATTATTTTTGTAATTTAGTCCTAATTATTCAAAATCATCAAAAACTCCAATACAAAACATGTTAATCCAAAACATATATTTCATATTTCATCATCAAACAAAAAAAATTCAAGCTTTCAAAAATAGCATAACTCAAAATATTCACCAAAATGAAAAATTCAAGCATGGGTCTTGAAGATAGCTTAGCAACGATCTCAAAAACGTAAAAATTATAAAAAATCGAGCTAGTTACATACCTTGATTGAGCTTAAGAGATGGTCAAACCCTAGCTTCTTTTATTAATTTTCTTTTTGTTAAGTTTCAGCAAGAATATGATGTATGAAAAGCTTAGTTTAATTATCATAATATATAACATATATATTAACATATTATTATTTTACCTAATTAACCTTTATCATTAAATAACTAAAACAATATGACATGGGTACAACCGGCCATAACTAAATCTAATGGTCAATTTACAACATAAATCCTCCACATTAAAAGAACAACCACTATTCGGCCCCTTTTACAATTAACCACCAAACTTTTATTTTACACGATTAAGTACTTTTATTTAATCGGACACTCAAACAACAAAATTAAATCATGAAAATTTCACATATATTAATTCACACATAATAAACATAAAATAATTTTTAAATATTTTTCTAACACATATTCGTGGTCCCGAAACCACCGTTTCGATTAAGGTCTAAATCAGACTGTTACAACTTTCCCCCTTAGGGATTTTCGTCCCCGAAAATCTTTCCGGTGAATAGGTTTGGATAACGTTCTCTCATTGCATCCTCTGGCTCCCACGTTGCTTCCTCAACTCTGTGTTTATGCCACAGCACTTTAACTAATGGAATTTCTTATTTCGTAATTCTTTAATCTCGTGAGCCAGAATGCGAATAGGTTCTTCCTCATATGTCATATCAGGCATAATATCAATCTCTGACTAAGTAATCACATGTGAGGGATTAGATCGATATCTACGAAGCATTGAAACATGGAATACATTGTGGATCTTTTCTAGTTCAGGTGGCAGCAACAGTCTATAAGAAACTAGCCGAATACGCTCTATAATATCATACGGCCCAATAAATCTCAGACTCAATTTGCCTTTTCGATCGAATCTGAGTATTTTCTTCCACAGTGAGACTTTCAAAAATACTTTGTCCCTGATCTGAAACTCTATATCTTTTCGTTTCAAGTCCACATATGATTTCTGATGATTTGATACTGTTTTTAGACTTTCACGGATCACTTTAACCTTCTGTTCAGTCTTTCTGATTAAATCGGCCTCGTGTATCTTATTTTCACTGAGCTTGGTCCAATACAAAGGTGTACGACATTTACGACTGTACAAATCCTTGTAAGGTTCCGTTTTGATACTCGATTGAAAGCTATCATTGTAATAGCCCGATTTTGGGTCTAGTCGGAACAGTGGTTTCGGGACCACAAACCCGACGAGAAAAAAAAATTATTTTTATTATATTTTTATAGCCTATAAATTTATGAAAATATTTCGTAAAAATTTCATTCGAAAATTTTGACGTTTGAGCACTCAATTTAGTCAAAAGGACTAAATTGTAAAAAGTGCAAAAGTTGAGTTCTTTATATATGAGGTGCCTAATTGTTATGAGTTTTAAATTGAAAGTCCTTATGTGACAATTATTCCTTTAATAAGTTAGTGAATGGATATTTGTTTGGTATTTTGAAATTTGGTTGAAATAAAAGGGTAATTTTGTAAATTAATTAAAATAATCTAATAAGACAAAATGATAAAAGCTATCATTTTTTTCCATTCTTTCTTCTTCAACCGTGGGAAAGAACTGAAAATGGCAGCCATGGATGAGCTCCATTCAGCCAAGCTTCTATGGCTTATATAGGTACGGTTTTTTCCGCTTTTAATGATTTTCGTATTTTGAGATCCCAAGCTTAAATTTTCTATTTCTACCAATTGATTGAAGAGAAATTAGAGTTTAAAATTTACCCATTCATGATATGGTTGTGTTTTGATGATTTATAGTAGATAATGAATGTTTGATGTGTTAAATATGAGTTTTATTCAATGAATTTGGTAAAAATGTCAAAAATGGGTTAAATTGTGAAAGTTACAAATTGGTCATAAGTGTGTGAATTAGTGAGAATTTGGAGTTTCCATAGAAGAGAAAATGTTCAGCATGTCTTAAACCTTATAGAAATTGAATAAAAATTAATTTACGAGCATTGGGGAAAAAGTGCAAATATGCAAAAGTTTAGGGTCAAAATGAAAATTTGTAAAATATGATTTTAGACCCATATGAATATTGTGACTGATTGGTAGGCTAAATGTGATGTTATAGATGATGAAAATTGAGACTTGGACCTAGAACGGAAAGAAATCGATTTATGGACGAGTATGTCCTTTTCACATTTGTGGTATCGAGGTAAGTTCATGTGTAAATAACGTAGCATAATTATTATTTTAAATTATTGATGTTAAATATAGGATATGCTGATTCTTATCATGAAATATATGCTTTGTGGTTATTTTGAATAAAATGCAAATTAAGTGTATTATTTGTTAAATATAAAGTGCTACCGAGTATTGGTTTGGTATTTTATGGAAGATGGCAAGGAGATGTGTTCGAGGAAAATCCCGTTTGAACCTTAGGAATAGATTAGGATACAAGTGACATGTCACTAGAATGGTTGAGCATCCGAACTCGTTGAGTTGAGTCCGAGTTCACTTATGGATGTGGAATGTCCGAACTCGTTGAGTGAGTCCGAGTTCGTGAGATGTAACTAGGCATCCGAACTCGTTGAGTTGAGTCCGAGTTCACTTATGGATGCGAACGCCTGAGCTCGTTGAGTTGAGTCCGAGTTCACTTATGGGCGGGTTACATGGTAGCTTGGCTACAAATATGGCACTTATGTGCAAATTATCCATGTATCCGAGTTATATTCCGATGTGTTCAACGGGTAAAAAAAATTTCTAGTGGAATGGAAGAACACTTAAGATGTAGGTGACGATTGGTAAGTATTGTGAAATGGACATTTTGGACAGGTATGTACTTAACCCTCGGGTTGAAAATAGATACAACAACGATAAGGTGGTAAGATCATGAATGAGTAATTTAGCCTTGACAGATTTGAGTTACTGCAGTAGGGTAATTTTGAAAATACACTAAAAATAGTGGAAAATGAGTTAGAGGCAGAATAAAATATTAAATTAAAGCTTAATGAGTCTATTTTCACATGAAAGAAACACAGGAAGAAAAAGAATTCCATATTGTTTGATATTTGAATTCTTGTGAAACAGGGTCGGAATGAATTCGAGATCCCCTGTTCTAACTTTAGAAATTCACCAAAAATTGTACAAAAATTATTAAGAGTTATACCTTACATGAATGGATTCCTTATTGAGTCTATTTTTATGTTAAATAAACAGCATGGTCGTAGGAATTTTTTACAGGAGAAATTCGGTTTGTAGTGCACAGGGTCAGAGTGGTCATACCCTGAAACAGGGCATACTTTAACTAATAAACTGTACTATTTGGCTTAACCAAAAATTCTGGAAATTTTATGGAAGAAAGGAAAATAAGTCTAGTTTCAGGGAAAATTAACGGAACTTAATTCGGAGTTTCGTAGCTCCAGATATAAATAATTTAGTGACCGTTGCTCAGAAAGACAGCTTGTAGTGAACTTGAAAATATGTTGTAAACATTGATAAAACAAGTTAATGAGTTGCTTATTGTTTTCATATGAACTTACTAAGCGAAAGCTTACCCCCTTCTTTCCCATGTTTTCTAGAGTTCCAGGTTAGCTCGGGTTGGAAGCCGTCAGAGATATTATCACCCTATCGAGTTAACATTATCGGAGTAAGTAAACTCAAGTGATTCGAGTCTATGGCATGTATAGGGTTTTAATGTGAGTATGTAATATTATGATTTAGCCAAAGGCATTGGCTTGTTATTAAGGTAGTATTAGTCATGTAAATTGGCCTATGTCGGCTAATGACGTTATGGGCCCATATGATTATTCTTATGCATTTATGTTATTATTTCTTGTGATGTGGCTTACAACATGTATGCCTAGAGATTGAATTGAGATTCATTGATGAGCTAGTAACTAATGCAGGATTAAGTGATTGGTAAATAGTTAATAATGCTTCATGAATGGTTTGTGATGTAATGATAGTTATGTCTAGTATGTGGTAATGATATGGGCAAATTCTATAATATTTATTACATAAGAAAATAACTTGAGCATATCATGTTTGTAGATGTTTAAGAGCTCATTTATGCCACGTTGTATGTTATTGGATAAGTATGTATCTATGCATGTGGTGTGAGAGTGACAAAAGGCTTGATAATTAGACTATTTCGGCCACACTACTGAGCACATGGGCGTGTGAAGCCTTAACGCAAGAGATTTTTCTAAGTTTTTCATGAGTTCTCGATTGGGTCCCGAACCGCCCCGAATGCATGTATTGGGCCTCGTAAGCTCGCATAAGGGACAAATTGCATGTGAAAAGAAAAGTTTTTAATTATTTGAGATTTCATGGCCTTGTTTAGTATGGAAGTGTTAGTAAAAGTCAGGTAGCACCTCGAACCCCGTCCCGGGGTCGGATGCGGGCGAGGGGTGTTACATTTAGTGGTATCAGAGCAAGGTTTAGTCGGTTCTCGGACTAACCTAGCGTAAGAGAGTCTAGCTATACATGCTATAGTATTACTCGTGATAGTGTGATATCTCTCGGCCCTAACAAAACTGTTGATTAAGACAGGAATGAGTTCGAACCGAGCAAATCTTGATAGAGATAAGAGTAAAGTTGAGATTATTGAATCATGCTTGTGACATGCTAAAAATGGGAAAGGTATGAAAAGATATTCATGATTTTCATATGAACTAGTATTCACTATGTGATACTCTTGAGTTAAAGAATGTGAAATAGTGGAGTAAAACACAGTTAAGTTGTGAAAAATGCTTTTATGCATGTTAGTATTCATACGATGTTAAATGTCCAACTTGATTTGGCCAAGTGTTTAGGAAAAGAAAGAAATTTTCTTGAAATGATGAATGTATGTATGAATGCTTTTATTGCATGATTAATAATCAGTATATACATGAGGTTGACATTTATGTCTAGATTGATGAAGTCAATATGCAATAATGTTATGCTTTATAATCTCAGTTACAGAATCATAAATGTCACAATAGCATGAAAGTTGTAATGAAAGATCAAATTGGGTGGAACGAAGGGAATGAGTACGATCGTTCACTAATGAATTGACGGAAAAACTATGGTTGGACCATGGCAATACATGAGATTTGTGTGCAGTGTAAGACCATGTATGAGACATGGCATCGGCATTGAGACGAGGGCTAGTGTAAGACATGTCAGGACATGCATCGGCCTCGAGATGATAGCCGATGTCGACATATCGGGACATGCGTCGGCTACGAGATGTGCTAGTGTAAGGCATGTCGGGACATGCGTCAAGACGGTTACATGTGTCGTTGTAAGACACATGCTGGGACACGGCATCGACACGGATGGATGAGAGCTAGTACAAGACCATAGTTGAACTATGGCATCAAGTAAGCGATGTACTCAAAACCATAAGACGTTCTCCAATTTGATAAATATTGGCAAGTGATTAAGACTAAATATGGGAATTTGATAAAACATTAAGGGTAATTTGAGAAAAAGAAATGAAAGTTTGAGTTATGGTAAATTCACTTATGTTTAGCTAATATTCGCATGAAATAAAGTTACATGTATTACTGAGATATGTGAAAATGTGTTTATAACAAGTTGGAAATTTGAAATGTTTGAATCAATATGCGTAAAGCTATATTGTTGTTGAATATGTATTTGCTTGAGAGTCAAAAGTTTAGAGGCTTTACAATCTTCGCCCCTTACCGTAATAGAGTTATACGATGAGATTCTCGAGAGATATGTTGCATAAGCTTGCAAAAGTGAAACTAAAAAGTATAATAATGGAATAGTATGGGATTAGTGAAGGCGTAATTAGTTAGAGGAGTAATGTTGGACTTGCAATCGATGTTTGAGTATGTCGGATTCAATCAAATAAAAGTGATGGCTATCTTTCTCTTCGAGTATTCTATGTTTTCCTCAATTCTAGGAATACGTATGGTTATCCCTTTCGAATGGAAATTCTATCATACGAGGATGCTAGTGACTGTGATATTAGATGAAAAGCTCTATTGGTCCGATTAGTTATGATCTACATTTCCCATCTCTTGATTTCTATTCGATATCTTGGAATGAAGTTGACGGTAAAATCTATGTAAGATTATTCGATGTTCTATTGATTATAGTTTATATATGCGAGAATTATATTATCTCTATTATGAGAAATTCTAAAGCATACTGACATGTAGTTTCCTACGGTTTTCTCGAGGGATTTTTGGATCATCTTTATTATTTTCTTCGGATTATATTCTCGATTTCGGTATAATCTTTATATCTTGGAATTTCTTATATTGGCTTTTCTATCGTTCTTGTTTGAGAATTATCAAGCTTGGTTTATCTTTACAAGTAATCTTTGACTTGCGATATTAGAATCTGTTATGATTAAGCTTCGGCTCGATCATAGAAGTGTGGGGATTTCGATTGTCGAGATTTCTTTAAAATTTCGGGGTAAAGAATGGTTATTCGCAAAAGTAAATCTGAGTTATGTGCATTTAAGTTTATTCTCGGTTCGAGAACTTGAAAGTATGTTATGGAAACATATTAGTTGGATTTCTCTTATTCGAGAGATGTTATAAGTATAGTTATCCCGATTAATAAAAGACCACATCTATGAAGTTGGAATCATTTGATTCATGTTAGTAAAGTTTCTAAACAGTTGATAATCGAGTATAGAAATGTGGCTATAAGTGGTAAATTAAACAAGTACAACATGATTCGACTTTTAATTTGGAATTGCGGAAGGATTTGATTTCGGTTTCTATTACTATTAATTGAGTAAGATTTCAAGATCGAGAAACTCGGGTATCAGAGAATTGAGTACGAGTTCACAAGATATCTTGTTTATTCGTTCAAAGGATGTCGAATTATCTATAGGTAAAGCCGAATATCAAATGTATTCGAGATTATTATTGTCGATGATGACGATGGGAAGAAAATGAGAAAGGATGTTATGAATTTCAGATCGGGATGTCTCTCATTTCTAGGAAAAGGAGAGATGCAAGTTGAATTGTGAAAGATTGATGAGGAAGTCTGCATGATTATTTTAGTATGTACAGATATATTATTCAATGATATGACTGAGTTGTATGTTTCTAAGTTTATAGTTCCAAGAATGTCGGTCTCTAGTGTTTCAAATTGAGCTCGAGGTTTATACCTCAACTATGGAAAAGCTATAGGAAATCTTGAGTATGAGCTTGTGTGGAGTTGTTTTGTAAGTTGTGAGAAAAAGATATAAGTGACTTGTGAAAGTAGAGAACAACTTTTTCTGGTAAGATTTTCGGGGACGAAAATCCCTAAAGGGGGGAAGAAATGTAATAGCCCGATTTTGGGTCTAGTCGGAATAGTGGTTTCGGGACCACAAACCCGACGAGAAAAAAAAATTATTTTTATTATATTTTTATAGCCTATAAATTTATGAAAATATTTCGTAAAAATTTCATTCGAAAATTTTGACGTTTGAGCACTCAATTTAGTCAAAAGGACTAAATTGTAAAAAGTGCAAAAGTTGAGTTCTTTATATATGAGGTGCCTAATTGTTATGAGTTTTAAATTGAAAGTCCTTATGTGACAATTATTCCTTTAATAAGTTAGTGAATGGATATTTGTTTGGTATTTTTGAAATTTGGTTGAAATAAAAAGGGTAATTTTGTAAATTAATTAAAATAATCTAATAAGACAAAAATGATAAAAGCTATCATTTTTTTTCCATTCTTTCTTCTTCAACCGTGGGAAAGAACTGAAAATGGCAGCCATGGATGAGCTCCATTCAGCCAAGCTTCTATGGCTTATATAGGTACGGTTTTTTCCGTTTTAATGATTTTCGTATTTTTGAGATCCCAAGCTTAAATTTTCTATTTCTACCAATTGATTGAAGAGAAATTAGAGTTTAAAAATTTACCCATTCATGATATGGTTGTGTTTTGATGATTTATAGTAGATAATGAGTGTTTGATGTGTTAAATATGAGTTTTATTCAATGAATTTCGGTAAAAATGTCAAAAATGGGTTAAATTGTGAAAGTTACAAATTGGTCATAAGTGTGTGAATTAGTGAGAATTTGGAGTTTCCATAGAAGAGAAAAATGTTCAGCATGTCTTAAACCTTATAGAAATTGAATAAAAATTAATTTACGAGCATTGGGGCAAAAGTGCAAATATTTAAAAGTTTAGGGGTCAAAATGAAAATTTGTAAAAATATGATTTTTAGACCCATATGAATATTGTGACTGATTAGTAGGCTAAATGTGATGTTATAGATGATGAAAATTGAGACTTGGACCTAGAACGGAAAGAAATCGATTTATGGACTAGTATGTCCTTTTCACATTTGTGGTATCGAGGTAAGTTCATGTGTAAATAACGTAGCATAATTATTATTTTTAAATTATTGATGTTAAATATAGGATATGCTGATTCTTATCATGAAATATATGCTTTGTGGTTATTTTCAATAAAATGCAAATTAAGTGTATTATTTGTTAAATATAAAGTGCTACCGAGTATTGGTTTCGGTATTTTATGGAAGATGGCAAGGAGATGTGTTCGAGGAAAATCCCGTTTGAACCTTAGGAATAGATTAGGATACAAGTGACATGTCACTAGAATGGTTGAGCATCCGAACTCGTTGAGTTGAGTCCGAGTTCACTTATGGATGTGGAATGTCCGAACTCGTTGAGTTGAGTCCGAGTTCGTGAGATGTAACTAGGCATCCGAACTCGTTGAGTTGAGTCCGAGTTCACTTATGGATGCGAACGCCGAGCTCGTTGAGTTGAGTCCGAGTTCACTTATGGGCGGGTTACATGGTAGCTTGGCTACAAATATGGCACTTATGTGCAAATTATCCATGTATCCGAGTTATATTCGATGTGTTCAACGGGTAAAAAATTTCTAGTGGAATGGAAGAACACTTAAGATGTAGGTGACGATTGGTAAGTATTGTGAAATGGACATTTTGGACAGGTATGTACTTAACCCTCGGGTTGAAAATAGATACAACAACGATAAGGTGGTAAGATCATGAATGAGTAATTTAGCCTTGACAGATTTGAGTTACTGCAGTAGGGTAATTTTGAAAATACACTAAAAATAGTGGAAAATGAGTTAGAGGCAGAATAAAATATTAAATTAAAGCTTAATGAGTCTATTTTCACATGAAAGAAACACAGGAAGAAAAAGAATTCCATATTGTTTGATATTTGAATTCTTGTGAAACAGGGTCGGAATGAATTCGAGATCCCTGTTCTAACTTTAGAAATTCACCAAAATTGTACAAAAATTATTAAGAGTTATACCTTACATGAATGGATTCCTTATTGAGTCTATTTTATGTTAAATAAACAGCATGGTCGTAGGAATTTTTACAGGAGAAATTCGGTTTGTAGTGCACAGGGGTCAGAGTGGTCATACCCTGAAACAGGGCATACTTTAACTAATAAACTGTACTATTTGGCTTAACCAAAAATTCTGGAAATTTTATGGAAGAAAGGAAAATAAGTCTAGTTTCAGGGAAAATTAACGGAACTTAATTCGGAGTTTCGTAGCTCCAGATATAAATAATTTAGTGACCGTTGCTCAGAAAGACAGCTTGTAGTGAACTTGAAAATATGTTGTAAACATTGATAAAACAAGTTAATGAGTTGCTTATTGTTTTCATATGAACTTACTAAGCTAAAGCTACCCCTTCTTTCCCATGTTTTCTAGAGTTCCAGGTTAGCTCGGGTTGGAAGCCGTCAGAGATATTATCACCCTATCGAGTTAACATTATCGGAGTAAGTAAACTCAAGTGATTCGAGTCTATGGCATGTATAGGGTTTTAATGTGAGTATGTAATATTATGATTTAGCCAAAGGCATTGGCTTGTTATTAAGGTAGTATTAGTCATGTAAATTGGCCTATGTCGGCTAATGACGTTATGGGCCCATATGATTATTCTTATGCATTTATGTTATTATTTCTTGTGATGTGGCTTACAACATGTATGCCTAGAGATTGAATTGAGATTCATTGATGAGCTAGTAACTAATGCAGGATTAAGTGATTGGTAAATAGTTAATAATGCTTCATGAATGGTTTGTGATGTAATGATAGTTATGTCTAGTATGTGGTAATGATATGGGCAAATTCTATAATATTTATTACATAAGAAAATAACTTGAGCATATCATGTTTGTAGATGTTTAAGAGCTCATTTATGCCACGTTGTATGTTATTGGATAAGTATGTATCTATGCATGTGGTGTGAGAGTGACAAAAGGCTTGATAATTAGACTATTTCGCCACACGGCCTGAGCACATGGGATGTGAAGCCTTAACGCAAGAGATTTTTCTAAGTTTTTCATGAGTTCTCGATTGGGTCCCGAACCGCCTGAATGCATGTATTGGGCCTCGTAAGCTCGCATAAGGGACAAATTGCATGTGAAAAGAAAAGTTTTAATTATTTGAGATTTCATGGCCTGTTTAGTATGGAAGTGTTAGTAAAGTCGTAGCACCTCGAACCCGTCCCGGGGTCGGATGCGGGCGAGGGGTGTTACATTTAGTGGTATCAGAGCAAGGTTTAGTCGGTTCTCGGACTAACCTAGCGTAAGAGAGTCTAGCTATACATGCCATAGTATTACTCGTGATAGTGTGATATCTCTCGCCCTAACAAAACTGTTGATTAAGACAGAATGAGTTCGAACCGAGCAAATCTTGATAGAGATAAGAGTAAAGTTGAGATTATTGAATCATGCTTGTGACATGCTAAAATGGGAAAGGTATGAAAAGATATTCATGATTTTCATATGAACTAGTATTCACTATGTGATACTCTTGAGTTAAAGAATGTGAAATAGTGGAGTAAAACATGCTTAAGTTGTGAAAAATGCTTTTATGCATGTTAGTATTCATACGATGTTAAATGTCCAACTTGATTTGGCCAAGTGTTTAGGAAAAGAAAGAAATTTTCTTGAAATGACAGAATGTATGTATGAATGCTTTTATTGCATGATTAATAATCAGTATATACATGAGGTTGACATTTATGTCTAGATTGATGAAGTCAATATGCAATAATGTTATGCTTTATAATCTCAGTTACAGAATCATAAATGTCACAATAGCATGAAAGTTGTAATGAAAGATCAAATTGGGTGGAACGCAGGGAATGAGTACGATCGTTCACTAATGAATTGACGGAAAAGACTATGGTTGGACCATGGCAATACATGAGATTTGTGTGCCAGTGTAAGACCATGTATGAGACATGGCATCGGCATTGAGACGAGGGCTAGTGTAAGACATGTCTGGGACATGCATCGGCCTCGAGATGATAGCCAGTGTCAGACATGTCTGGGACATGCGTCGGCTACGAGATGTGCTAGTGTAAGGCATGTCTGGGACATGCGTCAGCACGGTTACATGTGTCGATGTAAGACACATGCGGGACACGGCATCGACACAGATGGATGAGAGCTAGTACAAGACCATAGTTGAACTATGGCATCAAGTAAGCGATGTACTCAAAACCATAAGACGTTCTCCAATTTGATAAATATTGGCAAGTGATTAAGACTAAATATGGGAATTTGATAAAACATTAAGGGTAATTTGAGAAAAAGAAATGAAAGTTTGAGTTATGGTAAATTCACTTATGTTTAGCTAATATTCGCATGAAATAAAGTTACATGTATTACTGAGATATGTGAAAATGTGTTTATAACAAGTTGGAAATTTGAAATGTTTGAATCAATATGCGTAAAGCTATATTGTTGTTGAATATGTATTTGCTTGAGAGTCAAAAGTTTAGAGGCTTTACAATCTTCGCCCCCTTACCAGAATAGAGTTATACGATGAGATTCTCGAGAGATATGTTGCATAAGCTTGCAAAAGTGAAACTAAAAAGTATAATAATGGAATAGTATGGGATTAGTGAAGACAGAATTAGTTAGAGGAGTAATGTTGGACTTGCACTGATGTTTGAGTATGTCGGATTCAATCAAATAAAAGTGATGGCTATCTTTCTCTTCTGAGTATTCTATGTTTTCCTCAATTCTAGGGAATACGTATGGTTATCCCTTTCGAATGGAAATTCTATCATACGAGGATGCTAGTGACTGTGATATTAGATGAAAAGCTCTATTGGTCCAGTTAGTTATGATCTACATTTCCCATCTCTTCAGATTTCTATTTTGATATACTGGAATGAAGTTGACAGTAAAAATCTATGTAAGATTATTCTGATGTTCTATTGATTATAGTTTATATATGCGAGAATTATATTATCTCTATTATGAGAAATTCTAAAGCATACAGACAGTAGTTTCCTTCTGGTTTTCTCTGAGGGATTTTTTGGATCATCTTTATTATTTTCTTCTGGATTATATTCTCAGATTTCTGGTATAATCTTTATATCTTGGAATTTCTTATATTGGCTTTTCTATCGTTCTTGTTTCGAGAATTATCAAGCTTGGTTTATCTTTACAAGTAATCTTTGACTTGCGATATTAGAATCTGTTATGATTAAGCTTCTGGCTCGATCATAGAAGTGTGGGGATTTCAGTGTCGAGATTTCTTTAAAATTTCTGGGGTAAAGAATGGTTATTCTGCAAAAGTAAATCTGAGTTATGTGCATTTAAGTTTATTCTCTGGTTCGAGAACTTGAAAGTATGTTATGGAAACATATTAGTTGGATTTCTCTTATTCGAGAGATGTTATAAGTATAGTTATCCTGATTAATAAAAAGACCACATCTATGAAGTTGGAATCATTTGATTCATGTTAGTAAAGTTTCTAAACAGTTGATAATCAGAGTATAGAAATGTGGCTATAAGTGGTAAATTAAACAAGTACAGCATGATTCGACTTTTAATTTGGAATTGCAGGAAGGATTTGATTTGGTTTCTATTACTATTAATTGAGTAAGATTTCAAGATCGAGAAACTCGGGTATCAGAGAATTGAGTCTGAGTTCACAAGAAGATCTTGTTTATTCGTTCAAAGGATGTCGAATTATCTATAGGGTAAAGCCGAATATCAAATGTATTCGAGATTATTATTGTCATGATGACAATGGGAAGAAAATGAGAAAGGATATTATGAATTTCAGATCGGGATGTCTCTCATTTCTAGGAAAAGGAGAGATGCAAGTTGAATTGTGAAAGATTGATGAGGGAAGTCTGCATGATTATTTTAGTATGTACAGATATATTATTCAACAGATATGACTGAGTTGTATGTTTCTAAGTTTATAGTTCCAAGAATGTCAGTCTCTAGTGTTTCAAATTGAGCTCCGAGGTTTATACCTCAACTATGGAAAAGCTATAGGAAATCTTGAGTATGAGCTTGTGTGGAGTTGTTTTGTAAGTTGTGAGAAAAAGATATAAGTGACTTGTGAAAGTAGAGAACAACTTTTTCTGGTAAGATTTTCGGGGACGAAAATCCCTAAAGGGGGGAAGAAATGTAATAGCCCGATTTTGGGTCTAGTCGGAATAGTGGTTTCGGGACCACAAACCCGACGAGAAAAAAAATTATTTTATTATATTTTTATAGCCTATAAATTTATGAAAATATTTCGTAAAAATTTCATTCAAAATTTTGACGTTTGAGCACTCAATTTAGTCAAAAGGACTAAATTGTAAAAAGTGCAAAAGTTGAGTTCTTTATATATGAGGTGCCTAATTGTTATGAGTTTTAAATTGAAAGTCCTTATGTGACAATTATTCCTTTAATAAGTTAGTGAATGGATATTTGTTTGGTATTTTTGAAATTTGGTTGAAATAAAAGGGTAATTTTGTAAATTAATTAAAATAATCTAATAAGACAAAAATGATAAAAGCTATCATTTTTTTCCATTCTTTCTTCTTCAACCGTGGAAAGAACTGAAAATGGCAGCCATGGATGAGCTCCATTCAGCCAAGCTTCTATGGCTTATATAGGTACGGTTTTTTTCCGTTTTAATGATTTTCGTATTTTTGAGATCCCGAAGCTTAAATTTTCTATTTCTACCAATTGATTGAAGAGAAATTAGAGTTTAAAATTTACCCATTCATGATATGGTTGTGTTTTGATGATTTATAGTAGATAATGAGTGTTTGATGTGTTAAATATGAGTTTTATTCAATGAATTTGGTAAAAATGTCAAAATGGGTTAAATTGTGAAAGTTACAAATTGGTCATAAGTGTGTGAATTAGTGAGAATTTGGAGTTTCCATAGAAGAGAAAAATGTTCAGCATGTCTTAAACCTTATAGAAATTGAATAAAAATTAATTTACGAGCATTGGGGCAAAAGTGCAAATATTTAAAAGTTTAGGGGTCAAAATGAAAATTTGTAAAAATATGATTTTTAGACCCATATGAATATTGTGACTGATTAGTAGGCTAAATGTGATGTTATAGATGATGAAAATTGAGACTTGGACCTAGAACGGAAAGAAATCGATTTATGGACGAGTATGTCCTTTTCACATTTGTGGTATCGAGGTAAGTTCATGTGTAAATAACGTAGCATAATTATTATTTTTAAATTATTGATGTTAAATATAGGATATGCTGATTCTTATCATGAAATATATGCTTTGTGGTTATTTTCGAATAAAATGCAAATTAAGTGTATTATTTGTTAAATATAAAGTGCTACCGAGTATTGGTTTCGGTATTTTATGGAAGATGGCAAGGAGATGTGTTCGAGGAAAATCCCGTTTGAACCTTAGGAATAGATTAGGATACAAGTGACATGTCACTAGAATGGTTGAGCATCCGAACTCGTTGAGTTGAGTCCGAGTTCACTTATGGATGTGGAATGTCCGAACTCGTTGAGTTGAGTCCGAGTTCGTGAGATGTAACTAGGCATCCGAACTCGTTGAGTTGAGTCCGAGTTCACTTATGGATGCGAACGCCCGAGCTCGTTGAGTTGAGTCCGAGTTCACTTATGGGCGGGTTACATGGTAGCTTGGCTACAAATATGGCACTTATGTGCAAATTATCCATGTATCCGAGTTATATTCCGATGTGTTCAACGGGTAAAAAAAATTTCTAGTGGAATGGAAGAACACTTAAGATGTAGGTGACGTATTGGTAAGTATTGTGAAATGGACATTTTGGACAGGTATGTACTTAACCCTCGGGTTGAAAATAGATACAACAACGATAAGGTGGTAAGATCATGAATGAGTAATTTAGCCTTGACAGATTTGAGTTACTGCAGTAGGGTAATTTTGAAAATACACTAAAAATAGTGGAAAATGAGTTAGAGGCAGAATAAAATATTAAATTAAAGCTTAATGAGTCTATTTTCACATGAAAGAAACACAGGAAGAAAAAGAATTCCATATTGTTTGATATTTGAATTCTTGTGAAACAGGGTCGGAATGAATTCGAGATCCCCTGTTCTAACTTTAGAAATTCACCAAAAATTGTACAAAAATTATTAAGAGTTATACCTTACATGAATGGATTCCTTATTGAGTCTATTTTTATGTTAAATAAACAGCATGGTCGTAGGAATTTTTTACAGGGAGAAATTCGGTTTGTAGTGCACAGGGGTCAGAGTGGTCATACCCTGAAACAGGGCATACTTTAACTAATAAACTGTACTATTTGGCTTAACCAAAAATTCTGGAAATTTTATGGAAGAAAGGAAAATAAGTCTAGTTTCAGGGAAAATTAACGGAACTTAATTCGGAGTTTCGTAGCTCCAGATATAAATAATTTAGTGACCGTTGCTCAGAAAGACAGCTTGTAGTGAACTTGAAAATATGTTGTAAACATTGATAAAACAAGTTAATGAGTTGCTTATTGTTTTCATATGAACTTACTAAGCTTAAAGCTTACCCCTTCTTTCCCATGTTTTCTAGAGTTCCAGGTTAGCTCGGGTTGGAAGCCGTCGAGATATTATCACCCTATCGAGTTAACATTATCGAGTAAGTAAACTCAAGTGATTCGAGTCTATGGCATGTATAGGGTTTTAATGTGAGTATGTAATATTATGATTTAGCCAAAGGCATTGGCTTGTTATTAAGGTAGTATTAGTCATGTAAATTGGCCTATGTCGCTAATGACGTTATGGGCCCATATGATTATTCTTATGCATTTATGTTATTATTTCTTGTGATGTGGCTTACAACATGTATGCCTAGAGATTGAATTGAGATTCATTGATGAGCTAGTAACTAATGCAGGATTAAGTGATTGGTAAATAGTTAATAATGCTTCATGAATGGTTTGTGATGTAATGATAGTTATGTCTAGTATGTGGTAATGATATGGGCAAATTCTATAATATTTATTACATAAGAAAATAACTTGAGCATATCATGTTTGTAGATGTTTAAGAGCTCATTTATGCCACGTTGTATGTTATTGGATAAGTATGTATCTATGCATGTGGTGTGAGAGTGACAAAAGGCTTGATAATTAGACTATTTCGGCCACACCACGGAGCACATGGGTGTGAAGCCTTAACGCAAGAGATTTTTCTAAGTTTTTCATGAGTTCTCGATTGGGTCCCGAACGCTTGAATGCATGTATTGGGCCTCGTAAGCTCGCATAAGGGACAAATTGCATGTGAAAAGAAAAGTTTTAATTATTTGAGATTTCATGGCCTGTTTAGTATGGAAGTGTTAGTAAAGTCGGTAGCACCTCGAACCCGTCCGGTCGGATGCGGCGAGGTGTTACATTTAGTGGTATCGAGCAAGGTTTAGTCGGTTCTCGGACTAACCTAGCGTAAGAGAGTCTAGCTATACATGCCATAGTATTACTCGTGATAGTGTGATATCTCTCGCCCTAACAAAAGCTGTTGATTAAGACAGGAATGAGTTCGAACCGAGCAAATCTTGATAGAGATAAGAGTAAAGTTGAGATTATTGAATCATGCTTGTGACATGCTAAAATGGGAAAGGTATGAAAAGATATTCATGATTTTCATATGAACTAGTATTCACTATGTGATACTCTTGAGTTAAAGAATGTGAAATAGTGGAGTAAAACACGCTTAAGTTGTGAAAATGCTTTTATGCATGTTAGTATTCATACGATGTTAAATGTCCAACTTGATTTGGCCAAGTGTTTAGGAAAAGAAAGAAATTTTCTTGAAATGACAGAATGTATGTATGAATGCTTTTATTGCATGATTAATAATCAGTATATACATGAGGTTGACATTTATGTCTAGATTGATGAAGTCAATATGCAATAATGTTATGCTTTATAATCTCAGTTACAGAATCATAAATGTCACAATAGCATGAAAGTTGTAATGAAAGATCAAATTGGGTGGAACGAAGGGAATGAGTACGATCGTTCACTAATGAATTGACGGAAAAAACTATGGTTGGACCATGGCAATACATGAGATTTGTGTGCCAGTGTAAGACAATGTATGAGACATGGCATCGGCATTGAGACGAGGGCTAGTGTAAGACATGTCCAGGACATGCATCGACCTCGAGATGATAGCCGATGTCGACATGTCCGGGACATGCGTCGGCTACGAGATGTGCTAGTGTAAGGCATGTCGGGACATGCGTCGAGACGGTTACATGTGTCGATGTAAGACACATGCGGGACACGGCATCGACACGATGGATGAGAGCTAGTACAAGACCATAGTTGAACTATGGCATCAAGTAAGCGATGTACTCAAAACCATAAGACGTTCTCCAATTTGATAAATATTGGCAAGTGATTAAGACTAAATATGGGAATTTGATAAAACATTAAGGGTAATTTGAGAAAAAGAAATGAAAGTTTGAGTTATGGTAAATTCACTTATGTTTAGCTAATATTCGCATGAAATAAAGTTACATGTATTACTGAGATATGTGAAAATGTGTTTATAACAAGTTGGAAATTTGAAATGTTTGAATCAATATGCGTAAAGCTATATTGTTGTTGAATATGTATTTGCTTGAGAGTCAAAAGTTTAGAGGCTTTACAATCTTCGCCTTACCTTACGAATAGAGTTATACGATGAGATTCTCGAGAGATATGTTGCATAAGCTTGCAAAAGTGAAACTAAAAAGTATAATAATGGAATAGTATGGGATTAGTGAAGACAGAATTAGTTAGAGGAGTAATGTTGGACTTGCACTGATGTTTGAGTATGTCGGATTCAATCAAATAAAAGTGATGGCTATCTTTCTCTTCGAGTATTCTATGTTTTCCTCAATTCTAGGAATACGTATGGTTATCCCTTTCGATTGGAAATTCTATCATACGAGAATGCTAGTGACTGTGATATTAGATGAAAAGCTCTATTGGTCCAGTTAGTTATGATCTACATTTCCCATCTCTTCAGATTTCTATTCTGATATACTGGAATGAAGTTGACAAGAAAAATCTATGTAAGATTATTCGATGTTCTATTGATTATGGTTTATATATGCGAGAATTATATTATCTCTATTATGAGAAATTCTAAAGCATACGCATGTAGTTTCCTTCGGTTTTCTCCGAGGGATTTTTGGATCATCTTTATTATTTTCTTCTGGATTATATTCTCAGATTTCTGGTATAATCTTTATATCTTGGAATTTCTTATATTGGCTTTTCTATCGTTCTTGTTTCGAGAATTATCAAGCTTGGTTTATCTTTACAAGTAATCTTTGACTTGCGATATTAGAATCTGTTATGATTAAGCTTCTGGCTCGATCATAGAAGTGTGGGGATTTCAGTGTCGAGATTTCTTTAAAATTTCTGGGGTAAAGAATGGTTATTCTGCAAAAGTAAATCTGAGTTATGTGCATTTAAGTTTATTCTCTGGTTCGAGAACTTGAAAGTATGTTATGGAAACATATTAGTTGGATTTCTCTTATTCGAGAGATGTTATAAGTATAGTTATCCTGATTAATAAAAAGACCACATCTATGAAGTTGGAATCATTTGATTCATGTTAGTAAAGTTTCTAAACAGTTGATAATCAGAGTATAGAAATGTGGCTATAAGTGGTAAATTAAACAAGTACAGCATGATTCGACTTTTAATTTGGAATTGCAGGAAGGATTTGATTTCTGGTTTCTATTACTATTAATTCAGAGTAAGATTTCAGTACTGAGAAACTCTGGGTATACAGAGAATTGAGTACAGAGTTCACAGCAGTATCTTGTTTATTCGTTCAAAGGATGTCGAATTGTCTATAGGGTAAAGCCGAATATCAAATGTATTCGAGATTATTATTGTCAGTGATGACAGTGGGAAGAAAATGAGAAAGGACTGTTATGAATTTCGTATCGGGATGTCTCTCATTTCTAGGAAAAAGGAGAGATGCAAGTTGAATTGTGAAAGATTGATGAGGGAAGTCTGCATGATTATTTTAGTATGTACAGATATATTATTCAACAGATATGACTGAGTTGTATGTTTCTAAGTTTATAGTTCCAAGAATGTCAGTCTCTAGTGTTTCAAATTGAGCTCCGAGGTTTATACCTCAACTATGGAAAAGCTATAGGAAATCTTGAGTATGAGCTTGTGTGGAGTTGTTTTGTAAGTTGTGAGAAAAAGATATAAGTGACTTGTGAAAGTAGAGAACAACTTTTTCTGGTAAGATTTTCGGGGACGAAAATCCCTAAAGGGGGGAAGAAATGTAATAGCCCGATTTTGGGTCTAGTCGGAACAGTGGTTTCGGGACCACAAACCCGACGAGAAAAAAAAATTATTTTTATTATATTTTTATAGCCTATAAATTTATGAAAATATTTCGTAAAAATTTCATTCGAAAATTTTGACGTTTGAGCACTCAATTTAGTCAAAAGGACTAAATTGTAAAAAGTGCAAAAGTTGAGTTCTTTATATATGAGGTGCCTAATTGTTATGAGTTTTAAATTGAAAGTCCTTATGTGACAATTATTCCTTTAATAAGTTAGTGAATGGATATTTGTTTGGTATTTTTGAAATTTGGTTGAAATAAAAAGGGTAATTTTGTAAATTAATTAAAATAATCTAATAAGACAAAAATGATAAAAGCTATCATTTTTTTTCCATTCTTTCTTCTTCAACCGTGGGAAAGAACTGAAAATGGCAGCCATGGATGAGCTCCATTCAGCCAAGCTTCTATGGCTTATATAGGTACGGTTTTTTCCGTTTTAATGATTTTCGTATTTTTGAGATCCCAAGCTTAAATTTTCTATTTCTACCAATTGATTGAAGAGAAATTAGAGTTTAAAAATTTACCCATTCATGATATGGTTGTGTTTTGATGATTTATAGTAGATAATGAGTGTTTGATGTGTTAAATATGAGTTTTATTCAATGAATTTCGGTAAAAATGTCAAAAATGGGTTAAATTGTGAAAGTTACAAATTGGTCATAAGTGTGTGAATTAGTGAGAATTTGGAGTTTCCATAGAAGAGAAAAATGTTCAGCATGTCTTAAACCTTATAGAAATTGAATAAAAATTAATTTACGAGCATTGGGGCAAAAGTGCAAATATTTAAAAGTTTAGGGTCAAAATGAAAATTTGTAAAAATATGATTTTAGACCCATATGAATATTGTGACTGATTAGTAGGCTAAATGTGATGTTATAGATGATGAAAATTGAGACTTGGACCTAGAACGGAAAGAAATCGATTTATGGACTAGTATGTCCTTTTCACATTTGTGGTATCGAGGTAAGTTCATGTGTAAATAACGTAGCATAATTATTATTTTTAAATTATTGATGTTAAATATAGGATATGCTGATTCTTATCATGAAATATATGCTTTGTGGTTATTTTGAATAAAATGCAAATTAAGTGTATTATTTGTTAAATATAAAGTGCTACTAGAGTATTGGTTTGGTATTTTATGGAAGATGGCAAGGAGATGTGTTCGAGGAAAATCCCGTTTGAACCTTAGGAATAGATTAGGATACAAGTGACATGTCACTAGAATGGTTGAGCATCCGAACTCGTTGAGTTGAGTCCGAGTTCACTTATGGATGTGGAATGTCCGAACTCGTTGAGTTGAGTCCGAGTTCGTGAGATGTAACTAGGCATCCGAACTCGTTGAGTTGAGTCCGAGTTCACTTATGGATGCGAACGCCCGAGCTCGTTGAGTTGAGTCCGAGTTCACTTATGGGCGGGTTACATGGTAGCTTGGCTACAAATATGGCACTTATGTGCAAATTATCCATGTATCCGAGTTATATTCGATGTGTTCAACGGGTAAAAAAATTTCTAGTGGAATGGAAGAACACTTAAGATGTAGGTGACGTATTGGTAAGTATTGTGAAATGGACATTTTGGACAGGTATGTACTTAACCCTCGGGTTGAAAATAGATACAACAACGATAAGGTGGTAAGATCATGAATGAGTAATTTAGCCTTGATGATTTGAGTTCTTTGCAGTAGGGTAATTTTGAAAATACACTAAAAATAGTGGAAAATGAGTTAGAGGCAGAATAAAATATTAAATTAAAGCTTAATGAGTCTATTTTCACATGAAAGAAACACAGGAAGAAAAAGAATTCCATATTGTTTGATATTTGAATTCTTGTGAAACAGGGTCTGAATGAATTCGAGATCCCTTGTTCTTGTGACAGCCCAAAATTGACCCTAGTCGGAATGTGGTTTCGGGACCACAAAACCGAGGCATAAAAATAATTAAAAATTTATTTTGATGCCTATAATATGTGTGTGCTCATGTGTGACATTTTATGATGATTGATTTAGTGTTATAAAGGTGAATTCCACTAGAAAGGACTTAGTAGTGAACTTTGAAAGTACGATAGGGAAATGTGTGATGACTAATTAAAGCATGCATGCAAAATAATGGACTTGCATGTCAAATTCCCCTTTTTACAAGTGATGGCTGGCCATGACAAAGAGATATGGGCTAAACATGTCATGAAACATGTTTTGTTGGGCATTAGGGAGAAATAATAAACAAATAAGCATGGGTAAGAAAAGAATGAAAAAAAAAATGTGTGTGAGAGAGTAGCATTCCCACCCCATTGCCGTGCAACCAAGAAGAGAAAACAAAAAATTTGTTCATGCTTGCTCTCTCCCTTTTGGCCGAAAATACTAAGAGGAAGAAGGATTTTTGCTTCATTTCCTTTGTTTAGAAGAGATCTAGAAGGTGATTTGGCTAAATTTGCATCAAGAGTAAGGTATGTATGAGGTTGTGTTGGGAGTTTCATGCATGTTTTGGTTGCTAATTTGATGTGCATGTTAGCCATGGCTCAAATCTTTGTTATGCCATGAAAATGGCATTTGGCCAAAGTTGTTATGGTGATAAAGCCATTGCATGCTAAGTGTGAAACTTGATGATGATGCATGCAATGATGGATTGTTTACTCATGAGTAAGATTTTGAGCTTTCTTTTGTTTTATCATGATTGAAGTTGAAAAGAAGCATGATTGTCATATTCGCCATGATGCATTCTTGAGCATGATTCATGCTTCTTGCATGTTAGTTAAAAATTTGTGTTTTGGATGGCTATGGACACCTTGAAAATTCGCCATGCTCATATATGCATATATATGATTGCACATTATGTTTGGTTATGAACTAAGTGATGAATATATTGGTTTAAAGAAGAAAATGTGGAAGAATGCTTGTGAAATTGCAAGCACAATTCGCCTAGCACACATATAAGTGCTTGATGCTATATTATAAGTTTTGGGCCACAATGTGCAAAGCATTAATTAGTAAATTGCATGCTGTTTTTGTGAGGTATTAAGTGCAAAATTGACCTCAACATGTACATGAATATTCGGCCTTGGGTAGCCTATTGAAGGCCTTAGCATTTCCTTGATGCTCAAATAAATTGTATTGAATTGCTTGATGTAGTATAAAATGTGCATGACCATTGTGTATTCAAGCTAAAGAGTGGCCATATGACCATTTAAAATCCTTGTCATATTCGCCATAAGCAAGCACAATGAGGTTTTAATAAATTGAATTTGTTTGAATTAGCTCAAGAGCTAAGAGGGCCACAATTGGACAAGGGGAAGGAAAAGGTGATCGAATAGCCGAAAAAGCCGTTCGACAACATCCGAGGTAAGTCCTCAAGAAGTGACCTTACTTGAATTATGTGAGATGAAATATGGATGTGTATGATTGTTGATTATGTGTGTATGAGTATTTGAATTCCACCGGGCTAAGTCCGAAGGCGAATATGCTAATGATTATAATTGTGTTTGAGCCTTAGTAACGAAAATGAAATATGTATGTCCAATGATTATTGATGTATGTGTGCATGAGAAATTGAATGATATCCGGCTAAGCCCCAAGACAATTATGCTGGAATTTATATCCGGTTAAGACCAAGGCAATTGTGCTAGTGGCTATATCCGGGCTAAGACCAAGGCATTCGTATGAAGTTATTCTATCCGGGCTAAGACCAAGGCATTTGTGCACGTGATTATATCCGGTTATATTCAAGAATCTTGGGCTGGAGGTGAGTGTTGGTTGCTGTAATGAATTCAATTAGCACACTCGAAAAGCCCAAAGGATAAGGTACGTTATATGTGCATTGAAAGTCGACATGTTTGAGCAACATTCGCTCAATCGACTAATGAATTTCAGTTATTGAATTGTTTGATACTTTGTGAAATTATATAATGATGAAGTGTGAAGTAGGAATGTGTACAAATGAAATGATGCATTTGGCTATGTGAATGTATTGCTGTAATTAGAGTTGATTATATCCCTTGAGACTTACTAAGCATAAAAATGCTTACCCGTTGCTTTGGCTCTCGGTTTTCTAGATTTCGCCGAGGCAATCGGATTTGGGATCGTTGAAGTCAAGTCATCCACACTATCAAGCCTCCATTTTGGTATAAATTTTGGTTGAACTTGAGATGGCATGTATAGGACTACCCTTGTTTGTTAAATATGTTGTAATGTAAGTATGTACGGCCATGCGAAAATGGCTCGAAAAGGGAAGCATGAACTTAGACTAATTGTGGGTTGTATGTATATATTTGGTGTCATGATGTGGCTATGGCTTGAAATGGGAATGTTGGTCATATGATCAGCCATTGGCATGGTTAAAATGATCATATATGAACCTATGTATGGCAAGACTAGTTGAATCATGGAGACTACCAAATAGGTAAGTCCTACCTTAAAACAGATGCTGCCAGCTGCAGTGGCGTGAATGTGAAAAATCACCAAAATTCATAGGAATGGAATTAAATAGTGAATAAGCTATGTAAATGAACCTTGATGAGTCTATTTTCATATGGAAGAAACGAAATGGTCATAGGAGTTACAGGTTAAGAGATATTAAAGCTATTGTGAGACAGGGCCAGAATGGTTTCTGGGTTCCCTGTCGCAACTTTAAAAATTCACTATAAATTATCCAAAAAGAATTAGGAGACATACCTTATATGTAAAGATTCCATTTTGAGCCTAGTTTCATTAGAAACAAACGACACCAGCATTAAAGCCCTGTACAGAGAGATATTCAAGTTATACCGCGCGAAGGTCAGAGCAGTCGATCCCTGTAACATGGGTAACTTTAACTAATAAACTGTACCAATTGGCCCGACCAAAAATCCTAGAAATAAATCCATGGATGGATATATGAGTCTAAATCCAGGGAAAATTTACGAAACCAGTTTCTGAGTTTTGAAACTCGAGATATGATTTTTAAGGCGACAGTGACGCAGTTTTCCAGCCTGACTGGAAGTGTCAAATTGGTGGGCAAAAACATGTGAACTTGGCTTGTTAACCCCTCGGGTCCGACACCGGCGATGGTCTCGGGTTTGGGGTGTTACAGTTCTAACTTTAGAAATTCACCAAAAATTGTACAAAAATTATTAAGAGTTATACCTTACATGAATGGATTCCTTATTGAGTCTATTTTTATGTTAAATAAACAGCATGGTCGTAGGAATTTTGTACAGGGAGAAATTCGGTTTGTAGTGCACAGGGGTCAGAGTGGTCATACCCTGAAACAGGGCATACTTTAACTAATAAACTGTACTATTTGGCTTAACTAAAAATTCTGAAAATTTTATGGAAGAAAGGAAAATAAGTCTAGTTTCAGGAAAATTAACGGAACTTAATTCGAGTTTCAGTAGCTCGGATATAAATAATTTAGTGACTGTTGCTCGGAAAGACAGCTTGTAGTGAACTTGAAAATATGTTGTAAACATTGATAAAACAAGTTAATGAGTTGCTTATTGTTTTCATATGAACTTACTAAGCTTAAAGCTTACCCCTTCTTTCCCATGTTTTCTAGAGTTCCGTGTTAGCTCGGGTTGGAAGCCGTCGAGATATTATCACCCTATCGAGTTAACGTTATCGGAGTAAGTAAACTCAAGTGATTCGAGTCTATGGCATGTATAGGGTTTTAATGTGAGTATGTAATATTATGATTTAGCCAAAGGCATTGGCTTGTTATTAAGGTAGTATTAGTCATGTAAATTGGCCTATGTCGGCTAATGACGTTATGGGCCCATATGATTATTCTTATGCATTTATGTTATTATTTCTTGTGATGTGGCTTACAACATGTATGCCTAGAGATTGAATTGAGATTCATTGATGAGCTAGTAACTAATGCAGGATTAAGTGATTGGTAAATAGTTAATAATGCTTCATGAATGGTTTGTGATGTAATGATAGTTATGTCTAGTATGTGGTAATGATATGGGCAAATTCTATAATATTTATTACATAAGAAAATAACTTGAGCATATCATGTTTGTAGATGTTTAAGAGCTCATTTATGCCACGTTGTATGTTATTGGATAAGTATGTATCTATGCATGTGGTGTGAGAGTGACAAAAGGCTTGATAATTAGACTATTTCGCCACACGGCCGAGCACATGGGCGTGTGAAGCCTTAACGCAAGAGATTTTTCTAAGCTTTTCATGAGTTCTCGATTGGGTCCCGAACATACTGAATGCATGTATTGGGCCTCGTAAGCTCGCATAAGGGACAAATTGCATGTGAAAAGAAAAGTTTTTAATTATTTGAGATTTCATGGCCCTGTTTAGTATGGAAGTGTTAGTAAAAGTCAGGTAGCACCTCGAACCCCGTCCCGGCGTCGGATGCGGGCGAGGGTGTTACAATTATTGTATGCAAATTCAATCAGAGGTAAGTATCGTTCCTATATACCTTCAAACTTGAGAATGCAACATCTCAACATATCCTCAAGTATCTGAATGATTCGTTCAGACTAACCATCTATTTACAGATGGAAAGTAGTGCTGAAATGTAATTTTTTACCTAATGCATCTTGCAGTTTCTTCCAAAATCGCGATGTAAACCTCGGATCTCTATCCGAAATAATAGAAATAGGCACTCTGTGTAATCTCACAATCTGTGAAACATATAACTCAGCAAGCTTATCAAGTGAGTAATCTGTAAGAACCGACACAAAATAAGCTGATTTAGTCAATCTATCCACAATAACCCAGATTGCATCTTTCTTGCTTGGTGTCAATGGTAAACTGGATACAAAATCCATTGTGACTCTATCCCAATTCCACTTGGGTATCATAATCGGCTGAAACAACCCAGAAGGTACCTGATACTTAGCTTTTACTTGCTGATAGACTAAACATTTCAAAATGAAGTTAGAAATATCTCGTTTCATACCATGCCACCATTAAAGCAATTTTAGATCATTATACATTTTTGTACTACCCGGGTGAATAGATAATCGACTGTTGTGGGCTTCTTTCAAAATCATCTAAATCAATTCTGAATTCCTCAGGACACATATTTGGTTTCTGAACCTGAGACAACCCTCAGCATCAACTCTAAACGCTGAATCAGCATTTGAATCACATTGAGCTCGTTTTTCTATCAAATCATCATTAACTTTCTTCACAAATTTGTTGAACAAATAACGATCTTGCTTTTAATTTAACTATTATCGAATCATCATCAGACATGGCTGTATGTGCATTCATTGCACGCAAAGCAAACAGTGATTTTTGTCTTAGAGCATCAGCAACAACATTAGCTTTTCCCGGATGGTAATCAATCACAAGTTCGTAGTCTATTAACAACTCTAACCATCGTCGCTGTCTCAAATTCAGATCCTTCTGAATCATTAAGTATTTCAGGCTTTTGTGATCAGAATAAACATGACATTTTTCACCGAACATATAGTGACGCCAAATCTTCAATGCAAACACAATAGTTGCCAATTCTAGGTCGTGTGTCGAATAGTTCTTTTCATGTGGCTTTAACTGTCTCGAGGCATAAGCTATAACTTTGCCTTCTTGCATCAAAACACAACCTAAACCATTTAAAGATGCATCATTATAGATAATAAATTCTTTACCCGATTCTCGATGAACTAGCACTGGAGCTTCAGTCAAAAGGGTTTTCAACTAATCAAAACTTTTCAGGCACTTTTTTGACCACTCGTGTGACAGCCCTAATTTGACCCTAGTCGGAAAGTGGTTTTGGGACCATAAAATCGAGTCACAAAAATAATTAATGTTATGTTCTGTGTTTATTATATGTGAAAGTGCATGTGTGAAAATTTCATGCTTTGATCTTGTCAATTGTATGTGAAATTATTAAATAGGACTTATGTGAAAATTTTTGAAAAAGCTATAGGTTATTTTGTAGTGGCCAAATAATTTTATGGTGTAAAATAGGTGGATTTGCATGTCTAAATTCCCACTTTGATGTATAGTGGCCGGCCATAATGATGGTGATAAATAAAATATGCATTTTAAATTAGCATTATTAAATTTAATTGGCTTTATTATCATAAAATAAAGATAAATAAAATAACAAAAAGAGGAAAAGGACAAAGCTTGTTCATCTTTGTTCTTCATAGCCAAAATTAAGAGAGAAAAGAAACTCAAGCAACATTCGGTCATTTACTACATGATTCAAAGGTATGTTCATGTATTTTTTTTTCTTGAAATTCTTGTGAAATTAGCTTGGTCAAAACATTTCTTGGTTAACCCATGTTTAAATTTTGAAAATTTGTTGTGTTGTGAGCTTTCGGCCATGAAAGAAATTGAAGGGATTTGGTTGTCTTCTTTAGGTTTTAATGAGAAATTGTGGATGAGTGAAGTTTGAGCTAGTTAAATGTTCATATAGGTGCATTATATGAGAAGGTGAAATCGGCTTGTGTGTATGTGTAGTTGCCGAATGTGAATTTAGATAACATTGAGTAATATTACGTTTTAAAATGATGAAATGGAGTTTTAAGCTTGATAGAATTTTGTTAAGAATGAATGAAAGAATATGTGTATTCGGCTATGGATGTTTGGATAATAAATTAGTGGGGATGCCTTGATGAGTTATGCTCAAATTATAAGTTGAATTTAAAGCTTGTTAAATTTTCCCTTATTATTTCCGGATAAGTTACTTAGTTAAAGAAAATTTTAAAGTACTTAGTTAATTGATACTAGGTTAATGGTGTGTGTATAAATTAATATAAACTTTGTATATGTACTAAAGGTTGTAGGTGAATTCGGCCTTGGGAGAAATTTTGGTATAAAATGCTTGAAGGTTAACAGGTTATTGCTTTAATGACCGAATGTGTTAATGGCTAATGCATGGACTAGTTGATCAATATGTGTTAAAAGGGAAACATAAATAAATACCTATTTGATGAGCTCTATAAATACATTCGGCTATATGGTAAAGATATATATATAAAAATATGATAAGCCTTATGAGTTTTGTGTTTGTGTATGTGAACTAAGTATACAATGAATATTCGGCTATAAGCTAGCTTGATGGGACCTTAATAAATTAAATTTTGTTTGAATTAGCTCAAGAGCATAGAGAACCAAGGTTGGACAGGGGAAAAGAGAAAGTAGTTGAATAGCCGAACCGAGACTGTTCAAAAATATATTCGAGGTAAGTTTTAAGTAGTTAATTATATATAATTTTCGATAATGACATGACAGATCAGGAGAATTAAGTATTACTTGTCATATATGTATATTGCCGAATGGCAATTGTAATGGAAGTAAAATGTGATATGCTTTCATGATCAAATGATAGTGTTAGATGAATATGAGTAAGATGTTATGTGTAAACTATCAAATGATAAATGTGTGTGATGAAATGAGATAAAAGAGAATAAAAAGTAGGATGATATATTCAAATGATCCTGGTACCCAATTTAGTGTGATTGTGTTATATGAAACTTGTTGATTTGAATATCGCACAATACTTGTAACACCCCAAACCCGGCCCAGACATTATGGCTAGATCTGATGTGTCACATGGACTTACGACTTAGTATGCATTCGCTGGTTTAAGTGACTGGGGTGGTCTTTGTAAAAACAGCAGTTGAATGAAAAGCCGGTTTATCAATCTTTAGGCTATCCATTTGTTGTGCTTGTTGAGTCTTGAAAACGTTCATTAATTTTGAAAACCCGCGCAACCTAACACTAGCAGTTTCGTCATTGTACAAATATAATCAGAAAATAAAACCATAGCAAAAAAAGAAATTTAAATAGCGGCCTTATTACAACTTAAAACCCAAAATTAAATCAGAATGTAAAAATAATAAAAATAAACTAACTTAGAAAAACCAACTTTGTAGATGATGTGGCAACTCCGAATCCCTCACAGCTCAAAGCCCACTATGGTTGGGGATTTCCTACAGAGATGAAAATAAAGGGTGAGTTCGGTAAACTCAGTGTGTAACATAACCCAATCATAGCACAAAACAGATCAAACCTTAGAGTTAGACTTATCTGGGCCTTGGCCCAGTACAGAAATCAGAATGAAACCCATATGCCCATAGCAGATACAGAACAAATATATCATGAATGTAGAAATCCCAACCCAGAGCCATCCATAACACCCCCGTACCAGCCTTACACCATGTGGGGAGACTACTTGACCCACCCAACCGCTACGCACCACAGAATTTGGAGCGAGGCTGCCAAATATTGTGACGAAGTCACGAGATACAGATATTGTGGCTAGGCCACGTAAGCAGATATATATATATATGTGTGGCGGTTACCAAATTGCAAATGAGGTCGCCGGATATTGTGACGAAGTCACGATCAGATATATGTGGCGAGGCCACAGATTGCAAGCGAGGTCGCGTAACGCTTCCTCCATCAATATAAACCCATGTCCCATGCAATGAAATAATATGTCATGGCATACGATGCGTAAACAGAACATCATGCTTTTCGGAAAAAATAACCCTAGGGGTAAAATCATAATTTTGCATGCATAAGGGTATTTCAGTAATTATTACCTTTTGCTAAGGTTTCATGCTCATTCTAACGTTTACCAAGTAATCAGAAGTACTTACCTCGTCTTTTTACCAAAGTGGGCCCGTTGGCCCATTGGCCCGTTTTCAGCCCATTAAGCCCAAAAATACCGTTGTGCACGAAAATGCACACTTTACACTCTAATCATCCAAATGCACCATATTCATTAACAACTGTCTCACGAGCACTCTCACGCTCGCGAGTTCACAAAATACCAACGTTTCGGTATTTCGGCTTTTACCGATTCAGTCTAAAGGAGGGTGTCGTTTACACACCTGGTTGATGACGATTGATGACAATATCTCCCACGCGATAATCCTACAATCGATCACTAACACATTAGACTTACAAATTAATGATAACTAACATAAATCCACGTCAACTAACCCAATGATCACACAAGTTAGTCATTTACACACGAGGGGCAAAATAGTCATTTAACACCCTAGGGGCAAAATGGTAATTTTACCCCACAAGGGTATCTCGATAATTCTACCCTACAGGGGTATTTCAATATTTCTACCCTACAAGGGTATTTCAGTAATTCTATCCTACAGGGGTATTTCGCTAATTCTATCCTGCAGGGGTATTTCAATAATTCTACCCTACAGGGGTATTTCGGTAATTCTACCTTACAGGGGTATTTCTATAATTCTACAACTTATCCACTTGGGCCTACGGACCCATTGGGACCACATGGCCCATTTCAACCCATTACGGCCCGAAATAACCATCCTACAGCTAGAGTAATGAGAAAAACACACCTGTTAGGAGACTGCAGTTAATCCGCGCTCCAAACACTCTTAGTTGACGCCCAACCCAAACGAGCACGTCACAAAGCGAAAGGGATCAGCCAAGAAGGGTATGCCTACTCTCCTCATGGTTTGCTCTATTTAAAGCCAGCTCTCCATCCACTCTTATGTTAGGTTCCCGATGTGGGATCCCTCCATCACCAGAGTTTAAAACCAACACCAACTCTTGCCGTCAACCTTTGTGTGCCAAGGGATTCGAACCAAAGTCCTCTCACATGCCAACTCACGCCACCGCCACTAGGCCATCAACTCATTTGTGTCATAAATCCAACACATTAAACTTTAAAGCGCACCTACTTGCTTCCAGATTTATTGAAAAGAAAAACCAAAATATATTTCAAGAGCCAAGACTTGAACCTTGGACCCCTTACTTCCTCTGTGGCGTCACTTCCTTGTCTCCTAAGTGGCACCACCTTGCCACTACACCACACTCCTTTTTGTGTCATCTTTTACCCCTTTACTCTTAAAAGCCCAAACACCAATTGCATCACCTGTTCATAAAATTAAAATTCCGAAGACTACCACGGATTTAACTTAAGTTTGGGCCTTCCAAAGGCCCACTAACCTACTAAAATATATATTTTAACCAACCAGAACACACACAAATTTTAAAAATCACAGAAACACAGAAAACCTAAAAATTGGGGCGTTACAACTCTACCCTCCTTAAAGAAATTTCGTCCTCGAAATTTTACTTGAATCAAACAGATGAGGATATTGTTGACGCATTGCCACTTCTGGCTCCCAAGTAACTTCCTCTCTGCCATAGCACCTTTACTAGCGAAACTGATTCCTCATCAAAATCTTAACATCTCGATCCAAAATCTGTACAGGCTCTTCCTCAAAAGTCAAGTCTGTTTGGACCTCGATCTCTACAACTGGAACAAGATGAGTAGGGTCAGAACGATACCGCCTTAACATGGAAACGTGAAAGAAATCATGAATCCTATTCAACTCTGGAGGTAGCTCCAACTGATAAGCTACTGGACCCACTTGCTTAAGAATTCGATAAGGCCCAATGAACCGCGGACTTAACTTGCCTTTCCTCCCAAACCTTAATATTTTCTTCCAAGGCGAAACCTTCAAGAAGATCATATCACCTACAGAGTACTCAATTTCCTTGCGCTTCAAATCTGCATATGACTTATGTCTATCAGATGCTTCCTTCAATCGGTCTCTAATCAGATTGACCTTATCCTCAGTATCTGCCACCAACTCAAGTCCAAGAACCTGTCGTTCACCCAACTCGGTCCAACAACTAGGTGTACGACATCTTCGCCCATACAGTGCCTCATAAGGAGTCATTCGAATACTTGCCTGATAACTGTTGTTGTATGCAAACTCTGCCAACGGTAAGTAATCCTCCCAACTGCCTCGAAAGTCGATAACATATCCCCTAAAAACATCTTCTAGAATCTAAATAACCCTTTCTGACTGACCATCATTCTGAGGATGAAAAGTTGTACTAAAGTTCAACCGCGTACCCAACGCCTCATGCAACTTTTACCAAAACCGAGATGTGAATCTAGGATCTCGATCAGAAATAATCGACACTGGCACTCCGTGAAGTCGCATTATTTTCGTACATACAATTTGGCTAACTTCTGAAGTGAATAATCAGTGCAGACAGGTATGAAATGAGCAGATTTGGTCAACCTATCCACAATTACCCAAATCGAGTCCTTCTTCAATGGTGTCAAGGGTAACCCACTCACAAAATCCATGGTTACCCTCTCCCACTTCCAAAGTGGTATTTTCACTGGCTGCAAAAGTCCGAAAGGTAATTGATGTTCAGCTTTCACTTGCTGACAAGTCAGACATTTTCCCACAACTTTCGTTACCTCTCGCTTCAATCCAGGCAACCAATACAACTCCTTTAAGTCGTGATACATTTTACTCCCTCCAGGATGCATAGGACACAGACCTCCATGAGCTTCTTTCAGAATTGCTTGCCTCAAGTCAGAGTCCTTTGAAATACAAACTCTACCTCGGTAACACAAAACTCCATTACTTTTTAGTCCGAACTTAGAAGTATCCCCATTCTTAACCTGCAAGAATCGAGAAACCAGGGACTCATCCCTCGACTATTTTTCCTGAATCTCATCCACTCAGGTCGGCCTAACTTGCAGTTCTACTAACAGACTACCGTCGTCATACAAACTCAAATGAGCAAACATGGTTCTCAAATCAGATACAGTTCTACGAATTAGGGCATCAACCACCACCTTAGCTTTGTCTGGGTGATACTCAATTGCGCAATCATAATCCTTAAGCAACTCTTTCCATCTCCGCTGCCTAAGGTTCAGCTCCTTCTGAGTCAGTAAGTACTTAAGGCTTTTATGATCTGTGTATATAATAGACCTTTCCCCGTACAGGTAATGTCTCCAAATCTTAAGCACAAAGATTACCGCTGCCAACTCCAAATCATGAGTAGGATAGTGAACTTCATGTGGTTTAAGCTGTCGCGATGCATAAGCAACCACTTTACCCTCTTGCATCAGCACATAGCCCAACCTAACATGTGATGAATCACTGCATACGGTAAAATCTTTTCCAGACTCTGACTGAATTAGTACAGGTGCCTCGGTCAGAACTTTCTTCAGCTCCTCAAAAGATTCCTATTGTTTGTCAGTCCAAACAAATGGTACTCCCTTCCTTATAAGCTTTGTCAAAGGCAGTGCCATCACATAAATCCTTCCATAAACCTTCTATAGTACCCAGCTAAACCCAGAAAACTTTGAATTTCTGACACTGACCTCGGTGGCTTCCATTCCAGAATCGCTTCAATCTTTTGAGGGTCCACCTTGATCCCTTCAGCAGAGACAACATGCCCCAAGAAAGTTACCTCTCCCAATCAGAAATCACACTTACTGAATTTCGCATAAAGCTCCTTCTCCCTCAGCACTTGCAGCACAATACGAAGGTGCTCATCATGCTTCTTTTCAGTTTCAGAATAAACCAGAATATCGCCGATAAAGACAAAAAACGAATCGATCCAAGTATGGCTGGAACATTCAATTCATCAGATCCATAAATGCCGCAGGTGCGTTCGACAACCCAAATGGCATAACCAAGAACTCATAGTGACCATACCGAGTTCCGAATGCCATCTTGTGAATATCCACCTCCTTAACCCTTAACTGATGATACCAGATTGAAGGTCAATCTTGGAAAATACTGAAGCTCCTCTAAGTTAGCCGAATAAATCATCGATTCTCGGCAGTGGATACTTGTTCTTAATCGTCAATTTTTTCAACTGTCGATAATCGATGCACATCCGTATTGCCCTATCTTTCTTCTTTGCGAACAACACTGGTGCTCTCCATGGAGACACACTTGGTCTAATGAAGCCTCTATCCAATAACTCTTAAATTTGGGCTTTCAGCTCCATCAACTCCTTCGGTGCCATCCTATAAGGTGCAATGGACACCGGCGCCGTTCCAAGCAACAAGTCAATTCCAAACTCAACCTCTCGATTCGGGGGCAAACCCGGAAGCTCCTCTGAAAAAACATCTTGAAAATCCTTGACGATTCTAACTTATCCACTGTCAGATCCTCAGTTTTCGATTGGCTTACAAATGCCAAATAAGCCTCACATCCCTTTCCAATCCACTTCTCGGCTCTCAATGCTGACACCATATTAGACAGATAATCCCTACGCTTGCCTATCACCAAAACCTCCTCATCCTTTGTGGTCTTTAACATTATTCACTTAGCAGCACAATCCAAAGTAGCCCTATGCTTAACAAGCCAATCCATTCCCAAAATGAGATCGAATTCTCCGAAACGTAGCTCCATCAGATCTCCAGAGAAAACTTTTCCTTGAGTTTCTATAGACATATCTCTATACAGTTTATCTACCCTAACCGAGTGACCCAAAGGACTTAGTACAGATACCACACTCACGGTCTCCTCAGAGCGCACACCCAGCGACCCAGATATAGCACATACAACATATGAATGGGTAGATCCAACATCTATCGTCAAGATGTATGGTATCTTTCGAAATAAAAATGTACCAGTTATGACGTCAGGTGCATCACCCTCCTCTCGGCGACGAGCTGTATACACCAACGTCGGCTGACGAGCCTCAGCAAATCCAGCACCTGTGCCAGGCGCTTCTCTTCCTTGATCGTTTCCATTACTACCTCTACCTTGCCTACGTCCTCTCGAAAACTGTGGTTCACCCCTCACTGGTTGAGCGACCCTCTGCTCTAAAACTTGAACTTGACCTGATTCCTGAGGACAATCCTTAACCCTATGCTCCATAGATCTGCATCAGAAACAAGCACCAGAACGTTTTTGACACTCACCCATATGCATCTTCCCACAATTCCTACAACCCTGCGGTCTAACAGCATTTATCGGCACTGCTCGAACTGGCTCCATTACCCTTGCTCTCTTAACATTCCTGTTCATACCACTTGAAAGTCCTGAATCTCTCCTAAAATGGTTCCAATCTTTCTCACGATTCTGTCTTTCTGTATGCTTCACTTACTCAGCTATCTTAGATTTCTCCACCAAAGCAGCGAAGTTACGCTTCCTTTGTAGAGCAATCAGCACCCTAAGTTCATCTCTCAGAACATCCTCGAAGCGTACGCTACGCTCATACTCTGTAGCGACAATCCCAGAAGCATACCAGCTCAGTCTTAGAAACTCAGTCTCATACTCAGCCACTGACTTACTCCCTTGGACTAGGTTCAGAAATTCTTTCCGGCGAGCGTCCACTTAACTAGCCCCAACATACTTTCCTTTGAAGGCTGTCTTAAACAATTCCCAAGTCACACTGTCAGCAGGAGTTCCATCTCTCACCGTGAGCCACCACTGATAAGCCTCATCCTTGAGTAACGATATGGCTCCCTTCAGCTTCTGCTCCACAGAACAGTCCAGATCATCCATAATCCGCTCTGTGGCTTCTAACCAATACTCAGCCACATTCGGAGCTACACCAGATACGCCCCTAAATATCTCTGCTCATTGGCCCGGAGCCGCTCAGAAATAGACCCCCAAATTTCGTTTCTCGTACTTGCCCCAGCAACCTTTTCCAAAACTTGGAGCATTGCCTAGGACAGAGCATCGTCCCCGGCACCTCAATCATGAGACTCTACCTCCGTTGCCGGTGGTACCGGTGCATCTGCTACCGACACATGTCCTGAAGACAAAGATTCAGCCTGAGCATTACCTCGGCCACATCCATGGCCTCTTCCACAAGCTGCTAGTGTACTCATTTCGTATTATCTGATTAAGAATTTTATGGATCAGTTTAATATTTCAGTGTTTATTGCAGATGTCTTATGAATAGCAGTAATTCAGAGTTTGAGTTTGTTTCCTTTTACGGTAGCCTAGCTACAGTCTCAGTCTACTTATCAGAGTTTCTATAGTTCCAGTGTTACCCTAACTAAAGTACCATGATAAGGTTTTGTACAACCATAAAACAAATATTTCAGAAACAATCAGAAAGGCTCAGAAAACTTACAGACTTGGGCCGGAGATTCGGTGTGCCTCCTTCTAAAAAACCTAATTTTAGAAAGCCGATTTTAATATTTAAAATCATCTATTTGTAAAAAGAAAATATTGGAAACATTCTCTAAAACAATTTATAACAAAGTTCCAAAAAAAATGATTTTCGAAAACCTTTATTTAGTGTTTCTTTACAAACTCCCGTTTTTAGACTTTTTGTAACTTGTCTTTGATACCACTAAATGTAACACCCCAAACCTGGCCAAGACATTATGGCCAGATCTGATGTGTCACATGAACTTACGACTTAGTATGCATTTGCTGGTTTAAGTGATTGGGGTGGTCTTTGTAAAAACAACGATTGAATGAAAAGCCGGTTTATCAATCTTTAGGCTATCCATTTGTTGTGCTTGTTGAGTCTTGAAAACGTTCATTAATTTTGAAAACCTGCGCAACCTAACACTAGCAGTTTTGTCATAGTACAAATATAATCAGAAAATAAAACCATAGCGAAAAAAGAAATTTAAATAGCGGCCTTATTACAACTTAAAACCCAAAATTAAATCGAATGTAAAAATAATAAAATAAACTAACTTAGAAAACCAACTTTGCAGATGATGTGGCCACTCGAATCCCTCACGACTCCAAGCCCACTATGGTTGGGGTTTTCTGCAGAGATGAAAATAAAGGGTGAGTTCGGTAAACTCGATTGTGTAACATAACCCAACCATAGCCCAAAGCAGATCAAACCTCGAGTCAGACTTATCGGGCCTTGGCCCAAGATCAAATCGAATGAAACCCATAGGCCCATAGCAAATCTGAACAAATATATCATGAATGCGTAAATCCCAACCCAAAGCCATCCATAACACCCCCGTACTAGCCTTACACCATGTGGGGAGACTACTCGACCCACCTAACCGCTACACATCACAGAATTTGCAGCGAGGCTGCCAAATATTGTGACGAAGTCACCAGATACAGATATTGTGGCTAGGCCACCAGAACAGATATATATATATATATATATATATATATATATATATATATATATATGTGGCAAACCACCAGATTGCAGCGAGGCTTCCAGATATTGTGACGAAGTCACTGTATCAGATATATGTGGCGAGGCCACAGATTGCAAATGAGGTCGCCGTAACGCTTCCTCCATCAATATAAACCCATGTCCCATGCAATGAAATAATATGTCATGGCATACGTATGCAGAAATAGAACATCATGCTTTTCAGAAAAAAATAACCCTAGGGGTAAAATCGTAATTTTACATGCATAAGGGTATTTCAGTAATTATTACCTATTGCTAAGGTTTCATGCTCATTCTAACGTTTACCAAGTAATCAGAAGTACTTACCTCGTCTTTTTACCAAAGTGGGCCTGTTGGCCCATTGGCCCGTTTTCAGCCCATTAAGGCCAAAAATACCGTTGTGCACGAAAATGCACACTTTGCACTCTAATCATCCAAATGCACCATATTCATTAACAACTGTCTCACGAGCACTCTCACGCTCGCGAGTTCACAAAATACCAACGTTTCGGTATTTCGGCTTTTACCGATTCAGTCTAAAGGAGGGTGTCGTTTACACACCTGGTTGATGACGATTGATGACGATATCTCCCACGCGATAATCCTACAATCGATCACTAACACATTAGACTTACAAATTAACGATAACTAACATAAATCCACGTCAACTAACCCAATGATCACACAAGTTAGTCATTTACACACGAGGGGCAAAATAGTCATTTAACACCCTAGGGGCAAAATGGTAATTTTACCCCACAAGGGTATCTCGATAATTCTACCTTACAGGGGTATTTCAATATTTCTACCCTACAAGGGTATTTCAGTAATTCTATCCTACAGGGGTATTTCGCTAATTCTATCCTACAGGGGTATTTCAATAATTCTACCCTACAGGGGTATTTCGGTAATTCTACCTTACAAGGGTATTTCTATAATTCTACAACTTATCCACTTGGGCCTACGGACCCATTGGGACCACATGGCCGATTTCAACCCATCGCGGCCTGAAATAGCCGTCCTACAACTAGAGTAATGGGAAATACACACTTGTTAGGAGACTGCAGTTAATCCGCGCTCCAAACACTCTTAGCTGACGCCCAACCCAAACGAGTACGTCACAAAGCGAAAGGGATCAGCCAAGAAGGGTATGCTTACTCTCCTCATGGTTTGCTCTATTTAAAGCTAGCTCTCCATCCACTCTTATGTTAGGTTCCCGATGTGGGATCCCTCCATCACCAGAGTTTAAAACCAACACCAACTCTTGTCGTCCCAACATAGCAAAATAATCAACCTTTGCATGCCAAGGGATTCGAACCAAAGTCCTCTCACATGCCAACTCACGCCACCACCACTAGGCCATCAACTCATTTGTGTCATAAATCCAACACATTAAACTTTAAAGCGCATCTACTTGCTTCCAGATTTATTGAAAAGAAAAACCAAAATATATTGCAAGAGCCAAGACTTGAACCTTGGATCTATGGCGTCACTTCCTTGTCCCCTAAGTGGCGCCACCTTGCCACTAAACCACACCCCTTTTTGTGTCATCTTTTACCCCCTTACTCTTAAAAGCCCAAACGCCAATTGCACTGTAACACCCCGAACCCGAGACCATCGCCGGTGTCGGACACGAGGGGTTAGCAAGCCAAGTTCACTTGTTTTGCCCATCCATTGGACATTTCCAGTCAGGCTGGAAAAACTGCGTCACTGTCGCCTTAAAAATCATATCTCGAGTTTCAAAACTCGGAAACTGGTTTCGTAAATTTTCCTGAATTTAGACTCATATATCCATCCATGGATTTATTTCTAGAATTTTGGTCGGGCCAATTGGTACAGTTTATTAGTTAAAGTCACCCATGTTACAGGGATCGACTGCTCTGACCTTCGCGTGGTATAACTTGAATATCTCTCTGTACAGGGCTTTAATGCTGGTGCCGTTTGTTTCTAATGAAACTAGACTCAAAATGGAATCTGTACATATAAGGTATGTCTCCTAATTATTTCTGGATAATTTATAGTAAATTTTAAAGTTGCGACAGGGAACCCAGAAACCGTTCTGGCCCTGTCTTACAATAGCTTTAATATCTCTTAACATGTAACTCCTATGACCATTTCGTTTCTTCCATATGAAAATAGACTCATCAATGTTCATTTACATAGCTGATTCACTATTTAATACCATTCCTACAAATTTTGGTGATTTTTCACATTCACGTTACTGCAGCTGGCAGCATCTGTTTTAAGGTAGGTCTTACCTATTTTGTAGTCTCCATGAACCAACTAGTCTTGCCTTACATAGGTCCACATATGATCATTTTAACCATGCCAATGGCTGATCATGTGACCAACATTCCCATTTCCAATTCATAGTCACATCATGACACCATATATATATATATACAAACCGCAAATAGTTTAAGTTGATACTTCACTATTACGAGCCATTTTCGCATGGCCGCATACATATACATCATAACATATTTAAACCAACAAGGGGTAGTCCTATACATGCCATTTCAAGTTCAACCAAGAATTTATACCAAAATGGGGGCTTGATAGTGTGGATGACTTCGACTTCAACGATCCCGAATCCGATTGCTATCGAGCGAAATCTAGAAAACTGAGAGCCAAAGTAGCGGAGTAAGCATTTTTATGCTTAGTAAGTCTCAAGGAATATAATCAACTCTAATTACAGCAATACATTCACATAGTTAAATGCATCATTTCATTAATGCACATTCACATAATCATACTTACTTCACCATCCCAACTCTTATGTTCATACACAAATAACGGCTTCATTAAGGCCGATAACTCGTTCCATCATAGGAGCGGATATTCACACGCTCTTACTCCTAGCGCGCAAAGCACACACCGCACTTACCTTGTCATTAGGAAATTTCACAAGTGCATTAGCTGAAATTTTCCAGCAAGCTTATAATTTTCAAATCACATACCTTTGAGTTTAACCGGATGTCGCTACTCGATCAATCGCCTTGGGACATAGCCGGTTATGGTAACCCGCACCAAGGCCTATGGGACTTAACCCGGATATCACGATTTGCACAAATGCCTTCGGGTCTTAGCCCGGATATCACGATTTGCACAAATGCCTTCGGGTCTTAGCCCGGATAGAATGACTTCATACGAATGCCTTGGTCTTAGCCCGGATGTAGCCACTAGCACAATTGCCTTGGTCTTAACCCGGTTATAATTTCCAGCATAATTGTCTTCGGGCTTAGCCGGATATCATTCAATTTCTCATGCACACATACATCAATAATCATTGGACATACATATTTATTTTCGTTACTAAGGCTCAAACACAATTATAATCACTAACATAATCGCCTTGGGACTTAGCCGGGTATCATTCAATACTCATACACACATAAATCAATAATCAATACATCCATATTTCATTCCACATAATTCAAGTAAGGTCACTTCTTGAGGACTTACCTCGGATGTTGTCGAACGGCTTTTACGGCTATTCGATTACTTTTTCCTTCCCCTTGTCCAATTGTGGCCCTCTTAGCTCTTGAGCTAATTCAAACAAATTCAATTTATCAAAACCTCATTGTGCTAGCTTATGGCCGAATATGACAAGGAATTTAAATGGTCATATGGCCACCCTTTAGCTTGAATACACAATGGTCATGCACATTTTATACTACATCAAGCAATTCAATACAATTTATTCGAGCATCAAGGAAAAGCTAAGGCCTTCAATAGGCTACCCAAGGCCGAATATACTTGTCCATGTTGAGGCCAATTATGCACTTAATACCACACAAAAACAGCATGCATTTTACTAGTTAATGCTTTGCATATTGTAGCTCAAAACTTACAATATAGCATCAAGCACTCATATGTGTGCTAGGCAGAATGTGCTTACAATTTCACAATTATTCTTCAACATCTTCTTCTTTAAACAAACTTATTCATCACTTCCTTCATAACCAAAACATCATGTGCAAACATATATATACATATATGAGCATGGCGAATTTCAAGGTGTCCATAGCCATCCAAAACACAAATTTTAACTAACATGCAAGAAGCATGAACCATGCTCATGAATGCATCATGGCGAATATGACAATCATGCTCCTTTTCAACTTCAATCATGATAAAACAAAAGAAAGCTCAAAATCTTACTCAAGAGTAGACAATCCATCATTGCATGCATCATCATCAAGCTTCACACTTAGCATGCAATGGCTTTATCACCATAACAACTTTGGCCAAATACCATTTCCATGGCTTAACAAAGATTTGAGCCATGGCTAACATGCACATCAAGTTAGCAACCAAAACATGCATGAAACTCCTAACACAACCTCATACATACCTTAATCTTGATGCAAACTTAGCCAAATCTCCTTCTAGATCTCTTCCAAACCAAGCATGAAGCAAAAATCCTCCTTCTTCCTTAGTTTTGGCTCAAAGAAAGGATGAACAAAATTTTTTCTTTCCTTCTCTACAACTCACGGCAATGGGGAATTACCACACTCACACACATTTTTTTTTCATTTTTTATCACCCATACACCTTTGTTTATTATTTCACCCTAATGCACCAACAAAACATGTTTCATGACATGTTTAGCCCATCCTCCCTTGTCATGGCCGGCCACCACCTATAAAGGGGAATTTGACATGCAAGTCCATTATTTTGCATGCATGCTTTAATTAGTCATCACACATTTCCTATCATACTTTCAAAGTTCATTACTAAGTCCTTTCTTGTGGAATTCACCCTTATAACACTAAATCAATCATCATAAAATGTCATACATGAGCACACATATTATAGGCATCAAAATAAATTTTAATTATTTTTATGCCTCGGTTTTGTGGTCCCGAGACCACCTTCCGACTAGGGTCAATTTTGGGCTGTCACAACTCTCCCCACTTAAGAAATTTTCGTCCCGAAAATCTTACCGTAAATAGGTTTGGATATCGCTCTTTCATAGAGTTGTCGGTCTCCCAAGTAACTTCTTCTATCCGTGCTTGAGCCATAACACTTTTACTAGCGGAACCCGCTTGTTTCACAACTCTTTCACTTTCGTGATAGGATACGAATCGGTTCTTCCTCATAACTCATATTAGCTTGAATTTCAATTTCGATGGACTAATCACGTATCGGATCTATAGCGTCAAAGCATCGAAACGTGAAAGACATCGTGAACCTTTTCGAGTTCGGGGGCAAAATCAAACGATATGCCACCGGATCGACTCGCCGGATATCTCATATGGCCCAACGAACCTCGGGCTCAACTTGCCCTTACGGTAGAATCGAGTATCTTTTTCCAAGGCGATACCTTGAGAAACACTTTATCACCCACGATACTCGATATCCTTGCGCTTCAGGTTCGCGTCGACTTCTAACGATCGGAGGCTATCTTCAGACTTTCACGGATTACTTTCACTTTCTGTTCAGCATCCCTAATCAAATCCACCCCGAAAATCTTGCTTTCACCGAGCTCAGTCCAAAACAATGGTGTACGGCATTTACGATCGTACAAGGCCTCGTAGGGTGCCATCTTAATACTTGATTGAAAGCTGTTGTTGTAAGCGAATTCAATCAACGGCAAATACCGTTCCCATAAACCACTAAACTCGAGGACGCAACATCTTAACATATCCTCAAGTATCGAATTATCCGCCGGATTGACCATCGGTTTGGGGGTGAAAGGCGGTCTTTGAAATGCAACTTGGTACCCAAAGCTTCTTGCAACTTTTTCCAAAATCGCGAGGTAAATCTCGGATCTCTATCCGACACGATGGAAATAGGCACCCGTGTAATCTCACAACCGAGAAACGTACAATTCAGCTAATTTGTCAATTGAAAAATCCGACGACGGGGACAAAGTGGGCCGACTTAGTCAATCGATCTACCACGACCCAAACCGCATCCTTCTTACTTGGCGACAATGGCGGTCCGGATACAAAGTCCATTGTGACTCGATCCCATTTCCACTCGGGTATCGTGATTGGTGAAGTAACTCAAGGCACACGATGTTCCGCTTTCACTTGTTGACATATTAAACATCTCAAACAAAGTCGGAGATGTCTCGCTTCATACCATGCCACCAAAACCGACGTTTCAAATCATTGTACATCTTCGTACTCCCTGGATGGATTGCCATTCGGCTACAATGGGCTTCATTCAGAATTATCGAAATGAGTTCCGAATTCTTTGGAACACACAGACGACTTTTGAACCTCAAACAATCGTCATCATCGATTTGAAACTCGAATCCTTGTTTGGAACACACTCGGCCCGTTTTGCGACCAACTCGTCGTCGACTTTACGAGCTTTTGAATTTGATGTATCAATAGTAGTTTGGCTTTCAATTCAGCTACTAACACACTATCGGATCGAGCAGACAAGTGCACGTTCATCGTCGTAAAGCAAATAATGATTTACGACTCAACGCATCCGCAACCACATTCGCCTTTCGGGTGATAGTCAATGACCAGCTCGTAATCCTTTAACAGCTCGAGCCAACGTCTTTGTCGCAGATTTAAGTCTCTTTGGATCATCAAATATTTGAGACTTTTGTGATCCGAGTATACATGGCACCTTTCACCAAATAAGTAATGTCACCAAATCTTTAAGGCGAATACGATGGCGGCCAATTCGAGATCATGAGTCGGATAATTTTTCTCATGTGGCTTTAATTGCCTCGACGCATAGGCCACAACTCGACCTTCTTGCATTAATACGCAACCTAACCCAAGTAGAGAGGCGTCGCTATAGATGACAAGCTCTTTCTTGGGACTCGGGTTGCACTAGAATTGGGGCTTCGGTCAAATAAGTTTTCAGTTGATCGAAACTTTTTGGCATTTCTCATCCATTCGAACTTAACATCCTTTTGGAGTAAGCCGTCATCGGCGTGGCTATCGTTGAGAAGCCTTTACAAATCGTCGGTAATAACCTAGCAAGCCCCAAAAAGCTCAGAACCTCGGTAATAATATTTCTGAGGCTTCCAATTAAGTATGGCTGAAATTTTATTCGGTCGACTCGAATACCCGATGAGATACCACATGACCCAAGAAGCTAACCTCTCTTAACCGAACTCACACTTGTGAACTTAGCATATAATTGCTTATCCCGTAAAATTTGCAGACTAACCGCGGTGTTCAAGATGTTCGGTCTCATTTCTTGAATAGACCAAGATGTCATCAATGAACACGACTACGAATCGATCCAAATATGGTCTAAAGATCCGATTCATTAAATCCATAAATACCGCAGGGCATTAGTGAGCCCAAACGGCATCACTAGGAACTCATAGTGACCATATCTCGCTCAAGGGTCTTGGGTACGTCCAATCTCGGATTCGCAATTGATAATAGCCCGATCTCAAATCTATTTTCGAGAACACCGAGGCTCCCTTTAGTTGATCGAACAAGTCATCGATACGTGGCAACGGATATTTGTTCTTTATTATCGCTTTATTAAGTCGACGATAATCGATGCATGTACCGCATGGTTCCATCCTTCTTTTCACGAACAACACCTGGCGCACCCAAGGCGAAAAACTCGGCGAGCAAAACCTCTATCCACCAATTCTTGCAATCGAGCTTCCAACTCCTTTAATTCCGTTGGTGCCATACGATACGGAGCTATCGAAATTGGAGTGGTACCGGTACCAATTCGATGCCAAATTCTATTTCCGAACGGTGGTAAACCCGCAATTCTTGAGGAAAACATCCGGGTATTCACAAACCACGAGCACAGATTCGGGTTTCTTTTCGATTCCTTGTCATCGAAGCACGACGCAAGGTACGCCGCACTCTTTTCTTACATATTTTCGGGCCAACATTGCGATATTACAACGGCAACCCTTTAAGTCCGTAGACTTAACCCGAATTATCTCGTTATTCGCACCTCAAATCGATAGTCTTGCTTTTACAATTTACGACCGCATCGTGCATGGTCAACCCATTCAAACCAAGAATAACGTCGAATTCATCGAACGGCAAAAGCATCAAGTCCGCCGGAAACAAGAACCTCGAACACTAAGGGACTTTTCTTGCACACTTTGTTGACAAGCACGTAATGACCCAAGGGTTTGACACCGAATTACAAACTCGAGAGACTCAATAGGCAAAGTCTTATGGATGCTAAGGTTTCACATATATAAGATTGAGTAGAACCGGGTCAATCAAAGCAATCACATTAGTATTGAAAAGAGTGAAAGCACCGTGTAATGACATCCGGAGAGGCAAGATCCTCGCGGCGCAGCGATGGCATAAGTCCTCGCAGAGCACGAGCCTCGAGATCCGATGGTAGCATCTCTAGATCCTCTCGACCGCCACGACATTGCCCATATTTCTAGGTGGCCTACCTCGCAAATGGTAGCACCCGAGTTTCCACTCGACTCACATTCTGCTCAAGCATCCTCGGGCAATCCTTCCTAAAGTGGTCGGCCGATCCACACTTATAGCAGGAGCGATCACGAAACCAACAACTCCCGAATGCCATTTGCCACAATGTTGACACTCCGCCTCTCTCGGCGATCATTTCCACCATGGCGATCAAGTGACTCGTGTGGTCACAGGGGGTCGATCGCGTCCTCGTCTAGAAAAGCCCAAAGCGCCTCTAGACCGGTTCACATCATCTCGAAATCTCTTCGGTGCCTGTTGAAGAGACTTTCCCGAGGACCTCTTTCGGAATTCTCCAATTCCCACATCAGCTTTTTGTTTCTCCTTTCTAAGCTCTTCGACTTTACAAGCTCGCTCAACAAGTACTACGATCTCTCGTATTTCGAGAATGCCAACGAACATCCTTATATCATCATTCAGCCCATCCTCGAAGCGTTTACACATAATAGCTTCGGACGAAATGCATTCTCGCGTGTATCGGCTAAGCCTCACAAATTTTCGTTCATAGTCGGTAACCGACATAGAACCTTGCTTAAGATCAAGAAATTCCCTTCGCTTTTGGTCGATGAATCTCTGACTGATATACTTTTTTTCGGAACTTGGTTTGAAAGAATTCCCAAGTCACTTGCTCTCTAGGTACCACAGAAGTCAGAGTACTCCACCAATAGTAGGTGGAATCACGTAGCAAGGAGATGGTACACTTTAAGCACTCATCGGGTGTACAAGATAGCTCATCGAGCACCCGGATAGTGTTGTCCAACCAAAATTCAGCTCGTTCGGCATCATCATCATCCGTAGCTTTAAATTCAGTGGCCCCATGTTTTTGAATCCTATCGACTGGGGGCTTACTTGACCTTATTTGGTCAGTTACCGGAGGTATTGTAGGTGCGGGGGTTGCATTTGTCGGGAATGGAGGTTGTGGGACAGCCGTGTTAGTTCGAATGTATTGATTAAACCATTCGTTCATCACACTATAAAAGGCTTGCCTAGCCTCATCATTCGGATTGCTGGCCATAGGTTGAGAGTCCGCCGGCGCTGTCCCTTGTGCGGAGCAGCGCCACACTCTCCACATCATCAGCTATTGCTCGGTTGGGATCGGGATCCATTGCTATAAACAAACTCAAAGTCAAATTGTCAGAAATCACCACACTATCGATTCATCATTTAATGGCATGTATAGCTAGACCCCAAACACCTCACGGTAGTCCTAGAATCGACTAAACCGTGGCTCTGATACCAATAAAATTGTAACACCCCGAACCCGAGACCATCGCCGGTGTCGGACACGAGGGGTTAGCAAGCCAAGTTCACTTGTTTTGCCCATCCATTGGACATTTCCAGTCAGGCTGGAAAAACTGCGTCACTGTCGCCTTAAAAATCATATCTCGAGTTTCAAAACTCGGAAACTGGTTTCGTAAATTTTCCCTGAATTTAGACTCATATATCCATCCATGGATTTATTTCTAGAATTTTGGTCGGGCCAATTGGTACAGTTTATTAGTTAAAGTCACCCATGTTACAGGGATCGACTGCTCTGACCTTCGCGCGGTATAACTTAAATATCTCTCTGTACAGGGCTTTAATGCTGGTGCCGTTTGTTTCTAATGAAACTAGACTCAAAATGGAATCTGTACATATAAGGTATGTCTCCTAATTATTTCTGGATAATTTATAGTAAATTTTAAAGTTGCGACAGGGAACCCAGAAACCGTTCTGGCCCTGTCTTACAATAGCTTTAATATCTCTTAACATGTAACTCCTATGACCATTTCGTTTCTTCCATATGAAAATAGACTCATCAATGTTCATTTACATAGCTGATTCACTATTTAATACCATTCCTACAAATTTTGGTGATTTTTCACATTCACGTTACTGCAGCTGGCAGCATCTGTTTTTAAGGTAGGTCTTACCTATTTTGTAGTCTCCATGAACCAACTAGTCTTGCCTTACATAGGTCCACATATGATCATTTTAACCATGCCAATGGCTGATCATGTGACCAACATTCCCATTTCCAATTCATAGTCACATCATGACACCATATATATATATATACAAACCGCAAATAGTTTAAGTTGATACTTCACTATTACGAGCCATTTTCGCATGGCCGTACACATATACATCATAACATATTTAAACCAACAAGGGTAGTCCTATACATGCCATTTCAAGTTCAACCAAGAATTTATACCAAAATGGGGGCTTGATAGTGTGGATGACTTCGACTTCAACGATCCCGAATCCGATTGCTATCGAGCGAAATCTAGAAAAGCGAGAGCCAAAGTAGCGGAGTAAGCATTTTTATGCTTAGTAAGTCTCAAGGAATATAATCAACTCTAATTACAGCAATACATTCACATAGTTAAATGCATCATTTCATTAATGCACATTCACATAATCATACTTACTTCACCATCCCAACTCTTATGTTCATACACAAATAACGGCTTCATTAAGGCCGATAACTCATTCCATCATAGGAGCGGATATTCACACGCTCTTACTCCTAGCGCATAAGCACACACCGCACTTACCTTGTCATTGGGAAATTTCACAAGTGCATTAGCTGAAATTTTCCAGCAAGCTTATAATTTTCAAATCACATACCTTGAGTTTAACCGGATGTCGCTACTCGATCAATCGCCGGACATAGCCGGTTATGGTAACCCGCACCAAGGCCTCACGGACTTAACCGGATATCACGATTTGCACAAATGCCTTGGTCTTAGCCGGATATCACGATTTGCACAAATGCCTTGGTCTTAGCCAGGATAGAATGACTCGCACGAATGCCTTTGGTCTTAGCCGGATGTAGCCACTAGCACAATTGCCTTGGTCTTAACCGGTTATAATTTCCAGCATAATTGTCTTGAGGCTTAGCCGGATATCATTCAATTTCTCATGCACACATACATCAATAATCATTGGACATACATATTTATTTTCGTTACTAAGGCTCAAACACAATTATAATCACTAACATAATCGCCTTCGGACTTAGCCCGGGTATCATTTGAATACTCATACACACATAAATCAATAATCAATACATCCATATTTCATTCCACATAATTCAAGTAAGGTCACTTCTTGAGGACTTACCTCGGATGTTGTCGAACGGCTTTTACGGCTATTCAATTACTTTTTCCTTCCCCTTGTCCAATTGTGGCCCTCTTAGCTCTTGAGCTAATTCAAACAAATTCAATTTATCAAAACCGATTGTGCTAGCTTATGGCGAATATGACAAGGAATTTAAATGGTCATATGGCCACCCTTTAGCTTGAATACACAATGGTCATGCACATTTTATACTACATCAAGCAATTCAATACAATTTATTCGAGCATCAAGGAAAAGCTAAGGCCTTCAATAGGCTACCCAAGGCCGAATATACTTGTCCATGTTGAGGCCAATTATGCACTTAATACCACACAAAAACAGCATGCATTTTACTAGTTAATGCTTTGCATATTGTAGCTCAAAACTTACAATATAGCATCAAGCACTCATATGTGTGCTAGGTAGAATGTGCTTACAATTTCACAATTATTCTTCAACATCTTCTTCTTTAAACAAACTTATTCATCACTTCCTTCATAACCAAAACATCATGTGCAAACATATATATACATATATGAGCATGGCGAATTTCAAGGTGTCCATAGCCATCCAAAACACAAATTTTAACTAACATGCAAGAAGCATGAACCATGCTCATGAATGCATCATGGACGAATATGACAATCATGCTCCTTTTCAACTTCAATCATGATAAAACAAAAAAGAACGCTCAAAATCTTACTCAAGAGTAGACAATCCATCATTGCATGCATCATCATCAAGCTTCACACTTAGCATGCAATGGCTTTATCACCATAACAACTTTGGCCAAATACCATTTCCATGGCTTAACAAATATTTGAGCCATGGCTAACATGCACATCAAGTTAGCAACCAAAACATGCATGAAACTCCTAACACAACCTCATTCATACCTTAATCTTGATGCAAACTTAGCCAAATCTCCTTCTAGATCTCTTCCAAACCAAGCATGAAGCAAAAATCCTCCTTCTTCCTTAGTTTTGGCTCAAAGAAAGGATGAACAAAATTTTTTCTTTCCTTCTCTACAACTCACGGCAATGGGGGAATTACCACACTCACACACATTTTTTTTCATTTTTTATCACCCATACACCTTTGTTTATTATTTCACCCTAATGCACCAACAAAACATGTTTCATGACATGTTTAGCCCATCCTCCCTTGTCATGGCCGCCACCACCTATAAAAGGGGAATTTGACATGCAAGTCCATTATTTTGCATGCATGCTTTAATTAGTCATCACACATTTCCTATCATACTTTCAAAGTTCATTACTAAGTCCTTTCTTGTGGAATTCACCCTTATAACACTAAATCAATCATCATAAAATGTCATACATGAGCACACACATATTATAGGCATCAAAATAAATTTTTAATTATTTTTATGCCTCGGTTTTGTGGTCCCGAGACCACCTTCCGACTAGGGTCAATTTTGGGCTGTCACATGCACCACCTGTTCATAAAATTAAAATTCCGAAGACTGCCACAGATTTAACTTAAGTTTGGGCCTTCCAAAGGCCCACTAACCTACTAAAATATATATTTTAACCAACCAGAACACACACAAATTTTAAAAATCACAGAAACACAGAAAACCTAAAAATTGGGGCATTACAATACTATTCGGGCCTTTGAGGCTAGCAGGCTATAATGCCGGTGCGATACTCTTCGGGCCTTTGAGCCTAGCAGGCTATAATACCGGTGAGATACTATTCGAGCTTCGAGCCTAGCAGGTGAAATACCGGTGAGACACTATTTGGGCTTTTTAGCCTAGCAGGCTATAATGCCAATGAAATGATATCGGGCTTCAAGCCTAGCAGGCGAAATGTCGATGAATGAATTTGGGGTTTTAAACCTAGCAGGCTGAATGCAGATGATTTGATAAAAGTCGAAAACTAAGATACCGCGTGTTAGAACAACAGATGAATACATTCAATACGTTAAGTTGGCCAGGTACGTATTATGTATTTATATATGAGTATGATTTGAATTGAATCATAAGTGTATAATGTGATACATATGTGAATAAATGTTATATCTATATCTATGATCATGATACATTCGGTCAAGGTGTGAAAGTATGCGAAAATATTCTATTTATTTATGCCATATGAATTCAGATGAAGTGATATTAGAATGCTAATTATGCATTATATGCTTGTGTATATTCGGCGAAATAGTAATATATCTAGAAAATGACCTCTTGAGAAATTGAATAATTGATGTATAATTGAGTTTATTTGTTGCATTGCTTAAAACTTACTAAGCTTATAAAAGCTTACTCCGTTTGTTACGTTTCTCTATTTTATAGATTGTTGACTCCAGTCACCTGCTCGGAAAGGGATCGTCAGCAACTCGTCACACTAGCTATCATTTTGGTACTACTATATTTTAGAGCTTGTATGGAATGTATAGAATAGACTTAAGTGAATGATATTTTGAGACGTCTTTGTATATAAGCCATGTGAATATGGCAACTTTTGAATGTCGATATAAGTTTGCATTTCTATCTTTGATTGTGTTTGGCTATGCATATAATTTCTAATGTTCTTATATCAATGTGTTTGTACAAATGTGGTATTTTGGGTTGGTAACACTTCATAACCCATTCCGGCGACGGATACGGGTTATAGGGGTGTTACATTTTATTGGAATCAGAGCTACGGTTTAGTCGATTCTAGGACTAACGTAGCATGTTTGAGTCTAGCTATACATGCCATAAAGTGTTAATATGATAGTGTGATGATTTATGATAGTTGAAACGTGTTTTTCATATAGTAATGAATTTCGATCCCGATAGAGCAGTAGCTGATGATGTAGAGAGCGTAGCGCCTACTCCCGCGCTAGGGACAGCGCCGTTGGACTCTCAACCGAATGCTAGTAATCAAAATGATGAGGCTAAACAAGCCTTCTATGCTATGATGAACGGTTGGTTTACTCAGTATATTCAGACTAATCTGGCTATTTCACATCCTCCACCCCGACTAATGCAACCCCTACACCTGTGGTACCTCCTATAGTTAACCCGTTGAGGTTGAGCAAGCCCCCGATTGATAGAATTCGAAAGCACAGGGCTATTGAGTTCAAGGCTACTGACAGTGATGACGCTGAGCAGGCTGAGTTTTTGGCTCGATAATACTATTCGTGTGTTTGATAAATTATCGTGCACACCCGATGAATGCTTAAAATGTGCTATATCTCTGTTACGTGATTCTGCCTACTATTGGTGAAATACCTTGGTTTTAGTTGTGCCGAGAGAACGGGTTACTTGGGAATTCTTTCAAACTGAGTTCCGCAATAAATATTTTAGTCAAAGATTCATCGATCAGAAAACGGGGTTCTATGTCAGTTACTGATTACGAGCGAAAGTTTGTCAGACTTAGTAGATATTCTCGGGAATGTGTTTCGTCTGAGGCTATCATGTATAAACACTTCGAGGACGGGTTGAATGAAGACATCAAACTATTGGTGGGTATTCTGGAAATCAAAGAGTTTGTGGTGCTTGTTGAGCGAGCTTGTAAAGCCGAAGAGCTCGGTAAAGAGAAAAGAAAAGCTGATGATGGAGTTAGAGAGTTCCGTAATAGATTTTCGGGAAAATCCTTCCATCAGTCATCGAAGAAATTTAGAGATGACTCAGGCCGATCTAAGAATACTTCGGGTTCTTCTAGACGGAACCGTGATCGACCCCTAGTGAGTACGCAAGCCACCTTTGTTGCCAGAGTCGGCAATGATCGTCAAGACAGATCTAAGTGCAAGTATTGTGGTAAATGGCATTCAGGAAGCTGTAGATTTCATGACCGCTCTTGTTTCAAATGTGGATCAGCTGATCACTTTTTCAAAGACTGTCCGAAACTAGCTAAACAGAATACTGATCCGAGTGGGAGACCTAGTAACATTGCAACACGAGGTAGACCACCTAGACATACGGGTAATGCTAGTGGAAATCAGAGAGGGACCAAAGATACGGCTGTATGTTCTGAGGCTCGTGCTCCTTCCAGAGCTTATGCTATACGCGCACGAGTGGATGCTTCTTCACCAGATGTTATTACCGGTACTTTCACTGTTTTTAATACTGATGTTATTGCTTTGATTGACCCCAGTTCTACCCATTCGTATGTGTGTGAAATTTTGGCATCCAGCAAGACTCTACCTGTTGAGTCTACTGAGTTTGTGATTCGGGTGTCAAATCCTTTGGGCCGTTATGTGCTAGTTGATAAAGTGTGTAAGAAATGTCCTCTGATGATTAAAGATTATTGCTTTCTGGCTGATCTAATGCTATTACCGTTTGATGAGTTTGACATCATTCTCGGTATGGATTGGTTAACTGTGCATGATGTGGTAGTGAACTGCAAGCGAAAGACAATTGACTTGAGATGTTCGAATGACGTGATAATCTGAGTTGAGTCTACAAATTTAAATGGATTATCGGCAGTAATATCTTCGATGTTAGCTCAGAAATATGTAAAAAAAGGGTGTGAAGCTAATCTTGCGTATGTACTGGATAGTGGAGAGTCAGAAAAGAAACTTGAGATAGTGCCAGTGGTTTGTGAGTTTCCGGTTGTATTCCTCGAGGAATTACCTGGATTACCACCTGTTCGGGAAGTAGAGTTTGGTATTGAACTAGTGCCAGGGACTACACCTATTTCGATAGCTCCGTATCGTATGGCACCAACCGAACTAAGAGAATTGAAATCTTAGTTGCAAGAGTTGATAGATAGAGGTTTTGCTCGACCGAGTTTTTCTCCCTAGGGTGCACTAGTGCTGTTTGAAAAAGAAAGATGGAACCATGAAAATGTGCATTGACTATCGTCAGCTTAATAAGGTAACGATAAAGAATAAATATTCGTTGCCTCGAATCGACAATTTTTTTGATCAACTAAAAGGAGCCTCAGTATTTTCGAAGATAGACTTGAGATCGGGTTATTATCAGTTACGAGTTAGAGACTCTGACGTGCCTAAAACTGCTTTCAGAACTAGATACGGACATTATGAGTTCCTAGTGATGCCGTTTGGGCTCACTAATGCCCCTGTTGTTTTCATGGATTTAATGAATCAGATTTTCAGACAGTATTTGGATCGGTTTGTAGTCGTGTTTATAGATGACATTTTGATCTATTCATGCGATGAAACTAAACATGCCGAGCACTTGAAGTTAGTATTGCAGATTTTGCGAGACAAGCAATTATATGTGAAGTTCAGTAAATGTGAATTTTTGTTGAGAGAAGTCAGCTTTTTGGGGGATATTGTATCCGCATCGGGCATCCGGGTTGATCTGAGTAAAATTTTAGCTATACTCGATTGGAAGCCTCCGAGAAATGTTTCAAAAGTTCGAAGCTTTTTGGGACTTGCCAGGTACTACAGACGGTTTGGGAAAGGTTTCTCGATGATAGCAACACTGATGACAAAGCTGCTTCAGAAAGATATCAAGTTTGAGTGGTTGGAAAAGTGCCAGAAAAGTTTTGATCAATTGAAAACACTTTTAACTGAAGCTCTAGTGTTAGTTCAGCCAGAATCCAGTAAAGAATTTGTGATCTACAGTGATACGTCTCTGAATGGTTTGGGCTGTGTGTTGATGCAAGAGGGTAGAGTTGTAATGTACGTTTCGAGACAATTAAAGCCACATGAGAAAAAATATCCGACTCATGATCTCGAATTAGCTGCTATTGTTTTTGCTTTGAAAATTTAGCACCACTACTTGCTTGGGGAAAAATGGCATGTGTATTCCGATCACAAAAGTCTCAAATACTTGATGACTCAAAGAGATTTAAATTTGAGACAAAGACGTTGGCTAGAATTATTGAAAGATTATGAGCTTGTCATTGATTACCATCCGGGAAAGGCTAAAGTGGTTGCTGATGCTTTAAGCCATAAATCAGTATTTGTTTTGCGAGCAATGAATGTGCATTTGTCTGTGTCCGCTGATGATGTGTTAGTAGCCGAGTTAAAAGAAAAACCGTTATTGATGCAACAAATCCATGAAGATCAAAAAGTTGATGATGAATTAGTTGCAAAACGAGCACTATGTGTTTCGAAAGAGAATTCAGAGTTTTTGATTGATAGTAATGATTGTTTGAGGTTCAGAAATCGATTATGTGTTCCAAGAAATTCAGAGCTTATTCCGATGATTTTGAGTGAGGCTCATAGCAGCCGAATGTCAGTTCACCCGGGTAGTACGAAAATGTACAACGATCTGAAATGTCAGTATTGGTGGCATGGTATGAAACGAGACATTTTTGACTTTGTTTCGAAGTGTTTGATATGTCAACAAGTGAAAGCAGAACATTAAGTGCCTTCGGGATTACTTCAGCCGATCATGATACCCAAGTGGAAGTGTGATCGAATCACGATGGATTTTGTATCTGGGTTGCCATTGTCTCCGAGCAAGAAAGATGCGATCTGGGTTGTGGTTGATAGATTGACAAAGTCAGCTCATTTTATTCCCGTACGTACGGATTATTCACTTGATAAGTTAGCCGAATTATATGTTTCTCAGATTGTAGGGTTACACGGGGTACCTACTTCTATTGTGTTGGATAGAGATCTAAGATTCACATCGCCGTTTTGGAAGAAATTGCAAGAAGCATTGGATACTAAGTTGCATTTTAGCACTGCTTTTCATCCCCAGACCGATGGTCAGTCTGAGCGAATTATTCAGATACTCGAGGATATGTTGAGATATTGCATCCTTGAGTTTAGTGCCTCGTGGGAACAATATTTGCCTTTGGTTGAATTCGTATATAACAATAGTGTTCAATCGAGCATCAAGATGGCACCTTACGAGGCTTTGTACGGTTGTAAATGTCATACACCTTTGTTTTGGACCAAACTTAGTGAAAATAAGATTTACAGAGTTGATTTGATTAAAGAGGCCGAATAGAAAGTAAAAGTAATCCATGAAAGTTTGAAAGCAACATCAGATCATCAAAAATCGTATGCAGACTTAAAATGAAAAGATATTGAGTATCAAATCAGAGACAAAGTGTTTCGTAAAGTTTCACCGTGGAAAAAGGTACTCAGATTTGGCCGTAGAGGCAAATTGAGCCTGAGATTTATCGGACCATATGAGATATCCGAACGAATTGGGCCGATTCCTTATAGACTACTTTTGCCACCTGAACTTAAAAAGATCCAAGATGTTTTTCATGTTTCGATGCTCCGTCGGTACAAATCTGATCCTTCTCATGTGATTAATCCATCAGAAATTGAAATTTAGTCTGATTTGAGTTATGAAGAGGAACCAGTTCGTATTTTGGCTCGGGAAGTAAAAGAACTACGAAATAAGAAAATCTCATTAGTGAAAGTACTGTGGCTTAAAAACGGGGTTGAAGAAGAGACTTGGGAGCTAGAGGACTCAATGAAAGAACGTTATCCTAACCTTTTCACTGGTAAGATTTTTGGGGACAAAAATTTCTTAAGGGGGGAGAGTTGTGACAGCCCTAATTTGACCCTAGTCGGAAGTGGTTTCGGGACCACAAAATTAAGTCACAAAAATAATTAAATGTTATGTTCTGAGTTTATTATATGTGAGAGAGCATGTGTGAAAATTTCATGTTTTGATCTTGTCAATTATATGTGAAATTATTAAATAAGACTTATGTAACACCCCTCGCCCGTATCCCTCGTCGGAACAGGGTTCGAGGTGTTACCCAACTTAAACTCAGTCAATCACACAAAAACGTGCCAAAAAATTTCAATCAATTTAAATCTTTTCTTTTCACATGCAATATGTCCTATATATGGGCTTACGAGGCCCAAAACATCACTAGCCAACATAGGCCAATTCACATGGCCAAAACACTTTATCAATACAAGCCACCACCTTTGGCTAACTTATAGTATCACATACTCAACATTAAAACCCTATACATGCCATAGACTTGAAATACTAGGATTTACTTACACCAATAGCGTGAGCTTGACAGTGTGATAATATCTCCGGCGAACTCCAACCCGAGCAAATAACTAGAGCCAACAATCTACAAAACAGAGGAATGTAACAACGGAGTAAGCTTTCATAAGCTTAGTAAGTTTTAAGCAATGCAAACAAATAAACGCAATTATACTTTGATTATTCAATTTCTCAAGAGGCCATATTCTAGGTATATTGCCATCTGGCCGAATACACACAAACACATAATGCACGTTCAGCATTAATCTAAATTCATATAACATAATTAACTCAAATACTTTTACATACTTTCACACCCTGACCCGATGTATCATGATTATAGATATAGTTATAACATTTATTCACATATGTATCACATTACACACTAATGATTCACTTCAAATCAAACTCGCATATGAGTACATAATGTGTACCTGGCCCACTTAACGTATTGAATGTATTCATTTGTCAATCTAACACGAGGTACCTTAGTCTTAGACTTTTCTCAAATCACTGGCATTTCGCCTGCTAGGATCGAGGCCTAATTATCATTTCATCGGCATTATAGCCTGCTAGGCTTGAAAGCCTGAATAGTATCTCACCGGTATTATAGCCTGCTAGGCCCAAAGGCCCGAATAGTGTTTCACCGGCATAATAGCCTGCTAGGCTCAAAGGCCCGAATATAATACCAACACTAGGCCTGCGGGATTTAACCCAGATATAATACCAGCACGAAGCCTGCGGGAATTAACCCAGATATATTACCAGCACGAAGCCTGCAGGATTTAACCCGGATATATTACCAGCATGAAGCCTGCGGGATTTAACCCGGATATAATTCCAGCATGTAGCATGCGGGCTTTAAGCCGGATACAAATATCAAGCATATTTAAACATATATTAACACATTTCAACACTTTTCTTTCATCTCATTTTCACACTTAGTATTTGATAGCTTATGCATAACATTTTACTCACATTCATTTCAAACTTATCAATCGATTATAAAAGCACATTGCATACTTACCTACATGTTATACTTACCATTAGGCCATATAAGCATGATATAATACACTATCATTTCATCTTAAACATTCGGCTAAATCCCTATCTTACAAGGAACATAGAATTCACATAACATTTCATTTAACCGGCATTATAGCCTGCTAAGCCCGAAGCCCGAATATCACATGTCAATAGACAATTCACCTGTTCTTTCCCACTTTCATAACTTATACTTCAATCATGTATAACTGAAACATATATCTATGAACAAAGAATTTCATCCTTTCAACCACATAGGGTTTAATTTCCACATTGGAACACATATCTTAGTACATCATTTAATAGTATCAAATTCGACTAGATATGCTAGTCACATACGGCTCATAACTTTAATTTAATATTCATTCAACACAAAGAACATATGTATATTTTCACTGAAGCATCATCTCAATGCAATACATCTTGCTCACTGATTTGCACACAACCATTCAAATTAGCAATTATAAGATGGTTTCGCACATAGCCCATCCTTATCGATAATTTACGATTATTTTATCCTTACTCATATATATGACATAGGCATTTTCACCTATGCTTCTCAATTCACATTCATGATTCAATTCCAATCGATTTAACATGCATACGTACATATCGCATACCTGACCAACTTAATGTATTGAACGAAATCGATTGTCGATTTAACACAAGGTCTCATAGTTGAACATAAACATGAAACCATTTCTTATATGTTCGATTCACATCAATCATCAAATTCATTTAATTCACATGTACTTAATTAGGTTGTTCGTACCTGAATAGTTTACTTTACGGAACGAATCCACATATCGTATTAGCCCATAGTCTTATAGCACCACACTTTTAATAGTTTACCGGCAATTTGCCTACTAGGTAATAACCTGATTTCATCACAGGCCATAAGCCTGCTATGTGACACCCCTAATTTGACCCTAGTTGAAAAGTGGTTTCGGGACCACAAAATCGAGTCATAAAAATAATTAGCCGTCATATTTTATGACTATTATATGTGAATACGAATGTGTGAAAGTTTTAAGCTTTGATTTAGTAAATTGCATGTGAATTTAGTCAATAGGACTTATGTGCGACACTTTTGAAATGTGATAGGTCAAAATATAAGGATCTATTAGTGCATGAAATAAAAGGGGGACTTGCATGTCAATTTCCCCTAATTTGGTAGTGGTGGCCATGAGCATGAGAGGGACAAAATGTTATGGGGTGAAACATGTTGGAAACATGTTGTGTTAGTGTGTTAGGGGAGAAAGAATAAAATAAAGGGGTTAGTAATAAAGAAATGAAAAGGGAGGGGTGATGAGAAAAAAAAAAAAAAAGCTTGTCTCATCCATGTTCCCCCAATTGCCGTGACTTGAGAAGCAAAAGAAAAGAAGAAATCGGTTCTTCTTAGCTGAAATGAAAAGAAGAAGAAAGGAATGAAGCTAGAAAGGAGAGGGCACTGCATGTAGTGGAAAACCATGGAATTTGTTTGCTTAGAAGTTAAAATTTTCAAGTAGAAGGGTAACTCTTCTAAACTCTCCCTTGCCCATAGCTTTTCGTTGACAAATTCTGGTTGCATTGTTGATTTGAGCTTGACGAATATGTGGGAGAAGAGAAGATTCTCTTTTCTAGTTGCAAATGTTGCATGTCTAGTAGATGAAGAGTTTCTCACTTGTGTTAAAAGAATCTAGTGAATGCTTGTGTTGTTATAATCTATTTTTGTAACTTTGGGGTTGATTGTATTTAGCTAACAAGGTAGGAGAAGGTGGTAGTAGACAAGGAAAGAGCAAATTGAATAGGTGGAATCGGTGTTGGGAGCCTTGGTGAGTTTTCCTTGAACTTTTATTTTCTTGTGTTTGATAATTGTTGAAACCGTTAAATTGTTGTCCGAATTTTACCTTGTTGGTATCGTTAATTGCTGCCCTGTTCATGCTGTCTAAATGTTGTACTATTAATGCTGTCCGAATCAGCCTCCGAATGTGATATATTACAGCAATTAAGCCAAGTGTTGCGGGTCCTCTTAGGCTGCCCACAACGCAACCTTTCAATACTAATGTTACCATGAATTAACCTTCAATTGATGGTGTGGTGTATGATCTCATAACTCGGTTTGGTATTGAGATAAAGATTAAATGATATGTGATTGTTAAGTGAATAATATTAGTTAAGTACTTAAGCAAATCTATTGTTTTACTTAAGCTTAAGAGCAAAGAGGATCAAAGTCGGATAGGGGAAAAGAGAGTAAACGAATAGCCGTGGACATCTAATCGTCGACCACTCCCGAGGTAAGTTTTAAGTATTAAACGTTGAGTAAATTCAATCATATTAGGACATAATGAGTTGATTTAATAAGATATGATGTGGCCATGATATGTCTTAAACTCAAATGGTAAGTTCATAAGTGTTTGGACTTGGAAATTTAAGAGCAACATGTAATAGTTTGCTTGGGACAGCAGCAGTAACGTGATTTTAGAAAATCACTATAAATTGTTTGTGTGGAATTACAGGCTGAATAAAATATGTAATCAAAGCTTAGTTGGTCTAGTTTCCTATAAAAGAGACCGTGGAAGCAAAGAAATTTCCTATAAAGAGATATTTAAAGTTGTGTGGGACAGGGTCAGAATGACACCGAAATCCCCTGTTCTGTTTTGAGAAAATCACTATAATTTGTACAAAAATGGTTACAAGATAAAATTTATATGCTTAGACTCCTTAATGAGTCTAGTTTCAAATGAAATCAAATAGAACATACTTTGAATTCTGTACAATGAGAATTTTGATTCGTAGTGAAGACTGGTCAGGTTAGTCAAACAGTGAAACAGGGGAAACTTTAAGAAAAATCTGGTATTGATTGGCCAAACCAAAATTCTGAAAAATTTATAGATGGAAGATATACGAGTCTATATTCAGGGAAAATTAACGGCACTTCATTTGGAGTTTCGTAGCTCCATTTATGAATAATTTAATGACTGTTGCTCAGGAAAAACAGCTTGTGCTGAATTTGGGATTTTGTTGTAAACCTTAATAAAACCATTTGAGTTGCTTATAAGCCATTGCTGAAATTGATATACAAGTTAAATATATATATGTGTGGTAAAGCCAAATGGCTAGTGTGAAATATGTATGTGATATATGTGTGGTAAAGCCAAATGGCTAGTGTGAAATATGTATGTGATATATGTGTGGTAAAGCCAAATGGCTAGTGTGAAATATGTATGTGATATATGTGTGGTAAAGCCAAATGGCTAGTGTGAAATATGTATGAGATATATGTGTGGTAAAGCCAAATGGCTAGTATGAAACATGTATGAGATGTATATATGTGATAAGGCCGAATGGCCGATGTGATGAATGTCAAAGTGTATATAAGTGATAAGGCCGAATGGCCAATGCGATGAATATGAAAGTGTATAAATGTGATAAGTCCCGAGGGGCATTTGTGTCAGTATTATATCCGGGTTAAAACCCCGCAGGCATTATGCGAGAATATTATCCTGATTAATGTCTGTAGGCTTCGTGCTCGTACTATATCCGAGCTTTAAAGACCCGACTGCTAAAGGCTAGGATTCAAGTAAGACTTTGATATTGAGTATCTGCATTAAGTTACCATCAAATAAGTATTATGTATTTAAGATGTTCAGGTACGTATTACTTACCCATCGGTGGGGTGATTTTGAGGTGAATTATCAGTATCAAAGAGGTAGGTAAATGTGACTAATATTATAACTCCAAATATGAGAATGATCTAATTGGTAATGGTATGTTGTATAGTAAAGTATGCGATGAAATATTCTTATGTATTAGTGCATATTCGCCCAAAAGCCTATGATTTGAGTATGGGTTGGGTTGAGCTAGATGTGCCAAGACAAGGTAAGGATTATGATTTGTAAGCTTACGATATGTGATAAGGAATATGTTTGGTTCTTTATGTGCCTATGGTAATTTAGTACTTGTCATGTTGAAATACTTAAAAGCATGGATGTGATTATGAACAAGTGGAAAGGATTATTGAAGTTGAAAATCGATGAAGAATGTGCTTGGGAAATATTTGACCATCTAGGTCATTATTATTGAAAGTATTTATGTGGCAGCCAAGTGTTGCGTTTAATGATATTATAGATCGAGATGAAGCCCTGGATTAACTTCATCGAACAGTTGATATGAACGACCAATGATAGTGATTGAGAACACTTTGTTTTGCTTAAAACTTACTAAGCATTAAATGCTTACTCCGCTTTCTCTGTTTCTCTGTTTTATAGATTTTGCTCGTTAGCTATCGGATTCGGGATCATTGAAGTCGAAGTCATCCACACTATCAAAGCCCCCATTTTGGTACAATTTTGGTTGAACTTTGAAATGGCATGTATAGGACTACCCTTTTGTTGTAGGTTATGTACCTTTCGGTTTTGTGTAAATTCGGATAGCCATGCGAAAATGGCTTATATATCGTTTCTAGCATAGTACTATAATCGTTTGTATGTTGATCATTATGAGGTATGGAATTGTTTTGAAACGATTAGCCATTGGAATGGTTAATCATGATCACACCTTGTGCTATGTATGCAAAGGGGCCAATTGAATCATGGAAACCATGAAATAGGTCAAGCCTACCTTAAAGGCAGATGCTGACAGCAGCAGTGATGTGGATGTGAAAATCACTAAAAATAGTAGGAATGGTATTAAATAGTGAATAAATTATGTAAATGAACCTTGATGAATCTAATTTCATATAGAAGAAACGAAACGGTCATATGAGTTATATATTAAGAGATATTAAAGTTCTCGTGAAACAGGGCCAGAACGGTTTCTGGATCCCTGTTCCGACTTTGGAAATTCATTTTAAATTAACCAGAGATAATTAGGAGTCATTCCATATATGTATAGATTCCTCTCTGAGTTTAGTTTCTATAGAAACAAACGACATCAGTATTGAAGCCCTGTACAGGAGATATCCAATTCGTAATGCACGAAGGTCAGTGCAGTCTGTCCCTGCAACAGGGAGACTTTAACTAATAAACTGTACTAATTGGCCCGACCAAAATTCTAGAAAAAATATGTTGATGGACTTATGAGTCTAGTTTTAGGAAAAATTACGAAACTGATTTTCGAGCTTTAAAACTCAAGATATGATTTTTAAAGCGACAGTGATGCAGTAACCAGCTAGTCTGGAAAATTTTTTTTATGGACTGTGAAAACAATTAAGCTAAGTCTGTGTGTACCTTGTGTTCGACTCCGGTAACGGACTCGGGTACGGGGTGTTACAATTTTATTGGTATCAGAGCTACGGTTTAGTCGATTCTAGGACTACCGTAATACGTTTGGGTCTAGCTATACATGCCATTATGTGATTATTTGATAGTGTGGTGATTTCTGACAATTGAAAATGTGTTTATTTATTGTAATGAATTCCGATCCCGATCGAGCTGTAGCAGATGGTATTGAGAGGACGAGACATGCTTATGATGTGTCAATATTAAGAAGGGTATAACATAAGTACGTTTTGAGTAAGTGAATTTGGTATTTAATTTAAAATGCCATGATATACATGTATGATAGATGAATGATGTCCCATTGTCCTTATCATAATAAGGTTATTAGAGAAATGAACAAAGGAAGAGATTGGGGATATATGCTTTTGTGTGATTACTTATTGAGCTGAAAGTTTAGTAAAAGAAGCATACATGTATTAGATTTGAATGATATTTACGACTTAAAGTCAAGAATCATGTTATATGTTTACATGTGAATGAATTGATTAAATTATAAATGTGATTTGTGCCATGTGAAACATGATAACATGTGAATAAATATGTATGAGACTCAGTGATGTGAATCCGAGTTTAAAGACCCGCTGACTGTATGAAGAGATTATGTCGGGTAAAGACCGATGGCTAGGTACAGAGATTATGTCCGGATTAAAATTACTGGCTTTGTGTGGAGATTTCATCCGAGCTAAAGGTCTCGACGATGATCCGGGCTAAGTCCCAAGAGCATTCGTGCTAGTGATATATCCGGGCTAAGTCCCAAGAGCATTCGTGCTAGTGATATATCCGGCTAAGTTCCAAAGAGCATTCGTGCTAGTGATATATCCGGCTAAGTTCAAGAGCATTCATGCTAGTGACGATCCGGACTAAGTTCAAGAGCATTCGTGCTAGTGATGTATCCGGACTAAGTTCAAGAGCATTCGTGCTAGTGATGTATCCGGCTAGGTCCGAAGAGTAATCATGCTGGTGGTGACGTATTCGGGCCTCCGTGCCTAGTAGGCTTCGTGCGGTAAATTGAGCAAAGTTTAAGTGTTCATTATTATACGAATTCAAATTTATATTAGACGATATGTTTAAAAGTGTACATACGTGATGTTTATAGACTTGGGTAAGTCATTTCAATGTGTAATAACGAATGAATAAGAGCACTAAGTGTGTGAAGTGGAATTCATGTAAGACCTAAATGCTGGGATGAAGGCATTGATTTGAGATAATGTGTAAGACCATGCCTAGGACATGGCATCAGCTTGATATGTGAGAATATGTAAGACCATATCTAGGATATGGCATTGTAAGAGCCATATGTGCTTGAATTAGTTGAGCCCTTACAAGTAAGTATTCGCTCAGTTGATAAACGAGCTACGGCCTTTGGCTAAGTTGATCTTTGTGTATGAACATAAGGGTTGGTAATGTGAAGTAAGTTCTTGAGTAAATAGAGCTTAAATTATGATTTGATTAGATCATGTTTTAAGCAAATCGAAATCATGCTCTTGGTGTGTGGCTATTGAGCCGAAATTGTAAATATGATAAGTGTCTTGTGTTTGAGCTTTGGTAATGAGAATGTAATAAGAATGTGTATTGATTTGTTGATATATGTGCTTGGTTATTTGAATGGTATCTGGGCTAAGTCCCGAAGGCTTTTGTGCGAGTTACTAAATCTGGGCTAAGTCCCGAAGGCTTTTGTGCGAGTTACTAAATCCGGGCTAATTCCCGAAGGCAATTGTGTGAATCACTATAACCGGGCTATGTCCCGAAGACAATCGAGTGAGTCGCTATATCCGGTTAAATCCCGAAGGTACGTGATTCGGAAATGAGCAATCTTGCTGTAAAAATTTCAGTTAATACGCTTGCAAAAATTCTAGCAATGAGGTATGTTAGTATGTGCTGAATGAATTAAATGTTCAGGTGTGTGGAAGTTGAATTTTCTGTTGGAAATAAGTTAAGTTGAATATTGAGATACGATGGAGTTATAAAGGATATTTATTGGGATGTTTGAGTATATTTATACTTTCGGTCAAAGTTACTGACTTATACATGAATGAAAATGTGGGTTACAAATATGTGGGTTGATGATGTGAATTATACATGTTAATATGTGCTTAATATGTGTTTGAAATGCATTTGTGAATTAAATTAAGAGATTATTGCTTATGAAATCAAGAAAATGAGATATATGTGCATACTTGTAGAAATGCTCATATGAATATAATTCAATAAGAGGACGTTATCCTAAATTATGCATCGGTAGAAATTTTCGGGGACGAAAATCCCTAAAGGGAGGGAGAGTTGTGACACCCCTAATTTGACCCTAGTTGAAAAGTGGTTTCGGGACCACAAAATCGAGTCATAAAAATAATTAGCCGTCATATTTTATGACTATTATATGTGAATCTGAATGTGTGAAAGTTTTAAGCTTTGATTTAGTAAATTGCATGTGAATTTAGTCAATAGGACTTATGTGCGACACTTTTGAAATGTGATAGGTCAAAATATAAGGATCTATTAGTGCATGAAATAAAAAGGGGGGACTTGCATGTCAATTTCCCCCCTAATTTGGTAGTGGCCGGCCATGAGCATGAGAGGGGACAAAATGTTATGGGGTGAAACATGTTGGAAACATGTTGTGTTAGTGTGTTAGGGGAGAAAGAATAAAATAAAGGGGTTAGTAATAAAGAAATGAAAAGGGAGGGGTGATGAGAAAAAAAAAAAAAAGCTTGTCTCATCCATGTTCCCCCAATTGCCGTGACTTGAGAAGCAAAAGAAAAGAAGAAATCGGTTCTTCTTAGCTGAAATGAAAAGAAGAAGAAAGGAATGAAGCTAGAAAGGAGAGGGCAGCTGCATGTAGTGGAAAACCATGGAATTTGTTTGCTTAGAAGTTAAAATTTTCAAGTAGAAGGGTAACTCTTCTAAACTCTCCCTTGCCCATAGCTTTTCGTTGACAAATTCTGGTTGCATTGTTGATTTGAGCTTGACGAATATGTGGGAGAAGAGAAGATTCTCTTTTCTAGTTGCAAATGTTGCATGTCTAGTAGATGAAGAGTTTCTCACTTGTGTTAAAAGAATCTAGTGAATGCTTGTGTTGTTATAATCTATTTTTGTAACTTTGGGGTTGATTGTATTTAGCTAACAAGGTAGGAGAAGGTGGTAGTAGACAAGGAAAGAGCAAATTGAATAGGTGGAATCGGTGTTGGGAGCCTTGGTGAGTTTTCCTTGAACTTTTATTTTCTTGTGTTTGATAATTGTTGAAACCGTTAAATTGTTGTCCGAATTTTACCTTGTTGGTATCGTTAATTGCTGCCCTGTTCATGCTGTCTAAATGTTGTACTATTAATGCTGTCCGAATCAGCCTCCGAATGTGATATATTACAGCAATTAAGCCAAGTGTTGCGGGTCCTCTTAGGCTGCCCACAACGCAACCTTTCAATACTAATGTTACCATGAATTAACCTTCAATTGATGGTGTGGTGTATGATCTCATAACTCGGTTTGGTATTGAGATAAAGATTAAATGATATGTGATTGTTAAGTGAATAATATTAGTTAAGTACTTAAGCAAATCTATTGTTTTACTTAAGCTTAAGAGCAAAGAGGATCAAAGTCGGATAGGGGAAAAGAGAGTAAACGAATAGCCGTGGACATCTAATCGTCGACCACTCCCGAGGTAAGTTTTAAGTATTAAACGTTGAGTAAATTCAATCATATTAGGACATAATGAGTTGATTTAATAAGATATGATGTGGCCATGATATGTCTTAAACTCAAATGGTAAGTTCATAAGTGTTTGGACTTGGAAATTTAAGAGCAACATGTAATAGTTTGCTTGGGACAGCAGCAGTAACGTGATTTTAGAAAATCACTATAAATTGTTTGTGTGGAATTACAGGCTGAATAAAATATGTAATCAAAGCTTAGTTGGTCTAGTTTCCTATAAAAGAGACCGTGGAAGCAAAGAAATTTCCTATAAAGAGATATTTAAAGTTGTGTGGGACAGGGTCAGAATGACACCGAAATCCCTGTTCTGTTTTGAGAAAATCACTATAATTTGTACAAAAATGGTTACAAGATAAAATTTATATGCTTAGACTCCTTAATGAGTCTAGTTTCAAATGAAATCAAATAGAACATACTTTGAATTCTGTACAATGAGAATTTTGATTCGTAGTGAAGACTGGTCAGGTTAGTCAAACAGTGAAACAGGGAAACTTTAAGAAAAATCTGGTATTGATTGGCCAAACCAAAAATTCTGAAAAATTTATAGATGGAAGATATACGAGTCTATATTCAGGAAAATTAACGGCACTTCATTTGGAGTTTCGTAGCTCCATTTATGAATAATTTAATGACTGTTGCTCAGGAAAAACAGCTTGTGCTGAATTTGGGATTTTGTTGTAAACCTTAATAAAACCATTTGAGTTGCTTATAAGCCATTGCTGAAATTGATATACAAGTTAAATATATATATGTGTGGTAAAGCCAAATGGCTAGTGTGAAATATGTATGTGATATATGTGTGGTAAAGCCAAATGGCTAGTGTGAAATATGTATGTGATATATGTGTGGTAAAGCCAAATGGCTAGTGTGAAATATGTATGTGATATATGTGTGGTAAAGCCAAATGGCTAGTGTGAAATATGTATGAGATATATGTGTGGTAAAGCCAAATGGCTAGTATGAAACATGTATGAGATGTATATATGTGATAAGGCCGAATGGCCGATGTGATGAATGTCAAAGTGTATATAAGTGATAAGGCCGAATGGCCAATGCGATGAATATGAAAGTGTATAAATGTGATAAGTCCCGAGGGGCATTTGTGTCAGTACTATATCCGGGTTAAAACCCCGCAGGCATTATGCGAGAATATTATCCTGATTAATGTCCGTAGGCTTCGTGCTCGTACTAGATCCGAGCTTTAAAGACCCGACTGCTAAAGGCTAGGATTCAAGTAAGACTTTGATATTGAGTATCTGCATTAAGTTACCATCAAATAAGTATTATGTATTTAAGATGTTCAGGTACGTATTACTTACCCATCGGTGGGGTGATTTCGAGGTGAATTATCAGTATCAAAGAGGTAGGTAAATGTGACTAATATTATAACTCCAAATATGAGAATGATCTAATTGGTAATGGTATGTTGTATAGTAAAGTATGCGATGAAATATTCTTATGTGTTAGTGCATATTCTGCCCAAAAGCCTATGATTTGAGTATGGGTTGGGTTGAGCTAGATGTGCCAGTACAAGGTAAGGATTATGATTTGTAGGCTTACGTATATGTGATAAGGAATATGTTTGGTTCTTTATGTGCCTATGGTAATTTAGTACTTGTCATGTTGAAATACTTAAAAGCATGGATGTGATTATGAACAAGTGGAAAGGATTATTGAAGTTGAAAATCGATGAAGAATGTGCTTGGGAAATATTTGACCATCTAGGTCATTATTATTCGAAAGTATTTATGTGGCAGCCAAGTGTTGCGTTTAATGATATTATAGATCGAGATGAAGCCCTGGATTAACTTCATCGAACAGTTGATATGAACGACCAATGATAGTGATTGAGAACACTTTGTTTTGCTTAAAACTTACTAAGCATTAAATGCTTACTCCGCTTTCTCTGTTTCTCTGTTTTATAGATTTTGCTCGTTAGCTATCGGATTCGGGATCATTGAAGTCGAAGTCATCCACACTATCAAAGCCCCATTTTGGTACAATTTTGGTTGAACTTTGAAATGGCATGTATAGGACTACCCTTTTGTTGTAGGTTATGTACCTTTCGGTTTTGTGTAAATTCGGATAGCCATGCGAAAATGGCTTATATCGTTTCTAGCATAGTACTATAATCGTTTGTATGTTGATCATTATGAGGTATGGAATTGTTTTGAAACGATTAGCCATTGGAATGGTTAATCATGATCACACCTTGTGCTATGTATGCAAAAGGGCCAATTGAATCATGGAAACCATGAAATAGGTCAAGCCTACCTTAAAGGCAGATGCTGACAGCAGCAGTGATGTGGATGTGAAAAATCACTAAAAATAGTAGGAATGGTATTAAATAGTGAATAAATTATGTAAATGAACCTTGATGAATCTAATTTCATATAGAAGAAACGAAACGGTCATATGAGTTATATATTAAGAGATATTAAAGTTCTCGTGAAACAGGGCCAGAACGGTTTCTGGATCCCCTGTTCCGACTTTGGAAATTCATTTTAAATTAACCAGAGATAATTAGGAGTCATTCCATATATGTATAGATTCCTCTCTGAGTTTAGTTTCTATAGAAACAAACGACATCAGTATTGAAGCCCTGTACAGGGAGATATCCAATTCGTAATGCACGAAGGTCAGTGCAGTCTGTCCCTGCAACAGGGGAGACTTTAACTAATAAACTGTACTAATTGGCCCGACCAAAAATTCTAGAAAAAAATATGTTGATGGACTTATGAGTCTAGTTTTAGGGAAAAATTACGAAACTGATTTTCGAGCTTTAAAACTCAAGATATGATTTTTAAAGCGACAGTGATGCAGTAACCAGCTAGTCTGGAAAAATTTTTTTATGGACTGTGAAAACAATTAAGCTAAGTCTGTGTGTACCTTGTGTTCGACTCCGGTAACGGACTCGGGTACAGGGTGTTACATGCTAGACCTTTAAGTCCGATGTCATTTCACCGGTATTAAGCCTGCTAGGTTTGAAATCGGAATATATATTATAATGCATAACTTATATCATCGATCGCTAACAGTTACCTCATCGAAGTTCACATTTAATCATTTTAGTACCAAGCCACATTTGGCTACCACAAAGGACTAATAAAAATAATTTTATACACATCATGGTTTCCTTTAGATATTTAATAATCACAAATGTGATATCTCTACCAGCACATATACGGCATAGTTTATTCATTGTAACACTCATTTAGTGCATCAAATTTCCAAATCCAATTAACTTAAGCATAATAGCCATAATCGGCTTATAGCCTTAAATCATTACATATTCGGCACATTAACTAAATAAAATTTACATTCTCTCTGCCATATTAATTTAGCTCTTAGGCATATAAGAAGGAATCAAGCTTAAACACTTAAGAACATACCTCGAAAGTTGCCGAACGATTACAACGGATATTCGATTACTTTCTCTTTTCCCTTATCCGAATTTGCCCTTCTATGCTCTTGAGCTTAATTTCAAAGATTTTAAACTAGTCATTATTCGACTAATCCAGCATCACTTTCAAAATATATATATATATATATATATATATATATATATATATATTCGAATTTCACACCTACTGATCACAGTAAGCTTATAAGAAATCAATAAGCAACTCATTAACAAATTTTTGTCAATGTTTACCACATAATCATAATTTCACTGCAAGCTATGTTCCTGAGCAACAGTCACTAAATCATTTATAACTGGAGCTACGAAACTCAATATCAAGTTCCGTTAATTTTCCATGAAAGAAAACTCATATATCTTTTATCCATAAAATTTTCAGAATTTTTGGTTTTTCCAATCAGTACCAGATTTTTATTAAAGTTTCCCCTATTTTACTGTTTGACTAATCTGACCACTCCTCATTACGAATCAATTTTCTCATTGTACAGAATTCAAAATATGTTTTCGTTTATTTCATTTGAAACTAGACTCATTAAGGAGTCTAATAATATAAATTTCATGTTATGATCATTTTTGTACAATTTACAATGATTTTATAAAGACAGAATAGAGGATCTAGAAGTCATTCTGACCCTGTCCCACATCACTTCAAATATCTCATTATCGGCAATTCTTTTGCTTACATGGTTTCTTTTATAAGAAACCAGACTCATTAATATTTAATTACATAATTTATTCAGCTTCTAACTCATCTCCCATAATTTATGGTGATTTTCCAAAGTCATGTTACTGCTGCTGTCCCAAGCAGATTTATTACCAATTCACTCTTTCACACATAACTTGCATGCATGTTATTCAAACATGCATATCACAAATCAATCATCACATACCTATGATTTCACTTAAGCATAATCACCATTTCATCATTTTAAAGCACAAACATTACTCAATGTTATCCAAGTTCACATTCGGCCATAATACACACAACATGTTGGCCGATTTTCCCCCTTAGCATCTAAGGCACATGCATGCTCATTTGTTTGGCTCAACTTCACCTATCTTCCATTATTCATCAAAAGAACATGAAACAACAACCATTTTCTTCATTTCTATTCATGATTGAATGCTCACAACACAACCAAAAATAAAAAATATTCTTCATGAGTTAAGGTAGAATCAAGAAGAACACATGAAAATCAAGATAGAAGTAAACTACCATGAACTTACCTTGGATTTTTCTTCCCCTAGTGACCGAATTTTTCAAGAGCTTTTTCCCCTCTTGCTCTCCTATTTTCGGCTATGAAGAACAAGGATGAACAAAAAATCTTGTCTTTTACTTCCTTTTGTTATTTTATTACTAACATTTTATGACACAAAATAACATATATTATTTGTGCCATACTTATGCCATAATTTCAATAAAAAAAATTGCACAAATGCTTATCATGCCCATAATGGCCGGCCACTATGTTTTAAGGTGGGAAATTTGACATGCAAATCCACCTATTTCATACTATAATTTATTTGGCCACTACAAATTAGCCTATAGCATTTTCAAAAATTTTCACATGAGTCCTATTTCATAATTTCACTCACAAATGGCAAAATCAAAACATGAAATTTTCACACATGCACTTTCACATGAAAGTAAACATAGAATATAACATCTAATGATTTTTGTGACTCTGTTTTGTGATCCCGAAACCACTTTTCGACTAGGGCCAAATTAGGGTTGTCACAACTCTCCCCCCTTAGGAATTTTCGTCCCCGAAAATCTTACCAGAAGAAATAGTTTCCACTCTAAAAACGTTTTCACAATATTCTCGGAATCACAATTTTCCATTCTTCACATGTATCTCTTTTTACCAAAAATCCGGAACTTTGGTCTACACCAACTGTGACAGCCCTAAATTGACCCTAGTCAGAAAGTGGTTTCGGGACCACTAAACCGAGTCATAAAAATAATTAACCGTCATAGTTGATGCTCATTATATGTACATATGCATGTGTGAAAATTTCATGTTTGGATTTTGTTAATTGTAAGTGAATTTTATCAAATAGGACTTATGTGAGAAAATTTAGAAATGTGCTAGGCAAATGTAAGGTGGCCTATAAATGCATGTTGTGAAAATGCTGGGTTTGCATGTCAATTTACCCAAAATTTAAGCATAGTGGCCGACCATGCTATGAATGGAAACATGTTGCAAACATGTTTAGTTAGTGGTTATGTTAGAAAGAATAAATAATGAAAAAGGAATATGATGAAAACAAAGAAAAGAAAAAAGTGTCCATCCTTTCACATTTTGTTGGCTTGGCGAATGTTCTAAGAAGAAGGGGGAAGAGCATGAGAAAATCAGCCATGGGAGGTTGCTAGACTAAGGTATGTTTGATGTTGTCCATGAGATTCATGCATGTTTTTAGTTGTTAGTTTGAGTTCTACCTAGCCCATGGTTTAAATCTTTCCTATGAGATGGGGATGATATTCGGCCATGGGTGTTGTCTTCTTGGTTGATGTTTGATGTTTGATGTTGTGGTGATGAGGCATGAAGATGAGTTAAGTTTCGGCTAAGGTGGATTTGTGTTGATGTCATTTGCATGCTAAGTGTGAAGCTTTGTAATGATACATGTGTATGGTGCTTTTGATGTTGTGAATGGAAGTAGAGGAAAAGTAAAAGAAAATTGATGTAGAAATGTGATATATGTGGATTTATAGGATGTTACAAATATATGTGAAGCCATGCTAGATTAGGAAAAATTCAGTCAAGTGTTCATGAGATGAAATTTTGTGTTTAGGTGAATTAAAGATGATAGTATAGTTGATATTATATATATATATATATATGTCTGCATATTCGGCCATCAAATTAAGAGCATAGGTGATGATGAGTCTAAGCTTTGTACATTCGGCCATATATATATATGCATGTGTGATTGGATTATTGATAGTAGGGCGATAGCATATGGTTATTAGCCGAATAGCTAAGAGCATAAGGTAGCAAGATAAAAATTTTACCATGCCGTTCCATATGTCATAAAATCATTAAAATGTGAATACCAATATATGTAGCAAAGCGGTTGAATGAGTTAATTTATTTGTTTAAGCTCAAGATCCTAAAGGAGAGGCGTCCAACAAGGGGAATCGAAGGTCATCGAGTAGCCGACTTGGAATTATTTTACCCAACACAAGGTAAGTCATTAAGCATATAGTTGGTATTGATTTTAATGATCGTAATACCTATGCAATTGTGTTTAATGAGATGAAATGTATACAAATGTATATGTATGTAGAGATGAAATTGTCGAATGTAAAAAGGAAGTGAAGCGTATATAGTGGCTGGTTTTCGGCACTAAGTGTGCGGACAATAAGTGTTCACGGTTGAGAGAATGGCACTAAGTGTGCGGGCTTGAAATGCATGGCACTAAGTGTGCGAGTTTAAAGTACATGGCACTAAGTGTGCGTGGTTGATTATTAAGCACTATGTGTGCGAACCCACTATATAAATATATATATATTTTTTCTATCAATTATTTATATTAAGGGTGCGACCTTACCGAATCAATTTCGAACAGCGAAAAGGGTAAGTACCTTGAGTTCATGGCTAATAGGTACTATGTTTATATATGGAGTTGAGCGTGGTAAGTTTTGAACCTATGTGATGATTATAATTGAAGTCACGTACACAAGGTTCATCGTGGAATAGGTGAAAGTTCGTTTAGTTGTATGATTGTAACGAAAATAAAATGATGTATGGAAATGCCTCAATTATCCTATTGAATGGCGTATGAAATGTCAATGTAGGACTTTGAATGAGATTGAATCGTAAGGTCTAAGAAACTATGGCATAGTTTGGTATGGATGGAGTACTTAGCCTCATTTCGTTGTTTCCTCTTGTGAAAATTTTATTAATGGATGGTAGTGTAATGCTTATGACTTACTGAGTTATATACTCATTCGGTGTTTGCTTGTCACCCATTTTAGGTTTCTTGGACTCGACTTTTGCGTATTCGGGACCGTCATCAAAGTCATCACACCAGCTTGCAACTTTTGGTATCTTCTTCTTAGTTGGTCTAAGAGAACATTTCGCATGTATAGGCTATTATGTTTGTTTGAACTTTGGTATGTAAAACTTTGGATAGCCATGCGAAAATGGCTTATATCGCTTTTAGCATAGTACTATAATCGTTTGTATGTTGATCACTAAGAGGTATGGAAATGTTTGGAAACGATTAGCCATTGGAATGGTTAATCATGATTATACTTTGTGCTATGTATGCAAAAAGGGCTAATTGGATCATGGAAACTATGAAATAGGTAAAGTCTACCTTAAAGGCAGATGCTAACAGCAGCAGCGATGTGGATGTGAAAAATCACTAAAAATAGTAGGAATGGAATTAAATATTGAATAAATTATGTAAATTAACCTTGATGAATCTACTTTCATATGGAAGAAACGAAACGGTCATATGAGTTTTATGTTAAGAGATATTTAGGTTTTCGTGAAACAGGGCCAGAACGGTTTCTGGATTACCTGTTCCAACTTTGGAAATTCATTATAAATTAACCCGAGACATTTAGAAGTCATGCCATATATGTATAGATTCCTTTTTGAGTCTAGTTTCTATAGAAACAAACGGCCTCAGTATTGAAGCCCTGTACAGGGAGATATCTAGGTCGTAATGATTGAAGGTCAGTGTAGTCGCACCCTGGTATAGGGGAGACTTTAACTAATAAACTGTACTAATTGGCTTGACCAAAAATTCTAGAAAAAAATTTGTAGATGGATATATGAGTCTGGTTTCAGGGAAAAATCACAAAACTGATTTTCCAGTTGTAGAACTCAAGATATGATTTTTAAGGTGACAGTGACATAGTTAGCCAGCCGTCTGGAAAATTTTTTTTATAAACGGTGAAATTAAGTGAACGAAGTCTGTTAACCCCTCGTGTCCGACCCCGGCGACGGTCTCGGGTACGGGGTGTTACAATTTTATTGGTATCAGAGCTATGGTTTAGTCAGTTCTAGGACTACCATAGCGCGTATGAGTCTAGCTATACATGCCTTAATGTTAGTGCTTAATAATGTGATGACTTCTGACGGTTAAAATTTTTGTTTTGATTAGCAAATGGAACCCGGGGTAGAGAGACCCTTAGCGGATGACGTTGAAAGTGTAGCGGCTGCTCCTGCGCAAGGGACACCGCTGTTGAACCTCGGTCATTTGCAAATAATCGGGATGAGGGGCAAAACAAGCCTTCTTCACCATGATGAATGACTGGTCGTGCAATATGCCCGAACCATTCCATTGTCCAACCATTCCGAATTTGAATAATCCACCCCAAGAGCCCGTAATGCCATCGCCATCGATCCTGTGAGGTGAGTAAACCACCGTAGACTTGATTAGGAAGCGCGAGCCGAGGAGTTCAAGGCCATAGTTCTTGATGATGCCGAAAGGGCCGAGTTCGCTTGATAACACCTTCGGTGTTCGATGAAATCATGCACACCCAATGAATGTCTAAAGTGTGCTATATCCTTGTTGCGAGACTCGCCTACTATTGGTGGAGGACCTTGATTTCCATAGTCCCAAACGAACGAGTTACTTGGGATTTCTTCCAAGCGAATTTGAAAGAAATATATTAGTCAACGGTTCATCGATCAAAAGCGTAAGGAATTCTTGGAACTCAAGCAAGGCCATATGATGAAGATTCGAATACGAACATGAGTTTGTAAGACTCGATCGGTATGCCCGGAGTGTGTGGTGATGAGGTTGCTATGTGCAAGAGATTTGAAGAAGGATTGAATGAAGATTTAAAGCTACTAGTGGGTATTTTGGAGATAAAAGAATTCGTAACACTAGTTGAACGAGCCTGCAAGGTGGAAGAACTTGGAAATGAGAAGAAGAAGGCTGAATTTGAAGCTAGAGACTATCGTAAAAGATCGATGGGTAAAGCTCCATTCTCGGCTGTAAAGAAGTTCAGGGAAGACACTATTAAATCGAGGACGACTGCGGGAATTTCCATTAGAGCACGACCATCGACGGATTCCCGAGCTACTTCGGTAGCTAGTGTGGGTAATAATCGCCAAGAGAAACCTGAATGCCCCCAATGTGGAAGACGACACATAGGTGAATGTTGGGGTAAGTCTACTAACATGGCCTGCTACGGATGCAGTTCAAAGGACCACTTCCTTAGAGATTGCACGGAGCTTGATGAGAAGAATAGGATGCAAGGTGCAAGACCTAGTGGAATGACAGCTAGAGGTAGACCACCGAGAATTTCAGGAGGTAGGGGTGGTAGTCAGAGAGGGGCCTCGGATACGGCTGTTCGATCTGAGACCCGTACTCCTGCTAGGGCATATGCCATCCGTGCACGAGAGGAAGCATCCTCCCCTGATGTTATCACTGGTACTTTCACTCTTTTTGACACTAATGTAATTGCATTAATCGACCCTGGCTCTACTCATTCTTATGTATGTGAGACTTTAGCATCCAGTAAGACTCTGCCTATTGAGTCTACTGAGTTCGTAATTCGAGTTTCAAATCCTTTGGGTCAATATACGCTTGTTGACAAAGTGTGTAAGAGATGCCCTCTAATGATCCGAGAATCGCTGTTTTTACCGATTTGATGCTTTTACCATTTGATGAATTTGATGTTATTCTTGGTATGGACTGGTTGACCGTATATGACGCATGGTGAGTTGCAAAAGAAAACCATTGATTTAAGGTGCACAAATAACGAGATAATCCGAGTTGAGTCTACGGACTTAAAGGGGTTGCCGGTGTAATATCATCAATGTTGGCTCGTAAATATGTAAGAAAGGGTGCGAAGCATACCTTGCGTATGTACTTGATGATAAAGAGTTAGAAAAGAAACCCGAATCTGTGCCGGTGGTTTGTGAATACCCGGACGTTTTTCCCGAAGAATTACCGGGTTTACCACCTGTTCGGGAGGTAGAATTTGGTATTGAGCTTGTACAGGACTACTCCGATTTCGATAGCTCAGATCGTATGGCACCAACCGAGTTAAAAGAGTTGAAAGCTCGGTTGCAAGAATTGACGGATAGAGGTTTCGCTCGACCAAGTTTCTCACCTTAGGGTGCACCAAGATTGTTTGTGAAAAGAAGGACGGAACCATGAGGTTGTGCATCGACTATCGTCAGCTGAACAAAGTGACAATAAAGAATAAATATCCGTTACCACGCATTGATGATTTGTTTGATCAACTAAAGGGAGCCTCAGTGTTTTCAAAGATAGATTTGAGATCGAGTTATTATCGATTCATGGATTCGAGATTCGGATATACCCAAAACCGCTTTAAGCGAGATACGGCCACTACGAATTCTTAGTGATGCTTGTTTGGGCTCACTAATGCCCTGCGGTATTTATGGATTTGATGAATCGGATCTTGAGACGATGATTTGGACCGGTTCGTAGTTGTGTTCATTGACGACATCTTGGTCTATTCAAGAGATGAGACCGAACATGCCGAGCACCGAGATTAGTGTTGCAAATTTTACGGATAAGCGGTTATATGCTAAGTTCGATGAAGTGTGAGTTCGGTTAAGAGAGGTTAGCTTCTTGGGCCATGTGGTATCTCAGATCGGTATTCGAGTCGATTCGAGCAAAATTTCAGCCATACTTAATCGGAAGCCTCGAGAAATATTATCGAGGTTCGAGCTTTTGGGACTCATGGGTTACTACCGACGGTTTGTAAAAGGTTTCTCGATGATAGCCACACCCATGACGAAGCTACTTCAAAAGATATTAAGTTGAATGGACGGAAAATGTCGAAAAGTTTTGATCAACTGAAAACTTATTTGATGAAGCCCCAATTTTAGTGCAAAATTAATCGGGCAAAGAGTTTGTCATCTATAGTGACGCCTCCTACTTGGGTTAGGTTGCATGTTGATGCAAGAAGGTCGAGTTGTGGTCTATGCGTCGAGACAATTAAAGCCACATGAGAAAAATTATCCGACCTATGATCTCGAATTAGCTGCCATCGTATTCGCCTTGAAAATATGGCGACATTACTTATTTGGTGAGAAGTGCCATGTATTTTCGGATCACAAAAGTCTCTAATATTTGTTGACTCAAAGAGACTTAAATCTGCGACAAAGACGTTGGCTTGAGTTGTTGAAAGATTATGAGCTGGTCATTGATTATCACCCGGGAAAGGCTAATGTGGTTGCGGACGCCTTAAGCCGGAAATCACTGTTTGCTTTACGAGCAATGAATGTACACTTGTCTGTTCTACCCGACAATGTGTTAGTAGCTGAATTAAAGGCCAAACCATTATTGATTCATCAAATTCGTGAAGCTCAGAAAGTCGACGATGAGTTGGTTGCAAGACGGGCTGAATGTGTTCCGAATATGGAATCAGAGTTTCAAATTGATAATGGCGATTGTTTGAGGTTCAGAAGTCGTTTGTGTGTTCCAAGAAATTCAAAACTCATTTCGATGATTCTGAACGAGGCTCATTGTAGTCGAATGTCGATTCACCCGGGGAGTACGAAAATGTACGACGATCTGAGACGTCAGTTTTGGTGGCATGGTATGAAATGAGACATTTCTGATTTTGTTTCGAAGTGTTTAATATGTCAGCAAGTAAAGGAGGAACATCAAGTGCCTACGGGTTTACTTCAGCCGATCATGATACCTGAATGGAAATGGGATCGAGTCACGATGGATTTTGTGTCTGGGTTGCCATTGTCGACAAGTAAGAAAGATGCGATTTGGGTTGTTGTTGATAGACCGACTAAGTCGCTCATTTTATCCCGTGACGCACGGATTTTTCATTGGATAAACTAGCTGAATTGTATGTCTCTCAGTTGTGAGATTACACGGGTACCGATTTCTATTGTGTCGGATAGAGATCCGAGATTCACCTCACGATTTTGGAAGAAATTTCAAGAAGCCTTGGGTACCAAGTTGCATTTTAGCACCGCTTTTCACCCCCAAACCGATGGTCAATCCGAGCGGATAATTCGGATACTTGAGGATATGTTGAGATGTTGCATCCTCGAGTTTAGTGGTTCATGGGAACGGTATTTACCTTTGATTGAATTCGCCACAATAATAGTTTTCAGTCAAGTATTAAGATGGCACCTTACGAGGCTTTATGCGATCGAAAATGCCGACGCCATTGTTTTGGACCGAGCTCGGTGAAAGTAAAATTTTCGGAGTGGATTTGATTAAAGATGCTGAAGAAAGTAAGTATAATTCGTGAGAGTCAAGGCAAGATCGGATCATTAGAAGTCGTCGCGATTTAAAACGAAGAGATATTGAGTATCGTGGGAGACAAAGTGTTTCTCAAGGTATCACCTTGGAAAAAGATACTCGATTTGGTCAGTAAGGGCAAATTGAGTCCGAGATTCATTGGGCCGTATGAGATCTCCGAACGAGTTGGCCCGATTGCATATAGGTTGCTTTTACCCCGAACTCGAAAGGATCCACAACGTTTTCATGTTTCGATGCTTGACGCTACCGATCCGATCCTTCGCATGTAATAAACCCTCCGAGATTGAAATTCAAACCGATATGAGTTATGAAGAAGAACCGATCCGTATCCTAGCTCGTGAAGTGAAAGAGTTGCAAAACAAAAGGGTTCCGTTAGTGAAAGTGTTATGGCTCAAACACAGAATGGAAGAAGCTACTTGGGAACCTGAGAACTCTATGAAAGAACGATACCCAAACCTATTTACCGGTAAGATTTTCGGGGACGAAAATTTCTTAAGTGGGGGAGAGTTGTGACAGCCCTAAATTGACCCTAGTCGGAAAGTGGTTTCGGGACCACTAAACTGAGTCATAAAAATAATTAACCGTCATAGTTGATGCTCATTATATGTACATATGCATGTGTGAAAATTTCATGTTTGGATTTTGTTAATTGTAAGTGAATTTTATCAAATAGGACTTATGTGAGAAAATTTAGAAATGTGCTAGGCAAATGTAAGGTGGCCTATAAATGCATGTTGTGAAAATGCTGGGTTTGCATGTCAATTTACCCAAAATTTAAGCATAGTGGCCGGCCATGCTATGAATGGAAACATGTTGCAAACATGTTTAGTTAGTGGTTATGTTAGAAAGAATAAATAATGAAAAAGGAATATGATGAAAACAAAGAAAAGAAAAAAAGTATCCATCCTTTCACATTTTGTTGGCTTGGTGAATGTTCTAAGAAGGGGGGAAGAGCTTGAGAAAATCAGCCATGGGAGGTTGCTAGACTAAGGTATGTTTGATGTTGTCCATGAGATTCATGCATGTTTTTAGTTGTTAGTTTGAGTTCTACCTAGCCCATGGTTTAAATCTTTGCTATGAGATGGGGATGATATTCACCATGGGTGTTGTCTTCTTGGTTGATGTTTGATGTTTGATGTTGTGGTGATGAGGCATGAAGATGAGTTAAGTTTTGGCTAAGGTGGATTTGTGTTGATGTCATTTGCATGCTAAGTGTGAAGCTTTGTAATGATACATGTGTATGGTGCTTTTGATGTTGTGAATGGAAGTAGAGGAAAAGTAAAAAAATTTATGTAGAAATGTGATATATGTGGATTTATAGGATGTTACAAATATATGTGAAGCCATGCTAGATTAGGAAAAATTCAGTCAAGTGTTCATGAGATGAAATTTTGTGTTTAGGTGAATTAAAGATGATAGTATAGTTGATATTATATATATATATGTATGCATTTTCGCCATCAAATTAAGAGCATAGGTGATGATGAGTCTAAGCTTTGTACATTCGACCATATATATATATATATGCATGTGTGATTGGATTATTGATAGTAGGGCGATAGCATATGGTTATTAGCCGAATAGCTAAGAGCATAAGGTAGCAAGATAAAATTTTACCATGCCATTCCGTATGTCATAAAATCATTAAAATGTGAATACCAATATATGTAGCAAAGCGGTTGAATGAGTTAATTTATTTGTTTAAGCTCAAGATCCTAAAGGAGAGGCGTCCAACAAGGGGAATCGAAGGTCATCGAGTAGCCGACTTGGAATTATTTTACCCAACACAAGGTAAGTCATTAAGCATATAGTTGGTATTGATTTAAATGATCGTAATACCTATGCAATTGTGTTTAATGAGATGAAATGTATACAAATGTATATGTATGTAGAGATGAAATTGTCGAATGTAAAAAGGAAGTGAAGCGTATATAGTGGCTGGTTTTCGGCACTAAGTGTGCAGACAATAAGTGTTCACGGTTGAGAGAATGGCACTAAGTGTGCGGGCTTGAAATGCATGGCACTAAGTGTGCGAGTTTAAAGTACATGGCACTAAGTATGCGTGGTTGATTATTAAGCACTATGTCTGCGAACCCACTATATAAATATATATATATTTTCTATCAATTATTTATATTAAGGGTGCGACCTTACCGAATCGATTTTGAACAGCGAAAAGGGTAAGTACCTTGAGTTCATGGCTAATAGGTGCTATGTTTATATATGGAGTTGAGCGTGGTAAGTTTTGAACCTATGTGATGATTATAATTGAAGTCACGTACACAAGGTTCATCGTGGAATAGGTGAAAGTTCGTTTAGTTGTATGATTGTAACGAAAATAAAATGATGTATGGAAATGCCTCAATTATCCTATTGAATAGCGTATGAAATGTCAATGTAGGACTTGGAATGAGATTGAATCGTAAGGTCTAAGAAACTATGGCATAGTTCGGTATGGATGGAGTACTTAGCCTCATTTCGTTGTTTCCTCTTGTGAAAATTTTATTAATGGATGGTAGTGTAATGCTTATGACTTCTCGAGTTATATACTCATTCGGTGTTTGCTTGTCACCCATTTTAGGTTTCTTGGACTCGACTTTTTGCGTATTCGGGACCGTCATCGAAGTCATCACACCAGCTTGCAACTTTTGGTATCTTCTTCTTAGTTGGTCTAAGAGAACATTTCGCATGTATAGGCTATTATGTTTGTTTGAACTTTGGTATGTAAAACTTTGGATAGCCATGCGAAAATGGCTTATATACGTTTTTAGCATAGTACTATAATCGTTTGTATGTTGATCACTAAGAGGTATGGAAATGTTTGGAAACGATTAGCCATTGGAATGGTTAATCATGATTATACTTTGTGCTATGTATGCAAAAAGGGCTAATTGGATCATGAAAACTATGAAATAGGTAAAGTCTACCTTAAAGGCAGATGCTGACAGTAGCGGCGATGTGGATGTGAAAAATCACTAAAAATATTAGGAATGGAATTAAATATTGAATAAATTATGTAAATGAACCTTGATGAATCTACTTTCATATGGAAGAAACGAAACGGTCATATGAGTTATATGTTAAGAGATATTTAGGTTTTCGTGAAATAGGTCCAGAACGGTTTCTGGATTCCCTGTTCCAACTTTGGAAATTCATTATAAATTAACCCGAGACATTTAGAAGTCATGCCATATATGTATAGATTCCTTTTTGAGTCTAGTTTCTATAGAAACAAACGACATCAGTATTGAAGCCCTGTACAGGGAGATATCCAGGTCGTAATGATTGATGGTCAGTGTAGTCGCACCCTGGAACAGGGGAGACTTTAACTAATAAACTGTAATAATTGGCCCAACCAAAAATTCTAGAAAAAAAATTGTAGATGGATATATGAGTCTATTTTCAGGGAAAAATCACAAAACTGATTTTCCAGTTGTAGAACACAAGATATGATTTTAAGGTGACAGTGATACAGTTAGCCAACTGTCTAGAAATTTTTTTTTTTATGAACGGTGAAATTAAGTGAACGAAGTCTGTTAACCCCTCGTGTCCGACCCCGGCGACAGTCTCGGGCACGGGATGTTACACCAACAGATCACATTATAGATACTTCAGTCACTTCATCAAATAAAGCCTTGTACATGCAAACCCCATCATACCGATCTTTTCTTGTCAGATGATAAATCATAATCCAATAATATTTCTCTCTTAGAAGATAATAAAAATTTTGATTCAATTTGGATAGAAATTCTATCTCACAACCACTTCTATAATACCACTGATTTCTTTTATTCCATATACTTGCCTAATCTATTACAACTTAGATAAACAAACATTTCACAATCGGAGTTCATATAAAGATCCTTTACGTAACCTTTAACCAATCTGTATACTTATTCCATACCAGAACAATAATAACGCTGATAAGGGGGTGAGGTTGTTAAGACTCGAAAGGAACTTTCATATTTGTATACACAGATAACTTTGTCACTCATCATCATAATATTACGCACATTGATTCAAACATTTCAAATTTCCAACTCGTTATAGATACATTTTTACATAACTCAGTAATACACGCAACTTTATTTCATGTGAATATTAGCAAAACATAAATGAATTTATCATAATTCAAACTTTCATTTCTCTTACTCAAATTACCAATAATGTCTTATCAAGTTTACACATTTAGTCTTGATCGCTTGTCAATATTTATCAAATCGGCAAACGTCTTACGGTTTTGAGTACATCGCTTACTTGATGCCATAGTCTAACTATTGTCTTATACTAGCTCTGCTCTGCCCGTGCTGATGCCTATTCCCGATAGGTCTTACACTAGCACTCACTAGGCTGTGTCGATGCCTATCCCAGATAGGTCTTACGCTTAGTACAAGTTGAGCCGATGCCACGTCCCTAACGGGTCTTACACTAGCTCATCTGTCTCATGTATTGCCATGGTCCAACCATGGTCTTTTTCGCCAATTCATTAGTGAACAATTGTACTCATTCCCTGCATTCCACCCAATTTGATCTTTCATTACCATTTACTTTATACAATCTTATACATATCTTTACACTGATGCACACATATCATAAACTTCTTTTCATACCTTTCAATTCCGTCATATCACAAATATATTACAATCAGTTCAATAGCATTTTCGGATCAATTAATAGCTCGGTTGGAACACATCATTGCCTGAGCAAAACAATTTATAAGAGCCGGGAGATATCACACTATCACGCTTTACTTACGACATGTAAAGCTAGACTCTTATACTTGCTATATTTGTCCTAGAACCGACTAAACCATAGCTCTGATATCACTAAATGTAACACCCTCGCCCGTATCCCTCGCCGAAACAGGGTTCGAGGTGTTACCTGACTTAAACTCATTCAATCACACAAAAACCGTGCCAAAAAATTTCAATCAATTTAAATCTTTTCTTTTCACATGCAATCTGTCCCATATATGGGCTTACGAGGCCCAAAACATCACTAGCCAACATAGGCCAATTCACATGGCCAAAACACTTTATCAATACAAGCCACCACCTTTGGCTAACTTATAGTATCACATACTCAACATTAAAACCCTATACATGCCATATACTCGAAATACTAGGATTTACATACACCAATAGCATGAGCTCGACAATGCGATAATATCTCCGGCGAACTCAACCCGAGCAAATAACTGGAGCCAACAATCTACAAAACAGAGGAATGTAACAATGGAGTAAGCTTTCATAAGCTTAGTAATTTTTAAGAAATGCAAACAAATAAACGCAATTATACTTCGATTATTCAATTTCTGAAGAGGTCATATTCTAGGTATATTGCCATCTAGCCGAATACACACAAACACATAATGCACGTTCAGCATTCTTATCATACTTAATCTGAATTCATATAACATAATTAACTCAAATACTTTCACATACTTTCACACCCTGACCCGATGTATCATGATCATAGATATAGTTATAACATTTATTCACGTATGTATCACATTACACACTAATGATTCACTTCAAATCAAACTCACATATGAGTACATAATGTGTACCTAGCCCACTTAACGTATTGAATGTATTCATTTGTCAATCTAACACGAGGTACCTTAGTCTTAGACTTTTCTCAAATCACCGGCATTTCGCCTGCTAGGATCGAGGTCCGATTATCATTTCATCGGCATTATAGCCTGCTAGGCTCGAAAGCCCGAATAGTATCTCACCGGCATTATAGCCTGCTACGCCGAAAGGCCCGAATTGTGTTTCACCGGCATAATAGCCTGCTAGGCTCAAAGGCCTGAATATAATACCTGCACTAGGCCTGCGGGATTTAACCCGGATATAATACCAGCACGAAGCCTGCGGGAATTAACCCGGATATATTACCAGCACGAAGCCTGTGGGATTTAACCCGGATATATTACCAGCACGAAGCATGCAGTCTTTAAGCCGGATACAAATATCATGCATATTTAATCATATATTAACACATTTTAACACTATTCTTTCATCTTATTTTCACACTTAGCATTTGATAGCTTATGCATAACATTTTACTCACATTCATTTCAAACTTATCAATCGATTATAAAAGCACATTGCATATTTACCAACATGTTATACTTACCATTAGGCCATATAAGCATGATATAATACACTATCATTTCATCTTAAACATTCAGCTAAATCCCTATCTTACAAGGAACACCGAATTCACATAACATTTCATTTCACCGGCATTATAGCCTGCTAGGCTCAAAGGCTCGAATAATATTTCACCGGCATCATAGCCTACTAAGCTCAAAGCCTGATATCATTTCACCGGCATTATAGCCTGCTAGGGCCGAAGCCCGAATATCACATTTCGATAGACAATTCACCTGTTCTTTCCCACTTTCATAACTTATACTTCAATCATGTATAACTGAAACACATATCTATGAACAAAGAATATCATCCTTTCAACCACATAGGGTTTAATTTTCACATTGGAACACATATCTTAGTACATTATTTAATAGTATCAAATTCGACAAGATATGCTAGTCACATACGGCTCATAACTTTAATTTAATATTCATTCAACACAAAGAACATATGTATAATTTCACTGAAGCATCATCTCAATACAATACATCTTGCTCACTGATTTGCACACAACCATTCAAATTAGCAATTATAAGATGGTTTCGCACATAGCCCATCTTTATCGATAGTTTACGATGATTTTATCCTTACTCATATATATGACATAGGCATTTTCACCTATGCTTCTCAATTAACATTCATGATTCAATTCCAATCGATTTAACATGCATAAGTACATATCGCATACCTGACCAACTTAATGTATTGAACGAAATCGATTGTCGATTTAACACAAGGTCTCATAGTTGAACATAAACATGAAACCATTTCTTATATGTTCGATTCACATCAATCATCAAATTCATTTAATTCACATGTACTTAATTAGGTTGTTCGTATATGAATAGTTTACTTTACGGAACGAATCCACATATCGTATTAGCCCATAGTCTTATAGCACCACACTTTTAATAGTTTACCGGCAATTTGCCTGCTAGGTAATAACCTGATTTCATCACCGGCCATAAGTCTGCTAGACCTTTAAGTCAGTTGTCATTTCACCGGCATTATGCCTGCTAGGTTTGAAACCCGAATATATATTATTATGCATAACTTATATCATCGATCACTAACAGTTACCTCATCAAAGTTCACATTTAATCACTTTAGTACCAAGCCACATTCGGCTACCACAAAGGACTAATAAAAATAATTTTATACACATCATGGTGTCCTTTAGATATTTAATAATCAGAAATCGTGATATCTCTACCAGCACATATACGACATAGTTTATTCATTGTAACACTCATTTAGGGCATCAAATTTCCAAATCCAATTCAACTTAAGCATAATAGCCATAATCAGCTTATAGCCTTAAATCATTACATATTTGGCACAGTAACTAAATAAAATTTACATTCTCTCTGCCATATTAATTTAGCTCTTAGGCATATAAGAAGGAATCAAGCTTAAACACTTAAGAACTTACCTTGAACATTGCCGAACGATTACAACGGCTATTCGATTACTTTCTCTTTTCCCTTATCCGAATTTGCCCCTCTATGCTCTTGAGCTTAATTTCAAAGATTTTAAACTAGTCATTATTCGACTATTCCACATCACTTTCAAAATATAATATATTTATATATTCAATTTCACACCTCTCGATCATAGTAAGCTTATAAGAAATCAATAAGCAACTCATTAACAAATTTTGTCAATATTTACCACGTAATCATAATTTCACTTGGAAGTCGTCTTCCGAGCAACGATCACTTAATCATTTATAAGCTAGAGCTACGAAACTCCATATCAAGTGCCGTTAATTTTACGAAAATAGAATCATATATCTTTTATCCATAAAATTTTCTGAATTTTTAGTTTGGCAAATCAATACCAGATTTTTCTTAAAGTTTCCCCAGTTTCACTATTTTACTAATCTGACCACTCCTCACTACGAATCAATTTTCTCATTGTACAAAATTCAAAATATGTTCTCGTTTATTTCATTTGAATCTAGACTCATTAAGGAGTCTAATCATATAAATTTCATCTTAATCTAGACTCATTAAGGAGTCTAATCATATAAATTTCATCTTATGACCATTTTTGTACAATTTATAATGATTTTATAAAAACAGAACAGAGGATCTAGAAGCCATTCTGACCCGGTCCCACATCACTTCAAATATCTCATTATCGGCAATTTTTTTGCTTACACGGTTTCTTTTATAAGAATCTAGACTCATTAATCTTTAATTACATAATTTATTCAGCTTCTAAATCATCTCCCACAATTTATGGTGATTTTCCAAATCATATTCTTCTTGCTGTCCCAAGCGATTTATTACCAATTCACTCTTTCACATAACTTGCATGCATGTTATTCAAACATGCATATCACAAATCAATCATCACATACCTACGATTTCACTTAAGCATAATCTCCATTTCATCATTTTAAAGCACAAACATTACTCAATGTTATCCAAGTTCACATTCGGCCATAATACCCACAACATGTTGGCCGATTTCCCCCTTAGCATCTAAGGCACATGCATGCTCATTTGTTTGGCTCAACTTCACCTATCTCCCATTATTCATCAAAAGAACATGAAACAACAGCCATTTCCTTCATTTCCATTCATGACCGAATGCTCACAATACAACCAAAAATAAAAAATATGCTTCATGAGTTAAGGTAGAATCAAGAAGAACTCATGAAAATCAAGATAGAAGTAAACTACCATGAACTTACCTTGGATTTTTCTTCCCCTAGTGACCGAATTTTTCAAGAGCTTTTTCCCCTCTTGCTCTCCTATTTTCGGCTATGAAGAACAAGGATGAACAAAAAACCTTGTCTTTTACTTCCTTTTGTTATTTTATTACTAACATTTTATGACACAAAATAACATATATTTTTTGTGCCATACTTATGCCATAATTTCAAGTAAAAAATTTGCACAAATGCTTATCATGCCCATCATGGCGGCCACTATGTTTTAAGGTGGGAAATTTGACATGCAAATCCACCTATTTCATACTATAAGTTATTTGGCCACTACAAATTAGCCTATAGCATTTTCAAAAATTTTCACATGAGTCCTATTTCATAATTTCACTCACAAATGGCAAAATCAAAGCATGAAATTTTCACACATGCACTTTCACATGAAATAAACATAGAATATAACATCTAATTATTTTTTTGACTCGGTTTTGTGATCCCGAAACCACTTTCCGACCAGGGCCAAATTAGGGTTGTCACAACTCTCCCCTCTTAGGAATTTTCGTCCCCGAAAATCTTACTAGAAGATATAGTTTCCACTCTAAAAACGTCTTCACAATATTTTCGGAATCACAATTTTCCATTCTTCACATGTATCTCTTTTTACCAAAAATCCAGAACTTTGGTCTACACCAACAAATCACATTATAGATACTTCAGTCACTTCATCAAATAAAGCCTTGTACATGCAAACCCCATCATACCGATCTTTTCTTGTTAGATGATAAATCATAATCCAATAATATTTCTCTCTTAGAAGATAATAAAAATTTTGATTCAATTTGGATAGAAATTCTATCTCACAACCACTTCTATAATACCATTGATTTCTTTTATTCCATATACTTGCATAATCTTTTACAACTTAGATAAACAAACATTTCACAATCGAAGTTCATATAAAGATCCTTTACGTAACCTTTAACCAATCTGTATACTTATTTCATACCAGAACAATAATAACACTGATAAGGGGGTAAGGTTGTTAAGCCTCGAAAGGAACTTTCATATTTGTATACACAGATAACTTTGTCACTCATCATCATAATATTATGCACATTGATTCAAACATTTCAAATTTCCAACTCGTTACAGATACATTTTCACATATCTCAGTAATACACGCAACTTTATTTCATGTGAATATTAGCAAAACACAAGTGAATTTATCATAATTCAAACTTTCATTTCTCTTACTCAAATTACCAATAATGTCTTATCAAGTTTCCACATTTAGTCTGGATCACTTGTCAATATTTATCAAATCAGCAAACGTCTTACGGTTTTGAGTACATCACTTTCTTGATGCCATAGTCCAACTATTGTCTTATACTAGCTCTGCTCTGCCCGTGTTGATGCCTATTCCCGATAGGTCTTACACTAGAACTGACTAGGATGTGCCGATGCCTATCCCAGATAGGTCTTACGCTTAGCACAAGTCGAGCTGATGCCACGTCCCTGACGGGTCTGACACTAGCACATCTGTCTCATGTATTGCCATGGTCCAACCATGGTCTTTTTCGTCAATTCATTAGTGAACAATTGTACTCATTCCCTGCGTTCCACCCAATTTGATCTTTCATTACCATTTACTTTATACAATCTTATACATATATTTACATTGATGCACACATATCATAAACTTCTTTTCATACCTTTCAATTCCGTCATATCACAAATATATTACAATCAGTTCAATAGCATTTTCGGATCAATTAATAATAGCTCGGTTGGAACACATCATTACCTAAGCAAAACAATTTATAAGAGCCAGGAGATATCACACTATCACGCTTTACCTACGGCATGTATAGCTAGACTCTTATACTTGCTATGTTAGTCCGAGAACCGACTAAACCATAGCTCTGATACCACTAAATGTAACACCCCTCTCCCGTATCCCTCGCCGGAACAGGGTTCGAGGTGTTACCCTACATATACTCAGTCAATCACACAAAAACCGTGCCAAAAAATTTCAATCAATTTAAATCTTTTCTTTTCACATGCAATCTGTCCCATATATGGGCTTACGAGGCCCAAAACATCACTAGCCAACATAGGCTAATTCACATGGCCAAAACACTTTATCAATACAAGCCACCACCTTTGGCTAACTTATAGTATCACATACTCAACATTAAAACCCTATACATGCCATAGACTCGAAATACTAGGATTTACTTACACCAATAGCGTGAGCGACAGTGCGAAAATATCTCCGGTGAACTCCAACCCGAGCAAATAACTGGAGCCAACAATCTACAAAATAGAGGAATGTAGGAACGGAATTATAGCCTGCTAGGCTCGAAAGCCCGAATAGTATCTCACCGGTATTATAGCCTGCTAGGCCCAAAGGCTCGAATAGTGTTTCACCGGCATAATAGCCTACTAGGCTCAAAGGCTCGAATATAATACCAGCACTAGGCCTACGGGATTTAACCCGGATATAATACCAACATGAAGCCTACGGGATTTAACCTGGATATATTACCAGCACGAAGCCTACGGGATTTAACACGGATATAATTCCAGCATATAGCCTGCGGTCATTAAGCCGGATACAAATATCATGCATATTTAATCATATATTAACACATTTCAACACTTTTCTTTCTTCTCATTTTCACACTTAGCATTTGATAGCTTATGCATAACATTTTACTCACATTCATTTCAAACTTATCAATCGATTATAAAAGCACATTGCATATTTACCAACATGTTATACTTACCATTAGGCCATGTAAGCATGATATAATACACTATCATTTCATCTTAAACATTCGGTTAAATCCCTATTTTACAAGGAACACCGAATTCACATAACATTTCATTTCACGGCATTATAGCTGCTAGGCTCAAAGGCTCGAATAATATTTCACGGCATCATAGCCTACTCACTCAAAGCCCGATATCATTTCCGGCATTATAGCCTGCTAGGCCAAGCCGAATATCACATTTCGATAGACAATTCACCTGTTCTTTCCCACTTTCATAACTTACACTTCAATCATGTATAACTGAAACACATATCAATGAAAAAAAATTTTCATCCTTTCAACCACATAGGGTTTAATTTCCAGATTGGAACACATATCTTAGTACATCATTTAATAGTATCAAATTCGACTAGATATGATAGTCACATACGGCTCATAACTTTAATTTAATATTCATTCAACACAAAGAACATATGTATATTTTCACTGAAGCATCATCTCAATACAATACATTTTGCTCACTGATTTGCACACAACCATTCAAATTAGCAATTATAAGATGGTTTCGCACATAGCCCATCGTTATCGATAATTTACGATGATTTTATCCTTACTCATATATATGACATAGGCAATTTCACCTATGCTTCTCAATTCACATTCATGATTCAATTCCAATCGATTTAACATGCATAAGTACATATCGCATACCTGACCAACTTAATGTATTGAACGAAATCGATTATCAATTTAACACAAGGTCTCATAGTTGAACATAAACATGAAACCATTTCTTATATGTTCGATTCACATCAATCATCAAATTCATTTAATTCACATGTACTTAATTAGGTTGTTCGTACCTAAATAGTTTACTTTACGGAACGAATCCACATATCGTATTAGCCTATAGTCTTATAGCACCACACTTTTAATAGTTTACCGGCAATTTGCCTGCTAGGTAATAACCTGATTTCATCATCGGCCATAAGCCTACTGGACCTTTACGTCCGATGTCATTTCACCGGCATTACGCCTGCTAGGTTTGAAACCCGAATATATATTATAATGCATAACTTATATCATCGATCACTAACAGTTACCTCATCGAAGTTCACATTTAATCACTTTAATACCAAGCCACATTCGGCTACCACAAAGGACTAATAAAAATAATTTTATACACATAATGGTTTCCTTTAGATATTTAATAATCACAAATAGTGATATCTCTACCATCACATATACGACATAGTTTATTCATTGTAACACTCATTTAGTAAATCAAATTTCCAAATCCAATTAACTTAAGCATAATAGCCATAATCGGCTTATAGCCTTAAATCATTACATATTCGGCACATTAACTAAATAAAATTTACATTCTCTCTGCCATATTAATTTAGCTCTTAGGCATATAAGAAGGAATCAAGCTTAAACACTTAAGAACTTACCTTGAACGTTGTCGAACGATTACAATGGCTATTCGATTACTTTCTCTTTTCCTCTATCCGAATTTGCCCCTCTATGCTCTTGAGCTTAAATTCAAAGATTTTAAACTAGTCATTATTCGACTATTCCAGCATCACTTTCAAAATATATATATATATATATATATATATATATATTCAATTTCACACCTACTAATCATAGTAAGCTTATAAGAAATCAATAAGCAACTCATTAACAATTTTTGTCAATGTTTACCACATAATCATAATTTCACCGCAAGGTGTCTTCACGAGCAACATCACTAAATCATTTATAACTGGAGCTATGAAACTCCAAATCAAGTGCCGTTAATTTTCCCTGAAAATAGACTCATATATCTTTTATCCATAAAATTTTCAGAATTTTTGGTTTGGCCAATAAAAACCAGATATTTCTTAAAGTTTCACCTATTTATATACATTTCATCTTATGATCATTTTTTTACAATTTATAATGATTTTATAAAAACAGAACAGAGGATCTAGAAGTCATTCTGACCCTGTCCCACATCACTTCAAATATATCATTATCGGCAATTCTTTTGCTTCCACGGTTACTTTTATAAGAAACTAGGCTCATTAATCTTTAATTACATAATTTATTCAGCTTCTAAATCATCTCCCACAATTTATGGTGATTTTCCAAATCATGTTACTGCTGCTGTCCCAAGCAGATTTATTACCAATTCACTCTTTGCTGCTGTCCCAAGCAGATTTATTACCAATTCACTCTTTCACACATAACTTGCATGCATGTTATTCAAACATGCATATCACAAATCAATCATCACATACCTACGATTTCACTTAAGCATAATCTCCATTTCATCATTTTAAAGCACAAACATTACTCAATGTTATCCAAGTTCACATTCGGCCATAATACCCACAACATGTTGGCCGATTTTCCCCCTTAGCATCTAAGGCACATGCATGCTCATTTGTTTGGCTCAACTTCACCTATCTTCCATTATTCATCAAAAGAACATGAAGCAACAACCATTTCCTTCATTTCCATTCATGACCGAATGCTCACAACACAACCAAAAATAAAAAATATGCTTCATGAGTTAAGGTAGAATCAAGAAGAACTCTTGAAAATCAAGATAGAAGTAAACTACCATGAACTTACCTTGGATTTTTCTTCCCCTAGTGACCGAATTTTTCAAGAGCTTTTTCCCCTCTTGCTCTCCTATTTTCGGCTATGAAGAACAAGGATGAACAAAAAACCTTGTCTTTTACTTCCTTTTGTTATTTTATTACTAACATTTTATGACACAAAATAACATATATTATTTGTGCCATACTTATGCCATAATTTCAGTAAAAAAATTTGCACAAATGCTTATCATGCCCATCATGGCCGGCCACTATGTTTTAAGGTGGGAAATTTGACATGCAAATCCACCTATTTCATACTATAAGTTATTTGGCCACTACAAATTAGCCTATAGCATTTTCAAAAATTTTCACATGAGTCCTATTTCATAATTTCAGTCACAAATGGCAAAATCAAAGCATGAAATTTTCACACATGCACTTTCACATGAAATAAACATAGAATATAACATCTAATTATTTTTGTGACTCAGTTATGTGATCCCGAAACTACTTTCCGACTAGGGCCAAATTAGGGTTGTCACAACTTATGTGAAAATTTTTGAAAATGCTATAGGTTATTTTGTAGTGGCCAAATAATTTTATGGTGTAAAATAGGTGGATTTACATGTCTAAATTCCCACTTTAATGCATAGTGGCCGGCCATAATGATGGTGATAAATAAAATATGCATTTTAAATTAGCACTATTAAATTTAATGGTTTTATTATCATAAAATAAAGATAAATAAAATAACAAAAAGGGGAAAAGGACAAAGCTTGTTCATCTTTGTTCTTCATAGCCGAAATTAGGAGAGAAAAGAAACTCGAGCAACATTCGGTCATTTACTACATGATTCAAAGGTATGTTCATGTATTTTTTTTTCTTGAAATTCTTGTGAAATTAGCATGGTCAAAACATTTCTTGGTTAACCCATGTTTAAATTTTGAAAATTTGTTGTGTTGTGAGCTTTCGGCCATGAAAGAAATTGAAGGGATTTGGTTGTCGTCTTTAGGTTTTAATGATAAATTGTGGATGAGTGAAGTTTGAGCTAGTTAAATGTTCATATAGGTGCATTATATGAGAAGGTGAAATCGGCTTGTGTGTATGTGTAGTTGTCGAATGTGAATTTAGATAACATTGAGTAATATTGCGTTTTAAAATGATGAAATGGAGTTTTAAGCTTGATAGAATTTTGTTAAGAATGAATGAAAGAATATGTGTATTCGGCTATGGATGTTTGGATAATAAATTAGTGTGGGTGCCTCGATGAGTTATGCTCAAATTATAAGTTGAATTTAAAGCTTGTTAAATTTGCGCTTATTATTTTCGGATAAGTTACTTAGTTAAAGAAAATTTTAAAGTACCTAGTTAATTGATACTAGGTTAATGGTGTGTGTATAAATTAATATAAACTTTGTATATGTACTAAATGTTGTAGATGAATTTGGCCTTGGGAGAAATTTTGGTACAAAATGCTTGAAGGTTAACAGGTTATTACTTTAATGACCGAATGTGTCAATGGCAATGCATGGACTAGTTGATCAATATGTGTTAAAACGGAAACGTAAATAAATACCTATTTGATGAGCTATATATATATATTCGGCTATATCGTAAAGATATATATATGAAAATATGATAAATACTTAGGAGTTAGGGGTTCTGGCTAAGTGGCCCTTAAGTGGAGTGATGGGTAAATTGCATCACAAAAAGAGCCTTAGTAAAGTGGCAAGGGTGACGCCACTAGGCTCCTAAAAAGGTGACGTGTGGAGCAATGGGGAAGGCATGGGATCGATTCCCTGTGTTGACAAATAGATGCATTTATTTTTAAGTGCAGGAGGGGTAGTGTTGGAGTCCAGGTGGATTCTGCTAGAGGAGAGTTTGAATCAGTCTAAATGCTTGGATTAAGGAGTGATAAGGTGAGAGATTTAAGGGATTAGGAGAGATGTTAGGAGTTGGCCGAATTTTGGGAATTGAAGGGGGAAAAATCGGCAGAGGGTTATGAGGTTAGTATTTTGGCACCTAGGGTATTGAGTGGTGTCGTTCCTGTCTGCTCAGACATCACAAGGTTTTTCTTTTCTCTCTTTTTCCTCTCTAGCCGAAACTACCACTTCCCCTATTATTCTTTTTCTATTTTTCTTCTTCAAAACCATTCATCAATTCTGCTGTTCATCAATACTTTTGCCGAATCCATAAAAGCCGAAATCTTGAACACACATTACAGGTACCGATTTCTTCAAAGCCAAACCCTTTAACATTGTGTTTCCATTAATCAACGATTATTCTTTCTAAACTCTAGAGACCTGTCGGCAATTCTACATCCAGGTTATAGTTTCATATTGTCATCTCCTTTATCACTCAAAAGCCGAAAAACCATAGATTTGGGGGCTTATAGTTGAAACTTCAAAACTCCGGGAGTCGAGTTCTACCATCGTTTGAAAGATAAATCTGCACCAGATTGCGTGGAGATCAAAAAGGAGTAAGGGGTAAGTGTTCATCATCTCAGATCTGGTCCTATTTTACAAAGTTAGGAAAAGCCGAAGTCCCTAAAATCTAGGGAGGCTATCGATTTGGGCATATGGCTCTAAGGGTTTTTAACTGACGTTTTCTGTCAATGATTAGTGTCTTTTTAAGTGTTGGATTGAAGTCGTGGGCTGTTGGAGCAATCGGATTCGGAGCTAGCTATCGATTTTGGCAAAAAGGTAAGGTTTCAAAGGCTTTTAGGGACATGGTTCGATCATGAATAAGTAGGTTGTGGGTTTAGTGATTATGGTTTGTAAATAAGAACTGTGCTAATCAATTGTAGGACATCGAAAGGGGTCTTGGTAGCAGTCGTCGCGAATCAGGTGTGTACCGAACACCCTTCCTTAGTTCAATTCGGCAAAAGCCGAAATGCCGAAATTCCGGCATTTCATAGGCTTGTGAGTATGCGAATGCTCTCAAGACATAGAGTAATTGTTAGATCTAGCACCGTAAAGTGGTAAGTAAGTTCGTGTGACATTTTAGTGTACTTCTGAAAAAGGGGCCAGATGGGCCAAAACTGGGCCCAATGGGCTTACGGACCAATATGGGTAAGAGATGGGCAAATTAGCCTGTTAGTTAGATGGTGGAACCAAATTGAATAAAACTGCTAAAAATTACTGAAATAGCTTGTGTAGTTGCGTAAGGACGAAATTACCCCTAAAGAGCATAATTACCGAAATACCCCTAGGGGTTTAAATTGGCTAAACGCATGATTGATTAATCTTGTATTGTACATGATATGCTTTATTAATATCATTGCATGGGATTGGGGTATTGATGGAGGAAGTATTGAAAGTGGTTCATCCACGTCTTGGAGGCTTTGCCTTAACTTATCGATATTTGAGTGCGTTCTTTTAGCTGTGGAGTGTAGAAATTTGGATGGGTTGAGATATTCCCACATGGAGTGTAGGGATGGTGCAGGCGATGTAGCGGTTGGTGGGTTGAGTAGTCTCCCAGATGGGTTTGCATGCATTACTACTATTGTTACCTATGTTCTTGAAGCGGGCCTATGGGCCACCTTTGTTATGTTAAAAAGGGCTAAGGCTTTCCCTCGTGTTACGAAAAGGGCTTTGGCCTTGTGTCTCGTTATCTGAATGGGGCTTAGGCCCAATGGGCTCGAGCTAATTTGGGCTTTGGATGGGTTTCAGTATACATTGAGTTTTCAAACTCACCCCATTTTCTTCCATCCTTGCAGGTGAGCCCTAGTTGGTGGACTTGGAGCTCGGCGGGATTCAGAGTGGCCACACGTTTTCTGCAAATTCGTTTTCTTCCGGTGAACTAGATTTTCCATATTTTTTGTTTATGGTTTTGGGTTTTTTTTGTAATAAGGCCGCTAATTATTTTTATGGTTTGGGGTTGTTTCTTTATTATTTAATTCTATCATGATAAAACTGATCTATGATAGCTAACGAAATAGATTAGCTCTAGGACGCGTTTTCAAAAACATTAAGTGATTTCAAAATAACACGGATACAAGTAAGACTTCCGCTAAGCAAACGTTTTCAACCTTAATCATTTTCTTATGATGGACATAACCAAACGGTTTTCTCAAAATTATACGAGATGTTAGAGTGTGGCAATGGCGGTGTGCATGTCTAGGATTGGATCCGAAGGGAGCTTGGTACTTAAGCAGTCCGACGGACTCACCTCCTCCTCTTCCTAGTTTCCTACCTGGTGTACAGCTTCCATTCACTTTAACCTACTTTTAAAAGTGTCTTTTACAACACCAGCTAAGTTTTCCAAACTAAGTAATACGGAGTGTTTTGAACGCTTCGATGTGCCGCATCAGATCCGGTCATAACGTCTAGGCCGAGTTTGGGGTGTTACATTTAGTGGTATCAGAGTCTGGTTGCAACAACTCTGCTGTGGATCGGGTCCGAAAACTTTAAAAAAAAAGTTTTTTCTATAAGTTTTTCAAAGATGTTCAAAGTTTTTCTATTGAGCGAGGTTAAATCAATAGTTTTAAAATAAAAGTGTTTTCAAATGAAATCTTTTTATTTTCGATAAACAAAAACATGGGTTTTTTATGGACTGATAAAGAAGTGGCACATGAATCCACGCACCAAGTCTGTAAGTGTTCTTTTTACGCTTTAAATATTTATATGGCTGGATGGAAATAATATCTGTAGATAATCTTGAGCCTTAGAGATAGTGCTATTGATAAGGTAGTATTAAGGCTACAAAGCTGGGACCGTAGCTAAATTGTGATGATCGCGAAAATAACTCGAAACTCTATCATTCATAAGACATTACGTAATAAGCAGTGGAACCGATAAACTAATGTCATAAAATTCGTAATCAGATAAATCGTTATGAGTACAAGGGCTACTCGAGGAAGAGGCTGTGGTCGAGGCCGAGGTAGCACTCAAGCTGGATCTGCGTTATCTGAACACATGCCAGCTGGCGAGGTACGTCCACCACCGGTTAATGAAAATGGGCCGTATGACTAGGCCACAGGGGATGATGCTCTGTCTCAGGCCATGTTGAGGGTTTTGGAATGGGTGGCCGGAGCTAACATCGGGCCCATGAATAGGGGGTCCATTTCTGAATGACTTCGGGCCAACGGAGCTGAGATTTTTAGGGGCGTATCTAGAGTGTCCCCAAATGTGGTGAAATCTTGGTTGGAAGCCACGAGCGGATCATGGATGACTGGACTTTCGAAGAGAACGAAGTTGAAAGGGCGATGTCGTTCTTTGCGGGATGAAGCGTATCGATGGTGGATTCTTTGAGAGAGGGTACCCCAGCTGAGAGGGTAACATGGGAGCTGTTCAAACAGACCTTTAAGGCAAAATATGTTGGAGCTAGCTATGTAAATGCACGCAGAAAGGAGTTCTTGAATCTGACTCAGGGAAATAAGACCATTGCTGAATATGAGACGGAGTTTCTACGATTGAGCCGGTATGCTAATGGCATCATTTCCACCGAATACGAGCGCAACGTTCGTTTTGAGGATGGCCTCAGAGATGAGTTAAGGGTGCTCATAGCTCCAGTAGAGAGAGCGAGATTTATTTGACTTTGGTAGAGAAGGCTAAGATAGCCGAGAAGGTGAAGCAAACTGAACGGAGGAATCGTGATAAGGATCGGAATCGGTTCAGGAGGGATGCTGGACCAGCGGGTGCTACAAATCGAAATGTTAAGAGAGCTAGGATGGAGGAACCGGTTCGAGCAGTTCCAGTGAACACAGGTAGACCGCAAGCATGTGGGGATTGCGGCAGAACGTATCAAGGAGAGTGCTGGAAGCGTTCTGGGGCTTGTCTTCGTTGTGGGTCTAAGGAGCATAGGATTAAGGATTGTCCTAGGAGGGCCACTCAGGCTCAAGGGGCTGAACAAGGGGCTGTCGACCGGCTCAACTTTGTGAGGATGGACCGCCACGCCAAGAGGTCGTGGACAAGGTCAGCGGTGGTAATGGCCATGGACGTGGGGCACTGGCGAGAGGTATTGGTAACGCGGATGCTCGTCGGCCCACTTTGGTGTATCTTGCTCGTCATGAGGAGGGTGATGCACGATGTCATAATGGTACATTTTTATCTATGGTGTACCTTATATCGCTCTCGATTGATGTGGGATCAACCTATTCATATGTGGCATATAACATTTCTGGGGTACTGGGTGTGCATTCTGAGGAGACTGTATGTGGGGTGTCTGTGATAAGTCCTTTAGGTCATTCAGTTAAGGTAGAGAAACTCTTCAAGGAGGTGCCTCTAGAGATTCAAGGCAGGGTTTTCTGTTGGGATTTGATGGAGTTACCGCTTGAAGTATTCAATTTGATACTAGGGATGGATTGGTTGACCAAGCATAAGGCAACTTTGGATTGTGCAGCTAAGAGGATGGTGTTAAGGACTGTCAATGATGAAGAGGTAATGATTATTAGAGAACGGAGGGATTACTTAGCCAATGTAGTATCGGTGTTGAGGGTTGAGAAACTGATGCGCAAGGGGTGCGAGGCATATCTGGCTTTGGTAAGCCAAGCAAAAACTGGGGATCGGACTGTGGAGACCATCAGAACTGTTAGGGAATTCCGGGATGTCTTTCCGGAAGAGCTTCCTGGATTACCTTCGAATCGGGAAGTCGAGTTTGGAATCGATTTGTTGCCTAGAACAACTCCAGTATCTATTGCACCCTATAGGATGGCACCGAAGGAGTTGGTGGAACTGAAGGCTCAAATCCAAGAGTTGTTAGATAGAGGCTTCATTAGGCCTAGTGTGTCTCCTTAGGGAGCACCAGTCCTGTTTGTGAAGAAAAAGGACGGAACGATGCGCATGTGCATCGATTATTGCCAGTTGAACGAATTGATGATTAAGAATAAGTATCCACTACCAAGGATTGACGATCTGTTCGATCAACTGAGGGGAGCTTCGGTATTCTCCAAAATCGATCTTCGATTCGGATACCATCACTAAGGGTAAAGAAGGGATATTCATAAGACAGCATTTCGAACCCGATATGGACATTATAAGTTTGTGGTCATGCCATTTGGGCTGACGAACGCACCTGCAGCTTTTATGGATCTGATGAACCGAGTATTCCAACCTTACTTGGATCGGTTTGTAGTCGTCTTTATCGATGATATCCTGGTATACTCTGAAATGGAGGCAAAGCATGATGAGCATCTCCGTATTGTGCTGCAAGTGTTAAGGGAAAAAGAGCTCTACACGAAATTCAGCAAGTGTGAATTCTGGTTGAGGGAGGTAACTTTCCTAGGGCATGTGGTCTCTGCCGAGGGGATTAAGGTGGATCCTCGTAAAATTGAAGCAATTCTGGAATGGAAGCCACCTAGGTCAGTATCGGAAATTTGGAGTTTCCTAGGGTTGGCAGGTTACTACAGAAGGTTTGTGGAGGGTTTCTCGGTGATGGCGGCACCCCTGACAAAACTCATAAGGAAAAGAGTACCATTTGTCTGGACCGAGAAACAACAAAAAGCTTTTGATCGGTTGAAAAAGGTATTGACTGAAGCGCCAGTGTTGATTCAACCGGTGTGCAGGAAGGACTTTCTTGTATCTGACGATCGTCACATGTGGGGTTAGGTTGCGTACTGATGCAAGAGGGCAAGGTGGTCGCTTATGCATCGCGACAGCTTAAGGCTCATGAGGTGAATTACCCTACGCATGATTTGGAGCTAGCAGCGGTGATTTTTGCGTTAAAAATTTGGAGACACTACTTATATGGGGAAAAGTGCATCATATACACAGATCATAAGAGCCTAAAGTATTTGTTGACTCAGAAGGAGTTGAACCTTAGGCAACGAAGATGGGTGGAGTTGCTTAAAGACTATGACTATTCGATAGAGTACCACCCAGGAAAGGCTAATGTGGTGGCGGATGCGTTGAGTCGAAGGGTTGTTACTGATTTGAGAGCCTTGTTTGCACGATTAAGTCTGTACGACGATGGAAGCTTGTTGGCAGAACTGCAAGTAAGGCCTACTTGGAATGAGCAGATTAAGGAAAAATAGTTGAAGGATGATTCATTAGCTCTTCGGTTCTAACAAGTTAAGAGTGGTGAGAACGAGGATTTTGGGTTGAACATTGAAGGAGTTCTATGCTTTCGTGGAAGGGTTTGTATTCCAAAAGACCCTGAATTGAGGCAGTTAATTCTAAAAGAGGCTCATGGTGGACTCTGTGCCATGCATCCTGGATGGAATAAGTTATATCGAGACTTGCGAGAGGTGTACTGGTGGCCCGGATTAAAACGAGAGGTGACTGAATTTGTTGGGAAATGTCTGACGTGCTAGCAGGTTAAGGCTGAGCACCAATTGCCTTCGGGATTACTGCAACGTGTGAAAATTCCATTATGGAAGTGGGAAAGAGCAACAATGGACTTTGTGAGTGGGTTACCTTTGACACCCACCAAGAAAGATTCGGTGTGGGCGGTTATGGATAGGTTAACAAAATCTGCTCATTTCATACCTGTTCGTACTGACTACTCACTGCAAAAGTTAGCCAAGTTATATGTGGCGGAGGTAGTGCGACTGCATGGGGTGCCAGTGTCGATAATTTCTGATCGAGACCCTAGGTTTACATCTCGGTTTTGACGGAAGTTGCAGGAAGCATTGGGTACACAATTGGATTTTAGCACCGCTTTTCACCTACAGACAGATGGACAGTCAGAAAGGGTTATTCAGGTTCTGGAAGATATGTTGAGAGGTTGTATCATTGATTTTCGTGGAAGTTGGGAGGACTACTTGCCATTGGCGGAGTTTGCCTACAATAACAGCTATCAAGCAAGTATTCAGATGGCACCATATGAAGCGCTTTATGGGCGAAGATGTCGTACGCCGACGTGTTGGACAGAGTTGGGTGAACGACGAGTACTTGGACCGAAATTGGTGGCAGACACTGAAAGCAAGGTTAGGCTGATAAGGGATTGGTTAAAGGAGGCATCCGATAGACAGAAGTCGTATACGGATTTGAAGCGCAAGGAGATTGAGTTCGCTGTTGGGGATATGGTTTTCTTGAAGGTTTCCCCTTGGAAGAAAATTTTGGGATTTGGTAAGAAGGGTAAGTTGAGCCCACGGTTTATTGGGCCTTACCGAATTGTTAAGCGGGTTGGACCGGTGGCTTATCACTAGAGTTACCACCGAAGCGCATCGTATCCACAACGTTTTCATGTATCCATGCTTTGAGGCGATGTCGCTCGACCCAACTCATATCATACCAGTTGCAGAAATTGAGGTACAGTCAGATTTAACCTTCGAAGAGGAACCTGTGTAAATACTTGATCGTGACGTCAAGGTGTTGAGAAGGAAATCAGTTCCACTAGTGAAAGTACTTTGGAGGAACCATGGCAAAGAAGAAGCTACTTGGGAGACTGAGGAGGCTATGCGTCAACAGTACCCTCAACTGTTCTAATAAGGTAAAATTTCGAGGTCAAAATTTCTTTAAGGAGGGTAGAGTTGTAACATCCTGATTTTCGGATTTATTCGCGGTTTTCAATATTCTGTAAAGTTTTTAAAATTTTGTATTTGGACGTGAAATTAATATTTTTGAGTAGGTAAATGGGCTTATAGAAGGCCCATGTGTTGGCCAAAACCTGGTTGAATTTTTGAATTTTTTGACTTAGGAGTTAGGGGTTCTGGCTAAGTGGCCCTTAAGTGGAGTGATGGGTAAATTGCATCACAAAAAGAGCCTTAGTAAAGTGGCAAGGGTGACGCCACTAGGCTCCTAAAAAGGTGGTGTGTGGGGCATTGGGGAAGGCATGGGATCGATTCCCTGTGTTGACAAATAGATGCATTTATTTTTAAGTGCAGGAGGGGTAGTGTTGGAGTCCAGGTGGATTCTGCTAGAGGAGAGTTTGAATCAGTCTAAATGCTTTGATTAAGGAGTGATAAGGGGAGAGATTTAAGGGATTAGGAGAGAGGTTAGGAGTTGGCCGAATTTTGGGAATTGAAGGGGGAAAAATCGGCAGAGGGTTATGAGGTTAGTATTTCGACACCTAGGGTATTGAGTGGTACTGTTCCTTTCTGCTCAGACATCACAAGGTTTTTCTTTTCTCTCTTTTTCCTCTCTAGCCGAAACTACCACTTCCCCTATTCTTCTTTTTCTATTTTTCTTCTTCAAAACCATTCATCAATTTTGCTGTTCATTAATACTTTTGCCGAATCCATAAAAGCCGAAATCTTGAACACACATTACAGGTATCGATTTCTTCAAAGCCAAACCCTTTAACATTGTGTTTCCATTAATCAACGATTATTCTTTCTAAACTCTAGAGACCGGTCGGCAATTCTACATCCAGGTTATAGTTTCATATTGTCATCTCCTTCATCACCCAAAAGCCGAAAAACTATAGATTTGGGGGCTTATAGCCGAAACTTCAAAACTCCGGGAGTCGAGTTCTACCATCGTTTGAAAGATAAATCTGCACCAGATTGTGTGGAGATCAAAAAGGAGTAAGGGGTAAGTGTTTATCATCTCAGATCTGGTCCTATTTTACAAAGTTAGGAAAAGCCGAAGTCCCTAAAATCTAGGGAGGCTGTCGATTTGGGCATGTGGCTCTAAGGGTATTTAACTGACGTTTTCTGTCAATGATTAGTGTCTTCTTAAGTGTTGGATTGAAGGTGTGGGCTGTTGGAGCAATCGGATTCGGAGCTAGTTATCGATTTTGGCAAAAAGGTAAGGTTTCAAAGGCTTTTAGGGACATGGTTCGATCATGAATAAGTAGGTTGTGGGTTTAGTGATTATGGTTTGTAAATAAGAACTGTGCTAATCAATTGTAGGACATCGAAAGGGATCTTGGTAGCAGTCGTCGCAAATCAGGTGTGTACCGAACACCCTTCCTTAGTTCAATTCGGCAAAAGCCGAAATGCCAAAATTTCAGCATTTCATAGGCTTGTGAGTATGCAAATGCTCTCAAGACATAGAGTAATTGTTAGATCTAGCACCGCAAAGTGGTAAGTAAGTTAAGTATGACATTTTAGCGCATTTCGGAAAAAGGGGCGATGGGCCAAAGCTGGGCCCAATGGGCTTCTGGACCAATATGGGTAAGAGATGGGCAAATTAGCTCATTAGTTAGATGGTGGAACCAAATTGCATAAAAGCGCTAAAATTCTGAAGTAGCTTGTGCGATTGCGTAAATCTGAAATTACCCTAAAGAGCATAATTACCGAAATACCCCTAGGGTTTAAATTGGCTAAACCGCATGATTGATTAATCTTGTATTGTACATGATATGCTTTATTAATATCATTGCATGGGATTGGGGTATTGATGGAGGAAGTATTGAAAGTGGTTCATCCACGTACTAGAGGCTTTGCCTTAACTTATCGATATTTGAGTGCGTTCTTTGCAACTGTGGAGTGTAGGGTGGGTGGGTTGAGATATTCCCACATGGAGTGTAAGGTGATGCAGGGTAGTGTAGCGGTTGGTGGGTTGAGTAGTCTCCCAGGATGGGTTTGCATGCATTACTACTATTGTTACCTATGTTACTGAACTGGGCCTATGGGCCACACTGTTATGCTAAAAAGGGCTAACGCTTTGCTACTGTATTCTGAAAAGGGCTTTGGCCCACTTTGTACTGTTATCTGAATGGGGCTTAGGCCCAATGGGCTCGAGCTGATTTGGGATTTGGATGGGTTTCTGTATACACTAAGTTTTCCCGAACTCACCCCATTTTCTTCCATCCTTGCAGGTGAGCCCTAGTTGGTGGACTTGGAGCTGGGCGGGATTCAGAGTGGCTACACGTTTTCTGCAAATTCGTTTTCTTCCGGTGAACTAGATTTTCCATATTTTTGGTTTATGGTTTTGGGTTTTTTTTTGTAATAAGGCCGCTAATTATTTTTATGGTTTGGGGTTGTTTCTTTATTATTTAATTCTATCATGATAAAACTGATCTATGATAGCTAACGAAATAGATTAGCTCTAGGACGCGTTTTCAAAAACATTAAGTAATTTCAAAATAACACGAATACGAGTAAGACTTCCGCTAAGCAAATGTTTTCAACCTTAATCATTTTCTTAAGATGGACATAACCAAACGGTTTTCTCAAAATTATACGAGATGTTAGAGTGTGGCAATGGCGGTGTGCATGTCTAGGATTGGATCCGAGGGGAGCTTGGTACTTAAGCAGTCCGACGGACTCACCTCCTCTTCTTCCTGGTTTCCTACCTAGTGCACAGCTTCCATTCACTTTAACCTACTTTTAAAAGTGTCGTTTACAACACCAACTAAGTTTTCCAAACTAAGTAATACGGAATGTTTTGAACGCTTCGATGTGGCGCATCAGATCTGGTCATAACGTCTAGGCCGGGTTTGGGGTGTTACACATGACAAATTATGAGAATTAAGTATAACTTGTCATATATGTATATGGCCGAATGGCAATTGTAATAGAAGTAAAATGTGATATGCTTTCATGATCAATTGTATATGAGTAAGATGTTACGTGTAAAATATCAAATTATAAATGTGAGTGATGAAATGAGATAAAAGTGAATAAAATGTAGGATGATATATTCGAATGATGCTGGTACCCAATTTAGTGTGATTGTGTTATATGAAACTTGTTGATTTGAATATCACACAATACTATTCGGGCCTTTGAGCCTAGCAGGCTATAATGCCGGTGAGATACTATTCGGGCCTTTAAACCTAGCAGGCTATAATGCCGGTGAGATACTATTCAGGCTTCGAGCCTAGCAGGCGAAATGCCAGTGAGATACTATTCGGGTTTTTGAGCCTAGCAGGCTATAATGCTGGTAAAATGATATCGGGCTTTGAGCCTAGCAGGCGAAATGCCAATGAATGAATTTGGGTTTTTAAACCTAGCTGGCTGAATGCCGATGATTTGATAAAAGTCTAAAACTAAGATACCTCATGTTAGAACGACAAATGAATACATTCAATACGTTAAGTTGGCCAGGTACGTATTACGTATTTATATGTGAGTATGATTTGAATTGAATCATAAATGTATAATGTGATACAAATGTGAATAAATGTTATATCTATATCTATGATCATGATACATTCGGTCAAGGTGTGAAAGTATGCGAAAAATATTCAATTTATTTATGCTATATGAATTCAGATTAAGTGAAATTAGAATGCTAATTGTGCATTATGTGCTTGTGTATATTCAGCCAAATGGTAATATATCTAGAAAATGACCTCTTGAGAAATTGAATAATTGATGTATAATTGAGTTTATTTGTTGCATTGCTTAAAACTTACTAAGCTTATGAAAGCTTACTCCGTTTGTTACGTTTCTCTGTTTTATAGATTGTTGACTCCAGTCACCTGCTCGGAAAGGGATCATCAGCAACTCGTCACACTATCTATTATTTTGGTACTACTATATTTTGGAGCTTGTATGGCATGTATAGAATAGACTTAAGTGAATGATATTTTGAGACGTCTTTGTATATAAGCCATGTGAATATGGCAACTTTTGAATGTCGATATAAGTTTGAATTTCTATATTTGATTGTGCTTGGCTATGCATATAATTTCTAATGTTCTTATATCAATGTGTTTGTACAAATGTGGTATTTTGGGTTGGTAACACTTCATAACCCATTCCGGCGACGAATACGGGTTATAGGGGTGTTACAACTCGAACTTAAAATATTTTTGCAATAGCTTCGTCATTGGGGCTGCAATCATAGAGAAACCTTTCACGAACCGTCTATAATAACCAGCAAGTCCCAGAAAACTTCAAACTTCAGAAACATTCCTTAGAGGTTTCCAATCAATTATAGCTGAAATTTTACTCTGATCAACCTGAATACCCACTGCTAATATGACATGGCCCAAAAAACCAACTTCGCGCAACTAGAACTCACATTTACTGAAGTTTGCATACAATTGTTTATCTTACAAAGTCTGTAACACAACTCTTAGATGTTCAGTATGTTCGGTTTCATCACGGGAGTAGATCAAAATGTCATCTATGAATGCAACCAAAAACCAATCCAAATACTGTCTGAATCAAATCCACGAAAATAGAAGGTGCATTAGTAAGTCCGAAAGGCATAACCAAAAACTCATAGTGTTTGTACCTCATTCGGAAAGTAGTATTTGGCTCATCGGAGTCTTTAACTCGCAACTGATAGTAGCCTGATCTCAAATCTATCTTCGAAAACACTCTAGCCCCTTTCAGGTGATCAAACAAATCATCAATCCGTGGCAATGGGAATTTATTCTTTATAGTCACCTTATTGAGCTGTCTATAATCGATACACATTCTCATAGTTCTATCTTTCTTTTTCACAAATAACACTGGTGCACCTTAGGGAGAGAAACTTGGTCGCGCGAAACATCTATCTGTCAACTCTCGCAACTGAGCTTTCAATTCTTTTAATTCAGTAGGTGGCATTCTGTACGAAGCTATTGATATCGGAGTAGTCCTCGGTACTTATTCAATACTAAGCTCAACTTCTCGAATAGATGGCAAACCCGCAATTCTTCAAGAAACACATCCAGATACTCGCACACAACAGGTACTAATTCAATGTTTCTTTCGGCAACTTTACTATCAAGCATAATCTTCACAACCCTTCCTCACATATTTCTAAGCTAACATTGAAGATATCACTACTAGTAAACCATTCAAATCAATAATCTCATCATCCTGGCACCATAAATCAATAGTCTTTCTTTTGCAGTTTACAACGGTATCATGCAAAGTCAACCAGTCCATACCTAGAATTATGTTGAACTCATCAAATGGTAAAAACATCAAATCATCCAAAAAGCACGAATCTCGAATCATCTAGCGACAATTCTTACACACTTTATCCACCATAACACACCGGCCTAAGAGGTTTGACACTTTGATTACAAACTTAGTAGAATCAACAGGCAAAGTCTTACTGAATACTAAAGTCTCACACACCTAAGAATGGGTCGAACCAGGATCAATCAATACAATTACATTAGTATTATAGAGAGTAAATGTACCAGTAATAACATCTATGGATGAAGCCTCCTCACATGCGCAAATAGCATAGGCTCTGGCAGGTGCATGAGCCTCAAAACTAATTATTGTATCTTTAGTCCCTGTCTGACTGTTACTCACATTACCAGTGTTTCTGGGTGGTCTACCTCGAGATACAGTGTTACCCGATCTCGTATTCTGTACTGAATTTTCTTTAGCTAACTCTAGGCATTTACGAATATAATGATCTGTCAGTCTACATTTAAAACAGGCTCGATCATGCAACCTGCAACTGTCGGGATGTCGTTTACCATAATGTTTACACTCAGGTTGATTTGATCTGACATTACCCTCACTAGCTACTGAGGTAGCTCTTGAACTCACAGGTGGTCTATACTGATCTCGTCTAGAATAACCGAAGTAGCTTTAGATTGGCTAAAGTCATCTCGAAACTTCTTTGATGCTGACTAAAATGACTTACCAAATGGTCTCTTGTGTGCATCTCTAGCTTCAAAGTTAGCTTTTCTTTTCTCTTTCCCGAGCTCTTCAGCTTTGCAAGCTCCCTCAACCAGTACTACGAACTCTTTTATCTCAAGTACGCCAACTAATAGTTCAATGTCTTCGTTCAACCAGTCTTCAAATCTTTTACACATTATGGCTTCGATCAAAACACACTCTCAGGCATACTGACTCAGTCTCACAAATTTCCGCTCATACTCTGTCACAGTTATGCGACCCTATTTTAACTCTAGAAATTCTTTGCACTTCTAGTCGATAAATCTTGGACTGGTATATTTCTTTCGGAACTCAGTCTGAATGAACTCCCAAATCACCCACTCTCTCAAAACCACCGATACTAGAGTATTCCACCAGTGATATGCAGTGTCTCGAAGTAAGGATATGGCACATTTCAAACATTCATTTGGAGTACGAGATAGTTCATCGAACACACATATAGTATTATCAAGCTAGAATTCAGCTCGCTCAGCATTATCATCATCAGTAGCTTTAAACTCTTCAACCCCGTGTTTTCTAATTTTATCAACAGGTAGCTTATGTAGTCTCAACGGGTCACTTACTTTTGGTATAGAGGTATCGAAGATGGATTAGTCGGGGGTGGAGGTTGTTGTGCAGCCGGGTTAGTCTGGATATAATGAGTATACCAGTCATTCATCATTTGGTAAAAGGCTTATTTTGCCTCTCCCTCTTGGTTACTCGAAGTCAGTCGAGAATCAACTGACGCTATCCCTTACACAGGAGCAGGTGCTACACAATCAACATCATCAGCTACAGCTCTATTGGGATCCATTTATTATATGAAAATACATTTTGAAATGTCAGAAGTCATCACACTATCGTAGTATATAATATGGCACATATAGTTAGACCCACACGTGCTATGTTAGTCCTAGAATTGACTAAACCTGGCTCTGATACCAATAAAATGTAACACCCCTAACCCGTATCCTTCATCGAATTAGGGTTACGGGCATTACTTGACAAAACCCAGTCAGCATGCTCATATATATAAATCGTTACATTTCAAACACATTTGAAATTTCTTCACATTAATTTAAAATCGATAGCAATCACCAAGTCATTTGTATAAATTAAATTCACACATAAGGAAACACTTAGCCTGTGACATCCCTAAATTGACCCTAGTCGAAAAGTGGTTTCGGGACCACTAAACCGAGTCATAATAATAATTAACCATCATAATTGATGCTCATTATATGTATATATGCATGTGTGAAAATTTCATGTTTGGATTTTGTTAATTGTAAGTGAATTTTTATCAAATAGGACTTATGTGATAAAATTTAGAAATGTGCTAGGCAAATGTAAGGTGGCCTATTAATACATGTGGGAAAGTGTTGTCCTTGCATGTCAAATTAGCCAAAATGAAGCATGATGGCCGGCCATGCTATGGGTGGAAACATGTCTCCAACATGTTAGACTAGTGATGCATGTAGGAAACAATAAAATAAGAAAGTTAGCATTAAAGAAATGGAAAAAAGAAAATGATGATAACAAAAAAAAAAAAAAAAAGAGTGTGGATGCTTTCCCCCCCTTGCCGTACATGAGAGAAACAAAAGCAAAGAAAGAAAGAAAAAAAAAAGGGTGTTCATTCTCTCATTTTCTCCTTGCTTGGCCGAATATACTAAGAAGAAAGGGGGGAAAAAGCTTGAGAAAATCAGCCATGGGAGCTTACTAGACTAAGGTGTTTTGATACAAGAAGGTATGTTTTATGCCACTCTTGAAAATGCATGCATGATTTGGAGGATTGGTTCAAAATTTTCCTTGAATCTCAAATCGAAACTAAGTTGTTAGGTGAGTTAAAATTCGCCATGCATGTTGTTTTCCTTGGTGAGTGTTTTGATGTTGTTGTGATGAAAGCATGGAAATGAGTAAGTTCGAATGTTTAACAAAAGGAAATTTTGTGCCATTGAGTTCTTGTTGTTATGTGTGTGTGCATGAGTATTCGGCCATGCTATAGAATTTATGTTGCAACATGATTAATGCTTAATGAGATGTATAATAGTACTTGTGAATGAGCTTGAGAGTATTTAAACAATTAGACATGAAAAGGGTGGTAATGAGGCTGAAAAATTGTTGGATGGTTAATTGGGTAAGGAATGAAGCATTCGCCATATGGGGTACAAATGGGCATAGGTGTTAAATACCTTGTATTGGAAACTTTGATAAATAAGTAGCAATAAATTAAGATGAGATTGAGTAAATTTTCAGCTTAGTTGTGTTAAGTATTCGCAATAACCATAATAATGCATGTGAATGCCGTATGTTTGTGTTTGATGGAGAGGTAAATTGTTTGATTTAGCTCAAGAGCAAAGGGGAACTAGATTGGACAAAGGAAAGGAGAAAGCAAACGAGTAGCCGATTTGGAACCGTTCTACCCCAAACAAGGTAAGTCATTAAGCACGTATTTGATATTGCTTAAATGATTGTAAAATTTATACAATTGTGTTTAATGGGATGATATATATATATATGAATGAAAATGTATGTGTATGGAGTGATGACATTTGTTGAATGTAAAAGAAATAGTGAAATGTGTAGAAAGTTTGCTTTCGGCACTAAGTGTGCGGGCAATACGTGTGTATGGTGACGAGATCGGCACTAAGTGTGCGTGCTGGAAATATATGGCACTAAGTGTGCGTGCTGGAAATATATGGCACTAAGTGTGCAAGCTGGAAAAATCTGACCTTTGGGTGTGCGAGCTCGGAGGGTATGGCACTGTGTGTGCTGGCTTAAATTACGTGGCACTAAGTGTGCGAAATCGAGTAGTAAGCACGTGTGTGCGTATTTTAAATATATGGAGGTGTGTCTCCATTGAATTGAGTATGGACAGCGGATCGGGTAAGTACCTCGAGCTCATGACGAATAGAGAATACGTTCATGCTTGGGGTTGAAATTGGTAAGCCTTAAATCTATGTGATGATTGAAATTGTATGGTTGTGCTGGAAAATGAGTTAATGTGTAAAAATGCTTGATTATCTTGTTGTGTAGAATATGAAATGTGGATGTATGAATTGGTACGAGATTGGACCGAAAGGTCCGAGGTATTATGGTATAGATTCGATATGGACGAGTACCTAGCCTCATTTGTTGTACATGTAGTAGTAACATTATCGATTGGATTGATGAATGCTTATGACTTCTGAGTTGTAAACTCACTCGGTGTTTTCTTGTCACCCATTTTAGGTCTCTCGGACTCGTATTGCTTGCGTGATCGGGACCGTCGTTGAAGTCATCACACCGGCTGAAATCTTGTGGTATTGTTTTTGTTGTTGAAGAACATTTGGCATGTATAGGCTATTATATTTTGTCGAATTGTGGGTTGTAAACTTTAAGCCATGTGAAAATGGCCTATGTGGTCGTCGAGTGGGATGCTAGAACCTATAGCCACGAGTCTTAGAAACTCAAATTTTGATAAGGTGGCCATAATTTGTGTCATGTATGATGGATGATTAAGGCCAAGGAAAAATTCATGAAATTGGCATAGTCTACTGCAGTAACTGTTGCGGACAGCAGCAGTGAGATGAGATTGAAAAATCACTAAAAATAGTAGAAGTAGAATTAAATAGTCAGTAAATTATGGAACTGAACCTTGATGAATCTATTTTTATATGGACGAAACGAAATGACCATATGAGCAGTATACTGAGAAATATTAAGGTTCTCGTGAGACAGGTCCAGAACGGTTTCTGGGTCCCCTGTCGCGACTTTGAAAATTTACTGTAAATTATCCAGAAAGAATTAGGAGTCATGCCTTATATTTACAGATTCCATTTTGAGTCTAGTTTCATTAGAAACAAACGGCACCAGTATTAAAGCCCTGTACAGAGAGATATTAAAGTTGTAACGCGCGAAGGTCAGAGCAGTCGGTCCCTGTAACATGGGTGACTTTAACTAATAAACTGTACCAATTGGCCCAACCAAAAATTCTAAAAATAAATCCATGGATGGGTATATGAGTATAAATTCAGGGAAAATTTACGAAAGCAGTTTCCGAGTTTTGAAACTCGAGATATGATTTTTAAGGCGACGGTGACGCAGTTTTCCAGCCTGACTGGTAATGTCAAATTGGTTGGTATCTTGAGAGGGTTTGGCGTTAACCCTCGTGTCCGACACGGCGTCGGTCACGAGTTAGGGTGTTACAATTTTATTGGTATTAGAGCTATGGTTTAGTCGGTTCTAGGACTACCATAGCGTGTGAATCTAGCTATACATGCCAAATTGTTAGCGCTTAATAATGTGATGACTTGACGGTTGGAATTTTTGTTTTGATTAGCAATGGAACCGGGTAGAGAGACCCTTGGCGGATGACGTTGAAAGTGTAGCGGCTGCTCCTGCACAAGGGACACCGCCTGTTGAGCCTCGATCATCCGCGAATAATCAAAATGAAGGCGAAACAAGCCTTCTTCACCATGATGAATGAGTGGGTCGCATAATATGCCCGAACCAACCCGGCTGTCCAACCATTCCCAATTTAAATACTCCACCCCAAGAGCCCGCAATGCCTCCAGTTACTGATCCTGTGAGGCTGAGTAAACCACCTGTGGACTTGATTAGGAAGCGTGGGGCCGAGGAGTTCAAGGCCATAGTTACTGATGATGCCGAAAAGGCCGAGTTCTGGCTCGATAACACCATTAGAGTGTTAGATGAACTATCATGCACACCCGATGAATGTCTTAAGTGTGCTATATCCTTGTTGCGAGACTCAGCTTACTATTGGTGGAGGACTTTAATTTCCATAGTCCCAAATGAACGAGTTACTTGGGATTTCTTCCAATCCAATTTCAAAGAAATACATTGGTCAACGGATCATCGATCGAAGCGTAAAGAATTCTTGGAACTCAAGCAAGGCCGGATGATCAGATATCGAATCTGAACATGAGTTCGTAAGACTCGATCGGTATGCTCGGCAAGTGTGTGGCTGATGAGGTTGCGATGTGCAAAAGATTTGAAGAAGGATTGAATGAAGAGTTAAAGTTACTAGTGGGAATTTTAGAGATAAAGGAGTTCGTGACACTAGTCGAACGAGCACGCAAGGCGGAAGAACTTGGGAAGGAGAAGAAGAAGGCTGAATTTGAAGCAAGAGATTACCGTAAAAGATCGTGAGTAAAGCTCCATTCTCGGCTGTAAAGAGGTTCGTGGAGGACACCAAGAAGTCGAGGACGATGCGGGAATTTCCATTAGAGCCCCACCATTGACGGACTCCGAGCTACTTCAGTAGCTAGTGTGGGCAATAATCATCAAGAGAGACTGAATGCCCCCAATGTGGAAGGCGACACCTAGGTGAATGTTGGGGTAAGTCATTAATAGGGCTCTGTTATGGATGCGGTTCAAGGACCACTTCATTAGAGATTGCACGAGCTAGATGAGAGGAATAAGACGCAAGGTGCAAGACCTAGTGGAACGACGGGTGGAGGTAGGCCCCGAGAATCTCCGGAGGTAGGGGTGGTAATCGAGAGGAGCCTCTAATACGGCTGTCCGATCCGAGACCCGTGCTCTGCTAGAGCATATGCCATCCGCGCGACGAGAGGAGGCATCCTCCCGACGTTATCTTTGGTACTTTTACTCTCTTTGATACTATTGTGATTGCATTGATTGACCCCGCTCTACTCACTCATATGTATGTGAAACCTTAGCATCCAAAGAAGACTCTACCGTTGAGTCTCTCGAGTTCGTAATTCGAGTGTCAAACCCTTTGGGTCAATACGTGCTCGTTGATAAAGTGTGCAAGAGATGCCCCTAATAATTCGAGAATCCTGCTTTTCCTACCGATCCGATGCTTCTACCATTTAATGAATTCGATGTTATTCTTGGTATGGATTGGTGATCGTACATGATGCGTTGGTGGATCGCAAAAGGAAAACCATTGATTTGAGGAGTGCAAATAATGAGGTAGTCCGAGTCGAGTCTCTCGATTTAAAAGGGCGCCATGATAATATCTTCTATGACCGCTCGGAGGTATGTGAAAAGGGTGTGAAACATACCTTGCGTATGTGTTTGGAAGTAAAGAGACGGAAAGGAAACTCGAATCGGTACCGGTGGTTTGTGAGTATTGGATGTTTTTCCGAGGAGTTACCGGATTGCCACCGGTTCGAGAAGTGGAATTCAAGATCGGTTGTACCGGTACTACGCCGATTTCAATAGCCCCGTGTCGTATGGCATTAACGGAATTAAAGGAATTGAAGGTTCAATTGCAAGAATTGACGGATAGAGGTTTCGCTCGATCGAGTTTTTCTCCATGGGCGACTTTGTATTGTTTGTGAAGAAGAAGGACGGAACCATGAGGTTGTGCATCGACTATCGTCAACTCAATAAAGTGACGATAAAGAATAAATATCCATTGCCACGAATTGACGATTTGTTTGATCAATTAAAGGAGCCTCGGTGTTTTCAAAGATAGATTTGAGGTCGGGTACTATCGGTTGAGGGTCCGAGAATCGGACATACCCAAAACCGCTTTTAGAACGAGGTACGGTCACTACGAATTCTTGGTGATGCCGTTTGGGCTCACTAATGCCCCTGCGATGTTTATGGATTTAATGAATAGAATTTTCAGGCCATACTTGGATCGGTTCGTAGTTGTATTTATCGATGACATTTTGGTCTATTCGAGATGAAACCGAACATCTTGAACACCGAGGCTAGTGTTGCAAATCTTATGAGATAAGCAGTTATACGCAAAGTTCAGTAAATGTGAATTTTGGTTGAAATAGGTTACCTTTTTGGGGCACGTGGTGTCCGTGATCGGTGTCGAGGTGGACCGAACAAAATTTTGGCCATAGTCGATTGGAAACCACCAAGGAATGTTACGAAGTTAGGAGCTTTTTGGGGCTTGCCGGTTATTACCGACGATTCGTAAAAGGTTTCTCGACGATAGCCACGCCAATGACGAAGCTACTCCAAAAGGATGTTAAGTTCGAATGGACGGAGAAATGTCAGAAAAGTTTCGATCAACTGAAAGCTTATTTGACTGAAGCCCCAATTCTAGTGCAACCCGAATCGGGCAAAGAGTTTGTCATTTATAGTGACGCATCCCTACTTGGGTTGGGTTGCGTATTGATGCAAGAAGGGCGAGTTGTGGCCCATGCGTCGAGACAATTAAAGCCACATGAGAAAAATTATCCAACCCATGATCTCGAATTGGCTGCCATCGTGTTCGCCTTAAAGATGTGGCGACATTACTTATTTGGTGAGAAGTGCCATGTGTATTCGGATCACAAAAGTCTCAAATATTTGATGACTCAGAGAGACTTAAATCTGCGACAAAGACGATGGCTCGAGTTGTTAAAAGATTATGAACTCGTCATTGATTATCACCCGGAAAGGTGATGTGGTTGCGGATGCCTTAAGTGAAATCACCGTTTGCTTTTCTGAGCGATTAATGTACACTTGTCTATTCTACCCGACAATGTGTTAGTAGCCGAATTAAAGGCCAAACCATTATTGGCTCATCAAATTCGTGAAGCTCGAAAGTTGATGAGGAGTTGCTTGCAAAAGCGGGTGAGTGTGTTTCGAACAAGGAATCGAGTTTCAAATTGATGATGACGATTGTTTGAGGTTCGAAGTCGTCTGTGTGTTCCAAAGAATTGAACTTATTTCGATAATTCTAAATGAAGCCATTGTAGTCGAATGTCAATCCACCCGGGTAGTACTAAAATGTACAATGACCAAACGCCAATTTTGGTGGCCCAGATGAAACGAGACATTTCAATTTGTTTCAAGGTGTCGATATGTCAACAAGTGAAAGCGGAACATCAAGTGCCATCGGGATTACTTCACCGATCATGATACCCGAATGGAAATGGGATCGAGTAACAATGGACTTTGTGTCCGGGTTACCATTGACTCGAATAAGAAAGACTCGATTTGGGTCATTATTGATAGACCGACCAAGTCGCTCATTTTATCCTCGTCCGCACGGATTTTACGCTCGATAAGTTGGCGTAATTATCGTCTCCCAAATTGTTCGATTGCATGGGGTACCTATTTCTATCGTGTCGGATAGAGACCCAAGATTTACGTCGCGGTTTTGGAAGAAATTGCAAGAGGCTTTGGGTACCAAACGCATTTTAGCACTTTTCACCCCAAACCGATGGTCAATCCGAACGGATAATTCAAATACTCGAGGATATGTTGAGATGTTGCATCCTTGAGTTTAGTGGTTCATGGGAAGCAGTATCGCCTTTGATTGAATTAAACACAACAATAGCTTTCAATCAAGTATTAAGATGGCGCCTTACGAGGCTTTATACGGTCGTAAATGCCGTACCCCATTATTCGGGTGAACTTAGTGAAGGTAAATTCTTGAGGTTGATTTGGTTAAGGATGCCGAGCAAAAGTTCGAGTAATTCGTGAAAGTTTGAAAGCGCGCTCGGATCGCCAAAAGTCGATGCGGATTTGAAAAGAAAAGATATTGAATATCGGGTTGGAGACAAGGTCTTTCTCAAAGTTTCACCTTGGAAGAAGGTACTTAGATTTGGTCGTAAGGGCAAATTGAGTCCGAGGTTCATCGGGCCATATGAAGTATCCGAACGAATTGGGCGATCGATATCGATTAATTTTGCCCCGAGCTCGAAAGGATTCACAACGTTTTCATGTCTCGATGCTTGACGATATAAGTCGATCCATCGCACGTAATTGCTCCATCCGAGATTGAGATTCACCTAATTTGAGCTATGAAGAGGAACCGGTTCACATTATGAGGCGTGAAGTAAAAGAGTTGCGCAATAGGAAAATCCCGTTAGTGAAGGTGTTGTGGCATAAACACGGAATGGAAGAAGCCACTTGGGAACTTGAGGACTCTATGAAAGAGCGATACCGAGCCTATTTACTGGGTAAAATATTCGGGACGAAAATTTCTTAAGTGGGGAGAGTTGTGACATCCCTAAATTGACCCTAGTCGGAAAGTGGTTTGGGACCACTAAACCGAGTCATAATAATAATTAACCATCATAATTGATGCTCATTATATGTATATATGCATGTGTGAAAATTTCATGTTTGGATTTTGTTAATTGTAAGTGAATTTTTATCAAATAGGACTTATGTGAGAAAATTTAGAAATGTGCTAGGCAAATGTAAGGTGGCCTATTAATACATGTGGGAAAGTGTTGTCCTTGCATGTCAAATTAGCCAAAATGAAGCATGATGGCCGGCCATGCTATGGGTGGAAACATGTCTCCAACATGTTAGACTAGTGATGCATGTAGGAAACAATAAAATAAGAAAGTTAGCATTAAAGAAATGGAAAAAAGAAAATGATGATAACAAAAAAAAAAAAAAGAGTGTGGATGCTTTCCCCCCTTGCCGTACATGAGAGAAACAAAAGCAAAGAAAGAAAGAAAAAAAAAGGGTGTTCATTCTCTCATTTTCTCCTTGCTTGGCCGAATATACTAAGAAGAAAGGGGGGAAAAAGCTTGAGAAAATCAGCCATGGGAGCTTACTAGACTAAGGTGTTTTGATACAAGAAGGTATGTTTTATGCCACTCTTGAAAATGCATGCATGATTTGGAGGATTGGTTCAAAATTTTCCTTGAATCTCAAATCGAAACTAAGTTGTTAGGTGAGTTAAAATTCGGCCATGCATGTTGTTTTCCTTGGTGAGTGTTTTGATGTTGTTGTGATGAAAGCATGGAAATGAGTAAGTTCGAATGTTTAACAAAAGGAAATTTTGTGCCATTGAGTTCTTGTTGTTATGTGTGTGTGCATGAGTATTCGCCATGCTATAGAATTTATGTTGCAACATGATTAATGCTTAATGAGATGTATAATAGTACTTGTGAATGAGCTTGAGAGTATTTAAACAATTAGACATGAAAAGGGTGGTAATGAGGCTGAAAAATTGTTGGATGGTTAATTGGGTAAGGAATGAAGCATTCGGCCATATGGGGTACAAATGGGCATAGGTGTTAAATACCTTGTATTGGAAACTTTGATAAATAAGTAGCAATAAATTAAGATGAGATTGAGTAAATTTTCAGCTTAGTTGTGTTAAGTATTCGCAATAACCATAATAATGCATGTGAATGCCGTATGTTTGTGTTTGATGGAGAGGTAAATTGTTTGATTTAGCTCAAGAGCAAAGGGAACTAGATTGGACAAAGGAAAGGAGAAAGCAAACGAGTAGCCGATTTGGAACCGTTCTACCCCAAACAAGGTAAGTCATTAACACGTATTTGATATTGCTTAAATGATTGTAAAATTTATACAATTGTGTTTAATGGGATGATATATATATATATGAATGAAAATGTATGTGTATGGAGTGATGACATTTGTTGAATGTAAAAGAAATAGTGAAATGTGTAGAAAGTTTGCTTTCGGCACTAAGTGTCTTGGCAATACGTGTGTACGGTGACGAGATCGGCACTAAGTGTGCGTGCTGGAAATATATGGCACTAAGTGTGCGTGCTGGAAATATATGGCACTAAGTGTGCAAGCTGGAAAAATACTGGCCTTTGGGTGTGCGAGCTCGGAGGGTATGGCACTTTGTGTGTGCGGGCTTAAATTACGTGGCACTAAGTGTGCGAAATCGAGTAGTAAGCACTGTGTGTGCGATTTTAAATATATGGAGGTGTGTCTCCATTGAATTGAGTATGGACAGCGGATCGGGTAAGTACCTCGAGCTCATGACGAATAGAGAATACGCTCATGCTTGGGGTTGAAATTGGTAAGCCTTAAATCTATGTGATGATTGAAATTGTATGGTTGTGCTGGAAAATGAGTTAATGTGTAAAAATGCTTCGATTATCTTGTTGTGTAGAATATGAAATGTGGATGTATGAATTGGTACGAGATTGGACCGAAAGGTCCGAGGTATTATGGTATAGATTCGATATGGACGAGTACCTAGCCTCATTTGTTGTACATGTAGTAGTAACTTTATCAGTGGATTGATGAATGCTTATGACTTACTGAGTTGTAAACTCACTCGGTGTTTTTCTTGTCACCCATTTTAGGTCTCTCGGACTCGTATTGTTTTGCGTGATCGGGACCGTCGTTGAAGTCATCACACCGCTGAAATCTTGTGGTATTGTTTTTGTTGTTGAAGAACATTTGGCATGTATAGGCTATTATATTTTGTCGAATTGTGGGTTGTAAACTTTAAGCCATGTGAAAATGGCCTATGTGGTCGCCGAGTGGGATGCTAGAACCTATAGCCACGAGTCTTAGAAACTCAAATTTTGATAAGGTGGCCATAATTTGTGTCATGTATGATGGATGATTAAGGCCAAGGAAAAATTCATGAAATTGGCATAGTCTACTGCAGTAACTGTTGCGGACAGCAGCAGTGAGATGAGATTGAAAAATCACTAAAAATAGTAGAAGTATAATTAAATAGTGAGTAAATTATGGAACTGAACCTTGATGAATTTATTTTTATATGGACGAAACAAAACGACCATATGAGCAGTATACTGAGAAATATTAAGGTTCTCGTGAGACAGGGCCAGAACGGTTTCTGGGTCCCCTGTCGCGACTTTGAAAATTTACCATAAATTATCCAGAAAGAATTAGGAGTCATGCCTTATATGTACAGATTCCATTTTGAGTCTAGTTTCATTAGAAACAAACAGAACCAGTATTAAAGCCCTGTACAGAGAGATATTAAAGTTGTAACGCGCGAAGGTCAGAGCAGTCGGTCCCTGTAACATGGGTGACTTTAACTAATAAACTGTACCAATTGGCCCAACCAAAAATTCTAAAAATAAATCCATGGATGGGTATATGAGTATAAATTCAGGGAAAATTTACGAAACCAGTTTCCGAGTTTTGAAACTCGAGATATGATTTTTAAGGCGACGGTGACGCAGTTCTCCAGCCTGACTGGTAATGTCAAATTGGTTGGTATCTTGAGAGGGTTTGGCCGTTAACCCCTCGTGTCCGACACCGGCGTCGGTCACGAGTTAGAGGTGTTACATAGCCGAATATAGTCAATCATGCTTTATTACTTATAACACATAAACGAACCATGCTGCAAAGTTTCAATCATATCAATATCATTTTTAATCACATATTTGAGCTACCAATATGTAACAACACCAATTTCGATGCATTTTACAAATAAAATATTTGAAATATAAAAGCATCAAATACTTGATATTCGAATACTTAAATTTAAAATAGACATATTTCCTTATTTCATATACCAACCATATATTTCACAACAATTATTTATTTCACAAATGACCTAAGTAATTTCATTATTAATAATCTACCAAAACACATTCAACCATTTATCAAAATTATTCATGAAAATGTTTTCAAAACATAAACAATTATAATCACCTCATACACATATAACATAGTTCCCAAAATAATTTCAGTATCAAGGCCAAATACATACCAACCTAAACATTATTTTTAATTCAACTCACAAGACAAATTATATATCAAAATATAAGTCATTAGTAAACCATACCAAACAGCCAAACATAGCATATAATACATATACAAAAATCAATTCCAACTACACTAAAACATAACCAATTATTCTTTACAACCAATTCATATAATAACACTATAACAAAATATAACAACCATTTCCATATATATATTTTTACCTATGCAAAAACTATAACTGAATCAAACACATGCACGACCCAAATCGTCAACCTTTTCAACGCACATAACACACGTAAGCTTAACTAAAGTTTCATTCACTCACATAACATATTAGCCCAATGAGCTCATACCATAATCAAACATAACCAATTTAAAATAAGGAAATTAAGCCATTTTCGCATGGCTTATATTATACATAACTAAAATCCAACATTTCATAAGTATGTTCCAGCCCATACATGCCATAATTCGAGTTTAACTTATTAAGTACCGAAACAGTGGATAGTGTGATGAACTTTGCTGACGATCCCCGAGCTCGTAACTTGATCCAAAATCTATAAAACAGAATCAAACACACACAGAGTAAGCTTTTATAGCTTAGTAAGTCATAAGCAAATAAACAACCCAATAATATAATCAACTCAATTAAATTATACCAAATTATATTATCATTACCACATTTAGTCTCAAACTTACAAATTTCATAAATAATACATTTCCACACATAAATGCTACCTTTGCCGAATGCTCAAATAATTAAAATAACAAATTATCATTCAACTTTCAAAGCCAAGATGTCATTATATAACCAAATATACATATACTCATATACACAAGCTCAAGAATTATAATATAACATCATGCACATATACTGCTTATTTGGCCGAATATACATGGTCATATAAACACATATTCAAAAATCAATTTCATAACATTCATATCATTTATTCATAAGGCCGAATACACTTACCATGTTCACATGCGTTCTTCCTTTACCTCATACAAGACTTACAAGAAATAAGAAGTAACTTACTTACCTTATTTCAAGTAGGAAATAAACTAATTCATACCTGATTATTTTAGCTCAATTTACACATTTAATCGCATTATCGTTGCCTGATGAACCATTCGGAATTGAATAGGACACTCATATAATCACACATACCGTACAATGCCAACGTACCAGACGTGGTCTTACATATAAACACATATCGATGCCACTATTCCAAACAGGGTCTTACTTGCATATCAAATATATCGGAATCACATATCGATGCTATGGTCTTACTCACACATCACATATCAGAATCCTATGTCATGACATATGTATCCTAGCTATTCTTAAGGTTCATACAGGGCTTTCAGATGTCGTAACTCGGTCGAAACTAATTCACGAATATAGTTACCAAGCTTTTATACATTTGGCTTTTGCATTTATAAATTCACATATTTCATTTCAGCATATAAAATTTACATTTAATTAAAATTAAGTACGTCTATTTGATTATAAACTTACCTCAGACGATGTAAAATAGAACGGGACGACTATTCGACAACTTTCGTTTTCCCCTGATCCAAATCCGATTTATTTGGTTCTTGATCTAAGAATATTCAAATTGAACTCATTCAAATATATTTTCATTCAATTTACTCCAAAAAACATAAATGGGCAAATTACCATTTTACCCATGACATTTTACATTTTTTACAATTTACTCCCTATTGCACAAAACACAAAATATGCAAAATTTCAATATACCCATGTTTGGCCGAATGCTCCTGGTGTCCATATAAGTCCATATATTTCATTTATTTCATATTTTATCCCCTCAATTTATTATTTCTTCAATTTAGTCCTAATTACTCAAAATCATCAAAAACTTCAATACAAAAAATTTTAATCTAAAACATATCTTTCATATTTCATCATCAAACAACAAAAATTTCAAGCTTCCAACAATAGCATAACTCAAAGTATTCACCAAAATGAAAAATTCAAGCATGGGTCTTGAAGATAACTTAGCAACGATCTTAAAAACGTAAAAATTATCAAAAACGAGCTAATTACATACCTTGATTGAGCTTAAGAGATGGTCGAACCCTAGCTTCTTTTATTTCTTTTCTCGTTTGGTAAGTTTCAGCAAGAAGATGATGTATGAAAAGCTTATTTTAATAACCATATAATATAACATATATATTAACATATTATTATTTTACCTAATTAACCTTTATCATTAAATAACTAAAACATATATGACATGGGTACAACCAGCCATCACTAACTCTAATGGTCAATTTGCAACATAAATCCTCCACATTAAAAGAACAACCACTATTCGGCCGCTTTTACAATTAACCACCAAACTTTCATTTTATGCGATTAAGTCCTTTTATTTAATCAGACACTCAAACAACAAAATTAAATCACGAAAATTTCACAGATATTAATTCACACATAATAAACATAGAAAATAATTTTTAGATATTTTTCTGGCTCAAATTCGTGGTCCCGAAACCACTATTCCGATTAGGGTCTAAAACGGACTGTTACACGGTCAGTCAGAAAGAGTGATTTAGATCTTAGAAGTCATGTTGCGGTGTTGTGTTCTCAACTTTCAAAGCAGTCTGGAAAAGTACTTACCGTTGGTAGAGTTTGCCTACAATAATAGTTATCAGTCAAGTCTGAAAATAGCTCCTTATGAGGCTTTATATGGATGCAAGTTTCGAACGCCCTTATATTGGACCGAACTTAAAGAATATCTGTGACAGCCTTAAAACGACTCTAGTCAGAATGTGGTTTCGGGACCATAAAATCGAGGCATAAAAATAATTTAAAATTTATTTTGATGCCTATAATGTGTGTTAACTCATGTGTGACATTTTTGATGTTTTGATTTAGAGTTATAAATGTGAATTTCACTAGAAAGGACCTAGTAGTAAACTTTGAAAGTATGATAGGGAAATGTGTGATGACTAGTTGATCATGCATGCAAAAAATGAGGGGTTTGCATGTCAAATTTCCCCATTTAAGAACTAGTGGCCGGCCATGACAAAGGGGGATGGGCAAAACATGTCATGAAACATGTTTTGTAAGTGGTTTATGTTGGAATAAATAAAATAAGTTGTATGGTAATAAAAAAATGAAAAAAAAATGTGTGTGAAGGCTTCTCCCCCTCCCCTTTGCCGTGAGTTGAAGAAAAGCAAAGAAAAAAAAATTGTTCATCCTTTTTCACTCCTTTTGGCCTAAAATACTAAGGAAGAAGGAAGGAGTTTTGCTTCATGCTTGGTTTGGAAGAGGATTAGGAGGAGGTTTGGCCATACTTGTATTAAGGTATGTTTGAGGTTGTGCCATGAGATTCATGCATGTTTTTAGTTGATAGCTTGATGCTCTTATTAGCCCATAGTTCAAATCTTTGTTATATCATGGGGATGGTATTTGGCCAAGGTGGATTTTGTGTTAATGCCATTGCATGTTAAATATGAAGCTTGCTAATGATACATGTGATGGTGGATTGATGGCTCTTGGACTTTCTTTTTAGTATTTTTGAGTAAGACATTAAGTTCTTTGTTTAATCATGACCAAAAATTATGGTGTTGTGATGTATTCGGCCATGGTACATCCATAAGTATGATTTATGCTCATTGCATGGAAAGTAAGATTTGTGTTTTGGATTTATGTTCATCTTTAGTTACAATCAACTTTAGATTCGGCTCTAGCATATATATATGTATATATGTTTGCACATGATGTATTGGTATGACATATATACTATCTCAAGGTATATATTTACTTATGATGATGTTTCGGTTATGAAGGAAATGATAGATGTGTATTGAGTTACAATATGGAATGCATTAGTTAGTAAAATGTATGTCGTTTATGTGTGATATTAAGTGTATAATTGGCCTCAACAAGGACATTCATATTCGGCCACATGAGGGGGATTGGTGTGCATGCATTCGGTTAGAGGCAAGCATATTGATGCCTATTCTTGGCTTGGAAAATTCGGCTAAGGAGAGTACTAACTAATGTGTTGAGTTTGATTCATGATTTCTGTACATATGTTGTAACACCCCAAACCCGAGACCATCGCCGGTGTCGGACCCGAGGGGTTAACAAGCCAAGTACACATGTTTTTGCCCACCAATTTGACATTTCCAGTCAGGCTGGAAAACTGCGTCACTGTCGCCTTAAAAATCATATCTCGAGTTTCAAAACTCGGAAACTGGTTTCGTAAATTTTCCCTGAATTTAGACTCATATATCCATCCATGGATTTATTTCTAGGATTTTTGGTCGGGCCAATTGGTACAGTTTATTAGTTAAATTTACCCATGTTACAGGGATCGACTGCTCTGACCTTCGCGCGGTATAACTTGAATATCTCTCTGTACAGGGCTTTAATGCTGGTTTCGTTTGTTTCTAATGAAACTAGACTCAAAATGGAATCTGTACATATAAGGTATATCTCCTAATTATTTTTGGATAATTTATAGTTAATTTTTTAAAGTTGCGACAGGGAACCCAGAAACCATTCTGGCCCTGTCTCACAATAGCTTTAATATCTCTTAACCTGTAACTCCTATGACCATTTCGTTTCTTCCATATGAAAATAGACTCATCAAGGTTCATTTACATAGCTTATTCACTATTTAATTCCATTCCTATGAATTTTAGTGATTTTTCACATTCATGCCACTGCAGCTGGCAGCATCTGTTTTAAGATAGGACTTACCTATTTGGTAGTCTCCATGATTCAACTAGTCTTACCATACATAGGTTCATATATGATCATTTTAACCATGCCAATGGCTGATCATATGACCAACATTCCCATTTCCAAGCCATAGCCACATCATGACACAAAATATATACATACAACCCACAATTAGTCTAAGTTCATGCTTCCTTTTCGAGCCATTTTCGCATGGCCGTACATACTTACATTACAACATATTTAACAAACAAGGGTAGTCCTATACATGCCATCTCAAGTTCAACCAAAATTTATACCAAAATGGAGGCTTGATAGTGTGGATGACTTGACTTCAACGATCCCAAATCCGATTGCTTCGAGCGAAATCTAGAAAACCGAGAGCCAAAGCAACGGGTAAGCATTTTATGCTTAGTAAGTCTCAAGGAATATAATCAACTCTAATTACAGCAATACATTCACATAGCCAAATGCATCATTTCATTAATACACATTCTTACTTCATACTTCATCATTATATAAGTTCACAAAGCATCAATCAATTCAATAACTGAAATTCATTAGTCGATTGAGCGAATGTTGCTCAAACATGTCGACTTTCCAATGCACATATAACGTACCTTATCCTTTGGGCTTTCCGAGTGTACTAATTGAATTCATTACAGCAACCAACACTCACCTCCAGCCCAAGATTCTTGAATATAACCGGATATAATCACGTGCACAAATGCCTTGGTCTTAGCCCGGATAGAATAACTCGCACGAATGCCTTTGGTCTTAGCCCGGATATAGCCACTAGCACATTTGCCTTGGTCTTAACCCGGATATAATTTCCACATAATTGTCTTGGGCTTAGCCCGGATATCATTCAATTTCTCATGCACACATACATCAATAATCATTGGACATACATATTTCATTTTCGTTACTAAGGCTCAAACACAATTATAATCATTAGCATATTCGCCGGGACTTAGCCGGGTGGAATTCAAATGCTCATACACACATAATCAATAATCATACACATCCATATTTCATCTCACATAATTCAAGTAAGGTCACTTCTTGAGGACTTACCTCGGATGTTGTCGAACGGCTTTTTCGGCTATTCGATCACCTTTTCCTTCCCTTGTCCAATTGTGGCCCTCTTAGCTCTTGAGCTAATTCAAACAAATTCAATTTATTAAAACCTCATTGTGCTTGCTTATGGCGAATATGACAAGGATTTTAAATGGTCATATGGCCAGTCTTTAGCTTGAATACACAATGGTCATGCACATTTTATACTACATCAAGCAATTCAATACAATTTATTTGAGCATCAAGGAAATGCTAAGGCCTTCAATAGGCTGCCCAAGGCGAATATTCATGTACATGTTGAGGTCAATTTTGCACTTAATACCTCACAAAAACAGCATGCAATTTACTAATTAATGCTTTGCACATTGTGGCCCAAAACTTATAATATAGCATCAAGCACCTACATGTGTGCTAGGTCAATTGTGCTTGCAATTTCACAAGCATTCTTCCACATCTTCTTCTTTAAACCAATATATTCACCACTTAGTTCATAACCAAAACATAATGTGCAATCATATATATGCATATATGAGCATGGCGAATTTTCAAGGTGTCCATAGCCATCCAAAACACAAATTTTAACTAACATGCAAGAAGCATGAATCATGCTCAAGAATGCATCATGGCGAATATGACAATCATGCTCCTTTTCAACTTCAATCATGATAAAACAAAGAGAAAACTCAAAATCTTACTCATGAGTAGACAATCCATCATTGCATGCATCATCATCAAGCTTCACACTTAGCATGCAATGGCTTTATCACCATAACAACTTTGGCCAAATGCCATTTCCATGGCATAACAAAGATTTGAGCCATGGCTAACATGCACATCAAATTAGCAACCAAACCATGCATGAAACTCCCAACACAACCTCATACATACCTTAATCTTGATGTAAACTTAGCCAAATCTCCTTCTAGGTCTCTTCCAACCCAAGCATGAAGCAAAAATCCTCCCCCTTTTCCCTTAGTAATTTCGCCAAGAAGATGAGAAAGGATGAACAAATTTTTCTTTTCTTTCCTTAGTACATCCGGCCAAGCCTATGGAGAAGAATGAACATTTTTTTTTCTCTTTTTTTTTCATACTCTTATTTTATTACTTCTAACATGCACCACTAGCAAAACATGTTTAAGACATGTTTTCTTTTGCCCATATTCATCACCATGGCCGGCCACTATAGTCAAATTTGGGGAATTTGACATGCAAGGACAACATTTCCTAGTGTGCATCAATAGGCCACTTCCACATTTGCCTATCTCAAATTCTAAATTTTCTCACACAAGTCCTTTCTAGTGAAATTCACCTTTATAACACTAAATCAATCATCAAAAAATGTCATACATGAATACTCACATATTATAGGCATTAAAATAAATTTTAAATTATTGTTATGCCTCGGTTTTGTGGTCCCGAAACCACATTCCGGCTAGGGTCTATTTTGGGCTGTCACATATGTGACTTTAATGTCTAATGAAAATATGTGGGCTAAGTACCTTGAATTCCTCTTTCGATGCTCAAATGATTAAATCAATTTATCTGTTAAATTAAGCTCAAGAGCAAAGGGGAGCTAAATCCGATAAAGGGAAGGAAAAAGTGGTCGAATAGCCATCGGAATCATTCGACAACATCCGAGGTAAGTTTCCGAGTAATTGAACTTAGATTACGGTCTAATTAGATTATGTAATAAACAAATCAAAATCATGCCTTTGTGTGTGGCTATTGAGCCGAAATCGGAAAGGTTTGATAAATGTTTTGTGTTTGAGCCTTAGTAACGAAAATGAAATATGGATGTGTCGTGATTATTGATATATGTGTACATGAGCATTTGAATGATACCCGGGCTAAGTCCCGAAGGCATTTATGCTAGTGATTATATCCGGGCTAAGACCCGAAGGCATTCGTGCGAGTTGTTATATCTGGGCTAAGACCCGAAGGCATTTGTGCAAGTTACCAAATCCGGGCTAAGACCCGAAGGCATTCGTGCGAGTTGTTATATCCGGGCTAAGACCCGAAGGCATTTGTGCAAGTTACCAAATCCGGGTTAAGACCCGAAGGCAATTGTGCTTGTGGTTATATCCGGCTAAATTCCGAAGAAACTCAGTTTGAAGGTGAGCATTTTGGTGCTGTAATAAATTCAGTTAATACGCTCGAAAAACCCATACGATAAGGTATGTTCACATGTGCATCGGAAAAGTTGATTCGTTTGAAATAGTGTTCGTTCAATCGACTAACGAACTTTCGGCTCTTAGATAGGTTGATACCTTGTGTATATATATGATGATGAAGTGTGAAGTAAGTATGATTATGAGAATGTGTATTAATAAAGTGATTCATTTAGTTATGTGAACGTAATACTTTAGTCAAAGCTGATTTCATTACTTGAAACTTACTAAGCAATAAAATGCTTACCCCGTTGCTTTGGCTCTTTGTTTTCCAGATTTTGTTCGTTAGCTATCGGATTCGGGATCATAGAAGTCGAAGTCATCCACACTATCAAAGCCCTTTGGTACTCTTTTAGTTGAACTCTGGATATGGCATGTATAGGACTACCCTTTGCTGTTTTTCAAGTACGTTTTGTGATGTATGTGCGCATGTACCATGCGAAAATGGCTCGTAAAAGTGGAGTATGGCATTAGACCATTTGTGTTTATGTATAAATATATGGTTTCATGATGTGACTATGGACTGAATGGAAGTGTTGGGCAATGATCAGCCCTTGGAATGGCTAAATATGATCATATGTGGACCTATGTATGACAAAACTCTAGTTGGTCCATGGAAACCACGAAATAGGTAAGGTTTACCTTGAAAACAGATGCTGACAGCAGCAGTGGTGTGGATTTGAAAAATCACTAAATATTGTAGGAATGGAATTAAATAGTGAATAAATTATTTAAATGAACCTTGATGAATCTACTTTGATATGAAAGAAACGAAACGATCTATGAGTTATATGTTAAGAGATATTTAAGTTCTCGTGAAACAGGACCAGAACGGTTTCTGGATCCCCTGTTCCGAATTTGGAAATTCATTATAAATTAACCAGAGATAATTAGGAGTCATTACATATATGTATAGATTCCTCTCTGAGTCTAGTTTCTATAGAAACAAACGGCATCAGTATTGAAGCCCTTTACAGGGAGATATCCAATTCGTAATGCGTGAAGGTCAGTGTAGTCGAACCCTGGATTAGGGGAGACTTTAACAAATAAACTGTACTAATTGGCCCGACCAAAAATTCTAGAAAAAAATATGTTGATGGATTTATGAGTCTAGTTTCAGGAAAAATTACAAAACTGATTTTCGAGCTTTAAAACTCAATATATGATTTTTAAGGCGACAAAGGACGCAAAGAACCACTAGTCTGGAAATTTTTTTTATGGACTGTGAAAACAATTAAGTTAAGTCTGTGTGCACCTTATGTTCGACTCCGGTAACTGTGACATCCCTAAAGTGACCCTAGTCGGAAAGCGGTTTCGGGACCGCTAAACCGAGTCCCTAAATTGTAACACCCCGAACCCGAGACCGTTGCCGGTGTCGGACACGAGGGGTTAACAAGCCAAAACCACTTATGGCACCGACCAATTTGACATTCCAGGCAAGCTGGAAAACTGCGTTGCTGTCGCCTTAAAAAACATATCTCGAGTTTCACAACTCGGAAACTGATTCCATAAATTTTTCCTGAATTTAGACTCATATATCCATCTATGGATTTATTTCTAGAATTTTTCGTCAGGCCAATTGGTACAGTTTATTAGTTAAAGTCACCCATGTTACAGGGGTCGACTACACTGACCTTCGCGCGTTACAACTTGAATATCTCTCTGTACAGGGTTTCAATACTGATGCCGTTTGTTTCTAATGAAACTAGACTCAAAAAGGAATCTTCACATATTAGGTATGACTTCTAATTCATTCTGGATAATTTATGGTAAATTTTCAAAATCGCGACAGGGGACCCAGAAACCGTTCTGGCCCTGTCTCACGATAACTTTAATATCTCTTAACACGTAACTCCTATGACCGTTTCGTTTCTTCCATATGAAAGTAGACTCATCAAGGTTAATTTACATAATTATTTCACTATTTAATACCATCCCTACAATTTTTGGTGATTTTTCACATTCCCATCACTGCAGCTGGCAGCACCTGTTTTTAAGGTAGGTCTTACCTATTTTGTAGTCTCCATGAACCAACTAGTCTTGCCATACATAGGTTCACCTATGATCATTTTAGCCATTCCAATGGCTGATCATGTGACCAACACTCCCATTTCCAATCCATAATCACATCATGAAACCATATATATATATATACAAATCACAAATGGTCTAAGTTCGTACTTTACTTCTACGAGCCATTTTCGCATGGCCGTATACATGTACATCACAACACATTTGAACCAACAAGGGTAGTCCTATACATGCCATTTCAAAGTTCAACCAAAATTATACCAAAATGGAGGCTTTGATAGTGTGGATGACTTGACTTCAATGATCCCGTATCCGATCGCTAACTAACAAAATCTATAAAAGAGAGCCAAAGCAACGGGTAAGCATTTTATGCTTAGTAAGTCTCAAGCAATAAAATCAGCTTTAACTAAAGCATTACATTCACATAGCCAAATGAATCATTTCATTAATACACATTCACATAATCATACTTACTTCACACTTCATCATTGTATAGTTTCACAAGATATCAACCAATTCAATAGCTGAAAATTCGTTAGTCGATTGAACGAATGTTACTCAAACATATCGACTTTTCCAATGCACATATAAACATACCTTATCCTTTGGGCTTTTCGAGCGCATTTAATTAAATTTATTACAGCAACCAACGCCACCTTCAGCCCAAGCTTCTTCGAATACAACCGGATATAACCACATGCACGAATGCCTTGGTCTTAGCCCGGATAGAACGACTTGCACAAATGCCTTCTGGTATTAGCCCGGATTTAACAACTTGCACGAATGCCTTGGTCTTAGCCCGATTTAGTCACTAGCATAATTGCCTTCGGTCTTAACCGGATTTAACTACTAGCATAAATGTCTTCGGACTTAGCCCGGATATCATTTAATTGCTCATGCACACACATACATCAATAGTCATTACACATCCATGTTTCGTTTTAGTTACTAAGGCTCAAACACAAACATATCACTAGCATAATCGCTTTCGGACTTAGCCGGGTATCATTCAAATACTCATACACACATAAATCAATAATCATTACACATCCATATTTCATTTCACATAATTCGAGTAGGGTCATTTCTTGAGGACTTACCTCGGATGTTGTCGAACGGCTTCAACGGCTATTCGATCACTTTTTCCTTCCCTTATCCAATTATGGCCCTCTAAGCTCTCGAGCTTTATGTTAACAAGTAAATTGATTTAGTCGCTTGAATATCAAAGGGAATCCAAGGTACTTAGCCCTTATAAGGTCCGCACACAATTATATTCACACACTTGAGCTCATTAATTATAACATAGCATCAAGCACTCATATGGCCGATTATACTTAGTCATACTTGCACCAAATCAACAATAATTTCAAGGTTTTTCATACTATACATGCACTAGGCCGAATGTACATGCAAATTTCACAACCATTCTTCAACAAATTTCTCCTTTAAAGAAACATATTTATCACTTTCTTCATAACCAAAACATCATGTGCAAACATATATACACATATAGGTGTAAGGTCAATTTCAAGGTATCCATAACCATCCAAAACACAAATTTTAACTAACATGCAAGAAGCATAAACCATGCTCATGAATGCATCATGGCGAATACATCACAATCATGCCCCTTTCAACATCGGTCATGGTTAAACAAAAAAACTCAATGTCTTACTCAAGATTGCTACAAAGAAATTTCAAGAGTAGTCAATCCATCATTGCATGCATCATTAGCAAGCTTCACATTTAGCATGCAATGGCTTTAACACAATAATAACCTTGGCCAAATACCATTTCCATGGCATAACAAGGATTTGAACCATGGCTAACATGAACATCAAGTTAGCAACCAAAACATGCATGAATCTCATGACACAACCTCATACATACCTTAATCTTGATGCAAGTTTAGCCAAATCTCCTTCTAGATCTCTTCTAAACAAAGAAAATGAAGCAAAAATCTCTTCTTCCTCTTAAGAATTTCGGCCAAAGGAAGGAGGGGAAAAGATGAACAAATTTTTTGTTTTTCTTTATCACCTACACGGCAATGGGGGATGCTACACTCACACACATTTTTTTTGTTTCTCTTCCCACATTTTAATTATTAATCATTTCTCTCATGCTCCATTAACAAAACATGTTTCAACATGTTTTCTTTGCCCATAAACCATGTCATGGCCGCCACCACCTATAAAAGGAGGAATTTGACATGCAAGTCCATTGTTTTGCATGCATGCTTTAATTAGTCATCACACATTTCCCATCATACTTTCAAAGTTTACTACTAGGTCCTTTCTAGTGAAATTCACATTTATAGCTCTAAATCAAAACATCAAAATGTCACACATGAATACACACATATTATAGGCATCAAAATAAATTTTAGATTATTTTTATGCCTCGGTTTTGTGGTCCCGAAACCACGCTCCGACTAGGGTCAATTTTGGGTGTCACAACTCTCCCTACTTAAGAAATTTTCGTCCCCAGAAAATCTTACCGTAAATAGGGTTGGGTATCGCTCTTTCATAGAGTTCTCGGTTTCCCAAGTAGCTTCTTCTATCCCGTGTTTGAGCCATAACACTTTCACTAGCGGAACCCGCTTGTTTCGCAACTCTTTCACTTCACGTGATAGGATACGAATCGGTTCTTCCTCATAACTCATATTGGCTTGAATTTCAACCTCCGATGGACTAATCACGTGTGATGGATCAGATCTATAGCGTCAAGCATCGAAACATGAAAGACATCGTGAATCTTTTCGAGTTCAGGGGCAAAATCGACGATATGCCACCGGACCGACTCGCCGGATATCTCATATGGCCCAATGAACCTCGGCTCAACTTGCCCTTACTACCGAATCGAGTATCTTTTTCCAAGGTGAAACCTTGAGAAACACTTTATCTCCCACCGATGCTCGATGTCTTTACGCTCAGATCCGCGCACGACTTCCGACGATCGGAGGCTATCTTCGACTTTCACGGATTACTTTCACTTTACATTCAAAGATCTCTAATCAAATCCACCCGAAAATTTTTCTTTCACCGAGCTCACCAAAACAATGGTGTACGGCATTTACGACCGTACAAAGCCTCGTAGGGTGCCATCTTAATACTTGATTGAAAGTCTGTTGTTGTGGCGAATTCAATCAAAGGCAAATACTGCTCCCATGAACCACCGAACTCGAGGATGCAACATCTCAACATATCCTCAAGTATCCGAATTATCCGCCGGATTGACCATCGGTTTGGGGGTGAAAGGCGGTGCTGAAATGCAACTTGGTACCCAAAGCTTCTTGCAACTTTTTCCAAAATCGCGAGGTAAATCTCGGATCTCTATCCGACACGATGGAAATAGACACCCGTGTAATCTCACAACGAGAACGCATGATTCGGCTAGTTTGTCCATTGAAAAGTCCCGACGACGGGACAAAGCAAGCCGACTTAGTCAATCTATCTACAACGACCCAAATCGCATCCTTCTTACTCACCGACATGGCGGTCCGGATCACGAAGTCCATTGTGACTCGATCCCATTTCCACTCGGGTATCGTGATCGGTCAAGTAATCCTCAAGGCACTTGATGTTCCGCTTTCACTTGTTGACATATTAAACACCTCAAACAAAGTCGAGATGTCTCGTTTCATACCATGCCACCAAAACCGATGTTTCAAATCGTTGTACATCTTCGTACTCCCGGTGGATCGCCATTCGGCTACAATGGGCTTCGCTCAAGATATCGAAATAAGTTCCAAATTCTTTGGAACACACAGATAACTCTCGAACCTCAAACAATCGTCATCATCGATCTGAAACTCCGATTCCCTGTTCGAAACATACTCAGCCCATTTTGCAACCAACTCATCGTCGACCTTTTGAGCTTCACAAATTTGATGTATCAATAATGGTTTGGCTTTCAATTCAGCTACTAACACGTTGTCGGATCGAACGGACAAGTGCACATTCATTGCTCGAAGTTTAATAATGATTTACGACTCAAGGCATCCGCAACCACATTCGCCTTTCCCGGTGATAGTCAATGACCAGCTCATAATCCTTTAACATTCGAGCCAACGTCTTTGTCGCAGATTTAAGTCTCTTTGAGTGATCAAATATTTGAGACTTTTGTGATCCGAATACACATGGCACTTCTCACCAAATAAGTAATGTCGCCAAATCTTTAAGGCGAATACGATAGCAACCAATTCGAGATCATGGGTCGGATAATTTTTCTCATGTGGCTTTAATTGCCTCGACGACAGGCCACAACTCGACCTTCTTGCATCAATACACAACCTAACCCAAGTAGGGAGGCGTCACTATAAATGACAAACTCTTTGCCAGATTCGGGTTACACTAGAATTGGGGCTTTAGTCAAATAAGTTTTCAGTTGATCGAAACTTTTCTGACATTTCTCCGTCCATTCGAACTTAACATCCTTTTGGAGCAGCTTCGTCATTGGCGTGGCTATCATTGAGAAACCTTTACAAATCGTTCGGTAATAACCAAGCAAGCCCCAAAAGCTCTCGAACCTCGGTAATATTTCTGAGGCTTCCAATTAAGTATGGCTGAAATTTTGTTCGGTCGACTCGAATACTCGATGCAGATATCACATGCCCCAAGAAGCTAACCTCTCTTAACCGTAACTCACACTTGTGAACTTAGCATATAATTGCTTATCCCGTAAAATTTGCAAAGACTAACCTCGGTGTTCAAGATGTTCGGTCTCATTTCTTGAATAGACCAAGATGTCATCAATGAACATGACTACGAACCGATCCAAATATGGTCCAAGATCCGATTCATTAAATCCATAAATACCGCAGGGCATTAGTAAGCCCAAACGGCATCACTAGGAACTCATAGTGACCATATCTCGCTCAAAGCGCGGTCTTGGGTACGTCCAATCTCGAATTCGCAATTGATAATAGCCCGATCTCAAATCTATTTTCGAGAACACCGAGGCTCCCTTCAGCTTGATCGAACAAGTCATCGACACGTGGTAACGGATATTTGTTCTTTATCGCCGCTTTATTAAGTCGACGATAGTCGATGCACAGCCTCATGGTTCCATCCTTCTTTTTCACAAACAACACTGGCACACCCCAAGGTGAAAAACTCGGGCGAGCAAAACCTCTATCCACCAATTCTTGCAACTGAGCTTTCAACTCCTTTAATTCCGTTGGTGCCATACGATACGGTGCTATCGAAATTGGAGTGGTACCAGGTACCAATTCGATGCCAAATTCTATTTCCCGAATAGGTGGTAAACCCGGCAATTCTTCAGGGAAAACATCCGGGTATTCACAAACCACTCACAGATTCGGGTTTCTTTTCTGACTCCTTGTCATCGAGCACATATGTAAAGTACGCTTCGCACCCTTTTCTTACATATTTCTGGGCCAACATTGCTGATATTACAGCTGCCAACCCCTTTAAGTCCGTAGACTCAACCCGAATTATCTCGTTATTCGCGCACCTCAAATCGATGGTCTTGCTTTTGCAATTTACAACCGCATCGTGCATGGTCAATCAATCCAAACCAAGAATAACGTCGAATTCATGGAACGGAAAAAGCATCAAGTTCACGGAAAACAAGAACCTCGAATACTAGGGACTTTTCTTGCACACTTTGTTGACAAGCACGTAATGACCCAAGGGTTTGACACCGATTACAAATTCAAGAGACTTACTAGGCAAAGTCTTCTTGGATGCTAAGGTTTCACATATATAAGAATGAGTAGAACCGTGGTCAATCAAAGCAATCACATTAGTATCGAAAAGAGTGAAAGTACCGGTAATAACATCCGGTGAGGCAAAGATCCTCGCGTCTTGCGATGGCATAAGTCCTAGCAGGAGCACGAGCCTCGGGTCTTGTTGTAGCATCTCTCGACCCTCTCTGACCGCCACTAGCATTGCCCGCATTTCTGGATGGCCTACCTCGAGCAGTGGTAGCACCCGGGTTTCCACTTTGACTTACATTTTGTTCAAACAACCTCGGGCAGTCCTTGACAAAGTGGTCGGCCGATCCACACTTATAGCAGGAGCGATCACGGAACCTACAGCTCCCCGAATGCCATTTACCACAATGCAGACACTCCGCTCTCTCTCGGCGATCATTTCCACCACTGGCGATCGAAGTGACTCGTGTGGTCACAAGGGGTCGACCGCGATCTCGTCTAGAAAAGCCCGAAGCGCCTCTAGACCAACTCACATCATCTCGAAATCTCTTCGATGCCTGTTGAAGAGACTTTCCCGAGGACCTTTTTCGAAATTCTCCAGTTCCCACATCAACTTTTTGTTTCTCCTTTCTAAGCTCTTCGGCTTTACAAGCTCACTCAACAAGTACTACGAACTCTCGTATTTTGAGAATGCCAACAAACATCCTTATATCATCATTCAGCCCATCCTCGAAGCGTTTACACATAATAGATTCGGACGAAATGCATTCTCGAGCGTACGGGCTAAGCCTCACAAATTTTCGTTCGTAGTCGGTAACTGACATAGAGCCTTGCTTAAGGTCAAGAAATTCCCTTCGCTTTTGGTCGATGAATCTCGATCGATATACTTCTTTCGGAACTCGGTTTGAAAGAACTCCCAAGTCACTTGCTCTCTAGGCACCACAGAAGTCAGAGTACTCCACCAATAGTAGGCGGAATCGCGTAGCAAGGAGATGGTACACTTTAAGCACTCATCGGGTGTACAAGATAGCTCATCGAGCACCCGGATAGTGTTGTCCAACCAAAATTCAGCTTGCTCGCATCGTCATCATCCGTAGCTTTAAATTCAAGTGGCCCCATGTTTTGAATCTCGTCGACCGGGGGCTTATTTGACCTTATTTGGTCGATTCGGAGGTATTGTAGGTGCGGGGTTGCATTTGTCGGGAATGGAGGTTGTGGAACAGTAGTGTTAGTTAGAATGTATTGGTTAAACCAATCATTCATCACACTATAAAAGGCTTGCCTAGCCTCATCATTCGGATTGCTGGCCATAGGTTGAGAGTCCCACGGCGCTGTCCCTTGCGCTGAGCAGCGCCACACTCTCCACATCATCAGCTATTGCTCGGTTGGGATCGGGATCCATTGCTATAAACAAACACAAAGTCAAATTGTCAGAAATCACCACACTATCGATTCATCATTTAATGGCATGTATAGCTAGACCCCAAACATATCACGGTAGTCCTAGAATCGACTAAATCGTAGCTCTGATACCAATAAAATTGTAACACCCCAAACCCGAGACCGTTGCCGGTGTCGGACACGAGGGGTTAACAAGCCAAAACCACTTATGGCACCGACCAATTTGACATTCCAGGCAAGCTGGAAAACTGCGTTGCTATCGCCTTAAAAAGCATATCTCGAGTTTCACAATTCGGAAACTGATTCCGTAAATTTTCCCTGAATTTAGACTCATATATCCATCCATGGATTTATTTCTAGAATTTTTCGTCTGGCCAATTGGTACAGTTTATTAGTTAAAGTCACCCATGTTACAGGGGTCGACTACACTGACCTTCGCGCGTTACAACTTGAATATCTCTCTGTACAGGGTTTCAATACTGATGCCGTTTGTTTCTAATGAAACTAGACTCAAAACGGAATCTGCACATATTAGGCATGACTTCTAATTCATTCTGGATAATTTATGGTAAATTTTCAAAGTCGCGACAGGGGACCCAGAAACCGTTCTGGCCCTATCTCACGATAACTTTAATATCTCTTAACACGTAACTCCTATGACCGTTTCGTTTCTTCCATATGAAAGTAGACTCATCAAGGTTCATTTACATAATTATTTCACTATTTAATACCATCCCTACAATTTTTGGTGATTTTTCACATTCCCGTCACTGCAGCTGGCAGCACCTGTTTTTAAGGTAGGTCTTACCTATTTTGTAGTCTCCATGAACCAACTAGTCTTGCCATACATAGGTTCACCTATGATCATTTTTAGCCATTCCAACATGTGACCAACACTCCCATTTCCAATCCATAATCACATCATGAAACCATATATATATATACAAATCACAAATGGTCTAAGTTCGTACTTTACTTCTACGAGCCATTTTCGCATGGCCGAACACATGTACATCACAACACATTTGAACCAACAAGGGTAGTCCTATACATGCCATTTCAAAGTTCAACCAAAATTATACCAAAATGGAGGCTTTGATAGTGTGGATGACTTCGACTTCAATGATCCCGTGATCCGATCGCTAACTAACAAAATCTATAAAGAGAGAGCCAAAGCAACGGGTAAGCATTTTTATGCTTAGTAAGTCTCAAGCAATAAAATCAGCTTTAACTAAAGCATTACATTCACATAGCCAAATGAATCATTTCATTAATACACATTCACATAATCATACTTACTTCACACTTCATCATTGTATACTTTCACAAGATATCAACCAATTCAATAGCTGAAAATTCGTTAGTCGATTGAACGAATGTTACTCAAACATATCGACTTTTCCAATGCACATATAAACATACCTTATCCTTTGGGCTTTTCGAGCGCACTAATTAAATTTATTACAGCAACCAACGCCACCTTCAGCCCAAGCTTCTTCGAATACAACCGGATATAACCACATGCACGAATGCCTTGGTCTTAGCCCGGATAGAACGACTTGCACAAATGCCTTGGGTATTAGCCGGATTTAACAACTTGCACGAATGCCTTGGTCTTAGCCCGGATTTAGTCACTAGCATAATTGCCTTGGGTCTTAACCCGGATTTAACTACTAGCATAAATGTCTTCGGGACTTAGCCCGGATATCATTTAATTGCTCATGCACACACATACATCAATAGTCATTACACATCCATGTTTCGTTTTCGTTACTAAGGCTCAAACACAAACATATCACTAGCATAATCGCCTTGGGACTTAGCCCGTATCATTCAAATACTCATACACACATAAATCAATAATCATTACACATCCATATTTCATTTCACATAATTCGAGTAGGGTCATTTCTTGAGGACTTACTCGGATGTTGTCGAACGGCTTCAACGGCTATTCGATCACTTTTTCCTTCCCTTATCCAATTATGGCCCTCTAAGCTCTCGAGCTTTATGTTAACAAGTAAATTGATTTAGTCGCTTGAATATCAAAGGGAATCCAAGGTACTTAGCCCTTATAAGGTCAGCACAATTATATTCACACACTTGAGCTCATTAATTATAACATAGCATCAAGCACTCATATGGCCGATTATACTTAGTCATACTTGCACCAAATCAACAATAATTTCAAGGTTTTTCATACTATACATGCACTAGGCCGAATGTACATGCAAATTTCACAACCATTCTTCAACAAATTTCTCCTTTAAAGAAACATATTTATCACTTTCTTCATAACCAAAACATCATGTGCAAACATATATACACATATAGGTGTAAGGTCAATTTCAAGGTATCCATAACCATCCAAAACACAAATTTTTAACTAACATGCAAGAAGCATAAACCATGCTCATGAATGCATCATGGCGAATACATCACAATCATGCCCCTTTCAACATCGGTCATGGTTAAACAAAAAAACTCAATGTCTTACTCAAGATTGCTACAAAGAAATTTCAAGAGTAGTCAATCCATCATTGCATGCATCATTAGCAAGCTTCACATTTAGCATGCAATGGCTTTAACACAATAATAACCTTGGCCAAATACCATTTCCATGGCATAACAAGGATTTGAACCATGGCTAACATGAACATCAAGTTAGCAACCAAAACATGCATGAATCTCATGACACAACCTCATACATACCTTAATCTTGATGCAAGTTTAGCCAAATCTCCTTCTAGATCTCTTCTAAACAAAGAAAATGAAGCAAAAATCTCTTCTTCCTCTTAAGAATTTCGCCAAAGGAAGGAGGAGAAAAGATGAACAAATTTTTTGTTTTTCTTTATCACCTACACGGCAATGGGGGATGCTACACTCACACACATTTTTTTGTTTCTCTTCCCACATTTTAATTATTAATCATTTCTCTCATGCTCCATTAACAAAACATGTTTCAACATGTTTTCTTTGCCCATAAACCATGTCATGGCCGCCACCACCTATAAAAGGAGGAATTTGACATGCAAGTCCATTGTTTTGCATGCATGCTTTAATTAGTCATCACACATTTCCCCATCATACTTTCAAAGTTTACTACTAGGTCCTTTCTAGTGAAATTCACATTTATAGCTCTAAATCAAAACATCAAAAATGTCACACATGAATACACACATATTTTTGTGGTCCCGAAAATACGTTCCGACTAGGGTTAATTTTGGGCTGTCACATAAATCATTTGAGTATGATAGTTACTGTCTAAATATGTGAAAATGCATGTGTGAATTTTTAATTCTTTGATTTAGTTAATTTGAATGTGAATTGAAAGAAAAGGGACTCATGTGAAAGGATTCAATTATATGTGGCTAATTTTTAGAGGTTAATAAAGGAATGAAGTAAAATAAATGGAGTTGCATGTCAAATAATCCATTTGACAAGGATAGTGGCTTACCATGACAAAATTATGGGCAAGGAAACATGTTTCCAACATGTTATGTTAGTGGGTATGTAGAAAACAATAGAATAAAAGCTAGTAATAAAGAAAGGGAAAAAAAGGAAAATGATGATAGCAAAAAAAGTGTGTGGATGCCTCCCCCATTTGCCGTGAAGTGAACAAAGAAAAAGAAAAAAAGTGTTCATCTTTGAACATGCTTGGCGAATTGAAGAAGAAAGCAAGAGAAAGTTTGGTCACCCTTGAGCTTGAATTAAGGTAAGTGAGTTCATGTTGGTTCTTGAAAGGTTAGCATACTTTAAGCTAGCTACTAAAATTTCCTACTTAGCCATGTCAAAATCTTGGTTGTGTGGTAATATTGGGTAATCGGCCATGGAAGAAATTGAGGAAAAGGATTGTTGTCTTTGTGTTGTAATGAGTATTTGTGGATGGGTGAATTTTGAGTTAGTTAAGTGTTCATGTAGATGGTTTGGGTGATAGGAAAAAATCGGCTTGTGTGTGTATGGATAGTTGCCGAATGTGTGTATAGTCAAAGAAGAAATCCTTAAAGTGTCTAGTTAATTGATGTTAGGTAAATGGTGTGTGTAAATTATTTAAAATAAAATAATTGTATGAGTATTAAGGATGGTACATGAATTCGACCTCGTAAGAAATTTTAGTATAATATGCTTGGTCGTTAATAGGTTATTGCTTTAATGACCAAAATGTGTCAAGGGATAATGCATGGACTAATTGATTAATATGTGTTAAGGGAAGGTGAATAAATGTCTATTTGATAAGCTATATATATATTCGGCTATGAAGGCTGAAGGTTAAGTCATAGAGATTTTGGTGATATTCATATTCGGTCATAAGGGTTATATGTGTAACTTGGCTATGTGGGTTACGAGTCAAGGTAAATTGCTTATTTGATATGGGTATTTGGCCATAAGCTAGCATGATGGGACTTTAATAAGATAAATTTGTTTGAATTAGCCCAAGAGCTTAGAGGATCGAAGTTGGACAAGGGGAAAGAAAAAGTAATTGAATAGCCGTTGAAGACATTCGACAACATTCGAGTTAAGTCATTAAGCATATATTTGGTATTGATTTAAATGATCATAATATATATGCAATTGTGTTTAATGAATTGATGTGTAAATGGAAATGTATGTGTATGAAATGATGCCATCGTTGAATTTATAAAGGTGGTAAATTGCATAAAGTGTTGGTCTCGGCACTAAGAGTGCGGGTATAAATGGACACGGTGACAAGATTGGCACTAAGTGTGCGGGTATAAATGGACACGGTGACAAGATTGGCACTACGTGTGCGGGTTTAAAATTGTAAAGACTAAGTGTGCGAATTTGATTATATAGCACTATGTGTGCGAGCTGATTTTATAGCACTAAGTGTGCGGATTCACTATATGCTCTTGCATTACAATTGGCACCGAGTGTGCGACATTATCGAGTTAATCCCGGACAGCGGATCGGGTAAGTACCTTGAGCTCATGACGAATAGGCAATATGTTCATGCTCGGGGTTGAGCTTGGTAAGCTTTAAATCTATGTGATGATTGCAATTGTGTGATTGTGGTGAAAATGAGTTAGTGTGTGAAAATGCCTCAAATATCTTATTGTGTAGAATATGAAATGTGGATGTATGACTTGGTATGAGATTGAACCGAAAGGTCCGAGGAATTATGGTATAGTTTCGGTATGGATGAGTACCTAGCCTCGTTTATTGTTTCATGTTGTGATAACTTTATTAATGGATGGTGGTTGAATGCTTATGACTTCATCGAGTTATAAACTCACTCGGTGTTTTCTTGTCACCCCTTTTAGGTCTCTTGGACTCGTATTGTTTGCATGCTCGAACCGTCGTTGAAGTCATCACACCGGCTGGAAATCTTTTGGTATTGTCTTCGTAGTTGAACTAGGAGAACATTTGGCATGTATAGGCTATTATGTTTTGTTGAATTATGGGTTGTAAACTTTAAGCCATGTGAAAATGGCCTATGTGGTCGTTGAGTGGGATGCTAGAACCTATAGCCACGAGTCTTAGAAACTTTAATTTTGATAAGGTGGCCATAATTTGTGTCATGTATGATGGATGATTAGTAAGGTCAAGGAAAGATTCATGAAATTGGCATAGTTCATCGCAGAACTGTTGCGGACAGCAGCAGTGATATGAGATTGAAAAATCACTAAAAATAGTAGAAGTAGCATTAAATAGTGAATAATTATGAAATTGAACCTTGATGAATCTATTTTCATATGGATGAAACGAAACGACCATATGAGCAGTATACTGAGAGATATTAAAGTTCTCGTGAGACAGGGACAGAATGGTTTCTGGATCCCCTGTCTTGACTTTGAAAATTTACTATAAATTATCCAGAAAGAATTAGAAGTTATGAATTATATGTAAAGATTTCATTTTGAGTCTAGTTTCATTAGAAACAAATGGTACCAGTATTAAAGCCCTGTACAGAGAGAATTCAAGTTGTAACGCGCGAAGGTCAGTGTAGTCGACCCCTGTAACATGGGTGACTTTAACTAATAAAATGTACCAATTGGCCCGACCAAAAATTCTAGAAATAAATACATGGATGGATATATGAGTATAGTTTCAGGAAAATTTACGGAATTGGTTTTCGAGTTCTGGAACTCGAGATATGATTTTAAGGTAACATGACGCAGTTAGCTAGCCCGCTGAAACAAAATTTCATAATTTCCAAGAGGGAAATAAGGAAGTAAGCCCAGTAACACCTCGTGGTCGAATCCGTGATGACCACGGGTTTGGGGTGCTACATTTAATTGGTATCGAGCTATGGTTTAGTCGGTTCTAGGACTACCATAGCGTGTGAGTCTAGCTATACATGCCAAATTGTTAGTGCTTAATAATGTGATGACTTTTGACGGTTGAAATTTTTGTTTTGATTAGCAATGGAACCCGGTAGAGAGACCCTTGGCGGATGACGTTGAAAGTGTAGTGGCTGCTCCTGCAAGGGACACCGCCTGCTGAGCCTCGGCCATCCATGAATAATCAAAATGAAGGGCAAAACAAGCCTTCTTCACCATGATGAATGAGTGGGTCGTGCAATATGCCCGAACCAATCCTACTGTCCAACCATTCCCGAATTTCAATACTCCACCCCAAGAGCCCGCAATGCCTCCGATTCATCGATCCTGTGAGGCTGAGTAAACCACTTGTGGACTTGATTAGGAAGCGTAAATGAGGAGTTCAAGGCCATAGTTACCGATGATGCTTTGAAAAGGCCGAGTTCGCTTGATAACACCATTAGAGTGTTAGATGAACTGCCATGCACACCGATGAATGTCTTAAGTGTGCTATATCCTTGTTAAGAGACTCGCCTACTATTGGTGGAGGACCTTGATTTCCATAGTCCCATATGAACGAAGTTACTTGGGATTTCTTCCAAGCGAATTTCAAAGAAATACATTAGTCAACTGTTCATCGATCGTAAGCGTAAGGAATTCTTGGAACTCAAGCAAGGGATGATCAGATCGAATACGAACATGAGTTCGTAAGACTTAGTCGGTATGCTCGGAGTGTGTGGCTGATGAGGTTGCGATGTGCAAAAGATTTGAAGAAGGATTGAATGAAGAGTTAAAGTTACTAGTGGGAATTTTGGAGATAAAGGAGTTCGTGACACTAGTCGAACGAGCTCGCAAAGCGGAAAAACTTGGGAAGGAGAAGAAGAAGGCTGAATTTGAAGCAAGAGATTACCGTAAAAGATCGACGAGTAAAGCTCCGTTCTCGGCTGTAAAGAGGTTCAGGAGGACACCAATAAATCGAGGACGATCAAGGAATTTCCATTAGAGCCCGACCATTGACGGACTCGAGCTACTTGGTAGCTAGTGTGGGCAATAATCGCCAAGAGAGACCGAATGCCCCAATGTGGAAGACGACACCTAGGTGAATGTTGGGGTAAGTCATTAATAGGGCTGTTATGGATGCGGTTCAAGGACCACTTCATTAGAGATTGCACGGAGCTAGATGAGAGGAATAAGACGCAAGGTGCAAGACCTAGTGGAACGACGGTGGAGGTAGGCCCCGAGAATCTCGGAGGTAGGGGTGGTAATCGAGAGGAGCCTCTAATAAGGCTGTCCGATCCGAGACCCGTGCTCTGCTAGAGCATATGCCATCCGCGCACGAGAGGAGGCATCCTCCCCGACGTTATCACCGGTACTTTTACTCTCATTGATACTAGTGTGATTGCATTGATTGAACCCGCTCTACTCACTCATATGTATGTGAAACCTTAGCATCCAAAGAAGACTCACCGTTGAGTCTCATCGAGTTCGTAATTCGAGTGTCAAACCCTTTGGGTCAATACGTGCTCGTTGATAAAGTGTGCAAGAGATACCCCTAATAATTCGAGAATCGCTTTTTCCCGATCCGATGCTTCTACCATTTAATGAATTCGATGTTATTCTTGGTATGGATTGGCCGACCGTACATGATGCCGTGGTGGATCGCAAAAGAAAACCATTGATTTGAGGAGTGCAAATAATGAGGTAGTCCGAGTGAAGTCATCGATTTAAAAGGAGCGCCAATGATAATATCTTCTATGACCGCCGGAGGTATGTGAAAAAGGTGTGAAACATACCTTGCGTATGTGTTTGAAAGTAAAGAGACGGAAAGGAAACTCGAATCGGTACCAGTGGTTTGTGAGTATTCAGATGTTTTTCCGAGGAGTTACCGGATTGCCACCGGTTCGAGAAGTGGAATTCGCATCGGTTGTACCGGTACTACGCCGATTTCAATAGCCCCGTATTGTATGGCATTAACGGAATTAAAGGAATTAAAGGTTCAATTGCAAGAATTGACGGATAGAGGTTTCGCTCGACCGAAGTTTTTCTCCATGGGCGACTTTGTATTGTTTGTGAAAAGAAGGACGGAACCATGAGGTTGTGCATCGACTATCGCCAACTCAATAAAGTGACGATAAAGAATAAATATCCATTGCCACGAATTGACGATTTGTTTGATCAATTAAAGGGAGCCTCAGTGTTTTCAAAGATAGATTTGAGGTCGGGGTACTATCAGTTGAGGGTCCGAGAATCGGACATACCCAAAACCGCTTTTAGAACGAGGTACGGTCACTACGAATTCTTGGTGATGCCGTTTGGGCTTACTAATGCCCCTGCGGTATTTATGGATTTAATGAATAGAATTTTCAAGCCATACTTGGATCGGTTCGTAGTTGTATTTATCGATGACATTTTGGTCTATTCGAGAGATGAAACCGAACATGCTGAGCACCTGAGGCTAATGTTGCAAATTTTACGAGATAAGCAGTTATACGCAAAGTTTAGTAAATGTGAATTTTGGTTGAAAGAGGTTAGCTTTTTGGGGCATATGGTGTCCGCATCGGGTGTCAGGGTGGACCCGAACAAAATTTTGGCCATAGTCGATTGGAAACCTCCAAGGAATGTTACCGAGGTTAGGAGCTTTTTGGGGCTTGCCGGATACTATCGACGATTTGTGAAAGGTTTTTCGATGATAGTTGCACCGATGACAAAACTACTTCAAAAAGATGTTAAGTTTGAGTGGTCGGAACGCTGTCAAGAAAGTTTCGATCGACTAAAAACCTGTTTAACCGAGGCCCCAGACTAGTACAACCGAGTCCGTAAAGAGTTTGTTATATCTGATGACGCATCCTTGCTTGGATTAGGTTGTGTGTTGATGCAAGAAGGTCGAGTTGTGGCTTACGCGTCGAGACAACTAAAGCCGCATGAGAGAAACTATCCCACCCATGACCTTGAACTAGCACCATAGTGTTCGCCTTGAAGATATGGCGGCATTACTTGTTTGGAGAAAGGTGTCACATTTATTCGGACCACAAGAGTCTAAAATATTTGATGACTCAGAGAGATTTAAACCTGCGACAAAGACGTTGGCTTGAGTTGTTGAAAGACTATGAACTCATCATTGATTATCACCCGGGAAAGGCCAACGTGGTGGCCAATGCTTTAAGTCGCAAGGCACTATTTGCTTTGAGAGCGATGGATGCTCATCTATCTGTTTCACCCGATGAGGTGCTAGTAGTCGAATTAGAGACCAAACTGATGGTCAATCCGAACGGATAATTCAAATACTCGAGGATATGTTGAGATGTTGCATCCTTGAGTTTAGTGGTTCATGGGAACGGCAATTACCTTTGATTGAATTCACTTACAACAATAGTTTTCAATCAAGTATTAAGATGGCGCCTCACGAGGCTTTATACGGTCGTAAATGCCGCACCCATTATTCTCGACTAAACTTAGTGAAAGTAAAGTCTTGAGGTTGATTTGATTAAGGATGCCGAGCGTAAAGTTCGAGTAATTCGTGAAGGTTTGAAAGTCGCTTCGGATCGCCAAAAGTCGATGCGGATTTGAAAAGAAAAGACATGGAATATCGGGTTGGAGACAAGGTATTTCTCAAAGTCTCACCCGGAAGAAGGTGCTTAGATTTGGCCGTAAGGGCAAATTGAGTCCGAGATTCATCGGTCCGTATTCAACCAATTCAATAGCTGAAATTAGCGTTAGTCGATTGAGCAATGTTAAAACATATCGACTTTTCCAATGCACATATAAACATACCTTATCCTTTGGGCTTTAGTACTAATTAAATTTATTACAGCAACCAACTCACCTTCAGCCCAAGCTTCTTGAATACAACGGATATAACCACATGCAGAATTGCCTTGGTCTTAGCTGAGATACGACTTGCACAAATGCCTTGGTGTATGATTTAACAACTTACGAATGCCTTGGTCTTAGCCCGAGTAATCACTATAATTGCCTTGGGTCTTAACCGGTTTAACTACTAGCATAAATGTCTTGGGACTTAGCCGGATATCATTTAATTGCTCATGCACACACATACATCAATAGTCATTACACATCCATGTTTCGTTTTAGTTACTAAGGCTCAAACACAAACATATCACTAGCATAATCGCCTTAGCCGGGACTTATCATTCAAATACTCATACACATAAATCAATAATCATTACACATCCATATTTCATTTCACATAATTGGTAGGGTCATTTCTTGAGGACTTACCTCGGATGTTGTCGAACAGCTAACGGCTATTCGATCACTTTTCCTTCCCCTTATCCAATTATGGCCCTCTAAGCTCGAGCTTTATGTTAACATAAATTGATTTAGTCGTTTGAATATCAAGGGAATCCAAGGTACTTAGCCCTTATAAGGCACACAATTATATTCACACTTGAGCTCATTAATTATAACATAGCATCAAGCACTCATATGGCCGATTATACTTAGTCATACTTGCACCAAATCAACAATAATTTCAAGGTTTTCATACTATACATGCACTAGGCGAATGTACATGCAAATTTCACAACCATTCTTCAACAAATTTCTCCTTTAAAAACATATTTATCACTTTCTTCATAACCAAAACATCATGTGCAAACATATATACACATATAGGTGTAGTAGAATTTCAAGGTATCCATAACCATCAAAACACAAATTTTAACTAACATGCAAGAAGCATAAACCATGCTCATGAATGCATCATGGCGAATACATCACAATCATGCCCCTTTCAACATCGGTCATGGTTAAACAAAAAAACTCAATGTCTTACTCAAGATTGCTACAAAGAAATTTCAAGAGTAGTCAATCCATCATTGCATGCATCATTAGCAAGCTTCACATTTAGCATGCAATGGCTTTAACACAATAATAACCTTGGCCAAATACCATTTCCATGGCATAACAAGGATTTGAACCATGGCTAACATGAACATCAAGTTAGCAACCAAAACATGCATGAATCTCATGACACAACCTCATACATAATCTTGATGCAAGTTTAGCCAAATCTCCTTCTAGATCTCTTCTAAACAAAAAAATGAAGCAAAAATCTTCTTCCTCTTAAATTTCTTAAAGGAAGGAGGGAAAAAGATGAACAAATTTTTGTTTTTCTTTATCACCTACTGCGGCAATGGGGATACACTTTTTTTGTTTCTACATTTTAATTAAATCATTTCTCTCATAATAAAACATGTTTCAACATTTTTCCCTAGCAAGAATTTAATGTCCCGAAAAAAATCTTAAATTAAATAGGGTTGGGTATAGCTCTTTCATAGAGTCTCGGGTTCCCAGTAGCTTCTTTTCTATCAAGTGTTTGAGCCATAACACTTTCTTCATGGAACAAGCTTGATTTGCGCTCTTTCCGCTTCCGACGATGGATCCACTCGGATTCTTCCTCATAACTCATATTGGCGAATTTCAACCTCGATGGACTAATCCGTGTGATGGATCAGATCTATAGCGTGACTTCCGAAACATGAAAGACGCCGTGCTCGATTTGGGGGCAAAATCGAGACGATATGCCACCCTTTGGATGAGCTATTCGGATATCTCACATGGCCCATGATGACCTCGGGCTCAACTTGCCCTGGTAGAATCAGTATCTTTTTCCAAGGTGAAACCTTGAGAAACTTATCTCCCACGATGCTCGATGTCTTTACGCCAGATCCGTCGACTTGACGATCGGAGGCTATCTTGGACTTTCACGGATTACTTTCACTTCTACCGGCATCTCTAATCAAATCCACCCGAAATTTTTTTTCTTTCAAAGCTCGGTCCAAAACAATGGTGTCTGGCATTTCTGGCGTACAAAGCCTCGTAAGGTGCCATCTTAATACTTGATTGAAAACGTTGTTGTTGGCGAATTCAATCAAAGGCAAATCTGTTCCATGAACCATTGAACTGAGGATGCAACATCTCAACATATCCTCAAGTATCTGAATTATCTGCTCGGATTGACCATCGGTTTGGGGGTGAAAGCGGTCTTTGAAATGCAACTTGGTACCCAAAGCTTCACAACTTTCCAAAATCGCGAGGTAAATCTCGGATCTCTATCCCGATGGAAATAGACACCCGTGTAATCTCTGTCGAGAAAGCGTCTGATTCGGCTAGTTTGTCCATTGAAAAGTCCGTGCGTCGAGGACAAAGCAAGCCAAACTTAGTCAATCTATCTGCGACCCAAATCGCATCCTTCTTTCTTGGCGATGGCGGTCCGGATCTGAAGTCCATTGTGACTCGATCCCATTTCCACTCGGAGTGTCGTGATGGTGAAGTAATCTGAAGGCACTTGATGTTCGCTTTCACTTGTTGACATATTAAACACCTCGAAACAAAGTGAGATGTCTCGTTTCATACCATGCCACCAAAGCGATGTTTCAAATCGTTGTACATCTTCGTACTCCCGGGTGGATCGCCATTCGGCTACAATGGGCTTCGTTCGATATTATCGAAATAAGTTCCAAATTCTTTGGAGACAACCTCTGAACCTCAAACAATCGTCATCATCGATAAAACTCCGATTCCAAAACATACTCGCCCATTTTGCAACCAACTCATCGTGACCTTTTGAGCTTCACAAATTTGATGTATCAATAATGGTTTGGCTTTCAATTCAGCTACTAACACGTTGTCGGATCGAGCGGACAAGTGCACATTCATTGCTCGTAAGCGAATAATGATTTACGACTCAAGGCATCGCAACCATTATTTTCCGGGTGATAGTCAATGACCAGCTCATAATCCTTTAACATTCGAGCCAACGTCTTTGTCATGATTTAAGTCTCTTTGGTGATCAAATATTTGAGACTTTTGTGATCACAGAATACCAAATAAGTAATGTCGCCAAATCTTTAAAGCGAATCTGATAGACCAATTCGAGATCATGGGTGGGATAATTTTTCTCATGTGGCTTTAATTGCCTCGACATGACAACTCGACCTGCATCAATACACAACCTTCTAACAGTAGGGAGGCGTCACTATAAATGACAAACTCTTTGCGATTCGGGTTACACTAGAATTGGGGCTTTAGTCAAATAAGTTTTCGATTGATCGAAACTTTTCGACATTTCTCGATCCATTCAACTTAACATCCTTTTGGAGCTTCGTCATTGGCGTGGCTATCATTGAAAACCTTTTACAAATCGTCGGTAATAACAAGCAAGCCCCAACTCGAACCTCGTAATATTTCTCGGAGGCTTCCAATTAAGTATGGCTGAAATTTTGTTGAATTAGACTCGAATACTCGATCAGGATATCACATGCCCAAAGCTAACCTCTCTTAACGGAACTCACTTGTGAACTTAGCATATAATTGCTTATCCCGTAAAATTTGCGGCTAACCTCGGTGTTCGGCATGTTAGGTCTCATTTCTTGAATAGACCAAGATGTCATCAATGAACATGACTCGAACCATCCAAATATGGTGCGAAGATCCGATTCATTAAATCCATAAATCTGGCAGGGCATTAGTAAGCCCAAGCATCACTAGGAACTCATAGTGACCATATCTCGATTCGAAGGCGGTCTTGGTGCGTCCAGAATCTCGAATTCGCAATTGATAATAGCGATCTCAAATCTATTTTTAGAACACCAGGCTCCCTTGAGTTGATCGAACAAGTCATCGATCACGTAGTAGCGGATATTTGTTCTTTATCGTCCGCTTTATTAAGTGGCGATAGTCGATCTACAACCTCATGGTTCCATCCTTCTTTTCACAAACAACACTGCACACCCAAGGTGAAAAACTCGGCGAGCAAAACCTCTATCCACCAATTCTTGCAATGAGCTTTCAACTCCTTTAATTCCGTTGGTGCCATACGATCGGTCTTGCTCGAGATTGGAGTGGTACCGGTACCAATTCGATGCCAAATTCTATTTCCGAATAGGTGGTAAACTTGAATTCTTGAGGAAAACATCCGTATTCAAACCACTCCTGATTGGGTTTCTTTTCGACTCCTTGTCATCGAGCACATATGTAAATGCTTCGCACTTTTCTTACATATTTACGGGCCAACATTCTTTGATATTCGGTATGAACCCTTTAAGTCCGTAGACTCAACCCGAATTATCTCGTTATTCGCGCACCTCAAATCGATGGTCTTGCTTTTGCAATTTACAACCGCATCGTGCATGGTCAATCAATCCAAACCAAGAATAACGTCAATTCATGGAGCGGAAAAAGCATCAAGTTAATGAAAACAAGAACCTCGAATACTAGGGACTTTCTTTTGCTTTGTTGACAAACACGTAATGACCCAAGGGTTTGACACCGAATTACAAATTGGTAGACTTACTAGGCAAAGTCTTCTTGGATGCTAAGGTTTCACATATATAAGAATGAGTAGAACCGAAATCAAAGCAATCACATTAGTATCGAAAAGAGTGAAAGTCTGGTAATAACATCTGGTGGCGGCATCCTCGTCAGCGTATGGCATAAGTCTAGTAGAGCACGAGCCTCGGGTCTTGTTGTAGCATCTGACCCTCTCGACCGCCACTAGCATTGCGCATTTCGGATGGCCTACCTCGGCGATGGTAGCACGGGTTTCCACTGACTTACATTTTGTTCAAACAACCTCGGGTCCTTGACAAAGTGGTGGCCGATCCACACTTATAGCGGAGGCGATCACGGAACCTAGCTCCCGAATGCCATTTACCACAATCAGGACACTCGCTCTCTCTGGCGATCATTTCCACCAGCGGCGATCGAAGTGACTCGTGTGGTCACAAAGGGTGACCATGATCTCGTCTAGAAAAGCCGGCGCCTCTAGACCAACTCACATCATCTCAAAATCTCTTGATGCTGTTGAAGAGACTTTGAGGACCTTTGAAATTCTCCGGTTCCCACATCAACTTTTTGTTTCTCCTTTCTAAGCTCTTGACTTTACAAGCTCACTCAACAAGTACTACGAACTCTCGTATTTTGAGAATGCCAACAAACATCCTTATATCATCATTCAGCCCATCCTCGAAGCGTTTACACATAATAGATTGGACGAAATGCATTCTCGGCGCGGGCTAAGCCTCACAAATTTTCGTTCGTAGTCATGGCGACATAGAGCCTTGCTTAAGGTCAAGAAATTCCCTTCGCTTTTGGTCGATGAATCTCGGTGATATACTTCTTTGGACTCGGTTTGAAAGAACTCCCAAATCACTTGCTCTCTAGGCACCACAAGTGAGTACTCCACCAATAGTAGGCGGAATCGCGTAGCAAGGAGATGGTACACTTTAAGCACTCATCGGTGTACAAGATAGCTCATCGAGCACCGGATAGTGTTGTCAACAAAATTCAGCTTGCTCGGCATCGTCATCATCCGTAGCTTTAAATTCGGTGGCCCATGTTTTGAATCACTGTCATTGGGGGCTTATTTGACCTATTTGGTCGATTCTGAGATATTGTAAGTCTTGAGGTTGCATTTGTCGGGAATGGAGGTTGTGGAACAGTAGTGTTAGTTAGAATGTATTGGTTAAACCAATCATTCATCACACTATAAAAACTTGCCTAGCCTCATCATTCGGATTGCTGGCCATAGGTTGAGAGTCATGGCGCTGTCCCTTATGGGAAGCGGCGCACACTCTCCATCATCATTATTGCTTTCGGTTGGGATCGGGATCCATTGCTATAAACAAACACAAAGTCAAATTATTGAAATCACCACACTATCTTGAATCTACGACAAAGGCGTTGGCTTGAGTTGTTGAAAGATTATGAGCTGGTCATTGATTATCACCCGAAAAGGCTAATGTGGTTACGGACGCCTTAAGCCGGAAATCACTATTCGCTTTGTGAGCGATGAATGTACACTTGTCTGTTCTACCCGACAATGTGTTAGTAGTGAATTAAAAGCCAAACCATTATTGATTCATCAAATTCGTGAAGCTCGAAAGTCGATGATGAAATGGTTGCAAAACGGCTGAGTGTGTTCAACAAGGAATCGGAGTTTCAAATTGATGATGATGATTGTTTGAGGTTCAGAAGTCGTTTGTGTGTTCCAAGGAATTCGAAACTCATTTCGATGATTCTGAACGAAGCCCATTGTAGCCGAATGTCAATTCACCTGGGGAGTACGAAGATGTACAACGATTTGAAACGTCGATTTTGGTGGAATGGCATGAAACGAGACATCTCCGACTTTGTTTTGAGATGCTTAATATGTCAACAAGTGAAAGCGGAACATCAAGTGCCTTCAGGATTACTTTAGCCGATCAAGATACCCGAGTTGAAATGGGATCGAGTCACAATGGACTTTGTGTCCGGACTGCCATTGTCCGCAAGTAAGAAGGATGCGATTTGGGTTGTTGTTGATAGACTGACTAAGTCGGCTCATTTATCCCCGGGCGTACGGATTTTCCATTGGATAAACTCGCTGAATTGTATGTTTCTCAGATTGTGAGATTACACGGGGTACCGATTTCTGTTGTGTCGGATAGAGATCCGAGATTCACCTTGCGATTTTGGAAGAAATTGCAAGAAGCTTTGGGTACCAAGCTGCATTTTAGCACCGCTTTTCATCCACAAACCGATGGTCAATCCGAGAGGATAATTCAGATACTTGAGGATATGTTGAGATGTTGCATCCTCGAGTTCAGTGGTTCATGGGAACGGTATTTACCTTTGATTGAATTCGCTTACAACAATAGTTTTCAATCAAGTATTAAGATGGCGCCTTACGAGGCCTTGTACGGCGTAAATGCCGTACACCATTGTTTTGGACCGAGCTCGGTGAAAGTAAAATTTTCGGAGTGGATTTGATTAAAGATGCTGAATGAAAGTAAAAGTAATCCGTGAAAATCAAGATAGCCTCCGATCGTCGAAGCCGACGCGGATCTCAAACGAAAAGACATTGAGTATCGTGGAGATAAAGTGTTTCTTAAAGTTTCGCTTGGAAAAAGATACTCGATTTGGCCGTAAAGGCAAATTGAGTTCGAGGTTCATCGGGCCATATGAAGTATCCAAACGAGTCGGTCCAGATTGCATATCGATTGATTTTGCCTCCTGAACTTGAAAAGATTCACGACGTCTTTCATGTTTCGATGCTTCGACGTTATAGATCTGATCCATCGCACATAATTAGTCCATCAGAGGTCGAAATTCAAGCCGATATGAGTTATGAAGAAGAACCGATTCGTATCCTAGCACGTGAAGTGAAAGAGTTGCGAAACAAGAGGGTTCCGCTAGTGAAAGTGTTATGGCTCAAACACGGATAGAAGAAGCTACTTGAACCCGAGAACTCTATGAAAGAGCGATACCCAAACCTATTTACCGGTAAGATTTTCGGGACGAAAATTTCTTAAGTGGGGAGAGTTGTGACACCTTAAAACGACCCTAGTCGGAATGTGGTTTCGGACCATTAAAACCGAGGCATAAAAATAATTTAAAATTTATTTTGATGCCTATAATGTGTGTTAACTCATGTGTGACATTTTGATGTTTTGATTTAGAGTTATAAATGTGAATTTCACTAGAAAGGACCTAGTAGTAAACTTTGAAAGTATGATAGGAAATGTGTGATGACTAGTTGATCATGCATGCAAAAAATGAGGGTTTGCATGTCAAATTTCCCCATTTAAGAACTAGTGGCGGCCATGACAAGGGGATGGGCAAAACATGTCATGAAACATGTTTTGTAAGTGGTTTATGTTGGAATAAATAAAATAAGTTGTAGGGTAATAAAAAATGAAAAAAAATGTGTGTGAAGGCTTCTCCCTCCCTTGCCGTGAGTTGAAGAAAAGCAAAGAAAAAAAATTGTTCATCCTTTTCACTCCTTTTGGCCGAAAATACTAAGGAAGAAGGAAGGAGTTTTGCTTCATGCTTGGTTTGGAAGAGGATTAGGAGGAGGTTTGGCCATACTTGTATCTAGATTAAGGTATGTTTGAGGTTGTGCCATGAGATTCATGCATGTTTTTAGTTGATAGCTTGATGCTCTTATTAGCCCATGGTTCAAATCTTTGTTATATCATGGGGATGGTATTTGGCCAAGGTGGATTTTGTGTTAATGCCATTGCATGTTAAATATGAAGCTTGCTAATGATACATGTGATGGTGGATTGATGGCTCTTGGACTTTCTTTTTAGTATTTTTGAGTAAGACATTAAGTTCTTTGTTTAATCATGACCAAAAATTATGGTGTTGTGATGTATTCGCCATGGTACATCCAAAAGTATGATTTATGCTCATTGCATGGAAAGTAAGATTTGTGTTTTGGATTTATGTTCATGTTTAGTTACAATCAACTTGAGATTCGGCTCTAGCATATATATATGTATATATGTTTGCACATGATGTCTTGGTATGACATATATACTATCTCAAGGTATATATTTACTTATGATGATGTTTCGTTATGAAGGAAATGATAGATGTGTATTGAGTTACAATATGGAATGCATTAGTTAGTAAAATGTATGCCGCTCATGTGTGATATTAGTGTATAATTGGCCTCAACATGGACATGCATATTCGCCACATGAGGGGATTGGTGTGCATGCATTCGGTTAGAGGCAAGCATATTGATGCCTATTCTTGGCTTGGAAAATTCGCCAAGGAGAGTACTAACTAATGTGTTGAGTTTGATTCATGATTTTCGTACATATGTGACTTTAATGTCTAATGAAAATATGTGGGCTAAGTACCTTGAATTCCTCTTTCGATGCTCAAATGATTAAATCAATTTATTTGTTAAATTAAGCTCAAGAGCAAAGGGGAGCTAAATTCGATAAAGGGAAGGAAAAAGTGGTCGAATAGCCATCGGAATCATTCGACAACATCCGAGGTAAGTTTCCGAGTAATGGAACTTAGATTACGGTCTAATTAGATTATGTAATAAACAAATCAAAATCATGCCTTTGTGTGTGGCTATTGAGTCGAAATCGGAAAGGTTTGATAAATGTTTTGTGTTTGAGCCTTAGTAACGAAAATGAAATATGGATGTGTCGTGATTATTGATATATGTACATGAGCATTTGAATGATACCCGGCTAAGTCCCAAGGCATTTATGCTAGTGATTATATCCGGCTAAGACCAAGGCATTCGTGCGAAGTTGTTATATCCGGCTAAGACCAAGGCATTTGTTCAAGTTACCAAATCCGGGCTAAGACCAAGGCATTCGTGCGAAGTTGTTATATCCGGCTAAGACCAAGGCATTTGTGCAAGTTACCAACCGGTTAAGACTCAAGGCAATTGTGCTTGTGGTTATATCCGCTAAATTCAAGAAACTCGGTTTGAAGGTGAGCGTTTTGGTGCTGTAATAAATTCAGTTAATACGCCGAAAAACCCATACGATAAGGTATGTTCACATGTGCATCGGAAAAGTTGATTCGTTTGAAATAGTGTTCGCTCAATCGACTAACGAACTTTCGGCTCTTAGATAGGTTGATACCTTGTGTATATATATGATGATGAAGTGTGAAGTAAGTATGATTATGAGAATGTGTATTAATAAAGTGATTCATTTAGTTATGTGAACGTAATACTTTAGTCAAAGCTGATTTCATTACTTGAAACTTACTAAGCAATAAAATGCTTACCCCGTTGCTTTGGCTCTTTGTTTTCCAGATTTTGTTCGTTAGCTATCGGATTAGGGATCATAGAAGTCGAAGTCATCCACACTATCAAAGCCCTTTGGTACTCTTTTAGTTGAACTCTGGATATGGCATGTATAGGACTACCGCTGCTGTTTTTCAAGCACGCTTTTGTGATGTATGTGCGCATACCATGCGAAAATGGCTCGTAAAAGTGGAGTATGGCATTAGACCATTTGTGTTTATGTATAAATATATGGTTTCATGATGTGACTATGGACTGGAATGGAAGTGTTGGGCAATGATCAGCCCTTGGAATGGCTAAATATGATCATATGTGGACCTATGTATGACAAAACTCTAGTTGGTCCATGGAAACCACGAAATAGGTAAGGTTTACCTTGAAAACAGATGCTGACAGCAGCAGTGGTGTGGATTTGAAAAATCACTAAATATTGCAGGAATGGAATTAAATAGTGAATAAATTATGTAAATGAACCTTGATGAATCTACTTTCATATGGAAGAAACGAAACTGTCATATAAGTTATATGTTAAGAGATATTAAAGTTCTCGTGAAACAGGACCAGAACGGTTTCTGGATCCCCTGTTCCGAATTTGGAAATTCATTATAAATTAACCAGAGATAATTAGGAGTCATTCCATATATGCATAGATTCCTCTCTGAGTCTAGTTTCTATAGAAACAAACGGCATCAGTATTGAAGCCCTGTACAGGGAGATATCCAATTCGTAATGTGCTAAGGTCAGTGTAGTCGAACCCTGGATTAGGGGAGACTTTAACTAATAAACTGTACTAATTGGCCAGACCAAAAATTCTAGAAAAAATAATGTTGATGGAATTATGAGTCTAGTTTCAGGGAAAAATTACGAAACTGATTTTCGAGCTTTAAAACTCAAGATATGATTTTTAAGGCGACAGTGATGCAGTAACCAGCTAGTCTGGAAATTTTTTTTATGGACTGTGAAAACAATTAAGTTATGTCTGTGTGCACCTTGTGTTCGACTCCGGTAATGGACTCGGGTACGGGGTGTTACAATATCAGATTCACGGGGTTGATTTAATCAAAGAAACCAAAGAGAAAGTTAAGGTGATTCGCGACTGTTTGAAGGCCGCTTCAGATAAATAGAAATCTTACGTAGATTTGAAACGAAAGGAAATTGAGTTTCAAGTCGGTGATAGGGTATCTTTGAAAGTATCCCCGGGGAGGAAGGTCCTTAGATTCGGTAAAAAAAAGGCAAGCTAAGTTCTCGTTTCATTGGACCTTATGAGATTATCAAAAGAGTAGGGCCTGTTGCCTACCGATTGGCTTTGCCCTCAGAGTTGGAAAAGATTCACGATGTGTTTCATTTGTCCATATTATGTTGATATAGATCAGATCCTTCACATGTGATCACGCCAACTGAGGTTGAGATTCAGCTGGGTATGACTTATGGTGAAGAGCCGGTTAAGATTTTGGCTCGGGAGGTTAAACAATTGAGGAATAAGAGTATAGCACTTGTTAAAGTTTTGTGCCATAGACATGGAGTCGAGGAAGCCACATGGGAACCTGAGGAGACCATGAGATATCAATACCAGAACCTATTCACCGGTAAAATTTTTGGGGACGAAAATCCCTTAGAGGAGGAAAATTGTAACAGCTCGATTTTGGGCCTAGTCCGAACAGTGGTTTCGGGACCACAAATCTGAGGCCAAGAAATTATTTTTATTATTATTTTAGTTTCATAGTATGATTATGTGAGTGCATGAAAATTTTGGTAAACTAGTTTTAGCGATTGGGAGCCTAATTACAAAAAAGGACGAAATCCCATAAAGGGCAAAAGTTTTGTTTTAAAAATTTGGGGTCTTTAAAGTGCAATTAGAACCTTATATATAGGCTAGTCGGCCATAGAGACAAAGGTGAGACAAATTTCAATGTTAGGTGAAATTTGGTGGTTTATTTGACTAAAGATAAAATAGAATAAACAAAGGATGTATCATCTCTTTTTCATCTTCTTCTTCACCAAAATTTTTAGCCATAGTAAGGGTTTTGAAGCTTTAAAATTTCATCCAAGCTATCTCCTTGCAAGTAAGTGATTTAGATGCCTATTTTTTATAATCTTTGTACTTTTAGAACCCTTGTAGCATGAGCTAGCTAATGGGGGGCTTATTTTGTGAAATGGTTAATAGGTTAAGGATTTTCCATGAAAGGGTTTGTAATGTTTTCTGAGTTTTTATGGAAGGAAATGAATCCGAATTGTGTAATAAACAACTTTTGTGAAGAGGTGTTCATGAAAAACACCTAAAAAGGACTAGTTTGTAGTTATTGCAAAATAGATAGTAATGTGGTGAAATAATGGAAATTTTGGGTTGCTATAAGAGTAAAATGGGTTTGGCTAGGCTTAAACATGAAGAAATTCGATAAAAATTTATTTTTGAGCCTAGGGATAAAATGGTCATTATGTGAAAATCTAGGGGCAAAATGGACATTTTTGCCAAAAAATGTGAATTTTTTATTTTCTAAATTTATGCAGTGATTAAATGAGTGCATTTTAGATCAAGAAATAAAAAATCCAAACCTAGACCGGGGGAAAGCCAAGCAAGTAGATTAAATCGGCTAGTCACCTACGTTTTGTGATCCGAGGTAAGTTGTATGTTAATAATACAACTATATTGTTATGATGGGTGATTGAATTAATATTGTATAAATTGTTTTGTTTATGAATATGGGTATGCATGTTGAGAAATTAATGTAATAAAGACTCCCGGTTGAACATTAGGAATAGAATTGGGTATTCATGCAATGACATTGGGTGATACGTGTGCCAGTGTAAAACATGTCTGGGACATGCATCAACCTCGAGATATACCAGCCAGTGTAAGACATGTTTGGGACATGCATCAGCCTCGAGATATACAAGCTAGTGTAAGACCTGTCTGGGACATTCCGTTAGCTTGTTGTGTGTCAGTGTAAGACCTGCTTGGGACATGGCATCGACACTGATAAATGAGAGCCAGTGTAAGACCTGTCTGGGACACAGCATCGACCTCGATATATGGAAGTCAGTGTAAGACCTGTCTGGGACATGGCATCGACTTTGATGTGCTAGCCAGTGTAAGACCATGTCTGGACGTGGTATCGACATCTTATCCAATGTTTGGGGCTATTGAATATCCTGTAGTATTCCACATGGTTCAAATGGAGATTTATGGTTTATATCAAAATGAGAGAACTTATGACCATGTGGTGAGTGGTACAGGTACCTAAATGAGAATTATGACATACGAGCTTTATTTATGTTGTATGTATAGTAAAGGAGGAAAGAGAGTAAGTTATGCATATGACTACTTGTGTATTTTATATGAATTATGAAATGTGAATTCAAACCAATGTTGTATGATTTATGAAAAAAATATGAGCAAGTAGTGTTTATGAATCCTTTCTTTCATGTGAAAATTGAGATATGTTGGGAGTATGATCCCCTATGGTAGCTTATAGTTACTTATTATTTGCATGTGACTTACTAAGCTTTATGCTTAACTCTTTTACTTTTCATTTTCTTATAGTGCCGCTAAAGTAGCTCATAGATCATTACCTTACATCGAAGAAGCTAGTCAAACTATCCCTAAAGCAATTGGTATAGCTAGTTTTATCATTTTGATTATGGCATGTATAGGAACTAGTCTTTTTGTAATGGTCACATTGTTTTGGGCCAAACGATTGATTTGTCATAGCTCTTTAGTCATTTTGTATAATGCCATGGATGGTGGCTAATATTGGTTATTGATAAGTGCAAATAATGATGATTTCATAGATGAGTAAATAACATGACTAATCAAGTTCTTGCCAGATTGTTAAAGTGTAATGTGGTTGTATTAGATATCTTATTGCGGTTGAATTGGCTTTGTGTTGCCATGTGAATTGGTGGTATGTATTGTTTTGTATGCAGGTGTAAGTAAAGGTGGCAAAAAGGTTTGGTAGATATCCTATTTTTTTCTGCACGGTTAGACACACGGGCGTGTGCCTAGGTTATGTGTGAAACATAGTCAGCCCTATGGGCGCGTTGTCTGGCTGTGCATGCTCTGCACCTCAAATTTGCAAGTCAGTATGCATGGTAGTAAACACACAGGCAGAGACACGGCCGTGTGCCCCAGCTGTGTGGAAGACACGGCCTTTGGCCACGGGCGTGTGCCTTGGCCGTGTGCCTCTAATTGGTTGCTGACGTCAAAAATAGAATGTCAAGGTTTTTAGACACGGGCGTGTCATGGCCGTGTGAGGGACACCAGCCTTCGACACGGGCGTGTGTCAGGCTGTGTGAAAACCCCTGTAGGTTCAAATTTAGAAATAAATTTACATGGGTTGTGGCACGGGCGTGTTCTGTTGTGCTTAGGCCATGTGAACCACACGGTCCTTCAACACGACCATATCAAAATGGCCACACAGGCATGTTGCCCTTTCATACAGGCGTCTACCCTTGTTTCGAGTGATATTTTTTCAAAGTTTTCAAAGATGTTTGGAATAACCCCAAATCGTTTCCAAAGTGTGTTTTGGGCATTTCTAGATTAAGATTGAAAAGTTTCAAATTCGATTGAGTTTTTATGACCCGAAATGATTGTATGCATGTGTTTAAGTTAGGTAATGCCTCGTGCCCAGTCCTGGCCTAGGACTCAGGAAAGGGGTGTTAAATTTTTGGTCCCAAAACTACTGTTCCGACTAAGATATAAACTTGGCTTTTACAACTCTCCCCCTCAAGGATTTTAGTCCCCGAAATGATTGTATGCATGTGTTCAAGTAGGTAATGCCTCGTTGTAATATCCCGAATTAGGGCCTAATCAGAATAGTGGTTTCGTGACCACAAATCCAAGATAGAAATAATTATTTTATAATTATTTTGATGTTTATGATATGATTGCATGATTGTGTGAAAATTTCGTGATGAAATCCTATGCCTAAAGTGCTTAAATTGAAATTAGGGACTAAATCGAATAATTTGCAAAACTTGCATTCTAGGAGTTTTTAGTATGAAATTGTTTTGGAATATTAATGAGGAGGTCTTAAATAGCAATTTTAACAAATTTCTAAGTCTATGGACAAAAATTGGACATGGATGGAATTTTTGGAAAGTTTAGTAGTAAGGGCATTTTGGTCATTTAGTATTGAAAATGAATTAAAAACAAAATTAAAAGCCAATTTTTGTCCATCTTCTTCATTAGGCCGAAATTTCAAGGGTTCTCCATAGCTAGGGTTTGTTTCAAGCTTCCAAGCTCTATAGTAAGTGATTCTAAGCCCCGTTTTTAATGTTCTTTACGTTTTTGGAATCCCGGTAGCTCGATTAAGCTTATGCTAGCAATAATTCAACCTAGGGTTCATATTTGGAAAAGTACTCATAGGTTAAATTTGTGAATTTTGGTGTTTTATGATAGAATATGAGGTTTTAAATTATGTTAGAAAACTTGTACTACTCGGTTTTAAGCGAAAACGAGTAAAAGGGCTTAATCGGAAAAATACCTAATAATCATAAGTACATGTTAGAGTGTGAATTTGATGTTGCCATAGAAGGAAAAATGATCAGCATGTCATAAAAATAAGAATAAGGGATGAAGTTTAATTCCGAGCCTAGGGGCAAAAGTGTAATTATGTAAAAGTTTAGGGGAAAATGTAATTTTGCCAAAGTTCAGATAAATGCTGTTTTGATGAATGTATGTATTAAATAAGATTAATTTGGCATTATAGATCAAGAGAAATGAGATTCAAGTCGCGATCGAGGGAAAAACAAAGTTTACGAAGAATAGGCTCGATTGCTAATAATTTTATACTGAGGTAAGTTCATGTGTAAATGTAGTAACATAATTGTCATTTTAAGCAATTTAATGTTATTTATATGATATGATGCTGATTATTATCATGAAATATTATGCTTTGTGGTTATTATTGAATAATATGTAATTATGTGAATTACTTGATGAGTATGAACTATCATCGAAGTATCGATTTCGATATTCCGTGGAAGACGGCAAAGATGTGTGATCGAGGAAAACGCCCGTTTGAACCTTGTGAATAGATTAGAATACAAGTGACATGTCACTAGGATGGTTGAGTTCCGAACTCGTTGAGTTGAGTCCGAGTTCGTAAGATGTAACTAGGCATCCGAGCTCGTTGAGTTGAGTCCGAGTTCACTTATGGGCGGGTTACATGGTAGATTGGCTACATAAGTTCCGCAGGCTATTGAGTTTGTCTAGCTGCGGGTATGACACTTACATTCATGAAATCCGTGTATTCGAATTATATTCCGATGTGTTCAAGGGGTGAATCTTAAGTGAATAAGAAGTAGGCCTAAAACGAAGGTGACATGTTGGTAAGTGTGGTAAATGAGAAAATTTGATGTATGTGCTTAAACCCCGGGTTGAAAACTTGGTATGATGAAATCGTAGGAAGATATTAAATGTAAATGAAACATGAATGTCTTGGTGCTGTTTATGCAAATGATGTTTTATGTGAGATTGTGTGATTATGTTACTTGCTATTTGCATGTGAACTTACTAAGCATTTGTGCTTACTCCCTCCTTTTCTTTCATTGTAGTTTTGATAAGTCGGCTTGAGAATCGAGATAGGTCGAAGACTCGTTCACACTATTTGAAGGCTTAAATTGGTAAAATGGCTTGTGTATTTTGAATGTGGCATGTATGGAAAAACACTCACTTTGTGTAATTGATCTTATGATATGGATATGGTTTGGAAAGAAAAGGGTTTGTGTGACAGCCCCAAATTGACCCTAGTCGGAAAGTGGTTTCGGGACCACAAAACCGAGTTATAAAAATAATTAATTGCTATATTCTATGCTTATTGTGGGTGTACATGCACATGTGGAAGTTTCATTCTCTAATTTTACCAATTGTATGAGAAATTATAAAATAGGGATCAATGCGAGACGTGGTGAAATATGATAGGCTAATTTTAAATGGCCTATTAATACATGTGGAAAAGTGTTTGTCCTTGCATGTCAAATTCGCCAAATTGGAGCATGATGGCCGGCCATGCTATGGGTGGAAACATGTCTCCAACATGTTAGACTAGTGATGCATGTAGGAAACAATAAAATAAGAAAGTTAGTATTAAAGAAATGGAAAAGAAAATGATGATAACAAAAAAAATAATAATGTGTAGATGCCCTTTGCCGTGACCAAAAACAAAGAAAGAAAGAAAAGAAAATAGTTGTTCATCCTTTGGTAGTCTTGGCGAATAGAAGCAAGGGAAGAAGGGGAAGAGCTTGAGAAAATCGGCTATGGTGGTTGCTAGACTAAGGTATGTTTGATGATATTCCATGAGATGCATGCATGCTTTAGTTGTTAGTTTAAGTTCTACCTAGCCCATGGTTTAGATTTCTTTTGCTATTTGATGGAGATGAAATTCGCCATGGATGTTGTCTTTCTTGGTTGGTGTTTTGATGTTGTTGTAATGAAGCATGAAGAGGAGTGAGTTCAAATGTTTAATAAAAGGAGATTTTTAGGTCATTGAGTTCTTGTTGTTGTGTGTGTATGTGCATGAGTATTCGGCCATGCTATAGAATTCATGTTGCAAAATGATAAATGCTTGGTACATTCGGCTATAATGGGCATTAAGAGGGTGAAGTTTGAATTAGTTAAAGGTTCATATAGGTTGTCTTGATGAAAAGAGAAAGAGAAGAATTAGATATCATATTTGGTGCTAGTGTGGTATATAAGGGTGTTGAACTTAAATAAGTAATATTCGGCTAGCATGATAAGTATGAAATATTAAGTAGATGAGATAATTGATGGTGAAGTGGCTAATAGGGACTTTTAATGAAATCTATGCTAAGGCCGAATGTATCAAATGCTAAATGTGCTTATGTATATTCGGCCACCTAATTAAGCACATAGGTGGTGTTGAATTTAATCTTGCACATTCGGCCATATGGGTGTACACACTTGTGATACTATCCTTGATTAGGATAGTTGGCAATAGGGTGATAGCCTAAGGTTGTGAACCAAATAGTTCAAAAGCATGGGGTAGAAGGATAAGAATTTGTCATGTGTATCCTATGAAATGAAATTTTAATGTGTGATACAAATATTTTACAAAGTGGTTGAATGGGTTGATTTAATTGTTTAAGCTCAAGATCCTAAAGGAGAGGCGTCCAACAAGGGGAAATCGAAGGTCATCGAGTAGCCGACTTGGGATTATTTGCCCAACACAAGGTAAGTCATTAAGCATATATTTGGTGTTGATGTAAATGACCATAATATATACGCAATTGTGTTTAAATGAGTTGATGTGTAAATGAAAATGTATGTGTATGGAATGATGCCATTGTTGAATGTATAAAGGCAGCAACATGCATAAGGTATTGGTCTCGCACTAAGTGTGCGGGTATAAATGGACACGGTGACAAGATTGGCACTAAGTGTGCGGGTTTAAAATTGTACAGCACTAAGTGTGCGAACTGAAAATATATAGCACTAAGTGTGCGAGCTGAAAATTATATAGCACTAAGTGTGCGAGCTGAAAATATATAGCACTAAGTGTGCGGATTCACTATATACTCTTGCGTTACAATTGGCATCGAGTGTGCGACATTATCGAGTTAATCCCGGACAGCGGATCGGGTAAGTACCTTGAGCTCATGGCGAATGGGCACTATGGTCATGCTCGGGGTTGAGCTTGGTAAGCCTTAAATCTATGTGATGATTACAATTGTATGATTGTGGTGAAAATGAGTTGGTGTATAAAAATGACTCAAATATCTTATTGAATAGAATATGAAATGTGAATGTATGACTTGGTACGAGATTGAACCGAAAGGTCTAAGGAACTATGGTATAGCTCGATATGGATGGAACAATTAGCCTTGTTTCATTGTTTCACTTTGTGATGAATTTAGCTAATGGATAATTGTAAAGTGCTTATGACTTACTGAGTTATAAACTCACTCGGTGTTTTCTTGTCACCCATTTTAGGTCTCGTGGACTCGTCTCTTTTGTGTGCTCGGAACCGTCAACGAAGTCATCACACCGCAAGCAATCTTTGGTATTGTCTTCTTAGTCGATCTAGGAGAACATTTGGCATGTATAGGCTATTTTGTTTTGTTGAAATTTGGGTTGTAAACTTTAGCCATGCGAAAATGGCCCATATGGTTGGATGGATTTGGTTCCAAAACACTTATTCATGAGTCTTAAAAATCTCAATTTTGATAAGGTGGTCATAATTTGTGATATGAATGATGGATGATTAGTTGGGTCATGGAGGAATTATGAAATAGGCATTGTTTGCCTTAGTAACAGATGCTGACAGCAGCAGTGATGTGAGATTGAAAAATCACTAAAAATAGTAGAAGTAGAATTAAATAGTGAATAAATTATGAAATTGAACCCTGATGAATCTACTTTCATATGGAAGAAACGAAACAGTCATATGAGTCGGATTTTAAGAGATAATCAGGTTTTCGTGAAACAGGGCCAGAACGGTTTCTGGATCCCCTGCTCCGACTTTGAAAATTCACTATAAATTAATCAGAGAGAATTAGAAGTCATACTCTATATGTACAGATTTCTTTGTGAGTCTAATTTCTTTAGAAACAAACTTCATGAGTTTTGGAGCCCTGTACAGGAAGATATCCAAGTCGTAGTGCGCAAAGGTCAGTGTAGTCGAACCCTGAAACAGGGGAGACTTTAACTAATAAACTGTACTAATTTGCTCGACCAAAAATTCTAGAAAAAAATGTGTAGATGGAATTATGAGTCTAGTTTCAGGTAAAATTTACGGAACTGATTTTCGAGTTCTGGAACTCGATATATGATTTTTAATGTAACAGTGATGCAGTTAGCCAGCCTGCCCGGAACAGAAATTAATTATTTCCAAGAGAGAAATAAGGGAAGTAAGCCCGGTAACACCTTGTGGTCAAATCCGGTGACAGTCACGGGTTTGGGGTGTTACATTTTATTGGTATCAGAGCTATGGTTTAGTCGGTTCTAGGACTACCATAGCGCGTGTGAGTCTAGCTATACATGCCAAATTGTTAGTGCTTCATAATGTGATGACTTCTGATGGTTGAAATTTTTGTCTTGGGTAGCAAATGGAACTCGGGGTAGAGAGACCCTTGGCGGACGACGTTGAAAGTGTAGCGGCTGCTCCCGCGCAAGGGACACCGCCTGTTGAGCCTCAGTCATCCGCGAATAATCAAAATGAAGGGGCGAAACAAGCCTTCTTCACCATGATGAATGAGTGGGTCGCGCAATATGCCCGAACCAATCCGGCTGTCCAACCATTCCCGAATTCAAACACCCCACCCCAAGAGCCCGCAATGCCTCTAGTTACTAATCCTGTGAGGCTGAGTAAACCACCTGTGGACTTGATTAGGAAGCGTGGGGCCGAGGAGTTCAAGGCCATAGTTACTGATGATGCCGAAAAGGCCGAGTTCTGGCTCGATAACACCATTCGAGTGTTAGATGAACTGTCATGCACACCCGATGAATGTCTTAAGTGTGCTATATCCTTGTTGTGAGAATCAGCTTACTATTGGTGGAGGACTTTAATTTCCATAGTCCCAAATGAACGAGTTACTTGGGATTTCTTTCAATCCGAATTTCGAAAGAAATACATTAGTCAACGGTTCATCGATCAGAAGCGTAAGGAGTTCTTGGAACTCAAGCAAGGCCGGATGACCGTATCTGAATACGAACATGAGTTCGTAAGACTTAGTCGGTATGCTCGGGAGTGTGTGGTTGATGAGGTTGCTATGTGCAAAAGATTTGAAGAGGGATTGAATGAAGATTTAAAGCTACTGGTGGGTATTTTGGAGATAAAAGAATTTGTAACACTAGTTGAACGAGCCTGCAAGGCGAAAGAGCTCGGAAGGGAGAAGAAGAAGGCGAATTTGAAGCTAGAGATTATCGTAAAAGATCGACGGTAAAGCTCCATTTTCTCTGTAAAGAAGTTCGAGAGGACACAAATAAGTCGAGGGCATGCGGGATTTCCATTAGAGCACGACCATCGATGGACTCACGAGCTACTTTGTAGCTAGTGTGGGCAATAATCGCCAAGAAAAGCCGAATGCCCCCAATGTGGAAGACTACACATAGGTGAATGTTGGGGTAAGTCTGTTAATAGGGCTGTTATGGATGCGGTTCAAGGACCACTTCATTAGAGATTGCACGAGCTAGATGAGAAGAATAAGATGCAAGGTGCAAGATCTAGTGGGACGACGGCTAGAGGTAGACCCCGAGGATTTCAGGAGGTAGGGGTGGTAATCGAGAGAGGGCCCTGCATGCGGTTGTTCGATCCGAGACTCGTGCTCTGCTAGAGCATATGCTATCCGCACGAGAGGAGGCAACCTCCCCGACGTTATCACCGGTACTTTCACTCTATTTGATACTAGTGTGATTGCATTGATTGACCTGGCTCTACTCATTCATATGTATGTGAAACCTTAGCATCCAAGAAGACTCTCACCGTTGAGTCTCATCGAGTTCGTAATTCGAGTGTCAAACCCTTTGGGTCAATACGTACTCGTTGATAAAGTGTGCAAGAGATGCCCCCTAATAATTCGAGAATCCTGTTTTTCGGCTGATCTGCTGCTTCTACCATTTGATGAATTCGATGTTATTCTTGGTATAGATTGGCTGACCGTACATGATGCAGTGGTGGACTGCAAAAGGAAAACCATCGATTTAAAAAGAGTGCCAGCGATAGTATCTTCTATGACCGCTCGGAGGTATGTGAAAAAGGGGTGTGAAACATACCTTGCGTATGTGTTTGAAAGTAAAGAGACGGAAAGGAAACTCGAATCGGTACCAGTGGTTTGTGAGTATTCAGATGTTTTTCCTGAGGAGTTACCGGGATTGCCACCGGTTCGAGAAGTGGAATTCGCATCGGTTGTACCGGTATTACGCCGATCTCAATAGCCCCGTATCGATGACATTTTGGTCTATTCGAGAGATGATATCGAGCATCTTGAACACCGAGGCTAGTGTTGCAAATTTTACGAGATAAGCGATTATACGCAAGGTTCAAGAATGTGAATTTTGGTTAAGAGAGGTTAGCTTTTGGGGCACGTGGTGTCCGTGATCGGTGTCGTGGTGGACCCGAACAAAATTTCGCTATAGTCGATTGGAAACCTCGAGGAATGTTACCGGGTTAGGAGCTTTTGGGGCTTGCGGATACTATCGACGATTTGTGAAAGGTTTTTCGACGATAGTTGCGTCGATGACGAAACTACTCCAAAAAGATGTTAAGTTCGAGTGGTGAACGTGTCAAGAAAGTTTCGATTGACTAAAACCTGCTTAACCGAGGCCCCAGTATTAGTACAGTGAGTCCCAGAAAGAGTTTGTCACGCATGATGACGCATCCTTGCTTGGGCTAGGTTGTGTGTTGATGTAAGAAGGTCGAGTTGTGGCTTACGCGTCGAGACAACTAAAGCCGCATGAGAGAAACTATCCGACCCATGACCTTGAACTAGCAGACCATAGTGTTCGCCTTGAAAATATGGCGACATTACTTGTTTGGAGAAAGGTGCCATATTTATTCGGACCACAAAAGTCTTAAATATTTGATGACTCAAGAGATCTAAATCTGCGATAAAGACGTTGGCTTGAGTTGTCGAAAGATTATGAACTTGTCATTGATTATCACCCGGAAAGGCCAACGTGGTGGTGATGCTTTAAGTCGTAAAGCACGCATGCGCTTGAGAGCGATGGATGCTCATCTATCCGTTTCACCCGATGAGGTGCTAGTAGTCGAATTAGAGACCAAACCGTTATTGATTCATCAAGTACTCGAATCTCAGAAGGTCGGTGCCGAATTGGTCGCTAAGCGAGCCGAATGTGTTTCGAATGAGGAATCGGAATTTCAGATTGATGACAATGATTGCTTGACATTCAAGGGTCGATTATGTATTCCAAGGAATTCGGAACTTGTTTCGATGATTTTGAACGAGGCTCACAGTAGTCGAATGTCAGTCCACCCGGGGTAGTACTAAAATGTACAATGACCTGAAACGTCAATTTTGGTGGCCCGGTATGAAACGGACATTTTAATTTGTTTCAAAGTGTTTGATATGTCAACAAGTGAAAGCGGAACATCAAGTGCCATCGGATTACTTCACCAATCACGATACCCGAGTGGAAATGGGATCGAGTCACAATGGACTTTGTGTCCAGGTTACCATTGACTCGTAATAAGAAAGACTCGGTTTGGGTCATTGTTGATAGACTGACCAAGTCTGCTCATTTTATCCCTGTCCGCCTGGATTTTTCGCTCGATAAATTGGCAGAATTATACATCTCCCAAATTGTTCGATTGCATGGGGTACCTATTTCTATCGTGTCGGATAGAGACCCAACATTTACATCGCGGTTTTGGAAGAAATTGCAAGAGGCTTTGGGTACCAAGCTGCATTTTAGCACTTTTCATCCCCAAACCGATGGTCAATCCGAACGGATAATTCAAATACTCGAGGATATGTTGAGATGTTGCATCCTTGAGTTTAGTGGTTCATGGGAACGGTATTTACCTTTGATTGAATTCGCCACAACAATAGTTTTCAATCAAGTATTAAGATGGCGCTTACGAGGCTTTATACGGTCGTAAATGCCGTACCCATTATTCTGGATGAACTTAGTGAAAGTAAAATCTTGGGTTGATTTGATTAAGAATGCCGAGCGTAAAGTTCGAGTAATTCGTGAAAGTTTGAAAGTCGCCGGATCGCCAAAAGTCGATGCGATTTGAGAAGAAAAGACATTGAATATCAGGTTGGAGACAAGGTATTTCTCAAAGTCTCACCCTGGAAGAAGGTGCTTAGAGTTTGCTGTAAGGGCAAATTAAGTCCGAGATTCATCGGTCCGTATGAAGTATCCGAACGAGTTGGGCCAGTAGCGTACCGATTAATTTTACTCCCTGAGCTCGAAAAGATTTACAACGTTTTCCAAGTCTCGATGCTTCGACGATATAGATCCGACCCGTCGCACGTAATCACTCCATCTGAGATTGAGATTCAGCCTAATTTGAGTTATGAAGAAGAGCCGGTTCGCATTCTGATGCGTGAAGTAAAAGAGTTGCGAAATAAGAAAATTCCATTAGTGAAGGTGTTGTGGCATAAACACGGAATTGAAGAAGCCACTTGGGAACTTGAGGACTCTATGAAAGAGCGATACCCGAGCCTATTTACCGGTAAGATTTTCGGGGACGAAAATTTCTTAAGTGGGGGAGAGTTGTGACAGCCCCAAATTGACCCTAGTCGGAAAGTGGTTTCGGGACCACAAAACCGAGTCATAAAAATAATTAATTGCTATATTCTATGCTTATTGTGGGTGTACATGCACATGTGGAAGTTTCATTCTCTAATTTTACCAATTGTATGAGAAATTATAAAATAGGGATCAATGCGAGACGTGGTGAAATATGATAGGCTAATTTTAAATGGCCTATTAATACATGTGGAAAAGTGTTTGTCCTTGCATGTCAAATTAGCCAAATTGGAGCATGATGGCCGGCCATGCTATGGGTGGAAACATGTCTCCAACATGTTAGACTAGTGATGCATGTAGGAAACAATAAAATAAGAAAGTTAGTATTAAAGAAATGGAAAAGAAAATGATGATAACAAAAAATAATAATAATGTGTAGATGCCCCTTGCCGTGACCAAAAACAAAGAAAGAAAGAAAAGAAAATAGTTGTTCATCCTTTGGTAGTCTTCACGAATAGAAGCAAGGGAAGAAGGGGGAAGAGCTTGAGAAAAATCGGCTATGGTGGTTGCTAGACTAAGGTATGTTTGATGATATTCCATGAGATGCATGCATGCTTTAGTTGTTAGTTTAAGTTCTACCTAGCCCATGGTTTAGATTTCTTTTGCTATTTGATGGAGATGAAATTCGCCATGGATGTTGTCTTTCTTGGTTGGTGTTTTGATGTTGTTGTAATGAAGCATGAAGAGGAGTGAGTTCAAATGTTTAATAAAAGGAGATTTTAGGTCATTGAGTTCTTGTTGTTGTGTGTGTATGTGCATGAGTATTTGGCCATGCTATAGAATTCATGTTGCAAAATGATAAATGCTTGGTACATTCGGCTATAATGGGCATTAAGAGGGTGAAGTTTGAATTAGTTAAAGGTTCATATAGGTTGTCTTGATGAAAAGAGAAAGAGAAGAGTTAGATATCATATTTGGTGCTAGTGTGGTATATAAGGGTGTTGAACTTAAATAAGTAATATTCGCTAGCATGATAAGTATGAAATATTAAGTAGATGAGATAATTGATGGTGAAGTGGCTAATAGGACTTTTAATGAAATCTATGCTAAGGCCGAATGTATCAAATGCTAAATGTGCTTATGTATATTCGCCACCTAATTAAGTACATAGGTGGTGTTGAATTTAATCTTGCACATTCGGCCATATGGGTGTACACACTTGTGATACTATCCTTGATTAGGATAGTTGGCAATAGGGTGATAGCCTAAGGTTGTGAACCAAATAGTTCAAAAGCATGGGGTAGAAGGATAAGAATTTGTCATGTGTATCCTATGAAATGAAATTTTAATGTGTGATACAAATATTTTACAAAGTGGTTGAATGGGTTGATTTAATTTTTAAGCTCAAGATCCTAAAGGAGAGGCGCCCAACAAGGGAAATCGAAGGTCATCGAGTAGCCGATTTGGGATTATTTGCCCAACACAAGGTAAGTCATTAAGCATATATTTGGTGTTGATGTAAATGACCATAATATATACGCAATTGTGTTTAAATGAGTTGATGTGTAAATGAAAATGTATGTGTATGGAATGATGCCATTGTTGAATGTATAAAGGCAGCAACATGCATAAGGTATTGGTCTCGGCACTAAGTGTGCGGGTATAAATGGACACGGTGACAAGATTGGCACTAAGTGTGCGGGTTTAAAAATTGTACAGCACTAAGTGTGCGAACTGAAAATATATAGCACTAAGTGTGCGAGCTGAAAATTATATAGCACTAAGTGTGCGAGCTGAAAATATATAGCACTAAGTGTGCGGATTCACTATATACTCTTATGTTACAATTGGCACTGAGTGTGCGACATTATCGAGTTAATCCCGGACAGCGGATCGGGTAAGTACCTTGAGCTCATGGTGAATGGGCACTATGGTCATGCTCGGGGTTGAGCTTGGTAAGCTTTAAATCTATGTGATGATTACAATTGTATGATTGTGGTGAAAATGAGTTGGTGTATAAAAATGACTCAAATATCTTATTGAATAGAATATGAAATGTGAATGTATGACTTGGTACGAGATTGAACCGAAAGGTCTAAGGAACTATGGTATAGTTCGATATGGATGGAACAATTAGCCTTGTTTCATTGTTTCACTTTGTGATGAATTTAGCTAATGGATAATTGTAAAGTGCTTATGACTTACTGAGTTATAAACTCACTCGGTGTTTTCTTGTCACCCATTTTAGGTCTCGTGGACTCGTCTCTTTTGTGTGCTCGGAACCGTCAACGAAGTCATCACACCGGCAAGCAATCTTTGGTATTGTCTTCTTAGTCGATCTAGGAGAACATTTGGCATGTATAGGCTATTTTGTTTTGTTGAAATTTGGGTTGTAAACTTTAGCCATGCGAAAATGGCCCATATGGTTGGTTGGATTTGGTTCCAAAACACTTATTCATGAGTCTTAAAAATCTCAATTTTGATAAGGTGGTCATAATTTGTGATATGAATGATGGATGATTAGTTGGGTCATGGAGGAATTATGAAATAGGCATTGTTTGCCTTAGTAACAGATGCTGACAGCAGCAGTGATGTGAGATTGAAAAATCACTAAAAATAGTAGAAGTAGAATTAAATAGTGAATAAATTATGAAATTGAACCTGATGAATCTACTTTCATATGGAAGAAACGAAACGGTCATATGAGTCGGATTTTAAGAGATAATCAGGTTTTCGTGAAACAGGGCCAGAACGGTTTCTGGATCCCCTGCTCCGACTTTGAAAATTCACTATAAATTAACCAGATAGAATTAGAAGTCATACTCTATATGTACAGATTTCTTTGTGAGTCTAGTTTCTTTAGAAAGAAACGTCATGAGTTTTAGAGCCCTGTACAGGAAGATATCCAAGTCGTAGTGCGCAAAGGTCAGTGTAGTCGAACCCTGAAACAGGGGAGAGTTTAACTAATAAACTGTACTAATTTGCTAGACCAAAAATTCTAGAAAAAAATGTGTAGATGGAATTATGAGTCTATTTTCAGGTAAAATTTACGGAACTGATTTTTGAGTTCTGGAACTCGAGATATGATTTTTAATGTAACAGTGATGCAGTTAGCTAGCCTGCCCGGAACAGAAATTAATTATTTCCAAGAGAGAAATAAGGGAAGTAAGCCCGGTAACACCTTGTGGTCAAATCCGGTGACGGTCACGGGTTTGGGGTGTTACAGTTTGTAAATAATTAGCTATTGGAATGGCCAATCTTAGTCATATTTGATGTTATGTATGTTTAAAATGCTATTTAGTCCATGAAAATCCTTAGTAAAGTGAAATTTGCCATAAAACAGAATCTGACAACAGCAGTGATGTAAATTTGAAAAATCACTAAAAATAGTAGAAATCGAATTAAATGATGAGTAAGTTATGAAATTGAAGCTTAATTAGTATATTTTCATATGGATTGAACAAAACAGGTATATAAATTATATTTTATGAGATATTTGAACTTTTGTGAAACAGGTCCAGAGTGATTTCTGGATCCCCTGTTCTGAATTTAAAAATTCATCATAAATTGTAAAACAATAATTAGAAGTAATTATTTATATGTACAGATTCCTTATTGAGTCTAGTTTTAATAGAAACAAGCTTCATAGTCATTGAAATTTTATACAGAGAGATATCTGATTCGTAATATACAGATGTCAGAGCAGTCGAATCCTGAAACAGGGGAGACTTTAACTAATAAACTGTACTAATTGGCTTAACCAAAAATTCTAGAAAAACATTAGTAAATAGATATATGAGTCTAGTTTCAGAGAAAATTTATGGAATTTGATTTTGAGTTTCGTAACTCGAGATATGAATTTTTAAGCGACTGTGATGCAGATTGCTAGCTTGACTGAAAATTTTAAAAATAAATTGTTTAAGCTATTTAAGTAATGAATTAAGTCTGTTAACACCTCGTGTTCGACTCAGGCGACGGTCTCGGGTACGGGGCGTTACACTCGTGCCCAGTCCCGGCCTCGAACTCGGGCAAGGGGTGTTAAATTTGTAGTCCCGAAACTACTATTTTGACTAAGATGTAAACTTGGCTTTTACAATTCTCCCCCTTAAGGATTTTAGTCCCCGAAAATCTTACCATTGAACAGAATAGGATATTGCTGTCTCATAACATCTTCGAGCTCCCATGTAACCTCTTCAACACTGTGTCAATGCCACATTACTTTTACTAACGGAATTTTCTTATTTCGCAATTCTTTAACCTCATGAGCTAAGATACAGATCGGTTCCTCTTCATAAGTCATATCAGACTGAATTTATATTTTGGAGGGAGTAATTACATACGAAAGGTCAAATCTGTATCGCTGAAGCATCGATACATGAAATACATTGTGAATCCTTTCTAATTCAGGTGGTAACAACAATCTATAAGCAAATGGCCCGATACGCTCGATAATACCATACGGCCCGATGAATCTCGGACTTAACTTGCCTGTACGACCAAATCAAAGTATTTTCTTCCACAGAGACACTTTCAAAAATACTCTATCCCTGATCTGAAACTCAATATCTTTTCGTTTCAAGTCTGTGTATGATTTCTGACGATCAGAAGCTGCTTTCAAACTATCTCGGATTGCTTTTACTTTCTATTTAGTCTCTTTTATCAAATGAATCCCGTGAATCTTATTCTCACTAAGCTCAGACCAGTATAATGTTGTTCAACATTTTCTACCATATAAAGCTTCGTACGATGCCATTTTAATACTCGATTGAAAACTATTATTATAAGCGAATTAAATCAATGGAAAATACTATTCCCACATACCTTCAAACTCAAGGATACAGCATCTCAACATATCTTCAAGAATCTGAATAGTCCGCTCGGATTGACCATCCGTCTGTAGGTGAAAAGCAGTACTGAAGTTCAATTTCATACCTAAAGCGTCTTATAGTTTCTTCTAAAACTGCGAAGTGAATCTCAGATCTCTATCTGACACAATAGATAATGGCACCCCGTGCAATCTCACAATATCAGAAATGTATAACTCAGCTAATTTATCAAGCAAGTAGTCAGATTGTACCAGAATAAAATGAGCTGATGTAATCAATCAGTCAACCATAACCCAAACTGCATCTTTCTTTCTTGGAGATAGGGCCAAACCCAAAACAAAATCCATCATTATTCTATCCCATTTCCTCTCTGAAATCATAATTGTTTGTAACAAACCATATGGCATATGATGTTCAGCTTTAACTTGCTAACAGATCAAACATTTCGCAACAAAGTCAGAGATATCTCTTTTCATTCTAGACCACTAGTAATGTTATTTCAAATCATTATACATTTTTTTACTACCCGAATGTATTGATAGATAACTATGATGTGCTTCTTTCAAAATCATCTGTATCAACTTTAGATTTTTCAGAACACAAATCCAATCTCAGAATCTCAAACAATCATCATTATCAATTCAATATTCAGAATCAGAATCCAAATCACAGTGAGCTCATTTTGCTAATACCGAACAATCATTGGATAGAACTAAATGAGTATTCATCGTATGCAATGCAAACAATAATTTCTAACTCAGAGCAGCAACAACATTTTCTTTTCCTGGATGATAATTAATAACAAGCTCGTAGTCTTTTAGCAGTTCTAGCCATCTTCTCTGTCGCAGGTTCAAATCTTTCTAAGTCATTAGATATTTCAAACTTCTATGATCAGAATATAGGTGACATTCCTCACCAAACAGATAGTGTCGCCAGATTTTTAAAGCAAATACCATAGCAGCTAATTCAAGGTCGTGTGTCAGATAATTCTTTTCATGTGGTTTTAACTGTCTCGAAGCATAGGCTATAACTTTGCCTTTTTGCATCTGAACACAACCTAAACCATTCATCGAAGCATCGCTGTAAATGAAAAATTCTTTACCCGGTTCTGGTTGTACTAACACGGGAGCTTCAATCAATAGGGCTTTCAACTGATCGAAAATTTTCTGGCACTTTTCAAGCCATTCAAATTTCACATCTTTCTGAAGCAATTTAGTCAACGGAATTGCTATCCTAGAAAAGCCTTTTACAAACCGTCGGTAATAACCAGCAAGTCCCAAAAAACTGCACACTTCAAAAATATTTCTCGGAGGCTTCCAATCCAAAATAGTTGAAATCTTGCTCGGATCAATTCAGAAGCCAGATGCTGACACAACATGTCCCAAAAAATTGACTTCTCGTAACTAGAATTCACATTTTCTAAACTTCGCATACAACTGCATATCACGCAAAGTCTTTAGCACTATTCTCAGATGTTTAGCATGCGCGGATTCATTACGAATATATCAAGATGTCATCTACAAACACAACTATAAATCGATCCAAATACTGTTTAAAAATTATGTTCATCAAATCCATAAAAATAGCAGGTGCATTCGTTAATCTGAAAGGCATAACTAAAAGCTCATAATGTTCGTACCTTGTTCGGAAAGCAGTTTTCGAATTGTCTGAATCCTTTACTCTCAATTGATAATAGCCTGATCTCAAATCTATCTTTAAAAACACGATAGCTCCTTTCAACTGATCAAACAAATTGTCAATTTGAGGTAGAGGATATTTGTTCTTGATAGTCACTTTGTTCAACTGACGATAATCAATGCACATTCTCATCGTGCCATCTTTCTTTTCCACAAACAGAACAGGAACACCCCAAGGTTAGAAACTTGGTCTTGTGAATCCTCTATCGGTCAACTCTTGTAACTGGGACTTTAATTCTTTTAACTCGATCAGAGTCATTCTATACGGAGCTATTGATATCGGAGTAATTCCCGCCACTAACTCAATACCAAGCTCAACTTTTTGTATCGAAGGTAATACCGATAATTTTTTAGGAAAGACGTCAGGAAACTCACAGATAATAAGCACTAATTAAATTTTCTTTTCTATCACTATCAAATCGATCATATAAGCAAAGTAGGCTTCACAACCCTTTTTCATACTTTTCAAAGCTTTCATTGAAGATATCACACAGGGTAACCTATTTATGTCACTAGATTCAATTCGAACTAGTTCATTATTCTTACATATTAGATCAATCGTCTTTCGTTTGCAGTACACAACAGCATCATGCAACGTTAACCAATCCATACCTAGAATTATATCAAACTCATCAAAAGGCAATAACATCAGATCAGCCAGAAAGTAGAAATATCGAATCATCAACAGACAATTCTTACACACTTTGTCAACCAAAACGCACCGGCCTAAGGAGTTTGATACTCTAATTACAAATTTAGTAGACTCTACAAGCAAAGTCTTACTGCACACTAAGTTCATGCATATATAAGAATGCGTTGATCCTGGATCTATCAATGCAATCATAGAAGTATCATAAAGAGTGAAAGTACCAATAATAACATCTGGAGACGAAGCTTCCTCACGAGCGCGAATAGTATAAGCTCTAGTAGGTGCTTAAGCCTCAAATCTAACAGCGGTGTCTTTAGTAATTCTCTGAGTGCCACTCACATTACTCGTGTTTCTGGGTAGTCTACCTCGAGCTGTATTGCCACTTGGCCTCGGATTTTGCACAATCTATTACTCTAAAGACTCATGACATTCATAGATAAAGTGATCTAAGGATCCACATCTAAAGTAAGCTCGGTCATTCAATCTACAACTTCCTGGATGTCTTTTACCAAAGTGTCTACACGAGTCAATCGAATCAGGCATTTCCAACACATGCAACAAAAGTAGTTGGAGCTCTGAAGCTCGAATGTGATCTAGTACGACCTCTACTCAAATGTCCCACATTAGCCTTTGAACGACTATAATCATCTAGGAATTTCTTTGATGCTGACTGAATTTACTTATTCGATGATATTTTTTGCACCTCTTTAGCTTCTAAATTGGCTTTTCTTTTCTCTTTCCCGAGTTCTTTAGCTTTACATGATCGTTCAATAAGCACAACGAACTCTTTTATCTCTAGAATTTCGAAAAACAAACGAATGTCTTCATTTAAGCCGTCTTCAAACCTTTTACACATTATTGCTTCAGTCGAGACACATTCTCGTGCATACTGGTTCAATCTCACAAATTCTCGCTCATATTCTATAATGGACATACGGACCTGTTTCAACTTAAGAAACCCTTTGCGTTTCTGATCGATAAATGTCTAATTGGTGTACTTCTTTCTAAACTCTATTTGAAAGAACTCCCAAGTGACTCGTTCTTTCGGAACCACTGATATCAATGTTTTCCACCAATGATACGCTGTATCTATTAGAAGTGAAACAACACATTTAAGACATTCGTAGGGGTACATGACATTTCATCAAACACCCGTACTGTATTCTCGAGCCAAAACTCAACTTTCTCAGCATCATCATCAGTAGCAGCTTAAAACTCATCAGCCCCATATTTTCTAATCTTATCAACCGGAAGCTTATGCAATTGAATCGGATTAGCTTGTGGCATGACCAGGACTTGTGGAGGATTAGGTGGGGGTGAAGGTTGTAGAGCAACCAGATTGGTTCTAATATACTGAGTAAACCAATCATTCATCATTTGGTAAAAAGCTTTCTTATCCTCTCCCTCGTGGCTACTAGTAACAGGTCTAAAATCAGATTGCACTGCCCCTTGAGCGGGAACGGGTGCATTACAATCAACATCGTTAGCTACGGCTCGTTCGGGATCCATTTACTATATAAAAACACATTTTCATTCTCAGGATTCATCACACTATCGCAGTGTATAAATATGGCATGTATAGCTAGACTCACATATGCTACGTTAGTTCTAGAATCGACTAAACCATAGCTCTTATACCAACCAAATGTAACACCCCTAACCGTAACAGTCGTCGGAATAGGTTAAGAGGCATTACCGGACTTATAACTCAATTCAGAGCAATCATTTATCTGATAAAATCTTATCTCAATCAATATCATTCAATCACATTCAATATGTACTTAAATTGTAACACCCCGTGCACTCTGAGTCCATTACCGAGTCGAACACAAGGTGCACATGACTTAACTTAATTGTTTTCACAAATCCATAAAAAAATTTCCAGACTAGTTTGGTTATTGCGTCCATCGTCGCCTTAAAAATCATATCTTGAGTTTTAAAGCTCAAGATCAGTTTCGTAATTTTTCCTGAAACTAGACTCATATGTCCATCAACATATTTTTTCTAGAATTTTGGTCGTGCCAATTAGTACAGCTTTATTAGTTAAAGTCTCCCCAATCCAGGTTCGACTACACCGACCTCCACGCATTACGAATTGGATATCTCCCCGCATGTGGCTTCAATATCGATGCCGTTTGTTTCTATAGAAACTAGACTCAAGGAGGAATCTATACATATATGATTTACAATGAATTTCCAAAGTCGGAATAGGGAATCCGAAACCGTTCGCCTGTTTCACTAAAACCTAAATATCTCTTAACATACAACTCATATGACCGTTTGCTTTCTTCCATATGAAAATAGATTCATCAAGGTTCATTTACATAATTTATTCACTATTTAATTCCATTCCTGATATTTTTAGTGATTTTTCACATCCACACCCACCGCTGCTGTTAGCATCTTTTGTGTAAACTTTACCTATTTCGTGGTTTCCATGGACCGACTAGAGTTTTGTCATACATAGGTCCACCTATGATCATGTTTAGCCATTCCAAGGGCTGATCATTGCCCAACACTTCCATTCCAATCCATAGTCACATCATGAAACCATATATACATACATAAACACAAATGGTTTAATGCCATACTCCACTTCTACAAGCCATTTTTGCATGGTTGTACACACATACATCACAAAACGTACTTGAAAAAAAGCAAAGGGTAGTCCTATACATGCCATATCCAGAGTTCAACTAAAAGAGTACCAAAAGGGCTTTGATAGTGTGGATGACTTCGACTTCGATGATCCCGAATCTGATAGCTAACAAGCAAAATCTATAAAACAGAGAGCCAAAGCAACGGGGGTAAGCATTTTAATGCTTAGTAAGTCTCAAGTAATGAAATCAGCTTTGACTAAAGTATTACATTCACATAGCTTAATGGATCACTTTAGTAATACACATTCTCATAATCATACTTACTTCACACTTCATCAACATATACACACACAAGGTATCAACCTATCTAAGAGCCGAAAGTTCGTTAGTCGATTGAACGAATATTATTTCAAACGAATCAACTTTTCCGATGCACATGCAAACATACCTTATCATTTGGGTTTTTCGAGCGTATTAATTGAATTTATTGCAGTACAAAACGCTCACCATCAAACCAAGTTTCTTCGGAATTTAGCCGGATATGACCACAAGCACAATTGCCTTCGGGTCTTAACCCGGATATAGCAACTCGCACAAATGCCTTCGGGTCTTAGCCCGGATATAACAACTCGCACAAATGCCTTCGGGTCTTAGCCCGGATATAACAACTTCGACAAATGCCTTTGGTCTTAGCCCGAATATAATCACTAGCATAAATGCCTTCGGGGCTTAGCCCGGGTATCATTCAAATGCTCAAGCACACATATATCAATAATCACGACACATCCATATTTCACTTTCGTTACTAAGGCTCAAACACAAAACATTTATCAAACCATTCCAATTTCGGCTCAATAGCCACACACAAAGAGCATGATTTCAATTGACTTTACAACGTAGTCCCTACGCACATTTGGCAATCCGCCATAATATGACAAATCATTCAATACGAAGACTTACCTCGGATGTGGCCGAACGATTTCGACTGCTATTCGATCACTTTTTCCTTCCCCTTATCCAACGGTGGTCCTCTAAGCTCTTGAGCTAATTCACACAAATTTAACTTATTAAAATCTCATTATGCTAGCTTATGGCCGAATATGACAAGGAGTTTAAATGGTCATATGGCCACCCTTTAGCTCGAATACACAATGGTCATGCACATTTTTAATTACATCAAGCAATTCAATACAATTCATTCAAACATCAAAGAGAAGCTCAAGGTACTTAGCCCATATATCCATTAGACATTAGAGTCACATGTGTACGAAATCACGAATCGAATTCAACATACTAGCTAATATTTTCCCTTAGTCAATTTCTAAGTTAAGCTAAAGCCATCAATAGGCTACCTAAGGCCGAATATACACATCAACATATGTACTCATTCATGTGGCGAACATACACATCTATGTTGAGGCCGATTTCAACACTTGATACATTCTACAAGTATGGTCGCTTGTATCGACTAAACACCATTTTGTTTCAAGTTCAAAACTAGGCTAATACGCACATATACACTAGTAAATCAAACACTAACATTTGTACTTCACCTTACTAGCACTTCTCATTCAAATAACATGAACAACGACCATAGTTTTCTTTTACTTCCTACCATGGCGAATGCCATACAACACCATACCATGCATCATTACAAGCTTTACTTTTAGCATGCAAATGACATCAACAAATCCACCTTAGCTTAACATTATCTCCATGACATAGTGAAGATTTGAACCATGGGCTAGTTAGAACTCAAGCTAACTACTAAAACATGCTTGAATCTCATGGCACAACATCAAACTTACCTTAACTTAGATGCAAATATGGCGAATATCTTCAACTTTTCTCCTTTCAAACCGCCAAGAAGAACCAAAGGATGAAGCTTTTCTTTTCTCTTTGTATTTTCTTCCTAGTTTTGGCTCAAAGAAAGGATGAACAATTTTTTTCTTTCTTTTCCTTCAACTCACGGCAATGGGGGAATCACACACCTTCTCTCTTTTTTTTCATTTCTTTATTCCGCACCTTAGTTTAATTTTTCCTCCCATATTGCACCAACAAAACATGTCTATGACATGTTTTGCCCATCCTCCTTGTCATGGCCGGCCACCACTTATAAAAAGAGGGGTATTTGACATGCAAGACCATTGTTTTGCATGCATGCTTTAATTAGTCATCACACATTTTCCTATCCTACTTTCAAAGTTTACGACTAGGTCCTTTTTAGTGAAATTCACATTTATAACCCTAAATCAAATCATCAAAAATCTCACACACGAATTAACACATATCATAGGCATCAAAATGAATATTAAATTATTTTTGTGCCTCGGTTTTTTGGTCCCGAAACCATATTCCGACTAGGGTCGTTTTAAGGCTGTCACATAAATCAAGCATACAAGCTTTAATCATGCATTTGGGACTAAGTTTGTAACAGCACGATTTTGGGCCTAGTCGGAACAGTGGCTTTGGGACAACAAAACCAACTAAGAAAAATTTGTTTTTATTATATTTTTATGGCCTACAGTTTCATGGAATTATTTTGTGAAAGTCTCGTTCGAAAATTTTGATGTTTGGGTACTCAAATTAGTAAAAAGGATTAAATCGTAAAAAATGCAAAACATGGGTTCTAGAAGCTAGATGTATTAAATAGCTATACAAATTTTAGTAGAAGTCCTTATGTGATAATTAGCCCATTAATAAGTTAGTGGAAGATATTTGTTTGGTATTTTTGAAATTTGTTTGAAAAGGAAAGGGCAAATTGGTAATTAAGTTAATAAAGGTATAATAAGAGAAAATTTTAGAAGGTATCATCTTTTTCTCTTTCTTCTTCAACCATTTATGAAGAAAATGGGCAGCCATGGATGAGCAAACATTTGGCCAAGCTTCTATGGCTCATCTAGGTACGATTTTTGCCCCGTTTTTAATTATTTCTACATTTTTAGAGTCATGGTAGCTCAATTTAGCTATCTCCTACCTTTGTTTTCATAACTATTGAAGTTTGAAAATTTTTCCATTGATGAATATATGTGTATTTTGATGCTTAAAGTACAAAGAAATTGAGTGCATTTCATTTTACAAGCCTAGGGGCAAAAGTGTAATTATGACAAAGTTTAGAGGCAAAAATATAATTTTTCCAAAATATGATTTTTGGATCACATTGAATAATGTGACTAATAATTAGACTAAATGTGATATTTTAGATCAAGAAAAACAAGATTCGGACTTAGAACGAGGGAAATCAAAGAATATGACGGTTGTGTCCAATTGTCAATTTTGTGTCAAGGTAAGTTCGTGTGATTATAATAATGCAATGTTATAATTTAATATTAAATGCTTTATTGTTATTATATAAATTGTATGATTGATTATAAGGATATTCTTGATGAAGATTCGACAAGTAAGTACATAAGCAAATAATGTGATGTTGTAGCATATTTTAATGCTTTGATAATATGTGCATTTAAATGTTTTATTACTATCATGAAAGTATGAAATGTATGATGGAAGAAAAAATGACATTATGAGAAAGTGCGACGACATTTAGCTAGACAAGAAATCCCGTTTGAACCTTGAAAATAGTATAGGATACAAAAGGTAAGTCATGAGAAATTGAGTGGTCTGAACTCATGAGTTGAGTCTGAATTCATGAGATAAGTGATATATATAATGTCGGTCCAGGTACTAACTTTGTGTATAAACCCGTGAGTAACTCATTGAGTGAGCATATCATGCTAATGCTTTGGGGTCCGGGTACTGACTTTGTGTATAAACCCGTGAGTAGCTTAATGAGCGGACATTAAATGTTAATGCTTTGGGGTCCGGGTGCTGATTTTGTGTATAGACCTGTGAGTAGCTCAAATGCAGGCATTACAAAATATGTGGTAGCTTTAGCTACATACATTACGCGCTAAGAGTTGGTTCTAGCTGCGTATATGGCACTATGTGCAAGTTTCCATGTATCCATTAGTATTCCAAGTGTTCAACGGGTAATTCAAGGAAGGATTTGATGATGGTCCCAATGAGGTATGTCATTGATGAGAACGAACATGAGTTATGTTGCGAATGAGTACAGGTATGTATAGAAACTCAATTGAATATGAAATCCATGAATGGTAAGTCTATGAGTATTGTGAAATGATGTTGTATTAATTTGGTGGACTATGATATATGTTTATAAATGCATAGATTTCTAATTTAAAAGAAATGAAGGTGTGATGAAGTTAGTTATCATCATTTTTGTACTAAAACTGTTTTGGACAATAGTTGTAGTCCAAATTTGAAAATTCACCAAAAATTTTGGAAATTGAATTTGAGGCTGAATAAAATATGAAATTAAATCTTATTGAGCATAGTTTCATATAGAAAAACAATATCAGATTATGAGATATTTGAATTTTCATGAGACAGAGTCAGAATGTTTTTGGCATCTTTTGTTCTAATTTGGGAGAATCATAAGAGAATGTAAAACAATAATTATTGGTTATAATTTATATTATTAGAATCCTTAATGAGTCTAGTTTCAAAAGAAACAAATAGAAACATCATCTGAATCCTGTATGAGGAGTTAATTAATTTTTAGTGAAGAAGGGTCGGAACTATCAAACAGCAAAATAGGGGTGAATTTGAAGAACAAACTGGACTAATTGGATAAACCAAAAATTCTGAAAATTTTATCGTAAGAAGATATGTGAGTCTAGTTTCATGGAAAATTTTAGAAACTTAATTTGGAGTTCCATAGCATAATATATAAATAATTTAGTGACTATGACTCGAGTAGACAACTTAACTGGAATTTGAGTAAATAGTGGAATAATGTGAAAATATGATTGTGATACCCTGAGAACATGTTATAAGAATTTGGAAAATTCATGTAAATAAATTGTTTTCATATGAACTTACAAAGTTTTAAGCTTACTCCCCTTCCTTTCCATCTCTTATAGGTTTATTTAGCTAGCTCGGGTTGGAAATCGCCAGAGATGCTATCACACTATCAAGCTACCATCTGGGGTATAAGTATTCAAGTACTCGAGTTTATGGCATGTATAGGAATTATGTCTTTTGTTATATTATTCATTACTATTAGGGCCAAGTGTGTTGGCCTATAATGAGTTGTGATTCAATTTGAACATGCATAGCCATAAATGATGGCTTATGATAATTATATGCTTAATCATATGTAAATGACATGTTATTGCATGAATGTGGCTAGTTTAAAATGCATTTATATGTTTGATAATGTGCCAAGTGATGTGATATGAAATTGTGCGACAAAATGGCTTGGAAAATAGCCTTGAAATTGTCCACACGGGTAGACCCACGGGCGTGTGTCTAGGCCGCGTGTGACGCACGGTCTGCCCCCATGGGCGTGTGTCTTGGCCGTGTGCCCCTAAATGTAACACCCCTATCCCGTATCCGTTATCGAAATGGGGTTATGAGGCATTACTGATCATAAGACAATTCAGAATAGACTTTCATTACAAAGTAAATCATCTAAAAAAATTTTTAAACCAAACTAACATGTTTCGATTATACCCTTTATCTAATTATTCAATTATTGTTAACTCAACATAAACAACTAATCATAGAAATTAAATGCTTAACTTATAACCTAATATACTTCATTTCATACTCAAAACATATATGCAATCTTAATATCTAAAGTATTCAAATGATTATTATAAGAAATAATCTATCAACTTCAATTTATATGCACCTACTTTAGTTAGTAAAATCATTCATCATCACATCCAGTTCATAAGTACATTACTAAACATTTCACAAATAAATCTAAGATATTCGTATATATATATATATATATATCATTACAATCAACCAATAAGTTATTCACAAAATCAATAAAACATGATCTTATCATTTTGTTCAAACCGATTATAAATGCATTGTATAAAAATCATATTACCTATTTGTTTTACCAATACAAATTTCACTATTCATATGGTTATTTATCTCATTGCATCAACCCAATATAATCATGCTATTTTCAAGGTTTCATTTTCTTCATTTTACACTATCACATCATATGCATATATCTTATCAAGAAAATGAATTAACATACACATATACCAACCTTAATATAAACGCATATATATATATATATATATATATATATAAGTTCAACTGACAAAGCATAACTGAATATATTAGCACATATCTTTTCCAACAACCCAATTTCCAATTATAAGTCTAAATTCCAATATTTCAGACTTACCATAACAAACAAATCATGAATTATACATATCATTAATATAGACCATAAGTGAACACCGAATTTACTCCTTGCATATATCTTGAATTTTTACTTAACTAATACATGATATACCATAGCTAAATTAGCAACCAATATTTATCCTATGGCCGAAACACATAAACAGCTCCACAATAACATGTACTTTGGAAACACGTTCAATATAGGTTCAAACCAAGACTAAATGCTTATACAACCACTAGCATTATAACCATCCATAATTCACATGAATATATATAAGAGCCAAAACACCAAAATCACAACCAAGCATAACCATCATCAAGATGAAGCATTAATCCAAGCATATCAAAGTATTAAGCCATTTTCGCATGGCTTATGATTACACTAAGAAAAATCAAACATCTCAAAATATAATCCAGCCTATACATGCCATAGATCCAGAAATTTAGCTTATAAAATACCGAAGATAGTTGATAGTCTGATAGACTTTGACGATGATCCCTGAGCTCATAACTAGACTCCAAAATCTATAAAACAAAGGTAAACATAAACACATACAGTAAGTTATCTTAGTTTAGTAGGTCATAAGCAAAAAAACAACTTAATGACATATATTCAACTCAATTTAACTAAACCAAATTATAATATCATTATCACATTTAGTCTCAAACTTACAATTTCATAAATAATATGTACTTACATACATAAATGTTACCTTGGCGAATGCTCATATAATTATATTAATAAAATATCATTCAACATTCATTGCCAAAATGTCATTATATAACTAAGTATACTTACACTCATATTCACAAGTTCATGAATCAAAATACAACATTATATACATACACTTACTATATGGTCGAATATACATAATCTTTTATACACTTATTCAAGAATAATTTAAAAAATATTCATATTATTTATTCAAAAGACCGAATATACTTTCAGGATTCACATATATTCTTCAATTACATCATAAATGATTTGCAACAAATATCAAGTAACTTACTTACCTTATTTCAAGTAAGTAATAAGCTAATTCATACCTGGTCATTTTAGCTCGTTTACACATTCGGTCACAACTTATAGTTGCCCGATGAACCATTCGAAATTGGATAGGATACTCGGATAATCACATATATCATACAATACCAACATCCCAGACGTGGTCTTACATGTAATCAGATATCGATGCCACTGTCCCAAAAAGGGTCTTACTCGCACACATATATCAGAATCACACATCGATGCCAACGTATATAATGTGGTTTTACTCGTACACATATATCGACGCCATGGCCTTACTCACACATCACATATCGGAATCCTATGTCATGATATATGTATCCTAGCTATTCCTAAGGTTCATATGAGGCTTTCAGACGTCGTAACTCAGTCGAAAAGAATTCATAAACATAACTACCAAGCTTGTACACATTCGGCTAACTCATATATATATTCACATATTTCATTTCAGCATATATAACTCACATTTAATTAAAATTAATGACGTCAATTTGCTTATAATCTTACCTCAGACGATGAAAAACCAGAACGGAACGGCTAGTCGACAACTTTAGTTTTCCCCCTATCCAAATCTGATTTTCTCTTTTCTTGATCTAAATTAATATAAATTAAACTTATTTAATAACATATTCAATCAAATTCATCCAAAAACACATAAATGGGCAATTTACCTTTTTACCCTTAACATTTTACACTTTTTACAATTTAGTCCAAATTGCACAAAACACAAAACATGCAAAATTTTCACACACCATGCTTAGGCCGAACACTTCTAGTGTTCATACAAGTTCACACATTTCATTTATTTCACATTTTAGTCCCTCAGTTTATTATTTTTGCAATTTAGTCCTAATTACTCAAAATCATCAAAAACTCCAATACAAAACATGTTAATCTATCACATATCTTTTATTTTCTACCATCAAACAACAAAAATCACAATCATTCAACAATGGCATAACTCAAAGTATTCACCAAAATCAGAAATTCAAGCATGGGTCTTGTAGATAACTTAGCAATGATCTTAAAAACGTAAAAATTATAAAAAATCGAACAAATTACATACCTAATTTGAAGAACACAAGGGCCGAACCTTTAAAAATCTTTCTTTCTCTTTTTCTTTGATATATTCGGTCAAAAAGATGAACAATGCATGGATGTTTTAATTTTTTTTTATAATACATATTATTCCATAAATTACCATATTAACATTTAACTTAAAATATAAAACCATTATATAATAAGGCCACTATCGTCCATTGCATGTTATGATGGGACAATTGCAACATAAATACCTCCATTTATACAGACAACAACAATTCGAGCCTTTCCTATTTAACCATTAAATTTTTATTTTACGTGATTAAGCCCTTTTTATTAAATCGGCACTCAAACGATAAAATTAAAGCACGAAAATTTCACAGATATAAATTTACACACAATAATCACAGAAAATAATTTTTAAAATATTTTTCTGACTTGGATTCATAGTCCCAAAACCACTGTTCCGAATCGGGTCTAAATCGGGCTGTTACAACTCTCCCCCCTTAGGGATTTTTGTCCCCGAAAATCTTACCGATGAATAGGTTATGATAACGCTCTTTCATTCCATCCTCTAGCTCCCACATTTCTTCCTCAACTCCATGTTTATGCCACAGTACTTTAACTAACGAAATTTTCTTATTTCGCAATTCTTTAACCTCGCAAGCCAGAATGCGAATCGATTCCTTTTCATATGTCATATTGGGCTTAATCTCAATCTCTGATGGACTAATCACATGTGAAGGATCAGATTGGTATCTACGAAGCATCGAAACATGGAATACATAGTGGATCTTTTCTAACTAAGGTGGCAACAATAGTCTATAAGTAACTGGCCTTATACACTCAATAATCACATAAAGCCCAATAAATCTCGGACTCAATTTGCCTTTACGACCGAATATGAGTATTTTCTTCCATGGTGAGACCTTTAAAAAGACTTTGTCTCCGATCTAAAACTCTATACCTTTTCATTTCAAATCCGCATATGATTTTTGATGATCTGACGTTTTTTTCAGACTTTCACGAATCACCTTTACTTTCTGTTCAGTCTCCTCGATCAAATTGACCCCGTATATCTTGTTTTCACTGAGCTCGGTCCAATACAATGGTGTACAACATTTATGATCGTACCAAGCCTCATAAGGTGCCATTTTGATACTCGATTGAAAACTATTATTGTACGCAAATTCAATTAGAGGTAAGTACCGTTCCCATGTACTTTCAAACTCGAGAATGTAACATCTCAACATATCCTCAAGTATCTGAATGACTCGTTCAGACTGACCATCTGTTTGCGAATAGAAAGCAGTGCTGAAATGTAATTTCGTACCTAATGCATCTTACAGTTTCTTTCAAAATCGTCATGTAAACCTTGGATCTCTATCTGAAACAATAGAACTAGGCACACCGTGTAATTTCACAATCTAAGAAATCAGTAAGCTTGTCAAGCGAATAATCAGTACAAACCGGAACAAAGTGAGCCGATTGATTCAATCTATCCATAATAACCCAGATTGCATCTTTCTTACTCGATGTCAATGGCAAACCAGATTCAAAATCCATCGTGACTCTATCCCATTTCCACTCAGGTATCTTGATTGGCTGAAGTAACCCAGAAGGTACCTGGTGCTCAGCTTTTACTTGCTGATAGACTAAACATTTCGAAACAAAGTCAGAAATGTCTCGTTTCATACCATGCCACTAGTAAAGCTATTTCAGATCATTATACATCTTCTTACTACCTGGGTGAACAGATAATCGACTGCTGTGAGCTTCATTCAAAATCATCTGTGTAACACCCCGATTTAAGGCCTAGTCAAAACAGTGGTATCGGGACCACAAATCTAAATTTGGAAAAATTATTTTATTATAATTATGAGATTATAGCATGATTATGTTAGTTTTTGAAAATTTTGACTAGTTAATCTTAACGATTGTGAGCCCAATTTCAAAAAAGGACTAAATCGTATAAAGTGCAAAAGTCATAATTTGATAGCTAAAGGTCTTATTTTATTAAAGAACCAAAATTGGGGTCTTTAGTGGGAAAATAGGCCATTAATTGATGGCATAGCCGTCCATGAGACATAGAGGAGACAAATTTTAAAAGTAGCTAGAGATTTGGTAGCTATTTTGACTAAAAAGAAATAGAAAAAGGTTGTCAATTTCTTTTCTTCTCATCTCTTTCCACCAAAATTTTTAGCCATGAAAGGGGGTTTGAAAGCTTAAATTTTTCAGCAACTTATTCCTCTCACAAGTAAGTGATTTTAGTGAGTTTTCTTCAAGATTTTCACATTTTTTAGACCCTTGAAGCATGAGCTTTCAAATGAGGGTGATATCTTGAAAAATGGTCAAGAGTTTAGGATTTTCCCATGTATGTAATTGTGATAGATGCTTAGTTTTTATGGAGGAATATGAGTCCTAGTTGTGTTATAAGCAACTTTTAAAAAATGTCCCATGGATGTAATTGTGATAGATGTTGAGTTTTTATGGAGGAATATGAGTCCTAGTTGTGTTATAAGCAACTTTTAAAAAATGTGTTAGCTTGAAAACACCTGAAGGAACCATTTTGCATAAATTGTAAAATAGGTAATAAGTGTATGAAATAGTGAGAATTTGGGGTTGCTAGAAGAGTAAAAAGAGTTTAGCTAGGCTTGAAATACGAAGACATTCGACAAAAATTGATTTTTGAATATAGGGGTAAAATGGTCATTTTGCCAAGGTCGAGGGGCAAAATGGTCATTTCACAAAAGATGTGAAATTATGAATGCCTAATTGTAATTAATGACTAAATAAGTACATTTTTGCTATTATAGATCAAGATTTACCAAAATCGAGCCTAGACCGGGGCAAAGCCAAGCAATCTGATTAAGCCATCTAGTCAAGTACTTTTTGTAAACCGAGGTAAGTTGTATGTAAATAATACAACTATATTGTTAAATGCATGTATTCGATTATTATTGATTTTGATATAGCATGAATTTCTAGATTTTGAACTGAGTATGCATATTTAAGATTGAGAAAGTAGAAAGATCCAATGAGATCCCCAGGAAACAAACCGGATGTTCATGCTATAACATTGGGTTATGTGAGAGCCAGTGTAAGACCATGTGTAACACTCCTAACTCGTGACCGTCGCCGGTGTCGGACACGAGGGGTTAACGGCCAAATCCTCTTAAGGTACCAACCAATTTGACATTTCCAGTCAGGCTGGAAAACTGCATCACCATCACCTTAAAAATCATATCTCGAGTTTCAAAACTCGGAAACTGGTTTCGTAAATTTTCCCTGAATTTAGACTCACATACCCATCCATGGATTTATTTCTAGAATTTTTGGTCAGGCCAATTGGTACAGTTTATTAGTTAAAGTCACCCATGTTACAGGGATCGACTGCTCTGACCCTCGCGCGTTACAACTTGAATATATCTCTGTACAGGGCTTTAATACTGGTGCCATTTGTTTCTAATGAAACTAGACTCAAAATGGAATCTGTACATATAAGGCATGACTCCTAATTCTTTCTGGATGATTTATGGAAAATTTTAAAAGTCGCGACAGGGGACCCAGAATCCGTTCTGGCCCTGTCTCACAAGAACTTTAATATTTCTCAGTATACTGCTCATATGGTCGTTTCGTTTCGTCCATATAAAAATAGATTCATTAAGGTTCAATTTCATAATTTACTCACTATTTAATTCTACTTCTACTATTTTTAGTGATTTTTCAATCTCAACTCACTGCTGCTGTCCGCAACAGTTACTGCAGTAGACTATGCCAATTTCATGAATCTTTCCTTGGCCTTAATCATCCATCATACATGACACAAATTATGGCCACCTTATCAAAATTAGAGTTTCTAAGACTCGTGGCTATAGGTTCTAGCATCCCACTCGACGACTACATAGGCCATTTTCACATGGCTTAAAGTTTACAACCCACAATTCGACAAAATATAATAGCCTATACATGCCAAATGTTCTTCAACAACGAAAACAATACCACAAGATTTCAGCAGGTGTGATGACTTCAACGACGGTCCCGATCACGCAAACAATAAGAGTCCGAGAGACCTAAAATGGTGACAAGAAAAACACCGAGTGAGTTTACAACTCAGTAAGTCATAAGCATTCATCAATCCACTGATAAAGTTACTACAACATGTACAACAAACGAGGCTAGGTACTCATCCATATCGAATCTATACCATAATACCTCGGACCTTTCGGTCCAATCTCGTACCAAGTCATACATCCCCATTTCATATTCTACACAACAAGATAATCGAAGCATTTTTTTTACACATTAACTCATTTTCCAGCACAACCATGCAATTTCAATCATCACATAGATTTAAGGCTTACCAAATTCAACCCCAAGCATGAACGTATTTTCTATTCGTCATGAGCTCGAGGTACTTACCCGATCCGCTGTCCATACTCAATTCAATGGAGACACACCCTCCATATATATATAGAGTACGCACACACAGTGCTTACTACTCGATTTCGCACACTTAGTGCCACGCAATTTAAGCCCGCACACACAGTGCCATACCCTTCGAGCTCGCACACCCAGTGCCGTATTTTTCCAACTTGCACACATAGTGTCATATTTTTCCAGCATGCACACTTAGTGCCTTATATTTCCAGCACGCACTAAGTATTTCCAGCACGCACACTTAGTGCCATATATTTCCAGCACGCACGCTTAGTGCCATATATTTCCAGCACGCACACTTAGTGCCAATCTCGTCACCATACACACGTATTGTTCAAGACACATAGTGCCGAAAGCAAACTTTCTACACATTCCACTATTTCTTTTACATTCAACAATTATCCTCACTCCATACACATACAATTTCATTTATACATATATAGCATTCCATTAAACACAATTGCATAGATTTTCCAATCATTTAAGCAATATCAAACATATGTGCTTAATGACTTACCTTGTTTGGGGTAGAACGGTTCCAAATCGGCTACTAAATGCGCTTTCTCCTTTCCTTTATCCAATCTAGTTCCCTTTGCTCTTGAGCTAAATCAAACAAATTTACTTCTCAATCAAACACACACATACGGCAACCATATACATTTTGAAACCAAATTCATTCAGTATCATTTGTCCATACATTAGCTTTTAACACATTCGGCCACTAGGGCAACCTATTTAACTTTTAAGATTCATTTCTAATTTTAGTTAAACAATGCCGAATGCCATTAACTACTAATGCCACACACACATATGCATAAAATTAACCCATACATGACCTATAGCTCATTCGGTCATTCATCTTTCAAGCCTATCAAAGCTTCATATCACACTTCCTTGGCCGAATACACATATAAGCACAATTTAGCATTTTTATTTATTTCATGATACATTCGACCTTGGCATAATTTCATTAAAAGTCCCTATTAGCCACTTCACCCTTCAATTATATCATCTACTTAACATTTCATACTTATCATGCTAGCCGAATATTGTTTAATCAGGTTCAACATCCTCATATACGGCATTAGCATCCAAACAACCTATTTGAACATTTAACTAATTCAAGCTTCACCCATCCACACTTATTCATTTAACATAAAGAAAATAAGTCAACCCCTTCACTATCAACCATGGCGAATGCTTCATGGGTTTAAGGTAGATTCAAGAAAGGAACTCATAATTATTAAGATGTAAGCAACTACCCTTGTTCATCTAGATTTAGTATGAAACAACAACTATCACCCTTATCAATCACCATAGCCGAAACCTTACTCATTCCAATATCAAAATTTCCACATGGGCTACAAAATAGCTTGATATCTCACCCAAGATCAACTAAAATTTCAAGAACTAGTCTAGACTACTTACCTCATTATCACCCTAGGATGGCCGAATACTCCCCCCCTTCATCCACTTTTCATTTTCGGTCAAGAAGAAACAAAGGAATGAAGCTTTTTTTTTTTTCTATCACCCCTCTTTTTTTTCTTTTCTATTTCTTTTATTATTTCCTTTCTTTTACATAAAATAATGACCACTTCATGGAAATTTACCACATATTGTAATATATACTCCATCATGGCCGGCCACTATGCCTAAGAAAAGGAGTATTTGACATGCAAAACCACTATTTTCACTACATGCTTTAATAGGTCCTCATAGATTAACCTATCACATTTCTACAATGTTTCATAAAAGTCCATTTTAATAAATTCACATAGAAATGATCAAATTAATGCATGAAACTTTCATACATGCATTTATTAACATCATAAACATAGAATATAACAATTGATCATTTATAAGACTCGGTTTCGTGGTCCCGAAACCACTTTCCGACTAGGGTCAATTTAGGGCTGTCACACCATGTCTGGGACATGGCATCGACATTGAGACGAGGGCTAGTGTAAGACGTGTCTAGGATATGCATCAGCCACATTATGATAGCCAGTGTAAGACCATGTCTAGGACATGGCATCAGCGTAGAGATGAGTGCCAGTGTAAGACGTGTCTAGGACATGCATCGGCTAAGCTTCATGCTAGTGTAAGACATGTCTGGGACATGCATCAGCACTTATACATGAGAGCTAGTGTAATACCATGTCTGGGACATGGTATCGGCCAAGATGAAGATAGCCAGTGTAAGACCATGTCTGGGACATGGCATCAGCAACTTAACCCATGTTTGAGGCTTATAGAATATCCGGTAGTATTCCAAAAGGTTCAACTTTAAGAGTTAAGAAAGAGATTTAATAAGGAAAGTATGATAATGTTTTGACTGTTACAGGTACCTATTTTGGTATACATGTGTAATGATCTCAATTAGAAAATGTGATTTGAGTGGACGGTAATGAGTAAGTCAAGTTATACTTGCCTTTGAGCTATGAGCATGATGATAAATGGTGAAACTGTTGTTGTATATTTATTTATATGCAACTTACTAAGCTTTATGCTTACTTTCTTTCCTTTCTCTTTTCTTTTAGTACTGCCAAATTTCTCAAGGATCCCTTGAAATCAGAGATATCAATCACACTATCAGCTATAATACTCGGTTTTTTTGTTATGGCATGTATAAGGCTAGACTAGGAAGTTGTATTATTGAGAAATTGTTTGGTGTATTATTGAGAAATTGTTTATGTATATTGGCTTAAGATAAAAGCCCTTTATTTTGTATTAAGCCTAAATAATGGCTATTATTTATTTTGGTAAATGTATATGATGTTCCTTCTATGAATGAATTGATGTCTTTTGGGATGGAATTAGTATATTGAAATGATCTTGTAAAGGTTGTGCAAATGGCTTGGAAGATAGCCTAGTTTGTCCACACGGGCAAGACACACGGGCGTGTGTCTAGGCCGTGTGTGACACACGGCTCACCCCCATGGGTGTGTGTTATGGTCATGAATCCCCTGCACTTAAACTTTTAAGTCAGTATTGTCCACGAGTAGGCCACACGTGCATGTGCCATAGCCATTTCTATAAGTCAGTAATATCTACGGGTAGGCCACACGGGCGTGTGTCATGGCCGTGCCCTAAAGTAAGTGTTGCACAAGGGCTAAGGGCATGGGCGCGTCTCGAGTCACAAGGGCGTGTGGAACCCTAAGACATGAACTTTTCCAAGTTTTTCTTAAGTTCTCAGTTTAAACTTAAATCATCTCGAATGTATGTTTTGGGTCTTGTAAGTCCTATTAAGGGACAGATTGAGTATGAAATGAAAAGTTTTAAATTGATCAAAATTTATGGCCCAGTTTTACATACGTATGCTTGAGTTAAGTCTGGTGACACCTCGAACCCTGTTCCGATGTCGGATACGGACGAGGGTGTTACAATCTAAATCAATTCTGAATTTCTCGGAACACATATTCTGTTTCTAAACCTTAAACAACCCTCAGCACCAACTTGAAACTCGGATTCAACATTCGATTCACATTGGGCTCGCTTTGCTAACAAACCATCATCAACTTTTTGAGCATCACAAATTTGTTGAACAAATAATGGTCTTGCTTTTAATTTAGCTATTATCAAACCATCATCAGACATAGCCATATGCGCATTCATTTCATTCAAAGCAAACAGTGATTTTCGGCTCAGAGCATTAGCAACAACATTCGCTTTTCCCGGGTGGTAATCAATCACAAGTTCGTAGTCTTTTAACAACTCTAACCATCGGCGCTGTCTTAAATTTAGATCTTTTTGAGTCATTAAGTATTTCAGGCTTTTGTGATCAGAATAAACATGACATTTTTCATTGAACAAATAATGGCACCATATCTTCAATGCAAACACAATAGCTGCCAATTCTAGATCGTGTGTCGGATATTTCTTTTTATGCGGCTTTATCTATCTCGAGGCATAAGCTATGACTTTGCCTTCCTGCATCAAAACAAAGCCCAAACCATTTAAAGATGCATCACTATAGATAACAAATTCTTTACCAGATTCTTGCTGGACTAGCGATGGAGCTTCGATCAAAAGGGCTTTCAACTGATCAAAACTTTTCTGGCACTTTTCTGACCACTCGAACTTAACATCTTTGCAATCATGGAGAAACCTTTCACAAATCGTCTATAGTAACCAGCAAGTCCCAGAAAACTTCGGGCTTTAGTAACATTTCTCAAAGGTTTCCAATCAAGTATAGTTGAAATTTTACTCGGATCAACCCGAATACCCGATGCTAATACAACATGGCCCAGAAAACCAACTTCACGTAACCATAACTCACATTTACTGAACTTTGCATATAACTATTTATCTCGCAGAGTCTGTAACACAAGTCTCAAATATTCAACATGCTCGGTTTCATCACGAGAGTATATCAAAGTGTCATCTATGAACACAACCACAAACCGATCTAAATAGTGTCGAAGATCTGATTCATCAAATCCAAGAAAACAGCAGGTGCATTAGTAAGTCCTAACGGCATAACCAAAAACTCATAGTGTCTGTACCTCATTCTCAAAGTAGTCTTTGGCATGTCAGAGTCTTAACTTGCAACTGATAGTAACCTGATCTCAAATCTATATTTGAAACCACTGTAGCCCATTTCAGTTGATAAAACAGATCATCAATTCATGGCAATGGATACTTATTCTTTATAGTCACCTTGTTGAGTTGTCGGTAATCAATACACATCCTCATAGTTCCGTCTTTCTTTTTCACAAATAAAACTGGTGTACCCCAGGGAGAGAAACTCGGTCACAAGAAACCTCTATCTGTCAACTTTTGCAACTAAGCTTTTGATTCTTTTAATTTAGTAGGTGTCATTCTGTACGGAGCTATAGATATCAAAGTTGTCCCCGGTACTAACTCAATACCAAACTCTACCTCTAGAATAGGTGGCAAACTCGGTAATTCTTCAGGAAACACATCCGGATACTCGCACTCAATAGGTACTGATTCAATCTTTCTTTCGGTTACTTTACTGTCAAGCACAAATACAAAGTAAGCTTCGTAACTTTTTCTTACATATTTCCAAGCTAACATCGAGGAAATCACTGCTATTAAACCATTCAAATCATTAGATTTAACCCGAATAATCTCATCATTCTGGCACCGTAAATCAATAGTCTTTCTTTTGCAGTTTACAACAGCATCGTGCAAAGTCAACCAATCCATACCCAAAATTATATCAAACTCATTGAATGGAAACAACATCAAACCAGTCAGAAAATATGAATCTCGAATCATCAATGGACAATTTTTACACACTTTGTCAACCTATACACACTGGCCCAAGGGGTTCGATACTCTAATCACAAACTCAGTAGACTCAACAGACAAAGTTTTGCTGAATACTAAAGTCTCACAGACACAAGAATGAGTTGAACCAGGATCAATCAATGCAATTACACTAGTATCATGGAGAGTGAATATACCAGTAATAAAATCTGGGGATGAAGCCTCTTTGCATGCGCGAATAGCATAGGCTCTAGTAGGTGCACGAGATTCTGATCTAACAGTTGTATCTTTAGCCCCTCTCTGATGGCTACTGTAACACTCCAAACCCGGCCTAGACGTTAGGATCGGATCCAGTGCGCCACATCGATGCATTCAAAACGTTCCGTATTACTTAGTTTGGAAAACTTAGTTGGTGTTGTAAAAGATACTTTTAAAAGTAGGTTAAAGTGAATAGAAGCTGTGCACCAGGTAGGAAACCAGGAAAAGAGGAGGTGAGTCCGTCGGACTGCTTAAGTACCAAGCTCCCTTTGGATCCAATCCTAGACATGCACACCACCATTGCCACACCTTAATGACTCGTATAATTTTGAGAAAACCGTCTGGTTATGTCTACCTTAAGAAAATGATTAAGTTTGAAAACGTTTGCTTAGCAGAAGTCTTACTTGTAATCGTGTTATTTTGAAATCCCTTAATGTTTTTGAAAACGCGTCCTAAAGCTAACCCATTTACCTTAGTTATCATAGTTTTCTTTCATCATAATAAAATAAAATAATAAAAGTAAAACAAAACCATAAAAATAATTAAGCGGCCTTATTACACTTAAAACCCAAAACCATAAATGAAATTAAAAGGACGTCCAGTTCACCAGAAAGAAACCAGGTTCGTAGAAACATGTGGCGATCCGAATCCTCACGACTTCAAGCCCACTATGGTTGAGGATTACTTGCGAGGATGAAAATAAGGGGTGAGTTTTGGGAAACTCAGTGTGTAATTCAACCCAACCATAGCCTAAATCAGTTCAAACCACAGAGATAGAATAAGTTGGCCTTAGCCCAGAACAGATTTCAGAATAAAGCCCATAGGCCCAGAACAGATCAGAACAGATATATCATGCTTATGCAGTAACCCAACCATATCCAACCATGTTCACCCCCATACCATCCTTTCACCATGTGGAGAGGCTACTCGACCCACCCAACCGCTACTACATACGAAATATGCAGCATGGTCGCCGGATCTGAAAAATGTGTGAGTCACCAGATATAGATATTTTGTGGCAGTGCCACCAGAACAGATATATGTGGCAGGGCCACCAGAACAGATAATTTGTGGCATAGCCACCAGGACGCTTCCTCCATAATATAACCCATGTCCCCATGCAACAGATATACATTCATGGCATACATCATACAGATTTAATTCATCATGCTTTTTAGACAAAATTAACCCTAAGGGTATAAAGGTCATTTTGCATACACAATGGTATAATGGTAATTTTGCATACATAGGGGTATAATGGTAATTTTGCATACATAGGGGTATTCTAGTACATCTAACTATTTCTAAGGATTTCATGCATATCGTAGCCATTACGTTTAGCCAGAAACTCTTACCAAGTGCTCTTACCGAATTGGGCCCGTTGGTCTATTGACCCAGTTTTGGCCCATTAAACCCAAAATATCAAAACGCACGAAATCGCGCGTACTACAGTTTTATCACTTTCGATTACCAGTAATAATTACCCATACGTCTTACGAGCATTCGCACACTCGCAAGTGCCCAAAATACCGGCTTTTTGGCATTTCGGCTTTTCGGCATTTCGGCTTTTCGGCTTTTGCCGATCTAGCCTATGAGAGGGTGTTAGTTACACACATGTTTTTGGATTTCCTCGACGAGATCTACACATGAACTGCCTACAATTGAATCACTTAATATTACTCCAAATATCGAAATAAGATTGAGTGTATAGTCCCCTACCACATTCGGCCAAACATGACTAAAACCCTTATTGCTCTTACCTTACTATCGAAAGATGGTTAACTCCAAAGATCCGATCGTTCCACCTGTCCAAGCCCTTGATCAACCGCCTCTAAATTAGGCTCTTACCAAAACAAAATAGTTATTACGACCCCTCAGGGTTACAAGTCCAAATCGACAACCTCCCTAACTTTCACAGATTTCGGCTTTTCTTAAAATATGTAAGAAGACTAAGTTTTGGAGAAGACTTACCACCGATTCCTTAGTGACTGATTCCAATGAGTTTCCCACTCAATCCCGATGTAGATCTAAGCCCTTAGATGATAACAAAAGTCGATCTTTCAGTGACTTCAGTATTCGGCCAAGTCCCTTTTAATGTGGGGTTTTCGGCTTTTTGCAACTTGTGTTTAGAAAGGAAAAACGAGAGGGTTTTGCTATGGTCTTGTCGTCAAAACTTGAGGTTTTAGAGTGCTGGTGAATCAGCCACAAATGATGAAGAGAAGAGATGTGGTTTTGGTTATAAGAAATTGGCACAAAAAGAATCAAGCTTTCGGGATTTCGGCTTTTTATGGCCAAAGGCTATGAAGGTTTTGAAACGGATGAAGGGCAAAATGGAGATGAACAAGATGGTAGGAAGGTTCGGCAATGGAGGAAAGGAGATGAAGAAAAAGGTTGATGAGGAGAGGAGAAAAGAAAAGATGAGGAGAAAAGTGAAAGCGGCACCAACTACCCTAAGTGCCGAATTTATACTAGCTCCTTAACCTAGCGAATTTTTGCCCCTTAAAGAATCCCTTGGCCAGCCACCTCTTGCTCTTTAAGAGTCCAACATTCAGCCAACACATCTCTCCCTAATCAGCTCCTAATTTCTCTCCTTATCCCTCCTTGCTCCATCTCTGAGCAACTCAAACTCTTGTTAACAGTCTTTCACTTCATTTCCATTACCTACCTTTTCATTCATAAAATTAATCCCTTGTTTTGCTATCAATGTGACTTGAGCACTGGTCCTCCCTAGCTTCCACACGCCACTTATAGCCTTCCTGTGGCGCCACATGCCACTTCACCACTTGCTTCCTTGTGATCTATTTTACACAATTAATTCCTCAAAGCCCAATTTACTGAACCCTTTCTCTTATGGAATTAAAATTAATTAAAACTATCGGGTTATCCTAAGCTTGGGCCTTCTAGAGGCCCACTATCACAATTAAACCTACACTTAACAAGTAGAACACAGAATTTTTAATTTTACAAACTTTTTTAGAATTCCCAAAAATTTTAGGGCGTTACAGCTACTCACATTACCCGTATTTCTAGGTGGTCTACCTCTAGCTGCAGTGTTACCCGATCTCGTATTCTGTACTAGATTTTGTCTAGCTAACTCAGGGCATTCACAAAGATAATGATCCATCGATCCACATTTGAAACAAGCTCGATCATGCAATCTACAACTATCAGGATATCATTTACCACAATGTTTACACTCGGGTTGATTTGATCTGACATTATCCACACCAGCTATTGAGGTAGCTCTCGAGCTCACAAGTGGTCTATCCTGATCCCATTGTGTATAAACTGAAGTAGCCTTAAAACGGCTAAAATCATCTCAAAACTTCTTCGATGCTGAATGAAATGACTTATTCAACGATCTTTTACGTGAATCTCTAGCCTCAAAGTCAGCTTTTCTTTTCTCTTTCCCAAGATCTTTGGCTTTACAGGCTCGCTCAACCAGTACTACGAACTCCTTTATCTCAAGTATGCAAACAAGTAGTTTAATGCTTTCGTTCAACCCGTCTTCGAATCTTTTACACATTATAGCTTCAGTCGAAACACACTCTCAGGAATATCAATTGAGTCTCACATATTTCCGTTCATATTCTGTCATAGTCATGCGACCCTATTTCAATTCCAAAAATTCTTTGCACTTCTGGTCGATAAATCTTTGGCTGATGTATTTCTTACGGAACTCAATTTGAAAGAAGTCTCAGGTCACCCGTTCTTTCAAAACCACCGATACTAGTGTATTCTACCAGTGATATGCAATGTCTCATAGCAAATCTATGGCACATTTTAAACACTATCCGGGGTACAAGATAGCTCATCAAACACACAGATAGAGTTATCAAGCCAGAATTTAGCTCGCTCAGCATCATCATCATCAGTAGCTTTGAATTCTTCAGCCCCGTGTTTACTAATTTCATCAACAGGAGGCTTAAGCAATCTCAACGGATCACTCACTTGAGGAATAGCAGGTATCGAAGATGGATTAGTCAAGGGTGGAGGTTATTGTGTAGCTGGATTAGTCTGGATATATTGAGTAAAGTAGTCATTCATCATTTGATAAAAGGCTTGTTTAGCCTTAACCTCTTGGTTACTCGAAGTTAGTTGAGAATCAACCGCCACTGTCCTTTACACAGGAGCAGGTGTTATACTCTCGACATCATCAGCTACAACTCTATCGAGATCCATTCACTATACGAAAACACATTTTCAAGTGTCAGAAGTCATCACACTACCGCAGTACATAATATGGCATTATAGCAAGACTTACACGCGCAATGTTAGTCCTAGAATCGATTAAGCGTAGCTCTGATACTAATCAAATGTAACACCCCTAACCCGTATCCGCCGCCGGAATGGGGTTACGAGGCATTCCTGATCATAAGATAATTCAGAACAAACTTTCATTACAAAGTAAATCATCTAATAAATTTTTTAAACTAAACTAACATGTTTCAATTATACCATTTATCTAATTATTCGAATTACTGTTAACTCAACGTAAACAATTAATCATAGAAATTAAATGCTTAACTTATAACCTAATATACTTTTCATACTCAAAACATATATGCCACCTTAATATCTAAAGCATTCAAATGATTATTACAAGAAATAATCTATCAACTTCAATTTATATGCACCTACTTTTGATAGTAAAAGCATTCATCATCACGTCTATTTCATAAGTACATTACTAAACATTTCACAAATAAATCTAAGCATATTCATATATATATATATATATATATCATTATAATCTACCAATAAGTTAATCACAAAACCAATAAAACATGATCTTATCATTTTGTTCAAAATTATCATAAATGCATTATATAAAATCATATTACCTATTTGTTTTACCAATAAAATTTCACTATTCATATGGTCATTTATCTCATTGCATCAACCCAATATAATCATGCTATATTCAAGGTTTCATTTTCTTCATTTTACACTACCACATCATATGCATATATCTTATCAAGAAAATGAATTAACATACACATATACCAACCTTAATATAAACGCATATATGTATATATAAGTTCAATTGACAAAGCATAACTGAATATATTAGCACATATCTTTTCCAACAACTCAATTTCCAATTATAAGTCTAAATTCCAATATGTCAGACTTACCATAACAAGCAAATCATGAATTATACATATCATTAATATAGACCATAAGTCAACACTTGAATTTACCTTATGTATATATCTTGAATTTTTACTTAACTAATAAATGATATACCTTAGCTAAATTAACAACCAATATTTATCCTATGGCCGAAACACATAAACAACTCCATAATAACATGTACTTTGGATACACTTTCAATATAGTTTCAAACCAAGACCAAATGCTTATAAAACCACTAGCATTATAACCAACCATAATTCACATGAATAAATATAAGAGCCAAAACACCAAAATCACAACCAAGCATAACCATCATCAAGATGAAGCATTAAATCCAAGCATATCAAAGTATTAAGCCATTTTCGCATGGCTCATGATTACATGAACCAAAATCAAACATCTCAAAATATAATCCAGCCTATACATGCCATAGATCCAGAAATTTAGCTTATAAAATACCGAAGATAGTCGATAGTGTGATAGACTTTGATGATGATCCCCGAGCTCGTAACTTGACTCCAAAATCTATAAAACAAAGGTAAACATAAACACATACGATAAGCTATCTTAGCTTAGTAAGTCATAAGCAAATAAACAAATCAATGATATATATTCAACTCAATTTAACTAAACCAAGTTATAATATCATTATCACATTTAGTCTCAAACTTACAATTTCATAAATAATATGTACTTACATACATAAATGTTACCTTGGCGAATGCTCATATAATTATATTAATAAAATATCATTCAACTTTCATAGCCAAAATGTCATTATATAACTAAGTATATCTACACTCATATTCACAAGTTCATGAATCAAAATACAACATTATATACATACACTTATTATATGGCCGAATATACATAATCTTTTATACACATATTCAAGAATCATTTAAAAATATTCATATTATTTATTCAAAAGATCGAACATACTTTCAATGTTCACATATATTCTTCAATTACATCATACATGATTTGCAAAAAATATGAAGTAACTTACTTACCTTATTTCAAGTAGGTAATAAGCTAATTCATACCTGGTCATTTTAGCTCGTTTACAAGTTCGATCACAACTTATAGTTGCCCGATAAACCATTTGGAATTGGATAGGACACTCGGATAATCACATATATCATACAATGCCAACGTCCCAGACGTGGTCTTACATGTAATCACATATCGATGCCACTGTCCTAAACAAGGTCCTACTCGCACACATATATCGGAATCACATATCGATGCCAACGTATAAAATGTGGTCTTACTCGCACACATATATCGATGCCATGGCCTTACTTCCACATCACATATCAGAATCCTATGTCATGACATATGTATCCTAGCTATTCCTAAGGTTCATACGGGGCTTTCAGACATCATAACTCAGTCGAAACGAATTCATAAACATAGCTGCCAAGCTTGTACGCATTCGACTAACTCATATATATATTCACATATTTCATTTCAGCATATAGAACTCACATTTAATTAAAATTAACAATGTCTATTTGCTTATAAGCTTACCTCGGACGTTGAAAAACCAGAACGGAATCGCTTGTTGACAACTTTAGTTTTCCCCCGATCCAAATTTGATTTTCTCTTTTCTTGATCTAAATTAATATAAATTAAACTTATTTAATCAAATATTCAATCAAATTCATCCAAAACACGTAAATGGGAAATTTACCATTTTACCCTTGACATTTTACACTTTTACAATTTAGTCCAAATTGCACAAAACACAAAACATGCAAAATTTGCACACACCATGCTTAGGCAATAATCCTAGTGTTCATACAAGTCTACACATTTCATTTATTTCACATTTTAGTCCCTCAATTTATTATTTTTGTAATTTAATCCTAATTACTCAAAATCATCAAAAATTCCAATGCAAAACATGTTAATCTATCACATATATTTTATTTTCTACCATCAAATAAAAAAATCACAAGCTTTCAACAATGGCATAACTCAAAATATTCACCAAAATCATAAATTCAAGCATGGGTCTTGTAAATAACTTAGCAACGATCTCAAAAATGTAAAAATTATAAAAAACCGAACAAATTACATACCTAATTTGAAGAACATAAGGGCCGAAGCTTTAAAACTCTTTCTTTCTCTTTTTCTTTGATATATTTGGTCAAAAAGATGAACAATGCATGGATGTTTTAATTTTTGTTTTATTATAATACATATTATTCCATAAATTACCATATTAACCTTTAACTTAAAATATAAAACCATTATATAATAAGGCCACTACCATCCATTGCATGTTACCATGGGACAATTGCAACATAAATACCTCCATTAATATAGACAACAACAATTCAACCCTTTCTTATTTAACCATTAAATTTTTATTTTACGTGATTAAGCCATTTTTATTAAATTGACACTCAAACGATAAAATTAAAGCACGAAAATTTCACAGATATAAATTCACACATAATAAACACAAAATAATTTTTAAAGTAATTTTCTAACTCAGATTCGTGGTCCCAAAATTGCCGTTTTGAATAGGGTCTAAATCAGGCTGTTATAGTAAATGAATGATGACGTCATAAACAGAGAGCTACGCGGGCTGAGGACACGTGCGTGTCTAACCACACAGACTACTCCACTCAAGCATGTGACCACTCAGACGTCATAATTTTTTAAGTGTTGTAAAATTTTTGAAAATTCTCGGTTTAGTCCCAAATCATCTCTGATGTATGTTTTGGGCCTCGTAGGCCCGTAGAAGGGACGATATGCATGTGTATGAATGGTTTTAAATTGAATGAAATTTTATGGCTTGATTTTGTATGAATGTTTATGTTTAAGTCTGGTAATGCCTCGAACACTATCCCAACATCGGATGTGGGTAAGGGGTGTTACATTTAGTGGTATTAGAGCTATGATTTAGTCGATTCTCGGACTGACCTAGCGTATATGAGTCTAGCTATACATGACATCTTATTACTCATGATAGTGTGATATCTCCTGGCTTTAATGAAATTATTCTGTTAAGACAGAGATGACTTCCAACCAAGCTACTTTTGATAAAGCTGAAAATGATATTGAGATCATCGAAATGAGTTTATGATGAGACGAAATGTATGAATAGAAGTTCATGATATGTATGTGACAGTGTACGAAATGATATAACCATAAGCTGAAATATGGAAAAGTGAAATGAAATGAAAGCTTATATTATGATAAGCCTGTCCGTGTTTGTTTGGTATTCCTATGATGTTATGTGCCTAACGTATTTGATTGAATGAATGTGATAAGTAAATTTACTCAAGTTGACAGAATGTGTGTTTGTGAATGCTTGTTTGAAAAAATACAATCAATAAATCTATGGGACATATATAAGTATGTTGATTTGTTTAAAGTGAATTGCGTAACTATTATGATGTTATGTTTTGATGATGAATACTAAGTCATATGTCTGTATATATATATATATATATATATATATGAGAGTCAAGTTAGAGATATTATGACCTCAACCCCCTTACCAGAGTTGTAATTATGACAAAATTTCAGGAGAATTATGCTGAATAAGTTCATAAGTGTAAAACTAAAGAGTTCAGTGGTGAAATAAGTAGTAAAGTATACAGAGATGAAAATAGCTTAGAAAGTGAAAATAGTTTCGGAAGAAATATCATATTGTTTTAAAGGTTATTCAGATTACGCAATGTCACGGTTAAAGAAAAAATTGGTCTCTGCTATTCGATTCTATCATGTATGAAATTTAAAGATGTGTTTACTAAAAATTTTCCTGAACTGGTTTTTGTTAGTGAATGGAATCATACAGAATATATGATGACAGAATTAGTTAGAGAAATGATATTTGAATTGTGAAGATGTCTATGTGTAACAGTTATAGTTGAATAAATTATGATGACCCCTTCTGAATGTTTCGTATATATATTTATTCATCCTCCGAGGTTCATGTGAATGTTTGTTCCTGAAGAAAACCTTGTTGTGTGAGTATACTGACTGACTCAAATGTTAGATGAAAGCATTATGGGTCTGTTTGAACTATAATCGACATTTTCTTATTTCTCCAAGATTCTATTCTATTCTATTATGCTGGAATAAAGACGACAGTTAAATATTATGTAAGGATATACTTCTGTTTCTTTTGGATGTTGCATGTTGCTATTCCCATATGCATATATATGGAAAATATGATATCTTGGTTACAATGAAATTCCAGAGCGTATAAGTAGTGGTTTTCTTTTGGTTTTCCCTGAAGAATGATTCTAATCTTTATAATTATTTCCTTATGAGTTATGTTCTAAGATTTCTGTGATGACATCATATCTGGGTTTTCTTACTTTCCTTATGATGTGGATTATCTGACATGGTTCATCTTTAAAGGGTGTTCCTTGATCGGTAATGACTATGTTTATTATGATGGTATTTATGGATTTGATCATAAAATCGTGGTGATTCTGTTATCTAGATTTCTCTGATTTTTGTGTAAAGAATTGCCATCGAAAAAAGAATAAATGATGAAAGCATAAGCTCAAATTAATGGTAGTTTTCTTTTCCCAAGTAAGTTGACTACAACCAATGAGCTAAATTGGATGCTTTGCCTCCTTGAGCTAATGTGATTGCAAAGATTTTGATTTGTATGTTAAGAGAAATTTGAAAGATTTTATACTTGTGTTGTTTCTCTCAGCATGAAAAAAAGTATTCAAATATGTCATTTTCTAGTAGTTGAAATTAACTTCAAGGGTCATATCGGAGTAAATTAATTTGTTGAGACATAATTTAAGTTATGTGTATTTGAGCGAGCCTTTCAGTTAAGGGAGTAAATTCTATGCATTCATGAGTATAAATAGACGAATAATTTGAATGAAGAATTTAAATTCTTGAAAGCATGATACTGAGACATATTGGTTAGATTTCTCTTAATTGAAAGATGATGTTATGAGCTAAGTTGTTCTAATTTATAAAGTGACTATATCTGTGGATTTTGAATCATTTGATGCATGTCAACAAATTTGAAAACAGTTGAAGGTATTATTAATTGAAATTCTAGTTTTGAGTTCAGTTTGAATTGAGTGAGGAATTTATGATTTTCAATGATGCACTATTGTACGTATTGAAATGTGCTTTAATATAAGAATATAAAGTGATGATTGACGTTTTTAGACGGTTAAAGTCTCATTTAAAGAACTTGTCCGACGGGTGAGTGTGAGTCAGTTGTTTTTATGTCTGTATTGAGAATTTGATGAAATAGTTGTTCGACGAAGAATGTTATATGCTTTCTAATTTTAAGAGTTAAAGTGTTGAATGTTAAAGAGAGATCTGAGATTAAGACAGTATTGAAGACCTGAACTATTGAAAGACTGTGAGTAGTTGCAAATGCCCGAATGGAAAATCTTAGTTTATTTTAGCTAGTTAAAAGCTAAAGTAATATTTTTTCTACAATGTTTGAGAAGCTTATAAATGTGTTAATGAGTGATGCTCTGAACAAGTTCAGAGTGAGTCGACTTTTGATTCTGATTTCTGTTATTATTCTTCTGAGATAAAATTTGTGTATAGAAAAACCCAGTGATTATGTGGAAATTTAGTGCGGGACTCAATAATAACTCTTTTGTTCACCCAGGGAATAACAAAATGTACAGTTATATGCAGCAGATGTCCTGATGATTAGGTCTGTGACATGATATTTTTTTTTAGCTGTGTTTAGATATCGATTTGTCAGCAAGTAAGCTGAATATCAAGAGCATTCAAGATTATGATAGTCAATGATAATACTGGAATGTTATGAGATAAAGCTATTACAGATTTCATATAGGGATTATCTTTATCCTCAAAAAGGAAAGATGTTATTTGAATTGTGATTTATCGATGATGGAAATTTGTATGATTATTTCGAAAGATACAGATTTCTTATTTGATAGATTAGCCGAATTATAAATTTTTGAGATTATTCGATTATGCAGAGTGACCGTTCCCATTATTTTGGATCGAGATACGAGGGTTACATCACCATTATGGTAAAAGCTATGGGAAACTCTGAGTACGCAGTTGCATTTTGGCATTGTGGTTCGTCTTTAGCCGATGGTGAGATTGAGAAAGTAAATCGGATCTATGATGATATGTTTCGATATTATGCGTTAAATTTCAATGGTGTTTGAAAAGAAGTATATGAAGTTGATTGGATTTGTGATTCTGAGAAATTGTGAAAGTGATTCATGAGAGTTGAAAGCAAATTCTTCTAGTAAGATTTTCGGGACGAAAATCGCTAAAGGGGGGAGAGTTGTAACAGCTCGATTTTGGGCCTAGTCAAAATAGTGATTTTGGGACCACAAATCTGACTAGGAAAAAATTATTTTTATTATATTTTTATGGCCTACAGTTTCACGGAATGATTTCGTGAAAATCTCGTTCAAAAATTTTAATGTTCGGATACTCAAATTAGTAAAAAGGTCTAAATCGTGAAAAGTGTAAAACTTGAGTTCTAAAAGCTAGAGGTATTAAATAGCTATACAATTTTTAGTAAAAGTCCTTATGTGATAATTAGCCCATTAATAAATTAGTGGAAGATATTTGTTTGGTATTTTTGAAATTTGTTTGAAAAGGAAAGGGCAAATTGATAGTTAAGTTAATAAAGGCATAACAAGACAAAAATTTAAAAAGCTATCATCTTTTCTTCTTTCTTCTTCAACTATTTATGAAGAAAATGGGCAGCCATGGATGAGCAAACATTCGGCCAAGCTTCTATGGCTGATCTAGGTACGATTTTTGTCCCTTTTTTTAATTATTTCTACATTTTTGGAGTCGTGGTAACTCAATTTAGCTATCTCCTACCTTCGTTTTCAAGACTGTTAAAGTTTGTAAATTTTTCCATTGATGAATGTATGTGTATTTTAATGCTTGATGATGGAAAATGTATCCTTGTTATTAAATAAACAACTTTTACTAAGTGATTTTCGGTGAAAACGCCTGAAACGACCATTTTGTATTTGTAAAAATGGTATAAAAGTGTGTTTTGATGAGAATTGTAGTTTTCTATAGTTATGAAAATGGTTCGGCTAGGCTTAAAGTACAAAGAAATTGGGTGCATTTCATTTTACGAGCATAGGGGAAAAAGTGTAATTATGACAAAGTTTTAGGGGAAAAATGTAATTCTGCTAAAATATTATTTTTAGATCACATTGAATAATGTGACTAATAATTAGACTAAATGTGATATTTTAGATCAAGTAAAATAAGATTTGGACTTAGAACGAGGGAAATCAATGAATATGACGGTTATGTCCAATTGTCGATTTTGTGTCAAAGTAAGTTCGTGTGATTATAATAATGCAATGTTATAATTGAATATTAAATTCTTTATTGTTATTATTATATAAATTGTATGATTGATTATACGGATATTCTTGATGAAGGTTCGACAAGTAAGTACATAAGCAAATAATCTGATGTTGTAGCATATTTTAATGCTTTGATAATATGTGCATTTAAATGTTTTATTACTATCATGAAAGTATGAAATGTATGATGGAAGAATAAATGACATTATGAGCAAGTGCAACGACATTGAGCTAGACAAGAAATCCCGTTTGAACCTCGAAAATAGTATAGGATACAAAAGGTAAGTCATGAGAAATTGAGTGGTCTGAACTTATGAGTTGAGTCTGTGTTCATGAGATAAGTGATATATGTAATGTGGGTTCAGGTACTGACTTTGTGTGTAAACCCATGAGTAACTTGCTGAGCGAGCATATTATGCTAATGCTTTGGGGTCCGGGTACTGACTTTGTGTATAAACCCGTGAGTAGCTCAATGAGTGGACATTACATGATAATGCTTTGGGGTCCGGGTGCTGACTTTGTGTACAGACTTGTTAGTAGCTCAAATACGGGTATTACAAAATATGTGGTAGCTTTAGCTACATACGTTACTTGCTAATAGTTGGTTCTAGCTACGTATATGGCACCATGTGCAAGTTTCCATGTATCCATTAGTATTCCAAGTGTTCAACAGGTAATTTAAGGAAGGATTTGATGATGGTCCCAATAAGGTATGTCATTGATGAGAACGAACTTGAGTTATGTTACGAATGAGTACAGGTATGTACAAAAACTCAATTGAATATGAAATCCATGAATGATTAGTCCATGAGTATTATGAAATGATGTTGTATTAATTTGGTGGACTATGATATATGTTTATAAATGCATAAATTTCTGATTTAAAAGAAATGAAAGTGTGATGAAGTTAGTTATCATCATTTTTGTACAAAAACTGTTTTGGACAGTAGCTGTAGTCCAACTTTGAAAATTCACCAAATATTGTGAACATGAAATTAAAGCTTATTGATCTTAGCTTCACATAGAAGAAACGATGTAAGAAAAAAAACTATCAGATTATGAGATATTTGAATTTTCGTGGGATAGAGTCAGAATGTTTTTGGCATCCCCTATTTTGATTTGGGAAAATCATAAAAAATTGTAAAAAAATAATTATGGGTTATAATTTATATTCTTAGAATCCTTAATGATTCTAGTTTCAAAAGAAATAAATTAAAATATCATCTGAATCCTTTATTAGGAGTTAATTAATTTTTAGTGAAGAAGGGTTGAAACTATCAAACAGTAGAACAAGGGTGACTTTGAAGAATAAACTGAACTAATTGGCTAAACCAAAAATTCTTAAAATTTTATGGTAAGGAGATATGTGAGTCTAGTTTCAGGGAAAGTTTTAAGAAATTAATGTGGAGTTCTGTAGCTTAAGATATAAATAAATTAGTGACTGCGACTTGAGTAGACAGCTTAACTAGAATTTGAGCAAATAGTGGAATAATGTGCAAATATAATTGTGATACCTTGAGAACATGTTATAAGAATTTGGAAAAAGCATGTAAATAAATTTATTCTTGTTTTCATATGAACTTACTAAGTTTTAAGCTTAATCCCCTTCCTTTCCATCTCTTATAGGTTTATTTAGCTAGCTCGAGTTGGAAATTGCTAGAGATGCTATCACACTATCAAGCTACCATCTAGGGTATAAGTATTCAAGTACTCGAGTTTATGGCATGTATAGGAATTATGTCTTTTGTTATATTAGTCATTACTATTAGGGCCAAGTGTGTTGGCCTATAATGAGTTGTGATTCAATTTGAACTTGCATAGCCATAAATGACTGCTTATGATAATCATATGCTTAATAATATGTAAATGACATGTTATTGCATAAACGTGGTTAGTTTAAATTGCATTTATATGCTTGATAATGTGCCATGTGATGTGATATGAAATTGTACAAGTAAGGGTGACAAAACGCCTTGGAAAATAGCATTGCAATCGTCCACACGGGTAGACCCACAGGCGTGTGTGCCCTGTGTGACGCACGGTCTACCCCCACGGGCGTGTGTCTTGGCCGTGTGCCTCTAAATGAATGATGACATCATAAACAGAGAGTTACACGGGCTGAGGACACAGGCATGTCCCAAGCCACACACCCTACTCCACTCGAGCATGTGACTCTCTAAAAATGGGAAATTTCTTAATTGTTGTAAAATTTTTGAAAATTCTCAGTTTAGTCTCAAATCATCTCCTATTTATGTTTTGGGCCTCGTAAGCCCGTATAAGGGACGGTATGCATGTGTATGAATGGTTTTAAATTGAATGAAATTTTATGGCTCCATTTTGCATGAATGTTTATGTTTAAGTCCGGTAATGCCTCGAACCCTGTCACGGCATTGGATACGGGTAAGGGGTATTACATTTGATAACATAATAAAATTTCAGAAACTTAGAAAAAATTTAAACATTTTAAATATCACACGCCCATGTGAACATGCCAATTGCCTCACACAGCATTAGACATGCTCGTGTGTCTAGGCCGTGGCAAAATAGGGCATGCATACCGACTTGGGTCACATAGCTAACCACACGCCCGTGTGTCTAGCCCGTGTAGCATTCAAAATGGACACACACGCCCATGTGCCAAGGCTGTGTGCCACACACGGCCACCAGACACGCTCGTGTGTCTAAGCTGTGCTCGAGACTAACTTTAAATTGTAGGACTACCCTAAGGGATACATGGCCGTGTAACATGACCGTGTGTCATACATGGTTGAGACACAAGCCCGTGTCTCTACCCATGTGGACAAAAATAGGCTATTTGCAAAGCCAATTTACCACCCCTAATAGTCATCCCTACAAGTCCAAAATCTAAGCACAATTGCACCATAATTTCAACTAATTTCGATCACAAAATATACATCCTTCATGTCATATAATCACCAACCAATATCATCCTTATTTTTTCCAAACCAAAACATGCTAAAATCACATACCAAACTCATTTATTCATACAGTCATTATCCCAATTTTCACATCCATTTTTCATATCAAAACTATACCATTTCCATAACTAATTCAAATAACTAACTAACAAATTGACCATTTCTCACTAGGCCAATTATGCACTTCAAAACATACCATTTCTTAACATAACTTATATACAAAAAATCAAACCAAATAGCAACTTTAATCTAGCCATATCATATGGCATGATATACACTTCACAAATCATACTCAAATACTTCTAGCCTATACATGTCATACTTCAATATTCACATTTTCAAAAGATACCAAAATAGAGTTTGATAGTGTGATGATGATCCTTGACTATCCTCGAGCTCCCAGTAGCTTCGATAATCTATAAAACAATTGAAAAACATACAAAGTAAGCTTTCCAAAGCTTAGTAAGCCATATACAAATAAACTTATCACTTAACACAATTCTAAAAGAATTCATTCATGTAGTTTACGAAAAAACACAATCACATATTCATATGTCTCATACAGTTCATTTGATCATGATTCACTTACATATAACACATCTCATTCTCATGATAATTCATACATATATCTTATGTCTACAAATGTTCATATACTTACCTTTCATTCTCAAACATGATATACATTTCAAACATACCTAAATTGGATACACATTCACATAGTCATTTGTTTCTCGGAGTGCCCGTTGAACCGTACGGAATCAAATAGGATACGCGGATAGCTCGAAAAGCTCATACAATGCCAACGTCCTAAACTTGGTCTTACATGTAATCAAATATCAATGCCACTGTCCTAGACAGGGTCTTACACAAAATAAAATACGATGCTGATGTCCCAGACATGGTCTTACATGTAAATCTCAAATCGATGCCAACGTCCCAGACGTGGTCTTACACAAAATCACACGTCAGAATCCTATGTCATGGCATATGTATCCTAACTATGCCTATGGTTCATATGGGGCTTTCAGACGTCGTCACATTATCGAAACTTTCTCAATTTCACATATTCAGTCTCTATAATCATTCATCACAATTCAATATCATATAAGCATGAATAAATCAATTAAAACACAATTATTTGTATATAGACTAACCACGTATGGGAATAAACGGAAACGAACGGCAATTCAACTACTTTCGACTTTCCTTGATCTAATTTTATTTTCTGTAGTTCTTGATCTATACATATTCAAATTTAACTCTTTTATTCACCAAATCATTCAATTCAATCCAAAAACATATAATTAGGGCATTTTACAATTTGGCCTCATATTTTCACATTTTTACATTTTAGTCCCTAATTAATAAAATCACAAAATACACAAAATTTCCTTATACACATACTTAGCCAAATATTCATGTAGTTCATATAAGCCCACATAATTCATTTATTTCACATTTTTTCCTCTCAATTTCTCATTTTCACAATTTAGCCGAGAATACTTAAATTCATCAAAAATCCCAATACAAAACCTAGTAATCTAACACATATATTAAATTTTCTATCATCAAACTTCATAAAACTCACAAAAGCATCAATGGCATAATTCAAAATCATCAAATTCTGAAATTTAAGCATGGGCTTGATAAAAACACAAAGTAACGATCTCAAAAATGTAAAAATTATCAAAAACCGAACAAAATCGAACCTTGAATCAAGCTTGGACCATGGCCGAATATTCAAAGCTCAAGAACCCTATTTCTTTTCTAATTTTCGATGAGAAGATGATGAATAATGGCTTTCATTTCTTTTGTTTTAATTAAAAATAACATATTAATCAATTTCCAATTTTACCCTTAATACTAATTCATGAAAACTCATTAATACATGCCCATAATGGTCCACTCAAGCTTAAAATGGTCTATTCACAACCTAAGGGCCTCAAAATTAAAAAATCATAGCAAATAGGCACTTTTAAGAAATAACATGTCACTTTTGCACTTTACGCGATTAGGTCCTTTTTCTAAATCAGGCACACAAACGATTAAATTTTTATGCGAAACTTTCACACATATTAATTCACATGTTATAAGCACAGAAAATACTATTAGAATATTTTTAACCCATATGTGATCCCAAAACCGCTATTTCGACTAGGGTCTAAATCGTATTGTTATAAAGACCATATCTTGTATATGGCATTGATAAGGTACTAAGAGTATGAGATCCCAGAGCATCCTTAGTATTCCAATGTGTTTAATGGGTAAATCAAATATGAGTATGAGAATGAAATTACTATGAGTAAACAGGCATGTACGTAAGCCTATAATTGTAAATTCATGATTATTGTGGAAATAATTGTTTATTACTCATTGTGGTTGATAGTGCACATACTTGTGATGTTGGATATATTATAAATATAAATGATGATTACATGTTTGGTGGTTGGGCCGAATTGAGATGTGATCTAATATGTTTATATGCTTGAATTGTACTTCAACGAGTATGTTAAGAATGAGAAAGTATGTGACTATATTACGAGTGGGGCAAATATGTTTACAGAACTCATGTGAAGTGGATTTGGTACATGATGAATTCTTAGTGAGAAAGTACATGAACAAGTATACTTGTGAAACATTGATAGCCTTGTGACAAATGATATACATTTATGATGAATGGATGCATGATAAGATTTAATAATGATCATGTGATAGGCATAGGAGCCTAACTGATTTCTGATATTTTACGGTTCATTTATCTAAACTGTGTTTCATTGGATATGAGGAAAATAGAAGGGCATAATTACCGAATAAAGTCATTATGAGAATATAGTAAGGTACGAGCTTAGACAAGTGAAAGGTGGTTGAACTATATGTTGAAATTATGATTACTTACAAATAATGTGCACGTGATTAAGAGGATAGAAATAACATGTTAGTTAATGTGAAATATTATAATGGGAAGACTATAGTGGTTAGGGTAATGCCAAGGCATGTAAATGGTGTTTATGAGTTAAAAGAGTAAGCACTATGAATGAATAAGTGGAAATCTTAAAACTTAATGCCAATTGTAATTATAGTATTCTTATGGATGGATAAAGTAAATGAATGTTAATAGTTGGTTATTATTTGCATATGAACATTATAAGCAATATTATATAGCTTACCCCCTCCTTGCCCATGTCTTATAGGTTAAATTAGCTAGCTCGTGTTGGAGACCGTCAAAGATGCCATCACACTATCAAGCTATTATATGGGTATAAGTGAACGCAAGTATTTTAAGTTTATGGCATGTATAGGGACTTTGTCTTTGTATTAATTATGTCATTATTAATGTGGCCAAATGTGTTGGTCTAGAATGGTTTATGGTCAAATTTGTATAAGGCCATGAGATGTGGCTCATATTGATTATTAGGTTGTAAACCTATCCATATATGCATGCATGTGTCTACGCAATTGTAATGTGGTTAATTGTTCTGTGTATGTGATGAAATGTGTTATGGCTATGCATGTTTTATGATGGAATTGTGAATGAATGGCATGATGAAAATTAATACTTGAATATGTTAAATAGAAGTACTCTACCACTCTTAGTGAATGCAAAATTATAAATTTGGCTTGACAAAGTACGAAGTCTTATGCATGTGTAAGTAAAGATGAAATGATCATGATCATGTCTTGTTTGTGTATGTTTAAGTGCTCAATTATCCCCTACTAAGTGCCATTGAACTCATTTATATGATTGTGCAAATAAGGGTGGCAATTGGCTTGGAAAATAGCCTCAAGGTTTTCGACACACGGGTAGACACACGGGCATGTGTCTAGACCGTGTGGGACACATGGCCTGCCCCATGGGCATGTGTTCCGACCGTGTGTCCCCTGCATCCTAATAAATGCCAAACAGAATGCTTAGTAGTAAACACATGTGCAGAGACACGATCGTGTGTCTCAACTATGTGAAGGACACGGGCTCAGTACATGGGCGTGTGCCCTAGCCGTGTGAATTTTGCACATGATTTTTGGAATTTAATTCACCACATGGCCTAAGCACACGGGCGTGTGACTTGGCCATGTGACCCTATTTTATTGATGACGTTATAAATAGAGAGTTACACAAGTTGAGGACAGGGGCGTGTCCCAAGCCACACAGGTGTGTGTGACCACACGGCCTACCCACACGAGCATGTGACCCTCCAAAACAAGAAATTTTTCTAAGTGTCACAAAAGTTTCAAAAGCTCTCAATTTAGTTCTGAACTACACCCAATGTATGTTTTGGGCCTCAAGGGCCCATATAAGGAATGATATGCATTTGAATGAAAATTTTTAAATTTAGGCGAAATTTTATGGCTCGGCTTGTGTAAATGTTTATGTTTTAGTCTGGTAACGCCTCGAACCCTATCCCAGTGTTGGATACGAGTAAGTAGTGTTATAAGAATCACCACGTTCCTATGATTGAACCAAAAATACACCCATAATAGACATAGTTATCACAAGCCAAATAACACACTTTAAATATGAGCCATGATTGATAATTTACGAAATAAGGATTATAAGAAAATCAAGATAAAGAAATCCAAGATGCGAATACCATAATGGAAGTTTGAGAACATAACTCATAAGAAATAATAAAGATCTTGATGATTCCTCGGAGAAAACTAGAAGAAAAACAATGCTTAGACATTCTGGAATCAATTGTAACAGAGATAATATACTTTCCAAATATATATATGTAAAATAAAACATTATCCAGTAGAAACACTCACATAAAAAAAATAGATGTACAAGGACCATGTGTACTCAAGTGCAAAATTAGTTGGTGAGTTTGAAGGTATTTTCGAAGGTCCGATGCAAGTTGAGTCTAGGGTTTTTAGCTTAAAATTATCTGTCTTTTACCTATCCCTAGCCAAGCCACGATATAATCTTTTTGAAAGACCTATTGATTCGGATTTTTGTGTTGACTACATTAATAGAGAGAAATTGCTAAACTCAACTTATGAAGGCATAATTAAACTTAAAGATTATAGTTTAGTCTTAAATGAGGAAATAAGAGTTAATTGGTAAGAATTTAGCATATCTTTATTAAGAGAGCATTTAGTTTATTCTTCTATTATGATAATAATTGAGAATAATTCGAATAATGTGTATACTTAAGTTGCATGATTACAAAATTTTGATTCTTAAGCATAATTTTACTAAACTCATAATTGCGGGAAAAAAGGATTTTTAAAGAAATTTTTCAAAAGATGATTTTCTAAACCTTCTTTTGCAATTTATGCATTACTCTAGACGAGTAATGAATTAAGTTTGAGGATGTGGAAACACTAAAATATATAGACTTTTTCAATACCTTTTTGAGCATTAATTCATGCAGATTCTAAGTATACTTTGTCGAATTTTATAGTTTTATTATAAAAAAATTAATTTAAACTCAATTTATGGAAAACTTTGAATTTTAGATATTTTATAATAATTTTGCATAAATTGGTCTATTTTTTACAGTTTTGCACAAAGTATGAAAAATCAGCTCAGCAGTCACATTGAGAAGATTGAACCATTGAAACACTTCTCAAATCATTGAACCCATGAGGATGGCTTATTATTCTCTAGCCATGGACACCCCAATGAAACTCCTTAAACCCATTGAAAAATTATTTTTGATCCAATAAAAATTGGGTTAAATTTACTCCTAGCCTGATGTAGAGAAATGGGCCCAAATTTGCTAAATTGAAGATGACTAACCCACTAAGAATAGCAGCCCATTTTCGATCCAATTTTTTCCTAAATCAGCTAACTAAGGTTATTATAACAATTAAAAAATGCTCCTTAAACTTCTCTTCAGGACATGGTCCAACCCTTCTTCTTTTCATGCAATTTATTTTTAACCACAAGCTAAAAAAAAAAAGAAAACTCATTCAACCACTCCTTCCACCTAGCATGGTTAGCCATAAGAAGGGGGATTTCATTCTTTTTTTAGCTAACTTGAGTTGTCAATTTCAAGTAAAAATAGTCCCCTTCACTTCCTCATTTCACACACCTTTCATCATTCATTCATCTCCTCTTCACTTGTCTCTTTCACTCACTTTGTTTTTCCAAATTATTTTGTCTTCCTTCCCTTTGTCGATTTTTGTAACATCCTGATTTTTGAGTTTTTCGCGATTCACGATATTTTGGTAAAGTTTTTAAAATTTGGTATTTGGTTGTGAAATTCATAATTTGAGTATGTAAATGGGCTTATGGAAGGCCCATGTGTTGGCCAAAACCCGGTAGAATTTTTGAATTTTGGACTTAAGAAGTTAGGGGCCTTGGATAAGTGGTCTTATTAAAATTTGTGGGTAAAACGTATCACAGAAGAGCCTCTAGTAAAGTGGCTAAGTGATGCCACTAAGGGGCTAGAAAAGTGTCGTGTAAGTGGTTGGGGGAAGACCTGGGTTCGATTCCCTGTGATGGCAAAGGTAATGTTATTTTTATGCTTGTGCATGCTAGAGTTTAAAGCTGGATAGAACTCTGTGGGAGAGAGTTTGAATCAGTCAAATGCATGGATTAAGGAGGGATAAGGGGAGAGATTTTAGGGATTTGAGAGGGGGATAGAGTTAGCCGATTTGAAGGGATTAGAGAGGGGATTTCAGCAGAGGGGTTTTAGTTGGGGATTTTCGGCATTAGGGTCTAGGTTGTGCCGTTTTCTTCCTTTTGTTTAGTCTTTTCTCTCTTTTTCTTTTTCAGCCGAATTTACCATCTCTTCTTTCATCTTTTCTTCTTTTTCCTTCTTCCAAACCAGCCCACTATTTCCCTCCATTCATCTATTGTTTCTTTCCCCTACCTCCACTTTCGCCGAAATACCGCAAAAGTCGAAATCGGTGAAGCTAGGTGGTGCCAATACTTTGTTGACCAGCAACCCTCTTTTTCTTTTCACTTTTTAGTGGTCAATTCTCTTAATCTTCTAGGCATAGACAGATTCAAGAAGAAAGACTGTGGTAAGTGCTCGAACTCTAAACGATTCCTATAGTAACTGTTGACAAAAGCCGAAACCCCTATAGTTTAGGGAGGTGGCCGAATGTGGGTATAGGCCTTATTGGGTTCTTATTTTAATCTTTTTATGGTTTGTATAGTGGAGGAGCAGCAAGGCGTAGGGTCGACTTGGATTAGCTTGGATCATCGGAGTGACTAGATCTAGTCATCAACTTCGGCAAAGGTATGGATTCTAAGGCCATTATGGATGGTGGCCGAATGTGTAAGTGTTGATAATAGATGGTTCTCATTTTGGTTTAATTATTGCGAGCTGATCTATAAACGGTTGATTATTGGAGAAATCGTTTAGGAGATCTCGTTGAGGAATATCGCGAATCAAGTGTGTAATGAACCTTCTTTTGTAGCTTAAATCGATAAATGCCGAAAAGCTGAAATGCCAAAATTCTGGCATTTCGAGGACTTGTGAGCAAGCGAACGCTCATTGGTTAGTTAGATTCGCTAAGTGGATGGTCGAGAACATTGGAAAAAGGTAAGGGCACGATTTGGTGCACGATGATAAGTTGGGCTTCGAGGGGCTGAAATAGGGCCCAATGGGCTTTCGGGCCCATTTGGGTAAATTTGGCAGAAAATGGAATCCTAAAAAATTGCACGTTAAAACTGTTGAAACCGCTATGGAAAATGGGCTAAATGGGCCTAGATGACTAAATCGGCTATGTAGGGCCCATTAGGGGTTTTTGGCCCAATAACTCGGTTTTGCTGAAAATAGGCCAGAATCGTTGTTTAAACACATGAATTGTTAGTAACTGATAATGAACATGGAAAATCCCTAATATTTGGTAAAATTATGAAATTTCCATTATATTATGAAAATGACTATTTTGCCCCTAGGTAAAAATGACCATTATACCCCTAGGGTTTAATTATGAATTTGGTACATGGGTTTGATATACATGATTGATATGATATGCACATGATATGTATGATATGCACATGATGTATTCATAATGCATTGGGTTGGGTTTATATGGATGGAGGAAGTGCAAAAAGGGCTTTTTCCCCAGTTTATTAAAAGGGCTTTTGCCCTAGTTTATCAATAGGGCTTTGCCCCAGTTATTAAAAGAGGCTAGGCCTCCAGTTATATGATAAAGCAGCTATACTGCCAGTGGAGAGTTTTGGTTGGGTGGGTTGAGTTATTCCCCACATGGAGAGCTTGGTTGGTACGGGTGGAGAGTAGCGGATGGTGGGTCGAGTAGTCTCCCCAAATGGGCTTGCATTCTTTCATTGACATTACATGTGATATCGAAATGGGCATATGGGCCATACCATTTACAGTAAAGGCTTCAGCCCAGTAATATGAAATATGAAAAGGCTTTGGCCCAATATACGCTGAGTTTGAATTTGGGCTTAGGCCCAGTAGGCTGATATTGTTTTGGGCTCTGAAAGGGGCTTGTTGCATACTGAGTTTCCAAACTCACCCCCTTTCCTTAACCTTGCAGGTGAGCCTTCATTTGGGGATTTGGAGCCAGAGGGGATTCAAAGTGGCCACAGTGATCGTTTTTGGGCTTTGAAACAAGTGATTGGTTTTCTTTAATTATCTTATTTACTATTTATTTTTGGGTTGTAATAAGGCCATTCTAACTTTATTTTCTTTTCTTTTTCTGGGATTATTTTATTTTTAATAACTTTAAACTGGTTGTTAATAATTCAAATGGGCTAGACTTAGGACGCGTTTTCAAAACGATAATTGTTTCAAAGCAATGCAATGATACAAATAATCGGTTTATCAACAATATCGACTTAAATGAATTGCAATGCATTTTTTTCCAAAATTTAAACTCGTTATAACCAAGTGTGGCAATGGTTGTGGGCATGTCTAGGATTGGATCCAATCAAAGAGCTTGGTACTTAAGCAGCCTTCATGGCTCACCTCCACTATCCCGGATTCCTACCTGGTGCCCAGCTTCTGTTAACTTTGTTAGCTTAACGAAAGTTAGTTTTTAAACACTAAAACGAATCATGGGTTTTAAGACTTCTATGTGGCACGTCAGATTCGGCCATAACGTCTGGGCCGAGTTTGGGGTGTTACAATTTTCCCTATTGAGAAGAGACCTAGCACGCCCCTTGGAGCACCAACAATCAAGAATTCGTAAAGACCTTTGATCAACAGAATGAGTAGAGAAAAAAAGAAGCACAGTAGTCTGGCTGTAGAGAACTACCAGGATTTGTTTTCTTGTTCCCTTCTTTTATTCTTTTCAGTTTATTCTATAGTCATAAATATGAATACTTATTGTTTTGATAATCCTAATTAAATTAAAATGAATAAAATCTTATTCGTGCTAGATTAATTTTGTCTTGTCCACTTAGTTTATTAAAATCATGTTTGTGTTGTTATAGGCCTTGGTAAGTTGTTCAATTAAATAAAATCATGCATATGTTACACTTGTATTATAATTGTAGGGTAAATGATGAATTAATTATTAATCGGATTGAAATTATAATTAATTGCAACAATATTTAATTGATGCATATTTAATCTTCTAAAGTAATTAAGGTTAAAATTAGTAGACATATTAAACAATATAATCGCCTTGCATAACTTATAAGATTGTTGTGATTATAATATAGAGATATATTTAATTCAATTTGTCTTATACTTCTTTATAAAAATTGATAAATTAGTCTAGCATAGGAATATATTTGAAAGATTGATTAATTTAATAAGCTTGTATGTTAACAAAATACCAAGTTGCCATGAAATTATTTGTAACAACATGAACATGGTTTTAATATTTCTAAGTTAAAAAATGAAATTAAACTAACACACTTATTTCATATTGGTTACAACCTTTTTTAGAAATTGTGCATTGGGATTTTACTTTTATTTTAGTTGATTACTTAGTTAATTTTTAGTTTTAGATCATCTCTTTCAAATTAATATATTTTCCTTTACCAATTTGCTTAAATTTACATTTCATAAATACTTTCTTGTACAGTCCCTATGGGTACGATAACTCGACATACTTTTCACTTTATTACTTGTTTCAATTGTGTACACTTACACATTTTCCGTCGTTCCATTGGGCTTATTTTTAGGATACATTTCAGGGTAAGTTTTTGGGTCCTCATTATGTTGAGGCTCGATGTTTGGAGTTTATAAAGCTAAAACAAGGTGACATGTGTCACAGCCCTAAAGTGACCCTAGTCGGAAAGCGGTTTCGAGACTGTTAAACCGAGTCACCAAATTATTTGAATATGATGTTTATTGTCTAAAATATGTGATTATGAATGTGTGAAAGTTTTAAGCTTCGATTTAGTAAATTGCATGTGAATTTAGTCAATAGGACTTATGTGTGACACTTTTGAAATGTGATAGGTTAATCTATAAGGATCTATTAGTGCATGTAATCAAAGGGGTGGACTTGCATGTCAATTTCCCCCATTTAATTACTAGTGGCCGGCCATGACAAAGGGTGATGGGAAAAACATGTCATAAAACATGTTGTGTTAATGGTTTATGTTAGAAATGATAAAATAATAATGGGAAGGTAAATGATGACAAAAAAAAATGTGTGTGGTTGCCCCCCCCATTGCCGTGACTAGAGAAAGAGGAGGAACAAAAAAAGAGTTCATTCTTTGGTTCTTCTTGGCCGAATTGAAAAGAGGAAGAAGAGGATGAAGCAATCGGTCATCTTAGGTGAATGTTAAGGTAAGAAAGTTTATGCTAGTTCTTGAAATTTTAGTTGATATTGAGTGAGATATCAAGTTATTTTTGGTAACCCATGTTGAAATTTTGATTTTTGATTGAGTAAGGTTTTCGGCTATGGAGATTAATAAGGGTGATGGTTATGTTTCATGCTAAATCTAGATGAACAATGGTAGTTGTTTACACCTTGATATTTATGAGTTCCTTCCTTGGTTCTACCTTAGATCCATAAAGTACATTTTCATTTGGTGTTGTTGGAGATTTTGGCCATGGGTAGAAAAAAAAAAAGGAACTATAGATTTTGAGATTTATGTTAGAAGCTAATGAGTGAGAGTTGGATGAATATTAGGAGGTTAAAATTCATGGGATCATAAGCTTGTAAGCTTGATGATGAAATTTATGCTTTGTGAGGGTAAATGGTTTAAAAGGAGCATTCGGCCATGAGGTAAGATTAAGATGAAGTGATGCTAAATGCTTTGAATATTGAGTATATATTGTTATAAGTTGAATTTGAGGTTGTTAAGTTGTCTTTGTCATTGCCGAATGTGTGTATAGCTAAAGAAAACTTGTTAAAGTGCTTAGTTAAGTGATATTAGGTTAATGATATGTAGTCAATACAAGTAACCATACTTGTAGGAAGTATTAAGCATATAATCGGCCTCAACATAGACATGCATATTCGGCCACATGAAGAAGATTGGTGTTGCATGTATTCGGCTAGAGGCAAGCATAATTGATGCTTTTATCTTGGCTTAGACAATCGGCTAAAAGAGAGTGTGGGCTAATATGTTGAGTTGATTCATGATTTCATATGTATGTGACTTTAATGTCTAATGTATATATATATGGGCTAAGTACCTTGAGTTCCTCTTTTGATGCTCAAATGATTAAATTAATTTATTTGTTAAATTAAGCTCAAGAGCAAAGGGGAACTAAATCCGATAAAGGGAAGGAAAAAGTGGTCGAATAGCCATCAAAATCGTTCGACAACATCCGAGGTAAGTTTTCGAGCAATGAGACTTAGTTTATGATTTGATTAAGTCATAATGTATGTGCATAGAGATCGTGTTATAAAGCAAACTAAACCATGCTATTTGTATGTGGCTAGTGAGCCGAAATGGGAATGCTTAATACGTGACTTGTGTTTGAACTCTAATTATGAAAATGAAATTAGATGTGTCATGATTTATTGATATGTGCATGAATGTTCGGATGATAACCGGGCTAAGTCCCGAGAGCATTTGAGCTAGTGGCTAATTCCGGGCTAAGTCCCGAAGGCATTCGTACGAGCTACTATATCCGGGCTAAGTCCCGAAGGCGTTTGTGCGAGCTATTATATCCGGGCTAAGTCCCGAAGGCATTTGTGTGAGTTATTATACCGGGCTAAGTCCCAAAGGCATTTGTGCAAGTTACTATAACCGGGCTAAGTCCCGAAGGCATTTGAGCTAGTGGCTATATCCGCTAAACTCGAAGGTACTTGGTTTGAGAACGAGTGATCTTGCTGTAATAATTTAAATTGATACGCCGTAAAACCCAACGATGAGGTACGTTTCAGTATATGCATTAGGGTGGTGATTCCGTTTAAATAATATTCGCCAAGAAATTATTGAGCTTCCTACTTGGCTAAGTTGATCTTTGGTGCATGAATATAAGGGTTGGTAATGTGAAGTAAGTATGATATTGAGAATTTGTGCATATGAGATTATCCGTTTAGCCATATGAATGCTATACTTTGGTTGTGTCTAATTTCATGGCTCAAACTTACTAAGCATTAAATGCTTACTCCGTTTCTTTGATTCTCTGTTTTATAGATTTTGGGTTCGTCAGCTATCGGACTCGGGATTGTTGAAGTCGAAGTCGTCCACACTATCAAAGCCCCTTTTGGTACACTTTTGGTTGAACCTTGAAATGGCATGTATAGGACTACCCGTTTTGTTGTTGGTCATGGACCCTTTGGTTTTGTATAAATTTGGATAGCCATGCAAAAAGGCTTATATACACTTTGAGCTTAGTATTATAATCGTCTTGTATGATGTTCATTAAGAGGTATGGAAATGTTTGGGAACGATTAGCCATTGGAATGGTTAATCATGATCATATTTTGTGCTATTTATGCAAAAGGGCTAGTTGAATCATGGAAACTATGTAGTAGGTAAAGCCTACCTTAAAAATAGATGCTGATAGCAGTAGTGATGTGAATGTGAAAAATCACTAAAAATAGTAGGAATAGAATTAAATAGTGAATAAATTATGTAATCAAACCTTGATGAATCTATTTTCATAGGAAAGTAACGAAACGATCATATGAACAGTATATTATGAGATATTTAAGTTTTCGTGAGACAGGGCCAGAACGGTTTCTGGATTCCCTGTTCCGACTTTGGAAATTCATTATAAATTAACCAGAGATAATTAGAAGTCATGACATATATGTGTAGATTCCTTTTCAAGTCTAGTTTCTATAGAAATAAACAGCATCAGTATTGAAACCCTGTACAGGGAGATATCCAAGTCGTAATGCGCAAATGTCAGTGTAGTTGAACCCTGAAACAGGGGAGACTTTAACTAATAAACTGTACTAATTGGCTCGACCAAAAATTCTAGAAAAAAATTGTAGATTGATATATGAGTCTAGTTTCAGGAAACATTTACGAAACTGATTTTCGAGTTTTGAAACTCAAGATATGATTTTTAAGGCATAAAGGACGCAAAGAACCGACTTGTCCGGAAAAATTTTAAATGGACTATGGAAATAAGTGTATTAAGGCTGTTAACCCCTCGTGTCCGACCCCGGCGACTGTCTTAGGTATGGGGTGTTACAATTTTATTGGTATCAGAGCAACGGTTTAGCCGATTCTAGGACTACCGTAATGCGTTTGGGTCTAGGTATACATGCCATTTTATGTGATTATTTGATAGTGTGGTGATTTCTGACATTTGCAAATGTGTTTATTTATAGTAATGGATCCTGATCCCGACCGAGCGGTAGCTGATGATCTTGAGAGTGTAGCACCTGCTCTCACACAAGGGACAGCTCCGGCGGACTCTCAACCTATTGCTAGTAATCCGAATGATGAAGCTAGACAAGCTTTCTATAGCGTGATGAATGATTGGTTCAACCAATACATTCGAACTAATACGACTGTTCCACAACCTCCATTCCCGACAAATACCACCCAAGACCTACAATACCTCCCAGAATCGACCAAATAAGGTCAAATAAGCCCCAGTTGATGAATTGAAAACACGGGCTCTTGAATTTAAAGCTACGGACAGCGATGATGCCGAGCAAGCGGAATTTTGGTTGGACAACACTATCCGGGTACTCGATGAGCTATCTTGTACACCCGATGAGTGCCTAAAGTGTACTATCTCCTTGCTACGTGATTTTGCCTACTATTGGTGGAATACGTTGACTTCTATTGTGCCCAGAGAGCAAGTGACTTGGGAGTTTTTCCAAACCGAAGTTTGGAAAAAGTATATCGGTCGAGATTCATGGATCAAAATGGAAGGAATTTCTTGAACTTAAACAAGGTTCCATGTCGGTCATCGATTATGAACAAAGTTTGTAAGGCTTAGCCAGACGCCGAGAATGCATTTCTTGAGATCTTTGTGATGTGTAAACGTTCGAGGATGGACCTGAACGATGATATAAAGTCGTATGTTGGCATTTTAGAAACCGAGAATTTGTAGTACTTGTCGAGCGAGCTTGCAAAGCCGAGGAGCTCAAGATGGAGAAAAGAAAAGCGATATGGGAGCAAAGGAGTTTCAGAAGAGGTCTTGGGAGGCCCTTTCAACGATCATCGAAGAAATTTAGAGATGACTTAGGCCGATCTAGAAACACTTGGCTTTTCTAGACGAGATCGCGATCGACCCTCGTGAGTGCACGAGTCACTTGGTCGCCGATGTTGGAACCGATCATCGAGACAGAGCGGAGTGCCGATTGTGGTAAATGGCATTCGGGAGTTGTAGATTCCATGACCGCTCTCGTTACAAGTGCGGTCAGTTGACCACTTCATTAAAGATTGCCCGAGGTTGTCTGAACAGAATGCAAATCAGAGTGGGAAATCGGGTGCTACCACTGCTTGAGGTAGACCATCTAGAAATACGGGCAATGCTAGTGGTGGTCAGAGAGGATCTAGAGATGCTACGACCAGATCTGAGGCTCATGCTCCTACTAGGGCTTATGCTATACGCGCACGTGAGGATGCTTCCTCGCCAGATGTTATTACCGGTACTTTTACTCTCTTTGATACTAATGTGATTGCTTTGATTGACCCTGGTTCTACTCATTCTTATATATGTGAAACCTTAGCATCCAGTAAGACTTTACCTATTGAGTCTACTAAGTTCGTAATTCGGGTGTCAAATCCCTTGGGTCGTTACGTACTTGTCGACAAAGTGTGTAAGAAATGTCCCCTAGTAATTCGAGGTTCCTGTTTTCTGACGGATTTGATGCTTTTGCCGTTTGATGAATTTGACGTTATTCTTGGTTTGGATTGGTTGACCGTGCATGATGCGGTTGTGAATTGCAAAAACAAGACTATTGATTTGAGGTGCGCAAGTAACGAGATAATCCGAGTTGAGTCTACAAACTTAAAGGGGTTGCCAGCTGTAATATCATCAATGTTGGCTCATAAATATGTAAGAAAGGGGTGCGAAGCATACCTTGCGTATGTACTTGATGACAAAGAATTAGAAAAGAAACCCGAATCTGTGCCGGTGGTTTGTGAATACCCGGATGTTTTTCCCGAAGAATTATCGGGTTTACCACCTGTTTGGGAGGTAGAGTTTAGTATTGAGCTTGTTCCTGGGACTACGCCAATTTCGATAGCTCCGTATCGTATGGCACCAACCGAGTTAAAAGAGTTGAAAGCTCAGTTGCAAGAATTGATGACAAAGGTTTCGCTCGACCAAGTTTCTCACCTTGGGTGCACCAAGATTGTTTGTGAAAAGAAGGACGGAACCATGAGGTTGTGCATTGACTATCGTCACCGAATAAAGTGACGATAAAGAATAAATATCCGCTACCGTGTATTGATGATTTGTTTGATCAACTAAAGGAGCCTCGGTGTTTTCAAAGATAGATTTGAGATCGGGTTATTACCGATTATGGATTCGAGATTCGGATATACCCAAAGCGCTTTTAGAACGAGATACGGCCACTACGAGTTCTTAGTAATGCCGTTTAGGCTCACTAATGCCCCTGCGGTATTTATGGATTTAATGAATCGGATCTTTAGACCATATTTGGATCGATTCGTAGTCGTGTTCATTGATGACATCTTGGTCTATTCAAGAAATGAGACCGAACATGCTGAACACCGCGGTTAGTGCCGCAAATTTTACGGATAAGCGTTATATGCTAAGTTCAGCAAGTGTGAGTTCGGTTAAGAGAGGTTAGCTTATTGGGTCATATGGTATCCGCGATCGGTATTCGAGTTGACCGAGCAAAATTTCAGCCATACTTAATTGGAAGCCTCAGAAATATTGCTAAGGTTCGAGCTTTTTGGGACTTGCGGTTACTACCGACGGTTTGTAAAGGTTTTCGATGATAGCCACACCAATGACGAAGCTACTTCAAAATGATGTTAAGTTCGAATGGACGGAAAAATGTCAGAAAAGTTTTGATCAACTGAAAACTTATTTGACTGAAGCTCCAATTCTAGTGCAACCTGAATCAAGCAAAGAGTTTGTCATTTATAGTGATGCCTCCCTACTTGGGTTGGGTTGCATATTGATGCAAGAAGGTCGAGTTGTGGCCTATGCGTTGAGACAATTAAAGCCACATGAGAAAAATTATCCGACCCATGATCTCGAATTAGCTGCCATCGTATTCGCTTTGAAAATATGGCGACATTACTTATTTGGTGAGAAGTGCCATGCATTTTCGGATCACAAAAGTCTCAAATATTTGATGACTCAAAGAGACTTAAATCTATGACAAAGACGTTGGCTCGAGTTGTTAAAAGATTATGAGCTTGTCATTGACTATCACCCGGGAAAGGCTAATGTGGTTGCGGATGCCTTAAGTCGTAAATCACTGTTTGCTTTACGGGCGATGAATGTACACTTGTCTGTTCTATCTGACAATGTGTTAGTGGCAGAATTAAAGGCCAAACCATTGTTGATTCATCAAATTTGTGAAGCTCAGAAAGTCGATGATGAATTGGTTGCAAAACGGGCTGAATGTGTTCCGAATATGGAATCAGAGTTTCAAATTGATGATGACGATTGTTTGAGGTTCAGAAGTCGGTTGTGTGTTCCAAGAAATTCAGAACTTATTTCGATGATTCTGAACGAAGCTCATTGTAGCCGAATGTCAATTCACCCGGGGAGTACGAAAATGTACAACGATCTGAGACGTCAGTTTTGGTGGCATGGTATGAAACGAGACATTTCCAATTTTGTCTCGAAGTGCTTAGTATGTCAGCAAGTGAAGGCGGAACATCAAGTGCCTACTGGTTTACTTCAGCCGATCATGATACCTGAATGGAAATGGGATCGAGTCACGATGGATTTTGTGTCTGGGTTGCCATTGTCGACAAGTAAGAAAGATACGATTTGGGTTGTTGTTGATAGACTGACTAAGTCGGCTCATTTTATCCCCGTACGTACGGATTTTCCATTAGATAAACTAGCTAAATTGTATGTTTCTCAGATTGTGAGATTACACGGGGTACCGATTTCTATTGTGTCGGATAGAGATCCTAGATTCACCTCGCGATTTTGGAAGAAATTGCAAGAAGCTTTGGGTACCAAGCTGCATTTTAGCACCGCTTTTCATCCACAAACTGATGGTCAATCCGAGCGGATAATTCAGATACTTGAGGATATGTTGAGATGTTGCATCCTCGAGTTTAGTGGTTCATGGGAACGGTATTTACCTTTGATTGAATTCGCTTACAACAATAGTTTTCAATCAAGTATTAAGATGGCACCTTACGAGGCTTTGTACGGGCGTAAATGCCGTACGCTATTGTTTTGGACCGAGCTCGGTAAAAGTAAAATTTTCGGAGTTGATTTGATTAAAGATGCTGAACAGAAAGTAAAAGTAATCCGTGAAAGTCTGGAGGCAGCCACAGATCGTCAGAAATCGTATGCGGATTTGAAACGAAAAGACATTGAATATCAGGTGGGAGATAAAGTGTTTCTTCAAGTTTCGCCTTGGAAAAAGATACTCAGATTTGGCCGTAAGGGCAAGTTGAGTCCGAGATTCATTGGGCCGTACGAAATCTCTGAACGGGTTGGTCCAGTTGCGTATAGATTGATTTTGCCCCCTGAACTTGAAAAGATTCACGACGTCTTTCATGTTTCGATGCTTCGACGTTATAGGTCTGATCAGTCACACGTAATTAATCCATCAGAGGTTGAAATTCAATCCGACGTGAGTTATGAAGAAGAGCCGATTCGTATCCTAGCTCGTGAAGTGAAAGAGTTACGAAACAAAAAGGTTCCTTTAGTAAAAGTGTTATGGCTCAAACACGGGATAGAAGAAGCTACTTGGGAACCCGAGAACTCTATGAAAGAGCGATACCCAAACCTATTTACTGGTAAGATTTTCGGGGACGAAAATTTCTTAAGTGGGGGAGAGTTGTGATAGCCCTAAAGTGACCCTAGTCGAAAAGCGGTTTCGGGACCGCTAAACCGAGTCACCAAATTATTTGAATATGATGTTTATTGTCTAAAATATGTGATTATGAATGTGTGAAAGTTTTAAGCTTCGATTTAGTAAATTGCATGTGAATTTAGTCAATAGGACTTATGTGTGACACTTTTGAAATGTGATAGGTTAATCTATAAGGATCTATTAGTGCATGTAATCAAAGGGGTGGACTTGCATGTCAATTTCCCCCATTTAATTACTAGTGGCCGGCCATGACAAAGGGTGATGGGCAAAACATGTCACAAAACATGTTGTGTTAATGGTTTATGTTAGAAATGATAAAATAATAATGGGAAGGTAAATGATGACAAAAAAAATGTGTGTGGTTGCCCCCCCCCCAATTTCCGTGACTAGAGAAAGAGGAGGAAAAAAAAAGAGTTCATTCTTTGGTTCTTCTTGGCCGAATTGAAAAGAGGAAGAAGGGGATGAAGCAATCGGTCTTCTTAGGTGAATGTTAAGGTAAGAAAGTTTATGCTAGTTCTTGAAATTTTAGTTGATATTGAGTGAGATATCAAGTTATTTTTGGTAACCCATGTTGAAATTTTGATTTTTGATTGAGTAAGGTTTTCGGCTATGGAGATTAATAAGGGTGATGGTTATGTTTCATGCTAAATCTAGATGAACAATGGTAGTTGTTTACACCTTGATATTTATGAGTTCCTTCCTTGGTTCTACCTTAGATCCATGAAGTATATTTTCATTTGGTGTTGTTGGAGATTTTGGCCATGGGTAGAAAAAAAAAGGAACTATAGATTTTGAGATTTATGTTAGAAGCTAATGAGTGAGAGTTGGATGAATATTAGAAGGTTAAAATTCATGGGATCATAAGCTTGTAAGCTTGATGATGAAATTTATGCTTTGTGAGGGTAAATGGTTTAAAAGGAGCATTCGGCCATGAGGTAAGATTAAGATGAAGTGATGCTAAATGCTTTGAATATTGAGTATATATTGTTATAAGTTGAATTTGAGGTTGTTAAGTTGTCTTTGTCATTGCCGAATGTGTGTATAGCTAAAGAAAACTTGTTAAAGTGCTTAGTTAAGTGATATTAGGTTAATGATATGTAGTCAATACAAGTAACCATACTTGTAGGAAGTATTAAGCATATAATCGGCCTCAACATAGACATGCATATTCGGCCACATGAAGAAGATTGGTGTTGCATGTATTCGGCTAGAGGCAAGCATAATTGATGCTTTTATCTTGGCTTAGACAACCGGCTAAAAGAGAGTGTGGGCTAATATGTTGAGTTGATTCATGATTTCATATGTATGTGACTTTAATGTCTAATGTATATATATATGGGCTAAGTACCTTGAGTTCCTCTTTTGATGCTCAAATGATTAAATAAATTTATTTGTTAAATTAAGCTCAAGAGCAAAGGGAACTAAATCCGATAAAGGAAGGAAAAAGTGGTCGAATAGCCATCGAAATCGCTCGACAACATCCGAGGTAAGTTTTGAGCAATGAGACTTAGTTTATGATTTGATTAAGTCATAATGTATGTGCATAGAGATCGTGTTATAAAGCAAACTAAACCATGTTGTTTGTATGTGGCTAGTGAGCGAAATGGGAATGCTTAATACGTGACTTGTGTTTGAACACTAATTATGAAAATGAAATTAGATGTGTCATGATTTATTGATATGTGCATGATTGTTCGGATGATAACCGGCTAAGTCCCGAGAGCATTTGAGCTAGTGGCTAATTTCAGGCTAAGTCCCAAGGCATTCGTGCGAAGCTACTATATCCTGCTAAGTCCCGAAGGCGTTTGTCGAAGCTATTATATCCGGCTAAGTCCCGAAGGCATTTGTGCGAAGTTATTATACCGGCTAAGTCCCAAGGCATTTGTGCAAGTTACTATAACCGGCTAAGTATCAAGGCATTTAAGCTAGTGGCTATATCCGCTAAACTCTCAAGGTACTTGGTTTGAGAACGAGTGATCTTCTTTGTAACAATTTAAATTGATACGCCGTAAAACCCAACGATGAGGTACATTTCGTATATGCATTAGGGTGGTGATTCCGTTTAAATAATATTCCTCAAGAAATTAATGAGCTTCGGCCTTGGCTAAGTTGATCTTTGTGTATGAATATAAGGGTTGGTAATGTGAAGTAAGTATGATATTGAGAATTTGTGCATATGAGATTATCCGTTTCTTTGATTCTCAGTTTTATAGATTTTGGGTTCGTCAGCTATCGGACTCGGGATTGTTGAAGTCGAAGTCATCCACACTATCAAAGCCCCTTTTGGTACACTTTTGGTTGAACCTTGAAATGGCATGTATAGGACTACCAGTTTTGTTGTTGGTCATGGACCCTTTGGTTTTGTATAAATTTGGATAGCCATGCGAAAATGGCTTATATACACTTTGAGCTTAGTATTATAATCATCTTGTATGATGTTCATTAAGAGGTATTGAAATGTTTAGGAACGATTAGCCATTGGAATGGTTAATCATGATCATATTTTGTGCTATTTATGCAAAAGGGCTAGTTGAATCATGGAAACTATGTAATAGGTAAAGTCTACCTTAAAAATAGATGCTGATAGCAGCAGTGACGTGAATGTGAAAAATCACTAAAAATAGTAGGAATGGAATTAAATAGTGAATAAATTATGTAATCGAACCTTGATGAATCTATTTTCATAGGAAAGTAACGAAACGATCATATGAACAGTATATTATGAGATATTTAAGTTTTCGTGAGACAGGGCCAGAACGGTTTCTGGATTCCCTATTCCGACTTTGGAAATTCATTATAAATTAACCAGAGATAATTAGAAGTCATGCCATATATGTATAGATTCCTTTTCGAGTCTAGTTTCTATAAAAACAAACATCATCAGTATTGAAACCCTGTATAGGGAGATATCCAAGTCGTAATGCGTAAAGGTCAGTGTAGTCGAAACCTGAAACAGGGGAGACTTTAACTAATAAACTGTACTAATTGGCTTGACCAAAAATTCTAGAAAAAAATTTTTAGATTGATATATGAGTCTAGTTTCAGGAAAGATTGACGAAACTGATTTTTGAGTTTTGAAACCCAAGATATGATTTTTAAGATGACAGTGACGCAGTAACCAGCTTGTCTGGAAAAATTTTAAATGGACTATGGAAATAAGTGTATTAAGGCTGTTAACCCCTTGTGTCCGACCCCGGCGACAGTCTCGGGTATGGGGTGTTACAACATGTCAGTTTCTAAATATAAGGCGAAATTTTTGAGGTTGAGCTGCTATTGACCTAATATGGCGGCGTCAGAATAAGAAAAGATTTTTCGTTTCCAAGAGGGTCTAAGCTATGACCTTAAGGTTTAGATAGCTCCACATTAGGAGAGGCTCTAGTCGAGAAGACTAAAATTATCGAGGAGACTAAGCGTGTAGAGTGAAACAAAAAGTGGAAATAGAAAGATTAGTCTAGGAGAGAGTTGAACTTTGCTGGCCCAAATCTACGTCCTATTAAGCAAGCTAAAAAGGCTAGGCCACCGCAAAATAAGGAAGCAGTAGGCTCTAGAGAGGGACAAATTCAGGTATGTCAGTTTTGTGAGAAGCGTCATCCATGCGAGTGATAGAGAAGAATAGGGGCATGTTTGATTTGTGGCTTGATAGAGCATAAAATTAAAGATAGTCCTCACTGGGATAACCAGATGCAACCTCCAATTTGAATCAGGGTTCAGTTAGGGGTCAAAACCAGAGGGGTAATTAGTTAGCTGAGAGGGATCGTAACTAGAATTGGAATGAAAATGGTAACCAAGAACAAAGAGCACTGATTCAAGCTGAGAATCGGGCTGAAGCTAGACAACCTACTTTTGTATATGTGACTAGACACCGAGAAGATAGAGATGTGGCTGATGTCAATGCAGATACATCTCCTAAATTGTACTTTTCATTGATTGACTTTTGCCTTCACTTGTTTGTTCAATGTTAATAGAGTTTCTATTAAATTTGAATCAGGGTAAAGGAATCTGATAGTAAAATTTTTGTAATTAGATCTTTAACAGATATCCGTTAGGATTTAAAAGAAGCATGTTTAGGATTGTATTTGAAATCAAAGTTGCACTGCGAAAGTGTGGTGGCCCGATTTGAATAAAAGGGGTAACAAATTTTGTGACTAAGAAAATTTTGAATACGAAATTTCTTTAAGGAGAGGAGAATTGTAACACCCCAACCCCGGCCCGGACGTTATGGCCGAATCTGGCATGTCACATTGAAGTGTTTTAGCGAAAACCTTGTTTACATTGAAAACCCTTCCTTAAAAAGTTACATCTTAAATAATTGGTAAAAATCCATTTTCTATTGCGAAGCTTTGCTTAAAACATTTGAGTTAAGAAAACTTATCTTTAAAACTTTAGTTGCAGAAACGTAGTATTAAAAGAAAACTATAGCTTAGAAAATCCATGTTCCAATTCTTATAATTACAATGCACGAATTTAATAATCCAAACAATAATAAAAGGGGGAGGCCTTATTACAATCCATACTAAATGAAAATTACTTAATAAACGAGTAACTTAAATACTTTTAAAAAGAATCCAAATTGTCTTGCTAGCTGGCCACCCAGAGTCTCTCCAGACATCGAACCTCCTACTGAGCATTAACTAAAAATAAAATAAAAGAGGGGGTGAGTTTTTGCAAACTCAATGTGTACAACCCTCGATGAAAAACAAGCATTAAAAGAGAAATCATCAAACATGCAATGCAATCCCATCCAAATTATCCATTCGCTACACACTAGCTCCGTTCCCCATCACACCATGTGGGGATATAAATATCGACCCCCCTAACCCACACACCAATGGTAGCCCGATTACAAAACTATCTTCATTTACATATTGGGCTTTAAAAACTGTCGGTGGATCCACAAATGTCAGGCAACCATGCGATCCTCATATACTTCCTCTGTTCCATAGTTCCCACTCCATATGCAACCTAAGCAAAACATCATATGTATGCATGTCACATCCATAAAACTTACATTTAACACCTAGGGGTATTTTGGTCATTTTCGCCCTTAGGAGCATTTCAATAATTTTCCCTTAATTATGGTTTTCACTTACCTTGACCCGTTAACAAGTCCTGCGAGCTAAGATGAATGAATACTATGCACCAGGTAGGATTCCAGAGAAGAGGAGGTGGGTCATTAAGACCGCTTAAGTACCAAGCTTTCCCTAGATCAGTCCTAGACATGTATATATCCGTTGCCACACCTTAACCCTTTGACTTGTCCACGGTCGCAATATATTAATTAAGCCTTATGTAGTTATCATATACTAGGCCCAAAACCCCTTACAATGCCCAAACAAATTCACATACCTGTATCTGGCCTAGTAAGCCCAATCATATTCATATGGCCCATTAGGCCCAAAACACCTGTATATGGCCCATTAGGCCCAAATCACATTTATATGGCCCGTTAGGCCCAGTCACATTCATATTAATGCTAACATACAAATTCCTATCACATAGCATCAGTATTCAGTTTTTGCCTATTATGGGCCCAACAACCCATCGGGCCCATTTAGCCCATTCTGGCCCGTATGGCCAGATCACAACCCAAGTCCACAGAATCGCCCGTGGGTCTCAGGCAACCTATTGGTCTCCCCCTTACGAGTGTTCGCGCACTCGCAAGACTACCGTAGCCAAACTTTAAGCTTTTCGGTATTTCGACATTTCGACTTTTGCCAATTCATAATGTGTGTGCAGTGTATGTACACAGCTAGTATGCAAGCGTGCCGCGATTCCCTTAGTCTGTGACAGCCCAAAATTGACCCTAGTCGGAAGGTGGTCTCGGGACCACAAAACCGAGGCATAAAAATAATTTAAAATTTATTTCGATGCCTATAATATGTGTGTATTCATGTATGACATTTTTTGATGATTGGTTTAGTGTTATAAAGGTGAATTTCACTAGAAAGGACCTAGTAGCGAACTTTGAAAGTATGATGGGGAAATGTGTGATGACTAATTAAAGCATGCATGCAAAATAAAGGACTTGCATGTCAAATTCCCTTTATAGGTGGTGGCCGGCCATGACAAGGAGGATGGGCTAAACATGCCATGAAACATGTTTTGTTGGTGCATTAGGGTGAAATAATAAACAAAGGAGTATGGGTGATAAAAAATGAAAAAAAAATGTGTGTGAGTGTGGTAATCCCCCTTGCCGTGAGTTGAGAAAGAGGGAAGAAAAAATTTTGTTGTGTTCATCCTTTCTCATCCTTTTGGCCGAAAATCATAAGGGAAGAAAGAGGATTTTTGCTTCATGCTTGGTTTAGAAGAGATCTAGAAGGTGATTTGGCTAAATTGGCATCAAGATTAAGGTATGTATGAGGTTGTGTTAGGAGTTTCATGCATGTTTTGGTTGCTAACTTGATGTGCATGTTAGCCATGGCTCAAATCTTTGTTATGCCATGGAAATGGTATTTGGCCAAAGTTGTTATGGTGATAAAGCCATTGCATGCTAAGTGTGAAGCTTGATGATGATGCATGCAATGATGGATTGTCTACTCTTGAGTAAGATTTTGAGTTTTCTTTTGTGTTTAACCATGATTGAAGTTGAATGGAGCATGATTGTCATATTCGCCATGATGCATTCATGAGCATGGTTCATGCTTCTTGCGTGTTAGTTAAAATTTGTATTTTTGGATGGCTATGGACACCTTGAAATTCGGCCATGCTCATATTGTATATATATGTTTACACATGATGTTTTGGCTATGAAGTAAGTGATGAATATATTGGTTTAAAGAAGAAGATGTGGAAGAATGCTTGTGAAATTGCAAGCACAATTCGCCTAGCACACATATAAGTGCTTGATGCTATATTATAAGTTTTGGGCCACAATGTGCAAAGCATTAACTAGTAAAATGCATGCTGTTTTTGTGAGGTATTATGCAAAATTGGCCTCAACATGTACATGAATATTCGGCCTTGGGTAGCCTATTGAAGGCCTTAGCCTTTCCTTGATGCTCAAATAAATTGTATTGAATTGCTTGATGTAGTATAAAATGTGCATGACCATTGTGTATTCAAGCTAAAGAGTGGCCATATGACCATTTAAACTCCTTATCATATTCGGCCATAAGCAAGCACAATGAGGTTTTAATGAATTGAATTTGTTTGAATTAGCTCAAGAGCTAAGAGGGCCACAATTGGACAAGGGGAAGGAAAAGGTGATCGAGTAGCCGAAAAAGCCGTTCGACAACATCCGAGGTAAGTCCTCAAGAAGTGACCTTACTTGAATTATGTGAGATGAAGTATGGATGTGTATGATTATTGATTTATGTGTATGAGAAATTGAATGATACCCGGGCTAAGTCCCGAAGGCGAATATGCTTGTGAATATATGCGTTTGAGCCTTAGTAACTGAAAATGAAATATGTATGTCCAATGATTATTGATGTATGTGTGCATGAGAAATTGAATGATATCCGGCTAAGCCCAAGACAATTATGCTGAAATTATATCCGGTTAAGACCAAGGCAATTGTGCTAGTGGCTATATCCGGCTAAGACCAAGGCATTCGTATGCGAGTTATTCTATCCGGCTAAGACCAAGGCATTTGTGCACGTGATTATATCCGGTTATATTCAAGAATCTTGGGCTGGAGGTGAGTGTTGGTTGCTGTAATGAATTCAATTAGTACACTCGAAAAGCCCAAAGGATAAGGTACGTTATATGTGCATTGAAAGTCGACATGTTTGAGCAACATTCGCTCAATCGACTAATGAATTTCAGTTATTGAATTGATTGATACTTTGTGAAAGTATATAATGATGAAGTGTGAAGTAAGAATGTGTATTAATGAAATGATGCATTTGGCTATGTGAATGTATTGCTGTAATTAGAGTTGATTATATTCCTTGAGACTTACTAAGCATAAAAAATGCTTACCCGTTACTTTGGCTCTCTGTTTTATAGATTTCGCCGATAGCAATCGGATTCGGGATCAATAAAGTCGAAGTCATCCACACTATCCACGCCTCTATTTTGGTATAAATTTTGGTTGAACTTTGAAATGGCATGTATAGGACTACCCCTTGTTGGTTGAATATGTTGTGATGTATATATGTACGGCCATGCGAAAATGGCTCGTAAAAGTGAAGTATCGACTTAGTCTAATTGTGGGTTGTATGTATATATTTGGTGTCATGATGTGGCTATGGCTTGGAAATGGGAATGTTGGTCATATGATCAGCCATTGGCATGGTTAAAATGATCATATATGAACCTATGTATGGCATGACTAGTTGGTTCATGGAGACTACCAAAAAGGTAAGACCTACCTTAAAAACAGATGCTGCCAGCAGCAGTGACGTGAATGTGAAAAATCACCAAAATTCGTAGGAATGGAATTAAATAGTGAATAAGCTATGTAAATGAACCTTGATGAGTCTATTTTCATATGGAAGAAACGAAATGGTCATAGGAGTTACATGTTAAGAGATATTAAAGCTATTGTGAGACAGGGCCAGAAAGGTTTCTGGGTTCCCTGTCGCAACTTTAAAAATTTACTATAAATTATCCAAAAAGAATTAGGAGACATACCTTATATGTACAGATTCCATTTTGAGTCTAGTTTCATTAGAAACAAACGGCACCAGCATTAAAGTCCTGTACGGAGAGATATTCAAGTTATACCGAGCGAAGGTCAGAGCAGTCGATCCCTGTAACATGGGTGACTTTAACAAATAAACTGTACCAATTGGCCCGACCAAAAATTCTAGAAATAAATCCATGGATGGATATGTGAGTCTAAATTCAGGGAAAATTTACGAAACCAGTTTCCGAGTTTTGAAACTCGAGATATGATTTTTAAGGCGACAGTGACGCAGTTTTCCAGCCTGACTGGAAATGTCAAATGGATGGGCAAAACAAGTGAACTTGGCTTGTTAACCCCTCGTGTCCGACACCGGCGATGGTCTCGGGTTCGGGGTGTTACATAGTCACCAACCTACAATGATATCACCCTTCCATTAATCGTATGCTTAATCCATATTCTACCCAAAAATCGAAACCTTACCTTAACCTTACCTTGAACGCCAATCCTTAATAGCTTTCCTTGATCACGTACTCCCTAGATCTGCATTAATCTTACTCATTAAAACCAGAATAATAGATGACTCGTATCCAACACAAGTCCTGTGACACCCCTAATGTGACCCTAGTCGGAAAGTGGTTTCGGGATCACAAAACCGAGTCACAAAAATAATTAGATGTTATATTCTGTGCTTATTATATGTGGGATTTGTATGTGTGAATATTTCGTGCCTTGATTTTATCAATTAGGTGCTAATTTATAAGAAAGGACCCATGTGATAGGACTTAAAAATGTGATAGGTGAAATTTAAAGTGGCCAAATAATGCATGAGTTATTGACATGAGGGACTTGCATGTCAAATTAGCCAAAAATCTAAATGGTGGCCGGCCATGCTATGGGGTAAGGCATATTATAGACATATTATGCTAAAATGTGTGGGAAGAATAATAAAAAGAAGGGAGTGGGAGGAGAAACCAAAGTTGTCTCCCCCTCCATTGCCGTGAAGGGAAGAAAGAAAGACTTCAACATTATTTTCTATCTTGCTTCCTTGTCTCTTGCAAGGGAAGCTAGAGAGGAGAGGCGGTGCATGTAGTGGAAAACCATGAAATTTGTTTGCTTCTAAGTTGAAATTTTCAAGTAAAAGGCTAAAAAGGGGGATTAAGGTATGTTAATGCTCTTTCATTGAAAATCTTTGTATATTTGGAGTGGTCATCAAGTATAGAAGCTAGCTCATGGCAAATGTTTTTGTAAATTTATGAAGATGACATTCGGTCATGGATGTTTGTATTTTTTTTGATGTTGTTTTTGATGCTTTAGTGTATTGAAGGTTGATTATAGATAAGTTGAGCTTGGTAAAAAAATTGAATAGATGTGGCTTAATTGCTTAATGACAATCGGCTATGTTGAAGTGCTAAATGAGTGCTAAATTGAGCTTAAGATAGTAATTAGAATTTGGGAAATTCATATACTTTTAAATGGTTATCTAGTATTTTAATTAGCCTATGGATTGAATTTTATACATTGTTGGGATAGCTCATTTGGCCATGGTTGTCTTGGCGTGAGGACTTGGTGGTTGATGAAATCGGAAATTCATTAATGAATTCGGGAAATTTTCTTTATAATTATATGAAAATGTGGTTAAGGTGTTAGAAATTAGAGATGATTAGATTGTAATTGCCGATTATAAGTTGATTATAAGGTATTATTTTAGTTCGAAGTGAAAATGTTTTGTAAAGTGGTTATGGACATTCGGTTAAGGGAGAGTATTTGTGTTAGAAATCAAGATTGGATAGTGAGTTAGACATGTGATCTTTGTGTTCGATTATTGAATGGAAAACTAAAGGGATGAGGTTGCATGTTGAGCTTGTATTCGAATAATACAAATGAATTGCTAATGTGAGATGTTATGTGTTAATATGTGAATTAAGTGATAATTGATAATCAACTAAGTAGCTACATGCATTTAGATATATATTGTAGTAGCTGATTTTGGATTTGATTCTTATTGTGAATTAATAGTTGATATGGAGATTAGACCGAATGAAATTTAAAATGTTAAAGAAATTATTTCGGCTAAGTGCTAACCTTGTTTATATTAGCCGAATGTGTATATGTATACCATGAAGTAGTTTAGCTTAAAGTAAATCAAGGTTCTTGGAAGGTGATTTGCCGGGGATGGTTTAAGAAATGAATCTAATTTTGTTATGTATGTGATGACATTGCCGAATGTAAATTGAGTTGTTAAATTGGTTGATTTAGTTCACGAGCTCAAGGAATCAATCTTGTATAGCGGGAAGGTGAATGTAATTGAATAGCCATTTTGAAATTGTTCAACAGTATCCGAGGTAAGTTCTCAAGTGTTTGAACTTTACTTTAGTATACTTAAAGATCGTATAAACTTAGTAGCGAGAAGGATGAATTTATATAGTTTAAGTGCCGAACTAGTCTTGACAGATTTGAGTTACTGCAGTATTGTAACTTTGAAATTACACCAAAAATTGTAGAAGGCGAGTTCGAAGTTGAATAAAATATGAAAATGAAGCTTATTGAGTCTAGTGTCTTATAAAAGAAACTATGTAAGCAAAGGAATTTCCTATAAAGGTATATTTAAAGTTTTGTGAGACAGTGTCGGATTGACTCGAAATTCCTGTTTTATTTTTGGAAAATCATTATAATTTGTACAAAAATGGTTGTAGGATAAGATTTATATGCTGAGACTCCTTAATGAGTCTAGTTTCAAATGGAATCAAATAGAACACACTATGAATTCTGTACAATGAAAAATTTAATTGTAGCGAAGAGTGGTCAGATTAGTCAAACAGTGAAACAGGGGAAACTTTAAGAAAAATCTGGTATTGATTGGCCAAACCAAAAATTCTGAAAATTTCATGGATGGAATATATATGAGTCTATATTCTGAGAAAATTAACGGCAAGTGATTTGGAGTCTTGTAGCTCGGTATAAATAATTTAGTGACCATTGCTCAGGAAAACAGCTCAGTAGCGAATATGTGATTTTGTTGTAAACATGGATAAAAACTTGTTTTAGTTGCTCATAAGCTATTGATTGATCCCATACTTGAATTCTAAATTGTGATATTGTAAAATGATACATGAGTGTTAGATGGATCTCTGATATCAAAATTTGTGAAATTGTAAGTTTATGAGTATTCGAATATGAAATGATAGTATGGCGTGAAATTGAATTATTCGTTGGAAAATGATTGATGAAGATTCGGCCAAGACCAAGTCTGTACATAATAATATATGTGATAAGGCCTAATGGCCGATGTGAAGAATGTGAAAATGTATACATATGTGATGAGGCCTAATGGCGATGTGATGAATGTGAAAATGTATATATATGTGATGAGGCCTAATGGCCGATGTGATGAATGTGAAAATGTATATATATGTGATAAGGCCTAATGGCCGACGTGATGAATGTGAAAGTGTATATATATATGTGGTAAAGCCGAATGGCTAATGTGAATGTTGTAACATGTGATTAAGTGTACATGAAACTTGGAAATATGTTCGGGTGAGACACGATGACTACGTGTGGAGATTATGTCCCGCACGACCCGATGACTACGTGTGGAGATTATGTCGGGTAAGACTTCAGTATTAAGAATTGCTTATAAATGTACATAATGCGAAAGGTTAAACAGTATGTACTCCAAGTTTACATGTGAGCTTGATTTAAACTAAACCATAAGGTAGTTATGTGATGTATACGAGAGCAATCTATGAGACTATTCCCATGATTATGATGAGATGTGAATATTCGGATAAAGGGGTGGTATGCCCGAAGGAAGAGTGAAATAAAAATACGAACAACTATGTTATAACTTGATTGTTATCTGTTGACACTGCTTGAAACTTACTAAGCATTGTAATGCTTACTCCGTGTACTTTGTTTCCTCTGTTTTATAGATTTCATTTGGAAGCTACAGGCTCGGGGATCGTCAGCAACTAGTCACACTATCACTATCCACTGTTTGGTACTGCTATGTTTTGGAACATCTTATGGCGTGTATAGAATAGACTAGTAGTGAGAGGATATCATGGTTAATGTATAGGCTATTACGTTTTGTTTGAACTTGGTATGTAAAATTTTGAATAGCCATGCGAAAATGGCTTATAAATGTTTTGAGCATAATGTTATAATTATTCGGTATGTATATGCTTATTAAGAGGCATGGAAATGTTTGGCAATGATCAGCCATTAGAATGGTTCATCATGATTATATTTTGGACTATATATGCAAAAGGGTTAGTTGGATCATAGAAACTATGTGTTAGAGAAAGTCTACCCTAGAAATAGATGCTGGCAGCAGCAGCAATGTGGATGTGAAAAATCACTAAAAATAGTAGGAATGGAATTAAATAGTGAATAAATTATGTAAATTAACCTTGATGAATCTACTTTCATATGGAAGAAACAAAACGGTCATATGAGTTGTATGTTAAGAGATATTTAGGTTCTCGTGAAACAGGGCCAGAACGGTTTCTGGATTCCCTTTTCCGACTTTGGAAATTCATTGTAAATTAACCAGAGATAATTAGGAGTCATACCATATATGTATAGATTCCTCTTTGAGTCTAGTTTCTATAGAAATAAATGGCATCAGTATTGAATCCCTGTACAGGGAGATATCCAGGTTGTAATGCATGAAGGTCAGTGTAGTCGCACCCTGTAACAGGGGAGACTTTAACTAATAAACTGTACTAATTGGCCTGACCAAAAATTCTAGAAATAAATTTTTAGATGCATATATGAGTCTAGTTTCAGGGAAAAATTACGAAACTAGTTTTCGAGTTTTGGAACTCAAGATATGATTTTTAAAGTGAAACTGACGCAGTTAGCCAACTGCCTGGAAAATTTTTAAAATGGACTGTGAGAGTAAATGAATTAGTCGGTTAGCACCTCGTGTTCGACTCCGGTAACGGTCTCGGGTACGGGGTGTTACAAGTCCCCTTACCTTAACTATGAACATTCGGCCACCTTAGCCAATAGGAGAGGAATACCTACCAATACCGCAACACCTATGGAAGAATTCGGCAATGAGCTAAGATCCGAGATCCGATACTAATTACCTACCACAGTTGATTAGAAAGAGTGAGGGACAATATTTGATACTTGGCAAAGAAAACCGATTGGAAGAGTAACACTTACACTAGATTTGATCAAAAAGTATTCAGTTCTAGAGATTTGAATGGCAACAATTGCTTATTCGGCACCAAGAGAGAGAGGAAGAACAATGGGTTAAACCCAAAAGTGAAACAAAGAAATCGGCACAAGGAAAATAAAAAGGAGAAATCAGCAGAAAGAAAAGGAAGAAAATAGAAGGGTTTTTGGCTTTTAGGGAAGAGGGTTTCTAGCAACAAGGTGAGAAAAATATTTCGGCAATAGCCTCATACCCTTGCATTCGGCACCTATTTATAACCCTTATGGCCGAACTCCTCAGGCCCAAATTCCTATTTCGGCTCCACTTGCTCCTCACTTCTTATCTCCTCATTTTTCTCCCTGATAACCCCTTGATCTTTTCCTAAGATTTCTCTCCTGAACACTTCCCTTGGAGTCTATTTCCATGCCACTTCCAACCTTCTAGAAGGCCAAAATTAAACTTCTAAAAATACTAAGCTAGGATTCAAACCTTGGACCTCCTTGCTAGCTATTAACGCCACCTTTCTACACTCTAAGCGGCATCATTTAGCCACTCCTCCACTAGGCTTTTTGATGATATTTTCCCCTATCTTTATTTAAAAGCCCAACTACTTGCAACCTTGACTCTTTTAAAAATTAAATTAAAATTCCTCCACCACAAAACTCGAACCCAGAAATTCTCCAACAAACCTAGACACTTCAAATTCCTTAAACCTTTAAAGCCAACAAGTCATTTGTCATTTTCTTACACACTTAAAAATTTTATGAAACCCAAAGCCCAATGCCCAATTCATCTAGGCCCGATATTTGGGGCGTTACAACTCTACCCACTAAAAGAAATTTCATCCCTGAAATTCCCAACTATTAGTACAGCTGCATAACATAGACTAACACACCACGCTCCCGCTGCGCGCTCTAATTCCAAACTAAGAAATAGCCAATTATGGATAAAGTACGTACCAATATCCACCTCTAGAGTGTCTTCGCCCTCTCGACAACGTGCTGCATAGACCAACGTTGGCTGTCTCGCCTCAGCATGGCCTACATTTTTGCCTGGTGCTCCACGTCCACGTCCATTGCCGTTACCGCCCCTAGCCTGCCTACTACCCCTTGGCGGCAGCTGACCACCCCTTGGTGTCTGAGCACCACCTTGACCCAATACTGGCACTCGACCCAGTATTCTAGGGCAATCCCTAATCCTATGCTCCATAGACCCACAAGCTAAACAAGCTCCCATCCTCTTCCAATACTCGCCTCCATGGCTTCTCCCACAATCAGCACAAGGTGGCACCCCAAGATTAACAGTAGGGGGCCCTGCTCTAACTGGCCCATTATCTCTGGCCCTAGCCTTAGGCTTGTGCCCAACACCCGGAGTCTCAACCTCCCTCTTATTCTTACCTTTTTCTTTTTTCCAATTCAGGTGCTCAACGTGCTTCACCTCCTCTGCTATCTTTGCTCTTTCTACCAACACCGAGAAAAATCACTCCCTTTGTAGAGCTATCAATACCCTGAGGCTATCTCTAAGTCCATACTTAAACCTAACGCGACGCTCATAGTCCATTGCCACCATAACTGTAATATCCTGAATTAGGGCTTAATCGGAATAGTGGTTTCGTGACCACAAATCCGAGATAGAAATAATTATTTTATAATTATTTTGATGATTATGATATGATTGTATGATTGTGTGAAAATTTCATGATGAAATTCTATGCCTAAAGTGCTTAAATTGAAAGTAGGGACTAAATCGAATAAGCTGCAAAACTTGCATTCTAGAAGTTTTTAGAATGAAATTGTTTTGGAATATTAATGAGGAGGTCTTAAATAGCAATTTGACCAATTTTAAGTTCATGGACAAAATTAGGACATGGAAGGAATTTTTGGAAAGTTTAGTAGTAAGGGTATTTTGGTCATTTAGTTATTAAAATGAATTAAAAACAAAATTAAAAGCCAATTTTTGTCCATCTTCTTCATTAGGCCGAAATTTCAAGGGTTCTCCATAGCTAGGGTTTGTTTCAAGCTTCCAAGCTCGATAGTAAGTGATTCCAAGCCCCGTTTTTAATGTTCTTTACGTTTTTAGAATCTCGGTAGCTCGATTAAGCTTATGTTAGCAATAATTCAACCTAGGGTTTATATTTGGAAAAATACCCATAGGTGAAATTTGTGTATTTTGATGTTTTATGATAGAATATGAGGTTTTAAATTATGTTAGACAACTTGTGCTACTTGGTTTTGAGTGAAAACGAGTAAAAGGGCTTAATCGGCAAAAATACCTAATAGTCACAAGTATATGTTAGAGAGAGAATTTGATGTTGCCATAGAAGGGAAAAGTGATCAGCATGTTATAAAACATAAGAATAAGGAATAAAGTTTAATTCCCAAGCCTAGGGGCAAAAGTGTAATTTTTCCAAAGTTCGTATTAAATGCTGTTTTGATGAATGTATGTATTAAATAAGATTAATTTGGCATTATAGATCAAGAGAAACGAGATTCAAGTTGCGATCGAGGAAAAGAAAAGATTGTGGACTAAATTGCAAAATCTTTCTATTTTGGTACCAAGGTAAGTTCATGTGTAAATAATGTAGCATAATTGTTATTTTTAAGTTATTGATGTTAATTATATGATATGCTAATTTTTTTTATCATGAAATATTACGCTTTGTGGTTAATGTTGAGTAATATGCAAATTATGTTTACTACTTGATAAATATGAATTGCTACCAAGTATCGATTCCGATATTCCATGGAAGACGGCAATGTGAGATCGAGGAAAAAGCCCGTTTGAACCTTAGGAATAGATTAGGATACAAGTGACATGTCACTAGGATGGTTGAGCATCCGAACTCGTTGAGTTGAGTCCGAGTTCACCTATAGATGCGAATGTCCGAACTCATTGAGTTGAGTCCGAGTTCGTGAGATGTAACTAGGCATCCGAACTCGTTGAGTTGAGTCCGAGTTCACTTAGGGGCGGGTTACATGATTTCTTGATTACATATGGGGCACTTATGTGCAAATTATCCGTGTATCCGAGTTATATTCCGATGTGTTCAACGGGTGAAATTTCTAGTGAAATGGAAGAACACTTAAGATGCAAGTGACGTTTTGGCAAGTGTTGTGAAATGGACACTTTGGACAGGTATGTTCTTAACCCTCGGGTTGAAATTAGATACAACAACGATAAGGTGGTAAGATGATGAATGATGTTTAGAAATGTGATATATGTTTCGGTGATACCATGCTAAAGTTGTTTGGTATATTTGTATTGTTATGTTACTTGTTATTTACATATGAACTTACTAAGCAATTATGCTTACTCCTCCTCTTTATTTATCTGTATTTTGAACAAGCCATTTCGGGAATCGGACGGTCGAAGGTTCGATCACACTATCCAAAGGACTTTCATCCGGGTAAATGGCTTGTAAAACTTAAGTATGGCATGTATAGCAATATACTTATTTTGTGTAAATAATTTTATGATATGGCCATGTTTGGTTGAGAAAATGTTTGATATTGATAAGTCATGGTGATGGCTAATTTAGATCATGTTTGATATTATGGAAGTTTAATAGGTTATCTAGTTCATAAAAATTCAAGGAAAGATGAAACTTGCCTTAAAACAGAATATTGCAGCAGCAATGACATGAATTTGAAAAATCACTAAAAATAGTATAAATGGAACTAAATAATTAGTAAGTTATGAAATTGAAGCTTAACGAGTCTATTTTCATGTGGATTGAACAAAACAGGCATATAAATTATATTTTATGAGATATTTAAACTTTTGTGAAACAGGGCGAGTGATTTTGGATCCCCTGTTACGACTTTAAAACTTCATAATAAATTTTAAAAAATAATTAGAAGTTTTTATTTATATGTAAATATTCCTTATTGAGTCTAGTTTTAAGAAAAACAAACCTTGTAGTCATTGAAATTACGTATAGAGATATCGATTCGTAATACGGATGTTAGAGCGGTCAAACCACAAACAGGGAGATTTTAACTAATAAACTGTACTAATTGGCCCAACCAAAAATTCTAAAAAAATTAGTAAATATATATATGAGTCTAGATTTAGGAAAAATTTATGGATCTTGATTTTGAGTTTCAGTAACTCGAGATATGATTTTTCTTGTAAGCGTGACGGGTAGTTAGAAAGTCGTGAATGTAGAAACAAATGATTTGAAGTTCTTAATTTGATAAATTATGTTCGGTAACCCTCAAGCTCGACTCCGTGGATCTGTTTGGGCATGGGTGCTTTACATTTAGTGGTATCGAGGCGAGTTTAGTCGGTTCTCGGACTACGTGTTGTATGTACGGATTTTGCTATACATGCCATATGTATGAATTGTGATAGTGTGACGACTTCTAACCTTTTAAATGAATTTTTATATAGTAAATGGATCCCGATCCAGTGTGGTAGATGAAGTAGAGAGTAATCATGACTCATTTGAAGGAAACACATCGAAAACCCACCTCCTCTTGTTGGTCGGGGAAGAGGAGAAAGGGATCGGAAGCCTTTCTCCAAATGATGAGTGCATGGTACATTGAGTTCGTTAAACGAACCCAAATGTACGACCTCCCCACCTCCCCAATTCCTCAACCTATGCCTCCGATGCCTCAAGGAGTGGATATGATAAAATTTCATAGAACCCCCGTTGATAGAATTCGTAAACAAGGGGCTTAAGAATTTAGAGCAAATATTGAAGATGATGCAGAGAAAGCAGAGTTCTGGCTTGAAAATTCTATCCCGGTATTTGATGAATTATCTTGTGCACGTGAAGAATGTTTGAAATGTGCTACATCTTTGTTGAGAGATTCAGCCTATAATTGGTGGAAGACTTTGATTTCGTGGTACCGAAAGAGAGGGTAACACAGGAATTCTTTCAAGAAGAGTTTGGAAGAAATATATTAGTGAAAGATTTATTGATCGAAATGTAAAGAGTTTATTGAGTGAAGCAAGGTAATATGCGATCTCGAATATGAAAGAGAGTTTGTTCGATTGAGTAAGTATACCGGGAATATGTTCCTCTGAAGCCAAGATGTGCCGACGATTTGAAGACGGGCTCAACGAAGACATTAAGGTATTTTTCCGGATCCTTGAACTGAAAGAAATGGTGGTACTTGTCGATCGAGCTTGCAAGGCTGAAGAATTACTGAAGGAAAAGAAAAAGGTAGAATCTGAAACACGAAATTGGAAGAAAAGACCAATGAGTAATGCACCCTCACAAAGAAACCGGAAAGTCAAGAAATATGAATCCTCGTTCCCAAGTTTCATTTGGGCAATTATATGGAAATTTTAAGAAGCGAAATGTGGGTCCTAAATCTCGGACTACTTCATGGCTAGTGTGGGAAATATGATATTTGTTAAACCCGAGTGCCGGTGTGTGGTAGAAATCATTTTGGTCCGTCAGAGCAAATGAATGTTTTCGATGTGTTTCTCCGGATCATTTTATTAGAGACGCCGAGAGAGTTGAGAAAGAAAAATTTGAATGTAAAATCTAGTGGTGCGAGACTCAAGGAAGGTATCCGAGAAAAGTGGAAGTGAAACAAGCGAGAAGAATGTAGCGAGATGCAATGATTAGATCGAAGGAAGAGCTCCAGCTAGAACTTATGCTATTAAAGCGCGTGAAGATGCTTCCTCACCCGATGTGATTACCGGTACATTTGAATTTGAAACTTGCCTTAAAACAAAATATTGCCTTAAAATGAATATTGTTAAAGCAATGACATGAATTTGAAAAATCACTAAAAATAGTATAAATGGAACTAAATAATGATTACGTTATGAAATTGAAGCTTAATTAGTCTATTTTCATGTGGATTGAACAAAACAGGCATATAAATTATATTTTATGAGATATTTAAACTTTTGTGAAACAGGGCCAGAGTGATTTCTAGATCCCCTGTTCTGACTTGAAAACTTCATAATAAATTTTAAAAAAATAATTAGAAGATTTTATTTATATGTAAAGATTCCTTATTGAGTCTAGTTTTAAGAAAAACAAACCATGTAGTCATTGAAATTCTGTATAGAGAGATATCTGATTCGTAATACACAGATGTCAGAGCTCATTGAGTTGAGTCCGGGTTCACTTAGGGCCGGGTTACATGATTTCTTGATTACATATGGGGCACTTATGTGCAAATTATCCGTGTATCCGAGTTATATTCCGATGTGTTCAACGGGAGAAATTTCTAGTGAAATGGAAGAACACTTAAGATGCAAGTGATGTTCTGGTAAGTGTTGTGAAATGGACACTTTGGACAGGTATGTTCTTAACCCTCGGGTTGAAATTAGATACAACAACAATAAGGTGGTAAGATGATGAATGATGTTTAAAGAAATGTGATATATGTTTTGGTGATACCATGCTAAAGTTGTTTGGTATATTTGTATTGTTATGTTACTTGTTATTTACATATGAACTTACTAAGCATTTATGCTTACACCTCCTCTTTATTTATTGTAGTTTTGAACAAGCCATTTCGGGAATCGGGACGGGTCGAAGGTTCGATCACACTATCCAAAGGACTTTCATCTGGGTAAATGGCTTGTAAAACTTAAGTATGGCATGTATAGCAATATACTTATTTTGTGTAAATAATTTTATGATATGGCCATGTTTGGTTGAGAAAATGTTTGATATTGATAAGTCATGGTGATGGCTAATTTAGATCATGTTTGATATTATGGAAGTTTAATAGGTTATCTAGTTCATAAAAATTCATGGAAAGATGAAACTTGCCTTAAAACAGAATATTGCTGCAGCAATGACATGAATTTGAAAAGTCACTAAAAATAGTATAATGGAAATAAATAATGAGTAAGTTATGAAATTGAAGCCTAATGAGTCTATTTTCATGCGGAATGAACAAAACAGGCATATAAATTATATTTTATGAGATATTTAAACTTTTGTGAAACAGGACCAGAGTGATTTCTGGATCCCCTGTTTTGATTTTTAAAACTTCATAATAAATTTTAAAAAAATAATTAGAAGGTTTTATTTATATGTACAGATTCCTTATTGAGTCTAGTTTTAAGAAAAACAAAACTTGTAGTCATTGAAATTCTGTATAAAGAGATATCTGATTCGTAATACACAGATGTTAGAGCAGTCAAACCCTGAAATAGTGGAGACTTTAACTAATAAATTGTAATAATTGGCCCAACCAAAAATTCTAGAAAAATATATGAAAATAGATATATGAGTCTAGATTTAGGGAAAATTTACGTATCTTGATTTTGAGTTTCGTAACTCGAGATATGATTTTTCTTGTAACTGTGACGCGGGTAGTTAGAAAGCTGTGAATGTAGAAACAAATGATTTGAAGTTCTTAATTTGATAAATTATGTTCGGTAACCCCTCAAGCTCGACTCCGGCGACGGTTTCGGGTGTGGGGGCGTTACATTTAGTGCTATCAGAGCAGGTTTAGTCGGTTCTCGTACTACGTGTTGTATGTACGGATTTTGCTATACATGTCCTATGTATGAATTGTGATAGTGTGACGACTTCTGACCTTTTTAAATGAATTTTTATATAGTAAATGGATCCCGATCCAACTGTGGTAGATGAAGTAGAGAGTAATGCGCCACTCATTTGAAGGGCAGGCCGATGAAAACCCACCTCCCTCTGTTGGTCAGGGAGGAGGAGAAAGGGATCAGGAAGCCTTTCTCCAAATGATGAGTGCATGGTACACTGAGTTTGTTCGTACGAACCCAAATGTACGACCTCCCCCACCTCCCCCAATTCCTCAACCTATGCCTCCGATGCCTCAAGGAGTGGATATGATAAAATTTCATAGAACCCCCGTTGATAGAATTCGTAAACAAGGGGCTTAAGAATTTAGAGCAAATATTGATGATGATGCAGAGAAAGTAGAGTTCTGGCTTGAAAATTCTATATGGGTATTTGATGAATTATCTTGTACACGTGAAGAATGTTTGAAATGTGCTACATCTTTGTTGAGAGATTCAGCCTATAATTGGTGGAAGACTTTGATTTCGGTGGTACCGAAAGAGAGGGTAACCTGGGAATTCTTTCAAGAAGAGTTTCGGAAGAAATATATTAGTGAAAGATTAATTGATCGAAATGTAAAGAGTTTCTTGAGTGAAGCAAGGTAATATGACGATCTCGAATATGAAAGAGAGTTTGTTCGATTGAGTAAGTATGCGGGGAATATGTTCCTATAGAAGCCAAGATGTGCCGACGATTTGAAGACGGGCTCGTGAAGACATTAAGGTATTTTTCGGGATCCTTGAACCTGAAAGAAATGGTGGTACTTGTCGATCGAGCTTGCAAAGGTGAAGAATTCTTGAAGGAAAAGAAAAGGTAGAATCAAACACGAAATTGGAAGAAAAGACCAATGAGTAATGCACCCTCACAAGAAACCGGAAAGTCAAGAAATATGAATCCTCGTTCCCAAGTTTCATTTGGGCAATCATATGGAAATTTTAAGAAGCGAAATGTGGGTCCTAAATCTCGGACTACTGCGGCTAGTGTGGGAAATACGATATTTGTTAAACCAGAGTGCCAGTGGTGTGGTAGAAATCATTTTGGTCCGTACAGAGCAAATGAATGTTTTTGATGTGGTTCTCCGGATCATTTTATTAGAGATTGCCCAGAGAGAGCTGAGAAAGAAAATTTTCAGAATGTAAAATCTAGTGGTGCAGACTCGAGGAGAAGGTATCCGAGAAAAGCTGGAAGTGAAACAAGCAGTAAGAATGTAGCCAGAGATGCAACAGTTAGATCTGAAGGAAGAGCTCCAGCTAGAACTTATGCTATTAAAGCGCGTGAAGATGCTTCCTCACCCGATGTGATTACCGGTACATTTGAATTTGAAACTTGCCTTAAAACAGAATATTGCCTTAAAGCAGAATATTACTGCAGCAATGACATGAATTTGAAAAATCACTAAAAATAGTATAAATGGAACTAAATAATGATTAAGTTATGAAATTGAAGCTTAATTAGTCTATTTTCATGTGGATTGAACAAAACAGGCATATAAATTATATTTTATGAGATATTTAAACTTTTGTGAAACAGGGCCAGAGTGATTTCTAGATCCCCTGTTCTTACTTGAAAACTTCATAATAAATTTTAAAAAAATAATTAGAAGATTTTATTTATATGTAAAGATTCCTTATTGAGTCTAGTTTTAAGAAAAACAAACCTTGTAGTCATTGAAATTCTGTATAGAGAGATATCTGATTCGTAATACACAGATGTCAGAGCAGTCAAACCCTGGAACAGGGGAGACTTTAACTAATAAACTTTACTAATTGGCCCAACCAAAAATTCTAGAAAAAAATTAGTAAATAGATATATGAGTCTAGATTTAGGGAAAATTTATGGATCTTGATTTTGAGTTTTGTAACTCGAGATATGATTTTTCTTGTAACGATGACGCGGGTAATTAGAAGGTTGTGAATGTAGAAACAAATGATTTGATGTTCTTAATTTGATAAATTATGTTCGGTAACCCCTCAAGCTCGACTCCGGCGACGGTTTCGGGCGTGGGGGCGTTACAATAACTCTTGCATACCTACTAAGGCATAGAAACTCCGTCTCATACTCTACCACTGATTTGTTTCCTTGGGTCAAGCTCAGGAACTCTTTCCTTCTAGCATCCACATAGCTTGCACCCACATACTTCCCTTGGAATGCAGCTTTGAAAAACTCCCAAATGAATCGCTCCGGTTGGGTGCCCTCTTTCACTGTCAACCACCACTGATAGGCTTCTTCCCTAAGCAGTGACACTACCCCTTTCAGGATTAGTTCAGGTGAACAGTCCAAAGTCCTCCATTATCCTTTCAGTGGCCTCCAACCAATATTCAACCACGTTAGGAGCCACACTAGCCACGCCCTTAAAGATCTCAGCCCCATTTGCAAGAAGTTGCTCTGAAATGGACCCCCGATTTCTAGTGCCATTGTTTGGCCCAACGACCCTATCCAAATCTTTAGCATTACTTGTGACAATGTATCATCCCCCATGGCCAGGTCATACTGTCCATTCTCAGCCACAGGTGAGGCCGGAGCCTCTTTTACTCAAACATTGGGCACATGGCCTGACGCTGACGACTCAACCCTAACACTTCGATGACCTCAGCCACGGCCACGGCCTCTCGCACCTCTTCTAGCACTCATCATCGATTCACGTATTATCTAGATTAAAAATTTTATGAAGTTTTAGTCGGTTTCAATATTTAACCCGATGTTTTATGAAAGTATTTAGAGAGAATATTGTTTTCGGAAATCCTCTATAATTTCAGGATCCTACGGGCATCAGTTCCACTCTAACAAAAATCATCTAAAGTAGTCCTCTAACTATATACTATATAACAATTTAAACAAGCTTAAGAACAGAAGAACTTACTTGGCTCGACCTTAGACACTCGGTGTGCCGTCAGCAAGATTTTTTTTCCAAAACAGTGTGATCCAAGATTTTTTCTAAAAATTGAAAAAGAAACCAAATAATAATCAGGCCCACTTTTACAACCCAGTTTTGGAACCTGGGCTCTGACACCACTAAATGTAACACCCCAACCCCGGCCCGGATGTTATGGCCTAATCTGGCATGTCACGTTGAAGTGTTTTAGCGAAAACCTTATTTTCATTGAAAACCCTTCCTTGAAAAGTTACATCTTAAATACTTGGTAAAAATCCCTTTTCTGTTGCGAAGCTTTGCTTAAAAAATTTGAGTTAAGAAAACTTATCTTTAAAACTTTAGTTGCAGAAACATAGTATTAAAAGAAAACTATAGCTTAGAAAATCCGTGTTCCAATTCTTATAATTATAACGCACGAATTTAATAATCCAAACAATAATAAAAGGGGGAGGCCTTATTACAATCCATACTAAATGATAATTACTTAATAAACGAGTAACTTAAATAATTTTAAAACGAATCCAAATTGTCTTGCTAGCTGGCCACCCAGAGTCCCTCCGGACATCGAACCTCCTACTGAGCATCACCTAAAAATAAAATAAAAAAGGGGGTGAGTTTTCGTAAACTCAGTGTGCACAACCCTCAATGAAAAACAAGCATTCAAAGAGAAATCATCAAACATGCAGTGCAATCCCATCTAAATTATCCATCTGTTACACACCACCCACCCTAGACATTTCAAATTCCTTAAACCCTTAAAGCCAACAAGTCATTTGTCATTTTCTTGCACACTTAAAAGTTTTATGAAACCCAAAGCCTAAAGTCCAATTCATCTAGGCCCAAAATTTGGGGCGTTACAAGAATTGTCACATCCTAAAGATTGGGATTAGTAGAACTGAGTTTGTGAACTGAGAGAAAGAAGTCATGCCTTAATTTTTTATATTCTCTATGCATTTTTAGGAAAAAAAAAGTTACTGGTCTGTTAGTTAAATGTTGCTGATGTTGTCCTTGAAACCTAAGTTCAAATTCCTTCCCTTGCACAATTTTTATTATTTTGCAAATTTTGCTTCAAACCTGTAAATCCAAAATTTTGTGTTTCAAGTTGGTAAAATTATTTAAATAATGAGTAATTGGCCTAGTGGTTAAAAGAAAACAAGGAGAAAATGCAATTCACTTGGAAACTTGAGTTTTATTACCCTCCCTTACAAAATAGCTTAATTTTGCTAATTTTTTTCCTTCCCCCTATTTTTGTAGAACCTATGCCTTTTAACCTAGGTATAAATATAACTTTTTTACTTTTTTTTAGCCTTAAGTCAATTTTTATTCTACCCTAGCCATTCTCCTCTCCATTCTTATTTTGTTCTCTCAAAATTTCTTCTTTTCTCTAGGATTTTATCATAGTTGTGCATCCCCATTGTTAGAGTTTTTGTTTTTGTTTTTCCAACCACACTATTGAACGTCTAAACATCCTAAACCAACTGTATTTTCTACCCTAAACTTCCATTTTTGCAGCTCCTAACAGCCACCTTTATTGTCCATTGTCTCCCCCTTTCCCTTGTCCATATCAGTGTCAGTAAGTCCTATTTTTCTTTCTCTTCTGTTGTGCTTTGCGTGCTGATTTTTTGCTGCTATTTTTACATCCAATAAATCATCATTCCATCCCTTCAAATTTTGTTTTTGGCTATCCAAATATCCCTCCTTATGCCGCCCCAGATCTGCCTTTTCTACCGCTTCAAGTGGTGTTGCCACTCCTTTAAAACACCATTGTTTTGGGACTACTATTTCTCTTCAGTTGCCACCCCTAATATTATAAGTCTTTTGAATTTTCCCCTCTATTTGGACTTGATTAGACGTTCCTAATTGAGTAATTAACTAAATTATTCATCTGACAACTCAAATATGGGTAATGGATAGTGCAAAGTGCAAACTTGTGGCAGATATTGCATTATTTCGCTTTGTAAATAATTTCTCCTTTGGCCAATTACTTTTGTAACATCTCGATTTAGACCCTAGTCGAAACAGTGGTTTTGAGACCACAAATCTGAGTCAAAAAAATATTTTAATATTATATTCTGTGCTTAAAGTATGTGAATTGATATGTGTGAATTTTTCATATGAAAATATCATCATTTGGGTGTTGATTTGTGAAAAAGGACTTAATCACGTAAAATGTAAAAGTAGCATGCTATATGTTAAAATGCCTATTTGCTTTGATTAATTAATTATGAAGTCCTTGAAATGAAATTTGGCATTTGGATAATGAGATGGACGGTAATGAACAACCATTATATGGTTTTCTAATTAATTTATTAAAACAAAACATAATAAACACATGAAAATTCACCTTGTTGGCTGAATGTAAGAAAGAAAAAGAGTTAAGGTTCGGCACCTTGGAGATCAAATTAAGGTCTGGATTTTGTTCGATTTTTGATAATTTTTACGTTTTTGAGATCGTTGTTTTGAGTACTAGCAAACCCATGTAACACCCCGCACCCGAGACCATTGCCGGAGTCGGACACGAGGGGTTAACGGGCTTAATCCACTTATTTTCATAGTCCATTTGAAAATTTTCCAGACAAGCTGGTTACTGCATCACTGTCGCCTTAAAAATCATATCTTGAGTTTCAAAACTTGAAAACCAGTTTCGTAAATTTTTCCTGAAACTAGACTCATATGTTCATCTACAAATTTTTTTCTAGAATTTTTGGTCCAGCCAATTAGTACAGTTTATTAGTTAAAGTCTCCCCTGTTCCAGGGTTCGACTACACTGACCTTTGCGCATTACGACTTGGATATCTCCCTGTACAGGGTTTCAATACTGATGCCGTTTGTTTCTATAGAATCTAAACTCGAAACGGAATCTATACATATATGGCATGACTTCTAATTATCTCTGGTTAATTTATAATGAATTTCTAAAGTCGGAACAGGGAATCCAGAAACCGTTCTGGCCCTGTCTCACGAAAACTTAAATATCTCATAATATACTGTTCATATGATCATTTCGTTACTTTCCTATGAAAATAGATTCATCAAGGTTCGATTACATAATCTATTCACTATTTAAGTCCATTCCTACTTTTTTTAGTGATTTTTCACATTCACATCACTGCTGCTATCAGCATCTATTTTTAAGGTAGACTTTACCTATTACATAGTTTCCATGATTTCACTAACCCTTTAGCATATATAGCACAAAATATGATTGTGATTAACCATTCCAATGGCCAATCATTGCCAAGGATATCCACACCTCTCAATAACCATATACATACAAGATGATTATAACATTATGCTCAAAATATATATATAAGCCATTTACGCATGGCTATCCAAATTTGTACAATACCGAAAGGTACATGACCAACGTCAAAAGGGTAGTCCTATACATGCCATTTCAAAGTTCAACCAAAAGTGTACCAAAAGGGCTTTGATAGTGTGGGCGACTTGACTTCACTAATCCACGAGTCCGATAGTGACGAACAAAATCTATAAAGCAGATATTCAAAGAAGCGGAGTAAGCATTTAATGCTTAGTAAGTTTTGAGCCATAAAATTAGACACAACTAAAATGTAGCATTCATATGGCTAAGCGGATAATTTCATATGCACAAATTCTCAATATCATACTTACTTCACATTACCAACCCTTATATTCACACACAAAGGATCAACTTAGCCAAAGTAGGAAGTTCATTAATCGATTGACGAATACTACTTAAAAGGAATAAATTAATCCAATGCATGTACAAAACATACCTCATTGTTGGGATTTTACGAGCGTATTAATTGAAATTATTACAGCAAGATCGCTCATTCCCAACCCAAGTATCTTCGGATTTAGCGGATATAACCACTCGCACAAGGCCTTGGTCTTAGCCGGATATGGTCCTAGCATAAATGCCTTGGGACTTAGCCGGATATAGTCGCTAGCACAAATGCCTTGGGTTTTGGCCGGATATAGTAACTCGCACAAATGCCTTCGGATCTTAGTCCGGATATAATCACTTAGCACAAAAGCCTTGGGACTTAGCCGGATATCATTTGAATAACCATGCACATATATCAATAAATCATGACACATCCATATTTCATTTTCATTACCAAATCTCAAACACAAGACACTTATCACACTTACAAATTTCGACAATAGCCACATACAAAAGCATGATTTTGATTTGTTTGTGACATAATCTAAGCGAATCATAATCTAAGTTCCATTACTCGAAAACTTACCTCGGATGTTGTCGAACGATTTTGGCGGCTATTCGATCACTTTTTCCTTTCCCTTATCCAACTGTGGTCCTCTAAGCTCTTGAGCTAATTCAAACAAATTTAACTTATTAAAGTCTCATTATGCTTGCTTATGGCCGAATATGACAAGGAGTTTGATAGGTCATATGGCCACCTTTAGCTCAAATACAAAATGGTCATAGGCATTTTTAATCACATTGAGCAATTTAGTACAATTAATCAAACATTTCCTCATGTGCACCTTTATGACCAAATACACACATCATTAACCTAATATCAATTAACTAAGCACTTAACAAATTCTCCTTGAGCCGATTGTCTAAGTCAAGATAGGATCATCATTATGCTTACCTATTAGAATGTACAACATCAATCTATGCATTCATTCGTGTGGCGAACATGCATGTCTATGTTGAGGCCGATTGCATATAATACATTCTACAAGTATGGTCACTTGTATTGACCAAATACCATTTTGTTTCAAGTTCAAAACTTGGCTAATCGCATATATGCACTATTAAAGCATCCTCTCCATTCCATCAACACATGCATTACTCATTAATATACAAAATTATATTAGGCCTTAGCACACATCTTGTAATATCCTGATTTTGGGCCTAGTCGGAATAGCGGTTTCGTGACCACAAAATCCGAGATAGAAATAATTATTTTATGATTATTTTAAGGTCTATGATATGATTGCATGATTGTGTGAGAATTTCGTGAAGAAATTTTATGCATAAAGTGCTTAAATTGAAATTAGGGACTAAATCGAATAATTTGTAAAACTTGCATTCTAGAAGTTTCTAGTATGAAATTGTTTTGAAATATTAATTAGGAGGTCTTAAATAGAAATTTTACCAATTTCTAAGTCTATGGACAAAATTGGACATGGATGGAATTTTGGAAAGTTTAGTAGTAAGGGCATTTTGGTCATTTAGGGTAAAATGAATTAAAATACAAAATTAAAAGCCAATTTTGCTCATCTTCAACCCCATGGCCGAATATAGCAAGGAGAAACCATGGCTAGGGTTTTCAAGCTTCCAAGCTCGATTGTAAGTCCGTTCTAGCCTCGTTTTTAATGATTTTTACGTTTTTGGAGTCCCGGTAGCTCGATTAAGATTATGCTAGCAATAATTAAACCTAGGGTTCATATTTGGAAAAATACCCATAGGTAAAATTTGTGTATTTTGGTGTTTTATGATAGAATATGAGGTTTTAAATTATGTTAGACAACTTGTGCTACTCGGTTTTAAGTGAAAACGAGCAAAAGGGCTTAATCGGTAAAAATACCTAATAGTCATAAGTACATGATAGAGTGAGAATTTGATGTTGCCATAGAAGGGAAAAATTATCAGCATGTCATAAAACATAAGAAAATAGGCTGAAGTTTAATTTACGAGCTTTGGGGCAAAAGTGTAAATATGCAAAAGTTTAGGGGCAAAATTGTAATTTTCCAAAAATATGATTTTGGGTCAATTTGAATAATGTGAGTCCTAATTAGACTATATTTTAAATGATAGAGCAAGGAAAACTGAAATTCGGGCTAAAATGGGGAAAATACCAAGTTGTGGGACGAAATGGTAAAAGTAGCCATTTTCACATACGAGGTAAGTTCATGTGTAAATGTAGTAACATAATTGTCATTTTAAGCAATTTAATGTTGTTTATATGATATGATGCTGATTATTATCATGAAATATTATGCTTTGTGGTTATTGTTGAATAATATGTAATTATGTGAATTACTTGATGAGTATGAACTATCACCGAAGTATCAATTTCGATATTCCGTGGAAGATGGCAAAGATGTGTGATCAAGGAAAACGCCCATTTGAACCTTAGGAATAGATTAGGATACAAGTGACATGTCACTAGGATGTTTGGGCATCCGAACTCGTTGAGTTGAGTCCGAGTTCACTTATGGATGCAAATGTCCGAACTCGTTGAGTTGAGTCCGAGTTCACTTATGGATGCGAATGCCCGAGCTCGTTGAGTTGAGTCCGAGTTCACTTATGGGCGGGTTACATGGTAGCTTGGCTACATATGTGGCACTTATGTGCAAACTTTCCATGTATCCGAATTATATTCCGATGTGTTCAACGGGTAAAGTTCTACTGAAATGGAGGAATACTCAAGATGAAAGGGATGTATTGGTAAGTATTGTGAAATGGGTACTTTGAACAGGTATGTACTTAACCCTCGGGTTGAAAACTCGATATAACAACAATATGGTAAGATGATAAATGAAAATGTGATATGAATATCTCGGTGATGATTATGCAAATGGTGTTTTATGTTTGCTTATATAGTTGTGTTACTTGCTATTTGCATGTGAACTTACTAAGCATTTATGCTTACTCCCTCCTTTTCATTCCTTGTAGTTTTGACAATCCAGCTCGGAAATCGGGAACGGTCGGAGGCTCGCTCACACTATCCGTATACCATCTTCGCATAATGACTTGTATATTTTGAGTATGGCATGTATAGCATTATAATCATTTTGTATATATGGTCTTATGATATGGTTATTGAGTGGTATGGAAATGCTTGGTAATGATTTGCCATTGGAATGGCTAATCATGATCATATTTGGTGTTATGTATGTCAAATTGCTAGCTAATCCATGGAAACCATGAAATAGGTAAAATTTACCATAAAATAGATTCAGACAGCAGTAGTGACGTGAATTTGAAAAATCACTAAAAATAGTAGAAATGGAATTAAATAATGAATAAGTTATGGAATTGAAGCTTGATGAGTCTATTTTCATATGGAAGAAGCGAAACAGGTATATGAGCTATATTTTATGAGATGTTTAAATTTTTGAGAAACAGGGCCAGAGCGATTTCTGGATCCCCTATTCTGATTTTGGAAATTCACCATAAATTTTACAAAGATAATTAGAAGTCATGATTTATATTTAAAAATTCCTTATTGATTTTAGTTTTATTAGAGACAAACAGCATAGTCATTGAAGCTCATGCAGAGAGATATCTGATTAAGTAATACAGAGGTCGAGTAGTCGAACCCTGAAGCAGGGAGATTTTAACTAATAAACTGTACTAATTGGCTTGACCAAAAATTCTAAAAAACAATTAGTAAATAGATATATGAGTCTAGTTTCAGGGAAAATTTACAGAATTGGAATTTGAGTTTCGTAACTCAAGATATGAATTTTTAAGCGATTGTGACACAAATTACTAGCTTGATGGGAATTTTAAAATAAATTGTTTGAAATTGTTTAAGTAATGAATTAAGTCATTAACACCTCGTGTTCGACTCAAATGACGGTCTTGAGTGCAGGGCATTACACATCTTGCTGGCGAATTTTTCTCCATCTAGCAACATTTTATGTACTATACCGAACCAAAAAGATCAAACACCTAGCTTAATCATTTCCAAAACACTTAACAGGCCTTTGACCAAGACTTTAAACAAAGTCTATGTTAGGCTATCACACATATGGGCATTATTAGTTCAAAGTTTTAACAAGATTAATTTCTTTGATCTTAACCTAATGACAACCCCATTGTTCATCTAGATTTAGCATGAAACAAACACCAACCAAGAAAACAACACCCATGGCCGAGTATCATCTTCATCACATAGCAAGATTTAAAGCATGGGCTAAGTAGAACTCAAACTAACATCAAAAATATTCATGAATCTCATGGAACAACATCAAACTTACCTTAACTTAGCTACAAGCATGGCGAATCTCTTCAATATTTCCTCCTTTCTTTCCTTTGAATTTCGGTCAAGAAGAATGAAAAGGATGGACACATTTTTTTTCTTTGTTTTCATCATTTTCCTTTTCCATTTCTTTAGTACTAGCTTTTTATTTTATTGTTTCCTACATACCACATTAGCACACTATGCTTAAAATATGCTATGCCCCATAGCATGGCGACCACTAGCTCAAATATTGGGCAATTTGACATACAAACCCATCATTTCTATAACATGCATTAATAGGCCACATTACATTTGCCTAGCACATTTCTAAATTTTCTCACATAAGTCCTATTTACTAAAATTCACCTACAATTAAACAAAATTCAAATATAAAATTTTCACACATGCATATATACATATAATAAGCATCAAATATGATGACTAATTATTTTTATGACTCGGTTTTGTGGCCCCGAAACCACTTCCCGACTAGGGTCACATTAGGGCTGTCACAACTCTCCCCCACTTAAGAAATTTTCGTCCCCGAAAATCTTCCCGGTAAATAGGTTTGGGTATCGTTCTTTCATAAAGTTCTCGGTTTCCCAAGTAGCTTCTTCCATTCCGTGTTTGAGCCATAACACTTTCACTAACGGAACCCTTTTGTTTCGCAACTCTTTGACTTCACGAGCTAGGATATGAATCGGTTCTTCTTCATAACTCATATCAGCTTGAATTTCGACCTCGGAGGGGTTTATTACGTGTGAAGGATCGGATTTGTAACGTCGAAGCATCGAAACATGAAAAACGTTGTGGATCCTTTCGAGTTCAGGGGGTAAAAGCAACCTATATGCAACTGGGCCAACTCGTTCGGAGATCTCATACGGCCCAATGAGTCTTGGACTCAATTTGTCCTTACGGCCAAATCTGATTATCTTTTTCCAAGGCGATACCTTAAGAAACATTTTGTCTCCCACCTGATACTCAATATCTCTTTGTTTTAAATCCGCGTCACGACTTCGACGATCGATCTCGCCTTGGACTTTCACGAATTATTTTTACTTTTCATTCAGCATCTTTAATCAAATCCACTCCGAAAATTTTTCTTTCACCGAGCTCGGTCCAAAACAATGGTGTACGGCATTTTCGACCGTACAAAGCCTCGTAAGGCGCCATTTTAATGCTTGACTGAAAACTATTGTTGTAGGCGAACTCAATCAAAGGTAGATACTGTTCCATGAACCACTAAACTCAAGGATGCAGCATCTCAACATATCCTCGAGTATCTGAATTATCCGCTTGGATTGACCATCGGTTTGGGGATGAAAGCGTGCTAAAATGCAGCTTGGTACCCAAAGCTTCTTGCAATTTCTTCCAAAATCGTGAGGTGAATCTCGGATCTCTAACAAACACGATAGAAATAGGTACCTGTGTAATCTCACTGTCGAGAAACATACAATTCAGCTAGTTTATCCATTGAAAATCCATGCATACGGGAATAAAGTGAGCCGACTTAGTCAGTCTATCCACAACAACCCAAATCGCATCCTTCTTACTTGCCGATACTGGCAACCCAGATACGAAATCCATCGTGACTCGATCCCATTTCCATTCAGGTATCATGATCGGTTGAAGTAAACCGGTAGGCACTTGATGTTCCGCCTTCACTTGCTGACATACTAAGCACTTCGAGACAAAATCAGAAATGTCTCGTTTCATACCTTGCCACCAAAACTGACGTCTTAGGTCGTGGTACATTTTCGTACTCCGGGTGAATTGACATTGGTTTGCAATGAGCTTCGTTCGAGAATCATCGAAATGAGTTCTGAATTTCTTGGAACACACAACCGATTTTTGAACCTCAAACAATCGTCATCATCAATTTGAAACTCTAATTCCACATTCGGAACACATGTAGCCCGTTTTGCAACCAATTCATCATCAACTTTCTGGGCTTCACGAATTTGATGAATCAACAATGGTTTGGCCTTTAATTCTGCCACTAACACATTGTCGAATAGAACGGACAAGTGTACATTCATCGCTCGTAAAGCAAACAGTGATTTACGACTTAAGGCATCCGCAACCGCATTAGCCTTTCCCGGGTGATAGTCAATGACAAGCTCATAATCTTTTAACAACTCGAGCCAACGTCTTTGTCGCAGATTCAAGTCTCTTTGAGTCATCAAATATTTGAGACTTTTGTGATCCGAATATACATGGCACTTCTCCCCAAATAAGTAGTGTCGCCATATTTTCAAAGCGAATACGATGGCGGCTAGTTCGAGATCATGGGTCGGATAATTTTTCTCATGTGGCTTGGTTGTCTCGCGCATAGGCCACAACTCGACCTTCTTGCATCAATCGCAACCCAACCCAAGTAGGGAGGCATCACTATAAATGACAAACTCTTTGCACGATTGGTTGCACTAGAATTGGAGCTTCGGTCAAATAAGTTTTCGATTGATCAAAACTTTTCGACATTTTCCGTCCATTCGAACTTAACATCTTTTGAAGTAGCCGTCATTGGTGTGGCTATCATCGAAACCTTTTACAAACCGTCGGTAAGTAAGCAAGTCCCAAAAAGCTCGAACCTCATTAATATTTCTCGGAGGCTTCTAGTTAAGTATGGCAGAAATTTTGCTCGGGTCAACTCGAATACTCGATGCGGATACCACATGACCCAAGAAGCTAACCTCTCTTAACCAGAACTCACACTTACTGAACTTAGCATCACGTAAAATTTGCAACACTAATCTCAGGTGCTCAGCATGTTCAGTCTCATCTCTTGAATAGACCAAGATGTCATCAATGAACACAACTATGAACCAGTCTAAATACTGTCTGAAGATCCGATTCATCAAATCCATAAACACCGTCGGGGCATTAGTGAGCCCAAACGGCATCACTAAGAACTCGTAGTGGCCGTATCACGTTCTGAAAGCAGTTTTAGGTATATCTGAATCTCGAATTACATGGCGGTAATAACCCGATCTCAAATCTATCTTTGAAAACTTGAGGCTCCCTTTAGTTGATCAAACAAATCATCAATACGCGGTAACGGATATTTATACTTTATCTTCACTTTATTCAGCTGACGATAGTCAATGCACAACCTCATGGATCCGTCCTTCTTTTTCATAAATAATACTGGAGCACCCCAAGGTGAGAAACTTGGTCGAGTGAAACCTCTATCCGTCAACTCTTGCAACTGAGCTTTCAACTCTTTTAACTCGGTTGGTTCCATACGATACGGAGCTATCGAAATTGGCGTAGTCCCAAGTACCAGCTCGATGCCAAACTCTACCTCCCGAACAGGTGGTAGACCCAGTAATTCTTCGGGAAAAACATCCGGGTATTCACAAACCACTGGCACAGATTCAGGCTTCTTTTCTAATTCTTTGTCATCAAGTACATACGCAAGGTATGCTTCGCACCCTTTTCTTACATATTTCTGAGCCAACATTGATGATATTACAGCTGGCAACCCCTTTAAGTTCGTAGACTCAACTCGGATTATCTAGTTACTTGCACCTCAAATCAATAGTCTTGCTTTTGCAATTCACAACCGCATCATGCACGGTCAACCAATCCAAACCAAGAATAACATCAAATTCATCAAGCGGCAAAAGCATCAAGTCCACGAAAAATAGGAACCTCAAATTACTAGGGACATTTCTTACACTTTGTCGACAAGCACGTAATGACCCAAGGATTTGACACCAATTACGAACTCGATGAGACTCAATAGGTAAAGTTTCTTTGGATGCTAAGGTTTCACATATATAAGAATGAGTAGAACCAGGGTCAATCAAAGCAATCACATTAGTATCAAAGAGAGTAAAAGTACGGGTAATAACATCTGGCGAGGAAGCATCCTCGCGTGTGCGTATAGCATAAGCCCTAGCAGGAGCACGAGCCTCAGATCTGGTCGTAGCATCTCTAGATCCTCTCTGACCACCACTAGCATTGCCCGTATTTCTAGATGGTCTACCTCGAGCAGTGGTAGCACCCGGTTTCCTACTCTGATTTGCATTCTGTTCAGACAACCTCGGGCAATCTTTAATGAAGTAGTTAACGGACCCGCACTTGTAACAGGAGCGGTCATGGAATCTACAACTCCCCGAATGCCATTTACCACAATACCGGCACTCTGCTGCGGCTCGACGATCGGTTCCAACTTTGGCGATCAAGTGACTCGTGCACTCACAGGGGGTCGATCGCGATCTCGTCTAGAAAAGCCCAAAGTGTTTCTAGATCGGCCTAAATCATCTCTAAATTTCTTCGATGACTGTTGAAAGGGCCTCCCCGAAGACCTCTTACGAAACTCCTTTGCTCCCATATCAGCTTTTCTTTTCTCCATACTGAGCTCCTCAGCTTTGCAAGCTCGCTCGACAAGTGCCACAAATTCTCGGATTTCCAAAATGCCAACATACAGCTTTATATCATCATTCAGCCCATCCTCGAAACGTTTACACATCACGGCTTCTGAAGAAATGCATTCTCGCGCGTACCGGCTAAGCCTTACAAATTTTCGTTCATAGTCGATAACCGACATGGAACCTTGTTTAAGTTCAAGAAATTCCTTCCGTTTTTGATCAATGAATCTCTGACTGATATACTTCTTTCGAAACTCAGTTTGGAAAAACTCCCAAGTTACTTGCTCTCTGGGCTGTGAAGTCAATGTATTCCACCAATAGTAGGCGAATCACGTAGCAAGGAGATAGTACACTTTAGGCACTCATCGGGTGTGCAAGATAGCTCATCGAGTGCGGATAGTGTTGTCCAACCAAAATTCCGCTTGCTCGGCATCATCATTGTCCGTAGCTTTAAATTGATAGCCTGTGTTTTGAATTACATCAGCTGGGGCTTATTTGACCTTATTTGGTCGATTCTGGGAGGTATTGTAGGTGAGGTGGTATTTGTGGGAATGGAGGTTGTGGAGCGTCGTATTAGTTCGAATGTATTGGTTGAACCAATCATTCATCACGCTATATAAGCTTGTCTAGCTTCATCATTCGGATTACTAGCATTAGGTTGAGAGTCATGGCGCTATCCCTTGTCGGGAGCAGCGCTACACTCTCAAGATCATCACTACCGCTTCGATCGGGATCGGGATCCATTACTATAAATAAACACATTTGCAAATGTCAGAAATCACCACACTATCAAATAATCACATAAAATGGCATGTATAGCTAGACCCAAACGCATTACGGTAGTTCTAGAATCGACTAAACCGTAGCTCTGATACCAATAAAATTGTAACACCCCGTACCCGATACCGTTTCCGGAGTCGGACACGAGGGGTTAACGGCTTAATCCACTTATTTTCACGGTCCATTTGAAAATTTTCCGGACAAAGTGATTCTTTGCATGCATTTGTCGCCTTAAAAATCATATCTTGAGTTTCAAAACTCGAAAACCAGTTTCGTAAATTTTTCCTGAAACTAGACTAAAATGCTCATCTACAAATTTTTTTCTAGAATTTTTGGTCAAACCAATTAGTACAGTTTATTAGTTAAATTCTCCCCTGTTCTAGGGTTCGACTACACTGACCTTTGCGCATTACAATTTGGATATCTCCCTGTACAGGGTTTCAATACTGATGCCGTTTCTTTCTATAGAAACTAGAGTCGAAAAGAAATCTATACATATATGGTATGACTTATAATTATCTCTGGTTAATTTATAATGAATTTCCAAAGTCGGAACAGGGAATCCAGAAACCATTCTGGCCCTGTCTCACGAAAACTTAAATATCTCATAATATACTGTTCATATGATCGTTTCGTTACTTTCCTATGAAAATAGATTCAACAAGGTTTGATTACATAATTTATTCACTATTTAATTCTATTCCTACTTTTTTTAGTGATTTTTCACATTCACATCACTGCTGCTATCAGCATCTATTTTTAAGGTAGACTTTACCTATTACATAGTTTCCATGATTTCACTAACCCTTTAGCATATATAGCACAAAATATGATTGTGATTAACCATTCCAATGGCCAATCATTGCCAAGGATATCCACACCTCTCAATAACCATATACATACAAGATGATTATAACATTATGCTCAAAATATATATATAAGCCATTTACGCATGGCTATCCAAATTTGTACAATACCGAAAGGTACATGACCAACGTCAAAAGGGTAGTCCTATACATGCCATTTCAAAGTTCAACCAAAAGTGTACCAAAAGGGGCTTTGGTAGTGTGGGTGACTTCGACTTCACTAATCCCGAGTCCGATAGCTGACGAACAAAATCTATAAAATAGAGATTCAAAGAAGCGGAGTAAGCATTTAATGCTTAGTAAGTTTTGAGCCATAAAATTAGACACAACTAAAATGTAGCATTCATATGGCTAAACGGATAATTTCATATGCACAAATTCTCAATATCATACTTACTTCACATTACCAACCCTTATATTCACACACAAAGGATCAACTTAGCCAAAGGCGAAGTTCATTAATCGATTGGCGAATACTACTTAAAAGGAATAAATTAATCCAATGCATGTACAAAACATACCTCATTGTTGGGATTTTACGGCGTATTAATTGAAATTATTACAGCAAGATCGCTCATTCCCAACCCAAGTATCTTGAGTTTAGCGGATATAACCACTCGCACAAGGCCTTGGTCTTAGCCGGATATGGTCGCTAGCATAAATGCCTTCGGGACTTAGCCAGATATAGTCGCTACTTACAGTTTGCCGCCGGGTTTTGGCCGGATATAGTAACTTCGCACAAATGCCTTGGATCTTAGTCCGGATATAATCACTTAGCACAAAAGCCTTGGGACTTAGCAGGATATCATTTGAATAACCATGCACATATATCAATAAATCATGACACATCCATATTTCATTTTCATTACCAAAGCTCAAACACAAGACACTTATCACACTTACAAATTTGACAATAGCCACATACAAAAGCATGATTTTGATTTGTTTGTGACATAATCTAAGCGAATCATAATCTAAGTTCCATTACTCGAAAACTTACCTCGGATGTTGTCGAGCGATTTGGTGACTATTCGATCACTTTTCCTTTCCCTTATCCAAGCTGTGGTCCTCTAAGCTCTTGAGCTAATTCAAACAAATTTAACTTATTAAAGTCTCATTATGCTTGCTTATGGCGAATATGACAAGGAGTTTGATAGGTCATATGGCCACCTTTAGCTCAAATACAAAATGGTCATAGGCATTTTTAATCACATTGAGCAATTTAGTACAATTAATCAAACATTTCCTCATGTGCACCTTTATGATCAAATACACACATCATTAACCTAATATCAATTAACTAAGCACTTAACAAATTCTCCTTGAGCCGATTGTCTAAGTCAAGATAGGATCATCATTATGCTTACCTATTGCCGAATATACAACATCAATCTATGCATTCATTAGGTGTGGCGAACATGCATGTCTATGTTGAGGCCGATTGCATATAATACATTCTACAAGTATGGTCACTTGTATTGACCAAGTACCATTTTGTTTCAAGTTCAAAACTTGGCTAATCGCATATATTCACTATTAAAGCATCCTCTCCATTCCATCAACACATGCATTACTCATTAGTATACAAAATTATATTCGCCTTAGCACACATCTTCTGGCGAATTTTTCTCCATCTAGCAACATTTTATGTACTATACCGAACCAAAAGATCAAACACCTAGCTTAATCATTTCCAAAACACTTAACAGGCCTTTGACCAAGACTTTAAACAAAGTCTATGTTAGGCTATCACACATATGGGCATTATTAGTTCAAAGTTTTAACAAGATTAATTTCTTTGATCTTAACACTGAATGACAACCCCATTGTTCATCTAGATTTAGCATGAAACAAACACCAACCAAGAAAACAACACCCATGGCGAGTATCATCTTCATCACATAGCAAGATTTAAAGCATGGGCTAAGTAGAACTCAAACTAACATCAAAAATATGCATGAATCTCATGGAACAACATCAAACTTACCTTAACTTAGCTACAAGCATGGCGAATCTCTTCAATATTTCCTCCTTTCTTTCCTTTGAATTTGGTCAAGAAGAATGAAAAAGGATGGACACATTTTTTTCTTTGTTTTCATCATTTTCCTTTTCCATTTCTTTATTACTAGCTTTTATTTTATTGTTTCCTACATACCACATTAGCACACCATGCTTAAAATATGCTATGCCCCATAGCATGGCGGCCACTAGCTCAAATATTGGGCAATTTGACATGCAAACCCACCATTTCTATAACATGCATTAATAGGCCACTTTACATTTGCCTAGCACATTTCTAAATTTTCTCACATAAGTCCTATTTACTAAAATTCACCTACAATTAAACAAAATTCAAATATAAAATTTTCACACATGCATATATACATATAATAAGCATCAAATATGACAGCTAATTATTTTTATGACTCGGTTTTGTGGCCCCGAAACCACTTCCGTACTAGGGTCACATTAGGGCTGTCACAACCCATGCTTGAATTTTGGGTTTTAATGGTGAATTTGAGATTTTCCATTGATGATAGCTTGATGTTTTTGTATTTTGATGATAAAAAATAAATTTTGATGTTTGATTATCATGTTTAATTAAGTGATTTTTTTGATAAAAATCTAAATTAGGGATTTATTTGTGAAGTTTGAAAATTTTGGGGCTTAAATATGAAATAAATTGAATAAATAGGCTATTAAGGACCTGGGGACATTCGGCCTAATATGGGCTTATTGAAATTTTGGGTAATTTGTGTTGTTTAGAATTAGGGACTAAATTGAAAAAATGTGAAATGTCAGGGGCTAAAATGTAAAATGCTCAAATTATGTATTTTTGGATGTAATTGAATGAATATGTTATTAAACAAGCCAAATTTGTATTGAATTAGATCAAGAAAAGAGGAAATCAAATTTGGATCGGGGAAAGTCGAAAATTGTCAAATAGTCGTTCCGGTCCGTCCGTGTTAGTACAAGGTAAGTTCATAAGTAAATAAATGTTGTTAAATTGAAATGTATGTGCATTATATGTGCTGAATTTAGTTGTAAAGAAATAGATATGTGATGCCGAATTGAATTGAGCTTTGGAGAATCTGTTTTGACCATGGATTGATTGAATATGTGAAATTGAGAAAGTTCTGATAATGTGACAACGTCTTAAAAGTCTCGTACGAACCATAGGAATAGTTAGGATACATATATCATGACATAGGATTCTGATATGTGTTATCGTGTAAGACCACGTCTGGGACGTTGGCATCGATTTGTGATTTACGTGTAAGTCCATGTCTTGTATATAAATAACCATGTCTTGTATATATTTACATTTGGGACATTGGCATCGTATATGATTTCATGTAAGACCCTATTTGGGATAGTGGCATCGATATTTGATTACATGTAAGACCACGTCTAGGACATTGGCATTGTACGAGCTTATGAGCTATCCAAGTATCCTTATTGATTTTGAACGGGTTCAACGGGCATTCTGAGAAATGAATAACTATATGAAATTGTATCTAATTCAAGTACGTGTGATTTGTTTATGAAATTAAGAAATGAAAGGTGAGTATGTATCATATGACCATATGTGAAATATATGACAACGAATGATATGAATGTATATCAATGAATGATGTGTTATATATGCTTGTTATATGAAATTGTAATCCTATGTTTCGGACATGAGATTTATGAACCATGAAACATGGCTTTGATGTATGATTGCTTGGTTTGAAAACTTGAACAGATAATGAAATTAAAATGGTTGAGTTGGTGTATGCTTTGTATGTAATATATAATTAGTAAAATAAAGTTGTTCTTGGTTGGCTATATGATTCATGTATGCAAATTTGGTTTATGTGAATAAGGAATTATGGATGTTCGAGTTTGGAAGTGTTTATAAAAAAGTTGATATAACTTTATGTATGATTTGTAATAAATGACCATGGTTTGGTTGGCAATATAATGAATATGTGCGAGCTTGATTTATATGATTGAGATAATAGTTGTTATTCGAATTCGAAAGCATGGTTATACATTCATTGATAAATAAGATAAGTGGAGTTATTTAATGTGGTTATATGAATTTACGAGTATAATGAATGTATATGTGATTGAGATTTGTTAAATTCAGTTTAGTGATATTGGTTTATAAATATCATAGAAATGATTTATTTGTTTATGGCTTACTAAGCTTTCAAAGCTCACTCTGTGCGTTTTTCCTATGTCTATAGAGTTTCGGAGACTTGCACGGGTTGGAAGTTGTAAGAGACATCATCACACTGTCCAATTATCGCTTTGGTAAATAAAAGCTTTGAGTTTTGGTTATGTGGCATGTATAGGCTAGTTTTGAGATGGTTCATTTTGATTTGTGTAACACCCCAAACCCGGCCCGAGCGTTATGGCCGAATCTGGCGATGTCACATGATATGGAGTTTGAAATCGGATTTGACAAGTTAAAACCATTCCAGTTACTTAATCTTTGTTTTACCACGGAGTAGAGATACATGGTCTTTGTTGTGATTAAAACGTATCTCTTTTATGCGGAATCCTTAAAAACATTCTATTTTAGGAAAAACTGATTTTATTTACGAAAACCTAGGTTTTTAGGGAAACCGAGTTTTGAGGAGTTGTAGTTTAAATAATCATAAAACCATGTAAAGTCCCGAATTAAAACCAAACAGTCCAAGTCTAGAATTACATCAAAACCCCAAATAAGTAAAAAAAATGGAAGCAAACAGAAAATCAGTCTAAGGTTTTACGTGTGTCCACCCCCGAGTCCTCCGCTATACTAATCCATCAAGTCTGGGGATTACCATAGATTAAACAGAAAAAAGTGAGTTTTCATAACTCAGTGTGTAATCCCCACAGAAATAATACACACAGGCAAACATCAGAAGCATAGTCATAATCAGTCTGGCCGGAGCCCCTTACAGAAATCAGTGCGGGACTTGGCCTACTCAGATGCAGAATCAAAAATATACTATGGCCTTAGCCCAACCAGATACAGAATTAGCCATATATATTAGGGCCTTAGCCCATCTCAGATATAGTATGCGGAACAGAACAGATTAAAAAGAGTCCTACCCACCAGCCTCTGCACACCAATGCCGTCTAACCCTGCACACCATGTGGGGATAAAATCGATCCACCCATCCCTATACACGATGCTGTACTGAAATGCGGCACATAATCAAATGATTGCAACTGAGCTACCAGATATCAGGCCTATGAGCCTTTCAGAATACTTCCACCAAAACATCAACCCAACCCCGATGCAATGCAACATAAAAATATGACATGCTACTATGCATTTTATCATATCACACTATTAATTCAGATATCACTGTTCATGCTCAATACAGAAATCAGACAGTCAGAATACTCGTTCAGGGGATTAAGTAACGCTTACTGACCCCACAGTAAGTCCACGGTCGACTTGGGTGACCTGTGCAACCTCACAGATAATTTCAAAAAAATGGGCTCACACACCCATGTGGCCTGCCAGTGTGGCCCACACTGCCTAATTTGGCCTTGGCCGCGTGGATCACATGCCTGGCCTAGAATACCACAAGCCCGTGTGGGCCCACATGCCCGTGTGGCCCACACAGCCCAATTAGTTGAGCCCGTGTCTCACACACGGCCTTGCCAACCATCACAAGCCGTGTCATGAACCTGTGTCATGTGCACACAGCCTGGCTCATCACTCACACACCCGAGTTCAGTCACATGGCCTGTCATACGGGCTACCACATGCCCGTGTGGCACCTACAGTAGGCTTTTTTAGCTTTTCATCGAGACTCATTTTCAGTGTTCTAGGTACACACCTGTATCGCTTTTGGTGCCTAAATACTCCCGAGCACTCTAGCACCTATATTTGATTAATATTTCATTTAGTTAATAATTTTAACAAATGGACTAAACTAAACCCCAACCGAGATATTTATCTTTGGAGCGAAAAACCATTACCTTTTGTCAAACAACTAGAATTCCACACCCTTAGGACACTGATGAACGTTCTGCCATTTGATTAATAGCTACAAACCAGTCGAAAGCCCCTTTTTAACCAATATTTAGAAGAAACCATTAAGATTAATTGGAAACCAAACTTACCGAAAGATCAGGATTACGTGCGGCACAAACAAAGGAGGTGAACTTGAGTAAAACAACGAAAAAAACAAGAAGGGCAAAGGAGATGGAATTTTGGTAAAGGGAGGGGAGAAGAGAATAGAATTTTTTTTTGTAAAAAGAAAACTGAACAGAAAAATTTTGATAACCCCATATCCCAACTCCCCTTACTTTTCTCCAACCACCACCCCACTACATACACTTTCGGTAAAACACAAACTCTTAGCCGAAATTCACAGCAAAATAATCCCCTTGCCACTATAGAGATTCAAACACAAGATCTCCAGCTTAACAACACACCCCTTAACCACCAGACCAGCAGGCCTATTCTGTTATAATTCTACTACTAATCAAATAAAAGCCTATTGACCAAAGACTGGGCTTTATTCATAAAAATACCAAAATTTGCCTAAGTCATGGTTTGAACTTAGGCCCTTCCACACACACCCAGAGCACTTAACCACTAAAGCAGATACACATTTATGTTACACATTCGCAAAAACAAGAATTTAAATTTTGGGGCGTTACAACTCTACCACCTAAAAGAAAATTTCAGCCTCGAAATTTTACCTGATCAAAGAAGGTAAGGATACTGCTGACGCATAGAATCCTCCGGCTCCCAAATGGCCTCCTTAGTGTTATGATTCCGCCATAGCACCTGCACTAAATGAATAGACTTCCTTCACAAAACTTTAATGTCGCGATCCAGAATCTGGAGCGGCTACTCTTCAAACGCCAGGTCTGATCTAACCTCAATGTCCTCCACCAGTACAATATGCATGGGATCAGAGCAGTAGCATCTCATCATCGGGACGTGGAACACATCATGAATGCGATTTAACTCTAGAGGTAGCTCCAACTGATATGCGACTGGTCCCACTCGTCTCAAAATCTGATACAGCCCAATAAATAGAGGGCTCAGCTTGCCCCTACGACCGAACCTCAAAACCTTTTTCCACTGCAAGACCTTGAGAAAGACGAAGTCTCCCACAGAGTACTCTATCTCTTGATGCTTCAGATCCGCATAAGATTTCTGCCTATCAGAATCCGCTTTCATTCATTCTCGAATCAAACGGACCTTGTCATTAGTCTTTGATACCAATTTCAGACCCAAAATACCTCGCTCACCTAACTCAATCCAGCATAAGGGAGTGCGACACTTACGCCCATACAGTGCCTCGTAAGGTGTTATCTGTATACTAGACTGGTAGCTGTTATTGTAAGCAAACTCTGCTAATGGCAAGTACTCCTCCCAACTACCTTGAAAATCGATAACACAGTCGCTCAACATGTCCTCCAGTATTTGGATCACCTTCTCTGACTGACCATCTTTTTGAGGATGAAAAGCAGTATTAAAGTCTAATCTTGAACCCAGAGCCTTATAAAGTTTCTTCCAGAACCAATACGTGAAGCAAGGATCCCTATCAAAGATGATCGAGACCGGTACCCCATGAAGCCTCACTATTTCAAAAATGTAGAGTCTAGCCAACCTTTGCAGAGAAAAGTCTGTCCTAACCGGAATTAAGTGAGCAGATTCGGTCAATCAATCAAAGATGAACCAAACAAAATCCTTCTTAGTGGGTGTTAAAGGCAACCCACTAACAAAGTCCATTGTTACTTGCTTCCACTTCCATGTTGGTATCTTAACCAGCTCCAGCAAACCCAAAGGTAACTAATGTTTAGCCTTAACTTGCTGAGAAGTCAAACAGTAAGCAATGAAGTTAGTAACCTCATGCTTCAACCCTAGCCACGAGTATAATTCTCACAGATCTTGGTCCATCTTATTCCTACCAAGATGCATACCATAGGACTACTATGCGCTTCCCTCAGAATTGACTGCCTTAAATCCCCATCATTCTGCACAAAAATCTGATCGTGGAAACATAATACCCCATCGCTATTAATCCCAAAATCAGTAGTATCGACATTCTCAACCTGACGAAAACACAACTCAAGAGACTTATCCCTCAACTGTTTACCTCGAATCTATTCAATCCATGTTGGCTTAACCTGAAGTTCCGCCAACAAACCACCATCATCAAATAAACTAAGGTGAGCAAACATCGCCCTCAGATCAATTATGGCCCTATAGCTCAGTGCATCAGCCACCACATTGGCCTTGCCAGGGTGGTACTCAATGGTGCACTCATAATCCTTAAGTAACTTAAACCATCTATGCTGCCTAAGATTCAACTCCTTCTAGGTGAGGAGATATTTGAGGCTATTGTGATTAGTGTAGATAGTACACTTCTCATCGATCAAATAGTGCCTCCAAATTTTTAACGCGAAGACTACAACTACCAACTTCAGATCATGTGTTAGATAATTAACCTCATGAGCCTTAAGCTGACGCGATGCATAAGCAACCACCTTTCCATCTTGCATCAGAACACAACCCAGACCCACATGTGACGCATCGCTGTATACCACAAAGACTTTACTAGGCTTAGGCTGTATCAAAACAGAAGCTGGAGTAGGAACAATCTTAAGCTTATCAAAACTCTCCTGCTGTACATCAGTCCACCCTCTTACATAGAAGTTTAGTCAACAGAGCTGCGATCAAGGAGAAGCCCTCTATGAATCATCGATAATATCTTGCCAGCCCCACAAAGCTGCAGATTTTAGACACATTTTTTGGTTGTTTCCAACTTAACACTGCCTCAATCTTACAAGGAACAACATGAATCCCCTCTGCTGAAACCACATGTCCCAATAAGGTCACTTCTCGGAGCCAAAATTCAAACTTACTAAACTTCACAAATAACTGTTTCTCATGGAGAGTCTGTAAAACCACTCTGAGATGCTCATCGTGCTCATCCTCTATCTTAGAAAACACCAAAATTTCGTCGATAAATACTACCACAAATTGGTCCAAGTAGGGTTGGAACACTCAGTTCATCAAATCCATAAATGTCGTTGGCACATTAGTCAAACCAAAGGGCATAACTAGGAACTCATAATGTCCATAACGAGTCCTAGTTGTCGTCTTATGCACATCGACCTCCTTAACTCTCAACTGATGATAGACCGAACACAGATTGATCTTAGAAAACACAGAGGCCCCTCTGAACTGGTTGAATAAGTCATTTATCCTCAAGAGTGGGTACTTATTCTTGATCGTTAGCTTTTTCAACTGACGGTAGTCGATACACATCCTCATTGTCCCATCTTTTTTTTTCACGAATTGAACAGATGCTTCCCATGGAGACACACTGGGACGAATGAACCCACGGTCTAACAGTTCTTAAATCTGAGCCTTAAACTCTGTGACTTCCTTCGTCGCCATCCGGTAATACATCTGGAGAGTCTCTCACGGTTCTAATGTCCTTAACTGAAGGGTCCTTAGAATCAGAAACACTGATGTAGGCCAAGAATGCCTCACACCCTTTTAAAATCTACCTTTCCACTACCAAAGCTGAGATCACATTAGTTAGGTAGTCACGTCATTCTCCAGTCACCACTATCTCACTGTCCTCCTAGGTCCTCAAGACAACCCTTTTCATCGCACAATTCAGACTCACCTGATGTTTAACTAGCCAGTCTATGCTCAAAATCAAGTCGAACTCTCTAAATGGAAGCTCCATCAAATCAGCCAAAAATACTGTCCTTGAACCTTTAACAAGATGTCTCTAAAAAGTTTACTTACTCAGACTAACTGCCCCAATAGACTCACCACAGTTACCTCACTAGAAGTACTCTCAACTGGAATCCTCAAGGTTTTAGATATAGTACTAGCTACATATGAGTGTGTAGAGCCTATGTCTATCAATGCAAAATAAGGTACAAAAATTAAGAACATACCCGTGATGACATCTGAAGCATCTCGGTCCTCAAGGTGACAAACAGTAAAAACCAAAATAGGTTGTCTCGCCTCAGAAGGTCCAGCACCTCTACCCGGTGCTCTCTATCCTTGGCCCATACAGTTACCACCCCTGGCCTGACCCTAGCCCCTAGGTGGCTGCTGAACTACCCTCAGTGGCTGTGCAGTCCCAATAACCAAACCTTACATTTGATTAGTTTTCAATGGACAATCTCTAACACTATGCTCAGTGGACTCACATCTCAGACATGCCCCAGTAGTCCTTCAAAACTCGTCCGGATGGTGTCTATCATAGTGTCCACCAAGCACCACCCCAGTAGGTGCCATAGGAGGCCCAACTCTCACTGGTCCATTAGATCTAGCCTTTTTTTAAGCCATATCCTGGAATTTGAGGGCTCTAAATCCCTCTTACTAATTCCTCTATCTCGATTTTAACGTTCAGTGCACTTTACCTCTTTGGCAATCTTCGCCTTCTCAACCAGAGCAGAAAAATCACGCTCCCTTTGCAGAGTTATCAGGACTCACAAACTATCCTTGAGACCATCCTCAAATCGAACACAGCACTTATACTCAGTCGCCACCATGCCTCGCACATAACGGCTCAACCTCAGGAACTCGGCCTCATACTCGACCATTGAACGATCTCCTTGAGTGAGATTAAGAAACTCATGCCTCCTAACATCAATGTAGCTGGCCCCCACATACTTAACCTAGACAACCTTCTTAAAGAAATCCCATGTCAGTCGGTCGGGTTGAGTGCCTTCCTTCACCGTCAACCACCACTAGTACGCCTCATCATGAAACAGAGATATAGCCACTTAAGCTTCTACTCAATAGTAAAATCCAGGTCATCCATAATTCTTTCCGTGGCCTCTATCAAATACTCAGCCACGTTAGGAGCGACTCTAGTGACACCCATGAATAATTCAGCCCCATTGGACTGGAGTCATTTCGTAACCAACCCTTGGCCCCCAGTTTCAGTGTTGGGCCCAACGACCTTCTCCAAAATTTGTAGCATGGCTTGGGACATTGCGTCATCCTCAGCCGCAAGATCTCAATACCCAGTCTCTATCACAGATGATACTAGTGTCTCACTAGTGTCCAAGATAGGTAGATTTCTAGATGACTAGGACCCCGCTTGAGCCCCTTTTAGCCTCTGCCATGGCCTCTGGTACCCCATCCACGAGTACCATGTACACTAATCGTAAATTTCAAAATTTATCTGTATTAGCATTTTTATGCATTAGTTAACAATTTTAATATTTTATTAATAGATATCTTATGTAGTACAGTATCAGAATATTCAGAGTCAATTATCGCGAGTAGTAGTCTCAGTACAGTTTTCAGTTTACACTACCTAGAGTGTTTTCAATGTAATACACTACCTAGGTAGTTTCAATATATTCTAATCATATTTTTAGACAATTCTAAATAGAGTTTCAGAAACTTACAGGATCGACACTGGAGACTTGGCGTACCACACACTTAATAAAAAATATTTCAAATCATTTCTTTAAAACCAAGTTTAAAACCCAAATTCATAGCCGAGTTTTGCAACCTGACTCTGATACCACTAAATGTAACACCCCAAACCCGACCTAGACATTATGGCTGAATCTGGCAATGTCACATGGAATGGAATTTGTAGACTAATTCATCAAGTGAAATCTTTCCAGTTTATTAGTCTTTAATTAACTCAGAAAAACGCATGCCCATTGTTATGGTTTAAAATGTGACTTTTTAACAGAAGCTTGTAAACTTCTTATTTTATAAAATAGTTCGTTCTTAAGAAAACTTTAATTTTAAGAAGACATCGTGTTTTTGTAGTGATAAAATTGGAAAGCAAAGTATAATCCCAAATTTAAATAGTCAGTCCCTAAAGTCCTAATTACAAAAATAAATACCTTAATTATTAATGAGAAATTAATTAACTTAAAAAATCCAAATTAAAATAGTACGGAATAGTGGTGGTCACCGCCGAGTCCTCCGCTGCTCTGATCTATCTAATACTGGGGATTACCTAAACAGATCAAACAGGAAAGAGTGAGTTTTCACAACTCAGTGTATAATCCCCATAGAATACATGAACACAGCATAATATCATAAATGAATCATGTATATACAGTTTGGTCCTGAGCCCATAATAGAATTAGGAATAAATTAGGGCCTTAGCCCATTTCAAATATGGTATGCAGAACAGTACAGATTAAACATAGTCCTACCCACTAGCCTCCACATCCTCTACATCCTCGCCCCCTCTTGTCTATTTCATTGTTTTACTCAGGTTCACCTCATTTGTTTGTGCTGCACGTAATCTTGATCTTTCGGTAAGTTCGGTTTCCAAATGATCTTAATGGTTTCTTCTAAATATTGGTTAAAGAGGGGTTTTTGACTGGTTTGTAGGTGTTAATCAAAGGGCAGAATATCGTTCATCGATGTCCTAAGGGTGTGCAATTCCTGTTGTTCGATAGAAGGTAATGGTTTTTCGCTCCAAAGATGAATATCCCGATTCGGGTTTAGTTTAGTCCGTTTGTTAAAATGATTAACTGAGTGAAATATTGATCAAATATAGGTGTTGGAGTGCTCAGGAGTATTTAGGCACCAAAAGTGATACAGGTGTGTCCCCGAAACACTGAAAATGAGTCTCAGCGAAAAGTTGAAAAAGCCTATTATTGGTGCCACACGGGTGTGTAGTAGCCCATGTGGTAGGCTATATAACTGACCACGGGCGTGTGAATGATGAGCTAGGCCGTGCACGCATGACACAGGCGCATGACTTAGCTATATGATAGCCATTAAGGCCGTGTGTGAGACACAGGCTCGACTAATTGGGCTGTGTAGGCTACACGGGTGAACCACATCGGCATGTGGTATTCTAGGCTAGGTCCACACGGCCAAGGCCAAATTAGACCTTGTGGGACCACACAGGTAGGCCATATAGGTGTGTGAGCCCATTTTTCTGAAATAATCTATAAGGTTGCACGGGTCGCCCAAGTCGATTGTGGATCTACTGTAGGGTCGATAAGTGTTACTTAAACCCCTAAACGAGTATTCTAACTGTCTGATTTTTGTACTCAACATGAACTGTGATATCTAAATTGATGGTATGATCTGATAGAATGCATATTAGCATGTCATATTTGTATGTTGCATTGCATTGGGGTTGGGTTGATGTTTTAGAGGAAGTATTCTGAAAGGCTCATAAGCCTGATATCTGGCAGCTCAGCTACAATTATCTGATTATGTGCCACATTTTGGTACAGCATGGTGTGTAGGGATGGGTGCTTCCATTTTATCCCCACATAGTGTGTAGGGGATGGAACTGGTTTGTAGAGGCTAGTGGGTAGGACTTTGTTTAATCTGTTTTGTTCTGCATACTATATCTGAGTTGGGCTAAGGCCCTAATATATATGTCTGATTCTGTATCTGATTAGGCTAAGGCCCTAGAATATTTCTAATTCTACATCTGAGTGGGCTAAAGGCCGCACTAATTTCTATAAGGGGCTCCGGCCAGACTGATTATGACTATGTTCTGATGTATGCCTGTATGTATGATTTCTATGGGGATTTGTAACACCCCATACCCGAGCCCGTTACCGGAGTCGAACACAAGGTGCACACAAACTCAGCTAAATTGTTTTCACAGTCCATAAAAATTTTCCAGACTAGCTGGTTACTGCATCACTGTTGCTTCAAAAATCATATCTTGAGTTTTAAAGCTTGAAAATCAGTTTCGTAATTTTTCCCTGAAACTAGACTCATAATTACATCAACATATTTTTTTCTAGAATTTTTGGTCAGGCCAATTAGTACATTTTATTAGTTAAAGTCTCCCCTGTTGCAGGGATCGACTACACTGACATTCGTGCGTTACGAATTGGATATCTCCCTGTACAGGGCTTCAATGCTGATGCCGTTTATTTCTATAGAAACTAGACTCATAGAGGAATCTATACATATATGGAATGACTCCTAATTATCTCTGGTTAATTTACAATGAATTTCTAAAGTCGGAACAGGGGATCCAGAAACTGTTCTGGCCCTGTTTCACGAGAACTTTAATATTTCTTAACATATAATTCATATGACCATTTCGTTTCTTCCATATGAAAGTAGATTCATCAAGGTTCATTTACATGATTTATTCACTATTTAATTCCATTCCTACAATTTTTTAGTGATTTTTAAATCCACACCACTTCTTTGTCAACATCTATTTTCGAGTAAACCTTACATTTTCGTGGTTTCTATGGACCAACTAAAGTTTTGTCATACATAGGTCCACATATAATCATTATTTAGCCATTCCAATGGATGATCATTTGCTCACACTTCCATTCAGTCCGTAGTAACATCATAAAACCATACATATATACATAAGCACAAATGGTCTAAAGCCATACTCCACTTTTACGAGCCATTTTCGCATGGTCGTACACATACATCACAAAAGTACTTAAACGCAACAAAAGGGTAGTCCTATACATGCCATTTCAAAATCCAACCAAAATATATAGCGAAAGGGACTTTGATAGTGTGGGAGACTTGACTTTCGAAATCCAGTCGATAGCTAACGAGCCAAAATCTATGAGAGAGAAAGCAGAGAAGCGGAGTAAGCAATTTATGCTTAGTAAGTTAGAGCGAGGATTCGGCACAACAAAAGCATAACATTCATATAGCTAACGGATAATTTCACATGCACAAATTCTCAATATCATACTTATTTCACATTCCAACCCCTATATTCGTACATAAGGGTTCATCTTAGCCAAATGAAAGCTCATTTCTCGATTGGCGAATATTATTGAAGGAATCAACTATTCCAAAGCACATACGAACATACCTCGTTCTTTGGAATTTTCAAGCGTATTAGCTGAAATTTTACAGAGAGTTCATTCATTCTTGAATCACGTATCTTGAGTTTAACAGGATATGGCTACACATTCAAATGCCTTGGGACATAGCGATTCTGATAACTTCATACGAATGCCTTGGGACTCAACCCGATTTAGTAGCTTGCTCAAAGCCTTGGATCTTAGTCCGGATTTAGTAACTTCATACGTATGCCGTCGGATCTTAGTCGGATTTAGTCACTTAGCACAAAGCCTTGGGACTTAGCAGGATATCATTGAATAACCATGTACATTTATCAATAAACCATAACACATTCACATTTCATTTTCATTAGCAAAATTAGGACACAAGTCACTTATCACATTTGTAATTTGGCTCAATAGCCACACACAAAGAGCATGATTTTAATTTGCTTTAAACATGATCTAATCAATTGAATTTAAGCTCTATTGCTCAAGAACTTACCTCGGGCGTGGTCGAGCGATTTCGACGGCTATTCCACGACTTTTTCCTTCCCTTATCGGTTTAGCTCCCTTTGCTCTTGAGCTTAATCTTGATGCAAGTATAGCCAACCTCTTCCTAATCCTCTTCCAAACCAAGTATGAAGCAAAACTCCTCCTTATCCTTAGTATTTTCGCCAAAAAAGAGTGAAAATGGATGAACAAAATTTTTGTTTTCTTTCCTACCTACGGCAATGGGGAGGAGAAGCCTTCACACACACACATTTTTTTTTATTCCATACTCCTTATTTTATTTATTCCAACATAACCCACTTACCAAACATGTTTCATGACATGATTTTTGCCCATAATTCCTTGTCATGGCGGCCACTAGCTATTGGGGGATTTGACATGCAAGTCCATTGTTTTGCATGCATGCTTTAATTAGTCATCACACATTTCCCCATCATACTTTCAAAGTTTACTACTAGGTCCTTTCTAGTGAAATTCACATTTATAACTCTAAATCAAAGCATAAAAATGTCACACATGGGTTAACACACATTATAGGCAATAAAATAAATATTAAATTATTTTTATGCCTCGGTTTTGTGGTCCCGAAACCACATTTCTACTAGGGTTGTTTTAAAGGCTGTCACAACTCTCCCCACTTTAGAAATTTTAGTCCCGAAAATCTTACGGTAAATAGGTTTGGATATCGCTCTTTCATAGAGTTCTCGGGTTCCCAAGTAGCTTCTTCTATCCCATGTTTGAGCCATAACACTTTCACTAGCATAACCCTTTTGTTTCGCAACTCTTTCACTTCACGAGCTAGGATACGAATCGGTTCTTCTTCATAACTCATATCGGCTTGAATTTCAACCTCGATGGACTAATTACGTGCGATGGATCAGATCTATAGCGTCGAAGCATTGAAACATGGAAGGCGTTGTGAATCTTTTCGAGTTCGGGGAAAAATCAAGCGATCATAATCGGGCCAACTCATTCGGAGATTTAAATGCGGCCCAATGAATCTCGGCTCAACTTGCCCTTATGGTGAATCGAGTATCTTTTTCCACGGTGAAACTTTAAGAAGCACTTTATCTCCCACGATACTCAATGTCCTTTCGTTTCAAATCGCGACGATTTACGGCGATCTGTGGCGCCTTTAGACTTTCACAGATTACCTTTACCTTACATTCAACATCTTTAATCAAATCCACTCGAAAATTTTGTTTTCACCGAGCTCGGTCCAAAACAATGGTGTCACGGCATTTACGCCGTACAAAGCCTCGTAAGCGCCATCTTAATACTTGATTGAAAACTATTGTTGTAGCGAATTCAATCAAAGGTAGGTACTGTTCCCATGAACCACCGAACTCGAGGATACAACATCTCAACATATCCTCAAGTATCCGAATTATCCGCTCGGATTGACCATCGGTTTGGGGGTGAAAAGCGGTCTTTGAAATGCAACTTGGTACCCAAAGCTTCTTGCAATTTCTTCCAAAATCGCGAGGTGAACCTCGGATCTCTATCAACACAAGTAAATCGGTACCCGTGTAATCTCACAATTTGAGAAACGTACAATTCAGCTAGTTTATCCAATGAAAAATCCGTATGCACAGGGATAAAGTGAGCCGACTTAGTTAATCTATCAACGACAACCCAAATCGGATCCTTCTTACTTGCTGACAATGGCAGTCCAGACACAAAGTCCATTGTGACTCGATCCCATTTCCACTCGGGTATCGTGATCGGCTGAAGTAACCCTGAAGGCACTTGATGTTCCGCTTTCACTTGTTGACATATTAAACATCTTGAAACAAAGTCGGAGGTGTCTCGTTTCATACCATGCCACCAAAAAGCGTTTCAAATCGTTGTACATCTTCGTACTCCGGGTGGATTGCCATTCGGCTACAATGGGCTTCGTTCGAATTATCGAAATAAGTTCAATTCTTTGGAACACACAAACGACTTTTGAACCTCAAACAATCGTCATCATCAATTTGAAACTCCGATTCCTTGTTGAACACACTCGGCCCGTTTTGCAAGCAACTCCTCATCAACTTTACGAGCTTCACGAATTTGATGAGTCAACAATGGTTTGGCCTTTAATTGGCTACTAACACATTGTCGTGCGAGAATGGACAAGTATACATTCATAGCTAAGTAAAGCAAGCGGTGATTTTTGGCTTAAAGGCGTTCGCAACCACATTAGCCTTTCGGGTGATAATCAATGACAAGCTCATAATCTTTTAACAACTCGAGCTAATATCTTTGTCGAAGATTTAAGTCTCTTTCGGTCATCAAATATTTGAGACTTTTGTGATCCGAATACACATGGCACTTCTCACCAAATAAGTAATGTCGCCATATCTTTAAAGGCGAATCGATGGCGACCAATTCGAGATCATGGGTGGGATAATTTTCTCATGTGGCTTTAATTGTCTCGGCGCATAGGCCACAACTCGACCTTCTTGCATCAATCTGAAACCTAACCCAAGTAGGGAGGCGTCACTATAGATGACAAACTCTTTGCGGTTCGGTTTGTACTAATCTTGGAGCTTAGTCAAATGAGTTTTCAATTGGTCGAAACTTTTTCGACACTTTTACGTCCATTCAAACTTGACATCTTTCTCAAGCAGATTCGTCATGGGTGTGGCTATCATCGAGAATCCTTTTACAAACCGTCGGTAGTAACCGCAAGTCCCAAAAAGCTCGAACCTCGGTAATATTTCTTGGAGGTTTCGATTAAGTATGGCTGAAATTTTGCTCAGTCGACTCGAATACCGTCTGATACCACATGACTCAAGAAGCTAACCTCTCTTAACCGAACTCACACTTTGAACTTAGCATATAAGCGCTTATCCGTAAAATTTGCAACACTAATCTCGGTGCTCGCATGTTCGGTCTCATCTATTGAATAGACCAAGATGTCATCAATGAACACAACTACTGAACCGATCCAAATATGATCCAAGATCAGATTCATCAAATCCATAAATACTGCAGGGCATTAGTGAGCCCAAATGGCATCACTAAGAACTCGTAGTGACCATATCTAGATTACGAAGGCGGTTTTGGGTATGTCAGAATCTCGGATTACATGGCGATAATAGCCCGATCTCAAATCTATTTTTGAGAACACCGAGGCTCCCTTCAGTTGATTGAACAAATCATCGATCTGTGATAGCGGATATTTGTTCTTTATTGTCACTTTATTAAGGCGGCGATAGTCGATGCACAACCTCATGGTTTCGTCCTTCTTTTTCACAAACAACTTTGGTGCACCCCAAGGTGAAAAACTCAGGCGAGCAAAACCTCTATCCACCAACTCTTGCAACCGAGCTTTCAACTCCTTTAATTAGTTGGTGCCATACGATACGGAGCTATCGAAATTAGTGTGGTCGGTACAAGCTCAATACCAAACTCTATCTCCCGAGCAGTGGCAAACCGGCAATTCTTGGAAAAACATCCGGGTATTCACAAACCAAAGCGCAGATTCGGGTTTTATTTCTAACTCCTTATCATCAAGTACATATGCAAGGTATGCTTCGCACCTTTTCTTACATATTTACGGGCCAACATTGATGATATTACGGTGGCAACCCCTTCAAGTCCGTAGACTCAACTCGGATCATCTCGTTATTTAGCATCTCAAATCAATAGTCTTGCTTTTGCAATTCACAATTGCATCATGCACGGTCAACCAATCCAACCCAAGAATAACATCATATTCATCGAGCGGCAAAAGCATCAAGTCATGGGAAAGCAGGGAACCTCGAATTACTAGGGGCATTTCTTACACACTTTGTCGACCAACGACGTAACGACCCAAAGGATTTGACACCGAATTACGAACTCGAGAGACTCAATAGGTAAAGTCTTCTTTGGATGCTAAGGTTTCGCATATATAAGAATGAGTGGAACCAGGTCAATCAAAGCAATCACATTAGTATCAAAGAGAGTGAAAGTACCGTAATAACATCGGCGATGAAGCATCCTCGCGGCACGTATAGCATAAGCTCTAGCAGAGCGCGAGCCTCGGATCTGGTCGTAGCATCTCTAGATCCTCTCGACCACCACTAGCATTGCCCATATTTCTAGATGGTCTACCTCGGCGATGGTAGCGCCGGTTTCCCACTCGATCTACATTACATTCGAGACAACCTCGGGCAATCTTTAATGAAGTGGTCAAGCTGATCCACACTTGTAACGAGGCGGTCACGGAATCTACAACTTCGAATGCCATTTGCCACAATGTCGACACTCCATTCTATCTCGGCGTTCATTCCCAACACGGCAGCAGAAGTGCCTCGTGTATCCTGAAGTCGATCACGATCTCGTCTAAAAGGCCGAAGTGCCTCTAGACCGCCCACATCATCTCGAAATTTCTTGATGCTGTTGAAGAGACTTTCCCGAGGATCTTTTATGAAACTCTCCAGTTCCCACATCAACTTTTTGTTTTTCTTTTCTAAGCTCCTCGGCTTTACAAGCTCGCTCGACAAGTACTACGAACTCTCGTATTTCAAGAATGCCAACGAACATTTTTATATCTTCATTCAGCCCATCCTCGAAGCGTTTACACATGATAGCCTCGGATGAAACACATTCCGGCGTATCTACTAAGTCTAACAAATTTTCGCTCGTCGTCGATGGCGACATAGAACCTTGCTTAAGCTCAAGAAATTCCTTAGTTTTTATCAACAAATCTCGACTGATATACTTCTTCCGAAACTTAGTTTGGAAAAACTCCCAAGTTACTTGCTCTCGGGACACAACAGAATTCAGAGTACTCCACCAATAATAGGCAGAATCGCGTAGCAAGGAGATAGTACACTTTAGGCATTCATCAGGTGTACAAGATAGCTCATCGAGTACCCGGAGAGTGTTGTCCAACCAAAATTCAGCTTGCTCGGCGTCGTCGCTATCCGTAGTCTTAAATTCAATAGCCCCGTGTTTCCGGATTCTATCAACTGGTGGCTTACTTGACCTTATTTGGTCAGTTACCGGAGGCATTGTAGGTGCGGAGGTTGTATTTGTTGGGAATGGAGGTTGTGGAACAGCCGTATTTGTTCGAATGTATTGGTTAAACCAATCATTCATCACGCTATAGAAAGCTTGTCTAGCTTCATCATTAGGATTACTAGCATTAGGTTGAGAGTCATGGAGCTGTCCCTTGTCTTGAGGAAGCGCTACACTCTCAAGATCATCACTACCGCTTCGGTCGGGATCGGGATCCATTACTATAAATAAACACATTTCAATTGTCGAAATCACCACACTATCAAATAATCACATAAAATGGCATGTATAGCTAGACCCAACACATTATGGTAGTCCTAGAATCGACTAAACTATAGCTCGATACCAATAAAATTGTAACACCCGTACCTCTTGAGTTTTAAAGCTCGAAAATCAGTTTAAGTAATTTTTCCTGAAACTAGACTCATAATTCCATCAACATATTTTTTCTAGAATTTTGGTCGGGCCAATTAGTACAGTTTATTAGTTAAAGTCTCCCCATTGGGGATCGACTACACTGACCTTCGTGCGTTACGAATTGGATATCTCCTGTACAGGGCTTCAATGCTGATGCCGTTTATTTCTATAGAAACTAGACTCAGAGAGGAATCTATACATATATGGCATGACTCCTAATTATCTCTGGTTAATTTACAATGAATTTCTAAAGTCAGAACAGGGATCCAGAAACCGTTCTGGCCACATTTCACGAGAACTTTAATATTTCTTAACATATAATTCATATGACCGTTTCATTTCTTCCATATGAAAGTAGACTCATCAAGGTTCATTTACATAATTTATTCACTATTTAATTCCATTCCTAAAATTTTTAGTGATTTTTCAAATCCACACCACTTCTTCTTGTCAAGATCTGTTTTTCAGGTAAACCTTACATTTCGTGGTTTCTATGGACCAACTAAAGTTTTGTCATACATAGGTCCACATATAATCATTTTATAGCCATTCAATGGCTGATCATTTGCTCACACTTCCATTCAGTCCGTAGTAACATCATAAAACCATACATATATACATAAGCACAAATGGTCTAATGCCATACTCCACTTTTACGAGCCATTTTGCATGGTCGTACACACATACATCACAAAAGTACTTAAAACGCAACAAAAGGGTAGTCCTATACATGCCATTTCAAAATCCAACCAAAATATATACCGAAAGGGACTTTGATAGTGTGGGAGACTTGACTTCGAAATCCCGAGTCAGATGGTGACGAGCCAAAATCTATAGACAGAGAAATAGAAAGCGGAGTAAGCAATTTATGCTTAGTAAGTTAGAGCGAGGATTCGGCACAACAAAAGCATAACATTCATATAGCTAACGGATAATTTCATATGCACAAATTCTCAATATCATACTTATTTCACATTCCAACCCCTATATTCGTACATAAGGGTTCATCTTAGCCAAATCCGAAAGCTCATTTCTCGATTGAGCGAATATTATTGAAGGAATCAACTATTCCAAAGCACATACGAACATACCTCGTTCTTTGGAATTTTCAAGCGTATTAGCTGAAATTTTACAGCGAGTTCATTCATTCTTGAATCACGTATCTTGAGTTTAACAGGATATGGCTACACATTCAAATGCCTTGGGACATAGCGATTCTGATAACTTCATACGAATGCCTTGGGACTCAACCCGATTTAGTAGCTTGCTCGAAAGCCTTGGATCTTAGTCCGGATTTAGTAACTTCATACGTATGCCGTCGGATCTTAGTCGGATTTAGTCACTTAGCACAAAGCCTTGGGACTTAGCAGGATATCATTGAATAACCATGTACATTTATCAATAAACCATAACACATTCACATTTCATTTTCATTAGCAAAATTGAGACACAAGTCACTTATCACATTTGTAATTTGGCTCAATAGCCACACACAAAGAGCATGATTTTAATTTGCTTTAAACATGATCTAATCAATTGAATTTAAGCTCTATTGCTCAAGAACTTACCTCGGACGTGGTCGAGCGATTTCGGCGGCTATTACACGACTTTTTCCTTCCCTTATCGGATTTAGCTCCCTTTGCTCTTGAGCTTAATCTTGATGCAAGTATAGCCAACCTCTTCCTAATCCTCTTCCAAACCAAGTATGAAGCAAAACTCCTCCTTATCCTTAGTATTTTCGGCCAAAAAGAGTGAAAATGGATGAACAAAATTTTTGTTTTCTTTCCTACCTACGGCAATGGGGAGGAGAAGCCTTCACACACACACATTTTTTTTTATTCCATACTCCTTATTTTATTTATTCCAACATAACCCACTTACCAAACATGTTTCATGACATGATTTTTCCCATAATTCCTTGTCATGGCGGCCACTAGCTATTGGGGGATTTGACATACAAGTCCATTGTTTTGCATGCATGCTTTAATTAGTCATCACACATTTCCCCATCATACTTTCAAAGTTTACTACTAGGTCCTTTCTAGTGAAATTCACATTTATAACTCTAAATCAAAGCATAAAAATGTCACACATGGGTTAACACACATTATAGGCAATAAAATAAATATTAAATTATTTTTATGCCTCGGTTTTGTGGTCCCGAAACCACATTTCTACTAGGGTCGTTTTAAAGGTCACAACTCTCCCCACTTTAGAAATTTTCGTCCAGAAAATCTTACCGATAAATAGGTTTGGATATCGCTCTTTCATAGAGTTCTCGGGTTCCCAAGTAGCTTCTTCTATCCCATGTTTCAGCCATAACACTTTCACTAGCATAACCCTTTTGTTTCGCAACTCTTTCACTTCACGAGCTAGGATACGAATCGGTTCTTCTTCATAACTCATATCGGCTTGAATTTCAACCTCTGATGGACTAATTACGTGCGATGGATCAGATCTATAGCGTCGAAGCATTGAAACATGGAAGGCGTTGTGAATCTTTTCGAGTTCGGGGAAAAATCAAGCGATACATGAATCGGGCCAACTCATTCGGAGATTTAAATGCGGCCCAATGAATCTCGGGCTCAACTTGCCCTTATGGTGAATCGAGTATCTTTTCCACGGTGAAACTTTAAGAAGCACTTTATCTCCACGATACTCAATGTCCTTTCGTTTCAAATCCGCGTCACGATTTACGACGATCGTGTGGCGCCTTTAGACTTTCACAGATTACCTTTACCTTCATTCAAGCATCTTTAATCAAATCCACTCCGAAAATTTTGTTTTCACCGAGCTCGGTCCAAAACAATGGTGTACGGCATTTACGCCCGTACAAAGCCTCGTAAAGCGCCATCTTAATACTTGATTGAAAACTATTGTTGTGGCGAATTCAATCAAAGGTAGGTACCGTTCCATGAACCACTCGAACTCGAGGATACAACATCTCAACATATCCTCAAGTATCGAATTATCCGCTCGGATTGACCATCGGTTTGGGGGTGAAAGCGGTCTTTGAAATGCAACTTGGTACCCAAAGCTTCTTGCAATTTCTTCCAAAATCGCGAGGTGAACCTCGGATCTCTATCCGACACAATGTAAATCGGTACCCGTGTAATCTCACAATTTGAAAGCGTACAATTCAGCTAGTTTATCAATGAAAATCCGTATGCACAGGGGATAAAGTGAGCCGACTTAGTTAATCTATCAACGACAACCCAAATCGGATCCTTCTTACTTGCTGACAATGGCAGTCCAGACACAAAGTCCATTGTGACTCGATCCCATTTCCACTCGGGTATCGTGATCGGCTGAAGTAACCCCGAAGGCACTTGATGTTCGCTTTCACTTGTTGACATATTAAACATCTTGAAACAAAGTCGGAGGTGTCTCGTTTCATACCATGCCACCAAACCGAGCGTTTCAAATCGTTGTACATCTTCGTACTCCCGGGTGGATTGCCATTCGGCTACAATGGGCTTCGTTCAGAATTATCGAAATAAGTTCCGAATTCTTTGGAACACACAAACGACTTTTGAACCTCAAACAATCGTCATCATCAATTTGAAACTCCGATTCCTTGTTCAGAACACACTCAGCCCGTTTTGCAAGCAACTCCTCATCAACTTTCTGAGCTTCACGAATTTGATGAGTCAACAATGGTTTGGCCTTTAATTCGGCTACTAACACATTGTCGTGCAGAATGGACAAGTATACATTCATAGCTCGTAAAGCAAACAGTGATTTTTGGCTTAAGGCGTTCGCAACCACATTAGCCTTTCCCGGGTGATAATCAATGACAAGCTCATAATCTTTTAACAACTCGAGCTAATATCTTTGTCGAAGATTTAAGTCTCTTTCAGTCATCAAATATTTGAGACTTTTGTGATCCGAATACACATGGCACTTCTCACCAAATAAGTAATGTCGCCATATCTTTAAGGCGAATACGATGGCGACCAATTCGAGATCATGGGTGGGATAATTTTTCTCATGTGGCTTTAATTGTCTCGGCGCATAGGCCACAACTCGACCTTCTTGCATCAATCTGAAACCTAACCCAAGTAGGGAGGCGTCACTATAGATGACAAACTCTTTGCGATTAAATTTGTACTAATCTTGGAGCTTAGTCAAATGAGTTTTCAATTGGTCGAAACTTTTCCGACACTTTTACATCCATTCAAACTTGACATCTTTACAAGCAGATTCGTCATGGGTGTGGCTATCATCGAGAATCCTTTTACAAACCGTCGGTAGTAATGTAAGCAAGTCCCAAAAAGCTCGAACCTCGGTAATATTTCTTGGAGGTTTCCGATTAAGTATGGCTGAAATTTTGCTCAGTCGACTCGAATACCGTCTGAGATACCACATGACTCAAGAAGCTAACCTCTCTTAACCGAACTCACACTTGCTTGAACTTAGCATATAAGCGCTTATCCGTAAAATTTGCAACACTAATCTCGGTGCTCGCATGTTCGGTCTCATCTATTGAATAGACCAAGATGTCATCAATGAACACAACTACGAACCGATCCAAATATGATCGAAGATCCGATTCATCAAATCCATAAATACCACGGGGCATTAGTGAGCCCAAATGGCATCACTAAGAACTCGTAGTGACCATATCTCGATTCAAGGCGGTTTTGGGTATGTCCGAATCTCGGATTACATGGCGATAATAGCCCGATCTCAAATCTATTTTTGAGAACACCGAGGCTCCCTTCAGTTGATTGAACAAATCATCGTCTGTGATAGCGGATATTTGTTCTTTATTGTCACTTTATTGGCGGCGATAGTCGATGCACAACCTCATGGTTTCGTCCTTCTTTTCACAAACAACACTTTGGTGCACCCCAAGGTGAAAAACTCAGGCGAGCAAAACCTCTATCCACCAACTCTTGCAACCGAGCTTTCAACTCCTTTAATTAGTTGGTGCCATACGATACGGAGCTATCGAAATTAGTGTGGTCCGGTACAAGCTCAATACCAAACTCTATCTCCGAGCAAGTGGCAAACCGGCAATTCTTGGGAAAAACATCCGGTATTCACAAACCACCAAGCGCAGATTCGGTTTTATTTCTAACTCCTTATCATCAAGTACATACGCAAGGTATGCTTCGCACCCTTTTCTTACATATTTACGGGCCAACATTGATGATATTACGGTGGCAACCCCTTCAAGTCCGTAGACTCAACTCGGATCATCTCGTTATTTGCATCTCAAATCAATAGTCTTGCTTTTGCAATTCTGGCTGCATCATGCACGGTCAACCAATCCAACCCAAGAATAACATCATATTCATCGAGCGGCAAAAGCATCAAGTCCGTAGGAAAACAGGAACCTCGAATTACTAGGGGCATTTCTTACACACTTTGTCGACCAAAGACGTAACGACCCAAAGGATTTGACACCGAATTACGAACTCGATGAGACTCAATAGGTAAAGTCTTACTGGATGCTAAGGTTTCGCATATATAAGAATGAGTGGAACCAGGGTCAATCAAAGCAATCACATTAGTATCAAAGAGAGTGAAAGTACCCGTAATAACATCTGGCGATGAAGCATCCTCGCGGGCACGTATAGCATAAGCTCTAGCAGGAGCGCGAGCCTCGGATCTGGTCGTAGCATCTCTAGATCCTCTCTGACCACCACTAGCATTGCCCATATTTCTAGATGGTCTACCTCGGCGGTGGTAGCGCCGGTTTCCCACTCGATCTACATTACATTCGAGACAACCTCGGGCAATCTTTAATGAAGTGGTCAACTGATCCACACTTATGTGAGAGCGGTCACGGAATCTACAACTTCGAATGCCATTTGCCACAATGTCGACACTCCATTCTATCTCGGCGTTCATTCCCAACACGGCAAGCAAAAGTGCCTCGTGTATCCACGAAGTCGATCACGATCTCGTCTAAAAGGCCGAAGTGCCTCTAGACCGCCCACATCATCTCGAAATTTCTTGATGCTGTTGAAGAGACTTTCAGGATCTTTTATGAAACTCTCCGGTCCCACATCAACTTTTTGTTTTTCTTTTCTAAGCTCCTCGGCTTTACAAGCTCGCTCGACAAGTACTACGAACTCTCGTATTTCAAGAATGCCAACGAACATTTTTATATCTTCATTCAGCCCATCCTCGAAGCGTTTACACATGATAGCCTCGGATGAAACACATTCCGGCGTATCTACTAAGTCTAACAAATTTTTTCGCTCGTAGTCGATGGCGACATAGAACCTTGCTTAAGCTCAAGAAATTCCTTCCGTTTTTATCAACAAATCTCGATGATATACTTCTTGAAACTTAGTTTGGAAAAACTCCCAAGTTACTTGCTCTCGGGACAATGAAATTGAGTACTCCACCAATAATAGGCGTAATCGCGTAGCAAGGAGATAGTACACTTTAGGCATTCATCGGTGTACAAGATAGCTCATCGAGTGCAGGAGAGTGTTGTCCAACCAAAATTCAGCTTGCTCGGCGTCGTCGCTATCCGTAGTCTTAAATTCAATAGCCCGTGTTTAGGATTCTATCAGCGGTGGCTTACTTGACCTTATTTGGTCGATTCTGGGAGGCATTGTAGGTGCGGAGGTTGTATTTGTTGGGAATGGAGGTTGTGGAACAGCCGTATTTGTTCGAATGTATTGGTTAAACCAATCATTCATCACGCTATAGAAAGCTTGTCTAGCTTCATCATTAGGATTACTAGCATTAGGTTGAGAGTCATACGAGCTGTCCCTTGTCTTGGGAGCAGCGCTACACTCTCAAGATCATCACTACCGCTTCGGTCGGGATCGGGATCCATTACTATAAATAAACACATTTCAATTGTCAGAAATCACCACACTATCAAATAATCACATAAAATGGCATGTATAGCTAGACCCAACACATTATGGTAGTCCTAGAATCGACTAAACTATAGCTCTGATACCAATAAAATTGTAACACCCCGTACCTCTTGAGTTTTAAAGCTCGAAAATCAGTTTCGTAATTTTTCCCTGAAACTAGACTCATAATTCCATCAACATATTTTTTTCTAGAATTTTTGGTCGGGCCAATTAGTACAGTTTATTAGTTAAAGTCTCCCCTATTGCAGGGATCGACTACACTGACCTTCGTGCGTTACGAATTGGATATCTCCCTGTACAGGGCTTCAATGCTGATGCCGTTTATTTCTATAGAAACTAGACTCAGAGATGAATCTATACATATATGGCATGACTCCTAATTATCTCTGGTTAATTTACAATGAATTTCTAAAGTCAGAACAGGGGATCCAGAAACCGTTCTGGCCCTGTTTCACGAGAACTTTAATATTTCTTAACATATAATTCATATGACCGTTTCGTTTCTTCCATATGAAAGTAGACTCATCAAGGTTCATTTACATAATTTATTCACTATTTAATTCCATTCCTAAAATTTTTTAGTGATTTTTCAAATCCACACCACTGCTGCTGTCAGCATCTGTTTTTCAGGTAAACCTTACCTGTTTCGTGGTTTCTATGGACCAACTAAAGTTTTGTCATACATAGGTCCACATATAATCATTTTATAGCCATTCCAATGGCTGATCATTTGCTCACACTTCCATTCAGTCCGTAGTAACATCATAAAACCATACATATATACATAAGCACAAATGGTCTAATGCCATACTCCACTTTTACGAGCCATTTTGCATGGTCGCATACACATACATCACAAAAGTACTTAAAACGCAACAAAAGGGTAGTCCTATACATGCCATTTCAAAATCCAACCAAAATATATACCGAAAGGGACTTTGATAGTGTGGGAGACTTGACTTCCGAAATCCAGTCCGATGGTGACGAGCCAAAATCTATAGACAGAGAAACAGAGAAACGGAGTAAGCAATTTATGCTTAGTAAGTTAGAGCGAGGATTCAGCACAACAAAAGCATAACATTCATATAGCTAACGGATAATTTCATATGCACAAATTCTCAATATCATACTTATTTCACATTCCAACCCCTATATTCGTACATAAGGGTTCATCTTAGCCAAATGCCGAAAGCTCATTTCCGATTGAGCGAATATTATTGAAGGAATCAACTATTCCAAAGCACATACGAACATACCTCGTTGCTGGAATTTTCAAGCGTATTAGCTGAAATTTTACAGCGAGTTCATTCATTCTTGAATCACGTATCTTGAGTTTAACCGGATATGGCTACACATTCAAATGCCTTGGGACATAGCGATTCTGATAACTTCGCACGAATGCCTTGGGACTCAACCCGATTTAGTAGCTTGCTCGAAAGCCTTGGATCTTAGTCCGGATTTAGTAACTTCATACGTATGCCGTCGGATCTTAGTCGGATTTAGTCACTTAGCACAAAGCCTTGGGACTTAGCAGGATATCATTCGAATAACCATGTACATTTATCAATAAACCATAACACATTCACATTTCATTTTCATTAGCAAAATTCGGACACAAGTCACTTATCACATTTGTAATTTAGGCTCAATAGCCACACACAAAGAGCATGATTTTAATTTGCTTTAAACATGATCTAATCAATTCAGAATTTAAGCTCTATTGCTCAAGAACTTACCTCGGACGTGGTCGAACGATTTCGACGGCTATTACACGACTTTTTCCTTCCCCTTATCGGATTTAGCTCCCCTTTGCTCTTGAGCTTAATCTTGATGCAAGTATAGCCAACCTCTTCCTAATCCTCTTCCAAACCAAGTATGAAGCAAAACTCCCTCCTTATCCTTAGTATTTTCGGCCAAAAAAAGAGTGAAAATGGATGAACAAAATTTTTGTTTTCTTTCCTACCTACGGCAATGGGGAGGAGAAGCCTTCACACACACACATTTTTTTATTCCATACTCCTTATTTTATTTATTCCAACATAACCCACTTACCAAACATGTTTCATGACATGATTTTTCCCATAATTCCTTGTCATGGCGGCCACTAGCTATTGGGGGATTTGACATGCAAGTCCATTGTTTTGCATGCATGCTTTAATTAGTCATCACACATTTCCCCATCATACTTTCAAAGTTTACTACTAGCTCCTTTCTAGTGAAATTCACATTTATAACTCTAAATCAAAGCATAAAAAATGTCACACATGGGTTAACACACATTATAGGCAATAAAATAAATATTAAATTATTTTTATGCCTCGGTTTTGTGGCCCCGAAACCACATTTCGACTAGGGTCGTTTTAAGGCTGTCACAGGATTACACACTGAGTTGCAAAAACTCACTCTTTTCTGCTTAATCTGTGTAGGTAATCCCCAGACTTAATGGATCGATGTAGCGGAGGACTCGAGGGTGGCCACACGTAAAACCGTAGATTAATATTTGTTTACTTTTAGTTTTTTTTTTACTTATTTAGGTTTTGATGTAATTCTAGACTTAGACTGTTTGGTTTTAATTCAAAAATTTATACGGTTTTATGATTATTTAAACGGCAACTCCTCAAAACTCCGTTTTCTTAAAAACTAAGGTTTTCGTAAATAAAATCAATTTTTCCTAAAATAGAATGTTTCTAAGGCTTCTGCGTAAAAGAGATACATTTTAATCACAACAAAGACCATGTATCCCAACTCCGTGGTAAAACAAAGATTAAGTAACTGGAATGGTTTTAACTCGTCAAATCCGATTTCAAACTCAATATCATATGACATCGCCAGATTCAGCCATAATGTCTGGGTCGAGTTTGGGGTGTTACATTTAGTAGTATTAATTAACTTAAAAAAAGTCTGAATTAAAATAGTACGGAATAATGGTGGTCATCGATGAGTCCTCCGCTACTTGATCCGTTTTATGATGGGGATTACCTAAACAGATCAAAAAGAAAAGGGTGATTTTTCGCAATTCAGTGTGTAATCCCCACAGAAATCATACATACAGGCATACATCAAAAGCATAGTCATTATCAGTCTGGCCGGAGCCCCTTAAAGAAATCAGTGCCGGCCTTAGCCCACTCAGATGCAAAATCAGAAATATACTAGGGCCTTAGCCCAATCAGATACAGAATAAGACATATATATTAGGGCCTTAGCCCATCTCAGATATAGTATGCAGAACAGAACAGATTAAACAGAGTCCTACCCACCAGCCTCTACACACCAACTCCGTCCAACCTTACACACCATATGGGGATAAAATTGACGCACCCATCCCTATACACCATGCTGTACTGAAATGTGGCACATAATCAGATAATTGCGACTGAGCTACTAAGTATCAGGCTTATGAGCCTTTCAGAATACTTCCTCCAAAACATCAACCCAACCCGGATGCAATGCAACATAAAAATATGACATGCTACTATGCATTCTATCAAATCATACCATCAATTCAGATATCACAATTCATGCTCAGTATAGAAATCAGACAATTAGAATACTCGTTTAGGGTCTAAGTAATGCTTACCGACGCTACGGTAGGTCCACAGTCAACTTGAGTGACCCGTGCAACCCTACAGATCATTTTAGAAAAATGGGCTCACACGTCTATATGGCCTACGCATGTGGACCCACACGCCTGTGTGGCCCACACGGCCTAATTTGGCCTTGGCCATGTGGCCAGAATACCACACGCCCGTGTGGTTCACTCGTGTGGGCCCACATGTCTGTGTAGCCCACACAGTTTAATTAGTCGAGCCCGTGTCTCACACACGACCTCACTGTCTATCACACAGCCGTGTCGTGCGCTCATGTCATGCGTGCACAGCCTGGCTCATCATTCACACACCCGAGCTTAGTCACACGGCCTGTCACACGGGCTACCACATGCCCGTGTGGCACCGACAGTAGGTTTTTTTAGCTTTTCATCGAGACTCATTTTTAGTGTTTCGGGTACACATCTGTATCACTTTTGGTGCCTAAATACTCTTGAGCACTCCAGCATCTATATTTGATCAATATTTCACTCAGTTAATCATTTTAACAAACTGACTAAACTAAATCCAAACCGAGATATTCATCTTTGGAGTGAAAAACCATAACCTTCTGTCGAACAACGGGAATTCCACGCCCTTAGGACACTGATGAACGATATTCTACCCTTTGATTAACAGCTACAAACTAGTTGAAAACCCCTCTTTAGCCAATTTTCAGAAGAAACTGTTAAGATCAATCGGAAACCAAACTTTCTGAAAGATCAGGATTACGTTCAGTACAAACAAAAGAGGTGAACTTGAGTAAAACAACGAAAAAGACGAAAGGGGCAGAGAAGATGAAATTTTGGCAAAGGGAGGGGAGTAGAGAATAGAATTTTTTTTGCAAGAAGAAAACTGAACAGAAAAATTTTGATAACCCCTATCCCAACTACCCTTACTTTTCTCCATTCACCACCCGACTACACAGACTTTCAGTAAAACACAAACTTTTAGACGAAATTCGCAGGAAAATAATCCCCTTGCCACTGTAGAGATTCAAACACAAAACTTCCTGCTTAACAACACACCCCTTAACCACCAGACCAGCAGCCCCATTCTATTATGATTCTACCACTAATCAAATAAAAGCCTATTGACCAAAGATTGGGCTTTATTCATAAAAAATACCAAAATTTTCCCAAGCCATGGTTTGAACTTAGGACCTTCCACATACAACCAAAACAAGAATTTAAATTTTGGGGCGTTACAACTTGAGTATATATATAGCCATGCGAAAGTGGCTTAATCATGATACTAATATTGTGTATATTTCGTTATGTATTAAGCTCATTTTGGAAAGTATGTTTCATGGTTTATATGTATGGTGTAATTGGTTATATGATTCTGCTTGAACATTGAGGTAAATATTGGATGTATTTCTGACTTATGGTTCATAGTCCTATAGGTAAAATAATGAGTATAACTTTGATGGTGCATTAGTTATTTGAATACGGTTTGAAATGGAAAATTGTGACAGCCTTAAAACGACCCTAGTCGGAATGTGGTTTCGGGACCACAAAACCGAGGCATAAAAATAATTTAAAATTTATTTTGATGCCTATAATGTGTGTTAACTCATGTGTGACATTTTTGATGTTTTGATTTAGAGATATAAATGTGAATTTCACTAGAAAGGACCTAGTAGTAAACTTTGAAAGTATGATGGGGAAATGTGTGATGACTAGTTGATCATGCATGCAAAAATGAGGGGTTTGCATGTCAAATTTCCCCATTTAAGAACTAGTGGCCGCCATGACAAGGGGATGGGCAAAACATGTCATGAAACATGTTTTGTAAGTGGTTTATGTTGGAATAAATAAAATAATGAGCATGGGAATTGAATAATGAAAGGAAGAAAAAAAGAGAATGGTGAATGTTTCCCCTTTTGTAGTGAGTTGAAGAAAGAGAAGAACAAAATTTGTTGTTCATCTTTTTTTCATTTCTTTGAGCTGAAATTTTAAGGAAGAAGGAAAGGGTTCTTGCTTCATGCTTGGTTTGGAAGAGGATTAGGAGGATGTTTGCCCATACTTGTGTCTAGATTAAGGTATGTTTGAGGTTGTGCCATGAGATTCATGCATGTTTTTAGTTGCTAGCTTGATGTTCTTATTAGCCCATGGTTTAAATCTTTGCTATGTCATGGGGATGATATTCGGCCAAGGTGGATGTTGTGTTAATGCCATTGCATGCTAAATATGAGGCTTGTTGATGATATATGTGATGGTGGGTTGAGGACTCTTGGATTTTCTTTTAGCATTTTTGAGTGAGACGTTAAGTTCTTTGTTTAACCATGACCGAAATTGAAACGGTATGGTGTTGTGGTGTATTCGGCCATGGTATATCCATAAGCATAATTTATGCATATTGCATGGTAGGTAAGATTTGAGCTTTGGATATATGTTTATATTTGGTTATAATCAACTTGAGATTTTGCCCGTGCACCTACATGTATATATGTTTGCACATGATGTATTGGTATGACATATATACTATCTCAAGGTATATATTTTCTTATGATGATGTTTCGGTTATGAAGGAAATGATAGATGTGTATTGAGTTACAATATGGAATGCATTAGTTAGTAAAATGTATGCCGTTCATGTGTGATATTAAGTGTATAATTGGCCTCAACATGGACATGCATATTCGGCCACATGAGGGGGATTGGTGTGTATGCATTCGGTTAGAGCCAAGCATATTGATGCCTATTCCTGGCTTGGAAAATTCGGCTAAGGAGAGTACTAACTAATGTGTTGAGTTTGATTCATGATTTCCGTACATATGTGACTTTAATGTCTAATGAAAATATGTGGGCTAAGTACCTTGAATTCCTTTTTCGATGCTCAAATGATTAAATCAATTTATTTGTTAAATTAAGCTCAAGAGCAAAGGGGAGCTAAATCCGATAAAGGGAAGGAAAAAGTGGTCGAATAGCCATCAGAATCATTCGACAACATCCGAGGTAAGTTTTCGAGTAATGGAACTTAGATTACGATCTAATTAGATTATGTAATAAACAAATCAAAATCATGCCTTTGTGTGTGGCTATTGAGCCGAAATTGGAAAGGTTTGATAAATGTTTTGTGTTTGAGCCTTAATGTGAAAATGAAATATGGATGTGTCGTGATTATTGATATATGTGTACATGAGCATTTGAATGATACCGGGCTAAGTCCCAAAGGCATTTATGCTAGTGATTATATCCGGGCTAAGACCCGAAGGCATTCGTGCGAGTTGTTATATTCGGGCTAAGACCCGAAGGCATTCGTGCGAGTTGTTATATCCGCTAAGAGCCAAGGCATTTGTGCAAGTTACCAAATCCGAGTTAAGACCAAGGCAATTGTGCTTGTGGTTATATCCGCTAAATTCAAGAAACTTCGGTTTGAAGGTGAGCGTTTTGGTGCTGTAATAATTTGGTTAATACGCTCGAAAAACCCATACGATAAGGTATGTTCACATGTGCATCGGAAAAGTCGATTCGTTTGAAATAGTGTTCGTTCAATCGACTAACGAACTTTCGACTCTTAGATAGGTTGATACCTTGTGTATATATATGTTGATGAAGTGTGAAGTAAGTATGATTATGAGAATGTGTATTAATAAAGTGATTCATTTAGCTATGTGAACGTAATACTTTAGTCAAAGCTGATTTCATTACTTGAAACTTACTAAGCAATAAAATGCTTACCCCGTTGCTTTGGCTCTTTGTTTTCTAGATTTTGTTCGTTAGCTATCGGATTCGGGATCATCGAAGTCGAAGTCATCCACACTATCAAAGCCTTTTGGTACTCTTTTAGTTGAACTCTGGATATGGCATGTATAGGACTACCCTTTGCTGTTTTTCAAGTACGTTTTGTGATGTATGTGTGTACAGCCATGCGAAAATGGCTCGTAAAAGTGGAGTATGGCATTAGACCATTTGTGTTTATGTATATATATATGGTTTCATGATGTGACTATGGACTGGAATTGAAGTGTTGGGCAATGATCAGCCCTTGGAATGGCTAAATATGATCATATGTGGACCTATGTATGACAAAACTCTAGTTGGTCCATGGAAACCACGAAATAGGTAAGGTTTACCTTGAAAACAGATGCTGACAGCAGCAGTGGTGTGGATTTGAAAAATCACTAAAAATTGTATGAATGGAATTAAATAGTGAATAAATTATGTAAATTAACCTTGATGAATCTACTTTCATATGGAAGAAACGAAACGGCCATATGAGTTATATGTTAAGAGATATTAAAGTTCTCATGAAACAGGGCCAGAACGGTTTCTGGATCCCCTGTTTCGACTTTGGAAATTCATTATAAATTAACCAGAGATAATTAGGAGTCATGCCATATATGTATAGATTGCGCTCTGAGTCTAGTTTCTATAGAAACAAACGGCATCAGTATTGAATCCCTGTACAGGGAGATATCCAATTCGTAATGCGTAAAGGTCAGTGTAGTCGAACCCTGGATTAGGGGAGATTTTAACTAATAAACTGTACTAATTGGCCCAACCAAAAATTCTAGAAAACAATATGTTGATGTAAATATGAGTCTAGTTTCAGGGAAAAATTACGAAACTGATTTTCGAGCTTTAAAACTCAAGATATGATTTTTAAGGCGACAGTGATACAGTAATCAGCTAGTCTGGAAATTTTTTTATGGACTGTGAAAACAATTAAGTTAAGTCTGTGTGCACCTTGTGTTCGACTCCGGTAACGGACTCGGGTACGGGGTGTTACAAAAATAACGTGATATGTTTTGAGATATATATATGGCCAAGTGAAATGGTCATTTTGGTATGTTCATAGTTGAGAATTTGGTAATGTTTGACCTGTGTTTTTGGTATGTTTTGGTATAGAGAATGAGCATGAAATTGGTTGAGATATTATGGATTGATTGATACATGTTTGGAGTTGAATTTGGCTGATAATGTTGCATATATAATTCTTGATTTTGGACTTGTAGGGAGGACCCAAATGGGTGGGAAATTAGCCTTACAAATGGCCTATAATTGCCTACACGATTGAGCACACAGGCGTGTGTCTCAACCGTGTCCTTAAATGTTTAGTTTCGAATCAAGTCAGACTTGGACATAGGTAAGACACACGGGAGTGTGACAGGCCGTGTAACCCAAGTCATTATTGCACACGGGCTAAGACATGGTCTAAGGCACGGCCGTGTGAGACACACGGCCTAGCCAAACGGGCATGTGCCCCTGTTTGAAGAAAATTTTTCAAAGTTTTGTAAAAAAAAATTGTATGTGTTCGGTTTAGTCTCGACCCCTTCCTAATGCATGTTTAAGGTCTTGTTGACCTAAGAAAGGGACTTTATGATGATATTTGACTATGATATGACGATGTATAATTTATGATTGTGAAGTAGTCACGAAATGTTTCGATATGTCCGGTAATTCCTTTTAACCCTAATCCGACGACAGATATGGGTTAGGGGTGTTACAACTTTAAAGTCTAAATGGGGGCTTTGGTTATTAATTTTTGGGGATTAATTATGTTTAGGTGCTGATTTAAATGTCTCGGATCAGCAGTGACAGTAGATCTCATTCGCGCGTAAGTTTCGCATCAAATCAGTGTAAGTAGCCTAATCGATTTGGCTCTGAAAATTATTATGGTAATGCTGATTTGATTGAACCTTTAAAAGGTTGTTTTAGGGCTGATTTGGCAGTGTTTTAACTCGATAAATATTTTATTTTAATTTTGGTTCAGTTTTAAGTCTAAAGGAGGAATCGTGGGTTTTGCAAGTAGTGCTATAGTTGTCTGAAAATAAGGTGTGTTCTAACCTATAAAATTTAAATTTTGAATAATATTTTTAATACTTAAAATGATGGTAAATTTGTTGGTTAGACTTATTTAAATGGCTAAGTAAGTGATTTTGAGGTGGTCGAATCAAGTTGTTTCGAGCCTTAGTTAAATGGCATGTTTGCAAGGTTGTGTAAGTAATAGAATGCTTGAATGTCTAGTATTGGTATGAATTAATATGATTTCTTTTGTGATATAATGTATATTGATTGTATAAGTAGCATATACTAGAATGAAAATGAAATGTGTGTTTGGGTAAAATGTTGTGAAAAATACTGAATAAAAGACTATTACACATGCAGTGGGAATTGTTTATGAATGATAATGAAACTATGGCATGTTGGAATGTCACTATATTGATGGTGAAACTGAATGATTTATTAGTGTTATTATCGAATGAAAGTGAACGCTATTATGAGAGCATGTAAAACATGATATTGAAAGGGGAAGGTAATAGAAACATGATTTTGATTGAAATTTGCATGACAAGTCACATGCTTATGGGGTGGGATTATGTGGATAATGGAGAAGTTTTATGGAGTAACGGTGGCATATTAAGTCTGCATATATGTTGTTAATGCACTACATCAGGAGTAATGAGGAGAACAACGATTATACCGAATTTATTTTGAATGATAGTATATCTACATTATGTATAATGGTGGTTTAACCACATCGAGCTCAGCTTGCAAAGTATGAAGTTTGGCAGACAAGTTCTGAGGAACTCGTGGTCTATAGTTGTAACAGTCTAGTTTAGACATTAGTCGGAATAGTGGTTTTGGTACCATAAATCTGAGTCAGAAAGATGTTTTAATATTATTTTTCGTGTTTATTATATGTGAATTAGTATGTGTGAAAATTTCGTATAAAAATTTGATTATTTGTGCGCTTAATTTGATAAAAGGACCTAATCCCAAAAAATGTGAAAGATGTGTTCTAATTGATAAAGTGCCTATTTGCTATGTCTTTTTAAATGAAAGGACCTTATGTTGTTATTTGACCATCGAACATATGAGTGGACAATTATGGCCTTTTATAGTAATGTTATAAATGTCTATTATTAAGGGCAAAATTGGTATTTGGTAATTAAAGCCATATTAATAAAATAAAAAGCATGAAATTAGCCATTTGTTCATGCTATTATCGAAAATACAAAAGGAAAAAGAAAAAAATACAAGCTAGTGTTCGACTATTTATTTTCGTGATTAAGGTATGGTTTTTTATCTATTTTTGATCATTTTTAAGTTTTTCTAATCGTTACTTAGTAATCTATCAAGCCATGCCCTAATTTCTAATTTTGTTGATGATTTTGAGTTATGCCATTGATGAAATTATAAGTTTTGTGAAGTTAGCTGTTGGTAAATAAAAGATATGTTTTGGGTTGATATATTTTGTCTTTAAATTTTTGATGAATTTGAGTAAAATGGGCTAAATTGTGAAATATGAAAAATATGAGGGCTAATTTTTAAAATGCCCTAAATGTATGTTTGTGGATTGATTTGAATGATTTGATGAATAAAAAGGTTAAATTTGAATATATATAGATCAAGAAATAAAGAAAATGGAATTAGATCGGGGAAAGTCGAAAGTCGTCGAGTAGTTGATTTTGTCTATCCGAATCCTTGAGAGGTAAGTCAATATACAATAAACATGATTGAGTTGATTTGTTTATGTTTATATGAAATTGAAATGTGATGAATGGCTATATCAGAGCTCAATATGTGATATCTAAGAAAGTATAGACAAAATTACGACGTCCGAAAAGCCTCGTACGAACCCTAGGAATAGTTAGGATGCATATGTCATGACATAGGATCCGATATGTGTTTTCGTGTAAGACCACGTCTCGGATGTTGGCATCGACTTATGATTTACATGTAAGACCATGTCTGGAATGTTGGCATCGTATTTGATTTCGTGTAAGACCCTGTTTAGGACAGTGGCGCCGTTATTTGATTGCATGTAAGACCATGTCTGGGACGTTGGCATTGTGCTAGCTTTCCGAGCTATCTGTGTATCCTTATGATTCCGAACGGTTGAACGGGCATTCTGAGAAACAAATGATTATATAAAATGTATATCTGACTCAAGTACGTTTGAAATTGTATATCATATTTGATGTTGAAAGGTAAGTATATGTATCATTGTGATCAAGTGATTATATGTGGCAAAAGTATGAGAAAATATGCTATATGTGCAAATGAATTGTGAATATGTGAAATGTATTTGAACTATGTGTTTGTGATAGCATTTGGCTAAGGACTATATGTATATTATGATGCTTATATGGTTATATTGTTAAGTTTATTTGTATATGGATTAGTAAGCTTTTGAAAGCTTACTCTGTGTGTTTTTTCTACTGTTTTATAGATATTGAAGCTACCTAAAGCTCAGGGATAATCGAGGATCATCACCACACTCTCAACTCTATTTTGGTACCTTTTGAAAGTGTAAATATTGGAGTATGGCATGTATAGGCTAGAGGTAGTTTTTAGCCATGTGATATGGCTTAATTATAGTTGAACTTATGGTTTGATTTTGGTATATGATATATGATGCAAATTATGCTTATGAGATGTGTTTATGAATGACCAAATGAAATGGTCAATTTTGGCATGTCTTAGTATAGCATGTGATTGAATGACATAAAATGAGGTTATGATGCAAATGCTTAGATATGATTTTTTCTTATGTTTTGGCATAATTTGGTATGGCTATTAAGCTTGAATTTGGTTGATAATAATATGGCATGAATGATGTATGTTTTAGCATTGAAATTGGCTGAAATTATGGTGCAAATGTGTTGGTTTGATGCTTGTATGATTGATCTAAATTGGGTGCAAATTGGCTTTTCAAATGGCCTATTTTTGTCCACACGAGGAGAGACACAGGCGTGTGTCTCAGCCGTGTGTGACACATGTTCATGTTATACGGTCGTGTGTCCCCTAGGGTACCCTACGATGTTAAGTTAGTCTTGAGCACGGCCAAGGCACACAGGCGTGTGGCTAGCCGTGTGACCCAAGTCAATTTTGACCATGACTAAGATACACGAGCATATCTTGTGGCCGTGTGATTAAGTCAATATGTATGTCCTATCCTGTTTTGACACAGTCTAGACACACGGGCGTGTCTAAAGCCATGTGAGGCACACGGCCTGTTCACACGGGCGTGTGACCTGTACAACTTTGAAATATGTATAAGTTTTGAAAAAATTTTGTATAAGCTCGTTTAGTCCCGATCCCTTTCTAACGCATGCTTAAGGTCTCGATGACCTATATAAGGGACTCTATAGTAATGTTTCATTGTGATTGTGGATGATGAATATGAAAATGTTCGTAAAATGTTTGGATTTGTCCGATAACGCCTTTAACCCTAGTCCGTCGACAGATACGAGTTAGGGGTGTTACATTTGGTTGGTATTAGAGCTACAGTTTAGTCGATTCTAGGACTAACGTAGCATATGTGAGTCTAGCTATACATGCCATATTTATGAAATGCGATAGTGTGATGAATCTTGACAATGAAAATGTGTTATTTTATAGCAAATGGATCCTAAACGAGCCGTAGCTGACGATGTCGAGAGTAATGTGCCTGCTCCCGTATAAGGGACATTGCCCTTCGACTCTAGACCAACTACGAGTAGCCATGATGGAGAGGCTAGACAAGCCTTCTATCAAATGATAAATGATTGGTTCACCCAATACATTAGAACTAATCCGGCTATTCAACAACCTCCAACCCCGGCTAATCCTCCTCAAGTCCCTGTTATGTCACAAGCTAATCCAAATCAATTGATTAAGCCTCTGGTTGATAAGATTAGAAAATATGGAGCTGAAAAATTCCGTGCTACAACTAATGATGATGCTGAAAGATCCGAGTTCTGGTTAGAGAATACAATAAGAGTATTTGATGAATTGTCTTTGACTGTAGATGAATGCATAAAAAGTGACGTTTCACTTCTAAAAGATACAACGTATCACTAGTGGAATACTTTAATATCAGTGGTTCCGAGAGAGCGAGTCACTTGGGATTTCTTTCAAGCTGAATTCTGGAAGAAATATATCAGTTAGAGATTTATAGACCAGAAATGCAAAGAGTTTCTAGAGCTTAAATGAGGCCGTATGTCTGTTACAGAATACGAGCGAGAATTTGTAAGACTAAGTCAGTATGCTCGAGAATGTGTATCTACTGAGGCAATAATGTGTAAAAGATTTGAAGATGGTCTGAATGAAGATATTCGTTTGTTAGTCAGGATTCTAAAGATAAAAGAGTTTGTAGTGCATATTGAACGAGCATGTAAAGCTGAAGAACTCGGGAAAGAGAAAAGAAAAGTTGATTCAAAAACTAGAGAAGTGCGAAAGAGATTATCGAGCAAGTCATTTCGGTCTGCATCAAAGAAATTCCAAGATGATTTTATCCGTTTAAAGGTTAATGTGGGACATTCGAGTAGAGATCGTGATAGATCACATTCGAGCTTCAAAGCACCAGCCACATATGTTGCCAGTGTTGGAAATGTTCGATCTGATCAACCCAAGTGTAAACACTATGGTAAAAGACATCCAGACAATTGTAGACTGTACGATCAGGCTTGTTTCAAATATGGATCATTAGACCATTTCATCTATGATTGTCCCGAGTCTATTGAGCAAAAGATTGTAAAGAATCAGAGACTGAGTAACACTTCAGCTAGAAGTAGACCTTCCAGAAATATGGGAAATGTGAGTGGTAGTCAAAGAGGGACTAAAGTCACTGCTGTTAGATCCGAGGCTCGTGCACCTGCCAGAGCTTATGCCATTCGAGCTCATGAGGAAGCTTCATCTCTTGATGTTATAACGGGTACATTTACTCTTTACGATACTTCTGTGATTGTTTTGATAGATCCTAGATCAATGCATTCTTCTATATGCATGAACTTAGTGAATAGTAAGACTTTGCCTGTAAAGTCTACTGAATTCATAATTAAATTATTGAACCCCATAGGCAGTTTTTTTTGGTTGATAAAGTCTGCAGGAATTGTCCGTTGATGTTTCGAGACATTTTTTTTCAGCTGATCTGATGCTATTACCTTTCGATGAGTTTGATATAATTTTGGGTATGGATTGGCTAACTTTGCACAATGCTATTGTGAATTGCAAACGAAAAAATATTAATTTGAGATGCAAGAATGATGAAATAGTTTGAATTGAATCCAGTGATTTAAATGGGCTACCAGCTGTGATTTCATCAATGAAAGCTTTGAGTATTGTGAGAAAAGGTTGTGAAGCCTATTTTGCCTATGTGATTGATTTGAAAGTGTCAGAAAAGAAAGTTGAGTCAGTGTCTTTTGTCTGTGAATTCCCTAATGTGTTTCCTAAGAAACTTCCGGGATTACCTCTGATACGAGAAGTTGAATTTGGCATTGAGTTAATACTGGGAACTACTCCGATTTCGATAGCTCCATATAGAATGGCTCCAACTGAACTAAAAGAATTAAAGTCTCAATTGTAAGAGTTGACTGATAGAGGGTTTGATAGAACGAGTTTCTCACCTTAGGGTGCACCAGTTCTATTTGTGAAAAAGAAATATGCTACGATGAGAATGTTTATTGATTATCTTCAATTGAATAAAGTGACTATCAAGAATAAATACCCTCTGCCTCAAATTGATAATTTGTTTGATCAGTTGAAAGGAGCTACTATGTTTTTGAAGATAGATTTGAGATCAGGTTATTATCAGTTGCGAGTGAAAGACTCAGACATTTCAAAAACTGCATTCAGAACGAGGTACGGCCATTATGAGTTTTTAGTTATGCCTTTTGGATTAACAAATGCACCTGCTATCTTTATGGATTTGATGAACAAAATTTTTAGACCGTATTTAGATCGATTTGTTGTCGTATTCATTGATGACATATTAATTTATTCGCGTGATAAATCTGAGCATACCGAGCATCTGAGATTAGTGCGACAGACTTTGCGTGATAAGCAATTGTATGTGAAGTTTAGCAAATGTGAATTCTGGTTACGAGAAGTCAGTTTTCTGGGTCATATTGTATCAGCATCTGGTATCCGAGTTGATCTGAACAAAATTTCAGCTATTCTGGATTGGAAGCCTCTGAGAAATGTTTCTGAAGTCTGCAGTTTTCTAGGACTTGCTAGTTATTATAGATGATTCATAAAAGGCTTTTCAATGATCGCAACTCCGTTAATGAGATTGCTTCAGAAAGATGTGAAATTTGAGTGGTCAGAAAAGTGCTAGGAAAGCTTTGATCAGTTGAAAGCCCTATTGACAGAAGCTCTGGTATTAGTGCAATCAGAATTGGGTAAAGAATTTGTAATCTACAATGATCCTTCGTTAAATGGTCTAGGATGCATTTTGATGCAGGAAGGAAAAGTCATTGCTTATGCTTCAAGACAGTTAAAGCCGCATGAAAAGAACTATCTGACTCATGACCTTGAGTTAGCTGCGATAGTATTTGCTTTAAAGATTTGGCGTCACTATCTGTTTGGTGAGAAATGCCATGTATATTTTGACCATAAGAGTTTGAAATATCTGATGACTCAGAAAGATTTGAACCTACGATAGAGAAGATGGCTAGAATTGCTAAAAGACTATGAGCTGGTGATTGATTATCATCTGGGAAAAGCAAATGTTGTTGCTAATGCTTTGAGTCGAAAATCACTATTTGCTCTACCTGCGATGAATGCTCATTTGGTTGTGTCTGATGACGGTTCAGTTTTAGTCAAATTAAAAGCAAGACCGTTATTCATTCAATAGATTATCGAAGCTTAGAAGATTGAAAATGAGATTTTAGCAAATGAGCTCGGTGTAATTTAGATTCTGATTGATAAAGATAATTGTTTGAGATTTCGAGATTAGTTTTGTGTTCCGAGAAATCCAGAGTTGATTCAGATGATTTTGAATGAAGCTCGCAACAGTAATTTATCTGTTCATCCGGATCGTACAAAAATATATAATGATCTGAAACAACATCACTGGTGATTCGGAATGAAAATAGATATCTCTGACTTTGTTTCTAAATGTTTAATCTGTCAACAAGTTAAAGCTGAACATCAAGTGGCCACTGGTTTATTACAGCCAATTATGGTTCTGAAATGGAAATGGGATAGAGTGACGATGGATTTTGTTTCAGGTTTTACCTTATGTCCGAGAAAGGAAGATGCAGTCTGGGTTGTAGTTGATCGATTGATGAAATTAACCCATTTTATTTCGGTACGATTCGACTACTCACTTGATAAATTAGCTGAGTTATACATTTCTAATATTGTGAGATTGCATGGTGTGCCATTCTCTATTGCGTCAGACAAAGATTTGAGATTCACATCGCGATTTTGGAAGAAATTGAAAGATGCTCTGGGTACGAAATTGCACTTCAATACTGCTTTTCACCCGCAGACGGATGGTCAATCCGAGCAGATTATTCATATACTCAATGTAACACCTCTTACCTGTATCCGAAGTTGGGACAGGGTTCAAGGCATTACTGGACTTAAACATTCATAAACATGGAAAATCGGGTCATAAAATTTCATCCAAATTAAAACTTTTCAAACACATGTAGATCGTCCCTTATACAAGCCTTCGAGGCCTAAAACATACATCGGGGTGGTTTGGGACTAAACCGAGGACTTTAGAAAGCTCTGGGAAAACTTAGAGAAATTTTCATGAAATAGGGTCACACGCTTATATGGACACAGGGACACGCTCATGTGTTTTATGACGTCAGCAAAACAAATTGATCCACACGGCCAAGCCACACGCCCATATGCTAGGCCATGTCCTCCACATGGCTGAGACACGTGGTCGTGTCTCTGCCCGTGTAGCCAACACTTAGGCTATTTTCCAAGCCTTATGTTGTCCTTAATTCTCTCCCATACTTATACACATTATAAACACACCTTATAACATTAATTTAATGGTTAATCATCATTTAGTAAAATTCCATTCAAGCATTTACATGTTGTCATACATGTGTTTATTACCTATACTCATGTTACACCAAGTTAGACATTCCAATTCACATTCTACAATTTTCCATATTCAATCATTATCAGCTTACTACCATGCCACACATTCATTCCATGGCCACGACCACCTCGAATGGTCTTAGAGCATTCATCATGTACATTTGTTATACTAATCATTCATAACAACCAATTATAAACACATCACAAACATTAACACATAGCAAGAATAATTAGGCTTACAAGCGATAACCGTTTAAGCCACATCTCATGGCCATATACAACAAATCAATATAAGCCGATACATTTGGCTAATCATAACAACATCTAACATAAAAACTAGTCCTTATACATGCCACTCACTTGAAGTATTTAATACACATATGACAATACTCCAGAGTTGTTGGCTTGATAGTGTGATGCTACCTCCGACTATCTCCAACCCTGAGATGACCTAAGAACACTAAGGAAATGGAGAGGAGGGAGTAAGCTTAAAGCTTAGTAAGTCCATATGAAAATAATAAGCAAATTATCAACATGATTCCATGAAAATGTAATCATAATTACACTTTTGCTGATTTTCTGGTCATGCTATTTTCTCGAGTCATAGTTACTAATTTATTTATATCTAGAGGTAAAAAACTCAAAATTAGGATCTGTTAATTTTTTCTAAAACTAGACTAATATATCTTCTTACCATAAAATTTTCAGAATTTTTGGTCTATCCAATAAGTATAGTTTATTCATTAAATATACCTCTATTTCACTGTCTGACAGTTCCGACCTCTCTTCACTAAAAATTATTTATCTCATGGTAAGGGACTCCAAATTGAGAATCACTAATTTTACCAAAAACTATACTCATTAATGATTTTAATCATGCAAATTATGATCCATAATTATTTTTTTACAATTTTTAATGATTTTCCCAAATCAGAATAGGGGATTCTAAAATCATTCTAACCCTGTCTCACAAAAATCCAATTATCACAGAATATGAAATTCTTTTGCCTTCATTGTTTCTTTTATAAGAAAATAGACTTATTAATATTTAATTTCATATCTTATTCAACCTCCAATTCAATTTCTACCATTTTTAGTGATTTTTCAAATTCACACAATTACTGCTGTCCAAAATTGTTTTATTACAAAATTTCACTTTTACATAATTTAACTTACTCCATTCTATCTTACCAAAAGATTCGCTCAATTATCGAGCACATTGCTCACAACTTTTCACATAGATATATTTGCACTTATTCATCACATAGTCATGTACATATGTATTTCCACTTTGTAAATTTCCCGTTGAACTCATCAAAATAATAACAGATACCTGGTGGCCTATGCATATACCACCCTTATAACCGAAGCTCTCTGGTACGTATAGTAGCCTGCACTTAGTACTACACATGCGACCTATCAATCTGATACACGTAGTATCCTGCACTTAGTACTACACACGTGACTTAACCATCTGATACACGTAGTAGCCTGCACTTAGTACTACACACGTGATCGAAGTTAACGGGTACGCATAGTAGACTGCACTTAGTACTACACATGCGACCTATCAATCTAGTACACATAGTAGCCTGCACTTAGTACTACACACGTGACTTAGCCATATGATACACGTAGTAGCCTGCATTTAGTACTACACACATGATCGAAGTTAACGGGTACGCATAGTAGCCTGCACTTAGTACTACACACGTGACTCACAACGGATCATTTGTATCTCTGTTATTCCGAAGGTTCAATCGGGAAATTCTTCACTTTTCAACATTTTACTGACTCATTCTTAGTCAATTCCGATTCGTATAATGTGAGTTTTATGAAGTTTGATGATAGAAAATGAAAGATATGTGTTAGATTATTATGTTTTGTATTGGGATTTTTGATGAATTTTTGTATTTTGGACTAAATTGTGAAAATGAGAATTTGAAGGGCTAAAATGTGAAATAAATGAAATATGTGGGCTTATATGAGCTAAAGGAAAATTCAGTTAGGCATGTGTGAAAAGAAATTATGTGTATTTTGTGATGTTGTGAATTAGGGACTAAAGTGTTAAAATGTAAAAATGTGAGGGCTAATTTGTAAAATGCCCTAAATATTTGTAGATGGATTGAATTGAATGATTTTTTGAATAAAAGAGATAAATTTGAATTTATATAGTTCAAGAACCAAAGAAAACAAAATTAGATCGGGGAAAGTCGAAAGTCATTGAATAGCAGTTCGTTTCCGTTCATTTTTGTACGAGGTAACTTTATATACAAATAAATGTGTTCGAGTTGATTTATTCATGTTTGTATGATATTGAATTCTGGTGAATGGTTATAGAAGTTGAATATGTGATATTGAGAAAGTTTCAATAATGTGACGTCGTCCGAAAGCCCAATACGAAGCTTAAGAATAGTTAGGATACATATGTCATGACATAGGATTCCGATATGTGTTTTCGTGTAAGACCACGTCTGTGACATTGGCATCAATTTGTGATTTACATGTAAGACCATGTCTGGGATATCGGCATCGTATTTGATTTCGTGTAAGATCCTGTTTGGGATAGTGTTATTGATATTTGATTACATGTAAGACCACGTCTGGGACGTTAGCATTCTACTAGCTTTTTGAGCTATCCGCGTATCCTATATGGTTCAACGGGCATTCCGAGAAATGAATGAATATATGAAATGTGTATCCGATTTAGGTATGTTTGAAGTGTATATAAAGTTGAGAATGGAAAGTGAGTATATGTTAATTGTGATTAAAAGATGATATGTGATGTTCATAAAAGTGAAATATGTTATTTATGAAAGTGAAATGAATTGGGATCATATGATTTGTATATGAACAAATGAGTATGATATGTTTCATATAATGCATATATGAAATAGTCATGAATTTTAAATGAATGTGTAACACCCCAAACCCGGCTGGACATTATGGTCGAATATGGCGATGTCATATTGAAGTGTTTTTCGCAAAGTATGATCTCGTTGAAAAACCTGTTCTTTATTTTTAACCTCTTTGTATGTTTCTGAGTCATGTCTTTCATTTCAAAACTTGTGTCACTATCCAAAAAGTATTTACTTTAAAAACCGGTATTTATTTCCAAAAATATCATTTTATAGCGGAAGCTTTTTTTAAACAGTTGTGTACTTGCGTTTACTTTGTAAAAACATTGTTTATTTTGAAAACTTGTGTTTTCCTATCTCTAGCTGTTATAAACCAAAGCAAATAAATAAACCCAAATTAAAGTTAAAAATCCTTAAAGGCCTTATTAAAGTAAAATACCCAAAAAATTAAATCGAAACCATAAAGTACTATTTAAAATTAGATAGGTCATATGGCCACCGCTGAGTCCTCCGCTGCACCAATCCACCTAAGTCTGGGGATTACCTGTATAGTTTAAACAGATGGGTGAGTTTACGAAAACTCAGTGTGTAATCTCATATAAGCAAACAGTCAGAAACAAACACAGTTTGGGCCTAAGCCCTTTTTGGTAACAGTAACAATAACAGTTTGGGCTTTAGCCCATCTCAATACAGAAATAGTCATGTGTTTGGCCCTTGGCCCATTGCAGTAACAGTAAACAGTGCAGTAACAGTGAATAGTATGCAAGTCCTACCCATCCAGCCTCTACACTCCATCTCTGTCTAACCCTATATTCCATGGGGGATAAAATCAACCCACCTATCCCTACACTCCAAGTAGCACCGATTGTGGCACTAAACAGTATTTGCAACAAAGTTGCCACTATAATAGGCTTAAAGCCATCAGTGATTTGCAGCAGAGCTGCCAGTACAATGCACTTCCTCCAATCATATAAAAACCCACCCCAAACAATGCATCATCCCACATGTCATGTCATATCATGATATTATACATGTACTCAACACAGTTACAATAGCATGCTAAAATATAAACATATATCACATATGGGCAAAACAGTCAATTTACCATATAAGGGCGAAACAGTCATTTTACCACATAAAGGCAAAATAGTTATTTTACCACATAAGGGCAAAATAGTCATTTTACCATATAAGGGCTAAATAGTCATTTTACCATATAAGGGCAAAATAGTCATTTTACCACATAAGGGCAAAACAGTCATTTTAACACAAGGGCAAAACAGTCATTTTACCACATAAGGGCAAAACAGTCATTTTGCCACATAAGGGGTCTTGGCACACTTACCGACCCAACAGTAGGTCCATAGTCATCTCGGGTGACCCATGCAACCTTAATAGTCAAACAGTGAGAGTAGCCCAAGGCCCATAATGCGGGCCCATGTGGGCCCACACGCCTGTGTGGCCATGTGAACTACACAGCCTGGCTCAATATTCTCCACATTTCATGTGGTTTACCCGTGTGGGGTCCACACGGCCCATTGCTGCCCAACATGGCCCAAATCGAACTCGGCCCATGAAATCGTTCATGGCTGGCCTCAACGATCTTACACCCACGACTAGGCGTTCGGTTTACCATACGAGCGAGCGCACACTCTTGTAGTGTCATCGGTCACTTATTTCGACTTTTGCCGATTTACGAGTAGGGGCAGTGTTTTACACACCTTGCTTCTATTTGTTGAGAGAAAAAACTTGCTCGCACCTTTGAACCCTACATTTAACAATAATCCTTAATTACTCACTTAATCGAATGCCTAATCGGATGCACACAACTAATCCAATCGTTCAATCCACACAATAACGTACCTTCGAACAATCCACGAGAGGGGATTCATCCACCCTAACACCAAAAGAGGATCTTTTCCCTCTCCTTCAACAAGTTTTTTTGCACCAACTAAGCATAGGTAAACACTTAATAAGTCAGCACCAAAATAATACTATTATACTACTCTGAAATCATCCAATCGTTAACCCATTTACCTTGATGGGACAACCAAAATCTTCTTCACCTTATCAGTCGAGAGAAGACGTTCACATAAGTCCTCGGCTACAACTTGTAAATCAACCAACCTCCTGTTAACGCCTAATCGAAAGCATAGTTTGAACCAAACCAAGAGTTAGTCTTACCGAAACACTGCCCTGGACACTTGTAACTACCCCCAAAATCAACAGAGAGCAGTGAAAAGAAGATCAGCACAGTGAGGGTAAAAGAAAAGGGTAGAATTCGGTCAAAAACAACCAATTGAAAGAGCAAGAAAGGAAGGGGAAATTGGTCAAGAAGTAACCGATTGAGAGAGACAGAGAAGGAGAACAATTAGTTTAAGCACAAGATGCCGAACAGGAGGGTTAATAATCTCAAAAGAATTGAGAGAAGGGAAGGAGAGAATTCGGCTAAAGTGGGGGAAAAGAAGAGCAAAATGACGAATGAGGATCCTGAAGAGAAGTGAAAATTGAAATCTGCAAAAACGACTGATACCCGCAAACCTCCCTAGCACTATTCCGCCTCTAAAGGAAAAGAAGAAAGCCAAAATGATCATAACAACCGAAAATAGAGTGGCTAAACTCACCAAAACAAAATTCTTGAGTGCCACAATTCAAAATTGGCACACTACTCTCTTTCACCTCAACCTCCCTAATTCTCTCCTAAAATCCCTCCTCAATCACCAATTCAAACTCCACTCAACTCAGCAGAGTTTCGATCAACCTCAACTACTCACACGGTAAGAGCAGTAAAATAAAACACTCCACTGTCTTCACCAAGATTCGGACCTTAGCCCTCTGGCATAGGTAACGCGCCACTTACCTCCTAGTCTAGCAGGCTCTTTATGTCATGCTTCACCCATTTCTATTTAAAAGCCTACTGGCTAGAGATAGGGTTTACTCTTTAAAAACAAAATTTTTGCACATGCCCAGGCTTGAACCCAAGACTTCTCAGACACTTCCTAGAACACTCAGAACACTTAACCACTGAAACAGAAACACAGTTGTGTCACTTTCTTGCACAATTAAACATCTACTCCTACTGCTCCTATGCTCAAGACCTAATACTTCTAGGCCCAAAATTCAGGGCATTACAAAATGAATTAAATTATACTTGATTCATGAGTTTAATTTATTTTTATATGGCTTAATAAGCTTTCAAAAGGTTACTTTGTATGTGTTTTCAATTATTTTAGATATCGAAGCTACCGGGTGCTCGGGGATAGTCAAGGATCATCACCACACTATCAAACTCTAGTTTGGTACCTTTTGAAACTGTAAATATTTAAGTATGGAATGTATAGTCTAGTTAAATTGAGATATGTTTTTGAGTTGTGAACATATACAGCCATGTGATATGGCTTGGTTTTGGTTGTGTTTATGTAATAGCCCGATTTTGGGTCTAGTCGGAATAGTGGTTTCGGGACCACAAAATTGACATAGAAAAATTTGTTTTTATTATATTTTTATGGTCTAAATTTTTATGGAATTATTTTGTAAAAATTTCGTTCGAAAATTTTGACGTTTGGGCACTAAATTTAGTTAAAAGGACTAAATTGTAAAAAGTGCAAAAGTTGAGTTCTACATGCTAGAGGTGTCCAATTGTTATGAAATTTTAAATTGGAGGTCTTTATATGGAAATTAGACCATTGGTTAAGTTGGTGGACAAAAATGGACATGGTTAGGCATGTTTCCAAAGTTTTTCATTAAGGGTATTTTGGTCATTTAGTTATTAAAATGAATTAAAAACAAAATTAAAAGCCAATTTTTGTCCATCTTCAACCCCTTGGCCAAATTTCACATGAGGAAGACATAGCTAGGGTTTTCCAAGCTTCCAAGTGATAAATCGTAATTTATACATATTTTTACCCCATCTTTAACGTATTTTATGGATGATTTCCCATTAGAATTGGTGAATTCGATGCTCCTAATGCTTTAATTTCATGTTTTATACTTAGGAGAGCATAGGAGAGCGAAAGGAACGAGAAACAGGCCAAAAACGGAGAAAATGGGCCAAAGTACGAAATCAACACGGCCTGGACCTCCTCACACGGGCAGACAACACAGCCGTGTCAATTTGGTAGGCTCGAGCATGGCCTAAAGTAATTGCACATGGGCATGTCCCTGCCGAGCCCAAGTTGAGTTTGATACGGAAAAGGCTAATTTTGAGGGCTCTTAGGCATTCCAAAGCCTATAAATACACCCTAGAGGAGGAAGAAAAGGAGACACACAGAGAGGGAGTAAGAAATTACTCCAAGGAAGCCGATTAATCCATCTCAGAAGCCGGAGTCACCATCAAGATTGAAGATCTCCCCTCAATTTCCCTTCAGGAGTTTTGGGTTTTCTTTATGTTTTGTATTCATTATTCTTCTGAGATATTTTCCTTTTTAGTTATGAACTAAATCCCCTAAATACCTAAGGGGAATGAAACCTAAGACAAATCTTGTTATTATTTTTTGAATTGTATGATAAATATTTAACTTGTTCTTAATTCTTGTTTTGATATCCCAGGATACTGATTCAAGATAAGCTCTTATTCAGAGAAGGAATAGGCCCTGTCGAAGAGTATATTTGTCATAATTAAGCGGAGTTGTTTGCGCACCTAGACATAGGTTGACAAGATTTTGCCGGATTAGGGTGAAACCTAATAAGGGGATCCATAGATCGAGTTAATACAACCCTAGGGTGTTAATTAGGGAAAAGTCTCAATTATTCAATCTAGGGATTAGACGTTATTAGTCTTGAATAGGGATAATAATATAACTTAGGGATCTCCACAGAACAAGTTAAATGAATAGATCGTCCGATTCGGAGCCAGAATAACAAGTACAATCTAGGTGGATTTTTCGTTAGGTATTGTCTTAATTCAATTGATTTTCCCAAAAGCAATTCCCCAATTCTATTCTCTGTGAGTTCTTAGTTTAAATAATTAATTAGTTAAAACAAAACCTCTTTATTCTTAGGCTAGATAATAAAAAGACAATCATTACTAGTACTTTTAGTTCCTTTGGGTTCGACAAGCCGGTCTTGCTAAAACTATACTACTGTTCGATAGGTACACTTGTCTGCATTGCAATAATAGTTAGTTTCAAGAACGATTAATTATAAATATTTAAAACTTACCTATCACGAAATCACGCGATCAAGTTTTTGGCACCGTTGCCGGGGAACTAAGATATTATGAACGCTTAATTTTTATTACTTTAGCCATTTATTTTTTTTCTTGCAATTTAATTTAATTTTTTATTATTTATTAATTTACTTTTCTTTGTCTTGGCATGTTTGTATAGTTTATGACTAGAAGAAACCCGTCAGGACCATTACTTTTTGACGAAGAAATAGATCGCACAGTTTGAGACACCAACGAGAAATAAGGTAAAGCTTAAGATACACAGAGAACGAGCAAGAGGAGGATACTCAACCCCTAACCGAAGAGATGGCTGAAAACCAAGACAATTAGCTACCTCCTGCAATTGCGGTTAATCAAAATCCTGCTCCACGCACTATGTATGATTATGCTAAACCTTCTTTAACAGGAAATGAGTCGAGCATAGTTAGACCTACTGTAGCTACAAATACTTTTGAACTAAAACCTAACACTATTCAAATGATACAACAATTTGTTCAGTTTGATGGTTTGCAAGATGAGGATCCCAACGCTCACTTAGCAAACTTTTTGGAACTATGCGATACATTTAAAATTAATGGTGTTTCTGATGATGCCATTTGTCTTCGGTTATTCCTTTTTTCATTGAGGAACAAAGCTAAACAGTGGTTGAACTCATTACCATGAGCGTCAATCACTACTTGGAAAAAATGACCGAAAAATTTCTATTAAAATATTTCCCACAGGCTAAAACGACCAAATTACGTAATGATATCTCTTCGTTTGTGAAGATGGACTTAGAAACTCTTTACGATGCATAGGAGAAATACAAGGACTTACTGAGAAGGTGCCCTTACCATGGGTTACCGCTTTGGCTTCAAGTTCAAACGTTCCATAATGGCCTAAATCCTTTGACTCAGCAAATGGTTGATGCAGCTGCTGGCGAAACCATCAATAATAAAACACCTGAAGATGCTTATGAGTTTATAGAGGAGATGTCACTGAATAACTATCGTGGCAAGTCATGAGGACAAAACCAACGAAAATAGCCAGTGTTTATAACATCGATTCGGTCACCATGCTCTCCAATCAGGTAGAACTCTTAAATAAGAAAATTGATGGTTTTTGTGACAGCCCAAAATTGACCCTAGTCGGGATGTGGTTTCGGGACCACAAAACCGAGGCATAAAAATAATTTAAAATTTATTTTGATGCCTATGATATGTGTTAATTTGTGTGTGACATTTTTGATGTTTCGATTTAGTGTTATAAATGCGAATTTCACTAGAAAGGACCTAGTAGTGAACTTTGAAAGTATGATGGGGAAATGTGTGATGACTAGTTGCTCATGCATGCAAAAATAAGGATTTGCATGTCAAATTCCCCCAACATGAAGTGGCCGCCATGGCAAGAGAGGATGGGCAAAACATGTCATGAAACATGTTTTGTTGGTGCATTAGGGAGAAATAATAAACAAAGGTGTATGGGTAAGAAAAGAATGAAAAAAAAATGTGTGAGTGAGGTATTCCCCCATTGCCGTGAGTTGTAGAGAAGGAAAGAAAAAATTTTGTTCATCCTTTCTTTGAGCCAAAACTAAGGAAGAAGGAGGATTTTTGCTTCATGCTTGGTTTGGAAGAGATCTAGAAGGAGATTTGGCTAAGTTTGCATCAAGATTAAGGTATGTATGAGGTTGTGTTAGGAGTTTCATGCATGTTTTGGTTGCTAACTTGATGTGCATGTTAGCCATGGCTCAAATCTTTGTTAAGCCATGGAAATGGTATTTGGCCAAAGTTGTTATGGTGATAAAGCCATTGCATGCTAAGTGTGAAGCTTGATGATGATGCATGCAATGATGGATTGTCTACTCTTGAGTAAGATTTTGAGCTTTCTTTTGTTTTATCATGATTGAAGTTGAAAAGGAGCATGATTGTCATATTCGGCCATGATGCATTCATGAGCATGGTTCATGCTTCTTGCATGTTAGTTAAAATTTGTGTTTTGGATGGCTATGGACACCTTGAAATTCGGCCATGCTCATATATGTATATATATGTTTGCACATGATGTTTTGGTTATGAAGGAAGTGATGAATAAGTTTGTTTAAAGAAGAAGATGTTGAAGAATAATTGTGAAATTTGCAAGCACAATTCGGCCTAGCACACATATAAGTGCTTGATGCTATATTATAAGTTTTGAGCCACAATATGCAAAGCATTAACTAGTAAAATGCATGCTGTTTTTGTGAGGTATTAAGTGCAAAATTGGCCTCAACATGTACATGAATATTCGCCTTGGGTAGCCTATTGAAGGCCTTAGCTTTTCCTTGATGCTCAAATAAATTGTATTGAATTGCTTGATGTAGTATAAAATGTGCATGACCATTGTGTATTCAAGCTAAAGAGTGGCCATATGACCATTTAAACTCCTTGTCATATTCGCCATAAGCAAGCACAATGAGGTTTTAATAAATTGAATTTGTTTGAATTAGCTCAAGAGCTAAGAGGGCCACAATTGGACAAGGGAAGGAAAAGGTGATCGAATAGCCGAAAAAGCCGTTCGACAACATCCGAGGTAAGTCCTCAAGAAGTGACCCTACTTGAATTATGTGAAATAAAGTATAGATGTCTATTGATTATTGATTATGTGTGCATGAGTATTTGAATTCTACCGGGCTAAGTCCCGGCGAATATGCTTGTGACTATAATTGCGTTTGAGCCTTAGTAACGAAAATGAAATATGTATGTCCAATGATAATTGATGTATGTGTTCATGGAAATTGAATGATATCCGGGCTAAATCCAAGACAATTATGCTGGAAATTATATCCGGTTAAGACCGAAGGCAATTGTGCTAGTGGCTACATCCGGCTAAGACCGAAGGCATTCGTGCGAGACATTCTATCCGGGCTAAGACCGAAGGCATTTGTGCACATGGTTATATCCGGTTATATTCAAGAATCTTGGGCTGGAGGTGAGTGTTGGTTGCTGTAATAAATTCAATGAGTACACTCAAAAAGCCCAAAGAATGAGGTACATTTAGATGTGCATTGGAAAGTCGACATGTTTGAGCAACATTCGCTCAATCGACTAATGAATTTCAGTTATTGAATTGATTGATACTTTGTGAAATTATATAATGATGAAGTGTGAAGTAAGAATGTGTATTAATGAAATGATGCATTTGGCTATGTGAATGTATTGCTGTAATTAGAGTTGATTATATTCCTTGAGACTTACTAAGCATAAAATGCTTACCCGTTGCTTTGGCTCTCGTTTTCTAGATTTCGCTCAAGCAATTGGATTTGGGATCGTTGAAGTCCAAGTCATCCACACTATCAAGCCTCCATTTTGGTATAAATTTTTGGTTGAACTTGAGATGGCATGTATAGGACTACCCCTTGTTGGTTAAATATGTTGTGATGTATATATGTACGGCCATGCGAAAATGGCTCAAAAAAGGAAGCATGAATTTAGACTATTTGTGGTTTGTATGTATATATTTGGTGTCATGATGTGGCTATGGATTGGAAATGGGAATGTTGGTCACATGATCAGCCATTGGCATGGTTAAAATGATCATATATGAACCTATGTATGGCAAGACTAGTTGGTTCATGGAGACTACCAAATAGGTAAGACCTACCTTAAAAACAGATGCTGCCAGCTGCAGTGACGTGAATGTGAAAAATCACCAAAATTTGTAGGAATGGTATTAAATAGTGAATAAGCTATGTAAATGAACCTTGATGAGTCTATTTTCATATGGAAGAAACGAAATGGTCATAGGAGTTACATGTTAAGAGATATTAAGGCTATTGTGAGACAGGGCCAGAACGGTTTTTGGGTCCCCTATTGCAACTTTAAAAATTTACTATAAATTATCCAGAAAGAATTAGGAGTCATGCCTTATATGCACAGATTCCATTTTAAGTCTAGTTTCATTAGAAACAAACGGTACCAGTGTTAAAGCCCTGTACAGAGAGATATTCAAGTTATAACGCGCGAAGGTCAGAGCAGTCAATCCCTGTAACATGGGTGACTTTAACTAATAAACTGTACTAATTGGCCCGACCAAAAATTCTAGAAATAAATCCATAGATGGATATATGAGTCTAAATTCAGGGAAAATTTATGAAACCAGTTTCCGAGTTTTGAAACTCGAGATATGATTTTTAAGGCGACAGTGACGCAGTTTTCCAGCCTGACTGGAAATGTCAAATTGGTGGGCAAAAGATGTGAACTTGGCTTGTTAACCCCTCGTGTCCGACACCGGCGATGGTCTCGGGTTCGGGGTGTTACAGTTTTCTTAGTTCTTCACAGGTTCACCCAGTAATGTAGTACGGCGCAAGTGGAGGTGGATCAAGCAATTCGGAATACCAACCTTATGGCCACAACATGGATAACGAGCAGTTAAATTACATGGGTAATAATTCTCGATCTCAAAACAATCCATATAGTAACACTTACAATGCAGGTTGGAGGAACCACCCAAATTTCTCATGGGGAGGCCAAGGAAATCAGAGACCACCTCCAGGCTACCAACAACCATTCTACCAATAGGAAAAGAAGTCGAACCTTGAAGAGATGCTCTCAAAGTTTATATCGGTGTTAGAAACTCATTTCGAGAACACCGAGACAGCACTTAAAAATCAACAAGCATCGATCCAAGGGCTCGAAATTCAGATAGGTCAGCTTTCTAAACTAATCTCCAAACGACCACAAGGTAGCTTGCCAAGTAATACTGAACCCAACCCAAGGGAACAGCTCAACGCAATTAATATTCAAGATGACGAAAGAGTCGTTGAACCTGAGCCAGAACCGAAGCAAGAAACTGTGGTAAGCAAAGGTCAAGGTGAGGTAGGTCATAATAAAAAAAATCAATGAATGTCGAATATAAACCTCGTGTGCCATACCCCAACGCGACAAGGAAAGACCGCTTAGATGAACAATTTGGTAAATTCCTTAAACTCTTAAAAAAATTAAATATTAACTTACCGTTTATTGAAGCTCTATCATAGATGCCAAACGAAATGAAAATTTTAAAGGAGCTTTTAGCAAATAAGCAAAAGTTGGACGAGGCATCGCATGTGGAGCTAAATGCAGTTTGCTCAGCTATTCTGTAAAATAAGCTACCGAACAAATTAAAAGATCCAAGGAGTTTTACAATTCCTTGCTTAATTAGTATTTTAGATGTTAATAATGAATTAGCTGATTTAGGGGCTAGTACTAACGTCATTCCCTACAAAATGTTCAAACAATTAGGTCTTGGGAAACCCAAACAGACTAGGATGAGCATTCAATTAGATAAAACTATAAGATTTCCTTGGGCTATTATTGAAGATGTGCTAGATAAAATCGATAAATTTATATTTCTCGTGGACTTCATTATTCTAGACATAGAAGAGGATAGCAACACTCCTTTAATTCTAGGAAGGCCTTTTTTAGTAACTGCTAAAATGATCATTGATGTTGGCACAGGTGAACTCACACTCCGTGTGGGAGACGAAACAATCACCCTTCAAGCTCGCAATTCTGGCAACACATCGGAAATTGAAGGTGATCATTTAACCCATTCTACTAAAACTGACAATATGGTACAACCTACTTTGCAGGAAATGAGTCTGAAGGAAGCACATGAGTCATTCTCAAGTATTAGTAGAGGACCTACTCATGAAGAACGAAAGCTGCAAATAGAGGAGCTAGATAAATGGCGAACACATAAACCGAGAACACACGATAAACCAAAACTACGCCAGAACAAGCTCGATACCTCTCCAAATCAACTTATGGTTGGAGGTAAAGTCTTACTAGATGCTGCAGATCCTCACATTGTTACTGCCAGACCGAATGAAGAAATCCCTCTTACGGTACTTAGTATTTTTTCATTCAGTACAGTCGAGGTAAGTCATCCTAAGTTCGGCACTTTTAAGGTGAACAACACCCGTTTGAAACCTTATTTTGATGAGATTAATAGCAGGAATGTGGTGTATAAACTCCTTGAACCATCATGACCATTCAACGGAGAGGTAAGTCGAGCTTAGACTATAAATAAGTGCTTCTCGGGAGGCAGGCCAAGCACTAGCTGTATTAACTTCTTTAAAGTTTAGTCTTCAACACCTAACTTACTAATAGAGCTCTTGAATACAGGTTTTCCACAGAGACACGACCAAAAACACGGGCGTGCTTAGAGCCGTGTGAAAATAGGGAAAAGATTTCCCTAAACACGCACTATGATAAAATACCAAGGCCGTGCGACATGGCCATGGTCGAACCTGCCAAAACAACAAGAGCGTGCGACACTCCCGCGTGGAAGAACTGTGGGTGAACCTGTTAAAATAGCACGGGCGTGCGACACGCCCGTGTCTAGCACCCGTGGTCGAACCTATTAGATTGACACGGGCGTGGGTCTACCTACATGGGCATGGGAGAAGTGAACAATGCAGACACGACCGTGTGCACCTACACGCCCAAGGAACACGGGCGTGTACTGAATGTCAAACGCGCCCAAATTCAAAATTTGCGAATCACACGGGCTGAAATTGGGGAACACAGGTGTGTTACCTGGCCGTGTACCCCAAAATCTATAAATACCCTGCATTATTCATTGTATTCTCCACTCAAAAACCCTAACCCTAGCCGCTGCAAGTCCACACCGCCTCCTTGCCACGCCAGTGCGCCACTTCCAACTTCATTTTTGACGATTATTCTTCCATTTTTTAGTGTTTGTTCATTCTTTTCCTTTTAACTCCACTCATTTTTAATGCTATAATCTTCATGTATCTCACACTATGCTATCATTCAAGTTTCAATTCTTTTAGATTAGTTATCATTCATTCCACATGACATATTTTTATGAAACTCTCATGCCTTATTCACTTATTCTAAATCAATATTCATAGTTTTCAATTGCTTCTTGTTATTTACCATTACAACTCTGTGCTAATTTTATGCTCTGTATATTTTCATTAAATTCCTAGTCGTTTTTACTCATATCACCAAGCTAGTGCCACAAAAGTATGCCATTGAACTTATTGTTTTAGTTAGTTTTAGTAGTTGTGGCTGAAATTATGATTTTTATTTAAAATTTGTCTTCGTTTTACTTTGACCACTTATCAAGATGACTTGATGATTCTATTTGCAGGTACCATGTCATCTTCATGTGGTAAAAAGGCTGTTGTCCCTGCTTCAAAGAAAAGGAAGGGAGCGTCATCTTCCTCGGGTCCTACCGCAGAAGTTCATCACCCTTTCTTGAGGTTCCCCATCGGGCCCCAAGAAGAACTATTCCAAATACTACGGGCTTGACCTTTAATTACGGGCCGGTGCATCGACTGGGCTGCGGTAGAACAAGTTTAGTTGGCTGAAGTAATTTGGGCCCTCCTAACCACCGACCCTTAGGAGCTGTTCTTTGGGATCGTCGAGCCAACATACCTCGAGATCACGATGGAACTATGCTCAACGTTCCATCTTCAGACCGTAATGACGAACTACGATGATCCCAGCACGGTCCAATTTTGCCTACGCGAATTACTCTTCCAGCTCAGCGTCCTAGAATTCAATACGGTGCTAGGTTTATATACAGAGGAATTCAAGGAGGAAAATCACTTACATGCTCTCAACTGCCACATCCATCATTCTCCTTCATGGTGCTGGGATGCACTAGTACCAGATGGGGCCACCTACAATCCTAGCCGCTCCAAGGCATCGGCCCTCCCTCCATCTCTGAGGTACCTATACGCCATTTTGGCTTACACGATTACAGGAAAGCGAGAGAGCACTGGCGTCGTTAACACTAACGACACCTACTTCTTATGGTGTATGTCGCACGAGCAAGTCATCGACCTTACCTATTTCATTGCCCTCGCGATTTAGCACCAGACGGAGCGGCATCGGAAGGGGGTCATCTCCATTGGCCCCTATGTTACTCGGTTGGCTCGACACTTCGGGCTCCTCAACACCGTAGCCCAAGAATCATCCTTAACCCTCATTGGCCAGATGTCTTCACAAGGCATCTCGAGCATGCTTAGCATGAGGATGATTGAAAAGCGCCAAGGAACCTACCCTCCTCAATATCGTCTCGCCCAATCTACCGAGGAGGAGGCCTACGAGGACATTCCTGATAATGTTCCTCCACAGCACAAGGACCCACCGACTCAACCACCACCACCTTCTCATCCAGTTCATGCGGCAGCTTAATATGCTGACATCTCTAAGCGCCTCACTCGATTCGAGCAGTAGTGTTTTCAAAGATTTGATAACATTGATGCTACTTTACAGCAGATTTGTCAGCACCTCTACATCTCATCACCAGCCCCACTTCGCGAACCATCCAGCGATGAAGATGTTTAAAAACATTTATTTATTATTTTATGTTTTTAATTTTTATTAAAACTACTTTTTATTTTTATTAGATTTTAGAATTTTATTTTTAATTATCAATTTTTGTTATTTTTTTATGAGTAATTATTCTTCCTAAGATCCCCTAAAAAGTTCCTGATTTTATCACAATTATATAGAGCTCCTAAGCTCATCATCGCATAGGAACTAAAAACTCCATCGGGAAAGGTTCTCCACGACTGCCATATCCTGATCGACCACGACCATAGCTACCACTAGATATAATATTCTTTTGGCACAGGACTTATGGACTAATGAACCTCTACCACCGCCGAAGTATCCTCCTCCACTCTCGCATCGATTACTCTCTTAAACTCTAGTTCGAGAAATTCATTATACAGGAAGTTTCACTTATCTCCTTATCTTATGATTACAAATTTATATTTTCCTATTTATCTTTGTACATTGAGAGCAATGTACATCTTAAGTGTGGGGGGTATTTATTTCATTATCAGAAAAATCCCTAAATGACTGCTTTATTCTCTTGAAAAGCTCTCATATCGTATTTAGGATAAATTTTGATTGATTTATGACGTTGATTGATATATCTTGAATTAAAACATAGGCATTTATGCATTGATTGTTTAAACGTTAAGACATTAGAGAATCAAGCATGGTAAGTTGATTTTTAAGAATTTAAAATTTTAGGTTGTTTCCCCAAAGTTTAGGTATTACTTTTAGTTGGAATTCACAAGTTCTAAACATCAAAAAGCCATAATTTTTGTGAGAATTTTTAGCCTTTTGAGCATCTATTAATTGTTTCATGCTCACTTTTATTATTGCTTTGAGTGCGTCAGTATTGAACTGTCATTCTAGAACTTGCTTGATTATGCATGTCAAGACCACACTATTTGATTTGATATGTCAAAATAAGAAAGGCACTTAGGATTAACCCACTCATGCTATGAAAAGCCTACCTCCATGATTAACCCTTAGTAAACCCCATCGAGCTAACAAGCCATTTCTTGTATTCTCCTTAATATTAGCCCTTAACCCATTATTGTTGAAATCCCCTAAATTAATTTGATCCCTATTTTTGTCAAGATTTAAGTTAATAAATTGCTTAGCTATGTCTTGTTCTTAATAGTTAGTCTATGTTATTTAACTCGTTCTTAAAAAAAAAACATGTATATATATTAGTAGTGATCTTTTGTTTGTAAGCTTTAGTATTTAAATTCCATAGTCAGAGAAGAAGTTATGTTGTACGTAAGTGATGATTAAATATTTTTGTAGTTAAGTAATTTTTCAACTCAATCTCGATTCTAACCCTTTCTTTCAGCTTGTAACCACACCCCCTTACCAAGCCTCATTACAATCCTCTAAAGACCTTTTGATTAATGTATCATCTCAATTTACAGTGGTGGAGATTTGATTTTCATGCAAGCCTATGGTAATGATGTGACAGCCCTATAGTGACCCTAGTCGGAAAGCGGTTTTGGGACCGCTAAACCTAGTCACCAAATTATTTGAATGTGATATTTATGGTCTAAAATATGTGAATATGAATGTGCGAAAATTTTAAGCTTCTATTTAGTTAATTGCATGTGAATGTAGTACATAGGACTTGTGTGACACTTTTGAAATGTGATAGGCTAATCTATAAGGATCTAATAGTGCATGTAATCAAAAGGAGGACTTGCATGTCAATTTCCCCTAATTAGTAGTGGCCGCCATGAGCATGAGGGTGGACAAATGTTATGGCTAAAACATGTCATAAACATGTTGGGTTAATGCTTCATGTAAGGAATAATAAAATAAAGAGCATGGGCAATAAAGTATTAGTGTTAGTAGGATGAGGGAAAAAAAAAAGAAAGAATGTGTGTGATTGTTCCCCCCCCATTGCCTTGAGTTGAAGGAAAGAAAACAAAAAAAAGTGTTCATCCTTGAACATCTTTGGCGAAAACTTTAAGGAGAAAGGAAGAAGAAAGGTTGAAGAGGTTCGCCATGCATGTAACTAGGCTAAGGTATGTTTGATGTTGCTCCATGAGATTCATGTATATTTTAGTTGTTAGCTTGAGTCCTACCTAGCCGATGGTCTAAATCTTTGCTATGTGAGGGAGATGATACACGGCCATTGGTGTTGTCTTCTTGGTGGATGCTAGATGTTGTGTTGGTGAGGTATGAAGATGATAGAGTGTGTGTGAGAATTTGAAAAAAAAAGGTAGGTCTTAGCAACTTCATGAAACAATCGGCCATGGTATATCCATAAGTATGATTTATGCTTGTTATGTTACTCATGGTTAAAATGATTCGGCTATGCTTCATGTAAAAATAAAATATACATGTGAATTCGGATATATGTTTATATTTGGTTAATGATTTATCCTTGTGAAGTAGAAATTTGTAACATGATTTGAGTTGGAAGTTATTGTAATGTATTTGTGCATTTGGGTACATGATGAAAATATATGAAATGGTTATAATCAACCTTATGATTTGGCTCTTGCACATATATATATATATATATATATATATATGTTTGCACATGATGTATTGGTATGCCATTTATGTGTGGTATTAAGTATATAATTGGCCTCAACATATACATGCATACTCGGCCGCATGAGAAGATTAGTGTTGCATGTATTCGGTTAGAGGCAAGCATATTGATGCCTTTATCTTGACTTAGAAAATTCGGCTAAGGGGAATATTAGCTAATATGTTGAACTCGATTCGTGATTTCGTACATATGTGACTCTAATGTCTAATGTATATATGGGCTAAGTACCTTGAGCTTCTCTTTTGATGTTCGAATGAATTGTATTAAATTGCTTAATGTGATTAAAATGCGTATGACCATTTTGTATTTGAGCTAAAGGTGGCCATATGACCCATCAAATTCATTGTCATGTTCGCCATAAGCTAGCATAATGAGACTTTAATAAGTTAAATTTGTTTAAATTAGCTCAAGAGCTTAGAGGACCAAAGTTGGATAAGGGAAAGGAAAAAGTGATCGAATAGTCGCCAAATCGTTTGACAACATCCGAGGTAAGTTTTGAGTAATGGAGCTTAGATTATGATTCGATTAGACTATGTCTTAAGTAAATCAAAATCATGCTCTTTGTATGTGTCTATTGAGCGAAATTTGTAAGTGTGATAAGTGTTTTGTGTTTGAGCTTTGGTAATGAAAATGAAATATGGATGTGTCATGATTTATTGATATATGTGCATGGTTATTCGAATGATATCCGGGCTAAGTCCCAAGGCTTTTGTGCTAGGTGACTATAACCGGACTAAGATCCGAAGGCATTCGTATGAAGTTGCTATATCCGGCTAAGACCAAGGCATTTGTGCTAGCGATTATAACCGGCTAAGACCAAGGCATTTGTGCTAGCGACTATATCCGGGCTAAGTCCGAAGGCATCTGTGCTAGTGACCATATCAGGGCTAAGACCAAGGCCTTGTGCAAGTAGTTATATCCGGCTAAACTCAAGATTACTTGAGTTTGGGAATGAGCGATCTGCTGTAATAATTTCAATTAATACGCCGTAAAATCTCAACAACGAGGTATGTGTTGTACATGCATTGGATTAATTGATTCCTCTTAAATAGCATTCGCTCGATCGATTAAGGAGCTTAGGTTTTGGTTAAGTTGATCCCTTATGTATGAATATAAGGGTTGGAAATGTGAAGTAGGACTGATTTTTGAGAATATATGTGTATATGAAATTATCCGTTTAGTTATATGAATGCTATACTTCAGTGGAGCCTAATTTCATTGCTCAAAACTTACTAAGCATTAAATGCTTACTCTGTTTCTTTGAATCTCTATTTTATAGATTTTGGTTCGTCAGCTATCGGACTCGAGATTGTTGAAGTCGAAGTCGTCCACACTATCAAAGCCCCTTTTGGTACACTTTTGGTTGAACTTTGAAATGGCATGTATAGGACTACCCGTTTTGTTGTTGGTCATGGACCCTTTGGTTTTGTATAAATTTGGATAGCCATGCGAAAATGGCTTATATACACTTTGAGCTTAGTATTATAATCGTCTTGTATGATGTTCATTAAGAGGTATGGAAATGTTTGGGAACGATTAGCCATTGGAATGGTTAATCATGATCATATTTTGTGCTATTTATGCAAAAGGGCTAGTTGAATCATGGAAACTATGTAATAGGTAAAGTCTACCTTAAAAATAGATGCTGATAGCAGCAGTGACGTGAATGTGAAAAATCACTAAAAATAGTAGGAATGGAATTAAATAGTGAATAAATTATATAATCGAACCTTGATGAATCTATTTTCATAGGAAAGTAATGAAAAGATCATATAAACAGTATATTATGAGATATTTAAGTTTTCGTGAGACAGGGCAAGAACGGTTTCTGGATTCCCTGTTCCGACTTTGGAAATTCATTATAAATTAACCAGAGATAATTAGAAGTCATGACATATATGTATAGATTTCTTTTCGAGTCTAATTTCTATAGAAATAAACAGCATCAGTATTGAAACCCTGTACAAGGATATATCCAAGTCGTAATGCGCAAAGGTCAGTGTAGTCGAACCCTGAAATAGGGGAGACTTTAACTAATAAACTGTACTAATTGGCTCGACCAAAAATTCTAGAAAAAAATTTGTAGATTGATATATGAGTCTAGTTTCATGAAAAATTTACGAAACTGATTTTCGAGTTTTGAAACTCAAGATATGATTTTTAAGGCGATAGTGACGCAGTAACCAGCTTGTCTGGAAAAATTTTAAATGGACTATGGAAATAAGTGTATTAAGGCTGTTAACCCCTCGTGTCCGACCCCGGCGACGGTCTCGGGTATGGGGTGTTACAAATGAATTTCATTATTGACTATTGAGTGCTTCATTTATTGTCCTTAAACACCTCGAGTGATTTGAGTGAATCTTTAGTGAGGATGTAGAACTTTGTGACATTTTAAATACAAGGTAATTACCTAGACGAGGGGAGACACCTATGTTTTCAGAATAAAATGCTCAACTTAGATTGTTTGAAACTTTGATGTTCTTTGAGTTGAATTCTCAATGTATGATTACCTGTGGATTATTTTGAGATATTATCGATAGAAATTATAAGTTGAGAAGAATTTATTTTGATTATGAGTTGAGAATTTTGCTTGAGGACAAGCAAATTCTTAAGTGTGGGGGTATTTCATAAACCGTAATTTATACATATTTTTACCTCGTGTTTAACGTATTTTATGGATGATTTCCCATTAGAATTGGTGAATTCGATGCTGCTAATGCTTTAATTTCATGTTTTATACTTAAGAGAAAATAGGAGAGCGAAAGGAACGAGAAATGGGCCAAAAACAGAGAAAATGGGCCAAAGTACGAAATCAACATGGCCTGGACCTCCTCACACGGGCAGCCCACACGGCTGTGTCAATTTGGCAGGCTCGAGCACGGCCTGAAGTAATTGCACATGGGCGTGTCCCTGCCGAGCCTAGGATGAGTCAAATTCGGAAAAGGCTAATTTTAAGGGCTCTTGGGCATTCCAAAGCCTATAAATACACCCTAGAGGAGGAAGAAAAGGAGACACACAGAGAGGGAGTAAGAAATTACTCCAAGGAAGCCGGTTAATCCATCTTAGAAGCCAGAGTCACCATCAAGACTGAAGATCTCCCCTCAATTTCCTTCAGGAGTTTTGGGTTTTCTTTATGTTTTGTATTCATTATTCTTCTGAGATGTTTTCCTTTTTAGTTATGAACTAAATCCCATAAATACCTAAGGGGAATGAAACCTAAGATGAATCTTGTTATTATTTTCAGAACTGTATGATAAATATTTAACTTGTTCTTAATTATGTGTTCTTAATTCTTGTTTTGATATCCCAAGATACTGATTCAAGATAAGCTCTTATTCAGAGGAGAAATAGACCCTGTCTAAGAGTACATTTGTCATAATTAAGCGAAGTTGTTTGCACGCCTAGACATAGGGTGACAAGATTTTGCCGGATTAGGGTGAAACCTAATAAGGGGATCCATAGATCGAGTTAATGCAACCCTAGGGTGTTAATTAGAGAAAAGTCTCAATTATTCAATCTAGGGATTAGACGTTATTAGTCTTGAATAGGGATAATAACATAACTTAGGGATCTCCATGGAACAAGTTAAATGAATAGATCGTCCGATTTGGAGCCAGAATAACAAGTACAGTCTAGGTGGATTTTTCCTTAGGTATTGTCTTAATTCAGTCAATTTTCCCAAAAGCAATTCCCCAATTCTATTCTCTATGAGTTCTTAGTTTAAATAATTAGTTAGCTAAAACAAAACCTCTTTATTCTTAGGCTAGATAATAAAAAGACAGCCATTACTAGTACTTTTAGTTCCTTTGGTTTCGACAATCCGGTCTCGCTAAAACTATACTACTGTTCGATAGGTACACTTGCCTGCATCGCGATAATATTTAGTTTCAAGAATGATTAATTATAAATATTTAAAACTTACCTGTCACGAAATCACACGATCACCAAGCTCAATTGTAAGTCTGTTTTAGCCCCGTTTTTAATGTTCTTTACATTTTAGCTCGGTTTACCTATTTCTACCAATATTTTGAGCTAGGGTTTATATTTAAAAATTTACCAATCGATGACATGCATGTGTTTTGATGTTTTATGGAAGAATATGCATGTCTGGAGTGTGATAAACAACTTTTACTAAGTTATTTGTGATGAAATTGCATAAAAGGACTAGTTTGAAAAAGTTGTAAAATGTGTGTAAGTGTGTGATTTAGTGCAAATTGTGGATTATTATAGTTATAAAAATGGTTTGTCTAGGCCTAAAATGCAAGGAAATTGAATAAAAATTATTTTTTTGAGCCTAGGGGCAAAATCATAATTTTGTAAAACTTTAGGGGCAAAATTGTAAATTTTACCATAGGATGATTTCGGCTAATCTAAAGAATGTGAGCATTGAATAATTCAAATGTGTTATTATAGATCAAGAAAGACATGGAATTGACTTTGATCGGGGAAAGGAAAAGATTGTGGACTAAATTGCAAAACTACTATATTTTTTGCACCGAGGTAAGTTTGTATGCAAATAATATATCATTTTTATTTATGTTATAATATTTTGTTATTATATGATATGTGGTTGCATATTGAATGGTCACTTGATGTAAATTATGAATTGAAATTGATTATGGATGAATTGGCAAAAGGTTGAAAAGTGAGAAATTTCCCGATTGGACCTTCGGAATAGAAAAGATACGAATAATCCATTGTGGGAACACATGTGTAGTACTATGTGCAGGCTACTATGTGTTTAAAATGGTTTTAGGTCACGTGTGTAGTACTAAGTGCAGGCTACTACGTGTACCAGATGATTAGGTCGCATGTGTAGTATTAAGTGCAGGCTACTAAACGTACCCGATAGCTTCGATCACATGTGTGGTACTAAGTGCAGGCCACTATGTATAAGAGATGGTTTTGATCACAAGTGTGGTACTATGTGAAGGCCACTTTGTAAAGAAGGTAGCTTTGGCTACAAGGGTGGTACTATGTGCAGGCCATCGGGTATCCATTATTATTCTGATGTGTTCAACGGGAAATGGCTAGGTGTAATTAAATTTGACTATATGATGAATAAGTGCACGTACGTGTGTGTAAACTTATGAGCAATGTGCTCGATATGTGATTGAACTTTGGTGAGATTGATATGGAGTAAGTGTTACAATGAAAGTTACTACAAAGAAAACATGAAAGAGTGAAATTTAGTAATAAAACAATTTTCAGTAGTTATGTGATATTGAAAAATCACCAAAAATGATGGAAACCGAATTAGATGTTGAATAAGATATGAAATTAAATCTTATTGAGTCTATTTTCATATAAAATAAATGTTGTAAGCAAAAGAATTTCATATTATGAGATATTTGAATTTTTGTAAGATAGAGTCAGAATGATTTTGGAATCCCCTACTCTAATTTGGGAAAATCATGAAACATTGTCCAAAAATATTTATAGGTTACAATTTATATGCTTAAAATACTTAATTAGTATATTTTCAAAATAAACAAACAGGAACATCATTTGAATCCCATATAAGGAGATAATTAATTTTTGGTGAAGAGGGGTCGGAACTGTCGGACAGCGAAACAAGGGTGACTTTAAAGAATAAACTGTACTTATTGGCTAAACTGAAAATTCTGAAAATTTTATGGTAAGAATATATGCAAGCATAGTTTCTGGAAAAATTAGCAGATATAAATAATTTAGTGACTGTAACTCAAATAGGTAACTTATTTTGAACTTGAGTAAATAGTGGATATATGTATAGTTATGATTGTATTATTTTGAAAACATATTTTGAGGATTTATAAAATCATGTTAATAATTTATTTATTATTTACATACCTAATTACTAAGCTATATGCTTACTCCCCTCTCTTTTCCCTTATTTTATAGTGTCACTAAGCTAGCTCGGGGTACGGAGATCTTCAGAGATCCATCCACACTATCATCATTCTTTTGGTATTTTGAAATTCATATTTTGAATTATGGCATGTATAGAGGACTTGGTTATTTTGTTATATGTCATAATTGATTTGGCTTAAAATGTTGTCCTTTAATATTTGATAACTCATTTTGTATAAGGCCATTGATGTTGGCTAATATTAGTTAAGTTAAATGTTATGATGATGCATTTTGTGAGAGGCATGAGTTGGTCGAATGAGTGTGTAATGACTAAGTATGGAAAATATGGCATGGGAATGGTTGTCTGAAGGACACGGCCTTAGACACGGGCGTATGCCCCTATTTTCAAGAAATTTCCAATGTTCTCCAAAGTTCTCAGTTTAGTCCCGAACCACTTCCATAGTATGTTTTAGGCCTCGTAGATCCATATCAGGGACTTAGTGAAGAAAATTGAATAGTTTAATTTGGATGTAAAAATTATGTCTGGGTTTTGTACGATTGCATGTGTATATTCCGGTAATGCCTCGTACCCTGTTCCAGCATCGAACAAGGGTAAGGGGTGTTACATTTTATGAATGACTTTTGAGTATAAACTATGTGATGCAAAATTGTCATTATAATGTGTTTATGGATGGCCAAGAGAATTGATCAATTTGGTAAGATTTTGGTTTGTGCTTATTTGAGAAATTGGTAAGATTATGGCATGAGATTGAATGAAGTAAATTGAGGTTATTAAACATATGTTTTAGTATGACTTTGGCTTATGATTTGGCATGATTTGGTGTGGATTATAAGCATGAAATAGGTTGACAATAATATGACATGAATGATGTATGTTTTGGGATTGAAATTGGTTGAAATTATGATGATTATTTGATGCTTGTAGGGTGGACCCAAAATGGGTCGCATATTGGCCTTGTAAATGGCCTATTTTTTCCCACATGAGCAGGGACACGGGTGTGTGTATCTGCCGTGTTGCTCGAGAGTCATTTTGAAATAAGTCTGGTTAGACCACACGGTCACACACACGGGCGTGTGCCAAGCCGTGTGGCTAAGTCAGTTTCAAGCACGGGCTAGACACACGGGCGTGTGACTGACCGTGTAACCCAAGTTAGTAGCCTCCCTAATTTTCACACGGCCTGACACACGGGTGTGTCTTGTGGCCGTGTGGACAAGTTAGTATGTATCCCTGTTTTTCCATAGCCTAGACTCACGAGCGTGTCTAACGTTGTGTGAGGCACACGGCCTATTCACACGGGCGTATGACATTTATAACTTTGAAAAAAATTTATTTAGCTTCGAAAAATTTTGTATGCCTTCAGTTTAGTCCTGATCTCTTCCTGATGCATGTTGACCTACGAAAGGGAGTTTATGTTGATATTTGACTATGATATGACTGTAACAGCCCAAAATTTGACCCTAGTCGGGATGTGGTTTCGGGACCACAAAACCGAGTCATAAAATTTAGTTAAAATTTTATTTGCATACCTTATATGTGTGGTAGTACTAGTATAAAAATTTGGTGATTCAATTTTTATCTTAGGAATGTGAATCTTGCTCGAAAGGATTTAGTTGAGAGACTTAGAAAATTTGATAGGTAAATAAGTGAGGACCAAATAGTATGGAATTATGAAAAGTTGGGTTTGCATGTCAAAATGCCCCAAACTAAGTTGAGTGGCCGGCCAAGCATGGCTTCATCTTTCCAAGATCATGTTGTTATAATTATTTAATGTTGGTAAGATATTAAAATAGAGGAAATAAAGATTAATGATAAAAAATGAACAAAAAAAAAGTGTTCATCCTTGCTACCTCTTAGCCGAAAAACCAAGTGAAAGGAAAAGAGAAAAAGTTTTGGAGAAGTCGGCCATACCAAGATCCAAGTTGAGGTATGTTGGAGTTATTCTTTAAATTCATGTGTATTGTTGGTTGTTAGTTTGAATTCTATCTAACCCATGGTGGGATTTGGGGTTGTTGGAGAGTTGGGATTTGACAAAAAAAAATTAGTAGATACCTTGATGCTATTGACATGTTAGTTGTGTGGATGAACTAAGTTGCTTGTTATGTTAGCATGAAAATGAAGATGTTAGTCTTTTGTTGGAGGTGAAGCTATGCTAGATTGGAAAAAAAAAGGGGTTGGTCAAGTGTGCATTAGAAGAATTTAGGTGTTTAGATGATGTTATAGATGACACTATACATATATACATATTCGCCATCAAAGGGAGTACATAGGTGAGGTTGAGTCAAATTGTTTTGTGCACAATCGGGTATGTATATATATATATATATATATAAGTATGCCCATTCATGATGTTACCTTTAATCATGTGTATAAACTACTAAATGAGTAATTAGTAAGAGAGGTTGCCGAATCTACAAATATACATATGCATGTGTAATTGAAACTATAAGTGTATAGCAAGATGATTAAACTAGTTTATTTATCTATTAAGCCCGAGAAGTTAAAGAAGGAGAAACAAGCAAGGGCAAAGCCAAGGACATCGAGTAGCCGGGTCGGAACCAGTTATACTCAACACAAGGTAAGTCTTTAAGCACTTGTTGTGAGAACTCCTTGGATAGATATTTTTGAGTGATTCTCCTACTTATTAATATGATTATATGTACAATTTGAATTTAGTAAATTGCTTTACCATGATGAATTGACATAAGGCATAATGTGTGCAAAGACTATGTGGCACTATGTGTGCCGATTGGAAGGTTGAGGCATGAGGCTATCTCAAATGCACTATGTGTGCGATTTACTATGGCACTATGTGTGCGATCACTATGGCACTATGTGTGCGATTCACTATGGCACTATGTGTGCGATTTACTATGGCACTAAGTGTGCGATTTACTATAGCACTACGTGTGCGATTTGCTATAGCTCTATGTGTGCGAACATAATAAGCACTATGTGTGCCACATTCGGTTGTGGAAATAAATTGTGCATGAACGAGGTAAGTGATTGAGTTACTAACTAAACATCGAAATTGGGATTGTACGGTGTACGCATAAAATTATCTAGTGCATTGTTGTTCCAACTTGAGGAAACGGATCCAAATCGATTGGGCTGACTTGGCGTTTGATTTGGTTGAAGGATTGGGCATGAGATCGAACCAAAAAGTTTAGAAATTGCAGTATAGTTTGTTATGGCTGGAAACATCCATTTTGTATTATTTGATTATTCACTTATGATTGTTATTGTTGATGGTAGAGTAGTGCTTACGACTTCTCGAGTTATGTACTCATTTGGTGTGCTTATTTGTTGTTTATTTAGGTTCTTGATCCATTTTGCGTGCTCGGGACTGTCATCGAAGTCATCACACCGTCTAGCGACTTTTTGGTATTTTCTTCTTAGATGGTTTAAGAAAACATTTCGGCATGTATAGGCTATTATGTTTTGTTTGAACTTGGTATGTAAAATATTGAATAGCCATGCGAAAATGGCTTATAAATGTTTTGAGCATAATGTTATAATCTTTTGGTATGTATATGCTCATTAAGAGGCATGGAAGTGTTTGGCAATGACCAGCCATTAGTGTAACACCCCTAACTCGTGACCGACGCCGGTGTCGGACACGAGGGGTTAACGAGACAAATCCTCTTAAAGTACCGACCAATTTGGCATTTCTGGACAGGCTGGAAAACTGCGTCACCGTCGCCTTAAAAATCATATCTCGAGTTCCAAAACTCGGAAACTGGTTTCGTAAATTTTCCCTGAATTTAGACTCATATATCCATCCATGGATTTATTTTTAGAATTTTGGTTGGGCCAATTGGTACAGTTTATTAGTTAAAGTCACCCATGTTACAGGGATCGACTGCTCTGACCTCCGCGCGTTACAACTTGAATATCTTTCTGTACAGGGCTTTAATACTGGTGCCGTTTGTTTCTAATGAAACTAGACTCAAAATGGAATCTGTACATATAAGGCATGACTCCTAATTCTTTCTGGATAATTTATGGTAAATTTTCAAAGTCACGACAGGGGACCCAGAAATCGTTCTGGCCCTGTCTCACGAGAACTTTAATATCTCCCAGTATACTGCTCATATGGTCGTTTCGTTTCGTCCATATAAAAATAGATTCATCAAGGATCAGTTCCATAATTTACTCACTATTTAATTCTACTTATACTATTTTTAGTGATTTTCAATCTCATCTCACTGCTGCTGTCCGCAACAGTTACTGCAGTAGACTATGCCAATTTCATGAATTTTTCCTTGGCCTTAATCATCCATCATACATGACACAAATTATGGCCACCTTAACAAAATTTGAGTTTCTAAGACTCGTGGCTATAGGTTCTAGCATCCCACTCGACGACCACATAGGCCATTTTCACATGGCTTAAAGTTTACAATCCCACAAATCGACAAAATATAATAGCCTATACATGCCAAATGTTCTTCAACAACAAAAAAAAGTAATACCACAAGATTTCAGCGGTGTGATGACTTCAACGACGGTTCCGAGCACACAACAAGACGAGTCCCAGTGACCTAAAATGGGTGACAAGAAAACACTGAGTGAGTTTACAACTCAGTAAGTCATAAGCATTCGTCAATCCATCGATAAAATTACTACTACATGTACAACAAATGAAACTAGGTACTCGTCCATATCGAATCCATACCATAATACCTCGAACCTTTCGGTCCAATCTCGTACCAATTCATACATCCACATTTCATATTCTACACAACAAGATAATCAAGCATTTTTACACATTAACTCATTTTCCAGCACAACCATACAATTTCAATCATCACATAGATTTAAGGCTTACCAATTCAACCCCAAGCATGGACGTATTTTCTATTCATCATGAGCTCGAGGTACTTACCCGATCCGCTGTCCGTGATCAACTCGATAATATCGCACACTCAGTGCCAATAGTGATGCAAAAGCATATAATAAGTCCGCACACTTAGTGCTATATAATCAGCTCGCACACATAGTGCTATATAATCAAATTCGCACACTTAGTGCTGTACAAATTTTAAATCCGCACACTTAGTGCCAATCTTGTCACCGTGTCCATTTATACCCGCACACTTAGTGCCAAGACCAATACGTTATGCATTTTACTACCTTTATACATTCAACAATGGCATCATTCCATACACACATTTCCACTTACACATCAATTCATTAAACACAATTGCATATATATATTATGATCATTTAAATCAATGCCAAATATATGCTTTATGACTTACCTTATATTGGATGAAACGATTTCCAATCGACTACTCGATTATCTTTCCTTTGCCTTTGCTTGATTCTCCACCTCTAGCTTCTTGAGCTAAATTTAACAAATAAATTGGTTTTATCATTTGAGCATCGGAAGAGGAATTCAAGATGCCTAGCCAATATATAAATATCTACTCATTAGGCATCAAAGTCGATATGTACAAAATCATGAATCGAACTCAACACCTTAGTTAGTATTCCTCTTAGCGAATTTTCTAAGCCAAGAATAGGCATCAATATGCTTGCCTCTAACCGAATGCATGCACACCAATTTCCCCTCATGTGGCGAATATGCATGCCCATGTTGAGGCCGATTATGCACTTAATACCACACAAAACAGCATGCATTTTACTAACTAACGATTACATATTGTAGCTCAATACACATCTCTCATGTACTACATAACCGAAAACATCATCCCAAGCAAATATATACCTTGAAATAGTATATATGTCATACCAATTCATCATGTGCAAACACATATTCAAAGCTCAAATCTTACCTACCATGCAACATGCATGAATCATACTTGTGGATATACCATGACCGAATACATCACAACACCATCATTTTGGTCATGATTAAGCAAAGAACTTAATGTCTCACTCAAAATACTAAAAAGAAAGTCCAAGAGCCATCAATCCCCATCACATACACCATTAACAAGCTTCATATTTAACATGCAATGGCATTAACACAAAATCCACCTTGGCCAAATACCATTTCCATGGCATAACAAGGATTTGAACCATGGCTAACATGCACATCAAGTTAGCAACCAAAACAAGCATGAATCTCATGACACAACCTCAAACATACCTTAATCTTGATGCAAGTATAGCCAAATCTCCTTCTAGTTCTCTTCTAAACCAAGCATGAAGCAAAAATCCTCCCTTTTCCTTAGTATTTTCGGCCAAAGAAGAGAAAAATGGATGAACAAAATTTTCTTTTCTCTTCCACAATGCACTGCAAGGGGGGTTTCACACACACACACATTTTTTTTTTTCTTTCTTTATTACCCATACTCATTTGTTTATTGTTTCTCCCTAGTGCACCAACAAAACATGTTTCATGACATGTTTAGCCCATGATTCCTTGTCATGGCGGCCACTTCATGTTAAGGGGAAATTTGACATGCAAATCCCTTATTTTTGCATGCATTATCAACTAGTCATCCCACATTTCCCCATCATACTTTCAATGTTTACTACTAGGCCCTTTCTAGTGAAATTCACATTTATAACTCTAAATCGAAACATCAAAAATGTCACACATGAATTAACACATATTATAGGCATCAAAATAAATTATAAATTATTTTTATGCCTCGCTTTTGTGGTCCCGAAACCACATCCCGACTAGGGTCAATTTTGGGATGTCACAACTCTCCCCACTTAAGAAATTTTCGTCCCGAAAATCTTACTGCAGTAAATAGGCTCGGGTATCGCTCTTTCATAGAGTCCTCAAGTTCCCAAGTGGCTTCTTCAATTCCGTGTTTATGCCATAACACCTTCACTAACGGATTTTCTTATTGCGTAACTCCTTTACTTCACGCATCATAATGCGAACGGTTCCTCTTCATAGCTCAAATTAGGTGAATCTCAATCTCGGATGGAGCAATTACGTGTGATGGATCAGACCTGATCGTCAAGCATCGAGACATGAAAACGTTGTGAATCCTTTCGAGCTCGGGGCAAAATTAATCGATATGCGATCGCCCAACTCGTTCGGATACTTCATATGGCCCGATAAACCTCGGACTCAATTTGCCCTTACGACCAAATCTAAGCACCTTCTTCCAAGGTGAAACTTTGAGAAAGACCTTGTCTCCAACCCGATATTCAATATCTTTTCTTTTCAAATCCGCATACGACTTTTGGCGATCCAAGCGACTTTCAAACTTTCACGAATTACTCGAACTTTTTGCTCGGCATCCTTAACCAAATCAACCTCAAGAATTTACCTTCACTAAGTTCATCCGAATAATGGGGTACGGCATTTACGACCGTATAAAGCCTCGTAAGGCGCCATCTTAATGCTTGATTGAAAGCTATTGTTGTAGGCGAATTCAATCAAAGGTAAATACCGCTCCCATGAACCACTAAACTCAAGGATGCAACATCTCAACATATCCTCGAGTATTTGAATTATCCGTTCGGATTGACCATCGGTTTGGGGATGAAAAGCGGTGCTAAAATGCAGCTTGGTACCCAAAGCATCTTGCAATTTCTTCCAAAATCGCGACGTAAATCTTGGGTCTCTATCCGACACGATAGAAATAGGCACCCGTGTAATCTCACAATCGAGAAACGTACAATTCCGCTAATTTGTCCATTGAAAATCCGTGACGCACGGGGATAAAGTGAGCCGACTTAGTTAGTCTATCGACAACGACCCAAATCGCATCCTTCTTACTCACTGACAATGGCAGTCCGGATACAAAGTCCATTGTGACTCGATCCCATTTCCATTCGGGTATCATGATCGGCTGAAGTAATCCCGATGGCACTTGATGTTCCGCTTTCACTTGTTGACATATCGACACCTTGAAACAAATTGAAATGTCTCGTTTCATACCGGCCACCAAAATTGGCGTTTGGTCATTGTACATTTTAGTACTACCGGGTGGATTGACATTCGACTACAATGGGCTTCATTTAGAATTATCGAAATAAGTTCAATTCTTTGGAACACACGACGACTTCGAACCTCAAACAATCGTCATCATCAATTTGAAACTCGATTCCTTGTTCGAACACACTCATTGCTTTTGCAAGCAACTCCTCATCAACTTTCGAGCTTCCCGAATTTGATGAGCCAACAATGGTTTGGCCTTCAATTCGCTACTAACACATTGTCGGGTAGAATAGACAAGTGTACATTCATCGTCATAAAGCAAATAGTGATTTTCGCTTAAGGCATCCGCAACCACATTAGCCCTTCCGGGTGATAATCAATGACGAGCTCATAATCCTTTAACAACTCGAGCCATCGCCTTTGTCGCAGGTTCAAGTCTCTTTGGGTCATCAAATATTTGAGACTTTTGTGATCCGAATACACATGGCACTTCTCACCAAATAAGTAATGTCGCCATATCTTTAAGGCGAATACGATGGCAGCCAATTCGAGATCATGGGTCGGATAATTTTTCTCATGTGGCTTTAGTTGCCTCGACGCATAGGCCACAACTCGCCCTTCTTGCATCAATACGCAACCCAACCCAAGTAGGGATGCGTCACTATAAATGACAAACTCTTTGCCCGATTCGGGTTGCACTAGAATTGGGGCTTCATCAAATAAGCTTTCAGTTGATCGAAACTTTTCGACATTTCTCCGTCCATTCAAACTTAACATCCTTTTGGAGTAGCTTTGTCATTGGCGTGGCTATTGTCGAGAAACATTTTACAAATCGTCGGTAATAACCGCAAGCCCCAAAAAGCTCCTAACTTCGGTAACATTCCTTGGTGGTTTCCAATCGACTATGGCTGAATTTTGTTCGGGTCCACCACGACACCGATCACGGACACCACGTGCCCAAAAAGCTAACCTCTTTCAACCAAAATTCACATTTCTTGAACTTTGCGATAATCGCTTATCTCGTAAGATTTGCAACACTAGCCTCGGTGTTCAAAGATGCTCGGTTTCATCTCTCGAATAGACCGAATGTCATCGATAAATACAACTACGAACCGATCCAAGTATGGCCTGAAAATTCTATTCATTAAATCCATAAACACCGTAGGGCATTAGTGAGCCCAAACGGCATCACCAAGAATTCGTAGTGACCATACCTCGCTCTAAAAGCGGTTTTGGTATGTCCGATTCTCGGACCCTCAACCGATAGTACCCGACCTCAAATCTATCTTTGAAAACACCGAGGCTCCCTTTAATTGATCAAACAAATCGTCAATTCGTGGCAATGGATATTTATTCTTTATCGTCACTTTATTGAGTTGACGATAGTCGATGCACAACCTCATGGTTCCGTCCTTCTTCTTCACAAACAATACAAAAGCGCCCATGGAGAAAAACTCGGTCGAGCGAAACCTCTATCCGCCGGTTCTTGCAATTGAACCTTCAATTCCTTTAATTCCGTTAATGCCATACGACACGGGCTATTGAAATCGGCGTAGTACCGGTACAACCGATGCGAATTCCACTTCTCGAACCGGTGGCAATCCGGTAACTCCTCGGAAAAACATCGAATACTCACAAACCATCGGTACCGATTCGAGTTTCCTTTCCGTCTCTTTACTTCCAAACACATACGCAAGGTATGTTTCACACCCTTTTTCACGCACCTCGAAGCGGTCATAGAAGATATCATCGTGGCGCTCCTTTTAAATCGAGAGACTCGACTCGGACTACCTCATTATTTGTACTCCTCAAATCAATGGTTTTCCTTTGCGATCCACCATTTGCATCATGTACGGTCACCAATCCATACCAAGAATAACATCGAATTCATTAAATGGTAAAAGCATCGATCGGCCGGAAAAGCAGATTCTCGAATTATTAGGGGCATCTCTTGCACACTTTATCAACGAATACGTATTGACCCAAAGGGTTTGACACTGAATTACGAACTCGATGAGACTCAACAGTAGAGTCTTCTTGGATGCTAAAGTTTCACATACATATGAATGAGTAGAGCCGGGTCAATCAATGCAATCACACTAGTATCAAAGAGAGTAAAAGTACCAGTGATAACGTCGGGGAGGATGCCTCCTCTCGTGCGCGGATGGCATATGCTCTAGCAGAGCTCGGGTCTCGGATCGAACAGCCGTGATCGGTGGCTCCCCTCGATTACCGCCCTACCTCCCGAAACCCTGGGGTCTACCTCTAGTCGTCGCCCCACTAGATCTCGCACCTTGCATCTTATTCTTCTCATCTAGTCTCGTGCAATCCCTAATGAAGTGGTCCTTGAACCGCATCCATAACAGCCCTATTAGCAGACTTACCCCAACATTCACCTAGGTGTCGTCTTCCACATTGGGGGCATTGTGTCTCTCTTGACGATTATTGCCCACACTAGCTATCAAGTAGCTCGGAGTCCGTCAGTGGTCGGGTTCTAATGGAAATTCCCGCAGTCGTTCTCGACTTACTGGTGTCCTCCCTGAACCTCTTTGTAGCCGAGAACGGAGCTTTACTCGTCGATCTTTTACGGTAATCTCTTGCTTCAAATTCAGCCTTCTTCTTCTCCTTCCCAAGTTCTTCCGCCTTGCAGGCTCGTTCGACTAGTGTCACGAACTCCTTTATCTCCAAAATTCCCACTAGTAACTTTAACTCTTCATTCAATCCTTCTTCAAATCTTTTGCACATCGCAACCTCATCAGCCACACACTCCCGAGCATACCGACTAAGTCTTACGAACTCATGTTCGTATTCGAGATCTGATCATCCGCCTTGCTTGAGTTCCAAGAATTCCTTACGCTCGATCGATGAACCGTTGACTAATGTATTTCTTTCAAATTGGATTGGAAGAAATCCCAAGTAACTCGTTCATTTGGGACTATGGAAATTAAAGTCCTCCACCAATAGTAAGTGAGTCTCGCAACAAGGATATAGCACACTTAAGACATTCGTCGGGGTGCATGACATTCATCTAACACTCTAATGGTGTTATCGAGCGAACTCGGCCTTTTCGGCATCATCGGTAACTATGGCCTTGAACTCCTCGCCCCACGCTTCCTAATCAAGTCCACGGTGGTTTACTCAGCCTCACAGGATCGAGAATCGGAGGCATTGCGGGCTCTTGGGGTGGAGTGTTTAAATTCGGAATGGTTGGACAGCCGGGTTGGTTCGGGCATATTGCGCGACCCACTCATTCATCATAGTGAAGAAGGCTTGTTTCGCCCTTCATTTTGATTATTCGCGGATGACTGAGGCTCAACAGCGGTGTCCCTTGCGCAGGAGCAGCCGCTACACTTTCAACGTCATCCGCCAAGGGTCTCTCTACCCGGTTCCATCGCTAATTAAAACAAAAATTTCAACCGTCAAGTCATCACATTATTAAGCACTATCAATTTGGCATGTATAGCTAGACTCACACGCGCTATGGTAGTCCTAGAACCGACTAAACCATAGCTCTGATACCAATAAAATTGTAACACCCTAACTCGTGACCGACGCCGTGTCGGACACGAGGGGTTAACGAGACAAATCCTCTTAAAGTACCGACCAATTTGGCATTTCTGGACAGGCTGGAAAACTGCGTCACCGTCGCCTTAAAAATCATATCTCGAGTTCCAAAACTCGGAAACTGGTTTCGTAAATTTTCCTGAATTTAGACTCATATATCCATCCATGGATTTATTTTTAGAATTTTGGTTGGGCCAATTGGTACAGTTTATTAGTTAAAGTCACCCATGTTACAGGGATCGACTGCTCTGACCTCCGCGCGTTACAACTTGAATATCTTTCTGTACAGGGCTTTAATACTGGTGCCGTTTGTTTCTAATGAAACTAGACTCAAAATGGAATCTGTACATATAAGGCATGACTCCTAATTCTTTCTGGATAATTTATGGTAAATTTTCAAAGTCACGACAGGGGACCCAGAAATCGTTCTGGCCCTGTCTCACGAGAACTTTAATATCTCCCAGTATACTGCTCATATGGTCGTTTCGTTTCGTCCATATAAAATAGATTCATCAAGGATCAGTTCCATAATTTACTCACTATTTAATTCTACTTATACTATTTTAGTGATTTTCAATCTCATCTCACTGCTGCTGTCCGCAACAGTTACTGCAGTAGACTATGCCAATTTCATGAATTTTTCCTTGGCCTTAATCATCCATCATACATGACACAAATTATGGCCACCTTAACAAAATTTGAGTTTCTAAGACTCGTGGCTATAGGTTCTAGCATCCCACTCGACGACCACATAGGCCATTTTCACATGGCTTAAAGTTTACAATCCCACAAATCGACAAAATATAATAGCCTATACATGCCAAATGTTCTTCAACAACAAAAAAAAGTAATACCACAAGATTTCAGCGGTGTGATGACTTCAACGACGGTTCCGAGCACACAACAAGACGAGTCCCAAGTGACCTAAAATGGGTGACAAGAAAACACTGAGTGAGTTTACAACTCAGTAAGTCATAAGCATTCGTCAATCCATCGATAAAATTACTACTACATGTACAACAAATGAAACTAGGTACTCGTCCATATCGAATCCATACCATAATACCTCGAACCTTTCGGTCCAATCTCGCACCAATTCATACATCCACATTTCATATTCTACACAACAAGATAATCAAGCATTTTTACACATTAACTCATTTTCCAGCACAACCATACAATTTCAATCATCACATAGATTTAAGGCTTACCAATTCAACCCCAAGCATGGACGTATTTTCTATTCATCATGAGCTCGAGGTACTTACCCGATCCGCTGTCCGTGATCAACTCGATAATATCGCACACTCAGTGCCAATAGTGATGCAAAAGCATATAATAAGTCCGCACACTTAGTGCTATATAATCAGCTCGCACACATAGTGCTATATAATCAAATTCGCACACTTAGTGCTGTACAAATTTTAAATCAAGACACTTAGTGCCAATCTTGTCACCGTGTCCATTTATACCCGCACACTTAGTGCCAAGACCAATACGTTATGCATTTTACTACCTTTATACATTCAACAATGGCATCATTCCATACACACACATTTCCACTTACACATCAATTCATTAAACACAATTGCATATATATATTATGATCATTTAAATCAATGCCAAATATATGCTTTATGACTTACCTTATATTGGATGAAACGATTTCCAATCGACTACTCGATTATCTTTCCTTTGCCTTTGCTTGATTCTCCACCTCTAGCTTCTTGAGCTAAATTTAACAAATAAATTGGTTTTATCATTTGAGCATCGGAAGAGGAATTCAAGATGCCTAGCCAATATATAAATATCTACTCATTAGGCATCAAAGTCGCATATGTACAAAATCATGAATCGAACTCAACACCTTAGTTAGTATTCCTCTTAGCGAATTTTCTAAGCCAAGAATAGGCATCAATATGCTTGCCTCTAACCGAATGCATGCACACCAATTTCCCCTCATGTGGCGAATATGCATGCCCATGTTGAGGCCGATTATGCACTTAATACCACACAAAAACAGCATGCATTTTACTAACTAACGATTACATATTGTAGCTCAATACACATCTCTCATGTACTACATAACCGAAAACATCATCCCAAGCAAATATATACCTTGAAATAGTATATATGTCATACCAATTCATCATGTGCAAACACATATTCAAAGCTCAAATCTTACCTACCATGCAACATGCATGAATCATACTTGTGGATATACCATGACCGAATACATCACAACACCATCATTTTGGTCATGATTAAGCAAAGAACTTAATGTCTCACTCAAAAATACTAAAAAGAAAGTCCAAGAGCCATCAATCCCCCATCACATACACCATTAACAAGCTTCATATTTAACATGCAATGGCATTAACACAAAATCCACCTTGGCCAAATACCATTTCCATGGCATAACAAGGATTTGAACCATGGCTAACATGCACATCAAGTTAGCAACCAAAACAAGCATGAATCTCATGACACAACCTCAAACATACCTTAATCTTGATGCAAGTATAGCCAAATCTCCTTCTAGTTCTCTTCTAAACCAAGCATGAAGCAAAAATCCTCCCTTTTTCCTTAGTATTTTCGGCCAAAGAAGAGAAAAATGGATGAACAAAATTTTTCTTTTCTCTTCCACAATGCACGGCAAGGGGGGGGGGTTTCACTCACACACACACATTTTTTTTTTTTCTTTCTTTATTACCCATACTCATTTGTTTATTGTTTCTCCTAGTGCACCAACAAAACATGTTTCATGACATGTTTAGCCCATGATTCCTTGTCATGGCGGCCACTTCATGTTAAGGGGGGGAAATTTGACATGCAAATCCCTTATTTTTGCATGCATTATCAACTAGTCATCCCACATTTCCCCATCATACTTTCAATGTTTACTACTAGGCCCTTTCTAGTGAAATTCACATTTATAACTCTAAATCGAAACATCAAAAATGTCACACATGAATTAACACATATTATAGGCATCAAAATAAATTATAAATTATTTTTATGCCTCAGTTTTGTGGTCCCGAAACCACATCCCGACTAGGGTCAATTTTGGGATGTCACAATTAGAATGGGTCATCATGCTTATATTTTGGACCATATGTGAAAAAGGGGTGGTTGAATCATAGAAGCTATGTGTCAGATGAGAAAGTCTACCCTAGAAAATGATGCTGGCAGCAACAGTGATGTGGATGTGAAAAATCACTAAAAATAGTAGGAATGGAATTAAATAGTGAATAAATTATGTAAATGAACCTTGATGAATCTATTTTCATATGGAGGAAACGAAACGGTTATATGAGTTGTATGTTAAGAGATATTTGGGTTTTAGTGAAACAGGGCCAGAACGGTTTCTGGATTCCCTGTTCCAACTTTGAAAATTCATTATAAATTAACCAGAAATAATTAGGAGTCATACCATATATGTATAAATTCCTCCTTGAGTCTAGTTTCTATAGAAACAAACGGCACCAGTATTGAAGTCCTGCACAGGGAGTTATTCGAGTTGTAACGCATGAAGGTCAGTGTAGTCGGCCCCTGTAACATGGGAGAGTTTAACTAATAAACTGTACTAATTGGCTTGACCGAAAATTCTAGAAAAAAATATGTAGATGGGAATATGAGTCTAGTTTCAGAAAAAAATTACAAAGCTGATTTTCGAGTTGTAAAACTCAAGTTATGATTTTTGAAGCGACTAGCACACAGATTGGCAGCTTGTCTGGAACTTCTCAATAAGTGGTTTGAAGTCTGTTGACACCTCGCGTTCGACTCCGGCGACGGTCTCGGGTTCGGGGTGTTACAATGACGATGTATGACTTTTGATTGTGAAATGATTACGAAATATTCTGGTATGTCTGATAATACCTCATAACCCTAGTCCGATGACGGATATAGGTTAGGGGTATTACACTTACATTTTTCCTAAATTTATTTATTTATTGGACTGTAGAGTTATTTAGTCTGTGGTTTGGGTTTTTCTCTTAGTTTTGGGGTTTTTATGCATGCATACGCATCTCATTGAATGGATTTAGATACTTATTTTGAAACCGGACAATGCATGTTACTCAACTTAAATTAAAGTCATCGTATTTTTCCGCTGCAAAATCCATATTTGAATTTCAAAAAAGTAAATTATAAGTCAAATATGTTTCCAATAGTAGAAACTCAACTAAAACTTTGGTTGGTTGAATATTAACATTTGTGTTTTGAATATTAGCTGTCTATATCTAATAATCTATCGAAAGCAAATGAATAAAGCTTAACAACTCTCTTGATTAAGCTTCGGCAATGGAAGGAAAACAAGAATATTTTTCTTTCTCTTCCTACTTGGTTAGTCTAAGCAAGGAAGGAGATGACAATTTTTACTTATTCTCTGTAACACTAGTGAATATAACATGAAATAATACTTTAATTAAATTTAATTATTTAACTTCAATGGCTATAATCTCACCATACACGTATTAGTGGAATTTAATGTTGTAGATTACCTTCACCCACTAGGCCATTAGTTAATTAAGGTACTACTCTCAAGTCCAACGTGCAATTATTAATTACGTCCTCTAATCTTTCTTCATTTAAAACTCTTTAATGACAACATTCACAATAAAGTCATTAATTAATTTAGTCTCTATACTTTTTTTATCAATCGGTTTAATTTAATAATACTTAATAATTTAACCTTTTCAATCTGTACTTAACTCATAATTATTTTATTTTAATTATTTACTAATTTAACTTAATTAATTTGGTTCAAAACTAAATTTTACAACACCATTAAAAGTTGAGTCATTACATTTCTGATTTATTTGCTTGTCGGATTTCGGTTCTGGCCAACGTCAACATTCTATTGTAACATCACTCCACCTTTTATCCCGAAATGGTTATAACCCCTCAAAATGGCTCTTGGGATCATTACTGGGATGAAACTCGAAGAAAAGGAATTGAGGGTTTGTAGAGAAAAATATTATTTATGTTATTTGTACTTTTATTATTTGATTCTTGCATTATATTTGAAAATATAAAATAAATTTTTAAAAATATAAAAGTTAGAATGCAAAAAGAAGATCATTTGATAAAATTTTGATTGAAATGTTTATTTTATTAATTTTTTATATAAATGCTTACAATTATTCATAATATTTCCTAACATTTAAAATAAAAACATAAATGCGTTTTGATATGCTTGAACTTATATACTCATACACTAATAATAATGTCGACATTAACTAAATTAAAACACAATCAATCAATATGATATTATTGACTTTTATTATCCAATTATATTATTATTGCACCTAAATAAAAACTTAACCAAAAATGTTAATTTTATCACAATAAGCAATTAATCTAATTTATCCCTAAATAAGCTTTGAAATAAGATATTTCTTTCAAATCAAAGAATAACATTAACTTTTTTCTTAATGGGACAAACATTAGCTTTTTATTAGAAGTTATTATATTCATATATCAACATTCAAACTAATACACCAATATATAACTAGACAACATTGATATAACTATAAAATGTAAAGGTGGTAAGGATTAAACTTTTGAACAATATACTTTAATGAAAGTACCAACATGGCACCTGCACGATACCTGTATTTTTCTTCCACCTATCATTGTATTACTCTAATTTAACAATGTTAATTTCTAACATGTGAACTGACTGAGAGTCAAACTTACGGATCTGCTAAAATTTTCCTTCCAAAATTAAAAGAATAAATAAATAAAATAAATATATTGTTAGAAACTTATTACATACACGAAAAAGTAAAAGATACCCAAAAACTTTTTTGAAACTCAATCAATAAACCAAGAGATTTTTTTTGAAGTTAAAAAAAGGGTCTCTTTACCTACCTATATAAAACGGTCACTTTGCCTACCTGTATTATCTTCAATCTAACATTTGATTCTTCTCTCTTTCAAGCTTTGCTTTTTGTTTTTTGGACTTCCTCAAACTATGTCTTCAATCTTTATAACAGCATTTTTATGACCTTCCATCAAACCCAAAAAGTGGCCGAAGCAACCAAAGCAGTTTCCTATTACTCAAAATGGCTTCCACTGTTTATTTGTTGTCATCTAAACCTTCTTCGTCTTCCATAGAAGCCCCATCAATGAAAGCCACCAAGGGTAAGGGAGCCTTATTCAAGGTCCATCTCAAACCGATCCTTGGTCGGAACTTCGAGAGAAACCTTTCCTTGTGCAACGTGCTGTTTTCTTCGCCTCAAATCTTCCATAATCGCTGCTAAGCACTTAAAGCACAACCATTGCCCCAATTTCAGCTCCATTCTGAGACCCAAATCTTGGCTCTGTAGAGATTTTGCTTTTATTTTGAAATATGGGGTTTAAAGATTTTTAATTTTCTTTAAGTTTAGGGTTTGAGAAATTTGATCTAGAATTGGGACTTGGATCAAATCATGTATAAGGTTTCACAAATGAAATTTGATGATTTAAGGGTTCAGGTTTGAAGGAGGTATTGTATGAATACAAATTTTGTACATATTCTATATAAATTGAATTTGACATTGGATTTTTATCAATATTCATTCTGGGTTTGATTGCGTCCGGATGAATGATATTTTTAATTTTAAGAATATTTTTTCTATTAATTAGAAGAATTAAGAGCATGAGGGTGGATGCGAGGATCTTATTTTATGTATTTTTTAAAAAAAATAAAAGGTAAAATCTTTATCGAGTCCCCATTTCATGACTGTTTTGCCTTTTCTCTGTGACTCACATGCCACCGTCAGTTTATTACTGGTTGACGTGTCCTCTTAAGTTAGAAATTAACACGTTAAGTCAGAGTGATAGATTGAAGACAAGTCTATTGATTAAATTAGAAAAATTAAAAGTCATATTGATAATTTTATTAAAATATAAGATAAAATTTGTCATTTATCTCTTATTTAAATTAAATTTATAATTATTTTAAAATTTATTTATACATCGAGCGAGAATAATATAAGATATCTACTCTTTCTAAAAAAATCTTCGAAAATATCGTTTGTATAGAGCTCACGTACTCAAAGGTTGGTATTATCTTTCATGGAAGTATTATTTTTAGACTTTACATAGATAGTCCGAGTATTTGAAGTGATGGGATGAACAGAGTGAGAGCTTGCTTTGTTGAACTCATACTCTCAAACCCTCAAGGAGACAAAACCAGATTGTCAATTCTACATAAATGATATTTGAAAGAAAGAATTTTCCAGAAAAGCCGAACTTCCCTCGGCAATATATATCTAGAACTAGATTGATCTCTATTCATTAGAACATGGGAGCCCGTAGAGGGACGCCTTTTCTAGAGCGCCTTAGCCTTGGCTTCCTGGTTAACGGTAGACGTGGAACAAATGGCGCCTCTTCACCATCTTCGTCTTTGAGACAGCGCACGAGTTTAGGTTCATCATCTCCGCATATATCTAAAACCTGTCAAGAAATTAATGCGAAAACCCAATGTAATAAATTTAAAGGAGTAAACGGAAACTCTTATCTTATGGAGAAAACGAAAAAGAAATAATAAACCTTGCAAGCTATGCTGCAGTAGAGTAAATTATCTTGCAGACTTTTGTTACAAATGGTGCAGCAATAATCCATTGAATTGCTTTGTTGTTGATGACGAGACCTTTGCTTCAAGAATACCACTTTGGCTTTATTTGTATGATAAGTCTGCCATTGCCAACAATAAATAAGTAGATGATAGACACAGGCAATTCCTTTGTTCCTTGCTTGCCCTATGCCTTATAAAAGTTGTCATATACTGACATTCCTTATTGATTTGATGTACCAAATGCTATTAAATATACAAGCAAACGCTAATTTGGCTTAGCAAGTTAAAGCACTAGGATATTATTTAGTATTCATGTAGCGTTTTTTAAGGATTCTTATAAATTTTTGTGATAAAATTTTAAAGTATTTTATATTTATATAAATTAATTATAATAGGTTAATATTTCGTAGTATATACATTTTGGAACATTGTGTATTTATAATGAATTTATATTTTCTCATGTCCTACTTTTATCATTTTGGATTTATATTTTTAATTTTGTAAATCAAGCTTACTTTAGAGGTGAAGTCAAAAAATTTTAGGGGTTGAAATTAGATTATAATTCTTACGATAGTAAAAATATAATTTTATCACTTTAATAACCTATATCTTTATAATTTTTAAAGAATTAAATTAAAATTTTATAATCTTTAAGGGACTAAAATATAATTTTACTTTTATTAATTTAAATTTTTTAAATTTAATTTTTTTTCATTTTTAGATATCCGGGCATCTGCCACCCCAAAGGCCCAAACTACCTTCCAAGTTAAGTTGAGGAAATGTAGAGTTGCGACACTATCGTATATATTTATTGTAGACTTAATAATTTCATTTCACTGAGAATCGGTGTACAACGTCAGTATAGCTGGACCATTAACATTCTGAGCTTAACAAGTTTTAATAATAAAATTTTTCATTCTTTTAAATTAATAAAAATAATATCTATCTATCTATATATATGTATATATAATCCGAGGCGACCATATGGCCTGGCAGGATAGTCCCTAAAATAAAATTTTTAATCTAAAATCTTTAAAAATTATAAAATTATAAATTAAATTACAGTAAAATTTTATTTTAATCTCTTAATATGAAAAATATATTTCATTTAATCCTTCAAAAATAATAAAATTATAAATTAATACATAATAAAATTATATTCTAATTTTTAAAAATTATATAATTCAATTTCGATTCTTTAAAATTTCTTTGACTTTATTCCGGTATAAAATATTAGTTCAATAATAAAATTGAGGCATAAACAACTTTAAAATTTTAAGTTCAAGAATAACCCTATTGAAATTATTTTAACTTCAAAATAAAAATCAATAATATATATATATCAATAAAACATATTAAAAATATTATACATGAACACTCTAGCCAGACATTGTAGATGTCTGCCTAACTCAGGGTATGGTATCTGTTCATTATTTTCTTTGGGCTGCGGTGGGAAAGAAAGAAAAGGAAAGAAAGAGAAAGGGAAGGATGGAAGGAAAGAGAGAAAGAGGAAAAATATTTAATGTGTTTTACTTTTTTTTAATTTAAAATTTTTACGGATTAATAATTTATTTTTATATAATTTGTATTTATATTATTTTACATATGTTCTTATCAAGTAGGATGCACATACATATTTATACAATGTATTTATATTATTTATACATATTATACGTATTTATATTATTTTATACAATATATTTTTAACTTTTATAAGTAAAAATTTTCTAATAATTTGAAAAAGACCTTATTTGTTTAAATAATTTAACTTTGGTAAATATATATTATTATTTAATAAAAGATATATTAAGCTTTTAGTGTAACAAACTTTAACCTAATTATGGTAGTTGATGGAGGAGGTGGGTTCATCGGAAAGAGAGAGGTCATGGTTTGTAGTCACCATTGTTGGATTTTTTTTCTTAAAGAACATTCAAATATTGATGATGTCATGATTAAAATTTTTATATTGCAAATAAATCAAAAAAAGTTTTTTTATTAGTTATAGAGATTTTAACTTTAATCAAAAATAAAAAATAATGCCACGGTCAACAATTTGGTTGGTGGATCAATAAAATTTTAATAACAATAATTAATTCGAATAATTATTTTAATTAAAGTTACTAGATTGACAAAAATAATTTATAATGAACCAAATAAAAACAACATAATATAGGGTGATTTGCTGTGCAGTTTACCTATTTTTTAAATACCCAAGTAAAGAATATTTTTTAACACGAGATATAAAAAAAAAAAAGATTGATTAAATTAGTTAGTAGCAAAACTAATAAAGTAGAAAAATCTGACCTGAATGCCAGCACAATTGAAGAGCTTACACAAATCTTGTCTATTGATCACGTCGCTGTAGACATATCTTCGAATCTTCAACATATATAATTTCATTACAATTAATAGTTAATAAGTGAAAAATTCACCTTGTTAATTAATTAGGTTATCAAGGAATACGAGGAGATTGAAAAAAGAAAAAACAAAAAACAAAAGAAGAAAGAGACCTTAAGTTGCTTGTGGAAAGCATGAGCGGGAAGGCAATGAGAACAAAAAGACTGAAGACAATGGATGCAAAACCGATCCAACTCGTTCTTCTTTGCATTTGGATGAGTAACACAGTTTCTGAAGAATATGCTGTTATACATAACAATTAGCCATGGCGGCACCACTGAACAAATCTTCTGCCAAAACAACCCACAAATATCAATCAAGTAAATGAAGGAGCTGATTTTTTTTTTTTTTTTTTTTGCAGATGAAGGAGCAACTGAATTCATATAACATTCACTCAAAACAAAATCATTTTAAATGACAAATGAGAATTACAGTATTAGACCCAACAACCAAGCTTTATCAGTTATACAGAATTCAAGTATCACCAGATTCAATCATGAACACGATTACAAAGTAATACAGCGAAAACGAGTCCGATGACTAGATCAATTTGAAATACGAAAGATAGTGATGAAGAAGAAGATGATGACAACGACAAAGAAGATAGAATATATGGTATATGTACTTGTTGAGTTTTCGACGCTTGCAATTTCTGGATGGCTAAGGTCTTCCGCATGGTTTTGTTTAAAAAGAAAAATTGTTTTTGTTGGTTTTTTGGTATAGTTTTTCCTTGCTCTATCTATCCAGTATCATCGACGTATCCGGTTATAAATAGTTGCTCTCTGAAAAAAAATTTTCAAATACTGTTGAAGCTTATAAATGATTCAAGATAGTACACTCATATTATTTTTTTTAAAATTAGAATTTTATCTAATATTTAATTATTATATATTTTTACTGGATTTTTAATTATAATATAGAAAAATTAAAAAATATTATTTTTAAAATATGTATACGAGAAACTTAGAGCTAGTTTAACATTAGTTTTGAGAAGTGCTTTTAAGAAGTATTTTTAAAAATTTGGTTTAAGATTTAAGTGTTTAGTGTTGTTGTCAAAATATAATTTTGAGAAATAAAATGTCCATTTTAGACATGGTGTTATGAAGTAACAAATAAATATTTAAATGATATTTAAATTAATTAATATTATGATATTTTAATAAAAATATAGAAAATAATTTATTATAACTTGTTAATATTTTAATATATGAAATATAAATATAAAATATTTTTAAGCAATTAATATTTATTATTTATAAAATTTAATCGAATATATAAACTATATGTTAAATATTTAAATATAATCGTTAAATTTTGTAATTAGATATTAACACATTTGTATTATTTTAAGAAATATATTTTAATTAATGATTTTTTTAAAATGTAATTTGAATAACTAAAACATATTAGATACCCAACAAATTAAAAGATTACATGTATTTGGATTAAAGTTTAAAAGGAGTAATATTTATATACCAAATATAAATATTAAAAATCTTACATTAACATTTGCAATTTAAAATGAATGACAAATGGGAGAAGAAAAATGGAGGATGAAAAAGTAATAATGCTTCTAGAAGTGTTTTTTGCTCAAGAAAAGCTAAAAGTTTTAGATTCTAAGTAAAATTGCTTTTGAAAAGTTACTTCTTTCAGTCAAAAGTTGCTTATTTAACTCAACTTTTCTTCCAAGAGTGTTTTAAAAGCCAAAAGTACTTTTTTTTAAGTATTGCTAAACACAACCTTAATATGGCAAATTTATTTTTTGGAGGGATGCCTTGACAATTATGGATGTTTAGGATAGGGTAGTTAGTATTGTACCAATAAATATACCGTTTTTGTTTTGGTATTAATATGTGTCGATATCATTGTATTTCAATGTACCATTTTAAATTTATCGATGATTTTAAATATTTATCATACACACATATAGTTTAATTTTAGTTTCTTAATTAATTATATGTTATATAAGTATGCAAATATATCTCAATTACATCCGCTTAAATATATTTATATTTTGATTTTTAATGTAGTTATAAAAGGTAGGCTTAAAATATTAATTTTTGTACCAACCAATATAAGTCGGTATGCACCTATACAAGTCAGTTTTGATCATAATGAGCTGCATGTTTAGGGGAATGTATGCAAATGAATGTATAATGTTATTTTATTATTATGGATGATAAAGTAATTTTGCCAAAGTCATTGTATCTTAATTGACTATTAATCAAATAAATTATTGTACCAAAATTCAATATTATACTAAAACAGGCTCATAAATATTAAATAATTATATTTATTGACTTTGTCATCGAAAAATGAGATTTTGAAACCACAATTTCTGGTACCACTGGAAAACAAGTTGTCACATTGATCTTGGCACATACGCCAAAACTATAACATATATCTTATAACACCCCTAACCCGTATCCGTCGCCGGAACAGGGTTACGGAGCGTTACCAAAAATTTTTCAGAACATTTTCAGATATGTAACGTCCCAATTTTCGGGAATCCTGTGAATGTTGGCATAGGTTTAATTATGTTAGTGGGCCTCTAGAAGGCCCAAGCTTAAGATAGAACCCGGTAATTTTAGTTAATTTTTGTTCCATAAGAAAAAGGGAGTGAAATTATGAAATAGGACCTATGTGAAAATGTTTGAAAATGCTATAGGCTAAATTGAAGTGGCCAAATAAATAAGAGTGCAAAATAGGAGGATTTGCATGACAAACCTCCCATTTTACATGAAGTGGCCAGCCATCATGTTGTTGTAGACAAAATGTACACTTGATATGCATAATTTATGGTACAAATTGATACAAATTGATAATAGGTTAGGTAAATGTTCCATGATAATGGGTTAGGTAAATGTTTCATGATAATGGGTTAGGTAAATGTTTCATGATAAGAATTTCATGTCTTTTGTATTAAAGAATTAAATAGATGAAATATGAAGTTTTATTAAAAGAAAAAGGGGTGAAAAGAACAAAGTTTTGTCCATCTTTGTTCATCATAGCTGAAAGTTAGAGAAGAGAAAGAAGAGGAGAAAGCTCTTGAGTATTCGGTCATTAGGAGGAGGAAAATTGAAGGTAAGTTCTTGATATCTTGCTTCTATTTTGAGGTTCATGAGTTCTTCTTGATTCTACCTTAACTCTTGAAGTATATTTTGATTTTTAGTTGTGTTGTGAGCATTTAGTCATGAATTAAAATGAAGAAAATGGTTGTTGTTTCATGTTCTTTTGATGAAAAATGGAAGATAGGTGAAGTTGAGCCAAACAAATGAACCTGCATGTGCCTTAGATGCTAAAGGGAAAAATCGGCTAACATGTTGTGGTTTAAAATGATGAAATGGAGATTATACTTAAGTAAAATCATAATATGTGATGATTGATTGGTGATATACATGTTTAAATAACAAGCATGCAAGTTAGGTGTGAAAGAGTGATTTGGTAATAAATATGCTTGGGACAGCAGCAGTAAAGTGACTTTGGAAAATCACCATAAATTGTGGGAGATGAATTAGAAGCTGAATAAATTATGTAATTAAAGCTTATTGAGTCTAGTTTCTAATGAAATAAACAAAAACATATTTTGAATTCTGTACAATGAGAAATTTGATTCGTAATGAAGAGTGGTCAGATTAGTCAAACAGTGAAACATGGGAAACTTTGAGAAAAATCTGGTATTGATTGGCTAAACCAAAAATTCTGAAAGTTTTATGGATAGAAGATATATGAGTCTATTTTCATGGAAAATTAACGGCACTTGATTTGGAGTTTCTTAGCTCTAGTTATAAATGATTTAGTGACTGTTGCTCAGGAAGAAAGCTTGCAGTGAAATTATGATTATGTGGTAAACATTGACAAAAATTTGTTAATGAGTTGCTTATTGATTTCTTATAAGCTTACTATGATCTGTAGGTGTGGTTGGCTGAATATTGTAAGGGGTTAATACGTAGTTCGTATTTGAATAGTTAGATTAACGTGTTAGTAATCCAATTGTAGGCAGTTCGTGTGTGGATCTCGTCAGCATATCGTCGCAAACAGGTGTGTAACTGACACCCTCTCATAGACTAGATTGGCAAAATGTGACAGCCCCAAATTGACCCTAGTCGGAAAGTGGTTTCGGGACACAAAACCGAGTCATAAAAATAATTAATTGCTATATTCTATGCTTATTGTGGGTGTACATGCACATGTGGAAGTTTCATTCTCTAATTTTACCAATTGTATGAGAAATTATAAAATAGGGATCAATGCGAGACGTGGTGAAATATGATAGGCTAATTTTAAATGGCCTATTAATACATGTGGAAAAGTGTTTGTCCTTGCATGTCAAATTAGCCAAATTGGAGCATGATGGCGGCCATGCTATGGGTGGAAACATGTCTCCAACATGTTAGACTAGTGATGCATGTAGGAAACAATAAAATAAGAAAGTTAGTATTAAAGAAATGGAAAAGAAAATGATGATAACAAAAAAAATAATAATGTGTAGATGCCCCTTTGCTGTGACAAAACAAAGAAAGAAAGAAAAGAAAATAGTTGTTCATCCTTTGGTAGTCTTGGCGAATAGAAGCAAGGGAAGAAGGGGGAAGAGCTTGAGAAAAATCGGCTATGGTGGTTGCTAGACTAAGTTATGTTTGATGATATTCCATGAGATGCATGCATGCTTTAGTTGTTAGTTTAAGTTCTACCTAGCCCATGGTTTAGATTTCTTTTGCTATTTGATGGAGATGAAATTCGCCATGGATGTTGTCTTTCTTGGTTGGTGTTTTGATGTTGTTGTAATGAAGCATGAAGAGGAGTGAGTTCAAATGTTTAATAAAAGGAGATTTTTAGGTCATTGAGTTCTTGTTGTTGTGTGTGTATGTGCATGAGTATTCGCCATGCTATAGAATTCATGTTGCAAAATGATAAATGCTTGGTACATTCGGCTATAATGGGCATTAAGAGGGTGAAGTTTGAATTAGTTAAATGTTCATATAGGTTGTCTTGATGAAAAGAGAAAGAGAAGAATTAGATATCATATTTGGTGCTAGTGTGGTATATAAGGGTGTTGAACTTAAATAAGTAATATTCGCTAGCATGATAAGTATGAAATATTAAGTAGATGAGATAATTGATGGTGAAGTGGCTAATAGGGACTTTTAATGAAATCTATGCTAAGGCCGAATGTATCAAATGCTAAATGTGCTTATGTATATTCGCCACCTAATTAAGCACATAGGTGGTGTTGAATTTAATCTTGCACATTCGCCATATGGGTGTACACACTTGTGATACTATCCTTGATTAGGATAGTTGGCAATAGGGTGATAGCCTAAGGTTGTGAACCAAATAGTTCAAAAGCATGGGGTAGAAGGATAAGAATTTGTCATGTGTATCCTATGAAATGAAATTTTAATGTGTGATACAAATATTTTACAAAGTGGTTGAATGGTTGATTTAATTGTTTAAACTCAAGATCCTAAAGGAGAGGCGTCCAACAAGGGAAATCAAGGTCATCGAGTAGCCGACTTGGGATTATTTGCCCAACACAAGGTAAGTCATTAAGCATATATTTGGTGTTGATGTAAATGACCATAATATATACGCATAATTGTGTTTAAATGAGTTGATGTGTAAATGAAAATGTATGTGTATGGAATGATGCCATTGTTGAATGTATAAAGGCAGCAACATGCATAAGGTATTGGTCTCGGCACTAAGTGTGCGGGTATAAATGGACACGATGACAAGATTGGCACTAAGTGTGCGGGTTTAAAAATTGTACAGCACTAAGTGTGCGAACTGAAAATATATAGCACTAAGTGTGCGAGCTGAAAATATATAGCACTAAGTGTGCGAGCTAAAAATTATATAGCACTAAGTGTGCGAGCTGAAAATATATAGCACTAAGTGTGCGGATTCACTATATGCTCTTGCGTTACAATTGGCACTGAGTGTGTGACATTATCGAGTTAATCCCGGACAACGGATCGGGTAAGTACCTTGAGCTCATGGCGAATAGGCACTATGGTCATGCTCGGGGTTGAGCTTGGTAAGCTTTAAATCTATGTGATGATTACAATTGTATGATTGTAGTGAAAATGAGTTGGTGTATAAAAATGACTCAAATATCTTATTGAATAGAATATGAAATGTGAATGTATGACTTGGTACGAGATTGAACCGGAAGGTCTAAGGAACTATGGTATAGTTCGATATGGATGGAACAATTAGCCTTGTTTCATTGTTTCACTTTGTGATGAATTTAGCTAATGGATAATTGTAAAGTGCTTATGACTTCTCGAGTTATAAACTCACTCGGTGTTTTCTTGTCACCCATTTTAGGTCTCGTGGACTCGTCTCTTTTGTGTGCTCGGAACCGTCAACGAAGTCATCACACCGCAAGCAATCTTTGGTATTGTCTTCTTAGTCGATCTAGGAGAACATTTGGCATGTATAGGCTATTTTGTTTTGTTGAAATTTGGGTTGTAAACTTTAGCCATGCGAAAATGGCCCATATGGTTGGATGGATTTGGTTCCAAAACACTTATTCATGAGTCTTAAAAATCTCAATTTTGATAAGGTGGTCATAATTTGTGATATGAATGATGGATGATTAGTTGGGTCATGGAGGAATTATGAAATAGGCATTGTTTGCCTTAGTAACAGATGCTGACAGCAGCAGTGATGTGAGATTGAAAAATCACTAAAAATAGTAGAAGTAGAATTAAATAGTGAATAAATTATGAAATTGAACCCTGATGAATCTAATTTCATATGGAAGAAACGAAACGGTCATATGAGTCGGATTTTAAGAGATAATCAGGTTTTCGTGAAACAGGGCCAGAACGGTTTCTGGATCCCCTGTTCTGACTTTGAAAATTCACTATAAATTAACCAGAGAGAATTAGAAGTAATACTCTATATGTACAGATTTCTTTGTGAGTCTAGTTTCTTTAGAAACAAACGGCATAAGTTTTGGAGCCCTGTACAGGAAGATATCCAAGTCGTAGTGCGCAAAGGTCAGTGTAGTCGAACCCTGAAACAGGGGAGACTTTAACTAATAAACTGTACTAATTTGCTTGACCAAAAATTCTATAAAAAAATTTGTAGATGGAATTATGAGTCTAGTTTCAGGCAAAATTTACGGAACTGATTTTTGAGTTCTGGAACTCGAGATATGATTTTTAAGGTAACAGTGACGCAGTTAGCCAGCCTGCCCAGAACAGAAATTAATTATTTCCAAGAGAGAAATAAGGGAAGTAAGCCCGGTAACACCTTGTGGTCAAATCCGGTGACGGTCACGGGTTTGGGGTGTTACACAAAAGCCGAAAAGCCGAAATGCCGAAAAGTCAGTATTTTGGGAATTTGCAAGTGTGCGAATGCTCATAAAATAGTTGGGTTTGTATATTTGGTAATCTAAAGTAATAAACTGCAGTACGCGCGATTTCGTACATTTTGATAATTTGGGCTTAATGGGCCAAAGATCGGGTTCATGGGCCAAAGATCGGGTTCATGGGCCAACGGGCCTAATTCGGTAAGTATGCGCGGTAAGTGTTCTGATAGTACGTAAATAGTTAGGATATGCATGAAAACCTTGAAAGTAGCTAAATTACTATAATACCCCTATGTATGGAAAATTACTGTTATACCCCTAGGTGCAAAATTACCGTTATACCCATAGGGTTAATTTTGACTGAAAAGCATAGCGATCTGATTCTGTATGATGGATGCCATGATTATATATTTGTTGCATGGGGACATGGGTTATATTATGGAGGAAGCGTTCTGGTGGCTATGCCACAAATATCTGATCTGGTGGCTCTGCCACATATATTCTGATTCGTGGCTCGCCACGATTATTCAGATCTGGTGACTCTGTCACATTATCTGTTCTGGCAGCTATGCTGCAAATTCTATGGTGTGTAGCGGTTGGGTGGGTCGAGTTGTCTCCCCACACGGTGTAAGGTTGGTACGGGGGTGTATACGGTTGGATATGGTTGGGTTTCTGCATAAACATGTAATATCTGCTACGCTTACATTATGGGCCTATGGGCTTTATTCTCAATTCATTCGGCTAAGGCCAACTTATTCATTTACGTGGGTTGAGCTGATTTAGACTATGGTTGGGTTATTTCACACACTGAGTTTCCCCAAACTCATCCCTTTTATTTTCATCCACGCAGTAATCCCCAACCATAGTGGGCTTGGAGTCGTGAGGGAATTGAGTGGCCACCCGCTCGAAAGTTTGATTTTCTTCCGTGAACTGGACATCCTTTTAATTACGTTTGAGGTTTTGGGCTTTAAAATGTAATAAGGCCGCTTATTTATTTTTGATGGTTTTAATATGTATTACTAAGATAGGTAATACTTATTTTAACTGTTGAAATTGGATAGCTTTAGGCGTTTTCAAAAACAACGATTGATTTCAAAATAACATGACAACAAGCAAAGCTTCCATAATGAAAGTATTTTCCAAAATTAATCACTTTTCCTAAAATGACTTAATCAAATCAGTTTCCTAGAAATATCCATGATGTTAAGGTGTGGCAATGGCAAGATGCATGTCTAGGATTGGATCCGAAGGAAGCTTGGTACTTAAGCAAATCGATGGACTCACCACCTCTTTTCCGGTTTCCTACCGGTGCATGACTTCCATTCACTTTAACCCTTAATGAATTAATCTTTTGAACATCAAGTACGATTTTCTGGACTTAGAATGGAATTTGTTTTTTTAACGTTTTTGATGTGGCATGCCGGATCCGGCCATAACTTCTAGGCCGGGTTTGGGGTGCTACAAGATAATTCATGCAAGTTACTATTCAAATTTTGAAATCATTCATAACGTCCCTTAAATGGACCTTCGAGGTCCAATATGAGTATTAGAATCGAGTCGAGACTTAATCGGAACCTCTAAAAATTTTTCGCAACTTTTCAAGATTTTTCCAATGTGCAGGGTTCATACGCTCGTGTGGTCCAAGGGACACGCCCGTGTTGGAGGTCGTGTTCGACCCCGTTTAACTTTCTGACTTGTACACACGTTTGAGACACACACCCATGTCTTTGCCTGTGTGTCCAATTCTGAACATTCTATTTCTTAAAATTAAGATGCAGGGGACAAACGGCCTATCCACATGTCCGTGTTATCAGGCCATGTGTCATGCATAGTCTAGACACACACTCATGTGTCTGCCCGTGTGGACAAAATAAAGCCATTCCTAACTTCATTTCTCACCCCAAACTTTGCCATAATCCTACACTACATCTTGCATTCATAACCCAACAAATCCAAGCATTTTATTCAAGTTAATTCTATCATTTAACATGATATATCATCACATACAAATACTAACCATTTCAAGCATTCTAATCAAGCATATTCCATCCATCATCATGGCATATAATTTCATGTATACATGTTTACAACCTTACCTTAGTTATGTCCTCATGTTAGACATAATTTGATCAACTACTTAACATATATGTGGCTAACATAATATGACATTACAAGTATATCAAAACAATCATTACTAGCCATTCCGATGGCTAGGTTACAAGCATCATTTACGTTTACATGCCAATATGGCCAACATATCCTATACATGCCATTTCGACCATAATTGATTTACAATGTAATACCGACATGGCCGATGGATAGTGTGAGTGATCTCCGCCAAGCTTCCAATCCAAAGAGCTTCCGATTGCTTTAAAACAGGGGAAAATAAAATAGAGTAAGCATAAAATGCTTAGTAAGTTCGTATAACACGGTACTTAACTTAGCATTCATCCTATTTGAAGTAACTAAGTAAGGTATTATCAACCACTTTGATCTCAAGCCCTACACACATCCTCATTGCCCTTATTAGTCATATATTCCATAATAATATCAAGGCATGTATGGGCTCAACAATAATCAAGTTTCCAAGCACATATGCTTTCCACATTATGTATTCATTCAACATACATAATTTATCTCATTATTTCGAGTATAATTTCATAATAGTTCGTTTTGAGTTCAGATCATTTCCCATCAGAACTTTACGCATATTACTCGGAATGTCAAAGTCACGACTAGTACACTCTAGGTGTACAAGTCTATAATCAAGAATGAACATTCTCATCAAATATTTTCCATGTACAAATATCATCATCTCATATTTCATATATCATTTGTCGTATATCATCATTTTCTTACATTTCATGTAATATTCTTTCATGTCATATTTCCATATCATATACACCATTCCATGTCAATTTGTCTTAAATTTATATTTGCCCCTGTTAGAACCTTGCCCGTTGAATTTATTTGAATTATCGATGGATACCTAAGTAGTACATTCGAGGGGTACGAATCAGGATCTGTCAATTCATATTCAATGGTACCCATAAGGTACTAATTCAGAGAGTACACTCTCGAGCCACACATATATATACTACAGGATTACCAGTCCAGGCTAAATCTTTTTTATGACATATACTCTAAAGAGCTTGATCTGGATTACCCGTCTGGGCTAAATCCAATCCATAATTTATGTTCGAGAGGACTTATATCAAGATTACCTGTCCAGGCTAAATCCTATCAGAATTGAGGTCGAAGGATTACTCATTCAAGCTAAATCCTATCCACAACAAATGTAGGACCTCTTTTGTTTCGGGAAATCACATATCCATTGATTTTCCATTTATTCAACCGGGATTTAAACATATTTCAAGCATTATCTGTAACACCCCTTGTCCGTAACCGAGATAAAGACCAAGTATGAGGCGTTACCAGACATGTACTCGAACATTTTCGGGAAATACGGGTTATAAAATTTCGTTCCAATTTGAACCCAATCAAATAACATCTTAGTGTCCCTATTATGGGCCTACGAGGCCCAAAACATACATTGAGAAAGGTTCAAGACTAAACCGAGGACCTGAGAAAGTTCTTGAAAAACTTTCTAAGTTAAGCCTCACACGCCCGTGTAGAGGCAATGCACACGTGCTTTGAGACACGCCTGTGTCCCCTACTCGTATGGAATTAATTGAATTTATTTTCTATTTTGAACCTACAGAGGTTTTCACACGGCCAAGCACACGCTAGTTTCCTTGGCCCGTGTCCTTCACTCGCCCTAGACACGCCCGTGTTCAAAAACTTGAGCATTCTGTTTGTAACACCCCAATTTTTGGGATTTCTGTGGTTTTCAATGAATTTTGAAATTTCTATGCTTTGACCGTTTGGCATAGGTTTAATTATGTTAGTGGGCCTCTAGAAGGCCCAAGCTTAAGCTAAAACCCGATAATTTTAAGTAATTTTAGTCCATAAGGAAAAGAGGTTTTGGTTAATTGGGCTTTTAAGTATTAACTGGGTAAAATAAGACATAAGGAAGCAAGTGGCAAAGTGGCATGTGGCGCCACTAGGAAGGCTATAAAAGTGGCGTGTAGAAGTGTAGGAAGAGCCCAAGTTCGAGCCGCAAGATAAGCAAATAAGGTGTTTATTTTTGTGCACAAAAAGGAAAGGTGATGGAACTCAAGGGGGAACTTTGTTAGGTAGAGTTTAAGATGATAAGGGGATTAAGTAAGGATAAAGATAAGGGAGGAAATCTAGGAGCTAATCAAGGAGCAAGAGCTGGCCGGCCAAGGGACATTAGCATGGGAAATTCGGCTAGGTATTGTACTAGTAGGAATTTCAGCATTTGGGTGTGTTGTGCCGATTCTCTGACCATCCTTCCTTCTCCTCTTTTCTTTATTTTTTCTCTCCACCTACCTTCTCCTCTTCTTTCTCCATAGCCGAATTCTTTTACCACTTTACCCTTCACCACTTCCTTATTCTTTTTATTTTTAAGCCTTACAGTCGAATATCACAAAAGCCGAAAGCCCGAAGGTTCATATTGTCTGTGCCGAATTCTTCTAGCAAACCTATTGATTTCTTTTTCATCTTTCTTCATCCTTTGTGATCAACTCTTTCTTTTTCTGAGCCTCAAACCTCTGTCGACAAAACCACTACAAAAAAAAACCTTCATCTCTTCTTTACTGTACTAAAAAGCCGAAAACCCCATATTTTAGGGGCATAGCTGAATTCTTAGATCATTAAAAGATCGACTTCTGCTAGGATTTGAGGGTTAGATTTACATCGGAATCAAATAAGAGCTTAAGTGAAATCGCTATCAAGAAACGGTGGTAAGTTTTGAATCTATTCTTTATTTCGGATTTAGAAAACTGAAATCCCTAAAGGTTTAGGGAGGCTGTCGATTGGGCTTTAAGGCTCTAAGGGTTGTGACAATTGTTTATTATGATGATAGTGCGATTCAGAGGCTGCTGATCAGAGGCTTGGACAAGGGGAAACGACTGAATATAAACACAATCGCTAGTTTCGGCAAAGGTAGGTTCGTTAGTGCCATGGTGCTTTGGGCCGAATATGGTAAGGGGTTAGTTATAGTTCGTTTTTAGTAGCTAGATTAACGTGTTAGTAATCTAATTGTAGGTAGTTCGTGTGTGGATCTCTGCAGCATATCGTCACAAATTAGGTGTGTAACTGACACCCTCTCACAGACTAGATCGGTAAAAGCCGAAAAGCCAAAATGCCGAAATATCAGTATTTTGGGGGCTTGCGAGTGTGCGAATGCTCGTAAGAAAGACTGATTAACGTATTTGGTAAATTCAAGTGCTAAGACTGTAGAATACGATATTTTGTGCATTATGACGTTTTGGGCTTAATGGGCCTAAACAGGGCCAACGGGCCAACAGGCCCACTTTGGCTAAAATACGAGGTAAGTGTTTCCGAATACTTGGTGAATGCTAAAACGAGCATGAAACCCTAGCCATAGGTGATAATTACTGAAATACCCTTATGCATGCAAAATTACCATTATACCCCTAGATGTAAATTGACTATTATACACTTAGGGTTTATTTTTGACTAAAAAGCATGATGACCTGATTTTGTATGATGTATGCCATGATTGTGAATCTGTGCATGGGGACATGGGTTATATTAAGGAGGAAGCGTCCTGGTGGCTACGCCACAAATTATCTGATCTGGTGGCTTTGCCACATATATCTCTGCTTCCGTGGCTCGCCACGATTATCTCAGATCCGTGACTCTGTCACATTATCTATTCTGGCGCCATGCTTTGCATATTTCGTGATGTAGCAGTTGGGTGGGTCGAGTAGTCCCCCCACATGGTGAAAGGCTGGTAAGGGGGTGCATGTGGTTGGTTATGGATTGGGTTTTGCATATACATGAAATATCTGATCTGATCTGTTATGGGACTATGGGCTTAATTCTGTATTTTGTTCTGGGCTAAGGTCGATTTATTCTGTTTCTGTGGGTTGAGTTGATATGGGCTATGGTTGGGTTAATTTTACACATTGAGTTTCCCCAAACTCATCCCCTATTTTCATCCATGCAGGTAATCTCCAACCATAGTGGGCTTGCAGCTGTGAGGGATTTGGAGTGGCCACTCGTTCTGCATTATGGTTTTCTTCTGGTGAATTGGACTTCATTTTTCATTTACTTTGAAAACATAAATTGATTTCAAAGTAACACGATCTCAAACAAGGCTTCTACTATGATAACATTTCCCAAAATTAAATATGTTTTATTCTAAAATGAACATAATTACAATGGTAACCTAAAGGAATACACGATGTTAGAGTGTGGCAATGGCGGTGTGCATGTCTAGGATTGGATTCGAAAGAGCTTGGTACTTAAGCAGTCTGATGGACTCACCTCCTCTTTTCCAGTTTCCTACCTGGTGCACAGCTTCCATTCACTTTAACCCTTAATGAATTAATCCTTTGAACATCAAGTACGATTTTCTGGACTAAGAATGGAAAAATGTTTTAATGCTTTGATGTGGCACGTCGGATCTGGTCATAACGTCTAGGCTGGGTTTAAGGTGTTACATTTAGTGGTATCAGAGCCAAGTTGCAACAACACAGTTGTGGAATGGGTTTACAAAAACAAAGATTTTCAAAAAAAATTCTCGATTTTTAAATTTTGGATCTTCTGATGGTGGCATTGCGAATCTCCAACCCAAGCCTATAAGTCTTACTCTGAACTTCTCTGAATATTTTATTGAAATATCTGTCTGTACTGAAAACCCACTAGGATAGGATGATACTAAGACCATAGGAAAATTTGATAAGAGACTGAAACTGTAGCTAGACTTCGGTTCTGCGAAAACAATCTCTGAAATACTGTCCGATTCATAAAACATCTGTAATAAACATTGGAATGTTATTAATGCATAAAATTTATAAACAGATAATACGATATGAGTATAAGAGCCACTCGTGGAAGAGGTCGTAGACGTGGCCGTGGAAGGGCTCAAGCGGGATCTTCGTCTTCGGGACATATGCCGGCGGCAAATGCACCGATACCATCGGCTACGGAAGTGGAGTCTCATGACCGTGGTGCCGGGGATGACGCCCTGTTGCAGGTAATGCTTCGTGTTCTGGAAAGGGTTGCCGAGGCAAGTACGGGCAACCGAGTTCGTGGATCCATTTCTGAACGACTCTGGGCCAACGGAGCGGAGATCTTTAGGGGTGTGTCTGGTATCGCCCCGAATGTGGCAGAATATTGGTTGGAGGCCACAGAACGAATTATGGATGACTTGGATTGCTCTGTGGAGTAGAAACTGAAGGGAGCTATAACGTTACTGCGGGATGAGGCTTACCAGTGGTGGCTCACTGTGAGAGAAGGAACCCCAGCTGATAGGGTAACTTGGAAACTGTTTAAGACGGCCTTTAAAGGTAAGTATGTTGGAGCAAGTTATGTGGACGCTCGTAGGAAGGAATTCTTGAATCTGATGCAATGAGGTAAAACAATTGCCGAGTACGAGGTCGAGTTTCTGAGGTTGAGCCGGTATGCCGTGGGCATAGTTGCTACGGAATATGAGCGAAGTGTGCACTTCGAGGATGGTCTTAGGGATGACTTGAGGGTGTTGATTGCTCCGCAGAGGGAGCGAGACTTCACGGTCTTGGTGGAGAAGGCAAAGATCGCTGAGGAGGTTAAGCGTGCTGAAAAACAGAATCGAGAGAAGGATCGAAACCATTTTCGGAGGGATTCAGGACCCTCGGGTGGTGCTAATAGGAATATTAAGAAAGTAAGGGTGGAGGAACCAGTGGGAGTAGTGCCAATGAATGTGGTTAGACCACCAATCTGTGGAGACTGTGGTAAGGTACATTTGGGCGAGTGTAGGAAATGTTTTGGTAAATGTTTCCGATGCGGATCTATGGAGTATAGAGTTAAGGACTGCCCTCAGAGAGCTGATCAGGCTCAGGTTGTTGTACAGATGGTTGTTCAACCCATGAGAGGTAGACCATAACCACTGAGAGGACGTGGACAAGGTAGGGGTGGAAACGGAAATGGTTGAGGTCGAGGGGCACCTGGCAGGGGTATCGAAATTGCTGAAGCTCGACAGCCAGCTTTGGTATATGCAGCTCGTCATCGAGAGGAGGGCGACACACCTGACGTCATAACTGGTACGTTCTTGGTTTCTGGCATACCATATACTGCTTTAGTAGATATTGGATCTACTCATTCCTATGTTGCATGTGCCATATCTAGGTCGTTGGGTGTGCACTCTGAGAAGATTGTGAGTGGGGTATCTGTGTTAAGTCCTTTAGGTCACTCGGTTAGGGTAGACAAAATGTATAGGGATGTACCCTTAGAAACTCAAGGTAGGATTTCCCTGGGGATCTGATGGAACTACCATTTGGAGAATTTGACCTCATACTGGGAATGGACTGGCTTGTTAAGCATAAGGCGACTTTGGATTGTGCTACTAAGCGAATGGTGCTAAGGACCCCGGAGGGTAAGGAGGTTATCGTGATAGGTGAACGAAGGGACTATTTGTCCAATGTGGTGTCGGCATTGAGGGCCGAAAAGTGGATTCGGAAAGGTTGTGTGGCCTATTTGGCATTTGTAAGTCAGTTGAAAAGGGAAGGGCTGACAGTGGACAAGGTTAGGACTGTAAAGGAATTCCAAGATGTGTTTCTAGAGGAGCTTCCGGGATTGCCTCCAAACCGAGAAGTGGAGTTTGGAATCAACTTGTTGCCTGGAACGGCGCCAGTGTCTATCGCATTGTATAGAATGGCACCGAAGGAGTTGGTGGAGCTAAAGGCACAAATTCAAGAGTTGTTGGATAGGGGCTTCATTAGGCTAAGCGTGTCTTCATGGGGAGCACCGGTGCTATTCGTGAAGAAGAAGGATGGTACAATGCGGATGTGCATTGATTATCACCAGTTGAACAAACTGACAATTAAGAATAAGTATCCACTGCCAAGGATTGATGATCTGTTCGACTAGCTTAGAGGAGCTTCTGTATTTTCCAAGATCGACCTTCGATCTGGATATCATCAGTTAAGGGTCAACGAGGCAGATATCCATAAGACGGCATTCAGGACTCGGTATGGTCATTATGAGTTTCTGGTTATGCCATTTGGACTGACGAATGCTCTTGTAGCGTTTATGGATCTATTGAATCATGTGTTCTAACCATTCTTGGATCAGTTCGTAGTCATCTTCATCGACGATATCCTGGTATATTCTAAAACGGAAGCAAAGCATGATGAGCATTTCCGTATAGTGCTACAAGTATTAAGGAAGAAGGAACTTTATGCGAAGTTCAGCAAGTGTGAATTTTGGTTAAGGTAGGTAACTTTCTTAGGACATGTGGTCTCTACTGAGGGGATTAAGGTGGACCCTCAAAAAATTGAAGCGGTTTTGGAGTAGAAGCCGCCTAGGTCGGTGTCGAAAATACAGAGTTTCCTAGGTCTGGCAGGATACTACAGAAGGTTTGTGGAAGGTTTTTCTGTGTTGGCTGCACCTCTGATAAAACTCATAAGGAAAGGAGCACCGTTTGTATGGACTGAGAAGCAGCAGGAAGCTTTTGAGAAGTTGAAGAAAGTTCTAACTGAATCACCTGTGTTAATTCAGCCAGAGTCTGGGAAGGATTTTACTGTGTACAGTGACGCATCACATGTAGGTTTGGGCTGCGTGTTAATGTAGGAGGGTAAGGTCGTTGCATATGCATCACGACAGCTTAAGCCTCATGAGGGGAACTATCCTACTCATGATTTGGAGTTGGCGGCAGTGAGATTTGCACTTAAGATTTGGAAACATTACTTGTACGGGGAGAGGTGTATTATATACACAGACCATAAAAGTCTTAAGTATTTGTTGACGCAGAAGGAGCTGAACCTTAGGCAAAGGAGATAGATTGAGTTGCTTAAGGATTATGACTATTTGATTGAGTATCACCCAGGCAAGGCTAATGTGGTAGCTGATGCTTTGAGTCGTAGAACCGTATCTGATCTGAGAGCAATGTTTGCTCGTTTGAGTCTGTATGATGATGGCAGTTTGTTGGCTGAATAGCAAGTAAGGCCAACCTGGGTGGATCAGATTAAGGAAAAGTAGTTGGAAGATGAGTCTTTGGTCGCTCATTTTCAACAAGTTAAGGAAGGGGGAACTTCGGAGTTTGGTTTAAATGGTGATGGAGTTCTGTGTTTCCGAGGAAGAATTTGTGTTCCGAAGGACTCTGATTTAAGACAGACAATATTGAAGAAAGCTCATGGGGGACTTTGTGCCATGCATCCTGGAGGGAATAAGTTGTATCACAACTTGCGAGAATTGTACTGGTGGCCTGGGCTTAAACGAGAAGTAACGGATTTCGTGGGGAAATGTCTGACATGCCAACAAGTTAAAGCTGAGCATCAATTACCTTCTAGACTGTTACAGCTTGTGAAAATACCACTTTGGAAGTGGGAGAGGGTAACCATGGACTTTGTAAGTGGGTTGCCTTTGACACCATCAAAGAAAGACTTGATTTGGGTGATTGTGGATAGGTTAACCAAATCAGCCTATACGTATTGACTTTTCGCTTCAAAGGTTAGCCAAGTTGTATGTGGCGGAGATTATACGACTTCATGGAGTCCCAGTTTCAATTATCTCTGATCGGGATCCCAGATTCACATATCGGTTTTGAAAAAGGTTGCATGAGGCATTGGGGATGCGGTTGAACTTCAGTGTGACACCCCTAATGTGACCCTAGTCGGAGAGTGGTTTCGGGACCACAAAACCGAGTCACAAGAATAATTAGGTGTTATATTCTGTGCTTATTGTATGTGGAATTTGTATGCATAAATATTTCGTGCCTTGATTTTATTAATTAGGTGCTAATTCATAAGAAAGGACCCATGTGTTAGGACTTGAAAATGTGATAGGTGAATTTTAAGTGGCCAAATAATGCATGAAGTAAAGACATGAGGGATTTGCATGTCAATTTAGCCAACTATAGGAAGTGGCCGCCATGGTAATGAAGATGGCAAAAGAAAACATGTCTTGAACATGTTTTGCTAATGGTGGATGTTAGAAATAATAAAATAAAGAGCATGGGCAAAGGGAACATGTTTCAAACATGTCTAGTTAATGGATCATGTTAGAAAGAATAAAGAAATGGAGAAAAAAGGGGAAATGATGAACAAAAAAAAAAGTGTGGATGCCCCCCTTGTTGCCGTGAGTTGAGGAAAAAGAAAGGAGAAAAATTTTGTTGTTCATCCTTTCTCATTTTGTTACAATTGCCATGACTTGAGAAGAAGAAAAAAAGTGTTCATGTTTTCTTTCTTTGCTATTGCCGAAATTAGAGGAAGGGAAGAAGGAGATTCGCCAAGGTGGTCTTCTAGATCAAGGTATGTTCAAGGGTACCTTTGGATGTATATACAACCTTTAGGTGATGAGCCTAAATTTTATCTATTTCATGGTTGGGTTTGGGGTTGATGGAGAGTTAGAATTGGCTAAGGAGCCTAACAAAAACATTTTGGTTGATACCTTGATGCCATTATCATGCTAAGTTGAATGGTGGATGCACTCTTGGTAAGGTCAAGGAAGTTGAGATTTCTTGTGTGTGTCTAGGCAAAATGCCGAATGATTTAGTGTTGGAGATAAGAGCTTACTTAGAATGATAAATTCTTCTCCTATGATTATTTTTCTTGCATGTTAAATGGCTCCTACTTAGCCATGCAAAATTTGTAATTTGTATGGATGATTGGAGCATTCGGCTAAGGTATAAATGAAGGATTTTGGTTGTTTCATCTAAGTATGGATGATGAATGTGCTATGGAAAGAAATCGGTCTTCCTATGAATATGATTCGTGAATGTTTATATTAGTAAAATAATTTATGTTCAAACACTTGAGGATTCGGCATTGTCCATGACTATTGTGTTTAGGAGGTGATTTTGATTATTTGAATATTGGAAAGTAAGAATAGGTGTGATCGGTCATGGGAATTTGAGATGTTGTACATTAGAATTGAAAATACTTGAGACTAGGTTACCTTAATAGTGATAATACATTCGGCCTTGATGCATTAATTGAATGTTGGCTAAGGTTTTGATATTTTGAACAAGGATAGTTGTGAATGGAGTGAAAACCATTAAATTATACACATAAGTATCCAGCAAGAAATTTAACTACTAAATGTATTTATACTAGGAGATCAATACATCAAAAGGGGAGAATCAAACAAAGGCAAAGCAAAGATAATCGAGTAGTCGATTGGAAATCGTTTCATCCAATATAAGGTAAGTCATTAAGCATATATTTGGTATTGTTTTAAATGATCATAATATCTATGCAATTGTGTTTAATGAGATGATATGTAAATGAAAATGTATGTGTATGGAATGATGACATTGTTGAATGTAAAAGAAATAGTGAAATGTGTAGAAAGTTGCTTTCGGCACTAAGTGTGCGGGCAATACGTGTGTACGGTGACGAGATTGGCACTAAGTGTGCATGCTGGAAATATATGGCACTAAGTGTGCATGCTGGAAATATACTGACCTTTGGGTGTGCGAGCTCAAGGGTATGGCACTATGTGTGCGGGCTTAAATCACATGGCACTAAGTGTGCGAAATCGAGTATTAAGCATCGTGTGTGCGTACTCTATATATATATATATCTCCGATCGAACAATTATATGGAGGGTGTGTCTTCATCGAGTGGAGTATGGACAGCGGAAAGAGTAAGTACCTTGAGTTCGTGGCTAATAGATACTATGTTCATGCTCGTGGTTGAGTCGGTAAGTTTTAAATCTATGTGATGATTTCAATTGCATGATTGTTGTGGAAATGAAATGATGAATGGAAATTGCTTCAAATATCCTATTGAATAGTATATGAAATGTAAATGTATGACTTGGTATGACATTGATCCGAAAGGTCTAAGGAACTATGGTAGTTCGGTATGGTGGAACAATGGGCCTTGTTTCATTATTTCATTTTATGATAATTTTAGTAACGGATGGTTGTGAAATGCTTATGACTTACTGAGTTATAAACTCACTCGGTGTTTTCTTGTCACCCATTTTAGGTCTCTTGGACTCGATCGTTTATGTGTTTCGGAACCGTCGTTGAAGTCATCACACCGGCTGGAAATCTTTTGGTATTGTCTTCGTAGTTGAACTAGGAGAACATTTGGCATGTATAGGCTATTTTGTTTTGTTGAATCTCGGGTTGTAAACTTTAAGCCATGCGAAAATGGCCTATGTGGTCGGTTGAGTGTGAATCTAAAACCTATAGGCACGAGCCTTAGAAACCTTAATTTTGATAAGGTGGCCATAGTTTGTATTATGTATGATGAAATAGTTGGCCATGGAAGAATTATGAAATAGTCATTGTTTGCTTTAGTACCAGATGCTGCCAGCAGCAGTGAGGTGAGATGGAAAATCACTAAAAATAGTAGAAGTAGAATTAAATAGTGAATAAATTATGAAATTGAACCTTGATGAATCTATTTTCATATGGATGAAACGAAACGACCGTATGAGCTGTATTTTAAGAGATATTCAGGTTTTCGTAAAACAGGGCCAGAACGGTTTCTGGATCCCCTGCTCCGACTTTGAAAATTCACTATAAATTAACCAGAGAGAATTAGAAGTCATGATCTATATTTGCAGATTCCCTTGCGAGTCTAGTTTCTCTAGAAACAAATGGCATAAGTGTTGGAGCCCTGTACAGGAAGATATCCAAGTCGTAGTACACAAAGGTCAGTGTAGTCGAACCCTGAAACAGTGGAGACTTTAACTAATAAACTGTACTAATTGGTCCAACGAAAAATTCTAGAAAAAATGTGTAGATGGGATTATGAGTCTAGTTTCAGGAAAATTGACGGAACTCATTTTCGAGTTCTGGAACTCGAGATATGATTTTAAGGTGACAGTGACGCGGTTAGCTAGCCTGCCTGGAATGAAATTAAATAATTCCAAGAGAGAAATAAGGAAGTAAGCCGGTAACACCACGTGGTCAAATCCGGTGACGGTCACGGGTTTGGGGTGTTACATTTAATTGGTATCGAGCTATGGTTTAGTCGGTTCTAGGACTACCATAGCGCGTGTGAGTCTAGCTATACATGCCAAATTGTTAGTGCTTAATAATGTGATGACTTCGACGGTTGAAGTTTTTGTTTTGATTAACAAATGGAACCCGGTAGAGACCCTTGGCGGATGACGTTGAAAGTGTAGCGGCTGCTCCGCGCAAGGGACGCTGCCTGTTGAGCCTCGATCATCCGCGAATAATCAAAATGAAGGGGCGAAACAAGCCTTCTTCACCATGATGAATGAGTGGGTCGCATAATATGCCCGAACCAATCCGGCTGTCCAACCATTCCGAATTTAAATATCGCACCCAAGAGCCCGCAATGCCTCCGATTCATCGATCCCGTGAGGCCGAGTAAACCACCAGACCTGATTAGGAAGCGCGGGCTGAGGAGTTCAAGGCCATAGTTACCGATGATGCCGAAAAGGCCGAAGTTTTGGCTCGATAACACCATTCGAGTGTTAGATGAATCATGCACACCGATGAATGTCTTAAGTGTGCTATATCCTTGTTGCGAGACTCAGCTTACTATTGTGGAGGACTTTAATTTCCATAGTCCCAAACGAACGAGTTACTTGGGATTTCTTTCAATCAGAATTTCGAAAGAAATACATTAGTCAACAGTTCATCGATCAGAAGCGTAAGGAATTCTTGGAACTCAAGCAAGGCCGTATGACAGTATCTGAATACGAACATGAGTTCGTAAGACTTAGTCGGTATGCCCGAGAGTGTGTGGCTGATGAGGTTGCTATGTGCAAAAGATTTGAAGAAGGATTGAATGAAGAGTTAAAGCTACTAGTGGGTATTTTGGAGATAAAGGAGTTCGTAACACTAGTCGAACGAGCCTGCAAGGCGGAAGAACTTGGAAAGGAGAAGAAGAAGGTTGAATTTGAAGCAAGAGATTATCGTAAAAGATCGTGAGTAAAGCTCCGTTCTCGCGGTAAAGAAGTTCGTGGAAGACACTAATAAGTCGAGGGCGATCATGGAATTTCCATCGAGCCCGACCATTGACGGACTCCCGAGCTACTTCGGTAGCTAGTGTGGGCAATAATCGTCAAGAGAGACCTGAATGCCCCCAATGTGGAAGACGACACCTAGGTGAATGTTGGGGTAAGTCTGTTAATAGGGCCTGTTATGGATGCGGTTCGAAGGACCACTTCATTAGAGATTGTACGGAGCTAGATGAGAGTAATAAGACGCAAGGTGCAAGACCTAGTGGAACGACGGCTAGAGGTAGGCCCCCGAGAATTTTTGGAGGTAGGGGTGGTAATCAGAGAGGAGCCTCTGATACGGCTGTTCGATCCGAGACCCGTGCTCCTGCTAGAGCATATGCCATCCGCGCACGAGAGGAGGCATCCTCCCTTGACGTTATCACTGGTACTTTTACTCTCTTTGATACTAGTGTGATTGCATTGATTGACCCCGGCTCTACTCATTCATATGTATGTGAAACCTTAGCATCCAAGAAGACTCTCACCGTTGAGTCTCATGAATTCGTAATTCGAGTGTCCAACCCTTTGGGTCAATATGTACTGTTGATAAAGTGTGCAAGAGATGCCCCTAATAATTCGAGAATCTGTTTTCCTACCGATCCGATGCTTCTACCATTTGATGAATTCGATGTTATTCTTGGTATGGATTGGTGATCGTACATGATGCAAAGGTGGACCGCAAAGGAAAACCATTGATTTGAGGAGTGTAAATAACGAGGTAGTCCGAGTCGAGTCTATTGATTTAAAAGGAGTGCCAACGATAATATCTTCTATGACCGCTCGGAGGTATGTGAAAAAGGGGTGTGAAACATACCTTGCGTATGTGTTTGAAAGTAAAGAGACGGAAAGGAAACTCGAATCGGTACCAGTGGTTTGTGAGTATTCAGATGTTTTTCCTGAGGAGTTACCGGGATTGCCACCGGTTCGAGAAGTGGAATTCGGCATCGAAGTTGTACCGGGTACTACGCCGATTTCAATAGCCCGCATCGTATGGCATTAACGGAATTAAAGGAATTGAAGGTTCAATTGCAAGAATTGACGGATAGAGGTTTCGCTCGATCGATTTTTTCTCCATGAGGCGCACCAAGATTGTTTGTGAAAAGAAGGATGGAACTATGAGATTGTGCATCGACTATCGCCGGTTGAATAAAGTGACGATAAAGAACAAATATCCGTTGCCACGAATTGACGATTTGTTTGATCAATTAAAGGGAGCCTTAGTGTTTTCAAAGATAGATTTGAGGTCGAGGTACTATCAGTTGAGGGTCCGAGAATCGGACATACCCAAGACTACTTTTAGAACGAGGTACGGTCACTACTTAATTCTTAGTGATGCCGTTTGGGCTCACTAATGCCCTCTGCGGTATTTATGGATTTAATGAATAGAATTTTCAGCCATACTTGGATCGGTTCGTAGTTGTATTTATCGATGACATTTTGGTCTATTCGAGAGATGAAACCGAACATCTTGAACACCGAGGCTAGTGTTGCAAATCTTACGAGATAAGCGTTATACGCAAAGTTCAAGAATGTGAATTTTAGTTGAGAGAGGTTAGCTTTTTGGGGCACGTGGTGTCCGTGATCGGGTGTCGAGTAGACCGAACAAAATTTCAGCCATAGTTGATTGGAAACCTCCAAGGAATATTACCGTTAGGAGCTTTTGGGGCTTGCGGATACTATCGACGATTTGTGAAAGGTTTTTCGGTGATAGCTGCACCGATGACAAAACTACTCCAAAAAGATGTTAAGTTCGAGTGGTCGAACATTTGTCAAGAAAGTTTCAATCGACTAAAACCTGTTTAACCGAGGCCCCGGTGCTAGTACAAACCGAGTCCAGAAAGAGTTTGTCATATACTGATGACGCATCCTTGATTGGGTTAGGTTGTGTGTTGATGCAAGAAGGTCGAGTTGTGGCTCACGCGTCGAGACAACTAAAGCCGCATGAGAGAAACTATCCGACCCATGACCTTGAACTAGCGACCATAGTGTTCGCCTTGAAGATATGGCGGCATTACTTGTTTAGAGAAAGGTGTCATATTTATTCGGACCATAAGAGTCTTAAATATCGATTACTCAAGGAGATCTAAACTTGCGACAAAGACGTTGGCTTGAGTTGTTGAAGGACTATGAACTTGTCATTGATTATCACCGTGAAAGGCCAACGAGTGGCCGATGCTTTAAGTCGTAAGGCACCGCTCGCTTTGAGAGCGATGGATGCTCATCTATCCGTTTCACTCGAGGAGGTGCTAGTAGTCGAATTAGAGGCCAAACCGTTATTGATTCATCAAATACTTGAATCTCAGAAGGTCGACGCTAAATTGGTCGCTAAACGAGTCGAATGTGTTTGAATGAGGAATCGAATTTCAGATTGACGACAATGATTGCTAGACGTTCAAGGGTCGATTATGTATTCCAAGGGATTTGGAACTTGTTTCGATGATTTTGAACGAGGCTCACAGTAGTCGAATGTCAATCCACCCGGGTAGTACTAAAATGTACAATGATCTGAAACGCCAATTTTGGTGGCCGGTATGAAACGAGACATTTCAATTTGTTTCAAGGTGTCGATATGTCAACAAGTGAAAGCGGAACATCAAGTGCCATCGGGATTACTTCACCGATCACGATACCCGAGTGGAAATGGGATCGAGTCACCATGGACTTTGTGTCCGATCGCCATTGTCGCCGAGTAAGAAGGATGCGATTTGGGTTGTTGTTGATAGATTGACTAAGTCGGCTCATTTTATCCTCGTCCGCACGGATTTTTCGCCGATAAATTGGCGTAATTATACATCTCCCAAATTGTTCGATTGCATGGGGTGCCTATTTCTATCGTGTCGGATAGAGACCTAAGATTTACATCGCGATTTTGGAAGAAATTGCAAGAGGCTTTGGGTACCAAGCTGCATTTTAGCACTGCTTTTCACCCCCAAACCGATGGTCAATCCGAACGGATAATTCAAATACTCGAGGATATGTTGAGATGTTGCATCCTTGAGTTTAGTGGCTCATGGGAACGGTATTTACCTTTGGTTGAATTCGCTCACAACAATAGCTTTCAAACAAGTATTAAGATGGCGCCTTACGAGGCTTTATACGATCGTAAATGCCGTACACCATTGTTTTGGACCGAGCTCGGTGAAAGCAAAATTTTCGGGTGGATTTGATTAAAGATGCTGAATGAAAGTGAAAGTAATCCGTGAAAGTCGAAGATAGCCTCCGATCGTCAAGTCGACGCGGATCTGAAACGAAAAGACATCGAGTATCAGGTGGGAGATAAAATGTTTCTTAAAGTTTTGCCTTGGAAAAAGATACTCAGATTTGGCCGTAAAGGCAAATTGAGTCCAAGGTTCATTGGGCCATATGAGATATCCGAACGAGTCGGTCCAGTTGCATATCGTTTGATTTTGCACCCTGAACTCGAAAAGATTCACGACGTCTTTCATGTTTCGATGCTTCGACGCTATAGATCTGATCCATCGCACGCGATTAGTCCATAAGAGGTTGAAATGCAAGCCAATATGAGTTACGAGGAAGAACCCACTCGTATCCTAGCTCGGGAAGTGAAAGAGTTACGAAACAAGAAAGTTCCGTTAGTAAAAGTGTTATGGCTCAAACACGGGATAGAAGAAGCTACATGGGAACCCGAGAACTCTATGAAAGAACGATACCCAAACCTATTTACCGGTAATATTTTCGGGGACGAAAATCTCTTAAGTGGGGGAGAGTTGTGACACCCCTAATGTGACCCTAGTCGGAGAGTGGTTTGGGACCACAAAACCGAGTCACAAGAATAATTAGGTGTTATATTTCGTGCTTATTGTATGTGGAATTTGTATGCATAAATATTTCGTGCCTTGATTTTATTAATTAGGTGCTAATTCATAAGAAAGGACCCATGTGTTAGGACTTGAAAATGTGATAGGTGAATTTTAAGTGGCCAAATAATGCATGAAGTAAAGACATGAGGGATTTGCATGTCAATTTAGCCAACTATAGGAAGTGGCCGCCATGGTAATGAAGATGGGCAAAAGAAAACATGTCTTGAACATGTTTTGCCAATGGTGGATGTTAGAAATAATAAAATAAAGAGCATGGGCAAGGAACATGTTTCAAACATGTCTAGTTAATGGATCATGTTAGAAAGAATAAAGAAATGGAGAAAAAGGGAAATGATGAACAAAAAAAAAAGTGTGGATGCCCCCTTGTTGCCGTGAGTTGAGGAAAAGAAAGGAGAAAAATTTTGTTGTTCATCCTTTCTCATTTTGTTACAATTGCCATGACTTGAGAAGAAGAAAAAAAGTGTTCATGTTTTCTTTCTTTTGCTATTGCCGAAATTAGAGGAAGGGAAGAAGGAGATTCGCCAAGGTGGTCTTCTAGATCAAGGTATGTTCAAGGGTACCTTTGGATGTATATACAACCTTTAGGTGATGAGCCTAAATTTTATCTATTTCATGGTTGGGTTTGGGGTTGATGGAGAGTTAGAATTGGCTAAGGAGCCTAACAAAAACATTTTGGTTGATACCTTGATGCCATTATCATGCTAAGTTGAATGGTGGATGCACTCTTGGTAAGGTCAAGGAAGTTGAGATTTCTTGTGTGTGTCTAGGCAAAATGCCGAATGATTTAGTGTTGGAGATAAGAGCTTACTTAGAATGATAAATTCTTCTCCTATGATTATTTTTCTTGCATGTTAAATGGCTCCTACTTAGCCATGCAAAAATTTGTAATTTGTATGGATGATTGGAGCATTCGGCTAAGGTATAAATGAAGGGATTTTGGTTGTTTCATCTAAGTATGGATGATGAATGTGCTATGGAAAGAAATCGGTCTTCCTATGAATATGATTCGTGAATGTTTATATTAGTAAAATAATTTATGTTCAAACACTTGAGGATTCGGCATTGTCCATGACTATTGTGTTTAGGAGGTGATTTTGATTATTTCGAATATTGGAAAGTAAGAATAGGTGTGATCGGTCATGGGAATTTGAGATGTTGTACATTAGAATTGAAAATACTTGAGACTAGGTTACCTTAATAGTGATAATACATTCGGCCTTGATGCATTAATTGAATGTTGGCTAAGGTTTTGATATTTTGAACAAGGATAGTTGTGAATGGAGTGAAAACCATTAAATTATACACATAAGTATCCAGCAAGAAATTTAACTACTAAATGTATTTATACTAGGAGATCAATACATCAAAAGGGGAGAATCAAACAAAGGCAAAGCAAAGATAATCGAGTAGTCGATTGGAAATCGTTTCATCCAATATAAGGTAAGTCATTAAGCATATATTTGGTATTGTTTTAAATGATCATAATATCTATGCAATTGTGTTTAATGAGATGATATGTAAATGAAAATGTATGTGTATGGAATGATGACATTGTTGAATGTAAAAGAAATAGTGAAATGTGTAGAAAGTTGCTTTCGGCACTAAGTGCGGCAATACGTGTGTACGGTGACGAGATTGGCACTAAGTGTGCATGCTGGAAATATATGGCACTAAGTGTGCATGCTGGAAATATACTGACCTTTGGGTGTGCGAGCTCGAAGGGTATGGCACTATGTGTGCGGGCTTAAATCACATGGCACTAAGTGTGCGAAATCGAGTATTAAGCACTTTGTGTGTGCGTACTCTATATATATATATATCTCCGATCGAACAATTATATGGAGGGTGTGTCTTCATCGAGTGGAGTATGGACAGCGGAAAGAGTAAGTACCTTGAGTTCGTGGCTAATAGATACTATGTTCATGCTCGTGGTTGAGTCGGTAAGTTTTAAATCTATGTGATGATTTCAATTGCATGATTGTTGTGGAAATGAAATGATGAATGGAAATTGCTTCAAATATCCTATTGAATAGTATATGAAATGTAAATGTATGACTTGGTATGACATTGATCCGAAAGGTCTAAGGAACTATGGTAGTTCGGTATGGTGGAGCGCTGGGCCTTGTTTCATTATTTCATTTTATGATAATTTTAGTAACGGATGGTTGTGAAATGCTTATGACTTCTTGAGTTATAAACTCACTCGGTGTTTTCTTGTCACCCATTTTAGGTCTCTTGGACTCGTATCGTTTTGCGTGCTCGGAACCGTCGTTGAAGTCATCACACCGCTGGAAATCTTTTGGTATTGTCTTCGTAGTTGAACTAGGAGAACATTTGGCATGTATAGGCTATTTTGTTTTGTTGAATCTCGGGTTGTAAACTTTAAGCCATGCGAAAATGGCCTATGTGGTCGGTTGAGTGTGAATCTAAAACCTATAGGCACGAGCCTTAGAAACCTTAATTTTGATAAGGTGGCCATAGTTTGTATTATGTATGATGAAATAGTTGGCCATGGAAGAATTATGAAATAGTCATTGTTTGCTTTAGTACCAGATGCTGCCAGCAGCAGTGAGGTGAGATGGAAAAATCACTAAAAATAGTAGAAGTAGAATTAAATAGTGAATAAATTATGAAATTGAACCTTGATGAATCTATTTTCATATGGATGAAACGAAACGACCGTATGAGCTGTATTTTAAGAGATATTCAGGTTTTAAGTAAAACAGGGCCAGAACGGTTTCTGGATCCCCTGCTCCGACTTTGAAAATTCACTATAAATTAACAAGAGAGAATTAGAAGTCATGATCTATATTTGCAGATTCCTTGCGAGTCTAGTTTCTCTAGAAACAAATGGCATAAGTGTTGGAGCCCTGTACAGGAAGATATCCAAGTCGTAGTACACAAAGGTCAGTGTAGTCGAACCCTGAAACAGTGGAGACTTTAACTAATAGACTGTACTAATTGGCCCAACGAAAAATTCTAGAAAAAAATGTGTAGATGGGATTATGAGTCTAGTTTCAGGGAAAATTGACGGAACTCATTTTTGAGTTCTGGAACTCGAGATATGATTTTTAAGGTGACAGTGACGCGGTTAGCTAGCCTGCCTGGAACAGAAATTAAATAATTCCAAGAGAGAAATAAGGGAAGTAAGCCCGGTAACACCACGTGGTCAAATCCGGTGACGGTCACGGGTTTGGGGTGTTACATTCAGTACAGATTTCCATCCCCAAACTGATGGTCAGTCGGAAAGGATCATTTAGATTCTGGAGGACATGTTAAGGGGATGCGTGATTGACTTTCGAGGTAGTTGGGAGGATTACTTACCGTTGGCAGAATCTGCATACAATAACAGTTATCAGGCAAGTATTCGAATGGCACCGTATGAAGCATTGTATGGATGAAGGTGTCGTACACCTAGTTGTTGGACGGAGCTAGGGGAGTGACAAGTTCTTGGACCGAAATTGGTGGCAGATACTGAGGATAAGGTTAGAATAATTAGGGATCGTTTAAAAGAAGCATCGGATAGGCAAAAATCGTATACAGATTTGAAGCGTAAGGAGATTGAGTACTCAGTAGGAGATATGGTCTTCTTAAAGGTTTCTTCTTGGAAGAAGATATTGAGGTTTGGTAAGAAAGACAAGTTTAGTCCGCGGTTCATTGGGCCTTATCGGGTTTTGAAGCGAGTAGGCCTAGTGGCTTATTAGTTGGAATTGCCTCCAGAACTAGACAGGATTCACGATGTTTTTCACGTCTCCATGTTACGGCGCTATCGTTCTGATCCTGCTCATATCGTGCCAGTTGCAGAAATTGGCGTTCAAACTGATTTAACCTTTGAGGAGGAGCCTGTGCAAATATTGGCTCGAGATGTTAAGGTCCTCAGAAGGAAATCTGTCCCATTAGTGAAAGTGCTTTGGCGAAATCATAGCAGAGAGGAAGCTACATGAGAGCCAAAAGAGGCGATGCAACAGCAATACCCTCATCTTTTTAAACAGGTAAAATGTCGAGGATGAAATTTCTTTAAGGAAGGTAGACTTGTAATGCCCCAATTTTCGGGATTTCTGTGGTTTTCAATGAATTTTGAAATTTCTGTGTTTTGACCGTTTGGCATAGGTTTAATTATCTTAGTGGGCCTCTAGAAGGCCCAAGCTTAAGCTAAAACCCGGTAATTTTAAGTAATTTTAGTCCATAAGGAAAAGAGGTTCTGGTTAACTGGGCTTTTAAGTATTAACTGGGTAAAATAAGACATAAGGAAGCAAGTGGCAAAGTGGTATGTGGCGCCACTGGGAAGGCTATAAAAGTGGCGTGTAGAAGTGTAGGAAGAGCCCAAGTTCGAGCCGCAGGACAAGCAAATAAGGTGTTTATTTTTGTGCACAAAAATGGAAGGTGATGGAACTCAAGGGGGAACTCTGTTAGGGAGAGTTTAAGATGATAAGGGGATTAAGTAAGGATAAAGATAAGGGAGGGAATCTAGGAGCTGATCAAGGAGCAAGAGGTGGGGGGCCAAGGGACATTAGCATGGGAAATTCGGCTAGGTATTGTAGTAGTAGGAATTTTGGCATTTGGGTGTGTTGTGCCAATTCTCTGACCATCCTTCCTTCTCCTCTTTTCTTTATTTTTTCTCTCCACCTACCTTCTCCTCTTCTTTCTTCATAGCCGAATTCTTCTACCACTTTACTCTTCACCACTTCCTTATTCTTTTTATTTTTAAGCCTTACAGCTGAATATCACAAAAGCCGAAAACCAGAAGGTTTATATTGTCTATGCCGAATTCTCCTAGCAAACCTATTGATTTCTTTTTTGTCTTTCTTCATCCTTTGTGATCAACTCTTTCTTTTTCTGAGCCCCAAACCTCTGTCGACAAAACCACTACAAAAAAAACCTTCATCTCTTCTTCACTGTACTAAAAAGCCGAAAACCCCATATTTTAGGGGCATAGACGAATTCTTAGATCATTAAAGGATCAACTTCTGCTAGGATTTGAGGGTTAGATCTACATCGGAATCAAATAAGAGCTTAAGTGAAATCGTTGGCTGAAGAAACTGGTGGTAAGTTTTCGAATCTATTCTTTATTTTGGGAGTTAGAAAAGCCGAAATCCCTAAAGGTTTAGGGAGGCTGTCGATTGGGCTTTAAGGCTCTAAGGGTTGTGACAATTGTTTATTATGATGATAGTGCGATTCAGAGGCTGTTGATCAGAGGCTTGGACAAGGGGAAACGATTGAATATAAACACAATCGCTAGTTTCGACAAAGGTAGGTTCGTTAGTGCCATGGTGCTTTGGGCCGAATGTGGTAAGGGGTTAGTTATAGTTCATTTTTAGTAGTTAGATTAACGTGTTAGTAATCTAATTGTAGGCAGTTCGTGTGTGGATCTCGGTAGCATATCGTCACAAATCAGGTGTGTAACTGACACCCTCTCATAGACTAGATCGGCAAAAGCAGAAAAGTCGAAATGTCGAAATACCAGTATTTTGGGGGCTTGCAAGTTTGCGAATGCTCGTAAGAAAGACTGATTAACGTATTTGGTAAATTCAAGTGCTAAGATTGTAGAATGTGATATTTTGTGCATTATGACGTTTTGGGCTTAATGGGCCTAAACTGGGCCAATGGGCCAACAGACCCACTTTGGCTAAAATACGAGGTAAGTGTTTCCGAATACTTGGTGAACGCTAAAACGAGCATGAAACCCTAGCCATAGGTGATAATTACTGAAATACCCTTATGCATGCAAAATTGCCATTATACCCCTAGATGTAAATTGACCACTATACCCTTAGGGTTTATTTTTGACTAAAAAGCATGATGACCTGATTCTGTATAATGTATGCCATGATTGTGAATCTGTGCATGGGGACATGGGTTATATTATGGAGGAAGCGTCCTGGTGGCTATGCCACAAATTATCTGATATGGTGGCTCTGCCACATATATCTGTTCTGGTGGCTCTGCCATGATTATCTGTATCTGGTGACTCTGTCACATTATCTGTTCTGGCAACCATGCTGCATATTTCTATGGCGTGTAGCAGTTGGGTGGGTCGAGTAGTCTCCCCACATGGTGAAAGGCTGGTAAGGGGGTGCATGTGGTTGGTTATGGGTTGGGTTTTGCATTTACATGAAATATCTGATCTGATCTGTTATGGGCCTATGGGCTTAATTTCAGATTCGCTCAGGCTAAGGCCGATTTATTCTATTTCTGTGGGTTGAGTTGATATGGGCTATGGTTGGGTTAATTTTACACACTGAGTTTCCCCAAACTCATCCCTATTTTCATCCATGCAGGTAATCCCCAACCATAGTGGGCTTGGAGCTGCGAGGGATTCGGAGTGGCCACTCGTTCTGCACTATGGTTTTCTTCTGGTGAATTGGACTTCATTTTTCATTTACTTTGATGATTTGGGTTTTATTATGTAATAAGGCCGCTCTATTATTTTTTTAATGGGTTTGGTTTGTATTTTATTATGATGAACTTAATTTATATTAACTATCAAAATGGGCTAGATCTAGGGTTCGTTTTCAAAAACATAAATTGATTTCAAAGTAACACGATCTTGAACAAGGCTTCTACTATGATAACATTGCCCAAAATTAAATATGTTTTATTCTAAAATGAACATAATTACAATGGTAACCTAAAGGAATACACGATGTTAGAGTGTGGCAATGGCAGTGTGCATGTCTAGGATTGGATCTGAAAGAGCTTGGTACTTAAGCAGTCCGATGGACTCACCTCCTCTTTTCCGGTTTCCTACCTGGTGCACAGCTTCCATTCACTTTAACCCTTAATGAATCAATCCTTTGAATATCATGTACAATTTTCTGGACTAAGAATGGAAAAATATTTTAACGCTTTGATGTGGCACGTCGGATCCGGTCATAACGTCTAGGCCAGGTTTAGGGTGTTACACTGTTTATGATGTCAGCATGCATTTAGGGGCACACGGCTAGACACACGCCCATGTGCTAGGCCGTGCCCTCCAGACGATCGTGTCTCTATCAGTGTGTTTACTACCATGCATTCTGACTTAATATTTTTAGGTACAGGGGACACATGGCCATTTCACACGCCTATTGGACAGTCTGTGTGTCACACACAGCCTAGACACACGCTTTTGTGTCCACTCGTGTGGACCTTGTTAGGCTATTTTCCAAGCCTTTGGTCACCCTCTAATATGCATACCCACTTATAGTTTTCAATAACACTTGACATGGTCTAATTATATTCTTAAATGACCATAATATGCTTCATGCATGTAGACCTCATCTCATCGGTTTTTATACATGCTAGGTTATCCCCTTTATATTAAGGATTTCCATGATTTGTTACTCAATTAAGCTTGGCTCGTTATATTAACTCATTTCCAAATTGTGGGCTAACCACCCAATGTGATTTGGTCATATTATATATGACTAATTGTATCACACCATATTTAATCATCACAAGAACATTGGAACATAACATACACAATTTGGTAGGTCATAACCTACACCAAAATGTGCCAATTTCCATGGCCATAAACAAGTGAATATGTATACTTTTATAAGCCTTCATATTGGTTAATCAAATGAAACATATAACAAAATAACAAAAGCCCTACACATGCCACTGAACAAAATAAGAGTATCTATTTACCAAAGCTAGACAAGATAATAGCGTGTTGACTCTCCAACCGTCTCCCAATTTTTTCGAGTCCACGAGCTCTGTAAGACAGGGAAAAGAGAGGGCTAAGCATTTACATGCTTAGTAAGCCCGAATAACTGGAAAGTAAACTTACTGATTAATTAGCATACATCCATATTAGGCAATAAAACCAATAAACATGAAATAGTTTCCCTATCACATGCACTCAAACCGACAAGTTAGTTCCATAACGATACACCATGTAATTTGTCCTAGATGAGCCCATCATCCAACATTTTCATTTTCATATATCATGTTAATCCCATTGAGTTTCTTGGAAGTCTCGATGAATTATCCATTTACCATCAAGTCATAAGAGCGATCACCTCAAGTATGCACTCCTGCGAACCTCACATCTTACTGCGGGATTACCAGTCTAGGCTAAATCCCCCACAATGTAAACTCATAGGGTGATGTCGGGATTAATAATCCAGGCTAAATCCCTTGTAGCGACAAACACCCATAATGAGCTCGGATCTGAATTACCAGTCAGGCTAAATTTAGACCCTAGTCGGATTACCTGTTTGGGCTAAATCCACAATGCACACATATTCTTCGGGAGGCTTGATCACTCAAGGAACACCTGTCCAAGCTAGATCCTTCCTATATTTGAGATCAACGGATTATCCGTCCGAGCTAAATCCTTTGCTGCACTCGTCCGGGCTAAATCTTTTGCTGCAACACATGCAGGATCTCAAGTCATGTAAACCATGGTTTATCCATCGAATTTCCCTTTTTGACTTCAACAGGGACATTTATTATCATTTCATTATTATTAACACATTTCATGGATTTTCATGCCATCATTATAACCGATTATCATACATTCATAACACATGTAATTAAGCATATTAATAGTTTACTTAAAGTTATTCGAACTTACTTGGTATCTGTCTCGATTTTGCGTCTCGGTTATTTCGAAACCTTTTGTTTCCTCGATCGACCTCCAAAATTTGTTTCTCGGGGTCTATAACAATAAAATGAATCATTAATACCTCACATGATTCTTTTCGAGTCTAAATTTCACCCTAGACAAAATGACCGTTTTGCCCTTAACTTTTCACATTATTTATGATTTAGTCCCTAGGCTAGTATGATGAAATGCATGAATTTTCTACATTACCCAAGCCTAGCCGAATGTTCTTTCCCCTTATGGAAGCCCACATTTTTCCATTATTTCACATTTCTACCACATATTTTACACCTTATGCAAAAAGGTCCTTTTAGGTGTTTTTCATGAAAATCACCTAGAAAAAGATGTTTAACACACATCCAACTTTCATATTCCTCCATAAATCATCAAAGAATAAATGTGTCACACATGGGCCACTTTACATACATGAACCCTAATTCAAAATATGGGTAGAAATGGAGAGAGTAAGTTACCGAGATTTCAAAAATACGAAGAATATTAAAAATGGGGCTTGGGAGCACTTACTATTGAGCTTGAAAAGTGAAGAAACCCTAGCTGTGGTGGCTCTCAAATTTCTGCAGCAAGGTTGAGAAGATGAGCTGATTTTTGACTTATTTTTCCATTTTATTTCATTAATTAGCCAAATGACCAAAATGCCCTTACGCCCTTTCTTTCAAATTTTATCCATACATGCCCATTTTTGTCCAAACACTTAGAAATTGGGCAAATTGCTTTTTAAGGACTTCTAATTAATAATCTAAAGAGATTTCTTACAAATTTCTTCTAGAATCCAAGTTTTTCATTTTATTCAATTTGGTCCTTATTTTCCAATTAGACACCTTACTCATAGAATTTCTTCATAAAAATTTAAGACATGCATATTCTCATATTCTAGACCTCATAATAATAATAAAATAAATATTTCAACGTCGAATTTGTGGTCTCGAAACCACTGGTCCGACTAGGCCCTATTTCGGAATGTTACATTATCAGGCATTTGATTATTTCATACCTATGTAACATTTATGTAATTCGAGTAAAACACATTCCACATTCATGTCAAGCATACAAGTAACATTTTATTCATTTACCATTTTATCGGGTATTTTCATTTATCGGCTATATCGAGTAGGTGATCATTTCACATATTTATGGCATTGATAAAATTCACAAACACAACATTTAAATCAAGCATAAAAACATATATAATTTAGTTACACGAACTTACCTTGATAAAGGTTTGTGTACGTAAAATCTACTAATCCGACATTTTCCTCATTCCTCGTTCTAACTCCGAATTTGGTCTATCCAGATTTATAAGATTAAATTTAACATTAATTTATCATATTTCATAACTAAATGGACTCAATTTATTATTTAGGAAAAATTACCATTTTGCCCCTAACTTTTCCATAAATTTCGATTTTGTCCCTAGGCCCAAAAAATGAAACTTGTACAAATTACTCCCTATTCCAAGCCTAACCAAAGCCCTATTACAAATTGTCCAGTGCATGTATTGATAAAATTTCATCAAATTTTACAACATTTCATTTTAGTCCCTAAATCAAGTTTTCATGAAAAATCACTTTGTAAAAGTTGTTTTATCTATCACCAATCTTTCATTTTCTACCATAAATTTCAAATTTCTGGTATATACATCCTTGACCCAATTTTTATACCTTGATAAATGTTCAAATTGATCCCCCAAATAGATAGTTTAGGTTACCCTGGTTTCAAAAATATTAAAATTACTAAAAACAGGACAAGGAAACTTACCCAATTTGGCCATGAAAGTCTCTTCTCTCTCTCCAAGGGTTTCCATGTTTATTTTGGGGAAGAAGATGAGAAAATATGATTTTTATTTTCTTTTTATCTTTTTAATTAATTAATATTTTCACTTTCCAATTTAGTCCTTAGCCTTTTTCTCATTTTCCACGGATAAATCATCCAAAAATATCTACATACTTTTTATTAATGGTCTTATTACCATATAAGAACCTTAAATTTTGAATTCCATAGCAATTTGATCCTTTTAGCTACTAGAATCCAACTTTTACATTTTATGTGATTTGGTCCTTTTCGTAATTAAGCACATAATTGGTAAAATTTTATTTTCAAAATTTTCACATGACATTTCTAGTATAATATGGATCATATAATAAAATAAAAATAAATTTTATTTTTTGCTCGGATTTGCGATCCCGAGACTACTGTTCCGATTTCACTGAAATTGGGCTGTTACATAACTGCTCTATGATTGTTAGGTGAAAGATACCTCCTATCATACTCCTCTAATTGTTAATTGGTTAGGGTCAATTTCAACTCTCCTTGCATCTTTAATTTTTATTTTTTTCCCAAAACTTTTATAGGTGTTTGCATTGGCTTTGAACCATCCAAGCCAAATTTCTTTCTCAAGCTTTTCATATTCTTTTCTTGGCAAACAAATATATCATCTTTGAGTTGCTTGGTTTGAAATTCAAAGAAATAAGACAACTCACCCATCATACTCATCTCGAACTCTAATTTCATTATGTTGACAAAGACTTCTCTTACTTACTGAGATGTTGACCCAAATATAATATCATCAACGCAAATCTAGGCAACTGTGATCTCCTCTTTTGCATTCTTGATAAAAAAAGTTTTGTCAAGATGTCCTTTCATGTGCTTTGATCCAAAAAGAAATTCTAAATCCTCTCATACCATGCATGTGGACCTTGTTTCAAGCCATACAAGGCTTTGGTAAATTTAAGCATATGGTTAGGATGCATTAGATTAATAACTCCTTTTGGGCTACTACATAAAGATTATTCACTAATGAAACCATTCAAAAATCTGCTCTTTACGTCCATTTGAAATAACTTTATGTTTAGGTAGCTTGCAACTAGCACAAGAAACTGAATGCCTTCAAATGAGTTACAAGTGCAAAAGTCTAGTCAAATTTTTCTCCCTCCACCTTTGTGTAGCCTTGAGCTACAAGTCTTGCTTTTTTTTTTGTAATGTTCCCATGCTAATTTTTTTTCCTTAAATATAGTTTAATCCTAATCATATTGTAATCATTAGTTCTAGGAACTAATTTCCATACATAATTCCTCATGTATTAATTCAATTCATCTTGCAAAGCCTAATGTTAATTATTTAATGGTATTTTTCATTTTTTTTACTTAGTAGAAGAAATGTAACATGGTAGGCTATCAATATTTAGTTAAGGTCTGTTCCTAATTTTCACTCTGATGGGTGATTTTTATATACCCTTGATGATGGTTGAGGCTAAAATAGATCACCAAGGTTATTCATCACTTCCGTTTTAGTTGCTTGTCTAGATGCAACTTCTTCAATGATTGGTTGAATTGGTTCATCGATAGTAAACCTGGTAGCAAGGGAGCTTCGTATAATTGGATCACGTTTTTTATGTTTTTAGACCTTGCTATTTGTGGAATAATTAAGGAATATGTGTTCATAATTTCTAGGGTTGAATTTTCATTTTTACTCCTTGTTCAAGAAGCGTAATATGTACTTCTAAACACATGGAAGTACCCATTGTTGGCTTCCTTTCTCGCCATATTTTATAAGGTCTTGATATGGTTTTAAGCCTTAGTAATGCATGATTAATCATGTAATAAGATGTGCACAACTTCAGCCTAAAACCTACAAGAAATCCCTTTTGCATTGATCATCACAGGAGCCATGTCCTTGTTGGTTTTGTTCATTCTCAAATTCTTTCCTATGGTCACTCTTGATCCTATTAATCTTTTGAGTCATTTGTCCTTTTTCATTTATATGTATTTTATGTAGTTTTCTAAAAACATCAAAAGTTTTGGATTTTTCACATAAAAACTTAACCCATTTGTTCCATGAGTAATCATTTACAAGAACAAAAAACACATAATTTAGCTTTAAGGTTTTTAGTTTGCATTGGACCTTTCAAATCCATATTTAGAATTTCCAAAGGACTTGCCTTCTAGGCATACTATAACTAAGGATGTTATTCATGTTTTAGTTGCCCTTTCAAGCATTCAGCATAAAGCTCAGGGTTTGCCCCCACAGAGCTTGGGCAAACCACACACTATATCTAATCGACCTTTATAAGCCTATGAAGTACACATGCCCAAGATTTTCATGCCATAGTTCAAGGTCTTGTGTACTTTGTTTCAATTGAAAAGTTTCACCAATCTATAGCAAATTATCAAATGTTTCAACACCCTTTATGTAATAGCCTGATTTTCAGCTAAACTAGACAGTGGTTTTGGAACCAAAAACTTGAGGTCAAAAAATTATTTTAATATTATTTTTGGTGTCTATAGCATGTGAATATATGTGTGTGAAAATTTTGTGAGCTAATTTTATCGTTTAATAACTTAATTTGAGGAAAAGACTAAATCACGTAAAATGCAAAAGTAGCATGCTATAAGTTAAGAGTGTCCATTTTCTATGGTTGATTAAATTTGAAGTCCTTATGTTGTGAATAGACCATTGATAGTGGGAATAGACATAAATGGGCATGTATTAGGTGATTTCATAATGGTTTCATTAAGGGTAAATTAGAAAAAAAGAAAAATAACATATAATAACTAAAACAAAAGCCATATCATCTTTATTTCTTCATCTATGGCCGAATATTAAGGGGAAAAATAAAGCTTCCATGTTCATCTAGGGTTCAACCCTTTGAATGTTTGATTGAGGTATGTTTCGAGATTGGTTTTTAATGATTTTTACGTTTTTGTGATCGTTGCTTTGTATTCTAGCTAGCCCGTACCCTAATTTTTTGAATTGGTTGATGAATTTGTGAGTTTCCATTGATGATAGCTTGATGGTTTTGAATGTTGGTGATGGAAAATGTATAATTGTTGATAGATTTTAATGTTTTGTAAAGTGATTTTTGACAAAAATGTCAAATAAGGATTAAATTGTGAAAAGTGTAAATTGAAAGATTGAAATGTGAAATAAATGAAAAATATGGGCTATTAGGGGCACTATAGTAATTCAGTACACATGGGTTTATAATGAATTGGTGTAATTTTGTGTATTTATGAAATAGGGACTAAATTGAATAAATGTGAAACTTTAGGGGCTAAATTGTAAAAATACCCAAATATGTGTTTGTGGACTAAATTGAATGTGTAGATGAATAAAATAGTTAATTTTGAATGTATATAGATCAAGAAAGAAAGAAATCGGATTTAGATTGAGGAAAATCGAAGGTTATCGAGTAATCGACTTAATTCACTGTTTTAACATCTGAGGTAAGTTCGTATGTAATAAACATTGTTATACTTATGCTTTTAATTCTTTGATATCGTATAAATTGTATATATGTGATCATCATTATGTTTAACAACATATCGACTAAATTTGGCACTTAGTGTGCGATTTGAGATAGCTTCGGCAATGTACGGCACTTAGTGTACGAGACATTGATTATGGCACTTAGTCTGTGAGACATCAGGTATGCGACGGTAATCTGTGAATATATGAACTTGTTTTGGATTGGTACAAGTATGTACATATATGTAATGAGCTTGAAATTGAAGAAGTTTCAAAGTTTGTTTATAAGCTTATGAATAAACATGTGAAAGGTTTGTTAGAAATCTTGAATTTCATGTCATATGTTTAATTTGATGAAATGGTAATTGTATTTAGTTAAGTTTATATCATATGAACTTACTAAGCTTTTAAAGCTTACTTGTGTGTTCTTTCCATGTTTTATAAATTATCGAAGCTAGCTCGGACATCGGGGATCATCGGGAACAATCATCACACTATTGACTACTTGTTGGTATTTTTGGATGCTTGTAAATATGGTATATGGCATGTATAGGTTAGTGAGCTGATGATATGTTTTTGAGTTATGATTTTAGCCATGAGATTTGGCTTGTGAATGTTGGTGTATATGGCCATTTAAGTTGGCTTAAATTATGTGGTTGATAAGTAATATATGTGATTTATAAGTTACCTTGTGTTTTGGCATGTTTGCCATGGTTGTTGATATGGCTAAATGGTTGCTCATTTGATTAGTTATTAATTGCTGTACTAATATTTGAGGAATGGTATGATTTATAGATGATGAATTGATATGCTTGAGAGGCATGATTTAGTTGATGGAAAGGTGATAAAAATGCATTTATAAGTTATGTAAGTTTTGATGATTTCAACATAATGAATTGGTATGTTTGAGTATGGAATTGAGTAGTTGAAATGGTTGTGGTTAGATGTCTTGATATATGTATGGAATAGCATGTTTTGGTTGCCTATATATGCATTGAAATGGTACCATTTTGGTTGCTAGGTGTGCTTAAGAAAAGGGTGGCAAATTGGCTTTAAAAATGGCCTATTTTTGTCCATACAGGCAGAGACACGGGCGTGTGTCTCAGCCGTGTGTGGCATACGGTCATGTTACATGGCCGTGTGTCCCCTGGGGTACCCTTTCAAATTAAGTTAGTATACCCTATAGGTTTGACACGGCCTAGACACACGGGTGTGTCTACTGGCCGTGTGTGACACATAGTCTGGCATACGGGCATGTCCTCAGCCGTGTGGTGCAAGTTAGAATGTATGCCCTGTTTTCACATGGGCTGTGACACGGGAGTGTTTGGTGGCCATGTTAGGCACACGGCCTATTCACACGGGCGTGTGACCGTTAAATGACTAAAAATTTTATATGTTTCTCAAAGTTTACAAATGTTATTGGTTTAGTCCCGAACCATTTTTAACCATGTTTTAAGGTCTCGTAGGACCTTATAAGAGGCAATGTGGATGAGTTGAATGGATATTGATTATGATTGCATAAATATATTTGAATGATATGTATTATTCGATAATGCCTTGTAACCCTGTTCTGGTGATGGATACGGGTTAGAGGTATTACACTTTAAGATAAATTGATTGGACTGATTTGTCACATTACTATTCTCCATTGTGAAATGAATAACATGCCTTGATCACATCATTAAATTATATTGATCATATTTGCCTTTAAGCCCTCCATAAGAAGTACATTTTTAAATTTTGGACTGCCATCAATGTTGGGCACCCCTTTTTATTAGGATCTTGAGCTTTTTACCATCATCAAAAGTAACTCCCCCTCTTGGTTTGTGTAACACCCCTTCCCCGTATCTGATGCTGGGATAGGGTTTGAGGCATTATCAGACTTAAACGTAAACAAATATACAAAACCAAGCCATAAAATTTGGTCCCTAAAGTCAAATTGGACACCTTAGGCATAGAATTTCTTCATGAAAATTTCACACAAATATGCAATCATATCATGGACCATCAAATAATCATAAAATAATTATTTCTATTTTGGATTTATGGTCTCGAAACCACTATTTTGACTAGAACCTAATTCGAGATGTTACAACTTCCCCCCTTTAGGGATTTTTGTCTCCGAAAATCTTACCGGTAAAAAAGTTTGGGTAATGTTTTCTCATCGCCCCCTCGGGCTCCCATGTAGCCTTTTCAACCCTATGTCTTCGCCATAACACTTTCACCAAGGCAATGCTTTTGTTTCCCAACTATTTGACTTCTCGAGCCAAAATCTTAACCGGTTCCTCGCCATAAGTCATACCGGTTGAATCTCAACCTCTGTCAGTGAAATCACATGTGACGAATCCGATCGATAATGGCACAACATAGACACATGGAACACATTGTGAATCTTTTCCAACTCAGATGGTAAAGCCAACCAATAGGCAACCGACCCTATTCTCTCAGTGATCTCATACGACCCTATAAAACGAGGACTTAATTTGCCTTTTCTACCAAATCTCAAAACCTTTTTCCATGAAAATACTTTCAAAAATACCTTATCACCGACTTGATACTCAATTTCTTTTCTTTTTTAAATTTGTGTAGCATTTTTGTCTATCCGAAGCATCTTTCAAACAATCTCTAATCACTTTTTCCATTTTTTTCGGTTTTCTTAACCAAATCAACCCTGTGAATCTGATTTTCTTTGAGTTCAATCCAATACAAAGGAGTTCGGTCCAATACAAAGGCGTTCAGCACTTACGTCCATACAATGCCTCATAAGGCGCCATTTTCAAGCTCGACTGATAACTATTGTTGTAGGCAAACTCCACTAATGGTAACCCAATTACCTTGGAATTCCAATACACAATATCGGAGCATGTCTTCCAAGATATAAATTACTCGCTCAGACTGACCATCAGTTTACAGATGGAAAGCAATGCTAAAATTCAACTTTGTACCCAAAGCTTCTTGTAACTTTTTCCAAAACCGTGAAGTGAACCTCAGATCTCTATCTGATACAATCGATATAGGTACTCCATGAAGTCTCAAAATTTCATCAATGTACAATTCAGCTAACTTATCAAGTGAGTAATTGGTACGTACCGGGATAAAGTGAGCCGATTTAGTTAATCTGTCAACAATAACCCATATGGCATCTTTTTTCCTCGGAGTTAAAGGCAAACCTGTCACAAAATCCATAATAATCCAGTCCTATTTCCACTCAAAAACCACAATGGGCTAAAGAAAACCTAAAGGTACTTGGTGTTCAGCCTTTACTTGCTGACAAACTAAGCATTTCGATACAAACTCTGAGATATCTCTTTTCATACTATTCCACCAATACATTTTCTTCAAGTCATTATACATTTTTGTGCTTCCCGGGTGAACTGAAAAACAACTGTTGTGTGCCTCATGTAAAATATTCCAAATCAACTCAGTGCCCTTTGAAACACAAATCCTACCACGCAATCTCAAACAACCATTGGAGTCACTCAGAAAATTTGGTTCACTGCTGGACTCACACTAAATTCTCTTAGCTTGCAATTCTTTATCAACTTTCTGAGCATCACAAATCTGTTAAAGAAAAGTCAGTTTAGCTCTCAACTTGGTTAGAATCGAACCGTCATCTGAAAATGTCAGATGTGTATTCATAGCCTTTAAGGCAAACAACGACTTCCTACTTAAAGCGTCGGTGACCACATTCACCTTACCTGGATGGTAATCAGTCACCAGCTCGTAATCTTTTAACAGTTCTAACCATATTCATTGTCGCAAGTTCAAGTCCTTTTGAGTCATCAAGTACTTAAGACTTTTGTAATCGGTGTAGACATGGCATTTCTCACCAAATAAATAATGTCACCAAATCTTCAAAGTAAACACTATGGCGGCCAACTCTAAGTCATGTGTCGGATAGTTCTTCTTGTGAGGCTTCAACTGCCTCGAAGCGTAAGTCATGACTTTACCTTCTTGCATAAGTACACATCCCAAACCATTGAAGGAAGCATCACTATAAATCAAAATTTTTTTACCTAACTCAGGTTCTACCAAAATCAGTGCTTCAGTCAATAACATTTTCAATTTCTCGAAGCTTTGCTGACACTTTTTCGAACACTCAAACTTAACATCCTTTTGAAGCAATCTTGTCATGGGAGTGGCGATCATAGAAAATCCTTTCACAAACCGTCAGTAATAATCGGCTAAGCCCAAAAAGCTTCTGACCTTGGATACATTCCTTGGCAGTTTTCAATCAACGATAGTAGAAATCTTACTAGGGTCGACCTGGATACCATCACCTAAAGCAATGTGGCCTAAAAATCCAACTTCCTGGAGCCAAAACTCGCTTTTACTAAACTTAGCATAAAACTGTTTGTCTCTTAAAGTCTACAAAATAGTTCTCAAGTGTTCAACATACTCTGTCTCATCTTTCGAATATATCAAAATATCATCAATAAACATAACAAAAAACTTGTCCAAATATGGCTAAAATATTCGATTCATTAAATCCATAAACACAACAGGAGCATTCATTAACCCAGATGGCATAACAAGAAATTCATAGTGGCCATACCTCATTCTAAAAGCAATTTTAGGCACATCTGACTGTTTAACTCTCAACTGATAGTAACTGGACCATAAAGCTATCTTAGAAAACCATGTCGCTCCTTTCAATTAATCAAACAAGTCATTAATCCTTGGTAAAGGATACTTATTCTTGATTGTTACCTTATTGAGCTATCGGTAGTCTATACACAACCTCATAGATCCGTCTTTCTTTTTCTCGAATAACACTGGAGCACCCAACAGTGAAAAGCTCAGTCTCACAAAACCCTTGTCGGTCAATTCTTGCAACTGTGACTTCAGTTCTTTCAAATCAGTTGGGCCCATCCTATATGGAGCAATTGAGATAGGTGTTGCATCTGGCATTACATCAATACCAAACTCCACTTATCTAATTAGAGGTAAACCTGGCAATTCTTTCGGGAATATATCCAAATACTCACATACAACATGCACTAATTCAATCTTCAATTCAGTTTCTTTTGTATTCTACACATAAGCCAAATAAGCTTCACCTCTTTTTCTCATACAATTCCGATCAAACATAGAAGAAATTACGGTTGGCAACCTATCTGACTCATCTGATTCAACTCGAAGAGTTTCACCATTTTCACATTTTAATTCAACGACTTTCTGTCTACAATTTACTATAGCATCATGAAATGTCAACCAATCCATACCCAATATAACATCAAATTCATCAAAAGACAACAACATCAAGTCAGCAGGAAAACAAATACCTCTAATCATTTAGGGACATTTCTTACATACTATATCAATTAAAACATGCTTGCCTAACGGGTTTGACACCTTAATCATAAATTCCGTTGACTCAACTGGCATATTCATGGTATATATTAATTTCATGCACACATATGAATGAGTAGAACCAGGGTTAGTCAAGGCAATAACAGTAGTATCACAAAGAGAAAAAGTACTTGTAATCACATTGGGAGAAGATGCGTCCTCACGTGCACGTATGGCATAGGCCTTAGCCGGAGCTCTAGCTTCGGATCTCACTTTTGTATCCCTTGTTACATTTTTACTACTAGCCCCACTATCGACATTTCTCGAAGATCTCCCTTTTGTAGCCATATTACCCAGCCTTGTACTCTGAAATTTTTCTTTCTTGACCATCTAAGGACAGTCTTTGATATAGTGGTCTTGAGAAGCATATCGGAAACAAGATCCATCGTTTATCTTACACTTACCAAAAAGACTTCTACCACATTGTTGGCACTCAGCTCTGGAAGGTCTATCGTTACCCACACTTGCCACAGATGTAGCCTGAGATTTAAAACCCGAATTTTGCTTCTTACGATTTCTATACAAATACCCAACTGAAACATGAGAACTGGAATACATATCTCTGGATTTCTTAGACTGAGATGGAAGTGACTTGCTCATCAGCCTCTTCTTTATATATCTAGCATCAGCCTCAGCTTCTCCCTTTTCCTTTCTTAGTTCCTCAGTGTTACAAGCCCGATAAATGAGTACAACAAATTCCTTCAGCTCAAGAATACCCACTAACACTCTAATATTCTCATTAAGTCTGTTTTCAAACCTTCTACACATTTTAACCTCAGAGGATACACACTCCTACGTATATTTGCTGAGCCGAACAAACTCTCTTTCATACTTAGTAACTGAGATGCGACCTTGTTTGAAATCAAGAAATTCCTTATGCTTTTGATCGATGAATTGTTCACTGATGTATTTCTTTCAAAACTCCTCTTGAAAGAATTCCCATGTAACCCTTTCTTTCGGAACCACCGAAAACAGTGTCTTGCACCAATGATATAACGCCTCTTAATAAGGAAATAGTACACTTCAAACATTCTTCAGGAGTGCACGATAGTTTATTGAATACTCAAATAAAATTTTCAAGCCATAATTTTGCTATCTCGGGGTTATTAGCAGCATTGGCCCTAAATTCCTCAGCTCCTTGATTTCGAATTTTATCAACCGGGGTTCTATGAAATCTCATAAAGTGCATACCTTAAGGCACTTGGGGTACGGGTTAAGGATTTCGAGGGGGTGGAGGGGCTTGAGTGTTCGGGTTCGTTCGAACGAACTTCGTATAGGCTTCCCTGCCTCCTTCTCCTCTACTAACAGTTGTGGGTCTACTATCAAACGACACTACTCTTTCAGCGGGAGCAGGCATGTTACTTTCAATATCATCCACCATTACTATATTGGGATCCATTTACTATATGAAAACACATTTTTAAATCGTCAAGAGTCATCACACTATCATAATATATGTATGGCATGTATAGCTAGACTCATACACATGCTACGTTAGTCTGAGAACTGACTAAACCGTAGCTTTGATACCACTACACCCCTTACCCATATCTGACGCTGGAAAGGGTTTGAGTTATTACCGAACTTAAACGTAAACAAAATACAAAACCGAGCCATAAAATTTGGTCCTTAAAGTCAAACTGGACACCTTACGAATAGAATTTCCTCATGAAAATTTCACAGAAACATGCAATCATATCATGGGCAATCAAATAATCATAAAGTTATTAATTCTATTTTATATTTGTGGTCTCGAAATCACTGTTCCGACTAGACCCTAATTTGAGATATTACAATTTTCTTAAAAGTCCTTAGAGTAGCTTTTATTTCTAGTTATGTTTAAAACATCCAATATTAAAGTACCGGATATTATCAATTGATGCTTTTAGAAAGTTTTGATCAACCAAATAATGCTTTTGATCCTTTCTTCTTTAGACCTATTTTTTATTTTATCTTGTAGAAGATATGGATTGAGTTTGAATATACAACTAGATGTCTTCTCCTAAGATCATTCAATGGTTTGTAGAATTTGAGTGTGATATGCCTTGGAACTCTACAACAATGGCACATTGGTCTCCCTCTGTACTTTTGAATTTTTTCTTTAGTATGGAATTGTGCTCCTTTAATAGAATTCTCTTTTTTTTTGAGCAATTTTTTGCTTTGACAAATACTATGGAATTGGCAGTCTTCTTTCTTGGTCAACATAACCAATTTCCTAATATCCCAATTCATGGCTACTGACGTGAACCCTATTATGAGTTGATTCACGATTTTAATGTCTCGATCGTCTAAATAGGTATTTGCTCGAAAGTGGGTGAATTATGAAAGGTAAGATAAATAAAAGATAGATTTTGGATATAACTTACGAATAATAAACGAACTAGAAATGAACCAACGCTATAGGACATCACGGCCTGATTTCTATACGGTTGTTTTAGCCAAAAAGTTTGGAAAATGATAAAGACCTTGACCCGCTATCTATAAAGAGATAGAAAACAGAGGTATAAGGTTTTGATCTCCACACTTTGGGAAAGTGATAAGATCGGTTTGTTGAACGCCACAAGAATGAATTCTTGATAAGTTCAGAAGTTTTTGAAAAACAAAGAGAATTAACTTAAAATGGATTTTATTTTAAAGATCGTCTAACCTTTACAAAGCTTAAAACCAAAGTATTTATAAGACTTAACTAGGTAGCTTAATAGCCAAAATTTGGCCATAAATGTAAACACTAGAATGTTCTAAAATCCCATATGTTTCACGGGTCTTTAAGGATTAAAATGCTTCAACCAAATTTGGTCATCTCCCTAGGTTATTTGTTTTCAAAAAAAAAAAAACAGAAGAAGAAAAAAGTATCCGTACGTCCATTCCCCTCCTTTAAGGCTCTTCATGCATTTCTTTTCAATTCAAGCATATTTGAATCATCACCTTCTTTCAACTTTGCATTTTTAACATTTAAGCAATCTCCAAAAGTCACATTTAGCTCTTATGATGGCCGGTGCTCTTTAATGTGCATGAAAAAATACAAAAGGCTCTTTTTAGAAAGCTTTTCAATGACTTGTTCATCCCCCACTTGGATAATAGCAATTAATTGTGACATTTGTTTCACAAATGGTCACTTCCCATGCTAAAATCAAATAGTCTTTGAATAATAAAGCAACATTTGACCTTTGGCAAACTCGAATAACCATTTTGAAGCTTTAATTAGGTAGCTGACCATTGGATTACACTAAGATAAATTAATACATGCACTAGGACACACTCAATGCAACAATAAAGTTGTAGTAGACTTGGATGGAATTTAGCACATTTTTAAGACACAATAAACATGCTTAAGACACATTTAAAAGGTGTAATAACAAAGACACAATTTAAACACATATATTAAACATATAATAATGACATAATATTTAAGACACGCTAAAATGCTACAAGAATAAATCATAAAACAAGCTGTAGAAATTTATAGACTAATTAAAATCAAATAGTTTGGGCCTTAAGAGCTGTAACACCCCTAGCCCATATCCGTCGCCAGACTAGGGTTAAAGGCTTTGCCGGAAAAAACTAAACATTTCAAAAGTAATTCACAAATATCATTCACACATAGTCATACATCATTACAAAGTCCCTTACATAGGTCAATAAGACCTTAAACATGCTTAGAAAGGGGTCGGGACTAAACCGAGCTCATACAAATTCTTTCAAAACTTAAACATTTTTCTAAGTTGTACAAGTCACATGCCCATGTGAATAGGCCGTGTGAAAATAGGGCATACATACTGATTTAATCATACAGCCACAAGACATGCCCGTGTGCCTTGGCCGTGGTCGAAACTGACTTGGGTCACATGGCTAGCCACACGCCCGTGTACCTTGGTCATGCTCAAGCCTGACTTAAAATCGTAGGCTGCCCTAGGGGACACACAGCCATGCAACATGACCATGTGTCGCACACGGCTGAGACACAAGCCCGTGTCTCTGCCGTGTGGACATAAATAGGCCATTTGAAAAGCCAATTTGCCACCTAATTTGGGTTAAACCTACAAGCATCAAACCAAGCACATTTGCACTATAATTTTAGCCAATTTCAATACCAAATCATACATTATTCATTCCACGTTATTTTCAACCAAATTCAAACTTATAAACTATACTTAATCATATCAAATCATAAGCCAAAGTCATATTAAATCATATGATTCAATACTTCAAATTTACATCATTCAATCTCATAACCAAAACTTATCACTTTATCAAATAAACACATATACCAATACTTACCAAAATGAACAATTTCTATAGCATATTGCATCACATATTTCATACAAAGATCTCATTCATTTACACAACCATAATCAAGCCAAATAACATGGCTAGATATATACATCACAAAACATATTCACATACTTCTAGCCTATACATGCCATCCTTTAATATTTACACCTTCAAAAGGTACCAAAATAGAGTTAATAGTGTGGTGATGATCCCTGATGATCCCCGAGCTTTCTGTAGCTTCGATATCTATAAAACAATGCAAACACACAGAAAGTAAGCTTTCAAAAGCTTGGTAAGCCATATACAAATAAACTTAACGTTCAAAGCATGAAAGCATCATCAAATTACATATAATCCATTGCTAATTACTATCTCAAATCTCAATGTTCATACACATTTCACATATTCCAAATTCTTTATCACATATAACATATTTTCTGATGCTTTTATCACATATCAACTTTTGTTCACTAAAATACGTATATTTACCTTTCATCATCAAATATGATAGTCAATTCAAACGTACCTAAATCAGATACATGTTCACATAAAAATTCATTTACTTGGAATGCTCGTTGAACCGTTCGAAATCATAAGGATACGCGGATAGCTTAGAAAGCTCGTACAATGCCAAGTCCCAGACGTGGTCTTACATGTAAAAAAATATCGATGCTACTGTCCTAGACAGGGTCTTACATGAAATCAAAACGATGCTAATGTCCCAGACGTGGTCTTACACGTAAATCATGAGTCGATGCCAACGTCCTAGACGTGGTCTTACACGAAAACACATATCGGATCCTATGTCATGACATATCGGATATCTCATATTCAATTTAGTAAGCTATTCATCATTTTTCAAAAGCATATAAACATAATTAAACCTTTCCAAATACATTTATTTGTATATAGACTTACCTTGTATGGATTCGAATGAACAAAATCGGCTACTCAACGACTTTCGACTTTTCCCGATCTAATTTCGTTTTCTTTTGTTATTGATCTATATAAATTCAAATTTAACTCTTTTATTCACCAAATCATTCAAATCAATCTAAAAACACAAATTTAGGGCATTTTACAAATTAGCCCTCATAATTTCATATTTTGACAATTTAGTCCCTAATCACAAAAATCACAAAATAAACAAAATTTTCATATACCCATGTTAGGCCGAATTCTCATAGTATTCATATAAGCCCATATATTTCATTTATTTCACATTTTAGTCCCTCAATTTACAAATTTCACAATTTAGTTCAAATTACTCAAATTCATCAAAAATTCAAATACAAAATATGTTAACCCAAAACATATCTTTCATTTACCAATAACTAACTTCACAAAGCTTATAATTTCATCAATGGCTCAACTCAAAGTCATCAAAAAAATCAGAAATTTAGGTATGGGCTTGATAGAACATTAAGCAACGATCACAAAAACGTAGAATTTATCAAAAACCAATCAAAACACATACCTTAATCATCAATTTGCTTGGCCGAACCCTAAGAAACTTATTTTCTTTCTTTTTCTTGTGGTTTTTTTATAATAAGGATGAATGAATTATCCTTACCTCTTCGAAGCGATTTGTCCTCACATCATAAGGGAACGAGTAATCAGAGCTCAAATGCTTAAAACAATTATCAAATAGAGTTTCAGATACCAAATATTTCTTCTTGGAGTTTAAGGCCCCAAAATCTTTCAACAACACATCAACCTAGTGATTAAACACATCAACCTAGTGATTACGCACATCATAATTCCTTCCCTCGAATCCTTCCTTATCAAAAGTTAACATGCTTCCACGAGAGTGAGTATTAGAAACCTAACATAAAACAAAAGAATGGTGAAGTGGGTTAGAAAAATCATAATGCTTCTCACTTTCTTTTTTTCTCATTGTCGAATCTATTCTTAAATCACTCACACATTTGACTCTTTTTGACAAAAAATTCAACTTTCGTTTGGAAGTTTTCTCTTTTTCTCTCTCAATATTTTTGCCTTTCTCTTTCTCTCCAATTTTAACCACCTCATTTTTAGAAGTTTTGACTCCTTTCTCTTTTTATTTTTCCCCCACACTTTTGTTACTTGTTTTCAACATCTCACTTTCTTTTGAAGTATTTCTCGTAGTTCATCTTTCATTCGAATCTGGTCTTTATACATTTGCTTTAGCGTCATTGGTGCAAGTGTAATAGACTTGCCATCAAAATTGAAGGTATATCAATTGGTATAACCATCATTCATCACCTTCCAATCATATTGCCATGGTCTTCCAAGCAAAATGGGCCTGGCGTGCATCAAAACAACATCACATCGAATCTTATTGGTATACTTACCAATCGAAAAACTAATTAACGCTTATTTTGTCACTTTAATTTCTTCTTCGTTATTAAGCCATTGAAGCTTATATGGTTGTGGATGCTTCGTAGTTCACAAACCCAGCTTCTCGACCAAAAGTGAACTAGCCATGTTAGTGCAACTCCCACCATTGATAATCATACTATACACTTTGCCATTCATGTGGCAACGAGTGTGAAATATGTTTTCACATTATCAAACCATTGGAAGGTTAAGCTTGAGGTTGTTTCTAAACTTGTTGGGTAAATACAGGTGGCTGGGTCGATTTAGGTTATGCATAAGTGTTACTGGGTCCAGCCCTTTGGTTACTCCAAGTAAGATTAGGGTGGTTTTGCCAAGATATGTTATAAAAATTTGGATTGCAGTCCTTGCCTTCCTCGGTTTTGGTTCTAGTTACCCATGTAATAAACAAATTATGGGTTTAATGGACATTCCTCGAACAAGTGTCGTTCCTCACAATAAACATAGGCTACATTTTCGAATTGATTCGATGACTGAGGTACAAAATTATTACACCCATTAGTGGTAAAGTTTTCTGCAACTTGTCTTCCTGATGTTGCTCGATTGGTTGGCCATTGGTAATTGTTGCTAAAAATTCTCTCAATGATTTCATAAGCCTTATTATAAGGTTTAAAAAGGAGAGTACCATTAGCAAAAGTGTCTACTATCATTCTTGTGTGAGCATTGAGACCGTTATAAAACGTCTCTCATTGGATGCAATACAGGATTCCGTGATGAGGGCATCATTGTAATAGTCCTTTAAATCTTTCCTATGCCTCATACAAGGACTCGTCATCCATCTATTAGAAGGTAGTGATCTCATTCAGCAACTTAGCATTCCTGTTAAGTAGGAAGTACTTCATAAGGAATCTTTCTACTAACTCTTGCCATGTGGTAATGAAATCTGGTGGTAATGAGTTTAACCAGGATCGAGCTCTGTCCTTTAGTGAATATGGGAACAACTTTAATTGTAATGCAACTTCGGGTACTCTGACTAACTTGAAAGAATCGCTCACCTCCATAAACAATCTTAAATGAAGGTGAGGATCCTCTGTAGGCATTCCACTGAATTGACCCACTGTCTTAAGCATTTGGAACATGACTAGCTTCAGCTTGAATTGTTGTGCCTCGATTTTGGGTCTCCTAATACCCGAATTAAGCTCATGAAACAATGGCACAACATACTGCCTTAGAGATCTATCCCTGTCATCAGCAATAATGATGGGACTTTGAGCATGATTTGCTCCGCTTTCTTGATTTTGATTTTCAAAGATTATCTCTTCGGTTCTTCTTTGAATTGCTTGCCTTCTTCATTGTCGAAAAGTCCTTTCAATCTCAAGGTTTACTGGGAGTAAGACGATAATTTGATCAATAACCATAAACACCTGAAATAATCATAGAAAAATAATTAAATTAGAATTAAACAAAAAAAATAAACCAAAATGAAAAATTAACAATTTCACAAATAGTGGCTTTCAAAATAGTTTTCAGCAACGTCATCAAAACTTAGGATGAAGGAAATGTGCAAGTGTACACAATCACAACAAGTAGTAAAGTGACAAATAAATGTCGAGTTATCATACCAACAGGGACTGTTGAAGAAAAAAATTTATGAAATGTAAAGTTAAACACTTTGGTGATGAAAACAGTTGTTGATTTGGAGAAGTGATCCAAAAAGTAAAACTCATTTAACTAAGTAAATAAAAAGTAAAATAATCCAATGAGCAATTTCTAAAAGATGGGTTAAATTCAAGATGACATAAATATGTTAGATCAATTACATTCTTTAACTTAAAAATACTAAACTCATGTTAATACTGTTACGAATAATTTCACAGCAACTTGGTATTTTGCTAACTATTGCACATACAAACTTACTAAACCAATTAATCTCTTGAACATATTACTAAGTCAATTCAAACAATTAATCAATTTTCCTAAGCAAGTATAAGATTAAGTAAAGTAACAACATAGTCTTATATTGAAACAATTTAATTACAATAATCTTGCAAGTTATGCAAGGCTAATGTACCATTTAATACCGTCGCTAATTAACCTTCAAATACCTTAGAAGATTAAACATGCATCAATTAAATACTATTTCAATTAATTACAATTTCAATACGATTAATAATTAATTCATTTGTTACCTTACATTTATAGTGCATGTATAATATAGGCATGATTTTATTTAATTGAACAAACTGCCAAGGCCTAATAACAACACGAACACGATTATAATAATTTAAGTGGACAAAATGCAATCAATCTAACATGAATTAAATTTAAGCCATTTTAATTAAATCAAGAATAACAACACAATAAATATCCATGTTCATGATCACAACATAAACAAGAAAATTAAAGAAAAGGGAACTAGGAAACAAATTCAGTATTTTTCTGAAGCCAAACTAGTGCACTTCTCTCCTTTCTCAGCTTGTTCTATTGATCCAAAGCCTTAATGAACACTTGAATGCTACTACTCAAAGGTGGATGAAAGGTATTTTTCAAGAGGGAAGTCGACAAGGGAATGAAAGAAAGGAAAATGGGAAAGCAAGAAGGGAATGGAAGAGAGAAAGTGAGTAAAAGTGAGAGATGTGCGAGAATGAATGGTGTGTGAAATGAGGAATAGAAGAAGGGTATTTATAGGTGGGAATGACTGCTAAAAATAAAAAATAAATTTCGTCCACTCCTCTTCCCTTGGCCTGCCATGCATGGTGCAAGTTTGAATGGCTTAAACTTGCTATTTTTAGCTTGAGGTAAAAGGTGGCAGGCATGAAAAGTGAAGGGGCTTGAAAAAAATTTAAGGAAGCTTCAAGGGTTGTTTTGAAACTAATAAAATTAACTAAATAAGCTGATTGGATCAAATATAGGGATGGCTTTGGGCTGCTTATTTGCTTGGTGGATCAATCTTCTTTACTTAGCACAACTGAGCCTCCTTTCTCCTTCAGACTTTATATTAATTTTTAACCCAGTTAATGTTGGATCAAAATTGCATATAAATTATGTCTAATAAATATTTTTGGACCTTACATGGTTGGAAAATTTATTAGCCTTACTCTTGATTCACTTGATGTATAAAATTACCCCAACGGTTCATGCCTTTTGAGGTAACAGCCGATCCAATTTTCACCATTTGTCCAAAAACTATCGACAAAAATCAATATGTTAATAATATAAGTACAAGTTAATTATTTTATCATTATATTATGAATTTAGACAAAAATTATTATGAAGCTGCACAAATTAGAGCTTAAAAGGTGATGAAAAAGTCTATATATATTTTTTGTTTCTAGGTACTCGGTTGGATTTCAGTATAGCTTTTCATCCACAATCCGATGGTCAATCGAAGAGGGTTATTTAGGTTCTAGAAGACATATTGAGGAGTTATGTAATCGAGTTTCAAGGTAGTTGGGAAGAACATCTACTGATGGTAGAGTTTGCCTACAAGAACAAATATTAGTCAAGTACCCAAATGGCACCTTATAAAGCTCTTTATGGTCGTAAGTGTAGCTCACCTTTATGTTGGACTAAAGTGGGCAAGAGAAGGTTGACTGGTCCAAAATTAGTCACGGAGACTGAGCATAAAATTTAGTTAATTCGAGATAGATTGAAGTTAGCTTCTAATAAATAGAAGTCGTATGCCAATTTTTAGCGCAAGGGCATGAAATTCAATGTGGGGGATTTGGTATTCCTTAAAGTCTCCCCATAGAAGAAAGTTATGAGGTTCGGTTGAAAGGGCAAGTTAAGCCCTAGGTTTATTGGTCCTTATTGAGTGCTTACCAACTAGAATTGCCTTCTGAATTGGATCATATTCACAAGTGTTTTATGTCTCGATGTTGAGACGGTATTAATTGGATCCCTTGCATGTTGTACCAGTTTAGGAGATTGAGGCTAGACCGGATTTGACATTTGAAGATGAACTAGTTTGTATATTAGATTGTGAAATCAAAGTGCTAAGACGAAAGTAAATTCCATTAGTTAAAGTGCTTTGGAGAAATCATGGAGTTGAGGAGGCTACTTGGGAGCCAGAAGACTTGATTCAGCTTTAATATCCTTATCTTTTCAAATTAGGTAATTTTGAGGATAAAATTTCTTTAAGGGGATAGAGTTGTAACATCCCAAAATTTAGTTTAATGATAATGTAGAATTATATAAAAAAATAATGAGTTAGCTAAATGGTTAGTTGTTACATGTGAAAGCATGGAATTTAATTTGAGGTCCCAAGTTCAAACCCCTTCTCTTGCAAAATAATTAAATTTTGAAAAAAATCCTTTTTTTATTGTGTTTGCCGTGAATTCCCTTGTAAGTTATGTATAAATGTTAATTTTACACAAAATAATCACCCTCTATTCCTTTTTCTGTCACCCTAGCTGTCCATCCCCTCTCCTCTCTTCCTTGATCTTCAATTTTTCTTTCTGTCTCCATTGTTGCCGTTTCGCATAACACCTAGTTTTATCAACTATTTTCTTTTCTTTTTTCTATAAGATTTTGCATAATCTCCTCAATCATATTGCTGCCATTTTTCTAAAATTAAATCAGTCCCAAATATGAAATCTTAACAACTAACCTTGGATTTTTAAAGATTTAATGGGTATTTCCAACTTTTGAATCAATTCCAAAACTGGTTTTAGATCAGCCCCAAAATTGGCCACTGTGGGTGTTGGTGCGTGTGCCTATGGGAAAGAAAGGGGGTTGTTATTCTATAATTCTTTCCCATATTTTCCAGCATGATTTTAGATTCTTGACCCCTTCTAATCAGCCTTGAAACATTTTTTAATTAGGAAAAATCATTCTTGACCAATCGGCAAATCGGATCTGACAATTCGGGAAGCATAATTGTAGGTAATCGTAAACTAGTTAGTTATTTCGACATAGATTTTTGGAAAATGTTATGGATTGATTAAAAGAAAGAATTTAATCAAGATTATCTACTTATTTTATAGTATTTAAATGTGTTAGGTGCTGACTCAAACACTCCAAATCAACAGCAAAGCTGAAAGACACTCGCGTGTACGATTTGCATCAAAACAATGTAAGAAATCTAACTAGTTTGGATTTGAAAAATAATGGTAAATATGATGATTGGATCAAGCCCATAAGTGGGTGTTTAAGGGATGTTTAATAGGTGAATTAATTGAGTTATATACTGACTTTTTTCAAATTTAATTTAGGTCTATTTTAAAGTTTATTAAAGGAACCATAAGCGTCGCTAGTGTGCTGTAAAAGATAGTAAATAAGGTGTGGGACTGACACTATAAAAACTTATTTGATAATTATATTTATTATGATTGAACATTTAGATTACTGATTAGGCTTGACTTAATAGCTAAGTAATTAAATTTGTAAGTGGTCGAATCAGGTACGTTACGAGCCCTAACTATTTGGCATGATAGCATAGTTGCTAGTTTGACTGAATGATTGATTGAGTGACATTGTCATGAATGTTTCGTTAGTTTGATATGTATGGCATGATTATGAATGAGATAAGACTTATGCATGATATATTCGTAGAAGTGATTTGTTATGATATGTTTGAAAGACTGCTATACATGCACACAAAGAAAAGATATAAATGAACATGAAATTGTGATTTGTTGAATGATACCATTTTATTGGTAAATTGAAAGTTGGAATATTATTTCCATTCATTGAAAGTATTTGATAATTGAAGGCATATATTGAAAATGCAAATAAAATGTGAAAGTATGATTTATGACTATGTATGAGATTGTCTAACATATTGCATTTGCATTGGGGTGGGTTATTTGTGGTTGATGGAGGAGTTCCGTGGAGTACTGCCAACATATTAAGTCCACATTTATGCGTAGTTAGTGCACTTCACCTGGAGTACTGAGGGGATTGGCGATTTTATCACATTATATGGTACTAGAGATTTTATCACATTATATGTTATCCAATAGAATTTCTACATTTAAGTTATATGATGGTTTCAACCACATCGAGCTTTGCTCACATATGTTGGAGTTTGGCAAATGGGTTTTGGGGAACTCGTGGTGTGTAACAGATGGTATGGGTAGGACTCACATGTACATTATGTCATAATCTTATTACATAAGAATGGTACCATCGATGTTGATTGTGTTATTTGGTTCTATGAGAAAATGCTTGAATGTATGTAATATGTTTGATTGTTTAGACTCACACTGAGCTTGTTAAGCTCACCCCATTACTTCAACTTCTTAGGTAATGAATGAACTTAGGATCATAATTGGCATGTAGACGTACGACGAAATTTGGACTCAAAACACCATTATGATTTTATTTATTTTTCTTTAATATTATTATTCAGTTTTTGGACTGTAAAATTATTTAAAGCTGTGGTTTGGGACTGTTTTCATTTTGGGGATTTCCATGCATGCATGATTTTCATTCTTAGGATGAATTTTTGGATTTATATATATATATATAGAAATTGAACTATGCATGTTATTTGGCTAAGTAAATAATTGGAATAGTATGATATATTTCTTCCGTAACCAAGATAAACAAAATATTTTTCAAAGGCAATGATTTGTATTGAGTTTTTTTTGAAAAACTACACCTAATTCGCTATCTTGACTTAATGATGTTTGGATTAGTTAAATGAACGTTTTCCAAAATTAATGAAGGGAATTACAGTTTTATAAAAAAATAGAGTTTTTTTTTTTAGGTTTCAACTATTGGTATAATAGGTTCGTCGCTTAGGTGACCAATGTGACTTTAACAATTCGGCCATAATGTCTAGGCTGGGTTTGGGAGGTTACAAATTCCATTGTAAAGAAGCCAAAGCAAGATACGACAACATCTTCAAAAATTAACAAATGCTTCTGTAACATCATTAACCCGTATCTGTCACTAGAATAGAGTTACGAGGCATTACCGATCAATCACCACATAAATCATACATATATGCATTTATAAACATAATTCATTCAACATATTCACATTGTCCCTTATAAGGCCCTACGAGACCTTAAGACATGCTTAGAAGAGGTTTGGGACTAAACTGATAACATTTGAAAAATTTGGGAAACTTAGAAAATTTTCATGCATTTAAGGGCCAGATGGCCGTGTGAACAAGCCGTGTGCCTCACACGGCTACCTGACACATCCGTGTCACAGGCCATGTGAAAATAGGGCATACATTCTAACTTGTACCACACGGCCGGCTACATACCATTGTGCCAGCCCGTGTGCCACACACGGCTAGTAGACACGCTCATGTGTCTAAGCCGTGTAACTCACTGAATTGTTTTAATTAAGCATCAAGGGTCACACGGTCGAGTCACATGCCCATGTGCTCAACTGTGTGGCATTAAAATAAGCTTATTATAAGATACTTTTCCCACTCAAGTCATATGCATCTTAAAGCATCCAAATGGTACCAAATATACAACCAAATAAGTCATCAAAGTGACCATTACCATCATAAATTATACCATATTGAATCATTACATTTCACTTCTCAAATCTCAACCATTTCGTAACCAAAAAACACAGCAAAACTAGCATGAATAATTTACCATCTTTAACATTTTTCATATGTCTTAAATTCAAACTAAATAACCAAACAAAGCTTATCAATGCATCATCTCAAACTCATACCAACACATGCCATTTCTTAATCCACATTTGCATTCCAAGCCAAACCACAAATACATAACATAAGCCATTTCAAATGACCATATACATTTCTAACAATCATATCAAAAAGACCATAGCCTATACATGCCATATAACCAAATCACAAAGTGTAAAAATACCAAAAATCAATAGCCGGATAGTGTGATGCAATCTCTATTGATTTCTAACTCGAGCGTACGTTTGAACACTATAAAACATAGAAAAATAACATAAAGTAAGCTTCACAGCTTAGTAAGTTCGTATGTGAGCTCAAAATTATCATAACATTCATATAACAATTTGAAATCGATAAATCATTAACATTTAAAGCATCAATTTATGAGCTAACATCAAATTATTCATGTCTTCATTCACAAGTTCTCAACTTCATATAACTCGATACATGAGTAGTTTTTCGTACATACCTGTACTGATACCTTTCTATTTATCACCCATACTCTTATCAAACCTCTCTGGTTTATAATTGCTTATGATACAAATTCAACGATTTTCTGATGCCATAGTCCAACCATGGTCTTACACATACATTGCCAAGGCCATGCCGTGGTCTTTCTTTCACGTGCCATAACTCGGTTATGGTCTTATTAGTCGATTACCATATGTATATTTAGTTAAAACAATTGTAATTTATATCTCACATAACACTCAATACATATTTCATTATAGTCAAATAAACAAATTTTGACATGAAACATACTTATACACAATTCTTTCTTATTTAATATACATAATACAATATGAACTCACCAATTTACTTTCATTCAATTCTCACATAGGTTCTGTATGTACCTGTATTACTCATTCTGACCGTTCTTTAAATCTTGTCTTGACTATGCCCGTTGAACCTTTTAGAATTGCTAAGGATACTCGAATATCACATAAAGCTCATACAATGCCATATCCCAGATATGGTTTTACATGTTACCACATATCGATGCCACAGTCCCAGACGGGGTCTTACACGAAATATTATAACGATGCCAATGTCTCAGACATGGTCTTAAACATAATCATAATGCAATGCCAATGTCCCAGACATGGTCTTAGATGTAATCTCGTCTCGGTAATCCTAATGTCCTGACATTTGTCCTATACTATTCCTAAGGGTCGTATGGGACTTCCCATACTTAAGTACATTTATTAGCATGCAAACTTACCTCGTTCGCTGTAACGACGAATTAGGTGACTAATCCCATACTTTGTTTTCCCCCGTTCTAGATCCAGATCTCATTTTTCTCAATCTATATACTAAAAAAATTTACTTATTTCATCATTAATTCATTCAATTTAACACAATTTACACATCTTGGCAAAATTACACCTTTGTCCCTATTATTTCACATTTTTGCAATTTAGTCCTTAACACATAACATATAAAATTCATGAAATTTAAACAATAACATGCTTAGCCAAATATTACCCAATTATACATCAGCCCATATTTTCACTTTATTCTTACTTTTAACCACGTAATTTCATAATTTCACAAATTAGTCCATAATTTGCATTTTTACTCAAAGTCACTTTGTAAAATATGTAAAACTATCATCTAACTTTCATATTTCATCATCAATAATCAAAAAGCATGAATATTCATCAATGGAATCTCAAGAAATCTATAACAATTTCAAAAATGGAGGTTCGGGCTAGCTAGATTAAGTTGCAACGAGCTCAAAAACGTAAAAATTATTAAAAATCGAGCAAAAACCACTCACCTATCAAGCTCCAAAGCTTGGACAAATCAAAATATTCTCCCATGGCTGATTTTAAGTTGAAATTTAGATGGGGAAGATGATGGAAATAAAAATATAGATTTTGGTTTTATTAATTTTAACTTTAATTAACTATTTACTTAATTAACCTATAAAAAATTAATAATTGCACCAAATGCCACTCCACTAACATCCACTATCTCATAAATGGTATTTACCGCATAAGGACCTTCACTTTTAAGTTCTATAGCTATTTGACACCTTTAGCTTATAGAAGGCAACTTTTACGCTTTACGCAATTTAGTCCTTTTTACCGAATTAAGCCTTTCAATGGTAAAATTTCTTTATGAAATTTTCACACAATAATTCTATCATTCTATAAACCATAATAAAATATTAAAATAAATATTTTGACTTTAGATTGTGGTCTCAAAACCACTGTTCCTATTAACCCTAAAAGTGGGCTGTTATAGCTTCTTAAAAAAGGTTTTACATTGAAAGAAAGAAACTATACTAGTTTCAAGACAGGTATTCGATAAATTGCTAAAGATTTAAATTGGGAAGTGTTTTTTGAGAAAAGACAGAGTGCAAATGAAGAGTTAGTCTGTGAATTTTATGCAAATTTGACCTCAAACAAATTAATAGAAGTGTCTGTCTGAGGAATCAAGGTAGCAATAAACTCAAACACTATCAATGAATTCTTTGATTTGTCTAATTTCGAAGACAATGAATATTCTTCCTTAATGGAAAATATTGAGGCCTAGAAATTGCAAGAAATTCTGGAGGAACTTAAAGTTTTGGGTTCTAAATGGACTCTGTCAAAGCATGAAACTTACACGTATTTGACACTATTAGTGAAGGTATGGTTTTATTTTATTTAGTTCAATCTTATTCCTATGTCACATGGGACTACGATTTCAGTAGAAAGAATGGTATTACTATACTCAATTATGATGGAAAAGATCACTTATATGGGAAAGATCATCCTAAGAGAAATTTGAAACCGTGCCATTGGACGTTTTGGTCCAACTTATTTTTGATTTACTATAACAATTTTGTGATTGAAAGCGAAAATTCTGACAAACGTAAAGAAGACAGGGTATAGCCAAGGCACAATCAAAGATTGAGGCCTCTTCTGGGTAGAAGGAAATTCTGTTCTACAACAGCAAGCTGAATCGAATGATGAACCTGAAGAAGAAGAAGTTTCAACAGGGACAGAACCAATACAACCAGTTGAAATTCCTAATTTGGTAGAGCCAACTAAACCAATGTCAGAACCTAACAAGACTACCCCAACACTCAGAAATTGTTCACCTCGCCCAAATCTTCGTGATGAACTATCAAAGTTGATGGACATAATGCAACATATGCAGTGGCAGCAACAAGCTTACTGGAGATAATAAAAAGTATGGGAGAACTCATTAAGAAACGATTTTATGAAAATATTTCATGATCCGTTTGTTTTTGTGCCTAAATTTCAGACTTTATATTTGAACCATAGACTCCAATGTTGACTAGGGAATGAGGCGATTCAAGAAAAAGCAAGGGCGATAAAGCAAAAGATCTGTTAGATTCTGAGGGGTTTGCAAATAAATAAAAGGGGGGATCTTGTCTTTACTTTATTTTATTTCTTAGGATATTTTAATTTTTTAAGCTTAGGTTCTTTTAGGAAATTTTTTATTTCTCGCATAATAAAAAAAGAGGTGGAAATCATCAATAAATTTGAACAAGTTGAAAAAATGAAGTCTGGTAATGGATATGTACATGTCTAGGGTTGGATCTGCCAAGGAAAAGCATGGTATTTAAGTAGTCAAACTTGACTCACCTCCTTTTCCTAGGGTCCTACCTGGTGTACAATATCTATTCACTTCTATATTTTCGTTCTCTATTGTTTCTTGCAATGGGGACATTGTTCATCTTAAGTAGGGGGGACCAAAAATTGAAATTGTTTTTCTTTTTCAAAATATATTTTTCTTACAATTATGATTAAGTTATATTTTGTTCAAAATTTTAATTTTGTTAATTATGCTAAACTTTAGTGAAAATAAAGTTATATTATCTCAATAATTGCTATGTTAGTTTAATTATGACATAAATATTACTCTTAATAAAGTATGTAAATCGAACCTGTAACACCCCGTACCCGATATCGTCGCCGGAGTCGGACACGAGGGGTTCACAGACTAAATTCACTTGCCACACAGACCATTTTAACGTTTCCAGACAAGCTGGCTGACTGCATCACTGTTACCTTAAAAATCATATCTCGAGTTCCAGAACTCGAAAACCAGTTCCGCAAATTTTCCCCGAATTTAGGCTCATATATCCATCCATGGATTTATTTCTAGAATTTTTGGTTGAGCCAATTAGTACAGTTTATTAGTTAAAGTCACCCCTGTTTCAGGGTTCGACTACACTGACCTTTGCGCATTATGTCTTGGATATCTTTCTGTACAGGGCTCCAAACCTTATGCCGTTTCTTTCTAAAGAAACTAGACTCACAAAGAAATCTGTATATATAGAGAATGAATTCTAATTCTCTCTGGTTAATTTATAGTGAATTTTCAAAGTCGGAACAGGGGATCCAGAAACCGTTCTGGCCCTGTTTCGCGAAAACCTGAATATCTCTTAAAATCCGACTCATATGACCGTTTCGTTCCTTCCATATGAAAGTAGATTCATCAGGGTTCAATTTCATAATTTATTCACTATTTAATTCTACTCCTACTATTTTTAGTGATTTTTCAATCTCACATCACTGCTGCTGTCAGCATCTGTTACTAAGGCAAACAATGCCTATTTCATAATTCCTCCATGACCCAACTAATCATCCATCATTCATATCACAAATTATGACCACCTTATCAAAATTAAGATTTTTAAGACTCATGAATAAGTGTTTTGGAACCAAATCCAACCAACCATATGGGCCATTTTCGCATGGCTAAAGTTTACAACCCAAATTTCAACAAAACAAAATAGCCTATACATGCCAAATGTTCTCCTAGATCGACTAAGAAGACAATACCAAAGATTGCTTGCGGTGTGATGACTTGATGACGGTTCCGAGCACACAAAAAGAGACGAGTCCAAGAGACCTAAAATGGGTGACAAGAAAACACCGAGTGAGTATATAACTCAAGAAGTCATAAGCATTTCACAACCATCCTTTAACCAAATTATCACTAAACGAAACAATGAAAACGAGGCTAAGTACTCCATCCATACCGCTATACCATGGATTCCTTAGGCCTATCGGTTCGATCTCATACCAAGTCATACATTCACATTTCATATTCTATTTAAAAGGATAATTGAGGCATTTCCATACATCATCTCATTTCTGCAACAATCATGCAATCAAATGAACTTTCATCTATTCCACGATACCTTATTTACGGGAATGCAATTTAAATCATCACATAGATTTAAAACTTACCAACTCAACCCCGAGCATGAACATAGCGCCTATTCGCCGTGAGCTCAAGGTACTTACCCTTTCCGCTGTCCATGATCAACTCGATAAGGTCACACCCTCCATATGAGTAACCGATCGAACATATATATATATATTAAATTCGCACACGTAGTGCTTAATAATCGATCACGCACACTTAGTGCCATGTGATTTAAGCTCGCACACATAGTGCCGTATAATTTAAATTCGCACACTTAGTGCCATACTTTTCAAGCTTGCACACTTAGTGCCATACTTTTCAAGCTTGCACACTTAGTGCCATACTTTTCAAGCTTGCACACTTAGTGCCAATCTTGTCACCATGCCCATTTATTGCCCGCACACTTAGTGCCGAGACCAAACGCCTACGCATTTTACTACCTTTATACATTCAACAATGTCATCATTCCATACACATACATTTTCATTTATATATCATCTCATTAAACACAATTGCATAGATATTATGATCATTTAAATCAATACCAAATATATGCTTAATGACTTACCTCGGATGTTGTCGAATGTCTTCAACGGCTATTCAATTACTTTTTCTTTCCCCTTGTCCAACTTCGATCCTCTAAGCTCTTGGGCTAATTCAAACAAATTTATCTTATTAAAGTCCCATCATTGTGACAGCCCAAAATTGACCCTAGTCGGAAGATGGTCTCGGGACCACAAAACCGAGGCATAAAAATAATTTAAAATTTATTTCGATGCCTATAATATGTGTGTATTCATGTATGACATTTTTTGATGATTGGTTTAGTGTTATAAAGGTGAATTTCACTAGAAAGGACCTAGTAGTGAACTTTGAAAGTATGATGGGGAAATGTGTGATGACTAATTAAAGCATGCATGCAAAATAATGGACTTGCATGTCAAATTCCCCCTTTTATAGGTGGTGGCCGGCCATGACAAGGGAGGATGGGCTAAACATGTCATGAAACATGTTTTGTTGGTGTATTAGGGTGAAATAATAAACAAAGGTGTATGGGTGATAAAAAAATGAAAAAAAATGTGTGTGAGTGTGGTAATCCCCCCCCTTGCCGTGAGTTGAGAAAGAGGGAAGAAAAAATTTTGTTGTGTTCATCCTTTCTCATCCTTTTTGGCCGAAAATCATAAGGGGAAGAAAGAGGATTTTTGCTTCATGCTTGGTTTAGAAGAGATCTAGAAGGTGATTTGGCTAAATTGGCATCAAGATTAAGCTCAAGAGCTAAGAGGGCCACAATTGGACAAGGGGAAGGAAAAAGTGATCGAATAGCCGAAAAAGCCGTTCGACAACATCCGAGGTAAGTCCTCAAGAAGTGACCTTAGGTAAGTCCTCAAGAAGTGACCTTACTTGAATTATGTGAGATGAAGTAGGAATGTGTATGATTATTGATTTATGTGAGTATGAGAAATTGAATGATACCCGGGCTAAGTCCCGAAGGCGAATATGCTTGTGAATATATGTGCGTTTGAGCCTTAGTAACGAAAATGAAATATGTATGTCCAATGATTATTGATGTATGTGTACATGAGAAATTGAATGATATCCGGCTAAGCCCCAAGGACAATTATGCTAGAAATTATATCCGGTTAAGACCAAGGCAATTGTGCTAGTGGCTATATCCGGGCTAAGACCAAGGCATTCGTATGAAGTTATTCTATCCGGCTAAGACCAAGGCATTTGTGCACGTGATTATATCCGGTTATATTCAAGAATCTTGGGCTGGAGGTGAGTGTTGGTTGTTGTAATGAATTCAATTAGTACGCACACTCGAAAAGCCCAAAGGATAAGGTACGTTATATGTGCATTGGAAAGTCGACATGTTTGAGCATCATTCGCTCAGTCGACTAATGAATTTCAGTTATCGAATTGATTGATACTTTGTGAAAGTATATAATGATGAAGTGTGAAGTAAGAATGCGTATTAATGAAATGATGCATGTGGCTATGTGAATGTATTGCTGTAATTAGAGTTGATTATATTTCTTGAGAGTTACTAAGCATAAAAAAATGCTTACCCCGTTACTTTGGCCCTCTGTTTTATAGATTTCGCTCGATAGCAATCGGATTCGGGATCAATAAAGTCGAAGTCATCGACACTATCCACGCCTCTATTTTGGTATAAATTTTGGTTGAACTTTGAAATGGCATGTATAGGACTACCCCTTGTTGGTTGAATATGTTGTGATGTATATATGTACGGCCATGCGAAAATAGCTCGTAAAAGTGAAGTATCGACTTAGACTAATTGTGGTTTGTATGTATATATTTGGTGTCATGATGTGGCTATGGCTTGGAAATGGGAATGTTGGTCATATGATCAGCCATTGGCATGGTTAAAATGATCATATATGAACCTATGTATGGCAAGACTAGTTGGTTCATGGAGACTACCAAATAGGTAAGACCTACCTTAAAAACAGATGCTGCCAGCTGCAGTGATGTGAATGCGAAAAATCACCAAAATTCGTAGGAATAGAATTAAATAGTGAATAAGCTATGTAAATGAACCTTAATGAGTCTATTTTCATATGGAAGAAACGAAATGGTCATAGGAGTTACATGTTAAGAGATATTAAAACTATTGTGAGACAGGACCAGAACGGTTTCTGGGTTCCTGTCGCAACTTTAAAATTTACTATAAATTATCCAAAAGAATTAGGAGACATACCTTATATTTAAAGATTCCATTTTGAGTCTAGTTTCATTAGAAGCAAACAGCACCAGCATTAAATCCCTGTACAGAGAGATATTCAAGTTATACCGCGCGAAGGTCAGAGCAGTCGATCCCTGTAACATGGGTGACTTTAACTAATAAACTGTACCAATTGGCCCGACCAAAATTCTAGAAATAAATCCATGGATGGATATATGAGTCTAAATTCAGGAAAATTTACGAAACCAGTTTCCGAGTTTTTAAACTCGAGATATGATTTTAAGGCGACAGTGACGCAGTTTTCCAGCCTGACTGGAAATGTCAAATGGATGGGCAAAACAAGTGAACTTGGCTTGTTAACCCCTCGTGTCCGACATAACGCGATGGTCTCGGGTTCGGGTGTTACAATTTTATTGGTATCGAGCCACGGTTTAGTCGATTCTAGGACTACCGTGATGTGTTTGGGGTCTAGCTATACATGCCATTAAATGATGAATCGATAGTGTGGTGATTTCGACAATTTGACTTTGTGTTTGTTTATAGCAATGGATCCCGATCCCAACCGAAAGCGATAGCTGATGATGTGGAGAGTGTGGCGCTGCTCCGCGCAAGGGACAGCGCGGCGGACTCTCAACCTATGGCCAGCAACCCGAATGATGAGGCTAGGCAAGCCTTTTATAGTGTGATGAACGAATGGTTTAATCAATACATTCGAACTAACACTACTGTTCCACAACCTCCATTCCCGACAAATGCACCCCCGCACCTACAATACCTCCGTGGATGACCAAATAAGGTCAAGTAAGCCCCAATCGATAGGATTCGAAAACATGGGGCCACTGAATTTAAGGCTACGGATGATGATGATGCCGAAGCGAGCTGAATTTTGGTTAGATAACACTATCCGGTGCTTGATGAGCTATCCTCACACCCGATGAGTGCTTAAAGTGTACCATCTCCTTGCTACGCTGAGTCCGCCTACTATTGGTGGAGTACTCGACTGTGGTGCCTAGAGAGCAAGTGACTTGGGAATTCTTTCAAACCGAGTTCCGAAAAAAGTATATCAGTCAGAGATTCATCGACCAAAAGCGGAGGGAATTCCTTGATCTTAAGCAAGGTTCGATGTCGATTCGACTCACGAACGAAAATTTGTGAGGCTTAGCCAGATGCGCGAGAATGCATTTCGTCCAGTCTGTTATGTGTAAACGCTTCAAGGATGGGCTGAATGATGATATAAGGATGTTTGTTGGCATCCTCGAGATACGAGAGTTCGTAGTACTTGTTGAGCGAGCTTGTAAAGTCAAGAGCTTAGAAAGGAGAAACAAAAAGCTGATGTGGGAACCGGAGAATTCGAAGAGGTCCTCGGAAAGTCTCTTCAACAAGCATCAAGAGATTTCGAGATGATGCGAGCCGGTCTAGAGGCGTTTGGGCTTTTCTAGACGAGGACGCGATCGACCCCGTGACCACACGAGTCACTTCGATCGCCGATGGTGGAAATGATCGCCGAGAGAGGCGGAGTGTCCACATTGTGGCAAATGGCATTCGGGAGCTGTTGGTTTCGTGATCGCTCCTGCTAGAAGTGTGGATCGGCCGACCACTTTATGAAGGATTGCCCGAGGATGCATGAATAGAATGTAAGTCAGAGTGGAAACCCGGTGCTACCATCGCCGAGGTAGGCCACCTAGAAATGTGGGCAATGTCATGGCGGTCGAGAGGATCTAGAGATGCTACCATCGGATCGAGGCTCGTGCTCTCGCTAGGACTTATGCCATACGCGCACGCGAGGATGCTGCCTCTCCGGATGTCATTCACGGTACTTTCACTCTTTTCAATACAAATGTGATTGCTTTGATTGACCCCGGTTCTACTCATTCATATATATGTGAAACCTTAGCATCCAAAGAAGACTTTGCCTATTGAGTCTCTTGAGTTTGTAATTCGGTGTCAAACCCCTTGGGTCATTACGTGCTTGTCAACAAAGAGTGCAAGAAAAGTCCCTTAGTGTTCCGAGGTTCTTGTTTTCCGGCGGACTTGATGCTTTTGCCGTTCGATGAGTTCGACGTTATTCTTGGTTTGGATTGGTTGACCATGCACGATGCGGTTGTAAATTGCAAGAGCAAGACTATCGATTTGAGGTGCGCGAATAATGAAATAATTCGGGTTGAGTCTACGGACTTAATGGAGTTGCCAGCTGTAATATCAGCGATGTTGGCCCAGAAATATGTAAGAAAAGGGTGCGAAGTGTACCTTGCGTACGTGCTCGATGACAAGGAATCAGAAAAGAAACCCGAATCTGTGCCCGTGGTTTGTGAATACTCGGATGTTTTCCCCGAAGAATTGCTAGGTTTACCACCTGTTCGGGAAATAGAATTTGGCATCGAATGGTACCTGGTATCACTCCAATTTCGATAGCTCCGTATCATATGGCACCAACGGAATTAAAGGAGTTGAAAGCTCAGTTGCAAGAATTGGTGGATAGAGGTTTTGCTCGCCCGAGTTTCTCGCCTTGGGGTGCGCCAGTGTTGTTTGTGAAAAAGAAGGATGGAACAATGCGGCTGTGCATCGACTATCGTCAGCTTAATAAAGCGACGATAAAGAACAAATATCCGTTACCACGTATCGATGACTTGTTCGATCAACTGAAGGGAGCCTCAGTGTTCTCGAAAATAGATTTGAGATCGGGCTATTATCAATTGCGAATCCGAGATTCGGACGTACCCAAGACTGCCTTCAGAACAAGATATGGTCACTATGAGTTCCTAGTGATGCCGTTTGGGCTCACTAATGCCCCTGCAGTATTTATGGATTTAATGAATCGGATCTTTAGTCCATATTTGGATCGATTCGTAGTCGTGTTCATTGATGACATCTTGGTCTATTCAAGAAATGAGACCGAACATGCTGAACACCTGCGGTTAGTGCTGCAAATTTTACGGGATAAGCAATTATATGCTAAGTTCAGCAAGTGTGAGTTCTGGTTAAGAGAGGTTAGCTTCTTGGGTCATGTGGTATTCAGATCGGTATTCGAGTCAACCGAATAAAATTTCATCCATACTTAATTGGAAGCCTCCAGAAATATTACTGAGGTTCTGAGCTTTTGGGGCTTGCTTGGTTATTACCGACGATTTGTAAAAGGCTTCTCAACGATAGCCACGCCGATGACGGCTTACTCCAAAAGGATGTTAAGTTCGAACGGACGGAGAAATGCCAAAAAAGTTTCGATCAACTGAAAACTTATTTTACTGAAGCCCCAATTCTAGTGCAACCCGAGTCCGGCAAAGAGTTTGTCATCTATAGCGACGCCTCTCTACTTGGGTTAGGTTGCGTATTAATACAAGAAGGTCGAGTTGTGGCCTATGCGTCGAGGCAATTAAAGCCACATGAGAAAAATTATCCGACTCATGATCTCGAATTGGCCGCCATCGTATTCGCCTTGAAGATTTGGCGACATTACTTATTTGGTGAAAGGTGCCATGTATACTCGGATCACAAAATTCTCAAATATTTGATGACCTAAAGAGACTTAAATCTGTGACAAAGACGTTGGCTCGAGCTGTTAAAGGATTATGAGCTGGTCATTGACTATCACCCGGGAAAGGCGAATGTGGTTGCGGATGCCTTGAGTCGTAAATCATTATTCGCTTTACGAGCAATGAACGTGCACTTGTCTGTTCATCCGATAGTGTATTAGTAGCTGAATTGAAAGCCAAACCACCGTTGATACATCAAATTCGAGAAGCTCGGAAAGTCGATGACGAGTTGGCTGCAAAACGAAATTTGAGTGTGTGCCGAACAAGGACTCGAAATTTCAAATCGATGATGACGATTGTTTGAGGTTCAAAAGTCGTCTGTGTTCTAAAGAATTGAACTCATTTCGATAATTCAGAATGAAGCCCATTGTAGCTGAATGGCAATCCACCCGGGAGTACGAAGATGTACAATGATTTGAAACGTCGGTTTTGGTGGCATGGTATGAAGCGAGACATCTCCGACTTTGTTTGAGATGTTTAATATGTCTACAAGTGAAAGCGGAACATCAGTGCCTTCAAGATTACTTGACCAATCACGATACCCGAGTGGAAATGGGATCGAGTCACAATGGACTTTGTATCCGGACCGCCATTGTCGACAAGTAAAAGGATGCGATTTGGGTCGTGGTAGATCGATTGACTAAGTCGGCCCACTTTGTCCCCGTACGTACGGATTTTTCAATGGACAAATTAGCGGAATTGTATGTTTCTCAGATTGTGAGATTACACGGGGTGCCTATTTCCATTGTGTCGGATAGAGATCCGAGATTTACCTCGCGATTTTGGAAAAAGTTGCAAGAAGCTTTGGGTACCAAGTTGCATTTCAGACCGCCTTTCACCCCCAAACCGATGGTCAATCCGAGCGGATAATTCAGATACTTGAGGATATGTTAAGATGTTGCGTCCTCGAGTTTAGTGGTTCATGGGAACGGTATTTGCCGTTGATTGAATTCGCTTACAACAACAACTTTCAATCAAGTATTAAGATGGCACCCTACGAGGCCTTGTACGGTCGTAAATGCCGTACACCATTGTTTTGACCGAGCTCGGTGAAAGCAAGATTTTCGGTGGATTTGATTAGGGATGCTGAGCAGAAAGTGAAAGTAATCCGTGAAAGTCGAAGATAGCCTCCGATCGTCGAAGTCGACGCGGATCTGAAGCGTAAGGATATCGAGTATCGTGGGTGATAAAGTGTTTCTCAAGGTATCGCCTTGGAAAAAGATACTCGTGTTCGGCCAGTAACGGCAAGTTGAGCCCGAGGTTCATTGGGCCATATGAGATATCCGAGCGAGTCGGTCCAATGGCATATCGTTTGATTTTGCCCCGAACTCAAAAGGTTCACGATGTCTTTCACGCTTCGATGCTTCGACGCTATAGATCCGATCCATCGCACGTGATTAGTCCATCGAAATTGAAATTCAAGATAATATGAGTTATGAGGAAGAACCGATTCGTATCCTATCACGAGAAGTGAAAGAGTTGCGAAACAAGCGGGTTACGCTAGTGAAAGTGTTATGGCTCAAGCACGGATAGAAGAAGCTACTTGGGAGACCGAGAACTCTATCAAAGAGCGATATCCAAGCCTATTTACGGTAAGATTTTCGGGACGAAAATTTCTTAAGTGGGGAGAGTTGTGACAGCCAAAATTGACCCTAGTCGGAAGATGGTCTCGGGACCACAAAACCGAGGCATAAAAATAATTTAAAATTTATTTCGATGCCTATAATATGTGTGTATTCATGTATGACATTTTTGATGATTGGTTTAGTGTTATAAAGGTGAATTTCACTAGAAAGGACCTAGTAGTGAACTTTGAAAGTATGATGGGAAATGTGTGATGACTAATTAAAGCATGCATGCAAAATAATGGACTTGCATGTCAAATTCCCCTTTATAGGTGGTGGCGGCCATGACAAGGAGGATGGGCTAAACATGTCATGAAACATGTTTTGTTGGTGTATTAGGGTGAAATAATAAACAAAGGTGTATGGGTGATAAAAAATGAAAAAAATGTGTGTGAGTGTGGTAATCCCCCTTGCCGTGAGTTGAGAAAGAGGAAGAAAAAATTTTGTTGTGTTCATCCTTTCTCATCCTTTTGGCCGAAAATCATAAGGGAAGAAAGAGGATTTTGCTTCATGCTTGGTTTAGAAGAGATCTAGAAGGTGATTTGGCTAAATTGGCATCAAGATTAAGCTCAAGAGCTAAGAGGGCCACAATTGGACAAGGGAAGGAAAAAGTGATCGAATAGTCGAAAAAGCCGCTCGACAACATCCGAGGTAAGTCCTCAAGAAGTGACCGTACTTGAATTATGTGAGATGAAGTATGAATGTGTATGATTATTGATTTATGTGAGTATGAGAAATTGAATGATACCGGGCTAAGTCTCAAGGCGAATATGCTTGTGAATATATGTGCGTTTGAGCCTTAGTAACGAAAATGAAATATGTATGTCCAATGATTATTGATGTATGTGTACATGAGAAATTGAATGATATCCGGGCTAAGCCCGAGGACAATTATGCTGAAATTATATCCGGTTAAGACCAAGGCAATTGTGCTAGTGGCTATATCCGGGCTAAGACCAAGGCATTCGTATGAAGTTATTCTATCCGGCTAAGACCAAGGCATTTGTGCACGTGATTATATCCGGTTATATTCAAGAATCTTGGGCTGGAGGTGAGTGTTGGTTGCTGTAATGAATTCAATTAGTACATACACTCGAAAAGCCCAAAGGATAAGGTACGTTATATGTGCATTGGAAAGTCGACATGTTTGAGCATCATTCGCTCGATCGACTAATGAATTTCAGTTATCGAATTGATTGATACTTTGTGAAAGTATATAATGATGAAGTGTGAAGTAAGAATGCGTATTAATGAAATGATGCATGTGGCTATGTGAATGTATTGCTGTAATTAGAGTTGATTATATTTCTTGAGAGTTACTAAGCATAAAAAATGCTTACCCGTTACTTTGGCCCTCTGTTTTATAGATTTATTTCGATAGCAATCGGATTCGGGATCAATAAAGTCGAAGTCATCCACACTATCCACGCCTCTATTTTGGTATAAATTTTGGTTGAACTTTGAAATGGCATGTATAGGACTACCCTTGTTGGTTGAATATGTTGTGATGTATATATATACGGCCATGCGAAAATGGCTCGTAAAAGTGAAGTATCGACTTAGACTAATTGTGGTTTGTATGTATATATTTGGTGTCATGATGTGGCTATGGCTTGGAAATGGGAATGTTGGTCATATGATCAGCCATTGGCATGGTTAAAATGATCATATATGAACCTATGTATGGCAAGACTAGTTGGTTCATGGAGACTACCAAATAGGTAAGACCTACCTTAAAAACAGATGCTGCCAGCTGCAGTGATGTGAATACGAAAAATCACCAAAATTCGTAGGAATAGAATTAAATAGTGAATAAGCTATGTAAATGAACCTTAATGAGTCTATTTTCATATGGAAGAAACGAAATGGTCATAGGAGTTACATGTTAAGAGATATTAAAACTATTGTGAGACAGGACCAGAACGGTTTCTGGGTTCCCTGTCGCAACTTTAAAAATTTACTATAAATTATCCAAAAAGAATTAGGAGACATACCTTATATTTAAAGATTCCATTTTGAGTCTAGTTTCATTAGAAGCAAACAGCACCAGCATTAAATCCCTGTACAGAGAGATATTCAAGTTATACCGCGCGAAGGTCAGAGCAGTCGATCCCTGTAACATGGGTGACTTTAACTAATAAACTGTACCAATTGGCCCGACCAAAAATTCTAGAAATAAATCCATGGATGGATATATGAGTCTAAATTCAGGGAAAATTTACGAAACCAGTTTCCGAGTTTTTAAACTTGAGATATGATTTTTAAGGCGACAGTGACGCAGTTTTCCAGCCTGACTGGAAATGTCAAATGGATGGGCAAAACAAGTGAACTTGGCTTGTTAACCCCTCGTGTCCGACACCGGCGATGGTCTCGGGTTCGGGGTGTTACAATCATGCTAGCTTATGGCTGAATACCCATATCAAATAAGCAATTTACCTTAACTCGTAACCCACATAGCCAAGTTACACATATTAATCAATTAGTCCATGCATTATCCCTTGACACAGTCGGTCATTAAAGCAATAACCTATTAACATCCAAGCATATTATACTAAAATTTCTTCTAAGGCCGAATTCATGTACCATCCTTAATACTCATACAATTATTTTATTTTAAATAATTTACACACATCATTTACCCAACATCAATTAACTAGACACTTTAAGAATTTCTTCTTTGACTATACACACATTCGGCAACTATCCATACACACACAAGCCGATTTTTCCCTATCACCCAAACCATCTACATGAACACTTAACTAACTCAAACTTCACCCATCCACAAATATTCATTACAACACAAAGACAACAATCATTTTCCTCAATTTCTTCCATGGCCGATTACCCAATATTACCACACAACCAAGATTTTGACATGGCTAAGTAGGAAATTTTAGTAGCTAGCTTAAAGTATGCTAATCTTTCAAGAACCAACATGAACTCACTTACCTTAATTCAAGCTCAAGGGTGACCAAACCTTCTCTTGCTTTCTTCTTCAATTTGGCCAAGCATGTTCAAAGATGAACACTTTTTTTTTGTTTTTCTATGTTCACTTCACGGCAAAATGGGGGGAGACATCCACACACTTTTTTTTGCTATCATCATTTTCCTTTTTTTACATTTCTTTATTTTCCTTCCATAATGCACTAGGCCAACATGTCTAGGACATGTTTTCTTTGCCCATCATCATGTCATGGCCGGCCACTAACCTTAGGAAATGGGTTATTTGACATGCAACTCCACCTTTGTGTTAACATGCACTAATAAGCCATTTAAAATTAGCCTATCATATTTCACCATGTTTCACATTGATCCCTATTTAATAATTTCTCATAAAATTGGTAAAAATTAGAGAATGAAACTTCCACATATGCATGCACACATATAGTAAGCATAGAATATAACAATTAATTATTTTTATGACTCGGTTTAGTGGTCCCGAAACCGCTTTCCGACTAGGGTCACTTTAGGGATGTCACAAGTCTCCCCCACTTAAGAAATTTTCGTCCCCGAAAATCTTACCGATAAATAGGTTTGGGTATCGCTCTTTCATAGAGTTCTCGGGTTCCCAAGTGGCTTCTTCAATTCCGTGTTTATGCCACAACACCTTCACTAATGGGATTTTCTTATTTCGCAACTCTTTTACTTCACGCATCGAATGCGAACGGCTCTTCTTCATAACTCAAATTAGGTGAATCTCAATCTCGGATGGAGTGATTACGTCATGACGGTCCGATCTATATCGTCAAGCATCGAGACATGGAAAACGTTGTGAATCTTTTCGAGCTCGAAGCGGGATTAATCGGTATGCATTGGTCCGACTCGTTCGGATACTTCATACGGCCCGATGAACCTTGGACCCAATTTGCCCTTACGACCAAATCTAAGCACCTTCTTCCGGTGAAACTTTGAGAAATACATTGTCCCCAACCCGATATTCAATGTCTTTTCTTTTCAAATCCGATACGACTTTTGGCGATCCGGCGACTTTCAAACTTTCACGAATTACTCGAACTTTCGCTCGGCATCCTTAATCAAATCAACCTCAAGATTTTACTTTCACTAAGTTCAGTCCGAATAATGGGTACGGCATTTACGACCGTATAAAGCCTCGTAAGGCGCCATCTTAATACTTGATTGAAAGCTATTGTTGTGCGAATTCAACCAAAGGTAAATACCGTTCCCATGAACCACTAAACTCAAGGGTGCAACATCTCAACATATCCTCGAGTATTTGAATTATCCGTTCGGATTGACCATTGGTTTGGGGTGAAAAGATTGCTAAAATGCAGCTTGGTACCCAAAGCCTCTTGCAATTTCTTCCAAAATTGCGATGTAAATCTTGGGTCTCTATCCGACACGATAGAAATAGGCACCCCATGCAATCGAACAATTTGGGAGATGTATAATTCTGCCAATTTATCGAGCGAAAAATCCGTGCAGACAAGGATAAAATGAGCAGACTTGGTCAGTCTATCAACAATGACCCAAACCGAGTCTTTCTTATTCTGGGTCGATGGTAACCCAGACACAAAGTCCATTGTTACTCGATCCCATTTCCATTCGGGTATCATGATTGGCTGAAGTAATCCCGATCTGCTTTCACTTGTTGACATATCAAACACTTTGAAACAAATTCTGAAATGTCCCGTTTCATAACGGGCCACCAAAATTGACGTTTCAGGTTATTGTACATTTTAGTACTACCCCGGGTGGACTGACATTCGACTACTGTGAGCCTCGTTCAAAATCATTGAAACAAGTTCCGAATTCCTTGGAATACATAATCGACCCTTGAATGTCAAGCAATCATTGTCATCAATCTGAAATTCCGATTCCTCATTCGAAACACATTCATCTCGTTTAGCGACCAATTCAGCGTCGACCTTCTGAGATTCAAATATTTGATGAATCAATGACGGTTTGGCCTCTAATTCAACTACTAGCACCTCATCGGGTGAAACGGATAGGTGAGCATCCATCGCTCTCAAAGCAAACAGTGCTTTACGACTTAAAGCATCAACCACCACGTTGGCCTTTCCCTGGTGATAATCAATGACAAGTTCATAATCTTTCAACAACTCAAGCCAACGTCTTTGTCGCAGATTTAGATCTCTTCGAGTCATCAAATATTTAAGACTTTTGTGGTCCGAATAAATATGACACCTTTCTCCAAACAAGTAATGTCGCCATATTTTCAAGGCGAACACTATGGCTGCTAGTTCAAGGTCATGGGTCAGATAGTTTCTCTCATGTGGCTTTAGTTGTCTCGACGCGTAAGCCACAACTCGACCTTCTTGCATCAACACACAACCTAACCCAAGCAAGGATGCGTCACCGTATATGACAAACTCTTTCTGGGACTCAAATTGTACTAGTATGGGGCCTCGGTTAAACAGTTTTTAGTCGATCGAAACTTTCTTGACAAAGATTCCGACCACTCGAACTTAACATCTTTTGGAGTAGTTTCGTCATCGGTGCAGCTATCATCGAAAAGCCCTTTACAAACCGTCGATAGTATCCGCAAGCCCCAAAAGCTCCTAACTTCGGTAATATTCCTTGGTGGTTTCCAATCATCTATGGCTGAAATTTGGTTCGGGTCCACTCGACACCGTCGCGGACACCACGTGCCCCAAAAAGCTAACTCTCTCAACCAAAATTCACATTTCTTGAACTTTACGATAATCGCTTATCTCGTAAGATTTGCAACACTAGCCTCGGTGTTCAAGATGTTCGTTTCATCTCGAATAGACCAAAATGTCATCAATAAATACAACTACGAACCGATCCAAGTATGGCCTAAAATTCTATTCATTACATCCATAAATACCGTAGGGCATTAGTGAGCCCAAACGGCATCACTAAGAATTCAGAGTGACCGTACCTCGTTCTAAAAGCGGTTTTGGGTATGTCCAATTCTCGGACCCTCAACCGATAGTACCCGACCTCAAATCTATCTTTGAAAACACCGAGGCTCCTTTAATTGATCAAACAAATCATCAATTCGTGGCAACGGATATTTGTTCTTTATCGTCACTTTATTCAACTGACGATAGTTGATGCACAATCTCATAGTTCCATCCTTCTTCTTCACAAACAATCTTGGTGCGCCCCATGGAGAAAAACTCGGTCGTGTGAAACCTCTATCCGTCAATTCTTGCAATTGAACCTTCAATTCCTTTAATTCCGTTAATGCCATACGATACGGGGCTATTGAGATTGGCGTAGTACCAGGTACAACTTTGATGCCAAATTCCACTTCTCGAACCGGTGGCAATCCGGTAACTCCTCGTAAAAACATCCGAATACTCACGGACCATCGGTACCGATTCAAGTTTCCTTTCCGTCTCTTTGCTATCAAGCACATACGCAAGGTATGTTTCACACCCCTTTTTCACATGTTTCTGAGCGGTCATTGAAGATATTATCACTGACGCTCCCTTTAAATAGGTAGACTCAACTCGGACTATCTCATTATTTGCACTCTTCAAATCAATGGTTTTCTTTTTGCAGTTCACCACTGCCTCATGTACGGTCAGCCAATCCATACCAAGAATGACATCAAATTCGTCAAATGGTAGAAGCATCGATCGGTGGAAAACAGATTCTCGAATTATTAGGGGCATCTCTTGCACACTTTATCAATGAGTACGTGTCGACCCAAAGGGTTTGACACTGAATTACGAACTCAAGAGACTCAACAGTAGAGTCTTTTTGGATGCTAAGGTTTCACATACGTATGAATGAGTAGAGCCAGGTCAATCAATGCAATCACACTAGTATCAAAGAGAGTGAAAGTACCGGTGATAACGTCGGGGAGGATGCCTCCTCTCGCGCGGATGGCATATGCTCTAGCAGAGCACGAGTCTCGGATCGAACCAACATATCGAGGCCCCTCTCGATTACCACCCCTACCTCCTGAAATTCTCGGGGTCTACCTCTAGCCGTTGTTCCATTAGGTCTTGCACCTTGCATCTTATTTTTCTCATCCGCTCGTGCAATCTCTAATGAAGTAGTCCTTCGAACCACATCCGTAACAGGCCTGTTAGCAGACTTACCCTAACATTCACCCATGTGTTGTCTTCCACATTGGGGGCATTCGGGCTTTTCTTGACGATTATTGCCCACACTAGCAACCGAAGTAGCTCGTGAGTCCATCGATGGTCGTACTCTAATGGAAACTCCCGCAGTCGTCCTTGACTTATTTGTGTCCTCCCTGAACTTTTTTACAGCCGAAAATGGAGCTTTACCCGTCGATCTCTTACGACAGTCTTTAGCTTCAAATTCAGCCTTCTTCTTCTCCTTTCCAAGTTCTTCCGCCTTACAGGCTCGTTCAACTAGTGTTACAAATTCCTTTATCTCCAAAATACCCACCAGCAGCTTTAAATCTTCATTCAATCCTTCTTCAAATCTTTTGCACATAGCAACCTCATCACCACACACTCGAGCATACCGACTAAGTCTTACGAACTCATGTTCAGATTGAGATACTATCATACGGCCTTGCTTGAGTTCCAAGAATTCCTTGCGCTTTTGATCGATGAACCGTTGACTAATATATTTCTTTCGAAACTCTGATTGAAAGAAATCCCAAGTAACTTGTTCCTTTGGGACTATGGAAATCAAGGTCCTCCACCAATAATAGGCTGAGTCTCGCAACAAGGATATAGCACACTTAAGACATTCTTCGGGTGTGCATGACAGTTCATCAAACACCCGAATGGTATTATCAAGCCAGAACTCGGCCCTTTCGGCATCGTCAGTAACTATGGCCTTGAACTCCTCGGCCCCGCGCTTCCTAATCAAGTCCACAGGTGGTTTACTCAGCCTCACAGGATCAGTAACTGATGGCATTATGGGCTCTTGGGGTGGGGTATTTAAATTCGGGAATGGTTGGACAGCCGGATTGGTTCGGGCATATTGCGCGACCCACTCATTCATCATGGTGAAGAAGGCTTGTTTCGCCCCTTCACCTTGATTATCCGCAGATGACTGAGGCTCAACAGGCGGTGTCCCTTGTGCAGGAGCAGCCGCTACACTTTCAACGTCATCCGCTAAGGGTCTCTCTACCCCGGGTTCCATTTGCTAACCAAAACAAAATTTCAACCGTCCGAAGTCATCACATTATTAAGCACTAACAATTTGGCATGTATAGCTAAACTCACACGCGCTATGGTAGTCCTAGAACCGACTAAACCATAGCTCTGATACCAATAAAATGTAACACCCCGTACCTGATATCGTCGCTGGAGTCGGACACGAGGGGTTCACAGACTAAATTCACTTGTCACACAGACCATTTTAACGTTTCCAGACAAGCTGGCTGACTGCGTCACTGTTACCTTAAAAATCATATCTCGAGTTCCAGAACTCGAAAACCAGTTCCGCAAATTTTCCCCGAATTTAGACTCATATATCCATCCATGGATTTATTTCTAGAAATTTTGGTCGAGCCAATTAGTACAGTTTATTAGTTAAAGTCACCCCTGTTTCAGGGTTCGACTACACTGACCTTTGCCCATTATGTCTTGGATATCTTTCTGTACAGGGCTCCAACCCTTATGCCGTTTGTTTCTAAAGAAACTAGACTCACAAAGAAATCTGTATATATAGAGCATGAATTCTAATTCTCTCTGGTTAATTTATAGTGAATTTTCAAAGTCGGAACAGGGGATCCAGAAACCGTTCTGGCCCTGTTTCGCGAAAACCTGAATATCTCTTAAAATCCGACTCATATGACCGTCTCGTTTCTTCCATATGAAAGTAGATTCATCAGGGTTTAATTTCATAATTTATTCACTATTTAATTCTACTCCTACTATTTTTAGTGATTTTTCAATCTCACATCACTGCTGCTGTCAGCATCTGTTACTAAGGCAAACAATGCCTGTTTCATAATTCCTCCATGACCCAACTAATCATCCATCATTCATATCACAAATTATGACCACCTTATCAAAATTAAGATTTTTAAGACTCATGAATAAGTGTTTTGGAACCAAATCCAACCAACCATATGGGCCATTTTCGCATGGCTAAAGTTTACAACCCAAATTTCAACAAAACAAAATAGCCTATACATGCCAAATGTTCTCCTAGATCGACTAAGAAGACAATACCAAAGATTGCTTGTCGGTGTGATGACTTCGATGACGGTTCCAAGCACACAAAAAGAGACGAGTCCAAGAGACCTAAAATGGGTGACAAGAAAACACCGAGTGAGTATATAACTCAGTAAGTCATAAGCATTTCACAACCATCCTTTAACCAAATTATCACTAAACGAAACAATGAAAACGAGGCTAAGTACTCCATCCATACCGCTATACCATGGATTCCTTAGGCCTATCGGTTCGATCTCATACCAAGTCATACATTCACATTTCATATTCTATTTAATAGGATAATTGAGGCATTTCCATACATCATCTCATTTCCGCAACAATCATGCAATCAAATGAACTTTCATCTATTCCACGATACCTTATTTACGGGAATGCAATTTAAATCATCACATAGATTTAAAACTTACCAACTCAACCCCGAGCATGAACATAGCGCCTATTCGCCGTGAGCTCAAGGTACTTACCCTTTCCGCTGTCCATGATCAACTCGATAAGGTCACACCCTCCATATGAGTAACCGATCGAACATATATATATATATTAAATTCGCACACGTAGTGCTTAATAATCGATCACGCACACTTAGTGCCATGTGATTTAAGCTCGCACACATAGTGCCGTATAATTTAAATTCGCACACTTAGTGCCATACTTTTCAAGCTTGCACACTTAGTGCCATACTTTTCAAGCTTGCACACTTAGTGCCAATCTTGTCACCATGCCCATTTATTGCCCGCACACTTAGTGCCGAGACCAAACGCTCTACGCATTTTACTACCTTTATACATTCAACAATGTCATCATTCCATACACATAAATTTTCATTTATATATCATCTCATTAAACACAATTGCATAGATATTATGATCATTTAAATCAATACCAAATATATGCTTAATGACTTACCTCGGATGTTGTCGAATGTCTTCAACGGCTATTCAATTACTTTTTCTTTCCCCTTGTCCAACTTCGATCCTCTAAGCTCTTGGGCTAATTCAAACAAATTTATCTTATTAAAGTCCCATCATGCTAGCTTATGGCTGAATACCCATATCAAATAAGCAATTTACCTTAACTTGTAACACCCCGAACCCGAGACCATCGCCGGTGTCGGACACGAGGGGTTAGCAAGCCAAGTTCACTTGTTTTGCCCATCCATTGGACATTTCCAGTCAGGCTGGAAAAACTGCGTCACTGTCGCCTTAAAAATCATATCTCGAGTTTCAAAACACGGAAACTGGTTTCGTAAATTTTCCCTGAATTTAGACTCATATATCCTTCCATGGATTTATTTCTAGAATTTTTGGTCATGCCAATTGGTACATTTTATTAGTTAAATTCACCCATGTTACAGGGATCGACTGCTCTGACCTTCGCGCGGTATAACTTGAATATCTCTCTGTACAGAGCTTTAATGCTGGTTCCGTTTGTTTCTAATGAAACTAGACTCAAAATGGAATCTGTACATATAAGGTATGTCTCCTAATTCTTTCTGGATAATTTATAGTAAATTTTTAAAGTTGCGACAGGGAACCCAGAAACCGTTCTGGCCCTGTCTTACAATAGCTTTAATATCTCTTAACATGTAACTCCTATGACCATTTCGTTTCTTCCATATGAAAATAGACTCATCAATGTTCATTTACATAGCTGATTCACTATTTAATACCATTCCTACAAATTTTGGTGATTTTTCACATTCACGTTACTGCAGCTGGCAGCATCTGTTTTTAAGGTAGGTCTTACCTATTTTGTAGTCTCCATGAACCAACTAGTCTTGCCTTACATAGGTCCACATATGATCATTTTAACCATGCCAATGGCTGATCATGTGACCAACATTCCCATTTCCAATTCATAGTCACATCATGACACCATATATATATATACAAACCGCAAATAGTTTAAGTTGATACTACACTATTACGAGCCATTTTCGCATGGCCGTACACATATACATCATAACATATTTAAACCAACAAGGGTAGTCCTATACATGCCATTTCAAGTTCAACCAAGAATTTATACCAAAATGGGGGCTTGATAGTGTGGATGGCTTCGACTTCAACGATCCCGAATCCGATTGCTATCGGCGAAATCTAGAAAACCGAGAGCCAAAGCAATGAGTAAGCATTTTATGCTTAGTAAGTCTCAAGGAATATAATCAACTCTAATTACAGCAATACATTCACATAGTTAAATGCATCATTTCATTAATGCACATTCACATAATCATACTTACTTCACCATCCCAACTCTTATGTTCATACACAAATAACGGCTTCATTAAGGCCGATAACTCGTTCCATCATAGGAGCGGATATTCACACGCTCTACTCCTAGCGCAAAGCACACACCGCACTTACCTTGTCATTGGGAAATTTCACAAGTGCATTAGCTGAAATTTTCCAGCAAGCTTATAATTTCAAATCACATACCTTGGAGTTTAACCGGATGTCGCTACTCGATCAATCGCCTTGGGACATAGCCCGGTTATGGTAACCCGCACCAAGGCCTCACGGGACTTAACCCGGATATCACGATTTGCACAAATGCCTTGGTCTTAGCCGGATAGAATGACTTCGCACGAAAGCCTTGGTCTTAGCCGGATGTAGCCACTAGCACAATTGCCTTGGTCTTAACCCGGTTATAATTTCCAGCATAATTGTCTTTGGGGCTTAGCCGGATATCATTCAATTTCTCATGCACACATACATCAATAATCATTGGACATACATATTTATTTTCGTTACTAAGGCTCAAACACAATTATAATCACTAACATAATCGCCTTGGGACTTAGCCGGGTATCATTCGAATACTCATACACACATAAATCAATAATCAATACATCCATATTTCATTCCACATAATTCAAGTAAGGTCACTTCTTGAGGACTTACCTCGGATGTTGTCGAGCGGCTTTTACGGCTATTCGATTACTTTTTCCTTCCCTTGTCCAATTGTGGCCCTCTTAGCTCTTGAGCTAATTCAAACAAATTCAATTTATCAAAACCTCATTGTGCTAGCTTATGGCGAATATGACAAGGAATTTAAATGGTCATATGGCCACCCTTTAGCTTGAATACACAATGGTCATGCACATTTTATACTACATCAAGCAATTCAATACAATTTATTCGAGCATCAAGGAAAAGCTAAGGCCTTCAATAGGCTACCCAAGGCGAATATATTTGTCCATGTTGAGGCCAATTATGCACTTAATACCACACAAAAACAGCATGCATTTTACTAGTTAATGCTTTGCATATTGTAGCTCAAAACTTACAATATAGCATCAAGCACTCATATGTGTGCTAGGCCGAATGTGCTTACAATTTCACAATTATTCTTCAACATCTTCTTCTTTAAACAAACTTATTCATCACTTCCTTCATAACCAAAACATCATGTGCAAACATATATATACATATATGAGCATGGCGAATTTCAAGGTGTCCATAGCCATCCAAAACACAAATTTTAACTAACATGCAAGAAGCATGAACCATGCTCATGAATGCATCATGGCGAATATGACAATCATGCTCCTTTTCAACTTCAATCATGATAAAACAAAAGAAAGCTCAAAATCTTACTCAAGAGTAGACAATCCATCATTGCATGCATCATCATCAAGCTTCACACTTAGCATGCAATGGCTTTATCACCATAACAACTTTGGCCAAATACCATTTCCATGGCTTAACAAAGATTTGAGCCATGGCTAACATGCACATCAAGTTAGCAACCAAAACATGCATGAAACTCCTAACACAACCTCATACATACCTTAATCTTGATGCAAACTTAGCCAAATCTCCTTCTAGATCTCTTCCAAACCAAGCATGAAGCAAAAATCCTCCTTCTTCCTTAGTTTTGGCTCAAAGAAAGGATGAACAAAATTTTTTCTTTCCTTCTCTACAACTCACGGCAATGGGGGATTACCACACTCACACACATTTTTTTTTCATTTTTTATCACCCATACACCTTTGTTTATTATTTCACCCTAATGCACCAACAAAACATGTTTCATGACATGTTTAGCCCATCCTCCCTTGTCATGGCCGCCACCACCTATAAAAGGGGAATTTGACATGCAAGTCCATTATTTTGCATGCATGCTTTAATTAGTCATCACACATTTCCTATCATACTTTCAAAGTTCATTACTAAGTCCTTTCTTGTGGAATTCACCCTTATAACACTAAATCAATCATCATAAAATGTCATACATGAGCACACACATATTATAGGCATCAAAATAAATTTTTAATTATTTTTATGCCTCGGTTTTGTAGTCCCGAGACCACCTTCCGACTAGGGTCAATTTTGGGCTGTCACAACTCTCCCCCACTTAAGAAATTTTTGTCCCCGAAAATCTTACCGGTAAATAGGTTTGGATATCACTCTTTCATAGAGTTCTCGGTCTCCCAAGTAGCTTCTTCTATCCCGTGCTTGAGCCATAACACTTTTACTAGCGGAACCCGCTTGTTTCACAACTCTTTCACTTCTCGTGATAGGATACGAATCGGTTCTTCCTCATAACTCATATTAGCTTGAATTTCAATTTCTGATGGACTAATCACGTGCGATGGATCGGATCTATAGCGTCGAAGCATCGAAACGTGAAAGACATCGTGAACCTTTTCGAGTTCAGGGGGCAAAATCAAACGATATGCCTTTGGATCGACTCGCCGGATATCTCATATGGCCCAACGAACCTCGGGCTCAACTTGCCCTTACGGCCGAATCGAGTATCTTTTTCCAAGGCGATACCTTGAGAAACACTTTATCACCCACGATACTCGATATCCTTACGCTTCAGTCCGCGTCGACTTTCGACGATCGGAGGCTATCTTCAGACTTTCACGGATTACTTTCACTTTCATTCAGCATCCCTAATCAAATCCACCCGAAAATCTTGCTTTCACCGAGCTCGGTCCAAAACAATGGTGTACGGCATTTACGACCGTACAAGGCCTCGTAGGGTGCCATCTTAATACTTGATTGAAAGTGTTGTTGTAAGCGAATTCAATCAACGGCAAATACCGTTCCCATAAACCACTAAACTCGAGGACGCAACATCTTAACATATCCTCAAGTATCCGAATTATCCGCCGGATTGACCATCGGTTTGGGGGTGAAAGGCGGTCTGAAATGCAACTTGGTACCCAAAGCTTCTTGCACCTTTTTCCAAAATCGCGAGGTAAATCTCGGATCTCTATCCGACACGATGGAAATAGGCACCCGTGTAATCTCACAATCGAGAAAGCGTACAATTCAGCTAATTTGTCAATTGAAAAATCCGTGCGACGGGGACAAAGTGGGCCGACTTAGTCAATCGATCTACCACGACCCAAACCGCATCCTTCTTACTTGTCGACAATGGCGGTCCGGATACAAAGTTCATTGTGACTCGATCCCATTTCCACTCGGGTATCGTGATTGGTCAAGTAATCTGAAGGCACCGATGTTCCGCTTTCACTTGTTGACATATTAAACATCTCAAACAAAGTCGGAGATGTCTCGCTTCATACCATGCCACCAAAACCGACGTTTCAAATCATTGTACATCTTCGTACTCCCGGGTGGATTGCCATTCGGCTACAATGGGCTTCATTCGAATTATCGAAATGAGTTCGAATTCTTTGGAACACACAGACGACTTTTGAACCTCAAACAATCGTCATCATCGATTTGAAACTCGAATCCTTGTTTGGAACACACTCGGCCGTTTTGCGACCAACTCGTCGTCGACTTTTTGAGCTTCTCGAATTTGATGTATCAATAGTGGTTTGGCTTTCAATTCAGCTACTAACACACTATCGGATCGAGCAGATAAGCGCACGTTCATCGCTCGAAAGCGAATAATGATTTACGACTCAAGGCATCCGCAACCACATTCGCCTTTCCCGAGTGATAGTCAATGACCAGCTCGTAATCCTTTAACAGCTCGAGCCAACGTCTTTGTCGCAGATTTAAGTCTCTTTGGATCATCAAATATTTGAGACTTTTGTGATCCGAGTATACATGGCACCTTTCACCAAATAAGTAATGTCGCCAAATCTTTAAGGCGAATCGATGGCGGCCAATTCGAGATCATGAGTCGGATAATTTTTCTCATGTGGCTTTAATTGCCTCGACGCATAGGCCACAACTCGACCTTCTTGCATTAATACGCAACCTAACCCAAGTAGAGGCGTCGCTATAGATGACAAGCTCTTTCTGCGGACTCGAGTTGCACTAGAATTGGGGCTTCATCAAATAAGTTTTCAGTTGATCGAAACTTTTTGGCATTTCTCGTCCATTCGAACTTAACATCCTTTTGGAGTAACCGTCATCGGCGTGGCTATCGTTGAGAAGCCTTTACAAATCGTCGGTAATAACCGGCAAGCCCCAAAAAGCTCGAACCTCAATAATATTTCTGAGGCTTCCAATTAAGTATGGCTGAAATTTTATTCGGTCGACTCGAATACCCGATGCAGATACCACATGACCCAAGAAGCTAACCTCTCTTAACCGAACTCACACTTGCTTGAACTTAGCATATAATTGCTTATCCGTAAAATTTGCAAAGACTAACCGCAGGTGTTCAAGATGTTCGGTCTCATTTCTTGAATAGACCAAGATGTCATCAATGAACACGACTACGAATCGATCCAAATATGGTCTAAAGATCCGATTCATTAAATCCATAAATACCGCAAGGGCATTAGTGAGCCCAAACGGCATCACTAGGAACTCATAGTGACCATATCTCGCTCAAGGCGGTCTTGGGTGCGTCCAATCTCGGATTCGCAATTGATAATAGCCCGATCTCAAATCTATTTTCGAGAACACTGAGGCTCCCTTTAGTTGATCGAACAAGTCATCGATACGTGGCAACGGATATTTGTTCTTTATTGTCGCTTTATTAAGCTGACGATAATCGATGCACAGCCGCATGGTTCCATCCTTCTTTTTCACGAACAACACTGGCGCACCCCAAGGCGAAAAACTCGGGCAAGCAAAACCTCTATCCACCAATTCTTGCAACTGAGCTTCCAACTCCTTTAATTCCGTTGGTGCCATACGATACGGAGCTATCGAAATTGAAGTGGTACCAGGTACCAATTCGATGCCAAATTCTATTTCCGAACAGTGGTAAACCGGTAATTCTTCAGGGAAAACATCCGGGTATTCACAAACCACGGGCATAGATTCGGGTTTCTTTTTCGATTCCTTGTCATCGAAAGCACGACGCAAGGTACGCTTCGCACTCTTTTCTTACATATTTTCGGGCCAACATTGCGATATTACGGTGGCAACCCCTTTAAGTCCGTAGACTTAACCCGAATTATCTCGTTATTCGCGCACCTCAAATCGATAGTCTTGCTTTTGCAATTTACGACCGCATCGTGCATGGTCAACCCATCCAAACCAAGAATAACGTCAATTCATCGAACGGCAAAAGCATCAAGTCCGCCGGAAACAAGAACCTCGGAACACTAGGGGACTTTTCTTGCACACTTTGTTGACAAGCACGTAATGACCCAAGGGTTTGACACGAATTACAAACTCAAGAGACTCAATAGGCAAAGTCTTCTTGGATGCTAAGGTTTCACATATATAAGATTGAGTAGAACCAGGATCAATCAAAGCAATCACATTAGTATTGAAAAGAGTGAAAGCACCGTAATGACATCCGGAGAGGCAAGATCCTCGCGTGCGCGTATGGCATAAGTCCTCGCAGGAGCACGAGCCTCGGATCGATGGTAGCATCTCTAGATCCTCTCGACCGCCATCGACATTGCCCATATTTCTAGGTGGCCTACCTCGGCGATGGTAGCACCCGTGTTTCCACTCGACTCACATTACATTCAAGCATCCTCGGGCAATCCTTCCTAAAGTGGTCGGCCGATCCACACTTATAGCGGAGCGATCACGAAACCAACAGCTCCCGAATGCCATTTGCCACAATGTTGACACTCCGCCTCTCTCGGCGATCATTTCCACCATGGCGATCGAAGTGACTCGTGTGGTCACAGGGGTCGATCGCGTCCTCGTCTAGAAAAGCCCAAAGCGCCTCTAGACCGGTTCACATCATCTCGAAATCTCTTGATTGCTGTTGAAGAGACTTTCCGAGGACCTCTTCGAATTCTCCGGTTCCCACATCAGCTTTTTGTTTCTCCTTTCTAAGCTCTTCGACTTTACAAGCTCGCTCAACAAGTACTACGATCTCGTATTTCGAGAATGCCAACGAACATCCTTATATCATCATTCAGCCCATCCTCAAGCGTTTACACATAATAGCTTCGGACGAAATGCATTCTCGCGTGTATCGGCTAAGCCTCACAAATTTTCGTTCATAGTCGGTAACCGACATAGAACCTTGCTTAAGATCAAGAAATTCCTTCGCTTTTGGTCGATGAATCTCGGTCGATATACTTTTTTTTTTTGAACTTGGTTTGAAAGAATTCCCAAGTCACTTGCTCTCTAGGTACCACGAAGTCGAGTACTCCACCAATAGTAGGTGGAATCACGTAGCAAGGAGATGGTACACTTTAAGCACTCATCGGTGTACAAGATAGCTCATCGAGCACCGGATAGTGTTGTCCAACCAAAATTCAGCTCGTTCGGCATCATCATCATCCGTAGCTTTAAATTCAGTGGCCCCATGTTTTCGAATCCTATCGATCGGGGCTTACTTGACCTTATTTGGTCGGCCATCGGAGGTATTGTAGGTGCGGGGTTGCATTTGTCGAATGGAGGTTGTGGGACGTAGTGTTAGTTCGAATGTATTGATTAAACCATTCGTTCATCACACTATAAAAGGCTTGCCTAGCCTCATCATTCGGATTGCTGGCCATAGGTTGAGAGTCCGCAAGATTGTCCCTTGTGCGGAGCAGCGCCACACTCTCCACATCATCAGCTATTGCTCGGTTGGGATCGGGATCCATTGCTATAAACAAACTCAAAGTCAAATTGTCGAAATCACCACACTATCGATTCATCATTTAATGGCATGTATAGCTAGACCCCAAACACCTCACGGTAGTCCTAGAATCGACTAAACCGTGGCTCGATACCAATAAAATTGTAACACCCGAACCCGAGACCATCGCCGTTGTCGGACACGAGGGTTAGCAAGCCAAGTTCACTTGTTTTGCCCATCCATTGGACATTTCAGTCAGGCTGGAAAAACTGCGTCACTGTCGCCTTTAAAATCATATCTCGAGTTTCAAAACTCGGAAACTGGTTTCGTAAATTTTCCTGAATTTAGACTCATATATCCTTCCATGGATTTATTTCTAGAATTTTTGGTCATGCCAATTGGTACAGTTTATTAGTTAAATTTACCCATGTTACAGGGATCGACTGCTCTGACCTTCGCGCGGTATAACTTGAATATCTCTCTGTACAGAGCTTTAATGCTGGTTCCGTTTGTTTCTAATGAAACTAGACTCAAAATGGAATCTGTACATATAAGGTATGTCTCCTAATTCTTTCTGGATAATTTATAGTAAATTTTTAAAGTTGCGACAGGGAACCCAGAAACCGTTCTGGCCCTGTCTTACAATAGCTTTAATATCTCTTAACATGTAACTCCTATGACCATTTCGTTTCTTCCATATGAAAATACACTCATCAATGTTCATTTACATAGCTGATTCACTATTTAATACCATTCCTACAAATTTTGGTGATTTTTCACATTCACGTTACTGCAGCTGGCAGCATCTGTTTTAAGGTAGGTCTTACCTATTTTGTAGTCTCCATGAACCAACTAGTCTTGCCTTACATAGGTCCACATATGATCATTTTAACCATGCCAATGGCTGATCATGTGACCAACATTCCCATTTCCAATTCATAGTCACATCATGACACCATATATATATATACAAACCGCAAATAGTTTAAGTTGATACTACACTATTACGAGCCATTTTCGCATGGCCGTACACATATACATCATAACATATTTAAACCAACAAGGGGTAGTCCTATACATGCCATTTCAAGTTCAACCAAGAATTTATACCAAAATGGGGGCTTGATAGTGTGGATGGCTTCGACTTCAACGATCCCGAATCCGATTGCTATCGGCGAAATCTAGAAAACCGAGAGCCAAAGCGGTGGAGTAAGCATTTTATGCTTAGTAAGTCTCAAGGAATATAATCAACTCTAATTACAGCAATACATTCACATAGTTAAATGCATCATTTCATTAATGCACATTCACATGATCATACTTACTTCACCATCCCAACTCTTATGTTCATACACAAATAACGGCTTCATTAAGGCCGATAACTCGTTCCATCATAGGAGCGGATATTCACACGCTCTTACTCCTAGCGCAGCAAAGCACACACCGCACTTACCTTGTCATTGGGAAATTTCACAAGTGCATTAGCTGAAATTTTCCAGCAAGCTTATAATTTTCAAATCACATACCTTCGAGTTTAACCGGATGTCGCTACTCGATCAATCGCCTTGGGACATAGCCCGGTTATGGTAACCAACACCAAGGCCTACGGGACTTAACCGGATATCACGATTTGCACAAATGCCTTGGTCTTAGCCGGATAGAATGACTCATACGAAAGCCTTCGGTCTTAGCCCGGATGTAGCCACTAGCACAATTGCCTTCGGTCTTAACCGGTTATAATTTCCAGCATAATTGTCTTGAGGCTTAGCCCGGATATCATTCAATTTCTCATGCACACATACATCAATAATCATTGGACATACATATTTATTTTCGTTACTAAGGCTCAAACACAATTATAATCACTAACATAATCGCCTTCGGGACTTAGCCGGGTATCATTCGAATACTCATACACACATAAATCAATAATCAATACATCCATATTTCATTCCACATAATTCAAGTAAGGTCACTTCTTGAGGACTTACCTCGGATGTTGTCGAACGGCTTTTACGGCTATTCGATTACTTTTTCCTTCCCTTGTCCAATTGTGGCCCTCTTAGCTCTTGAGCTAATTCAAACAAATTCAATTTATCAAAACCTCATTGTGCTAGCTTATGGCGAATATGACAAGGAATTTAAATGGTCATATGGCCACCCTTTAGCTTGAATACACAATGGTCATGCACATTTTATACTACATCAAGCAATTCAATACAATTTATTCGAGCATCAAGGAAAAGCTAAGGCCTTCAATAGGCTACCCAAGGCGAATATATTTGTCCATGTTGAGGCCAATTATGCACTTAATACCACACAAAACAGCATGCATTTTACTAGTTAATGCTTTGCATATTGTAGCTCAAAACTTACAATATAGCATCAAGCACTCATATGTGTGCTAGGCGAATGTGCTTACAATTTCACAATTATTCTTCAACATCTTCTTCTTTAAACAAACTTATTCATCACTTCCTTCATAACCAAAACATCATGTGCAAACATATATATACATATATGAGCATGGCAATTTCAAGGTGTCCATAGCCATCCAAAACACAAATTTTAACTAACATGCAAGAAGCATGAACCATGCTCATGAATGCATCATGGCGAATATGACAATCATGCTCCTTTTCAACTTCAATCATGATAAAACAAAAGAAAGCTCAAAATCTTACTCAAGAGTAGACAATCCATCATTGCATGCATCATCATCAAGCTTCACACTTAGCATGCAATGGCTTTATCACCATAACAACTTTGGCCAAATACCATTTCCATGGCTTAACAAAGATTTGAGCCATGGCTAACATGCACATCAAGTTAGCAACCAAAACATGCATGAAACTCCTAACACAACCTCATACATACCTTAATCTTGATGCAAACTTAGCCAAATCTCCTTCTAGATCTCTTCCAAACCAAGCATGAAGCAAAAATCCTCCTTCTTCCTTAGTTTTGGCTCAAAGAAAGGATGAACAAAATTTTTTCTTTCCTTCTCTACAACTCACGGCAATGGGGGGATTACCACACTCACACACATTTTTTTTTCATTTTTTATCACCCATACACCTTTGTTTATTATTTCACCCTAATGCACCAACAAAACATGTTTCATGACATGTTTAGCCCATCCTCCCTTGTCATGGCCGCCACCACCTATAAAGGGGGAATTTGACATGCAAGTCCATTATTTTGCATGCATGCTTTAATTAGTCATCACACATTTCCCTATCATACTTTCAAAGTTCATTACTAAGTCCTTTCTTGTGGAATTCACCCTTATAACACTAAATCAATCATCATAAAATGTCATACATGAGCACACACATATTATAGGCATCAAAATAAATTTTTAATTATTTTTATGCCTCGGTTTTGTGGTCCCGAGACCACCTTCCGACTAGGGTCAATTTTGGGCTGTCACATAACTCGTAACCCACATAGCCAAGTTACACATATTAATCAATTAGTCCATGCATTATCCCTTGACACAGTCGGTCATTAAAGCAATAACCTATTAACATCCAAGCATATTATACTAAAATTTCTTCTAAGGCCGAATTCATGTACCATCCTTAATACTCATACAATTATTTTATTTTAAATAATTTACACACATCATTTACCCAACATCAATTAACTAGACACTTTAAGAATTTCTTCTTTGACTATACACACATTCGGCAACTATCCATACACACACAAGTCGATTTTTCCCTATCACCCAAACCATCTACATGAACACTTAACTAACTCAAACTTCACCCATCCACAAATATTCATTACAACACAAAGACAACAATCATTTTCCTCAATTTCTTCCATGGCCGATTACCCAATATTACCACACAACCAAGATTTTGACATGGCTAAGTAGGAAATTTTAGTAGCTAGCTTAAAGTATGCTAATCTTTCAAGAACCAACATGAACTCACTTACCTTAATTCAAGCTCAAGGGTGACCAAACCTTCTCTTGCTTTCTTCTTCAATTTGGCCAAGCATGTTCAAAGATGAACACTTTTTTTTGTTTTTCTATGTTCACTTCACGGCAAAATGGGGGAGACATCCACACACTTTTTTTTGCTATCATCATTTTCTTTTTTTTTCATTTCTTTATTTTCCTTCCATAATGCACTAGGCCAACATGTCTAGGACATGTTTTCTTTGCCCATCATCATGTCATGGCCGGCCACTAACCTTAGGAAATGGGTTATTTGACATGCAACTCCACCTTTGTGTTAACATGCACTAATAAGCCATTTAAAATTAGCCTATCATATTTCACCATGTTTCACATTGATCCCTATTTAATAATTTCTCATAAAATTGGTAAAAAGCAGAGAATGAAACTTCCACATATGCATGCACACACATAGTAAGCATAGAATATAACAATTAATTATTTTTATGACTCGGTTTAGTGGTCCCGAAACCGCTTTCCGACTAGGGTCACTTTAGGGATGTCACAGAACCATAAAGTTTTTAATTATTTAGGAAAGCTAAGCATGCGCTTAGGAAAGCAAAGAATGCATGAAAGTTTAAGTCTCTAGATCTTGAGGTGAAATCCCAAGAAGCATGGAATTTTGAAAATGAATTAGACAAACTTTTGTTTGGACCATTTGAGCCTTTCAAGCCAACCACAACAAATATTATCCCCTAAAACCAAACTTTGAGATTATGTGGCTTGAATTTGTTTGAACCATTGCAATGGTAACCATCCCTTCCTTTATAATTATCTTTAAATTGTCCCAAGCACTAGACTTAGTGTATCTAGAATATTCTCTAGAAATAAGTTTGGAGGAGTTGAGAAAAAGTATCAAATACTCAAAAGTTGTAGTACATGCAGTAATATGCTTGTGTTAAAAAGGAGAACATATTTACTAAAAAAAATAGATGTACAAGGAGCATGTGAACTCAAATGCAAAATGAGTTGGTGAATTTGAAGGCATTTATTTCAAAGGTTCGATGCAAGCTGAGTCTAGGGTTTTTGCTTAAAAATTATCTATCTTTTACCAACCCCTAGCCAAGCCATGTTACATCCTATTTAAAATACCTATTGATTCAGATTTCTGTGCTGACTACATTAGTGGAGAGAAATTGCTAAGTTCAACATATGAATGCACAAATTAAACTTAGTGATCGTAGTTTAGTCTTGAATGAGGGAATAAAAATTAATTGGTAGGAATTTAGCATATCTTTATTTGAGGAAACATTTAGTCTGTTTTTTTATCATGATAATAATTGAGAATAATTCGAACAATAGGAATACTTAAGTTGCATAATTTCAAAATTCTTATTCTTGAGCATAATTACACTAAACTTATAATTGTGGGACAACTGCTTTCTGAATAAAATTTTCAAAGGTTATTTCAAGAAACTTCTTTTACAATTAGTTCATTACTTGAGATAAGCAATGAATTAAGTTTGGAGGTGGGGAAACAAAAAAATATAGACTTTTTCAACACCTTTTGAGCTCTAATTCATGCAGTTTTGTAGTAATTTTTGTCGAAATTCAAAAATTAATTATAAAATAATTAATTTGCAATCAAATTAGTAAAATATTTAATTTTAATTATTTTTATAATAAATTTATATAAATTTGATTTATTTTCGATAGTTTTGCACAAAGGGTGAAAATCGACTCGACATTCACCTCGAGAGACTTGAATTGTTGCGGTAATTTTTTTCTAGTGAATCAAGAGAATGGCTACTTAATTTTCCATCTATGAATGGTCCAAAAATTTTTATTAAACATACTTTATAATTAATTTTAATCCAAAAAAATTGGGTTATTAATTATAAGCCTAAAGAATAAAAAGGGCCCAATTATGTTAAGAGAAGAGGACTGATCCATCAAAGATTTGGAAGGCCAAATCGTCCCGTATAGCTGACCCAATTAGCTTATTTAGCTGATTTTTATAATTTCAAAACTACCCTGATGTTTCCTTTAATTCCGTTTAAACACCTCCTTTTTTCATGCCTTCTATTTTTAGCCTCAAGCTAAAACTAGCAAGTATGAATCGATTCAAACTTTGCACCAAGCACCGGCCAAGGATGGGGGAGTGGATGATATTTTTTTGTTATTTTTAGTAGCCATATTCACCTATAAAAACCCCTCTTCACTCCTTCATTTCTCATCCCTCAGATCCCTCACTTCACACATCTCTCACTCACTCACTTTCTCTCTTTCACTTTTTTTTTGTTGCCTTTAAATTACTTTCTTCCATTGCCGAATTCCCCTATTGAAAAAGAGCTTGCACACCTCTTGGAGTAGCAGTAATCGAGTGTTTTTGAAGGCCTTGGATCAGCAGAATGAGTAGAGAAGAATAGAAGCGCACTAGTCTAGCTTCAGAAAACCACCAAGATTTGTTTCTCTAGTTCCCTTCTCTTAATCTTTGTTTTAATTTTGTTTTGATCATGAAAATGAATATTTTTGTTGTTGTTGTTCTTCAATTAATTAAAATGACTTAAATTTTTTTTGTGTCAGATTATTCGCATTTTGTCCGCTTAGATTATTAAAAATGTGTTTGTATTGTTATTAGGTCTCGATAAATTGTTCAATTAAATAAAATAATGCCTATGTTATTCTTACATTTTAATTGTGCGAAATTAATTGAATTAATTATTAAAGAATTGAAATTATAATTAATTGAAATAATAGTTAATTGATGCATGTTTAATCTTTCAAGGTAGTTGAATGTTAAATTAGCAATGAAGATTAAATAGTAAATTTGCCTTGCATTTAATTGATGCATGTTTAATCTTCTAAGGTAGTTCAATGTTAAATTAGCAAATGATTAAATAGTACATTGGCCTTGCATAACTTATAAGATTATTGTGATTAAATTGTTTCAATATAGCGATATATTGCAACCTCACTTAATCTTATACTTACTTATTAAAATTTTATTAATTTTTGTATTTACATAGAAATATGTTCAAGAGATTAATCAATTTTAGTAGGTAAGTATGTGCATTAGTTAGCAATTTACCGAGTTGCCATGAATTTATTTGTAACAACATGAACATATCTTTAATTATTCTAAGTTAAAGAATAAAATTGATCTAACATATTTATGGTATATTGATGAAACTCATATTTTAGAAATCGTGCACTGAAATATTTTTTACTTTTAATTTTTCTTAGTTAATTTACTTAGTTGATCTCTACTTTTTACAAAACCTCTTCAAACCAATATATTTTCGAACACAAAATTGTTTAATTTTGCATTCCATAAATATTTTCTTGCATAGTCCCTGTGGGTACGATAACTCGACATTACTCATCACTTTATTACTTGATACGATTGCGCACACTTGCACATTTCCGTTGTTCCACTTTGCTACCACAAAAGATGTAAAATGGGTTAAAATGGTGTTTTAGGGGTGTTTCAGGTATAAGGGTAAAATGGGAATTTTTTGGTTTCGAAAAAATTTTTCACCGCCAAATTTCACGAATAGGCATAAAATAGGCTCTAAATTATGAATTGTATGAAATTTCTACAAGAGGGTTCCCAGATTTTTTTTCGGAGTTTCCACTCGTTCTTTTCCTTTCCTTTCCTTTTTCTTCCCCTTTTTTCTTCACAAAATTATATTTTTGAATTGTTTTTTGGGAAACTTTGGATAACGAAACATACCTGATTTAGTATTCTAAATCTCTGATACCAACTAACATGAACTTGATTACGAGCTGATTCACGATTTTAATGTCCCGATCATCTAAATAGGTACTTGCTCAAAATTGGGTGAGTTATGAAAGGTAAGATAAACAAAAGATAGATACTGAATATAACTTATGGATAATAAATGAACTAGAAATGAACCAACGCTATGGGACATCGCGACCTGATTTCTATAAGGTTGTTTATAGCCGAAAAGTTTGGAAAATCATAGGGACCTTGACTCGCTATCTATAAGGAGATAGGAAAAAGAGGTATAAGGTTTTGATCACCACACTTTAGGAAAGTAATAAGATCGGTTTGTTGAACGCCACAAGAATGAATTCTTGATAAGTTTGGAAGTTTTTAAAAAAGAAAGAGAATTAACTTAAAATCGATCATTTAACCTTTATAAAGCTTAAAACCAAAGTATTTATAAGACTCAACTAGGTAGCTGAATAGCCAAAATTTGGCCATAAATGTAAACACTAGAATGATCTAAAATCCCATGTGTTTCATGTGTCTTCAGGGATTAAAATGGTTCAAATGAATCTGGTCATCTCCCTAGATGGACATCTATTCCCCTCCTCTAAGGCCGTTCATGCATTTTCTTCAATTCAAGCATATTTGAATCATCATCTTCTTTCAAATTTTGGCTATACATGCATACTTAGCATTTAAGCAATCTCCAAAGGTCACATTTAGCTCCTATGATGACTAGTGCTTTTTAATGTGCATGGAAAACACAAAAGGCTCCTTCTAGAAAGCTTTTCAAAGCTTTATTCATCCCCCACTTAGACAGAGCAATTAATTGAGACATTGGTTTCACAAATGGTGACTTCCCATGCTAAAACCGAATAGCCTGTGAATAAAAAAGCAACCTTTGAGCTTGGGCAACCCTTTTGAAGCTTTAATTAGGCGACTGGCCATTAGATTACCCTAGGACAAGTTAGCACATGCATTAGGACATATTAAATGTAACAATAAAGCTATAGTAGACTTGGACAAAATTTAACACACTTTTAAGACACATTAAACATGCTTAAGACACATTTATAAGGTGTACTCACAAATACACAATTTAAACACACATATTAAACATGTGATAATAATGACATAATATTTAAGATATATTGAAATACTGTTAGAATAAAACATAAAAAAAACTGTGGAAATTTATAGACTAACTAAAATTGAACAGTTTTGGCCTTAAGAGCCCTCAATCTCCTCTTTAAGTTTATCATCCATAGCCCACATTTTAGGCCTAAATGGCAGCTTCGACTTTGGCTCAATTGAGGGACCCGATATCACATCCTACCAAAAATAAGACTCTTTTCCAACTTCTCAGTTCTCAAACCCATCTCTTTCAAAATAGATAAGCTATTACAAGCTTATTTAGGGCATCACTAGGCTTGTCTTCTTTTTTGTTAGTAAAAATTCTCTCTTCAAAATCTTTTAATAGTTTTGATTTTCCCTTAAAAATTAATTTTCATTATTCAACAGTTTATTAATTCTACATACTAGATCTCATTGTCTAACATTGCCTTGTATGTGTCCATAAAGTCCTCTGTTGATCTTGCTTCATTTATTAATATTAGTTTTTGAGTTAGTTGCAACTACTACAACCTTGATAGCAATAACATAATAGCTTAAGTGCTCATTATCTTCACCCTTCTAACTTGTTAAGTCTACATCACTCTATGATACACTAAAAGATTTTTTCTTGAATGTTTTTGCACACTCAACCTTTATGTGATCATTGTAACGCCTCAAAATTCTTATTTTGTCTTTTGTGAAAATGGGACAGAAAATATTTGTCTACTTCAGTGGTTAAGTGTTCTGGATGTGTGTAAGAGGTCCCAAGTTCAAGCTTTGCATTTGGAAAATTTTGGTATTTTTCTAATTTAAGCCTTTATCTTATTCAGCGGACTTATATTTAATTATTTGTAAAACCATATCAGAATGGGCCTGCTAGTCTGGTGGTTAAATTGTGTGTTGACGTGTTGGAGGTTTGGAGTTTGAATCCCTACACAAGCGTGAGAATTTATTTTTGTTGGGTGTTGCACAAGTGTTTCATTGCTGTTGGAATTGTAAGTAGTGGGTGAGCGGATGAGTGAATTTAGGGATTTGGGTAAACCTGTTTTCTTGAAAAAGAAATTCTCTGCAGAAAACTAACGTTCACCTTTCTTACTCCTCCATTTTTTTCCTTTCCTTTTTAAACAAAAATCTTTTCTCTTCTTTTCCATTTCAATAAGAATTGTTTTTCTTTATTTATTTTAGCATTGTGTTTTTACGCTCGTAGCGAGGTGTCTTGATCGCGATTCTCCTCTTACGGAATCATAGCTAATCATTCGGGATAGTTGGTGTTTTGGAAGGCTCGAAAGTGTTTCTTAATTGAATCCGTAATAGGTGTGTACCCGAAATGCACAAAAAATGAGTTTTCAATAAAAGCTGAAAACCTTTCTATCGACACTACACGGCCAATTGGTAGGCCGTGTGCGACAACACGGGCGTGTGATCGATGAAGGCCAGACCGTGCGCAAGACACGACCGTGAGATGGCCGGGATGTGGCCGTGTAGGCCACACAGGCTAAACAAAACTGGGCTGTGGCCCACACGGGTGTATGGAATTTGGGCCAAGCCGTTTGATCCACATGGGCTAAGGCCAATCTAGGCGTGTGGGCCCACACGGGTAAACCACATGAGCATGTGGGCCCATTTAGCTAAATGTTTATTAGGGTTGCACGGGTTGCCCAAGTCGACTGTGAACCTATTTTAGGGTCGGTAAACGTTACTTATACCCCAAACTGTGTGATTTGAACATACAATGTATGTATTAAGGATGGTAAATTTTATGCATGTTACTGATCTGTATGTATAACTGATAATTGAATAATAGCATGTAAGCATGTTTTTCTGTATATCTACATTGAGCATGTTTAGTTGCATCTGTATTGGGGTGGGATGATTGATTATTGGAGGAAGTGTATTGAAAGGCTTTCATGCCTATTATCTGGCAACTCAGCAGCAATATTATTGATATGTACCGCACTCGGTACGACTTTGTGTGTAAGGTTAGGTGGGTGTTTTAAACCCCACATGGTGTGTAGGGATGGTCAAAGATGGTGTGTAAAGGCTGGTAGATAGGATATTGATTTCTATTGCTATGTGCAAACTATATCTGAATGGGCTAAGGCCTAAACTGTATGTGAACCTATAATGGGCTTAGGCCCCAGGCTGCATTTGATTGATAACTGTTGTTTGACTATATGCATGCCTTCTGTGGGGATTACACACTGAGTTTACATAAACTCACCCCCTCTCTGTTTTATTTGTGCAGGTAATCCCCAGACTTAGACAGATCGGTTCGGCAAAGGAATCAACGGTGACCAGATGACTATTGAACTAATTTAATTCCATTTAAGGTTTTTAATTTCTATTATTTTTGGGGTATTTTTATGTAATTTGGACTTTTGGACTGTTTGCTTTTACTTTGGATTTTAACCGTTTTCATGGATTTTTAAATTGTAAACTCGATGAAAACTCGGTTTACTTAAAAATATCATTTTCCCTAAACGCAAACGATTTTCTTTAAATATCATAGTTTTAAAAGCTTCCACTACGGAATATGTTTTTAAACAAACCAAATTAACGAAAAAATGATTTTGAAGTTGACGAGAGATAAATAGAAACTAATAAATGATAATAGTTTTAACTTGAGAAATTTGGTTTCAAATTTCATTCCATGTGACATTGCCAGATTCGGCCATAACGTCTAGGCCGTGTTTTGGTGTTGCATTTAGTAGTATCAGAGCCAAGTTGCAAAACTCAGCCATGGATTTTGGGTTTTAAAACTTGGTTTTTAAGAACTAATTTTCAAATAATCTAAAATGATTTGACTGAGAATGTAGTACATCGAGTGTCCGGCGTTGATCCTGTAAACATTCTGATAAACTGTTATGATTTTAGAGATAGTCTATTCCAAAAACACTCTAGTTAGTATATACCAAAACTGTAGTGAAATTGAAATTGATAGAGACTTTGCTTGCGAAAAACAAACTCTTAATTTATGATACTGCTTTACATAAAACATCTGTTAATAAATACTGGAACTGTAACAAATTCATAAAATTCGTAATATAGATAAATCCGAATAGACATGAGTGCGCGACGTATCCGTAAACGTGGTACTAGAGGCCGAGGTAGAGGCTGTAGGGGGCTCGAGCTGAGTCCTCTTCTTTAGGCAGCATGCCAAACCTAGGTATGAGTGAGATGTCGGTGTCACTTGCTACTGAGACTGAGTCTTAAGATTGCATGGCTGGGCTCGTTCACTGTCCAAGCAATGCTAAGGATACTAGAGAGGGTCGCTGGGCCCAACACTGGATCTGGGGGCCGAGGGTTGGTTATGGAACGACTCCGGTCCAATGGAGCTGAACTTTTTAGGGGTGTTACTGGAGTCACCCCTAATGTGGCTAAGTACTAGATAGAGGCTACTGAGAGGATAATGGATGATTTAAACTGTACCCCTGAGCAGAAATTGAAAGGTGCAGTCTCATTGCTTCGCGATGAGGCCTACCAGTAGTGGCTGACTGTTAAGGAGGGCACTCAGCCCGATCGTCTATCTTAGGAGTTCTTTAAGTTTGCCTTCGAAGGGATGTGTGTGGGAGCAACTTATATCGATGCTCGTAGGCGTGAGCTCCTGAACCTCACTCAAGGAAATCGATCAGTGGCCGATTATGAGGCCGAGTTTCTGAGACTAAGCCACTATGCGTGAGGTATGGTGGCGTCTGAATATGAGAGATGTATCTATTTTGAGAACGGCCTTAGGGATAGTCTAAGGGTATTGATCGCTCCGTAGAGGGAGTGAAAGTTCTCTTTTCTGGTGGAGAAGGTGAAGATCACTGAAGAGGTTAAGTGCGCTGAGTGCCAAAATAGAGATCGTGAGAGGGGTAAGAATAGGAGGGATTCAGAGCCCTCGAGTTTGATGCAGAGGCCTAAGAAAAAGGCCAAGACTGATGGGCCGGTGAGAGCTAGGCCACCTGTTGCTCCTACGGGAATGTAGTCGTGTAGAGATTGTGGTAGATGCCATTAGGGCGAGTGTTGGAGGAGGACTAAGGCGTGTTTGAGGTGTGGGTCATTAGAGTACCGCATTCGGGAGTGTCTGTTGAGGGCCGATCAGATGCAAGATCCAGGGTTCTGGTACTTCGTAGCCATGGAGGGTAGTTCAGCAGCCACTGAGAAGCCTTAGTTAGGCTAGGGGTGGTAATGGTATGGGCCGCAGACAGAGAGCACCTGGTAGAGGTGTTGGACAAACTAAGGTGAGGCAGCCTGCTTTTGTTTATGTTCTCATTTCTGAGAAGATAAAGATGCTCCAGATGTCATTACCGATACGTTCTCAATTTATGATGTACCTTACTTTGCTTTGATAGACATAGGTTCCACACATTCCTATATAGCTAGCACTGTGTCTGGAAACTTGGGGATTTTGGTTGACAGTACTTCTAGTGAGGTGACTATACTGAGCCCACTGGGGTAATCGGTTTAGGTTGGCAAACTGTATAGAGATGTTCTGCTAGAAGTTCAAGGGTCAATATTTCTGGCTAATTGATGGAGATTCTTTTTGGGGAGTTTAACCTGATTTTGGGATAGATGGCTGGTCAAACACTGTGTCAGTCTAGACTGTGGGACTAAGAGGTTGTCTTGAGAACTGAGGGGGGTAATGAGGTAGTTATGATTGGAAAATGTCGAAATTATTTTATTAATTTTATCTCTGCACTGGTGGCTGAGAAACTTGTTCGTAAGGGATGTGAGGTTTTCTTGGCCTATATTAGTGTTTTCGTTTCTGGAGACTCTACTATAAAAGACATCCGAACTGTAAGGGATTTTTCAAACGTCTTTCCTGAGGAGCTACTGGGTTTACCTCCAAATCGGGAAGTGGAATTTGGGATTGAGCTTCTTCCTGGTACAGCTCCTATGTCTATCGCCCACTACCATATGGCACCGAAGGAGCTTACAGAGCTTAAGGCTCCACTGCAGGAACTTTTGGACCATGGTTTCATCTGTCCCAGTGTGTCTCTATGGGGAGCACCGGTTCTGTTTGTTAAGAAAAAGGATGGGACCATGAGGATGTGCATAGATTATCAGCAGTTGAACAAGCTAACCATTAAGGACAAGTATCCACTTTTGAGGATTGACGACCTGTTTGGTCAGTTTCGAGGGGCTTTTGTATTCTCTAAGATTGATTTCTATTCAAGGTATCATCAGTTGAGGGTTAAGGAAGAGGATGTATATAAGATGACATTTAGGACTCGGTATGGGCATTACGAGTTCCTAGTCATGCCTTTTGGGTTGTCGAATGCACTGACTGCATTTATGGACTTGATGAATCGAGTGTTTTAGTCTTATCTAGATCAGTTCATCATGGTCTTTATCAACGACATTCTGGTATACTCTAAGACTGAGGATGAGCATGACGAGCATCTTAGAGTTGTGCTTCAGATTCTACGTGAGAAACAGCTCTACACTAAATTCAGTAAGTGTGAGTTCTAGCTTTGTGAATTTACTTTTCTAGGACACGTAGTTTCTGCTGAGGGGATTCGAGTTGATCCTCAAAAGACTGAGGTTGTGCTGGATTGGAAACAGCTTAAGAATGTGTCGGAGATACATAGTTTTCTAGGTTTGGCAAGTTATTATTGGCGATTTGTGGAAGGTTTCTCATTGATTGTAGTGCTCTTAACTAAGCTGCCACGTAAGGGTGTACCATTTTTCTGGACTGATGTACAGTAGGAAAGCTTCAAGAAGCTCAAGATTGTTCTAACCAAGGCTTCTGTTTTGATATAAATTGAACCTGAGAAGGAGTTTGTGGTTTACAGTAATGCGTCGCATGTGGGTTTAGTTGTGTTCTGATGCAGGATGGTAAGATTATGGCATATGCGTCTTGTTAGCTCAAGACACATGAGGCAAACTATTCGACGCATGATTTAGAATTGGTCGCTGTAGTCTTTGCTTTGAAAATCTTGAGGCACTATCTGTACGGTGAGAAGTGCATTATCTACACTAATCACAAAAACCTTAAGTACCACCTGACTTAGAAGGAGTTGAATCTTAGGCAGTGTAGATGGATTGACTATGACTGTACTATTGAGTACCATTCTGGCAAGGCCAATGTGGTGGCCGATGCGTTGAGCTGTAGAGTGATTATTAATTTGAAAGCGATGTTCGGTCGACTTAGTTTGTTCGATGACGAAAGTTTGCAGGCTAAGCTACAAGTTAAACCGACTTGGATAAAACAGATTCAGGATAGGCAGTTAGAGGATAAATCGTTGGGTCTCCAGTTCCATCAGGTTGAGAGTGGCAGCACTACAGACTTTGGGTTGAATAACGATGGGGTACTTTGTTTCTATGGTCGGATTTGTGTACCGAATGATACTAATCTGAGGCACTCTATTCTGACAAAGGTGTATAGTAGCCCTTATACTATGCATCCCAGTGGGAATAAGATGTACCGAGATCTTCGAGAACTATACTGGTGGCTAGGATTGAAACGGGATGTTACGGATTTTGTGGTACGATGTCTGACATGCTAGTAGGTTAAGGCTGAGCATCAGTTACCTTTGAGTTTGCTGCAGCCAGTTAAGATTTCGCTATGGAAGTAGGAGTAAGTAATGATGGACTTCAGTAGTGGGTTGCCCTTGATACCTATTAAGAAGGATTCTGTTTGGGTCGTCGTGGATCGATTGACCAAGTCAGCGTACTTCATTCCGGTTAGGACCGACTATCCTCTTCAGAAGTTGGCGAAGCTTTACATTTCTAAGATAGTGAGACTGCATGGGGTACCGGTCTCAATCATTTCTGATAGGGGTCCTCGCTTCATGTCTAGGTTCTGGAAAAAGTTACATGAGGCTCTAGGGTCGAGACTAAACTTTAGTACTACGTTCCATCCTCAGATTGATGGTCAATCTGAGAAGGTGATTCAGATACTGGAGGATATGTTGAGGAGTTGTGTTATCGATTTTTGAGGTAGTTGAGAGGATTATCTGCCGTTAGCCAAGTTCACCTACAATAATAGTTTCCAGTCAAGTATTCAGATGACACCTTACGAGGCTTTGTATGGTCGTAAGTTCTGTACTTCTTTGTGTTGGACTGAGTTGGGTGAAAGTCGAGTTTTGGGTCTTCAATTGGGTTCTGAGACTAAGGATAAGGTTTGACTGATTCAGGATTGTCTGTAGGTTGTTTCGGATAGACAGAAGTCATATGAAAATTTGAAGAGGTGTGAGATTGAGTATTCTATGGGAGACTTTGTGTTTCTCAATGTCTCGCCATGGAAGAAGGTTCTGAGGTTCGGTCGCAAAGGTAAATTGAGCCACAGGTTTATTGGGCTTTACCCGATTCTGAATCGTGTGGGGCCAGTTGCTTATCAGTTGGAGTTACCTCTAGAGCTAGAACGTATTCATGACATATTCCATGCCTCGATGTTGAGGCGTTACCAATATGATTCTACTCATATTGTCCCTGTTGAGAAGATTAAGGTTAGGCTAGATTTGACCTTCAAGTAGAAGCCGATTCAAATTCTGAATCGTGATGTGAATGTACTAGCCCAAAATTGGGTCTAGTTGGAATAGAGGTTTCAGGACCACAAAACCTGAGATAAAAATAATTATTTTATGATTATTTTGAGGTCTATGATATGATTGCATGATTGTGTGAAAATTTCGTGAAGAAATTCTATGCATAAAGTGCTCAATTTGAAGTTAGGGACAAAATTGATTAAGTGGAAAAACTTGCATTCTAGAAGTTTCTAGTATGAAATTGATTTGAAATATTAATTAGGAGGTCTTAAATAGCAATTTGACCAGTTTCTAAGTGATGGACAAAAATTGGACATGGATGGAATTTTTGAAAGTTTAGTAAGGAAAGGCATTTTGTTCATTTGGTAATTAAAAAAAATAAAGCCAAAATTTACTCATCTTCTTCATGGAGGCCGAAATTAGCATGGGGGAAGCCATGGCTAGGGTTTTCAAGCTTTCCAAGCTCAATAGTAAGTCCGTTCTAACCCGTTTTCAAGTTCTTTACGTTTTGGAATCGATAATTTAATTAAGCTTATTCTAGCAATAATTTAAGCTAGGGTTCATATTTGGAAAAATACCCATAGGTAAAATGTGTTTATTTTGCTTTTTTATGATATAATATGAGGTTTTAAATTATTTTAGACAACTTGTGCTATTCGGTTTTGAGTGAAAACGAGTAAAAGGGCTTAATTGGTAAAAATACCTAATAGTCATAAGTATATGTTAGAGTGAGAATTTGATGTTGCCATAGAAGGGAAAAGTGATCATCATGTCATAAAACATAAGAATAAGGGATGAAGTTTAATTCCGAGCCTAGGGAAAAAGTGTAAATATGCAAAAGTTTAGGGGCAAAATTGTAATTTTTCCAAAGTTTGAGTTAAGGACTGTTTTGAATAGTACATTAATTAAATAAGTAAAATATGATGTTTTAGATCCAGAAACAAGATTTGAACCTAGAATGAGAGAAAATTCGAAAATTAGGAAAGTTGGTAAAATGATCGTTTTAGTATCGAGGTAAGTTCATATGTATAATAAGCATTAATTTATGCATGTTTCAATCTAAAATTGATATATTTATTATAATTTTCGAGGTGTTGAAAGTATGTAAGTTGGTATGATAATAATCTGACAATAATCTTGTAATTTATATTTGAAAGTTAAATTTAGTGAATTAATTGAATTATATTAAATTAAATGATTATGGTGCCAAGTTTATGAATTGATTTAAAATATGTCTATGGTACATGAAGTGCATTGAATTATCATACATAAATGTGATTTCTATGATTATGGATATTATGGGAAATTGTAAGTTCATATGATTTTAACAAGCCAATGTGTAATTTAATGTTATTGCCTTGATATTAAATGAGATGTAAGTTTATATGTAAGTAAATACATAAATATTACTTGTATTATGATATTTTATAATAATATTGGAAATATGTTTTGGATAATTACTTGATTGGTGAAATTGTTGGAAAAGAGAGAAATCTGGTTGAACCTTGAAATATTGGATGATCTGAGATAGTATGTAACTAGGTCACATGTATGGTCTTGAGTGCACATCATGTGTACAAGAGAGCTACAAGACATTATGATGTAGCTAGGTCACATGGGTGATACTATGTGTACACCATGTAGACAAGAGAGCTACGGGATATATGTAGCTAGGTCGCATGCGTGGTTCCAGGTGAAGGACACCATGTAGACAACAGAGCTACGAGATAAATTGGCTAGGTCACATGCGTGGTACTGAGTGTTCACCATGTGTACAAGACAGCCGAACTATATGATGGGTGAAGCTATGTGCTGAAACCACCAAGTATTGAGGATTGATCCAAAGTGTTCAACAGGAGACTCTCTATGTATTGCTTTGTGAGTTTTGTGATGAATAAGTGCATGAACTTGGTTATGTGAATGATGTGTTCATTAAGTGACTAGGATGTGGAAGGTTATAAACAAGTAAGTTATACATGAGGATGATTTTATGGTGACCTTGTGATCATGGGCCTATACTTATGATGTATGAAATGTGGTGAAAATAATTTGTGATATGTATGTTAAAATGAGGTTAATACAAAGAAAGTGTGAAAGAGTGAATTAGCAATAAAACTGTTTTGGACAGTAGCAGTGATGTGATTTTACAAAATCACCAAAAATAGTAGAAATTGAATCAGAGACTGAATGAAATATTAAATTAAAGGTTAATGAGTCTATTTTCATATAAAATAAACATAGAAAGAAAAGGAGTTCTATATTTTGATATATTTATGTTTTTGTGAGACAGGTTTAGAATGATTACGTGATCCCCTGTTCTGACTTTGGAAAATCACAAAAATTTGGATAAAATTAATTAGAGGCTTAAAATTATATTTTTAAAATCCCTAATGAGTCTATTTTCAATATAAATCAACAAGAACATTATCCGATTTCATTATTGTGAGATAATTAATTTTTAGTGAAGAGAGGTCAGAACTGTCAGAATGTGAAACAGGGAAAATTTTAATGAATAAACTGTACTAATTGGGTAAACCAAAAATTATGAAAATTTTATGGTGCAAAGATATGTGAGTCTAGTTTCAGGGGAAATTTATGGATTTAATTTGGAGCTCTGTAGCTCGAATTATAAATAAGTAAGTGACTATGACTTGTGTGGACAGTTTGATGTGAGCATTTATTAGTAAATTATGAAATCGTACTTACAAGAATGCTATATACATTAAGGATGTGGAATGGAGAGGAGGAGGAGGAAAATAAATATATGTGGAATACATGGAAACTATGGTATATGAAATAAATGATATGTGCTTATAAGAAAATAGAAAGAGAATGATATGTATCATGACATGTATATATATATATATGACTAGTCTTAATGTAATGCTTGTTGAGTATGGAGTTGAATTGAAATGTTTCAGGCAAACATGTTATTTTGCGCATCTGAATTGTGGTATTTTATAAAGATATGATCTAGTTTTAAATATGAATACTTGATGATTAAGCTGAAGATATTTGGTAATATGATAATCTTGGTATAAATGTATAAGTGGTACTATAATAAACAAGGTAAAATGAGTATGAGATACACATGTATGATGACATAAAAATGCTATGTTTGTGGTTTAATTGAGAATATTTAATCATTAAATGAATACCATGTTATATGCTTTGATTTTGTATAAGTGTGTAAGAGATTAAGGTTGACCAAAGCTTGGAAAATAGCCTAGGTATATTCCACACAGGCAGAAACACGACCATGTGTCTCAGCCGTGTATGGAACACAACTTTGGGACACGGGCGTGTGGAGCCTTAAAGCATGAAATTTTCAAGATTTTTGTAAGTTCTCGGTTTAGTCCCGAACCCTTTCTAAAGTATGTTTTGGGCTTCGTATACTCAAATAAGGGACTATGTGTAAGTGAATGAACATTTTGAAATATGAATGAAATTTTATGGCCCATATTGTAGTTTAATGTTTGTATGTTTGTCCGGTAACGCCTTGTACCTTATCTCGGTCTCGGGTATGGGTAAGGGGTGTTACAGGATCCAATCAAGAGCTTGGTACTTAAGCAGCCTTCTAGGCTCACCTCCTCTGTTTCGGATACCTACCTGGTGCACAACTTCCATTCACTTTATTAACTTAGCAAAGACTATCTTTTAAAACACTAAGAAGGACGTTGAAAGAGGCATGGGTTTTCTTAAAAATTCAATGTGACACGTCAGATCCGGCCATAACGTCTGCGCCGGGTTTGGGGTGTTACAACAACTCTAGCCCTTAAAAGAAATTTCGACCTTGAAATTTACTTGATCAGAATAAATGAGGATACTACTAACGCATCGCATCCTCAGGCTCCCACGTGGCCTCCTCAATGCTATGATTCCGCCACAACACATTCACTAATGGGATAGATTTCTTCCGAAAAACCTTCACTGTAACACCCCTTTCCTGTACCCGAGGCCGGGATAAGGTACGAGGCGTTACCGGATAAATATACAAACATTAAACTAAAATACGGGCCATAAAAATTCATTCATAATTTCAAAACGTTCATTCACTTACACATAGTCCCTTATTTGAGTCTACGAAGCCCAAAACATACTTTAGAAAGGGTTCGGGACTAAACCGAGAACTTACAAAAATCTTGGAAATTTCATGCTTTAAGGCTCCACACGCTGTGTCCCAAAGTTGTGTTCCATACACTTTGAGACACATGGTCGTGTTTACACTGTGTGGAATATACCTAGGCTATTTTCCAAGCTTTGGTCAACCTTAATCTCCTACACACTTATACAAAATCAAAGCATATAACATGGTATTCATTTAATGATTAAATATTCTCAATTAAACCAAAAACATTGCATTTGTATGTCATCATACATGTGTATCTCATACTCATTTTACCTTGTTTATTATAGTACCACTTATACATTTATACCAAGATTATCATCTTCCCAAATATCTTCACTTAATCATCAAGCATTCATATTTAAAACTAGATCATATCTTTATAAAATACCACAATTCAGATCATAAAATAACATGTTTGCCTTAAACATTTCAATTCAACTCCATACCCAACAAGCATTACATTGAGACTAGTCATATATATATATACATGTCATGATACATATCATTCTCTTTCTATTTTCTTATAAGCACATATCATTTATTTCATTATATCAATATTTCATATACCATAGTTTCCATGTATTCCACATATATTTATTTTCCTCCTCCTCCTCTCCATTCCACATCCTTAATGTATATAGCATTCTTGTAAGTACGATTTCACAATTTACTAATAAATGCTCAAATCAAGCTGTCCACACGAGTTAGAGTCACTTATTTATAATTCGAGCTACAGAGCTCCAAATTAAGATCCGTAAATTTATCCTGAAACTAGACTCACTTATCTTTCCACCATAAAATTTCATAATTTTTGGTTTAGCAAATTAGTACAGTTTATTCATTAAAATTTCCCCTGTTTCACATTTTGACAGTTCTGACCTCTCTTCACTAAAAATTAATTATCTCACAGTACAGAACTCGGATAATGTTCTTGTTGATTTATCTTGAAAATAGACTCATTAGGGATTTTAAAAATATAAGTTTAAGCCTCTAATTATTTTATCCAATTTTTTGTGATTTTCCAAAGTCAGAACAGGGGATCACGTAATCATTCTGAACCAGTCTCACAAAAACATAAATATCTCAAAATATAGTACGTCTTTTATTGCTCTGTTTCTTTTATATGAAAATAGACTCATTAATATTTAATTTGATATCTCATTAAGTCTTTGATTCAATTTCTACTATTTTTAGTGATTTTTCAAAATCACGTCACTGCTACTCTCCAAAATAGTTTTATTGCTAATTCACTCTTTCACACTTTCTTTGTATTAACCTCATTTTAACATACATATCACAAATCATTTTCACCACATTTCATATATCATAAGTATAGGCCCATGATTACAAGGTCACCATAAAATCATCCTCACGTATAATTTACTTGTTTATAACCTTACCACATCCCAGTCACTTAATGTACACATCATTCACATAACCAAGTTCCTGCACTTATTCATCACAAAACTCACAAAGCAATACATAGAGAGTCTCCCATTGAACACTTCGGATCAATCCTCGATACTTGGTGGTTTCAGCACATAGCTCCACCCATCATATAGTTCGGCTCTCTTGTACACATGGTGAACACTCAGTACCACCCATGTGACCTAGCCAATTTATCTCGTAGCTCTATTGTCTACATGGTGTCCTTCACCTGGAACCACGCATGCGACCTAGCTACATATATCCTGTAGCTCTCTTGTCTACATGGTGTACACATAGTATCACCCATGCGACCTAGCTACATCATAATGTCTTGTAGCTCTCTTGTACACATGATGTGCACTCAGCACCATACATGTGACCTAGCTACATACTATCTCAGATCATCCAATCTTTTGAAGGTTCAACCGGATTTCTCTCTTTTCCAACAATTTCACCAATCAAGTAATTATCCACAAACATATTTCCAATATTATTATAAAATATCATAATACAAGTAATATTTATGTATTACTTACATATAAACTTACATCTCATTTAATATCAAGGCAATAACATTAAATTACACATTGCCTTATTAAAAATCATATGAACTTACAATTTCCCATAATGTCCATAATCATAGAAATCACATTTATGTATGATAATTCAATGCACTTCATGTACCATAGACATATTTTTAAATCAATTCATAAATTAGGCACCATAAACATTTAATTTAACATAATTCAATTAATTCACTAAATTTAACTTTCAAATATAAATTACAAGATTATTCTTTGTATTATTATCACACCAACTTACATACTTTCAACACCTCGAAATCATAGTAAATATATCAATTTTACATTGAAACATGCATAAATTAATGCTTATTATACATATGAACTTACCTCGATACTAAAATGGTCATTTTACCAACTTTCCCAACTTTCAATTTTCTCTAATTCTAGGTTCAAATCTCATTTTCCGGGATCTAAAACATCATATTTTACTTATTTAATTAATGTACTATTCAAAAAAGTCCTTAACTCAAACTTTGGAAAAATTACAATTTTGCCCCTAAACTTTTGCATATTTACATTTTCCCCCTAGGCTCGGGAATTAAAATTCATCCCTTATTCTTATGTTTTATGACATTATGATCACTTTTTCCTTCTATGGCAACATCAAATTCTCACTCTAACATATACTTATGACTATTAGGTATTTTTACCGATTAAGCTCTTTTACTCGTTTTCACTCAAAACCGAGTAGCACAAGTTGTCTAACATAATTTAAAACCTCATATTCTATCATAAAACATCAAAATAAACACATTTCACCTATGAGTATTTTTCCAAATATGAACCCTAGCTTAAATTATGGCTAGAATAAGCTTAATCAAATTACCGGGATTCCAAAAACGTAAAGAACTTGAAAAACAGGGTTAGAACGGACTTACTATTGAGCTTGGAAAGCTTGAAAATCCTAGCCATGGCTTTCCCCATGCTAATTTCAGCCTCCATGAAAAATATGAGTCAATTTTGGCTTTATTTTCCCTTTTTATTTCTTTTAATTACCAAATGACCAAAATGCCCTTCCTTACTAAACCTTCAAAAATTCCATCCATGTCCAATTTTTGTCCACCACTTAGAAATTGGTAAAATTTCTATTTAAGACCACCTAATTAATATTTCAAAGCAATTTCATACAAGAAACTTCTAGAATGCAAGTTTTGCAACTTATTCAATTTAGTCCTTAACTTCAAATTGAGCACTTTATGCATAGAATTTCTTCACAAAATTTTCACACAATCATGTAATCATATCATAGACCTCAAAATAATCATAAAATAATTATTTCTATCTCAGATTTTGTGGTCTCGAAACCTCTGTTCCAACTAGACCCAATTTTGGGCTATTACAGATCTAATCCTAGACATGCCCACAACCATTGCCACACTTTGGTGCTAGGTTTGGTTTTGAGAAAAATGAGTTGGAATTCATTTAAGTATATATTTTTAATAAATCGATTAATTGTATCGTTGCATTATTTTGAAAACAATTATCATTTTGGAAACGTGCCCTAGGTCTAACTCATATTGTTATCAGAAAAATATAGGGTATAAGATAAAATAATCCCAGAAAAATAATTAAAATGGCCTTATTACAACCCAAAACCAAATAATAATATTAATAAGATAAAACTTATAAAGAAATAAATCGGCTACTTATTGCAATTAAAAGAAAAGTAAATGAAGAGTGTGGCCATCTCCGAGTCCTCGCAGCTCCAAACCATCTAAGCTTAGGGATTACCTGCACAGTTAGAAACGGGGTGAGTTTACAAAAAATCAGTGTGTAACCCCAATAACAAACAAACAGTAAATAACACGGTATCAGTACAATCTGGGCTAAAGCCCGATTTAGTCTTGACATATACTGGGCCGAAGCCTTTCCATTAATCATATCACTAGGCCGAAGCCTTTTCATAAATCATATCACTGTGCTGAAGCCTTTTCATAAATCATATCACTGGGCCGAAGCCTTTTCATAAATCATATCACCGGGTGAAGCCTTTTATCAGAAAGCGGTATGGCCCTTAGGCCCATTTCAATATCACATGTAATGTCAATGGATGTATGCAAGCCCATTTCAATATCACATGTAATGTCAATGAATGTATGCAAGCCCATTTCAATATCACATGTAATGTCAATGAATGTATACAAGCCCATTTGGGGAGACTACTCGACCCACCATCCGCTACTCTCCACCCGTACCAACCAAGCTCCCCATGTGGGGAATTACTCAACCCACCCAACCAAACTCTCCACTGGTAGCATAGCTGCTTTATCATATAACTGGAGGCCTAGCCTCTTTTAATAACTGGGGCAAAGCCCTTTCTGATAAACTGGGGAAAAGCCCTTTTCGGTAAATTCGGACAGAGCCCTTTTAGCACTTCCTCCATCAATATAACCCATATCCCATGCAATATGTCATGTATGCAGAATGTCATGCCCATATTTGAATCAAACAATCACAGTCAAGTCATTCATATCACCAACATATATTCACAATCAAATCCGTCAACCACACAGTCCAAGTCAGTCACTTGCCGACAAGGGCAAAACAGTCAGTTTTCATATTATAAGGGTATTTTCTTCATTTTACCAAAAATCAGGGTTTTCAATGTTCATTACAATTGTCAATATTTTTGAGTGTTTAAACAATGATCTTTAACCCACTTATCAAATTCGGGCTTTTGGGCCCAAAACCCTTAATGGGCCCTACGAATGCTGATTTAGCCCACTAAGCCTGCTTAACCCAAATTTTTACAACAATATTAACTGTGTTAACATGCAACTTTTCCAAATTCCATTTTCTATCAATTTTACCCAAATGGGCCCAAAAGCCAATTTGGCCCAATTCCTGCCCATTGAGGGCCAACTTACCATCGTGCACAAAATTGAGTTCTTACCCGTTCCATCGATCCAAACACTGATCTTATCGTATTTATCGCATCTATACCCACACGCAACATTACAAGTTCCCGAAATGCCGGTATTTTAGCATTTGGGCTTCTCAGCAGATATTAATCTAAGCTACTACGAGGGTTAGTACACACCTGTTATGGGTTGAAGTTCAAACGTTTCCATAATCAATCACCTATGATAACCACCACCTGTCATTCAATCTTAACTAATCCAATATCAATATATGTAAATCCTAAGCACATCAATCATACGGAACATAAGGGCATATTCGTCATTTTACCATACAAGGGTATTACGGTCACTTTACCCTACAGGGGCTTTACGGTCTTTTTACCTATTAGGGGTATTTTAGTCATTTCATCCTACAAGGGTGTTTTGGTAAATCTACAAACCAAGGGTATTTCAGTAATTTTGTAAACCAATGGTATTTCTATAATTTTTAAAAAGTCAAGGGTATTTCTATAATTTTGTAAATCAGGGGTATTTTGGTAATTTTACAAATTGAGGGTATTTCGGTAATTTCACAAACCAGTGGTATTTCGGTAATTTTATAAACTAGGGGTATTTTGGTAATTTTACAAACTAGGGGTATTTTGGTAATTCTATCCTACAGGGGTATTTCAGTAATTTCACAATCGAGTGTAAAATGGTAATTTTGTAAACTGAGGGTAAAATGGTAATTTTGTAAATCGAGGGTAAAACGATAATTCTATAAATCGAGGGTACTTTGGTAATTTTACAAGTCGAGGGCATTTCAATAATTGGTAAACTAAAGTATTCTAAACAGGGATAACAATACAAATGGCCCTAAAGCCCATTCTCGGCCCAAATGGGCCCACACGCTCGTGTGGCCCTTTTAGCCCAAATCTAGCCACAAATATGAGATTCACCTAGCCTAGTCCAATATTTACTACACAATCAAACAACTTATCCAATTGGGCCCACATGACCCCTTTTAGCCCATCGCGACCCGAAGTAGCCATCCTATAGCTAGAGTAGTGGGAAATACACACCTGATAGGAAACTGGAGTTAATCCACGCTCCGAGCACTCTTAGCCGACGCCCAACCCAAACGAGCACGCCATACAGCGAAAGGGATCAGCCAAGAAAGGTACCTTTACTCTCCTCATGGTTCTTTCTATTTAAAGCCAGCTTCGCAACCACTCTTATGTTAGCTTCACGATGTGGGATCCCTCTAACATTAGAGTTTAAATTCAACACCAACTCTTGCCGCCCCCTATTAGCAAAATAAATGCTCCTTGCTTGCCATGGGATTCGAACCCATGCCTCTCCTCAGATGCTCCACACGCTACTTGCCACTAAGCCACAAGGCTTTTTGTGTCATATTTAGCCCCAATTAATTATAAGGCCTAAAGGCCAAAGTCCAGGTTCCCTTAAAAAAAAACCAAAATAAATTGCAAGAGCCAAGGCTTGAAACTAGGCTCCCACACAACCTTAATGACGCCACAACCACTAGGCTACAAGTTTCCTTGTGTCATTTATTTAACACAATAATTTAAAAACCCTCATCCAAGCATCCAGGTTTTTTTCCACTTAATACCAAAATTTTTGCTAAAGCCCAAGTTTGAGCCCAAGATTTCTCTAACACTTCTCAGGGCCATTAACCACCAAAGCAGATATTTAATTGTGTTATTGCATTACACAATTAAATACCTATATACAACCTCCTTACGGACCCGCACTCAAGGCCCAATACTTCTAGGCCTAAATTCGAGGTGTTTCAATTCTACCCCCTTAAAGAAATTTTGTCCTCGAAATTTTCCACTCTCAGACTACACCACCAAACTTCTGCTGCGCACTCTGATACTAATAATACTAACATACACCCAAAACATTTGTCCATCGGAGCGGATGGATTTCACATGCATCCAATTTCTACATTTCCAGAACTCACACCAAATAAATACTAAATCTAAATTCAAGCGTTACAGTTTACTCTAACTAGAAAGTTCCAGTATAGTGCTACTATCTATAGTGGTTTCTCAATATAGCATTTCAATCTATAATAGTAAACAGAGTTAGAGAACTTATAGATTTGGTGCCAGAGACTCGGTGTGCCGCACTTCCAATAACATCTTTCAAGAAACAAGTCAAGTTTTGTTGATAAATTTCAAAACAAAATTTTTAGAAAAACCCTTTTCAAACCCCAATTTCAGAAAAAGAAAAAAAAACAATAATTTTCTGCTACCCATACCCCAGTCGAGTTTTGTAACCTAGCTCTGATACCACTAAATGTAACACCCCAAACCCGGCCCAGACGTTATGGCCGGATCTGACGTGTCACATTGAAGTTTTTAAGAAAACCCATGCCTCTTTCAACGTCCTTCTTAGTGTTTTAAAAGATAGTCTTTGCTAAGTTAATAAAGTGAATGGAAGCTGTGCACTAGGTAGGTATTCGAAACAGAGGAGGTGAGCCTAGAAGGCAGCTTAAGTACCAAGCTCTTGATTGGATCCAATCTTAGACATGCCCACAACCATTGTCACACTTTGGTGTTAGGTTAGGTTTTGAGAAAAATGAGTTGGAATTCATTTAAGTAGATATTTTTGATAAATTGATTAATTGTATCGTTGCGTTATTTTGAAAACAATTATCATTTTGGAAACGCGCCCTAGGTCTAACTCATATTGTTATTAGAAAAATATAGGGTATAAGATAAAATAATCCCAGAAAAATAATTAAAATGGCCTTATTACAAACCAAAACCAAATAATAATATTAATAAAATAAAACTTATAAAAAAATAAATCGGCTACTTATTGCAATTAAAAGAAACAGAAACAATAGTGTGGCCATCTCCGAGTCCCTCGTAGCTCCAAACCATCTAAGCTTAGTGATTACCTGCATAGTTAGAAACGGGGTGAGTTTACGAAAACTCAGTGTGTAACCCCAATAACAAACAAACAGTAAATAACACGGTATCAGTACAATCTGGGCCAAAGCCCTATTTAGTCTTGACATATACTGGGCCAAAGCCTTTCTATAAATCATATCACTTGGCCGAAGCCTTTTCATAAATCATATCACTAGGCCAAATCCTTTTTATTAATCATATCACTGGGCCAAAGCCTTTTCATAAATCATATCACTGGGCCGAAGCCTTTTCATAAATCATATCACTGGGCCGAAGCCTTTACTGTAAACGGTATGGCCCTTAGGCCCATTTCAATATCACATGTAATGTCAATGGATGTATGCAAGCCCATTTCAATATCACATGTAATGTCAATGAATGTATGAAAGCCCATTTCAATATCACATGTAATGTCAATGAATGTATGCAAGCCCATTTCAATATCACATGTAATGTCAATGAATGTATGCATGCCCATTTGGGAAGACTACTCTACCCACCATCCGCTACTCTCTACCCATACCAACCAAGCTCTCCATGTGGGGAATAACTCAACCCACCCAACCAAACTCTCCACTGGCAGCATAGCTGCTTTATCATATAACTGAAGGCCTAGCCTCTTTTAATAACTGGGGCAAAGCCCTTTCTGATAAACTGGGGCAAAGCCCTTTTCGGTAAACTAGGGGAGAGCCCTTTTAGCACTTCCTTCATTAATATAACCCATATCCCATGCAATATGTCATGTAAGCAGAATGTCATGCCCATATTTGATTCAAACAATCACAGTCAAGTGATTCATATCACCAACATATATTCACAATCTAATCCGTCAACCACACAGTCCAAGTCAGTCATTTGCCGACAAGGGCAAAACAACCATTTTTCATATTATAAGGGTATTTTCTTAATTTTACCAAAAATTAGGGTTTTCCATGTTCATTACAATTGTCAATATTTTCGAGTGTTTAAACAATGATCTTTAACCCACTTATCAATTTCGGGCTTTTGGGCCCAAAACCCCTAATGGGCCCTACGAATGCTGATTTAGCCCACTAAGCCTGCTTAACCCAAATTTTACAACAATACTAACCGTGTTAACATGCAACTTTTCCAAATTCCATTTTTATCAATTTTACCCAAATGGGCCCAAAAGCCCATTTGGCCCAATTCTTGCCCATTGAGGCCCAACTTACCATCGTGCACAAAATTAAGTTCTTACCCGTTCCATCGATCCAAACATCTATCTTATCGTATTTATCGCATCTATACCCAAACACAACATTACAAGTTCCCGAAATGCCGGTATTTTAGCATTTTGGCTTCTCAGCAGATATTAATCTAAGCTACTACAAGGGTTAGTACACACCTGTTATGGGTTGAAGTTCAAACGTTTCCATAATCAATCACCTACGATAACTACCACCTGTTACTCAAACTTAACTAATCCAATATCAATATATGTAAATCCTAAGCACATCAATCATACGGAACATAAGGGCATATTCGTCATTTTACCATACAAGGGTATTACGGTCACTTTACCCTACAGGGGCTTTACGGTCTTTTTACTTATTAGGGGTATTTTAGTCATTTCATCCTACAAGGGTGTTTTGGTAAATCTACAAACCAAGGGTATTTGGTAATTTTGTAAACCAATAGTATTTCTATAATTTTAGAAAGTCAAGGGTATTTCTATAATTTTGTAAATCGAGGGTATTTTGGTAATTTTACAAATTGAGGGTATTTTGGTAATTTCACAAACCTAGTGGTATTTTGGTAATTTTATAAACTAGGGTATTTTGGTAATTTTACAAACTAAGGGTATTTTGGTAATTCTATCCTCAAGGGTATTTCGAGGGTAATTTCACAATCGAGGTAAAATGGTAATTTTATAAATCGAGGGTAAAATGGTAATTTTGTAAATCGAGGGTAAAATGGTAATTCTATAAATCGAGGGTACTTTGGTAATTTTACAAGTTGAGGGCATTTCAATAATTGGTAAACTAAAGTATTCTAAATAGGGATAACAATACAAATGGCCCTAAAGCCCATTCTCGGCCCAAATGGGCCCACACGCTCGTGTGGCCCTTTTAGCCCAAATCTAGCCACAAATATGAGATTCACCTAGCCTAGTCCAATAATTACTACACAATCAAACAACTTATCCAATTGGGCCCGTAGGCCCATTGGGCCCACATGACCCCTTTTAGCCCATCGCGGCCCAAAGTAGCCATTTTATAGCTAGAGTAGTGGGAAATACACACCTGATAGGAGACTAGAGTTAATCCACGCTCCGAGCACTCTTAGTCGACGCCCAACCCAAACGAGCACGCCATACAGTGAAAGGGATTAGCCAAGAAAGGTACCTTTACTCTCCTAATGGTTCTCTCTATTGAAAGCCAGCTTCACAACCACTCTTATGTTATCTTCCCGATGTGGGATCCCTCCAACATCAGAGTTTAAATTTGACACCAACTCTTGCCGCCCCTTGTTAGCAAAATAAATGCTCCTTGCTTGCCATGGCATTCGAACCCATGCCTCTCTTCAAATGCTTCACACACTACTTGCCACTAAGCCACGAGGCTTTTTGTGTCATATTTTATCCCTAATTAATTATAAGGTCTAAAGGCCAAAGTCCAGGTTCCCTTAAAAAAAACCAAAATAAATTGCAAGAGCCAAGGCTTGAACCTAGGCTCCCATACAACCTTAATGACGCCACAACCACTAGACTACAAGCTTCCTTGTGTCATTTATTTAACATAATAATTTAAAAACCCTCATCCAAGCATCCAGGTTTTTTTTCACTTAATACCAAAATTTTTGCTAAAGCCCAAGATTGAGCCTAATATTTCTCTAACACTTCTCAGGGCCATTAACCACCAAAGCAGACATTTAATTGTGTTATTTCATTGCACAATTAAATACCTATATACAACCTCCTTACGGACCCGCACTAAAGGCCCAATACCTCTAGGCCTAAATTCGGGGTGTTTCAGTTGTAACGCCCCAAAATTCTTATTTCAGCTTTTGTGAAAATGTGACACAAAATATCTGTCTACTTCAGTGGTTAACTATTCTGGGTGTATGTGAGAGGTCCCAAGTTCAAGGTTTGAATTTGGAAAATTTTGGTATTTTTTTGACTTAAACCTTTATCTTGTTTATTAGACTTATATTTAATTATTTTTCAAACCATATCAGAATGGGCTTGCTGGTCTGGTGGTTAAGATGTGTGTTGGTGTGTTGTTGGTCTGGTGGTTCAGTGCTGTTGGAATTTAAGTAGTGGGTGAGTGGATGAGTGAATTTAGGGATTTGGGTAATCCTGTTTTCCCAAAAAAGAAATTCTCTACAGAGAACTGATGTCCAACTTTCTTGCTCCTCCATTTTTTTCCTTTCATTTTTAAACAAAAATCTTTTCTCTTCTTTTCTGTTTTAACAAGGATTGTTCTTTTTTATTTATTTCAAAATTGTGTTTTTACGCTTGCAGCGAGGCATCTTTATCATGATTCTCCTCTTACAGAATCATAGCCAATCATTCTGGATAGTTGGTGTTCTGGAAGGCTCGAAAGTGTTTCTACATCGAATACATAAAAGGTGTGTACCCAAAATGTAAGAAAACAAGTTTTCGACAAAAGCTGAAAACCTTACTATAGACGCCACATGGTCGTGTGATAGGCCGTGTGCGACAACACGGGGGTGTGATAGACGAAGCCCAGGTCGTGCGCAAGACACGGCCATGTGATGGCCACACGGCCACACGAGCTAAACTGAACTAGGCATGTGGGCCACATGGACGTTTGGAATTTGGGCCAAGCCATGTGATCCACACGGGCCAAGGCCAATCTGGACTTGTGGGCCACACGGGCGTGTGGGCCCACGTAGGCAAACCACATGGGCATGTGGGCCCATTTAGCTAAAATGTTTCCTAGGGTTGCACAGGTCGTCCAAGTCGACTTTTAACCTATTGTAGGGTCGGTAAGCACTACTTAGACCCTAAATTGTATGATCTGAACATACAATGTATGTATTGAGCATGGTAAATTTATGCATGTAACTGATCTGTATGTATGACTGATAATTGAATAATAGTATGTAAGCATGTATTTCTATATATCTGCGCTGAGCATGTTTAGTTGTATCTACATTGGGATGGGATGATTAATTATTGGAGGACGTGTACTGAAAAGCTTTCATTCCTATTATCTGGCAATTCAATTGCAATATTACTAATATGTGCCGCACTCGGTACGACTTGGTGTGTAGGGCTGGGTGGGTGTTTTAAACCCACATGGTGTGTAGGGATGGTCGGAGATGGTGTGTAGAGGCTAGTTGGTAGGATACTGATTTCTGTTGCTATGTGCAAACTATATCTGAATGGGCTAAGGCCTAAACTGTATCTGAACCTGTAATAGGCTTAGATCCCAGGCTGTATTTGATTGATAACTATTGTTTGACTGTATGCATGCCTTCTGTGGGGATTACACACTGAGTTTATGTAATAGCCCGATTTTGGGTCTAGTCGGAACAGTGGTTTCGGGACCACAAACCCGACGAAAAAAAAAAATTATTTTTATTATATTTTTATAGTCTATAAATTTATGAAAATATTTCGTAAAAATTTTATTCGAAAATTTTGACGTTTGAGCACTCAATTTAGTCAAAAGGACTAAATTGTAAAAAGTGCAAAAGTTGAGTTCTTTATATATGAGGTGCCTAATTGTTATGAGTTTTAAATTGAAAGTCCTTATGTGACAATTATTCCTTTAATAAGTTAGTGAATGGATATTTGTTTGGTATTTTTGAAATTTGGTTGAAATAAAAGGGTAATTTTGTAAATTAATTAAAATAACCTAATAAGACAAATGATAAAAGCTATCATTTTTTTCATTCTTTCTTCTTCAACCGTGGGAAAGAACAGAAAATAGCAGCCATGGATGAGCTCCATTCGCCAAGCTTTTATGGCTTATATAGGTATGGTTTTGTCCCGTTTTTAATGATTTTCGTATTTTTGAGATCCCGAAGCTTAAATTTTCTATTTCTACCAATTGGTCAAGAGAAATTAGAGTTTAAAATTTACCCATTCATGATATGGTTGTGCTTTGATGATTTATAGTGGATAATGAATGTTTGATGTGTTAAATATGAGTTTTATTCAATGAATTTGGTAAAAATGTCAAAAGGGGTTAAATTGTGAAAGTTACAAATTGGTCATAAGTGTGTGAATTAGTGAAAATTTGGAGTTGCCATAGAAGAGAAAAATGTTCAGCATGTCTTAAACCTTATAGAAATTGAATAAAAATTAATTTACGAGCATTGGGGCAAAAGTGAAAATATGCAAAAGTTTAGGGGTCAAAATGAAAATTTGTAAAAATATGATTTTTAGACCCATATGAATATTGTGACTGATTGGTAGGCTAAATGTGATGTTATAGATGATGAAAATTGAGACTTGGACCTAGAACGGAAAGAAATCGATTTATGGACGAGTATGTCCTTTTCACATTTGTGGTATCGAGGTAAGTTCGTATGTAAACAATACCATGCTATACATGTATTTAAATGTTATCATTACATGAATTGTACAGATATTAATGTGTATGTAATTAATAGAAATATGATAAGACAAAGCCTTAATAGACGAGGAAAAATCCCGTTTGAACCTTAGGAATAGAATAGGATACGAGTGACATGTCACTAGGAATTATGAGTCTAGATGACTAGCTCGAGAGTGAGCATTGAAATGTCATGAGATATGAGGTAGCTTTAGCTACAATTGAAGCACTTATGTGCAAAGGCTTTTCGAGTATCTAATTAGTATTCCAAGTGTTCAACGGGCAATCCAAGGAAAGAGTTAATGATGGTCTCAATGAGGTAAGTCATTGGTGAGTATGCACTCGAGTTATGTTACGAGTTGTGCAAGTATGTATACTAATCCTATGAGAATGCCTTGATATGTGATGATCTATGATGCATAATATGTATTCTTACCATGATGGATAAAATGGTGTTGTATTAATATTATGAACAATGATCATGAATGAGTAATTTAGCCTTGACAGATTTGAGTTACTGCAGTAGTGTAACTTTGAAAATACACTAAAAATAGTGGAAAATGAGTTAGAGGCAGAATAAAATATGGGATTAAAGCTTAATGAGTCTATTTTCACATGAAAGAAACAGAGGAAGAAAAAAATTCCATATTGTTTGATATTTGAATTCTTGTGAAACAGGGTCTGAATGAATTCGAGATCCCCTGTTCTAACTTTAGAAATTCACCAAAAATTGTGCAAAAATTATTAAGAGTTATACCTTACATGAATGGATTCCTTATTGAGTCTATTTTATGGGGAATAAACGGAATGGTCGTTGGAATTTTGTACAGGAGAAATTCGGTTTGTAGTGTACAGGGTCAGAGTGGTCATACCCTGAAACAGGGAGACTTTAACTAATAAACTGTACTATTTGGCTTAACCAAAATTCTGGAAATTTTATGGAAAAAAGAAAATAAGTCTAGTTTCAGGAAAATTAACGGAACTTAATTCGTAGTTTCGTAGCTCCAGATATAAATAATTTAGTGACCGTTGCTCAGAAAGACAGCTTGTAGTGAACTTGAAAATATGTTGTAAACATTGATAAAACAAGTTAATGAGTTGCTTATTGTTTTCATATGAACTTACTAGCTAAAGCTTACCCTTTCTTTCCCATGTTTTCTAGAGTTCCAGGTTAGCTCGGGTTGGAGGCCGTCGGAGATATTATCACCCTATCGAGTTAACGTTATCGGAGTAAGTAAACTCAAGTGATTCGAGTCTATGGCATGTATAGGGTTTTAATGTGAGTATGTAATATTATGATTTAGCCAAAGGCATTGGCTTGTTATTAAGGTAGTATTAGTCATGTAAATTGGCCTATGTCGGCTAATGACGTTATGGGCCCATATGATTATTCTTATGCATTTATGTTATTATTTCTTGTGATGTGGCTTACAACATGTATGCCTAGAGATTGAATTGAGATTCATTGATGAGCTAGTAACTAATGCAGGATTAAGTGATTGGTAAATAGTTAATAATGCTTCATGAATGGTTTGTGATGTAATGATAGTTATGTCTAGTATGTGGTAATGATATGGGCAAATTCTATAATATTTATTACATAAGAAAATAACTTGAGCATATCATGTTTGTAGATGTTTAAGAGCCCATTTATGCCACGTTGTGTGTTATTGGATAAGTATGTATCTATGCATGTGGTGTGAGAGTGACAAAAGGCTTGATAATTAGACTATTTCGCCACACGGCCGAGCACATGGGCGTGTGAAGCCTTAACGCAAGAGATTTTTCTAAGTTTTCATGAGTTCTCAATTGGGTCCCGAACCGCCTGAATGCATGTATTGGGCCTCGTAAGCTCGCATAAGGGACAAATTGCATGTGAAAAGAAAAGTTTTTAATTATTTGAGATTTCATGGCCCTGTTTAGTATGGAAGTGTTAGTAAAAGTCAGGTAGCACCTCGAACCCCGTCCCGGCGTCGGATGCGGGCGAGGGGTGTTACAGTTTACGTAAACTCACCCCTCTCTGTTTTATCTGTACAGGTAAACCTCAGACTTAGACGGATCGATGCGGCAGAGGACTCAACGGTGACCAGATGACTATTGAACTGATTTAATCCCATTTAAGGTTTTCAATTTTGTATTATTTTTGAGGTCTTTTTTTATGTAATTTGGACTTTTGGACTGTGTGCTTTTACTTTTTTGATTTTAATGTTTTCATGGATTTTTAAATTGCAAACTCAATGAAAACTTGGTTTAATTAAAAACATCATTTTCTTTAAATGCAAACGATTTTCTTTAAATGTCACAATTTTAAAAGCTTCCTGCTATAGAATATTTTTTTAAACGAACCAAATTAATGAGAAAATGATTTTAAAGTTGACGAGAGATAAATAGAAACTAATAAACGGGAATGGTTTGAACTTGATAAATTTGGTTCCAAATTCCATTCCACGTGACATCGCCAGATTTAGCCATAACGTATAGGCTGGGTTTGGGGTGTTACAATCATACACTTTGCATTCATGAAATTAAATGTCTTTATTCTTTTCTTTGAAGCTTTCTTCATTCAACAACTTTTTCTTTGCCTTTGTTGAAGCCTTAACCTCTATGTTTCTTCTTAAAATCTTTGTTTCTTCTTAAAATCTTCTTAAACTCCTTATTTTATTTTATTTATAAATAAGATCATGCTTCTTTATAGGTCTTCAATAATAGTCTCTTTATTAATTCTAACTAAAGAAACAACATTGAAGTAATGTTTTCTTTAACTTAAGTTTGTCTTTGTAACAGCCCATTTTTCAGTGGTGTCGGAAATAGTAGTTTTGAGGCCACCAAATTTGATGAGTAAGTTCATAAATATTATTATTTAATATTTACAAGTCAAATGTGGTTTTAAAAAGGTTTTTGATATAGTGATTTTTGTTATTTTGATGATTAATTAAGTTCAAGGGGTAAGACCCTAAGGTCAAGTGGTTTTAGAAAATGAGGTATTAGGACTTCATTTCTAAAAAATGAGCCGTAAATATTTTTATAAATATTTATGGAGTGTCATAAGGTGGTATTAAATTTTTGTTGAAAAATTGTAACGTTGTGATTGTTAATTAAGCGAAAAGGACTAAATCGTAAAAGTTGAAAAAAGTCAATAGCTATTAGTTTAAAGGTGTCAATTGATTAAAGAATCATAATTGGATGGCCTTAATGGGTAAATTACCCATTCTTAATATGGTGGACGGTTTAAGTTTTAATTTCTTTTCATTCTATAAGTTCTTTAAGTTATTTTATTATTGAAATAAAGAATAAAGAATAATAATATAATAATAAGAAAACAGAAAGTTTTCTTCTTCATTTGGCTTGTTCACCACTGAAATACACCATTGTTATGCTTCAAGGTTCGGCTATGGCTATAACTTTGCATGGTAACCCATTTTTCATCCATTTCTTTTAAATTTTTATGTTTTTGAGATCGTTGCAACTAGGTTCAGCTAGCTCGTACCTTCGATTTTGAAACGATTAAAGATTTTGAATGTTGCCATTGATGAACCTTGTGATTTTAGATGTTAAATTATGAATTTGAGATATTAGTTGTAATCGGCTGTTTAACGTTACAGCAATAATGTGCAAGCATACACTGTCTATGCAAGTATAGTAGATACATGTGAATATATCAGATATCGATCCCACAGGGATGGTTGTCTTTTTTCAATTAATGTCAATGCAATAATTAGACAGAAACGAGATAAATTGTGAGAATAGTTGTCTGAGCAACAATTTGAAAATAATAAAATAAAATATGATAATGATAAACTGAGATCCCCAACATGAATCCTCAACAGAATACAAAGTGCTCACAAGGTATAAAAGGATAGGTGATTGTCAAGGTAATAAATTTCAATATATATCTTACCAAGCGTCACTCCTCTATTTAATCTGAGACTTAAACACGCACATTAACTCCACCTTCTGATGATGGCAATATGAAACTATTAAGAACAAGTGGACTAAATTCCTCTAATCCTCACTCAACTTCCATTGTAATGCTTGTTGGCTCGAACTGTCACTGCAGTTTCTAGTGCCAGTGACTGTAATAACACTTTTGTGTTAAGAAACATTCAAACCCTAAGATTAAACAATAAAAGAAAGATTGAATGAGATAACGTTTAACCAAGAATTCATCTGTACTTTAATACAAATAGAAAACAGAAATTAATCACCAGCATTTAGAAAGAAATAAGAAAGAATCGAGTCGAGAATACTATTCTTAGACAACTCGACTGAATCTCTCTATTCCCTCTTGTCTCGCACTTAGGTCTCCTTGTCAGAAGCTAATCTACATCAATTTTCACGTTGGCTGACCCGTGAGAGGCTTAAGCTGCCATAGTTACAAGCTTCAAGGTGAGATGAAGAAGATAATGGTCAAGAAAAAACTCTCTCCACCTCTTTGTTTCTTATCATGTCAACCTTTTATGTCCTCCTTCCACAGTACATGTGTCATTTCCTCAGAATTATTTTGTCCTTACACGTGTAGGTTGGTTATACCAGACTGGATAGCTTACGCATTTTTAGTTCTTACCTAGACAGCTGTTAGATGCAGCGACAATTCTGGACACAATATGGAATCAACTCATGCAGCAACATTAATGCAAAAAGATAGCAAAATTAAGGATAAAATAGGCTAGGATTCACTAAGCTATAAAATGTAATTTACTAAATTGAAATTGCTAAAATATATGCTAAGGATAACTAGATGGGAACAATTTAACCAATAAGTAAGGAGGAAAACCTATGTTCTTTCTAGTGCTATCAAGTTGTTATTTAAAAGTGTTTTATTAAATGATTTTTGATGAATTCTTCGATTAGGGACTAAATTGTTAAAATAGTAAAAGTTTAAGGATTTGATGTGAACTTTTTGCAAATATGTGTTGATATGGGTGCCATGAATATTCGGCTGTTATAAATTGGCATTAAAAATGGTTAATTTGAATGTTTTGGGCTTAGGGACTAAATTGAATAAAAGTAAAACTTTAGGAGCAATTTTGTAAAAATGTCAAAAATGACTAAATTGCATAAAATACATTGTTTTACTATCTAAATTAATAGATTGAATGAAATTATTAATTTAGATCAAGATAGATTGGAAAATTGAAGAGAATGGAAAATTACCTAAATGCCCCTGTACTTTGTCCTTTCTGGAATTTAGCCAGGTAAGTTCGTATGAATTGAATTCTATATAATGTTGACTAAATTGAATGTTAGTATGTGATTCTATTGTGATTGAATCATTATATACATGTTATTATGCAATTTATCTTGTCAAGAAACAATAAAAATTCAACGGCGTACGACAATTATCGAGCCCCGTTGAACCTTGGAATATATAGGATACAAATGACATGTCATTAGGGTTACGATGTTTTGGGTACTGGTCTTGAATGTCCTAGCAGTGGCTGATTTTTGACATTAGTTGCGGATACTCGATAGCTTGTGTGAGTAGGATCGTGTAGCTACGTTCCAACTGATAGCTTGTGTGAGCAGACCTAAGTTACCATGTTTCGGGTACTGGTCTTGAATGTCCTACTGATGGCTGAAGTCCCACATTAGTTGCAGATACTCGATAGCTTGTGTGAGCGACATCGTGTAGCTTACATTTCGACTGATAGCTTGTGTGAGCAAACCTATTTTATAGCTCATGTGAGCTACAATTATTTGTTTAGTACACTTTGTGTGAGCTAACCCGCATATCTGATATTATTCTAAGTGGTTCAACGGGCATGAAAAGGGGTGAACCAGTAAGGGTTCCGATTGATTTCACTACGGCAATTATAGAAAGGTATGATGTATCGATGATCAAAGTAAGAACATTTATGATAATGAAAAGTATGATTTAAGTGATGCTATGTTTATGTACCATATCTTACCAAGTGATGATATAGCTAAGTTATGTGTTTAATCACTAACTTGTGACTATGGTTAATGCTATGTTTATGTCTTATGTGTTATGCAAATGAAATGGTAGGTGTTCAGTATGAATTAAGATATATATGTATGAAACTCATTGAAATGGTGATACATGGAAAACATTATATGTTATGAGATGGATGATAAATCGAATTAAATCATGCTCAAGTATAATGGTTATCCATGCCAAAGTCATATGAATCATGTTTAAATGAACTAACATGTGTTGCTGATGTGCTTAGGCTTATGCCAAGCTTGCGGATATTACTGATGTTTATAATTACGCTCTTACTATGCATATGAAATAGGTAAGAAAAGGAAATGAAATGGTAAGTTCGTAATTGGGATGTATTATGATGTTATAAAAGGTCGAATGTGATAAATGATGTATGTATATGTAAGCAATTGGATGAATATACCTAAATCGTGGATAAATACACTAAGTCAAGAATTGATAATGTTGTTTATACTTATGATAAGCATTGGGAGTGGAATGAAAAGAAAGTAAATAGAAATTTATATAATCTTATAAAAAGGTTGATGGTTATATATTATGTCACATGAAATCCTATCATGTTATGAATGGTTAATAATAATGTGACATTAATAAGCTTATTCAATTGTGAGTTGATAATTATGGTTGGATAAATCTTGAGGCATTGGTATAGGCTTGTATTTAACCTATAAATTTCATTATTGAAATGTAATATTATGCTTATGGTTTATACGAGCTTACTAAGCATTCACTGCTTACGTAGTTATTTTTCCTTTACTTTTCAAAATACTGGAAGCTCATTTAGGTTGAAAGCTAGCCGAAGATCCATCACACTATCAATCAATTTTATCAGTAGATTCTGATTCTTTGGTTGTGGTTATAATAGTATGTATAAGTGGACTATGTCTAATGTTTAATTAATGAGTTTGGTATGTATATGTCATTTTTGGTTGATGATTGTGGCATGAAATGTTGCCTTGGACTTGAGGTACTTAAAGTATTATTGATATCTTCTTGGTTATGGTTAATACGGTCAAATTAATGCATGTTCTGAAATAACCAATGTAACGACCCAAAAATGTTATATTTTGGTTTTGTGAAATGTGACGCAAGTGCGTATCTGCTTCAGTGATTAAGTCTTCTGGGTGTGTGTGAGAGGTCTCAAGTTCAAGCTATGACTTAGGCAGATTTTGGTATTTTTCTGAAGTAAGCCTATTTTTAGAGCAGTGGGCTTATATTTAGGTACTTGTAATTTCATATCAGAATGGGCCTGCCAGTCTATTGGTTAAGTAAAATATTAGTATGGGGGTGGTTTTGAGTTCGAATCCCTGGGTAGGCAATATTTTTGCTCGTTTGACCGAGAGAGTTTTAGTTAAATAGAACTTCTGTGAAAGTTGAGTAGTGGGATTAGTGGGAGGAAATTTAAGGATGAATATCATCTTTTGTTGGTTTTCCCAATTTTGGGTTTTGCTATTTCCTTAGAAACTTTTGACGTTAAACGTTTTGTTGTTTCCCCTCTCTTTACCGAAACCTACCCTTTTCATCTCACTTTCTTTCATTTTTCTTCCCATCTTGACAGTAATTGTACTCTTATTCTTTATTTTTTCATCTCGTGGACAACTTCAGCAAGTTTTCATATGTGTTTGAAGTTGAGAACGTTAAGTTTCTGACTAAGGGGTTATTCTAATGTTTGGGCAGTATCGTTTCGCTAGGATTGAGACTCTTCCCGTACTGTTTTGTAAGCAAACCGATCTTGAAGCGTTGAAGGTAAGGGTTTTCATTCAAAGATTGGATGTGACAACCCGAATTAGGGCCTAATCAGAATAGTGGTTTCGTGACCACAAATCCGAGATAGAAATAATTGTTTTATAATTATTTTGGGGTTTATGATATGATTGCATGATTGTGTGAAAATTTCGTGATGAAATTCTATGCCTAAAGTGCTTAAATTGAAAGTAGGGACTAAATCGAATAAGTTGCAAAATTTGCATCCCGAAGTTTTAGTATGAAATTGTTTTGGAATATTAATTAGGAGGTCTTAAATAGAAATTTGACCAATTTTAAGTTCATGGACAAAATTAGGACATGGAAGGAATTTTGAAAGTTTAGTAAGGAGGGCATTTTGGTCATTTGGATATTAAATGAAATAAAATGGGAAAAATAACACAAAATTGGTCATCATCCTCCTTAGTTGCTGCGAATTCTCCCTCTCTCCATAGCTAGGGTTTCTTCAACTTTCAAGCTCCATAGTAAGTGATTCCAAGCCCGCTTTTAATGTTCTTTACGTTTTTGGAATCCGGAAGCTCGATTAAGCTTATGCTAGTAATAATTTAACCTAGGGTTCACATTTGGAAAAATACCCATAGGTGAAATTTGTGTATTTTGATGTTTTATGATAGAATATGAGGTTTTAAATTATGTTAAATAACTTGTGCTACTCGGTTTTAAGTGAAAACGAGTAAAAGCAAGCATAATCGGTAAAAATACCTATTGTTCATAACTATATGATAGAGTGAGAATTTGATGTTGTTGTAGAAGAGAAAATGTTCAGCATATCATAAAATATAAGAATAAGGGCTGAAATTAAATTCCGAGCCTAGGGCAAAATTGTAATTTTGAAAAGTTAGGGGCAAAATGTAATTTTTCCATGATGTGATTTTGGATTGAAATAAATAGTATGAGTATTAAATGAGCTAAATGTGTTATTATAGATCAAAAAGACGCGGAATTGATCTCGAAGCGGGGAAGGAAAAAGTTTTGGACTAAATTGCAAAATTTCCACATTTTGCACCAAGGTAAGTTTGTATGTAAATATTACAATAATTTCATGTACATTCTTATATTTCAGCCTATTATATAAATATACTAGCTGATGTTAAAATATAAATCGACTATTGGAAGAATGGAAATAAATATAGAGAGAGATCCGGTTGAACATTGGAGAGATCGAATGAAATAGAGGGCGTAGCTAGGTCACATGTATGATCTGAGTGCACATCATGTGTACAAGAGAGCTACGAGACACACCTGTAGTAGCTAGGTCACATGTGTGATACGAGATGTATCCCATGTAGACAAGAGAGCTACGTGAAAGATAAATGTAGTGGGTCGCATGCGTGATTCCAAGTGAAGGACACCATGTAGACAAGAGAGCTACGTGAAAGATAAATGTAGCTAGGTCGCATGCGTGATTCCAAGTGAAGGACACCATGTAGACAAGAGAGCTACGAGACAAATCGGTTGGGTCGCATGAGTGGTACTAAGTGTTCACCATGTGTACAAGAGAGCCGAACTAAACGAAGTATGATGGTGGAGCTGTGTGCTGAAACCATTAAATATCGAGGATTGATCCGAATTGTTTAACGGGATGGTTTTGTGGTGATATTGTGGTTTGGACCTACACTTATGGTGAATGAAATGTGGTGAAAATGATTTGTGGTATATACATATATGAGATAAAATGAGGTTAGCATAAAGAATGTGTGAAAGAGTGAAATTAGCATTAAAACTGTTTTTAGATGGTAGCAGAGATGTGATTTTGAAAAATCACCAAAAATAGGAGGAATATAATTAGAGGTTGAATGAGATGTGAAATTAAAGTTTAATGAGTCTACTTTCATATAAAAGAAACAGAGCAAGCAAAGGAGTTCTATATTTTGAGATATTTACAATTGTATGTGACTTGCTCAGGATGAATACGTGATCCCCTGTTCCAACTTTGAAAAATCATTAAAAATTGTACAAGGAAAATTAAGAAATATAGTTTACATGCCTGAATTCCTTATTGAGACTAGTTTTAAATGAAACAGATCTCAGGGTTGTTTGAATTGTGTACTGAGAGATATTCAATTCGTAGTGAACAGAGGTCAGATCAGTCGAGCTGTGTAACAGGGGAAGCTTTAACTAATAAACTGTACTAATCGGCTGAACCAAAATTATAGAAAAAATTAGCAAAAAGCTTTATGAGTCTAGATTCATGGAAATTTTACGGATTTGAATTTCGAGTTTTGTAACCCGAGTTATGATTTATTTAGTGAATATGATGCAGTAGAGACAGCTAAATCAAAGTGGAATGAATAGTGAAGTTAAAGTAGATAAACTTGAATTGTTGTGTAAACATGTTAGATTCTTTAATTAGTATTTACATACTTACTTACTAAGCTATAAGCTTACTTTGTTTCTCTCTTTTGTCTTATAGTGTTCTTGACTTGCTCGGGAGTTAAGGATCGTGAAGATCTATCCGCACTATCATACTTTAGGGTATTTGAACTAAACGTTTTGAATTATGGCATGTATAGTAGGCTTAATTATTTTGTTACGTGTCATATTTGTCTAGGTTAAAATATTAGTTACTGATACTCGACCAGATACTTTGTACAAGCCATTAAAGTGGGCTAATATTGTTCAAGACATATGTTATACGATGCACTATCAAATTGGATGACATATTTACATCTCGATTATGTTTAATGGTATGTGTTATGTTCTGGTAATACCTTATATCCTGTTCGGTGTGGCGGTAACAGGTAAGGTGTTACATTTAGTGGTATCGAGCTATGGTTTAGTCGGTTCTCGGACTAATAAAGTGTGTGTAAAGGTCTAGCTATACATGCCATAAAAATATTGTGATAGTGTGGTGACTCCTGATTATTCTAAACTGTGTCTTGTTTTAATATAGTAATGGATCCTGAAGGAACTGCGGCTGATGATGCTGCTAGTAATGCGCCGGCTCCCGCACAAGGGACCGCGCCTGTGGAAAGTAGACCTGAGACATTGAGACAAGGAGATGAGGCTCGGGATGCCTTTCTCCAAATGATGAACAATTGGTATCTTGAATTTATTCGAGCAAATCCAAATGCTCAACCTCCTCCACCCCTCCTATACCTCGACGATTCTCAGTAGCTGCTCAAGGTATAGATTTGGTAAGAATGAACAAGCCTTGGTTGACAAGATTCGAAAACAAGGGCGAAGAGTTTAGAGCAAAGGTCGATGATGATCCCGAGAAAGCGGAATTCGGCTTGAAAATTCTACCCGTGTATTTGATGAGCTCTCATGTACACCGAGGAATGCTTAAAGTGTGTTTGTATCACTTTTGAGAGATTCGACTTACCACGGTGGAAGACTTTGGTTGCAGTGATGCCAAAAGAAAAGTTACTTGGGATTTCTTCCGGGAAGAATTTAGAAAGAAATACATAAGTCGCGATTTATTGATCAAAAGCGGAAGGAGTTCCTTGAATTGAAGCAGGGAAAATGTCTCATAAAGAGTATGAACGCGAATTTGTAAGACTAAAGCAAGTATGCCAGGAATGTGTGTCCACCGAGGCCATTATGTGTAGAAGATTTGAAGATGGGCTGAATGAGGACATTAAAGTGCTTGTAGGAATTTTGGAGTTGAAAGAATTTGTAGTATTGGTTGATCGAGCTCTTAAAGTAGAAGAATTGAACAAAGAAAGAAGAAAAGTCGCTATTGAGGCCCGAGATGTCGAAAAAGACAGATAAGCAAGCCATTTCAATCTCAACCAAAGAGGTCCAAAGAGACAAACCCTCGAATGACAGTTTCAATTGGGGATTCACACAGAGATCGTGGTAGAGCATATTCGGGTCTAAAGCTCAAGCTACTTGGTGGCAAGTGTGGGTAATGTGCGACCTAGAAAGCCCGAGTGTCAACAATGTGGCGAGCAACATTATGGTGAGTGTTGGGGGACCGAGCGAGCTTGTTTCAAAGCGGTTCTCGAGCATTTTATTAGAGATTGTCCGGAGAAAGTTAAAGAAGAAAGATTTGAGTGCTAGATGAATACCACCGCTAGTAGAGGTAGACCACCGAGAAATCTGGAGGTGGGACTAGTAGTAAAACTGTGATGAAAGATTTAACGGCAAGATCGAAGCTAGAGCACCGCTAGAGCTTATGCTATACGTGCGAGAAGATGCATCATCTCCGATGTTATTCTTGGTACATTTTCTCTCTATGATACTATTGTTATTGCATTGATTGATCCCGGTCCACTCATTCCTATATTTGCATTAATTTAGTATCCAATAAAAAGTTGCTGTTGAATTTATTGAGTTTACGATTAAAGTGTCGAACCCTTAGGCCAATATGTGCTAGTTGACAAGGTTTGCAAGAATTGCCCATTAATGATTCAAGGTCACTGCTTTTCCGGCCAACTTGATGTCATACCATTTGGTGAGTTTGACGTTATCTTGGGAATGGATGGTTAACATTGTATGATGCTAAGGTAGATTGTAAACAAAAGACACTAGAGTTGAAATGTGAAAATGGAGAAATTCGTGGGTTGAAACAGATGAATCAAATAAATTGCCTATGGTGATTTCGCACATGTCCGCACGTAAATACATGAGAAAAGGGTGTGAAGCTTATCCGCTTATGTAATGAATAATGAGTTGCCTCAACTGAAATTTGAATCGAGACTGATAGTCTGTGAGTTTCGGATGTATTTCGAGGAATTGCCCGGGTTGCCTCCGAACAGAGAGATAGATTTTGCCATTGATTTGTTGCAAGCACCGCACCGATCTCGATTGCTCCATATAGAATGGCTCATCGAATTAAAAGAATTGAAGGCTCGGTTGCAAGAGTTAACAGACAAAGGGATTTGTGAGACCGAGTTTCTCTCCCTGGGTGCTCTGTATTATTCAGTAAAGAAGAAGGATGGTTCAATGAGACTTTGCATTGATTACCGTCGACAATAAGGTGACTATAAAGATCAAGTACCCGTTCTCGAGGATTGATGATTTATTCGATCGCTTAAAGGGGCCACAGTGTTTTCAAAGATTGATTTGAGGTCCGGTTACTACCAATGAGAGTTAAGGAGTCGATGTCTGAAAACCGCCTTTAGGACAAGGTATGGACATTATGAGTTTCTTGTGATGCCTTTCGCTTAACAAATGCTCCACTATATTTATGGACTTAATGAATCAGATCTTAGGCCATATTTGGATAAGTTTGTAGTAGTGTTTATAGATGACATTTTAATTTATTCTCGAGATGAGTCGAACATGCCGAACACTTGAGAACTATATTGCAAATCTTGAGAGAAAAGAAACTGCTCGCCAAGTTTAGTAAAAGTGAGTTCGCTTCGTGAAGTCGGATTTTGGGGCATATAGTCTCGGTGATGGCATTCGGTGGATCCAAGCAAGATTTCTGCGATTGTTGATTGGAAACCGCCCAAGAATGTATCCGAGGTTAGAAGCCTTTTAGGCTTAGCCGGTATTATAGACGTTTTGTTGAAGGATTTTCGATGATTGCCTCTCCTATGACTAAGTTGTTGCAAAAGAATGTTAAGTTTGAATGGACTGATAAATGTCAACAAAGTTTTGAAAAATTGAAAGCACGATTGATGAAGCACCAATTTTAGTACAGCCCGAGTCGGGAAAGGAGTTCGTAATTTATAGTGATGCATCATTGATGTGCCTTGGATGTGTGTTGATGCAAGAGGGTAAAGTGGTAGCTTATGCTTGAGACAGTTAAAACCGCATGAGAAGAACTATCCTACACATGATTTGGAACCGGCATTGTTGTTTTTGCCTTGAAGATTTGGCGACATTATTTGTACGGTGAAAATGCCGAATTTTACCGATCACAAAAGTTTGAAGTACTTGATGAATCAAAAGGATCCGAATCATGACAATGAAGATGGCTTGAATTATTAAAGGATTATGATCTAGTGATTGATTATCATCCAGAAAAGCAAATGTAGTTCTTGACGCCTTGAGCGAAAATTTCTTTTTACTTTGAGAGCCATGAACACGGGTTAGCATTGTCGATGATGGGTCAATCTTAGCGAAATGAGAGCTAAACCGTTATTTCTCCGATTAATTTGTGATGCTCAAAAGAATGATAGTGAGTTGCGGATCAAGAGAACTCAATGCGAATTAGGTTACGACTCAAATTTTCGAGTTGGACCGGATGATTATTTGATGTTTGAGACAGGATATGTGTCGAAAAACGATAAATTGATTCGAAAATATTACATGAGGCGCACAATGGTGTTTATCGTTCATCCTCGTAGCACAAAAATGTATAATGATTTAAAGAAGTCAGTATTGGTGGCGGTATGAAAAGGACATTTCAATTTGTAACCAAGTGTTTGATCTGTCAACAAGTAAAATTTGAACATCAAGTGCCTTGAGATTACTTCAACCAAAGAATGGTGCCGAGTGGAAATGGGACAAGATTACCATGGATTTTGTAACCGGTTTGCCTTTAACTCCTAAAAAGAAGGATCTTGTTTGGGTAGTGGTTGATAGATTAACAAAGTCAGCCCACTTTATACCAAGACGCACTGATTACTCACTTGATAAATTAGCGAATTATATGTTGCTGAAATTGTGAAGTTGCACGGAGTACCTATGTCTATAATATCGATAGAGATCCAAGATTTACCTCGAGATTTTGGAAAAAGTTACAAGAAGCTTTGGGTACAAAATTGAACTTTAGTACCGCATTTCATCCACAAACAGATGGTCAAACAGAAAGAGTAATCCGGTACTCAAGATATGCTTAGATCTTGTGTTTTAGAATTTGGAGGTAGTTGGGAGAAATATCTATCTTTGATTGAGTTTGCCTACAATAACAGCTTATCAATCAAGTATACAAATGGCACCGTCTGAAGCCTTGTATGGTCGTAAGTGTCGGACTCCTTTATATTGGACCGAGCTTAGTGAGAAGCAGATTCATGGAGTTGATCTAGTTAAAGAAACCAAGAGAAAATAAAAGTAATTCGGGATTGCTTAAAAGTCGCTTCAGATCGACAAAAGTCATATGTAGATTTAAAAGAAAAGAGATTGAATTTCGTGGGTGATAAAGTGTTCTTGAAGGTGTCACCATGGAAAAGATTCGAGATTTAGTCGGAAGGCAAGTTGAGTCCGCGTTTTATTGGGCGTCACGAGATTCTTGAGAGAATTGGACCGATGGCATATCGGTTGGCCTTACCGCAGAGTTAGAAAGAATTCATAACGTGTTTCATGTATCAATGTTGCGACGTTATCGTTCGATCCTTCACATGTGATTTCTCCAATGAAATTGAGATTCGATCGGATATGACCTATGAGGAGGAACCAATAAAGATTTTAATGAGAGGTTAAACAGTTAAGAAATAAAAGTATAGCTTTAGTGAAAGTATTGTGGCACGGACATGGGATAGAAGAGGCTACGTGGGAGCCCGAGGAAGCTATGAGGAAACAAAGACCCAAACCTCTTTCTGGTAAGATTTTCAGGACGAAAATCTCAAAAGGGGGAGAATTGTGACAACCCGAATTAGGGCCTAATCGAATAGTGGTTTCGTGACCACAAATCCGAGATAGAAATAATTGTTTTATAATTATTTTGGGGTTTATGATATGATTGCATGATTGTGTGAAAATTTCGTGATGAAATTCTATGCCTAAAGTGCTTAAATTGAAAGTAGGGACTAAATCGAATAAGTTGCAAAATTTGCATCCCGAAGTTTTAGTATGAAATTGTTTTGGAATATTAATTAGGAGGTCTTAAATAGCAATTTGACCAATTTTAAGTTCATGGACAAAATTAGGACATGGAAGGAATTTTTGAAAGTTTAGTAAGGAGGGCATTTTGGTCATTTGGATATTAAATGAAATAAAATGGGAAAAATAACAAAAATTGGTCATCATCCTCCTTAGTTGCTGCCGAATTCTCCCTCTCTCCATAGCTAGGGTTTCTTCAACTTTCAAGCTCCATAGTAAGTGATTCCAAGCCCGCTTTTAATGTTCTTTACGTTTTGGAATCTCGAAGCTCGATTAAGCTTATGCTAGTAATAATTTAACCTAGGGTTCACATTTGGAAAAATACCCATAGGTGAAATTTGTGTATTTTGATGTTTTATGATAGAATATGAGGTTTTAAATTATGTTAAATAACTTGTGCTACTCGGTTTTAAGTGAAAACGAGTAAAAGCAGCATAATCGGTAAAAATACCTATTGTTCATAACTATATGATAGAGTGAGAATTTGATGTTGTTGTAGAAGAGAAAATGTTCAGCATATCATAAAATATAAGAATAAGGGCTGAAATTAAATTCCGAGCCTAGGGCAAAATTGTAATTTTGAAAAGTTAGGGGCAAAATGTAATTTTTCCATGATGTGATTTTGGATTGAAATAAATAGTATGAGTATTAAATGAGCTAAATGTGTTATTATAGATCAAAAAGACGGGAATTGATCTCGAGCGGGGAAGGAAAAGTTTTGGACTAAATTGCAAAATTTCCACATTTTGCACCAAGGTAAGTTTGTATGTAAATATTACAATAATTTCATGTACATTCTTATATTTCAGCCTATTATATAAATATACTAGCTGATGTTAAAATATAAATCGACTATTGGAAGAATGGAAATAAATATAGAGAGAGATCCGGTTGAACATTGGAGAGATCGAATGAAATAGAGGAGCGTAGCTAGGTCACATGTATGATGCTGAGTGCACATCATGTGTACAAGAGAGCTACGAGACACCTCAGTAGTAGCTAGGTCACATGTGTGATACGAGATGTATCCCATGTAGACAAGAGAGCTACGTGAAAGATAAATGTAGTGGGTCGCATGCGTGATTCCAAGTGAAGGACACCATGTAGACAAGAGAGCTACGTGAAAGATAAATGTAGCTAGGTCGCATGCGTGATTCCAAGTGAAGGACACCATGTAGACAAGAGAGCTACGAGACAAATCGGTTGGGTCGCATGAGTGGTACTAAGTGTTCACCATGTGTACAAGAGAGCCGAACTAAACGAAGTATGATGGTGGAGCTGCAGTTGAAACCATTAAATATCGAGGATTGATCCGAATTGTTCAACGGGATGGTTTTGTGGTGATATTGTGGTTTGGACCTACACTTATGGTGAATGAAATGTGGTGAAAATGATTTGTGGTATATACATATATGAGATAAAATGAGGTTAGCATAAAGAATGTGTGAAAGAGTGAAATTAGCATTAAAACTGTTTTTAGATGGTAGCAGAGACGTGATTTTGAAAAATCACCAAAAATAGGAGGAATATAATTAGAGGTTGAATGAGATGTGAAATTAAAGTTTAATGAGTCTACTTTCATATAAAAGAAACAGAGCAAGCAAAGGAGTTCTATATTTTGAGATATTTACAATTGTATGTGACTTGCTCAGGATGAATACGTGATCCCCTGTTCCAACTTTAAAAAATCATTAAAAATTGTACAAGGAAAATTAAGAAATATAGTTTACATGCCTGAATTCCTTATTGAGACTAGTTTTAAATGAAACAGACCTCAGGGTTGTTTGAATTGTGTACTGAGAGATATTCAGTTCGTAGTGAACAGAGGTCAGATCAGTCGAGCTGTGTAACAGGGAAATTTTAACTAATAAACTGTACTAATCGGCTGAACCAAAATTATAGAAAAAATGAGCAAAAAGCTTTATGAGTCTAGATTCAGGAAATTTTACGGATTTGAATTTCGAGTTTTTAACCCGAGTTATGATTTATTTAGTGAATATGATGCAGTAGAGACAGCTAAATCAAAGTGGAATGAATAGTGAAGTTAAAGTAGATAAACTTGAATTGTTGTGTAAACATGTTAGATTCTTTAATTAGTATTTACATACTTACTTACTAAGCTATAAGCTTACTTTGTTTCTCTCTTTTGTCTTATAGTGTTCTTCGCTTGCTCAGAGTTAAGGATCGTGAAGATCTATCCGCACTATCATACTTTAGGGTATTTGAACTAAACGTTTTGAATTATGGCATGTATAGTAGGCTTAATTATTTTGTTACGTGTCATATTTGTCTAGGTTAAAATATTAGTTACAAGATTTCGACCAGATACTTTGTACAAGCCATTAAAGTGGGCTAATATTGTTCAAGACATATGTTATACGATGCACTATCAAATTGGATGACATATTTACATCTCGATTATGTTTAATGGTATGTGTTATGTTCTGGTAATACCTTATATCCTGTTCCGGCGACGGTAACGGGTAAGGGGTGTTACATTGGATATCATGTTTCGGGTTTTGTTTAATTCATTGTTAAGTGAATAACCGGGAGTTGTGTTGGTTAAATATAAGTCTTGGAAGGCTCGGGAATTACTTTTCCATCAATTTGATATTAGGTGCGTACCCGAAACACAGAAAATGAGGTTTGATGAAAAGTAAAAAACGCTTACTGTCGACGCCACACGGGCGTGTGGCCGCTCGTGTGGTAGGCTAGGTGGCAGTACACAGCCATGTGGTTAATGAATTAGGCCATACACGCATGACACGGGTACACAAAACAGCAATGTGATGGGCGAAGAGGCCGTGTGTGAGACACGGGTCTAATCAATTGGGCTGTATGGGCCACACGAGTGTGGGATTCTGGGCCAGGCCATGTTATCCACACGAACAAGGCCAATTTGGGCCATGTAGGCCCACACGGGCAGGCTATATTGGCATGTGAGCCCATTTTTTTGAAATTATCTGTAAGGTTGCTCGGGTCACCCAAGTCGATTGTGACCTACCGTAGGGTCGGTAAGCATTACTTAGACCCCTTATTCTGGGATCTGATTATGTGATGTATGTATTAAGCATGTACTCTTAGCATTTGTATCTGACCGATTGTATGATATGTTAAATTACATTATAACATGCCATATTTGTATGATGTATTGATCGGGGTGGGGTTGATAATATTTCGAAGGAAGTGTCTGAAAGGCTTTAAGCCTATTATATGGCGTACCAGCTCAGCTGCATTATTCTTTTCATTTGCTGCAATTCGGTACAGACGATGTGTAGGGATGGATGGGTTGATTATATCCCCACATGGTGTGTAGGGTTGGATAGAGATGGTGTATAGAGGTTGGTGGGTAGGATTCTGATATTCTGTCTGCATACTGTATCTGACAGGGGCTAAGGCCCTAAGTGGTATTTGATTCTGTATTTGATGGGCTAAGGCCTTAACTGATTTTGTAAAGGGCTCCAGCCTCAGACTGTTTATTTATAATACCAGATGTGTGATTTCTGTAGGGGTTACACACTGAGTTGAGAAAACTCACCCTTTTCTGTTTAATCAGTGTATGTCATCCCCAGCAATAGGTGAATTGGTGCATCGAAGGACTCGATGGTGACCACCACGATTTTGTACTATGTTAATGCAGTTTTTATGAGTTATCTGTTTCCTCTTTTAATTTGGGTTTTACTTTGTAATTTCTGGGACTTTGGACTTTCTGCTTTTAATTCAATTTTATACTATTAACGTTTTATCTTTGACAAGCATGATCAAAACTTTGCTTTCACTAAAAAGAAACGGTTTTTCTTATAAACTAAGGTTTTTAGAATTAATTACGAGTTTCCCTAAAATAGTATGTTTTCCAAAGCTTCCATGAAAAAGAGATACGTTTTTAATCATAATAAAGATTAATTAACTGGAAGGATTTTTACTTGTCAAGTATGATTTCAAAAGCAATATCATGTGACATTGCCAGATTTGGCGATTACGTCCAGGCCGAGTTTGGGGTGTTACAACCAAAATTGGTATATGTTAATGTATCTTTAGATGGGTAAAATGGTATGTGATCAGTTGATCTAAACATGGTCAAGATATAGTTTACTTAGGAAAGGTTTTGAACAAGATGGGCATGATGTAAATATGGTATATAAATGTCAATTGTTTGGTACCATTTGGAAATGGTTGGTTTATGTCATTAAGGTGGTTATGAAGCAATAGAGGAATGGTCCAAATGGTAGGGTTATTTTGATATGGCATGAATCGAATATAGTATGGTTGTTATGTATCAATTGTGATATTTTTTTTTGGCTTGGAAACAAAATAGTTGATAAATGGTAAATGTGCACATGTTTAGGTTGATTGATGATTGTGTTTGAGGTGCCTTTTGGCATATTGGTTGTATGGATAAATGACCTATTCAATTGGTCTTAGTATGCATATTTTAGGTATGTTTGAAAGCTTGATTGTATGTGTAAATGTCTTGTAGGTGTGAGTTTGAAATGAGCGAAAGGAATGGCTTGAAATTGGCCCATTTCTTGACCACACGACCTAAGACATGGGTGTATGTCTTAGTCGTGTGTGATAAACGGCCACTCGACACAGTCGTGTGTTCCCTACAGGTTTTTAAAGGTTGCATTTCGAGAGTTACACGACCTGTGTGTGGCTTGGCCATTGAACCAACTTAGAGAGTTACACGGGCACAGGCACGGGTTGGGACATGGCCGGGTGTCCCTACTTTGAATGCCCGTATGGGCGTGTGCTTCAGCCGTGTGAGTCACACGGCCTAGCTACATGGCCGTTGACCCCTGTAGAATGAATATTTTTCTATCTTTTGCTATGAAGTTCTAAATATTTTCGATTTAGTCCTGAATCATTTCAAAAGTGTTTCTAAGGCCTCAAGGGCTCAAAAAAAGGGATGTTATGCATGTGTTTTAATGGAATATGATGTGTTTTATAATTGATTGTAATCAAATGTCTTAAAGTTAAAAGTTTTTGGTAATGTTTCATAACCCTATTCCAGCGACAGATACGGGTTAGAGGTGTTACAGCCTCTTATGGCTTCCTCCAAATTAAATTCAAAGGTATGAAATGACCTAGTTAAATTTTTTACCCTCATAGTGTTTATGTTATTAGCCTTTTTAATTTATATTACTTTGATGGAGAACCTTTTAGAGAGAGATCTCAAAACATTCACAATAGCTTTACATTAGAATACTCCTTGTCATACGTAGAAAGAGTTTCATCCTTAAACATTCTAAAAATTTTAATCAGGTAGTTAACATTTGGAGCTTTGGCAACTTCACTCCAATGGTTCATTCATGTGTGGTTTCCAATATATTCCAAGTTTAATGGAGATAAAATTGAAGTCTTTAGGATTTACACCATTGAAAATAGCGTTCAAGACCTTTGAGTTGTAATTAGTAGCCTTGTCCTCCTCATTTGACTATGTTGTTTCATTTGTTGGAAATTTTTTTATGAAAAGCAATTTTATGGCACAATGGAACTTCAAACTTTTTTTCATAAAATTGGATCTTTGGTTCTAATATCTTTAGTAATAAATCTCATCAAATCAAGTACATGTGTTTCCAAGTTACAGAGTATTGTCGAATTCTTAATCTAGTGACTAAATCCTTTTAACTTTCAACCAAATGATCATCTCCGCTATTCTTAATGTGACAGCCCAAAATTGACCCTAGTCGGAAGGTGGTCTCGGGACCACAAAACCGAGGCATAAAAATAATTAAAAATTTATTTTGATGCCTATAATATGTGTGTGCTCATGTATGACATTTTATGATGATTGATTTAGTGTTATAAGGGTGAATTCCACAAGAAAGGACTTAGTAATGAACTTTGAAAGTATGATAGGAAATGTGTGATGACTAATTAAAGCATGCATGCAAAATAATGGACTTGCATGTCAAATTCCCCTTTATAGGTGGTGGCCGGCCATGACAAGGGAGGATGGGCTAAACATGTCATGAAACATGTTTTGTTGGTGCATTAGGGTGAAATAATAAACAAAGGTGTATGGGTGATAAAAAATGAAAAAAAAATGTGTGTGAGTGTGGTAATCCCCCATTGCCGTGAGTTGTAGAGAAGGAAAGAAAAAATTTTGTTCATCCTTTCTTTGAGCCAAAACTAAGGAAGAAGGAGGATTTTTGCTTCATGCTTGGTTTGGAAGAGATCTAGAAGGAGATTTGGCTAAGTTTGCATCAAGATTAAGGTATGTATGAGGTTGTGTTAGGAGTTTCATGCATGTTTTGGTTGCTAACTTGATGTGCATGTTAGCCATGGCTCAAATCTTTGTTAAGCCATGGAAATGGTATTTGGCCAAAGTTGTTATGGTGATAAAGCCATTGCATGCTAAGTGTGAAGCTTGATGATGATGCATGCAATGATGGATTGTCTACTCTTGAGTAAGATTTTGAGCTTTCTTTTGTTTTATCATGATTGAAGTTGAAAAGGAGCATGATTGTCATATTCGCCATGATGCATTCATGAGCATGGTTCATGCTTCTTGCATGTTAGTTAAAATTTGTGTTTTGGATGGCTATGGACACCTTGAAATTCGGCCATGCTCATATATGTATATATATGTTTGCACATGATGTTTTGGTTATGAAGGAAGTGATGAATAAGTTTGTTTAAAGAAGAAGATGTTGAAGAATAATTGTGAAATTGTAAGCACATTCGCCTAGCACACATATGAGTGCTTGATGCTATATTGTAAGTTTTGAGCTACAATATGCAAAGCATTAACTAGTAAAATGCATGCTGTTTTTGTGTGGTATTAAGTGCATAATTGGCCTCAACATGGACAAGTATATTCGGCCTTGGGTAGCCTATTGAAGGCCTTAGCTTTTCCTTGATGCTCGAATAAATTGTATTGAATTGCTTGATGTAGTATAAAATGTGCATGACCATTGTGTATTCAAGCTAAAGGGTGGCCATATGACCATTTAAATTCCTTGTCATATTCGGCCATAAGCTAGCACAATGAGGTTTTGATAAATTGAATTTGTTTGAATTAGCTCAAGAGCTAAGAGGGCCACAATTGGACAAGGGGAAGGGAAAAGTAATCGAATAGCCGTAAAAGCCGTTCGACAACATCCGAGGTAAGTCCTCAAGAAGTGACCTTACTTGAATTATGTGGAATGAAATATGGATGTATTGATTATTGATTTATGTGTGTATGAGTATTCGAATGATACCCGGCTAAGTCCGAAGGCGATTATGTTAGTGATTATAATTGTGTTTGAGCCTTAGTAACGAAAATAAATATGTATGTCCAATGATTATTGATGTATGTGTGCATGAGAAATTGAATGATATCCGGGCTAAGCCCCAAGACAATTATGCTGGAAATTATAACCGGTTAAGACCGAAGGCAATTGTGCTAGTGGCTGCATCCGGGCTAAGACCAAGGCATTCGTATGAAGTCATTCTATCCGGCTAAGACCAAGGCATTTGTGCAAATCGTGATATCCGGGTTAAGTCCCGTGAGGCCTTGGTGCGGGTTACCATAACCGGCTATGTCCCGAAGGCGATTGATCGAGTAGCGACATCCGGTTAAACTCGAAGGTATGTGATTTGAAAATTATAAGCTTGCTGGAAAATTTCAGCTAATGCACTTGTGAAATTTCCCAATGACAAGGTAAGTGCGGTGTGTGCTTTATGCGCTAGGAGTAAGAGCGTGTGAATATCCGCTCCTATGATGGAACGAGTTATCGGCCTTAATGAAGCCGTTATTTGTGTATGAACATAAGAGTTGGGATGGTGAAGTAAGTATGATTATGTGAATGTGCATTAATGAAATGATGCATTTAACTATGTGAATGTATTGCTGTAATTAGAGTTGATTATATTCCTTGAGACTTACTAAGCATAAAAATGCTTACTCCGCTACTTTGGCTCTCGGTTTTCTAGATTTCGCTCGATAGCAATCGGATTCGGGATCGTTGAAGTCAAGTCATCCACACTATCAAGCCCCCATTTTGGTATAAATTCTTGGTTGAACTTGAAATGGCATGTATAGGACTACCCTTGTTGGTTTAAATATGTTATGATGTATATGTGTACGGCCATGCGAAAATGGCTCGTAATAGTGAAGTATCAACTTAAACTATTTGCGGTTTGTATATATATATATATGGTGTCATGATGTGACTATGAATTGGAAATGGGAATGTTGGTCACATGATCAGCCATTGGCATGGTTAAAATGATCATATGTGGACCTATGTAAGGCAAGACTAGTTGGTTCATGGAGACTACAAAATAGGTAAGACCTACCTTAAAACAGATGCTGCCAGCTGCAGTAACGTGAATGTGAAAAATCACCAAAATTTGTAGGAATGGTATTAAATAGTGAATCAGCTATGTAAATGAACATTGATGAGTCTATTTTCATATGGAAGAAACGAAATGGTCATAGGAGTTACATGATAAGAGATATTAAAGCTATTGTAAGACAGGGCCAGAACGGTTTCTGGGTTCCCTGTCGCAACTTTAAAATTTACTATAAATTATCCAGAAATAATTAGGAGACATACCTTATATGTGCAGATTCCATTTTGAGTCTAGTTTCATTAGAAACAAACGGCACCAGCATTAAAGCCCTGTACAGAGAGATATTCAAGTTATACCACGCGAAGGTCAGAGCAGTCGATCCCTGTAACATGGGTGACTTTAACTAATAAACTGTACCAATTGGCCCGACCAAAATTCTAGAAATAAATCCATGGATGGATATATGAGTCTAAATTCAGGAAAATTTACGAAACCAGTTTCCGAGTTTTGAAACTCGAGATATGATTTTTAAGGCGACAGTGACGCAGTTTTTCCAGCCTGACTGGAAATGTCCAATGGATGGGCAAAACAAGTGAACTTGGCTTGCTAACCCCTCGTGTCCGACACCGGCGATGGTCTCGGGTTCGGGTGTTACAATTTTATTGGTATCGAGCCACGGTTTAGTCGATTCTAGGACTACCGTGAGGTGTTTGGGGTCTAGCTATACATGCCATTAAATGATGAATCGATAGTGTGGTGATTTCTGACAATTTGACTTTGAGTTTGTTTATAGCAATGGATCCCGATCCCAACCGAGCAATAGCTGATGATGTGGAGAGTGTGGCGCCTGCTCCCCGACAAGGGACAGCGCGGCGGACTCTCAAACCTATGGCCAGCAATCCGAATGATGAGGCTAGGCAAGCCTTTTATAGTGTGATGAACGAATGGTTTAATCAATACATTCGAACTAACACTACTGTCCCACAACCTCCATTCCCGACAAATGCAACCCCAGACCTACAATACCTCCCAGAATCGACCAAATAAGGTCAAGTAAGCCCCCATCGATAGGATTCGAAAACATGGGGCCACTGAATTTAAAGCTACGGATGATGATGATGCCGAACGAGCTGAATTTTGGTTGGACAACACTATCCGGTGCTCGATGAGCTATCTTGTACACCGATGAGTGCTTAAAGTGTACCATCTCCTTGCTACGTGATTCCACCTACTATTGGTGGAGTACTCGACTTCGTGGTACCTAGAGAGCAAGTGACTTGGGAATTCTTTCAAACCAAGTTCAAAAAAAAAAAAAAAAAAAAAAAAAAAAAAGTGAAAGTATATCACCAGAGAGTCATCGACCAAAAGCGAAGGAATTTCTTGATCTTAAGCAAGGTTCTATGTCGGTTACCGACTATGAACGAAAATTTGTGAGGCTTAGCCGATACACGCGAGAATGCATTTCGTCCGAAGCTATTATGTGTAAACGCCGAGGATGGGCTGAATGATGATATAAGGATGTTCGTTGGCATTCTCGAAATACGAGAGATCGTAGTACTTGTTGAGCGAGCTTGTAAAGTCGAAGAGCTTAGAAAGGAGAAACAAAAGCTGATGTGGGAATTGGAGAATTCGAAGAGGTCCTCGGAAAGTCTCTTCAACAGCACCAAGAGATTTCGAGATGATGTGAACCGGTCTAGAGGCGCTTTGGGCTTTTCTAGACGAGGACGCGATCGACCCCTGTGACCACACGAGTCACTTGATCGCTGATGGTGGAAATGATCGCCGAGAGAGGGCGGAGTGTCAACATTGTGGCAAATGGCATTCGGGAGCTGTTGGTTTCGTGATCGCTCCCGCTATAAGTGTGGATCGGCCGACCACTTTAGGAAGGATTGCCCGAGGATGCTTGAGCAGAATGTGAGTCGAGTGGAAACTCGGGTGCTATCATCGCCGAGGTAGGCCACCTAGAAATATGGGCAATGTCGTTGGCGGTCGAGAGGATCTAGAGATGCTACCATCGATCCGAGGCTTGTGCTCTGCAAGGACTTATGCCATACGCGACGCGCGAGGATCTGCCTCTCCGGATGTCATTACACGGTGCTTTCACTCTTTTCAATACTAATGTGATTGCTTTGATTGACCCGGTTCTACTCAATCTTATATATGTGAAACCTTAGCATCCAAAGAAGACTTTGCCTATTGAGTCTCATCGAGTTTGTAATTCGGTGTCAAACCCTTGGGTCATTACGTGCTTGTCAACAAAGTGTGCAAGAAAAGTCCCTTAGTGTTCCGAGGTTCTTGTTTCCGGCGGACTTGATGCTTTTGCCGTTCGATGAATTGACGTTATTCTTGGTTTGAATGGGTTGACCATGCACGATGCGGTCGTAAATTGTAAAAGCAAGACTATCAATTTGAGGTGCGCGAATAACGAGATAATTCGGGTTAAGTCTACGGACTTAAAGGGGTTGCCACCGTAATATCAGCAATGTTGGCCCGAAAATATGTAAGAAAAGAGTGCGGCGTACCTTGCGACGTGCTCGATGACAAGGAATCGAAAAGAAACCGAATCTGTGTGCGTGGTTTGTGAATACCGGATGTTTTCCTGAAGAATTGCCGGGTTTACCACTGTTCGGGAAATAGAATTTGGCATCGAATTGGTACTGGTACCACTCCATTTCGATAGCTCCGTATCGTATGGCACCAACGGAATTAAAGGAGTTGGAAGCTCGATTGCAAGAATTGGTGGATAGAGGTTTTGCTCGCCGAAGTTTTTCGCCTTGGGGTGCACCAGTGTTGTTCGTGAAAAAGAAGGATGGAACCATGCGGCTGTGCATCGATTATCGTCAGCTTAATAAAGCGATAATAAAGAACAAATATCCGTTGCCACGTATCGATGACTTGTTCGATCAACTAAAGGGAGCCTCAGTGTTCTCGAAAATAGATTTGATATCGGGCTATTATCAATTGCGAATCCGAGATTCGGACGTACCCAAGACTGCCTTCAGAACGAGATATGGTCACTATGAGTTCCTAGTGATGCCGTTTGGGCTCACTAATGCCCCTGCGGTATTTATGGATTTAATGAATCGGATCTTTAGACCATATTTGGATCGATTCGTAGTCGTGTTCATTGATGACATCTTGGTCTATTCAAGAAATGAGACCGAACATGCTGAACACCTGCGGTTAGTGCTGCAAATTTTACGGGATAAGCAATTATATGCTAAGTTCAGCAAGTGTGAGTTCTGGTTAAGAGAGGTTAGCTTCTTGGGTCATGTGGTATCTGCATCGAGTATTCGAGTCAACCCGAATAAAATTTCAGCCATACTTAATTGGAAGCCTCCGAGAAATATTACTGAGGTTCGAAGCTTTTTGGGGCTTGCCGGTTATTACCGACAATTTGTAAAAGGCTTCTCAACGATAGCCACGCCGATGACGAAGCTACTCCAAAAGGATGTTAAGTTCGAATGGACGGAGAAATGCCAAAAAAGTTTCGATCAACTGAAAACTTATTTGACTGAAGCCCCAATTCTAGTGCAACCCGAGTCCGGCAAAAGCTTGTCATCTATAGCGACGCCTCTCTACTTGGGTTAGGTTGCGTATTAATGCAAGAAGGTCGAGTTGTGGCCTATGCGTCGAGGCAATTAAAGCCACATGAGAAAAATTATCCGACTCATGATCTCGAATTGGCCGCCATCGTATTCGCCTTAAAGATTTGGTGACATTACTTATTTGGTGAAAGGTGCCATGTATACTCGGATCACAAAAGTCTCAAATATTTGATGATCCAAAGAGACTTAAATTTGCGACAAAGACGTTGGCTCGAGCTGTTAAAAGATTACGAGCTGGTCATTGACTATCACCCGGGAAAGGCGAATGTGGTTGCGGATGCCTTGAGTCGTAAATCATTATTCGCTTTACGAGCGATGAACGTGCACTTGTCTGTTCGATCCGATAGTGTGTTAGTAGCTGAATTGAAAGCCAAACCACTATTGATACATCAAATTCGAGAAGCTCAGAAAGTCGACGACGAGTTGGCTGCAAAACGGGCTGAGTGTGTTCCAAACAAGGATTCAGAGTTTCAAATCGATGATAACGATTGTTTGAGGTTCAAAAGTCGTCTGTGTGTTCCAAAGAATTCGGAACTCATTTCGATAATTGAATGAAGCCCATTGTAGCCGAATGGCAATCCACCCGGAGTACGAAGATGTACAATGATTTGAAACGTCGGTTTTGGTGGCATGGTATGAAGCGAGACATCTCCGACTTTGTTTGAGATGTTTAATATGTCAACAAGTGAAAGCGGAACATCGGTGCCTTGAGATTACTTGACCAATCACGATACCCGAGTGGAAATGGGATCGAGTCACAATGGACTTTGTATCCGGACCGCCATTGTCGCAAGTAAGAAGGATGCGGTTTGGGTCGTGGTAGATCGATTGACTAAGTCGGCCCACTTTGTCCCCGTACGTACGGATTTTTCAATTGACAAATTAGCTGAATTGTACGTTTCTCAGATTGTGAGATTACACGGGGTGCCTATTTCCATCGTGTCGGATAGAGATCCAAGATTTACCTCGCGATTTTGGAAAAAGTTGCAAGAAGCTTTGGGTACCAAGTTGCATTTCAGCACCGCCTTTCACCCGCAAACCGATGGTCAATCCGAGCGGATAATTCAGATACTTGAGGATATGTTAAGATGTTGCGTCCTCGAGTTTAGTGGTTTATGGGAACGGTATTTGCCGTTGATTGAATTCGCTTACAACAACAGCTTTCAATCAAGTATTAAGATGGCACCCTACGAGGCCTTGTACGGTCGTAAATGCCGTACACCATCGTTTTGGACTGATCTCGGTGAAAGCAAGATTTTCGGTGGATTTGATTAGGGATGCTTTGAATGAAAGTGAAAGTAATCCGTGAAAGTCGAAGATAGCCTCCGATCGTTAGAAGTCGACGTGGACTGAAGCGTAAGGATATCGAGTATCGTGGGTGATAAAGTGTTTCTCAAGGTATCGCCTTGGAAAAAGATACTCGATTCTACCGTAAGGGCAAGTTGAGCCCGAGGTTCGTTGGGCCATATGAGATATCCGAAGCGAGTCGATCCGGTGGCATATCGTTTGATTTTGCCCCCGAACTCGAAAAGGTTCACGATGTCTTTCACGCTTTGATGCTTTGACGCTATAGATCCGATCCATCGCACGTGATTAGTCCATCGAAATTGAAATTCAAGCTAATATGAGTTATGAGGAAGAACCGATTCGTATCCTATCACGAGAAGTGAAAGAGTTGTGAAACAAGCGGGTTCCGCTAGTAAAAGTGTTATGGCTCAAGCACGGGATAGAAGAAGCTACTTGGGAGACCGAGAACTCTATGAAAGAGCGATATCCAAACCTATTTACGGTAAGATTTTTGGGACGAAAATTTCTTAAGTGGGGAGAGTTGTGACAGCCCAAAATTGACCCTAGTCGGAAGGTGGTCTCGGGACCACAAAACCGAGGCATAAAAATAATTAAAATTTATTTTGATGCCTATAATATGTGTGTGCTCATGTATGACATTTTATGATGATTGATTTAGTGTTATAAGGGTGAATTCCACAAGAAAGGACTTAGTAATGAACTTTGAAAGTATGATAGGAAATGTGTGATGACTAATTAAAGCATGCATGCAAAATAATGGACTTGCATGTCAAATTCCCCCTTTATAGGTGGTGGCCGGCCATGACAAGGAGGATGGGCTAAACATGTCATGAAACATGTTTTGTTGGTGCATTAGGGTGAAATAATAAACAAAGGTGTATGGGTGATAAAAAATGAAAAAAAAAATGTGTGTGAGTGTGGTAATCCCCCATTGCCGTGAGTTGTAGAGAAGGAAAGAAAGAAATTTTGTTCATCCTTTCTTTGAGCCAAAACTAAGGAAGAAGGAGGATTTTTGCTTCATGCTTGGTTTGGAAGAGATCTAGAAGGAGATTTGGCTAAGTTTGCATCAAGATTAAGGTATGTATGAGGTTGTGTTAGGAGTTTCATGCATGTTTTGGTTGCTAACTTGATGTGCATGTTAGCCATGGCTCAAATCTTTGTTAAGCCATGGAAATGGTATTTGGCCAAAGTTGTTATGGTGATAAAGCCATTGCATGCTAAGTGTGAAGCTTGATGATGATGCATGCAATGATGGATTGTCTACTCTTGAGTAAGATTTTGAGCTTTCTTTTTGTTTTATCATGATTGAAGTTGAAAAGGAGCATGATTGTCATATTCGCCATGATGCATTCATGAGCATGGTTCATGCTTCTTGCATGTTAGTTAAAATTTGTGTTTTGGATGGCTATGGACACCTTGAAATTGCCATGCTCATATATGTATATATATGTTTGCACATGATGTTTTGGTTATGAAGGAAGTGATGAATAAGTTTGTTTAAAGAAGAAGATGTTGAAGAATAATTGTGAAATTGTAAGCACATTCGGCCTAGCACACATATGAGTGCTTGATGCTATATTGTAAGTTTTGAGCTACAATATGCAAAGCATTAACTAGTAAAATGCATGCTGTTTTGTGTGGTATTAAGTGCATAATTGGCCTCAACATGGACAAGTATATTCGGCCTTGGGTAGCCTATTGAAGGCCTTAGCTTTTCCTTGATGCTCGAATAAATTGTATTGAATTGCTTGATGTAGTATAAAATGTGCATGACCATTGTGTATTCAAGCTAAAGGGTGGCCATATGACCATTTAAATTCCTTGTCATATTCGCCATAAGCTAGCACAATGAGGTTTTGATAAATTGAATTTGTTTGAATTAGCTCAAGAGCTAAGAGGGCCACAATTGGACAAGGGAAGGAAAAAGTAATCGAATAGCCGTAAAAGCCGTTCGACAACATCCGAGGTAAGTCCTCAAGAAGTGACCTTACTTGAATTATGTGGAATGAAATATGGATGTATTGATTATTGATTTATGTGTGTATGAGTATTGAATGATACCCGGGCTAAGTCCCGAAGGCGATTATGTTAGTGATTATAATTGTGTTTGAGCCTTAGTAACGAAAATAAATATGTATGTCCAATGATTATTGATGTATGTGTGCATGAGAAATTGAATGATATCCGGCTAAGCCCCAAGACAATTATGCTGGAAATTATAACCGGTTAAGACCGAAGGCAATTGTGCTAGTGGCTGCATCCGGGCTAAGACCAAGGCATTCGTGCGAAGTCATTCTATCCGGCTAAGACCAAGGCATTTGTGCAAATCGTGATATCCGGGTTAAGTCCGTGAGGCCTTGGTGCGGGTTACCATAACCGGGCTATGTCCCAAGGCGATTGATCGAGTAGCGACATCCGGTTAAACTCAAGGTATGTGATTTGAAAATTATAAGCTTGCTGGAAAATTTCAGCTAATGCACTTGTGAAATTTCCCAATGACAAGGTAAGTGCGGTGTGTGCTTTTGCGCTAGGAGTAAGAGCGTGTGAATATCCGCTCCTATGATGGAACGAGTTATCGGCCTTAATGAAGCCGTTATTTGTGTATGAACATAAGAGTTGGGATGGTGAAGTAAGTATGATTATGTGAATGTGCATTAATGAAATGATGCATTTAACTATGTGAATGTATTGCTGTAATTAGAGTTGATTATATTCCTTGAGACTTACTAAGCATAAAAATGCTTACTCCGCTACTTTGGCTCTCAGTTTTCTAGATTTCGCTCGATAGCAATCGGATTCGGGATCGTTGAAGTCGAAGTCATCCACACTATCAAGCCCCCATTTTGGTATAAATTCTTGGTTGAACTTGAAATGGCATGTATAGGACTACCCCTTGTTGGTTTAAATATGTTATGATGTATATGTGTACGGCCATGCGAAAATGGCTCGTAATAGTGAAGTATCAACTTAAACTATTTGCGGTTTGTATATATATATATATGGTGTCATGATGTGACTATGAATTGGAAATGGGAATGTTGGTCACATGATCAGCCATTGGCATGGTTAAAATGATCATATGTGGACCTATGTAAGGCAAGACTAGTTGGTTCATGGAGACTACAAAATAGGTAAGACCTACCTTAAAACAGATGCTGCCAGCTGCAGTAACGTGAATGTGAAAAATCACCAAAATTTGTAGGAATGGTATTAAATAGTGAATCAGCTATGTAAATGAACATTGATGAGTCTATTTTCATATGGAAGAAACGAAATGGTCATAGGAGTTACATGATAAGAGATATTAAAGCTATTGTAAGACAGGGCCAGAACGGTTTCTGGGTTCCCTGTCGCAACTTTAAAAATTTACTATAAATTATCCAGAAATAATTAGGAGACATACCTTATATGTGCAGATTCCATTTTGAGTCTAGTTTCATTAGAAACAAACGGCACCAGCATTAAAGCCCTGTACAGAGAGATATTCAAGTTATACCACGCGAAGGTCAGAGCAGTCGATCCCTGTAACATGGGTGACTTTAACTAATAAACTGTACCAATTGGCCCGACCAAAAATTCTAGAAATAAATCCATGGATGGATATATGAGTCTAAATTCAGGGAAAATTTACGAAACCAGTTTCTGAGTTTTGAAACTCGAGATATGATTTTTAAGGCGACAGTGACGCAGTTTTTCCAGCCTGACTGGAAATGTCCAATGGATGGGCAAAACAAGTGAACTTGGCTTGCTAACCCCTCGTGTCCGACACCGGCGATGGTCTCGGGTTCGGGGTGTTACACTTAAACTCTTAGAAGCTAAGAGAGTGGGCTCTTATCAATAACAGAACACCGAATAAAAACCATAACTTTCCAATGAGGAATGCTAACTTTTCTTTCAGAGGAAACCAAAACTGAAAATTTGTAATGAAAAATTTGAATTATAATTTCCAAGTTGCAATTATAATCTTAGAAATTTGAATCTTGAATAGTTATGAAAATATAATTTATTTGTAACTAAGGGTGCATTTGTTTCACAAAAAATGAATTATGGAAAATGTTTTTTGCATTTTCCTGAGTTTGTTTCATGAAAAATAACTTGGTCAACAGAAAATGACTTACAAGTCAATTGAAAATAAGTCACTTTTTCTTATAAAATGATTTATCCTTTTGAAAAGCATAAGTCATTTTGAAAAAGAGTTTCTTTATTAGTAATTTTATTTTTATATAAAAATTAACTGAAATCAAACCTAATATTATTATTATAACAATTTTAATTTTAATTTTAATTTAAATATATCAAAATCAAATATTATAATTTGCAACATTATTAAACATACATTTAATTATTTATATTAAATAATATAATAAATTAATAATACAAATTATTATTTTAAAAATTATTTAATATTACAATTTTATTTTAAAGTAGTTGTAATGCTGGATTTGTAATAATCCAAAATTAAGGATAATTAAGGGACTAAATTGAAAGAGACTACAAGTTGGTGACCTATATTGGAAGAAATGAGAAAGCTAGAAATCGAATTGTACATGGTTGAGATCCAATTCTGGTTCAATTAGAAGGGTACTAGCCAGTTCCTTAGTGGGAGATGTCATAATTAGCCATGGAAGGCTCTCATAGGATTGGAATTAGCGCAAGAAGGGCTATAAATAGCTGGAAGATGACTCCCAGTGATGGTTTTCTTCCCGACCCTGTCTTAATTTCTCTCGTTCTTTTTCTTCTTCTATTGTTTGAACAAGGAGCAACCATGGAAGGCTCTGCATGGAGTAGACATCATAAGAATAAAGCCAGGAAAGTAGGGAAAACAGTAAGCAGGTAAGGTTCTTAACCTTCCTATGTATATAAGGTAGATATATGTTTGATAAGCACGGTGTTTGGAAATGCATGGTTATAGCCTGATAACCCATTTAATTTATTATTTGCAAAGGTTGTAATTTTGTAAATACGACCTACTTGTCCTGCCTTTATATATTTCTTTCGTACTTCTCTTCTCATCCTACTCCCTTGTATGCAAAATGAGTTTCTATAATTGTAAATTGTATGAGTTGATATGAACTAGAGGAAAAGAAGGCTGGGCCACCTAAATTGGAAAACAAGCTCAATTTAATTGAAAAACCCCTCAATAAAATATTAATTTAAGATTGCCTTCCAATATTTACCTTCGATAAAGCCTCGATCGATACAATGTGGGTTCTACTAAAGCAAAGTACATGTATCTATCTTGGTCATATTTGAAGAATAAGCAAGTGATATTTGTCAGTTATGATATTAGTTATTAACTTAACTAATTTACTATAATAGGATTATATACCTAGAGGCAAGAGATTTGAATAAATCATGCGATGATTGAAACAAAATAGAGGAGTTATATGTGATGTAACTAGCAAATGTTGCTTATTTAAGAATAGGTGAAATATGGATCCGTACCCATGAGAAAACTTTAGAGAAAGTCTTTTTAAAATTAAAATACGAGGGTTATTAATTTTGAATAAAATAGTGGGTGCATCATTTAATAAACTCCTTTTAATGATTATAATAAACTTGGTAAATGTACTCATGAGCATATATTATTATTGTAGGTTAATTATGGCAAATAACACAAGTTCTTTATCATTAGGACTGGCCCTTGAGAAGGACAAGTTGAATGGCTTGAACTCATTGACTGGTTCTGACTTGAGAATTGTCCTTAAACAAGAACGAAAATTATATGTCATTGAATAACTCATTCCTAATGAACTAGCATTAATACCTCTAGAGCTGACAAGGATGCTTATAAGAAGCATCTTGGTGACATGTTAGACATAGGATGTCTAATGGTTGCCACCATGACTTTTGAGCCTCAAAAGGAACATGAGGATATGGTTGCCTATGATATGATTCAACACCTCAAGGAACTATATGACGAGTAAGCAGGTCAAGAGAGATACGAGACCTTTAAAGCTCTATTTTGATGTAAAATGGTGGAGGAAACTCTTGTGGGAACTCACATTCTCAAGATGATAGGATTTATTGAAAGCCTTGAAAAACTAGGATTCCCTTTAGGTGAAGAATTAGTAATTGATGTTATCCAGCAATCATTTCTAGACCAAATTTTCCTTAATTTCAACATGAATGAAATTAATTAGACTTTGCCACAATTGCTCAGCATGTTAAGAACTATTGAAAATAAAATGAAAAAGGTTATGCTTAAGCCCATTCTGATGGTCTGCAATGACAAAGGCAAAGGAAAGGCTAAGGCTAAGCCTAAGGACAATGGCAAGGCCAAACCCAACAAAGGAAAAGCTGCATTGAAACCTAAAGGAGAAATTGATAAGGAATGAAAATGTTTCTATTATGGTAAGACCAGACGCTAGAAGAGGAACTGCCCTGACTATTTTGAAGAAGTCAAGAAGGCAAAGGAAAACAGAACGCCCGCTTCAGGTACTTATGCTATTGATATTAAATTATCAACATCTACTTATTGAGTATTTGATGCTGGATGTGGTTCTCATATTTGTACCTCTGTACAAGGACTACAGAGGAGTAGGAATCTGGTTAAAGGAGATGTAGACCTACGAGTTGGTAATGGAGCAAGAGTTGCTGCTTTAGCTGTAGGAGCGCACATTTTATCATTGCCTAGTAAACTTGATTTAATTTTGGAGGATTCTTATTTTGTGCCCAGTTTGACTAGAAACAATATTTCAATTTCTTGTTTAGACAAAATCGATTTTGAGATAATTATTAAAAATAATTGTTCTTCATTTTATCTCAATAATGTTTTCTATGGTTCAACACAATTAGTAAATTACCTCTACATTGTAGATCAAGATAGAATCATTTATAACATAAATAATAAAATATCAAAATAAATGACTCTAATTGAACATATCTTTAGCACTGTTGTTTGGGCCATATAAGTGAAAAGTGCATATCAAAGCTCCATAAAGATGGGATTTGGGATTCATTTGTTTTCAGACAATTGGATATATGTGAGTATTGCTTGTAAACTCCTTTTAATAGTAAAAATAATTGAGCTAGTGATTTATTGGACTTAACTCATAGTGATGTATGTGGACTAATGAACACAATAGCCAGAGGAGGTTTTTAATGTTTCATTACTTTTACTGATGAATTCAGTCGATACGAGTATATTTATCTTATGCGCTATAAATCTGAAGCCCTTGAAAAGATAAAGGAATTTAAAATTGAAGTACAAAACCAACTAAGTAAAAGTATTAAGGCACTTCGATTAGATCGAGGAGGAGAATACTTAAGTTTAGAGTTTGTTGAGCTTTTGAAAGAATGTGAGATTGTCTGCCAAATTAGACCTCCTGGTACTCCATAGTGAAATTGAGCATCAGAATGGAGAAATCAAACACTGTTAGACATGGTTCGATCAATGATAAGTCATGTTGATCTTCCTACTTCCTTTTGGGGACATGCACTTGAAACAACTGATTTCACACTAAATCATTGTAATATCCTAAATTTGGGCCTAGTCGGAATAGTGGTTTCGTGACCACAAAATCCGAGATAGAAATAATTATTTTATGATTATTTTTAGGTCTATGATATGATTGCATGATTTTGTGAAATTTTCGTGAAGAAATTTTATGCATAAAGTGCTTAAATTGAAATTAGGGACTAAATCGAATAATTTGTAAAATTTACATTCTAGAAGTTTCTAGTATGAAATTGTTTTGAAATATTAATTAGGAGGTCTTAAATAGAAATTTTACCAATTTCTAAGTCTATGGACAAAAATTGGACACGGATGGAATTTTTGGAAAGTTTAGTAGTAAGGGCATTTTGGTCATTTAGGGGTAAAATGAATTAAAATACAAAATTAAAAGCCAATTTTGCTCATCTTCAACCCCATGGCCGAATATAGCAAGGAGAAACCATGGCTAGGGTTTTTCAAGCTTCCAAGCGTGATTGTAAGTCCGTTCTAGCCTCGTTTTTAATGATTTTTACGTTTTTGGAGTCCCGATAGCTCGATTTAGCTTATGCTAGCAATAATTTAACCTAGGGTTTTTTTTTGGAAAAATAACCATAGGTGAAATTTGTGTATTTTGGTGTTTTATGATAGAATATGAGGTTTTAAATTATGTTAGACAACTTGTGCTACTCGGTTTTAAGCAAAAACTAGCAAAAGGGCTTAATCAGTAAAAATACCTAATAGTCATAAGTACATGTTAGAGTGAGAATTTGATGTTGCCATAGAAGGGAAAAATGATCAGCATGTCATAAAACATAATAAAATAGGCTGAAGTTTAATTTACGAGCTTTGGGGCAAAAGTGTAAATATGCAAAAGTTTAGGGGCAAAACTGTAATTTTGCTAAAATATGATTTTGGGTCAATTTGAATAATACGAGTCCTAATTAGACTATATTTTAAATGATAGAGCAAGGAAAACTAAAATTCGGGCTAAAATGGGGAAAATACCAAGTTGTGGACGAAATGGTAAAAGTAGCCATTTTCGCATACGAGGTAAGTTCATGTGTAAATGTAGTAACATAATTGTCATTTTAAGCAATTTAATGTTGTTTATATGATATGATGCTGATTATTATCATGAAATATTATGCTTTGTGGTTATTGTTGAATAATATGTAATTATGTGAATTACTTGATGAGTATGAACTATCACCGAAGTATCAATTTTGATATTCCGTGGAAGATGGCAAAGATGTGTGATCGAGGAAAACACCCGTTTGAACCTTAGGAATAGATTAGGATACAAGTGACATGTCACTAGGATATTTGGGCATCCGAACTCGTTGAGTTGAGTCCGAGTTCACTTATGGATGCGAACGCCCGAGCTCGTTGAGTTGAGTCTGAGTTCACTTATGGGCGGGTTACATGGTAGCTTGGCTACATATGTGGCACTTATGTGCAAACTTTCCATGTATCCGAATTATATTCCGATGTGTTCAACGGGTAAAATTCTACTCAAATAGAGGAATACTCGAGATGAAAGGGACGTATTGGTAAGTGTTGTGAAATGAATACTTTGAACAGTATGTACTTAACCCCGGGTTGAAAACTCGATATAACAACAATATGGTAAGATGATAAATGAAAATGTGATATGAATGTCTCGGTGATGATTATGCTAATGATGTTTTATGTTTGCTTATATAGTTGTGTTACTTGCTATTTGCATGTGAGCTTACTAAGAATTTATGCTTACTTCCTCCTTTTCATTCCTTGTAGTGTTGACAAGCCAGCTCGGAAATCGGGAACGGTCGGAGGCATGCTCACACTATATACGTATACCATCTTGGCATAATGGCTTGCATATTTTGAGTATGGCATGTATAGCATTATAATCATTTTGTATATATGGTCTTATGATATGGTTATTGAGTGGTATGGAAATGCTTGGTAATGATTAGCCATTGGAATGGCTAATCATGATCATATTTGGTGTTATGTATGCTAAATTACTAGCTAATCCATGGAAAACATGAAATAGGTAAAATTTACCATAAAATAGATTCAGACAGCAGCAGTGATATGAGTTTGAAAAATCATTAAAAATAGTAGAGATACAATTAGATGGTGAATAAAATATGGAATTGAAGAATTATGAGTCTATTTTCATATGGATGGAACAAAACAGGTATATAAGTTATATTTTATGAGATGTTTAAATTTTTGTGAAACAGGGCCAGAGCGATTTCTGGATCCCCTGTTCTGACTTTGGAAATTCACCATAAATTTTTAAAAGATAATTAGAAGTCATGATTTGTATTTATAGATTCCTTATTGAGTCTAGTTTTATTAGAAACAAATGTCATAGTCATTGAAACACTGTACAGGGAGATATCTGATTCGTAATACACAGAGGTCAGAGCAGTCGAACCCTGAAACAGGGGAGACTTTAACTAATAAACTGTACAAATTGGCTAAACCAAAAATTCTAGAAAAAAAAATTAGTAAATAGATATATGAGTCTAGCTTCAGGGAAAATTTACGTAATTGAATTTCGAGTTTTGTAACTCGAGATATGAATTTTTAAGCGACTATGACGCAGATTGTTAGCTTGACTAAAAATTTTAAAAATAAATTGTTTGAGCTATTTAAGTAATGAATTAAGTCTGTTAACACCTCGTGTTCGACTCTGGCGAAGGTCTTGGGTACGGGGCATTACAATCATGTTCCATTTAAATCAATTCAAAAGATGCCATATTAGATGTGGATTGGGAAGTGTCCTAGCATATCTTTCATGAAGGTTTGGGGTCGTGAAGCTTATGTTAAATGTCAGGTGTTTACTACGCTCTAACCCAAATCTCAAAAGTGCATATTTGTTGGATATCCTAAGAAAACTAAAGGACACTATTTCTTCAATCTTACCGAGAACAAAGTGTTTATTACTCGGACATGAGTCTTCCTTGAAAGAGAGTTTGTCTCTAAAAAGTGAAGTGGTAGAAGAATAGAACTTAGAGAAATTTGATAGCAACAAATCACTGAACTAGAGATTGAATAACAACATGTTCAACAAGTTGTTGCGAAACAATTGACTATTTTGGAAACACAACTATCGTGAAGATCTGTAGGAGAACACCATGTACTTGAGAGATACGGTTTACAACACATGGTGATATTCTACTTATTGATCAAGATGAGCCTAGGACTTATCAAGAAACAGTGACGAGCCCAGATTCTGAGAAATGACTTGAGGCCATGAGGTCTGAGATGGATTCTATGTCAGAAAACCAAGTATGGATCTTGGTTGATCCACCTGAAGGGGTTAAACCGATAGGGTGCAAGTTGGTTTTCAAAAAGAAAATTGACATGGATGGTAATGTACAAATATACAAAGGGTGATTAGTCGCTAAAGGTTTTCAAAAAGTTCATGGTGTAGATTATTGTTAGAGTATGCTCAAAGACCAACCATGAGATGATTGTAATCACATACTCATTTTTACCTTGTTTTTAAATATAAGACATTGCCATTATTATTTCAATTTCAATTTCTATGTATATAAATAAACTAAATTGTAATAAAGTCCTTAGAAAATATGATTATTCTTAAACGGTCCTTAGTTAAGTATTATTGTGGGCTTGACAATAATAATTCATTAAGACTAATGTGTAATTGATAATCAATACATGTGCATGTGTTAGAGAACAACAAATTGGGTTGACCTGCTATCAGTATGTTTTTTGGATATTATGTGATAGTCACAATATTACTCATAGTGATAACTATGTATATGATCCTTAGACTTGAGATCATCATTGTCCAAACATCGTGAGTCATATATTTTGATATAGTCAAAATGTCTGCTGTAACAAGTTGTACTATAAAGACTGATGTTAGATATACCACAATCCATGTAGTGGTATATGGTTGATCAAGATATGATTTAACCCTTCTACATAATGGGAGTAATATCTTAGGCCTCTTGATGGAGTGAGACAAGAAATGCATGGTCATGCTCGAATAAGTTGATATGAGATATCACACTTATTTGTTTATTTTAGTTTGCTCAGAAAATTAAGAAATGTCAGATTGGACTATACAAGTGTGACTATTCCATGACTTGTGTCCAATCTATATATTAAGGATAAAAGAATATAATACATGAAAAAATTATCACAAAAAGGTTATGTCGAATGATGACTTCTTCTAAATTGGGTGGCAATGATGCATTGCTAGATGCCACTCATTGCTTGTAATGTTAGAAACTTTCTAATATTACTACCAATGTTACAATAGCCTACAGGGTCACAATTATAGTTGAAAAGAACATGTTGAATTAAATTCATTTGGTATTGTATTTAGTTGTCACATGAATTAAATTCATTGTTGAATTAATTTAATTTCATAGTTAAATATTAAACATATTATATGTACAAACTTGTTGTACACAAATAGAGAACATAGATAAAATTAATATATGAATTTGATTCATACAAAATATTAATTGTATATATTTTACCAAATTTATTAATATAAATAGTTATATTAATTAATTTCGATCAAAATATAAAAGACATGGAAATTAATATTCTTTTGGAAATAATATAATTAATATATGAATTTGATTCGTATAAAATATTAATTGTATTTATTTTACGAATTTATTAATATAAAAATTATATTAATTAATTTAAGTAAAATATAAAAGACATGAAAATTAATATTCTTTTGGAAAGAATGTAATTAGTATATGAATTTGATTCATACAAAATATTAATTGTACATATTTTACCGAATTTATTAATATAAATAGTTATATTAATTAATTTAGGTCAATATATAAAAGACATGAAAATTAATTTTCTTTTGGAATGAATATAATTAAGACATGAATTTGATTCATACAAAATATTAATTGTATATATTTTATCAAATTTATTAATATAAATAGTTATATTAATTAATTTCATCAAAAAGTAAAAGACATGAAAATTAATATTCTTTTGGAAAGAGTATAATTAATATATGAATTTGATTCTTAGAAATATTAATTAAATATATTTTACCGAAGTTATTAATATAAACAATTATATTAAGTAATTTCGATCAAAATATAAATGATATGAAAATTAATATTCTTTTGGAAAGAATATAATTCATTTTCTAATTTTCCATTTGTCTTCTCTATTAATAAAGTAATAATCATATATTCTTTAGGAAAGAGTATAATTCATTTTTCTAACTTTTCATTTGTTTTTTCTATTAATAAGGGAATAATCCTGGTTTTCCTTTCTAATATGTGATATCAAAGAGGATGTGTAACAGCCCGATTTAGACCCTATTCGGAATGGTAGTTTCGAGACCACGAATCCGAGTCAGAAATTTTTTAAAAAAATTATTTTTTGTGTTTATTATGTGTGAATTTATATCTATGAAATTTTCGTGTTTTAATTTTGTTATTTGAGTGCCCGATTTAATAAAAGGGCTTAATCGCGTAAAATGAAAAATTTATGGTTTAATTTGTAAGGGCCGAATTGTTGTTGTCTTTTTAAATTAAGGTATTTATAATGCAATATTACCATGATAGCATAAGATGGATGGTTATAACCATGAATTATAATGGTTTAAAATTTTAATATAAAGGTTATATATGTAAAATGATTATAAAGTTATAATAATATAAAGCATAAAATCAAAACCCATGTGTTCATCTTTTTGGTTTGGCTGAATAGCAAAAAGAAAGAAAGAAAAAATAAAGCTTTAAGGTTCGGCCATTGTTGAGGCTTGATTAAGGTATGTAACTAGCTCGATTTTTGATAATTTTTACATTTTTGAGATCATTGCAATGTAATGTACAAAGCTCATGCTTGCATTTCTAATTTTGATGAATATTTTGAGTTATGCCATTGATGAATAATTGAGCTTTGTGATGTTAGATGATGAATTATGAAAGATATGTTTTGGATTAATATATTTTGTATTGGAATTTTTGATGAATTTGAGTAATTAAGGCTAAATTGCAAAAATAATAAATTGAGGGACTAAAATGTGAAATAAATGAAATGTATGGACTTGTATGAGCATGGGTGATATTCGGTCTAAGCATGGTGTGTGAAAATTTTGCATGTTTTGTGTTTTCTACAATTTGGACTAAATTGTAAAAAGTGTAAAATGTCAGGGGCAAAATGGTAAATTGCCTATTTATGTCTTTTTGGACTAAATTGGATGGAATTATGTTTGAATGACTTTAATTTGAATATGTTTAGATCAAGAACTAAAGAAACCTGATTTGGATCGAGGGAAAACCAAAGTTGTCGAATAATCGTCTTGTTCCGATTATTGTTGTCCGAGGTAAGTTTATAAGCAAATAGTGTATCATCCCAAATTAGGGCCTAGCCGAAACAGTGGTTTCGGGACCACAAATTCAACGTAAGAAAATTTATTTTTATTATATTTTTATGGTCTATGATTTCACAGAAGGATTTCGTGAAAATTTCGTTCGAAAATTTCGATGTTTGGGCACTCAATTTGGTTAAAAGGATTAAATTGTGAAAAGTGCAAAAGTTGAGTTCTACATGTTAGAGGTGTCTAATTGTTATGAAATTTTAAATGGGAGGTCCTTAAATGGTAATTAGACCATTAGTTAATTGTTGGACAAAAATAGGCATGAAATGGGTGTAATAAAATATTTTTAAGTTAGGGGCATTTTGGTAAACTAATAATTAAAAGAATTAAAAAGCCAAAATAGCCAAAATTTGGTCATCTTCTCCATGTACCAGCCGAAACCCCCATGGAAGCCATGGTTAGGGTTTGGTTCAAGCTTCCAAGCTCATTTGTAAGTGATCCCGAGCCCCGTTTTAAAGTTTTTTACATTTTTGAAATCCAGGTAACATGTTCTAGCTATTTCTACCATTATTTTGAGCTAGGGTTTATGTTTAAAAATTTACCCATGAATGATATGCATGTATTTTGATGTTTAGTGGTAGAATATGAAGCTTGAAATCATGTTAAACAACTTTTTCTAAGTAATTTTACGTGAAAACGAGTAAAACGACATAATCGGTAAAAATACTTAATGTTCATAAGTACATGTTAGAGTGAGAATTTGATGGTGCCATAGAAGGGAAAAATGACCAACATGTCATAAAACATAAGAAAATAGGATGAAGTTTAATTTCCAAGACTTGGGGAAAAAGTGAAAATATGAAAAAGTTTAGGGGTCAAAATGAAAATTTGTAAAAATATGATTTTTAGACCCATATGAATAGTGTGACTAATTAGTAGGCTAAATATGATATTAAAGATCAAGGAAATTGAGATTCGGGCTTAAATCAAGAAAGTACAAGGTTATGGACGAATATGGTAAATTGCCGTTTCTAGATCGAGGTAAGTTCGTGTGTTAATAATAATGCAAAACCATGCTTGAAATGTAATTCTCTATTGATTTTGTATGAATTGTATGAGTTATGAATCCATCATAATTGCACTTATTAATGGCATAAAATTTCATAGAAATGCATCTTCGATGATATTATGTTGAAAAATGTCTCAGTTGAGGTTAAAAAGGGGAAATTTGATGGATGAACCATGATTAACATGTGTAATGAGATCCTGCATGTGTTGCAGTAAGGATTTAGCTCGGACGGGTAATCTGTGATCTCAAGTATGAAAAGGATCTAGCCTGGACTGGTGTTCCTTGAATGATCGAGCCTCCCGAAGAATATGTGTGCATTATGGATTTAGCCCGGATGGGTAATCTGATTAGGGTCTGAATTTAGCCTGGACTAGTAATTTAGATCCGAGCTCAACAAAGGTGTTTGTCGTTATAAGGGATTTAGCCTGGACTGGTAATCCCATCGTAAGATGTGAGGTTCACGAGAGTGCATACCTGAAATGATCATTTGTATGAATAGATGGTAAATGGATAATCCATTGAGATTTCCTAGAAACTCAACGGGATTAACTTGATGTGTGTAGATGAGATGATGGATAATGGGCTCATCTAAGACAAATTTACATGGTGCATTGTCATGAGACTAATTTGATGATTGAGTGCATGTGATAGGGAATTATCCTATACTTGGAAGGTATGATTAAGTGTGCCTATGAGAAATTATTACTTTTATATTGAGCTTCATTGTGAAAAATGAGTAAGGGATCCATGAAATGGTAAGTTCATGATAGTCGGAAATGATCTTATGTTAGTGATCATTATATTGTACCAAAATAGATTTGGACAGTAGCATTGGTCCGACTTTGAAAACCCATTAAAAATATCTTAATAAAATATGAAATTAAAGCTTAATGAGTCTAGTTTCACACAAAGGAAACGGTGAGAGTAAAAGAATTCTGTATCATGAGATATTTGAATTCTTGTGAGACAGAGTCGGAGTGATTCCAGACTCCCCTATCTCAACTTTGGAAAATCACTAGAAATTGTAGAAAATAATAATTATGAGTTAAAATTTATATGAATGAAATCCTTAATGAGTCTACTTTTAGGAGAAAGAGACAGGGACATAATCCAACTTTGTACTAGGAGATAAATAAATTTTAGTGAAGAAAGGTCAAAGCTGTCAAACAGCAAAATAGGGGAGGCTTTGAGTAATAAACTGTACTTATTGGCTAGACCAAAAATTCTGAAAATTTTATGACAAGAAGAGATATGAGTCTAGTTTTTGGGAAAATTAACAGATCTTAATTTGGAGTTCCATAACTCCTGATATAAATAATTATATGACAGTGACTCAGAAAAATAGCTTAGCTAGAATTTAAATAAATAGCAAGAATATGAAAATAGCATGTTATCGCATTGCTTATTATTTTCATGCGAGCTTACTAAGCATAAAGCTTACTCCCTCCTTTCCATTTCTTTTAGTTTTTTCAGGTTAGCTTGAGGTTGGAGTTCATCGGAGGCATCATCACACTACCAAGTTATCACTGTAACACCCCGTACCCGAGTCCGTTACCGGAGTCGAACACAAGGTGCACACAAATTTAACTTAATCATTTTCACTGTCCATTTAAAAATTTCTAGACAAGCTGGTTACTGCGTCACTGTGGCCTTAAAAATCATATCTTGAGTTTCAAAACTCGAAAATCAGTTTCATAATTTTTCCCAAAACTAGACTCATATTTCCATCTACAGATTTTTTTCTAGAATTTTTGGTCGAGCCAATTAGTACAGTTTATTAGTTAAAGTCTCCCCCATTCCAAGGTTTGACTACACTGACCTTTATGCATTACGAATTGGATATCATCCGGTACAGGTCTTCAATACTGATGCTATTTGTTTCTTTAGAAACTAGACTCAAAGAGGAATCTATACATATATGGAATGACTCATAATCATCTCTGGTTAATTTATAATGAATTTCCAAAGTTGGAACAGGGGATCCAGAAACCGTTCTGGCCCTGTTTCACGAGAACTTTAATATCTCTTAACATATAACTCATATGACCGTTTCGTTTCTTCCATATGAAAGTAGATTCATCAAGGTTCATTTACATAATTTATTCACTATTTAATTCCATTCCTACAAATTTTAGTGATTTTTCAAATGCTCACCACTGCTGCTGTCCGTATCTGTTTTCAAGGTAAACTTTACCTATTTCGTGGTTTCCATGGACCAACTAGAGTTTTGTCATACATAGGTCCACATATACTCATATTTAGCCATTCCAATGGCTGATCATTTGCCTAACACTTCCATTCCAGTCCATGCTCACATCATGAAACCATACATATATACATAAACACAAATAGTCTAATGCCATACCTGTGACAGCCTTAAAACGACCCTAGTCGGAATGTGGTTTCGGGACCACAAAACCGAGGCATAAAAATAATTTGATATTTATTTTAATGCCTATAATATGTGTTAACTCATGTGTGACATTTTGATGCTTTAATTTAGAGTTATAAATGTGAATTTCACTAGAAAGGACCTAGTAGAAAACTTTGAAAGTATGATGGGGAAATGTATGATGACTAATTAAAGCATGCATGCAAAACAATGGCCTTGCATGTCAAATACCCCTTTTACAAGTGATGGCCGCCATGACAAGGAGTATGGGCTAAACATGTCATGAAACATGTTTTGTTGGTGCATTAGGGAAACAATAAACAAATAAGCATGGGTAGTAAAGAAAGAAAAAAAATGTGTGTGAGTGAAACCCCCCATTGCGTACATGGAAGAAAAGAAAAGAAAAAAATTTTGCTCATCCATTTCATTCTCTCTTGACCGAAAATACTAGAGGGGAAGAGAGGAATTTTGCTTCATGCTTGGGTTGGAAGAGGATTAGGAAGAGGTTTGGCTATATTTGCATCAAGATTAAGGTATGTTTGATGTTGTGCCATGAGATTCATGCATGTTTTTGGTTGCTAACTTGATGTTCTTATTAGCCCATGGTTCAAATCTTTGTTATATCATGGGGATGGTATTTGGCCAAGGTGGATTTTGAGTTAATGCCATTGCATGTTAAATATGAAGCTTGATGATGATACATGTGATGGTGGATTGAGGACTCTTAGATTTTCTTTGAGCATTTTTGAATGATATACTAAGTTCTTTGTGTAATCGTGACCAAAATTATGGTGTTGTGATGTATTCGCCATGGTACATCCCCAAGTGTGATTTATGCTCTTTGCATGGAGAGTAAGATTTGTGTTTCAAATCATGTTCATGTTTAGTTACAATCAACTTGAGATTCGGCTCTAGCATACATATATGTATATATGTTTGAGCATGATGTATTGGTATGACGTATATACTATCTTAAGGTATATACTTACTTATGATGATGTTTTGGTTATGAAGGAAATGATAGATGTGTATTGAGTTACAATATGGAAAGGTATTAGTTAGTAATGTATGCTGTTTTGTGTGGTAATAAGTGCATAAATGGTCTCAACATGGACATGCATATTCGCCACATGAAGGGAAATTGGTGAGCATGTATTCGGTTAGAGGCAACCATATTGAAGCCTTATCTTGGCTTAGATTGTTGACTAAATGGGTAATAAGTGAGGATGGTTGCGAATATACAAACATACATATGCATGTGTAATTGAATTATGAATGTTTAGCAAGATAGTTAAACTAGTTGATTTATTGATTAAGCTCAAGGAGTTAAAGAAGGAGAATCAAGCAAGGAACGGCGAAGGTCATCGAGTAGCCGACTTGGACTATTTTACCCAACACAAGGTAAGTCATTAAGCATATATTTGATATTGCTTAAATGATTGTAATATCTATGCAATTGTGTTTAATGAGATGAAATATATACAAATGTATGTGTATGAAAAGATGATAATGTTGAACGTAAAAGAGATAGTGAAATGTGTAGGAAGTTTGCTTGGCACTAAGTGTGCGAGAAATAGATGTGTACGGTGTGAGATTGGCACTGAGTGTGCGAGCTTGTAATGTACGGCACTAGGTGTGCGAGTTTGGACTATATGGCACTATGTGTGCGGGCTTGAATCATATGGCACTAAGTGTGCGTGATTGAGTATTAAGCACTATGTGTGCGAACTCTACACATATCTCCGATTGAACATTTATATGGAGGCGTGACTTTATCGAGATGAGTATGGACAGCGGAAAGAGTAAGTACCTTGAGTTCATGGCTAATAGATGCTATGTTCATGCTCGGGGTGGAGTTGGTAAGATTTAAATATATGTGATGATTTCAATTGCATTCCCGTAAATAAGGTATCGTGGAATAGATGAAAGTTCATTTGATTGCATGATTGTTGCGAAAATGAAATGATGTATGGAAATTGCTTCAAATATCCTATTGAACAGTATATGAAATGTAAATGTATGACTTGGTATGAGATTGATCCGAAAGATCTAAGGAACTATGGTATAGTTCGGTATGGCTGGAACATTTGGCCTTGTTTCATTATTTCATTTTATGATAATTGTATTAATGGATGGTTGTGGAATACTTATGACTTACCGAGTTATAAACTCACTCGGTGTTTTCTTGTCACCCATTTTAGGTTCCTTGGGCTCGTCTCCTTTTGGTGTTCAGAATCACAACGAAGTCATCACACCATGAGCAATCTTTGGTATTATCTTCTTAGTCGACTTAGGAGAACATTTGGCATGTATGAGCTATTTTGTTTTGTTAAATTTTGGGTTGTAAACTTTAAGCCATGTGAAAATGGCCTATGTGGTCGTTTGAGTGGGATGCTAGAATCTATAGCCACGAGTCTTAGAAACCTTAATTTTGATAAGGTGGCCATAATTTGTGTCACGTATGATGGATGAGTAGTAAGACTAAGGAAGGATTCATGAAATTGGCATAGTCTACTGCAGTAACTGTTGCGGACAGCAGCAGTGATATGAGATCGAAAATCACTAAAAATAGTAGAAGTGGAATTAATAGCTAAAAAAATTACGTACTCGAAGCTTGATGGGTCTATTTTCATATGGATGAAACAAAACGACCATATGAGCTGTATTTTAAGAGATATTAAAGTTCTCGTGAAACAGGGCCAGAACGGTTTCTAGATCCCCTGTTCCGACTTTGGAAAATCATTGTAAATTAACCAGAGATAATTAGGAGTCATTCCATATATGTGTAGATTCCTCTCTGAGTCTAGTTTCTATAGAAATAAACGACATCAGTATTGAAGCCCTGTACAGGGAGATATCCAATTCGTAACGCACAAAGGTCAGTGTAGTCGATCCCTGCAACAGGGGAGACTTTAACTAATAAACTGTACTAATTGGCTCTACAAAAAATTCTATAAAAAAATCTGTAGATGGACATATGAGTCTAGTTTCAGGGAAAAATTACGAAACTGATTTTCGAGTTGTAAAACTCAAGATATGATTTTTGAAGCGACTAGTACACAGATTGGCAGCTTGTCTAGGAAATTCTCAATAAGTGGTTTGAAGTCTGTTAACACCTCGTGTTCGACTCCGGCGACGGTCTCGGGTTCGGGGTGTTACAATTTTATTGTTATCAGAGCTATGGTTTAGTCGGTTCTAGGACTACCGTAGCGCGTGTGAGTCTAACTATACATGCCAATGTGTTAGTGCTTAAAAATGTGATGACTTCTGACGGTTGAAATTTTTGTTTTGATTAGCAAATGGAACCCGGGGTAGAGAGACCCTTGGCGGATGACGTTGAAAGTGTAGCGGCTGCTCCTACGCAAGGGACACCGCCTGTTGAGCCTCAGTCATCCGCGAATAATTAAGATGAAGGGGCGAAACAAGCCTTCTTCACCATGATGAACGAGTGGGTCGCGTATTATGCCCGAACCAATCCGGCTGTCCAACCATTCCCAAATATAAATAATCCACCCAAGAGCCCGTAATGCCATCAGTTGTTGATCCCGTGAGGCTGAGCAAACCACTGTGGACTTGATTAGGAAGCGTGGGGAGGAGTTTAAGGCCATAGTTACCTTGATGATGCCGAAAGGGTGAGTTCGCTTGATAACACCATTAGAGTGTTTGATGAACTGTCATGCACACCCGATGAATGTCTTAAGTGTGCTATATCCTTGTTGCGAGACTCAACCTACTATTGGTGGAGGACCTTAATTTCCATAGTCCCAAAGGAACAAGTTACTTGGGATTTCTTCCAAACGGAATTTCGAAAGAAATACATTAGTCAACGGTTCATCAATCAAAAGCGTAAGGAATTCTTGGAGCTCAAGCAAAGTCGTATGACGGTATCTAAATACGAACAGGAGTTCGTAAGACTTAGTCGGTATGCTCGGGAGTGTGTGGCTGATGAGGTTGCTATGTGCAAAAGATTTGAAGAGGGATTGAATGAAGAGTTAAAGCTACTGGTGGGTATTTTGGAGATAAAAGAATTTGTAACACTAGTTGAACGAGCCTGCAAGGCGGAAGAGCTTGGAAGGGAGAAGAGGAAGGCTGAATTTGAAGCTAGAGATTATCATAAAAGATCGACGGGCAAGGCTCCATTTTCGGCTGTAAAGAAGTTCAGAGAGGACACAAATAAGTCGAGGGCGATCAGGGATTTCCATTAGAGCACGACCATCGATGGACTCACGAGCTACCTCGGTAGCTAGTGTGGGCAATAATCGTCAAGAAAAGCCCGAATGCCCCCAATGTGGAAGGCGACACATAGGTGAATGTTGGGGTAAGTCATTAATAGGGCTGTTATGGATGCGGTTCGAGGACCACTTCATTAGAGATTGCACGGAGCTAGATGAGAAGAATAAGATGCAAGGTGCAAGATCTAGTGGGACGACGGCTAGAGGTAGACCCTCGAGGATTTCGGGAGGTAGGGGTGGTAATCGAGAGGGTCTCGATCTGCTTGTTCGATCCGAGACTCGTGCTCTGCTAGAGCATATGCTATCCGCAGACGAGAGGAGGCATCCTCCCCGACGTTATCACCGGTACTTTCACTCTCTTTGATACTAGTGTGATTGCATTGATTGACCACGGCTCTACTCATTCATATGTATGTGAAACCTTAGCATCCGAGAAGACTCTACTGTTGAGTCTCTCGAGTTCGTAATTCGGTGTCAAATCCTTGGGTCGTTACGTGCTGGTCGATAAAGTGTGTAAGAAATGCCCCTAGTCATTCGAGGTTCTGTTTTTCGCGGACTTGATGCTTTTGCCGTTCGATAAATTTGATGTTATTCTTGGGTTGGATTGGTTGACCGTGCATGATGCGGTTGTGAATTGCAAAAGCAAGATTATTGATTTGAGATGCATAAATAACGAGATGATCCGAGTTGAGTCTACGGACTTGAAGGGGTTGCCACCGTAATATCATCAATGTTGGCCCGTAAATATGTAAGAAAAGGTGTGAAGCATACCTTGCGTATGTACTTGATGATAAGGAGTTAGAAATAAAACCGAATCTGTGCGGTGGTTTGTGAATACCGGATGTTTTTCGAAGAATTATCGGGTTTGCCACTGTTCGGAGATAGAGTTTGGTATTGAGCTTGTACCAGGACCACACCGATTTCGATAGCTCCGTATCGTATGGCACCAACGGAATTAAAGGAGTTGAAAGCTCAGTTGCAAGAGTTGGTGGATAGAGGTTTTGCTCGCCCGAAGTTTTTCACCTTGGGGTGCACCGGTGTTGTTTGTGAAAAGAAGGACGGAACCATGAGGTTGTGCATCGACTATCGTCAACTTAATAAAGTGACAATAAAGAACAAATATCCGTTACCGCGTATCGATGATTTGTTCGATCAACTGAAGGGAGCCTCAGTGTTTTCAAAAATAGATTTGAGATCGGGCTATTATCAGTTGTGAATCCGAGATTCGGATATACCCAAGCGCCGCCTTGAGCGAGATATGGTCACTACGAATTCTTAGTGATGCCGTTTGGGCTCACTAATGCCCCTGCGGTATTTATGGATTTGATGAATCGGATCTTCGGATCATATTTGGATCGATTCGTAGTGGTGTTCATTGACGACATCTTGGTCTATTCAAGAGATGAGACCGAACATGCGAGCACCGAGATTAGTGTTGCAAATTTTACGGGATAGCGGTTATATGCTAAGTTCAGCAAGTGTGAGTTCGGTTAAGAGAGGTTAGCTTCTTGGGTCATGTGGTATCTGCATCGGTATTCGAGTCGACCGAGTAAAATTTCAACTATACTTAACTGGAAGCCTCAGAAATATTCTTGAGGTTCGACTTTTTGGGACTTGCGGTTACTACCGACGGTTTGTAAAAGGATTCTCGATGATAGCCACACTCATGACGAAACTGCTTCAGAAGGATGTCAAGTTTGAATGGATGGAAAAGTGTCAGAAAAGTTTCGATCAATTGAAAACTCATTTAACGGAAGCTCCAGTTTTAGTGCATCCCGAATTTGGCAAAGAGTTTGTCATTTATAGTGACGCATCCCTACTTAGGTTAGGTTGCGTATTAATGCAAGAAGGTCGAGTTGTGGCCTACGCGTCGAGACAATTGAAGCCACATGAGAAAAATTATCCGACCCATGATCTCGAATTGGCTGCCATCGTATTCGCCTTAAAGATATGGCGACATTACTTATTTGGTGAGAAGTGCCTTGTGTATTCGGATCACAAAAGTCTCAAATATTTGATGACTCAAAGAGACTTAAATCTGCAACAAAGACGTTGGCTCGAGTTGTTAAAAGATTACGAGCTTGTCATTGATTATCACCCGAGAAAGGCTAATGTGGTTGCGGACGCCTTAAGCCGGAAATCACTGTTTGCTTTACGAGCAATGAATGTGCACTTGTCTATTCTACCCGACAATGTGTTAGTAGCCGAATTAAAGGCCAAACCATTGTTGACTCATCAAATTCGTGAAGCTCAGAAAGTTGATGATGAGTTGGTTGCAAAACGAAATTTGAGTGTGTTCGAACAAGGAATCGGAGTTTCATATTGGTGATGACGATTGTTTGAGGTTGAAGTCGTCTGTGTGTTCCAAAGAATTGAACTTATTTCAATGATTACGAACAAAGCCCATTGTAGCCGAATGGCAATCCACCCGGGAGTCTGAAGATGTACAACGATTTGAAACAGCGGTTTTGGTGGCATGGTATGAAGCGAGACATCTCGACTTTGTTTGAGATGTTTAATATGTCAACAAGTGAAAGCGGAACATCAAGTGCCTTGAGATTACTTCACCGATTACGATACCCGAGTGGAAATGGGATCGAGTCACAATGGACTTTGTGTCCGGACCGCCATTGTCGTGAGCAAGAAGGATGCGATTTGGGTTGTTGATAGACCGACTAAGTCGGCTCACTTTATCCCGTCGCGTCGGACTTTTCATTGAATAAACTAGCTGAATTGTATGTTTCTCAGTTGTGAGATTACACGGGTACCGATTTACGTGGTGTCGGATAGAGATCCAAGGTTCACCTCGCGATTTTGGAAGAGATTGCAAGAAGCTTTAGGTACCAAGTTGCATTTCAGACCGCCTTTCACCCCAAATCGATGGTCAATCCGGCGGATAATTCGGATACTTGAGGATATGTTGAGATGTTGCATCCTCGAGTTCGATGGTTCATGGGAGCAGTACTTACCTTTGATTGAATTCGCCACAACAATAGTTTTCAATCAAGTATTAAGATGGCACCTTACGAGGCCTTATGCGAGGCGTAAATGCCGTACACCATTGTTTTGGACCGAGCTCGGTGAGAACAAAATTTTTGGAGTGGATTTGATTAAAGATCTGAATGAAAGTAAAAGTAATCCGTGAAAATCAAGATAGCCTCCGATCGTCGTAAGTCGTGACGCGGATCTGAAACGAAAAGACATTGAGTATCAAGTGGGAGATAAAGTTGTGACCTTAAAACGACCCTAGTCGGAATGTGGTTTCGGGACCACAAAACCGAGGCATAAAAATAATTTGATATTTATTTTGATGCCTATAATATATGTTAACTCATGTGTGACATTTTGATGCTTTAATTTAGAGTTATAAATGTGAATTTCACTAGAAAGGACCTAGTAGAAAACTTTGAAAGTATGATGGGAAATGTATGATGACTAATTAAAGCATGCATGCAAAACAATGGCCTTGCATGTCAAATACCCCTTTTACAAGTGATGGCCGGCCATGACAAGGGAGTATGGGCTAAACATGTCATGAAACATGTTTTGTTGGTGCATTAGGGAAACAATAAACAAATAAGCATGGGTAGTAAAGAAAGAAAAAAACGTGTGTGTGAGTGAAACCCCCATTGCCGTACATGGAAGAAAAGAAAAGAAAAAATTTTGCTCATCCATTTCATTCTCTCTTGACCGAAAATACTAGAGGGAAGGAGGAATTTTGCTTCATGCTTGGGTTGGAAGAGGATTAGGAAGAGGTTTGGCTATATTTGCATCAAGATTAAGGTATGTTTGATGTTGTGCCATGAGATTCATGCATGTTTTTGGTTGCTAACTTGATGTTCTTATTAGCCCATGGTTCAAATCTTTGTTATATCATGGGGATGGTATTTGGCCAAGGTGGATTTTGAGTTAATGCCATTGCATGTTAAATATGAAGCTTGATGATGATACATGTGATGGTGGATTGAGGACTCTTAGATTTTCTTTGAGCATTTTTGAATGATATACTAAGTTCTTTGTGTAATCGTGACCAAAATTATGGTGTTGTGATGTATTTGGCCATGGTACATCCCCAAGTGTGATTTATGCTCTTTGCATGGAGAGTAAGATTTGTGTTTCGAAATCATGTTCATGTTTAGTTACAATCAACTTGAGATTCGGCTCTAGCATACATATATGTATATATGTTTGAGCATGATGTATTGGTATGGCGTATATACTATCTTAAGGTATATACTTACTTATGATGATGTTTTGGTTATGAAGGAAATGATAGATGTGTATTGAGTTACAATATGGAAAGGTATTAGTTAGTAATGTATGCTGTTTTTGTGTGGTAATAAGTGCATAAATGGTCTCAACATGGACATGCATATTCGGCCACATGAAGGGAAATTGGTGAGCATGTATTCGGTTAGAGGCAACCATATTGAAGCCTTATCTTGGCTTAGATTGTTGACTAAATGGGTAATAAGTGAGGATGGTTGCCGAATATACAAACATACATATGCATGTGTAATTGAATTATGAATGTTTAGCAAGATGGTTAAACTAGTTGATTTATTGATTAAGCTCAAGGAGTTAAAGAAGGAGAATCAAGCAAGGGAAAGGCGAAGGTCATCGAGTAGCCGACTTGGACTATTTTACCCAACACAAGGTAAGTCATTAAGCATATATTTGATATTGCTTAAATGATTGTAATATCTATGCAATTGTGTTTAATGAGATGAAATATATACAAATGTATGTGTATGAAAAGATGATAATGTTGAGCGTAAAAGAGATAGTGAAATGTGTAGGAAGTTTGCTTGGCACTAAGTGTGCGAGAAATAGATGTGTACGGTGGCGAGATTGGCCTTGAGTGTGCGAGCTTGTAATGTACGGCACTAAGTGTGCGAGTTTGGACTATATGGCACTATGTGTGCGGGCTTGAATCATATGGCACTAAGTGTGCGTGATTGAGTATTAAGCACTATGTGTGCGAACTCTACACATATCTCCGATTGAACATTTATATGGGGCGTGACTTTATCGAGATGAGTATGGACAGCGGAAAGAGTAAGTACCTTGAGTTCATGGCTAATAGATGCTATGTTCATGCTCGGGGTGGAGTTGGTAAGATTTAAATCTATGTGATGATTTCAATTGCATTCCGTAAATAAGGTATCGTGGAATAGATGAAAGTTCATTTGATTGCATGATTGTTGCGGAAATGAAATGATGTATGGAAATTGCTTCAAATATCCTATTGAACAGTATATGAAATGTAAATGTATGACTTGGTATGAGATTGATCCGAAGATCTAAGGAACTATGGTATAGTTCGGTATGGCATTTGGAACATTTGGCCTTGTTTCATTATTTCATTTTATGATAATTGTATTAATGGATGGTTGTGGAATGCTTATGACTTACCGAGTTATAAACTCACTCGGTGTTTTCTTGTCACCCATTTTAGGTTCCTTGGGCTCGTCTCCTTTTGGGTGTTAAGTAACAATCAACGAAGTCATCACACCGTGAGCAATCTTTGGTATTATCTTCTTAGTCGACTTAGGAGAACATTTGGCATGTATGAGCTATTTTGTTTTGTTAAATTTTGGGTTGTAAACTTTAAGCCATGTGAAAATGGCCTATGTGGTCGTTTGAGTGGGATGCTAGAATCTATAGCCACGAGTCTTAGAAACCTTAATTTTGATAAGGTGGCCATAATTTGTGTCACGTATGATGGATGAGTAGTAAGACTAAGGAAGGATTCATGAAATTGGCATAGTCTCTGCAGTAACTGTTGCGGACAGCAGCAGTGATATGAGATCGAAAAATCACTAAAAATAGTAGAAGTGGAATTAATAGCTAAAAAATTACGTACTCGAAGCTTGATGGGTCTATTTTCATATGGATGAAACAAAACGACCATATGAGCTGTATTTTAAGAGATATTAAAGTTCTCGTGAAACAGGGCCAGAACGGTTTCTGGATCCCTGTTCCGACTTTGGAAAATCATTGTAAATTAACCAGAGATAATTAGGAGTCATGCCATATATGTGTAGATTCCTCTCTGAGTCTAGTTTCTATAGAAACAAACGGCATCAGTATTGAAGCCCTGTACAGGAGATATCCAATTCGTAACGCACAAAGGTCAGTGTAGTCGATCCCTGCAACAGGGGAGACTTTAACTAATAAACTGTACTAATTGGCTCGACAAAAATTCTAGAAAAAAATCTGTAGATGGACATATGAGTCTAGTTTCAGGGAAAAATTACGAAACTGATTTTCGAGTTGTAAAACTCAAGATATGATTTTGAAGCGACTAGTACACAGATTGGCAGCTTGTCTAGGAAATTCTCAATAAGTGGTTTGAAGTCTATTAACACCTCGTGTTCGACTCGTGACGGTCTCGGGTTCGGGTGTTACAATTTTATTAGTATCGAGCTATGGTTTAGTCGGTTCTAGGACTACCGTAGCGCGTGTGAGTCTAACTATACATGCCAATGTGTTAGTGCTTAAAAATGTGATGACTTGACGGTTGAAATTTTTGTTTTGATTAGCAAATGGAACCCGGGTAGAGACCCTTGGCGGATGGCGTTGAAAGTGTAGCGGCTGCTCTGCGCAAGGGACACGCTGTTGAGCCTCGATCATCCGCGAATAATCAAGATGAAGGCGAAACAAGCCTTCTTCACCATGATGAGCGAGTGGGTCGCGTATTATGCCGAACCAATCCGGCTGTCCAACCATTCCCAAATATAAATAATCCACCCCAAGAGCCCGTAATGCCATCGATTCTTGATCTGTGAGGCTGAGTAAACCACTGTGGACTTGATTAGGAAGCGTGGGGCCGAGGAGTTTAAGGCCATAATTCTTGATGATGCCGAAGGGTGAGTTTGGCTTGATAACACCATTAGAGTGTTTGATGAACTATCATGCACACCGATGAATGTCTTAAGTGTGCTATATCCTTGTTCGAGACTCAACCTACTATTGGTGGAGGACCTTAATTTCCATAGTCCCAAAGGAACAAGTTACTTGGGATTTCTTCCAAACGAATTTGAAAGAAATACATTAGTCAACAGTTCATCGATCAAAAGCGTAAGGAATTCTTGGAGCTCAAGCAAGGTCGTATGGCGGTATCTGAATCTGAACATGAGTTCGTAAGACTTAGTCGGTATGCTCGGGAGTGTGTGGCTGATGAGGTTGCTATGTGCAAAAGATTTGAAGAGGATTGAATGAAGAGTTAAAGCTCTTGGTGGGTATTTTGGAGATAAAAGAATTTGTAACACTAGTTGAGCGAGCACGCAAGGCGGAAGAGCTCGGAAGGGAGAAGAGGAAGGCTGAATTTGAAGCTAGAGATTATCATAAAAGATCGACGGGCAAGGCTCCATTTTGGTTTGTAAAGAAGTTCGGAGAGGACACAAATAAGTCGAGGCATTGCGGGGATTTCCATTAGAGCACGACCATCGATGGACTCACGAGCTACCTCGGTAGCTAGTGTGGGCAATAATCGTCAAGAAAAGCCGAATGCCCCAATGTGGAAGGCGACACATAGGTGAATGTTGGGGTAAGTCATTAATAGGGCTGTTATGGATGCGGTTCGAGGACCACTTCATTAGAGATTGCAGAGCTAGATGAGAAGAATAAGATGCAAGGTGCAAGATCTAGTGGGACGACGGCTAGAGGTAGACCCTCGAGGATTTCGGGAGGTAGGGGTGGTAATCGAGAGGGTCTCGTCTGTTGTTCGATCCGAGACTCGTGCTCTGCTAGAGCATATGCTATCGCGCGCGAGAGGAGGCATCCTCCTGACGTTATCCTTTGGTACTTTCACTCTCTTTGATACTAGTGTGATTGCATTGATTGACCCTAGCTCTACTCATTCATATGTATGTGAAACCTTAGCATCGATAAGACTCTACTGTTGAGTCTCTTGAGTTCGTAATTCGGTGTCAAATCCCTTGGGTCGTTACGTCTTTGGTCGATAAAGTGTGTAAGAAATGCCCCTAGTCATTCGAGGTTCTGTTTTTCGGCGGACTTGATGCTTTTGCCGTTCGATAAATTTGATGTTATTCTTGGGTTGGATTGGTTGACCGTGCATGATGCGGTTGTGAATTGCAAAAGCAAGACTATTGATTTGAGATGCGCAAATAACGAGATGATCCGAGTTGAGTCTACGGACTTGAAGGGTTGCCATTGTAATATCATCAATGTTGGCCCGAAATATGTAAGAAAAGGGTGCGAAGCATACCTTGCGTATGTACTTGATGATAAGGAGTTAGAAATAAAACCGAATCATCTTGGGTGGTTTGTGAATACCGGATGTTTTCTCGAAGAATTATTGGGTTTGCCACTGTTCGGAGATAGAGTTTGGTATTGAGCTTGTACAGGACCACACCGATTTCGATAGCTCCGTATCGTATGGCACCAACGGAATTAAAGGAGTTGAAAGCTCGGTTGCAAGAGTTGGTGGATAGAGGTTTTGCTCGCTTGAGTTTTTCACCTTGGGGTGCACCGGTGTTGTTTGTGAAAAGAAGGGCGGAACCATGAGGTTGTGCATCGACTATCGTCAACTTAATAAAGTGACAATAAAGAACAAATATCCGTTACAGCGTATCGATGATTTGTTCGATCAAGCTGAAAGAACCTCGGTGTTTTCAAAAATAGATTTGAGATCGGGCTATTATTAGTTGCGAATCCGAGATTCGGATATACCCAAAGCGCCTTGAGCGAGATATGGTCACTCTGAATTCTTAGTGATGCCGTTTGGGCTCACTAATGCCCTGCGGTATTTATGGATTTGATGAATCGGATCTTGGATCATATTTGGATCGGTTCGTAGTGGTGTTCATTGGCGACATCTTGGTCTATTCAAGAGATGAGACCGAACATGCGGAGCACACGAGATTAGTGTTGCAAATTTTACGGGATAAGCGGTTATATGCTAAGTTCGGCAAGTGTGAGTTACGGTTAGAGAGGTTAGCTTCTTGGGTCATGTGGTATCTGCATCGGGTATTGAGTCGACGGGTAAAATTTCAACTATACTTAGCTGGAAGCCTCAGAAATATTCTTGAGGTTCGGAGCTTTTTGGGACTTCTTAGGTTACTACCGAGCGGTTTGTAAAAGGATTCTCGATGATAGCCACACTCATGTGAAACCGCTTGCTGGAAGGATGTCAAGTTTGAATGGACGGAAAAGTGTCGAAAAGTTTCGATCAATTGAAAACTCATTTAACGGAAGCTCCGGTTTTAGTGCGGCCGAATTTGGCAAAGAGTTTGTCATTTATAGTGGCGCCTCCCTACTTAGGTTAGGTTGCGTATTAATGCAAGAAGGTCGAGTTGTGGCCTACGCGTCGAGACAATTGAAGCCACATGAGAAAAATTATCCGACCCATGATCTCGAATTGGTCGCCATCGTATTCGTCTTAAAGATATGGCGACATTACTTATTTGGTGAGAAGTGCCATGTGTATTCGGATCACAAAAGTCTCAAATATTTGATGACTCAAAGAGACTTAAATCTGCGACAAAGGCGTTGGCTCGAGTTGTTAAAAGATTACGAGCTTGTCATTGATTATCACCGAGAAAGGCTAATGTGGTTGCGGACGCCTTAAGCGGAAATCCTTTGTTTGCTTCGAGCAATGAATGTACACTTGTCTATTCTACCCGACAATGTGTTAGTAGCGAATTAAAGGCCAAACCATTGTTGACTCATCAAATTCGTGAAGCTCGAGAAAGTTGATGATGAGTTGGTTGCAAAAGCGGGTGAGTGTGTTCGAACAAGGAATCGGAGTTTCATATTGGTGATGACGATTGTTTGAGGTTGAAGTCGTCTGTGTGTTCCAAAGAATTGAACTTATTTCAATGATTCTGAACGAAGCCCATTGTAGCCGAATGGCAATCCACGGGAGTCGAAGATGTACAACGATTTGAAGCAGCGGTTTTGGTGGCATGGTATGAAGCGAGACATCTCGACTTTGTTTGAGATGTTTAATATGTCAACAAGTGAAAGCGGAACATCAAGTGCCTTGAGATTACTTGACCGATTACGATACCCAGTGGAAATGGGATCGAGTCACAATGGACTTTGTGTCCGGACCGCCATTGTCGTGAGCAAGAAGGATGCGATTTGGGTTGTTGATAGATCGACTAAGTCGGCTCACTTTATCCCGTCGTCGGACTTTTCATTGAATAAACTAGCTGAATTGTATGTTTCTCAGTTGTGAGATTACACGGGTACCGATTTACGTGGTGTCGGATAGAGATCCGAGGTTCACCTCGCGATTTTGGAAGAGATTGCAAGAAGCTTTAGGTACCAAGTTGCATTTTAGCATCGCCTTTCACCCCAAATCGATGGTCAATCCGGCGGATAATTCAGATACTTGAGGATATGTTGAGATGTTGCATCCTCGAGTTCGATGGTTCATGGGAGCGGTACTTACCTTTGATTGAATTTGCTTACAACAATAGTTTTCAATCAAGTATTAAGATGGCGCCTTACGAGGCCTTATGCGGGCGTAAATGCCGTACACCATTGTTTTGGACCGAGCTCGGTGAGAACAAAATTTTTGAGTGGATTTGATTAAAGATCTTTGAGCAGAAAGTAAAAGTAATCCGTGAAAATCGAAGATAGCCTCCGATCGTCGAAGTAAATGCAGCGGATCTGAAGCGAAAAGACATTGAGTATCAAGTGGGAGATAAAGTGTTTCTTAAAGTTTCGCTTTGGAAAAAGATACTCGATTTGGTAGTAAAGGCAAATTGAGCCGAGGTTCATCGGGCCATATGAGATATCCGAACGAGTCGGTCCGATTGCGTATCGTTTGATTTTGCCCCGAACTTGAAAAGATTCACGGCGTCTTTCATGTTTCGATGCTTGACGCTATAGGTCTGATCCGTGCATGCGTAATTAGTCCATCGAGGTTAAAATTCAAGCCGATATGAGTTATGAAGAAGAACCGATTCGTATCCTAGCTCGTGAAGTGAAGGAGTTGCGAAACAAAAGGGTTCCGTTAGTAAAAGTGTTATGGCTCAAACACGGGATGGAAGAAGCTACTTGGGAACCCGAGAACTCTATGAAGGAGCGATACCCAAACCTATTTACGGTAAGATTTTCGGGACGAAAATTTCTTAAGTGGGGAGAGTTGTGACGACCTTAAAACGACCCTAGTCGGAATGTGGTTTCGGGACCACAAAACCGAGGCATAAAAATAATTTGATATTTATTTTGATGCCTATAATATGTGTTAACTCATGTGTGACATTTTGATGCTTTAATTTAGAGTTATAAATGTGAATTTCACTAGAAAGGACCTAGTAGAAAACTTTGAAAGTATGATGGGGAAATGTATGATGACTAATTAAAGCATGCATGCAAAACAATGGCCTTGCATGTCAAATACCCCCTTTTTAGAAGTGATGGCCGGCCATGACAAGGGAGTATGGGCTAAACATGTCATGAAACATGTTTTGTTGGTGCATTAGGGGGAAACAATAAACAAATAAGCATGGGTAGTAAAGAAAGAAAAAAAAAGTGTGTGTGAGTGAAAGCCCCCCCCATTGCCGTACATGGAAGAAAAGAAAAGAAAAAAATTTTGCTCATCCATTTTATTCTCTCTTGACCGAAAATACTAGAGGGGAAGGGAGGAATTTTGCTTCATGCTTGGGTTGGAAGAGGATTAGGAAGAGGTTTGGCTATATTTGCATCAAGATTAAGGTATGTTTGATGTTGTGCCATGAGATTCATGCATGTTTTTGGTTGCTAACTTGATGTTCTTATTAGCCCATGGTTCAAATCTTTGTTATATCATGGGGATGGTATTTGGCCAAGGTGGATTTTGAGTTAATGCCATTGCATGTTAAATATGAAGCTTGATGATGATACATGTGATGGTGGATTGAGGACTCTTAGATTTTCTTTGAGCATTTTTGAATGATATACTAAGTTCTTTGTGTAATCGTGACCAAAATTATGGTGTTGTGATGTATTTGGCCATGGTACATCCCCAAGTGTGATTTATGCTCTTTGCATGGAGAGTAAGATTTGTGTTTCGAAATCATGTTCATGTTTAGTTACAATCAACTTGAGATTCGGCTCTAGCATACATATATGTATATATGTTTGAGCATGATGTATTGGTATGGCGTATATACTATCTTAAGGTATATACTTACTTATGATGATGTTTTGGTTATGAAGGAAATGATAGATGTGTATTGAGTTACAATATGGAAAGGTATTAGTTAGTAATGTATGCTGTTTTGTGTGGTAATAAGTGCATAAATGGTCTCAACATGGACATGCATATTCGGCCACATGAAGGGAAATTGGTGAGCATGTATTCGGTTAGAGGCAACCATATTGAAGCCTTATCTTGGCTTAGATTGTTGACTAAATGGGTAATAAGTGAGGATGGTTGCGAATATACAAACATACATATGCATGTGTAATTGAATTATGAATGTTTAGCAAGATGGTTAAACTAGTTGATTTATTGATTAAGCTCAAGGAGTTAAAGAAGGAGAATCAAGCAAGGGAAAGGCGAAGGTCATCGAGTAGCCGACTTGGACTATTTTACCCAACACAAGGTAAGTCATTAAGCATATATTTGATATTGCTTAAATGATTGTAATATCTATGCAATTGTGTTTAATGAGATGAAATATATACAAATGTATGTGTATGAAAAGATGATAATGTTGAGCGTAAAAGAGATAGTGAAATGTGTAGGAAGTTTGCTTGGCACTAAGTGTGCGAGAAATAGATGTGTACGGTGGCGAGATTGGCCTTGAGTGTGCGAGCTTGTAATGTACGGCACTAAGTGTGCGAGTTTGGACTATATGGCACTATGTGTGCGGGCTTGAATCATATGGCACTAAGTGTGCGTGATTGAGTATTAAGCACTATGTGTGCGAACTCTACACATATCTCCGATTGAACATTTATATGGGGCGTGACTTTATCGAGATGAGTATGGACAGCGGAAAGAGTAAGTACCTTGAGTTCATGGCTAATAGATGCTATGTTCATGCTCGGGTGGAGTTGGTAAGATTTAAATCTATGTGATGATTTCAATTGCATTCCCGTAAATAAGGTATCGTGGAATAGATGAAAGTTCATTTGATTGCATGATTGTTGCGGAAATGAAATGATGTATGGAAATTGCTTCAAATATCCTATTGAACAGTATATGAAATGTAAATGTATGACTTGGTATGAGATTGATCCGAAAGATCTAAGGAACTATGGTATAGTTCGGTATGGCTGGAACATTTGGCCTTGTTTCATTATTTCATTTTATGATAATTGTATTAATGGATGGTTGTGGAATGCTTATGACTTACCGAGTTATAAACTCACTCGGTGTTTTCTTGTCACCCATTTTAGGTTCCTTGGGCTCGTCTCCTTTTGGGTGTTCGTAACAGTCAACGAAGTCATCACACCGTGAGCAATCTTTGGTATTATCTTCTTAGTCGACTTAGGAGAACATTTGGCATGTATGAGCTATTTTGTTTTGTTAAATTTTGGGTTGTAAACTTTAAGGCATGTGAAAATGGCCTATGTGGTCGTTTGAGTGGGATGCTAGAATCTATAGCCACGAGTCTTAGAAACCTTAATTTTGATAAGGTGGCCATAATTTGTGTCACGTATGATGGATGAGTAGTAAGACTAAGGAAGGATTCATGAAATTGGCATAGTCTACTGCAGTAACTATTGCGGACAGCAGCAGTGATATGAGATCGAAAATCACTAAAAATAGTAGAAGTGGAATTAATAGCTAAAAAAATTACGTACTCAAAGCTTGATGGGTCTATTTTCATATGGATGAAACAAAACAACCATATGAGCTGTATTTTAAGAGATATTAAAGTTCTCGTGAAACAGGGCCAGAACGGTTTCTGGATCCCCTGTTCCGACTTTGGAAAATCATTGTAAATTAACCAGAGATAATTAGGAGTCATGCCATATATGTGTAGATTCCTCTCTGAGTCTAGTTTCTATAGAAACAAAAGGCATCAGTATTGAAGCCCTGTACAGGAGATATCCAATTCGTAACGCACAAAGGTCAGTGTAGTCGATCCCTGCAACAGGGAGACTTTAACTAATAAACTGTACTAATTGGCTTGACAAAAATTCTAGAAAAAAATCTGTAGATGGACATATGAGTCTAGTTTCAGGGAAAAATTACGAAACTGATTTTCGAGTTGTAAAACTCAAGATATGATTTTTGAAGCGACTAGTACACAGATTGGCAGCTTGTCTAGGAAATTCTCAATAAGTGGTTTGAAGTCTGTTAACACCTCGTGTTCGACTCGTGACGGTCTCGGGTTGGGGTGTTACATTGAAAGGACTTAGTCGAGAAACCTTGAAAATGGGATAGGCAAATGTGTAGTAGCCAAACATTTTATGTTTTAGTATTATGGGGACTTGCATGTCAAATAGACCAATTTTGAATGCAAATGGCCGCCAACATGCATGTAATCATGGGTTCTATTATTTTATTTTAATTGGTGGGAATTATATAATATAGAAATAAGCATATTAGGAGAAAATGTTTTTTTATGGGGAGAAGAACATTCGGCCACTTTGTTTTCATGCCTTAGAGCTGAATTTGGTTGAAGGAATTTATGAGAGGAGAGGGAAGAGAGCTTGATCTTCTTCTTTGTTTTTTTTTGGCTGTTGATTGGAATGGAGAGGAGACCATGACACCGCTGCATGGAGGAAATCCATTTTCTTTTACTCCTCCATTGCCGTAGCTTGAAGTGAGGGAGAAGGAAATTCCTTTGCTTAAATTTTCAGCTTAGGTGATGGCTATAATGAGAATGGCGGAGGTGGCCGGTTGCATGAGGAAGCTAAAGGAAGTGAGGAGGACATGGGCAAGAAGGGGAAGGCAAAGGTTGGGAGCTAGTTTCGCCTTGGGAGAAGAAAATTCGGTGAGTTCCTTGAGCACTTGTTTATTGATTGCATACTTAAGATTTTCCTTCAACAAGGGTGGCTGTTAGTGAGGAAGAAAGTAATTAAATGGCTTGACTTCTATGCTTGAATTCGGGTATGTTTGATCATGGTTTAAGCTTATTTTGGTTAAAACGCTACATGCCATGCATGAATGGTATTTGTGATATGCTTGGTATAAATATGTTCTGGCATGAGATAATTGTATATGGCTTATGATTAGTTCGTTTAAAAATAAAAGCTTGACATATATATTTGTGGTTGATGAATTTGTTTTGGATTATTGATTGTTTATGTACTTATGTATTCAGTTACGTGATAAAATATAAGTGATGGTTATGAGCTATTTTGATTCGGCATGAGTAGCTAGTTGTGATTCGCATTTATATTCATGAAATATGATGAATGGTTTGATATTTGATTCGGTTTAGTAGGGTAAAGAATGTTATACTTTAAATGTTATGTAAGGAAGTTATTAAGGACGGTTGAATATATATATTGAAAGATGAGTGGTTTTGTGTATGCATTATTGAGCATGAAAAGTAACATATGAATTGGGTATATTTATCATTGTTAAATGTGCTTAAAAGGGTTCATTTATAATATGGTCCTATGCACATAAAATATGTAATAAGAGAAGATGTACAATTGGTATAGTTTTAAAGTCATTTTATGTGTAATATATAGGATAAGTGTATATATATATCTTGTATATCGTGTATGTGAAATAAAATCTGGTAATCCGGTATATTATGAATCTATCAATTGTGATCGAAAAAGGTGGTTGAAATAATAGTCGATGGATATAAATTATTGGTTAAATTGTTGGTTGTTTTTGTTCATAGTAAATGGATAATAATGGATATGACTTGTGCTTAAAGCTTGATTGGTGTTTTGGTTATGTGTTTGTCTTTCAAATATGGTAATTTTTGGCATGTGAATTGGCACATGGTTTTGTGACTTAAATAAATGTGTAAAGTATTCTTGTTCATAAAGACCATTATCAATGCCGCTTATGATAATAGATATAAAGATTGATATGTGATTTGTTTGGTTTGATGAGTGCATGAATCATGAAATAGGCATAGTTACTCTAGTAACAGATGCAGACAGCAGCAGTGATGTGAAATTGAAAAATCACTAAAATAGTAGAAATGGAATTAAATAATGAATAAATTGTGTAATCGAAGCTTGATGAGTTTATTTTCATATGGAAGAAACGAAACGACCATATGAGCTATATGTTATGAGGTGTTTAAATTCTTGTGAAACAGGGCCAGACCGATATCTGGATCCCTGTTCTGACTTAGAAAATTCACCATAAATTTTATCGAGATAATTAAAGGTCGTGCTTTATATGTACAGATTTTTCATCGAGTCTAGTTTCATTAGAGATAAACGTCATAGACATTGAATCCCTGTACAGGGAGATATTTAAGTTGTAATGCACAGAGGGCAGAGTAGTCGAACCTTGAAACAGGGAGACTTTAACAAATAAACTGTACTGATTGGCCCAACCAAAATTCTACAAAATTGTCTCATATAGATATATGAGTCTATATTCAGGAAAATTAACGAAACTTCCTTTGGAGTTTCGTAGCTCCATTTACGAATAATTTAATGACTGTTGCTCAGGAAAAACAGCTTGTACTTGAATTTGTGATTATGTTGTAAACCTTAATAAAACTATTTGAGTTGCTTATAAGCTATCGATTAAATATTGGGAATCAAAGTACCAAATCCGTATTAAAGTGAAGCTATAAGTCGTAAATGACTAGTATACCTAGTCAATTTTGTTATGATGAAATTGATGAATGTGAAAGTGTATATATGTGATAAGGTAGAATAGCCAATGTGATGAATGTGAATGTGTATATATGTGATAAGGCCGAATGGCGATGTGATGGATGTGAAGGTGTATATATGTGATAAGGCCAAATGGCCAATGTGATGGATGTGAAAGTGTATAAATGTGATAAGTCCCGAAGAACATTTGTGTCAAGACTATATCAGGGTTAAAACCCCGCAGCTTTATGCGAGAATATTATCTTGATTAATGTCCGTAGGGCCGTTGCTCGTACTATATCCGAGCTTTAAAGACCCGACGGCTAAATGCTAGGATTCAAGTAAGACTTTGATATTGAGTATCTGAAATAAGTTACCATCAAATAAGTGTTATGTATTTAAGATGTTCAGTACGTATTACTAACTCATCGGTGGAGTGATTTGAGGTGGATTATCGATTATCAAAGAGGTAGGTAAATGTGATTAATATTATAACTCCAAATATGAGAATGATCTAATTGGTAATGGTATGCTTGTATAATGAAGTATGTGATGAAATATTCTTATGTATTAGTGCATATTCGCCCAAAAGCCTTATGATTTGAGTATGGGTTGGATTCAAACTAGATGTGCCAAGTCTGAGGTAAGGATTATGTTTTGTAAGCTTACGTATATGTGATAAGGAATATGTTTGGTTCTTTATGTGCCTACGGTAATTTAGTACTTGTCATGTTGAAATACTTAAAAATATGGATGTGATTATGAACAAGTGGAAAGGATTATTGAAAGTTGAAAATTGATGAAGAATGTGCTTGAAATATTTGACCATCTAGGTCATTATTATTCAAAGTATATATGTGATGACCAAGTGATACGTTTATTGATATTATAGTTCGAGATGAAGCTCTAGATTAACTTCATCGAGCGGTTGAAATGAATGACCAATGATAGTGAATGAGAACACTTTGTTTTGCTTAAAACTTACTAAGCATTGTAATGCTTACTCTGTTTACTTTGTTTTCTCTGTTTTATAGATCTCATTTCGAAGCTACAGGCTCGGGGATCGTCAACAACTAGTCACACTATCACTATCCACCGCTTGTTCTTGTTATGTTTTGAATTATCTTATGGCATGTATAGAATAGACCCGGTGGCGAAGAATATTTGGTTAATGTATATAAGCCATGCGAAAATGGCATCTTTTGAATGTGTACTTATAGAAGTTTAAATTGTATCACCGATCGTCTTTAGTACTTATTTAGATGAATGATCTTTATTTCAAGAAAAGTTCAAAATTTTCTTGTTTTGATATGAGTTTCAAGTCCGGAATGCCCCTTTACCTATTCCGGCGACGGATACGAGATTGGGGTGTTACAATACTTATCTCACATTCCAACCCCTATATTCATACATAAGGGATCATCTTAGCCAAATACCAGAAGCTCATTACTCACTGAGCGAATATCATTCGAAGGGAATCAACAAATTTCAAGCACATACGAACATACCTCATTGCTGGAATTTTTCAAGCGTATCAACTGAAATTTTTACAGCAAGAACGCTCGTTCTCGAATCACGTACCTTCGAAATTTAACCGGATATAACGACTAGCTCAAATGCCTTGGGACAAACTCGGTTATAGTAACTCGCACGAATGCCTTGGGACTTAACCCGGTTTAGTAACTCGCACAAATGCCTTCTTGCTTAACCTGATTTATTAACTCGCACAAATGCCTTGGGCTTAACCCGATTTATTAACTCGCATGAACGCCGGATCTTAGTCGGATATGGTCACTTAACACAAAGCCTTGGGACTTAGCCGGACATCATTCAAATAGCCAAGCACAATTATCAATAAATCATGACACATTCGTATTTCATTCTCATTAGCAAAATTCAAACACAAGTCACTTATCACATTTGCAATTTCGGCTCAATAGCCACACACAAAGAGCATGATCTAATCAAATCATAATCTAAGTTCCATTACTCGAGAACTTACCTCGGACGTGGTCGAACGATTTGACGGCTATTCGACGACTTTTCCTTCCCTTATCGGATTTAGCTCCCTTTGCTCTTGAGCTTAATTTAACAAATAAATTGGTTTTATCATTTGAGCATCGAAGAGGAATTCAAGGTACTAAGCCCACATATTTTCATTAGACATTAAAGTCACATATGTACGGAAATCATGAATCAACTCAACACATTAGTTAGTACTCTCCTTAGCGAATTTTCTAAGCCAAGAATAGGCATCAATATGCTTGCCTCTAACGAATGCATGCACACCATTTCCCCTCATGTGGCGAATATGCATGTCCATGTTGAGGCCAATTATAAACTTAATACCACACAAAAAAACAGCATACATTTTACTAACTAACGCATTCCATATTGTAACTCAATACACATCTATCATTTCCTTCATAACAGAAACATCATCACAAGCAAATATACACCTTGAAATAGTATACATGTCATACCAATACATCATGTGCAAACATATATTCATGTAGGTGCAAGGGCGAATCTCAAGTTGCTTATATCCAAATATAAACACATATCCAAAGCTCAAATCTTACTTACCATGCAACATGCATGAATCGTACTTATGGATATACCATGGCGAATACACCACCACACCATACCGTTTCAATTTGGTCATGGTTAAACAAAGAACTTAGTATCTCATTCAAAATGCTAAAAGAAAATCTAAGAGTCCTCAATCCCCATCACATGTATCATTATCAAGCTTGATATTTAGCATGCAATGGCATTAACACCACATCCACTTTGGCGAATATCATTCCATGACATAGCAAAGATTTGAACCATGGGCTAATAAAAACATCAAGCTAGAAACTAAAACATGCATGAATCCCATGGCACAACCTCAAACATACCTTAATCTTGACACCAAGATGGCCAAACTTCCTCCTAATCCCCTCCAAACCAAGCATGAAGCAAGAACCCTTCCTTCTTCCTTAGAATTTCAGCTCAAAGAAAATGAAAAAAGAGGAACAACAATTTTTTCTTCTCTTTTCCTCTACTCACGACAATGGGGAGGGGAGAGCCTTCACACACAATTTTTTTATTTTTTATTACCCATGCATCTTATTTTATTTCTCCTTACATAATGCACTTACAAAACATGTTTCATGACATGTCTTGCCCATATTTCCTTGTCATGGCGGCCACTAGCTATTAGGGGGCAAATTTGACATGCAAGTCCATTGTTTTGCATGTATGCTTTAAATTAGTCATCACACATTTCCCCATCATACTTTCAAAGTTTTCTACTAGGTCCTTTCTAGTGAAATTCACATTTATAACTCTAAATTAAAACATCAAAATGTCACACATGAGTTAACACATATTATAGGCAATAAAATAAATATTAAATTATTTTTATGCCTCGGTTTTGTGGTCCCGAAACCACATTCCGACTAGGGTCGTTTTAAGGGTCACACAACTCTCCCCACTTAAGAAATTTTCGTCCCGAAAATCTTACCGTAAATAGGTTTGGGTATCACTCTTTCATAGAGTTCTCGGGTTCCCAAGTAGCTTCTTCTATCCCGTGTTTGAGCCATAACACTTTCACTAGCGGAACCCTCTTGTTTCATAACTCTTTCACTTCACGTGCTAGGATACGAATCGGTTCTTCTTCATAACTCATATCGGCTTGAATTTCAACCTCGATGGACTAATTACGTGCGACGGATCAGATCTATAGCGTCGAAGCATTGAAACATGAAAGACGTCGTGAATCTTTTCAAGTTCGGGAGGCAAAATCAAGCGATCATAATCGGACCGACTCGTTCGGATATCTCATATGGCCCGATGAACCTCGGACTCAATTTGCCTTTACGGCCAAATCGAGTATCTTTTCCAAGGCGAAACTTTAGAAACACTTTATCTCCCACCGATACTCAATGTCTTTTCGTTTCAGATCCGCGTCGACTTCGAGGATCGGAGGCTATCTTCGACTTTCACGGATTACTTTTACTTCTCATCAACATCTTTAATCAAATCCACTCCAAAAATTTTGCTTTCATCGAGCTCGGTCCAAAACAATGGTGTACGGCATTTACGCCGTACAAGGCCTCGTAAAGCGCCATTCTAATACTTGATTGAAAGCTATTGTTGTAAGCGAATTCAATCAAAGGTAAATACCGTTCCATGAACCACCGAACTCGAGGATGCAACATCTCAACATATCCTCAAGTATCTGAATTATCCGCCGGATTGACCATTGGTTTGGGGGTGAAAGCGGTGCTAAAATGCAACTTGGTGCCCAAGGCTTCTTGCAATTTCTTCCAAAATCGCGAGGTGAATCTCGGATCTCTATCCGATACAATAGAAATAGGTACCCCGTGTAATCTCACAATCCGAGAAACATACAATTCAGCAAGTTTATCAAATGAAGAGTAAAACGTGACGGGGATAAAGTGAGCCGACTTAGTCAGTCTATCAACAACAACCCAAATCGCATCCTTTTTACTTGCTGACAATGGCAGTCCGGACACAAAGTCCATCGTGACTCGATCCCATTTCCACTCGGGTATCGTAATCGGCTGAAGTAATCCTGAAGGCACTTGATGTGACAGCCCAAAATTGACCCTAGTCGGGATGTGGTTTCGGGACCATAAAACCGAGGCATAAAAATAATTTAAAATTTATTTTGATGCCTATGATATGTGTTAATTTGTGTGTGACATTTTTGATGTTTCGATTTAGTGTTATAAATGTGAATTTCACTAGAAAGGACCTAGTAGTGAACTTTGAAAGTATGATGGGGAAATGTGTGATGACTAGTTGCTCATGCATGCAAAAATAAGGATTTGCATGTCAAATTTCCCCCAACATGAAGTGGCCGGCCATGGCAAGAGAGGATGGGCAAAACATGTCATGAAACATGTTTTGTTGGTGCATTAGGGAGAAATAATAAACAAAGGTGTATGGGTAAGAAAAGAATGAAAAAAATGTGTGTGAGTGTGGTATTCCCCATTGCCGTGAGTTGTAGAGAAAGAAAGAAAATTTTGTTCATCCTTTCTTTGAGCCAAAACTAAGGAAGAAGGAGGATTTTTGCTCCATTTTTTGGTTTGGAAGAGATCTAGAGGAGATTTTGGCTATACTTGCATCAAGATTAAGGTATGTATGAGGTTGTGTCATGAGATTCATGCATGTTTTAGTTGCTAACTTGATGTTCATGTTAGCCATGGTTCAAATGCTTGTTATGCCATGGAAATGGTATTTGGCCAAGGTTGTTATTGTGTTGAAGCCATTGCATGCTAAATGTGAAGCTTGCTAATGATGCATGCAATGATGGATTGACTACTCTTGAAATTTCTTTGTAGCAATCTTGAGTAAGACATTGAATTCTTTGTTTAACCATGACCGAAGTTGAAAGAGTATGGTTGTGATGTATTCGGCCATGGTGCATTCATGAGCATGATTTATGCTTGTTACTTGATTGGTAAAAATTTGTGTTTGGATGGGTATGAACCCCTTGAGATTCAGCCTTGCACCTATATGTGTATACATGTTTGCACATGATGTATTGGCATGACATATATACTATTTCAAGGTATATATTTGCTTGTGATGATGTTTCGGTTATGAAGTACATGAGAGATGTGTATTGAGCTACAATATGTAATGCGTTAGTTAGTAAAATGCATGCTGTTTTTGTGTGGTATTAGTGCATAATTGGCCTCAACATGGACATGCATATTCGCCACATGAGGGGAAATTGGTGTGCATGCATTCGGTTAGAGGCAAGCATATTGATGCCTATTCTTGGCTTAGAAAATTCGCTAAGAGGAATATTAACTAATGTGTTGAGTTCGATTCGTGATTTCGTACATATGCGACTTTGATGCCTAATGAGCATATATATTGGCTAGGTATCTTGAATTCCTCTTCGATGCTCAAATGATAAAACCAATTTATTTGTTAAATTAAGCTCAAGAGCAAAGGGAGCTAAACCGATAAGGGAAGGAAAAAGTCGTCGAATAGCCATCGAAATCGTTCGACCACGCTCGAGGTAAGTTTTGAGTATCGAAACTTAGATTTTGATTCGATTGAATGAAGTAATAAGCAATCGAAATTGTGCCTTTGTATGTGGCCATTGAGCCGAAATGATATTTTTGCTAAGTGAATTGTGCATAAAAGTTGTGTTATGAAATTGAAACAAAGATGTGTATGAATGTTCGAGTGATATCGGGCTAAGCCCAAGGCAATTGTGCGAGTTATGATATCCGGCTAAGCCCAAGGCAATTGGGCGAAGTTATGATATCCGGGCTAAGCCCAAGGCAATTGTGCAAATTGTGATATCCGGGTTAAGTCCCAAGGCCTTTGTGCGGGTTACCATAACCGGCTATGTCCCCGGCGTTTGAATGAGTAGCTATATCCGGATAAACTCCGAAGGTATGTGATTCGAGAACTTTGAACTTGCTGGAAAATTTTCAGTTAATGCACTTGTGAAATTCCCAACAACAAAGTGCGTTTTGTGTGTGCCGCACACTATGAGTAAGTGCGTATGAATATTCGCTCTAATGATAAATGAGCTATCGGCATTAACTAGGCCGTTATTTGTGTATGAATATAAGAGTTGGGATTGTGAAGTAAGCATGTCTTTGAGAAATTGTGCATATAAATTATTGTTTAGCTACTTGAATGCTATGCTTTGGTTGTGTGTATATTATGGCTCGAAACTTACTAAGCATAAATTGCTTACTCCGTTTCTTTGTTTCTCTGTTTATAGATTTTGCTCGTTAGCGATCGGATTCGGGATCATAGAGGTTGAAGTCAACCACACTATCAAAGCCCTTTTTGGTACTCCTTTATTTGAGTTTTGGATATGGCATGTATAGGACCACCCTCGGTTGTTTTTAAGTACTTTGTGATGTATATGTGTGTGCCATGCGAAAATGGTTCGTAAAAGTGGAGTATGGAATTTGACCATATGTGGTTTGTAATTATATTTGGTTTCATGATGTGATTATGGTTTGGAATGAGAGTGTTGGTCGCATGATCAGCCATTGGAATGGCTAAATATGATCATATGTGGACCTAAGTATGACTAGACTATAGTTGGTCCATGGGAACTACAATATAGGTAAAGCCTACCTTAAAAACAGAGGCTGCCAGCTGCAGTGATGTGGATGTGAAAAATCACCAAAATTTGTAGAAATGGTGTTAAATAGTGAATAAATTATGTGATCGAACCTTGATGAGTCTATTTTCATATGAAAGTAACGAAACGATCATATGAACAGTATAATGAGAGATATTAAAGTTCTCGTGAGACAGGGCCAGAACGGTTTCTGGGTCCCCTGTCGCGACTTTGAAAATTTACCATAAATTATCCAGAATGAATTAGAAGTCATTCCTTATATGTGCAGATTCCTTTTTGAGTCTAGTCTCATTAGAAACAAACGGTATCAGTATTAAAACCCTGTACAGAGAGATATTCAAGTTGTAACGCGCGAAGGTCAGTGTAGTCGACCCCTGTAACATGGGTGACTTTAACTAATAAACTGTACCAATTGGCCTGACCAAAAATTCTAGAAAACAATCCAGGGATGGATATATGAGTCTAAATTCAGGGAAAATTTACGGAATCAGTTTCCAAGTTCTGTAACTCGAGATATGCTTTTTAAGGCAACAGTGATGCAGTTTTCCAGCTTGCCTGGGAATGTCAAGTTGGTCGGTGCTATAAGTGGTTTTGGCTTGTTAACCCCTCGTGTCCGACACCGGCAACGGTCTCGGGTTCGGGGTGTTACACTTGATGTTCCGCTTTCACTTGTTGACATATTAAACATCTCGAAACAAAGTCGGAGATGTCTCGTTTCATACCATGCCACCAAAACCGACGTTTCAAATCGTTGTACATCTTCGTACTTCCCGGGTGGATTGCCATTCGGCTACAATGGGCTTCGTTCAGAATTATTGAAATAAGTTCTGAATTTCTTGGAATACACAAACGATTTCTGAACCTCAAACAATCGTCATCATCAACTTGAAACTCTGATTCCACCTTCGGAACACATTCAGCCCGTCTTGCAACCAACTTATCGTCGACTTTCTGAGCTTCACGAATTTGATGAATCAATGATGGTTTGGCCTTTAATTCGGCTACTAACACATTGTCGGGTAGAATAGACAAGTGTACATTCATGCTCGTAAAGCAAACAGTGATTTCCGGCATTAGCCTTTCCCGGGTGATAATCAATGACAAGCTCATAATCTTTTAACAACTCGAGCCAACGTCTTTGTCGCAGATTTAAGTCTCTTTGAGTAATCAAATATTTGAGACTTTTGTGATCCGAATACACATGGCACTTCTCACCAAATAAGTAATATCGCCATATCTTTAAGGCGAATACGATGGCAGCCAACTCGAGATCATGGGTCGGATAATTTTTCTCATGTGGCTTTAATTATCTCGACGCATAGGCCACAACTCGACCTTCTTGCATCAATACGCAACCTAACCCAAGTAGGGAGGCGTCACTATAGATGACAAACTCTTTGCCAGATTCGGGCTGCACTAATACTTGAGCTTCCGTCAAATGAGTTTTCAATTGATCGAAACTTTTCTGACACTTTTCCGTCCATTCAAACTTGACATCTTTCTGAAGCAGTTTCGTCATGGGTGTGGCTATCATCGAGAATCCTTTTACAAACCGTCGGTAAGTGTAAGCAAGTCCCAAAAGCTCGAACCTCATAATATTTCTGGAGGCTTCCAGTTAAGTATGGCTGAAATTTTACTCGGGTCGACTCGAATACCCGATGCAGATACCACATGACCCAAGAAGCTAACCTCTCTTAACTAGAACTCACACTTGCCGAACTTAGCATATAACTGCTTATCCCGTAATATTTGCAACACTAATCTCAGGTGCTCTGCATGTTCGGTCTCATCTCTTGAATAGACCAAGATGTCGTCAATGAACACAACTACGAACCGATCCAAGTACGGTCTGAAGATCTGATTCATCAAATCCATAAATACCGCAGGGGCATTAGTGAGCCCAAACGGCATCACTAAGAACTCGTAGTGACCATATCTCGCTCAAGGCGCTTTGGGTATATCTCGAATCTCGGATTCAGAATCGATAATAGCCCAATCTCAAATCTATTTTTGAGAACACCGAGGCTCCTTCAGTTGATCGAACAAATCATCGATACGCGATAACGGATATTTGTTCTTTATTGTCACTTTATTGTCGACGATAGTCGATGCACAACCTCATGGTTCCGTCCTTCTTTTCACAAACAACACCGGTGCACCCCAAGGTGAAAAACTCAGGCGAGCAAAACCTCTATCCACCAACTCTTGCAATCGAGCTTTCAACTCCTTTAATTCCGTTGGTGCCATACGATACGGAGCTATCGAAATCGGTGTGGTCCTGTATAAGCTCAATACCAAACTCTACCTCCCGAACAGTGGCAAACTCGGTAATTCTTGGGAAAAACATCCGGTATTCACAAACCACCCAAGACAGATTCGGTTTTATTTCTAACTCCTTATCATCAAGTACATACGCAAGGTATGCTTCGCACCTGTTCTTACATATTTCGGGCCAACATTGATGATATTACGGTTGGCAACCCTTCAAGTCCGTAGACTCAATTGAATCATCTTGTTATTTGCACACCTCAAATCAATAGTCTTGCTTTTGCAATTCACAACCGCATCATGCACGGTCAACCAATCTAAACCGAGTATAACATCAAATTAAGTCAAACGGCAACAACATCAAGTCCGTAAAAATAGGAATCTCGAATTACTAGGGGCATTTCTTACACACTTTGTCGACGAGCACGTAATGACCCAAGGGATTTGACACCCGAATTACGAACTCAGTAGACTCAATAGGTAAAGTCTTAGTGGATGCTAAGGTTTCGCATATATAAGAATGAGTAGAACCAGGTCAATGAAAGCAATCACATTAGTATCAAAGAGAGTGAAAGTACCGGTAATAACATCGGCGAGGAAGCATCCTCACGTCTTGCGTATGGCATAAGCCCTAGCGGAGCGCGAGCCTCGGATCTGGTCGTAGCATCTCTAGATCCTCTCGACCACCACTAGTATTGCCGTATTTCTAGATGGTCTACCTCGAAATGTGGTAGCTTCGGTTTCCCACTCTAATCTACATTCTTCGGACAACCTCGGGCAATCTTTAATGAAGTGGTCGATGATCCGCACTTGTAACAGAGCGGTCACGGAATCTACAACTCCGTAATGCCATTTGCCACAATATTGGCACTCCGTTCATCTCGATGATCATTGCCAACATCGGCGATCAAGTGACTCGCGTGCCCATAGGGGTCGATCGCGGTCTCATCTAGTAAAGCCCAAAGTGTCTCTAGATCGGCCTAAGCCATCTCTAAATTTCTTTGATGACTGTGGGAAGGGCTTCCCCGAAGACCTCTTACGAAACTCCCTTGCTTCCACTTCAGCTTTCCTTTTCTCCATACTGAGCTCCTCGGCTTTGCACGTTCGCTCAACAAGAGCCACAAACTCTCGGATTTCCAAAATGCCAACATACAGCTTTATATCATCATTCAGTCCATCTTCGAAGCGTTTACACATCACAACTTCTGAAGAAATGCATTCTTACGCGTACCGGCTAAGCCTCACAAACTTTCGTTCATAGTCGGTAACCGACATGGAACCTTGTTTAAGTTTAAGAAATTCCTTCCGTTTTTGATCCATGAATCTCTGACTGATATACTTTTTCCAAACTCGGTTTGGAAAAACTCCCAAGTTACTTGCTCTCGGGCACTGAAGTCGAGTACTCCACCAATAGTAGGCGTAATCACGTAGGAAGGAGATAGTACACTTTAGACATTCATCGGGCGTACAAGATAGCTCATCGAGTACCCGGATAGTGTTGTCCAACCAAAATTCAGCTTGCTCGGCATCATCGCTATCTGTAGCTTTAAATTCAGTAGCCCCATGTTTTCGGATTCTATCAACTGGGGGCTTATTCGACCTCATTTGGTCAGTTACCGGAGGCATTGTAGGTGCGAGGGTTGTATTAGTCGGGAATGGAGGTTGTGGAACAGCCGTGTTAGTTCGAATGTATTGGTTAAACCAATCATTCATCACGCTATAAAAGGCTTGCCTAGCCTCATCATTCAGATTGCTAGCAATAGGTTGAGAGTCCGCATTTTGTCCCTTGTCTTGGGAGCAGCGCAACACTCTCCACATCATCACTATCGCTTCGGTTGGGATCGGGATCCATTACTATAAATAAATGAAATTCAAACGTCAAATCACCACACTATCAAATAATCACATAAAATGGCATGTATAGCTAGACCCAAACGCATTACGGTAGTCCTAGAATCGACTAAACCGTATCGTGATACCAATAAAATTGTAACACCCGTGCGAGTCCGCTTTCGAGTCGAACACAAGGTGCACACAAACTTAACTTAATCATTTTCACCGTCCATTTAAAATTTCGGACAAAAGTGGTTCTTGCATCACCTGTCGCCTTAAAAATCATATCTTGAGTTTCAAAACTCTAAAATCAGCCGTAATTTTTCCCGAAACTAGACTCATATGTCCATCTACAGATTTTTTCTAGAATTTTGGTCGAGGCAATTAGTACAGTTTATTAGTTCAAGTCTCCCTATTCCAAGGTTCGACTACTTGACCTTTATGCATTACGAATTGGATATCTTCTGCATGCAGGTCTTCAATCTGAGATCTTTGTTTCTTTAGAAACTAGACTCAAAGAGGAATCTATACATATATGGCATGACTCTAATCATCTCTGGTTAATTTAAAATGAATTTCCAAAGTCGAACAGGGATCCGAAACCGCTCGTACATTTCCGAGAACTTTAATATCTCTTAACATATAACTCATATGACCGTTTCGTTTCTTCCATATGAAAGTAGATTCATCAAGGTTCATTTAAATAATTTATTCACTATTTTTTCAAATGCTCACCACTGCTGCTGTCCGTATCTGTTTTCAAGGTAAACTTTACCTATTTCGTGGTTTCCATGGACCAACTAGAGTTTTGTCATACATAGGTCCACATATAATCATTTTTAGCCATTCCAATGGCTGATCATTTGCTCACACTTCCATTCAGTCCGTAGTCACATCATAAAACCATACATATATACATAAACACAAATAGTCTAATGCCATACCCCACTTTTACGAGCCATTTTCGCATGGCTGTATACACATACATCACAAAACATATTTGAAAAACAGCAAAGGGTAGTCCTATACATGCCATATCCGGAGTTCAACTAAAAGAATACCAAAAGGGCTTCGATAGTGTGGATGACTTTGACTTCGACTTCGATGATCCCGAATCCGATAGCTACGAGCAAAATCTATAAAACAGAGAAACTGAGAAACGGAGTAAGCAATTTATGCTTAGTAAGTTTGAGTAAGGGATTCCAGCACAACAAAAGCATAGCAATCATATAGCTAACGGATAATTTCGTATGCACAAATTCTCAATGTCATACTTATTTCACATTCCAACCCCTATATTCATACATAAGGGATCATCTTAGCCAAATACGGAAGCTCATTACTCGATTGGCGAATATCATTCAAGGAATCAACTAATTTCAAGCACATACGAACATACCTCATTGCTGGAATTTTTCAAGCGTATTAACCGAAATTTTACAGCAAGAACGCTCGTTCTCGAATCACGTACCTTGAATTTAACCGGATATAACGACTAGCTCAAATGCCTTGGGACAAACCCGGTTATAGTAACTTCGCACGAATGCCTTCGGGACTTAACCTGAGTTTAGTAACTCGCACAAATGCCTTTGGGCTTTACCGGATTTATTAACTCGCACAAATGCCTTGGGCTTAACCCGGATTTATTAACTCGCATGAACGCCTTCGGATCTTAGTCCGGATATGGTCACTTAACACAAAGCCTTTGGGACTTAGCAGGACATCATTCAAATAGCCAAGCACAATTATCAATAAATCATGACACATTCAGTATTTCATTCTCATTAGCAAAATTCAAACACAAGTCACTTATCACATTTGCAATTTCGCTCAATAGCCACACACAAAGAGCATGATCTAATCAAATCATAATCTAAGTTCCATTACTCGAGAACTTACCTCGGACGTGGTCGAACGATTTCGAATGACTATTCGACGACTTTTTCCTTCCCTTATCGGATTTAGCTCCCTTTGCTCTTGAGCTTAATTTAACAAATAAATTGGTTTTATCATTTGAGCATCGAAGAGGAATTCAAGGTACTTAGCCCACATATTTTCATTAGACATTAAAGTCACATATGTACGGAAATCATGAATCAACTCAACACATTAGTTAGTACTCTCCTTAGCCGGATTTTCTAAGCCAAGAATAGGCATCAATATGCTTGCCTCTAACCGAATGCATGCACACCATTTCCCCTCATGTGGCCGAATATGCATGTCCATGTTGAGGCCAATTATACACTTAATACCACACAAAAAAAAAAAACAGCATACAATTTACTAACTAATGCATTCCATATTATAACTCAATACACATCTATCATTTCCTTCATAACCGAAACATCATCACAAGCAAATATACACCTTGAAATAGTATACATGTCATACCAATACATCATGTGCAAACATATATTCATGTAGGTGCAAGGGCGAATCTCAAGTTGCTTATATCCAAATATAAACACATATCCAAAGCTCAAATCTTACTTACCATGCAACATGCATGAATCGACTTATGGATATACCATGGCGAATACACCACCACACCATACCGTTTCAATTTAGTCATGTTTAAACAAAGAACTTAGTATCTCATTCAAAATGCTAAAAGAAAATCTAAGAGTCCTCAATCCCCATCACATGTATCATTATCAAGCTTGATATTTAGCATGCAATGGCATTAACACCACATCCACTTTGGCGAATATCATTCCATGACATAGCAAAGATTTGAACCATGGGCTAATAAAACATCAAGCTAGCAACTAAAAACATGCATGAATCCCATGGCACAACCTCAAACATACCTTAATCTTGACACCAAGATGGCAAAACTTCCTCCTAATCCCCTCCAAACCAAGCATGAAGCAAGAACCCTTCCTTCTTCCTTAGAATTTCAGCTCAAAGAAAATGAAAAAAGATGAACAACAATTTTTTCTTCTCTTTTCCTCTACTCACGGCAATGGGGGGGAGAGGCTTCACACACAATTTTTTTTTATTTTTTATTACCCATGCATCTTATTTTATTTCTCCTTACATAATGCACTTACAAAACATGTTTCATGACATGTCTTGCCCATATTTCCTTGTCATGGCGGCCACTAGCTATTAGGGGGAAATTTGACATGCAAGTCCATTGTTTTGCATGCATGCTTTAAATTAGTCATCACACATTTCCCCATCATACTTTCAAAGTTTTCTACTAGGTCCTTTCTAGTGAAATTCACATTTATAACTCTAAATTAAAACATCAAAAATGTCACACATGAGTTAACACATATTATAGGCAATAAAATAAATATTAAATTATTTTTATGCCTCGGTTTTGTGGTCCCGAAACCACATTCCGACTAGGGTCGTTTTAAGGCTGTCACAATCACCTTCGAAGTGTTAACATGTATATGTTAGGCGTAGACAAGTGAGTGGCATGTATAGGGACTTAGTTTTTATGATAGCTGTTATTATGATTAGCCAAATTTATTGACTTATATTGACGTATTGCATATAGCCATGAAATGTGGCTTATAGTGATTGTGGCATGTAAGCCTAATTATCCTTGATATGTTTTAATGTTTGTGATGCAATGATGTGTTTATGCTTGTGGGATATGTATGATTAGTATTATGACATATATGCATGATGGATGCTTCTTGACCAAATGATATGGTCATAACCTTGTGGTAAATATATAATATGGAAATGAATTGATAATGTTTTAGACATGAATACTTGTTGGTGATAAAAAGTGTGACTGAAGGCTTGGAAAATAGCCTATTAGGGTCCACATGGTTGGGCGCAGGGGCGTGTGCCATGGTCGTGTTTTAAAGTCAGTATTACACACAAGCTAAGGGCATGGGCGTGACCCAAGCCACACGGGCGTGTGTGACCACACGGCCCCACTCACACGAGCATGTGATACTTTAAGGTAAGCGAAATTTTCTAAGGTGCCCAAAGTTATCGAATGTTCACGATTTTGTCCCGAATGGCCCTTAGGTATGTTATAGGCCTCGAAAGCCTATATAAGGAACGAGATGTACATGTTTGAAAAATTTTAAATTTGAGCGAAACTTGATGACCCAATTTAATATGTTTGTGAATGTGAAATCCTGGTAATGCCTCGCACCCTATCTTGGCGTTGGATACAGGTGAGGGGTGTTACATTTAGGTGTTGTTAAATTTCAATATATGTGGTCTATAAATAATTGTAATAATTATTTTTAAGTTATGAATCGGCATTGACTAATGAAAAATGTGATTGTGGTATAATTTGTGAGTTATATGATGTTATAATGGTACATTATTGACTGGCATTGATATGTGTTCTTGTGTAAGACCATGTCTGGGACATTGGTATCGATATGTGATTACATGTAAGACCACGTCTGAGATGTTGGCATCGATATGTGATTACGTGTAAGACATTATTTGGGACAGTGGCATCGATATGTGTTCTCATGTAAGACCATGCCTGGGACGTTGGCATTGATATGTGATTATGTGTAAGACCACGTCTGGGACGTTGGCATCGATATGTGATTACGTGTAAGACCTTGTCTAGGATAGTGGCATCGATATGTGTTCTCATGTAAGACCATGTTTGGGATGTTAGCATCAATATGTGATTACGTGTAAGACCACGTTTAATACGTTGGCATCGATATGTAATTCCAATATGTGTGTGTAAGTAAGACCACGTTTAATACGTTGTCATCGATATGTGATTCCAATATGTGTGTGCAAGTAAGAACACGTTTAATATGTTGGCATCGATATGTGATCCGATATGTGTTTACGAGTAAGACCCTATCTAGGACAATGGCATCGATATGTAATTACATGTAAGACCACGTCTGGGACGTTGGCATTATGGGATATGTGCGACTATCCGAGTATCTTATTTAATTCTGAATGATTCATCGAGCAATGTTAAGTAAAGATCGAATGTGAAATCGAATTAAAAGGTTCAGGTATGAGTTAGCTAATGTATTGAAAATAAGGTAAGTTTTGGTATTTGAAGTGATGATATGAATTATACATGTTATAAAGTTGGTTATATGTATATTGAATGCAAATCTATATTCGGAAAAATGATATAAGTATGTGATATTAAAGTTTGAAACATGTGTATACATATATGAATGTGTATATATATTCATCTATATGATGATATTATGACCTTGGAAGTAAATAATAACTTTGATAATGGATATATATATGTATTTCGCCAAGTTAAAGTTGATACAAGAATGTATATATTGTATATGAATTTGCAAGTTTGAGATTAAATGTGATTATGGTAGCAAGAATTGGTTTAGTCAAGTTGATCTATTGATGTTAATGAATGTTTTATTTGCTTATGACATGCTAAGCTGTGAAAGCTTACTGTGTGTATGTTTACTCTTTGTTTTATAGATTTTTAAAGCTAGTTACGGGCTCGGGGATCGTCATAGAAGCCCATACACTATCAACTATTTCGATATTTTTTATAAAGTTGAACTTAAATCTATGGCATGTATAGGCTAGCTAATGTTTATGTTTGTTTTGGGAAATGTAAATTTGAGCCATGCGAAAATGGCTTTATTATTTTGTTGTGTTGGATTTTATGTCTTCATCAAATTACGAATATGTTTGGTTTCAATGTTTAGGTTATGCTTCATTATGTGATTTAGTATTAAGGTAAATTTGATTGTGATATATAGATTAAGTGAAGTTGCTAATAATATATATGTGATTGATCAATAAATTCGGCTATGATATTAAATATAGGTAAAAGATGTAAGTTGATTGAAATTTGGCATTTGAGTTTGAATCCAATGGTGGTTATGCTTGGTTTTGGTTTTGGGTGATTCGGCTATGACTTGTATATAAGTGAATATAGGTCAAATTGATTGGACAAGCTTGTTAAAGCATGGATTTATAATTTGGTATTTTAGTGAATTCGGTATTGGTATATAGAAGAAATTTATATGAATCATATTAGTAATTCAAACATGATTCGGCACTTATATATATACAGGTATATGATGTATTGGTTTAATAATTATACATTAGCTGAGATATATTTGTAATATGTTAGACATGACATAAATTTTGGTTATATGTATATTTATGTACTTAGTCGAATATGTGATCATTGAATTAGTCTTGAATATGACCTTTGTTACATTGCACAATAAGTAATATTAGCATGTTTAGATTCAGTTTTGGTATGTCAAAGTGTTAGACAAATAGTTGCTATGTATTATGTATATAAATATATTTATGATGCGTTGATGTGAAATACAAACTATGTTTGATATATTGGTTTAGTTCTTTGAAATGTTTAGGCGTGTAAAATAATTGAATACAGTTGAAAGTGAACAATTGTTAAAGCATAAATATTAAGCATATTTTCATTTGGCTAAAGCTTTAGAAATTGACCATATAAATAGTAACTTATGCTTTTGTTAAACAAGATAGTTTGATGCAAGTTTAGTAAGTGGGTTCATTAATTGTGCTTTAATTATTAGGTATATGTTATATGATATTTTTGTGTGTATTAATGGAATAGAAAATAAGTAAGGTTGGTTTAGTCAAAATTTATAATAAGGTTGCATGTATATTTAGTCTTGAATAATAAGTAATGAGTTGATTAATTCTTATGCTTATATTCGGCCAATTAATAATGATTTATGGTTGTATGTTTGATGATTTCCGTGCAACCTATAATGTTTTGGTTTGGTATACCAATCCTTCAATCCTACAACTGAAGAAGAACAAGTCAACTATATGGGTAACAATAACTTCCGATCTCAAAATAACCCATACAGTAATACTTATAATGCAGGTTGGAAGAAACACCCAAATTTCTCCTAGGGTGGTCAAGGAAATCAAAAGCCACAAAATCCTTAGGGTTTTCAACAGCTTCTTTATCAACATGAGAAGAAACCAAACCTTGAAGAGATGCTTTCTAAATTCATCTCGGTGTCAGAAACCCGTTTCCAAAATACCAAGGCAGCACTTAAGAATCAACAAGCATCGGTCCAAGGACTCGAAACTCAGATAGGCCAGCTATCCAAACTAATCTCCAAACGACCACAAGGTAGCTTACCAAGTAATACTGAACCTAATCTGAGGGAACACCTCAATGCAATTAGTACTCAAAATAAGGAAGGATTCGTTGCACCTGAGCCAGAATTACAGCAAGACAACGTGATGAACAAAGGTTGAGAAGAGGTAAACTATGATGATCCTAACTAGGTAAGTATGAATTATGAACCTCGTGTACGATATCCTAAATCGATGACGAAAGACAGAATAGAAGAACAATTTGGTAAGTTTGTCAAACTCTTAAAGAAATTACATATTAACTTACCCTTTATTGAAGTTCTATCGCAGATGCCCAACTCAGCAAAATTCTTAAAGGAACTTCTAAGCAATAAAAGAAAATTAGACGCTACATTGCATGTGGAACTTAACGCAATCTGCTCAGCTATTCTAGAGAATAAGCTACCTAACAAATTGACAGATCCAGGGAGTTTTACAATTCCTTGCTTAATTGGTAGTTTATCTGTGAATAATGCTTTAGCTGATCTAGGGGCAAGTATAAATGTTATGCCATATAAAATGTTTAAACGATTAGGTCTTGGTAAACCCAAACAGACTAGGATGAGCATACAATTGGTTGACAAAACAGTTAGATTTCCTAAAGGTATTATTGAAGATGTTCTCGTTAAAATTGATAAATTTATTTACCCAGTAGATTTCGTCATCTTAGATATGGATGATGATAACGAGGTACCTTTAATTTTAGGACGACCCTTTTTAGCAACTGCCAGAACCATTATTAATGTAGGCATAGAAGAGCTAACACTTAATGCAGGAGACGACGTAGTAACACTCCAAGCACGCTATTCAGTTAAAACTTCTAAGACTCCAGATAACGCTATGAAACTTGTCGATGATAAAGCTAATATTCAATTATTCTTGCAGGAACCTCCTCGAACCAAGACAACGGAGACAGTGCACTATTATCAAGTAGCAAACCAAGACACCCATGAGGAATGAAGGCTTCAAATAGAGGAGCTAGATGAATGGCAAGCACACAAACTGAGAACACATGATAAACCGAAACTACGCCAAAACAAGCCTGATACATCTCCTAATCAACTTAAGGTTGGCGATAAAGTCTTACTAGATGCCGCAGATCCCCACATTGTCACTACCACACCAAATGAGGAAATCCCTCTTACGGTACTCAGTATTTTTCCATTCGGTAGGGTGGAGGTGAGTCATCCCAAGTTCGGCACTTTTAAGGTAAACAACACCCGATTAAAACCTTATCTTAAGATTGACAGTAGGAATGAGGAGTATGAACTCCTTAAACCACCATGATCATTCAAAGGAGAGGTAAGTCTAGCTTAGACTATAAATAAGCGCTTCTCGGGAGGCAACCCAAGCACTAACATATTTTTATTTCTTTATTTTTAATTTCTAACACTTCCAATCATTAACTTAGTCTTTGAATTGTAAAGTTTTTCAGCACACACGGCTAGGCACACGGGCGTGCCTAAAGCTGTTGCCAAACAGGGGAAGAGACACGGCCGTGCGATACGGCCATGTTGAAGCAGGACATGATTTCCTCAAAACACGGGGTGCGATAAATCTCAATGGCCTTTCGACATGGCCGTGGATGAACTTGATAGGAGACCACGGGCATGGGGATGGAAAACCACGGGCGTGCCAGGGACAAGGCTTAATTCTGTTTCTTCGACACGGGTGTGCGACACGCCCATGCCGTTCAGTTGTGTAAAGAATACACGGGCATGCTACCATAACACACGGGCATGGGAGAAGTGAACAATGCTAGGCACGACTGTGCGACCTGGCCGTGTTCAACACACGCCCAAGACACACGGGCGTAGGATAGTAGTCGGGCACGACCTAACTCGAAAAATTAGAAAAACATGGGCTCACCCTAAAAGTACACGGGCGTGGCCCTAGGCCGTGTGAACCTCCCCTATATAAGCAAACCACTGTTCATCTTCTCCCCCTTTTCAAAACCCTAGCCGAAATCTACCCTTCCTCATTCCCTAATCCCTATTCCGGCCACCATTCCCCAGATTCTCACTTCCCCAACCCCCAAACCACCCTCAAATCCACTCCCCTTGCATTAATCCCCACTTTCCCATATCTATACCCTCTATTTTTCCTCCACACGGTTATATCCCCGTGCCACACATCCGTGCTCGACACCAACACGCCCGTGCACCGCCCTACAGTAGCCTTTGGTTCACTTTCTCAACCTTATTTTTCCAATTTGTGTTGCTACATTAGTATTATACATGCTTTACATAGATATTTTTACTATTACAAACATGTTTTAGACAAGTTAGGATTGCTTTAGAATTTCCTATGTTTGAATTGTTTAAGCTACTAAATAGCATATACTAATTTTAGGCCTCTTGCTTAACTACATATGTATCTCGGATTCTATCAATGCTTATATATTTTCAGGTACATTATGTCATCATCGAGAGGCAAGAAGGCCGCGGTCCCATCCTTAAAGAGACATAGGGGACCGGGTTCTTCCTCGGTACGTGCTACAGCCAAAGTTTGGCACCCATTCCTTGAATTCCACAAGCTTCGCAAGAGGAGCTATTTCAGATACTAGGCGGACGGCCCATAACTACAGATCGCTGCATTGATTGGGCTACCGTCAAGCAAGTTCAGCTAGCTGATGCCATCCGCGCCCTCCTGTCCACAGACCCATGGGAACGGTTCTTCGCTATTACTGAGCCCACTTATTTAGAGCTAACTTTAGAATTATGCTCTACTTTTCAATTACAGGTTGTGATGACGAACAATGACGACCTAGGCACCATTCACTTCCGATTAGGTGATCTAATTCGTGCGATGAGTGTCCCAGAGTTTGGAGCCACTCTGGGACTTTACACTGATGAGTTTATGGAGGAGGAAGACATGAATGCACTACCATGAAATATCCACATTTCTCCCTCCTTGTGCTAGAAAGCTTTGGCACCTCTCTCGTCCACCTACGACCCCAGCCACTCGAAAGCCTTCGCTCTTGCTCCTTACCTACACTATCTCCATGACATTTTTGCACACACCTTAACTGGGAGGAGAGAGAGCAACGGCGTCGTCACCACCCACGACGCCTACTATTTATGGTGCATGGCGAATGCACACGTGACTGACTTGGCATACTTCATTGCTTTTGCCATTTGCCATCAGACCGAGCAGCATAGGAAGGGAGTGATCTCCATCGGCCCCTACATGATGCGCCTTACCAGACACTTCTTCCTCCTCAACACCGTGGCCCAGTATAAGTCAGATGTCCCCACAAGGCATCACGACTATGTTATATATACGGATGATCGAGCGCCGACGTGGGACCGATCCTTCTCAGTACCGTCTCTCTCATGCCATTGACAAGGAGGATCTTGAGGACATTCCTGATGATGTTCCCCTATAGCATGAGGAGCCTTCCACCGCGCCACTTAGGGAACGACCAGTTCATGCAGCTGCTTCATTGGCACATCTTTTTGACCGACTCACCCACTTCAAGCAGTATTGCACTACACAGTTCGAGATGATTCACGAGCGAGACCGGCGACGGGACTGATAGATGGACGATATGCAGGCCATGATGCAACAGTTGTGCCAGCACCTTCACATCGCCACTCCAGCGCCACCACCTGAGGGCCTCACCGACGAGGATCATTGAATCCTCCTATCTTTATTTTTTTTATTTTTTAGTATTGTATTTAATTTTAATTTTTATTTTCATTTCAATTTTATTATTTTATTTTCAAAAACATATCTATATTTGTAAATTTTACTTTTTTCCATTTTCTGGTATTTCTAACAAGTAGTCCCACTACGCTCTTTTCCACACCAACTCTTAATAAGCTCTTCATGAGTCTACAGACTTCCAAGCAAAACTGCTAGGAATATTTTACGGAATAAGGAAACAAATGGAAAACAATACCTCACGAGTGCCATGTTCAACGACCCAATTTCTTTATCTAGCTAAGAATAATGGCAGCTACCACTTTCCCTGAACACTCTATCCTCAGAATCAAGCTCCACATCCATATAACAGGGAGTTTCACCTCCTTTCCTCTTATGATTTTCTTTATTTTGAATAATCTATCCTTTTACATTGAGGGAAATGTACATCTTAAGTGTGTGGGGGGGTGAACATGAAACCTAACTTTTTGCATTATTCTCAAATCCCTGAATTTGGTCTTGTGCTTAAGTAATTTTATCATAATCTTTATCGAATGAATTCTGATTGATCTATAGTTATTGTTGATATGTCATCAATTAGACCATGGGAATTATGCATGATTATTTGATTATAGGACATTAGAGAATCGAGCATGATAAGTTGATATTTTGAGAACTAAAATTTTTAGACTATTTTCCTAAATTGAGGTATTATCTTGAAATCTTAAGTATACAAGAATGACTTCAAAAACCCAAATTTTTGGTGAGATTTTTGAGCCTTTTGAGCATATAGCTTTCTTTCTTTTTCACTTCTTTTGTGGTTTAAGTGTGTCAACATTGAACTGTTATTCTAGAACTTGCTTCGATTATACATGTCGAGATCACACGTATGATTTGATACACTGAGATGATAAAGGCACTTAGGATTTAGCCCATTTACTCCATAAAAAGCCTTCCCACATAATTAAACCCTTAGTGAACCCCCTTTGAGCCTACTAACCTTTCTTATTGATTAACCCTTATCTTTAACCCATTAAGCCATTATTGTTGAAATCCTTTTACTTAATTTACCTTTTTTATCGAGATTAAATTTAATATTGTTACCTCACTATGTTCACCATTTTTTGTTACTGAATCATGAAGTATGATTTCTATATTGTATTGACGTGATTTGTTCTTCAAAAAAAACTCAGTATTATTATTGTAATTCTCAGCAAGCTAAAGTTGTCATGAACTCATGTAAAATAGTTCTAGATATGTGTTTGTGGTTCTGTAATTAAGTTTTTGATAGTGGGGTAACATATTGAAATTATCTCGATTCTAACCCTTGTCTCTTCAGGTTGTATCCATACCTGTAACCTAAACCCCATTACAACCATGCAAAGACCTTTTGATTAGTCTATCGTATCATTTACAAGTGGTGGAGATTTGATTTTCATGCAAGCCTATGGTAATAACTTTTCATGTTAGACAATCGAGTGCTTAATCTTGAACCTTAAACACTTTGATTGATTTGAGTGAATCTTTAGTGAGGATGTCTTCTCTTGTATATTTAGGACTAAATTTAATTACTTGAAGGAAGGATATAACCTATAATTTTGTTATCAAAATATTCGATTTAGATTGTTTGAGGTTTTTAAAGCCCCTATAGTTAAATTCTCGCCGTTTGATTTTTCGTAGGATAATTTGTAATATTATCAGTAATGCTTATGCGATTGAAAAGAATGAATTCTAGCAGTAAATGAGAATTTTGCTTCAGAACAAGCAAATGCTTAAGTGTGGGGGTATTTGATAAACGCCAATTTATACATATTTATACCCCAAATACTTAGCATATTTATGGATGTTTATTACTAGATTTGTGGATTTTGGTACTCTAAATCCAGTCATTTCATGTTTTGTACTCAGGTGAGCACCAAGAGTCAAAAGGAGCCAAAAACGAGCTTAAAAGGGACAAAACAGACCAAATCGAGAAGATCACGCAGCTTAAGCCTTGCCACACGGGCTGCTCACACGCCCGTGTCCTTCGAGGGTGTCTACCAAGGCTGCCACGATTCACACGGCCTGGCTATTGACCTAAAAGGCCGTGTACAATTTAACGGATCGAACACAGCCAGGCAAACACGTCACACAGCCGTGGCACAGGGGCGTGTCCCTTTTTCAAAGAGTTGTATTTTACACAGAAAAGGGTACTTAGGGAGGAAGAAAGCCAATCCAAAGCCTATATATACACCCTAAGTATGACCTACAGACGGGGGCCTCTTCCAGAACATTTTTGGAATACAGAACCACATGCCAGGAATTACTTAAAGGAAGCCAGACGATCCATCCCAAAAGCCAGAGCTACTCTAAGACTAAAGATCTCTCTCAGAATTCCTTCAGGGGTTTTAAAGTTTTCTTCATGTTTTGTTATTTTTATACTTTTGAGATGTACTCTTATTTTATTATGAACTAAACCCTTTAGATACCTAAGGGGGATAAAACCTATGCTGGATCTTGTTATTATTATCTGAACTGTATGATAAATACTTGATTTGTTCTTAATTATGTGTTCTTAATGCTTGAGTTAATATTCCGGGTATTAATTCATGATTTGATGTGCTTATGCAGAGGAGGAATAGACCCTGCCTAAGAGTAGATTTTGCATAATTAAGTGGAGTTGATCAAACGCCTAGAAATAGGGTTACGAGATTTTTTCAGATTAGGGTGAAACCTAATATGGGAGTTCATAGAGTGATTTACTGCTTCCCTAGGGGTTTTAATTAAGAAAGAAATTTCGATTAATTCAACTGAGACGTTATTAGTCTCAAAAGGGATAATAACATAGGTTAGGGAATCTAACAAATCAAGTCAAGTAAATAAATCGTCAGGTTCAGAGTCAGATAACAAGTGGAATCTAGGTGGATTCCTCCTTGGGTGTTGTCTTTATCAATTGCTTTTCTTCAAATCTTTTTCTAAATTTTCTCTTTGCTTTAATTAAATTAGTTAATTAGTTTAGATAATTAGTTTAATAAACAAACACTTTTATTCTTAGGCTAGATAGTAAAAAGATAGTTATCACTAGTACTTTTGGTTCCCTTGGGTACGATATCCTGGTCTTGCCATTACTATACTATTGTTCAATAGGTGTGCTTGCCTTTTCGTCGTGATAATAGTTAGTCTAGGTTTGATCTTCATTATAAATACGAATCACTCGATCAGTGTACCCAAGAAAGGAGGAGTCTGTAACACCCTTAACCAGTATCCGTCGTCGGACTAGGGTTAAAGGCATTATCGGACATATCGAAACAATTCGTATTCATTCCGTAATTAACATATAACATCAAAGTCACACATCATTATAGAGTCCCATATATAGTCAATGACACCTTAAAAATGCTTTAGAAAGGGGTCGAAACTAAACTGAACTCATACAAAATTTTTTGAAAGTTAAACATTTTTCAATGTTGTACAGGTCACACGCCCGTGTGAGCAGGCCGTGTGCCTCACAAGGCATTAGACACGCCAGTGTGTATCGGCCATGGAAAAACAGGCATACATACTGATTTGTCCACACGACCACATGACACGCTCGTGTGCCAGGCCGTGTGAAAATTAGGGAGGCTACTGACTTGGGTCACACGGCCAGTCACACGCCCGTGTGTTTAGCCCTTGCTTGAAACTGACTTGGCCACAGGGCCTAGTACACGCCTATGTGTGCGACCGTGTGGTCTGCCCAAGCTCACTTTGAAATAGCCATTGAGCAATACAGCGAGACACATGCCCGTGTGGGCAAAAATAGGCCATTTGCAAGCCAATTTGCCACCCATATAGGGTCCTCCCTATAAGTACCATTCAAGCATCAAATACATCATATTTTCAACCAATTTCAACCACAAAATGTTTATCATTCATATCATATATTCATCAACTAAATTCATGCTCATTATTCAAAGTAAAACATACCATATTTACTTACCAAACACATTCAATTATACATGTCCTTATCACTAAGTTTCACATTCATTCTCATATCAAAGTCATGCCATTTCCATAACCAAACCACATTATTAACTTACCAATTCTTAAAATAAGCACATATCATAAACTTACCAAATTGACCATTACTATAGACCATTCAAAAACACATTACATTGGTAATATTGCATCACATAATTCATACCAAAAACTCATTCATATACACAACCAAAACCAAGCCAAATCACATGGCAGGATATACACCTTACCAAACACATTCACAAACTTCTAGCCTACACATGCCATACTTCAATATATACATTTTCAAAAGCTAACAAAATATAGTTTGATAGTGTGGTGATGATCCTCGGCTATCCCCGAGCTCCCGATAGCTACGATATCTATAAAACAATTGAAAACACATACAAAGTAAGCTTTCAAAAGCTTAGTAAGCCATATACAAATAAATTTATCACAAATCACAACTATAAAACAATTCATTTGTATAAATCATGGTACAACTAAATATCAGATTCATATTTCTCATTTAGCTCAAATACTCATAACCATTTACTCATATGCAAATCACATTTCCACATAATACAAGCATATTTCATATGTTCACACATATATACCTATACTTACCTTTCATTCTTAATCTTAATTTACTTTTCAAACGTACCTAGATCGGATACATGTTCACATAGTCATTCATTTTCTCAGAATTCCTGTTGAACTGTTCGGAACCAATAGGGATACTCAGATAGCTCAGAATGCTCGAACAATGCCAACATCCCAGACATGGTCTTACATTTAATCAAATATCAATGCCACTGTCCCAGACAGGGTCTTACACGAAATCAAATACGATGCCAATGTCTCAGACATGGTCTTACACATAAATCATAAGTCAATGCCAACGTCCCAGACATGGTCTCACACGAAAACACAAATCGGATCCTATGTCATGACATATGTATCCTAACTATTCCTATGGTTCGTAAATGGCTTTTCTAACGTCGAAACACTATCGATGCTTTCAAAATTTCACATATTCATCTTCGAAGACATTCATTTCTTTTCAATAGCATATAAGCATAAATAAATTGATTCAAACACATTTATTTGTATATCGACTTACCTCATACGGATTCGATCGAATGGAATCGACTACTTAACGACTTTCGATTTTCCCTAGTCTAATTTCGTTTTCTTTGGTTCTTGATCTAAACACATTCAAATTTAATTCTTTTATTCAAAAAATCATTCAATTCAATCCAAAAACACATTATAGGGCATTTTACAAATTAGCCCTCACATTTTCACATTTTGACACTTTAATCCTTAATTCACAAAATCACAAAAGACACCAAAATTCCATACACACTTGGTTAGCCGAATATACATAGTGTTCATATAAGGCCCTATGTTTCAATTATTTCACATTTTAGTCCCTCAAAATTTCTTTTTTATAATTTAGCCCAAATTACTCAAATTAATCAAAAATTCAAAGACAAAACATGTTAACCCAACATCAGGCTTCTATATACTAACATTAAACTTCATAAAACTCATAGTTTCATCAATGGCTCAACTCAAAATCATCAACAATTTCCAAATTTTAGACATGGGCTTGATAATATACAAAGCAACGATAAAAAAATAAAAATGAATCAAAACACATGCCTTAATCACCAAATCTCTTAGCCAAATCCTAAAAGGTTTTATTTCTTTTCTTTTTCTTTGATTTTTGACATGGATGAACACAAAATGGCTTTATTTCTTGTTTTGTTTAATTAAAACAACATTATTAATTAATTTACTATTTTGCCCTTATATTAAAACATTAAATAACCTTTATATAATGTCCAACTAAGTCATTTAATGCATTCCATGGTCAATTTTCCACATAAGGAGCTCACAAATAATAAGCCATATCAAATAGGCACTTTTAACAATTACCAAGCCACTTTTACATTTTATGCGATTAGGTCCTTTTATCAAATTGAGCACACAAACAATTAAATTTTTATACGAAACTTTCACACATGCTTAAACATATGCTATAAACACGGAAAATAATATTAAAATATTTTTTGACTCAGACTTGTGGTCCCGAAACCACTATTCCGACTAGGGTCTAAATTGGGCTGTTATAACTCTCTCCCCCTTAGGGATTTTCGTCCCCGAAAATATTACCGTTAAACAGATTCAGATGTTGCTGTCTCATAGAATCTACGAACTCCCACGTAGCCTCTTTAACACCGTGTCGATGCCACATTACTTTGACTAAATAAATTTTCTTGTTTTGTAGTTCTTTAACCTCGCGAGCCAAAATTCGAATCGATTCTTCTTCATAAGTCATATCGAACTGAATCCCTATTTTAGACGAAGGAATCACATGCAAGGGATCGGATTTGTATCGTCAAAGCATCGATACATGGAATACATTATGAATCTTTTTTAACTCTGGTGGCAACAGTAATCTATATTCTACCAGCCCAATACGCTCGATAATCTGATATGGCCAGATGATCCTCGGACTCAATTTGCCTTTTCTGTCAAATCGAAGTGCTTTCTTCCACGGGGACACTTTCAAAAACACTTTATCGCCAATTTCAAATTCAATATCTTTTCTTTTAAAATCTACATATGATTTCTGACGATCGGAAGCTGCTTTCAGACTATGTCAGATCACTTTTACTTTCTATTCAGTCTCTTTTATCAAGTCAACCCCGTGTATTTTATTTTCACTGAGTTCTGACCAATACAATGGTGTACGACATTTTCTACCATATAAGGCTTCGTACGGTGCCATTTTAATGCTTGACTGAAAAATATTATTGTATTCAAATTCAATCAATGGAAAATATTGTTCCAATGTACCTTCAAACTCAAGAATGCAACTTCTTAACATATCCTCGAGTATCTGAATAATCCGCTCAGATTGACCATCCGACTGCAGGTGAAAAGCAATACTGAAATGCAATTTCGTACCTAATGCCTCTTGTAGTTTCTTCCAAAACTATGATGTGAATCTCGGATCTCTATCAGATACAATAGACAATGGCACCTCGTGCAATCTCACAATATCGGAAATGTATAACTCACCTAATTTATCAAGTGAGTAATCAGATCGCACCGGAATAAAATGAGCTAATTTCGTCAATCAATCAACCACAACCTAGATAGCATCTTTCTTTTGTGGAGATAGGGGCAAACCCAAAACAAAATTCGTTGTCACTCTATCCCATTTCCACTCTGGAATCATAATCAACTGAAGTAACCTGGACGGAACCTAATGTTTAGCTTTAACTTGTTAACAGATCAAATATTTTGAAACAAAGTCAGAGATATTTCTTTTCATTCAAGACCACCAGTAATGCTGTTTCAAATGATTATACATTTTCGTACTATCCAGATGTACATATAAATGACTGTTGTGAGCTTCATTCAAAATCTTTTTAATTAACTCAGAATTTCTCGGAACACAAATCTGGTCTCGAAATCTTAAACAATCATCGTTAACAATTCGATATTCAGAATCATAATCCAGATCATAGTGGGCTCGTTTTGCTATAATCTCATTATCAACCTTATGAGCATCGATAATCTGTTGCAAAAGCAACGGTCTTGCTTTCAATTCAGCTAAAACAGAACCATCATCAGAAAAAACTAAATGAGCATTCATCGCACGTAAAGCAAACAATGATTTTTGGCTCAAAGCATCAGCAACAACTTTGGCCTTTCCCAGAGTAATCAATAACAGGCTCGTAGTCTTTTAGTAATTCTAGACATCTTCTCTGTCGCAGGTTCAAATCTTTAAAGGGTTATCAGATATTTGAAACTCTTATGATTAGAATATACGTGACATTTCTCACCAAACAGATAGTGGCACCAAATCTTCAAAGCAAACACAATAGTCCCCAATTCCAGTCGTGTGTCGGATAATTTTTTTCGTGCAGCTTTAACTGTCTCGAGTCATAAGCTATGACTTTGCCTTCCTGCATCAAAACACAACCCAGACCGTTCAACAAAGCATCACTATAGATCACAAATTCTTTACCCGATTCTAATTGTACTAACACTGGTGCTTTAGTCAATCGGGCTTTCAACTGATCAAAGCTTTTCTGACACTTTTCAAACCAATCAAATCTCACATCTTCAAAAAGTAGTTTCATCAATGGAGTCACGATCATCAAAGAGCCTTTTACAAATCTCCTGTAATAACCGGAAAATCCCAGAAAACTGTAGACTTCAAAAAAATTTCTTAAAGGCTTCCATTCTAAAATAGCTGAAATTTTACTCAGATTGACTCGAATACCTGATGCTGACACAATATGGCCCAGAAAACCAACTTCGCGCAACCAGAATTCACATTTGCTAAACTTCGCATACCATTGCTTATCTCGCAAAGTCTGTAACACTATTCTCAAATGCTTGGCATGTTTAGTTTCATCACGTGAATAAATTGAAATTTCATCAATGAATACAACAATAAATTGATCTAAATACAATCTGAAAATTATGTTCATCAAATCCATAAAGATAGCAGGTGCATTTGTTAATCCAAAAGGCATAACTAAAAACTCATAGTGACCATACCTCGTTCTGAATACAGTTTTCAGAATGTCTGAATCTTTTACTATCAACTGATAATATCCCGATCTCAAATCTATCTTTGAAAATACGGTTGCTCCTTTCAACTTATCAAAAAAATCATCAATTTTAGGCAGAGAATATTTGTTCTTGATAGTTACTTTGTTCAACTGACGATAATCAATACACATTCTCATTGTGCCATCTTCCTTTTCTCCAAACAGAATAGGAGCACCCCAAGGTGAAAAACTTGGTCTTGCGAATCCTCTATCAGTCAATTCTTGCAACTGAGACTTTAATTCTTTTAACTCTGTCGGAGCCATTCTATAAGGAGCTATCAAAATCAGAGTAGTTCCCGGTACTAACTCTATGTCAAATTCAACTTCTTGGATCGAAAGTAATCCCGAAAGTTCTTCAAGAAACACATCAGGGAATTCATAGACAACAGGCACTGATTCCACTTTCTTTTATATTACTTTCGAACAATCACATAAGAAATGTAAGCTTTACAGCCCTTTCTCACAATACTTAGAGATTTCATTGACGAAATCACAACCGGTAACCCGTTCAAATCACTAGATTCAATTTGGACTATTTCATCAATCTTGCATCTCAAATCAATATTTTTTCGTAAGCATCATGTAAAGTTAACCAATCCATACCCAGAATTATACCAAACTCATCGAAAGCTAATAACATTAGATCGGCCAGAAAATAAATATCTCAAAACATTAACAGACAATTCTTGCAGACTTTATCAACCAAAACACATCTGCCTAGGGGGTTTGATACCCTAATTACAAATTCTATAGACTCTACAGGCAAAGTCTTACTTTTCACTAAGTTCATGCATATATAAGAATGCGTTGATCGAAGATCTATCAATGCAATCACAGAAGTATCGTAAAGAGTAAATGTACCCATTATAACATCGGAAGACGAAGCTTTCTCCTGAGCTCGGATGGTGTAGGCTCTAGCAGGTGTAAGCCTCAGATCGAACAACAGTGTCTTTAGTTCTTTTTTGACTACCACTCACATTACCCGTATTTTTAGGAGGTCTACTTCTAGCCTATACATGCCATACTTCAATATATACATTTTCAAAAGGTACCAAAATAGAGTTCGATAGTGCGATGATGATCCTCGACTATCTCCAAGCTCTCAATAGCTACGATATCTATAAAATAATTGAAAACACACACAAAGTAAGCTTTCAAAAGTTTAGTAAGCCATATACAAATAAATTTATCGCAAATCACAACTATAAACCAATTAATTTGTATAAATCATGGGATAACTAAATAATCAAATTTATATTTCTCATTTAGATCAAATACTCAACCATTTACTCATATGTACATCACATTTCCACATAATACAAACATATTTCATATGTTCACACATATATACTTATACTTACCTTTCATTCTTAATCTTAATATACTTTTCAAACATACCTAAATCGAATACATGTTCACATAGTCATTCATTTTCTTGGAATGCTTGTTGAACCGTTCGGAATCAATAAGGATACTCGGATAGGTCAAAATGCTCGTACAATGCCAACGTCCCAGGCATGATCTTACATGTAATCAAATATCGATGCCACTGTCCCAGATAGGGTCTTACACAAAATCAAATATGATGCCAATGTCCCAGACATGGTCTTACACGTAAATAATAAGTCGATGCCAATGTCCCAAACGTGGTATTACACGAAAACACATATCTAATCCTATGTCATGACATATGTATCCTAACTATTTCTCTGGTTCGTACGGGGTATTCTGGACGTCAAAACACTATCGATGCTTTCATGATTTCACATATTCATCTTCCAAGACATTCATTTCATTTCAATATCATATAAGTATAAATAAATTGATTCAAACACATTTATTTGTATATCGACTTACTTAGTATGGGTTCAATCTAACGGAATCGACTAGTTGACTACTTTTAATTTTCCCGTTTAATTTCTTTTTCTTTGGTTCTTAATCTAAACACATTAAATTTTAATTCTTTTATTCAAAAAATCATTCAATTCAATCCAAAAACAAATTATTAGGGCATTTTTCAAATTAGCCCTCATATTTTCACATTTTGACACTTTAATCCTTAATTCACAGAATCAAAAAATACACCAAATTTCTATACACACTTGCTTAGCCAAATATACATGGTGTTCATATAAGCCCCTTGTTTCATTTATTTCACATTTTAGTCCCTCAAAATTTCATTTTTACAATTTAGCCCAAATTACTCAAATTCATCAAAAACTCAAAGACAAAACATGTTAACCCAACATCAAGCTTCCATATACTAACATTAAACTTCATAAAACTCATAGTTTCATTAATGGCTCAACTCAAAATGATCAACAAATTCCAAAATTCAGACATGGGCTTGATTGTATACAGAGCAACAATCACAAAAACATAAAAATCATCAAAAACGAATCAAAACACATACCTTAATCACCAAATCTCTTAGCCGAACACTTAAAGCTTTTATTTCTTTTCTTTTTCTTTGATTTTTAGCAAGGATGAACACAAAATGACTTTATTTCATGTTTTGTTTAATTAAAACAACATTATTAATTAATTTACCAATTTACCCTTATATGAAAAAATTGATAAACCTTTATATAAAGTCCAACTAAGTCATTTAATGCATTCCATGGTTAATTTACCACATAAGGACCTCAAAAATAATAAGCCATATCAAGTCGGCACTTTTAACAATTAGCAAGCCACTTTTACATTTTATGTGATTAGGTCCTTTTATCAAATTTAGCACACAAACGATTAAATTTTTGTACAAAACTTTCACACATGCTTAAACACATACTATAAACATGAAGAATAATATTAAAATATTTTTTTGACTTGAATTTGTGGTCTCAAAACCACTATTTTGACTAGGGTCTAAACCTGGCTGTTACAGGTTGAAGAGTTTGTATGGATTATCGAAAGCACAATAAATCAGCAAAGAAGGACCATTTCCCTCTGCCTTTTACAGATCAGATGTTGGACAAACTAGCAGGGAAAGCTTTCTACTATTTTTAAAATGGCTACTCAGGGTACAACCAAATTGCCATATCTCCTAGTGATTAAGAAAAGACTACATTCACCTATCTTTATGGAAAATTTTCTTTGAGAAAAATGCCATTTGGGTTATGTAATGCCCCAACAACATTCTAGTGTTGCATGATAGCAATATTTTTTGACATGGTGGAGAAATTCCTTAAAGTATTCATGGATAATTTCTCAGTGTTTGGCAACACTTTCGAAGACTACTTAAGAAATTTGGAGTTAGTACTTTGCCGATGTTAAGAAACAACCTTGTGCTAAATTGGGAAAAATGCCACTTTATGGTTTGTGAAGGCATTATTTTGGGCTTTAAGATTTAACAGCAACGAATTGTCATAAACAAAGAAAAAATAGAAGTCACTGAAAAGTTGCCACCGCCCACTTTAGTAAAAGGAATCAGAAGCTTCCTTGGTCATGTTGGATTTTACTGTTACTTTATCAAAGATTTTACTAAGATATCCAAGCCTCTATATTAATTGTTGGAGCAAAAAAGACCATTTCATTTTAATGAGTTATGCTCAAAAGCGTTCGAAGAGTTAAACGAGTGATTAATTAAATCACTTATAGTCACTACACCGGGTTGGAATTTATCATTTGAATTGATGTGTGATGTAAGTGACTTTACATTCGGAGTAGTGCTAGGGCAAAGAAAAGCCAAGATGTTTCATGCTACATATTATGCCAGTCGTACGTTAACAGATTCACTACTCAATTATACCACTACAGAGAAAGAATTTCTAGTGATAATACTTGCCTTTGAAATGTTTAGAGCTAATTTAGTGCGCACGAAAGTCACAGTTATTACAGACCATTAAAAATAGGCCATGCCTAGACTCATTAGATGGATATTGTTATTACAGGAATTTTATTTGGAGACCAAAGATAGGAAAGGCACTAAAAACCAAGTGGCTAATCACTTGTCACGACTCGAAGCAAGGAATAATTATGGTGACAGTTAAATGAATAAAGACGAATTCCCTGATGAGTAGGCATTGTTTGCTATGACATTGCCATGGTATGCTGATATTATTAACTTTATAGTCAGTGGGTTGCTACCACCTACGCTCAGTCATCAAGGACAAAGGAAACTCCTTCATGATGTCAAGCAATATTACTGGGACGATCCATTTCTATTTAAGCAGTGTGCAGATCAAGTAATTTGGAGATGTATTCCGAATTATGAAATTCAAAGTATCCTGTATCACTATCATTTTGCACCTTATGGTAGACATTTTGGAAACATGCGAACTATTGCAAAGGTTCTATAATCTGGTTTCTATTGGCCCACCATGTTTAAAGATGCTCATGAGTTCTGTTAAAGATGTGATCACTGCCAAAGAACTGATAGCTTATCAAGAAGGCACAAAATGCCACTCCAAAATATTTTAAAGGTGGAATTATTTGATTTATGGGGAATTGATTTCATGGGTCCATTACCACCATCCTAGGGAAAAATCTACATTCTTGTCACTATGTATTATGTCTCTAAATAGGTTGAAGTTGTGGCTTTACCTACAAATGATGCCCAATTAGTTCTAACATTCCTGCATACAAATATTTTTACCAGGTTTGGTACCCCTCGTGCCTTAATTAGTGATGAAGGTTCACATTTTGACTATAGATTAGTTTCCAATGCTCTGAACATATATGACATTAAACATAAAAATGCCATGGCATATCACCCACAGACAAATGGACAAGCTAAATTTTTCAATAGAGAAATCAAGCAAATTCTAGAGAAAGTTGTCAACCCCAACTGCAAGGATTGGTCAGCGAGATTGGATGAAGCCTTGCAGGCTTATCGCACAACTTTCAAGACATCTTTAGGAATGTTACCTTTCAAGCTTGTCTATGGTAAACCATGTCATTTGCCAGTTGAGCTAGAACAAAAGATTAGGCAATCAAGAAAATAAACATGGACTAGGGTGCTGCTGTAACAGCCCATTTTTAGTCAAATCAGAACAACATTTTCGGGACCACAAATCTAAAGTGAAAATACTTATTTTATTATTATTTAATTTTTTATAGCATGATTGAGTGATTGTGTGAAAGTTTTGTTCAGAAATTTTATTGTTTGATTGCTCCATTTGATAAAAAGGACTAAATCACGTAAAGTGCAAAAGTGTTGTTCTATTAGCTAAAGTTGTCAAAAAGCTATAAAACTTTAAACTAAGGGTCCTTAAGTAGTATTTAGACCTTTATTATGGTGATTGGACAATATTGGACATGTATAATACGATTTTAATGCTTTATTATTAAGGTTAATCAAGTAAAATGTTAACAAACATAAAATAAATAAATAAAATCGTAAAATGGTGTCCATCTTTCATCTACAACCAAAATTGAAAGAAGAAAAAGAATCCATTATTGAGCTAGGTTCTGCCAACCTTATTTTGTCAATTGTAAGTCTGTTTTTGTCCCGTTTTTAATGATTTCTATGTTTTTGTGATCGTTGCAAGTTCTAGCTAGCCCAGGGACTATTTAACAAAACTGTTAAAGATTTTGAAAGTTTACATTGATGAAAATATGTGTTTTTTGATGTTTGATGATGAAATATCAAATCTTGTTGCTAGATTTACATATTTTGTAAAGTGATTTTGAGTAAAAATGCAAAATGGGGATTTATTTGAAAAAATGTGAAATGTGTAGTTAAATGCGTGAAAATTTGATAAATGTGGGCTTCTAGAGGCATTATAGTATTTCGGTTATTATGGGTATTAAAGAAATTTCATGAATTTGTGATTTTGTGTAATAAGAACTAAATTGTAAAAGTGGTGAAATTCTAGGGGTAAAAGTGTAAAGTGCTTAAATGTGTGTTTTGGATTAAATTGAATAGAGAGATTATTAAATAAGTTAATTTTGAATATATTTAGGTCAAGAAAAGCTAAATTCAAATCTAGACCGTGGGAAAACTAAAGTTATCGACTAATCGACTTATTCCTTCATTTTTACATCCGGGTAAGTTCGTATATGATAAATTTCATTATAAGTGTATTTTAAATGCTTTGATATTGAATAAGTTGTGAATACGAGACTTCAGATAAGTTCGACAATGACTCGATGGTAGTTCAGCATTCGAAATCCCAGTTAAACCTTAGGGGATACATTGAGTTGGCTTCGGGCCATGATATTAGCACTTCGGGTGCGAGTTATATAGGTTTGGCTTTGGGCCATGATATTAGTACTTTGCATGTAAATTACCTTGATTTGGCTTTGGGCCATGGTATAGGTAATTAATGTGCAAGACTCCTGAGTATTCGACTTCTATTCTGAATGGTTCAATGGGTAAATGAATGATGTGGTTGAGAATGAGATTGGTACGATATGGTACAGGTATGTGCGTAAACAATATTAGCTTTGAATCGAAGAAATGGTGAAGAAAGTATATAGTTTTGTGAATGAGTAATTGAAAGGTTTGTTAGTTGAAGTGAATTCATATATCTATAATAAATTATTGAATTAGGTGGTTATGATTATATCAAGTTTATTTCATACGAGCTTACTAAGCTTTATAGCTAACATCATTTATTTTTCTATGTTTTATAGTGAATTCAAAGCTAGTTCGGATTCAGGGACCGTCAGAGATTTTGTCACACTATCCTATAAACGATTTGGTACCTTTAAGCTTTTGTTTTGAGTATATGGCATGTATAGGGACCTTAATTGTAACGCTCCAAATTTTAGGCCTAGAAGTATTAGGTTTTGAGCATGGGGATAGTAAGAAGGTAGCACATAAATGTTTAGTTGTGCAAGAAAGTGACACAAGTGTGTATCTGCTTCAGTGGTTGAGTGTTCTGGGAAGTGTCTGAGAAGTCTTGGGTTCAAGCCTTGGCTTGTGCAAAAATGTTGTTTCTTACTTGAATAAGCCCTGTCTCTAGTCAGTAGGTTCTTAAATAAATGTGAGTGTTTTATGACAGAAACGGCCTACTGGTCAAAGGAATAAGTTGTGTGGCATTGTTATTGAAGGTCTTGAGTTCGAGTCCTCCTATGTACAAAGGTGTTTTTATTTTGCTGCACTTGCTGTATGGGAAGTTGGGGTTGACCAAAACACTGTCTAGTTGGGTAGAGTTTGAATTCGGTGGTTGAGGAGATAATGCTGGAGTGATTTTAGGAGGAAAATGTGGGACTTGGAAGTGTGGGGATTGTGTAGCTGAATTTCTAGAGGGATATGGGGAGAAGATCATGGGGAGTTGAGGGGAGAGGGAGTGTTGTCCTGAATGGGGATTCTAGGTGCTCATTGAATTTGGCTTTGGGAAGATTTTGGTTTTAGTTTGGGTACTTTGCTTTCTACCTCGTTTTCTGTCAGTTTCTTTGGGGACAAATTGTGCTAGGGGTGTGAGTAATATCCTTTATTTTTGGCTTATTTTGAGTATCATTTAGGTTTATTTCGGTTGTTGGCTTTTTTTCCCTCTACATACCCTTGTCTAATCGATTCTCATCTCTCATCTACTTTCCCAAACCTTGGCCAAATATTGTTGAAGTGATTTCGTGTTGTATTTTTCTTCTAGCCTTGCTCTTCTTCCTCCACCCATTTTGGTCAATTGTTGCCGATTATTGCTTCTTTTTCCTTTCTCTCTTATTTTTGGTTTTAGGCAATCTTGCTTGCTTCTTTACCGACTTCCCTTCTCCGTTTTTCCTCTCTTCCTTTAAGAGGCGCGCGTTGGTTGAATATCGTGTGGTAAGTCCCTGTTTTACTCTGGCCCTTTAAGCTTTTCTCCTCTTTTCTTCTCTTATTGCTGATTCTCATCTCCTCTCTATTCTTGGTGGTGCTCCTTTCGGTTCTTAGAACTTATCGAGGAGTGAAGGGATTTTCAAGTGTCAATGAAGCATTTGAAACCTTTCTCTCATCACTCGATCAAAGGTAACTCTATTCTTGTCATCGTGTTCAACCTGAGTTTTTGGGTTCTGTGTTTCTATAAGCTAACCTATGTTGATTTAAGCCATGTGGATGAACAATCTCGATTAATAAAGTCCGCTTGTAACACATATATCCGTTAAGGAGTTTGTTATCAGCCTTAGTCAGCAGTTTAAGCAGACTAAACCACACTTGTTCAACCAAGGAAAATATCAATATTATTTTGGGTTAAGTGTTAAAAGAGGGTGATTAACCCTATTGATTAAAGGACTGATAAAGTGTCTTGATTGGATATAGGTTTGGGGCTCGTGGGCTTTTGCGCCTTCTCACAAACAAGGTGTGTAAACACTGCCAAAATCATATATCAGCAAAAGCTGGAAAATGTAACCATTGACATTACACGGGCGTGAGCTCATTCGTGTGGTAATTCGGATGTATAAACATGGGCGTTTGATCGTAGAGGCCACCATGAGCGATTTCGTGGGCTTAGGCCATTTTGGGCAATATTGGGCTGAAATGGGCCGTGTGGGCCCTACGAACTTGTGGGCCCCGTACCGGTAAATCGTACGGATATGTAGAGAATATTGGACCAGGCTGTGTATCGACGCGGCCAAGGTCGTTTCTAGGCTACGTGGGCCACACAAGCGTGTGGGCCTACATGGGTACGCAATATGGGCTGTGGGCCCATTTCCACTGTTTGATTATTAAGGTTGCACAGGTTGTCTGAGAAGACTGTGGACCTACTATTGGGTCGGTAAGTCTGCCTAGACCCCTAATTGGTAAAATGACTGTTTTTCCCTTATGTGGTAAAATGACTGTTTTACCCTATGTGATGTATATATATATGTGCATGTATGACCGTATTTTAGCATGTTATTTAAACTGTAATGGATACATGTATGATTCTATGATATGACATGACATCACTATATGATGCATTGTTGGGGGATGGGTTTATACTGATTGGAGGAAGTGTACTGAAAGGCTTCGACCTAAATTATTGGCAACCCAGCTGTATATTATTGTTTAGTACCGCAATCGGTGCTAATTCTGGAGTGTAGGGATGGGTGGGTTGATTATATCCCCATATGGAGTGTAGGGTTGGACGGAGATGGAGTGGAGAGGTTGGATGGGTAGGATTTGTATACCGATTAAACTATTACTGCATTGTTTATTGTTACTGTAATGGGCCAAGGCCCAAACACATGACTATTTCTGTATTGAGACGGGCTAAAACCCAACCTGATATTGTCACTGTTGCTAAAAATGGCTTAAGCCGAGACTGTGCTTGTTTTCTGACTGTTTGCTTATATGGGATTACACACTGAGTTTTCGTAAACTCACCCATCTTTTTATCTGTATAAGTAATCCCCAAGCTTAGGCGGATCGGTGTTGCGAGGGACTCAAAGGCAGCCACACAACCGCATTTACTATCATATTTGCTTAATTTTTATCAGTAATTTTAATTTGGGTAATTTTACTATAATAAAGCCTCTTTGGATTTTATTTTGGGATTTTTAATTGCTTTGATTTATAACTATTAGTAGTAGGAAATGACGCCGGTTTTCATAAGAAACAATGTTTTTACAAAGTAAATGCAAGTACACAGCTGTTTTAAAAAGCGTCCGCTATAAAATGATATTTTTGGAAATAAATAATGATTTTAAAGCAAATACTTTTTGGTTAGTGACGCAAGTTTTGAAATGAATGAAATAACTCAAAAACACAAAGAGGTTAAATATATAGTAAGAGTTTTCATTGATATAACACTTTACGAAAAATACCCAATGTGACATTGCCAGATTCGGCCATAACATCCAGGTCGGGTTTGGGGTGTTAAATTGGTCATGTTGGTTATATCTTCGTAATGAATTTTGGTCATTTAAATTGGCTTGTAAATGCATATGTCTTGGTTTGTATATAATAGCCATGAGAGTTGGCTTATTTTGAGTTAAATTGCTGGTGTATATGTGTACGTGCTTAGAGTTTATGTTATGTAAATTGAGGTTGGTTTTGTAATGCTTATTTATAGTTGGTATTAAGGAGGTTGAATGCTAATATTGGTGATGTTGATTGTTTGTGAATTAAGTTGAAGAATGCATGTTTTAAGTAGCCATATTGATGATCTAAGTTTATGAAATTTTGGGTATAAATAGATTGGTCTATTTTGCAACTTGTGTGTATTGAGAAATGTGGCATAGAATATGCATGAACTAGGTTTGAATAGCTTGACAAATAGCCTATTTTTGTCCACATGGGCAGAGGCACGGGCGTGTTCTCAGTCGTGTGCAACATACGGTCATTATACATGGCCGTGTGTCCCCTGGTGTTGAATTTGAAACCAAGTCAGTATGTTCCACATGGCCTCACAACAGGTGTGTGACTTGGCTGTGTGGCATAAGTCAGTATACCCTACCTGTTTGGCAAGGCCTAGCACATAGCCTAGCACACAGGCGTGTATGTCCATTTTTAGGGCACACGGGCTGGCTACACGGGTGTGTGTGTTGGTCGTCTGACCCAAGTTAGAGAGTCACACAAGGTCGGACACGGGTTGGGATACGACCATGTGCTCCCATAAAAGATTACTTAATAAACCAATAACCCATATGCTTTTAAAACAAGTCCAAGTTGTCTTGCTAGTTGGCCACCCAAAGTCCCTCCAGACATCGAACCTCCTACTGAGCATCACCTGAGAAAAATAAAAGAGGGGGTGAGTTTTAAAAAACTTAGTGTGTACAACTCTCGACAAGTAACAAGCATTCATCAATCACCATACAACATGCAATGCAATGCAGTGAAACCCACCCCAATAATCCAACCGATACACATCAGCTCCGTCCCCTGTTACACATCATGTGGGGATATAATTATCAACCCACCCAACCGATACACATTAATGGTAGCCTGGTTGCAGAACTATCTTCATTGCAGCAAGCTACCAGTCACATATTGGGCTTAAAAGCCGTCGATGGATCCACGATTGTCAAGGAACCATGCGACCCTTATATACTTCCTCCGTTCCATAATTCCCAACCCCTATGCAACCTAAACAGAATATTGAATGTATACAGCAGTTATACATGTAACATTCATAAGTCTTACATTCAACGCTTAGGGGTATTTTGGTCATTTTCACCTTTAGAGGCATTTCGATAATTTTCCTTTATTACGGGTCTTTACTTACCTTAGCCCGTTAACAAATCCCATGAGCTAAGATGAACGAATACTATGCACCAGGTAAGATTCCAAAGAAGAGGAGGTGAGTCATTAAGACCGCTTAAGTACCAAGCTCTCCCTAGATCAAATCCTAGACATGCATATGCCTGTTGCCACACCTTAACCCTATGACTTGTCCATGGTCTTTAATTAATTAACGAAGTTTTATGTCTATTTAAGCAGTTGTCATATACTAGGCCCAAAAACCCCATACAAGCCTAGACAAATCCACATACCTGTATATGGCCCACTAGGCCCAATCTCTTTCATATGGCCTATTAAGCCCAATCACATTTATGTGGCCCATTAGGCCCAAATCACATTCTTATGGCCATTAGGCCCAAATCACATTTACAGCCATGTTCACATACAATTTTCCATCACATAGCATCAATTATCAATTTTTGCCTATTATGGGCCTAACAGCCCATCGAGCCCATTTAGCCCATTCCGGCCCGGTTGGCCAATTCACAGCCCAAGTCCATGGAATCGCCCCTAGCCTCAGGCAACCTATTGGTTTCCCCCTTATGAGTGTTCATGCACTCGCAAGACTACTGTAGCCAAACTTTTGGCTTTTCGGCTTTTCGGCATTTCGACTTTTGCCGATCTACTTGTGTGTGCAGTGTATGTACACACCTGGTAATAAAGCGTGCTGCAATTTCCTTAGCCCTAAACCTACAATCGATAAGCCCCTAACCTACAATCGATATCACCCTTCAATTAATCGCATGCTTAATACATATCTTTACAAAAACCAAAACCTCACCCTTTACCTTACCTTGCGCGACAAGTTATAACAGTCCCTTCTTTAATCGCTAACCACGATCAACTCCTAGATTTGCACGAATCTTAATTATTAAAACCAGAATAACAGGTGACTTGTATCCAACACAAGTCCCCCTTCCATTAACTATGACCATTCGACCAACTAAGATTAAGAACACTTACCAAAGTCTCTCACCTGAGGAGCAAGTCGGCAGGGATCCAAAGGACTGCAATTTAATACTAATCCTACCAAAACTGATTGGAAGAAGTGAGGAATAGAGTAATCGATACTTAGCAAAAATTGATTGGGAGAACAAACACTTACATTAGAATTGACTGAGTGGAAAGGGTAGTGGCGGCACCAAGGGTATTCCGCCAAAGAGATGTTCGGCCCTTGAGATTTGTCTAGCAAGAGAAGGGTTATTTGGCACCAAAGGAAAAGAGAAGAAGAAGTCGACTAGACTACAGAGAATTGAGTAGAGGAGGAAAATCGGCACAAGGAGGAAAAAGAAAGAAGAACAAGGGTTTTCAGCTTTTACAAAAAGGGTTTCTGGCAACAAGATGAAAAAGAATTCGGCATTATCCTAGCAACCTTACATTTGGCACCAATATCTAGCCTCTATAGTCAAAATTCCCATGCCCAAATTCCCAATTCAGCTCCACCTCTTCTTCACTCCTTATTTCCTCGTTTTCTCCCTAATAACTCTTTAATCCCCACCTCAAATTTCTCCTCTTATCACTCCCTACAGAGTTCAAATCCAACACCACCTCTGTCCATATTTTAGCAAAAATAAATCCCTCTTTTGAGCAAAGTGGGATTCGAACCCTAGACCTCTGACACTAGCAACACGCCACTTATCCCCTGGGCCAGCAGGCTCTTTTCTATCAAATTTTCCCTTTATTTATTCAAAAGCCACCTATTTGCCATCAGGGTTCTGTTAATAATTAAAATATAATTTCTTTTACCCCTAGGTTCAAGCTCAAACCTTGACCGAGACCTACCATCACATAATTAATACTTAACTAGAAATCTAAGCACAAAAAAAAAAGAGAAAAATTTAAGATTTCGAGATTTTTGGGGCGTTACATGATCATTCTGGCAACTTGAAGCCTCTAAATTCCCAATGAATAAATCACATTTAGATGAAAGAATATAGCATCGACAATACATAAACATGAATGAGTAAGATTTCACTTTTATCAAGGCCAGTATCATGCTTTAATCCTAAATTCTATCTACGAATACAACATTTATCATAGAATACTATAATTTTTTTTAGAATAAGGGATATTATTGTATTACTGTACCTTTGTTCTGGAGAAGTAACGATGGGGTGCAACAAACCCCCAGGGAGTACATAATTGCGCCAACACACACTCATATTGTGACACCCTATGGCTAGATTCATTTTTCTAACGCTTATATGTGAGTGTTCCTTTTTTAACATTCCACAATACACTCACTTTGAAGTGTCTCTTATTTATAACTATTTATATATATAGGTAGCTAAAAAAGGTAGTTTCATTTAAGATCCAAGGAATACTACTAGTCATCTATTACTAATGCAACCTAAATCATTCATCAAAGTATTGAAGATACAATATTTAGTCAAATTTATCCAACTCATTCATTGAAAATTCACATGATCCAAGAATTAAGCATCGAATGTAACAAAAAATTTTCGAACAATTGTGCATACACCTTGCATGCTTCAAAAAAAAATTAAAATGTGGGTGTATTTCCAAATCCCATATACATTCCTCCAAACTTAAAGATTGCATTATCTCTAATACATTGACATGAATATGTAATGGCAATAAAAATGCAATGACAATGGATACTTATCAAAATAAAACCTACAGCTACATGCAATACATGAATGCTATAACTAAACCTTAAAACAAAATAACTCAGTTATTCGCACCTGTCGATGTGGCTGCATGATATTTCTTTCTCCTCCTTTTTTCATTTTTTATCATTGGAATACTTCCTTTTCTTTTCTTTGGGCTTTGTGCGGCCTTTAGATTGCTCCCCAGTTCTTGGCTCAGCCCCAACATCATCGGCTATTGTTTGTGTAGGAGAGGCCACTTGGAGTGGTCTAGTGTAAACCACTACTGCCCATGAATTGCATTGCTCCTCACTGGTGACCTCAGCAACTTCTTCCAGTCTCACTCCAGTTTGCTCCAAATTATCAATATTTGCACCCATAGATCCTGGTGCGGTGACAATCTTCTCAACAAAACCTTCTTCTCTATTTTCTGTCTCATTTTTAGCAAATTTTTCTTCTTCAGCAACAACTTCCTCTTCTGTAGTAGCAATTTCCTTGTCAAAAATAATGTCCTCTTGATCAGCAAAAATACCATCCTCGAACAAGCTATCAATCTTACGCAAACATTCCTCAAGGTCTCTGTATTCTTTATCTTTGTCATTATTAGAAACTTGCACCATGGAAAGAGATGCCATTGATCAGTTTTGGTCTTTGAAGTCGTCAGTCACAGACGAATGCTTATAGTTTCGAATGATTGGTGGATACACTGGGATGTCCAGCATTAGAGATGGGCTCAATTGGCTTAATGTGGCTACAATGGAATTATTTTAGGCTTTAGTGTAAGCATAAAACAAATTTTGAGAGTTCTCCATGTGCTCAATTGCAGTGGCAAGTTTGATTTTCCTATTGCCGATGGAAGTAACCATTTTTTCAACATCTTTCATCTTATACCATAAGGATGTCTCTATATGCAGGGTTGTTCCTTTACTGTCGGTTTTGACTTTGCCCTTCTTTGTATTGCTAGTTCTTGCCTCTTTCAGTATTGGTGTTTCTGTGCCATGAGTCATCCTCTCAATAGAGGCTTCATTAATTGGACCCTTATTATCCATGATTTCTTCATCTTCCCGGGGTGCAATGCCTTTTTGCCGACATAGTGACATTACCAATGATGGGAAAACCAAAATACCGGTCTACCTAACGGTGCATTCAGTAATTTCTCGTAGAGAATTGAGCCTACATCAATTCTTCTACCCATGATAATGGAATGTATCAGAAACATTTTATCAAGGTTGACAATAGTGCTGTGGGTAGACTGCAGTAATTTGCAATTAACAAAGTGAAACCATATTTTGCTGTGCAATGTTAAGAAACAGCGGTGCATTGTAAAATTATTTGGATGTGACCCTGTCCACCGTGCTCCTTCAATACACAAATCCTGTATAAGGAGGTCCTTTTTCTCGTTCGTCACTTCCGCAAGAAATCAGAGTGTTTGTTGACACTGATCGTCAGGTTATATAACTCATTGGTTGTGTTGGCATCCAATGGGAGTTGACCTTCATGAACAAAAATAAATTCTAAATCTTGGTCATAGAGGTTAGCATAGAATTCATGTACCAGGGAAGGGGAATAGCTTCCAAGGTGTGCACAAAAAATTCCCCCTTTTAGGTTAGAAGTGGTTCGGTGAATTTGTTTACCCAACTCCTGTTGTTATGATAGGGAAATGCCCTATTCAGGGTGAAAATTTTGGTGTAATATGTTGTCTTGAAATTGTTTTCTTGCCACTTTATTCAAAAAAATTACTGGTTCCTTTTTCTGCACTTTCCTGGGAGATTCGGACTTGCGAACTATGATAGTGGAGGATACAGGTTCTTCAGTACATTTATTGGATTTCTTGGTTAAACCTCTTGTTCTTGCCATCTTTTATCGAGGGAAGATGATTTTAAGTGAAAAAGTGGAATCTTGAGTAAGGAAGAAGAATAAAAATGGCTGCTTGGATGCTTTGCAGTCGACAGAGTGGTATAGACTTTATAAGGAGTGAAAGAGAAATATGTAGAGTCGTAATATTTTGTGGAGAGATGCAAAACCAGCAGGAAGAGTGACGTCCAATAAGAATTGTGCCTACTCAAATAGATCAAACAGCTTGGTGGGTTTTGATCCAATAATGAATATTGAAGTTCCCTTAATTCTAATTAATGGTAACACAGTGGTACAAAATGCGTTGACAACCAAATCTTGTTGTGTCGACATTAGTACCTTATTATTCTACGGTAAATTGTTGCTGCAAAATAATCTTGTCATGCCATTGTTTGGTCTTTTCTTTATAAATCACAACATTGTCATAAGCATTTCTTCGAATCTCCTCTAGGTCGATGATGTCCAACGACCTTTTCCTTCCAGTATCTTCATAGTCCATGTTCACTTGCTTAATTGTCCAGATCGTTTTGTGTTCTAATTCAACTGGAAAGTGACATGCTTTTCCAAAAACCAATTGGTACGGTGAAATTCCCAATGGAGTATCATATGCTATTTGCAATTCCCATAGAGCATCATCCAATCAGGAAGACCAATCTTTTCTCGAAGGATTCACAACCCTTTCAGGAATATTCTTCAGTTGTTGATTTGAAACTTCAGCTTGTCCGTTGGTTTCTGGATGATAAGTCGTGGCCATTCTGTGATTGACTCCATATCTCTTTAATGTAGTTGCAACTTGGTTGCAATGGAAATGTGTACCCTGATTAGTAATCAACGCCTCTGGTATGCCAAAACGGGTGAGTATATACTTGTGAAAAAAAATTGAGCACTATCCTTGCATCATCCTTTGGGATAGCAATAGCCTCCACCCACTTCGAGATATAGTCAACAACGACTAATATCTAAAGATTTCCAAATGAACTTGGAAATGGTCCCATAAATTCCATTCCTTAAACATAGAATAATTCAACTTTCATAATTGGCTATTGCAACATTTCATTACATCAGGAAATAAAATCGGTACACTGACATTTTGTAAGACCCTTTACCCGTATTCGATGCCGGAACAAGGTTCGAGGCATCACCGGACTTAAACACAAACAAACATACAAAATCGACACATAAATTTCCATCCAAATTTAAAACTATTCATTTACAAACATATCATCCCTAAAACGAGCCTACGAGGCCAAAAACATGCATTAAAAGTGGTTTGGGACTAAACCGAGAACTTTAGAAATTTTTATAAAATACTTAGAAAAAATTTCATCAAAACAGGGTCACAAGCCCGTGTGGCTTGGGACACGCCCATGTGGATTGGCCATGTGGTCACACACGCCCGTATCCCTAACCCGTGTAACTCTTTGGTTATGACGTCATGCACCAAAGGGAGTCACACGGCCAAGTCACACGTCCATGTGCTAGGCTGTGTGGCGAATGTAATTTTCAAAATTTTTAATAAAATAGGTGCAGAATTCATGCCCTAGACACACGCCCATGCCTTTAGGCCATGTCCTTCACATGGCTGAGACACACGAGCGTGTCTCTGCCCATGTGGCCAAAATAAGGCTATTTATCAAGCCATTTTACCACCCTTACTTGCACCAACTTGCACAACATCAGGCAACACAAAATCCAAGCGTATACATATAACCGAATCAGCCATAAACAAGATGTCAATACATTAATTACACATACTAACATCTATCATGCATAAACATCGCATACTTTCTTTTCCATTCATGCCAATTTTATCTTCATGATAAGCTTCATCACATAAATATACCAATGACCAATAAAATTAATATTTTCCAACTTCCAATGGCCATATACAAAATTAATCATTAATCATTACCATGCCAACGCATTTGGCTAAACCAATATGATACATAGCGAAATGACCAAGCCCCTATACATGCCATACTCAAAATATTAAAACCAACTATACCCAAAGCAATCGTTTGATAGTGTGAATTGAGCTTCAGCAACCCTCGATCCCCGAGTTAGCTCAGTGACACCATAAAGAATGGAAAGAAAAGGGGAGTAAGCTTTAAAGCTTAGTAAGTTTGCATGTAAATAATAAGCAACATTAATCATACATTAATTATATAATTATTCAACATAAGTTAACATAAATATCATCATGTATTTTAGGCATAATTCACTCATTAGCATTCTTACCAAGAATTCATCACATACTAAAGTTCATACTCATGAGTTATACATACATACCTGTACCAACTCGTAACATAGTCACATACTTTGTCATCTTTGACATATTCTTCAAATTACCTGTTAAACACTTGGAATACTATTGGATACATGAAAACTCTTGCACATATGTGCCACATATATAGCCAATGCTACCTTATATCTTATAACACATAGGACTCGTACACGAGCTAATCATGGGCCTGCTTACACAAGTTGTCAGTCAAGACTTAGCAACACAGGCTGCTCACACAAGCTCTTAAGTATCTGCAACACATGCCGGACTACCAAGCCACCGGTAGGACGTACATGACCACCACCCGAATTCACATAGATCACATAACACTTGGTTTCCTAGTAACATGTCACTTGTATCCTAAACCATTTCTAAGGTTCAATCTGTAATATCCCGAATCAAGGCCTAGTAGGAATAGTGGTTTTGAGGTACAAATTTGAAGTAGAAATATTTATTTTATGATCATTATGAGATCTATGATATGTTGACGTACTTTTGTGAAAATTCCATGAAGAAATTGTATGCATAAGGTGCCCAATTTGATAGTTAGGACTAAATTGAATAAGTTGCAAAGTACATGTTCTAGAAGCTTTGAGCAGGAAATTGCCATGGGTTTTTACTTAGAGGGTCTTAAATAGCAATTTGACCAATTTCTAATTTTCTGGACAAAAATGGGCATGGATAGGAAAATTTTGAAAGAAATGCCTTAAGGGCATTTTTGTCATTTGGTTAATAAAAGAATAAAAAGGGAAAAATAAAAAAAAATTTGCTTATCTTCTCCATGCCATAGCCGAAATTCCTAAGGTCACCATAGCTAAGGTTTCTTGAACTTTCAAGCTTAGTAGTAACTGCATCCTAGCCCCATTTTTAATGTTCTTTGCATTTTTGAAATTGTCATCAACCGATCTACCTGTTTCTAGCCATATTTTGAGCTAGGGTTCATGTTCAAAACTCTACCCATCTGTGATATGCATGTATTTTGATGTTTCATGGTAGATTATGAAATTTTGATATGTGTTTAACATCTTTGACTAAGTGATTTCTAGTGAAAATGGTTAAAAAGGACTAATTTGTAAAGTTTGTAAATGGGTAGAAAGATGTACAATTGGATGAAAAATGTGGGCTGCTATAAACATATTATAAGTTCAGCTAGGCTTGGGTGACAAACAAAATGGACACATTTCATTTTACGAGCCTAGGGACGAATTTGTAAATATGTAAAATTTTAAGGGCAAAATTATAATTTTGCCAAAGTAAAATTTAGGGACTGTTTTGAATAATGTAATAATTAAATAAGTGAAATCTGGTATTATAGAGCAAGAAAAATGAGGAACAGACCTTGACTGGGGGAAAAACAAGGTGTACAACGATTAGATCCATTCTTACTATTTTTGCACTGAGGTAAGTTCATGTGTAAATAATGCAATGTTGTTTCATGTTTTAATGCTTCATTAATGTATGAATTTCTATGTTTAATTGTTACAATGAGTGTATGAAAGATACTATGATCACTGAGAATGACATTATGAACGAGTTCAACAAAGATAAGACGTCGAGAAAATCCCGTTTGAACCTTAGGAATAGTTTAGGATACAAGTGACATATCACTAGGAACTATGTGATTATCAGCTCATGAGATTATGTGAATGTGAATCCAAGTGCTAGTCTTGTACGTCCCACCAGTGGCTGGGTAGCCCGGCAAGTGTTACGGGTACCTGTCAGCTTGTGTAAGCAGCCCATGTAATTACTTCTTGATTGTTAATTTGTGTGAGCAGGCCCGTGATTAGCTTAAGAGTGAGCAATGTGTGATATGTGATATTAGGTAGCATGTGGCTACATATGAAGCACTATGTGCAAGCTTTCCGTGTATCTGATAGTACTCCAAGTGTTCAACGGGTAAATCAATGAGTAATTTGACAAGTAAGTCAACAATGAGAAAATATGAGAATGCACTACTAGTTGGTACAGGTATGTACAGGAAACTCTTGAGTAAGACCTCGGTATTGTTATGAACATGTCGTAAGAATGTAAATGGGAAGGTTATGCTTGTGAGACTTGATGACTTTTATGAAACGTTACCTTTTGTTAATTGTGTAATTTATGTTATTTATTATTTGCATGTGAACTTACTAAGCTTTAAGCTTACTCCCCTTTTCTTTCCATTTCTTATAATGTCAACAAGGTAGCTTAGGGATCAAAGGACGTCAGAGACTCAATCACACTGTCAATTGGATATTTGGGTATAGTTAGTCTCATCATTTTGAGTATGGCATGTATAGGGACTTGGTCTTTTTGTAATATGTCATATTGATTTAGCCAAATGTGTTGGCTTATGATGATATTTGACCTATTTTGTGTATGGCCATATGATATGGCTTATAATGATTATTGGGTTGTAAGCCTATTATTTCAAGCATGCATGTACCCATGCAATTGAGATGTGGTTGGTGGATGTGTGTATGTGGTGAGATGTGTTATGGCTATGAAATCTTGATAGTTTGATTGGGATTTGTCTTGTACGATGACAACCTTAACTTATGTAATATCCCAAATTAGGGCCTAATCAGAATAGTCATTTCGTGACCACAAATTCGAGATAGAAATAATTATTTTATGATTATTTTGAGGACTATGATATGATTGCATGATTGTGTGAAAATTTCGTGAAGAAATTCTATGCATAAAGTGCTTAATTTGAAGTTAGGGACTAAATTGAATAAGTTGCAAAACTTGCATTCTAGAAGTTTCTAGTATGAAATTGTTTTGAAATATTAAATAGGAGGTCTTAAATAGTAATTTGACCAATTTCAAAGCTTATGGACAAATAGTGGACATGAATGGAATTTTTGGAAACTTTAGTAGTAAGGGCATTTTGGTCATTTAGGGGTAAAATGAATTAAAATACAAAATTAAAAGTAAATTTTGCTTGTAACACCCCGTACCCGAGTCCGTTACCGGAATCGAACACACGGTGCACACAAACTTAGTTTAACTATCTTCACAGTCCATTTAGAAATTTCCAGACAAGCTGGTTACTGCATCAGTGTCGCCTTTAAAATCATATCTTGAGTTTCAAAGCTTGAAAATTTGTTTCGTAATTTTTCCCTGAAACTAGACTCATATTTCCATCTACAGATTTTTTTCTAGAATTTTTGGTCAAGCCAATTAGTACAGTTTATTAGTTAAAGTCTCCCCTGTTGCAGGGATCGACTACACTGACCTTCGTGCGTTACGAATTGGATATCTCCCTGTACAGGGCTTCAATACTGATGCTGTTTGCTTCTATAGAAACTAGACTCAGAGATAAATCTATACATATATGGCATGATTCCTAATTATCTCTGGTTAATTTACAATGAATTTCTAAAGTTGGAACAGGGGATCCAGAAACCGTTCTGGCCCTGTTTCGCGAGAACTTTAATATCTCTTAACATATAATTCATATGACCGTTTCGTTTGTTCCATATGAAAGTAGATTCATCAAGGTTCATTTACATAATTTATTCACTATTTAATTTCATTCCTACAATTTTTAGTGATTTTTCAAATCCACACCACTGCTGCTGTCAGCATCTGTTTTTCAGGTAAACCTTACCTATTTCGTGGTTTCTATGGACCAACTAGAGTTTTGTCATACATAGGTCCACATATAATCATTTTTAGCCATTCCAATGGCTGATCATTTGCTCACACTTCCATTCAGTCCGTAGTCACATCATAAAACCATACATATATACATAAGCACAAATGGTCTAATGCCATACTCCACTTTTACGAGCCATTTTCGCATGGTCGTACACATACATCACAAAAGTACTTAAAACGCAACAAAAGGGTAGTCCTATACATGCCATTTCAAAGCTCAACCAAAATTGTACCAAAGGGGCTTTGATAGTGTGGATGACTTCGACTTCGTTGATCCCGAATCCGATAGCTAACGAGCGAAACCTATAAAAGCAGAGAGCCAAAGCAGCGGGTAAGCATTTTAATGCTTAGTAAGTCTCAAGCAATGGAATCAGCTTTGACTAACGTATTACATTCACATGGCTAAATGAATCACTTTATTAATACACATTCCCATAATCATACTTATTTCACATTACCGACCCTTATGTTCATACACAAAAGAACAACTTAGCCAAAGGCGGTAGCTCGTTTATCAACGGCGCATACTTACTTGTAAGGACTCAACTAATTCAAGCACATACAAACATACCTCATTGCTGGAATTTTCACAAGTGTATAAACTGAAATTTTTACAGCAAGATTGCTCACTTCGAATCACGTACCTTGAGATTTAACCGGATATAGCGACTCGCTCGATTGTCTTGGGACCTAGCCGGTTATAGTGATTCATACGATTGCCTTGGTCTTAACCCGGATTTGGTAACTTGCACAAATGCCTTCGGTCTTAGCCCGGATATAACAACTTCATACGAATGCCTTGGTCTTAGCCGGATATAATTACTAGCATAATTGCCTTGGGACTTAGCCGGATATCATTCCAATGTTCATTTACACATATATCAATAATCAAGACACATCCATAATTCATTTTCGTTACTAAGGCTCTAACACAAAATATTTATCAAACCTTTACAATTTGGCTCAATAGCCACACACACAAGGAGCATGATTTCAATATAATTCATGTAGGGTCATTACTCGAAGACTTACCTTGGATGTTGTCGAGCGATTTAAATGACTACTCGACTACTTTTTCCTTCCCTTTATCGGATTTAGCTCCCTTTGCTCTTGAGCTTAATTTGACAAATAAATCGATTTAATCATTTGAGCATCGAAGAGGAATTCAAGGTACTTAGTCAATATATATACTCATTAGGCATCAAAGTCGCATATGTACGAAATCATGAATCGAACTCAACACATTAGTTAATATTCCTCTTAGCGAATTTTCTAAGCCAAGAATAGGCATCAATATGCTTGCCTCTAACCGAATGCATGCACACCAATTTCCCCTCATGTGGCGAATATACATGTCCATGTTGAGGCCAATTATACATAATACCACACAAAATAGCATACATTTTACTACTAACGCATTACATATCGTAGCTCAATACACCTCTCTCATTTACTTCATAACGAAACATCATCACAACCAAATATACAATTGAAATAGTATATATGTCATACCAATACATCATGTGCAAACATATATTCATGTAGGTGCAAGGGCGAATTCTCAAGTGGCTTATATCCAAATATACACACATATCCAAAGCTTAAATCTTACTTACCATGCAACATGCATGAATCATACTTATGGATATACCATGGCGAATACCACAACACCATAATTTTGGTCATGATTAAACAAAGAACTTAGTATCTCCTTCAAAAATGCTAAAAGAAAATCTAAGAGTCCTCAATCCCCATCACATGTTTCATTATCAAGCTTGATATTTAGCATGCAATGGCATTAACACCATATTCACTTTGGCGAATTTCATTCCCGTGACATAGCAAAGATTTGAACCATGGGCTAACAAGAACATCAAGCTAGCAACTAAAACATGCATGAATCTCATGGCACAACCTCAAACATACCTTAATCTTGATGCAAGTATAGCCAACCTCTTCCTAATCCTCTTCCAAACCAAACATGAAGCAAAATTCCTTCCTTCCTCTAGTATTTTCGGTCAAGGGAGAAAAAATGGATGAACAAATTTTTTTCTTCTCTTTTCCTCAATACTGGCAAGGGGTTTCACTCACACACACACATTTTTTTTCTTTCTTTATCACCCATACTTATTTGTTTATTGTTTCTCCCTAATGCACCAACAAAACATGTTTCATGACATGTTTAGCCCATACACCCTTGTCATGGCGGCCATTAGCTAATAAATGGGGAAGTTGACATGCAAACCCCTCATTTTGCATGCATGATCAACTAGTCATTACACATTTCCCCTCATACTTTTAAAGTTTACTACTAGGTCCTTTCTAGTGAAATTCACATTTATAACTCTAAATTAAAGCATCAAAAATGTCACACATGAGTTAACACATATTATAGGCATCAAAATAAATATCATTATTTTTATGCCTCGGTTTTGTGGTCCCGAAACCACATTCCGACTAGGGTCGTTTTAAGGCTGTCACATTGCTCATCTTCTTCACCATGGACGTGTATACCGAGGGATCCATGGCTAGGGTTTCCAAGCTTCTAAGCTCGATTGTAAGTCCGTTCTAGCCTCGTTTTTAATGATTTTTATGTTTTTAGAGTCCCGATAACTTGATTTAGCTTATGCTAGCAATAATTCAACCTCGAGTTCATATTTGGAAAAAAACCCATAGGTGAAATTTGTGTATTTTGGTGTTTTATGATAGAATATGAGGTTTTGAATTATGTTAGACAACTTGTGCTACTCGATTTTGAGTGAAAACGAGCAAAAGGGCTTAATCGGTAAAAATACCTAATAGTCATAAGTACATGTTAGAGTGAGAATTTGATGTTGCCATAGAAGGGAAAAATGATCAGCATGTCATAAAACATAAGAAAATAGGATGAAGTTTAATTTCCGAACCTTGAGGCAAAAGTGAAAATATGCAAAAGTTTAGGGGTCAAAATGAAAATTTTGAAAAATATGATTTTTGGACCCGTATGAATAATGTGACTAATTATTAGGATAAATGTGATATTATAGATGAAGGAAATCGAGATTCGGGCTTAGATTGGGAAAATACAAGGTTATGGACTAAAATGGTAAATTGTTGTTTCTGGATCAAGGTAAGTTCGTATGATAATAATAATGCAATGTTATGTTTGAATTATATTTCTTACTATTATTGCATATATTTTATGATTTAATATATTGGAAAAGTTAATGGAATGGTGTTTATGATCTGGAAATATGACATGAAAGAATGTTACATGAAATGCAAGAAAATAAAGATACATGACAAGTGATATATGAAATATGTGATATATGTTATGTGAATTCTTAAAAGCTGATTTTATATATGAGTTGTGTCTTATTATACTATGAATGGACAATTGGTACTATGGATAGTGAGATCGACACTTCGAGTAAATTCGTACATAAATAATCTACCGATTCTTTTTATGTTATTATATTTGATATCATATGAAATGTGGCTGCCTATCAAATGGTTATTTGATGTAAATTATGAATTTAAATTTATTACAGACAATATAGTAAAATGTTGAAAAGTGAGGAATTTCCCGATTGAACCTTCGAAATAAAAATGATACGAATGATCTATTGTGAGGTCGCATGTGTAGTACTAAGTGCAAGCTACTATGCGTACCCGAAAACTGTGATCACGTGTGTAGAACTAAGTGCAGGCTACTACGTGTACCAGACTGTTGGTCGCATGTGTAGTACTAAGTGCAGGCTACTATGCATACTAGATAGCTTCGGCTACAAGTGTGGAAATGGAAAAATGTGCAGGCAATTGTGTATCTGTTATTATTCCGATGAGTTCAACGGGAAATCGATTAAATGAAAATACATGTGAAAGTGATTATGTGATGAACAAGTGCAAGTATATGTTTATTTGAATTTATGAGCAATATGCTCAATATTTGAGCGAACCTCGGTAAAATGGAATGGATTAAGTGAAATTGTGTAAAAGTGAACTTTAGTAGTAAAACAGTATTAGACAGCAGTAGTGCATGACTTTGAAAATTCACCAAAAATTGTGTAAGTTGAATTAAATTTAAAACAAATTATGAAAATAAATCTTAATGAGTCTATTTTCACATGAAAGAAATAGGGGAAGCAAAAGAGTTCTATATAGTGTGATATTTGAATTCTTGTGAAACAGGGTCTGAATGAATTCGAGATCCCCTGTTCTGATTTTAGAAATTCACTATAAATTGTAAAAATATTATTGAGAGTCATACCTTATATGCATGGATTCCTTATTGAATTTAATTTTAGGGAAAACAAATGGGATGGTTGTTTGAATTCTGTACAGGGAGAAATTTGGTTCGTAGTGCACAGGGGTCAGAGTACTCATACCCGAAAACAGGGGAGACTTTAACTAATAAACTGTACTAAATGGCACAACCAAAAATTCTAGAAAAAAAATTATAAGTATATATATGAGTCTAGTTTCATATAAAATTTACGGAATTGGATTTCAAGCTTTGTAACTCGAGATATGATTTTTTTTAACAGTGGGACTCCAGAAAATAGCCTGTCCTGAATATGTGTAATTGTAAAATTATAGTGTTTTATCTTGAAAAGCATGGTAGAATTTGCTTATTATTTTCATATGAACTTACTAAGCGCAAAGCTTACCCATCCTTTCCATTTCTTTAGTATTGGTAGGTCGGCTCGGGGTTAGAGATCTTCGGAGGCAAAATCACACTATCAAACTATCATTTTTGGGAAAATTAATTCAAATATTAGAAATATCAAGTGAGTGGCATGTATAGGAAGTTGGTTTGTGATATGTATTTTTATTATGATTTTGACCATACATATCAGTCTGCATTGAGTTGTCGTATAAAATCATGAGATGTGGTCCTTATCCATTATGGTTTATAAGTTTAATTAATCGTGCCATGTCCTATGTTTTGATGTGATGATATAGTTAGCTTTGTTTGTTATGCATGTGTTCGAAAAGTTTTGAATTAAATGAAAATTTATTGCCCAGTTTTCATCTATGTGTATTGTTAAGTCTAGTAATGCCTCGTACTTTATTCCGACCTTGGATACGGGTAAGTGGTGTTACAACTTAAATGAGGATTGGTAAGTTGGGTTGACAAAGTGTGGTATCTTGTGTATGTAAAGGCTAATATGATAATGCCATAACCATAACTTGTTTGATAAAGTTTAAGTGTTCAATTATGCCATGTCAAATGCCTTTGATATTATGTATGTGGTTGTGTAACTAAGGGTGGAAAATGGCTTGGAAAATATCCTTAAAGTTGTCTACACGGGTAGACACACGGGCATGTGTCTAGGCCATGTGTGACACACGGTCTGCCCCATGGGCGTGTGATCTGGCCGTGTGTCCCCTGCATCCTAATTAGGTTAAACTAAATGCCCAGTAGTAAACACACGGGCAGAGACACGACTGTGTGTCTCAGCCATGTGAAGACATAGCCTCAGGCCATGGGCGTGTGCCCAGGTCATGTGAAGTCTGCACTTAAATTTTTGGAATTTAATTCGCCACACGGCCTAGCACACAGGCTTGTGACTTGGCCATGTGACCCTAATTGTGTTCATGACATCATAAACTGAGAGTTACACGGGCTAGGGACACAAGCGTGTCCCAAGCCACACAGTCGTGTGTGACCTCACGGCCTCCCAACACGGGCGTGTGACCCTGTTTCATGAAAATTTTCTATGTTTTCCCAAAATTTTCTAAAGTTCTTGGTTTAGTCCCGAATCGCACTTGATGTATGTTTTGGACCTCGTAGGCCCATAAAAGGTCAAATTGGATATGTATGAACGAATATAATTTGAACCAAATTTTTTGGCCCAGTTTTGTATGTTTGCTTATGTTTGAGACCGGTAATGACTCGTACCCTGTCCCGACGTCGAACACGGGTAAGGGATGTTACACAATTGGGATTTTCTCATCGTTGAAACGTTGTTGAATATTTCTATAGAAACAATCGTACAATTTATGCAATATGAAACATTAAATACATAATATAACATTGGATTATTATTTACACACAAACCTACCTCGGTACAAAATAGAAGGAAATGGACCTAATCATCAATAACCTTGTTTTTCCCCCAATCAAGGTCCAAACTTCGTTTTTCTTGATATATAATAGCAAATTTAACTTATTTAATTTTCACATTACTCAATGCTGTCCCAAATATCACATTATGGAAAAATTACAATTTTACCCTAACTTTTTACATTTTTATAAATTAGTCCTTAGGCTCATAAAATGAAATGTATCCATTTTCTTTGTTACCCAAGCCTAACCGAACTTAAAACATACTCATAACAGCCTACATTTTTCATCAAATCACATTTCTATTACCCATTTTTACAACTTTTACAAATAAGTCCTTTTTATGCATTTCCACTAAAAATCACTTAGTAAAAGTTGTTTATCATACCTTAAACATACAATATCTTCCATAAAACATAAAAATACATGCATGTCACACGTGGGTAAATTATTAAATATGATCCCTACTTCAAAATAATGGTAGAAATAGATAGATCGGATGATAACGACTTAAATAATGTAAAGAGCATTAAAAATAGGGCTAGGATGCACTTACAATCAAGCTTGAAAGTTGAAGCAACCCTAGGTATGGTCTCCTTAGGAAATTTAGGCTATGATGAAGAAGATGGACACCAATTTTGACTTTATTTTCCTTTTTTTTTCTTTTATTTACCAAATGATCAAAATGCCCTTAATGCATAACTTTGAAATTTTACCTATTCATGTCCATTTTTGTCCACTAAATTATCTAATGGTCTAATTACCAACTAAGTACCTCTAATTTAAAATCTCATAGCAATTGGACACCTTTAACAAGTAGAACTCAACTTTTGCACTTTTTATGATTTTGTCTTTTTCTCTAAATTCAGTGCCCAAATGTCAATTTTTGAATGACATTTTCACAGAATAGTTCCATAAAACTATAGACAATAAAATTAAAATAAAAATGGATTTTTTTACGTAGGATTCGTGGTCTCGAAACCACTATTTTGACTAGCCCAAAAATAGGTTGTTACAACTTTGCCCTTTTTAGGGATTTTCGTCTCCAAGAATCTTACCGAAAAAATAGGTTTGGGTACTGTTTTCTCATTGCCTCCTCGGGCTCCCAAGTAGCCTCTTCAACCCCATGTCTTTGCCACAACACTTTCACAAGAGATATACTTTTATTCCTGAACTATTTTACTTCCCCGGCTAATAACTTGATCGGTTCCTCACCGTAAGTCATATCTGGATGAATCTGAAGTTCTGTCGGTGAAATCACATGCAAAGGGTGTGATCTATAACGGCCCAAAATAGACACATGAAACACATTGTGGATCCTTTCCAATTTAGATGGCAAAGATAACCGATATGCTACCAATCTTATTCGCTCGGTAATTCATATGGCCTAATAAACCACGGACTTAATTTGCCTTTACAACCAAATCTTAGAATTTTCTTCTATGGAGATACTTTCAATCTAAAATTCAATCTATTTTCTTTCCAAACCGCATACAAATTTTGTCTATCTGAAGCAGCTTTCAAACAATCACGAATCACCCTTACTTTTTCTTCAGTTTCTGCAACCAAGTCAACCCCGTGAATCTAATTTTCTCTGTGCTTTGTCTAATACAATGGAATTCGGCATTTTCGACCATACAATGCCTCATAAGGCGCCATCTTTATACTTGACTGAAAATTGTTATTGTAGGCAAATTCAACCAACGACAGATATTTTTCCCAACTACCTTGGAATTCTAGAAGACAACATCGGAGCATATCTTCTAAAATCTTAATTGCCCTCTTGGATTGATCATCAGTTTGTAGATGGAAAGTTGTACTAGAATTAAATTTCATACCCAAAGCTTCTTGCAACTTTTTCCAAAATCGCGAAGTAAACCTCAGATCTCTATCCAAAATAATAGAAATAGGCACCCTCTGCAATCTAAAAATCTCAGCAATGTATAGTTTAGCTAGCTTATCTAGTAAGTAATCAGTACATACCAGTATAAAATGAGCCTATTTCATCAGTCTATCAACAATAACCCAGACAACATCTTTCTTTTTCAGAGTTACAGGCAAACCCGTCACGAAATCCATGGTTATTCTGTCCCATTTCCTCTCGGGTTCTATCACTAGCTGAAGTAAACCCAAAGGTACTTGGTCTTCGGCCTTTACTTGTTGACAAATCAAGCATTTCAAAACAAACTCTGAGATATCTTGTTTCATACCTGACCACCAATACATTTTTTTTTCAAATCACAATACATTTTTGTACTAAGAATCTTCTGAATCAGCTCTATATCTTTAGTAACACATATCCTACCTCAGAATCTCAAACAATCATCAAAGTCAATCTGAAATTCTGAGTCATCGTCTGATTCACACTGAATTCTCCTGGCTTGCAAATCACTGTCACACTTTTGAGCTTCGAAAATCTGCTGAAGAAACATCAGTCTAGCTCTCAACTCAGCTAGAATCGAACCATTATTAGACGAATTTAACTGTGTGTTCATGGCCCTCATAGCAAAAAAATATTTCCTACTCAAAGCATCGGCTACTACATTTGACTTTCCTGGATGGTAATCGATCACAAGCTCATAGTCTTTTAATAATTCAAGCCATCTCCGATGTCGCAAGTTCAGATCTTTTTGAGTCATCAGATACTTTAATCTTTTATGATTAGTAAAGATATGACATTTCTCATCGTACAAATGATGTCTCCAAATCTTAAAAGCAAACACATAGGCAGCCAACTCTAAATCATGTATAAGGTAGCTCTTTTAGTGCGGTTTCAACTGTCTCGAGGCATAAGCTATCACTTTGCCCTCTTGCATTAACACACATCCTAAACCACTCAATGATGCAGTAGTATAAATTACAAACTCTTTCCCCAATTCAGGTTCTACTAAAACTGGTGCCTCAGTCAATAATGCCTTCAATTTCTCAAAACATTGCTGACACTTATCAGACCACTCGAACTTAACATCCCTTTGCAGCAATCTCGTCATAGGAGTAGTGATCATAGAAAATACTTTAACAAACCGTCTGTAATAACTGGCTAATCCCAAAAAGGTTCTAACCTCAGATACATTCTTTGGTGGTTTCCATTCAACAATAGTAGAAATCTTGCTCGGATCAACTCAAATACCATCATCTGAAACAATGTGTCCCAAAAATCTGACTTTTTGAAGCCAAAACTCACTTTTACTAAACTTAACATATAACTATTTTTCTCTCAAAGTCTGCAAAATAGGTTTCAAGTGCTCGGCATGCCCCGTCTCATCTCGAGAATAAATTAATATGTCGTCAATAAAAACAACCAGAAACTTATCTAAATATGGTTGAAAAATCTGGTTCATTAGGTCCATAAAAATTGCAGGAGCAGTTTTTAGTCCGAAAGGCATAACAAGAAATTCATAGTGCCCATACCTTGTTCTAAAAGCAGTCTTTGGCACATCCGACTCTTTAACTCACAACTAGTAGTATCTGGATCTCAAATCTATCTTTGAAAACACTATTTCCCCTTTCAGCTGATCAAACAAGTCATCAATTCTCGGCAAGGGATACTTGTTCTTTATAGTCACTTTATTAAGTTATCGATAATCAATGCAAAGTCTCATAGATCCGTCATTCTTCTTTACAAACAATACCGGTGCACCCCAGGGTGAAAAACTAGGTCTCGCAAAACCTATATCTATCAATTCTTGCAATTGAGTTTTCAACTCCTTCAATTCAGTCGAGGCCATCCTATACGGAGCTATCAATATCGATGTACTCCTGGGGACCAAATCAATACTAAACTCAACTTCTCTAATTGGAGGCAAACCTAGCAATTCTTTTGGAAACACATCCGAATATTCATACACTGCTGGGACTGATTCAATTTTCAATTCAGATTCTTTTGTATTCAACACATAGGCAAGATAGGCTTCACAACCTTTTCTTATACATTTCTAAGCAGACATCGAAGAAATCACAATTGGGAATCTATCTAACTCATCTGACTCAACTCAAAGAATTTCACCATTTTTACATTTCAATTCAATGACTTTCAATCTACAATTTACTACAGCATCATGCATAGTCAACCAATCCATACCCAATATAACATCAAATTCATCAAACGACAGCAACATCAAGTTTAACAACCTGTTTTTAGCTAAATCAGAACAGTGGTTTTGGGACCACAAATCTGACATCAAAAAATTTATTTTATTACTATTTTAATATTTACAGCATGATATTAGAGTTGTGTGAAATTTTTGTAAAGAAATTTTATCGTTTAAGTGTTTAATTCGGTAAAAAGGACTAAATCACGTAAAGCATAAAAGTTGTGTTCTATAAGCTAAAGGCATTAAATAGTTATGAAATTTAAAATTTGAGGGTTTTAAGTGGTAATTAAGCCATTGGAATTATGAATGGACAAATATGTGCTTTATTAATGAAAATTACAAGGTTTATTAATAGGGTTACAATAGAATTATGAAATAAATTAAGTTAAATAATAAAAACATGGTGTCATGTTCACCAATTAGTTTCCACCACCGAAATGGATGAAGAAAAATAGCCATGGATGAAGATATATTCGGCCAAGCTTTGAAGATTAATGGGCGAGTGGTTTTTGCTCGGTTTTTGATAATATTTACATTTTTGAGATCGTTGCTTCGTAATCTAGCTAGCCTGTACCTCCGATTTTGAAATTGTTAAAGATTTTGATAGTTTCCATTGTTGAATACATGTGTTAATTGATGTTTGATGATGAAATATGAAATTTTGATGATAGTTTTACATGTTGTGTAAAGTGATTTTTAGTAAAAATATCAATTTTGGATTAAATTGGGAAATATTGAAATTATGTGGTTAAAAGTGGGATTATTTGAAAAATGTGGGCTGCTAAGGCAATAAGAATAATTTGGCTAAGCATGGGTAGGATGAAATTGCATGAAATTGTGATTTTATGTGATAAGGACTAAATTGCAAAAAAATGTGTAATAAAAGGGGCAAAAGTTTAATTTTTCCAAAATGTGTAAATTGTGTTAAATTGAATGAATTAAGGATTAAATAAGTAAATTTTGTTATTATATAGATTGAGAGCAATGAGATTCTGATCTAGAACGGTGGAAAACAAAGTATCAGACTGTAATATCCTGATTTTGGGCCTAGTCAGAATAGTGGTTTCGTGACCACAAAATCCGAGATATAAATAATTATTTTATGATTATTTTAAGGTCTATGATATGATTGCATGATTGTGTGAAAATTTCGTGAAGAAATTTTATGCATAAAGTGCTTAATTTGAAATTTGGGACTAAATTGAATAAATTGCAAAACTTGTGTTCTAGAAGTATTTTGCATAAAATTGAATTAGATTATTAATTAGAGGTCCTTAAAGAGTAATTTTACCAATTTCTAAGTCTATGGACAAAAATTGGACATGGATGGAATTTTGGAAAGTTTAGTAGTAAGGGCATTTTGGTCATTTAGGGTAAAATGAATTAAAATACAAAATTAAAGCCAATTTTGCTCATCTTCAACCCCATGGCCGAATATAGCAAGGAGAAACCATGGCTAGGGTTTTCAAGCTTCCAAGCTCGATTGTAAGTTCGTTCTAGCCTCGTTTTAATGATTTTTACGTTTTTGGAGTCCTTAGCTCGATTTAGCTTATGCTAGCAATAATTTAACCTAGGGTTTATATTTGGAAAAATACCCATAGGTGAAATTTGTGTATTTTAGTGTTTTATGATAGAATATGAGGTTTTAAATTATGTTAGACAACTTGTGCTACTCGGTTTTAAGTGAAAAGCGAGCAAAAGGGCTTAATCGGTAAAAATACCTAATAGTCATAAGTACATGTTAGAGTGAGAATTTGATGTTGCCATAGAAGGAAAAATGATCAGCATGTCATAAAACATAAGAAAATAGGCTGAATTTTAATTTCTGAGCTTTGGGGCAAAAGTGTAAATATGCAAAATTTTAGGGCAAAATTGTAATTTTTCAAAAATATGATTTTGGGTCAATTTGAATAATGTGAGTCCTAATTAGACTATATTTTAAATGATAGAGCAAGGAAAACTGAAATTGGGCTAAAATGGGAAAATACCAAGTTGTGGACGAAATGGTAAAAATAGCCATTTTAGCATACGAGGTAAGTTCATATGTAAATGTTGGTAACATAGTTATTATTTTAAATGTTTTAATGTTTTTTTAAATGATATGATAATTATTATGAAATATTATACTTGTGATAATTGTTTGATAATATGTCAAATTATGTGATATACTTGGAAAATATGAAATACTACCGAGTATCGGTATCGGCATTCCGTAGAAGATGGTTGAGACACATGATTGGGAAAAGGTCCGTTGAACCTCGGGAATGGATTAGGATACAAGTGACATGTCACTGGGATATTTGGGCATCCGAACTCGTTGAGTTGAGTCCGAGTTCACTTATGGATGCGGCGTCCGAACTCGTTGAGTTGAGTCCGAGTTCGTGGGATGTAACTAGGCATCCGAACTCGTTGAGTTGAGTCCGAGTTCACTTATGGATCTGACGCCCGAGCTCGTTGAGTTGAGTCCGAGTTCGCTTATGGGCGGGTTACATGATTGCTTGATTGAATATGTGGCACTTATGTGCAAGTTATCCATGTATCCGAATTATATTCGATGTGTTCAGCGGGTAAAGTTCTACTCAAATGGAGGAATACTCAAGATGAAAGGGACGTATTGGTAAGTGTTGTGAAATGGATAATTTGAACAGGTATGTACTTAACCCTCGGGTTGAAAACTCGATATAACAACAATATGGTAAGATGATAAATGAAAAGGTGATATGAATGTCTTGGTGATGATTATGCAAATGATGTTTTATGTTTGCTTATATGGTTATGTTACTTGCTATTTGCATGTGAGCTTACTAAGCATTTATGCTTACTCCTCCTTTTCATTCCTTGTAGTGTTGACAAGCCAGCTCGGAAATCGGAAGCGGTCGGAGGCACGCTCACACTATCCGTATACCATCTTGACATAATGGCTTGTATATTTTGAGTATGGCATGTATAGCATTATAATCATTTTGTATATATGGTCTTATGATATGGTTATTGAGTGGTATGGAGATAGAAATGCTTGGTAATGATTAGCCATTGGAATGGCTAATCATGATCATATTTGGTATTATGTATGTCAAATTGCTAGCTAATCCATGAAAACCATGAAATAGGTAAAATTTACCATAAAATAGATTCAGACAGCAGCAGTGACGTGAGTTTGAAAAATCACTAAAATAGTAGAAATGGAATTAAATAATGAATAAGTTATGGAATCGAAGCTTGATGAGTCTATTTTCATATGGAATAAGCGAAACAGGTATATGAGCTATATTTTATGAGATGTTTAAATTTTTGTGAAACAGGGCCAGAGCGATTTCTGGATCCCCTGTTCTGACTTTGGAAATTCACCATAAATTTTACAAAGATAATTAGAAGTCATGCTTTATATGTACAGATTCCTTATTGAGTCTAGTTTTATTAGAGATAAACGGCATAGTCATTGAAGCTCTGTACAGGAGATATCTGATTCGTAATACACTGAGGTCAGAGTAGTTGAATCCTGAAACAGGGAGACTTTAACTAATAAACTGTACTAATTGGCCCAACCAAAATTCTAGAAAAAATTAGTAGATATACATATGAGTCTAGTTTCAGGAAAAATTTACGAATTGGATTTCGAGTTTCGTAACTCGAGATATGATTTTTAAAGCGACTGTGATGCAGTTAGCCAGCTTGTCTAGAAATTTTAAAATGAATTGTATGAGCTGTTTAATTAATGAATTAAGTCCGTTAACACCTCGTGTTCGACTCCGGCAACGGTCTCGGGTACGGGGTGTTACACAGACTAGTCGATCCATTCCGCCATTTTAATGATCGAGGTAAGTTCGGATGCTAATAAACGTATTTGAGTTGTGTTATAAATGCTTATTTATTATTGAATTGAATTGAGTTATATACATTTATTTGTCATTGAACTGTCATGAATGCCAAATAAGCAACTATGAGCAAGAATCGACAAAGTTACAACATCCTAAAGTCCCGTAGGAACTTTAGGAATAGTATAGGATACGAATGCCATGACATTAGGTTACCGAGATGTGATTACATGTAAGACCATGTCTGGGACATTAGCATTGTATTGTGATTACGTGTAATACCACGTCTAGGACATTGGCGTCGTTAATCGATTTCGTGTAAGGCCATGTCTGGGACAGTGGCATCAATATGTGATAACATGTAAGACCATATCTGGGATATGGCATTGTATGAGCTATAAGTGATTGCAAAGTATCGTTAACGATTTCGAACAGTTCAACGAGTATAGTCAAGATGAGAATGAAAGTACAATCAAATTAAGTGATACAAGTTCGTACAAAACTTATATGAGAATCAAATGAAGGTAATTTGGTAAGTTCTTAGTGTATCACGTATACAAAATAAGAAAGATTTATGTATAAGTATCTTTCATGCCAAAATATGTTTATTTGGCTATAATGAGGTATGAATTGAATGATATGTGAGATATAAGTTATAGTAGTTTTAACTAAATATACATATGGCATATAGTATGCGAAACATCATTATTTGATGATATTTCACATAATTCACTTGGTAAAAAAGGTTATGAATATTGAATTGAATGAAGTTTATATATATAATTGATTATGCATATGATAATGTGAGTGAATTGATAAGAAGTATTCAAACCATACGTGTTTTGAATGAATATACTCATGAAAATCTTGATCATCTATGTGCATGAATTCAAAATAGAATGGTGAAATCATATGAATTATATCATGTTTTGAGTAATTGTTTAAAATGCAATTATTTAATAATATGAGTTTATTACTATACGAGCTTACTAAGCTTTATAGCTTACCTTGTTTTCTTTTCTATGTTTATATATTTTTAGAGGCTTGCTCGGTTTGGAAGTCGTCAGAGATTTCATCACACTATCCAGCTATGGTTTGGTAATTATGAGTTTTGTGATATTGGTTATGTGGCATGTATAGGCTTGAGTCTTTTTGATAAAGATTTTGGTGATGTATTTGGTCATTTTTATATGGCTTATTAATGACTTATGTTCGATGTGTAATTTGCCTTGTGTAGTGGCATAATTTGGTATGGTTGGTGATGGTTCAAGTTGATCATTTGGTCATTTGGTATATGATGACTATTTACTTATGAAAAGCATGATTTTAGACTTGATAAGTGAATGACTAATAGATGGTTTATGAGTCAAGCTTGGTGTGTGATTGATGATGATAAAATACATATTTGAAATGATGAATGTGATTTGTGTTTTGGTATGAAATGTAATAGGTGTGAAATGAGAAATGAATCATGCTAGTTTTGCTATGTGTTTTGTACAGGAAATGGTTATGATTTGAGTTGATGAAATGGAGGGAATTGGTGTAACATGTTTTGTAACAGCCAGATTTTGGGCCTAGTTAGGACAGCGGTTTTTGAAACCACTATTTCAAGGTCGGAGAAATTATTTTTAATATTATTTTATGTGTTATAGCATGATTATATGAGTGCATGAAAATTTTGGTAAATTAATTTTAGCGTTAGTAAGCTTAATTTCAAAAAAGGACTAAATTGCATAAAGGGAAAAAGTTGTGATTTGCTAGCTAAATATGTTAAATTGCTAGAGAACCATAATTGGGGGTGTTTAAAGTGCAAATAGACCCCTTTCACAAGCTTGACCGGCCATAGAGACAAATAGGAGTTGAAAAGTCAAAGTTAGTTGACTTTTTTTGGTAATAAATAAAACAAAAAGAAAAAGTTGTCATCCTTTCATCTTTTTTCTCTTCTTCCACCGAAAATGGCAGTAAGGAGGGGGCTTGGAAAGCTCAAAATATCAGCCACTTATATTCTTTGCAAGTAAGTGATTTAGATGCCTATTTTTGATAATTTTTGTATTTTTGGAACCCTTGTAACATGAACTAGCTAATGAGGGGACTATTTTGTGAAATGGTTGATAATCTACGGATTTTCCATGAAAGGGTTTATGTTGTTTGCTGAACTTTTATGGAAGAAAACGAGTCTTGGGTGTCTTATAAACAACTTTTGTGAAAGGTGTTAGCATGAAAACACCTAAAAAGACTATATTGCATAAGTTGTAAAATAGATGTTAAGTATGTGAAATAGTGGAAAATTGGAGTTACTATAAGAGTAAAAAGGGTTCGGCTAAGCTTAAGATGTGAAGAAATTCAATAAAAATTGATTTTCGGACCTAGGGGTAAAATGGTCATTTTGCAAAAGTCTAGGGACAAAATGGTCATTTTTCTCAAAAATAGGTTATTGGATACCTAGATCGATAAAGTGATTAAATTTGTGAACTTTTGTTATTTTAGATCAAGAAAATCGAGATTTGGGCTTAAATCGAGAAAGTGCGTGGTTAAAGACAAAAAGAGAATAATTAGCCGAAATTGCATTTAAGGTAAGTCCGTGTGATTAAATGAGCATGATATTTTTGCCATTGTTATTATACTTGAAAATCTATCTTGCCACGATTGTATTAAAGTTTAGGTTGATGATATTGTATATGAGAAAATGCTTGAAGATTTGATGGAATATGATATTCCATTGAAACGATTAAGTTGTATGCAAATAATACAACTACATTGTTATTATATGTGTTTAAATTGATATAGTATGAATTGCTTGGTTGTGGAAATGATTATCTTTGATGAATATTGAGATAGTAGAATTCCCGTTTGAACCTTAAGAAACAATTTGGATATTCATGCCATGACATCCGGGTTATTTGGGAGCCAGTATAAGACCATGTCTGGGACATTTCATTTGCATTGGGACGAGAGCTAGTGTAGGACATGTCTGGGACATGCATCGGCCTCAAGATGTAATCCAGTGCAAGATATGTCTGGGACATGTATCGGCTACGAGATGTGTCAGTGTAAGACCATGTCTGGGACATGGCACCGGCATGGATATGTGAGAGCTAGTGTAAGACATGACCAGGACATGGCATCGACTTAATGGGTGAGCAAGTGTAAGACCATGTCTGGGATATGACATCGACATTATACCCTATGTTTGAGGCTTAATGAATATTCGATAGTTTTTCGAATGGTTCAATGGTGAGAGTTATGGTTTAAGCTAAATGAGAAAGGTTATGACCATATTGTGAGTGGTACAAGTACTTACATGAAATTAATGAGATGTGAATTCAATTCATGTTATATGATTAGTAAGAAATGAAAATGAGCATGTTGAGTAACACAGGTATGTATGCCAAGCTCATGAGAAATGATTTCAATTTATGATACACCTTTAGTGAAGATGTAAATAGGTAATCATGCTTACGAGAATGATTTTATGATGACCTTGTGATTTTAGGTCTATACTTATGATGTATGAATATGTAACCTTACCAATGTGGTGAAAGTGAATTAATATGGTGTGATAAACTTAGTATCGTTAATTTACACTAAAACAGTTTTGGACAGCAGCCATAGTCCGAATTTGAAAATCAACCAAAAATTTTGAAAATTGAGTTAGAGGCTGAATAAAATATGAAATTAAATCCTAATGAGCCTAATTTCACATAGAAAAATGGTGTGAGCAAAAGAGTTTCATATTATGAAATATTTAAATTGTTGTGAGACAGAGTCAGAATGACTTTGAAATCTCCTGTTTTGATTTGATAAAATCATTGAAAGTTTTACAAAAATATTTATGAGTTATAATTTATATTCTTAGAATTATTAATGAGTATATTTTCAGTAGAAATAGATGAGAACATCATCCGAGTCCGTATTATGAGATAATTAATTTTTTAGTGAAGAGGGGTCAGAACTGTCAAAGAGAAAAAAAGGGTAAATTTAAGGAATAAACTGTACTACATGGATAAATAAAATTTTTTTAAAATTTTATGGTAAGAATATTTGTGAGTCTAGTTTCAGGGAAAATTAGCAGAATTTAATTTGGAGTTCTGTAGCTCTAGATATAAATAATTTAGTGACTCTGACTCGAGAAAACAGCTTGACTAGAACATGGGTAAAAATGCAAATAGGGTTGTATTACCATGAGAAGCAAGTTGATAAATTGCTTATTATTTTCATACGGCCTTACTAAGCTATAAAGCTTACTCCATTCTTTTCCTTTCCTTTAGTGTTTTCAGTTTAGCTCAGAGTTGGAGATCGTTGGATGCAGCATCACACTATTAAGTCGCTACCTTTGGAATAATGAAGTATATATTAGAAATTTCAAGTGAGTGGCATGTATAGAGATCTAGTTGATTGACATGTATTATTTTGCTTTGGCAAAATGTATTGGCTTAAATTGAGTTTTATGTATATGACCATGAGATGTGGCTCATATTGATTATGGCTTGTAATCCTAGCTATTCATGTCATGTCTAATGTTTATAATGTGATTATGTTTGTTTGTCATGCATGGTTAGTAATATGACATGTGTGTTGGATGTATGCTCTATGACCAATTGAGGTGGTCATAGCCTTGTAGTAATTCCACGTTATATACACAACATGATAATAATTGAACATAAGTGCTTGGTGCATAAGTTGGTAACCATAGTATAATGGTAAAAGTGGTCATCAAAATGACAAGTCTTATGATTGTGAAATAAGGAATGTAGACTTGGTATTGCATAAGTAGATGCATTACTTGTAAGAGGACATGTTAATGTTAAGGATATATCTTAATAAAGAGTGTTTAATCACTAAAATGATGCCATGATTTGCGATTTTGATGTTCATAAGGTTGTAAGAGATTATGGGTAACATGAAGGCTTGGAAAATAGCCTAACTGTTGGCCACACGGGTTAAGACACGGCCATGTGGTTCGATGTACATACTGACATCATAAATAGAGAGTTACACAGACTGAGGAAACGGGTGTGCCAAAGGCACACGGGCATGTCCCTATGTCCACATAGGCATGTGACCCTGTTTCATGGGAAAATTTCCTAAGTTTCCTGAAACTTTTCAAAGTTCTCGGTTTAGTCCCGAATCAATTCCGATTAATGTTTTGGGCTTTGTAGACCCAAATAAGGGACGACATGCATGTGTTTGAAAGGTTTTAAATTAAAAGAGATTTTATGGCCTGGTTTTTGCATGAATGTGTATGTTTAAGTCTGGTAGTGTCTCGTACCCTGTTCCAGCATCGGACATGGGTAAGGGGTGTTACATGTTTGGTGCATAAAATAACATGTTTTGGTTGCCTATTAATGTATTGAAATGGTGCAAAATGTTGTGTTTTAGGTATCCATGAGGAGGGTGAGAAATATGACTTAAACCAAGCCTATTTTCACTCCACATGACCGAGAACACGGGCGTGTGGCTCGACCGTGTGTGACACATGGCCTTGGTACACGATCGTGTGTCCCCTGGGGTAGCCCTTCGAATTAAGTCAATATACCCTATAGGTTTGGCATGGCCTAGACACACGAGTGTGTCTACTGGCCGTGTGTGATACATGGGCTGGCGCATGGGCATGTGGCCGGCTATGTGACCTAAGTCAGTAACCCCTCCTAATTTCCTATGGCCAAGGCATACAGGCGTGTCTCTGGTCGTATGGTGCAAGTCGGTATGTATGCTCTATTTTCACACGGCATGAGACACGGCGTGTCTGGTGGTCGTGTGAGGCAGATGGCCTCTTCACACGGGCGTGTAACCCTTAAATGTTTGAAAATTTTTTAAGTTTTCCAAAGTTTTTAAATGTTATCGGTTTAGTCCCAAAAATTTTCCAAGTGTGTTTTAAGGTCCCTAGAGGATTATAAGGGACAATGTGATTATGTTAGATTGATATTTATATGAAACTAAACCATGTATGAAAAATGTATATTATATGTTGTGCTTTGATCGATAATGCGTCGTAATACTATTTTGACAATGAATACGGGTTAGGGTTGTTACATCAAGTCAGCCGAAAGATAGTGACCTCTAATCATCGAAGAACATTTCTTGCATACTTTATCAACTAATACATGATTGCCTAAAGGGTTTAACACCTTAATCATAAATTTCGTAGACTCAACAGGCATATTCTTACTAATTACCAAATTCATGCATACCTATGAATGGGTAGATCCTAGGTCAATCAAAGAAATAACAGTAGTATCATAAAGAGAAAAAAGTACTGGTGATAACATCAAGAGATGTTGCTTCTTCGCGAGCACAGATGGCATAGGCCCTAGCAGGTGCTCGAGCTTCATATCTTGCAACTGAATCCTTTGTCACATTTTTACTACTAGTTCCATTTCCAGTATTACTTAGCCTAGTACTCTAAAACTTTCTTTTTCAGTCATTTCAGGGCAATCTTTAATGAAGTGATCTTGGGAACCAGACTTGAAACAAGCTCAGTCACTCATTCGACACTCGTCGGGGTGTCGTCTCCCACAATGTGGACATTCAGGTTTATTGGGTCGATTATCGATGCTCACAATAGAAGTACTCTGAGGTTTATAACTCGAATACTGATTCTTACGGTTTCTATTTGGAAACCCAACTGAAGCATGAGAACGAGAATGCATCTCTCTAGATTTCTTAGAGTGATATTGGAACAACTTACTCATCAGCCTCTTTCTTGCATCTCTAGCCTCAGATTTGGCTTTTCTCTTCTCCTTGGTCAGTTCCTCTACTTTACAAGCCCAATCGACAAGCACAACAAATTCTTTCAGCTCAAGAATACCCACTAACAGTCTGATTTCTTCGTTAAGCCCATCTTTAAACCTTTTGCACATAATAGCTTCGGAGGAAACACACTCTCTAGCATACTTACTGAGCCAAACAAACTCTATTTCATACTAAACAACTGACAAGAGGCCTTGTTTCAGCTAAAGAAATTCTTTACTCTTCTGATCGATGAACCGTTCGCTGATATACTTTTTTCAGAACTCCTCTTCAAAGAATTCCCATGTAACCTTCTCTCTCAGAACCACAGATACTAGTGTCTTCCACCAATGATATTCTGTGTTCCTCAGTAAAGATATAGCACATTTCCAGCATTTATCGGGTGTACAAGATAATTCATCGAATACTCTAATAGAATTCTCAAGCCAAAATTCTACTTTTTCAGGATCATCATCAGCATTTGCTCTAAATTCTTCAGCCCCTTGCTTTCTGATCTTATCAACGAGGTTCTACTCAATCTTATAACGTCCATACCTTGAGGCACTATGGGAACAAGTTGAGGATTAAGATGGGATGGAGGAGGTTGGGCATTCGGATTTCTTCGAACAAATTATGTATACCACTCATTCATCATGTAGAGGAAGGCTTCCCTACCCTTTTCTCCCTGACTAACCGTAGAAGGTCTTCTATCAGACCGCGCTGCCCCTTGCGCAGGAGTTGATGCATTACTTTCTACATCATCTGCCATAGCTCCTTCGAGATCCATTACTATATGGAAACATAGTTTAAATTTGTCAGGAGTCATCACTCTATCACAATTTATATATGGTATGTATAGCTAGGCTCGTACACATGCTACGTTAGTCTGAGAACTAACTAAATTGTATCTCTAATACCACTAAATGCAACACCCCTTACCCGTATCTGACACCGAAACAGGGTTCGAGGCATCATCAGACTTAAACACAAACTAACATACAAAACCAAGACATAAATTTCCATCCAAATTTAAAACTTTTCATTTACAAACATATCGTCCCTAAAACGAGACTACGAGGCCCAAAACATGCATTAAAAATGGTTCGGGACTAAACCCAGATCTTTAGAAATGTTTTTAAAACACTTAGAAAATTTTTCATCAAAGTAGGGCCACACGCCCGTATGGCTTGAGACACGCCAGTGTAGGTTGGCCGTATGGTCACACACACCTGTGTCCCTAACTCGTGTAACTCTCTGTTTATGACGTCATGCACCAAAGGGAGCCACATGGCCAAGTCACACGCCCATGTGTTAGGCCATGTGGCGAATTTAATTTTCAAAAATTTTCATAAAATAGGCGTAGACTTCACACGCCCTGGACACACACCCATGCCTCTACGGAGTGTCCTTCACATGGCTGAGACACACGACCGTGTCTCTGCCCATGTGGCCAAAATAGGGCTATTTACCAAGCCATTTTGCCACCCTTACTTGCACCAACTTGCACAACATCAAGCAACAGCAAATCCAAGCATATACATACAACCAAATCAGTCATAAAAAAGATGTCAATACATCAATGACACATACTAACATCTATCATGCATAAACATCGCATACTTTCTTTTCTGTTCATGCCAATTTCATCTTCATGATAAGCTTCATCTCATAAATATACCAATGACCAATAAAATTAATATTTGCCAACTTCCAATGGCCATATACAAAATGAATCATTGATCACTACCATGCCAACACATTTGGCTAAACCAATATGACACATAACAAAATGATCAAGTCCCTATACATGCCATACTCAAAATATTGAAACCAAGTATACCCAAAGCAATCATTTGATAGTGATAATCAAGCTCTGATGTCTCTCGATCCCTTAGTAGCTTGGCGACACTATAAGGAATGGAAAGAAAAGGGAAGTAAGCTTTAAAGCTTAGTAAGTTTGCATGTAAATAATAAGCAACATTAATCATACAATAATCATATAATTATTCAACATAAGTTAACATAAATATCATCATGTATCTTAGGCATAATTCACTCATTAGCATTCTTACAAAGAGTTCATCACATACCAAAGTTCATACTCATGAGATATACATACATACCAGTGCCAACTCGTAATATAGTCACATACTTTGTCATCTTTGACATACTCTTTGGATTACCCGTTGAACACTTGGAATACTATTGGATACACGGAAAGTCTTGCACGTAAGTTCCACATGTGTAGCCAGTGCTACCTCATATCTTATAACACATAGGGCTCGCACACGAGCTAATCACAGGTCAGCTCACACAAGCTGTCAGTCAAGACATAGCTACACGGGTTGCTCGCACAAGCTGTCAGGTATCTGCAACACATGCCAGACTACCCAGCTACCGGTTGGATGTACATGACCGCCACCCAGACTCACATAGATCACATAACACATGTTTTCCTAGTGACATGTCACTTGTATCCTAAACTATTCCTAAGGTTCATCCAGGATTTTCTCATTGTTGAAACTTCGTTGAATATTTCCATAGAAACAATCATACAATTTATGCAATATTAAGCATTAAATAGATAATATAACATTGTAGTATTTACACACAAGCTTACCTCGGTACAAAATAGTATGAAATGGACCTAATCGTTAATAACCCTGTTCTTCCCCCGATCAAGGTCCAAACTTCATTTTTCTTGATCTATAATAGAAATTTTAACTTATTTAATTTTCACATTACTCAGTGCTGTCCCAAAATCACATTATGGAAAATTTATAGTTTTACCCCTAACTTTTCATGTTTTCACAAAGTAGTCTTGAGGCTCGTAAAATGAAATCTATCCATTTTATTTCTTACCAAAGCCTAGTCGAATGTAAATCTTGCTCATAAACAGCCTACATTTTTCATCAAATCACATTTCTACTACCCATTTTTATAACTTTTACAAATAAGTCCTTTTTATGCATTTTCACTAAAAATCACTTATTAAAAGTTGTTTATCACACCTTAAACATACAATATCTTCCATCAAACATCAAAATACATGCATGTCACACATGGTAAATGTGACATCCCTAAATTGACCCTAGTCGGAAAGTGGTTTCGGGACCACTAAACCGAGTCATAATAATAATTAACCATCATAATTGATGCTCATTATATGCATATATGCATGTGTGAAAATTTCATGTTTGGATTTTGTTAATTGTAAGTGAAATTTTATCAAATAGGACTTATGTGAGAAAATTTAGAAATGTGCTAGGCAAATGTAAGGTGGCCTATTAATACATGTGGGAAAGTGTTGTCCTTGCATGTCAAATTAGCCAAAATGAAGCATGATGGCCGGCCATGCTATGAGTGGAAACATGTTGCCAACATGTTTAGTTAGTGGATTATGTAGAAAGAATAAAGAAATGAAAAAAAAAGAAAGAGAATATGAAGAAAACAAAGAAAAGGAAAAAAAAGTGTTCATTCTCTCATTTTCTCCTTGCTTGGCGAATGTACTAAGAAGAAAGGGGGAAGCTTGAGAAAATCAGCCATGGGAGTTTGCTAGACTAAGGTATGTTGATGTTATCCATGAGATTCATGCATGTTTTTAGTTGATAGTTTGAGTTCCACCTAACCCATGGTCTAAACCTTTACCATGAAATGGGGATGATATTCGCCATGGGTGTTGTCTTCTTGGTATCATTGATGTTTGATGTTTGATGTTGTGGTGGTGAGGCATGAAGATGAGTTAAGTTTTGGCTAAGGTGGGTTTGTGTGGATGTCATTTGCATGCTAAGTGTCAAGCTTTGTAATGATATATGTGTATGGTGTCTTTGATGTTGTGAATGGAAGTAGAAGAAAAGTAAAAGAAATTTATGTAGAAATGTGATGTATGTGGATTCATAGGATGTTACAAATAGGTGTGAAGCTATGCTAGAAGAGAAAAGAAATTCGCCAAGTGTTCATGGGAGGAAAACTAAGTGTTTGAAAGAATAAAAAATGATGCCATAATTGATAGTATAGGTATTCGCCATTTAATCAAGTGTGTAGGTGATGTTAGATCAATTTTAGCACATTCGGCTATAGATAGGCATGTTGATAATCTCATTTAGACAATTAGACATAAAAGGGTGGTAATGAGGTTGAAAATTGTTGAATGGCTAGTTGGGTAATGAATGAAGCATTCGCCATATGGGGTAAAAATGGGTCATATGCTCATGAGATAAAATTTTGTGAATTGATGTATTAATGATGATAGTATAGTTGATGTCATGTATATATGTATAAATATTTGGCAAGACGGTTAAACTAGTTAATTTATTGACTAAGCTCAAGAAGCTCGAGGTGGAGAAACAAGCAAAGGCAAAGGAAAGAACATCGAGTAGCCGAGTTGGAACCATTTTGCCCAACACAAGGTAAGTCATTAAGCACATATGTTTGATATTGCTTAAATGATTGTAAAATCTATGCAATTGTATTTAATGGGATGCTATATATATATATAAATGAAATTGTATGCGTATGGAGTGATGACAATTGTTGAATGTAAAAGAAATAGTGAAATGTGTAGAAAGTTTGCTTTCGGCACTAAGTGTTGGGCAATACGTGTGTACGGTGACGAGATTGGCACTAAGTGTGCATGCTGGAAATATATGGCACTAAGTGTGCATGCTGGAAAAATACTAAGACCTTTGGGTGTGCGAGCTCGAAGGGTATGGCACTATGTGTGCGGGCTTAAATTGCGTGGCACTAAGTGTGCGAAATCGAGTATTAAGCACTGTGTGTGCGTACTCTATATATATGGAGGTGTGTCTCCATCGAGTTGAGTATGGACAGCGGATCGGGTAAGTACCTCGAGCTCATGACGAATAGAAAATACGCTCATGCTCGGGGTTGAATTTGGTAAGCCTTAAATCTATGTGATGATTGAAATTGTATGATTGTGGTGGAAATGAGTTAGTGTGTGAAAATGCTTCAAATATCTTGTTGTGTAGAATATGAAATGTGGATGTATGACTTGGTATGAGATTGGACCAAAAGGTCCGAGGAATTATGGTATAGATTCGATATGGATGAGTACCTAGCCTCGTTTATTGTTCATGTTGTAGTAACTTTATCATGGATTGATGAATGCTTATGACTTCTGAGTTATAAACTCACTCGGTGTTTTCTTGTCACCCATTTTAGGTCTCTCGGACTCGTATTGTTTTGCGTGATCGGAACCGTCGTTGAAGTCATCACACCGGCTGAAATCTTTTGGTATTGTCTTCGTTGTTGAAGAACATTTGGCATGTATAGGCTATTATATTTTGTTGAACTGTGGGTTGTAAACTTTAAGCCATGTGAAAATGGCCTATGTGGTCGTCGAGTGGGATGCTAGAACCTATAGCCACGAGTCTTAGAAACTTTAATTTTGATAAGGTGGCCATAATTTGTGTCATGTATGATGGATGATTAAGGCCAAGGAAAGATTCATGAAATTGGCATAGTCTACTGCAGTAACTGTTGCGGACAGCAGCAGTGAGATGAGATTGAAATATCACTAAAAATAGTAGAAGTAGAATTAAATAGTGAGTAAATTATGAAATTGAACCTTGATGAATATATTTTTATATGGACGAAACGAAATGACCATATGAGCAGTATACTGAGAAATATTAAAGTTCTTGTGAGACAGGGCCAGAACGGTTTCTGGGTCCCCTGTCGCGACTTTGAAAATTTACCATAAATTATCCAGAAACAATTAGAAGTCATGCATTATATGAATAGATTCCCCTTTGAGTCTAGTTTCATTAGAAACAAACGGCATGAGCATTAGAGCTCTGTACGAGATGATATTCAATTTGTAACACGCGAAGGTCAGTGTAGTCGACCCCTGTAACATGGGTGACTTTAACTAATAAACTGTACCAATTGGCCTAACCAAAAATTCTAGAAATAAATCCATGGATGGATATATGAGTCTAAATTCAGGGAAAATTTACGGAATCAGTTTCTGAGTTTTGGAACTCGAGATATGATTTTTAAGGCGACATGACGAAGTTTTCCAGCCTGTCTGAAATGCCAAATTGGTTGGTACCTTGAGAGGATTTGGCCCGTTAACCCTCGTGTCCGATAACGGCGACGGTCACGGGTTTGGGGTGTTACAATTTTATTGGTATCGAGCTATGGTTTAGTCGGTTCTAGGACTACCATAGAGCGTGTGAGTCTAGCTATACATGCCAAATTGTTAGTGCTTAATAATGTGATGACTTCGACGGTTGAAATTTTTGTTTTGATTAGCGATGGAACCCGGATAGAGACCCTTGGCGGATGACGTTGAAAGTGTAGCGGCTGCTCCTGCGCAAGGGACACCGCTGTTGAGCCTCGGTCATCCGCGAATAATCAAAATGAAGGCGAAACAAGCCTTCTTCACCATGATGAATGAGTGGGTCGCGAAGATATGCGAACTAATCCTATTGTCCAACCATTCCCGAATTTAAATAATCCACCCCAAGAGCCCGTGATGCCATCGATTCGATCTGTGAGGCTGAGTAAACCACCGTGGACTTGATTAGGAAGCGTGGGGCGAGGAGTTTAAGGCCATAGTTACCGATGATGCCGAAAGGGTAGATTTCGCTTGATAACACCATTAGAGTGTTTGATGAACTGTCATGCACACCGATGAATGTCTTAAGTGTGCTATATCTTTGTTACGAGACTCACCTACTATTGGTGGAGGACCTTGATTTCCATAGTCCCAAAGGAACAAGTTACTTGGGATTTCTTTCAAACGAATTTGGAAGAAATATATTAGTCAACGGTTCATCGATCGAAACGTAAGGAATTTTTGGAGCTCAAGCAAGGCCGTATGATAGTATCTGAATACGAACATGAGTTCGTAAGACTTAGTCGGTATGCTCGGGAGTGTGTGGCTGATGAGGTTGCTATGTGCAAAAGATTTGAAGAAGGATTGAATGAAGATTTAAAGCTACTAGTGGGTATTTTGGAGATAAAGGAGTTCGTAACACTAGTCAAACGAGCCTGCAAGGCGGAAGAACTTGGAAAGGAGAAGAAGAAGGCTGAATTTGAAGCAAGAGATTATCGTAAAAGATCGGCGAGTAAAGCTCCGTTCTCGACCATAAAGAAATTCAGGGAGGACACTAGTAAGTCGAGGGCGACTGCGGGAATTTCCATCAGAGCACGACCATTGACGGACTCCCGAGCTACATCGGTAGCTAGTGTGGGCAATAATCGTCAAGAGCGACCTGAATGTCCCCAATGTGGAAGACGACACCTAGGTGAATGTTGGGGTAAGTCCGTTAACCGGGCCTGTTACGGATGTGGTTCGAAGGACCACTTCATTAGAGATTGCACGGAACTAGATGAGAAGAATAAGATGCAAGATGCAAGATCTAGTGGGGCGACGACTAGAGGTAGACCCCGAGGATTTCGAGGAGGTAGGGGTGGTAATCGAGAGGAGCCACCGACACTACTGTTCGATCCGAGACCAGCGCTCTGCTAGAGCATATGCCATCCGCGCACGAGAGGAGGCATCCTCCTCGACGTTATCACCGGTACTTTCACTCTTTTCGATACTAATGTGATTGCTTTGATTGACCCGGTTCTACTCATTCTTATATATGCGAAACCTTAGCATCCAGTAAGACTTTGCCTATTGAGTCTACTGAGTTTGTAATTCGGGTGTCAAACCCCTTGGGTCATTACGTGCTTGTCAACAAAGTGTGTAAGAAAAGTCCCCTAGTGTTTCGAGGTTCTTGTTTTCCAGCGGACTTGATGCTTTTGCCGTTCGACGAATTCGACGTTATTCTTGGGTTGGATTGGTGGACCATGCACGATGCGGTTGTAAATTGCAAAAGCAAGACTATCGATCTGAGGTGCGCGAATAACGAGATAATTCGGGTTGAGTCTACGGACTTAAAGGGGTTGCCAGCTGTAATATCAGCAATGTTGGCCTAGAAATATGTAAGAAAAGGGTGCGAAGCGTACCTTGCGTATGTGCTCGATGACAAGGAGTCAGAAAAGAAACCCGAATCTGTGCCAGTGGTTTGTGAATACCCGAATGTTTTCCCTGAAGAATTGCCGGGTTTGCCACCTGTTCGGGAAATAGAGTTTGGCATCGAATTGGTACTGGTACCACTCAATTTCGATAGCTCCGTATCGTATGGCACCAACGAATTAAAGGAGTTGAAAGCTCGATTGCAAGAATTGGTGGATAGAGGTTTTGCTCGCTTGAGTTTTTCTCCTTGGGGTGCGCCGGTGTTGTTTGTGAAAAAGAAGGATGGAACCATGAGGCTGTGCATCGACTATCGTCAGCTTAATAAAGCGACGATAAAGAACAAATATCCATTACCGCGTATCGATGATTTGTTCGATCAAATGAAGGGAGCCTCAGTGTTTTCGAAAATAGATCTGAGATCGGGCTATTATCGATTCATGAATTCGAGATTCGGACGTACCCAAGAGCGCCTTGAGCGAGATATGGTCACTACGAGTTCCTAGTGATGCCATTTGGGCTTACTAATGCCCCTGCGGTATTTATGGATTTGATGAATCGAATCTTCAGACCATATCTGGATCGGTTCGTAGTTGTCTTCATTGATGACATTTTGGTCTATTCGCAAAATGAGACCGAACACGCTGAACACTTGAGGATAGTGTTGCGAATTTTACGGGATAAGCAGTTATATGCTAAGTTCAGCAAGTGTGAGTTCTGGTTGAGGGAGGTTAGCTTCTTGGGTCATGTGATATCTGCATCGGGTATTCGAGTCGACCCAAACAAAATTTCGGCCATAGTCGATTGGAAACCTCCAAGGAATGTTACCGAAGTTAGGAGCTTTTTGGGGCTTGCCGGATACTATCGACGATTTGTGAAAGGTTTTTCGATGATAGCTGTATCGATGACGAAACTACTCCAAAAGATGTTAAGTTCGAGTGGTCGAATTGTCAAGAAAGTTTCGATCGACTAAAAACTTGTTTAACCGAGGCCCCGGTGCTAGTACACCGAGTCCGATAAAGAGTTTGTCATATCTGATGACGCATCCTTGCTTGGGTTAGGTTGTGTGTTGATGCAAGAAGGTCGAGTTGTGGCTTACGCGTCGAGACAACTAAAGCGGCATGAGAGAAACTATCCGACCCATGACCTTGAACTAGCGACCATAGTGTTCGCCTTGAAGATATGGCGGCATTACTTGTTTGGAGAAAGGTGTCACATTTATTCGGACCACAAGAGTCTAAAATATTTGATGACTCGTAGAGATTTAAACTGCGACAAAGACGTTGGCTTGAGTTGTTGAAAGACTACGAACTCATCATTGATTATCACGGGAAAGGCCAACGTGGTGGCCGATGCTTTAAGTCGCAAGGCACTATTTGCTTTGAGAGCGATGGATGCTCATCTATCCGTTTCACCCGATGAGGTGCTAGTAGTCGAATTAGAGACCAAACCGTTATTGATTCAACAAGTACTTGAATCTCGGAAGGTCGACGCCGAATTGGTCGCTAAGCGGCGAATGTGTTCGAAGGAGGAATCGAATTTCAGATTGATGACCATGATTGCTTGACGTTCAAGGGTCGATTATGTATTCCAAGGAATTGAACTTGTTTGATGATTTTGAACGAGGCTCACATGAGTCGAATGTCAATCCACGGGTAGTACTAAAATGTACAATGACCAAACGTCGGTTTTGGTGGCATGGTATGAAACGAGACATCTCGACTTTGTTTGAGATGTTTAATATGTCAACAAGTGAAAGCGAGCATCAAGTGCCATCGGGATTACTTCACCGATCACGATACCCGAGTGGAAATGGGATCGAGTCACCATGGACTTTGTATCCGGATTGTCATTGTCGACAAGTAAGAAGGATGCGATCTGGGTCATTGTTGATAGACCGACCAAGTCGCTCATTTTATTCTGTCCGCACGGATTTTTCGCTTGATAAATTGGCGAATTATACGTCTCCCAAATTATTCGATTGCATGGGGTGCCTATTTCTATCGTGTGGGATAGAGACCCAAGATTTACATCGCGATTTTGGAAGAAATTGCAAGAGGCTTTGGGTACCAAGCGCATTTAGCATCGATTTTCATCCCCAAACCGATGGTCAATCCGAACGGATAATTCAAATCTGGAGGATATGTTGAGATGTTGCATCCTTGAGTTTAGTGGTTCATGGGAAAGATATTTGCCTTTGATTGAATTCGCTACAACAATAGCTTTCAATCAAGTATTAAGATGGCGCTTACGAGGCTTTATACGGTCGTAAATGCCGTACCCCATTATTCGGGTGAACTTAGTGAAGGTAAATTCTTGAGGTTGATTTGGTTAAGGATGCCAAGCAAAAGTTCGAGTAATTCGTGAAAGTTTGAAAGTCGCTTGGATCGCCAAAAGTTGTATGCGGATTTGAAAAGAAAAGATATTGAATATCAAGTTGGAGACAAGGTCTTTCTCAAAGTTTCACCTTGGAAGAAGGTGCTTAGATTTGGTCGTAAGGGCAAATTGAGTCCGAGGTTCATCGGGCCATATGAAGTATCCGAACGAGTTGGGCGATCGCATATCGATTAATTTTGCCCCGAGCTCGAAAAGATTCACAGCGTTTTTCATGTCTCGATGCTTGACGATATAGGTCGATCCATCGCACGTAATTGCTCCATCCGAGATTGAGATTCACCTAATTTGAGCTATGAAGAGGATCCGGTTCGCATTATGAGGCGTAAAGTAAAAGAATTGCGCAATAGGAAAATCCCGTTAGTGAAGGTGTTGTGGCATAAACACGGAATGGAAGAAGCCACTTGGGAACTTGAAGACTCTATGAAAGAGCGATACCGAGCCTATTTACTGGGTAAGATTTTTGGGGACGAAAATTTCTTAAGTGGGGAGAGTTGTGACATCCCTAAATTGACCCTAGTCGGAAAGTGGTTTGGGACCACTAAACCGAGTCATAATAATAATTAACCATCATAATTGATGCTCATTATATGCATATATGCATGTGTGAAAATTTCATGTTTGGATTTTGTTAATTGTAAGTGAAATTTTATCAAATAGGACTTATGTGAGAAAATTTAGAAATGTGCTAGGCAAATGTAAGGTGGCCTATTAATACATGTGGGAAAGTGTTGTCCTTGCATGTCAAATTAGCCAAAATGAAGCATGATGGCTGGCCATGCTATGAGTGGAAACATGTTGCCAACATGTTTAGTTAGTGGATTATGTAGAAAGAATAAAGAAATGAAAAAAAAAAAAGAAAGAGAATATGAAGAAAAACAAAGAAAAGGAAAAAAAAAGTGTTCATTCTCTCATTTTCTCCTTGCTTGGCTGAATGTACTAAGAAGAAAGGGGGGGAAAGCTTGAGAAAATCAGCCATGGGAGTTTGCTAGACTAAGGTATGTTGATGTTATCCATGAGATTCATGCATGTTTTAGTTGATAGTTTGAGTTCCACCTAACCCATGGTCTAAACCTTTACCATGAAATGGGGATGATATTCGCCATGGGTGTTGTCTTCTTGGTATCATTGATGTTTGATGTTTGATGTTGTGGTGGTGAGGCATGAAGATGAGTTAAGTTTCGCTAAGGTGGGTTTGTGTGGATGTCATTTGCATGCTAAGTGTCAAGCTTTGTAATGATATATGTGTATGGTGTCTTTGATGTTGTGAATGGAAGTAGAAGAAAAGTAAAAGAAATTTATGTAGAAATGTGATGTATGTGGATTCATAGGATGTTACAAATAGGTGTGAAGCTATGCTAGAAGAGAAAAGAAATTGCCAAGCGTTCATGGGAGGAAAACTAAGTGTTTGAAAGAATAAAAAATGATGCCATAATTGATAGTATAGGTATTCGCCATTTAATCAAGTGTGTAGGTGATGTTAGATCAATTTTAGCACATTCGGCTATAGATAGGCATGTTGATAATCTCATTTAGACAATTAGACATAAAAGGGTGGTAATGAGGTTGAAAAATTGTTGAATGGCTAGTTGGGTAATGAATGAAGCATTCGCCATATGGGGTAAAAATGGGTCATATGCTCATGAGATAAAATTTTGTGAATTGATGTATTAATGATGATAGTATAGTTGATGTCATGTATATATGTATAAATATTTGGCAAGACGGTTAAACTAGTTAATTTATTGACTAAGCTCAAGAAGCTCGAGGTGGAGAAACAAGCAAAGGCAAAGGAAAGAACATCGAGTAGCCGAGTTGGAACCATTTTGCCCAACACAAGGTAAGTCATTAAGCACATATGTTTGATATTGCTTAAATGATTGTAAAATCTATGCAATTGTATTTAATGGGATGCTATATATATATATAAATGAAATTGTATGCGTATGGAGTGATGACAATTGTTGAATGTAAAAGAAATAGGTAAATGTGTAGAAAGTTTGCTTTCGGCACTAAGTGTCTGGCAACACGTGTACGGTGTGAGATTGGCACTAAGTGTGCATGCTGGAAATATATGGCACTAAGTGTGCATGCTGGAAAAATACTGACTTGGGTGTGCGAGCTCGAAGGGTATGGCACTATGTGTGCGGGCTTAAATTGCGTGGCACTAAGTGTGTGGAATCGAGTATTAAGCACTGTGTGTGCGTACTCTATATATATGGAGGGTGTGTCTCCATCGAGTTGAGTATGGACAGCGGATCGGGTAAGTACCTCGAGCTCATGACGAATAGAAAATACGTTCATGCTCGGGGTTGAATTTGGTAAGCCTTAAATCTATGTGATGATTGAAATTGTATGATTGTGGTGGAAATGAGTTAGTGTGTGAAAATGCTTCAAATATCTTGTTGTGTAGAATATGAAATGTGGATGTATGACTTGGTATGAGATTGGACCAAAAGGTCCGAGGAATTATGGTATAGATTCGATATGGATGAGTACCTAGCCTCGTTTATTGTTCATGTTGTAGTAACTTTATCAGTGGATTGATGAATGCTTATGACTTACTGAGTTATAAACTCACTCGGTGTTTTCTTGTCACCCATTTTAGGTCTCTCGGACTCGTATTGTTTTGCGTGATCGAACCGTCGTTGAAGTCATCACACCGCTGAAATCTTTTGGTATTGTCTTCGTTGTTGAAGAACATTTGGCATGTATAGGCTATTATATTTTGTTGAACTGTGGGTTGTAAACTTTAAGCCATGTGAAAATGGCCTATGTGGTCGTCGAGTGGGATGCTAGAACCTATAGCCACGAGTCTTAGAAACTTTAATTTTGATAAGGTGGCCATAATTTGTGTCATGTATGATGGATGATTAAGGCCAAGGAAAGATTCATGAAATTGGCATAGTCTACTGCAGTAACTGTTGCGGACAGCAGCAGTGAGATGAGATTGAAAATCACTAAAAATAGTAGAAGTAGAATTAAATAGTGAGTAAATTATGAAATTGAACCTTGATGAATCTATTTTTATATGGACGAAACGAAATGACCATATGAGCAGTATACTGAGAAATATTAAAGTTCTCGTGAGACAGGGCCAGAACGGTTTCTGGGTCCCCTGTCGCGACTTTGAAAATTTACCATAAATTATCCAGAAACAATTAGAAGTCATGCCTTATATGAATAGATTCCCCTTTGAGTCTAGTTTCATTAGAAACAAACGGCATGAGCATTACAGCTCTGTACGAGATGATATTCAATTTGTAACGCGCGAAGGTCAGTGTAGTCGACCCCTGTAACATGGGTGACTTTAACTAATAAACTGTACCAATTGGCCCAACCAAAAATTCTAGAAATAAATCCATGGATGGATATATGAGTCTAAATTCAGGGAAAATTTACGGAATCAGTTTCCGAGTTTTGGAACTCGAGATATGATTTTTAAGGCGACAGTGATGCAGTTTTCCAGCCTGTCTGGAAATGCCAAATTGGTTGGTACCTTGAGAGGATTTGGCCCGTTAACCCCTCGTGTCCGACACCGGCGACGGTATCGGGTTCGGGGTGTTACAGTAAATTTTTAAACATGAAACCTACTTCAAAATAATGGTAGAAATAGATATATCGGATGGTAACAACTTCAAAAATGTAAAAGCACTAAAAACGGGACTAGGATGCACTTATAATCAAGCTTGAAAGTTGAAGAAACCCTATCTATGGTCTCCTTAGGGAATTTCAGCTATGGTGAAGAAGATGGACACCAATTTTGACTTTATTTTCCCTTTTTATTCTTTTATTTATCAAATGACCAAAATGCGTTTAATGCATAACTTTGGAATTTTACCTATTAATGTCCATTTTTGTCCACTAACTTATCTAATGGTCTAATTACCAACTAGGGACCTCTAATTTAAAATCTCATAGCAATTGGACACCTTTAACAAGTAAAACTCAACTTTTGCACTTTTTACGATTTAATCCTTTTCACTAAATTGAGTGTCCAAACGTCAAAATTTTCGAATGAAATTTTCACAGGATAGTTCCATAAAATTGTAGACCATAAAAATATAATAAAAAATGGATTTTTCTACGTTGGATTTGTGGTCCTAAAACCATAGTTCCGACTAGCCCCAAAATTAGGCTGTTACACATTTATTGCATTGATTTAAAAAATTATGAGCATCTTTCAACAATAATGGCTAAGAGAATCTTGATTGTAGAACCTTAGTAGCGGTTCTTATACCACCAAAATGGCCTCCATAAGGAGCATCATGACAATGCTTCAGGATTGAAAGCATCTCTTCTTTCAGAACACAACACCGAATGATGTTGTCATTGCATACCTTGAATAAATATGGCTTGTTCCAAGGTACTTCACTACTTCACAAAGAAATCTTTCTTTTTTATGGCCCTTGATACTCAATGGGATCTTACCACACATCAAGTATTTAACCAATTTTTTATACCAAAGAGTTACATCGACAGCAAATAACATTTCATCTGGGAATGTGTCGACAATTGGAAGTATTTTCCTGTCTTCGCTGCCAACTACCAATCTAGGCAAATGATCAGCAACTTGATTCTCTAACCCCTTTTGGTCTTTTATCTCGATGTCAAATTCTTTCAACAATAATATCCATCGTATCAGTATTGGTTTGGCATCTTTTTTTCGCAAAGAGATATCATAACACAAAATGATTAGTGAATACCGTAACTTTTGCGCTAGTGAGATAAGAGTGAAAATTATCAAAGGAAAAGACTATAGCCAGCAATTCTTTCTCTATGGGGTTATAATTGATTTGAGCCTCTGTAAGTGTTTTACTGGTATAATAGATGGTGCGAAATATTTTTCTCTGGCACTGTCCTAGCACTGCACCCACGGTGAAATCACTTGCATCGCACATGACGTCAAAAGATCAGGTGCAACAATAATGGATACGTTGACCAACTACTTCTTTAATTGAATAAAGGAATCTAGACATGCCTCGTAAAAGAGGAATTTTTGATTCTCTTCTAGCAATGAGCACAATGGTTTTGTAATTTTTGAAAAATCCCTAATAAATCATTGGTAAAATCTTGCATGTCCAAGAAAGCTACAAATATCTTTCAAATTTGTCAGTGGCAGTAATTTCTCGATGATTTCCACCTTAGATTTATCTACTTGAATACCCTAATTAAAGACCTAATTAGAGATGTGATGGCCCAACACAATGCCTTCAGTTGCCAAAAAATGACATTTTTCCCAATTCAAGACAACGTGTGTAACAGTCTGATTTTGACCCTAGTTAGAATAGTGGTTTTGGGACCATAAATCCGAGTAAAAAATATTTAAATATTATTTTCCATGTTTATGATATGTGAATTAGCATGTGTGAAAGTTTCGTATGAAAATTTAATCATTTGTATGCTTAATTTGATAAAAGGACTTAATCGCGTAAAAGGTAAAAGTTACTTGCTATTTATTAAAAGTGCTGAATTGACATGGGCTTTTAAGTATAAGGTCCTTATTATGTTATTAGACCATTGAAAGTATGAGTGGACATAAATGGCCTTATGTTTAATTATTTAATAGTTTTATAACAAAGGGTAAAATGGGAATTTAGTTAATATGATAATTATAATAAAACAAATGCATGAAAATGGATCATTTTATGTTCATCCGTGGCCAAAAATACAAGAAAAGGAAAGAGAAAATTTTGCTTAGGGTTCAGAACTTGTAATCTTTGATTTAGGTATGTTTTTGTTTCGGTTTTTGATAATTTCTACGTTTTTGTAATCGTTGCTTTGAATGCTATCAAGCTCATGTCTCAATTTCTAATTTTTTTTATGATTTTGAAATGTGCCATTGATGAAAATATAATTTTTTTGAAGTTAATTGTTGATAAATGAAAGATATGTTTTGGGTTAACATGTTTTGTCTTAGGATTTTTGATGAATTTGAGTAAAATGGGCTAAATTGTGAAATTTGTAAATTGAAGGACTAAAATGTGAAATAAATGAAATGTGTGGACTAGTATTAGTACTAGGAGAATTCGGCCAAGCATGAGTACTGAAAGTTATATGTATTTTGTAATTTTGTGAATTAGGGACAAAAGTGTCAAAATGTGAAAATGTGAGGGCTAGTTTGCAAAATGCCCTAAATGTATGTTTGTGGATTGAATTGAATGACTTGGTGAATAAAAGGGTTAATTTTGAAAACATATGGATCAAGAAAAGAGGAATTCGGATTTAAACTGAGGAAAGTCGAAGATAATCGAGTAGACGATTCAAATTGACAATTCTAAGTACGAGGTAAATTCGTACGGAATAAATGATATTATAGTCATCTTTTAATGCTTTGAAGGTCCATGAATTATATAGATGTTTTACTATGGTTTCTGTAAGTGGGTAGTTCTAAGGTATTCGGCACTAGGTGTGCGAGTTGAAATAGTTGCGGTCATAAACAGCACTAAGTGTGCAAAATGGAATAGCTTTGGGTATATGAGGCACTAAGTGTGCGATACTGATGTAGCTTAGGCTATTTGAGATGGCACTAAGTGTGCGAGATCATTTTAGCTATAGCAAATCATTAAAGCACTAAGTGTGCGAATTCTTAATGCGTGAAAAGACTTCAGAAATAGTTAATGTATTCGAATGGTAGGTAAGAATGAAAATGAATAAATACGAGAAAGTTCAAGTATGTATGAAACCTATGTGGTAGATGATACTATGTTTATAAAGATTGATAAGTTGGTATGAACATATTAATTTATGATGGAATAAAATTTATAAATGATTTAAGAACTGCTAAATATCTAATGAATGATGATGTTTTGTATTATATAAAATGTTGGTTATATTTAGTGCGAGCTTACTAAGCTTTTGAAAGTTTACTTTGTATGTGTTTTCAATTTTTTTTTAGATATCAAAGTGAGCTCGAGGATCATCACCACACTATCTAACCTTATTTTGGTACTTTTGAAAATGTATATATTGAAGTATATCATGTATAGGCTAGAAGTATTTTGGATAGGTTTTGTAATGTTTATATTTAGCCATGTGATATGGCTTGATATGGTTGTGTTTATGTTTTGATTTTGGTATATGAAATGTGATGCAAAACGATCTATTTGATGTGTTCATGAATGGCTAAGAGAAATGGTAAGTTTCGCAAGTTTTGGCATGAGATTTGGTAATGAGTTTAGAGATTATGAAACCATATATTTGGATATGATTTGATCTTAGGTTTTGGTACAAATAAGTTGAGTTTATGAGCATGTAAATGATTGATAATGTTATGGCATGAATGTTGTATGGTTTGGTATAGAAATTGGATAAAATAGTTGTGCAAATATGCTTAGTTTGGTGCTTGTAGGTTTGACCCAATTGGAGTGGCAAGTTGGCTATTCAAATGGCCTATTTTTGTCCACACGGACAGAGACACGGGCATATGTCTGAGCTAGGTGTCCCTTGGGTACCTTATGAATTAAATTTGGTATACCCTCCAGTTTTGACACGGCCTAGACACACGGGCATGTCTATTGGTCATGTGTGGCACACGGACGTGTGACCCAAGTCAGTAGCCTCCTTAATTTTCACACAGCTTGGCACACGAGAGTTTCTTGTGGACGTCTGGACAAGTCAGTATGTATGCTCTGTTTTGCCATGGGTTAGACACACGGGCGTGTCTAATACAGTGTGAGACACACAGCCTGTTCACACAGGCATGTAACCTTTGAAAAGTTGAGAATTTTTCTAAGTTCTGAAACTTTCATATGTTGTCGATTTGATCCCGAAAGCATGATTTAGACTTTGTATACTCATTTTAAATTAATATTGAATATGAATGAATTATATTATTGAAATGAGATGATATTTGATATATGATTGTTCTGAGCTGAGTTACAAGTCTGGTAACGCCTCTTAACCTATTTCGACAATGGTTACGGGTTAGGGGTGTTAAATTTTATTGGTATTAGAGCTATGGTTTAGTTGATTTCAGGACTAGCATAGCATATGTGAGTCTAGCTATACATGCCATATTTGTGAACTGGGATAGTGTAATGAATCCTTATATTGAAAATGTACTTTTATATAGCAAATGGATCCCGGACAAGCTGTAGCAGATGATGTCAAAAGTAATGCGCCTGCTCCAGCGTAGGGGACGACGCCATTCGATTCTAGACCAGCTACGAGTAGCCGTGATGATGAGGCTAGACAAGCCTGCTATCAAATGATGAATGGTTGGTTTAGCTAGTATATTAGAACCAATCTGGCTGTACAACAACCTCCACCCCCGGTTAATCCTCCACAAGCTCCTGCTATGCCATCAGTGAACCCGATTCAGTTAAGTAAGCCTTCGGTAGATAAGATTAGAAAGTATGGGACCGAAGAGTTTCGAGCTACAACGAATGACGATGCTAAAAGGGCCGAGTTCTGGTTAGAGAACACAATACAAGTATTTGATGAATTGTCATTGAATCCCGAGGAATGCATAAATTGTGCCATTTCACTCTTGAGAGATATAGTGTATCACTGGTGGAAAACTTTAATATCGGTAGTTCCGAGTGAATGAGTTACTTGGGATTTCTTTCAAACTGAATTCCGGAAGAAATATATTAGTCAGAGATTTATCGACTAGAAATGTAAAGAGTTTCTCGAGGTTAAACAAGGTTGTATTTCTGTTACAAAATACGAGCGGAAATTTATTAGATTGAGTCAGTATGCTCATGAATGTGTATATACTGAGGCAATAATGTGCAAAAGATTTGAGGATGGTTTGAACGAAGATATCTATTTGTTAGTCGGGATTCTTGAGATTAATGAATTCGTTGTGCTTGTTGAACGAGCATGAAAAGCCAAAGATCTTGGGAAAGAGAAAAGAAAAGCCGATTCTGAAGCTAGAGAAATGCGAAAGAGATCATCGGGAAAATCATTTCAATCTGCATCAAAGAAATTTTGAGATGATAATAGCCGTTCAAATGCTAATGTGGGACATTCGAATAGATATCATGCTACATCGCATTTGAACTTCAAAGCTCCAGCTACATCTGTTGCCAGTGTTGGTAATGCAAATAATGAAAAGCCTAAGTGTAATCAATGTGGAAGACGACATTTTGGAGAATGTTTGGGAAAAAGTAATAATCGAGCTTGTTACAGTTGTGGTTCACGAGATCACTTTATAAAAGATTACCCAGATTTAGGTAAAAAAGATAATGTTCAGAATCCGAGGCCAAGTGGCAACGCTTCTCATGGTAGACCTCCTAAAAATACGAGAAATGTAAGCTGTAGTTAGAGAGGAACAAAAAATACAATTGTTAGATTCGAGGCTCGTGCACCTGCCAGAGCCTATGCTATCCGAGCTCGTGAGAAAGCTTCGTCGCCAGATGTGATTATGGGTACATTTATGATACTTTTGTGATTGCTTTGATAGATCCTAGATTAACACATTCGTATATATGCATGAACTTAGTGAATAGTAAGACTTTGCCTATAGAGTTTACTGAATTTGTAATTAGAGTTTCGAACCCCCTAGGCAGATGTGTCTTGATTGATAAAGTTTGTAAGAATTGCCCGTTAATGTTTCGAGACATTTGTTTTTTGGCTAATCTGATGTTGTTACCTTTTAATGAGTTTGATATGATTCATGGTATGGATTGGTTAACTTTGCATGATGATATTGTGAACTGCAAACGAAAAACTATTGATTTGAGAGGCGTGAATGATGAAATAGTCATAATTGAATCTAGTGATTTGAATGGATTGCCTACTGTGATATCTTCGATGAAAGCTTTGAGTATTATGAGAAAGGGTTGTGAAGCCTACTTTGCTTATGTGGTTGATTCGAAAGTATTAGAAAAGAAAGTAGAATCAGTGCCTGTTGTATGTGATTCCCTGATGTATTTTCTGAAGAACTTTCGAGATTACCTCCGATCTGAGAAGTTGAATTTGGTATTGAGTTAATACTGGGAACTACTCTAATTTTTATAGCTCCATACAGAATGGCTCCGACTGAATTAAAAGAATTAAAATCTTAGTTGCAAGAGTTAATCGATAGAGGATTTGCTAGACCGAGTTTCTCACCCTGGGGTACTCCGATTCTATTTGTGAAAAAGAAAGACGATACGTTGAGAATGTGTATAGATTATCGTCAGTTGAATAAAGTGACTATAAAAAATTAGTATCCTCTGCCCCAAATTGATGATTTGTTTGATCAGTTGAAAGTAGCTATTGTGTTTTCGAAGATAGATTTAAGATCATGCTATTATCAATTGTGAGTGAAAGACTCAGACATTCCAAAAATTGCATTCCGAATGAGGTATGGCCATTATGAATTTTTAGTTATGCCTTTCGGATTGACTAATGCACCTGCTATCTTTATGGATTTGATGAATAGAATTTTCAGACCATATTTAGATCGATTTGTTGTTGTATTCATTGACGACATATTGATTTACTCTCATGATGAAACCGAACATGCCAAGCATTTGAGAATAGTGCTACAGACTTTACATGAGGAGCAATTGTATGCAAAGCTCAGTAAATGTGAATTTTGGTTACGAGAGGTCAGTTTTCTGGTTGATATTCATCATTTGTTATTCGAGTGGATTCGAGCATGATTTCAGCTATTCTAGATTAGAAACCTTCGAGGAACGTCTCTGAAGTCCGCAGTTTCTGGGACTTGCCGATTATTATAGAAGGTTCATAAAAGGCTTTGCTATGATTGTGACTCCAATAACAAAGCTACTTCAGAATGACGTGAATTTTGAATGGTCTGAAAAGTGTCAGAACAGCTTTGATCAGTTGAAAACTTAGTTGACTGAAGCTTCGATATTAATACAACTCGAATTGGGTAAAGAATTTGTAATCTATAGTGATGTTTCATTGATCGGACTGGGATGTGTTTTGATGCAAGAAGGAAAAGTCATTTCTTATGCTTCAAGACAGTTGAAGCTGCACGAAAATAACTATCCGACGCATGATCTTGAGTTGGCGGCAATTGTGTTTGCTTTGAAGATTTGGCTCCACTATCTATTTGGTAAGAAATGTCACATATATTTTGATCATAAGAGTTTGAAGTATTTGATTTTGAAGTATTTGATGATTCAGAAAGATTTGAATCTACGACAGAGAAGATGGCTTGAATTGCTAAAATATTATGACCTTGTGATTGATTATCATCTAGATAAGGCAAATGTTGTTGCTGATGCTTTGAGTCGAAAATCATTGTTTGCTCTACTTATGATGAATGCTTATTTGGTTATGTCTGATAATGGTTTAGTTTTAGTTGAATGAAAAGCGAGACCTTTTTTTTACAATAGATTATCAAAGCTTAGAAGAGTGATAATGAGATTTTAGCAAAAAGAGCTCAGTCTGAATTAGGGTCTGATTCAGAATTTGTCTGTGATTTCGAGATATAATTTGTGTTTCGAGAAATCTGAAGTTAATTCAAATGATTTTGAATGAACCTCACAATAGTCGGTTATCTGTACATCTGGGCAGTACGAAAATGTATAATGATTTGAAACAACATTATTGGTGATCTGGAATGACAAGAGATATCTTTGACTTTGTTTCTAAATGTTTGATCTGTCAGCAAGTTAAAGCTGAACATCAGGTGCCATCTAGTTTGTTACAACAGATTATGATTCCAGAATGGAAATGGGATAGAGTGACAATGGACTTTGTTTCATCTCCGATAAAGAAAGATGCAATCTGTGTTGTAGTTGATCGATTGACGAAATCTGCTCATTTTGATCCGGTTCGATCCGATTATTCGCTTGATAAATTAGCTGAGTTATACATTTTTGATATCGTGAGATTGCATGGTGTGCCATTGTTTATAGTGTCAGATAGAGATTTGAGATTTACTTCACGATTTTGGAAGAAGTTACAAGACACTCTGGGTAAAAAATTGCATTTCAGTACGGCTTTTCACTCGCAAACAGATGGTCAATCCAAGTGGATTATTCAGATACTCGAGGACATGTTGAGATATTGCATTCTTGAGTTTGAAGGTACGTGGGAACAATATCTTCCTTTGATTGAATTCACTTACAGTAATAGCTTTCAATCGAGTATTAAAATGGCACCATATGAGGCTTTATATGGTCCTAAATGCCGTACACCTTTATATTGGACTGAGCTCAGTGAAAATAAGATACACGAGTTGATTTGATAAAGGAAACTGAACAGAAAGTGAAAGTGATCAGAGATAGTTTGAAAACAGCTTCCGATCGTCAGAAATCTTATGCAAATTTGAAATGAAAAGACATTGAGCTTGAGGTTGGCGACAAAGTGTTTTTGAAAGTATCTCCATGGAAGAAAGTGCTTCGGTTTGGTTGAAAAGGCAAATTGAGTCAGAGGTTCATTGGGCCGTATGAAATTACTGAGCGTATTAGGCCAGTAGCATATAGATTGTTGTTACCACCAGAGTTAGAAAAGAGTTAGAAAAAATTCATGATGTATTTCACGTATCGATGCTTCGACAATACAAATCAAATCCTTCGTATTTTATTCCTCCGTCTGAGATTGAAATTCAATCTGATATAACTTACAAAGAAAAGCCGATCAGTATCTTAGCTCGCGAGGTTAAAGAACTACGAAATAAGAAAATTTCGTTCGTAAAAGTGATGTGGCATTAACATGGTATTAAAGAGGCCACGTGGGAGCCTGAAAATGCTATGAGACAGCAATATTCAAATTTGTTCAATGGTCAGATTTTCGGGGACGAAAATCCCTAACGGTGGGATAATTATAACACTCTGGTTTAGACCCTAGTCAGAATAGTGGTTTCGGGACCATAAATCCGAGTCAAAAAATATTTAAATATTATTTTTCGTGTTTATGATATGTGAATTAGCATGTGTGAAAGTTTCGTATGAAAATTTAATCGTTTGTGCACTTAATTTGATAAAAGGACTTAATCGTTTAAAAGGTAAAAGTTGCTTGCTATTTGTTAATGTAACACCCCTAAGCTATATCTGTCGCCGAATAGGGTTAAATGCATTACCAGACAAATCAAAACATTTAAATTTCATTTCATAATCATCAAAGCATCAGAGATCAACATCAAAATAGAGTCCCCTATATAGGTCTTCGAGACCTAAAACATGCTTTAGAAAGGGGTCGAGACTAAACCGAACACATGCAAAATTTTTCCAAAACTTAAAAATTTTTCAAAGAAGTACAGGTCACACGCTTGTGTAAACAGGCCATGTACCTTACACGGTATTAGACACGCTCGTGTGTCTAGGCCGTGTCAAAACAGGGCATACATACTTACTTACTCACACGACCACAAGACACGCCCATGTGCCTCGGCTGTGGTCGAGTCTGACTGGGGCCACACGGCTAGCCACACGCCCGTGTGCCTTGGCCGTGCTCAAGCCTGACTTACAATTTTAGGGTACCCCAGGGGACACACGGCCGTGCAACATAGCCGTGTGTCGCACACGGCTGAGTGTGGACAAAAATAGACCATTTGAATAGCCAACTTGCCACCCCAATTGGGTCAAACCTACAAGCACCAAACCAAGCATATTTGCACAACATTTTATGACCAATTCACAACCAAAACATAAGCCATTCAGGATTTATCAATGCTAACCAAATTTCCATCTCAATTCATCAACCAAATCATAACAAATCTAAAATAAAAGCATACCAAACATATGTTTCATTTTCATGATCAAAACTTATCAAATACCATAGCTAACACATGCCAAAAGCTTACCAATCCTACCATTTCTTATATTCATGCATAAACACACAAAATATATCATATTGCCTCATAATTCATATACCAAAACCATATCATAAACATATCCATACCAAGCCATATCACATGGCTAAATATATATACATCACAAAACATAATTTAAACACTTCTAGCCTATACATGCCATGTTTAAATATATACATTTCCAAAAGTACCAAAATAAGGTTCGATAGTATGGTGACGATCCTCGATGATCCCCGAGCTCATAGTAGCTTCGATATCTATAAAATAATGCAAACACACACAAGTAAGCTTTCAAAGCTTAGTAAGCCATACAGAAATAAACTTATTATTTAAAGCATATAAACATCATCAAATTACTTATACTTTGGAGCCAATTACCAACACAAACCTCATATTCATATACTTGGATCATGGATCATCATTTGCACATATACTTACCCATCATTTTCAAATATAGTACAAAATTCAAACGTATCTGAATCGAATATATATTCACTTATTCATTCATTTTTTTGGAATGCACGTTGAACCATTCGAAAATGTAAGGATACGCGGATAGCTCAGAGAATATATACAATGCCAACGTCGTAAACGTGGTCTTACATGTAATCAAACATCGATGCCACTATCCTAGACAGGGTCTTACATGAAATCAAATACGATGTTGATGTCCCAGATATGGTCTTACACGTAAAACAGAAGTCAATGCCAACATCCCAGATGTGGTCTTAGACGAAATCCTATGTCATGACATATGTATCCTAACTATTCCTAGGGTTCATACGGGGCTTTTCAGACGTTGAAACTTTGTCGATACTTTCTCGAATAGCACATATTAAGCTTGAATATTCATTCATCACAATTCGATATCATATGAACAATAATAAATTAATTCACACACGTTTACTGTATATTGACTTACCTCGTACGAATACAGATGAATGAAATTAGTTACTCGACAACCTTCGACTTTCCCCGATCTAATTCCGTTTTCTTTAATTCTTGAACTAAATAAATTCAAATTTAACTTATTCAATCATAAATTCAATCAAAACATTCAATAAACACCTATTTAGGGTAATTTGCAAACTAGCCCTTACATTTTCACATTTTGACACATTAGTCCCTAATTCAAAAAATCACAAAATACACATAATTTGCTTATACTCATGCTTGGCCGAATATTTATAGCACTCATACAAGTCCACACATTTCATTTATTTCACATTTTAGTCCCTCAATTTACAAATTTCACAATTTAGCCCATTTTACTTAAAATCATCAAAAATCCAAAGATAAAACATATAAATCCAACATCAAACTTTCATATTTCATCATATAACAACATAAAGCTCATGAATTTATCCATGGCACATTTCAAAATCATCATCAAAATCATAAATTGAGGCATGGGCTTGATAGTATACGAAGCAACGATTACAAAAAAGTAGAAATTATCAAAAACCGAAGCAAAAACATACCTAAATCAAGGCTTGCTAGTGCCGAACCCTAGCTATTCTTTTCTCTTTTCTTTTTCTTGAATTTTTAGTGAAAGATGATAGAAATATGGTGATTTTTAACTTTGGTTTTAACTAATATAACATTAATATGCTTTTTACCGATTTAACCTTATTATAATTCATTAAAATTCCCCCAACTAATGCCCTTTTATGTCATTTAATTCATTCAAGGGTCAAATAACATTATAAGGACCTCACAATCATAAAACCAAATCAAATAGGCACTTTTAACATATAGCAGACAACTTTTAAATTCTATGCGATTAGGTCCTTTTTCAAAATTAAGTACACAAACATTCAAATTTCCATACGAGATTTTCATACATGCTTATTCACATATAATAAACAAGAAAGATAATATTTAAATATTTTTTTGACTCAGATATGTGGTCCCGAAACCACTATTCCAACTAGGTCTAAACTGAACTGTTACAATTCTCCCCCTAAATCTTACCATTGAACAGATTCGGATATTGGTATCTCATAGCATCTTCAGGCTCCCACGTGGCCTCTTCAATATCGTGTCGATGCCACATCACTTTTGTAACACCCCAATCCCGTATCCGTCGCCGGAATAGGTAAAGGGGCATTACCGGACTTGAAACTCATATCAGAATAGTAAAATTGTTTTTTTTTTGAACATTCCTTTAGATAAGTACTAAAGATAGTCAGGGATACAATTTAAACTTCTATAAGTACACATTCAAAAGATGCCATTTTCGCATGGCTTATAAACATTAACCAAAATATTCTTCAGCCACTGGTCTATTCTATACATGCCATAAAATAATTCTAAACATAACAAGAATAAGCGGTGGATAGTGATAGTATGACTAGTTCTTCGACGATCCTCGAGCTCGTAGCTTCAAATGAGATCTATAAAATAGAGAAAACAAAGTAAACGGAGTAAGCATTACAATACTTAGTAAGTTTTAAGCAGTGTCAACAGATAACAATCAAATTATAACATAGTTGTTCGTATTTTTATTTCACTCTTCCTTCGGGCTTACCATCCCTTTACCGAATATGCACATCTCATCGTATACAATAGGCAGATAAACTTTCACATAAAAGGGAGCTCATGTGACATAGATATATTGTATAATTTCACATAACCTCTCACACTGATCCGATGTCCCATAATCATAGGAATAGTCTTATAGATTGCTCTCGTATGCATCACATAACTACCTTATGATTTAGTTCAATTCAAGCTCACATATAAACTTGGAATACATACCTGTTTAACCTTTCGCATTGAATATATTTATAAGCAATTCTTATTACGAAGTCTTATAGCTTTAACCTCTACTTGGATTCTCGGCGAGACCTTTAGCTCAGATGAAATCTCCACACGAAGTTATCGGGTCTTACCCGGACAAAATCTCTACACGTAGTCATCGGGTCTTACCCGGACATAATCTCCACACGTAGTCATCGGGTCTTACCCGGAATATATTTCCAAGTTTCATGTACATTTAATCACATGTTACAACATTCACATTGACTGTCATATTTGTAATTCATTTGCCTCATCAAATATCTAATAATACACACCTTTCACATTTGGTCATTCGGCCACAATATAAACACATCGCCTACATATTTCACACTAGCTATTCGGCTTTACCACATATACATATCTCATATATATATTTCACATTGACCATTCAGCTTTACCACATATGCATATCTCATACATATTTCACATTAGCCATTCAGCTTTACCACATATACATATCTCATATATATATATATATTTCACATTAGCCATTCGGCTTTACCACATATGCATATCTCATACATATTTCACATTAGCCATTCGGCTTTACCACATATACATATCTCATATATATATATATATATTTCACATTAACCATTCAGCTTTACCAGATACACATATCTCATATATATATATTTCGCATTAGCCATTCGGCTTTACCACATATACATATCTCATATATATATATTTCACATTAACCATTCAGCTTTACCACATATACATATCTCATATATATATATTTCGCATTAGCCATTCGGCTTTACCACGTATACATATCTCATACATATTTCACATTAGCCATTCGGCTTTACCAGATATACATATCTCATATATATATATTTCACATTAACCATTCAGCTTTACCACATATACATATCTCATATATATATTTCGCATTAGCCATTCGGCTTTACCACATATACATATCTCATACATATTTCACATTAGTCATTCGGCTTCACCACATATACATATCTCATACATATTTCACATTAGCCATTCGGCTTTACCACATATGCATATCTCATACATATTTCACATTAGCCATTCGGCTTTACCACATATGCATATCTCATACATATTTCACATTAGCCATTCGGCTTTACCACATATACATATCTCATACATATTTCACATTAGCCATTCGGCTTTACCACATATGCATATCTCATACATTTTCACATTAGCCATTCGGCTTTACCACATACACATATCTCATATATATTTCACATTAGCCATTCGGCTATACCACATATGTAACACCCCAAACCCGGCCTGGAAGTTTGGCTCGAACTTGGCGTGTCACATTGAAGTGTGTAACACCCCTAACTCGTGACCGACGCCGGTGTCGGACACGAGGGGTTAACGAGACAAATCCTCTTAAAGTACCGACCAATTTGGCATTTCTGGACAGGCTGGAAAACTGCGTCACCGTCGCCTTAAAAATCATATCTCGAGTTCCAAAACTCGGAAACTGGTTTTGTAAATTTTCCCTGAATTTAGACTCATATACCCATCCATGGATTTATTTTTAGAATTTTTGGTTGGGCCAATTGGTACAGTTTATTAGTTAAAGTCACCCATGTTACAGGGATCGACTGCTCTGACCTCCGCGCGTTACAACTTGAATATCTTTCTGTACAGGGCTTTAATACTGGTGCCGTTTGTTTCTAATGAAACTAGACTCAAAATGGAATCTGTACATATAAGGCATGACTCCCAATTCTTTCTGGATAATTTATGGTAAATTTTCAAAGTCGCGACAGGGGACCCAGAAATCGTTCTGGCCCTGTCTCACGAGAACTTTAATATCGCCCAGTATACTGCTCATATGGTCGTTTCGTTTCGTCCATATAAAAATAGATTCATCAAGGATCAGTTCCATTATTTACTCACTATTTAATTCTACTTCTACTATTTTTAGTGATTTTTCAATCTCATCTCACTGCTGCTGTCCGCAACAGTTACTGCAGTAGACTATGCCAATTTCATGAATTTTTCCTTGGCCTTAATCATCCATCATACATGACACAAATTATGGCCACCTTAACAAAATTTGAGTTTCTAAGACTCGTGGCTATAGGTTCTAGCATCCCACTCGACGACCACATAGGCCATTTTCACATGGCTTAAAGTTTACAACCCACAATTCGACAAAATATAATAGCCTATACATGCCAAATGTTCTTCAACAAACAAAAACAATACCACAAGATTTCAGCCGGTGTGATGACTTCAACGACGGTTCCGAGCACGCAACAATACGAGTCCAAGAGACCTAAAATGGGTGACAAGAAAACACCGAGTGAGTTTACAACTCAGTAAGTCATAAGCATTCGTCAATCCATCGATAAAGTTACTACTACATGTACAACAAATGAAGCTAGGTACTCGTCCATATCGAATCTATACCATAATACCTCGGACCTTTCGGTCCAATCTCGCACCAATTCATACATCCACATTTCATATTCTACACAACAAGATAATCAAGCATTTTACACATTAACTCATTTTCCAGCACAACCATACAATTTCAATCATCACATAGATTTAAGGCTTACCAAATTCAACCCCAAGCATGAACGTATTACCTATTCGTCATGAGCTCAAGGTGCTTACCCGATCCGCTGTCCATACTCACTCGATGGAGACACACCCTCCATATAATTGTTCGATTGGAGATATTTATATATATATATATAGAATGCGCACACACAGTGCTTAATACTCGATTTCGCACACTTAGTGCCATGCGATTTAAGCCCCACACACAGTGCCATGCCCTTCGAGCTCGCACACTTAGTGCCATATATTTCCAGCATGCACACTTAGTGCCATATATTTCCAGCACGCACACTTAGTGCCAATCTCGTCACCGACACACGTATTGCCAAGACACTTAGTGCCGAAAGCAAACTTTCTACACATTTCACTATTTCTTTTACATTCAACAATTGTCATCACTCCATACACATACATTTTCATTTATATATATATATCATCCCATTAAACACAATTGCATAAATTTTACAATCATTTAAGCAATATCAAATACGTGCTTAATGACTTACCTCGTGTTGGGTAAAATAGTTCCAAGTCGGCTACTCGATGACCTTCGTCTTTCCCTTGCTTGATTCTCCTTCTTTAACTCCTTGAGCTTAATCAATAAATCACTAGTTTAACCATCTTGCTAAACATTCATAATTCAACTACACATGCATATGTATGCTTGTATATTCGGCAACCATTCTTACTAATCGCCCATTTGGTCGATTATACACCTAACCGAATATGCACCAAAACTTGATTCAACATTACCTACATACTCACTTTAATGGCGAATATATATATATGTACAATGTCAACTAACATCTTTTAATCACCTAATTTCATCTCATGAACATTTAATCAAATTTTCCCAATCTAGCATATATTTTCACATCCATTTGTAACATCATGTACAAACACATATACACATATATCAAAACACAAATTTTTACCTATCATGCAACAAGCATAAATCGCACTTATGAGCATGCCATGGCGAATACATCCCACACCATCCCCTTTCAATTTTTGGTCATGGTTAAACAAAGAAAACTCCATGTCTTACTCAAGAATGCTAAAAGAAATTTCAAGAGTAGTCAATCCATCATTACATGTATCATCAACAAGCTTCACATTTAGCATGCAATGGCTTTAACACAATATCAACCTTGGCCAAATACCATTTCCATTGCATAACAAGGATTTGAACCATGGGCTAACATGAACATCAAGTTAGCAACTAAAACATGCATGAATCTCATGACACAACCTCAAACATACCTTAATCTTGACACAAGTATGACCAAATCTCCTTCTAGTTCTCTTCTAAACCAAGCATGAAGCAAAAATCCTTCCTTTTTCCTTAGTATTTTCAGCCAAGATTTTGAGAATGGATGAACAATTTTTTTCCTTTCTTTTCCTCTACTCACGGCAACAAAGGGGGGCATCCATGCTCATTTTTTTCATTTCTTTATTTTTTCTACATAATCCACTAACTAAACATGTTGGAAACATGTTCCCTTGCCCATATTCTTGTCATGGCGGCCACTCACCTTAGGAAGTGGGTTATTTGACATGCAAGGACAACTATTTTCCCACATGTATTAATAGGCCACCTTACAATTGCCTAGCACATTTCTAAATTTTCTCACATAAGTCCTATTTGATAAAAATTCACTTACTATTAACAAAATCCAAACACGAAATTTTCACACATGCATATATACATATAATGAGCATCAATTATGATGGTTAATTATTATTATGACTCGGTTTGGTGGTCCGAAACCACTTTTCGACTAGGGTCGATTTAGGATGTCACAACTCTCCCCACTTAGAAATTTTCGTCCCGAAAATCTTACCGTAAATAGGCTCGGGTATCGCTCTTTCATAGAGTCCTCAAGTTCCCAAGTGGCTTCTTCCATTCCGTGTTTATGCCACAACACCTTTACTAACGGATTTTCCTATTGCGCAACTCTTTTACTTCACGCCTCATAATGCGAACCGGTTCCTCTTCATAGCTCAAATTAGGTGAATCTCAATCTCGAGATGGAGCAATTACGTGCGATGGATCGACCTATATCGTCAAGCATCGAGACATGAAAACGTTAGAATCCTTTCGAGCTCGAGGGCAAAATTAATCGATATGCGATCGCCCAACTCGTTCGGATACTTCATATGGCCCGATAAACCTCGGACTCAATTTGCCCTTACGACCAAATCTAAGCACCTTCTTCCAAGGTGAAACTTTGAGAAAGACCTTGTCTCCAACCCGATATTCAATATCTTTTCTTTTCAAATCCGCATACGACTTTTGGCGATCCGGGCGACTTTCAAACTTTCACGAATTACTCGAACTTTTGCTCGGCATCCTTAACCAAATCAACCTCAAGAATTTACCTTCACTAAGTTCACCCGAATAATGGGTACGGCATTTACGATCGTATAAAGCCTCGTAAGGCGCCATCTTAATACTTGATTGAAAGCTATTGTTGTAGGCTAATTCAATCAAAGGTAAATCTTGTTCCCATGAACCACTAAACTCAAGGATGCAACATCTCAACATATCCTCGAGTATTTGAATTATCCGTTCGGATTGACCATCGGTTTGGGGATGAAAAGCGGTGCTAAAATGCAGCTTGGTACCCAAAGCATCTTGCAATTTCTTCCAAAATCGCGACGTAAATCTTGGGTCTCTATCCGACACGATAGAAATAGGCGCCCGTGTAATCTCACAATCGAGAAACGTACAATTCCGCTAATTTTTCCATTGAAAAATCCGTGCGACGGGATAAAGTGAGCCGACTTAGTTAGTCTATCGACAACGACCCAAATCGCATCCTTCTTACTCATCGACAATGGCGGTCCGGATACAAAGTCCATTGTGACTCGATCCCATTTCCATTCGGGTATCATGATTGGTCAAGTAATCCCGATGGCACTTGATGTTCCGCTTTCACTTGTTGACATATCGACACCTTGAAACAAATTGAAATGTCTCGTTTCATACCGCCACCAAAATTGGCGTTTGGTCATTGTACATTTTAGTACTACCGGGTGGATTGACATTCGACTACAATGGGCTTCATTTAGAATTATCGAAATAAGTTCAATTCTTTGGAACACAGACGACTTCGAACCTCAAACAATCGTCATCATCAATTTGAAACTCGATTCCTTGTTCGTAACACACTCAAATTTGCTTTTGCAAGCAACTCCTCATCAACTTTTCGAGCTTCCCGAATTTGATGAGCCAACAATGGTTTGGCCTTCAATTCGCTACTAACACATTGTCGGGTAGAATAGACAAGTGTACATTCATCGTCGTAAAGCAAACAAGGATTTCGACTTAAGGCATCCGCAACCACATTGGCCTTTCCGGGTGATAATCAATAACGAGTTCATAATCTTTTAACAACTCGAGCCATCGCCTTTGTCGCAGATTTAAGTTTCTTTGAGTCATCAAATATTTGAGACTTTTGTGATCCGAATACACTTGGCACTTCTCACCAAATAAGTAATGTCGCCATATCTTTAAGGCGAATACGATGGCAGCCAATTCGAGGTCATGGGTTGGATAATTTTTCTCATGTGGCTTTAATTGTCTCGACGATAGGCCACAACTCGACCTTCTTGCATCAATACACAACCTAACCCAAGTAGGGAGGCATCACTATAGATGACAAACTCTTTGCCAGATTCGGGCTGTACTAGAACTGGAGCTTTCGTCAAATGGGTTTTCAATTGGTCGAAACTTTTCTGACACTTTTCCGTCCATTCAAATTTGACATCTTTCTGAAGCAGTTTTGTCATGGGTGTGGCTATCATCGAGAATCCTTTCACAAACCGTCGGTAGTAAATGCAAGCCCCAAAAGCTCCTAACGGTAACATTCCTTGGAGGTTTCCAATTGACTATGGTCAAATTTTGTTCAGTTCACCACGACACCGATCACGCGACACCACGTGCCCCAAAAGCTAACCTCTTTCAACCAAAATTCACATTTCTTGAACTTTGCGATAATCGCTTATCTCGTAAGATTTGCAACACTAGCCTCGGTGTTCAAAGATGTTCGGTTTCATCTTCGAATAGACCAAAATGTCATCGATAAATACAACTACGAACCGATCCAAGTATGGCCTGAAAATTCTATTCATTAAATCCATAAACACCGCGAGGGCATTAGTGAGCCCAAACGGCATCACCAAGAATTCAGTAGTGACCGTACCTCGCTCTAAAAGCGGTTTTGGGTATGTCCGATTCTTGGACCCTCAACCGATAGTACCCGACCTCAAATCTATCTTTAAAAACACCGAGGCTCCCTTTAATTGATCAAACAAATCGTCAATTCGTGGCAATGGATATTTATTCTTTATCGTCACTTTATTGAGTTGACGATAGTCGATGCACAACCTCATGGTTCCGTCCTTCTTCTTCACAAACAATACAAAGCGCCCCATGGAGAAAAACTCGGTCGAGCGAAACCTCTATCCGTCAATTCTTGCAATTGAACATTCAATTCCTTTAATTAGATTAATGCCATACGACACGGGGCTATTGAAATCGGCGTAGTACCGGTACAACTTCGATGTCAATTCCACTTCTCGAACCGGTGGCAATCCCGTAACTCCTCGTGAAAAACATCCGAATACTCACAAACCATCGTACCGATTCGAGTTTCCTTTCCGTCTCTTTACTCCCAAACACATACGCAAGGTATGCTTCACACCCTTTTTCACATATCTTCGAGCGGTCATAGAAGATATTATTGTCGGCACTCCTTTTAAATCAAGAGACTCGACTCGGACTACCTCATTATTTGCACTCCTCAAATTAATGGTTTTCCTTTTGCATCCACCATCGCATCATGTACGGTCACCAATCCATACCAAGAATAACATCAATTCATGAAATGGTAGAAGCATCGATCGGCCGGAAAGCAGATTCTCGAATTATTAGGGGCATCTCTTGCACACTTTATCAACAAGCACGTATTGACCCAAAGGGTTTGACACTGATTACGAACTCAAGAGACTCAACAGTAGAGTCTTCTTTGGATGCTAAGGTTTCACATACATATGAGTGAGTAGAGCGGGTCAATCAATGCAATCACAATAGTATCAAGAGAGTAAAAGTACCAGTGATAACGTCGGGGAGGATGCCTCCTCTCGTATGCGGATGGCATATGCTCTAGCAGAGCACGGGTCTCGGATCGGACGGTCAGATTAGAGGCTCCTCTCGATTACCACCCCTACCTCCAGAGATTCTCGGGGCCTACCTCCACCGTCGTTCCACTAGGTCTTGCACCTTGCGCCTTATTCCTCTCATCTAGCTCCGTGCAATCTCTAATGAAGTGGTCCTTGAACCGCATCCATAACAGGCCCTATTAACAGACTTACCCCAACATTCACCTAGGTGTCGCCTTCCACATTGGGGCATTCGGTCTCTCTTGACGATTATTGCCCACACTAGCTACTCAAGTAGCTCGGAGTCCGTCAATGGTGGGGCTCTAATGGAAATTCCACAATCGTCCTCGACTTCATGGTGTCCTCCCCGAACCTCTTTTACCGAGAACGGAGCTTTACTCGTCGATCTTTTACGGTAATCTCTTGCTTCAAATTCAGCCTTCTTCTTCTCCTCCCAAGTTTTTCCGCTTTGCGTGCTCGTTCGACTAGTGTCACGAACTCCTTTATCTCCAAAATTCCACTAGTAACTTTAACTCTTCATTCAATCCTTCTTCAAATCTTTTGCACATCGCAACCTCATCAGCCACACACTCCCGAGCATACCGACTAAGTCTTACGAACTCATGTTCGATTCAGACACTGATCATCCGGCCTTGCTTGAGTTCCAAGAATTCCTTACGCTTCGATCGATGAACTGTTGACTAATGTATTTCTTTCAAATTGGATTGGAAGAAATCCCAAGTAACTCGCTCATTTGGGACTATGGAAATTAAAGTCCTCCACCAATAGTAAGTCGAGTCTCGAACAAGGATATAGCACACTTAAGACATTCGTCGGTGTGCATGACGATTCATCTAACACTCTAATGGTGTTATCGAGCGTAACTCGGCCTTTTCGGCATCATCAAGAACTATGGCCTTGAACTCCTCGCCCCACGCTTCCTAATCAAGTCCACAGTGGTTTGCTCAGCCTCACGGGATCGAGAATCGGAGGCATTGCGGGCTCTTGGGTGGAGTATTTAAATTCGGGAATGGTTGGACAGCCGGGTTGGTTCGCATATTGCGCGACCCACTCATTCATCATAGCGAAGAAGGCTTGTTTCGCCTTCATTTTGATTATTCGGATGACCGAGGCTCAACAGTGGTGTCCCTTGCGCAGGAGCAGCCGCTACACTTTCAACGTCATCCGCCAAGGGTCTCTACCCCGGGTTCCATCGCTAATCAAAACAAAAATTTCAACCGTCAAGTCATCACATTATTAAGCACTATCAATTTGGCATGTATAGCTAGATTCACACGCGCTATGGTAGTCCTAGAACCGACTAAACCATAGCTCTGATACCAATAAAATTGTAACACCCTAACTCGTGACCGACGCCGTGTTTCGGACACGAGGGTTAACGAGACAAATCCTCTTAAAGTACCGACCAATTTGGCATTTCTGGACAGGCTGGAAAACTGCGTCACCGTCGCCTTAAAAATCATATCTCGAGTTCCAAAACTCGGAAACTGGTTTCGTAAATTTTCCTGAATTTAGACTCATATACCCATCCATGGATTTATTTTTAGAATTTTGGTTGGGCCAATTGGTACAGTTTATTAGTTAAAGTCACCCATGTTACAGGGATCGACTGCTCTGACCTCCGCGCGTTACAACTTGAATATCTTTCTGTACAGGGCTTTAATACTGGTGCCGTTTGTTTCTAATGAAACTAGACTCAAAATGGAATCTGTACATATAAGGAATTACTCCCAATTCTTTCTGGATAATTTATGGTAAATTTTCAAAGTCGCGACAGGGGACCCAGAAATCGTTCTGGCCCTGTCTCACGAGAACTTTAATATCTCCCAGTATACTGCTCATATGGTCGTTTCGTTTCGTCCATATAAAAATAGATTCATCAAGGATCAGTTCCATAATTTACTCACTATTTAATTCTACTTATACTATTTTTAGTGATTTTTCAATCTCATCTCACTGCTGCTGTCTGCAACAGTTACTGCAGTAGACTATGCCAATTTCATGAATTTTTCCTTGGCCTTAATCATCCATCATACATGACACAAATTATGGCCACCTTAACAAAATTTGAGTTTCTAAGACTCGTGGCTATAGGTTCTAGCATCCCACTCGACGACCACATAGGCCATTTTCACATGGCTTAAAGTTTACAACCCACAATTCGACAAAATATAATAGCCTATACATGCCAAATGTTCTTCAACAAACAAAAACAATACCACAAGATTTCAGCCGGTGTGATGACTTCAACGACGGTTCCGAGCACGCAACAATACGAGTCCAAGAGACCTAAAATGGGTGACAAGAAAACACCGAGTGAGTTTACAACTCAGTAAGTCATAAGCATTCGTCAATCCACTGATAAAGTTACTACTACATGTACAACAAATGAGGCTAGGTACTCGTCCATATCGAATCTATACCATAATACCTCGGACCTTTCGGTCCAATCTCGCACCAATTCATACATCCACATTTCATATTCTACACAACAAGATAATCAAGCATTTTACACATTAACTCATTTTCCAGCACAACCATACAATTTCAATCATCACATAGATTTAAGGCTTACCAAATTCAACCCCAAGCATGAACGTATTACCTATTCGTCATGAGCTCAAGGTGCTTACCCGATCCGCTGTCCATACTCACTCGATGGAGACACACCTCCATATAATTGTTCGATTGGAGATATTTATATATATATATATAGAGTACGCACACAATTGCTTAATACTCGATTTCGCACACTTAGTGCCATGCGATTTAAGCCCACACACAAATGCCATGCCCTTCGAGCTCGCACACTTAGTGCCATATATTTCCAGCATGCACACTTAGTGCCATATATTTCCAGCACGCACACTTAGTGCCAATCTCGTCACCGCACACACGTATTGTTCAAGACACTTAGTGCCGAAAGCAAACTTTCTACACATTTCACTATTTCTTTTACATTCAACAATTGTCATCACTCCATACACATACATTTTCATTTATATATATATATCATCCCATTAAACACAATTGCATAAATTTTACAATCATTTAAGCAATATCAAATACGTGCTTAATGACTTACCTCGTGTTGGGTAAAATAGTTCCAAGTCGGCTACTCGATGACCTTCGTCTTTCCCTTGCTTGATTCTCCTTCTTTAACTCCTTGAGCTTAATCAATAAATCACTAGTTTAACCATCTTGCTAAACATTCATAATTCAACTACACATGCATATGTATGCTTGTATATTCGCAACCATTCTTACTAATCGCCCATTTGGTCGATTATACACCTAACCGAATATGCACCAAAAACTTGATTCAACATTACCTACATACTCACTTTAATGGCCGAATATATATATATGTACAATGTCAACTAACATCTTTTAATCACCTAATTTCATCTCATGAACATTTAATCAAATTTTCCCAATCTAGCATATATTTTCACATCCATTTGTAACATCATGTACAAACACATATACACATATATCAAAACACAAATTTTACCTATCATGCAACAAGCATAAATCGCACTTATGAGCATGCCATGGCCGAATACATCCCACACCATCCCCCTTTCAATTTTTGGTCATGGTTAAACAAAGAAAACTCCATGTCTTACTCAAGAATGCTAAAAGAAATTTCAAGAGTAGTCAATCCATCATTACATGTATCATCAACAAGCTTCACATTTAGCATGCAATGGCTTTAACACAATATCAACCTTGGCCAAATACCATTTCCATGGCATAACAAGGATTTGAACCATGGGCTAACATGAACATCAAGTTAGCAACTAAAACATGCATGAATCTCATGACACAACCTCAAACATACCTTAATCTTGACACAAGTATGACCAAATCTCCTTCTAGTTCTCTTCTAAACCAAGCATGAAGCAAAAATCCTTCCTTTTTCCTTAGTATTTTCAGCCAAGATTTTGAGAATGGATGAACAATTTTTTTCCTTTCTTTTCCTCTACTCACGGCAACAAAGGGGGGCATCCATGCTCATTTTTTTTCATTTCTTTATTTTTTCTACATAATCCACTAACTAAACATGTTGGAAACATGTTCCTTGCCCATATTATTGTCATGGCCGCCACTCACCTTAGGAAGTGGGTTATTTGACATGCAAGGACAACTATTTTCCCACATGTATTAATAGGCCACCTTACAATTGCCTAGCACATTTCTAAATTTTCTCACATAAGTCCTATTTGATAAAAATTCACTTACTATTAAGAAAATCCAAACACAAAATTTTCACACATGCATATATACATATAATGAGCATCAATTATGATGGTTAATTATTATTATGACTCGGTTTGGTGGTCCCGAAACCACTTTCCGACTAGGGTCGATTTAGGGATGTCACAAAGTGTTTTTCGAAAACCATGTTTCCATTAAAAACCCTTCTTAATAATTAAAAACGTATACCCTTTTTAAACCTTGTTAGAAAACCTCAATTGAATAACATTCTTAACAACTTTGTAAAAATCTTGGTAGTTATGAAACTTACTTTAAAAACAATTGCGTTACGTAATGTTTTGAATAACGATAGTTGCTTTGGAAAATCGTGTTCTAATACTAGCAATTATAAGAACAATAAATAAAATTCCAAATTTGAAAACCAGAAAATTACAACGGCTTTACTACAACCCACATAAAATAATTTAAAGGTAATAACCAAAACTATAACATAAACAGTGTGTGTGGCTTCTTCCGAGCCCCTAGCAACCCCGATCTATCTAAGGCTGGAAATTACCGAAAGGTTAATAAACGGGTGAGTTTACGAAAACTAAGTGTGAAATCCCTACTATAAAAAGGAACAAATATCATCTAAAAGAATTAAAAGTCCGCCTGACCTTACTTACAATTTCAGTACCAATCGGTCTTAGCCCATTACAACAGATAGTACCAGATGGACCTTAGCCCATTACGAATAAGAAACATTATCGAATTGGAACCAAAATGAGAATCGAATCGAATCAAGAATGTAATCGTAATCAAAATCAATATTAGTAATGTAATCGTAATCGTAATTAGAATTAGATGACGTAATCGTAATCGTAATCGAAATAGAATCGTAATCGTAATCAGATAGTAATGTAATCGTAATCGTAATCGTAATTACGTGATGTAATCGTAATCGTAATGTGAATGCAATCCCAACCCAATCCACCAGTATACACCCCCGCACCAACTTTACACCATGTGGGAGACAACTCGACCCACCCATCCGCTACACACCACGTAATTTGCAGCATGGTCGCGAGCGTATATCGTGATGAGTCACCAGATCTGATATTGTGGCGAGCCACCGAATCGAATAATGTGGCAAACCCACCTAATGTAATACGTGGCACAAAGCCATAGATAACTGTAATAACTTCGGCACATAGCCATCAGTGACGGTAATATAACTCGCACACAGCCTTCGATAAATATGATCAACACAGAGTCGTCAACAAATATGTTAGGCACATAGCTACAGGTAAATACGTTTGGCACGGCCATAGTCAAGATGGCACAAAGCCATATTTAGGTTGGCATAGAGCCATTAATAACGGGTCTATAATCGCACGAAGCCCACAACAACGGCACACGACCTTCTAGAGCGTGATCGACACTTAGCCATCGCTCGGTCAATGATATTGTGACAGAGTCACCAACATGATATTGTGGCGAGCCACCGTATCAGATATTTGTGGCATAGCCACCGTAACGCTTCCTCCGCACAAAATCCCAACCCATGCAACATGTCATGTATGCGTAATGTCATGCCCATATTTGAATCAAACAATCACAGTCAAGTCATTCATATCACCAACATATATTCACAATCAAATTCACAAACACACGGTCCAAGTCGGTCACTTGCCCACAAGGGCAAAGCAAATATTTAACACCCTAGGGGCAAATGGTAATTTTACCCCACAAGGGTATCTCAAGAATTCTACCCTACTGTGGGTATTTCTAGTATTTCTACCCTACAAGGGTATTTTGGTAATTCTATCCTATAAGGGTATTTGGTAGAATTCTACCCTATAGGGTATTTCTAAATTCTACCCTACAGGGTATTTTGAAATTCTACCCTACTGTGGGTATTTCAAGAATTTCACAATCAAGGATAAAACGGTAATTCTATAAATCGAGGGTAAAACGATAATTTTGTAAACCGAGGTAAACCAAGAATTTCAGAATCAAGGATAAAACGGTAATTTTACAAATCGAGGTAAAATGGTAATTTCAGAATCGAGGGTAAAACAAGAATTTATAAATTGAGGGTAAAACAAGAATTACAGAATCGAGGGTAAAATAGTAATTAGTAAACCGAGGTAAAACAGTAATTTCAGAATCAAGGGTAAAATGGTAATTTTACAAATCGAGGGTAAAACGGTAATTCTATAAATCGAGGGTAAAATAGTAATTCTGTAAACTGAGGGTAAAACGGTAATTCTATAAATCGAGGGTAAAACGGTAATTCTGTAAACTGAGGGTAAAACTGTAATTTTGTAAATCGAGGGTAAAACGGTAATTTTAAAAATCGAGGGTAGAACGATAATTCTGTAAATCGAGGGTAAAATGGTAATTCTGTAAATCGGGGGTACTTTGGTAATTTTACAAGTCGAGGGCATTTCAGTAATTGGTAAACTAAAGTATTCTAAACATGGATAACAATACGAATGGGCCTAAAGCCTATTCTCGGCCCAAATGGGCCCACATGCTCGTGTGGCCCTTTTAGCCCAAACCTAGCCACAGATATGCAATTCACCTAGCCTAGTCCAATATTTACTACACAATCAAACAACTTATCCAATTGGGCCCAGAGGCCTATTGGGCCCCACATGGTTCCCTTTTCTACCATCGCGGTCAAGTAGCCATCCAACAACAAGAGTAGTGATAAATACACACCTGATTGGAGACTGGAGTTAATCCACGCTCCGAGCACTCTTAGCCGACGCCCAACCCAAGCGAGCACGCCATAAAGCAAAAGGGATCGGCCAAGAAAGGTACCTTTACTCTCCCCATGGTTCTCTCTATTTAAAGCCAACTTCCCATCCACTCTTATGTTAGCTTCCCGATGTGGGATCCCTCCAACATCAGAGTTTAAATTCAACACCAACTCTTGCCGCTCCCTGTTAGCAAAATAAATGCTCTTTGCTTGCTATGGGATTCAACCCATGCCTCCCTCAAATGCTCCACACGCCACTTGCCACTAAGCCATAAGGTTTTTTGTGTCACAATTTCTCCAACAATATTCTTAAGGCCTACCTACTACACCTGTGGTTTGATTTACCTTAAACCAAATTTTTACTAGAGTCCGTGTTTAAACCCGTGACTTCTCCAACACTTCTCAACACACTTAACCACTAAAACAAGCCTTCATTAACGAAATTTGCATGCACAATGAATATTATAAGTCGCCTTCAACCGCTCCCATGCTCAAGGCCCAAAACTTCTAGGCCCAAATTCGTGGTGTTACAACTCTACCTTTCCTTAAAGAAATTTCGTCCTCGAAATTTCCATCTAACAGGTAGTCGTGTAACATCTACCCCACTACGCTATCAACAAGCACTCTAATCCTACTATCACTATCACACTTCAACTAGAACTTGAAACATTTCATACAAACAACACTTATTCACTCAAGTAGACACATATTTATCACACATATATACAATTTCTATATCCAAACATCACATCCACATAAAATAAATACCAAATTTAAATTCAGCCCAATATCTAAGGAATCCATAGTATTTCAATTTCTAAATAGACAAAAGTATTCAAGACTTACGGATTCGTGCAGGAGACTCGGTGTGCCACACTTTTAAGAGAAATACTTCAAATGCACCACGTGGTTGAAAATAATTTTTAAAATTCAACCTTTGAAAACCCAATCCACGTACGAATTGTTACAACCTGTGCTCGATACCACTAAATGTAACACCCCAAACCCTACCGAAGTTTGGCTCGAACTTGGCGTGTCACATTGAAGTGTTTTTCAAAACTATGTTTCCTTTAAAACCCTTCTTAATAATTAAAACTTATACCCTTTTAAACCTTGTTAGAAAACCTCAAATTGAATAACATTCTTAACAACTTTGTAAAAATCTTGGTAGTTATGAAACTTACTTTAAAAACAATTGCGGTTACGTGATGTTTTGAATAACAATAGTTGCTTTGGAAAATCGTGTTCTAATACTAGCAATTATAAGAACAATAAATAAAATTTCAAATTTGAACTCCAGAAAAGTACAACGGCTTTACTACAACCCACATAAAATAATTTAAAGGTAATAATCAAATCAGTAACATAAATAAAGTGTGTGGCTTCCTCCGAGCCCCTAGCAACCCCGATCCATCTAAGGCTAGAAATTACCGAAAGGTTAATAAACGGGGTGAGTTTACGAAAACTCGTGTGAAATCCCTACTATAAAAAGGAACAATATCATCTAAAAGAATTAAAAGTCTCGCCCTAGCCTTACTTACAATTTCAGTACCAATTGGGTCTTAGCCCATTACAACAGATAGTACAAGATGGACCTTAGCCCATTACGTATAAGAAACATTATCGTAATTGGAACCAAAATGAGAATCGTAATCGTAATCGAGAATGTAATCGTAATCGTAATCAATATTAGTAACAAAATCGTAATCGTAATTAGATGACGTAATCGAATCGTAATCGAATAGAATCGTAATCGTAATCAGATAGTAATGTAATCAAAATCGTAATCGTAATTACGTGATGTAATCGTAATCGAATGTGAATGCAATCCCAACCCAATCCACCAGATACACCCCCGCATCAACCTTACACCATGTGGGAGACAACTCGATCCACCCATCCGCTACACACATTACGTAATTTGCAAAGATGGTCGCGGAAGCGTATATCGTGATGAGTCACCAGATACAGATATTGTGGCGAGCCACCGAATCGATAATGTGGCAAACCCACCTAATGTAATACGTGGCACAAAGCCATAGATAATCGTAATAACTTCGCACATAGCCATCAAGTGACGATAATATAAGCGGCGACGACTTTCGGTAAATATGATCGACACGTAGTCGTCAACAAATATGTTAGGCACATAGCTACTGTGTAAATACGCTTGGCACGGTTATAGTCAAGATGGCACAAAGCCATATTTAGGTTGGCACGAGCCATTAATAACGGGTCTATAATCGCACGAAGCCCACAACAACGGCACACACGACCTTCGGTAGCGTGATCGGCACTTAGCCATCGATCGGTCAATGATATTGTGACAGAGTCACCAACATGAGATATTGTGGCGAGCCACCGTATCAGATATTTGTGGCATAGCCACCGTAACGCTTCCTCCGTACAAAATCCCAACCCATGCAACATGTCATGTATGCGTAATGTCATGCCCATATTTGAATCAAACAATCACACCAAGTCATTCATATCACCAACATATATTCACAATCAACCACAAACACACAAATTAAGTCACCACTTGCCCACAAGGGCAAAATAAATATTTAACACCCTAGGGGCAAATGGTAATTTTACCCCACAAGGGTATCTCGGTAATTCTCCCTACGAGGGTATTTTAGTATTTCTACCCTACAAGGGTATTTCGATAATTCTACCCAACAGGGGTATTTTGGTAATTCTATCCTATAAGGGTATTTCAAGAATTCTACCTTATAGGGTATTTCTAAATTCTACCCTACTGTGGGTATTTTAGTAATTTCACAATTAAGGGTAAAACGGTAATTCAGAATCGAGGGTAAAACGGTAATTTTGTAAATTAAGGGTAAACCAAGAATTTCAGAATCAAGGGTAAAACAAGAATTTTACAAATCGAGGTAAAATGGTAATTCAGAATCGAGGTAAAATAGTAATTCTATAAACCGAGGGTAAAACGGTAATTCAAATCGAGGGTAAAATAGTAATTACAAACCGAGGGTAAAACAGTAATTTCAGAATCGAGGGTAAAGCGGTAATTTTACAAATCGAGGTAAAACGGTAGTTCTATAAATCGAGGTAAAACAAGAATTACAGAACCGAGGGTAAAACGGTAATTCTGTAAATCGAGGGTAAAATGGTAATTCTGTAAAATGAGGATAAAATGGTAATTTTGTAAATCGAGGGTAAAACGGTAATTTTAAAAATCGAGGGTAAAATGGGAATTCTGTAAATCTAGGGTAAAACGGTAATTCTGTAAATCGGGAGTACTTTGGTAATTTTACAAGTCGAGGGCATTTCAGTAATTGGTAAACTAAAGTATTCTAAACATGGATAACAATAGGGAGGGGCCTAAAGCCTATTCTCGGCCCAAATGGGCCCACATGCTCGTGTGGCCCTTTTAGCCCAAACCTAGCCACAGATATGCAATTCACCTAGCCTAGTCCAATATTTACTACACAATCAAACAACTTATCCAATTGGGCCGTGAGGCCCATTGGGCCCACATGGCCCCTTTCTACCATCGCGACCAAGTAGCCATCCAACAACAAGAGTAGTGATAAATACACACCGATTGAGACCTGAGTTAATCCACGCCCGAGCACTCTTAGCCGACGCCCAACCCAAACGAGCACGCCATAAAGCGAATGGGATCAGCCAAGAAAGGTACCTTTACTCTCCCCATGGTTCTCTCTATTTAAAGCCAGCTTCCCATCCACTCTTATGTTAGCTTCCCGATGTGGGATCCCTCCAACATCAGAGTTTAAATTCAACACCAACTCTTGCCGCCCCCTGTTAGCAAAATAAATGCTCTTTGCTTGCTATGGGATTCGAACCCATGCCTCCCCTCAAATGCTCCACACGCCACTTGCCACTAAGCCATAAGGTTTTTTGTGTCACAATTTCTCCAACAATATTCTTAAGGCCTACCTACTACACCCAGGGTTTGATTCACCTTAAACCAAATTTTTTGCTAGAGTCCAGGTTTAAACCCAGGACTTCTCCAACACTTCTCAACACACTTAACCACTAAAACAAGCGTTAATTAACGAAATTTGCATGCACAACAGAATATTATAAGCTGCCTTCAACCGCTCCCATGCTCAAGGCCCAAAACTTCTAGGCCCAAATTCAGGGTGTTACAACATATACATATCTCATACATATTTCACATTAGCCATTCGGCTTTACCACATATGCATATCTCATACATATTTCACATTAGCCATTCGGCTTTACCACATATACATATCTCATATATATTTCACATTAGCCATTTGGCTTTACCACATATACATATCTTATGCATCAATTTCAGCAATAGCTTATAAGCAACTCAAATAGTTTCATCAATGTTTACAACAAATTCACATGTTCACTACAAGCTGTTTTCCTGAGCAATAGTCACTAAATTATTTATAGCTGGAGCTAAAAAACTCAAAATCAATTTCTGTTATTTTTCCCTGAATATAGACTCATATATCTTCCACCCATAAAATTTTCAGAATTTTAGGTTTGGCCAATCAACACCAGATTTTTCCTAAAGTTTTCCCTGTTTCACTGTTTGACTAATCTGCCCACTCTTCACTACTAATCAAATTTCTCATTGTACAGAATTATAAATGTGTTCTTTTTGATTTCATTTGAAACTAGACTCATTAAGGAGTCTAAGCATATAGTTTTTATCTTATAACCATTTTTGTACAAATTATAATGATTTTCTAAAAACCGAACAGGAGATTTCGGAGTCATTCTGACACCGTCTCACTGAACTTTAAATATCTCTTTATAGGAAATTTATTTGCTCACACGGTCTCTTTTATAAGAAACTAGACTAATTAAGATTTGATTACATATTTTATTTGGCCTGTAATTCCACGCCATCAATTTATGGTGATTTTCTAAAATCACGTTACTGCTGCTGTCCTAAGGAAAATATTACAATTTGCTCTTAAATTTCCAAGTCCAAACACTTATGAACTCACCATTTGAGTATAAAACATATCATGGCCACATCATATCTTATTAAATCAACTCATTATGTCCTATTATGATTGAATTTACTCAACGTTTAATCACTTAAAACTTACCTCGGAAGTGGTCGATTTACTAGATATCCACGGCTATTCGATCACTTTTTCCTTCCTTTATCGGATTTAGTTCCCCTTTGCTCTTGAGCTTAATTTAACAAATAAATTGATTTAATCATTTGAACATCAAAAAGAGAAACTCAAGGTACTTAACCCATATATACATTAGACATTAGAGTCACATATATACAAAATCATGAATCAACTCAACATTTTAGCCCACACTCTCTTTTAGCCGATTATCTAAGCCAAGATAAAAGCATCAATATGCTTGCCTCTAACCGAATATATGCAACACATCTACCTCATGTGGCCGAATATGCATGTCCATGTTGAGGCCGATTATATGCTTAATACTTCCTACAATTATGGTTACTTGTGTTGACTACATACCATTTTGTTTCAAGTTCAAAACTCGGCTAATACACATATATACACTAGTAATCAAATACTAACATTTGCACTTCACCTTACTACCAATTCTCATCTACTTCCTACCATGGCCGAATGCATCAAGACACCATACCATTTCAATTTTGGTCATGGGTTAAACAAAGAACCTAACGTCTAACTCAAAAATGCTAAAAAGAAAATCCAAGAGTCATCAATCACCATTTCATGTATCACTACAAAGCTTCACACTTAGCATGCAAATGACATCAACACAAGTCCACCTTAGCCGAAACTTAGCTCATCTTCATGCCTCATCACCACAACATCAAACACCAACCAAGAAGACAACACCCATGGCCGAATATCATCTCCATCTCATAGCAAAGATTTAAACCATGGGCTAGGTAGAACTCAAGCTAACAACTAAAACTATGCATGAATCTCATGGAACAACATCAACATACCTTAGTCTAGTGAACCACCATAGCCGATTTTCTCCAAGCTCTTTCCCTTCTTTTTCTTTCTTCTATTCGGCCAAGTTCAACAACATGAGAACTTTTCTTTTTCTTTTCTTCATCATTTTCCTTTTCATTATTTTATTACCATGCTCCTTATTTTATCATTTCTAACATAAAGCATTAACACAACATGTTTATGACATGTTTTACCCATCACATTTTGTCCACCCTTATTGTCATGGCGCCACTACTAATTAAATGGGGAAATTGACATGCAAGTCCACCCTTTGATTACATGCACTAATAGATCCTTATAGATTAACCTATCACATTTCAAAAGTGTCACACATAAGTCCTATTGACTAAATTCACATGTAATTAACTAAATCAAAGCTTAAAACTTTCACACATTCATATTCACATATTTTAGACAATAATTATCATATTCAAATAATTTGGTGACTCGGTTTAGCGGTCCCGAAACCGCTTTCCGACTAGGGTCACTTTAGGGCTGTCACAACTCTCCCCCACTTAAGAAATTTTCGTCCCCGAAAATTTCTACCGATGCATAGTTTAGGATAACGTCCTCTTATTGAATTATATCCATATAAACATTAGCTCATCGATAGCAATTGTAATTCATTACTGATTTCGCATCATTCTATAAAATCTATTTTTTTATCTTAAAACAAATACATAAACATTTCTACAAGTATGCACATATATCTCATTTTCTTGATTTCATAAGCAATAATCACTTAATTTAATTCACAAATGCATTTCAAACACATATTAAGCACATATTAACATGTATAATTCACATAATCAACCCACATATTTGTCACCCACATTTTCATTCATGTATAAGCTGTAACCTGACCGAAAGTACACATATACTCAAACATCCCACTAAATATCCTTTATAACTCCATCATATCTCACTATTCAACTTAACCTATTTCCAACAGAAAATCAACTTCCACATACCTGAACATTGAATTCATTTAGCACATTCAATCACCGTTAACGATACCCGTATACAATCGATTTGGCATAAAGCCTCATATAGTATACCGGTGTGGGATTTATTTTAGCACATAACCCATATATCCAAAATTATCAGCATTCATCAAAAATTCTTACAGACTTTCAAATGTCGAACTTAATCGAAATAATTTCTTGAACATGATTAACAAAAATAGGGGTCATTTAGCAATAGCACATATGACTTCATATACCAAGCATCCCATAAACTAAATCAGAACACATTTATAACATGAATTCATTTCTTAACAACATATCCACCATCTTAAATCAATGCCTTCGCTCCATACGAGGTCTTACATGAATCTTGTTTTACTCACTTAATGTCTACTGACCAATCTCGCACACACAGTGCGCGGTTGAAGAACTCGCACTCTCAGTGCCTCTAATAATTTGCACACATAGTGCCCCTATTCATTTGTTGTTACACATTGAAATGACTTAACCAAGTCTATAAACATCATGTATGTACACTTTTAAACATATCCTTTCATTTAAATTTGAATTAGTATAGTAATGAACACTTAAACTTTGCTCAAATTATCAAGACGAAGCCTACTAGGCACGAAGTCCGAATACACATCACCAAAGATGATTGCTCTTGGGACCTAGCTCGAATATAACACCAAGATGAATGCTCTTGGGACTTAACCCCGATATAACTCTAGCACAAATGCTCTTTGAGACTTAGCCGGATATAACACCAAAGACAAATGCTCTTGGGACTTAGCGGATACATCACTAGCACGAATGCTCTTGGGACTTAGCCGGATATAACACCAGCACAAATGCTGTTGGGACTTAGCCCGGATATAACACCAACACAAATGCTCTTGGGACTTAGCCGGATACATCACTAGCACGAATGCTCTTGGGACTTAGCCCGGATATAACACCAAAGACAAATGCTCTTCGGACTTAGCCGGATATAACACCAAAGATAAATGCTCTTGGGACTTAGCCGAATATAACACCAAGACAAATGCTCTTCGGGACTTAGCCCGGATATATATAACTCTCGATTCTTATGTATATATATATATAACAATGCACATTAGTATATCATTTACATTACTTGAATACAAACACAACATGCTTATCGACCATTCATCTTTCGGGCCCATAGCCACATACAAAGATCACATTTATAGTCATAACACTCTTTCAAATTTGCATCACTTATACCCTTATAATTCAATCCAAATCAAAATTCAAATACAAGTACATGATATGCACTGATCAACTTAATAATTTAAGCATATCCAAGTGAAGTTATATCGCAAATTCTCATAGTCGAAGCTTGCTACATTTCGATCGGGATCAAGATTCATTACAATACAACAAACACATTTCAATAGTCAAAAATCATCACACTATCATTTTATCACTTTATGGCATGTATAAATAGACTCACGCGTGCTACACGTTAGTCCTAGAATCGACTAAACCGTAGCTCGATACCAATAAATGGAACACCCCAATCCGTATCCGTCGCGGAATAGGTAAAGGGCATTACTGGACATGAAACTCATATCGAGCAAGAATTTTTTTTGAACATTCCTTTATATAAGTACTAAAGACAATCGAGGATACAATTTAAACTTCTATAAGTACACATTCAAAAGATGCCATTTTCGCATGGCTTATAAACATTAACCAAAATATTCTTCTACCAACGGTCTATTCTATACATGCCATAAAATAATTCTAAACATAACAGTAACAAGCGGTGGATAGTGATAGTGTGACTAGTTGCTGACGATCCCCGAGCCTGTAGCTTCACAATGAGATCTATAAAACAGAGGAAACAGAGTAAACGGAGTAAACGGAGTAAGCATTACAATGCTTAGTAAGTTTTAAGCAGTGTCAACAGATAATAATCAAATTATAACATAGTTGTTCGTATTTTTATTTCACTCTTCCTTCGGGCATACCATCCCTTTACCAAATATGCACATCTCATCGTATACAATAGGCAGATAAACTTTCACATAAAAGTGAGCTCATGTGACATAGATATATTGTATAATTTCACATAACCTCTCACATTGATCCGATGTCCCATAATCATAGGAATAGTCTCATAGATTGCTCTCGTATGCATCACATAACTACCTTATGATTTAGTTCAATTCAAGCTCACATATAAACTTGGAATACATACCTGTTTAACCTTTCGCATTGAATATATTTATAAGCAATTCTTATTACGAAGTCTTATAGCTTTAACCTCTACTTGGATTCTCGGCAAGACCTTTAGCTCAGATGAAATCTCCACACGAAGTTATCGGGTCTTACCCGGACAAAATCTCCACACGTAGTCATCGGGTCTTACCCGAACATAATCTCCACACGTAGTCATCGGGTCTTACACGGAATATATTTCCAAGTTTCATGTACATTTAATCACATGTTACAACATTCACATTGACTGTCATATTTGTAATTCATTTGCCTCATCAAATATCTAATAATACACACCTTTCACATTTGGTCATTCGGCCACAATATACACACATCGCCTACTTATTTCACACTAGCCATTCGGCTTTACCACATATACATATCTCATATATATATTTCACATTGACCATTCGGCTTTACCACATATGCATATCTCATATATATTTCACATTAGCCATTCGGCTTTACCACATATACATATCTCATATATATATATTTCACATTAGCCATTCGGCTTTACCACATATGCATATCTCATACATATTTCACATTAGCCATTCGGCTTTACCACATATCCATATCTCATATATATATTTCACATTAACCATTCAGCTTTACCATATATACATATCTCATATATATATATTTCGCATTAGCCATTCGGCTTTATCACATATACATATCTCATATATATATATTTCACATTAACCATTCAGCTTTACCACATATACATATCTCATATATATATATTTCGCATTAGCCATTCAGCTTTACCACATATACATATCTCATACATATTTCACATTAGCCATTCGGCTTTACCACATATACATATCTCATACATATTTCACATTAGCCATTCGGCTTTACCACATATGCATATCTCATACATATTTCACATTAGCCATTTGGCTTTACCACATATGCATATCTCATATATAGATATTTCACATTAACCATTCGGCTTTACCAAATATACATATCTCATTCAGCTTTACCACATATACATATGTCATATATATATTTCGCATTAGCCATTCGGCTTTACCACATATACATATCTCATACATATTTCACATTAGCCATTCGGCTTTACCACATATGCATATCTCATACATATTTCACATTAGCCATTCGGCTTTACCACATATGCATATCTCATACATATTTCACATTAGCCATTCGGCTTTACCACATATGCATATCTCATACATATTTCACATTAGCCATTCGGCTTTACCACATATGCATATCTCATACATATTTCACATTAGCCATTCGGCTTTACCACATATACATATCTCATATATATTTCACATTAGCCATTCGGCTTTACCACATATACGTATCTTATGCATCAATTTCAGCAATAGCTTATAAGCAACTCAAATAGTTTCATCAATGTTTACGATAAATTCACATGTTCACTACAAGCTGTTTTCCTGAGCAATAGTCACTAAATTATTTATAGCTGGAGCTACAAAACTCAAAATAAATTTCTGTTAATTTTCCCTGAATATAGACTCATATATCTTCCACCCATAAAATTTTCAGAATTTTAGGTTTGGCCAATCAATACCAGATTTTACTTAAAGTTTCCCCTGTTTCACTGTTTGACTAATCTGACCACTCTTCACTACGAATCAAATTTCTCATTGTACAGGATTCTAAATGTGTTATATTTGATTTTATTTGAAACTAGACTCATTACGGAATCTAAGAATATAAATTTTATCTTATAACCATTTTTGTACAAATTATAATGATTTTCTAAAAACCGAATAGGAGATTTCGGAGTCATTCTGACACCGTCTCACTCAACTCTAAATATCTCTTTGTAGGAAATTTCTTTGCTCACACGGTCTCTTTTATAAGAAACTAGACTAATTAAGCTTTGATTACATATTTTATTCAGCCTGTAATTCCACACCATCAATTTATGGTGATTTTCTAAAATCACGTTACTGCTACTGTCCTAAGCAAAATATTACAATTTGCTCTTAAATTTCCAAGTCCAAACACTTATGAACTCACCATTTGAGTTTAAAACATATCATGGCCACATCATATCTTATTAAATCAACTCATTATGTCCTATTATGATTGAATTTACTCAACGTTTAATCACTTAAAACTTACCTCGGAAGTGGTCGACGACTAGATATCCACGGCTATTCGATCACTTTTTCCTTCCCTTTATCGGATTTAGTTCCCCTTTGCTCTTGAGCTTAATTTAACAAATAAATTGATTTAATCATTTGAACATCAAAAAGAGAAACTCAAGGTACTTAACCCATATATACATTAGACATTAGAGTCACATATATACAAAATCATGAATCAACTCAACATTTTAGCCCACACTCTCTTTTAGCCGATTATCTAAGCCAAGATAAAAGCATCAATATGCTTGCCTCTAACCGAATACATGCAACACATCTACCTCATGTGGCCGAATATGCATGTCCATGTTGAGGCCGATTATATGCTTAATACTTCCTACAATTATGGTTACTTGTATTGACTACATACCATTTTGTTTCAAGTTCAAAACTCGGCTAATACACATATATACACTAGTAATCAAATACTAACATTTGCACTTCACCTTACTACCAATTCTCATCTACTTCCTACCATGGCCGAATGCATCAAGACACCATACCATTTCAATTTTGGTCATGGGTTAAACAAAGAACCTAATGTCTAACTCAAAAATGCTAAAAAGAAAATCCAAGAGTCATCAATCACCATTTCATGTATCACTACAAAGCTTCACACTTAGCATGCAAATGGCATCAACACAAGTCCACCTTAGCCGAAACTTAGCTCATCTTCATGCCTCATCACCACAACATCAAACACCAACCAAGAAGACAACACCCATGGCCGAATATCATCTCCATCTCATAGCAAAGATTTAAACCATGGGCTAGGTAGAACTCAAGCTAACAACTAAAACTATGCATGAATCTCATGGAACAACATCAACATACCTTAGTCTAGTGAACCACCATAGCCGATTTTCTCCAAGCTCTTTCCCTTCTTTTTCTTTCTTCTATTCGGCCAAGTTCAACAACATGAGAACTTTTTCTTTTTTTTTTTTCTTCATCATTTTCCTTTTCATTATTTTATTACCATGCTCCTTATTTTATCATTTCTAACTTAAAGCATTAACACAACATGTTTATGACATGTTTTACCCATCACATTTTGTCCACCCTTATTGTCATGGCCGGCCACTACTAATTAAATGTGGAAATTGACATGCAAGTCCACCCCTTTGATTACATGCACTAATAGATCCTTATAGATTAACCTATCATATTTCAAAAGTGTCACACATAAGTCCTATTGACTAAATTCACATGCAATTAACTAAATCGAAGCTCAAAACTTTCACACATTCATATTCATATATTTTAGACAATAATTATCATATTCAAATAATTTGGTGACTCGGTTTAGCGGTCTCGAAACCGCTTTCCGACTAGGGTCACTTTAAGGCTGTCACAACTTTTACTGACAGAATTTTCTTATTACGCAGCTCTTTAACCTCTCGAGCTAAGATATGGATCGGCTTTTCTTCGTAAGTCATATCAGACTAAATTTTACTCTCAGACGGAGGAATCACATGCAAAAGATCAGATTTATATCATTGAACCATCAATATGTGAAACATATCATGAATCTTTTCTAACTCTGGTGGCAACAACAATTTATATGCTACCGGTCCAATACACTCGATAATCTCATACGACCCAATGAATCTTGGACTCAATTTTCCTTTTCTACTAAACCGGAGTACCTTCTTCCATGGAGATACTTCCAAAAATACTTTGTCGCCAACTTCAAACTCAATGTCTTTTCTTTTCAAATCCGCATAAGATTTCTGATGATCGAAAGCTGCTTTCAAACTATCTCAGATTACTTTCTGTTCTATTTCTTTTATCAAATCAATTTCGTGAATCTTATTTTCGCTGAGCTCAGTCCAATACAAAGGTGTACGACATTTGCGACCATATAAAGCTTCGTATGGTGCCATTTTGATACTCAATTGAAAACTGTTATTATAAGAGAATTCAATCAAAGGAAAATACTATTCCCGCGTACCTTCAAAGTCGAGAGTGCAACATTTCAACATATCCTCAAGTATCTAAATGATTCTCTCAGACTGACCATCTATTTGCGGATGGAAAGTAGTGCTAAAATGTAATTTAGTACCTAGTGCATCTTGCAGTTTCTTCCAAAATCGCGATGTAAACCTCGGATCTCTATCTGAAACAATAGAAATAGGCACAGCGTGTAATCTCGTAATTTAAGAAACATATAACTCAGCAAGCTTGTCAAGCGAATAATTTGTACGAACTGGAACAAAGTGAGCCGATTTAGTCAATCTATCCACAATAACCCAGATTGCATCTTTCTTGCTCGGTGTCAACGGTAGACCAAATACAAAATCCATTGTGACTCTGTCCCACTTCCACTCAAGTATCATGATCGATTGAAGCAACCTAGAAGGTACCTGATTCTCGGCTTTTATTTACTGACAGACTAAACATTTCAAAACAAAGTCAGAAATGTCTTATATCATACATTGCCACCAATAAAGCTGTTTCAGATCATTATACATTTTCATACTACCCGAGTGAAAAAATAACCGACTATTGTGAGCTTCACTCAAAATCATTTGAATTAACTCTGGATTTCTGAGAACACAAATTCTATCTTGGAATGTTAGACAATTATCTTTATCAACTCTGAATTCTTAATCAAAACTCTAAATCACACTGAGCTCGTTTTATTAAAATTTCATTATCAATCTTCTGAGCTTCGATAATCTGCTGTAAGAACAAATGTCTTGCTTTCAATTCGGCTAAAACTGAACCATCATCGGATAGAACCAATTGAGCATTCATTGCATGCTAAGCAAATAATGATTTTCAGCTCAAAGTATCAGCAATAACATTTGCTTTACCCAGATGATAATCAATCACAAGGTCATAAGGTTAAGGTGTGGCAATAGGTATATGCATGTCTAGGATTGGATATAGGGAGAGTTAGTTTCTTAAGTGGTCTTAATGACTCACCTTCTTTTCTCTGGAACCCTACCTGGTGCATAGTATCTGTTCACTTTAGCCAACGAGGACTTGTTAACGGGCCAAGGTAAGTAATAAACCTAATAAAGAGAAATTACTGAAATGCCCCTAAGGGCAAAAAAGACGAAAATACCCCTATGTGTTGAATGTAAGATTCGTGGATGTTTAGGTTGCATATGGGTTGGGAATTATGGAACGGAGGAAATATATGAGGATATCATGGTTGCTTGACAACCGTGGGTCCACCGACGGCTTTTAAGCCCAATACGTGATTCACAGCTTGCTGCAATGAAGGTAGTACTGCAACCAGGCTACCAGTGATATGTATCGGATGGGTTGGTCGATATTTATATCCCCACATGATGTGTATCGGGGGACGGAATTGATGTGTAACAGTTGGTTTATTAAGGTGGGTTGCACTGCATTGCATTGCATGTACGATTTTATGGTGATTGATGAATGCTTATTACTCGTTGAGGGTTGTACACACTGAGTTTTCAAAAACTCACTCCCTCTTTTATTTTTCTCAGGTCATGCTCAATAGAAGGTTCGATGTTTAGAGAGACTCGGAGGTGGCCAGCTAGGAAGACGACTTGCACTTGTTTTTTTAAACAGAAAGCATATATTTTCTAGCTTATTAAGTAATTTCAGACTAGAATGAAATAAGGCCTTCCCTTTTATTATTATTTGGATTGTTATTTTTATGCGTTGTAATTATGAGAAGGTGAACATGGGTTTCCTTAATTACAGATTATTTTTCTACGTTTCCGCAACTAAATTTTAAAATGACAGGCTTTCACAAATTATATGTTTTAAGCAAGCTTTCCAATTGAAAGAGAGTTTTTATAAGTTAATTAATGTTTCTCATTTTAAGAAGGGTTTTCAATGAGAACAAGATTTTCGCTAAAACACTTCAATGTGACGCATCAGATTTGGCCATAATGTTCGGGCCAGGTTTGGGATGTTACATTTAGTGGTATCAGAGCCCAGGTTGTAAAACTCGGGCTGCGAAGTGGGCCTTATTATTTTGGTTTTGTTTTAAAAAAAATTTCAGATCATAAAAAAATTTCTTGCTGTACGGCACACCAAGTCTTTGACTTCGAACCAAGTTAGTTCCTTTATTCTTAAGCTTGTGTAATTTGATATACTATAGGAAGTTAGTGGGCTACTTTAGATGATTATGCTATGGTTTTTTTAGATTGAAACTGAAGCCCGTAAGCCCTTCGAACTGTAGAAGATTTACGAGAACAACCTTCTTTTAATACTTCCATAAAACCTAGGTTTAATTATTAAAACTAACTAAAACTTTATAAAATTTCTAATCCAGATAATACGTGAGACAACGATGAGTGCTAGAAGAGGTGAAAGAGGTCGTGGTCGAGGCTGCGAAAGTGTTAGGGCTGAGTCATCGACATCAGGCCATATGCCCGATGTTGGAGTAGAAGAGGCTCCGACCTCACCAGTGGCTGGGAATGGACCGTATGATCGGGCCGCGAAGGATGATACATTGTCGCAGGCAATGCTGAGGATTATGGAAAGGGTCACAGGGCCCAATAATGGCATGGGAAATTGGGGGTCCATTCTGGAGCAACTTCAATCAAATGGGGCTGAGATCGTTAAAGGCGTAGCTGGTGTGGCTCCTAACATGGCGGAATACTAGTTGGAGGCCACCGAAAGGATAATAGAGGACATAGACTATTCTCCTAAACAAAAGTTGAAAAGGGCAGTGTCACTGCTTAGGGAAGAAGCTTACCAATGGTGGCTGACAGTGAAAGAGGGAACCAAACCTGAGCAGGTCACTTAGGAGTTTTTCAAAACTGCGTTCCAAGGGAAGTAAGTGGGTGTGAGTTATGTGGATGCTAGAAGGAAGGAGTTCCTAAACTTGACCGAGGGAAACAAATCTGTGGCGGAGTATGAGGCAGAATTTCTACGCTTTAGTAGGTATGCAAGAGTTATGGTGGCAATGGACTATGAACATTGCGTTTGGTTTGAGGATGGTCTTACGGATAGCCTCAGAGTGTTGATAGCTCCACAAAGGAAGCGAGTCTTCTTAGAGTTAGTGGAGAAAGCAAAGATAGTGGAGGAGATGAAGCGCACTAAGCGCTTAAATCGAAAAAAAGAAGGGTAGGAATAAAAGGGAGGCTGAGACTCCTGGTGTTGGATAGAGGCTAGGGCTAGGGCCAGAGATAATGGGTCGGTTAGAGCAGAGCCCTCTGCTGTGAATCTAGGGGTGCCACCTTGTGCTGATTGTGGGAAAGGTCATGTAGGTGAGTGTTGGAATAGGATGAGAGCTTGTCTGGCTTGGGGATCTATGGAGCATAAGATCAGGAATTGCCCTAGAATGCTAATTCAAGTGCCCAGCGTGGGTAGAGGTGATGTACAGCCACCGACGGGTGGTCAGCAGCCGCCCAAAGGTCATGGTCAGGCCAGGGGTGGAAATGGTTTGGGACATAGAGCATCGGGAAGAGGTGCTAGTCATGTTGAGGAGAGACAGCCAGCTTTGGTATATATAGCACGTCGTCGAGAGGATGGAGACGCTTCAGAGGCGAATATTAGTACGTACGTTAACCATAATATGCTATTTATTTAGTTTGGAATTACAGTGCAGAGCAGGAGCGTGGTGTGGAAGTCTATGCTATGCAGTTGTACTAATAGTTGGGAATTTCGAGGATGAATTTTTCTTTAGGGGGTAGAGTTGTAATGCCCCAAAAATCCCGAAATCTCGAACTTTCTTTTTTTCAGTTTCGATAAAAATTGTGTTTAACATTCCTAGTCAAGTGTTAATTATGTGATAGTAGGTCTTGGGTAAGGTTTGAGTTTGAACTTAGGGGTGAAGGAAATTATGGTTTAATTATTAAAAGAACCTTGTTGGCAAGTAGGCTAGCTTTTAAATAAATGAAGGAAGAATTGGACACAAGAAAGCCTTGTGTGGAGTGGCAAGTGGCGTCACATCTATGACAAGGAGGTCCGAGGTTTGAATCTGTCTTTGCTCAAAAGAAGGATTTATTTTTTCTTAAGGGATGGACAGTGATGGCATTGGATATGAACACTGCAGGGAGTGATAAGAGGAGAAATTTGAGGAGGGGATTAGGGAGTTATCAGGGAGAAAAATTAAGAGATGAGGAGTGAAGAAGAGGTGGAGCCGAATTAGGAATTTGGGCATAGGAAATTCGGCCATAGAGGCTATATATAGGTGCCGAATGTGAGGTTGCCAAGCTAATGCCGAATTCTCCCTCAACTTGTTGCCAAAAAGCACCTTTTTTCTCCAAAGATCTAAAAGCCGAAAATCCCTCGTTCTTCCTTCTTTTTTCTTTGTGCCGATTCTCCATTCTTCCCTACTCAAAGTTTTCTTTTTGATTCACCTCTGGTTTTAAACAATTTCTACTTTTCTTTTTGCTGAATAACCTTTTTCACCAAACAAGTCTCAAGAACCGAATATCCTTTATGCCGCCACTACTCTTTCTACCTCGACCGATTCTAGTGTAAGTGTTTTGCTCTCTCAATCGGTTTTGCTAGTATAGATAACTCTGTCCCTCACTTCTTCTAATCTGTTTTGGTAGGATTAATATCGAATCCCAATCTTTTGGATCTCTACCTATTTGCTCCCTAGGTGTTGAAACTTTGGTAAGTGTTCTTCACTTCAGTAAAGGTGTTGAAACACCTTATACACAAGGAAAGTATAAATAAAAAAATTCAACTAAAATAATGTGGCCGAATATCACATATGCACATGTTCTAGTATAAATTATAATGGTCATCAATTTATTGCAAGCATATGTCATAATTTTTACTTAACAAACACATGGCAAACCCTAGCATAATTTACATCAATTATAATCATATGGCCAAACCACAAAGTACCTTTGCAAGCTATATATACTTAAATACACAAAGATTTTAAACGACCATGACATACAACATATTTATCAAAAAAGACTTAAGCCATGATTCAACCCAAACCGAATTCAAACCTAAAAATAAAGCCATTTTCATTACACAAAATACTTACCACGAATCAAACCATAATCAAGCATAATCGCATATATCACACCAAGATCATAAAACGTTATAACTAAGCACACATGAAATCAAATGCAAACATAAATAGCAAGCTATTTTCGCATGGCTTTTAATACATAACCAAAATCAACACTTCAAAAATATATGTTCTAGCCTATACATGCCATAATTTAAGCTTAGCTAATAAGGTACCAAAACATTAGATAGTGTGATGAACTTGGCTGACAGTTCCGAGCCTGTAGCTTGACTCCAAAATCTATAAAACAGAGTAACATAATGCACAGAGTAAGCTATTGTAGCTTAGTAAGCTATAACCAAATAAATAGTTCAATAATACATTCAACCTATCTTATTAATCTGAATTATTTTATCATGACCAACGCTTATCCTTAAAACCACATATAAGATACAATGATACACTTCCTTATACCATTTCTTTTTACCTTGATCGAATACTTACACAAACAATTTAACCATCATCATTCAACATTTCTGGTCCAACTTGTCACCAAATAATCAAGCATGCTTACCATTAAAACAACTTCAAGAATCACAATATTACATTATGCACACATAATCCTTATTTGGCCGAATACTTATATAGGCACTTATCATGTTAGTAAACAACCTCCAAAGGCAAATAGTCATATTAAAATTTAATACATATTCACTCAAATGCAAAATTTTGAATATCGAAATAATATTGGATACATATGTTAATTATATAACCGAAAATACCTCATCATATTCACATATTTATATATATAGGTTATTCATGACATACTAACTATTCATTTAGTAAGCCAAATACACATAGCATACACATATTCTACTTTATTTGCACCATACAAGATTTATAATATATAGTCATGGTGTTTACGTAACTTACCTCAAATAGGTAACATATTAATTCATACTTGGCATATAGCTTAATTAACACATTCAAACTCGATTTACCTTTTCCCGATGAGCCATTCGGAATTTGATAGGACACTCAGATAATCACACAAGTCATACACTACCAACGTCCCAGACGTGGTCTTACATGTAGTCACATACCGATGCCACTGTCCCAGACAGGATCTTACTTGTAAACACATATCGAAATCACATATTGATGCCATGGTCTTACTCGCACACATAAATCGGAATCCTATGTCATGACATATGTATCCTAACTATTCCCAAGGTTCATACAGGGCTTCTGGACTTCGTAACTCGGTCGAGACAATTCTGGAAACATAGTAATTAAGCTAAATCATATTCGACTATAACTTAAATAAAATAATAAATTTCATTTAAGTATGTATATTTTGTATTTATTTAAAACTAAATACGTCTATTTTCTTATAAACTTACCTCGGACAACGAAAAACCAGTACAGATCGACTAGTCGACAACTTTCGTTTTCCCCTGATCCAAATTCGATTTCTTATGTTCTTGATCTAAACATATTCAAATTAATCTCATTCAAACATATTTTCATTCAATTTAGTCCAAAAACACATAAATGGGTAGATTACCATTTTACCCCTGACATTTACAATTTTTATAATTTAGTCCCTGTTGCACAAAACACAAAATATTCAAAATTTCAAGGTACCCATGTTTGGCTGAATATTCCTAGTGTTCATACAAGCCCATATATTTCACTTATTTCACATTTTAGTCCCTTAAATTATTATTTTTGCAATTTAGTCCTAATTACTCAAAATCATTAAAAACTCCAATACAAAATGTGTTAATCTAAAACATATCTTTCATATTTCATTATCAAACAACAAAATCACAAGCTATCAACAATGGCACAATTCAAAATATTCATCAAAATCAAAAATTAAAGCTTGGGTTTTTTAGTACTGGAAGCAAAGATCTCAAAAACGTAGAAATTATCAAAAACCGAGCTAGAACTTACCTTGAATCAAGCTTGAAAGTGCCGAACCTAGGTTTTCTTTTCTTTTTCTTCCTTGTTTGAGTTTCGGCTATGGTGGAATAATATGAACACTTATTCTAATTATCATATATTATATCATACATATTAACTTATTATTACTTTACCTTATTAACCTTAGTTATAAAATTATAAAATCATATATAACATGCCCATTACCGTCCAATTCACTTAATATTGGGCTAATTGCAACATAAAGGCTTCCATTTAAAAAGCCAATTGTAATTTAGCCCTTTTAGAAATAACCAACAAATTTTCATTTTAAGCGATTAATTTCTTTTATTTAATCAGGCACTCAAACGAAAAAACTAAATCACGAAAATTTCATAAACATAAATTCACACAAAGTAAACACAAAAAATAATTTTAAAATATTTTTCTGACTCGGACTCATGGTCCCGAAACTACCATTCTGATTAGGGTGTAAATCAGGCTGTTACAAGCATTAGTTAATCTGAAAGGCATAACAAGGAATTCATAATGCCCGTACCTTGTTCTGAATGCGATTTTCAGCACATCCAATTCTTTAACTCACAACTAATAATAACCCGATCTCAAATCAATCTTTGAAATACTGTAGCCCCTTTCAACTAATCAAATAAATCATCAATCCGCAGAAAAGGGTATTTGTTCTTTATAGTCACTTTATTTAGCTGTCTGTAATCGATACACTTTCTCATCGTGTCACCTTTATTCTTTACAAACAATATTGGTGCACCCCAGGGCAAATAACTCGGTTATGCAAAACCTCTGTCTGTCAATTCTTACAACTAAACTTTCAATTCTTTTAATTCTGTTGGAGCCATTCTATACGTAGCTATTAATATCAGAGTTGTTCTCGGCACTAATTCAATACCAAATTCAATCTCTCTGATTGGTGGCAATCCCGGTAATTCTTTTGGGAATACATCCAAAAATTCACAAACAACAGGTACAAATTCAATCTTTGATTCAGACACCTTAGTATCTAATACGTATGTAAGATATGCATCATAGCCCTTTTTCATACATTTCTGAGCTAACGTAGACGATATCATAGTAGGTAATTCACTTGAATCATTAGACTCAATTCGAAGAATTTCATCGTTTTGACATTTCAACTCGATAACCTTTCGTCTACAATTCACAACTACATCATGCATAGTCAGCCAGTCCAAACCCAGAATCACATCAAACTCATTGAATAGTAGAAGCATCAAGTCAGCCAGAAAATAGTAACTCAAAGTCATCAAAGGACAATTCTTAAAAATTTTATCAACTAAAACAGACTTGCCCAAAGGCTTCGATACTTCAAGTACAAACTCTGTAGACTCAACATGTAAAATCTTTTTAAATACTAAATTCATATAGATATATGAATTGGTTGATCCAAGATCTATCAACGCAACTATATCAGTATCGAAAAGAGAAAAAGTACTGGTAATAACGTCTGGTGATGTTGCCTCCTCCCATGCACGGATAGCATAAGCTCGGGTAGGTGCTCGTGCCTTAAACCTCACAGCTGAATCTCTCGTAGTACCTCGGTTTCCACTTGTATTTCCAGTGTTTCTGGGTGGTCTGTAATATCCCGAATTAGGGCCTAATCGGAATAGTGGTTTCGTGACCACAAATCTGAGATAGAAATAATTATTTTATAATTATTTTGAGGTTTATGATATGAATGCATAATTGTGTGAAGATTTCGTGAAGAAATTTTGGGCATAACGAGTTTAATTTAAAGTCGTGGACTAAATTGAATAAGTTGCAAAATTTGCATTCTAGAAGTTTTAGTATGAAATTACTTTGAAATATTAATTAGGAGGTCTTAAATAGAAATTTTACCAATTTTAAGTTCATGGACAAAATTAGGACATGGAAGGAATTTTGGAAAGTTTAGTAGTAAGGGTATTTTGGTCATTTAGTTATTAAAATGAATTAAAAACAAAATTAAAAGCCAATTTTGTCCATCTTCTTCATTAGGCCGAAATTTCAAGGGTTCTCCATAGCTAGGGTTTGTTTCAAGCTTCCAAGCTCCATAGTAAGTGATTCAAAGCCCGCTTTTAATGATTTTTACGTTTTGAGATCCCTTAACTCGATAAAGCTTATGTTAGCAATAATTTAACCTAGGGTTTATATTTGGAAAAATACCCATAGGTGAAATTTGTGTATTTTGATGTTTTATGATAGAATATGAAGTTTTAAATTATGTTAGACAACTTGTACTACTCGATTTTAAGCAAAACGAGTAAAAGGGCTTAATCGGTAAAAATACCTAATAGTCACAAGTACATGTTAGAGTGAGAATTTGATGTTTCCATAGAAGAGAAAAGTGATCAGCATGTTGTAAAACATAAGAATAAGGAATAAAGTTTAATCCGAGCCTAGGGGCAAAAATGTAAATATGCAAAAGTTTAGGGGTAAAATTGTAATTTTGCCAAAATTTGAGTTAAGGATTAATTTGATAATGTGAGTATTAAATAAGCTAAATGTGTTATTTTAGATCAAGAAAGACGTGGAATCGACCTTAATCGAGGAAAAGAAAAGATTGTGGACTAAATTGCAAAATCCTTGTATTTTGGTACCAAGGTAAGTTCATGTGTAAATAATGTAGAATAATGGTTATTTTAAGTTATTGATGTTAATTATATGTTATGCTGAATTTTATTATGAAATGTATGCTTTGTGGTTAATTTCAAATAATATGTAAATTATGTGAACTACTTGTTAAATATAATTGTTATCGAGTATTGATTTGGCATTCTACGAAGACGGCAAGGATAAGTGTTCGAGGAAAAGCCCATTTGAACCTTAGGAATAGATTAGGATACAAGTGACATGTCACTAGGATGGTTGAGCATCCGAACTCGTTGAGTTGAGTCCGAGTTCACTTATGGATGCGAATGTCCGAACTCGTTGAGTTGAGTCCGAGTTCGTGAGATGTAACTAGGCATCCGAGCTCGTTCGGTTGAGTCCGAGTTCACTTATGGATGCGAACGCTGAGCTCGTTGAGTTGAGTCTGAGTTCGCTTATGGGCGGGTTACATGATTGCTTGATTGCATATATGGCACTTATGTGCAAGTTATCCATGTATCCGAATTATATTCGATGTGTTCAACGGGTAAAGCTCTACTCAAATGGAGGAATATTTGAGATGAAAAGAGACGTATTGGTAAGTGATGTGAAATGGATATTTTGAACAGGTATGTATTTAACCCTCGGGTTGAGTATTGATACAACCACGATAAGGTAATAAGATGATGAAAATTATTAGAAATGTGACATGTGTTTTAGTGATGCATGCTAATGTTGATTGGTATGACTGTTTGTTATGTTACTTATTATTTGCATATGAACTTACTAAGCATTTATGCTTACTCCCTCCTTCTTACTCATTGTAGTTTTGGCCAAGCCAGCTCAGAGTCGGGATAGGTCAAGGCTCGATCACACTATCCTAAGACTTTTGGTAAAGGCTTGTAAATTTAAGTATGGCATGTATAGCAATATATCTATTTTGTGTAAATGATCTTATGGTATGGTACTGGAATGGTTGAGGAAATGTTTGATAATGATAAATTATGAAAATGGTTAGTTTAGATTATGTTTGATGATAAGGAAAAATTAATAAGATACTTAGTGTATAAAAACTCATCAAAAGGGACGAAATTTGCCATAAACAGGATCTGCAGCAACAACGATGCGAGTTTGAAAATTTACTAAAAATCATAGAAATTGAATTTGGTGATGGAATACATATCAAATTGAATCTTATTATGTCTAGTTTCACATGAAATAAATGAAACAAGAAAAGGAATTATATGTTAGAAGATATTATAATTTTAGTAAAATAGGGTCATAGCAGTTTCTGAATCCCCTATTCCAACTTTAGAAATTCACCATAAATTGTAACGATATAATTAGGTAGTGTGTTTTATATTCTCAGAATCCTTATCGAGTCTAGTTTTAGGAGAAATAAACCTCATATTCATATAAAGTTTGTACAGAGAGAAATATGGTTCGTAGTAAACTGAGGTCAGACCAGTCAAGTCCTAAAACAGGGGTAACTTTAACTAATAAACTGTACTAAATGGCCCAACAAAAAATTCTATAAAAAAATTAGTAGATAGGTATATGAGTCTAGATTTAGGGAAAATTTATGGATCTTGATTTCGAGTTTCGTAACTTGAGATATGATTTTTCTTGTGACTGTGATGCAAGTAGCTTAAAAGCTGCGAATGTAGAAATAAATAATCCAAAGTTCTAAATATGTTAAATTAAGCTTAGTAACACCTCATACTCGACTCCGACGACGGTCTCGGGCGTGGGGGCGTTACATGGTCTCCCTCTAATAGCCATATTACTTGCTTTCACTGGTTGATCTCTTCCAGCTACAGACTTTTCTGCACAGTCCCGAAGATAATGATCAAGAGATCCACATCTAAAACAAGCTTCGCGCATTATTCTACATTCACCGTAATGTTGCTTATTGCAGTGCTTACATTCAAGTCCAACATTTCTAGCACTACCCACACAGGCAACAGATGTCATTTGAGATTTAGAGTTGAAATGCCTTGCATCTCTATCTCTGATCGAAATCCCTACAGAAGCAGTGGAACGAGGATGATATTCTCTAGATTTCTTTGAGGCTGACTGATGTGATTTGCCCGCAAATTTCTTTCTAAAGTTTCTAGCCTCAAAATCAGCTTTTCTTTTCTCTTTGCTTAGCTCTTTAGCTTTGCAAGCTCTGCCAACTAGAATGAAAAACTCTTTCAGCCCAGGAATCCCAACTAACAGTCTGATTTCTTCATTTAATCCATCTTCGAACCTTTGGCTGATGTATTTCTTTCAAAATTCAACTTGAAAGAATTCCCAAGTAACTATTTCTCGTGGAACTACGGATATTAAGGTATTCCACCACTGATACGTAGTGTCTCTCAATAGTCATACAACACATTTTAAACACTCTTCAGGTGTGCAAGAAAGTTCATCAAATACTAGAATCATGTTCTCAAGCCAAAACTCGATTCTCTCAAGGTCATCGTTAACAGTGGCTCTGAAATCCTCCTCCCTGTGTTTTCGTATCTTATCATCAGGAGGTTTATTGTATTGCAAAGGATCCATACCTTGAGGTACTACAAGGATCAGTTGGGGAATAGGTGGGGGTTGAGGTTGTTGAGCAGCCAGGTTCGTACGAATGTAATATGTGAACCACTCGTTCATTAACTGGAAAAAGGCTTCTTTAGCCTCTCCTTCCTGGCTGCTCGTTACAGCTCTAGAATTAGATAGCGCTGTCCTTTGAGCGGGAGCAGGCGCATTACTCTCAACAGGATCCATTTACTATATAAAAAAAATTTGAAAATGTCAAGAGTCATCACAGTATCTCAGTTTATATATGGCATGTATAGCTAGACTCACATACATTACGTTAGTCCTATAATCGACTAAACCGTAGCTCTGATGCCAATAAATGTAACACCCCTCACCCGTATTCAATGCTAAAATAGGGTTACGGAGTATTACCAAACTTTCAAAACAATTAAACATCCATTTAGCAAACATTTTCTCAATTCAAAATTCCATCATTCAATTTCAATCAATTTGTCCCTTATAATAGCCTATGAGGCCTAAAACATGCTTTAAGAGTGATTTGGGACTAAACTGGCAACTCAAAAACTTTCACAGAATTTTGAAAAATTTTTTCAAAACAGGGGACACACGCCCGTGTGGCCAGACTGTATGTCTCACACGGCCACCCAATGCGCCCCTGACACAGGCCGTGTGAAAACAGGAGGTACATACTGACTTGGGTCACACGGCCAACCATACGCCAGTGTGTCTAGCCCGTGTGCCCTTCGAAGTGGCCACACACGCCCGCGTGGTAGATGTGTGCTAGGTTATGTCAAACCTGTAGGGTATACTAACTTATGCCACACGGCCAAGTCACACGCCCTTGTGTGAGGCAGCATGGAGTATACTGACTTGATTTTAATTTCAACACCGGGACACACGACCATGTAACATGATCGTGTGTCACACATGGCCGAGACACACACCCGTGTTTCTGACCCTGTGGACAAAAATAGGCTATTTGCAAAGCCATTTTGCCACCCTATTTTTACATACATGCACAAGCATAAATTGCAACATTTTACAACTCAATAGGGAGCCAATCCATAACATTTCATACACATATTAAACCTATTCAACTACAATCATTTTCCATTCATATGTCTATCACATATCAAGACAACATTGCATATTTCTATTCCATTTAATACTTGCTAAAACATACCATATTGAATACTTATACACAACTAAAACATTATACCAACCTAAGGCAAATCACATGGCTTTACCTTATACCACAGCATGTACCAAAATCACTAGCTCAAGTAACCATGACTATCATCTTTATAACTAGCCTATACATGCCATATTTACATATATCCATAAGTTCAAAGGTACCAATCGACAACTAGATAGTGTAATGCATATCTCTGACCTTATCTGAATCGAGCGAGCTAATGAACCTCTATAAAACAAGAAAATGAAACAGAGTAAGCTTTATAATTTAGTAAGCCCATATAATTTAGAATTTAACTTACCATTTATACATAATCAAACAATTAAACAAAGTATATCAAATTCACTTGCCAAATGCCTATACACAAGCATTCATCAATATGTTAGTCTCATTAGTACATATAATCAACCTTTATCACAATTTCATACAACATTATATTATATCACACCAACTACATGTAACATGAATAACATACGTAATAATTCCTCCTCATTCATATAATCGACAATCCATTTATATTACTAGTAATTCATCCGTATAACCATTAGCAAAATTATGCCCATTGAACCTATTAGAAAATCGATAGATACACGGTGATACACTAAGTGTATTAATCGGTAATCCATCAATTCATCATTGAATTTACTCTTTCTAGCTATGATCGGTGAATTCTTCCGAGCTGATGAATAGTAAGCTCTATGGAGCTGGAAACAGTAAACTCCTACGACCTGAGAACAGTAAGATCTTATAAGCTGATATATCAGTAAGCTCATACGAGCTGTGGTGAGTCCATAACATATGCAGGATCTCGACCTAAACGGTAACCCTAGCGACATGTCACTCGTATCCTATGAATTCCTACTGTTCAGTCGGGTTCGGCAACCATCAAACTATATCAATAAGGCATTCAAAGTTCAAGTAGATCATTTACTCAATTACATACATTCTTTTCAAATAATTACAAGTGTTTAAAAGTTTGTTTCTAATTATACAAACTTACCTCGTATTGCTCGGATAACAAATATCGCCTAATCGTCAACCTTTCCTTTTCCCTGATCTAGATTCAATCCTTACTTATCTTGATCTATATATATATTTTAAAATTAGCACATTCAGTATCCGATCTATTCAATTTAACATTTAATTCATATTTTGGCATTTGCCCCTAATGTTTCACACTTTTACAATTTAGTCCCTATCACATAAAATTGAAAATTCATGCAATTAATCACAAACCCATGTTTAGCCGAATTTTAATGGAGTCCCTAGTAGCCCATATCTTTTATTTATTCACACTTTTACCTATATAATTTTACATTTTCACAAATTAATCCCTTTTTGACATTGTTGTCAAAAATCACTTTACAAAAACTATTAATCTACCATTAAACTTTCCAAATCTATCATAATGCATCAAGTTACTCAAGCATTCAACAAAGGCAACATGATAAATCTTTAACAGTTTTAAAATTTAAGGTACGGGCTAGCTAGAATACGAAGCAACGATCTCAAAAACGTATAAATCATTAAAAATGGATCAAAAATCGTGCCTTAATGAGCAATTTAACCAAGGCCGAATAGAAAACCTAGAACTTTGGCTTTCCTTCTTTCCAAATTCGGCTAATGAAGATGATGGTAATATAAAATGGATTTTTGTTTTGTTTATTATATCATTTATTAACTATTTTACCATTTTAACCTTAAAATTAATACAAAATTTCATTTATGCCAAACCATTAACATCCACTAACCAACTAATCCTATATTTACCATTTAAGGACCTAAACTGCAAGGTTCTATAGCTATTTGGCATCATTAGCTAATAGAACAACACATTTGCAATTTACGCGATTTAGTCCATTTTACCGAATTAAACATTTAAACGGTAAAATTTCTTTACGAAACTTTCACGTAATTAATCTATCATGATGCATACCTTATTAAAATAATAAAATAAATATTTTAACTTCAAATTTGTGGTCTCAAAACCATTGTTCTGATTTGACACAAAAAAATGGTTGTTACAAACGACACGCTTGTGTCATAGGCCATGTGGACATTCAAAATGGGATCACATGGCCATGTCCCAGGCTGTATCTGACCTCGTATAACTCTTTGACTTGGGTCTCACAGCCAACAACACGCCCATGTGACCAGCCCGTATGCCCTTCGAAACGGCCTCACACTCCGATGTGCTAGGCCGTGCCAAACCTATAGAGTATACTGACTTATGCCACACGACCAAGTCACACACCCGTGTGTTGGGCCGTGTGGAGCATATTGACTTGATTTGTAATTAAACATCAAGGCACACACGGTCATATTACCAAACTGTGTATCACACACGGCTAAGATACACGCCCGTGTCTCTACCTATGTGGACAAAAATAGGCTATTTACAAAGCCATTTTGCTCACCCAAATAGCACACATCTACACCGAGCCAATTTACACATAATATGGCATAAATAGGCATTCAACCAACCTCAACCAAGCATAATTCATACCATTTCAATACCAAAAACTACAAGGAACACAAATACCACTATATACCATTCCATCTCATACCAAAAATTCACATTCTTAAATCATCAATATGGTTACTTTCAAATGTGCATTATTTAACCTAAAATTCACAAACATACCAAATTCATATCTCAACCATTTAGTATCTCTAATTTCCAATTATCAACAAGCGTCACATGTCCATCATCAAACACATAACAAAAGCCATATACACATATATATATACCACCAAATATGCCAAAATAAACCAACTCTCATGGCTATATACAAAACCAAACACTTAACAATTACAAGCCAATTCAAATGGCTAAATTCATTACCAAACCATAAACAAAAATGACCAAACATGCCATATAACCAAAATAATAGATTCAAAAGTATCAAAGTGATAGCTTAATAGTGTGATGAATACTCCGACGATTTCCAAATCCAAGATAGCTTCGATATTCACTATAAAACATGGAAAAGTGAACAAAGTAAGCTATAAAGCTTAGTTAGTTCGTATAATAATAAACTCATCTTACCATGCATACACAAATTAAGCAATTTAACATATCATGATATAATTCATATTGATACACAATCCTATCACAAATTCATTCACAAGGTTACATATGAATTTCACAATTTCTTCGATTCAATGCTAGAACTACTCAGGTACATACTTGTACCATCTCGTATCGATCTCATACTCATTTGTATCTCTAATATACCCGTTGAACCATTTGGAATACTATCGGATAATAGGGAAATCTCGCACTCTAAGTGCCAAATACATAGCCGAAGCTATCTCAATCTCATATCACATATAATGCTCACTCTCAAGAAATCAACGGGTCTGGTAACACAAGCTGACGGTCATGATGAAGCTATACAGTATTGCTCACACAAGTTGACGAGAATCTGCAACACATGCCAAATAACTCAGCCACTGATAGGACGTACGGGCTAGCAACCAATCACATAACCCCTAATGACATGTCATTCGTATCCTAATCTATTACTAAGGTTCAACCGGGATTTCTCAATACCGAATCTTCATCGATTATATCTGCAAATTCATATTCACAGATAATTCAATAATAAAGCATTTAAAACACAATTATACAAATGCTTATTAACATACGAACTTACCTCGAATGCAAAAACGACGAAACGAGTCGATTAGTCCATTGTTTTTCCCTCGATCTAAATTCAAAATTCATTTTTCTTGATCTATATGTAATCAAATTTAGCTTATTTAATTATCATTCTATTCAATTTAAACCAAAATTCATACTATGAAAAATTTACACTTTTTCCCCTAATATTTCAACATTTTTACAATTTAGTCCTTATCTCATAAAAATACAAATTCATTCAATTAAGTCCCAACCCATGCTTGTCAAATTTCTCTTATTACCATGGCAGCCCATATTTTCATTTATTTCATAATTTAACCACAAATTTTCAACATTTCTCAATTTAATCCCTAAATGACAATTTTGTCCAAAATCACTTTACAAACATTGTTTATCTAACAACAAGCATACATTTTCTATCATCAAACATCAAAATACACATAGATTCATTAATGGAAAAATGCTAAACCTTTAATAGTTTTACAAAATAGTCCCTGGGCTAGCTAAATTAAGCTGCAACGATTTCAAAAACATAGAAATCAATAAAAATGAGACAAAAACCATACCTAATTGAAGGAAATGATGATGGCCGAACCCTAGCCCTATTTTCCCAAGAATAATTGGTTTGAAAGATGAATGAATGAATATTTTCATTTGGTTTTATTTAATTTACCTTTAATAACCAATTTACAAATTTAACCTTAATGATAAACCATTAAAATCACTTAAATAATGTCCATCTTTGTCCACTCATATTAAAAATGGTATAATTACCACATAAGGACCTCCACTATTTAATTCCATATCCATTTAATACCTTTAACTAATAGAACACAAGTTTTACATTTCACGCGATTTAGTCCTTTTTATCAAAGTGACCACTCAAACGATAAAATTTCTTAACGAAATTTTCACACAATCATACTATCATACTGTAGACATTAAAATAAAAAATAAATAAATATGTCAACTGTAGATTTTTGGTCCTAAAACCACTGTTCTGATTTGACTAAAAACGCGTTGTTACAACTTTCCCCCTTTAGGAATTTTCATCTCCGAAAATCTTACCAGAAAAAAGGGTAGGGTATTTTCTTCTCATAGCATTCTCGGGTTCCCACGTAGCTTCTTCGATACTGTGACATTGCCACAAAACCTTTCACTAAAGCTATGCTCTTATTTTTCAACTCTTTAACCTCTTGAGTTAAAATTCTGATTGGTTCTTCACTCTTCGTCATATAAAGTTTAATTTCAATCTCTACAGGAGAAATTACATGTGATGGATCTGATCAATACCATTGTAACATCAAAACATGAAATACATTGTGAATCTTATCTAACTTTGATGGTAAGGCTAGTCGATATGCTACTGGCCCTAGTCTTTCAATAATCTCGTATGGCCCGATGAATCGCGGACTCAATTTGCCTTTGCAACCAAATCAAAGAATCTTCTTCCATGGAGACACTTTCAGAAATATTTTATCGCTGATTTGAAATTCAATGTCTTTACATTTCATATCCACGTAAGATTTCTGTCGATTTGAAGCTACTTTCAAAATTTCGCGAATTACTTTCACTTTCTCTTCTCTCTAACCAAATCAACCCTGTTGATCTTTTTTCTCACTAAGTTTAGTCCAGTATACTGGAGTTTGACATTTGCAACCATATAATGCTTCATACGGTGCCATCTTTATACTCAATTGAAAACTGTTATTATAAGTGAATTCAACCAACGATAAATATATTTCCCAATTGCCTTCAAACTCTAAAACACAACAACGAAGCATATCTTCAAGAATCTGAATTACTCACTCAGACTGACCATCAATTTACGGTTGAAAAGTAGTACTAAAGTTCAATCGCATCCACAAAGCTTCTTGTAATTTCTTCCAAAATTGCGACGTCAACCTCGGATCTCTATCCTAAACAATAGAAACTGGCACCTCATGCAATTTGAGAAACTCAGAGATGTACAATTCAACTAATCTCTCGAGTGAAAAATCTGTACGTACCAGAATGAAATGTGTAGATTTTGTCAATCTATCAACAACAACCCTAATAACATCTTTCTTTTTCAGAGATAGGGGTAATCCCGATACAAAATCCATCGTAACTCTATCCCATTTCCACTCTGGTATCATCACAGGTTGTAATAATCTCAAAGGCACTTGATGTTCGGCTTTAACTTGTTGACAAACTAAGCATCTTGACACAAACTTTGAAATGTCTCATTTTATGTCTGACCACCAATACAACTGTTTCAAATAATTGTACATTTTAGTACTCCCAGATGAATAGATAAACAACCACTATGTGCTTCATGTAGAATTTTCTGAATAAGCTCGGTATTCTTTGCTACACATATTCTATCTTGAAACATTAAACAATCATTGGATCCAATCTGATAGTCAGAATCAATAGTCGACTCGCACTATAATCTCTTACCTTGTAAGTCATTGTCATATTTCTGAGCTTCACAAATTTGCTGAATAAATAATGGTTTGGCTTTTAATTTAGCTAAAATTGATCCATCATCAGACAAAGTTAACTGTGTGTTCATCACTCGCAAAGTAAACAAAGATTTTCTACTCAGAGCATCCGCGACTACATTCACTTTCCTCGGATGATAATCAATCACTAACTCATAATCTTTCAGCAACTCGAGCCATCTTCGTTGTCATAAATTCAAATCTTTTTAAGTCATTAAATACTTCAAACTTTTGTGGTCAGTAAAGATATGGCATTTCTCACCAAATAGATGATGTCGCCAAATTTTCAATGCGAAAACAATAGCGGCCAATTCAAAATTGTGCGTCGAATAATTCTTTTCATGTGGTTTCAACTGTCTGGAAGCATAAGCTATCACTTTTCCCTCTTGCGTCAAAACACAACCAAAACTGTTCAATGACACATCACTAAAAATCACAAACTCTTTACCCGACTCAGGTTGAACTCGAACTGGTTCTTCAATTAACAATGCCTTCAACTGTTCAAAACTCTGTTGACATTTCTCAGATCATTCGAACTTCACATCTTTTTGTAGCAATCTAGTCATCAGTGTAACAATTGTAATAGCCCGATTTAGACTCTAGTCAGAATAGTTATTTCGGGGACCACAAATTTGTGTTAGAAAAATATTTAAATATTATTTTTTATGTTTACAGTATGTGGTTAAGCATGTGTGAAACTTTCGTATGAAAATTTAATCATTTGTGTGCTTAATTTGCAAAAAGGACCTAATTGCGTAAAAAGTAAAAATGGCCTTCTATTTGTTAAGTGTGCCTATTTGTTACGTATTATTTAATATGAGGTATTTAAAAGGGAAATGGACCATTATTAATGCTAGTGGACAATTATGGGCTTATATTATGTGAATTTTAATGTTTTAACTTAAGGTTATTAAGGTAATTTGTAAAATAAAAGTTAATTAATAAAACAAAAAGTTAATTTGGTGTCATCTTCTTCATTCAACCGATTGAAATAGAGAAAATAGGGTTTGGGAGAGGTTGAAAACATTCAGCCATTGTAGGATCAAATTGTAAGTCCATTTTGCCTCGATTTTTAATGATTTTTATGTTTTTGAGCTTGGTGCAACTTAATTTAGCTAGCCCATGCCCTAATTTTTGAATTGGTTGATAATTTTGAAAGATGCCAATGAAAAATTCATGAGTTTTGTGATGTTAAATGATGAAATATGAAATCTTAGTGTTTGATATGCATGTTTTGTATAGTGATTTTGAGTAAAACTGCATATTAGGGATTAAATTGTGAAAATGAGAAATTGAGGGGGCTAAATGTGAAATAAATGAAATGTGTGGGCTTATGAACTAGAGTAAAACTCGGCTAGGAAATTGTATATGGAAATTTTGATTAATTTGTGATTTTATGAAATAGGGACTAAAGTATTAAAATGTGAAAATGTGAGGGCTAATTTGTAAGATCCCCTAAATATGTATATATGGATTGAATTGAATGTTTTGGTGATTAAAAGGGTTAATTTTGAATACATATAGATCAAGAAAAGAAGAATTCGGATTTAGATAGAGGAAAATCAAAGATTATCGAGTAAACGATCTGAATTGTCAATTTCAAGTACGAGGCAAGTTCGTACGTGATAAATGATGTTATAATTATGTTTTAATGCTTTGATAATGCATAAATTGTATAGATATTTGATTATGGTTTGAGCATGACGATAATCGATTAAGTTCGGCACTAAGTGTGCGGTTCGAAATAGCTTCGACTACAAATGGTACTAAGTGTGTGAGTTGGAATAGCTTTGGCTACATGAGGCACTAAGTGTGCAATAACGAGATAGCTTCAGTTTATTGAAATGAAACTAAGTGTACGAGATTGTTACGGCTTTGGCAAATAACTAATGCTCTAAGTGTGCGAGTTCTTAAAGCATGGAAAGGCTTCCAAATGAATTAATGTATTTGAACTAGAGTTAAGGTTGAAATGAAAAAATACGAGAAAGTTCAGGTATGTTTGATACCTATGCGATAGATGATACTATGTGTATGAAGCTTGATTAATTCGTATGAACATATTAAATAAGATAAAATAGAATTGATGGATGAATTGTGAATTATTAAGTGTTTATTAGTTGATGTTTCGTATATTAGAAACTGTTGATTATTTATGGTACGAACTTAGCAAGCTTTAAAGCTTACTATGTGAAATGTTCTCTGTTTTATAGTGTTATAAAGCAAGCTCGGATTTGGGGATCATCAGCGACATCAATCACACTATTGGACATCTATTTTGATAGTTGTATATATGGTATATGGCAGTATAGGCTAGTGTCATTTTGGTATGTTTTGTGTTGTGATTAGCCATGAGACTTAGCTTGTAAATATTGGTATGTATGGCCTCTTAAGTTGGCCTAATTGGTATGTTTCATAAGTAAGAAATGTGATGTTTATAATGTCATGTGATGGTTTAAAAATGGGATGTTGAATTGGCAAATTTTGTGGTATGAAATAGGTGATAAGATGATAAGATTATAAGAGGTGATAAGATGATGAGATTATACTTTTGAAACTTATGTGAGTTTTAATGATTTTAGTATATTTAGGTTGTGAAATTGAGTAGTGAATTGGATGGTATTTGGATGTTATGCAATATGTATGAAATGGTTGATTTGGTTGCCAATAAATGATGCAAAAATGTTGTGGTTTTGGTGTGATTGAAATAGGTAGGAAATGTGGCTTAAACCAAGCCTATTTTAACCCCACACGATTGAGCACTTAGGTGTATGTCTCGACCATGTGTCTATTGTGATTTAGTTATTCAAGTCAGTCTTGAGCATGGCCTAGACACACGGACGTGTCTGGTGGCTGTGTGAGGCACACAGCCTTCATATATGGGTGTGTGGGGTGAAATTAGGCTTGATATATGTGGCGTGTCTGTTATTCAACTTTATTCAAGTGCAAATCAGATAGGGGAAAGGAGAAAGCAGTCGAGTAGACTATCCACAACTGTTCAAAATATTCGAGGTAAGTTTTAAGTAGTCTCCTCTAGTATATAATTGACAATGTCTTTATGAGAGTATATTAGGTGAATTGCGATCTTTGGTTTGCACTTGAATAAAGTTGAATAACAGATGATGCATGTATATGACTTATAGTCTGATGGTCATTTTGAGTTTAAGATTAAATGGTGAAAAGAATGAGTGATATGAGATATAACTCTTGAGCTGAAATGTGAATGATGATGTGCATATTGAGTTTATATTCGAATGTAATATATGACTATTAAGTGATAAGATGGCTGAGATGTGCTATAATATGACCAAGTATGTATGAGACTAGAAATATATCCGTACATGAGGTCCGCAGGCTTTATGCTGGTATTATATCCGGGCTAAGTCCCGAAGGCATTTGTGCTGGTGTTACATGCGGGCTAAGACCCGAAGGCATTTATGCTGGTATTATATCCGGGCTAAAGTGCCACAGGCTTTATGCTGGTATTATAACCAGGCTTAAAGTCCCGCATGCTTTTTGGTTTTGATTGGATTTGGGTTTTAAACCTAGCAAACTTAATGCCGATGATTAGAGTAAGATTATGATTTCGAATGTTCGTAGTAAACTACCATTGAATATGTTCAATACATTAAGTTGGTCAGGTATTTATTATATTCTTGGTATGTATTATATACTTTTATATGTTAGATTGATCGGAATTGAATCGTGAATGCGAAATGAGAAGTATATGTGAAAATCTCATATATGTATGTGTGTAGTCGGTTATGGTGGAAGGTTATTGAGATTGTTTTGGTGATATACATGTTAAATAATATGTATGCAAAGAATGGGTAATAAATCTGCTTGGGACAGCAGCAGTAACATGATTTCGGAAAATCACCATAAATTGTGGGAGTTGAGTTAGAGGCTGAATAAATTATGTCATGAAATCTTAATGAGTCTAGTTTCTTATAAAAGAACCCATGTAAGCAAAAGAATTGCCAATAATGAGATATTTGAAGTGGCATGGAACAGAGTCAAAATGACTTCGAGGTCCCCTGTTCTATTTTCATAAAATCATTATAAATGGTACAAAAATTGTTATAAGATAAAATTTATATTCTTAGACTCTTTAATGATTCTAGTTTCAAATGAAATAAACAATAACATATTTCAAATTCTGTATAATGAGAAAATTGATTCGTAGTGAAGAGTGGTCAGAATAGTCAAATAGTGAAACAGGGGAAACTTCAATAAAAATCTGGTATTGATTGGTCAAACCAAAAATTCTGAAAATTTGATGAATGGAGTCTATTTTCAGTAAAAATTAACGGCACTTGATTTAGAGTTTCTTAGCTCCAGTTATAAATAATTTAGTGACTATTGCTCAGGAAAATAGCTTGTAGTGAATTTGTGATTTTGTTGCAAACATGGTTAAAACTTGTAATGAGATGCTTTTCGAGTTCTTATGATCTTATTTGTGATTTCAATATTTGGTTTTAATTGAGTTCAGATTCAAGTGAGGTGAATTTGCTAAATATGCATTATGTTCATGGATACTTGGCCAAAATGGCAATTATCTAGGAATGATTTCTTGAGAATTTGAAATAATCGATCTATAAGTAAATTAATTGTTTGCATTGCTTAAAACTTACTAAGCATTGAAGCTTACTCCGTGTTCTCTTTTCCCTTTTTTTTAATAGGTTTATACTTTAGCTGGAGTTGGAAGTGCCGGAGATATCATGTGACAGCCCAAAATTGACCCTAGTCGGAAGGTGGTCTCGGGACCACAAAACCGAGGCATAAAAATAATTAAAAATTTATTTTGATGCCTATAATATGTGTGTGCTCATGTATGACGTTTTATGATGATTGATTTAGTGTTATAAGGGTGAATTCCACAAGAAAGGACTTAGTAATGAACTTTGAAAGTATGATAGGAAATGTGTGATGACTAATTAAAGCATGCATGCAAAATAATGGACTTGCATGTCAAATTCCCCTTTATAGGTGGTGGCGGCCATGAAAAGGAGGATGGGCTAAACATGTCATGAAACATGTTTTGTTGGTGCATTAGGGTGAAATAATAAACAAAGGTGTATGGGTGATAAAAAATGAAAAAAAAATGTGTGTGAGTGTGGTAATTCCCCCCCATTGCCGTGAGTTGTAGAGAAGGAAAGAAAAAAATTTTGTTCATCCTTTCTTTGAGCCAAAACTAAGGAAGAAGGAGGATTTTTGCTTCATGCTTGGTTTGGAAGAGATCTAGAAGGAGATTTGGCTAAGTTTGCATCAAGATTAAGGTATGTATGAGGTTGTGTTAGGAGTTTCATGCATGTTTTGGTTGCTAACTTGATGTGCATGTTAGCCATGGCTCAAATCTTTGTTAAGCCATGGAAATGGTATTTGGCCAAAGTTGTTATGGTGATAAAGCCATTGCATGCTAAGTGTGAAGCTTGATGATGATGCATGCAATGATGGATTGTCTACTCTTGAGTAAGATTTTGAGCTTTCTTTTGTTTTATCATGATTGAAGTTGAAAAGGAGCATGATTGTCATATTCGCCATGATGCATTCATGAGCATGGTTCATGCTTCTTGCATGTTAGTTAAAATTTGTGTTTTGTATGGCTATGGACACCTTGAAATTCGCCATGCTCATATATGTATATATATGTTTGCACATGATGTTTTGGTTATGAAGGAAGTGATGAATAAGTTTGTTTAAAGAAGAAGATGTTGAAGAATAATTGTGAAATTGTAAGCACATTCGGCCTAGCACACATATGAGTGCTTGATGCTATATTGTAAGTTTTGAGCTACAATATGCAAAGCATTAACTAGTAAAATGCATGCTGTTTTGTGTGGTATTAAGTGCATAATTGGCCTCAACATGGACAAGTATATTCGCCTTGGGTAGCCTATTGAAGGCCTTAGCTTTTCCTTGATGCTCGAATAAATTGTATTGAATTGCTTGATGTAGTATAAAATGTGCATGACCATTGTGTATTCAAGCTAAAGGGTGGCCATATGACCATTTAAATTCCTTGTCATATTCGCCATAAGCTAGCACAATGAGGTTTTGATAAATTGAATTTGTTTGAATTAGCTCAAGAGCTAAGAGGGCCACAATTGGACAAGGGAAGGAAAAAGTAATCGAATAGCCGTAAAAGCCGTTCGACAACATCCGAGGTAAGTCCTCAAGAAGTGACCTTACTTGAATTATGTGGAATGAAATATGGATGTATTGATTATTGATTTATGTGTGTATGAGTATTCGAATGATACCCGGCTAAGTCCCGAAGGCGATTATGTTAGTGATTATAATTGTGTTTGAGCCTTAGTAACGAACATAAATATGTATGTCCAATGATTATTGATGTATGTGTGCATGAGAAATTGAATGATATCCGGGCTAAGCCTCAAGACAATTATGCTGGAAATTATAACCGGGTTAAGACCAAGGCAATTGTGCTAGTGGCTACATCCGGCTAAGACCAAGGCATTCGTGCGAAGTCATTCTATCCGGCTAAGACCAAGGCATTTGTGCAAATCGTGATATCCGGCTAAGACCAAGGCATTTGTGCAAATCGTGATATCTGGGTTAAGTCCCGTGAGGCCTTGGTGCGGGTTACCATAACGGGCTATGTCCCGAAGGCGATTGATCGAGTAGCGACATCCGGTTAAACTCGAAGGTATGTGATTTGAAAATTATAAGCTTGCTGGAAAATTTCAGCTAATGCACTTGTGAAATTTCCCAATGACAAGGTAAGTGCGGTGTGTGCTTTATGCGCTAGGAGTAAGAGCGTGTGAATATCCGCTCCTATGATGGAACGAGTTATCGGCCTTAATGAAGCCGTTATTTGTGTATGAACATAAGAGTTGGGATGGTGAAGTAAGTATGATTATGTGAATGTGCATTAATGAAATGATGCATTTAACTATGTGAATGTATTGCTGTAATTAGAGTTGATTATATTCCTTGAGACTTACTAAGCATAAAAATGCTTACTCCGCTACTTTGGCTCTCGTTTTCTAGATTTCGCTCGATAGCAATCGGATTCGGGATCGTTGAAGTCGAAGTCATCCACACTATCAAGCCCCCATTTTGGTATAAATTCTTGGTTGAACTTGAAATGGCATGTATAGGACTACCCTTGTTGGTTTAAATATGTTATGATGTATATGTGTACGGCCATGCGAAAATGGCTCGTAATAGTGAAGTATCAACTTAAACTATTTGCGGTTTGTATATATATATATATGGTGTCATGATGTGACTATGAATTGGAAATGGGAATGTTGGTCACATGATCAGCCATTGGCATGGTTAAAATGATCATATGTGGACCTATGTAAGGCAAGACTAGTTGGTTCATGGAGACTACAAAATAGGTAAGACCTACCTTAAAAACAGATGCTGCCAGCTGCAGTAACGTGAATGTGAAAAATCACCAAAATTTGTAGGAATGGTATTAAATAGTGAATCAGCTATGTAAATGAACATTGATGAGTCTATTTTCATATGGAAGAAACGAAATGGTCATAGGAGTTACATGTTAAGAGATATTAAAGCTATTGTAAGACAGGGCAGAACGGTTTCGGGTTCCCTGTCGCAACTTTAAAATTTACTATAAATTATCCAGAAATAATTAGGAGACATAACTTATATGTACAGATTCCATTTTGAGTCTAGTTTCATTAGAAACAAACACCAGCATTAAAGCCCTGTACAGAGAGATATTCAAGTTATACCTGCGAAGGTCGAAGCATCGATCCTCGTAACATGGGTGACTTTAACTAATAAACTGTACCAATTGGCCCGACCAAAATTCTAGAAATAAATCCATGGATGGATATATGAGTCTAAATTCAGGAAAATTTACGAAACCAGTTTCCGAGTTTTGAAACTCGAGATATGATTTTAAGGCGACAATGACGCAGTTTTTCCAACTGACCGAAATGTCCAATGGATGGGCAAAACAAGTGAACTTGGCTTGCTAACCCCTCGTGTCCGACACCGGCGATGGTCTCGGGTTCGGGGTGTTACATATCATCACACTATCGAGTCATTATGTGAGCTGAGAAGATTGTATATCATCATGGTTTAAGGCATGTATAGGATAGACTATTAGTAGAATGATATTTCGACTTTGTACACATTATAGGCATGCGAAGATGGCTTGCTCATTTTGTTTAAAGAAGGCTTATAATTGAACTAATATGGTGAAGTGTTTTAGTTATAGCTTGATAGTAGTTAAATTGTTGTTTGATATTCGGTTATATTTTGATAATGAGTCATTTTAAAAATTTATAAGAACTCTTATGGAAAATCAATGAGACATGTTTGTATTGTTGATAATTTATGTCTGGTAAGTATCTTTGATCTTATAGAAGTTTTGTTCAGTCAAGTAATACCTCATAACCTTATTCCGGCAATGGATACGGGTTAGGAGTGTTACATTTAGTGGTATCAGAGCTATAGTTTAGTCGGTTCTCAGACTAACATAGCAAGTGTAAGAGTCTAGCTATACATGCCGTAAGTAAAGTGTGATAGTGTGAGGTCTCCCGGCTCTTATAAATTGTTTTGCTCAGGTAATGATGTGTTCCAACTGAGTTAATATTAATTGATCTGAAATTGATATTGAACTGATTGTAATATATATGTGATATGATGGAATAGAAAAGGTATGAAAAGAATTTTATGATATGTGTGCATCAGTGTAAAGAGATGTATGAGATTGTATAAAGTAAATGGTAATGAAAGATCAAATTGGATAGAACGCAAGGAATGAGTACGATAGTTCAATAATGTATTGACGGAAAAGACCATAGTTGGACCATAGCAATACATGAGACAGATGAGCTAGTGTAAGACCTATCGAAAATAGGCATCAACATGGGCAGAGCAAAGTTAGTATAAGATCATAGTTGGACTATGGCATCAAGTAAGCGACGTACTCAAAACCGTAAGACGTTTTTTTTTTTCAATGGGATAAATATTGATAAATGATCAAGACTAAATGTGGAAATTTGATAAGAAATTATTTGGTAAATTGAGAAATAGAAATGAAAGTTTGAATCGTGATAAATTCACTTATGTTTTGTTAATACTCACATGAAATAAAGTTACATGTGAAACTGAGATATGTGAAAATGTGTTTGTAACAAGATGAAAAGTTGAAATGTTTGAATGAAGTGTTTGAATCAAGGTGTATAATACTATGATGATGAGTGATGAATTTATCTGTGTATTCGAATATGAAACTCCCTTTCGAAGCTTAACGACCTCACCCCCTTACCAGTGATATGATTATAAGGTTTCAATGGAACGAAATAGAACGAATTGGCAAAGAAAGATTAAAGAGTTAAATAGTGAGATAATGATAAAGTAAGCAAAGTTCAGAACAATTTGGCAATGAATTAAGGCTTGAAGGACTTGTACAATGTCCCGAAGGTTCTTCAGATTGAATATTGTCATTAGTAAAAGAAAGTTGGTCTGGTAATTTAATTCAATCATATATGATGTCTAAGTATGTATCTGTTGGGAATTCTTCCTGAGTGGTTTTCATTAGTGAATGAAATAGAATAGAATTCGAAATGACGAATGAATAGTAAGAGTGTCTGAATTGGATAATTACAGTCAAGTGAATTTCGATGATTTCTTTTGAATATTCTGTATATTTCTTATTCTCAGAGACATATGTGTGATTGTTTCTTTTTCTGATGAAAATGCTATAAAGTGAGAATGTTATCTGACTCCGATGTTTAATAAAAGTATATTGAGATGTGATAGTTCAAAATGAGTTCAGAGTAACAGTTATTCGATTATGGATGTCTAGACATATGAAATTTTTGTTAATGTTATTATTGTTCTTATATGGAATAAGTATTCAGATGGATTAAAGGATTTTTATATGAGCTCCGACTGTGAAATGTTTGTTTATCTGAGTTAAAATAAATAATACAGATATATGGATCAGGTGTATAAGTGACTGTGTATTGTAGCGTATTTCAGAACTATATTCAGATGATAAGTTGCTATCTGTCAGAGTTGAAATTTTGTGTATATGGAATAAAAGCAATCAGTGATGTTATAGAAGTGGTTATGAGACAGAATTGATATCCAAACCGAATAAAAAAAATTTACTTGTCTTCTGAAAAAGAAATGCCATTGGGTCATGATCGATCTTTTAACAAGGAATAATTTGTGTCTTCAGTTTAGTATGTACAAAATTCTGATCAGCAAAGTTGTTGAGATATTTATAATATAGTCTGCCAATGTGATCTGTCAGTGTGAATTAAAGTTTAGAGATTGTTGGTAAAAAGATATACATGTGATGAATTGAAATTTGTGATTCCGAAATTTTTGAAAACGTTTTCAGAATGGAAACTATTTTTTTTTTTGTTGGTAAGATTTTTGGGGACGAAAATTCTTTATGTGGGGGAGAGTTGTGACAGCCCTAATTTGACCCTAGTCGGAAAGTGGTTTCGAGACCACAAAATCGATTCATAAAAATAATTAACCGTCATATTCTATGTTTATTATATGTGAATATGTATGTGTGAAAGTTTCATACTTTACTTTTGTCATTTGTATGTGAAATTTATTAGTTGGAACTTAAGTGAGAAAATTGTGAAATGTGTTAAGCAAATGTAAAAGTGATCTTATAGTACATGTTGTCAAAAAGGTTGGACTTGCATGTCAAATTAGCCAATTCTTTTAGATAGTGGCCGGCCATGTTATTGATTAAAACATATTATATTTATCATATGTTAATATTTTATATAACAAAAGGAAATAATGGATAAAGAAAAATAAAATATTGATTATTGGGAGGAGAAACCAAAGTTAGTCCATGTTTGCTCCTCCATTGCCGTAACTAGAAGAAGAAGAAGAAGAAAATCTTTAGGAAAATTCGGCTGTGGTGGTTGGCTAAATTAAGGTAAGTTCAATGTTATTCTTGGAAACTTAAGCATCATTTGGATGATTAGTTTAATTCTACGTATTTTATGGTTTTAAGGTAGGTTTTGAATGAGTTAAGATTCGGATAAGGTGTTTTAAAAAAAATTTATGGTGGATTGCTTTGATGTCATTAGCATGCTAATTGTGAAGCATTAAGTAGATGATACATAAGATTGTGAAGTGGCTATTCGGGTTCTAGAATGAAATTTTGCCAAAGCCGAATGTATCATGAAGAAAAATGTTATATGTGCATTATATAAGTATATGTGTATTCGGCCAAATGAATTCAATTTGAAGTTTTGGTAGGTTGAGGGATGAATGGCCGAATGAGCTATAGGCTATGTAAGGATAAAATTTGTATATAAGTTGTGTGTGTATGTGTGACTTTATTAGTTAATGGCATTCGGCATTATTCTTCATTTATATATATGTGCATTCGGTCTTTGGGAGTAAATAGATGAAGTTAAAATGATAAAGAATGTTTCTAAGACTTGTTAAGTCGTTGTGGCTATTGCCGAATGTATGTTTGGTTAAAGGAAATTTTCAATCATTTATGCATGAGTTTGTGAACTAAATATTTAATGAATATTCGGCAAAATGGGGTTAAAGGTTAATCATAAGAATTTTGGGTGGTATTCATATTTGGACATTAAGGTTATATATACTTTGGCTATGTGAGTTAGGTGTTAAGTAACCTAATTATTTGATATGCATATTCGGTCATTGTTGGCAATGATATAACCTATGTGTAATTTGCTACATTTGATCATGAGATGGAATTTGTATATGAAAGTTTAAGCTTGAGTAGTCAGGGTTAAATGGGTCATATAATGATCTTAAATGGATTGTATGCATATGAGTGTGTAGGTATTTGTGTGTGCAGAATTAAAGCTAAATGGAAATTGGTATTGTGGTAAATGTTGATAAGATGACATTCGGAGTTAGCTATATGTTTTGGAACTATACTGTAATTTGAAAATAAAAGTGTATAATATTAAAGTATGCATTTTATATATATGTGCATGTGTATATGCGGTTGTGCATAATTATGAGTAAATGATTAAGTGATGATAATCATATATAGGTATGAATATATATATGTCTTATGTATGTACCATGTACTTATAGTGACAATCGGATGTATGATTAAATTCATGCATATGAGAGCATGATAAGTTATATGAATCTTTGTTTATGTATGCGAATTAGATATTGATTAAATAAGTATGAAATCGATTCATGACATATTTTATAAAATATAATATGTATTGGAGTTTTATATGATTGTCAAATGTGACTACTAGGAAGTAAAGTTGAGTAAGTAATTTAAATAAATCTATTTGTTTTAATTAAGCGCAAGAGCAAGAGAAGTCTAAATCAGATAGGGGAAAGGAGAAAGCAGTCGAGTAGATTATCCACAACTATTCAAAATATCTGAGGTAAGTTTTAAATAGTCTCCTCTAGTATATAATTAACAATGTCTTTATAAGAGTATATTAGGTGAATTGCGATCTTTGGTTTGCACTTGAATAAAGTTGAATAACAGATAATGCATGTATATGACTTATAGTCTGATGGTCATTTTGAGTTTAAGATTAAATGGTGAAAAGAATGAGTGATATGAGATATAACTCTTGAGCTGAAATGTGAATGATGATATGCATATTGAGTTTATATTCGAATGTAATATATGACTATTAAGTGATAAGATGGCTGAGATGTGTTATAATATGACCAAGTATGTATGAGACTAGAAATATATCCGGAGATGAGGTCCGCAGGCTTTATGCTGGTATTATATCCAGGCTAACTCCCGAAGGCATTTGTGCTGGTGTTATATTTGGGCTAAGTCCCGAAGGCATTTGTGCTCGTGTTATATTCGGGCTAAGTCCCAAAGGCATTTATACTGGTATTATATCCGGGCTAAAGTCCCGCAGGCTTTATGCTGGTATTATATCCGGGCTTAAAGTCCCGCATGCTTTTTGGTGGTGATTGGATTTGGGTTTTAAACCTAGCAAACTTAATGCCGATGATTGATGTAAGATTATGATTTCGAATGTTCGTAGTAAACTACCATTGAATATGTTCAATGCATTAAGTTGCTCAGGTATGTATTATATACTTGGTATGTATTATATACTTTTATATGTTAGATTGATCGGAATTGAATCGTGAATGCGAAATGAGAAGTATATGTGAAAATATCATATGTGTATGTGTGTATTCGGTTATGGTGTAAGGTTATATGAGATTGATTTGGTGATATACATGTTAAATAATATGTATTAAAAGAATGGGTAATAAATCTGCTTGGGACAGCAGCAGTAACATAATTTCGGAATATCACCATAAATTGTGGGAGTTGAGTTAGAGGCTGAATAAATTATGTCATGAAATCTTAATGAGTCTAGTTTCTTATAAAAGAACCCGTGTAAGCAAAAGAATTACCAATAATGAGATATTTGAAGTGGCGTGGAACAGAGTCAAAATGACTTCGAGGTCCCCTATTCTGTTTTCAGAAAATCATTATAAATGGTTCAAAAATGGTTATAAGATAAAATTTATATGCTTAGACTCCTTAATGAGTCTAGTTTCAAATGAAATAAACAACAAGATATTTCGAATTCTGTATAATGAGAAAATTGATTCATAGTGAAGAGTGGTCAGAATAGTCAAACAGTGAAACAGGGCAAACTTCAATAAAAATATGGTAGTGATTGGTCAAACCAAAAATTCTTAAAATTTGGTGAATGGAAGATATATGAGTCTATTTTCAGTAAAAATTAACGGCACTTGATTTGGAGTTTCTTAGCTCCAGTTATAAATAATTTAGTGACTATTGCTCAGGAAAACAACTTGTAGTGAATTTGTGATTTTGTTGCAAACATGGTTAAAACTTGTAATGAGATGCTTTTTGAGTTCTTATGATCTTATTTGTGATTTCAATATTTGGTTTTAATTGAGTTCAGATTCAAGTGAGGTGAATTTGCTAAATATGCATTATGTTCATGGATACTTGGCCAAAATGGCAATTATCTAGGAATGATTTCTTGAGAATTTGAAATAATCTATCTATAAGTAAATTAATTGTTTGCATTGCTTAAAACTTACTAAGCATTGAAGCTTACTCCGTGTTCTCTTTTCCCTTTTTTTTAATAGGTTTATACTTTAGCTCGAGTTGGAAGTGCCGGAGATATCACCACACTATCGACTCATTATGTGAGTTGAGAAGATTGTATATCATCATGGTTTAAGGCATGTATAGGATAGACTATTAGTAGAATGATATTTCAACTTTGTATACATTATAGCCATGTGAAGATGGCTTGCTCATTTTGTTTAGAGAAGCCTTATAATTGAACTAATGTGGTGAAGTGTTTTAGTTATAACTTGATTGTAGTTAAATTGTTATTAGATATTCGGTTATGTTTTGATAGTGAGTCATTTTGAAAATTTATAAGAACTCTTATGGAAAATCAATGAGACATGTTTGTATTGTTGATAATTTATGTCTGGTAAGTATCTTTGATCTTATAGAAGTTTTGTTCAGTCAAGTAATACCTCATAACCTTATTCCGGCAACGGATACTGGTTAGGAGTGTTACATTTAGTGGTATCAGAGCTATGGTTTAGTCGGTTCTCGAACTAACATAGCAAGTGTAAGAGTCTAGCTATACATGCCGTGAGTAAAGTGTGATAGTGTGAGGTCTCCCGGCTCTTATAAATTGTTTTGCTCTGGTAATGATGTGTTCCAACCGAGTTAATATTAATTGATCTGAAATTGATGTTGAACTGATTGTAATATATATGTGATATGATGGAATCGAAAAGATATGAAAAGAATTTTTTGATATGTGTGCATCAGTGTAAAGAGATGTATGAGATTGTATAAAGTAAATGGTAATGAAAGATCAAATTGGATAAAACGCAAGGAATGAGTACGATCGTTCAATAATGAATTGACGGAAAAGACCATGGTTGGACCATGGCAATACATGAGACAGATGAGCTAGTGTAAGACCTATCAAAAATAGGCATCAACATGGGCAGAGCAAAGTTAGTATAAGATCATAGTTGGACTATGGCATCAAGTAAGCGACGTACTGAAAACCGTAAGACGTTTTTTTTTCAATGGGATAAATATTGATAAATGATCAAGACTAAATGTGGAAATTTGATGAGAAATTATTTGGTAAATTGAGAAATAGAAATGAAAGTTTGAATCGTGATAAATTCACTTATGTTTTGTTAATACTCACATGAAATAAAGTTGCATGTGAAACTGAGATATGTGAAAATGTGTTTGTAACAAGATGAAAAGTTGAAATGTTTGAATGAAGTGTTTGAATCAAGGTGTGTAATACTATGATGATGAGTGATGAATTTATCTATGTATTCGAATATGAAACTCCCTTTCGAGGCTTAACGACCTCACCCCCTTACCGGTCATATGATTATAAGGTTTCAATGGAACGAAATAGAACAAATTTGCAAAGAAAGATTAAAGAGTTAAATAGTGAGATAATGATAAAGTAAGCAAAGTTCAGAATAATTTGGCAAGGAATTAAGGCTAAAAGGACTTGTACAATGTTCTGAAGGTTCTTCAGATTGAATATTGTCATTAGTAAAAGAAAGTTGGTCTGGTAATTTAATTCAATCAGATATGATGTCTAAGTATGTATCTGTTGGGAATTCTTCCTGAGTGGTTTTCATTAGTGAATGAAATAGAATGGAATTGTAACACCCCAAACCCAGCCCAGACGTTATGGCTGAATCTGACGTGCCACATTGGAGTTGAAAACCCACGTTCCGTTTTAGTGTTTTAAAAACCATATATTTTGTTAAGTTAACAAGGTGTATGGAAGCTGGGCACCAGGTAGGTATCCGAGATAGAGGAGGTGAGCCATGAAGGCTGCTTAAGTACCAAGCTCTTTGATTGGATCCAATCCTAGACATGCCCACAACCATAGCCACACTTTGTTATATCAAGTTTAAATTTGTTTAAGTGAACGACTTTGATAAATCGATTAATCGTGATGTTGAACTCTTTTGAAAACAAGTATCGTTTTGAAAACACGTCCTAAGTCTAGCCCATTTGAATAATTATCAACCAGGTTTGAAGTTATTAAAATTAAAATAATCCCGAAAAGAAATAAAAGGAAAGTTAAAATGGCCTTATTACAACCCAAGAATAAATAGTAATTAAAGGGAAACTAATGAAAAGCAACGCTTATTTAAAAGTCCAAAGACAATCACTGTGGCTACTCTGAATCCCCTCCGGCCCAAGTCCCCACATCAAGGCTCACCTGCAAGGTTAAGGAAAGGGGGTGAGTTTGGAAACTCAGTGTGCAACAAGCCCCTTTCAGAGCCCAAAACAATAACAGCTTGTTGGGTCTAAGCCCAAAACTAATCTCAAACATGTACTGGGCCATAGCCCTTTTCATATTTCATAATCATAACACTGGGCCGAAGCCTTTTCATATTTCATATTCTCGGGCAAGCCTTTCTTCGAAAGCAAGACGCCCAAAGGCCCATTTTATGTCACATGTAATGTCAATGAAAGAATGCAACCCATTTGGGAGGCTACTCAACCCACCATCCGCTACTCTCCACCCGCACCAACCAACACACCATGTGGGGATTAACTCGACCCACCCCGCCATAACTCTCCTTGGCGGCATCATTTGCTTTGTCATATCTTGGAGGCCTAGCCTCTTTTAATAATCAGGGCAAAGCCCTTTTTAATAATGGGGCATAAGCCCTTTAATAATCGGGGCATAAGCCCTTTTAATAACTGGGGCATAAGCCCTTTTGCACTTCCTCCTTCCACATAAAAACCCAACGCAATGCATTTATGAACATCTCGTGTGCATATCATACATATCATGTGCATATCATACATGTCATGTGCATATCATACATATCATGTTTATCAAAATCCCATGCATTAAGTTCATATATAAACCCTAGGGGTATAATGGTCATTTTTACCTAGGGGCAAAATGGTCATTTTCATATTATAAGGGTAATCTTGTAATTTTACCAAAAATTAGGGTTTCCATGTTCATTAACGGTTACAAACAATTCATGGGTGCAAACAGTGATTCTGGCCCATTTTTAGCGAAAACGAGTTATTGGGCCAAAAACCCCTAATGGGCCCTACTTAGCCGATTCTGTCATCTAGGCCCATTTAGCCTATATCCATAACAGTATTAACATTTTTAACATGCAATTTAACAGATTTCCATTTCCTACCAAATTTACCCAAATGGGCCCAAAAGTCTATTGGGCCCTAATTCAGCCCCTCGAGGCCCAACTTACCGTGAGCGCCAAAAACACGTCCTTACCGTTTCCATTATTCCTGATCATCATCTCATCGATTCTAACTAACTAGTGAGCGTTCGCTTGCTCACAAGTCCTCGAAATGCCAGAATTTCGGTATTTCGGCTTTTCGGCATTTATCGCTTTAAGCTATGAAAAGGGTTCGTTACACACCTGTTTGGCGATATTCCTCGACGAGATCTCCTACACGATTTCTCCTTCGTCGCGATTGATGACTAGGTCTAGCCACTCCGGTGATCCAAGCTACTCCAAGTCGACACTACACCTTGCTGCTCCACAGTCTTCCTCCTCTTGAATCCGGATGCCTAAAAGGTAAAGGAATTGAACGCCAACTATTGAAAAGGAAAGAAAAGGTTGCTGGTCACAAAGAATCGGCACCCACCTATCTTCCCTGATTTCGGCTTTTTGCGGTATTTTAAGTGATAGAGATTAAAGAAAGAAATAATAAATGAGTAGAGGAAAGTAATAGGCTGGATTTTGAAAAATAAAAGGGAGAAAAGATGAGAGGAAGGATGGTAGATTCAGCTCGGGAAGAAAAAGAAGAGAAAAAACTAAAACAAAGGAGAAAACGGCACAGCTAAGACCCTAATGCCGAAATTACTAACCTAATACCCTTCTGCCGAATTCCCCTCTCTAACCCCTTCCAAACGGCTAAGCTCTATCCTTCTCTCAAATCCCTAAAATCTCTCCCTTTATCCCTCCTTAATCCATGCGTTTGACTTGATCCAACTCTCCTCTTACAGAATCCACTTAGGTTCCAACACTTACCCTTCCTGCACATAAAAATAAATACTCTTATTTGCCAACACAGGGAATCGATCCCAGGTCTTCCCTTATGCTCCACACGCCACCTTTTTAGAAGCTTAGTGGCGTCACCCTTGCCACTCTACCAAAGCTCTTTTTTGTGATACACTTACCCACAACTTAATATAAGGGCACCTAGCCAGAACCCCTAACTCCTAAGTCTAAAATTTAAAAATTCCACCGGGTTTCGGCTAACTCATAAGCCTTCCATAAGCCCATTTACACACCCAAATTATGAATTCCATAATAATATACCAAATTTTTAAAAAATTACTTCAAATATCAGGAATCGCGAAAAACCCGAAAATCAAGATGTTACAACTCTACCTTCCTTAAAGAAATTTCGGCCTCGAAATTTACCTAATCCAAACAGTTGAGGGTACTGCTGACGCATTGCCTCTTCGGTCTCCCAAGTAGCTTCTTCCTTGCCATGGTTCCTCCAAAGTACCTTCACCAACGGGACTGACCTCCTTCTCAACACCTTGACATCACGATCAAGTATTTGCACAGGTTCCTCTTCAAAGGTCAAATCCGACCGTACCTCGACTTCTGCAATTGGCACGATATGAGTTGGGTGAGAATGATATCGCCTTAGCATGGACACATGGAAGACATCGTGAATGCGATCCAGTTCTGGAGGTAACTCCAGCTAATAAGCCACCGGCCCTATCCGTTTAGTGATTCGGTAAGGCCCAATAAACCGTGGGTTCAACTTACCCTTCTTACCAAATCTCAAAATCTTCTTCCAAGGTGAAACTTTCAAAAAGACCATGTCCCCTACCGCATATTCAATATCCTTACGCTTTAGATCAGCATAAGACTTTTTTCGATCTGCCGCCTTTTTGAACCTCTTCCTGATCACCCTAATCTTGTCTTCAGTATTAGCTACCAACTCTGGTCCAAGTATTCTCCTTTCCCCCAATTCTGCCCAACAAGTAGGCAAACGACACCTTCGCCCATATAGTGCCTCATATGGAGCCATCTGAATACTTGCTTGGTAACTGTTGTTATACGCGAACTCCACCAATGGCAAATGGTCCTCCCAGATGCCTCTAAACTCAATAGCACAACCCCTCAACATATCCTCTAAAATCTGAATAACCCTCTCCGACTGCCCATCCGACTGAGGGTGAAAAGCAGTCCTGAAATCCAATCGCGTTCCCAATGCCTCATGCAACTTCTGCCAAAACCGAGATGTAAACCTTGGGTCTCGGTCTGAAATTATCGATACTTGCACACCATGCAACCGTACTATTTCTGCCACATACAATCTGGCCAACTTCTGAAGTGAGTAATCGGTTCGGACAGGTATGAAATGAGCAGATTTCGTGAGTCTATCCACAATCACCCAAACCGAATCCTTCTTAGAAGGTGTCAACGGCAACCCACTCACAAAGTCCATAGTTACCCTTTCCCACTTCCAAAGTGGTATCTTTACCGGTTGTAACAATCCCGAAGGTAGTTGATGCTCGGCCTTCACTTGTTGACATGTCAAACATCTCCTACAAATTTGGTCACTTCGCTTAAGCCGGGCCACCAATATTGCTCTCGCAAGTCTCGATACAACTTACTCCCTCCTGAATGCATAGCACAAGGTCCATTATGTGCCTCTTTCAAAATCATCAATCTCAAGTCGAAGTCTTTCGGCATACAAATTCTTCCTCGAAAACAAAGAACTCCCTCACTATTTAACCCAAAGTCAAGATTCTCCCCCTTCTCAACTTGCTGAAACCGAGAAACCAACGACTCGTCCTCCAACTGTTGCTTCTTAATCTGTTCTACCCAAGTCGGTCTTACTTGCAACTCCGCCAATAAACTTCCGTCGTCATACAAACTTAGACGAGCAAACATCGCCTTTAATTCCGCCACAGCCCTTCGACTTAGCGCATCAGCCACGACATTCGCCTTACCTGGATGATACTCGATTGAACAGTCATAGTCCTTTAACAACTCTATCCACCTTCGCTGCCTAAGATTCAGCTCCTTTTGAGTCAGCAAGTACTTAAGACTCTTGTGATCCGTATAGATGATGCATTTCTCTCCATACAGGTAATGCCTCCATATCTTAAGTGCAAAGATTACCGCTGCCAATTCCAAGTCATGCGTAGGGTAGTTCACCTCATGCGGCTTAAGTTGTCGTGAAGCATAAGCGACCACTTTACCCTCTTGCATCAACACGCAGCCCAAACCTACATGTGACGCATCGCTGTACACAGTGAAATCCTTACCAGACTCTGGCTGAATCAAAACTGGCGCTTCTGTCAAAACCTTCTTCAACTTCTCAAAAGCCTCTTGCTGCATATTTGTCCAAACAAAAGGTGCTCCCTTCCTTATAAGTTTCGTTAACGGTGCTGCCAACACAGAAAATCCTTCCACGAATCTCCAATAATAACTTGCCAACCCCAGAAAACTTCGAATCTCTGTTACCGACTTCAGTGGCTTCCATTCCAAAATTGCTTCAATCTTTCGAGGGTCCACCTTGATCCCTTCGGCAAAAACAACATGCCCCAAGAAGGTAACTTCCTTCAGCCAAAACTCGCACTTACTAAACTTTGCATAAAGTTGCTTCTCCCTTAACACTTGCAGCACTACACGAAGATGCTCGTCATGCTTCTCTTCCGTTTCCGAATACACCAAGATATCGTCAATAAAAACGACTACGAACCTATCCAAGTATGGCTGGAATACCCGATTCATCAAATCCATGAATGCTGCCGGTGCATTAGTCAACCCAAAAGGCATTACCAGAAACTCGTAATGACCATATCGAGTCCTGAACGCCTTCTTATAAATATCCCCCTCTTTAACTTTTAATTGATGATATCCCGACCGAAGGTCAATCTTAGAAAACACCAAGGCTCCTTTTAATTGATCGAACAGATCATCGATTCTTGGTAACGGATACTTATTCTTGATAGTCAGTTTATTCAACTGCCGATAGTCAATACACATTCGCATAGTCCCATCTTTCTTCTTTACGAACAGTACCAGTGCTCCCCACAGGGAAACACTTGGTGTTATAAACCCTCTATCCAACAGCTCTTGAATCTGAGCTTTCAATTCTACCAACTCCTTTGGTGCCATCCTATAAGGTGCAATGGACACAGGAGCTGTTCCAGGTAGTAAGTCGATTCCAAACTCGACTTCTCTGCTCGGGGGTAATCCAAGAAGTTCATCTGGGAATACATCCTGAAATTCCTTAATAGTCCTAACCAACTCTACCGTTATCTCCTCAAGTCCCGTTTGACTTATAAGGGCCAAGTACGCCTCACAACCTTTCCGAATCAACTTCTCGGCTCTTAAAGCCGAAACAACATTAGACAAATAGTCCCTTCGTTCCCCTATGACCATTATCTCCTCATCTTCGGCAGTCCTTAGTACCATCCTTCTTGCAGCACAATCCAACGTCACCTTGTGCTTAGTTAACCAGTCCATTCCCAAGATAAGATCAAAATCCCAAAATGGCAGCTCCATCAAATCTCCTTCAAAGATTTTATCTTGTGTCACTAACGGTACTGCCCTAAAAATTTTATCTACCTTAACCGAATGTCCTAATGGACTTATCACTGATACCCCACTTACAGTCTTCTCAGGAAGCACATCTAAAGCCCTAGATACATCACAAGCAACATACGAGTGGGTGGAACCCACATCAATCAAAGCAGTGTAAGGCATGCTATGGATGAAGAACGTACCCGTTATAACATCAGGAGCGTCACCCTCCTCACGATGTCGTGCAGCAAAAACCAACACCGGTTGTCGAGCTTCAACGTTTCTAGCACCTCTGCCAAGTGCCCCACGTCCTCGTCCATTACCATTGCCACCTCTACCTTGCCCACGACCCCTCTGTGGTAGTGGTTCTCCTCGCTGTGGTTGGACATCCCTTTGCTCTGCCGCTAGCTCCTGAGCTGTCCTCCGAGGACACTCTCTAAACTTATGCTCCTTAGACCCACATCGAAAACATGCTCCAGTTCGTTTCCAGCACTCCCCCATATGCACCTTACCACAGTCCCTGCAAGCCTGCGGTCTATAAGTATTTACTGGAACTTCTCGAACTGGTTCCTCCATCCTTGCTCTTTTAACATTTTGATTCGCGGCACTTGAGGGTCTAAAATCCCTCTAGAATCTGGGTCGATCCTTCTCACGATTCTGTCGCTCAGTCAGCTTCACCTCCTCGACTATTTTTGCCTTTTCTACCAATGCAGCAAAACCACGCTCCCTCTGTGGAGCTATTAATATCCTGAGCTCGTCGCGGAGACTATCCTCAAATCGGACACTGCGCTCATATTCAGTTGCCACTATATCACTAGCATATCGACTGAGCCTCAAAAATTCTGCCTCAAACTCTGCTACAGTCTTATCACCTTAAGTCAGATTCAAGAATTCCTTCCGACGAGCATCCACATAGCTTGCTCCAACATACCTCCCTTTAAAATCTGTTTTGAACAATTCCCAGGTTACCTGCTCAATTGGGGTACTCTCCCTTACGGTGATCCACCAACGGTATGCCTCGTCCCGTAGCAGCGACACAGCTCCTTTCAGCTTTTGCTCCACTGAGCAGTCTAGATCGTCCATGATCCGTTCTGTTGCCTCTAGCCAATATTCTGCCACATTTGGGGCTACTCCAGATACACCCCTAAATACTTCTGCTCCGTTGGCCCGAAGTCGCTCCGATATAGACCCCCTATTCACCGTCCTAGTACTAGCTCCAGCCACTCTTTCTAAAACCCTTAACATGGCTTGGGATGTCATCCCCCACAGCCCAATCATAAGACCCAGTCTCTATTGCTTGTGGCACAGATGGCTCCTCAGCTGGCCTATGCCTTGAGGATGAAGATTCAGCTTGCACCCTTCCGCGACCACGTCTGCAGCCTCGTCCACGAGCTCCTCTTGTACTCATATCGAATTTTCTTTTTACGAGTTTTATGAAATTAGTATAACGTTCCACTATTTATTAAGAAAATGTCTTATGGAGATATAGCAGTTCAAGGATTGTTTTCGTATCATCGTAGCCTAGCTACAGTCTCATTCCTACCGTTTACAGCTCTACCCTAGCTAAAGTATCATAGTAGGGTCTCAATACTATTCATAATATCATATCATATATCATAAAGAAAATATACTTACAGACTTGGTGCCGGGGATTCAGTGCGCCACTTCTTTCTTCAATCCAGAACTTGAAAAACCATGTTTTTAATCACCAAAAATAGAAATTTAAAAACTTTAATTTGAAAACTCCCTTTATTTTAAACTCTTGATTTAAAACAGAAAAACTTGTACCTTTTTAACATATATTCCCCGCAAAACATCTCAAAAAAAACCATTTTCAAAAATACCCTTTTTAGGCCTAAGTTTCCGAAAACATTTTTGGACTCGATCCACAGCCGAGTTGTTGCAACTTAGCTCTGATACCACTAACTGTAACACCCCAAACCCAGCCCAGACGTTATGGCCGAATCTAACGTGTCACATTGGAGTTGAAAACCCACGTTCCGTTTTAGTGTTTTAAAAACCATATATTTTGTTGAGTTAACAAGGTGTATGGAAGCTAGGCACCAGGTAGGTATCCGAGATAGAGGAGGTGAGCCATGAAGGCTGCTTAAGTACCAAGCTCTTTGATTGGATCCAATCCTAGACATGCCCACAACCATAGCCACACTTTGTTATATCGAGTTTAAATTTGTTTAAGTGAATGACTTTTATAAATCGATTAATCGTGGTGTTGAACTCTTTTGAAAACAAGTATCATTTTGAAAACACGTCCTAAGTCTAGCCCATTTGAATAATTATCAACCAGGTTTGAAGTTATTAAAATTAAAATAATCCCGAAAAGAAATAAAAGGAAAGTTAAAATGGCCTTATTACAACCCAAGAATAAATACTAATTAAAGGGAAACTAATGAAAACCAACGCTTATTTAAAAGTCCAAAGACAATCACAGTGGCTACTGTGAATCCCCTCCGGCCCAAGTCCCCACATCAAGGCTCACCTGCAAGTTTAAGGAAAGGGGGTGAGTTTGGAAACTCATGTGCAACAAGCCCTTTTGAGCCCAAAACAATAATGACTGTTGGGTCTAAGCCCAAAACCAATCTCAAACATGTCTTGGGCCATAGCCCTTTTCATATTTCATAATTCATAACATGGGCGAAGCCTTTTCATATTTCATATTCTTGGGCGAAGCCTTTATTGTAAGCAGACGCCCAAAGGCCCATTTTATGTCACATGTAATGTCAATGAAAGAATGCAACCCATTTGGGAGGCTACTCAACCCACCATCCGCTACTCTCCACCGTACCAACCAACACACCATGTGGGATTAACTCGACCCACCCGCCATAACTCTCCACCGGCAAGATAGTGCTTTATCATATAACCGAGGCCTAGCCTCTTTTAATAACTGGGCAAAGCCCTTTTTAATAATGGGGCATAAGCCCTTTAATAATCGGGCATAAGCCCTTTTAATAACAGGGCATAAGCCCTTTGCACTTCCTCCATCCACATAAAAACCCAACCCAATGCATTTATGAACATCTCGTGTGCATATCATACATATCATGTGCATATCATACATGTCATGTGCATATCATACATATCATGTTTATCAAAATCCCATGCATTAAGTTCATATATAAACTCTAGGGGTGTGACAGCCCAAAATTGACCCTAGTCGGAATGTGGTTTCGGGACCACAAAACCGAGGCATAAAAATAATTAAAAATTTATTTTGATGCCTACAATATGTGTGTGCTCATGTATGACATTTTATGATGATTGATTTAGTGTTATAAAGGTGAATTTCACTGGAAAGGACTTGTGTGAGAAAATTTAGAATTGAGATAGGCAAATGTGGAAGTGGCCTATTGATGCACACTAGGAAATGTTGTCCTTGCATGTCAAATTCCCCAAATTTGACTATAGTGGCCGGCCATGGTGATGAATATGGGCAAAAGAAAACATGTCTTAAACATGTTTTGCTAGTGGTGCATGTTAGAAATAATAAAATAAGAGTATGAAAAAAAAAAAAGAAAAAAAAAGTGTTCATCTTTCACCATAGCTCTTGGCGAATGTCCTAAGGAAAGAAAAGAAAAAATTTGCTCATCCATTTTCACTTCTTGGCGAAAATACTAAGGAAAAGGGGAGGATTTTTGCTTCATGCTTGGTTTGGAAGAGATCTAGAAGGAGATTTGGCTAAGTTTGTATCAAGATTAAGGTATGTATGAGGTTGTGTTAGGAGTTTCATGCATGTTTTGGTTGCTAACTTGATGTGCATGTTAGCCATGGCTCAAATCTTTGTTATGCCATGGAAATGGTATTTGGCCAAAGTTGTTATGGTGATAAAGCCATTGCATGCTAAGTGTGAAGCTTGATGATGATGCATGCAATGATGGATTGTCTACTCTTGAGATTTCCTTGTAGCCATCTTGAGTAAGACTTTGAGTTTTCTTTTTGTTTAACCTTGATTGAAGTTGAAAGGGGCATGATTGTCATATTCGGCCATGATGCATTCATGAGCATGGTTCATGCTTCTTGCATGTTAGTTAAAATTTGTGTTTTGGATGGCTATGGACACCTTGAAATTCGGCCATGCTCATATATGTATATATATGTTTGCACATGATGTTTTGGTTATGAAGTAAGTAATGAATATGTTTGTTTGAAGAAGAAGATGTTGAAGAATAATTGTGAAATTGCAAGCACATTCGGCCTAGCACACATATGAGTGCTTGATGCTATATTATAAGTTTTGAGCTACAATATGCAAAGCATTAACTAGTAAAATGCATGCTGTTTTTGTGAGGTATTAAGTGCATAATTGGCCTCAACATGGACATGAATATTCGGCCTTGGGTAGCCTATTGAAGGCCTTAGCTTTTCCTTGATGCTCGAATAAATTGTATTGAATTGCTTGATGTAGTATAAAATGTGCATGACCATTGTGTATTCAAGCTAAAGAGTGGCCATATGACCATTTAAACTCCTTGTCATATTCGCCATAAGCTAGCACAATGAGGTTTTAATAAATTGAATTTGTTTGAATTAGCTCAAGAGCTAAGAGGGCCACAATTGGACAAGGGAAGGAAAAAGTGATCGAACAGCCGTAAAAGCCGTTCGACAACATCCGAGGTAAGTCCTCAAGAAGTGACCTTACTTGAATTATGTGGAATGAAATATGGATGTATTGATTATTGATTTATGTGTGCATGAGTATTGAATGATACCCGGCTAAGTCCGAAGGCGATTATGCTAGTAATTATAATTGTGTTTGAGCCTTAGTAACGAAAATGAAATATGTATGTCCAATGATTATTGATGTATGTGTGCATGAGAAATTGAATGATATCCGGCTAAGCCCAAGACAATTATGCTGGAAATTATATCCGGGTTAAGACCAAGGCAATTGTGCTAGTGGCTACATCCGGCTAAGACCGAAGGCATTCGTGCGAGTCATTCTATCCGGGCTAAGACCCGAAGGCATTCGTGCACGTGGTTATATCCGGTTGTATTCTGAAGAAGCTTGGGCTGGAGGTGAGTATTGGTTGCTGTAATAAATTCAATTAGCACGCTCGAAAAGCCCAAAGAATGAGGTACGTTTATATGTGCATTGGGAAGTCGACATGTTGAGCAACATTCGGTCAAACGACTAACGAATTTCAGCTATTGAATTGGTTGATACTTGGTGAAAGTATATAATGATGAAGTGTGATGTAAGAATGATTATGAGAATGTGTATTAATGAAATGATGCATTTGGTTATGTGAATATATTGCCTTAATTAAAGCTGATTTTTATTCCTTGAGACTTACTAAGCATAAAAATGCTTACCCCGTTGCTTTGGCTCTCTGTTTTATAGATTTCGCTCGATAGCAATCTGATTCGGGATCAATAAAGTCGAAGTCATCCACACTATCAACGCCTCTATTTTGGTATAAATTTTTGGTTGAACTTTGAAATGGCATGTATAGGACTACCCCTTGTTGGTTAAATATCTGTGATGTATATGTGCACGCCATGCGAAAATGGCTCGTAAAAGTGAAGTACGAACTTAGACTATTTGTGGTTTGTATGTATATATATGGTGTCATGATGTGATTATGGATTGGAAATGGGAATGTTGGTCACATGATCAGCCATTGGCATGGTTAAAATGATCATATGTGAACCTATGTATGGCAAGACTAGTTGATTCATGGAGACTACAAAATAGGTAAGACCTACCTTAAAAACAGATGCTGCCAGCTGCAGTGACGTGAATGTGAAAAATCACCAAAATTTGTAGGAATGGTATTAAATAGTGAATAAGCTATGTAAATTAACCTTGATGAGTCTATTTTCATATGGAAAAAGCGAAATGGTCATAGGAGTTACATGTTAAGAGATATTGAAGCTATTGTGAGACAGGGCAGAACGGTTTCTGGGTCCCCTGTTGCAACTTTAAAAATTTACTATAAATTATTCAAAACGAATTAGGAGTCATGCCTTATATGTACAGATTCCATTTTGAGTTTAGTTTCATTAGAAACAAACGGAACCAGTATTAAAGCCCTGTACAGTTAGATATTCAAGTTGTAACGCGCGAAGGTCAGAGCAGTCAATCCCTGTAACATGGGTGACTTTAACTAATAAACTGTACCAATTGGCCAGACCAAAAATTCTAGAAATAAATCCATGGATGGAGATATGAGTCTAAATTCAGGGAAAATTTACGAAACCAGTTTCTGAGTTTTGAAACTCGAGATATGATTTTTAAGGCGACGGTGACGCAGTTTTCCAGCCCGACTGGAAATGTCAAATTGGTGGGCAAAATATGTGGACTTGACTTATTAACCCCTCGTGTCCGACACCGGCAATGGTCTCGGGTTCGGGGTGTTACAAGGGGTATAATGGTCATTTTTACCTAGGGGCAAAACGGTCATTTTCATATTATAAGGGTAATCTTGTAATTTTACCAAAAATTAGGGTTTCCATGTTCATTAACGGTTACAAACAATTCATGGGTGCAAACAGTGATTCTGGCCCATTTTTAGCGAAAGCGAGTTATTGGGCCAAAAACCACTAATGGGCCCTACTTAGCCAATTCTGTCATCTAGGCCCATTTAGCCTATATCCATAATGAAGATAACGGTTTTAACATGCAATTTAATGATTTCCATTTCCTACCAAATTTACCCAAATGGGCGAAAGCCTATTGGGCCCTAATTCAGCCCCTCGAGGCCCAACTTACCGTGAACGCCAAAAACACGTCCTTACCATTTTCATTATTCCCGATCATCATCTCATCGATTCTAACTAACTAGTGAGCGTTCGCTTGCTCACAAGTCCTCGAAATGCCAGAATTTCGGCATTTCAGTTTTTCGGCATTTATCGCTTTAAGCTATGAAAAGGGTTCGTTACACACCTGTTTGGCGATATTCCTCGACGAGATCTCCTACACTATTTCTCCTTTTGTCACGATTGATGACTAGGTCTAGCCACTCCGGTGATCCAAGCTACTCCAAGTCGACACTACACCTTGCTGCTCCACAGTCTTCCTCCTCTTGAATCCGGATGCCTAAAAGGTAAAGGAATTGAACGCCAACTATTGAAAAGGAAAGAAAAGGTTGCTGGTCACAAAGAATCAGCACCCACCTATCTTCACTGATTTGACTTTTTAAGATTTTCGTGAAGTAGAGATTAAAGAAAGAAATAATAAATGAGTAGAGGAAAGTAATAGGCTAGATTTTGAAAAGAAAAGGAGAAAAGATGAGAGGAAGGATGGTAGATTTGGCTAGGAAGAAAAAGAAGAGAAAAACTAAAACAAAGGAGAAAAGCAGCACAACTAAGACCCTAATGCCGAAATTACTAACCTAATACCCTTCTGCCGAATTCCCCTTTCTAACCCCTTCCAAACGGCTAAGCTCTATCCTTCTCTCAAATCCCTAAATTCTCTCCCCTTATCCATCCTTAATCCATGCGTTTGACTTGATCCAACTCTCCTCTTATAGAATCCACTTAGGTTCCAACACTTACCCTTCCTGCACATAAAAATAAATACTCTTATTTGCCAACACAGGGAATCGATCCCAGGTATGCCCTTATGCTCCACACGCCACGTTTTTAGAAGCTTAGTGGCATCACCCTTGCCACTCTACCAAAGCTCTTTTTTGTGATACACTTACCCACAACTTAATATAAGGGCACCTAGCCAGAACCCCTAACTCCTAAATCCAAAATTTAAAAATTCCACCGGGGTTTTGGCTAACTCATAAGCCTTCCATAAGCCCATTTACACACCCAAATTATGAATTCCATAATCACATACCAAATTTTTAGAAAATTACTTAAAATATCAGGAATCGCGAAAAACCCGAAAATCAGGATGTTACAGGAATTCGAAATGACGAATGAATAGTAAAAGTGTCTGAATTGGATAATTACAGTCAAGTGAATTTCGATGATTTCTTTTGAATATTCTGTATATTTCTTATTCTCAAAGACACAAGTGTGATTGTTTCTTTTTCTGATGAAAATGCTATAAAGTGAGAATGTTATCTGACTCTGATGTTTAATAAAAGTATATTGAGATGTGATAGTTCAAAATGAGTTCAGAGTAACAGTTATTCGATTATGGATGTCTAGACATATGAAATTTCTGTTAATGTTATTATTGTTCTTATATGGAATAAGTATTCAGATGGATTAAAGGATTTTTATATGAGCACCGACTGTGAAATGTTTGTTTATCTGAGTTAAAATAAATAATACAAATATATGGATCAGGTGTATAAGTGACTGTGTATTGTAGTGTATTTCAGAACTATATTTAGATGACAAGTTGCTATTTGTCAGAGTTGAAATTTTGTGTATATGGAATAAAAGCAATCAGTGATGTTATAGAAGTGGTTATGAGACAGAATTGAAATCCAAACCGAATAAAAAAAAATTACTTGTCTTCTAAAAAAGAAATGTCATTGGGTCATGATCGATCTTTTAACAAGGAAGAATCTGTGTCTTCAGCTTAGTATGTACAAAATTCTGATCGACAAAGTTGTTGAGATATTTATAATATAGTGATCGACAAAGTTGTTGACAAAATTCTGATGGTCATTTTTAGTTTAAGATTAAATGGTGAAAAGAATGAGTGATATGAGATATAACTTTTGAGCTGAAATGTGAATGATGATATGCATATTGAGTTTATATTCGAATGTAATATATGACTATTAAGTGATAAGATGGTTGAGATGTGTTATAATATGACCAAGTATGTATGAGACTAGAAATATATCCGGACATGAGGTCCGAGCTTTATCTTGGTATTATATCCGAGCTAAGTCCGAAGGCATTTGTCTTTGGCGTTATATTTGGGCTAAGTCCGAAGGCATTTGTGCTCGTCTTATATTCGGGCTAAGTCCCAAAGGCATTTATGCTGGTATTATATCCGGGCTAAAGTCCCGCAGGCTTTATGATGGTATTATATCCGGGCTTAAAGTCCCGCATGCTTTTTGGTGGTGATTGGATTTGGGTTTTAAACCTAGAAAACTTAATGCCGATGATTGGAGTAAGATTATGATTTCGAATGTTCGTAGTAAACTACCATTGAATATGTTCAATGCATTAAGTTGGTTAGGTATGTATTATATACTTGGTATGTATTATATACTTTTATATGTTAGATTGATCGAAATTGAATCGTGAATGCGAAATGAGAAGTATATGTGAAAATCTCATATGTTTATGTGTGTATTCGGTTATGGTGGAAGGTTATATGAGATTGATTTGGTGATATACATGTTAAATAATATGTATACAAAGAATGGGTAATAAATCTGCTTGGGATAGCAGCAGTAACATAATTTCAGAAAATCACCATAAATTGTGGGAGTTGAGTTAGAGGCTGAATAAATTATGTCATGAAATCTTAATGAGTCTAGTTTCTTATAAAAGAACCCGTGTAAGCAAAAGAATTACCAATAATGAGATATTTGAAGTGGCGTGGAGCAGAGTCAAAATGACTTAAGCTCCCATGTTCTATTTTCAGAAAATCATTATAAATGGTTCAAAAATGGTTGTAAGATAAAATTTATAGTATTAGACTCCTTAATGAGTCTAGTTTCAAATGAAATAAACGATAAGATATTTCGAATTATGTATAATGAGAAAATTGATTTGTAGTGAAGAGTGGTCAGAATAGTCAAATAGTGAAACAGGGGAAACTTCAATAAAAATATGGTATTGATTGGTCAAACCAAAAATTCTTAAAATTTGGTGAATGGAAGATATATGAATCTATTTTCAGTAAAAATTAACGGCACTTGATTTGGAGTTTCTTAGCTCCAGTTATAAATAATTTAGTGACTATTGCTCAGAAAAACAACTTGTAGTGAATTTGTGATTTTGTTGCAAACATGGTTAAAACTTGCAATGAGATGCTTTCCGAGTTCTTATGATCTTATTTGTGATTTCAATATTTGGTTTTAATTGAGTTCAGATTCAAGTGAGGTGAATTTGCTAAATATGCATTATGTTCATGGATACTTGGCCAAAATGGCAATTATCTAGGAATGATTTCTTGAGAATTTGAAATAATCTATCTGTAAGTAAATTAATTGTTTGCATTGCTTAAAACTTACTAAGCATTGAAGCTTACTCCGTGTTCTCTTTTCCCTTTTTTTAATAGGTTTATACTTTAGCTCGAGTTGGAAGTGCCGGAGATATGATCACACTATCGACTCATTATGTGAGTTGAGAAGATTGTATATCATCATGGTTTAAGGCATGTATAGGATAGACTATTAGTAGAATGATATTTCGACTTTGTATACATTATAGCCATGTGAAGATGGCTTGCTCATTTTGTTTAGAGAAGCCTTATAATTGAACTAATGTGGTGAAGTGTTTTAGTTATAACTTGATAGTAGTTAAATTGTTATTAGATATTCGGTTATGTTTTGATAGTGAGTCATTTTGAAAATTTATAACAACTCTTATGGAAAATCAATGAGACATGTTTGTATTGTTGATAATTTATGTCTGGTAAGTATCTTTGATCTTATAGAAGTTTTGTTCAGTCAAGTAATACCTCATAACCTTATTCCGGCAATGGATACGGGTTAGGAGTGTTACATTTAGTGGTATCAGAGCTATGGTTTAGTCGGTTCTCGAACTAACATAGCAAGTGTAAGAGTCTAGCTATACATGCCGTGAGTAAAGTGTGATAGTGTGAGGTCTCCCGGCTCTTATAAATTGTTTTGCTCTGGTAATGATGTGCTCCAACCGAGTTAATATTAATTGATCTGAAACTGATGTTGAACTGATTGTAATATATATGTGATATGATGGGATCGAAAAGGTATGAAAAGAATTTTTTTATATGTATGCATCAGTGTAAAGAGATGTATGAGATTGTATAAAGTAAATGGTAATGAAAGATCAAATTGGATAGAACGCAAGGAATGAGTACGATCGTTCAATAATGAATTGATGGAAAAGACCATGGTTGGACCATGGCAATACATGAGACAGATGAGCTAGTGTAAGACCTATCGAAAATAGGCATCAACATGGGCAGAGCAAAGTTAGTATAAGATCATAGTTAGACTATGGCATCAAGTAAGCGACGTACTCAAAACCGTAAGACATTTTTTTTTCAATGGGATAAATATTTATAAATGATCAAGACTAAATGTGGAAATTTGATGAGAAATTATTTGGTAAATTGAGAAATAGAAATGAAAGTTTGAATCGTGATAAATTCACTTATGTTTTGTTAATACTCACATGAAATAAAGTTGCATGTGAAACTGAGATATGTGAAAATGTGTTTGTAACAAGATGAAATGTTGAAATGTTTGAATGAAGTGTTTGAATCAAGGTGTGTAATACTATGATGATGAGTGATGAATTTATCTGTGTATTCGAATATGAAACTCCCTTTCGAGGCTTAACGACCTCACCCCCTTACCGGTGATATGATTATAAGGTTTCAATGGAACGAAATAGAACGAATTTGCAAAGAAAGATTAAAGAGTTAAATAGTGAGATAATGATAAAGTAAGCAAAGTTCAAAATAATTTGGCAAGGAATTAAGGCTGAAAGGACTTGTACAATGTTCCGAAGGTTCTTCAGATTGAATATTGTCATTAGTAAAAGAAAGTTGGTCTGGTAATTTAATTCAATCAGATATGATGTCTAAGTATGTATCTGTTGGGAATTCTTCCTGAGTGGTTTTCATTAGTGAATGAAATAGAATGGAATTCGAAATGACGAATGAATAGTAAAAGTGTCTGAATTGGATAATTACAGTCAAGTGAATTTCGATGATTTCTTTTGAATATTCTGTATATTTCTTATTCTCAGAGACACATGCGTGATTGTTTCTTTTTCGATGAAAATGCTATAAAGTGAGAATGTTATCGACTCGATGTTTAATAAAAGTATATTGAGATGTGATAGTTCAAAATGAGTTCGAGCAACACAGTTATTCGATTATGGATGTCTAGACATATGAAATTTACATTAATGTTATTATTGTTCTTATATGGAATAAGTATTGGATGGATTAAAGGATTTTATATGAGCACCGATGTGAAATGTTTGTTTATCGAGTTAAAATAAATAATACGATATATGGATCGGTGTATAAGTGACTGTGTATTGTAGCGTATTTCAGAACTATATTCAGATGACAAGTTGCTATTTGTCAGAGTTGAAATTTTGTGTATATGGAATAAAAGCAATCAGTGATGTTATAGAAGTGGTTATGAGACAAAATTGAGATCCAAACTGAATAAAAAAAATTTACTTGTCTTCTGAAAAAGAAATGTCATTGGGTCATGATCGATCCTTTAACAAGGAAGAATCTGTGTCTTCAGTTTAGTATGTACAAAATTCTGATCGACAAAGTTGTTGAGATATTTATAATATAGTCTGCCAATGTGATCTGTCAGTGTGAATTAAAGTTTAGAGATTGTTGGTAAAAAGTGATACATGTGGTGAATGGAAATTTGTGATTCTGAAATTTTTGAAAACGTTTTCAGAATGGAAACTGTTTTTTTTTTGTTGGTAAGATTTTCGGGGACGAAAATTCTTTATGTGGGGGAGAGTTGTGACAACCCTAATTTGACCCTAGTCGGAAAGTTGTTTCGGGACCACAAAATAGAATCATAAAAATAATTAACCGTCATATTCTATGTTTATTATATGTGACTATGTATGTGTGAAAGTTTCATACTTTACTTTTGTCATTTGTATGTGAAATTTATTAGTTGGGACTTAAGTGAGAAAGTTGTGAAATGTGTTAGGAAAATGTAAAAGTGATCTAATAGTACATGTTGTTAAAAAGGTTGGACTTGCATGTCAAATTAGCCAATTCTTTTAGATAGTAGCCGGCCATGTTATTGATTAAAACATATTATATTTATTATATGTTAATATTTTATATTACAAAAGGAAATAATGAATAAAGAAAAATAAAATATTGATTAGTGGGAGGAGAAACCAAAGTTAGTCTATGTTTGCTCCTCCATTGCCATAACTAGAAGAAGAAGAAGAAGAAGAAAATCTTTGGGAAAATTCGGCTATGGTGGTTGGCTAAATTAAGGTAAGTTCAATGTTATTCTTGGAAACTTAAGCATCATTTGGATGATTAGTTTAAATTCTACCTATTTTATGGTTTGAAGGTAGGTTTTGAATGAGTTAAGATTCGGCTAAGGTGTTTTAAAAAAAAAATTATGGTGGATTGCTTTGATGTCATTAGCATGCTAATTGTGAGGCATTAAGTAGATGATACATAAGATTGTGAAGTGGCTATTTGGGTTCTATAATGAAATTTTGCCAAAGCCGAATGTATCATGAAGAAAAATGTTATATGTGCATTATATAAGTATATGTGTATTCGGCCAAATAAATTCGATTTGAAGTTTTGATAGGTTGAGGGATGAATGGCCGAATGAGCTAAGGCTATGTAAGGATAAAATTTGTATATAAGTTGTGTGTGTATGTGTGGCTTTATTAGTTAATGGCATTCGGCATTATTCTTCATTTATATATATGTGCATTCGGTCTTTGGAAGTAAATAGATGAAGTTAAAATGATAAAGAATGTTTCTAAGACTTGTTAAGTCGTTGTGGCTATTGCCGAATGTATGTTGGGTTAAAGGAAATTTTCAATCATTTATGCATGAGTTTGTGAACTAAATATTTAATGAATATTCAGCAAAATAGGGTTAAGGGTTAAGTCATAAGAATTTTGGGTGGTATTCATATTTGGACATTAAGGTTATATATACTTTGGCTATGTGAGTTAGGTGTTAAGTAACCTAATTATTTGATATGCATATGCGGTCATTGTTGGCAATGATATAACCTATGTGTAATTTGCTACATTTGATCATGAGATGGAATTTGTATATGAAAGTTTAAGCTTGAGTAGTTAGGGTTAAATGGGTCATATAATGATCTTAAATGGATTGTATGCATATGAGTGTGTAAGTATTTGTGTGTGCAGCATTAAAGCTAAATGGAAATTGGTATTGTGGTAAATGTTGATAAGATGACATTCGAGTTAGCTATATGTTTTGGAACTATCTGTAATTTGAAAATAAAAGTGTATAATATTAAAGTATGCATTATATATATATATGTGCATGTGTATATGCGGTTGTGCATAATTATGAGTAAATGATTAGCGATGATAATCATATATAGGTATGAATATATATATGTCTTATTTATGTACCATGTACTTATAGTGACAATCGGATGTATGATTAAATTCATGCATATGAGAGCATGATAAGTTATATGAATCTTTGTTTATGTATGCAAATTACATATTGATTAAATAAGTATGAAATCAATTCATGACATATTTTATAAAATATAATATGTATTGGAGTTTTATATGATTGTCAAATGTGACTACTAAGAAGTAAAGTTGAGTAAGTAATTTAAATAAATCTATTTGTTTTAATTAAGCGCAAGAGCAAGAGAAGTCTAAATCAGATAGGGGAAAGGAGAAAGCAGTCGAGTAGATTATCCACAACTGTTCAAAATATCCGAGGTAGTTTTAAGTAGTCTCCTCTAGTATATAATTGACAATGTCTTTATAAGAGTATATTAGGTGAATTGCGATCTTTGGTTTGCACTTGAATAAAGTTGAATAACAGATAATGCATGTATATGACTTATAGTCTGATGGTCATTTTGAGTTTAAGATTAAATGGTGAAAAGAATGAGTGATATGAGATATAACTCTTGAGCTAAAATGTGAATGATGATGTGCATATTGAGTTTATATTCGAATGTAATATATGACTATTAAGTGATAAGATGGATGAGATGTGTTATAATATGACCAAGTATGTATGAGACTAGAAATATATCCGGACATGACGTCCGCAGGCTTTAGGCTGGTATTATATCCGGGCTAAGTCCCAAAGGCATTTGTGCTGGTGTTATATCCGGGCTAAGTCCCGAAGGCATCTGTGCTGGTGTTATATTCGAGCTAAGTCCCGAAGGCATTTATGCTGGTATTATATCTGGGCTAAAGTCCCGCAGGCTTTATGTTGGTATTATATCTGGGCTTAAAGTCACGCATGCTTTTTGGTGGTGATTGGATTTGGGTTTTAAACCTAGCAAACTTAATGCCGATGATTGGAGTAAGATTATGATTTCGAATGTTCGTAGTAAACTACCATTGAATATGTTCAATGCATTAAGTTGGTCAGGTATGTATTATATACTTGGTATGTATTATATACTTTTATATGTTAGATTGATCGGAATTGAATCGTGAATGCGAAATGAGAAGTATATGTGAAAATCTCATATGTGTATGTGTGTATTCGGTTATGGTGGAAGGTTATATGAGATTGATTTGGTGATATACATGTTAAATAATATGTATGCAAAGAATGGGTAATAAATCTGCTTGGGACAGCAGCAGTAACATGATTCCGGAAAATCACCATAAATTGTGGGAGTTGAGTTAGAGGCTGAATAAATTATGTCATGAAATCTTAATGAGTCTAGTTTCTTATAAAAGAACCCGTGTAAGCAAAAGAATTGCCAATAATGATATATTTGAAGTGGCGTGGAATAGAGTCAAAATGACTTCGAGGTCCCCTATTCTGTTTTCAGAAAATCATTATAAATGGTTCCAAAATTGTTATAAGATAAAATTTATATTCTTAGACTCCTTAATGAGTATAGTTTCCAATGTAATAAATGATAACATATTTCAAATTTTGTATAATGAGAAAATTGATTCGTAGTGAAGAGTGGTCAGAATAGTCAAACAGTGAAACAGGGGAAACTTCAATAAAAATATGGTATTGATTGGTCCAACCAAAAATTCTGAAAATTTTATGAATGAAAGATATATGAGTATATTTTCAGTAAAAATTAACGGCACTTGATTTTGAGTTTCTTAGCTCCAGTTATAAATAATATAGTGACTATTGCTCAGGAAAACAGCTTGTAGTGAATTTGTGATTTTGTTGCAAACATGGTTAAAACTTGTAATGAGATGCTTTTTGAGTTCTTATGATCTTATTTGTGATTTCAATATTTGGTTTTAATTGAGTTCAGATTCAAGTGAGGTGAATTTGCTAAATATGCATTATGTTCATGGATACTTGGCCAAAATGGCAATTATCTAGGAATGATTTCTTGAGAATTTGAAATAATCTATCTGTAAGTAAATTAATTGTTTGCATTGCTTAAAACTTACTAAGCATTGAAGCTTACTCCGTGTTATCTTTTTCCTTTTTTTTAATAGGTTTATACTTTAGCTTGAGTTGGAAGTGCCGGAGATATCATCACACTATCGAGTCATTATGTGAGTTGAGAAGATTGTATATCATCATGGTTTAAGGCATGTATAGGATAGACTATTAGTAGAATGATGTTTCGACTTTGTTTACATTATAGCCATGCGAAGATGGCTTGCTCATTTTGTTTAGAGAAGGCTTATAATTGAACTAATGTGGTGAAGTGTTTTAGTTATAACTTGATAGTAGTTAAATTGTTATTAGATATTCGGTTATGTTTTGATAGTGAGTCATTTTGAAAATTTATAAGAACTCTTATGGAAAATCAATGAGACATGTTTGTATTGTTGATAATTTATGTCTGGTAAGTATCTTTGATCTTATAGAAGTTTTGTTCAGTCAAGTAATACCTCATAACCTTATTCCGGCAACGGATACGGGTTAGGAGTGTTACATCTGGTAAGATTCTACGGGTCGAATCAAGAAATTCATAATGGTCATACCTCGTTCTGAAAGCTATCTTGGGTACATCTAAGTCTTTAACTCGCAGCTGATAATAGCCAGACCTCGAGTCTATAATAGCCAGACCTCGAGTCTATCTTGGAGAATACTGTGGCTCCTCTAAATTGGTCAAACAAATTATTGATCCTTGGGAAAGGATACTTTTTCTTAATAGTCACCTTGTTCAATTGCTGAAAATCAATACATAGCCTCATCGAACTATCTTTCTTCTTTACAAACAACGTGGGGGCACCCTAAGGTGAAAAACTTGGCCTAGCGAATCCTTTATCTGTCAGCTCTTGCAACTGTGCTTTTAACTCTTTTAGCTCGGTAGGTGCCATTCTGTATGGGGCAATAGAAATGGGAATCGTCCCTGGCACCAATTCAATACTGAACTCTATCTCCCTTTCAGGAGGTAATCCAGGTAATTCTTCCAGAAACACATCCGAGTATTCACATACTATCGACACGGGCTCAATCTTTAGCTTTGTTTCCTTAGTGTTCAGTACAAATGGAAGGTAGGTGTCGTATCCTTTCATCATATATCTCTGGGCAACCATTGCTGTGATTACAACTGGTGGCGAACCCAATTCTCTTGATTCGACTTGTAGAATCTTACCATCTGGGCACTTCAACTTAATATACTTACTACCACAATTCACTATTACATCATGCAGGGCTTACCAATCCATACCCAATATTACATCAAATTCATCAAATGGTAACAACATAAGGTTAGCCGGGAAACAACAACCTTGAATCGTCAACCGACAATTCTTATAGACTTTATCAACTAGAACCGACTTGCCTAGTGGTTTTGACACTCTAACAATGAATTCTGTAGGTTCCACAGGTATGTTCATACTAGATGCCAATCTCATGCAGATATATAAATGCGTCGACCCTGGGTCAATTAAAGCAACAACACTTATATTAAAAAGAAAGAAAGTACCTGTAATAACATCAGGAGCAGTGGCTTCCTCTCGATCACGTATTGCATACGTTCTCGCCGGGGCTCGAACCTCTGGTTTTGCAGTGTCTTTAGCACTCCCTGGGTATCTCGGAGGTCTACCTCGTGGAATAGGAGTACTCAATTTTAGGGTTACATCCACTTCTTTTTCAACTCGCTCTGGGCAGTCTCTGAGGAAGTGATCAAGAGAACCACATCTGAAACACGAGCCACTCTTCATTTGACACTCCCCGAAATGAAATTTGTTACAACTCTTACACTTTTATTTTTGATCATCTACACTCCCCACACTAGTTACCATCGGGGAGGAAGACCTTTGACCCCATTGTTTAGAGCTTTTTGCTCTACCTAAATATCCCACTGGTGAAGTGGAGCGTTTATGTTAGCTCCTGGCTTTCTTTGTGGAGAACGAGAGTGTTTTACCGCTAGACCTCTTTCTAGCAACTCGAGCCTCTCGCTTAGCTTGTTTTCTTTCATTATTAATTCCTTGGACTTTTTGGCTCGACCGGCCAATGCTGCGAACTCCCGTATTTCAAAGATCCCAATCAAAAACTTAATGTCCTCATTCAGACCTTTCTCGAAGCGTTTACACATTTTCGATTCAGTTTGGACCCATTTAGTTGTGTACTGACTTAGTCGTACGAACTCTCTCTTGTATTCTGCTACAGTCTTGTTCCCTTGTTTGAGTTCCAGGAACCCCTTTCGCTTTGAGTCCAAAAATCGTTGGCTAATAGATTTCTTCCTAAACTCAGCTTGGAAGAAATCCCAAGTAATAATTTCCTTCGGCACTGCTGAAGATACTGTTTTCCACCAATTGAATACAGTATCCTTCAAAAGGGACACAGCATACTTCAAACATTCCTCAGGTGTGCATGACAAATCAACTAGCACCCTCGTAGTATTTTCAAGCCAGAACTCGGCTCCTTCAGCGTCATCATCAACTTTCGCTCTAAATTCCTCAGCCCCATACTTCCTAAGTTTATCTACCGGGGCTTTGCCGATTCTTACTGGTGCCATACCTCGTGGCACATCCTCATCAGTTTGGTTACGGGGCGGGGGAGGTCTCGGTATATTGAGGCAATTTCTTAGATAATCCCCAAACCATTCATCCATCATATCAAAGAAGGTAGATCGAGCCTCTTCTCGGCCTTCTGACATCAGCCTTCTACTACTACTAGATACAGTTTGTTGTACGGAAGATGGAGCATGGCTCTTGGCTCCCTCAGACTCATCTTGTGCTTGATTGGAAGACATTTACTATATTCAAAAAAATTTAAACAATTAGGAGACGTCACACTATCAACACTCGAATAATGGCATGTATAGTGAACCTTAACATCCTCTACAGTAGTCCTAGAATCGACTAAACTGTAGCTCTGATACCAATAAATGTATCACCTCTAACCCGTACCTAACACCAGAACAGGGCTTGAGGCATTACCGAAACTTTACACTTTCAGTATTCTAACTCGGGTCACAAAATTTCATTTAAATTTAAAAATTTTCAATCATGAACATCTCATCCCTTGTATAGGCCTTCGAGACCTATAACATATCGAAACGCAATACGGGACAAATATGGGCACGTTCGATTAACCTTAGGCTCCTCAAAAAATTTTCCTTAACATAAAGGGACACATGCCCGTGTAAGTGGGCTGTGTGGACTCACACGCTCGTGTATCTTGGGGCACGCCCATGCCCTTCAACCGTGGGCAACACTAACTTATCAACACGGCCATGGAACACGCCCGTGCTGCCTGTCCGTAGATGAAACTATCATTTTAACACGGCCATGTCGTACGCCCGTGTGGCCTACCCGTGTACAACTTTGAGCTAAAATTTTAAGTGCAGGGGACACACAGTTATAACGGACATTCATTGGAGGGAACTATGTGTCACACACGGCCTAGACACACGCTCTTGTGTCTAACCATGTGGACCTTTATAGGCTAATTTCCAAGCCTTTAGTCACCCCTTTCTACTACTTGTGCTTACTAGTTACCAAGTTTGAGAGAAAACATAATTTTACATTTGTAAATAATCTTAATGAAAATAATTGTATGAAAACCTCATATCATTGGTTTCATACATAAATGGTTATTTCCCATTTTGTGTCACGGGTTCCCATGTTACATTAATCCATTCGAAATTAGCTCATTCGTGTGACTCATTGCCAATTGATAGCAACCCATCATTTGTAATTAAAACCATGCATAAAATCGTAGGTCGTAGCCTACTTAAAGTTAGCAAATTTTTATGGGCATATACAAAAAGATGAATGCATCTTTACATGTCTTCATTTGGCAATACAAATGACACATATGAAAAAATACTTAAAGCCCTATACATGCCATTAACAAAATAGAAGTGCCTTTATACCAAAGCTTGGCTAGTTGATAGTGTGTTGCTTCTCCAACCATCTTCCAATCCTTAAGAGTCCTCAAGCTCTGTAAAACAAGAAAAAGAGAGGGGGTAAGCATTTTCATGCTTAGTAAGCTCGAATAATCGAAAAGTAAACTTACTGAGTAATTAGCATACATCCATACTTAATTCATGAAATCATCCATTATGAAATGATTTCGTATCACATGCACTCAATCAATGAAGTTAGTCACATAATCATGTATCATATAATTTAACTAGATGAGCTCATCATTCATCATTTCATTCATATATGTATATCCCATGTTAATCTCGTTGAATTTCTAGGAAATCTCAATGGAATACCCATTATCCGTCAATTCATACGAATGATTATTCCATATATGCACTCCCGCGAACCTCATATCATATGGCGGGATTACCAGTCTAGGCTAAATCCCCCATTATATGAACTCATAAGGTGATGTCGGGATTACCAGTCTAGGCTAAATCCCTTATAATGACAAACACGCTTAATGAGTTCGAATCTGAATTACCAGTCCAGGCTAAATTCAAATCCAATTTAGATTACCCGTTCGGGCTAAATCCATAATGCACATATATTCTTCGGGAGGCTTGATCATTCAAGGAACACCCGTCCGGGCTAGATCCTTTCCATACTTGAGATCACGGGTTACCCGTCCAAGCTAAATCCTTACTGTAACACATGCAGGATCCCAATTCACATGTGAAACATGGTTTATCCATCGAATCCCCTTTTTAACCTCAACCGAGATAGTTATCAACAAGTCATTTCCAAAGGTGCATTTCATGCATTTTCATACCATTAATAAATGCAAATATCATGCATTCATGAATTATGCAATTATGCACATTAGAGGTTTACTTTAAGTTATCCGAACTTACCTAGAATTCTTTTCGGGATTGTGTTTCGGTTATTTCGAAACCTTGTGTTTACCACGATCGACCTCTGGAATTTGTTCCTCGGGGTCTATAACAGCAAAATTAACTCATTAATACCCCACATTGTACATTTCAGGTTTAATATCTACCCCGGTTCAAATGACCGTTGTGCCCCTAACCTTTGACATTTTTACGATTTAGTCTCTAGGCTCGTATAATGAAACACATGCAATTTCTATCTTACCTAAGCCTAGACGAACATTTTTATCTCTTATGGAAACCCACATTTTTCATTATTTTCTTCATTTCTACCACACATTTACATCTTTTGCAAAATAGTCCCTACAAGGGTTTCTTATGAAAACTAACTTGGAAAAGATGTTTAACACAGATTTATCTTTCATATTCCTCCATAATCCATCAACATACCAATAATTCATGCATGGGTAAATTTTTTAACATGAACGCTAGCATGAAATATGGGTAGAAATGGAAAGAGCAAGCTACCGGGATTTCAAAAATACAAAGAACATGAAAAATGGTGCTTGGGAGCACTTACTATTGAGCTTGAAAATTAAAGAAACCCTATCTATGGTGTCCTTCAAATTTCAGCAGCTATGAGAAGAAGATGAGCATATTTCTGCTCCATTTTCCCCTTTCTATTTCATTAAAAAGCCTAATGACCAAAATGCCATCATGCCCTTTCTTTAAAATTTCATCCATGCAAGCCCATTTTTATCCAAAAATTTAGAATTTGGGAAAATTGCTCTCCAAGACCTTCTAATTCATAATCTAAAGCAATTTCATACAAATTGCTTCTAGAATCCAAGTTTTGCAATTTATTCAATGTAGTTCCTAATTTTTAATTAGACACCTTATACTTAGAATTTATTCGTGAAACTTTAACACATGCATATACTCATATTCTAGGCCTCATAATAATCATAAAATAAATATTTTGATGTCATATTTGTGGTCCCAAAACCACTATTTTGACTAGGCTCTATCTCGGGATGTTACAAAACTAGGTCCCTATACATGCCACTCACTTGATAATTCTCGCATATGTGTTTATACTGTCAAGGTGTTGGCTTGATAGTGTGATGCTGCCTCTGACGATCTCCAACCCTGAGCTAACCTGACAATACTAAAAGAAATGGAAAGGAGGGGGTAACCTTTACGCTTAGTAAGCTCACATGATGTAACACCTCATACCCATGTTCTAAGCCGGAACAAGGTACGGAATATTACAGATCACGGAAACATGAATTCACACATTTAGTTGACCTTACATAATTAATTCTTCTAGCTTGAACAAAAATAGATAACATTAATAGATATACATAAATACAAGTAAATTATCAAATTTTGAAAAGTAATATTTTAAACCAAATTAATTATAACATAAACAAAATGATTCAGCCCTCTATACATGCCATAATTCCAAAATAGTGTTTACAAAGTACCAAAAAGTATTGATAGTATGGATGGGTCTCCGACGATCTCCAAATCCTGAGCTGGCTTAGTAAATATATAAGATAAGAAAAACAAAAGAAGATAAGCATATAGCTTAGTAAGTAAGTATGAAATTGATATATACAATTTATCAAAGTAAAACAATCATACTAGTATATAATCACATATTCAGGATAGGCTGTTTTCTAGAGTCCCGATTTTAAAAACTCATATCTCGAGCTACAAGACTCGAAATTCAATTCTGTAAATTTTTCCTGAAACTAAACTCATATCATTACTTATTAATTTTTTTCTAGAATTTTTGATCAGGCCAATTAGTACAGTTTATTAGTTAAAATCTCCCCTATTTCAGGGTATGACTACTCTGACCCCTGTGCACTACGAACCAAATTTCTCCCTGTACAGAATTCCAACGACCATGTGTTTCTTTCTCTTAAAAATAGACTCAATAATGAATCCATGAATATAAAGTATGACTCTTAATAATGTTTTTACAATTTATGGTGAATTTATAAAGTCAGAACAGGGGATCTCAATTTCATTCAGACCCTATTTCACAAGAACTCAAATATCATAGAATATAGAATTATTTTGCTTCCCCTGCTTCTTTTATGTGAAAATAGACTCATTAAGCTTTATTTTCATATATCATGTGCATTTTTATTCAACTTCCAAGATTTTTGGTAAATTTTTAAAATCATGTAACTGCTGCTGTCCAACACTATTTTATTTCTAACATTCACTCTTGCATAATTCCACCTAGTCCTTTGTGTTATACTAGAATTCGCTCAATTATCGAGCACATAGCTCCTAACTTTTCATATATTACCACTGTATCGATTTTCCCTGTTGAACTCAACGGAAAAAATAACAAATATACCATTGTTTACGCATATTTCCCCCTTCCACAGTTATAGCCGAAGCTATCTGATACGCATAGTAGCCTGCACTTAGTACTACACATGCGACCAACAATCCGGTACACGTAGTAACCTGCACTTAGTATTACACACGTGACCTCACCATCTGATACACGTAGTAGCCTGCACTTAGTACTACACACGTGATCGAAGTCATTGAGTACGCATAGTAGCCTGCACTTAGTACTACACACGTGTACTCACAATGGGTCATTCGTATTGTTCCTGTTCCGAAGGTTTAACCGGGAAAATCTTTTGTTTTTCACTGTTAACACTTATTCACAATCTAATTAAATTTGCAAATTTCCATCATTTAATCATTTTATGGACAGCCACCAATTCATATGATAACAACATAAAATAACATAAAAAAAATCGATAAATTATTCATGTACGAACTTACCTTGGTGCAAACTTTAGAAATGTTATAATTTAGTCCGAAAGCCTTTCTTTTCCCCTATCACGATCGATTCCACGTCTTTCTTGATCTATAAAAACACATTTAGTTCATTTAACACTCATACTATTTATTCAATCCAAAAATCACATTATGGAAAAATTACGTTTTTGCCCCCAACTTTTACAAAATTACAATTTTGCCCCTAGGCTCAGGAATTTAATTTCAGCCCTTATTCTTATGTTTTATGACATGCTGATCATTTTTCCCTTCTATGACAGCATCAAATTCACACTCTGACATGCACTTATGACTATTAGGTATTTTTATCGATTAAGCCCTTTTACTCGTTTTCACTTAAAACCGAGTAGCACAAGTTGTCTAACATAATTCAAAACCTCATATTCTAGCATAAAACACAAAAATACACAAATTTCACCTATGGGTATTTTTCCAAATATGAAGTCTAGGTCGAATTATTGCTAACATAAGCTAAATCGAGCTACCGGGATTCCAAAAACGTAAAGAACATTAAAAAAACGGGGCTTGGAATCACTTACTATGGAGCTTGAAAGCTTGAAACAAACCATAGCTATGGAGAACCCTTGAAATTTTGGCCTAATGAAGATGATGGACAAAAATTGACTTTTAATTTTGTTTTTAATTCATTTTAATAACTAAATGACCAAGATGCCCTTACTATTAAACTTTCCAAAAATTCCATCCATGTCCAATTTTTGTCCATAGACTTAGAAATTGGTCAAATTGCTATTTAAGACCTCCTCATTAATATTCCAAAGCAATTTCATACTAAAAACTTCTAGAATGCAAGTTTTGCAAATTATTCGATTTAGTCCCTAATCTCAACTTAAGCACTTTATGCATAGAATTTCATCACGAAATTTTCACACAATCATGCAATCATATCATAAACCTCAAAATAATTATAAAATAATTATTTCTATCTCGAATTTGTGGTCACGAAACCACTATTCTGATTAGGCCCTAATTTGGAATATTACACATGAAATAATAATAATAAATTTACTAACATGCTTTCCATAGTAAAACTAACCCAATTGTACATTTACACATGTTCTGGTTGAGCTACTTTTTTGATTCATAGTCACTACATCATTTATATATGGAGTTACGAACTTCAAATTAAGATCCATAATTGTTTCTAGAAACTAGACTCATATCTCTTTCCGTCATAAAATTTTTAGAATTTTTGGTCTAGCCAATAAGTACATTTTATTATTCAAAGTCTCCCCTGTTTCGCTGTTTGATAGCTTCGACCTTTCTTCACTAAAATTTATTTATCTCATAGTACGAGACTCAGATAATGTTTCCATTTGTTTCTATTAAAATTAGACTCATCATAATATTATAATAATATAAATTATAACCCATAATTATTTTCTACAATTTTAATGATTTTTACAATTCAAAACAAGGGATCTCAAATTCATTCTGACACTGTCTCACAAATATTGGAATATCACATAATATACAACTCTTTTGCTCGCCCTATTTCCTTTATATGAAAATAGACTCACTAAGATTTAATTCCATAATTTATTTTAAATTTAATTCAAATTAAAAAATTTTTGGTGAATTTTCAAAGTCACACAACTGCTGCTGTCCAACATTGTTTTACTACTAAAATTCACTCTTACATAATTTCACTTAATCCATTTTGACTTATCGAAGTTCACTCAAATATCGAGTATATTGCTCAAAATTTTCTTCAACATACACCTACACTTATTCATCGTATAATCATGTTCACATATATTTTTCCTTAATCGATTTTCCCGTTGAACTCTTCAGAATAATAACTGATACTCAGTTGTCTGCACATATTTTCACACTTGTAGCCAAAGCTATCTGGTACGCATAGTAGCTTGCACTTAGTACTAGACATGCGACCAATTATCTGGTACACGTAGTAGCCTGCACTTAGTACTACACACGTGACCTAACCATCTGATACATGTAGTAGCCTGCACTTTATTACTACACACGTGATCGAAGTTATCGGGTACACATAGTAGCCTGCACTTAGTACTACACATGCGACCAATTATCCGGTACACGTAGTAGCCTGCATTTAGTACTACACACGTGACCTCACAATAGATCATTCGTATCGTTTTTTTTCCGAAGGCTCAATTGGGAAATTCCTCACTTTCCAACATATTACAATTTATTCATAGGCCTTTTTCAATTTGCAATTTACAACAAATAATCATTCTATAGGCAACCACATTTCATATGATAACAAGATATAATAAAATAAAAAGAATCGATAAATTATTTACGTACAAACTTACCTCGGATCCGGAAATGGCAATTTACTATTCTAGTTCATAACCTTGTATTTTCCCGATTTAAGGCCAAATCTCGATTTCCTTGATCTATAATATCACATTTAGCCTACTAATTAGTCACACTATTCATATGGGTCTAAAAATCATATTTTTACAAATTTGCATTTTGACCCCTAAACTTTGCATATTTGCACTTTTGCCCAAAGGTTCAGAAATTAAACTTCTTCCTATTTTCTTATGTTTTATGACATGTTGATTATTTTTCCATTCTATTGCAACATCAAATTCTCACTCTAACATGTACTTAAGAACATTAGGTATTTTTACCAATTATACGTTTTACTCGTTTTCACGTAAAATCGCTTAGAAAAAGTTGTTCAATTTCAAGCTTTATATTCTACCATTAAACATCAAAATACATGTATATCATTCATGGGTAAATTTTTAAACATAAATCCTAGCTCAAAATAATGGTAGAAATGAGCAGATCATGTTACCGGGATTTCAAAAATACATAGAACATTAAAAACAGAGCTCCGAATCACTTACTATTAAGCTTGGAAGTTTGGCCAAACCCTAACCTTGGCTGCTCTTGGTACATTCTGCTGTTTCAAGAAGAATGGGACACATTTAGAGTTTAAAATTTGTCTTTTAATTCATTTTACCCCTAAATGACTAAAATGCCCTTTTTACTATTCTTTCAAAATTTACCCAATCAAGGCCATTTTTGTCCAACAAGTTATAAAATGGTTTAATTATCATTTAAGGACCTCCCGTTTAAAATTTCATAACAATTTGATACCTCTAACATGTAGAACTCAACTTTTGTACTTTTTACAATTTAGTCCTTTGTACTAAATTGAGTGCCCAAATGTCGAAATTTTTGAACGAAATTTTTACGAAATCATTTCGTGAAATTGTAGATCATAAAAATATAATAAAAATGAAATTTTCCTCATCGAAATTGTGGTCCCGAAACCACTATTTCGACTAAACCCAAAATCAGGATGTCACAAGGGCCAAGCAAGCCTTTTTCCAAATAATGACTGAGTGGTTCATAGAGTTCGTACGAACGAATCTGGGTGCTCAACGACCTCCACCCCCACCTGTTCCTCAACAAGTCCCAGTTGTGCCATAACTAATAGATTCGATTCGACTGAGTAAGCCACCTGTTGATAAGATTCATAAACACAGGGCTAAAGAGTTTCAGGCTGTGGTTGATGACGATGCCGAGAGGGCTGAGTTCTGGCTTGAGAACACTATCTGAGTATTCGATGAGTTGTCCTGTACTCTAGATGAATGTATTAAATCGTAGTATCTTTACTTAGATATAATTCATATCACTGGTGGAAAATGTTGACAACGGTGTTTCCTAGAGAAAGAGTTACCTAGGAATTCTTTCAGACCGAGTTTCAGAAGAAGTACATAAGCCAGAGATTCCTCGATTAGAAAAATAAAAATATTTTGGAGTTGAAATAGGGTCGGATGACTGTTATAAAATACGAAATAGAATTTGTATGTTTGAGCAAGTATGCTCGAGAATACATGTCTACTGAAGAGATTATGTGCAAAAGATTTGTTGATGGATTAAAGGAAGATATAATGGGATACTTCAGCTAAAAGAATTTCTAGTACTGGTTGAGAGGGCTTGTAAAGCCGAGGAGCTCAGCAAAGAAAAGAGAAAAGTTAATGTAGAGGCTTAGAGATTTGAGGAAAAGATCGATGAATAAATCTTATCATTCCTCGTCGAAGAAATCAAGAGATTACTTTAATCGATCGCGAGAAGCAATACACTAATCCTAAAGCTCAAGACACATCGGTATCAAGCGTTGGCAACATAAAAGATGTTTAGCCTGAGTGTCAATAATTTGGAAGACGAAATTTTGGAGAGTACTAGGAAAAAAGTAATAACCGAACTTGTTACAGTTGTGGTTCATGAGATCACTTTATAAAAGATTGCCTAGAGCTAGCTGAAAGAGACAATGCTCAGAACACGAGGCTGAGTAACACTGCAGCTAGAGGTAGACCATCGAGAAACACAGGAAAAACGAGTGGTGGTAGAGGTGTGAGATGAGACACTGCAGCTAGATCTGATGCTAGAGCACCTACACAAGCCTACGCTATTTGAGCACGTGAAGAAGTGTCATCTCCAAATGTTATTACTTGTACTTTTACCCTCTTTGATACTAAAGTTATTGCATTGATAGATCCAGGGTCTACTCATTCATATATATGCATGAATTTAGTATTCAATAAGACTTTGCCTATGGAGTCTACTGAAATTGTAATTATAGTATCAAACCCCTTAGGCAAGTGTGTATTGGTTGATAAAGTGTGCAAGAATTGCCCATTGATGATTTAGGGTAATTATTTTCGGGTCGATTTGATGTTGCTACCATTTTACGAGTTTGACATAATTCTGGGTATAGATTGGCTAATGTTGCATGATGCGGTCGTGAATTGTAAACGAAAGATGATTTATTTGAGATGTCAGAGTAATGAGATTATCCCAATTGAATTAGATGGTTTGAACGGATTACCGACAGTGATTTCAGTGATGCTAGCTCAGAAATATGTGAGAAAGGGTTGCGAAGCTTATTTAGCCTATATACTTGACACGAAAGTGATTGAAAAGAAGATTAAATCAGTGCCAGTTGTTTGTGAATATCCAGATGTGTTTCCTGATGAGTTACCAGGTTTACCTCTGATCCAAGAAGTTGAATTTGGTATTGAGTTAATGCCGGGAACTACTCCGATTTCGATAGCTCTGTTTAGAATGGCTCTGACAGAGTTAAAAGAATAGAAAGCTCAGTTCCAAGAATTAACGGATAGAGGTTTTGCTAGACCGAGTTATTCTCCCTAAGGTGCACTAGTTTTGTTTGTGGAAAAGAAAGACGGAACTATGAGAATGTGCATTGATTATTGACAACTAAATAAAGTGACAATCAAGAACAAATATCTTTTACCAAGGATAGATGATTTGTTTGATCAGTTGAAAAGAGCTATTGTGTTTTGAAAAATAGATATGAGATCAGGATACTATTAGTTGCGAGTAAAAGATTCAGACATTCCAAAACTGCTTTCCAAACGAGGTACGGACATTATGAGTTTTTGGTTATGCCTTTTGGATTAACAAATGCGCTTGCTGTATTTATGGATTTGATGAAAAAAAATTTAGACCATAATTAGATCAATTATCATTTTTTTCATTGATGACATATTGATTTATTTGAGTAATGAAACTGAGCTTGCTGAACATCTAAGAATAATGCTACAGACTTTGCGAGATAAACAGTTATATGCGAAGTTTAGGAAATGTGAATTTTGGTTATAAGAAGTCGGTTTTCTGGGACATGTTGTGTCGACATCTGGTATCAAAGTTGATTTGAGCAAGATTTCAGCTATTTTGGATTGGAAGCCTCTGAGAAATGTTTGTAAAGTCTGCAGTTTTCTAGGACTTGCTGGTTATTATCGACGGCTCATAAAAGGCTTTTCAATGATCGTGACTCCATTGACAAAATTGCTTTAGAAAAATGTGAAGTATGAATGATCTGAAAAATGTCAAAAAAGCTTTGATTAGTTGAAAGCCCTATTGATTGAAGCTCCAGTGTTAGTACAACCAGAATCAGGTAAAGAATTTTTGATCTACAGTAATGCTTCGTTGAACGATCTAGGTTGTGTTTTAGTGCAGGAATGCAAAGTCATAGCTTATTCCTCGAGACAATTGAAGCCACACAAAAAGAATTCAAAGTGTGCAATCTTTTGTCAATCCACCAAGGCAAGTGATTAGAATCTCTTTGATAAGTGTTATAACAAAAAAGATTTTTGATTTTGTTATTAAAAAAGGACTGATGGAGGATTGTGTTTGAATCTAGGGTTGGAGTGCTGGTGGTTTATTTGCGCATTTTCACAATTAGGTGTGTAACAACACTACCATAATCATGAATCGGCAAGAGCCAAAATAAGTGACTGTCAACGCTACATGAGTGTGCGCTCGCTCGTGTGGAAATATGAACACCTAAACGTGGACATAAGATCGTTAAGGCCAGCCATGAGAGATTTCATGGTCTGAGGTCGATTTGGGCCATGGTGGGCCGAAATTGGCCGTGTGGGCCCTACAAGCATGTAGGCCTACGCGGGTAAACCACATGAACGTGTGGAGAATATTGGGCTAGGCCATGTAATCCACATGGCCAAGGCCACATCTGGGCTTTGTGGGCTACAGGGCCTTGGGCCCATTTTCACTATTTGTATGTTAGGGTTGAACGGGTCGTCCGAGATGACTATAGACCTTCTGTTGGTTTGGTAAGTGTACTTGGACCCCTAATCGATAAAATAATTGTCTTGCCCTTATGAGGTAAAATGACTGTTTTGCCCTTATGTGCTAAAATGACTGAAATGCCCCTACAAGGTAAATTGACTGTTTTGTCCCAATGTGATATATGTTTATATTTTAGTATGCTATTGTAACTATGTTGAGTACATGTATAATATTATGATATGACATGACATGTGGAATGATGCATTACATGGGGGTGGGTTTTTATATGATTGGAGGAAGTGTACTGTAACACCCCTTACCCATACCTGAGACCGGGATAGGATACGAGGCATTACCGAACACATACATAGTCATTCATGCAAAAACCGGGCCATAAATTTTTTTTCCAAATTAAAACTTTTCAAACACATATATATCGTCCCTTATATGGGCCTTCGAGACCTAAAACATACATCGTTGTAACACCCTAAATTTGGGTCTAGAAGTTTTGGGCCTTGAGCATGGGACCGGTTGAAGGTAGCTTATAATATTTTGTTGTGCGTGTAACTTTCGTTAATGAAGGCTTGTTTTAGTGGTTAAGTGTGTTGAGAAGTGTTGGAGAAGTCCTGGGTTCAAATCTGGACTCTAGCAAAAATTTTGGTTTAAGGTGAATCAAACCCTAGGTGTAGTAGGTGGGCCTTAAGAATATTGTTGGGGAAATTGTGCCACAAAAAAGCCTTGTGGTCCAGTGGCAAATTAGCGCCACATAAGAGGCAGGAAGGTGGCGTCATAGAGTTGGCAAGGAGGTCCAGGGTTCGAAACTCATGGCAATCAAAGAGCATTTATTTTGCTATGTTGGGACGGCAAGATTTGGTGTTGGTTTTAAACTCTGGTTATGGAGGGATCCCACATCAGGAAGCTAACATAAGAGTGGATGCGAAGCTGGCTTTAAATAGAGAGAACCATGAGGAGAGTAAAGGTACCTTACTTGGCTGATCCCTTTCGTTTTATGGCGTGCCCGTTTGGGTTGGTTATCGGCTAAGAGTGCTCGGAGCGCGGATTAACTCCAGTCTCCTATCAGGTGTGTATTTCTCACTACTCTAGCTGTAGGATGGCTACTTCGGGCCGCGATGGGCTAAAAGGGGCCATGTGGACCCAATGGGCCTACGGGCCCAATTGGATAAGTTGTTTGATTGTGTAGTAAATATTAGATTGGACTATGTGAATCTTATATATGTAGGCTAGTATTACTAAAATACCCCTGGTTTGTAAAATTACCAAAATACCCATAGTTTGTAAAATTACCAAAACACCCCTGATTTGTGAAATTACTAAAATACCCTCAAATTGTAAACTTATCGAAATACCCTCAAATTACAAAATTACCATTTTACCCTCAATTTACAAAATTATTGAAATACCCTTGTAGGGTAGAATTACCGAAATACCCTTGTAGGGCAGAATTAACGAAATACCCTTATAGGGTAGAAACACCGAAATACCCCTGTAGGGTAGAATTACTGAGATACCCTTGTAGGGTAAAATTACCATTTTACCCCTCGTGCGTAAATGACTAACTTGTGTGATGATTGGGTTAGTTGACGTGGATTTATGTTAGTTATCATTAATTCGTAAGTCTAATGTGTTAGTGATCGATTGTAGGATTATCACGTGGGAGATATCGTCATCAATCATCATCAACTAGGTGTGTAAATGACACCCTCCCTTAGACTGAATCGGTAAAAGCCGAAATACCGAAACGTTGGTATTTTGTGAACTCGCGAGGGTGCGAGTGCTCGTGAGACAGTTGTTAATGAATATGGTGCATTTGGATGATTAGAGTGCAGAGTGTGCATTTTCGTGCACAACGGTATTTTTGGGCTTAATGGGCCAAAAACGGGCCAATGGGCCAATGGGCCCACTTTGCTAAAAGGACGAGGTAAGTACTTCTGATTACTTGGTAAACGTTAGAATGAGCATGAAACCTTAGCAATAGGTTATAATTTCTGAAATACCCTTATGCATGCAAAATTACGATTTTACCCCTAAGGTTATTTTTTTTCTGAAAAGCATGATGTTACATTTACGTATCGTATGCCATGACATATTATTTCATTGCATGGGACATGGGTTTATATTGATGGAGGAAGCGTTACGCGACCTCATTTGCAATCCGGTGGCTTCGCCACATATATATATCTGCTACGGTGGCCTAGCCACAATATTCAGATCTGGTGACTTCGTCACAATATCTAGACCTTCTTTGCAATTTACGTGGTGTGTAGCAGTTGGGTGGGTGAGTAGTCTCCCCACATGGTGTAAGGCTGGTGCGGGGGTGTTATGGATGGCTCTGGGTTGGGATTTCTGCATTCGTGATATATTTGTTCTGTATCTGCTATGGGCCTATGGGTTTCATTCTGATTTCTGTACTAGACCAAGGTCCAGATAAATCTAACTCTGAGGTTTGATCTGTTTTGGGCTATGGTTGGGTTATGTTACACACTGAGTTTTCGTAAACTCACCCCGTTTATTAACCTTTCAGGTAATTTTCAGGCTTAGACGGATCAGAGCTGCGAGGGGCTCGGAGGAAGCCACACACACTGTTTATGTTACAGTTTTGATTATTACTTTTAAATGTTTTTATGTGGGTTGTAGTAAAGCCGTTGTAATTTTCTGGATTTCAAAATTGGAATTTTATTTATTGTTCTTATAACTGCTAGTATTAGAACACGGTTTTCCAAAGCAACTACTGTTGTTCAAAACATCACGTATCCGCAATTGTTTTTAAATTAAGCTTCTGCAACTACCAAGATTTTTACAAAGTTGTTAAGAATGTTATTCAACTGAGGTTTTCTAACAAGGTTTAAAAAGGGTATAAGTTTTTAATTATTAAGAAGGGTTTTTAATGGAAACATGGTTTTCGAAAAACACTTCAATGCGACACGCCAGATTCGAGCCAAACTTCCAAGCCGGGTTTGGGGTGTTACAATCGTGGTGGTTTGGGACTAAACCAAGAACTTTGGAAAATTTTGGGAAAACTTAGAAATTTTATCTCATGAAATAAGGTCACATGCCGTGTCACCAGACCGTTTCCCTCACAAGGTTAAGACACACGGTCATGTCTCACCACGTGTAGTTGACTCTTAGGCTATTTTCCAAGCCTTTATGTTACCCATAACCCCTTACAACTTTATACATGTCATAATCACAATTCATAGCAACATTTTAGTGATTAAACACCCTTTATTAAGATATATTCAATTCATGGTCATGACCACCTCGATTGGTCATAAAACATGAATTCAACACACATGACATATTACCAACCATGTATGGCAAACAAACATATTCACATCATAATTATTAGACATAGCATGAATACCTAGATTTACTAGCCATAATCAATAGCTCAATATAGGCCAATACATTTGGGAAAATTATAATAACACATGTTATAAAACTAGGTCCCTATAGATGCCACTTACTTAATAATTCTAACGTATGTAACAATATTTCAAAGGTATTGGCTTGATAGTGTGATGCTGCCTCCAACGATCTCCAACCCTGAGTCGACCTGAGAACACTAAAGAAATGGAAAGGAGGGAGTAAGCTTTACGCTTAGTAAACTCGCATGAAAAATAATAAGCAATGTATTAACATGCTATTTTTCAATTCCTCTCTATTTATTGAAAGTCCAGTTAAGCTATTTTCTCGAGTCATGGTCACTAAATTATTTATCTCCGGAGCTATGGAGCTCCAAATTAAGATCCGTTAATTTTCCCAGAAACTAGACTTACGTATCTTCTTACTATAAAAGTTTCAGAATTTTTAGTCTAGTAAATAAGTACAATTTATTCTTTAAAGTCACCCCTATTTCGCTGGATGATATTTCTGAACCCTCTGCACTAAAAATTAATTATCTCTTCGTACAAGATTTGGATAATGTTCCCATTTGTTTCTTTCAAAAATAGACTAATTACGGATTTTAGGAATATAAATTATAACCCATAATTATTTTTTTACAATTTTTTATTATTTTCCCAAATCAGAACAGGGGATTTCGTAATCATTCTAGCTCTGTCTCACAAAAATTCAAATATCTCATAACATGAAATTCTTTGGCCTACACTGTTTCCTTTAAATGAAAATAGACTGAATACATATTTTATTGAACTTATAATTCAATTTCCACCATTTTTAGTGATTTTTCAAAGTCACATAGCTGCTGCTGTCCAAAACCGTTTTATTACTAAATTTCACTCTTTCATGTTTTCTTTGCAGTAACTTTCATTATAACACTTACTCCATATCAATTACCATATCAATCTTACCAAAGTTCGATCACATATCGAGTACATTGCTCAAAAGTTTACACACACGAACCTTCACTTATTCATTACATAGTCATGTTCATATGTATTTGCACTTAGTAAATTTCCCACTAACTCATCGGAATAACAATAGATACCTGTTGGCCTGTACATATTACCACCCCTGTAACTGATGCTCTCTGGTACGCATAGTAGCCTGCACTTAGTACTACATAGGTGACCTAACAATCTGGTACACATAGTAGCCTACACTTAGTACTACACACATGACCTAACCATGTGATACACGTACTAGGCTGCACTTAGTACTACACACGTGATCGAAGCTATTGGGTACGCATAGTAGCCTGAACTTAGTACTATACGTGCAACCTAACAATCTGGTACATGTAATAGCCTGCACTTAGTACTACACATGTGATCGAAGCTATCGGGTACGCATAGTAGCCTGCACTTAGTACTACACATGCGACCTAACAATCTGGTACACGTAGTAGCCTGCACTTAGTACTACACACGTGACCTAAAACCATCTTAAATACATAGTAGCCTGCACATAGTACTACACATGTGTTCTCACAATAGATCATTTGTATTTTTTCTATTCTGAAGGTACGACCGGGAAATTCTTCACTTTTCAACATTTTACTATTTCACTCTTAGTCTATTTCGATTCGTAATTTACATCAAATGATCATTCTATAGGCAGCTACATCTCATATAATAACAAAAGATAATAACATAAAAAAATAATCGATATATTATTTACATACAAACTTACCCGTTTCAAAGAAATATCATGTTTCATCAAATTTCCATTATATTCAATCATCCAATCACATGTTATCGACATTTGAGCTATCGATTACTTCATGGGTACATCACGTTCCCATACACAATATGATTAACATATAAATCAATACAACCATAGCAAAATAGATTTCAAGTGTAACAACAATAACATGAATATCATGCTTATTTAATCACATGAACTTACTTGCCAAAATCTCGTCGGGTATAACCATGTAGCAATTCACATAACTCATGTAATAGTAATTTAACATTCATCACATTTTTCACATCATATTCATCATCCATAAATTCTTCTAATATATTAAACCATACATTTTAAGCCATAATAATAGATAATTACAATTCAAGCATGATATTGTGCAACACCCCATACCCGTAACCCACGCCGGGTGGAGTACAAGGCATTACCTCACTTGTTCTCATGCTTACGATCAATCTCAAGTCACTGAGACTCGGTCAAATTTTAAAACCCTTTTTATATCTACTTTGGACTTCTTATTATGGGCTTACGAGTCCCAAATCGATCATTGAAAACTAATTAGAACCATTTCGGGTCCCTAAACCAGCTAAGAAAATTTTGACCTTGAACAGGTCACACGCCTATGTGGAAGAGTAACACTCCCGTGTGACTATTTTAACATGGTTCTGCTGATGGCCCGTGTGGTTCACACGGCCTAGGCACCTAGGGACACGCCCGTGTCCAATACCCATGTGGAATTAAATTCTAATTCACATCTACAGGGGTTTTCACACGGCCGGACACAAGCTCGTGTTAATGGCCCATGTCCTTCACACAGCCATGATACGCCTGTGTTCTAGCCTGTGTATAAAAACTTGGACATTCTGTTTCTGATGTCAGCATCCTGAAAATGTTACAGGGCCATGGCACACACTCGTGTACTAGGCCGTGTCCTCCACGTGGCTGAGACACACAGTCGTGTCTCTTCCCGTGTATTTAATACCATGCATCTTGACCGAAATTTTACGCGCGAGGGACATACGGTGAACTACACGCCCATGGGGCGGGCATCAGTGCACACACACGGCCTAGACACACACCCGTGTGTCTACCCGTGTGGACAATATAAGGCTATTTACCAAGCCTCATTACCACCCTTATATACCTAGTTCCATGCAAATACCAACCAATACCAAGACAATACATCTTTTATAAATCAAAATGAGTATTACCCATCATTCAAGGCTTAATACAATATGAAGGTTTCCAAACCCGAGTCATTGCGATTGACCAATTCCCAAAGACAAAAAATGATAAAGTCTAAGCCCTATACATGCCATATTCAAAAATATAAATCCAACTATACCGATTCTCCAGATGATAGTGTGATCGATATCTCTGATTTCCGACAATCCTTGAGCTAATTAGGCGGTACTGAAAGTAAATGAAAAGGAAAGGGAGTAAGCATTAAAGCTTAGTAAGTTGCATAAAGTAATATACAACAACAATCACCATGCTAATGATACCAAGGTAGGCATAAGTATAACTTACTCATTGCCGTCCATACAACCCACAAATCATGTATATAGAGTTTATATTTCATACGTACCAATTAGGTACCTATACCACTCACAACACGGTTATACTTTTCTTCATTAAGCTAAAATCACTACTCTCATCGTTGAACCATTTAGAACACTATCGGATATTCCATAAGCTGCAAACACGGGCAAGTTGCTGATGCCATGTCCCAAACATGGTCTTACACTGACTATCATCACCGAGGCTGATGCCATGTCCCATACATGGTTTTACACTAGCTCTCACATATTCGTGCCGACACCATGTCCCAAACATGGTCTTACACTGGCTATCATAACTGAGGCTGATGCCATGTCCCAGACATGGTCTTACACTAGCTCTCATATATCCGTGCTGACGCCATGTCCAAGACATGATCTTACACTAACACATTTCATAGTCGATGCATGTCCCAAACATGTCTTACACTGGTTTACGTCCCGAGGCCGATGCATGCCCCAGACATGTCTTACACTAGCACTCGTCTCAATGCCGATGCCATGTCCCAGACATGGTCTTACACTGGCTCTCGTAATGTGGCTGATGCATGTCCTAGACATGTCTTACACTAGCCCACAATAACCCATATGTTATGGCATGAATATTTGATTCATTTCTTAGATTCAAACGAGAACTTTGCTATCTCTATTATCATCATCCTTTCTCAATTCCAAAATCAAGCAATTCATGCTATGTTAATTTCAATTATAATTTAGTACATACATTAACAATGCAGTTGTATTATTTTTATACAACTTACCTCGGATTACAAAACGTACACGACTAGTCGGTTTAGTCAATTTGCTTGGCTTTCCCCTGGTCTTGGTTCGGAGTTGGAAATTCTTGATCTAAATTAGAAAAATCCACTCATTTAGTCACTAATCACAATTATGCAATTGAAAATTCACACCTTTAGTAAAATGACCATTTTGCCCCTAGACTTTGGCAAAATGACCATTTTACCCCTATGCTCAAAAATTGATTTTTATCGAATTTCTTTGCATCTCAAGCTTAACTAAACCCTTTTTCCTCTTATAGCAACTGCAAGTTCTCTCTATTTCACACACTTATCACTTATTTTGCAACTTGTACAAAATAGTCCTTTTAGGTGTTTTCATGCCAACACCTTTCACAAAAGTTGTTTATAAGACAACTAAGACTCATTTTCTTCCATAAAAAGTCAGCAACTAACACAAATCCCTTCATGGAAAAACCTTAAACTCTTGATCATTTTGCAAGATAGCACCCTTATTTGAAAGCTCATGCTTCAAGGGTTTCAAAAGTACAAAAATCATCAACAAAGGATATGAAAATCACTTACTTGTGAGTGCTTCAAGTTGCTGAAAATTTTAAGCTCTCAAGCCCCCTACAATGGCTGATATTTTTAACTAAGAAGGAAGGAAAATGATAGCCTTTCCTTTTTGTGTTATTAAAATTACAACTAGTCAGAGCTGATGACATAAGCTTCACCTAATTTTGACCATCTCTCCAATTTTGTCTCCCACGGCTGGTCAAGCTAGTGTCTAAGGGCCTAATTGCCCTTTAAAGACCCCCAATTTAGGTTCTCTAGCTATTTAATACCTTTAGCTATTAATTTAGGACTTTTACACTTTACACAATTTAGTCCTTTTTCACAATCGGGCCCACAACCATTAAAATTAACTCACCAAATTTTTCATGTACTAATATAAACATGCTATGACTCCAAAATAATAATAAAATAATTTCTCCAACTTTGGATTTGTGTTCCCAAGACCACTATTCCGACTAGGCCCTAAGTTGGGCTGCTACATACTACATTATTATTACCATACGAACTTACCTTGGGACCAAAATAGCAAAAAGGAACTTAACGTCGATTTTCCATTTTTCACCCGATCTAGGTCCAATCCTCATTTTTGTTGATCTATAATATCACATTTTGTCCAATTATTTGTCACATTATTTTATGTGATATAAAAATCACATTTTGGTAAAATTATATTTTTGCCCCTAAACTTTGTCAAAATTACACTTTTGCCCCTAAGCTCGTAGAATGATTTTTATTCAATTTTCTCACTCTATAGGCCTAGGCGAACCATTTTCATAACTATAGAAAACTAAAATTCTCATCAAAACACTATTTTATACCACTTTTACAACTTTTACAAAATGGTCCTTTTAAATGTTTTCATCAAAAATCGTTTGGTAAAAGTCGTTTATTTAACACCCAACACTCATTTTCTACCATTAGACATCAAAATTCATGCATGTCACACATGGGTCAATTTTTAAACATGAACCCTAGCTAAAATTAATGATAGAAATAGATAGATCTTGTTACGGGGATTGCAAAAAAGTAAAAATCATTAAAAACAGGGCTAGAATAGAATTTCAATCAAGCTTGGAAGCTTAAAAAACCCTAGCCATGGTTTCTCCATAAAAGTTTCGGCCAAGAGGTTGAAGATGGGAAAAATTGGCTTTTAATTTTGTTTTTAATTCATTTTAATAACTAAATGACCAAAATGCCCTTAATGAAAAACTTTGGAAATAGGCCTAACCATGTCCATTTTTGTCCACCAACATAACCAATGGTCTAATTACCATATAAGGACCTCCAATTTAAAATTTCATAACAATTGGACACCTCTAGCATGTTACCTAACAATCTGGTACACGTAGTAGCCTGCACTTAGTACTACATACATGACCTAAAGCCGTCTTAAACACATAGTAGCCTGCACATAGTACTACACATGTGTTCTCACAACGGATCATTCATATCTTTTCTATTATGAAGGTCCAACTGGGAAATTCTTTACTTTTCAACATTTTACTAATTCATTCTTAGTCAATTTCGATTTGTAATTTACATCAAATGATCATTCTAAAAGCTGCTACATCTCATATAATAACAAAAGATAAATAACATAAAAAAAGAATTGATATATTATTTACATATAAACTTACTCATTTCAAAGAAATATCATGTTTCATCAGATTTCCATTATATTCGATCATCCAATCACATGTTATCGACATTTGAGCTATCAATTACTTCATGGGTACATCACGTTCCCATATACAATATCATCAACATATAAATCAATACAACTATAGAAAAATAGATTTCAAGTATAACAACAATAACATGAATATTATGCTTATTTAATCACATGAACTTACTTGCTGAAATCTTGTCGGGTACAACCATGTAGCAATTCACACAACTCATGTAATAGTAATTTAACATTCATCACATTTTCCACATCATATTCATCATCCATAAATTCTTCTAATATATTAAACCATACATTTTAGGGCAAAATAATATATAATTACAATTGAAGCATGATATTGCATTGTTATTACCATACGAACTTACCCCGAGACCAAAATAGCAAAAAGGAACCTAACCATCGATTTTTCATTTTTCACCCGATCTAGGTCCAATCCTTGTTTTCCTTGATCTATAATATCACATTTAGTCTAATTATTAGTCACATTATTTAATGTGATCCAAAAATCACATTTTGGTAAAATTATGTTTTTGCCTTCAAACTTTGTCAAAATTACACTTCTGTCCCTCGTAGAGTGATTTTTATTCAATTTTCTCACTCTATAGGCCTAGACAAACCATTTTCATAACTATAGCAAACTACAATTCTCATCAAAACACCATTTTATACTACTTTTACAACTTTTACAAAATGGTCCTTTCGGACGTTTTCATCAAAAATTGCTTAGTAAAAGTTGTTTATTTAACACCCAACACTTATTTTATACCATTATACATCAAAATTCATGCATGTCACAAATGGTTCAATTTTTAAACTTGAACCTTAGCTCAAATTAATGATAGAAATAGATAGATCTTGTTACGGGGATTGCAAAAATGTAAAAATCATTAAAAATGGGGCTAGAACGGACTGACAATCGAGCTTGGCAGCTGTAAAAACCCTAGCCATGGTTTCTCCATGCAATTTTCAGCCAAGAGGTTGAAGATGGGAAAAAATTGGCTTTTAATTTTTGTTTTTAATTCATTTTAATAACTAAATAACCAAAATGCCTTTATTGAAAAACTTTGGAAACATGCCTAACCATGTCCATTTTTGTCCACCAACTTAACCAATGGTCTAATTACCATATAAGGACCTCCAATTTAAAATTTCATAATAATTGGACACCTTTAGCATGTAGAACTCAACTTTTACACTTTTTACGATTTAGTCCTTTTGACTAAATTGAGTGTCCAAACGTCAAAATTTTTAAAATTTTTGAACAAAATTTTCAAAAAATAATTTTGTAATATTGTAGACCATAAAAATATAATAAAAATAAAATTTTCCTCATCAGATTTGTGGTCCCAAAACCACTGTTCCAACTAGGCCCAAAATCGGGATGTTACATGTACTGTACTGGCAGCTCTGCTGTAAATCACTGATGGCTCTAAGGCTATTACACTTGCAGCTTTGTTGCAAATACTGTTTAGTGCTGCAACTGGTGCTACTTGGAGTGTAGGGATGGGTGGGTTGATTTTATCCTCACATTGAGTCTAGGGTTAGACGGAGATAGAATGTAGAGGGTGGATGGGTAGGACTTGCATACTATTTACTGTTACTACACTGTTTACTATTACTGCACTGTTTACTGTTACTACAATGGGCCAAGGCCCGAACACATGACTATTTCTGTATTGAGATGGGCTAAAGCCCAAACTGATATTGTCACTGTTGCCAAAAAGGGCTTAGGCCCAAACTGTGTTGGTTTTCTGACTGTTTGCTTTATGGGATTACGCACTGAGTTTTGGTAAATTCACCCATCTATTGATCTGTACAGGCAATCCCCAATCTTAGGCGGGTTGGTGTAACAAGGGACTTAAAGGTAGCCACACAATCGCAATTACTATCTTCTTTGCCTTATTTTTATAAGTAATTTTAATTTGGGTATTATACTATAAGAAGGCCTCTATGGATTTTAATTTTAAATTTTTGGTTTTTATTTGCTTTGGTTTATAACTGCTAGAGATAGGAAAACTACATGAGGTTTAGTCACAAGTATGCAACTGTTTTAAAATGCTTCCGCAAGAAATTATGTTTTGGAAATTATTGACGTTTTAATATGACTAATTGGAAATTATTGACGTTTTAATATGACTAAATTTTTTTCAAATGACTTACATTTTACGAAATAAATGAGACATCCTAAAATCGTCGTTAAGGTCACAAAGAGGATAAATATAAAGCTGGTTTTTAAACGATATCTTACTTTAAGAAAAATACTTCAATGTGACATCGCCAGATTCGACCATAATGTCCAGGCCGGGTTTTGGGTCTTACAACCTTGAGCTAGCTACGATTGTATTTACTTTGAAGATTTGGCACCACTATCTATTTAGTGAGAAATTTCACGTTTATTTCAATCATAAAAGTTTGAAATATCTGATGACTTAGAAAGATTTGAATCTATGACAGCGAAGATGGCTAGTGTTGTTAAAAGCCTACGAGCTTGTAATTGACAACCATCTGGGAAAGGCCAATGTTGTTGCTGATGCTCTAGGTCAAAAATCATTGTTTGCATTGCGTGCGATGAATACTCAGTTAACTTTGTCTAATGATGGTTAGGTTTTAGCCGAGTTGAAAGTAAAACCGTTATTTATTCATCAGATTTACAAAGCTTAGAAGGTTGATAATGAATTGTTAGCAAAACAGGCTCAGTGTGATTTGAATACTGATTCAGAATTTCGAGTTGATACTGAAGGTTGTTTGAGACTCAGAGATCGAATATATGTTCCGAGAAATTTAGAGTTGATTTAGATAATTTTAAATGAAGCTTATAGCAGTCAGTTATCTATTCATCCGAGTAGTACTAAAATGTATAATGATCTGAAACAACTTTATTGGTGGCATGGTATGAAATGAGATATCTGAGAATTTGTCTCGAAATGCTTAATTTTTCACCAAGTTAAAGCTGAACATCAGGTTTCGTCTGGGTTACTTCAACTGATTATGATTCTTGAGTGGAAATTGGACAAAATCACGATGGATTTTATATCAGGTTTACCTCTGTCACTGAGTGAGAAAGATGCAATCTGGTTTGTTGTGGACAGATTGACTAAATCGGCTTATTTCATTCCAGTTCGTATAGATTATTCACTTGATAAGCTTGCTGAGTTGTATATTTCTCAGATTGCGAAATTACACGGAGTACCTATTTCTATTATTTTAGATAGAGATATGAGGTTTACATCATGATTTTGGAAGAAACTAAAAGGTGCATTACATACGAAACAACATTTTAGCACTGCTTTCCACCCACAAACAGATCAATCCGAACTGATTATTCAGATACTCAAGGATATGTTGAGACATTGTATTCTTAAGTTTGAAGGTACATGAGAACGATGCTTGTCATTGATTAAATTTGCATATAATAATAGATTTCAATCAAGTATCAATATGGCTCCTTACGAGGCTTATACGGACAAAAATGTCAAACACCGTTGTACTAGACAGAGCTTAGTGAGAATAAGATTCACAGGATTGATTTGATCAGAGAAACAAAAGAAAAAGTGAAAGTAATACGAGACAGTTTGGAAGCAGCTGTGGATCGTCAGAAATAATATGTAGATTTAAAAAGAAAAGATATTGAGTTTGAAATTGGTGATAAAGTGTTTCTGAAAGTATCCCCGTGGAAGAAAGTACTTTGATTTGGTAGAAAAGGAAAATTAAGTCTGAGGTTCATCAGGCCGTATGAGATTATCGAGCGTATCAAGCCACTTGCTTATAGATTGTTGTTGCCACCAGAATTGGAAAGGATTCACAATGTATTCCATGTATCGATGCTACGAAGATACATATCAGATCCTTCACATGTTATTTCCCCAATTGAGGTTGAAATTTAGCCTGATATGTCTTATGATGACGAACCGATACAAAATTTAGCTCATAAGATCAAAGAGTTGAGAAATAAGAAAATAGCGTTAGTGAAAGTATTGTGGCATAGGCACGGAGTTGAAGAAGCTATGTGGGAGCCCGAGGATGCTATGAGAAGGCAATATCCAAACCTATTCTCTGGTAAGATTTTCGAGGATGAAAATCCCTAAGGGGTGAGAGTTGTAACAACCCAGTTTAGACCTTAGTCAAAATAGTGGTTTCGGGGACCACAAATCTGAGTTAGAAAAATATTTAAATATTATTTTCTGTGTTTACAGTATGTGGTTAAGCATGTGTGAAAGTTTCGTATGAAAATTTAATCATTTGTGTGCTTAACTTGCAAAAAGGACCTAATCGCGTAAAAAGTAAAAGTGGCCTTCTATTTTTTAAGTGTGCCTATTAGTTATGTATTATTTAATGTGAGGTCCTTAAAAGTTAAATAGACCATTATTAATGCTAGTGGACAATTATGGGCTTATATTATGTGAATTTTAATGTTTTAACTTAAGGTTATTAAGGTAATTTGTAAAATAAAAGTTAATTAATAAAACAAAATGTTAATTTGGTGTCATCTTCTTCATTCAACCGATTGAAATAGAGAAAATAGGGTTTGGGGGAGCTTGAAAACATTCAGCCATTATAGGATCAAATTGTAAGTCCATTTTGACTCGATTTTTAATGATTTTTATGTTTTTGAGCTCAGTGTAGCTTAATTTAGCTAGCCCATGACCTAATTTTTGAATTGGTTGATAATTTTGAAAGATTCCATTGAAGAATTCATGAGTTTTTTGATGTTAAATGATGAAATATGATAGCTTAATGCTTGATATGCAAGTTTTTAAAGTGATTTTGAGTAAAAATGCATATTAGGGATTAAATTACGAAATGAGAAATTGAGGGACTAAAATGTGAAATAAATGAAATGTGTGGGCTTATATGAACTAGGGTAAAATTTGTTTAGGAAATTCTAAAAGGAAGGTTTGAGTAATTTGTGATTTTATTAATTAGGGACTAAAGTGTTAAAATGTGAAAATGTGAGTGCTAATTTGTAAAATGCCCTAAATATGTTTATACGGATTGAATTGAATGTGTTGGTGATTAAAAGGGTTAATTTTCAATATATATAGATCAAAAAAATAGGAATTCAGATTTAGATCGAGGAAAATTGAAGATTATCGAGTAAACGATCTGAATATTCAATTTCAAGTACGAGGTAAGTTCGTACGTGATAAATGATGTTGTAATTATGTTTTAATGCTTTGATAATGTATAAATTGTGTAGATATTTGATTACGTTTTGAGCCTGACGATAATCAATTAAGTTCAGCACTAAGTGTGCGGTTCAAAATAGCTTCGGCTACAAAAGGCTCTAAGTGTGTGAGTTGGAATAGCTTTGGCTACATGAGGCACTAAGTGTACGATACCAATTTAGCTTCGATTTATTGAAATGGCACTAAGTGTGCGAGATTGTTATGGCTTTGGCAAATCATTGATGCTTTAAGTGTGCGAATTCTTAAAGCATGGAAAGACTTCCGAATGAATTAATGTATTTGAACGAGAGTTAAGGTTGAAATGAATAAATACGGGAAAGTTTAGGTATGGTCGATACCTATGCGGTAGATGATACTATGTGTATGAAGCTTGGTGATTTCGTATAAACATATTAAATAAGATAGAATAAAATTGATGGATGAATTGTAAATTATTAAGTGTTTATTAGTTGATGTTTTGTATATCATTGTAATGCCTCAAAAATATTAGGTCTTTATTTTTGTATGTGTGTTGCTTAAGCATGTGCCTTTTCCAATGGTTGAGTGTCCTGAGAAGTGCTGGAGAGGTCCGGTGTTTAAGCCTTGGCTTGTACTAAATTTTTTTTTTGTTTGAGTTAAACCTGCCTCTGGTTAGTTGGTCTTTTAAATTAAGTTGGGTAAAGTATGGCATAAGAAGCTTGCTAGTCAAGTGGCAAGGGGCATGTGGAGTGATCTTGGAGGTTTGGAGTTCGAGCCCTACTGCGCACAAGGTGTTCTTTTTGCTACAGTGTTGTGGAAGTGTCCTAGGTTGACTGAGATTGAAGTGGTTGAATGGAGTTTGAATGGATGGTTGGAAGCAGAGAAACTAGGAGATTATGGGGGGATTTGGATAGTGATGAGGTTGAGTGATGTGTGGAGAGATTTTAGGAGAAGTTGTGCAGAAGATGGGGAGAGAGTGATAGTGTGCCAAATTTGGTTGGTGGCATTCAGGAAGTTCGGTTAGCGTGTTTTGCTCAAGTTATTGATTTTTAGTTTCATTTTTCCTCTCTTTACCGAATAGTGTTGGAGGTTTTCTTTCAGTTTTGCGATTACTTATTCGACTTTTACCAATTAGTTATCTCACTTTTTTGTAATTTTGGGATTTGACAATTGTGTCTCTCGAGTTTTCTTTTGGCCGACTTATCCACCTTCTCCCTCCCTCTTCTAGTTTGTTGGTGATCGAATAGCTTATTTCTCTTTTTTTTTTGAACCTTTTTCCTCTGTTAATCACTTCTCTTATCATCCTTCCCTTCTTTTGATCCTTTGCCGAATACTCCTTTTGCCCTCTCCTCTTGTCATCTTTTCACCGCTTGGTACTGTAACAGTTGCTGTATTACTCTTTTTCTTACTCCTGTTTTTAGCTTTTTCAATTGATTATTGGAACAATCGGTGGGGGGCTTGTTTTTCATCTTTGTTATTCCTTTTTTTGTTTCAATATAGTAGCTTCTTTAACACCTTCTCTACTACTGTTTTTGATTAGGGTCGTGTGGGTCCTGTTGTTTTGGATTCTCACTTCGAGAATAGGGTCAATTGTATTTTTCCCCACAATTGGTTACATGTTTTCGGTAAGTGATTATATTCGTTCAATCTTTATGTGATCGATATCGATATAGGTTAATGGAATTCGGTTCTATATAGATTAGTCAAGGAGGTTGTATTCAGCATTTGTCAAACAGTTCATTCAGGGCTAATCTCACTTTCGCAACCAAGGCAAGTTTTGGGTATTATTTCAGGTTAAGGAATAGAAAAGGGTGATTAACTCTAGTATCAATTAACTAACGGAATGTCATGATTGAATATAGGTTTGGGAAGCGCTTAGGTTGGTCACACGTTTCACAACAGGTGTGTAATCACACTACTTCCATCGTTAAACGAAAAAAGCTGAAAAATAGTTATTGTTGAGTCCACGCGGGCGTACATTCACCTGTGTGGTCATTGAAGCATATAGACGCGAGTATGAGACTGTAGAGACCACCACGAGCGATCTCGTGGGCGTAGGTCGTTATGGGCCACGTTGGGTCAAAATGAGTCATGTGGGCCCACGGGCTAGTGGGTTTCGCACGGGCAAACACTCAGAAATGTGGGAACTGTTGGGCAGGTTGTGTTATTTGCAGTACCAAGGCCATTATTTGGGCTTATTTGGGCCACATGAGCATATGGACCCACATGGGTCGTATTATGGGCTTGGGCCTATTTTTATTGTTTATCTGTTAAGGTTGCACAGGTTGCACGAGATGACTCTGGACCTACCGTTGGGTTGGTAAGTATACCTAAACCCTAATTGATGAAATAACTATTTTACCCCTATGAGGTAAATGACGAAAATACCTCTATGTATTATATGACTGTCTGAGCATGCCATTTTTTTATCGTATGTACATTTATATTATGTTGCATTGCATGGGGTGGGATATATATATATTATTGGAGGAAAAGTGCTGTAAGGCTATAAACCTAATATTGGCAGCTCTGCTGCAAATACTGTTGGTGCCGAAGCCGGTACTTTATTCTGGGGTGCAGGGATGGGTGAGTCGATTTATTCCCCACATGGAGTGTAGGGCTGGACGGAGTGGAGTGTAGAGGACAGTTGGGTAGGATTTCTTTATGCATTTTTGATATTGTATTGAATTGGGCTCAGGCCCACACTGTTACTGCTACTGTAATGGGCTAAGGCCCATATTGATATTGCTACTGATATGGGCTTAAGCCTAGACTTTTCAGCATTGTATGTTTGACTGTGTATTATTAGGGATTACACACTGAGTTTCATAACTCACCTTTTCTGCTTAACTGTGCAAGTAATCCTTAAGCGGGTCGGTGCTGCGAGGGACTCAAAGACAGCCATACCATTGTTTGTAATTTCGTTTTAAATTTAGTAAAAGTAGATTTATTTGGGGTATTTTATGTAATAAGTCCGCTTTTAAGTTTTTATTTTTATTTGGGATATTATTAACTTGATTTATACCTGTTAGCCGTAGGATACGGGTTTTCAAAAAGTAAATGATTTCCAACTATCATGCTACATAACCTGATTCAAAAGCTTCCGTAACGACGATGTTTTAAAGTATAATAACAACCTAGTACAAAACATGTTTTACTGACGAACTTGTAATTTGGCAATTGGATTAATCAAATAGCTTTTCAAAAGAACCAGAAATAAGGTTTTAACACAAGAAAGTTTTTTTTTATTAAAACTGCGATGTACAAAACTCACATCTATGTGACATTACAGATACGGCCCTAACATCTAGGTTGGGTTTGGGGTGTTACAATTATAAACTATTGATTATTTATGGTATGAACTTACTAAGCTTTAAAGCTTACTATGTGAAATGTTCTCTATTTTACAGTGTTATAAAGCTAGCTCAAATTTGGGGATCATCAGCAACATCAATCACACTATAGAACATCTATTTTGGCACCATTTTGAGAGTTTTTGTAACAATCCAGTTTTGACCCTAGTCGGAATAGTGGTTTCGAGACCACATATCTGAGTCAAAAAATATTTTAATATTAATTTTTATGAGTATGATATGTGAATTTTTATCTACGAAGTTTCTGTGATTTAATTTGTCTGTTTCTGTGCTTGATTTTACAAAAAAGACTTAATCGCGTAAAATACAAAAGTTGCATGCTAATTGTTAATGGGGTTATTTGGCCTTGGCTTTTAAAATAAGGGTCCTTGCATGGTAATTATATCATTGATAAAGTAAGTGGACAATATTGGACATGTGTTAGGTGAATTTAATGTTTTATAATAAAGGTTATTTTTGTAATTTGTAAATTAAAGCTTAAATAAATAAAAACAAAACAAAAGGTCGCCTTATTATCTTCTTGTTCAACCGAAACTTAAGAAAGAAATAAGGGTTTTGAGTTTTTGAAATTTCGGCACTTTGGGAGCTTGATTAGGGTATGTGTTTTGCTCTGTTTTAGATAATTTCTACGTTTCTGTGATCGTTGCTTTGTGTTCTTCAAAACCCATGTCCGAATTTCTATTTTTGTTGAAGATTATGAAATGTGCCATTGATGATTATATGAGCTTTGTAATGTTTTTTATATGGATTATGAAAGATATATGTGAGATTAACGTGCTTTGTTCTTGAATTTTTGATAGAATAGAGCTAGTTGGGGTAATTTGTGAAGATGAGGTTTTGAAGGACTAAATTGTGAATTAAATATGTTATTTAGGCTTGTATGGAAGCTATGTATTTTCGGCCAAGCTATAGTCTTGGTGAATTTTGCATATTTGTGATTTTGTGAAAAATGGACTAAATTGTCAAAGTGTGAAAATGTAAGGGCTAAAAATGCAAAGTGCCTTAAATATGTGTTCATGGAATATTTTGAATGAAATGAATGATTAAAAGGTTGAATTTGAATTGTATTAGATCAACAACAAAAAAATTCAGACTTAGATTGAGGGAAGTCCAAAATAGCCGAATAGTCGACTCGTTTTCGTCCGAAATTCGTAAAAGGTAACTCAGATTACAATTATGTGTTAAATTGACTAGATTTTTCTCATACAAACTGTAATTTGTATTGGACGGGCTTGAGAGCCTGATGATGAAATTTTGAGTAAATTCTGATAATATGATAGTATCTGAAAAGCTCTGTATGTTCTAAAGGGACGTTGACATTGATCTGAGATATCGTGTAGGACCGTGTCTGGGCCACAAGCCTCAATTTGAGATTTACGTGTAAGACCATGTTTGGGACAAAGGCATCGTATCTGATTTCATGTAAGACCCTATCTGGGACTGAGGCATCGATACTGAATTACATGTAAGACTACGTCTGAGATGTCAGCATTGTACCCGTTTATGAGTATCTGTATTGTTTTTGAACCACTGATGATAGAGTACGAGATATGGGAATGAATATATGAAATGTATAATTTATACAGGTACGTTTGTATTATACTAAATTTCTGAATATGAAAGACTCCATTTCTGTGAAATAATGAATGCGAAGTATATATGAAATCATGGAAATGAAACATGACATGTATACAAGCAAATGAGCATGGTTGGGCTCATGAACTATTCTGTGAAATGGCTATGAATTCTTGCTATTGATTTGTACTTTATATGCTTTAATAGTTAAACCAATTGTATTTGGCTTACTACGCTCTTTGTAGCTTACTCTGTGTGATTTTTGTCTGTTTTACAGTTATCGTAGCTACTGAAGGCTCAAGGATAGTCGAGGATTGTCACCATACTATCGAACTTATTTTGGTACTTTTGAAAGTGTAAATATTTTTAAGTATGGCATGTATAGGCTAGAATGTCTATGTATTTAAGCTTTGATATGTATATATGTTATGCCATGAGAGTTGGCTAGCAAATAGTATGTTTGTGCTTAGTTTTGGTAAATGGTTTGTGACGCCAAGTTGTGTATGCTTGTAATAGTTATATGGCCTTGTATGTGGTGGTTATTTTGAAATATGCAAAATTGAGGAAATGGTAAGTTTAAGCATGAGTTAGAAGGTGTCATAAGTGAGTTATGAAATGAGCATTTTGGCATGTTGTTGTAATAAGATTTTTAATGTGTTTTGGTATGGATATGAATAGGTTATTGAATGATAATATTTAGTTGTAATGAAGCATGTTTTGAGCATGGATTTGGCTGAAAGTTTTGGTATAAATGTTGTTTAATATTGTTTGTAGAAATGACCCAAAAAAGGGTGGCAAGTTGGCTTAAACCAAGCCTGCATTGTGCCACACGGTCAAGGAACACGGGCATGCCTTGTGGCTGTGTATGCAAATCAGTAACCTCTTAAGTTCACATGGTTAAGACACATGGGCGTGTCATATGATTATGGGCTTAAGTCAGTAGTCAGCTAAGTATCACACGGTTATGGCACACGGCCGTGTCTGTTGGCCGTGTGTAAAAGTCAGTATGTATACTCTGTTTTGGCATGGATGGACTTCATAGGCGTGTCTGGTGCCCGTGTAAGGCACACGGCCTGATCATACGGGCGTGTGACCTCAACAGAATTTAAAATTTATTTTCTAAGTTTTGAAAAATCTAAATGTATTCGATTTAGTCCCGACCTTTTCTAAAAGTATGTCTTAGGTCTTGGAGACCTCTATAAGGGATGAATTGTTGATTTCCTTATGCATTAATATTATGTGATATCTATGATTCTATATTGATCTGTGATGTTCTGTCTGTCTGGTTATGCCTCTTACCTATTCCGGCAGTGGTTGCAGGATAGAGGTGTTACATTTTATTGGTATCATAGCTATGGTTTAGTCAGTTCTAGGACTACCATAACGTATGTGAGTCTAGCTATACATTCCATATATCTGAAACTGCAATAGTGTGATGAATCCTGACATCGAAATGTGCTTTTATATAGCAAATGGATCCCAATAGAGCTGTAGCTGACGATATTGAAAGCAGTGCGTCTGCTCCCGCGCAAGGGACGGTGCAAGTTGATTCTCTACTGGCTACGAGTAGCCTTGATGATGAGGCTAAACAAGCCTTCTATCATATGATGAATGATTGGTTCACTCAGTATATTAGAACCAATCCGGCTATACAACAGCCTCTAGCCCCGGTTAATTCTCCTCAAATTCCTATTATGTCACCAGTGAATCCGGTACAGATAAGTAGACCACCAGTTGATAAGATTAGAAATTATGGGGCTGAAGAGTTCCGAGCTACAACGAATGATGATGCTGAAAGAGCTGAATTCTGGTTAGAGAATACAATACGAGTGTTTGATGAAACGTCTCTGAATCCTAAGGAATGTGTAAAATGTGCTGTTTCACTTCTTAGAGATACGGCGTACCATTGGTGGAAAACTTTAATATCTGTGATTTCAAGTGAACGAGTTACTTGGGATTTCTTCCAAACTGAATTTTGAAAGAAAGACATTAGTAAAAGATTCATCGATCAGAAACGTGAAGAGTTTCTCAAGCTTAAATAAGGCCGTAAGTCTGTTACTGAATACGAACGTGAATTTGTGAGATTGAGCTAGTATGCTCGGGAATATGTATCAAATGAAGCAATAATGTGCAAAAGGTTTGAAGATGGACTAAACGAAGATATCCATCTGTTAGTTGGGATTTTGGAAATTAAAGAAATGGTAGTGCTCGTTGAGTGAGCTTGTAAAGATGAAGAATTAAGTAAAGAGAAACGAAAAGCTGATTCTGAAGCTAGAGATGTTAGAAAGAGATCTTCGAGTAGATTATTTAAGTCTATGACAAAGAAATTCTGAGATGATCATAGCTGTTCAAAGGCTGATATAAGAAATTCGAATCGAGATCGAGCTAGATCGCATTCGAATTTTAGAGCTGCTGCTACTTCTGTTGCAAGTGTCGAGAATGTCCGATCTGAAAAAAATGAATGTAAACACTATGGTAAAAGACATCCAGGAAATTATAGATTGAATGACTGAGCCTATTTCCAATGTGGATCTCTGGACCATTTTGTAAGAGATTGTTCTAAACCTGTTGAATAAGAGAATGTATTGTTCTAAACCTGTTGAATAAGAGAATGTACAGAATCTGAGACTAAGCAACACCTCAGCTAGAGGTAGACCTTCCAGAAATACGAGAAATGCAAGTGGTGGTCAAAGAGCTACTAGGGATACTGCTGTTAGATCTGAGGCTAGAGCACCTGCCAGAGCCTATTTTATCCGAGCTCGTAAGGAAGCCTCTTCTTTAGACATGATTACTGGTACTTTTACTCTTTATGATACTTCTGTGATTACATTGATAGACCTTGGATCAACGCATTCTTATATCTATATGAATTTAGTGCACAGTAAGACTTTTCTTGTAGAGTCTACTGAATTTGTAATTAGAGTATCGAACCCCTTAGGCAAAAGTGTCTTGGTTGATAAAGTCTGGAAGAATTGGCCATTATTGATTCGAGATATTTGTTTTCCTACAGATCTGATGGTTTTGCCTTTCAACGAATTTGATATAATTTTGGGAATGGACTGGTTAACTTTGCATGATGCTATTGTGAATTGCAAATGAAAAGTCATTGATTTAAGGTGTAAGAATGATGAGATAATTCGAATTGAATCTAGTGATCTGAATGGACTACCGGCTGTGATATATGCAATGAAAGCACAAAAATATGTGAAGAAAGGCTGCGAAGTCTATTTACCTTATGTGTTAGACTCGAAAGTGAATGATAAGAAAGTTGAATCTGTGTCTGTTGCTTGTGAATTCTCTGATGTGTTTCTTGAAGAACTACCAAGTTTGCCTCTGATTCGAGAAGTCAAGTTTGGCATTGAATTAGTACCTAGTACTACTCCGATTTTGATAGCTCCATATAAAATGGCTCCGATCGAGTTAAAGGAATTACAATCTTGTTGCAAGAATAGACCGAATGAGGATTTGCTAGACCGAGCTTTTCACCATGGGGTGCTCCTGTTCTCCTTGTGAAAAAGAAAGATGGCACAATAAGAATGTGTATTGATTACCGTCAGCTTAACAAAGTGACTATAAAGAACAAATATCCTCTACCCAGAATTGATGACTTATTTGATCAGTTGAAAGGTGCTACTGTGTTTTCAAAGATAGATTTGAGATCGGTTTACTATTAGTTGCGAGTAAAGGACTTTGACATTCCGAAAACTACTTTCAGAATTAGGTACGGGCATTATGAATTTTTAGTTATGCCTTTTGGATTAACGAACGCACCTACTGTCTTTATGGATTTAATGAATAGAATTTTCAGATCGTATCTAGATCAAATTTGTTGTGGTATTCATTGATGACATATTGATTTATTCACGTGATGAAACTGAGCATGTTGAACATTTGAGAGTTGTGCTTCAGATTTTGTGTGATAAGCATCTGCTTGCAAAGTTCAGTAAATGTGAGTTTTGGTTACGAGAAGTTGGTTTCTTGGGTCATATTGTATCAGCCTCTGGTATTCGAGTTGATCCGAGCAAAATTTCAGCTATTCTGGATTGGAAACCTCTAAGGAATGTATCTGAATTCTATAGTTTTCTGGGACTTGCTGGTTACTATAGAAGATTCGTAAAAGGTTTCTCGATGATTGTGACTCCATTGACAAAATTTCTCCAGAAAGATGTGAAGTTTGAGTGGTCTGAAAAGTGTTAGAACAGCTTTGATCAGTTGAAAGCTTTATTGACTGAAGGTCCAGTTTTAGTACAACCTGAATCGTGTACAGAATTTGTGATTTATAGTGATGCTTCACTGATTGGTCTGGGATGTGTTCTAATGCAAAAAGGAAAAGTTATAGCTTATGCCTCAACACAACTAAAGTTGTATGAAAAGAACTATCCGACTCACAACCTCAAGTTAGCTGCTATTATGTTTTCCTTGAAGATCTGGCGTCACTATCTGTTTGGTGAGAAATGTCACGTGTTTTCTGATCATAAAACTCTGAAGTATTTAATGACGCAAAAAGATTTGAATCTGTGACAGAGAAGATGGCTTGAATTACTAAAGGACTATGAACTTCGGATGGATTATTATCCAGGTAAAACAAATGTTGTTGCTAATGCCTTGAGTCGAAAATTGTTGTTTTCTTTACGTGTAATGAATGCTCATTTGGTTTTGTCTGATGATGGTTTAGTTTTAGCTGAATTAAAAGCAAGAACCTTGTTCTTACAATAGATTATCGAAGCTCAGAAGTTTGACAATGAATTAATAGAAAAACAAGCTCAGTGTGATTCTTAATTCCGAGTTGATGTTAATGATTGTTTGAGATTCAGAAATAGAATTTGTGTTCCGATAAATATGGAGTTAATTCGGATGATTTTGAGTGAAGCTCAGAGTAGTAGATTTTCTATACATCCGGGAAGTACGAAAATGTATAACAATTTAAAACAACTATACTGATGGTCAAGAATGAAAAGAGATATTTCTAACTTTATTTCGAGATGTTCAATCTATCAGCAAGTTAAAGCTAAGCATCAGATGCCATCTGGTTTGTTACAACCGATTATGATTCCTAAGTGGAAGTGGGATCGAGTAACCATGGATTTTGTTTCGGGTTTGCCCCTGTCTTCGAGAAAGAAAGATGCAATTTAGGTTGCAGTTGATCGTTTGACAAAATAAACTAATTTTATTCCGAGTCGATCTGATTACTCACTCAAAAAATTAGTTGAGTTATATATTTCTGATATCGTGAGTTTGCATGGTGTGCCATTGTCTATTGTGTCTGATAGAGATCTGCGATTCACTTCGCGTTTCTAGAAGAAATTGCAAGAGGCTTTGGGCACAAAATTGCACTTCAGTACTGCTTTTCACCCGCAGATAGATGGTCAATCCGAGCGGATTATTCAGATACTCAAGGATATGTTAAGATGTCGCATTCTTGAGTTTGGAGGTACGTGGGAACAATACTTACCTTTGATTGAATCTGCTTATAATAATAGCTTTCAATTGAGCATTAAAATGGCACCGTAGGAAGCCTTATACGGTAGAAAGTGTAGAACTTCGTTATACTGGTCTGAGCTCAGTGAGAATAAGATTTACGGTATTGATCTGATAAAAGAAACAAAACAGAAAGTAAAAGTAATCCGAGATAGTCTGAAAGCTGCCTCTGATCGTCAAAAATCTTATGCAGATTTAAAATGAAAAGATATCGAATTTGACATCGGTGATAAAGTGTTTCTGAAAGCATCTCTGTGGAAGAAACTGTTTCGATTTTGTAAAAAGGGCAAGTTGAGTCTGAGGTTCATCGAATTGTATGAAATCATCGAGCGAGTTGAGTCGGTTGCTTATAGATTGACGCTACCATATGAGTTAGAAAAGATTCATAATGTATTTCACGTATCGATGCTTCGACGATACAGATTTGATCCTTTGTATGTAATTTCACCATCTGAGATTGAAATTCAGCCTGATATGACTTACGAAGAAAAGCTAATACGTATTTTAGCTCACGAGGTTAAAGAGTTGTGAAATAAGAAAATTCCATTAATTAAGGTGATACGGCATCGACTCGGTGTTGAAGAGGCCACTGGGAGTCTAAAGATGCTATGAGACAACAATATCTGAATCTGTTTAACAGTAAGATTTTCAGAGAGGAAAATCCTTAAGGGGGAAGAATTGTAACAGTCCAGTTTTGAACCTAGTCAGAATAGTGGTTTTGAGACCACATATTCGAGTCAAAAAAAATATTTTAATATTATTTTCTGTGTCTATGATATGTGAATTTTTATCTGCGAAGTTTCTGTGATTTAATTTGTCTATTTCTGTGCTCGATTTTACAAAAAAGACTTAATCGCGTAAAATGCAAAAGTTGCATGCTAATTGTTGAAGAGGTTATTTGGCCTTGGCTTTTAAAATAAGGGTCATTGCATGGTAATTATACCATTGATAAAGTAAGTGGACAATATTGGACATGTGTTAGGTGAATTTAATGATTTATAATAAAGGTTACTTTTGTAATTTGTAAATTAAAGCTTAAATAAATAAAAACAAAATAAAAGGTGGCCTTATTATCTTCTTGTTCAGCCGAAACTTAAGAAAGAAATAGGGGTTTCGAGTTTTTGAAATTTCGGCACTTTGGAAGCTTGATTCGGGTATGTGTTTTGCTCTGTTTTAGATAATTTCTATGTTTCTGTGATCGTTGCTTTGGGTTCTTCAAAACCCATGTGTGAATTTCTGTTTTTGTTGAAGACTATGAAATGTGCCATTGATGATTATATGAGCTTTGTAATGTTTTTATATGGATTATGAAAGATATATGTGAGATTAACATGCTTTGTTCTTGTTTTTGTTAGAATAGAGCTATTTGGGCTAATTTGTGAAGATGAGGCTTTGAAGGAGTAAATTGTAAATTAAATATGTTGTTTGGGCTTGTATGGAAGCTATGTACATTCGGCCAAGCTATAGTCTTGGTGAATTTTGCATATTTGTGATTTTGTGAAAAATGGACTAAATTGTCAAAGTGTAAAAATGTAAGGGCTAAAAATGTAAAGTGCCCTAAATATGTGTTCATGGATTATTTTGAATGAAATGAATGATTGAATGGTTGAATTTGAATTGTATTAGATCAAGAACAAAGAAAATCGAACTTAGATCGAGGGAAGTCCAAAATAGTCGAATAGTCGACTCGTTTCCATCCGAAATTCGTATGAGGTAAGTCAAATTACAATTAGATGTTAAATTGACTAAATTCTGCGCATACAAACTGTAATTTGTATTGGACGGGCTTGAGAGCCTGATGATTAAATTTTGAGTAAATTTTGATAATATGATAGTATCTGAAAAGCTCTGTATGTTCTAAAGGAACGTTGACATTGATCTGAGATATCGTGTAGGACTGTGTCTGGGCCACAGGCCTCGATTTGAGATTTACGTGTAAGACCATGTTTGGGACAAAGGCATCGTATCTGATTTCATGTAAGACCCTATCTGGGACTGAGGCATCGATACTGAATTACATGTAAGGCCACGTCCGGGACGTCGGCATTGTACCCGTTTATGAGTATCTGTATCGTTTCTAAACCATCTGATGATAAAGTACGATATATGAGAATGAATACAGGTAAGTCGAGCTTAGACTATAAATAACCGCTTCTCGGGAGGCAACCCAAGCACTAACAATATTAATTTCTTCAAATTTTAGTATTTAACACCTAACTTACTAATAGAAATCTTGAATACAGGTTATTCCACAGAGGCACGGCCAATCACACGGGCATCCTTAGGGCTGTGTGAAAACAGGGCAAAATATTTCCCCAACACGGGCTACGATAAAATGCCATGGCCGTGCGACATGGCCGTGGTCGAACCTGCCAAATCCACACGGGCATGCAACATGCCCTTGTGGAAGAACCGTGGGTGAACCTGTTAAAACAGCACGGGCGTGCGACACACCCGTGTCTAACACCCGTGGTCGAACTTGTCAAATTAACAGAGGCATGGATAGAGCTACACTACCGTGGGAGAAGCGAACCACATAACACACGACCGTGCGACATGATCATGTAGCCGCACGGCCTAGCCACACGGGCGTGCCATAAGGCCTTGTGACAACATCTCAATTCGCAACTAACACGAACTGGACACGATCCACACGGGCGTGGGCACTGGCCGTGCCACTTGAAAAATTAGATTATTTATCTTATTTTAATTTTCTTTTGTTAAGTTTTTAAGATTCATTTGTTTTTTTAACACAGCTTATCTTTATCACTACTATCAGATTGTTCCCTTAAATCTCCTTTAATCATGCCCTCCAGCTTTATTTTCAATACTCGATCTCGTCAATCCAAGAATATCATCCATTCTTAATTCAGGAAGTTTTACTTCTCTCCCTATCTTATTTTTATATTCTAAAATATCTATCATAGTACATTTAGGGCAATGTACATCTTAAGTGTGTGGGGGGCATTCATTTCATTATTAGAAAAATCCCTGAGTAATTACCTTGTTCTCTTGAAAAGCTCTCATATCATATTTAGGATAAATTTTAATTGATTTATGACTTTGATTGATATATCTTGAATTAAAACATAGGGATTTATGCAGTGATTGTTTAACTTTAAGACATTAGAGAATCAAGCATGATAAGTTGATTTTTAAGAATTTAAAATTATAGGTTGTTTCCTTAAGTCTAGGTATTACTTTGAATTGGAATTCACGAGTCTAAACATAAAAAAGCCATAATTTTTGTAAGATTTTTGAGCCTTTTGAGCATCTATTAATTCTTTCATGCTCACTTTTATTATTACTTTGAGTGCATCAGTATTGAACTGTTATTCTAGAACTTGCTTGATTATGCATGTCGAGACCACACCATTTGATCTGATATGTCAAAATGATTAAGGCACTTAGGATTAATGTAACTCCCCGTACCCGAGACCGTTGTCGGAAGCGACCACGAGGTGCTAACAGACATAATTCATGTATGTTCACAGACCATTTTAAATTTCCAGATGAGCTGGCTACTGCATCACTGTCACCTTAAAAATCATATCTCGAGTTCCAAAACTCGAAAACCAGTTCCTTAAATTTTTCCTAAAGCTAGACTCATATGTCCATCTACAAAATTTTTTATATAATTTTTGGTCAAACCAATTAGTACAGTTTATTAGTTGAAGTCTCCCCTGTTTCAGGGTTTGACTACACTGACCTTCATGCGTTACGACTTGGATATCTCCCTGTACAGGGCTTCAATTCTGATGCCGTTTGTTTCTATAGCAACTAGAATCGAAAAGGAATCTATAAATATATGGAATGACTTCTAATTATCTCTGGTTAATTTATAATGAATTTCCAAAGTCAGATCAGGGGATCCAGAAATTGCTCTGGCCCTGTTCCACGAAAACTTAAATATCTCTTAAAATCCGACTCATATGACAGTTTTGTTTCTTCCATATGAAAGTAGATTCATCAAGGTTCGATTACATAATTTATTCACTATTTAAATCCATTCCTAATATTTTTAGTGATTTTTCAAATTCACACCACTGCTGCTTTGTCAAGATTCGCCTTTAGGGTTGACTTTACCTATTACATAGTTTCCATGATTTAACTAACCCTTTAGCATATATAGCACAAAACATGATTGTGATTAACCATTCCAACGGCCAATCATTGCCAAGCACATTCACACCTCTCAATAACTATATACATACAAGATGATTATAACATTATGCTCAAAATATGTATATAAGCCATTTTCGCATGGCTATCCAAATTTGTACAATACCGAAAGGTACATGACCAACATCAAAAAGGGTAGTCCTATACATGCCATTTCAAAGTTCAACCAAAAGTGTACCAAAAGGGGCTTTGATAGTGTGGGCGACTTGACTTCAATAATCCACGAGTCCGATGGTGACGAACCAAAATCTATAAAACAGAGATTCAAAGAACGGAGTAAGCATTTAATGCTTAGTAAGTTTGAGCCATAAAATTAGACACAACTAAAGTGTAGCATTCATATGGCTAAACAGATAATTTCATATGCACAAATTCTTAATATCATACTTACTTCACATTACGAACCCTTATATTCATACACAAAAGATCAACTTAGCCAAAGGCGGTAGCTCATTTATCGATTGGCGAATACTAATTGTAAGGATCAACTAAATCAATGCATATCTGAGACATACCTCATTCTTTGGGATTTTACGAGCATATTAATTGAAACTATTACAGCAAGGTCGCTCATTCCCAAGCCAAGTACCTTTAGGATTTAACCGGATATAGCTACTCGCTTGAATGCCTTGGGACATAGCCGGATATAGTAACTCGCACCAATGCCTTGGGACTTAGCCGGATATAGTAACTTCGCACAAATGCCTTGGGACTTAGCCGGATATAGTAACTCGCACAAATGCCTTCGGGACTTAACTCGGATATAGTAACTCGCACAAATGCCTTGGGACTTAACCGGATATAGTAACTCGCACAAATGCCTTCGGACTTAGCCGGAACTAGTCACTAGCGCAAATGCCTTGGGACTTAGCCGGTTATCATCCGAATATTCATGCACATATTAATAAATCATGACACATTTATATCTCATTTTCATAATTAGAGTTCAAACACAAGTCACATATTAAACACTCCCATTTTCGGCTCACTAGCCACATACAAACAGCATGGTTTAGTTTGCTTTATGACACGATCTCTATGCACATACGGCTACCGTCATACGTATAGACTAATTAACTCATCATATAATTCAAGTAGAATCATCATATCACCATATATTTGTTATGCTCATACATCATGACTTAATCAAATCATAAACTAAGTCTCGTTGCTCGAAAACTTACCTCGGATGTTGTCGAACGATTTCGATGGCTATTCGACCACTTTTTGCTTCCCTTTATCGGATTTAGTTCCCCTTTGCTCTTGAGCTAATTCAAACAAATTTAACTTATTAAAGTCTCATTATGCTAGCTTATGGCCGAATATGACAAGGAGTTTGATAGGTCATATGGCCACCTTTAGCTCAAATACAAAATGGTCATACGCATTTTTAATCACATTGAGTAATTTAATACAATTAATCTAACATTTCCTCATGTGCACCTGTATGATCGAAAACACACATCATTAACCTAATATCAATTACTAAGCACTTTAGCAATTTCTCCTTGAGCCGATTATCCAAGTCAAGATAGATTCATCATCATGCTTACCTATAACCGAACACATGCAACACCAATCCATCTATTCATTCATGCGTGCATCTTATTCAAGCATGTATATCTACAACCGAATTCATCATATAAATGACTATGAATTTACTTAAATAATCTCAATACCACACATGGTGCTCAAGCCCTTTTTCAATTTCAAAACTCGGCTAGTACAACTATATACACTAGTAAATCAAACACTAACAATTGCACTTAACCTTACTGCCATTTCTCATCCAAATAACGTGAACAACAACCATATTTCTCTTCTACTTCCAACCATGGCCGAATGCATCAAAACACCATACCATTTCAGTTTTGGTCATGGTTAAACAAAGAACTTAATGTCTAACTCAGAAATGCTAAAAAGAAAATTCAAAAGTCATCAATCCACCCTCACATGTATCCTTACAAAGCTTCACTTTTAGCATGCAAATGACATCAACACCAATCCACCTTAGCCGAATATCATCTCCATGACATAGCAAATATTTGAACCATGGGCTAGGTAGAACTCAAGCTAACAACTATAAGCATGCATGAATCTCATGGAACAACATCAACATACCTTAACCTAGATACAAGTATGGCCGAACCTCTTCCAAATCCTCTTCCAAGCCGAACATGAAGCAAGAGAGCACCTTCCTTCTTCCTTCCTCCTTAGAACTTTCGGCCAAAAAATGTAAAAGTATTGACACTTTTTTTTTCTTTGTTTTCATCATTTTCCCTTCCATTATTTTATTACCATGCTCCTTATTTTATCATTCCTCCCATGAAACACCAATATAACATGTTTATGACATGTTTTGCCCATCACACTTTGTCCACCCTATTTGTCATGGCCGGCCACTACTAATTAGGGGGGAAATTGACATGCAAGTCCACCCTTTTTATTACATGCACTAATAGATCCTTATGTTTTGACCTACCACATTTCAAAAGTGTCATACATAAGTCCTATTGAATAAATTCACATGTAATTTACTAAATCGAAGCTTAAAACTTTCACACCTTCATATTCACATATTTTAGACAATAAATATCATATTCAAATAATTTGGTGACTCGGTTTAGCGGTCCCGAAACCGCTTTCCGACTAGGGTCACTTTAAGGCTGTCACAACTTTCCCCCACTTCAGAAATTTTCGTCCCCGAAAATCTTACCGGTAAATAGGTTTGGGTATCATTCTTTCATGGAGTTCTCGGGTTCCCAAGTAGCTTCTTCCATCCCATGTTTGAGCCATAACACTTTTACTAACGGAACCCTTTTGTTTCGCAACTCTTTCACTTCACGAGCTAGGATACGAATCGGTTCTTCTTCATAACTCATATCGGATTGAATTTCAACCTCTGATGGATTAATTACGTGTGATGGATCAAATCTATAACGTCGAAGCATCGAAACATGAAAGACGTCGTGAATCTTTTCAAGTTCAGGGGGCAAAATCAATCTATACGCAACTGGACTAATTCGTTCGGATACTTCATATGGCCCTATGAACCTCGGACTCAGTTTTCCCTTACGGCCAAATCTGAGTATCTTTTTCCAAGGTGACACCTTAAGAAATACTTTGTCTCCCACCTGATACTTTATCTCTTCGTTTTAAATCCGCGTACGATTTCTGACGATCTGATGCTGCCTTCAGACTTTCACGGATTACTTTTACTTTCTGTTCAGCACCTTTAATCAAATCAACTCCGAAAATTTTACTTTCACCGAGCTCGGTCCAAAACAATGGTGTACGGCATTTACGACCGTACAAAGCCTCGTAAGGTGCCATCTTAATAATTGATTGAAAACTGTTGTTGTAAGCGAATTCAAACAAAGGTAAATACCGCTCCCATGAACCACTAAACTCGAGGATGCAACATCTCAACATATCCTCAAGTATCTGAATTATCCGCTCGGATTGACCATCGGTTTGGGGGTGAAAAGCGGTGCTAAAATGCAACTTGGTACCCAAAGCTTCTTGCAATCTCTTCCAAAATCATGAGGTGAATCTCGGATCTCTATCCGGCACAATAGAAGTAGGTACCCCGTGTAATCTCACAATCTGAGAAACATACAATTCAGCTAGTTTATCCATTGAAAAATCCGTACGTACGGGGATAAAATGAGCCGACTTAGTCAGTCTATCAACAACAACCCAAATCGCATCTTTCTTACTTGTCGACAATGGCAACCCAGACACAAAACCCATCGTGACTCGATCCCATTTCCATTCAGGTACCATGATCGGCTGGAGTAAACCCGTAGGCACTTGATGTTCCGCCTTCACTTGCTGACATATTAAACACTTCGAAACAAAATCGAAAATGTCTCGTTTCATACCATGCCACCAAAACTGACATCTCAGATCGTTGTACATTTTCGTACTCCCCGGGTGAATTGACATTCGGCTACAATGAGCTTCATTCAGAATCATCGAAATGAGTTCTGAATTTCTTGGAACACACAAACGACTTCTGAACCTCAAACAATCGTCATTATCAATTTGAAACTCTGATTCCATATTCGGAACACATTCAGCCCATTTTGCAACCAATTCATCATCGACTTTCTGAGCTTCACGAATTTGATGAATCAACAATGGTTTGGCCTTTAATTCTGCCGCTAACACATTGTCGGATAGAACGGACAAGTGTACATTCATTGCTCGTAAAGCAAACAGTGATTTACGACTTAAGGCATCCGCAACCACATTAGCCTTTCCCGGGTGATAGTCAATGACAAGTTCATAATCCTTCAACAACTCGAGCCAACGTCTTTGTCGCAGATTTAAGTCTCTTTGAGTCATCAAATATTTGAGACTTTTGTGATCCGAAAATACATGGCACTTCTCACCAAATAAGTAATGTCGCCATATTTTCAAAGTGAATATGATGGCAGCTAATTCGAGATCATGGGTCGGATAATTTTTCTCATGTGCCTTTAATTGTCTCGACGCATAGGCCACAACTCGACCTTTTTGCATCAATACGCAACCCAACCCAAGTAGGGAGGCATCACTATAAATGACAAACTCTTTGCCTAATTCGGGTTGCACTAGAATTGGAGCTTCAGTCAAATAAGTTTTCAGCCGATCGAAACTTTTCTGACACTTTTCTATCCATTCAAACTTAACATCTTTCCGAAGTAGTTTCGTCATTAGTGTCGCTATCATCGAGAAACCTTTTACAAACCGTCGGTAGTAATCGGCAAGTCCTAAAAAGCTCCGAACCTCAGTAATATTTCTCGGAGGCTTCCAGTTAAGTATGACCGAAATTTTGTTCGGATCAACTCGAATACCCGATGCAGATACCACATGACCCAAGAAGCTAACCTCTCTTAACCAGAACTCACACTTACTGAACTTAGCATATAACTGCTTATCCCGTAAAATTTGCAACACTAATCCCAGGTGTTCAGCATGATCGGTTTCATTTCTCGAATAGACCAAAATATCATCGATAAACACAACTACAAACCGATCCAAATACGGTCTGAAAATTTAATTCATCAAATCCATAAATACCGCAGGGGCATTAGTGAGCCCAAACGGCATCACTAAGAATTCATAGTGACCGTATCCCGTTCTGAAAGCATTTTTGGGTATATCCGAATCTCGAATTCGCAACTGATAATAACCCGATCTCAAGTCTATCTTTGAAAACACTGAGGCTCCCTTTAGTTGATCAAACAAATCATCAATGCGCGGCATCGGATATTTATTCTTTATTGTCACCTTATTCAGCTGACGATAGTCGATGCACAATCTCATGGTTCCGTCCTTCTTTTTCACAAACAATACTGGTGTACCCCAAGGTGAGAAACTTGGTCGAACAAAACCTCTATCCGTCAACTCTTGCAACTGAGCTTTCAATTCCTTTAATTCCATTGGTGCCATACGTTACAGAGCTATCGAAATCGGTGTAGTCCCAGGTACAAGCTTGATGCCAAACTCTACCTCCCGAACAGGTGGTAAACCCGATAATTCTTCGGGAAAAACATCCGGGTATTCACAAACCACTGGCACAGATTCAGGCTTCTTTTCCAACTCTTTGTCATCAAGTACATACGCAAGGTACGCTTTGCACCCCTTTCTTACATATTTTTGAGCTAACATCGAGGATATCATTGTTGGCAATCCACTCAAGGCAGTAGACTCAACTCGGATTATCTCGTTATTTGCGCACCTCAAATCAATAGTCTTGCTTTTTCAATTCACAACCGCATCATGCACGGTCAACCAATCCAAACCGAGAATAACATCAAATTCATCAAACGGCAAAAGCATCAAGTCCGTCGGAAAATAGGAACCTTGAATTACTAGGAGGCATTTCTTACACACTTTGTCGACAAGCACGTAACGACCCAAGGGATTTGACACCCGAATTACGAACTCAGTAGACTCAATAGGTAAAGTCTTACTGGATGCTAAGGTTTCGCATATATAAGAATGAGTAGAACCAGGGTCAATCAAAGCAATCACATTAGTATCAAAGAGAGTAAAAGTACCGGTAATAACATCTGGCGAGAAAGCATCCTCGCGTGCGCGTATAGCATAAGCCCTAGCAGGAGCATGAGCCTCAGATCTGGTCGTAGCATCTCTAGAACCTCTCTGACCACCACTAGCATTGCCCGTATTTCTAGATGGTCTACCTCGAGCAGTGGTAGCACCCGGTTTCCCACTCTGATTTACATTCTGTTCAGACAACCTTGGGCAATCTTTAATGAAGTGGTCAACTGATCCGCACTTGTAACAGGAGCGGTCATGGAATCTACAACTCCCCGGGTGCCATTTACCACAATACTGACACTCCGTTCTATCTCGACAGTCATTCCCAACACTGGCGACCGAAGTGACTCGTCCACTCACAGGGGGTCGATCACGGTCTCGTATAGAAAAACCCGAAGTGACCCTAGACCGGCCTAAGTCATCTCTAAATTTCTTCGATGACTGTTGAAAGGGCTTTCCTGAAGATCTCTTACGAAACTCCTTTGCTCCCACATCGGCTTTCCTTTTCTCCTTACTGAGCTCCTCGGCTTTGCAAGCTCGCTCGACAAGTACCACAAATTCTCGGATTTCTAAAATGCCAACATACAGCTTTATACCATCATTCAGTCCATCTTCAAAACGTTTACATCACAACTTCGAAGAAATGCATTCTCGCGTCTGGCTAAGCCTCACAAATTTTCGTTCATAGTCAGAACCGACATGGAACCTTGTTTAAGTTCAAGAAATTCCTTCCATTTTTATCCATAAATCTCGGTGATATACTTTTTCCAAACTCGGTTTGAAAGCTCCCAAGTTACTTGCTCTCTGGGCTGTGAAGTCAACGTATTCCACCAATAGTAGGCGAATCACGTAGCAAGGAGATAGTACACTTTAGGCACTCATCGGGTGTGCAAGATAGCTCATCGAGTACCCGGATAGTGTTGTCCAACCAAAATTCAGCTTGCTCTTCATCATCGCTGTTCGTAGCTTTAAATTCAGTAGCCCTGTGTTTTCGGATTCTGTCAACTGGGGGTTTATTTGACCTTATTTGGTCGATTCTTGGAGGTATTGTAGGTGCGGGGGCGGTATTAGTCGGGAATGGAGGTTGTGGAACAGCCGTATTAGTTCGAATGTATTGGTTGAACCAATCATTCATCACGCTATAGAAAGCTTGTCTAGCATCATCATTCAGATTACTAGCAATAGGTTGAGAGTCCGCCGGAGTTGTCCCTTGTGCGGGAACAGGCGCTACACTCTCAAGATCATCAGCTACCGCTCGGTCGGGATCGGGATCCATTACTATAAATAAACACATTTTCAATTGTCAGAAATCACCACACTATCAAATAATCACAAAATGGCATGTATAGCTAGACCCAAACGTATTACGGTAGTCCTAGAATTGACTAAACCGTAGCTCTGATACCAATAGTATTGTAACACCCCGTACCCGAGACCGTTGTCGGAAGCGACCACGAGGTGCTAACAGACATAATTCATGTATGTTCACAGACCATTTTAAATTTCTAGACGAGCTGCCTACTGCATCACTGTCACCTTAAAAATCATATCTCGAGTTCCAAAACTCGAAAACCAGTTCCGTAAATTTTTTCTGAAACTAGACTCATATGTCCATCTACAAATTTTTTTCTAGAATTTTTGGTCGAACCAATTAGTACATTTTATTAGTTGAAGTCTCCCCTGCTTCAGGGTTCGGCTACACTGACCTTCATGCGTTACGACTTGAATATCTCCCTGTACAGGGCTTCAATACTGATTCCATTTGTTTCTATAGAAACTAGACTTGAAAAGGAAACTATACATATATGGAATGACTTCTAATTATCTCTGGTTAATTTATAATTAATTTCCAAAGTCAGATCAGGGGATCCAGAAGTTGCTTTGGGCCTGTTCCATGAAAACTTAAATATCTCATAAAATCTGACTCATATGACCGTTTCGTTTCTTCCATATGAAAGTAGATTCATCAAGGTTCGATTACATAATTTATTCACTATTTAACTCCATTCCTACTATTTTTAGGGATTTTTTGAATTCACACCACTGCTGCTGTCAGCATCTGCCTTTAGGGTAGACTTTACCTATTACATAGTTTCCATGATTTAACTAACCCTTTAGCATATATAGCACAAAACATGATTGTGATTAACCATTCCAACGGCCAATCATTTCCAAGCACATCCACACCTCTCAATAACCATATACATACAAGATTATTATAACATTATGCTCAAAATATGTATATAAGCCATTTTGCCATGGCTATCCAAATTTGTACAATACCGAAAAGTACATGACCAACATCAAAAAGGGTAGACCTATACATGCCATTTCAAAGTTCAACCAAAAGTGTACCAAAAGGGCTTTGATAGTGTGGGCGACTTCGACTTCAATAATCCCGAGTCCGATGGTGACGAACCAAAATCTATAAAGCAGAGATTCAAAGAAGCGGAGTAAGCATTTAATGCTTAGTAAGTTTGAGCCATAAAATTAGACACAACTAAAGTGTAGCATTCATATGGCTAAACAGATAATTTCATATGCACAAATTCTCAATATCATACTTACTTCACATTACCAACCCTTATATTCATACACAAAAGATCAACTTAGCTAAAGGTAGGTAGCTCATTTATCGGTCGAGCAATACTAATTGTAAGGGATCAACTAAATCAATGCATATCTGAGACATACCTCATTCTTTGGGATTTTACGAGTATATTAATTGAAACTATTACAGCAAGGTCGCTCATTCCCAAGCCAAGTACCTTGGATTTAACCGGATATAGCTACTCGCTCGAATGCCTTGGGACATAGCCCAGATATAGTAACTCGCACCAATGCCTTGGGACTTAGCCAGGATATAGTAACTTCGCACAAATGCCTTGGGACTTAGCCGGATATAGTAACTTCGCACAAATGCCTTGGGACTTAACCGGATATAGTAACTTCGCACAAATGCCTTGGGACTTAACCCGGGTATAGTAACTTCGCACAAATGCCTTGGGACTTAGCAGGAACTAGTCACTAGCGCAAATGCCTTGGGACTTAGCCGGTTATCATCCGAATATTCATGCACATATCAATAAATCATGACACATTTATATCTCATTTTCATAATTAGAGTTCAAACACAAGTCACGTATTAAACACTCCCATTTTCGGCTCACTAGCCATATACAAATAGCATGGTTTAGTTTGCTTTATGACACGATCTCTATGCACATACGGCTACCGTCATACGTATAGACTAATTAACTCATCATATAATTCAAGTAGAATCATCATATCACCATATATTTGTTATGCTCATACATCATGACTTAATCAAATCATAAACTAAGTCTCGTTGCTCAAAAACTTACCTCGAATGTTGTCGAACGATTTCGATGGCTATTCGACCACTTTTTCCTTCCCTTTATCGGATTTAGTTCCCTTTTGCTCTTGAGCTAATTCAAACAAATTTAACTTATTAAAGTCTCATTATGCTAGCTTATGGCCGAATATGACAAGGAGTTTGATAGGTCATATGGCCACCTTTAGCTCAAATACAAAATGGTCATACGCATTTTTAATCACATTGAGTAATTTAATACAATTAATCTAACATTTCCTCATGTGCACCTTTATGACCAAAAACACACATCATTAACCTAATATCAATTACTAAGCACTTTAGCAATTTCTCCTTGAGCCGATTATCCAAGTCAAGATAGATTCATCATCATGCTTACCTATAACCGAACACATGCAACACCAATCCATCTATTCATTCATGCGTGCATCTTATTCAAGCATGTATATCTACAACCGAATTCATCATATAAATGACTATGAATTTACTCAAACAATCTCAATACCACACATGGTGCTCAAGCCCTTTTCCAATTTCAAAACTCGGCTAGTACAACTATATACACTAGTAAATCAAACACTAACAATTGTACTTCACCTTACTACCATTTCTCATCCAAATAACGTGAACAACAACCATATTTCTCTTCTACTTCCTACCATGGCCGAATGCATCAAAACACCATACCATTTCAATTTTGGTCATGGTTAAACAAAGAACTTAATGTCTAACTCAAAAATGCTAAAAAGAAAATTCAAAAGTCATCAATCCACCCTCACATGTATCCTTACAAAGCTTCACTTTTAGCATGCAAATGACATCAACACCAATCCACCTTAGCCGAATATCATCTCCATGACATAACAAAGATTTGAACCATGGGCTAGGTAGAACTCAAGCTAACAACTATAAGCATGCATGAATCTCATGGAAAAACATCAACATACCTTAACCTAGATACAAGTATGGCCGAACCTCTTCCTAATCCTCTTCCAAGCCGAACATGAAGCAAGAGAGCATCTTCCTTCTTCCTTCCTCCTTAGAACTTTCGGCCAAAAAATGTAAAAGGATGGACACTTTTTTTTTCTTTGTTTTCATCATTTTCCCTTCCATTATTTTATTACCATGCTCCTTATTTTATCATTCCTCCCATGAAACACCAACATAACATGTTTATGACATGTTTTGCCCATCACACTTTGTCCACCCTATTTGTCATGGCCGGCCACTACTAATTAGGGGGGAAATTGACATGCAAGTCCACCCTTTTTATTACATGCACTGATAGATCCTTATGTTTTGACCTACCACATTTCAAAAGTGTCACACATAAGTCCTATTGACTAAATTCACATGCAATTTACTAAATTGAAGCTTAAAACTTTCACACCTTCATATTCACATATTTTAGACAATAAATATCATATTCAAATAATTTGGTGACTCGGTTTAGCGGTCCCGAATCCGCTTTCCGACTAGGGTCACTTTAAGGCTGTCACAATTAACCCACTCATGCCATGAAAACCCTACCTCCACGATTAAACCTTAGTAAACCCTTTTAAGCCTAACAAGCCATTCCTTGTATTAACCTTAATATTAACCCTTAACCCATTATTGTTGAAATCCCCTAAATTAAATTGATCCCTATTTTTGTCGAGATTTGAGTTGAAGAAATTGCTTAGCTATGTCTTGTTTGTAATAAGTTAGCTTATGTTATTTAACTTGCTCTAAATAAAAAAAAAAACAAAAAAAAACTATGTATACACATTAGTAATTCCATATTCTGAGAAGAGGCTTTGTTGTACGCAAGTGTTATCAACTATTTTTCTAGTTAGGCAATTTTTCAATTCAATCTCGATTCTAACCCTTTCTTTCAGCTTGTGACCACACCCCCTAACCAAGCCTCACTACAACCCTCAAAGACCTTTTGATTGATGTATCATCTTAAATTATAGTGGTGGAGATTTGATTTTCATGCAAGCCTATGGTAATGACTTTTCATTATTGACTATTGAGTGCTTCAATTATTGTCCTTAAACACCTCTAGTGATTTGAGTGAATCTTTAGTGAGCATGTGATACTCTGTAATATTCTGAATCAAAGGTAATTACTCAGATGAGGGGAGACACCTATGTTTGCATAATTAAATACTCAACTTGGAGTGTTTGAAAGTTTTATGTTCTTTTAGTTGAATTCTCAATGTAAGATTACCTACGAATTATTTTGAGATATTATCGATAGAAATTGTAAGTTGGGAAGAATTTATTTTGATTATGAGTTGAGGATTTTGCTTGAGGACAAGCAAATGCTTAAGTATGGATATTTGATAAACCGTAATTTATACATATTTTTACCCCATGTTTAACGCATTTTATGGATGATTTTCCATTAGAATTGGTGAATTCGATGCTCCTAATGCTTTAATTTCATGTTTTATACTTAGGAGAGCATAGAAGAGCGAAAGGAATGAGAAACAGGCCAAAAAATAGAGAAAATGGGCCAAAGTACGAAATCACCATGGCCTAGACCTCCTCACACAGGCAGACCACACGGCCGTGTCAATTTGACAGGCTTGAGCACGGCCTGAAGTAATCGCACACGGACGTGTCCCTGCCAAGCCCAAGTTGAGTCTAATTCAGAAAAGGCTAATTTTAAGGGTTCTTAGGCATTCCAAAGCCTATAAATGCACCCTAGAAGAGGAGAAAAGGGACACACAGAATAAGGAGTAAGGAATTACTCCAAGGAAGCTGATTGATTCATCTCAGAAGCCAGATTCATCATCAAGACTGAAGATCTCTCCTCAATTCCCCTTTAGGAGTTTTGGGTTTTTTTATTTTTTGTATTCTTTATTATTCTAATATGTTATCTTATTTAGTTATAAACTAAATCCCCTAAATACCTAAGGGGAATGAAACTTAAGACGAATCTTGTTATTATTTTCTGAATTGTATGATAAATATTTAACTTGTTCTTAATTATGTGTTCTTAATTCTTGTTTTGATATCGTAGGATACTGATTCAAGATAAGCTCTTATTCAGAGGAGGAATAGGCCCTGTCTAAGAGTACATTTGTCATAATTAAGTGGAGTTGATTGCATGCCTAGACATAGGGTGACAAGATTTTGCCGGATTAGGGTGAAACCTAATAAGGGGATCCATAGATCGAGTTAATGCAACCCTAGGGTGTTAATTAGAGAAAGGTATCAATTATTCAATCTAGGGATTAGACGTTATTAGTCTTGAATAGGGATAATAACATAACTTAGGGATCTCTACGGAACAAGTTAAATGAATAAATCATCCGATTTAGAGCCAGAATAACAAATACAGTCTAGGTGGATTTTTCCTTAGGTATTGTCTTAATTCAATTGATTTTCCCAAAAGCAATTCCCCAATTCTATTTTTTGTGAGTTCTTAGTTTAGATAATTAGTTAGTTAAAACAAAACCCTATTATTCTTAGGCTAGATAATAAAAAGAGAGTCATTACTAGTACTTTTAGTTCCTTTGGGTTCGACAATCCGGTCTTGCTAAAACTATTCTACTGCTCGATAGGTACACTTGCCTACATCACGATAATAGTTAGTTTCAAGAATGAATAATTATAAATATTTAAAACCTATCACGAAATCACGCGATCATCAGGGAACACGGGCGTGCCTTATGGCCGTGTATACAAAGCAGTAACCTCTTAAGATCACACGGTTAAGACAGATGGACGTGTCATATAACAGTGGGCTTAAGTCAGTAGCCAGCTAAGTATCACATGGCTATGGCACACGGCCATGTCTGTTGGCCGTGTGTAAAAGTCAGTATGTATACTGTGTTTTGGCATGGATGGACCTCATAGGCGTGTCTGGTGCCCGTGTAAGGCACATGGCCTTATCACACGGGCATGTGACCTCAACAGAATTGAAATTTTTTTTCTAAGTTCTGAAAATTCTAAATGTATTCGGTTTAGTCCCGACCTTTTCTAAAAGTATGTCTTAGGTCTTGGAGACCTCTATAAAGGATTAATTATTGATTTGTTTATGCATTAATATTATGTGATATACGTGATTCTGTATTGATCTGTAATGTTCTGTCTGTCTAATAATGCCCCTTATCTATTTCGGCGGTAGTTGCGAGATAGGGGTAGTACAGTTGTATATTTGGTATATGGCATGTATAAGCTAGTGTCATTTTGGTATGTTTTGTGTTGTGGTTAGCCATGAGTCTTGGCTTGTAAATATTAGTATGTATAACCTCTTAAGTTGGCCTAATTGGTATGTTTGATAAGTAAGAAATGTGATGTTTATAATGTTCATGTGATTGTTTAAATGTGGGATGGTGAATTGGCAAGTTTTGTGGTATGAAATAGGTGATAAGATGATTAGATTATACTTTTGAAACTTATGTGATTTTTAATGATTTTGGTATATTTAGGTTCTAGAAGTGAGTAGTGAAATGGATGATATTTGGATGTTATGCAATATGTATGAAATGGTTGATTTGGTTACCTATAAATGATGCAAAAATGTTGTGGTTTTGGTATGATTGAGATAGGTGGGAGATGTAGCTTAAACCAAGCGTAATTTCACCCCACACGGTTGAGCATACGAGCATGTGTCTCGACTGTGTGTCTATTGTGATTTAGTTATTCAAGTCAGTCTAGAGCATGGCCTGGACACACGTGTGTGTCTGGTGGCCGTGTGAGGCACACAGCCTTGATACGTGGGCGTGCGTGGCCTTCATTAAAACTTTAGTTTTTTTTATCTATGTATGCCAATTTTTGTCCATGAAAACCTAATGGTCTTATTACCGTTTAAGTACCTCTACTTCAATTATACTCTTCAATTTAATCCTTTAGCATCTAATGTCAACTTTTGCAATTAAGCCCTAGTAGGTAAATTAAGCATGCTATCCATAAAATTTTCCATTGATACTCTAACACATGTATCTAACCACATGGTAAACTATAAAAATTAATCGGAATAAACTTTTCTATCTTGGATTCGTGGTTTCTCAGCCACTGTTTTGTTTAGCCCCTATTTTGGGATGCTGCATTTTTCCCTCCTTTAGGTATTTTCGTCCTTGAAAATCTTACCTGTGAAAAGATTTGGATACTGTTTTCGCATAACCTCTTCAGGCTCCTACATAGCCTCGTTTACCCCATGCCTATTCCATAATACTTTCACAAGTGTAATACTTTTGTTCCTTAGTTGTTTGACCTCTCGAGCTAAAATTTTTACCGGTTCTTCACCATAAGTCATATCTTCCTGAATCTCAACCTCTGTCTATGAAATCACATGTGAAGGATCAGAACGGTAACAACGTAACTTGGACACATGGAACACATCATGAATCTTCTCTAACTCTGGAGGCAAAGCTAACCGATATGCTAATGATCCAACTCTTTCAATCACCTTAAACGGTCTAATAAAACGTGGACATAGTTTTCCTTTCTTGCCAAATCTAAAGACTTTTTTCTACGGAGATACTTTCGAGAACACTTTGTCACCAACTTGATACTCAGTCTCTTTTCTCTCCAAGTCTGTATAAGACTTCTGTCTATCTGAAGCTGCTTTCAAGCAATCTCTGATTACTTTTACTTTCTCTTCAGTTTCTTTAACTAAATCAATGTCGTTAATCTGATTTTCTTTAAGCTCTGTCCAATACAAAGGTGTGCGGCATTTACGTCCATACAAAGCTTCATAAGGTGCCATTTTCAAACTCAACTGGTAACTATTATTATAAGCAAACTCTACCAATAACAAATATTTCCCCCAACTACATTGAAATTCTAAGACATAACATTTGAACATATCCTCAAGTATCTGAATAACTCTCTCTGATTGACTATCGGTCTGAGGATGGAAAGCTGTACTAAAACTGAACTTTGTGCCCAAATCTTCCTGTAACTTCTTCCAAAATAGTGAAGTGAATCTCGGGTTTCTATTTAAAATAATCGATAACGGTACTCCATGTATTCTGACTATCTCTAAAATATATAACTCAGCCAACTTTTCAAGTGAATAATCCATACGAATTGGAATAAAATGAGCCAACTTCGTTAGCTTATCAATCACAACCTATACTGTACCTTTCTTTCTCGCTGTCAACGACAATCCTGTCACAAAATCCATGGCAACTTGGTCCCATTTTCACTTAGGAACTAACACAGGCTATAATAAACCTGAAGGTTCCTAATTTCGACTTTTACTGCTGACAAATCAAGCATCTAGAAACAAACTCTAAGATATCTCTCTTCATTCTTACCCAGCAATACATTTTCTTCAAACCATTATACATCTTTGTACTACCTGGATGAATAGACAAAGAACTACTATGTGCTTCCTCTAAAATCTTTCGAATAAGCTCATCATTATTTGGTACACATATCCAATTTCTAAACATTAAACAACCGTCAGAACTGATCTGAAAATCTGACTCTATATCCGACTCACACTGAGCTCTTTTGGCTTATAGCTCACTGTCATCTTTCTAAACTTCACAAATTTCTTCAAGAAACATTGGCTTAGCTTGTAATTTGGCTAAGATAGAACCATCATCCGATAAGGTTAAACTAGTTTTAAAAGCTCTTAATGCAAATAAAGATTTTCTACTCAAAGTATTAGCAACTACGTTTTCCTTACTCAGGTGATAATCTATCACTAGTTCATAATCTTTAATCAAATCTAACCATATTCTTTGGCTCAAGTTCAAATCTTTTCGAGTCATCAAGTATTTCAAACTTTTATGATCAATAAATATCTGACACTCCTCACCATACAAGTGATGTCTCCAGATTTTCAATGCAAATACAATGGCAGCTAGTTCTAAATCATGTATCAGATAATTTTTCTCATGTGGCTTTAGCTAAATAGAGGCATAAGAAATTACCTTTCCTTCCTACATAAGTACACAGCCTAGTCCATTCAAGGATGCATCACTGTAAATCACAAACTCTTTACTCGGTTCTGGTTGTACTAAGACAGAAGCTTCAGTCAACAATGCCTTTAACTTATCAAAACTCTGCTGACACTTTTCAGTCCATTCAAACTTGACATCTTTTTGTAGCAATCTTGTCAATAGAGTAGCTATCATGGAAAACCCCTCTACAAATCGTCTATAATAACCGCGGAGACCAAGAAAACTTCTGACCTCTGATACATTCCTGGGATCCTTCCAATCAACAATGGCTGAAATCTTGCTCGGATCAACTCTAATACCTTCACCTGAGACAATATGTCCAAGAAAACCAACTTCCCATAACCAGAACTCACTTTTGCTAAACTTGGCATAAAGTTGATTATCTCTCAAAGTGTGTAAAACTATTCTCAAATGCACTGAATTCTGAGTCTTATCATGAGAATAAATCAAGATATCACCAATGAACACAACTACAAATTTATCCAAGTAACATCTAAAAATTCAATTCATTAAGTCCATGAAAATGGCAAGAGCATTTGTCAAGCCAAATGGCATCACAAGGAACTCATAATGGCCATACCTAGTCCGGAAAGTAGTCTTCGGAACATCTGACTCTTTATCTCGCAACTGATAATATCCAGATCACAAATCTATCTTGGAGAACATAGTAGATCCCTTCAATTGATCAAAAAAATTGTCAATTCTAGGCAGTGGATAATTGTTCTTAATAGTCATCTTATTAAGTTGCCGATAATCTATGCAAAATCTCATCGAACCATCTTTCTTTTTCACAAATAGCACTGATGCACCCTATGGTAAACAATTAGGTCTTGCAAAGCCTTTCTCTGTTAGTTTCTACAACTGAACTTTCAATTCTCTCAATTCCATTGGAGCTATTCTATAAGGAGCAATATAAATGGGTGTTGTACCCGGAGCCAATTCAATACCAAACTCAACTTCTCTGATACGAGGCAAACCTGGTAGTTCTTCTGGAAACACATTTGAAAACTCACATACCACAGGCACTGATTCAATTTTCAACTTTGGATCTTTAGTATTCAACACAAAAGCAAGATAAGCTTCATATCCTTTTCTCAAGCATTTTTGAGCAAACATAACAGAAATCATGGCAATTGAACTATTTGACTCATCTGAATTAACCAGAAGAATTTCACCATTTTTGCATTTCAACTCAATGAATTTCTTTCCACAATTCACTATCACGTCATGCGCAGTCAACCAATCCATACCAAGAATCACATCAAACCCATCAAATAGCAATAGCATGAGATCGGCCGAAAAATAGTAACATCTAATCATCAAAGGCAATTTTTACATACTTTGTCTACTAATACATACTGATCCAATGGATTCGATACTTTCATCAAAAATCCTGTAGACTCTATGGACACGTTCATACTAGGTATTAATTTCATGCAAACATAGGAGTGGGTTAAACTCGGATCAATCAAAGCAATAACATTAACATTATGAAGAGAAAATGTACCCGTAATTACATCGGGGAAGGATGCCACTTCACGAGCACGAATAGCATAGGTCCTTGCACGCACTCTAACATTTGGTCTTGCTGCTGAATCTCTAGATGCACCTCTACCTGCCCGTATTCCTGAACTTCTCTGAGGTCTGCCTCTAACGAGGGCATTGCCTGATCTTACACTCGGTATTACTTCTCTTTTAACCATCTCAGGACACTCCAAAATGTAATGATCCGATGCACCACATAGGAAACAACCAGTCTCAGTTGCTCGACATTGACCTAGATGATGTCGACCACATTAAGGACACTCGGGTCTATTGGGTTGAATACTGCCAACACTCACAATTGAAATGTTCTGAGCTTTCTGACCCATAAATCTTCTACTTCTGTTTCAATTAGAATACCCTGCTAAAAAAATTGGATCTCGTAGAGAACCCTCTAGGCCTCTTGGATGTAGACTAAAATGACTTGCTTATCTATTTTTTCTTTATGTCTTGCATCTCAATTTCAGCTTTACCCTTTCCTTTAAGCAACTTCTCTGCCTTATATGCTCTTTCAACTAAAATAACAAACTCTTTTATTTCTAAGACATTGACTGATAGTCGAATATCATCATTGAGCCCATCTTCAAATCTCTTGCACATAATAGCTTCAATAGACAATCACTCTCGAGCATAATTACTAAGTCTGACAAATTCATATTCATTTTCAGTCACTGTCATCTTACCCTGCTTTAGTTCAAGGAATTGTTTTCTTTTTTGATCGATGAACCTTTGACTAATGTATTTCTTACGGAACTCCTCTAGAAAGAAATCCCAAGTAACCCTCTCTTTCGGTACTACTGACACAAGTGTCATCCACCAATGGTAGGTCTGGTCTCGTAAAAGTGATACAACACACTTCATGCACTCTTCAGGTGTGCAGGATAACTCATGAAAGACCATGATAGTATTCTTGAGCCAAAACTCAGCTTTCTCTGCATCGTCATCTTTAGTAGCCCAAAACTCTTCGGCCCCTTGTTTTCTAATTTTATCAACTGGTGGCTTCTCTCCTCTGACTGTATCTATGAGTGGGGAAGCTACATGGGTAGTCTGAGGATCATGAGGGGGTGGAGGTCTAACAGCCGGATTCGTACGAACGAACTCAGCAAACCATTCATTCATAGCTTGGAAGAAGGCTTCTCGAGCCCTTCCTTCCTGACTAACTGTAACGGGCCTTTCACTACTATTTGGTGGCACCGTCCCTTCTGTGGGAACGGGTGCGTTACTTTCTAAATCATCTACACCAACTCATTCGGGATCCATAACTATAAAAGAAAAACATTTTAAAATCGTCAAGAGTCGTCACACTATCAAAATATAAGTATGGCATGTATAGCTAGACTCTTACTCATACTAAATACTTCGAGAACCTACTAAACTCTTGCTCTGATACTAATAAGTCGAGCACGAGGCGTTACCAGACTTATCTTCCTTGTTCGAGGTATAATTTTTTTTACTTTTAAAAATTAATTCGCTAGCATTCATCCAATAAATCCCTAAAAAGGGCTTTCGAGGCCCTAAAACGTGCAATTGAAACGGTTCGAGACCAAACCGATATTATTAAAAATTTTCCAATTACTTACACAAAATAAAATTATTTATTTCACTATTCATAATAAAACTGTCCATTTGCATAACAGTCACTAAATTAATTATAACTCGAGTTACAAAACTCAAAATTTAAATCCGTAAATTTTCCCTGAAACTAGACTAAATAAGATTTAATTTTATATCTCATTCACCATTTAATTCAATTTCTACAATTTTTAGTGATTTTTCAAAACCATGTCACTGCTGTTGTTTCCTAACTATTCCATGGCCAACTCTTACTCCATAATTTCTTTGCATCAAACCTCATTTAGGCATACATAATACCATAACATGTTCTTATTTAGCTATATCATAAGCTAATCATTACCAAGTATTCACATGCTATTCTTTAATCATATCATAAGGACATACACACAAAATAGCCAAGTCCCTATACATGCCATTACTTAAAAGTATTTCTAGTCTCAAAATATCGAGATAGCTTGTTGATAGTGTAAGGTAATCTCCGACGTCCTTAAGATTTTTCGAGTTGGCTTTGCGATACTATAAAAAAGAGAGAAAAGAAAGGTAGTAAGCATAAAGCTTAGTAAGTTTGCATGTAAATAAATAACAACATTCTAAATGAATTATCAAGATAACTTGAGCCTTTTGAATATGGACTTATCTTACCTTCCCTTTGGTACACTCTTTAAATTTTCTGTTGAACCACTTGGAATACTAAGGATACACGAGTACCTTTCCTTTTTAAACTTACCATTTCCATGTCTTGACATGGTCTTACGTGGTATCCTTGCCTTATGAACTCACTATTGCCATGCCTTGGCATGGTCTTACATGGGATCTTTACCTTATGGTAGTTTATCAATGTCATGTATTGACATGGTCTTACATGATTTTCATGCCTTGTAAAACATACCAATGCCATGCCTTGGCATGGTCTTACTTGGTATCCATAAACCCTAATGTCATGACATTTGTATCTTACAGATTCCTAAGGTTCAACCGGGACTTTTAAGTATCATTTCTCTGCCAATTCTTGCTTGAATCATCAAGGAATAAATTTACAAAATTAATATATAGATGATGAAAAATAACATCATTAATTATAAATAATAAAACATTGCATTTATTTACCGCAAACTTACCTCGATACAAAATACGATCAAATATTTTGATTTAGTCTTCAACCTTTTTCTTTCCTCAGTCTAACCTTGAATTTCGTTCTTCTTGATCTATAATAGAAAATTTAACTTATTTAGTATTCACATTTATCAAAACAGTCCTTAACTCTAACTTTGGAAAAATTATGATTTTTCCACTAAACTTTTGCATATTTACACTTTTCCCCAAGGCTCGGAAATGAAACTTTATCCCTAATTCTTATGTTTTATGACATGCTAATCACTTATTTACGTACGGCAACATCAAATTCCCACTCTAACATGTACTTATGACCATTAGGTATTTTTACAGATTATGTCATTTTACTCGTTTTCGCTTAAAATCGCTTAGCTCAAGTTGTTTAACATACTTTCAAGCTTCATATTCTACCATAAAACATCAAAATAAACACATTTTACCTATGGGTATTTTTCCAAATATGAACCCTAGGTTAAATTATTGCTAGAATAAGCTTAGAAGCTTGAAAGCTTGACAAAACCCTAGCTATGAAGAACCCTTGAATTTTTTTCCTAATGAAGAAGATGGGCACATTTTTCCATCTTTTTCCCTTTTTTAATCTTTTAATTACCAAATGACTAAAACACCCCTCATTAAAACTTTAGTTATTTTTATGTATGTATGTCCATTTTTGTCCATGAAAACTAATGGTCTAATTACCATTTAAGGACCTCTACTTCAATTATACTCTTCAATTTAATCCTTTATCATCTAAAACTCATTTTGATAAACTTTTGCAATTAAGCCCTAGTAGGTAAATTAAGCATGCTATCTATAAAATTTTTCATCGATACTCTAACACATGCATCTAATCACACGGAAAATTATAAAAATTAATTAGAATAAACATTTCTATCTCAGATTCATGGTTTTGCAACCATTTTTCTGTTTAGACCCTATTTTGGGATGTTACGAGAGATTTGGGGAGTGGATCATGGAATGAGGGAGTCGTGGTGCCGAAATGGGATTCTCCTCAACCATTTGGCTTGTCTTTGGTGTCCCTAGCCATTCGGCCATGCTTTTCCCCATTTTTCGAATCCCTTGAGGTCATTTTGCCAAATCTATTTTTGCTACTTTCTCGAATTCTTCCCTTTTTCTCCTCTTTTCTTTCCTCAATCATCTATTTTTCTACTATTTGCACTAGGGGTTTGGGTTGTTGTTCCTGCTATTTCATCCTCTTTACTATCTGCTCATCTTTATATCTCTTTTACAGTTATTAACCTTTGTCGAACTCGTGTTCTTCCCCTCTCCCAATTGGTCCTTAACATTTACCTTCTCCTTTTGTCACTAGCTGAATACCCCTTTTCTCTTCTCTCTTTATTCCTTCGGGTTTTATCGAGTTCCCCTTACATTCTTAAAACAGAATATTTTCTTCCCTTCCCCCCTTTTGCTTTTGGTTTCTCTCAAAAAGGGGGATCGCCTTTGGTGTTTCTCTGTTCCATTAGCCGAATATTTGGTTTTTCCAATCCTTCCTGTTCTGTCGACTTTTCTTCTCCTAAGCAGTGGGTTCTATCCAGCACAAGTTGCTGTCGATTGGTAAGTATTTTGGTAAGGGCAGAAGTTTTGTTTCAAGCGTTGTGAGTAATGTTGTTATTTGTTAATTTGTTAAGGTTCTAATCATTTGTTATGTCAAATGTTATTTTGACAATGCCAAATTGTGTTGAACTTGGTCTACCAGAGGAGTGATAGGCTACATCAGTTGAAGCAATGGAAGTAAGTAATACTAAATGCCATCGTTTGGGGATTGTTTTTGGTAGGGTTGGTTCTGAGCATGACTAATGTTGGTCATGGACGTTATAAACGCATGCTATTTTTGTTGGCTTTGTCCTCATGACTTGCCACTGATAGTTATTCAATGACATCTCCTCTATAAACTCATAGGCATCTTCCGGTGTTTTATTATTCATGGTTCTGCCAGCAGCTGCGTCAACCATTTGCCGAGTCGAAGGATTCAGACCATTGCGGAATGTTTGTACTTGAAGCCAAAGTGGTAACCCATGGTGAGGGCACCTTCTCAAAAGATTATTGTATCTTTCCCATGTATCGTAGAGTGTTTCTAAATCCATCTGCACAAAGAAAGAGATATCATTACGTAATTTAGTCGTTTTAGTCAGCAAAAAATATTTTAGTAAGAATTTTTCGGTTATTTGTTCCCAAGTAGTAATTGACCCTCGTGGTAATGAGTTCAACCACTGTTTAGCTTTGTTCCTTAATGAAAAAGGGAATAACCAAAGACGAATGGCATCATCAGAAATGCCATTGATTTTAAATGTATCATAAAATTCTAGAAAGTTTGCTAAGTGAGCGTTGGGATCTTCATCCTGCAAACCATCAAACTGAACAAATTGCTATATCATTTGAATAGTGTTAGCTTTTAATTCAAAAGTATTTGCAGCTACAGTACGTCTAACTATGCTAGATTCAATTCCTGTTAAAGAAGGTTTAACATAATCATACATAGTGCGTAGAGTAGGATTTTGATTAACCGCAATTGCAGGAGGTGGCTGATTGCCTTGGTTTTCAGCCATCTCTTCTATTGGGGGTTAAGTATCGTCTTCTTGCTCGTTCTCTATGTATCATAAGCTTCTCCTTATTTCTCTTTGATTTCTGCGAACTGTATGATCGATTTTTTCTTCAAAAAGTAATGGTCCTGACGGGTTTCTTCTAGGCATAAACTATAAAAATCTGCCAAGAGAAGGAAAAAGTAAATTAATAAATAATAATGATAATAAAATTAAATTAAATTGCAAGAAAAATAAATGGCTAAAGTAATAAAAACTGAGCGTTCCAAATATTTCAGTTCCCCGTAACGGTGCCAAAAACTTGATCGTGTGATTTTGTGATAGGTTTTAAATATTTATAATTACTCATTCTTGAACTAACTATTATCGCGATGTAGGCAAGTGTACCTATCGAACAGTAGCATAGTTTTAGAAAGACCGTATTGTCGAACCCAAAAGAACTAAAAGCACTAGTAATGACTGTCTTTTTATTATCTAGCCTAAGAATAAAGGGGTTTTGTTTTAATTAACTAATTATATAAACTAAGAACGCACAGAGAAAAGAATTGGGGAATTGTTTTTGGGGAAAATCGATTGACTTAAGGCAATACCTAAGGAAAAATCCACCTAGACTTTACTTGTTATTCTAGCTCCGAATTGGACGATTTATTCATTCAACTTGTTCCGTAGAGATCCCTAAGTTATGTTATTATCCCTATTCAAGACTAATAACATCTAATCCCTAGATTGAATAACTGAGACTTTTCTCTAATTAACACTTTAGGGTTGCATTAACTCGATCTATGGATCCCCTTATTAGGTTTCACCCTAATCCGGCAAAATCTTGTCACCCTATTTCTAGGCGCACAATCAACTTCGCTTAATTATGATAAATGTACTCTTAGCCAGGGTCTATTCCTCCTCTGAATAAGACTTATCTTGAATCAGTATCCTGGGATATCAAAACAAGGATTAAAAACACATAATTAAGAACATGTTAAATATTTATCATATGATTCAGAAAATAATAACAAGATTCATCTTAGGTTTCATTCCCCTTAGGTATTTAGGGGATTTACAAAACATCTCAGAAGAATATAGAATATAAAACATAAAGAAAACCCAACACTCCTGAAGGGAAATTGAGAGAGATCTTCAGTCTTGATGATGAATCCAGCTTCTGAGATGGATCAATCGGCTTCCTTGGAGTAATTCCTTACTCCCTATTCTCCGTTCCTCTTTTCTTCTTCCTCTAGGTTGTATTTATAGGATTTGGGATGCCTAGAAGCCCTCAAAATTAGCCTTTTCCGAATTGGACTCAACTTGGGCTCAGCAGGGACACGCCCGTGACACACGCCCATGTTCGATTACTTTAGGATATGCTTGAGCCTGCTAGATTGACACGGCCGTGTGGTCTGCCCGTATGAGGAGGCCCAGGCCATGTTGATTTCGTACTTTGGCCCATTTTCTCCGTTTTTGGCCAGTTTCTTGTTTCTTTCGCTTTCCTATGCTCTCCTAAGTATAAAACATGAAATTAAAGCATTAGGAGCATCAAATTCACCAATTCTAATGAGGAATCTTCCATAAAATGCATTAAACATGAGGTAAAAATATGTATAATTTACGGTTTATCAACTTTGCATACAACTGTTTATCTCGCAAAGTCTGTAACACAAGTCTCAAATGTTCAGCATGTTTGGATTCATTATGGGAATAGATTAATATGTCATCTATGAATACAATCACAAACAGATCTAAATATTGTCTGAATAACTGGTTCATCAAATCCATGAAAATAGCAGGTGCATTAGTAAGTCCAAAAGGCATAACTAGAAACTCATAGTGTCCGTACCTCGTTTAGAAATCAGTCTTTGGCACATCAGAGTCTTTAACTCTCAACTGATAGTAGACCCCTTTCAGCTGATCGAACAGGTCGTCAATCCATGGCAACTGAGATTTATTCTTTATAGCCATCTTATTGAGCTGTCTATAGTCGATACTCATTTTCATAGTTCCGTCTTTCTTTTTTACAAATAAAACTAGTACACCCTAGGGAGTTCGCGCGAAACCTCTATCTGTCAACTCTTGCAACTGAGCTTTCAATTTTTTTAATTCAGTAGGTGCCATTCTGTACAGAGCTATCGATATCGGAGTCGTCCCCGGCACTAACTCAATACCAAACTCTACTTCTTGGATAGGTGGAAAACCCGACAATTCTTCAGGAAACACATCTGGATACTCGCACACAACTGGTACTAATTCTTTCGCTCACTTTACTATCAAGCACATACACAAAGTAAGCTTCACAACCCTTCCTCACATATTTTTGAGCTAATATCGAAGATATCACTACCAGTAAATCATTCAGATCATTAGATTCAATCTGATTAATCTCATCATTCTGGCACCGTAAATCAATAATCTTTCTTTTGCAATTTACGACAGCATCATGCAAAGTCAACCAGTCCATACCCAGAATTATATCGAACACATAAAATGGAAACAACATCAAATCAGCTGAAAAACACGAATACTCAAATCATCAAACGACAATTTTTACACACTTTGTCAACCAAAACATACTGGCCCAAGGGGTTCGATACTCTAATCACAAACACAGTAGACTCAATAGGCAAAGTCCTACAAAACACTAAGGTCTCACACAGATAAAAATGAGTCGAACCAGGATCAATTAATGAAATTACACTAGTATCATAGAGAGTGAATGTACAAGTAATAACATCTGGGGATGAAGCCTCCTCACAAGCTCGAATGGAAAAAGCTCTAGTAGGTGCACGAGCCTCAAATCGAACTGCTGTGTATTTAGTTCCACTCTAACTATTACACGCATTACCCGTATTTTTGGGTGGTCTACCTCGAGCTAACATGTTACTCAGTCTCGCATTATGTACTATGTTTTGTTCAGCTAACTCAGGGTATTCACGAATGAAATGATCCATCGATCCACATTTAAAACAGGCCCAATCAAGCAATCTACAACTGTCGAGATGTCTTTTACCACAATGTTTGCACTCTGGTTGATTTGATCTAACATTATCAACACTAGCTACTGAGGTAGCTTTCGAATTTGTAGGTGGTCCATCCCGATCACATCTAGTATAACCCGCAGTAGCCTTTGAACGGCTAGAATAATCTCAGAATCTCTTTGATGCCAACTGAAATGACTTACTCGATGGTCTCTTACTTAATTCTCTAGCTTCAAAGTTAGATTTTCTTTTCTCTTTCCTAAGCTCTTAGGCTTTGCATGCTCGCTTAACCAGTACTACGAACTCTTTTATTTCCAGAATGCCAACTAGCAATTTAATGTCTTCATTTAACCCGTCTTTGAATCTCTTACACATTATAGCTTTAGCCGATACATATTCATGGGCATATCTGCTGAGTCTCACAAATTTTCGCTCATATTTTGTCACGATCATACGACCCTGTTTAAACTCTGGAAATTTTTTGCGTTTCTGGTCGATAAACCTCTAGCTGATGTATTTCTTACAGAACTCAATCTAAAAGAACTCCCAAGTCACCCATTCTTTTGGAACCACCGATACTAGTGTATTCCACCAATGATATGCGATGTCTCGTAGCAAGGATATGGCATATTTTAAACATTCATCAAGGTTACAGGATAATTCATCAAACACGCAAATAGTATTATCAAGCCAGAATTCAGCTCGTTTAACATCATCATCATTAGTGGCTCTGAATTCCTCATCCCCATGTTTTCTGATTTTATCAACAGGGGGCTTATTCAATCTCAATGGATCAATCACTTAAGGTATAACAGGTATGAGAGGAGGATTAGTCGAGGGTAGAGGCTGTTGTGCAGCTGGATTTATCCGGATATACTGAGTAAACCAATCATTCAACATTTGGTGAAAGGCTTCTTTAGCCTCTCCCTCTTGGTTACTTGAAGTCGGTCGAGAATCAACCGGCGCTGTCCCTTGCGCGGGAGTAGGCACTATACTCTTGACATCATCAACTACAGCTCTATGGGATCCATTTACTATATGAAAACACATTTTCAAATGTCAGAAATCATCACACTATCACAGTATAAAATATGACATGTATAGCTAAACTCACACGCGCTACGTTAGTTCTACAATCAACTAAACTGTAGCTCTGATACCAATAAAATGTAACACTCTAATCCAAATCCGTCACTGGAATGGGGTTATGAGGTATTACCGGACCAGACACAACTTCCAAATGATTACATAAACTCTTAGGTCATTACGAATGCGTACATAATAACTTATAAAACACATAGTAAAATTTTACGAAACATTAACATTAAACAAACATCTCATTTCATACTCGAACCTTGTCATCTTCAAAAATAGTCATATAAATATAATGTGTAACTATGCTTTGAAACATATAGTAACAATTGTTAATTCGTAACTATTAAACATACAACAAATACTGCATTAATAAATCTAACAAATATCTCAAGCATAATTTCAAAATTTATAACATTATGCGCATGGTACATATTAGTAGGAACCATTTGATTAATAACTTAAACTCAAAAATCAGCTTACCTAATTTGTATAAAAACAATCATTATTCCTTATAACTTAAATTACTATTCATTTGGTCATTTTCCAATGCCTTAGCCGAATATATACTTGCTAAATCATATGCTTATTCAATGTCCACTTTCATTTTACTCAACCATATTGCACGCATGTAACATTGCATAAAATAAATTCCATACATTAACCATAATTTGCATTTCATGTCAAGCACTTCACAAGTTTATATATATACATAATTTAACCAAACTCTCAAATCAAAAACAAACATATCAATAAATCATATAAATATAATCATGGTTGAATGCATAAAATTTAATATTAATCATAGCCATTTATGAATAAACATTATTTTCCTAATTAATCTATTGCGGAATCTCAAACAACTTATATTCATTGCCTAAATTTAATATCATAGTCGAATACATTCATCAAACACATAGATCTTTAACATTTTTACCAAAATAAACTCATCCATAATCAAACATACTAAACCTCAAATATTAATAAATCATATCAACTTCACTTCGTCTATATGCCATAACCAAATTTACCTTAATACCAATTCACATAACACAACCTTAACAAAGCATATCAAACAAGATTCACACATATATATACTTATATACATAAGCCATAACCAAAACACCAAAACCAAACAAAACCATCATTTGATCAAAGCATAAAATCCAAGGTTCACAAAATAATAAGCCATTTTCGCATAGCTCATATTTACATACCCCAAAATCAAATATATACACTAGCCTATACATGCCATAAGTTCAAGTTCAAACTTATAAAAGTACCGAAACAGTCGATAGTGTGATAGGCTTCTCTGACGATCCCCGTGCCCGTAATGAGCTTCCACAATCTATAAAACATAGAGCAAACACACAAGTAAGCTTTCACAACTTAGTAAGTCATAAGCAAATAAGACATTTAGTCACATTCATAATTCAATTTAGCTAAACAAAAATAAAGCATCATAAATTCATGTACGTTTCCAAACTTATAATTTCATATCTCAAGATATATAATTTTGCATAAGTTTTCCTTTGGCCGAATACTCAATTGAATATTAGCATGTTTAGCCTTCAGTTTCTACATCACAATTACATTATTTGGCCAAATGTATACATTCACATATGCATACACATAGTTCTGATTAACATATAACTTTTATATTATCAATTCAAACATCCAACATACCATATTTTCATAACTTAGTATGAATACATACCTGAGCCTTTTAACTTGATATTACATTTGGTTTTAACTTATCATTGCCCGTTGAACCATTCAGAATTAAATAGGACACTCAGATAGTCACACATATTGTACAATGCCAATGTCCCAGACGTGGTCTTACATGTAATCACATATCAATGCCACTGTCCCAAACAGGGTCTTACATGTAATCACATATCGATGCCAACTCCTAGACGTGGTCTTACACGTAATCACATATCGATGCCAACATCCTAGACGTGGTCTTACACGTAATCACATATTGATGCCAACATCCCAGACATGGTCTTACACGTAATCACATATCAGAATCACATATCAATACCAACTCAAAAATGTACCATTATAAAACCAAATTATAAGATCATATAACACACAAATCATACCAGATTCACATTTTTCATTACTCAATGCCGATTCATAACTTACTAATAATCATTACAATTATTTATAGATCATATATATTGAAATTGAACAGCATCTCTTTGCTTATAAACTTACCTCAGACAACGATATCAGAACGGGACGATTATTCGACAACTTTGGTTTTGTAACACCCCGTACCCGAGACCGTCGCCGGAATCGAACACGAGGTGTTAACAGGCTTAATTCATTACTTAAACAGCTCAAACAATTTATTTTTAAAATTTCCAGTCAAGCTAGCAATCTGCATCATAGTCGCTTAAAAATTCATATCTCGAGTTTCGAAACAAGAAATCCAGTTCCGTAAATTTTCACCGAAAATATAGTCATATATCTATTTACTAATTTTTTTATAGAATTTTTTATCAAGCCAATTAGTACAGTTTATTAGTTAAAGTCTCCCCTGTTTCACGGTTCGATTGCTCTGACCTCTGTATATTACGAATCAGATATCTCTCTGTACAGAATTCAATGACTATTAAGTTTGTTTCTCTTAAAACTAGACTCAATAAGGAATCTGTACATGTAAAGAATGACTTCTAATTATTTTTTTACAATTTATGATGAATTTTAAAGTCAGAACAGGGGATCCAGAAATCACTCTGGACCTGCTTCACAAAAATTCAAATATCTCATAAAATATAATTTATATACCTGTTTTATTCAATAAATATGAAAATATACTCATTAAGCTTCAATTTAATAACTTACTCATCGTTTAATTCCATTTCTACTATTTTTAGTGATTTTCAAATTTACATCACTACTCTTGTCGATTCATTTTATGGCAAATTTCACTTTACTAAGGATTTTCATGGACTAAATAGCATTTTAAACATACATAACATCAAATATGACTTAGATTGGCCATTCCAATGGCTAATCATTTACAAACCCTTTTCTTACCAAACCATAGCCATATCATAAGATCAATTACACAAAGTGAGTGTTTTGCCATACATGCCACATTCAAAATACACAAGCCATTTTACCAATTTAAGCCTTCGGATAGTGTGAACGAGTCTTCGACCTATCCCGATTCTCAAGCCGACTTGTCAAAACTACAATGAAAGAAAAGGAGGGAGTAAGCACAAATGCTTAGTAAGTTCACATGCAAATAGCAAGAAACATAATCATACAATCTCACATAAAACATCATTTGCACAAAAAACACCAAGACATTCATGTTTCATTTACATTTAATATCTTCCTACGATTTCATCATACCAAGTTTTCAACCCGAGGGTTTAAGCACATATCTGTCAAATTTTCTCATTTACCATACTTACCAACATGTCACCTTCGTTTTAGGCCTTCTTCTTATTCACTTAAGATTCACCTGTTGAACACATCGGAATATAATTCGAATACGCGGATCTCATGAACATAAGAGCCATACCCGCAGCTAGACAAACTCAATAGCCTGCGGAACTTATGTAGCCAAGCTACCATGTAACTCGCCCATAAGTGAACTTGGACTCAACTCAACGAGCTCGGGGCATTCGCATCCATAAGTGAACTCAGACTCAATTCAACGAGCTCGGATGCCTAGTTACATCTCACGAACTCGGACTCAACTCAACGAGTTCGGAACTTAACCATCCTAGTGACATGTCACTTGTATTCTAATCTATTCCCAAGGTTCAAACGGGTGTTTTCCTCAATCACACATCTTTGCCGTCTTCCACGAAATATCGAAATCGATACTTCGGTGATAGTTCATACTCATCAAGTAATTCACATAATTACATATTATTCAACAATAACCACAAAACATAACAATTCATGATAATAATAAGTATCATATCATATAAACAACATTAAATTGCTCAAAATGACAATTATGTTACTACATTTACACATGAACTTACCTCAGTATAAAATTATTAGCAATCGAGCCTATTCTTCGTAAACTTTGTTTTTCCCTCGATCGCGACTTGAATCTTGTTTCTCTTGATTATGGAGCTTGAAAGGTTGAAACAAACCCTAACCATGGAGAACCCTTGAAATTTTGGCCTAATGAAGAAGATGGACAAAAATTGGCTTTTAATTTTATTTTTAATTCATTTTAATAACTAAATGACCAAAATGCCCTTACTACTAAACTTTCCAAAAATTCCATCCATGTCCAATTTTTGTCCATAGACTTAGAAATTGGTCAAATTGCTATTTAAGACGTCCTCATTAATATTCCAAAACAATTTCATACTAAAAACTCCTAGAATGCAAGTTTTGCAAATTATTCAATTTAGTCCCTAATTTCAATTTAAGCACTTTAGGCATAGGATTGCATCACGAAATTTTCACACAATCATGCAATCATATCATAAGCATCAAAATAATTATAAAATAATTATTTCTATCTTGGATTTTTGGTCACGAAACCACTATTCCGATTAGGCCCTAATTTGGGATATTACAACTCTCCCCCCCTTTAAGGATTTTCGTCCTTGAAAATCTTACCGGTAAACAGGTGTGGGTATTGGTTTCTCATAGTTTCTTCAGGTTCCCATGTAGTCTCTTCTACCCTGTGCTTTTGCCACAATACTTTTACGAGAGTGACACTTTCAAGAATACCTTATCACCAACTTGAAACTCGATTTCCCTTCGTTTCAAATCCGCATAAGATTTCTATCTATCTGAAGCAGCTTTCAAACAATCTCGAATCACTTTCACCTTTTCTTCGGTTTCTTTTGTTAGATCAACTCCATAAATTTGATTTTCCTTGAGTTTAGTCCAATACAATGGCGACTGACATTTACGAAAATACAATGCTTCATAAGGTGCCATCTTCAAACTCGTCTGATAACTATTATTATAAGCAAATTCTACCAACGGTAAGTACCTTTCGTAACTACCTTGAAATTCCACTACGCAACATCTGGGCATGTCTTAAAGAATCTGAATTACTCTCTCTAATTGTCCATCAGTTTGTGGATGAAAGGTAGTGCTGAAATTTAACTTCGTACCTAATGCCTCTTGCAACTTTTGCCAAAACTGTGAAGTAAATCTCGGATCTCTATCCGAAATGATTGACAAAGGTATTCCAAGAAGTCTAACAATCTCATGGATATACAATTCAGCCAAATTATTAAGAGAATAATCCGTACGTACCGGAATAAAATGAGCCGATTTAGTCAATCTGTCAACTATTACCCAGATGGCATTTTTCTTCCCCGGAGTTAATGACAACCCTGATATAAAATCCATAGTAATCCGATCCCATTTCCATTTAGGAACCATGATAGGCTGGAGTAATCCTGAAGGTACTTGGTGTTCAGCTTTCACTTGTTGACAAACTAAGCACTTTGATACAAACTCGAAAATATCTCTTTTCATTCCACTCCACCAGTACATTTTCTTCAAGTCATTATACATTTTCATACTACCCAGATGAACCGTCAAAAAACCATTATGTGCTTCATGCAAAATCTTTTGAATCAACTCATCATTTTTTGGTACACAAATCTGATTTTTAAACATCAAGCAACCATCAGAACCAATTTTGAAATCTGATCCCGTATTAGCTTCACATTGCTTTCTCTTGGCTTGCAAATCTTGATCATTTTTTTGAGCTTCAGAAATCTCTTGTAAAAACATCGGTCTTGCTCTTAACTCTGCTAGAATCGAACCATCATTTGATATCTTTAACTGAGTGTTCATAGTTCTCAAAGCAAATAGCAATTTTCTGTTTAAAGCATCGGCAACCACATTCACTTTTCCCGGATGGTAATCAATAACAAGCTCGTAATCTTTCAATAACTCCAACCATCTTCGCTGTCTCAAATTCAAGTCTTTTTGTGACATCAAGTACTTAAGAATTTTGTGGTCGGTATAGACTCGACACTTTTCACCATACAAATAATGTCGCCAAATCTTCAAAGCAAACACTATAGCAGCCAATTCCAAATCATGAGTCGGATAATTTCTTTTGTAAGATTTTAACTGCCTCGAAGCATAAGCCACCAGTTTTCCTTCTTGCATAAGTACACATCCTAAGCCATTTCAAGAAGCATCACTATACACCACAAATTCTTTACCTGATTCGAGTTGTACCAACACTGGTGCTTCAGTTAATAACTTTTTCAATTTTTCAAAACTCTGTTGACATTCTTCCGTCCATTCAAATTTAACATTCTTTCGGAGTAGTCTAGTCATAGGAGTAGCAATTATAGAAAATCCATTTACAAACCGCCGATAATACCCAACTAGCCCCAAGAAACTTCTAACCTCGGTTACATTTTTTGGTGGTTTCCAATCAACAATGGCTGAAATCTTACTAGGATCAACCCGTATACCATCACCTGAAACAATATGACCCAAAAATCCAACTTCCCAGAGCCAAAATTCACTTTTACTAAACTTAGCATACAGCTGCCTATCTTTCAAAGTTTGCAAAACTATCCTCAAATGCTCAGCATACTCTGTCTCATCTTTTGAATAAATTAAAATATCATCTATAAATACCACAACAAATTTGTCCAAGTATGGCCAAAATATGCGATTCATTAAATCCATAAACACAGTATGTAACACCCCTAACTCGTGACCGACGCCGGTGTCGAACACGAGGGGTTAACGAGACAAATCCTCTTAAAGTACCGACCAATTTGGCATTTCTGGACAGGCTGGAAAACTGCGTCACCGTCGCCTTAAAAATCATATCTCGAGTTCCAAAACTCGGAAACTGGTTTCGTAAATTTTCTCTGAATTTAGACTCATATACCCATCCATGGATTTATTTTTAGAATTTTTGGTTGGGCCAATTGGTACAGTTTATTAGTTAAAGTCACCCATGTTACAGGGATCGACTGCTCTGACCTCCGCGCGTTACAACTTGAATATCTTTCTGTACAGGGCTTTAATACTGGTGCCGTTTGTTTCTAATGAAACTAGACTCAAAATTGAATCTGTACATATAAGGAATGACTCCTAATTCTTTCTGGATAATTTATGGTAAATTTTCAAAGTCGCGACAGGGGACCCAGAAATCGTTCTGGCCCTGTCTCACGAGAACTTTAATATTTCCCAGTATACTGCTCATATGGTCGTTTCGTTTCGTCCATATAAAAATAGATTCATCAAGGTTCAGTTCCATAATTTACTCACTATTTAATTCTACTTCTACTATTTTTAGTGATTTTTCAATCTCATCTCACTGCTGCTGTCCGCAACAGTTATTGCGATGAACTATGCCAATTTCATGAATTTTTCCTTGGCCTTAATCATCCATCATACATGACACAAATTATGGCCACCTTAACAAAATTTGAGTTTCTAAGACTCGTGGCTATAGGTTCTAGCATCCCACTCGACGACCACATAGGCCATTTTCACATGGCTTAAAGTTTACAACCCACAATTCGACAAAATATAATAGCCTATACATGCCAAATGTTCTTCAACAACAAAAAACAATACCACAAGATTTCAGCCGGTGTGATGACTTCAACGACGGTTCCGAGCACGCAACAATACGAGTCCAAGAGACCTAAAATGGGTGACAAGAAAACACCGAGTGAGTTTACAACTCAGTAAGTCATAAGCATTCGTCAATCCACTGATAAAGTTACTACTACATGTACAACAAATGAGGCTAGGTACTCGTCCATATCGAATCTATACCATAATACCTCGAACCTTTCGGTCCACTCTCATACCAATTCATACATCCACATTTCATATTCTACACAACAAGATAATCGAAGCATTTTTACACATTAACTCAATTTCCAGCACAACCATACAATTTCAATCATCACATAGATTTAAGGCTTACCAAATTCAACCCCGAGCATGAACATATTTTCTATTCGTCAAGAGCTCGAGGTACTTACCCGATCCGCTGTCCGGGATTAGCTCGATAATGTCGCACACTCAGTGCCAATTGTAATGCAAGAACATATAGTGAATCCGCACACTTAGTGCTATATGTATTCAACTCGCACACTTAGTGCTATATAATCAAACTCGCACACTTAGTGCTGTACAATTTTAAACCCGCACACTTAGTGCCAATCTTGTCACCGTGTCCATTTATACCCGCACACTTAGTGCCGAGACCAATACCTTATGTATTTTGCTGCCTTTATACATTCAACAATGGCATCATTCCATACACATACATTTCCATTTACACACCAACTCATTTAAACACATTTGCATATATATATATTGATCATTTAAATCAACACCAAATATACGCTTAATGACTTACCTTGTGTTGGGTAAAAGCAGTCCAAGTCAGCTACTCGATGACCTTCGTCTTTCCCTTGCTTGATTCTCCTTCTTTAACTCCTTGAGCTTAATCAATAAATCAACTAGTTTAACCCTCTTGCTAAACATTCATAATTCAATTACACATGCAGATGTATGTTTGTATATTCGCAACCATCCTCACTTATTACCCATTTGGTCAACAATCTAAGCCAAGATAAGGCTTCAATATGGTTGCCTCTAACCGAATACATGCACACCAATCTACTTCCTTTGGCTGAATATGCATGTCTATGTGGAGGCTAATTTTACACTTAATACTACACAAAAAAACAGCATACATTTTCCTAATTAACGCATTACATATTGTAGTTCTATACACATCTCTCATTTATTTCATAACCAAAACAACATCACAAGCAAATAGACACCTTAAAATAGTATACATGTCATACCAATTCATCATGTGCAAACATATATTCATGTAGGTGCAATGGCGAATTCTCAAGTGGCTTATATCCAAATATACACACATATCCAAAGCTTAAATCTTACTTACCATGCAACATGCATGAATCATACTTATGGATACAACATGGCGAATACCACAACACCATACCGTTTCAATTTGGTCATGGTTAAACAAAGAACTTAGTATCTCATTCAAAAATGCTAAAAGAAAATCTAAGAATCCTCAATCTACCATCACATGAATCATTATCAAGCTTGATATTTAGCATGCAATGGCATTAACACCATATTCACTTTGGCGAATTTCATTCCCATGACATAACAAAGATTTGAACCATGGGCTAACAAGAACATCAAGCTAGCAACTAAAATATACATGAATCTCATGGCAAAACATCAAACTTACCTTAATCTAGGTACAAGTATGGCCAAACCTCCTCCTAAACCTCTTCCAAACCAACATGAAACAAGAATTCCTTCCTTCCTCCTTAGAATTTTCAGCCCAAAGGAAATGAAAATGATGAACAAAAATTCTTCTTTCTTTCTCCACACTCACGGCAACAAGGGCATCCAAGCTCATCTTTCTCTTTTTTTTCATTTTTTATGCTTATTTTATTATAATACTTCCTACATAACTCACTAGCCAAACATGTTGGAAACATGTTTTCCTTGCCCATCATGCCCACCTTGGCGGCCACTATAGTCAAATTTGGGGAATTTGACATGCAAGGACAACATTTCCTAGTGTGCATCAACAGACCACTTCCACATTTGCCTATCTCAATTCTAAATTTTCTCACACAAGTCCTTTCTAGTGAAATTCACCTTTATAACACTAAATCAATCATCATAAAATGTCATACATGAGCACACACATATTATAGGCATCAAAATAAATTTTAATTATTTTTATGCCTCGGTTTTGTGGTCCCGAAACCACATTCCGACTAGGGTCAATTTTGGGTGTTACAACTCTCCCCACTTAAGAAATTTTCGTCCCCGAAAATCTTACCGTAAATAGGTTTGGATATCGTTCTTTCATAGAGTTCTCGGTCTCCCAAGTAGCTTCTTCTATCCCGTGCTTGAGCCATAACACTTTCACTAGCGGAACCCGCTTGTTTATAACTCTTTCACTTCTCGTGATAGGATACGAATCGATTCTTCCTCATAACTCATATTAGCTTGAATTTCAATTTCTGATGGACCAATCATGTGCGATGGATCGGATCTATAGCGTCGAAGCATCGAAACATGGAAGACGTTGTGAATCCTTTCAAGTTCAGGGGGCAAAATCAAACGATACGCGACTGGACCGACTCGTTCAGATATTTCATATGGCCCGATGAACCTCGGGCTCAATTTTCCCTTACGGCCAAATCTAAGCACCTTCTTCCAAGGTGAAACTTTGAGAAAGACCTTGTCTCCAACCTAATATTCAATATCTTTTCTTTTCAAATCCGCATACGACTTTTGGCGATCCGAAGCAGCTTTCAAACTTTCACGAATTACTCGAACTCTTTGCTCGGCATCCTTAACCAAATCAACCCCGAAGAATTTACCTTCACTAAGTTCAGTCCAGAATAATGGGGTACGGCATTTATGACCGTATAAAGCCTCGTAAGGCGCCATCTTAATACTTGATTGAAAGCTATTGTTGTAAGCGAATTCAATCAAAGGCAGATACCGTTCCCATGAACCACTAAACTCAAGGATACAACATCTCAACATATCCTCGAGTATTTGAATTATCCGTTCGGATTGACCATCGGTTTGGGGGTGAAAGGCGGTCTTTGAAATGCAACTTGGTACCCAAAGCTTCTTGCAACTTTTTCCAAAATCGTGAGGTAAATCTCGGATCTCTATCCGACACGATAGAAATAGGCACCCGTGTAATCTCACAATCGAAAGCGTACAATTCCGCTAATTTGTCCATTGAAAATCCGTGCGTCACGGGGACAAAGTGGGCCGACTTAGTCAATCGATCTACCACGACCCAAACCGCATCCTTCTTACTTGCTGACAATGGCAGTCCGGATACAAAGTCCATTGTGACTCGATCCCATTTCCACTCGGGTATCGTGATTGGCTGAAGTAATCCTGAAGGCACCGATGTTCCGCTTTCACTTGTTGACATATTAGACATCTCGAAACAAAGTCGGAGATGTCTCGCTTCATACCATGCCACCAAACCGACGTTTCAATTCATTGTACATCTTCGTACTCCGGGTGGATTGCCATTCGGCTACAATGGGCTTCATTCAGAATTATCGAAATGAGTTCAATTCTTTGGGACACCAGACGACTTTTGAACCTCAAACAATCGTCATCGTCGATTTGAAACTCCGAGTCCTTGTTGAACACATGCAGCCCGTTTTGCAACCAACTCGTCGTCGACTTTACGAGCTTCTCGAATTTGGTGTGTCAATAATGGTTTGGCTTTCAATTCAGCCACTAACACACCTTTGTCGGATCGGACGGACAAGTGCACATTCATCGCTCGTAAAGTGAATAACGATTTACGACTCAAGGCATCCGCAACCACATTCGCCTTTCGGGTGATAGTCAATGATCAGCTCATAATCCTTTAACAGCTCGAGCCAACGTCTTTGTCGCAGATTTAAGTCTCTTTGGGTCATCAAATATTTGAGACTTTTGTGATCCGAGTATACATGGCACCTTTCACCAAATAAGTAATGTCGCCAAATCTTTAAGGCGAATACGATGGCGGCCAATTCGAGATCATGAGTCGGATAATTTTTCTCATGTGGCTTTAATTGCCTCGACGCATAGGCCACAACTCGACCTTCTTGCATTAATCGCAACCTAACCCAAGTAGAGAAGCGTCACTATAAATGACAAACTCTTTGCACGATTCGGGTTGCACTAGAATTGGGGCTTCATCAAATAAGCTTTCAGTTGATCGAAACTTTTCGACATTTCTCCGTCCATTCGAACTTAACATCCTTTTGGAGTAAGCCGTCATTGGCGTGGCTATCGTCGAGAAACCTTTACAAATCGTCGGTAATAACCAGCAAGCCCCAAAAGCTCCTAACCGGTAACATTCCTTGGTGGTTTCCAATCGACTATGGCAAGAATTTTGTTCGGGTCCACCTCGACACCGATCACGGACACCACGTGCCCCAAAAGCTAACCTCTTTCAACCAAAATTCACATTTCTTGAACTTTGCGTATAACTCGCTTATCTCGTAAGATTTGCAACACTAGCCTCGGTGTTCAGCATGCTCAGTTTCATCTCTCGAATAGACCAAAATGTCATCGATAAATACAACTACGAACCGATCCAAGTATGGCCTGAAAATTCTATTCATTAAATCCATAAACATCGCAGGGGCATTAGTGAGCCCAAACAGCATCACCAAGAATTCGTAGTGACCGTACCTCGTTCTAAAAGCGGTTTTGGGTATGTCCGATTCTCGGACCCTCAACCGATAGTACCCGACCTCAAATCTATCTTTGAAAACACCGAGGCTCCCTTTAATTGATCAAACAAATCGTCAATTCGTGGCAATGGATATTTATTCTTTATCGTCACTTTATTGAATTGACGATAGTCGATGCACAACCTCATGGTTCCGTCCTTCTTCTTCACAAACAATACAAAAGCGCCCATGGAGAAAAACTTCGATCGAGCGAAACCTCTATCCGTCAATTCTTGCAATTGAACCTTCAATTCCTTTAATTCCGTTAATGCCATACGACACGGGGCTATTGAAATCGGCATAGTACCGGTACAACCGATGCAATTCCACTTCTCGAACCGGTGGCAATCCGGTAACTCCTCGGGAAAAACATCGAATACTCACAAACCACTGGTACCGATTCGAGTTTCCTTTCCGTCTCTTTACTTCCAAACACATACGCAAGGTATGTTTCACACCCTTTTCACATACCTCCGGCGGTCATAGAAGATATTGTCATTGGCGCTCCTTTTAAATCGATGAGACTCGACTCGGACTACCTCATTATTTGCACTCCTCAAATCAATGGTTTTCCTTTTGCGATCCACCTTTGCATCATGTACGGTCACCAATCCATACCAAGAATAACATCGAATTCATTAAATGGTAGAAGCATCGGATCGGCGGAAACAGATTCTCGAATTGTTAGGGGCATCTCTTGCACACTTTATCAACGAGCACGTATTGACCCAAAGGGTTTGACACTCGAATTACGAACTCGAGAGACTCAACGGTAGAGTCTTCTTGGATGCTAAGGTTTCACATACATATGAGTGAGTAGAGCCGGGGTCAATCAATGCAATCACAATAGTATCAAAGAGAGTAAAAGTACCAGTGATAACGTCAGGGGAGGATGCCTCCTCTTGTGCGCGGATGGCATATGCTCTAGCAGGAGTACGGGTCTCGGATCGGACAGCCGTATTAGAGGCTCCTCTCTGATTACCACCCCTACCTCCAGAGATTCTCGGGGGTCTACCTCTAGCCGTCGTTCCACTAGGTCTTGCACCTTGCGTCTTATTCCTCTCATCTAGCTCCGTGCAATCTCTAATGAAGTGGTCCTTCGAACCGCATCCATAACAGGCCCTAGACTTACCCCAACATTCACCTAGGTGTCGTCTTCCACATTGGGGGCATTCGGGTCTCTCTTGACGATTATTGCCCACACTAGCTACTGAAGTAGCTCGAGTCCGTCGATTGGTCGGGCTCTAATGGAAATTCCATGATCGTCCTCGACTTCTTGGTGTCCTCCACGAACCTCTTTACAGCCGAGAACGGAGCTTTACTCGTCGATCTTTTACGGTAATCTCTTGCTTCAAATTCAGCCTTCTTCTTCTCCTTCCCAAGTTCTTCCGCCTTGCAGGCTCGTTCGACTAGTGTCACGAACTCCTTTATCTCCAAAATTCCCACTAGTAACTTTAACTCTTCATTCAATCCTTCTTCAAATCTTTTGCACATCGCAACCTCATCAGCCACACACTCCCGAGCATACCGACTAAGTCTTACGAACTCATGTTCGTATTCAGATCTGATCATCGGCCTTGCTTGAGTTCCAAGAATTCCTTACGCTTCTGATCGATGAACCGTTGACTAATGTATTTCTTTCGAAATTCGGATTGGAAGAAATCCCAAGTAACTCGTTCATTTGGGACTATGGAAATTAAAGTCCTCCACCAATAGTAAGCTGAGTCTCGCAACAAGGATATAGCACACTTAAGACATTCGTCGGGTGTGCATGATGATTCATCTAACACTCTAATGGTGTTATCGAGCGAACTCGGCCTTTTCGGCATCATCGGTAACTATGGCCTTGAACTCCTCGGCCCCACGCTTCCTAATCAAGTCCACGGTGGTTTACTCGGCCTCACGGGATCGATGAATCGGAGGCATTGCGGGCTCTTGGGGTGGAGTATTTAAATTCGGGAATGGTTGGACAGCCGGGTTGGTTCGGGCATATTGCGCGACCCACTCATTCATCATGGTGAAGAAGGCTTGTTTCGCCCCTTCATTTTGATTATTCGTGGATGATCGAGGCTCAGCGGCGGTGTCCCTTGCGCAGAGCAGCCGCTACACTTTCAACGTCATCCGTCAAGGGTCTCTCTACCCCGGGTTCCATTGCTAATCAAAACAAAAATTCCAACCGTCAGAAGTCATCACATTATTAAGCGCTAACAATTTGGCATGTATAGCTAGACTCACACGCGCTATGGTAGTCCTAGAACCGACTAAACCATGGCTCGATACCAATAAAATTGTAACACCCCTAACTTCGTGACCGACGCCGATTGTCGGACACGAGGGTTAACGAGACAAATCCTCTTAAAGTACCGACCAATTTGGCATTTCTGGACAGGCTGGAAAACTGCATCACCGTCGCCTTAAAAATCATATCTCGAGTTCCAAAACTCAGAAACTGGTTTCGTAAATTTTCCCTGAATTTAGACTCATATACCCATCCATGGATTTAGTTTTAGAATTTTTGGTTGGACCAATTGGTACAGTTTATTAGTTAAAGTCACCCATGTTACAGGGATCGACTGCTCTGACCTCCGCGCGTTACAACTTGAATATCTTTCTGTACATGGCTTTAATACTGGTGCCGTTTGTTTCTAATGAAACTAGACTCAAAATGGAATCTGTACATATAAGGCATGACTCCTAATTATTTCTGGATAATTTATGGTAAATTTTCAAAGTCGCAACAGGGGACACAGAAATCGTTCTGGCCCTGTCTCACGAGAACTTTAATATTTCCCAGTATACTGCTCATATGGTCGTTTCGTTTCGTCCATATAAAAATAGATTCATCAAGGTTCAGTTCCATAATTTACTCACTATTTAATTCTACTTCTACTATTTTTAGTGATTTTTCAATCTCATCTCACTGCTGCTGTCCGCAACAGTTACTGCAGTAGACTATGCCAATTTCATGAATTTTTCCTTGGCCTTAATCATCCATCATACATGACACAAATTATGGCCACCTTAACAAAATTTGAGTTTCTAAGACTCGTGGCTATAGGTTCTAGCATCCCACTCGGCGACCACATAGGCCATTTTCACATGGCTTAAAGTTTACAACCCACAATTCGACAAAATATAATAGCCTATACACGCCAAATGTTCTTCAACAACAAAAAACAATACCACAAGATTTCAGCCGGTGTGATGACTTCAACGACGGTTCCGAGCACACAACAATACGAGTCCAAGAGACCTAAAATGGGTGACAAGAAAACACCGAGTGAGTTTACAACTCAGTAAGTCATAAGCATTCGTCAATCCACTGATAAAGTTACTACTACATGTACAACAAATGAGGCTAGGTACTCGTCCATATCGAATCTATACCATAATACCTCGAACCTTTCGGTCCACTCTCATACCAATTCATACATCCACATTTCATATTCTACACAACAAGATAATCAAGCATTTTACACATTAACTCAATTTCCAGCACAACCATACAATTTCAATCATCACATAGATTTAAGGCTTACCAAATTCAACCCCGAGCATGAACATATTTTCTATTCGTCAAGAGCTTGAGGTACTTACCCGATCCGCTGTCCGGGATTAGCTCGATAATGTCGCACACTCAGTGCCAATTGTAATGCAAGAACATATAGTGAATCCGCACACTTAGTGCTATATGTATTCAACTCGCACACTTAGTGCTATATAATCTGTAACACCCCAAAACCCGAGACCATCGCCGGTGTCGGACCCGAGGGTTAACAAACCAAGTTCACATGTTTTTGCCCACCAATTTGACATTTCCAGTCAGGCTGGAAAACTGCGTCACTGTCGCCTTAAAAATCATATCTCGAGTTTCAAAACTCGGAAACTGGTTTCGTAAATTTTCCCTGAATTTAGACTCATATATCCATCCATGGATTTATTTCTAGGATTTTTGGTCGGGCCAATTGGTACTGTTTATTAGTTAAAGTTACCCCTGTTACAGGGATCGACTGCTCCGACCTTCGCGCGGTATAACTTGAATATCTCTCTGTACAGGGCTTTAATTCTGGTGTCGTTTGTTTCTAATGAAACTAGACTCAAAATGGAATCTGTACATATAAGATATATCTCCTAATTCTTTTTGGATAATTTATAGTGAATTTTAAAGTTGCGACAGGGAACCCAGAAACCATTCTGGCCCTGTCTCACAATAGCTTTAATATCTCTTAACCTGTAACTCCTATGACCGTTTCATTTCTTCCATATGAAAATAGACTCATCAAGGTTCATTTACATAGCTTATTCACTATCTAATTCCATTCCTATGAATTTTGGTGATTTTTCACATTCACGCCACTGCAGCTGGCAGCATCTGTTTTAAGATAGGACTCACCTATTTGGTGGTCTCCATGATTCAACTAGCCTTACCATACATAGGTTCATATATGATCATTTTAACCGTGCCAATGGCTGATCATATGACCAACATTCTCATTTCAAGCCATAGCCACATCATGACACAAAATATATACATACAACCCACAATTAGTCTAAGTTCATACTTCCTTTTGAGCCATTTTACGCACGGCCGTACATACGTACATTACAACATATTTAACAAGCGAGGGTAGTCCTATACATGCCATCTCAAGTTCAAACAAAATTTATACCAAAATGGAGGCTTGATAGTGTGGATGACTTGACTTCAACGATCCCAAATCCGATTGCCTCGAGCGAAATCTAGAAAACTAAGAGCCAAAGCAGCGGGTAAGCATTTTATGCTTAGTAAGTCTCAAGGAATATAATGAACTATAATTTACAGCAATACATTCACATAGCCAAATGCATCATTTCATTAATACACATTCTTACTTCATACTTCATCATTATATAAGTTCGCAAAGCATCAATCAATTCAATAACTGAAATTCATTAGTCGATTGAGCGAATGTTGCTCAAACACGTCGACTTTCCAATGCACATATAACGTACCTTATCCTTTGGGCTGTCCGAGTGTACTAATTAAATTCATTTCAGCAACCAACACTCACCTCCAGCCCAAGATTCTTGAATATAACCGGATATAATCAAGTGCACAAATGCCTTGGTCTTAGCCGGATAGAATAACTTCATACGAATGCCTTGGTCTTAGCCGGATGTAGCCACTAGCACAATTGCCTTGGTCTTAACCGGATATAATTTCCAGCATAATTGTCTTGGGCTTAGCCCGGATATCGTTCAATTTCTCATGCACACATACATCAATAATCATTGGACATACATATTTCATTTTCGTTACTAAGGCTCAAACACAATTAATATCATTAGCATATTCGCCGGGACTTAGCCGGGTGGAATTCAAATACTCATACACACCTAATCAATAATCATACACATCCATATTTCATCTCACATAATTCAAGTAAGGTCACTTCTTGAGGACTTACCTCGGATGTTGTCGAACGGCTTTTTCGGCTATTCGATCACCTTTTCCTTCCCCTTGTCCAATTGTGGCCCTCTTGGCTCTTGAGCTTAATCTTGATGCAAATTTAGCCAAATCACCTTCTAGATCTCTTCTAAACAAAGGAAATGAAGCAAAAATCCCTTCTTCCTCTTAGTATTTTCGGCTAAAAAGATGAGAAAGGATGAACAAGTTTTTTGTTTTCTCCTCTTGGTTGCACGGCAATGGGGGGGGGGAATGCTACTCTCTCACACACATTTTTTTTTCATTCTTTTCTCACCCATGCTTATTTGTTTATGATTTTCTCCCTAATGCCCAACAAAACATGTTTCATGACATGTTTAACCCATATTTCTTTGTCATGGCCGGCCATTACTTGTAAAAGGGGAATTTGACATGCAAGTCCATTATTTTGCATGCATGCTTTAATTAGTCATCACATATTTCCCTATCGTACTTTCAAAGTTTACTACTAAGTCCTTTCTTATAAATTAGCACCTAATTAATAAAAATCGAGACACGAAATATTTACGCATACCAATTCCACATTCAATAAGTACGGAATATAACACTTAATTATTCTTGTGACTCGGTTTCGTGGTCCGAAACCACTCTCCGACTAGGGTCACATTCGGGTGTCACAACTCTCCCCACTCAAGAGATTTTCGTCCCGAAAAGCTTACCGTAAATAGGTTCGGATATCGCTCTCTCATAGAGTTCTCGGTCTCCCAAGTAGCTTCTTCTATCCGTGCTTGAGCCATAACACTTTCACTAGCGGAACCCGCTTGTTCGCAACTCTTTCACTCTCGTGATAGGATACGAATTGGTTCTTCCTCATAACTCATATTAGCTTGAATTTCAATTTCTGATGGACTAATCACGTGCGATGGATCGGATCTATAACGTCGAAGCATCGACACGTGGAAGACATCGTGAACCTTTTTGAGTTCAGGGGGCAAAATCAAACGATATGCCACCGGACCGACTCGCTCTGATATCTCATATGGCCCAATGAACCTCGGGCTCAACTTGCCCTTACGGTAGAACACGAGTATCTTTTCCAAGGCGATACCTTGAGAAACACCTTATCACCCACGATACTCGATATCCTTACGCTTCATATCCGCGTCGACTTACGACGATCGAAGGCTATCTTCAAACTTTCACGGATTACTTTCACTTTACATTCAGCATCCCTAATCAAATCCACCGAAAATCTTGCTTTCACCAAGCTCGGTCCAAAACAATGGTGTACGGCATTTACGCCCGTACAAAGCCTCATAAGGTGCCATCTTAATGCTCGATTGAAAATGTTGTTGTATGCGAATTCAATCAACGGCAAATACCGTTCCCATGAACCACTAAACTCGAGGACGCAACATCTTAACATATCCTCAAGTATCTCGAATTACCCGCCGGATTGACCATCGGTTTGGGGGTGAAAGGCGGTCTGAAATGCAACTTGGTACCCAAAGCTTCTTGCAACTTTTTCCAAAACCGCGAGGTAAATCTCGGATCTCTATCCGACCACGATAGAAATAGGCACCCGTGTAATTTCACAATCGAAAGCGTACAATTCCGCTAATTTGTCCATTGAAAAATCCGACGTCACGGGGACAAAGTGGGCCGACTTAGTCAATCGATCTACCACGACCCAAACCGCATCCTTCTTACTTGCGACAATGGCGGTCCGGATACAAAGTCCATTGTGACTCGATCCCATTTCCACTCGGGTATCGTGATTGGTGAAGTAATCTCGAAGGCACACGATGTTCCGCTTTCACTTGTTGACATATTAAACATCTTGAAACAAAGTCGGAGATGTCTCGCTTCATACCATGCCACCAAAATCGGCGTTTCAAATCATTGTACATCTTTGTACTCCGGGTGGATTGCCATTTGGCTACAATGGGCTTCATTCGAATTATCGAAATGAGTTCAATTCCTTGGGACACACAGACGACTTTTGAACTTCAAACAATCGTCATCGTCGATTTGAAACTCCGAGTCCTTGTTCGAACACACGCAGCCCGCTTTTGCAACCAACTCGTCGTCGACTTTACGAGCTTCTCGAATTTGGTGTGTCAATAGTGGTTTGGCTTTCAATTCAGCCACTAACACACCGTCGGATCGGACGGCACAAGTGCACATTCATCGCTCGTAAAGTGAATAACGATTTACGACTCAAGGCATCCGCAACCACATTCGCCTTTCCGGGTGATAATCAATGATCGATTCATAATCCTTTAACAGCTCAAGCCAACGTCTTTGTCGCAGATTTAAGTCTCTTTGGGTCATCAAATATTTGAGACTTTTGTGATCCGAGTATACATGGCACCTTTCACCAAATAAGTAATGTCGCCAAATCTTTAAAGCGAATACGATAGCGCCAATTCGAGATCATGAGTCGGATAATTTTTCTCATGTGGCTTTAATTGCCTCGACGCGCAGGCCACAACTCGACCTTCTTGCATTGTCATAACCTAACCCAAGTAGAGAGGCGTCGCTATAGATAACAAACTCCTTGCGGACTCGGGTTGCACTAGAATTGGGGCTTCGGTCAAATAAGTTTTCGATTGATCGAAGCTTTTTGGCATTTCTCCGTCCATTCGAACTTAACATCCTTTTGGAGTAACCGTCATCGGCGTGGCTATCGTTGAGAACCCTTTACAAATCGTCGGTAATAAGCAAGCCCCAAAAACTCAGAACCTCGGTAATATTTCTCGGAGGTTTCCAATTAAATATGGCTGAAATTTTATTCGGTCGACTCGAATACCGTCTGAGATACCACATGACCCAAGAAGCTAACCTCTCTTAACGAACTCACACTTTTGAACTTAGCATATAATTGCTTGTCCCATAAAATTTGCGGCACTAACCACGGTGTTCAAACATGTTCGGTCTCATTTCTTGAATAGACCAAGATGTCATCAATGAACACGACTACGAATCGATCCAAATATGGTCTAAAGATCCGATTCATTAAGTCCATAAATACCATGAGGGCATTAGTGAGCCCAAACGGCATCACTAGGAACTCATAGTGACCATATCTCGCTCAAGGCGGTCTTGGGCGCGTCTGAATCTCGGATTCGCAATTGATAGTAGCCCGATCTCAAATCTATTTTCGAGAACACCGAGGCTCCCTTGATTGATCGAACAAGTCATCAATACGTGGCAGCGGATATTTGTTCTTTATCGTCGCTTTGTTAAGGCGGCGATAGTCGATCTACGATCGCATGGTTCCATCCTTCTTCTTCACGAACAGACAAGCGCACCCAAAGCGAAAAACTCAGGCGAGCAAAACCTCTATCCACCAATTCTTGCAACTGAACTTTCAACTCCTTTAATTCCGTTGGGGCCATACGACACGGAGCTATCGAAATTGGAGTGGTACCGGTACCAATTCGATGCCAAATTCTATTTCCGAACGGTGGTAAACCGGTAATTCTTGGGAAAACATCCGGTATTCACAAACCACGAGCGCGATTCGGGTTTCTTCTCGATTCCTTGTCATCGAGCACGTCGCAAGGTACGCCGCACCCTTTTCTTACATATTTACGGGCCAACATCGGCGATATTACGGTGGCAACCCTTTTAAGTCCGTGGACTCAACCCGAATTATTTCATTATTCGCGCACCTCAAATCGATAGTCTTGCTCTTGCAATTTACAACCGCATCGTGCATGGTCAACCAATCCAAACCAAGAATAACATCGAACTCATCGAACGGCAAAAGCATCAAGTCCGCGGAAAACAAGAACCTCGGAACACTGGGGACTTTTCTTGCACACTTTGTTAACAAGCACGTAATGACCCAAGGGTTTGACACCGAATTACAAACTCGATGAGACTCAATGGGCAAAGTCTTCTTGGATGCTAAGGTTTCACATATATATGAATGAGTAGAACCGGGGTCAATCAAAGCAATTACATTTGTATTGAAAAGAGTGAAAGTACCTGTAATAACATCCGGAGAGGCAGCATCCTCGGCGTGCGCGTATGGCATAAGTCCTAGCAGAGCACGAGCCTCGGATCGATGGTAGCATCTCTAGATCCTCTCGACCGCCACCGACATTGCCCATATTTCTAGGTGGTCTACCTCGGCGATGGTAGCACCGGGTTTGCACTCGACTTGCATTACATTCGTGCATCCTCGGGCAATCCTTCATAAAGTGGTCGGCCGATCCACACTTATAGCAGGAGCGATCACGAAACCAACAGCTCCCCGAATGCCATTTGCCACAATGTGGACACTCCGCCCTCTCTCGGCGATCATTTCCGCATTGGCGATCGAGGTGACTTCGTGTGGTCACAGGGTCGATCGCGTCCTCGTCTAGAAAAGCCCAAACGCCTCTAGACCGGCTCGCATCATCTCGAAATCTCTTCGATGCTTGTTGAAGAGACTTTCCGAGGACCTCTTCGAATTCTCCAATCCCCACATCAGCTTTTTGTTTCTCCTTTCTAAGCTCTTGACTTTACAAGCTCGCTCAACAAGTACTACGAACTCTCGTATCTCGAGAATGCCAACAAACATCCTTATATCATCATTCAGCCCATCCTCGAGCGTTTACATAATAGCTTCGGACGAAATGCATTCTCGCGTCTTGGCTAAGCCTCACAAACTTTCGTTCAGTAGTCGGTAGCGGACATAGAACCTTGCTTAAGATCAAGGAACTCCCTCGCTTTTGGTCGATGAATCTCGGTGATATACTTTTTTGAACTCGGTTAGAAAGAATTCCCAAGTCACTTGCTCTCTAGGCACCACAGTCGAGTACTCCACCAATAGTAGGCGGACTCGTAGCAAGGAGATGGTACACTTTAAGCACTCATCGGTGTACAGGATAGCTCATCAAGCACCGGATAGTGTTATCTAACCATAATTCAGCTCGCTCGGCATCATCATCATCCGTAGCCTTAAATTCAGTGGCCCCATGTTTTGAATCCTATCATTGGGGCTTACGACCTTATTGGGTCGATCCACCGGAGGTATCGTGAGTGCGGGGTTGCATTAAATCGGGAATGGAGGTGGTGGAACAGTAGTGTTGGTTGAATGTATTGATTAAACCATTCGTTCATCACACTATAAAAGGCTTGCCTAGCCTCATCATTAGGATTCTGGCCATAGGTTGAGAGTCCCGGCGCTGTCCCTTGCGCGAGCAGGCGCCACACTCTCCACATCATCAGCTATCGCTCGGTTAGGATCGGGATCCATTGCTATAAACAAACATGAAGTCAAATTGTCAGAATTCATCACACTATCGATTCATCATTTAATGGCATGTATAGCTAGACCCCAAACACATCACGGTAGTCCTAGAATCGACTAAACCTGGCTCTGATACCAATAAAATTGTAACACCCCAAAACCCGAGACCATCGCCGTGTCGGACCGAGGGTTAACAAACCAAGTTCACATGTTTTGCCCACCAATTTGACATTTCCAGTCAGGCTGGAAAACTGCGTCACTGTCGCCTTAAAATCATATCTCGAGTTTCAAAACTCGGAAACTGGTTTCGTAAATTTTCCTGAATTTAGACTCATATATCCATCCATGGATTTATTTCTAGGATTTTGGTCGGGCCAATTGGTACAGTTTATTAGTTAAAGTTACCCTGTTACAGGGATCGACTGCTCCGACCTTCGCGCGGTATAACTTGAATATCTCTCTGTACAGGGCTTTAATTCTGGTGTCGTTTGTTTCTAATGAAACTAGACTCAAAATGGAATCTGTACATATAAGATATATCTCCTAATTCTTTTGGATAATTTATAGTGAATTTTAAAGTTGCGACAGGGAACCCAGAAACCATTCTGGCCCTGTCTCACAATAGCTTTAATATCTCTTAACCTGTAACTCCTATGACCGTTTCATTTCTTCCATATGAAAATAGACTCATCAAGGTTCATTTACATAGCTTATTCACTATCTAATTCCATTCCTATGAATTTTGGTGATTTTTCACATTCACGCCACTGCAGCTGGCAGCATCTGTTTTAAGATAGGACTCACCTATTTGGTGGTCTCCATGATTCAACTAGCCTTACCATACATAGGTTCATATATGATCATTTTAACCGTGCCAATGGCTGATCATATGACCAACATTCTCATTTCAAGCCATAGCCACATCATGACACAAAATATATACATACAACCCACAATTAGTCTAAGTTCATACTTCCTTTTCGAGCCATTTTCGCACGGCCGTACATACGTACATTACAACATATTTAACAAGCGAGGGGTAGTCCTATACATGCCATCTCAAGTTCAAACAAAATTTATACCAAAATGGAGGCTTGATAGTGTGGATGACTTGACTTCAACGATCCCAAATCCGATTGCCTCGGCGAAATCTAGAAAACTAAGAGCCAAAGCAACGGGTAAGCATTTTATGCTTAGTAAGTCTCAAGGAATATAATGAACTATAATTTACAGCAATACATTCACATAGCCAAATGCATCATTTCATTAATACACATTCTTACTTCATACTTCATCATTATATAAGTTCGCAAAGCATCAATCAATTCAATAACTGAAATTCATTAGTCGATTGAGCGAATGTTGCTCAAACACGTCGACTTTCCAATGCACATATAACGTACCTTATCCTTTGGGCTGTCCGAGTGTACTAATTAAATTCATTTCAGCAACCAACACTCACCTCCAGCCCAAGATTCTTCGGAATATAACGGATATAATCAAGTGCACAAATGCCTTGGTCTTAGCCCGGATAGAATAACTTCGCACGAATGCCTTGGTCTTAGCCGGATGTAGCCACTAGCACAATTGCCTTGGTCTTAACCGGATATAATTTCCAGCATAATTGTCTTGGGCTTAGCCCGATATCGTTCAATTTCTCATGCACACATACATCAATAATCATTGGACATACATATTTCATTTTCGTTACTAAGGCTCAAACACAATTAATATCATTAGCATATTCGCCTTGGGACTTAGCCGGGTGGAATTCAAATACTCATACACACCTAATCAATAATCATACACATCCATATTTCATCTCACATAATTCAAGTAAGGTCACTTCTTGAGGACTTACCTCGGATGTTGTCGAGCGGCTTTTTCGGCTATTCGATCACCTTTTCCTTCCCTTGTCCAATTGTGGCCCTCTTGGCTCTTGAGCTTAATCTTGATGCAAATTTAGCCAAATCACCTTCTAGATCTCTTCTAAACAAAGGAAATGAAGCAAAATCCTTCTTCCTCTTAGTATTTTATTTAAAAAGATGAGAAAGGATGAACAAGTTTTTTGTTTTCTCCTCTTGGTTGCACGGCAATGGGGGGAATGCTACTCTCTCACACATTTTTTTTCATTCTTTTCTCACCCATGCTTATTTGTTTATGATTTTCTCCCTAATGCCCAACAAAACATGTTTCATGACATGTTTAACCCATATTTCTTTGTCATGGCGGCCATTACTTGTAAAGGGGAATTTGACATGCAAGTCCATTATTTTGCATGCATGCTTTAATTAGTCATCACATATTTCCCTATCGTACTTTCAAAGTTTACTACTAAGTCCTTTCTTATAAATTAGCACCTAATTAATAAAAATCGAGACACGAAATATTTACGCATACCAATTCCACATTCAATAAGTACGGAATATAACACTTAATTATTCTTGTGACTCGGTTTCGTGGTCCCGAAACCACTCTCCGACTAGGGTCACATTCGGGGTGTCACATAATCAAACTCGCACACTTAGTGCTGTACAATTTTAAACCCGCACACTTAGTGCCAATCTTGTCACCGTGTCCATTTATACCCGCACACTTAGTGCCGAGACCAATACCTTATGTATTTTGCTGCCTTTATACATTCAACAATGGCATCATTCCATACACATACATTTCCATTTACACACCAACTCATTTAAACACATTTGCATATATATATATTGATCATTTAAATCAACACCAAATATACGCTTAATGACTTACCTTGTGTTGGGTAAAAGCAGTCCAAGTCGGCTACTCGATGACCTTCGTCTTTCCTTGCTTGATTCTCCTTCTTTAACTCCTTGAGCTTAATCAATAAATCAACTAGTTTAACCCTCTTGCTAAACATTCATAATTCAATTACACATGCATATGTATGTTTGTATATTCGCAACCATCCTCACTTATTACCCATTTGGTCAACAATCTAAGCCAAGATAAGGCTTCAATATGGTTGCCTCTAACCGAATACATGCACACCAATCTACTTCCTTTGGCGAATATGCATGTCTATGTGGAGGCTAATTTTACACTTAATACTACACAAAAAAAAACAGCATACATTTTCCTAATTAACGATTACATATTGTAGTTCTATACACATCTCTCATTTATTTCATAACGAAACAACATCACAAGCAAATAGACACCTTAAAATAGTATACATGTCATACCAATTCATCATGTGCAAACATATATTCATGTAGGTGCAATGGCGAATTCTCAAGTGGCTTATATCCAAATATACACACATATCCAAAGCTTAAATCTTACTTACCATGCAACATGCATGAATCATACTTATGGATACAACATGGCGAATACCACAACACCATACCGTTTCAATTTGGTCATGGTTAAACAAAGAACTTAGTATCTCATTCAAAAATGCTAAAAGAAAATCTAAGAATCCTCAATCTACCATCACATGAATCATTATCAAGCTTGATATTTAGCATGCAATGGCATTAACACCATATTCACTTTGGCGAATTTCATTCCCATGACATAACAAAGATTTGAACCATGGGCTAACAAGAACATCAAGCTAGCAACTAAAATATACATGAATCTCATGGCAAAACATCAAACTTACCTTAATCTAGGTACAAGTATGGCCAAACCTCCTCCTAAACCTGTTCCAAACCAACATGAAACAAGAATTCCTTCCTTCCTCCTTAGAATTTTCAGCCCAAAGGAAATGAAAAATGATGAACAAAAATTCTTCTTTCTTTCTCCACACTCACGGCAACAACGGGCATCCAAGCTCATCTTTCTCTTTTTTTCATTTTTTATGCTTATTTTATTATAATACTTCCTACATAACTCACTAGCCAAACATGTTGGAAACATGTTTTCCCTTGCCCATCATGCCCACCTTGGCAGCCACTATAGTCAAATTTGGGGAATTTGACATGCAAGGACAACATTTCCTAGTGTGCATCAATAGACCACTTCCACATTTGCCTATCTCAATTCTAAATTTTCTCACACAAGTCCTTTCTAGTGAAATTCACCTTTATAACACTAAATCAATCATCATAAAATGTCATACATGAGCACACACATATTATAGGCATCAAAATAAATTTTTAATTATTTTTATGCCTCGGTTTTGTGGTCCCGAAACCACATTTCGACTAGGGTCAATTTTGGGCTGTTACACAGTAGGTGTGACATCCCTAATTTGACCTTAGTCGGAAAGTGGTGTCGGGACCACTAAACCGAGTCTTATAAGTAATTAAAAGTTATATTCTATGTTTATGATGTTAGTAAATGCATGTGTGGAAGTTGCATGCATTAATTTGATCATTTCTATGTGAATTTATTAAAATGGACTTATATGAAACATTGTTGAAAGGTGATAGGCTAATCTTTCAATGGTCTAATAGTATATGCATGCAAAAGAATGGTTTTGCATGTCAATTTACCCAAAGAAAAGGAAGTGGCCGCCATGGTAATGAAGATGGGCAAAAGAAAACATGTCTTAAACATGTTTTGCTAGTGGTGGATGTTAGAAATAATAAAATAAGAGCATGGGTAAAGGAATGAAAAAAAATGAGTGTGGATGCTTCCCCTTGCCGTACATGAGAGAAACAAAACAAAGAAAGAAAAAAAAAAGAAAGGAAGAAAAGTGTTCATCCTCCTTAGCTTGGCCGAACCTCAAAGGAAGAAGGGGAGATAGCCAATCGGTCACCCTTAAGCTTGGAACAAGCTCAAGAGCAAATGGGAGATAAATCCGATAAAGGGAAGGAAAAAGTGATCGAATAGCCGTTGAAGCCGTTCGACAGCATCCGAGGTAAGTCCTCAAGAAATGACCCTACTTGAATTATGTGAAAATGAAATATGAATGTGAAATGATTATTGATGTATATGTGTGCATGAGCAATTGAATGATATCCGGGCTATGTCCCGAAGACATTTATGCTGGAAATTATATCCGGGTTAAGACCCGAAGGCAATTGTGCTAGTGACTACATCGGGCTAAGACCGAAGGCATTCGTGCAAGTCGTTCTATCCGGCTAAGACCCGAGGGCATTCGTGCATGTGGTTATATCCGGTTGTATTCGAAGAAGCTTGGGCTGAAGGTGGCGTTGGTTGCTGTAATAAATTTAATTAATGCGCTCGAAAAGCCCAAAGGAAAAGGTATGTTTATATGTGCATTGGAAAAGTCGATATGTTTGAGTAACATTCGTTCAATCGACTAACGAATTTTCAGCTATTGAATTGGTTGATATCTTGTGAAAGTATACAATGATGAAGTGTGAAGCAAGTATGATTATGTGAACGTGTATTAATGAAATGATTCATTTGGCTATGTGAATGTAATGCCTTAGTTAAAGCTGATTTTATTGCTTGAGACTTACTAAGCATAAAAATGCTTACCCGTTGCTTTGGCTCTCTGTTTTATAGATTTTGCTCGTTAGCGATCGGATTCGGGATCATTAAAGTCAAGTCATCTACACTATCAAAGCCTCCATTTTGGTATAATTTTGGTTCAACTTTGAAATGGCATGTATAGGACTACCCTAATGTTGAAGGTCATGTACCTTTCGGTTTTGTGTAAGCTTGGATAGCCATGCGAAAATGGCTTATATCGTTTTAGTATGATTCAATAATAGTTTGTATGATAATCATTATGGGGTATGAAATTTTCTGAAAGGATTAGCCATTGGAATGGTTAATCATAATCACACTTTGTGCTATGGTGCAAAAAGGGCCATTTGAATCGTGGAAATCATGAAATAGGTAATGGTTACTTTGAAAACAGATGCTGGCAGCAGCAGTGGTATGGTTTTGAAAAATCACCAAAATTTGTAGGAATGGTATTAAATAATGAATAAATTATGTAAATGAACCTTAATGAGTCTAATTTCATGTGGAATAATCGAAACGGTCATAGGAGTTACATGTTAAGAGATATTAAAGCTATTGTGAGATAGGGCCAGAACGGTTTCTGGGTCCCCTGTTGCAACTTTAAAAATTTATTATAAATTATCCAGAAATAATTAGGAGTCATGCCTTATATGTACAGATTCCATTTTGAGTCTACTTTCATTAGAAACAAACGGAACCAGTATTAAAGCCCTGTACAGAGAGATATTTAAGTTGTAACGCGCAAAGGTTAGAGCAGTCGATCCCTGTAACATGGGTGACTTTAACTAATAAACTGTACCAATTGGCCTGATCGAAAATTCTAGAATTAAATCCATGGATGGATATATGAGTCTAAATTCAGGGAAAATTTATGGAATCAGTTTCTGAGTTTTGAAACTCGAGATATGATTTTTAAGGTGACAGTGACGCAGATTTCCACCCTGTCTGGAAATGTCAAATTGGTGGGTGAAATATGTGGATTTGGCTTGTTAACCTCGTGTCCGACTAACCGGCGATGGTCTCGGGTTGGGGTGTTACAATTTAATTGGTATCGAGCCACGGTTTAGTCGATTCTAGGACTACCGTGATATGTTTGGGGTCTAGCTATACATGCCATTAAATGATGAATTGATAGTGTGGTGATTTCGACAATTTGACTTTGTGTTTGTTTATAGCAATGGATCCCGATCCCAACCGAGCAATAGCTGATGATGTGGAGAGTGTGGCGCTGCTCCCGCAAGCAGGGACAGCGGCGGCGGACTCTCAACCTATGGCCAACAATCCGAATGATGAGGCTAGGCAAGCCTTTTATAGTGTGATGAATGATTGGTTCAACCAATACATTCGAACTAACACTACTGTTCCACTGACCTCCAATCCCGACTAATGCAACCCAAGACCTACAATACCTCCCGAATCGACCAAATAAGGTCAAGTAAGCCCCAATCGATGTAATTAAGTAAACATGGGGCCACTTGAATTCAAGGCTACGGATAGCGACGATGCCGAGCAAGCTGAATTTTGGTTGGATAACACTATCCGGTGCTCGATGAGCTATCTTGTACACCGATGAGTGCTTAAAGTGTACCATCTCCTTGCTACGCGATTCCGTCTATTATTGGTGGAGTACTCGACTTACGTGGTGCCTAGAGAGCAAGTGACTTGGGAATTCTTTCAAACCGAGTTCAAAAAGTATATCGATCGAGATTCATCGACCAAAAGCGAAGGGAATTTCTTGATCTTAAGCAAGGTTCTATGTCGCCATCGATCACGAACGAAAATTTGTGAGGCTTAGCCAGACGCGCGAGAATGCATTTCGTCCAAAGCTATTATGTGTAAACGCTCGAGGATGGGCTGAATGATGATATAAGGATGTTCGTTGGCATTCTCGAAATACGAAAGTTCGTCAGACTTGTTGAGCGAGCTTGTAAAGTCAAGAGCTTAGAAAGGAGAAACAAAAGTTGATGTGGAAACCGGAGAATTCAAAAGGTCCTCGGAAAGTCTCTTCAACAGCATCAAGAGATTTCGAGATGATGTGAGCGGTCTAGAGGCGCTTTGGGCTTTTCTAGACGAGGACTAATCGACCCCCGTGACCACACGAGTCACTCGATCGCCGATGGTGGAAATGATCGCCGAGAGAGGGTGGAATGTCTCAGATTGTGGCAAATGGCATTGGGAGCTGTTGGTTCCGTGATCGCTCTGCTATAAGTGTGGATCGGCCGACCACCTTATGAAGGATTGCCCGAGGTTGCTTGAACAAAATGTAAGTCGAGTGGAAACCGGTGCTACCACCGCCGAGGTAGGCCACCTAGAAATATGGGCAATGTTAGTGGCGGTCGAGAGGATCTAGAGATGCTACCATCGATTCGAGGCTCGGGCCCTGCTAGGACTTATGCCATACGCCAAGACGCGAGGATCTGCCTCTCCAGATGTCATTACCAGTACTTTCACTCTTTTCAATACTAATGTGATTGCTTTGATTGACCCCGGTTCTACTCATTCTTATATATGTGAAACCTTAGCATCCAAGAAGACTTTGCCTATTGAGTCATCGAGTTTGTAATTCGGTGTCAAACCCTTGGGTCATTACGTGCTTGTCAACAAAGTGTGCAAGAAAAGTCCCCTAGTGTTCCGAGGTTCTTGTTTTCCGCGGACTTGATGCTTTTGCCGTTCGATGAATTGACGTTATTCTTGGTTTGGATTGGTTGACCATGCACGATGCGGTTGTAAATTGCAAAAGCAAGACTATCGATTTGAGGTGCGCGAATAACGAGATAATTCGGGTTGAGTCTACGGACTTAAAAGGGTTGCCGGTGTAATATCGCAATGTTGGCCCGTAAATATGTAAGAAAAGGGTGCGGCGTACCTTGCGTATGTGCTCGAGGACAAGGAATCGAAAAGAAACCCGAATCGATGCGTGGTTTGTGAATACCGGATGTTTTCCACGAAGAGTTGCTTGGGTTTACCACTGCTCGAAATAGAATTTGGCATCGAATTGGTACCGGTACCACTCCAATTTCGATAGCTCCGTATCGTATGGCACCAATGTAATTAAAGGAGTTGAAAGCTCGGTTGCAAGAATTGGTGGATAGAGGTTTTCTCGCCGAGTTTTTCGCCTTGGGGTGCGCCGGTGTTGTTTGTGAAAAGAAGGATGGAACCATGAGGTTGTGCATCGACTATCGTCGACTTAATAAAGCGACGATAAAGAACAAATATCCGTTACCACGTATCGATGACTTGTTCGATCAATGAAGGAGCCTCGGCGTTCTCGAAAATAGATTTGAGATCGGGCTATTATCAATTACGAATTCGAGATTCGAACGTACCCAAGGCGCCTTGAGCGAGATATGGTCACTATGAGTTCCTAGTGATGCCGTTTGGGCTCACTAATGCCCCGCGGTATTTATGGATTTAATGAATCGGATCTTCGACCATATTTGGATCGGTTCGTAGTCGTGTTCATTGATGACATCTTGGTCTATTCAAGAAATGAGACCGAACATCTTGAACACCGAGGTTAGTAACGCAAATTTTACGGGATAAGCAATTATATGCTAAGTTCAGCAAGTGTGAGTTCGGTTAAGAGAGGTTAGCTTCTTGGGTCATGTGGTATCTCAGATCGGTATTCGAGTCGACCGAATAAAATTTTAGCCATACTTAATTGGAAGCCTTCGAGAAATATTACCGAGGTTCGAGCTTTTTGGGGCTTGCTTAGGTTATTACCGATGATTTGTAAAGGTTTTCAACGATAGCCACGCCGATGACGAAGCTACTCCAAAAGGATGTTAAGTTCGAATGGACGGAGAAATGTCAGAAAAGTTTCGATCAACTGAAAACTTATTTGACTGAAGCCCCAATTCTAGTGCAACCCGAATCCGGCAAAGAGTTTGTCATCTATAGTGACGCCTCCCTACTTGGGTTAGGTTGTGTATTGATGCAAGAAGGTCGAGTTGTGGCCTATGCGTCGAGGCAATTAAAGCCACATGAGAAAAATTATCCGACCCATGATCTCGAATTGGCCGCCATCGTATTCGCCTTACTGATTTGGCGACATTACTTATTTGGTGAGAGGTGCCATGTGTACTCGGATCACAAAAGTCTCAAATATTTGATGACCCAAAGAGACTTAAATCTGCGACAAAGACGTTGGCTCGAGCTGTTAAAAGATTATGAGCTGGTCATTGACTATCACCCGGGAAAGGCGAATGTGGTTGCGGATGCCTTAAGTCGTAAATCATTATTCGCTTTACGAGCAATGAATGTGCACTTGTCATTCGATCCGACAGTGAGTTAGTAGCTGAATTGAAAGCCAAACCATTATTGATACATCAAATTCGTGAAGCTCAGAAAGTCGACGACGAGTTGGCTGCAAAACGGGCTGAGTGTGTTCCGAACAAGGACTCGGAGTTTCAAATCGACGATGACGATTGTTTGAGGTTCAAAATCGTCGTGTGTTCCAAAGAATTGAACTTATCTCGATAATTCGAACGAAGCCCATTGTAGCCGAATGGCAATCCACCCGGGAGTACGAAGATGTACAACGATTTGAAACGTCGGTTTTGGTGGCGTGGTATGAAACGAGACATCTCGACTTTGTTTGAGATGTTTAATATGTCAACAAGTGAAAGCGGAACATCAAGTGCCTTGAGATTGCTTCACCGATCACGATACCCGAGTGGAAATGGGATCGAGTCACAATGGACTTTGTATCCGGACCGCCATTGTCGTGAGTAAGAAGGACGCGATTTGGGTCGTTGTAGATAGATTGACTAAGTTGGCTCACTTTGTCCCCTCGACGCACGGACTTTCCAATGGACAAACTAGCCGAATCAGACGTTTCTCATATTGTGAGATTGCACGGGTGCCTATTTCCATCGTGTCGGATAGAGATCCGAGATTTACCTCACGATTTTGGAAAAAGTTGCAAGAAGCTTTGGGTACCAAGTTGCATTTCAAGACCGCCTTTCACCCCAAACCGATGGTCAATCCGAAGCGGATAATACTGAGATACTTGAGGATATGTTAAGATGTTGCATCCTCGAGTTCGATGGTTCATGGGAACGGTATTTCCATTGATTGAATTAAACACAACAACAACTTTCAATCAAGTATTAAGATGGCACCCTACGAGGCTTTATACGATCGTAAATGCCGTACCCATTATTCTGGATGAACTTAGTGAAGGAAAAATCTTGGGTTGATTTGGTTAAGGATGCCGAGCAAAAGTTCGAGTAATTCGTGATAGTTTAAAAGTCGCCGGATCGCCAAAAGTCGATGCGATTTGAAAAGAAAAGATATCGAATATCGGTTGGAGACAAGGTCTTTCTCAAAGTTTCACCTTTGAAGAAGGTGCTTAGATTTGGTCGTAAAGGCAAATTGAGTCCGAGGTTCATCGGGCAAAGATGAAGTATCCGAACGAGTTGGGCGATCGATATCGATTAATTTTACCCCCGAGCTTGAAAGGATCCTAACGTTTTTCATGTCTCGATGCTTGACGATATAGGTCGATCCATCGCACGTGATCGCTCCGTCCGAGATTGAGATTCACCTAATTTGAGCTATGAAGAGGAACCGATTCGCATTATGATGCGTGAAGCGAAAGAGTTGCGCAATAAGAAAATCCCGTTAGTGAAGGTGTTGTGGCATAAACACGGAATTGAAGAAGCCACTTGGGAGCTTGAGGACTCTATGAAAGAGCGATACCCGAGCCTATTTACCGGTAAGATTTTCGGGGACGAAAATTTCTTAAGTGGGGGAGAGTTGTGACATCCCTAATTTGACCTTAGTCGGAAAGTGGTGTCGGGACCACTAAATCGAGTCTTATAAGTAATTAAAAGTTATATTCTATGTTTATGATGTTAGTAAATGCATGTGTGAAAGTTGCATGCATTAATTTGATCATTTCTATGTGAATTTATTAAAATGGACTTATATGAAACATTGTTGAAAGGTGATAGGCTAATCTTTCAATGGTCTAATAGTATATGCATGCAAAAGAATGGTTTTGCATGTCAATTTACCCAAAGAAAAGGAAGTGGCGGCCATGGTAATGAAGATGGGCAAAAGAAAACATGTCTTAAACATGTTTTGCTAGTGGTGGATGTTAGAAATAATAAAATAAGAGCATGGGTAAAGGAATGAAAAAAAAATGAGTGTGGATGCTTTCCCCCTTTGCCGTACATGAGAGAAACAAAACAAAGAAAGAAAAAAAAAAAGAAAGGAAGAAAAGTGTTCATCCTCCTTAGCTTGGCCGAACCTCAAAGGAAGAAGGGGAGATAGCCAATCGGTCACCCTTAAGCTTGGAACAAGCTTAAGAGCAAAGGGGAGCTAAATCCGATAAAGGGAAGGAAAAAGTAATCGAATAGCCGTTGAAGCCGTTCGACAGCATCCGAGGTAAGTCCTCAAGAAATGACCCTACTTGAATTATGTGAAAATGAAATATGAATGTGAAATGATTATTGATGTATATGTGTGCATGAGCAATTGAATGATATCCGGCTAAGTCCCAAGACATTTATGTTGGAAATTATATCCGGTTAAGACCAAGGCAATTGTGCTAGTGACTACATCCGGGCTAAGACCAAGGCATTCGTGCAAGTCGTTCTATCCGGGCTAAGACCGAGGGCATTCGTGCATGTGGTTATATCCGGTTGTATTCAAGAAGCTTGGGCTGAAGGTGAGCGTTGGTTGCTGTAATAAATTTAATTAGTACGCTCGAAAAGCCCAAAGGAAAAGGTATGTTTATATGTGCATTGGAAAAGTCGATATGTTTGAGTAACATTCGTTCAATCGACTAACGAATTTTCAGCTATTGAATTGGTTGATATCTTGTGAAAGTATACAATGATGAAGTGTGACGCAAGTATGATTATGTGAATGTGTATTAATGAAATGATTCATTTGGCTATGTGAATGTAATGCCTTAGTTAAAGCTGATTTTATTGCTTGAGACTTACTAAGCATAAAAATGCTTACCCGTTGCTTTGGCTCTGTTTTATAGATTTTGCTCGTTAGCGATCGGATTCGGGATCATTAAAGTCGAAGTCATCTACACTATCAAAGCCTCCATTTTGGTATAATTTTGGTTGAACTTTGAAATGGCATGTATAGGACTACCCTAATGTTGAAGGTCATGTACCTTTCGGTTTTGTGTAAGCTTGGATAGCCATGCGAAAATGGCTTATATATCGTTTTAGTATGATTCTATAATAGTTTGTATGATAATCATTATGGGGTATGAAATTTTCTGAAAGGATTAGCCATTGGAATGGTTAATCATAATCACACTTTGTGCTATGGTGCAAAAGGGCCATTTGAATTGTGGAAATCATGAAATAGGTAATGGTTACTTTGAAAGCAGATCTTTGGCAGCAGAAGTGGTATGGTTTTGAAAAATCACCAAAATTTGTAGGAATGGTATTAAATAATGAATAAATTATGTAAATGAATCTTAATGAGTCTACTTTCATGTGGAATAATCAAACGGTCATAGGAGTTACATGTTAAGAGATATTAAAGCTATTGTGAGATAGGGCTAGAACGGTTTCGGGTCCCCTGTCGCAAATTTAAAATTTATTATAAATTATCCAGAAAGAATTAGGAGTCATGCCTTATATTTATAGATTCCATTTTGAGTCTAGTTTCATTAGAAACAAACGGAACCAGTATTAAAGCCCTGTAAAGAGAGATATTCAAGTTGTAACGTGCGAAGGTCAGAGCAGTCGATCCCTGTAACATGGGTGACTTTAACTAATAAAATGTGCCTGACCGAAAATTCTAGAATTAAATCCATGGATGGATATATGAGTCTAAATTCAGGGAAAATTTACGGAATCAGTTTCCGAGTTTTGAAACTCGAGATATTATTTTTAAGGTGACAGTGACGCAGATTTCCACCCTGTCTGGAAATGTCAAATTGGTGGGTGAAATATGTGGATTTGGCTTGTTAACCCCTCGTGTCCGACACCGGCGATGGTCTCGGGTTCGGGGTGTTACAGTATGAGCATTTGTCAACTCGAATGGCATAACTAAAAATTCATAATGACCGTACCTTGTTCTAAAAGCAGTTTTAGGCACATCGACTCTTTTACTCGCATTTGGTAATACCCAGATCTCAAGTCAATCTTTGAAAACCATGTCGCTCCTTTTAGTTGACCAAACAAATCATCAATCCTTGGCAACGGATACTTGTTTTTGGTTGTCACCTTGTTTAACTGCCGATAGTCAACACACAATCTCATAGAACCATCCTTCTTTTTCACAAATAACACGGGAGCACCCCAAGGTGAAAAACTCGGTCTCACAAAGGCTTTATCAGTCAACTCTTGCAACTGTGACTTTAATTCTTTCAACTTTTCTGGTGCCATTCTATATGGAGCAATCGAGATCGGAGCTGTTCCCGGTATCAAATCAATACCAAATTCTACTTCTCTGACTGGAGGCAAACCCGGTAATTCTTCTAGAAATACGTCCACAAATTCACACACAACCGGCACTGATTCAACTTTCTTTTCAACTTCTTTTGTATTAATTACATACGCCAAATAAGCTTCATAACCTTTTCTCAAATATCTCTGAGCCGACATCAAAGAAATCATACTAGATAATGCCTCTGATTTGTCTGGTTCAACCCACAGAATTTCACCACTTTCACACTTTAATTCTATAACCTTTTCTTTGCAATTTATTATAGCATCATGCAATGTCAACCAATCCATACCCAAAATAACATCAAATTCATCAAACGGCAACAACATCAAGTCGGCCGGAAAGTAATGACCCCGAATCATTAAAGGGCATTTCTTGCATACTTTATCAACTATCACACATTTGCCTAACAGATTCGACACTCTAATCATAAATTCTGTGTTCTCAACAGGTATATTCATACTAGACACTAGTTTCATGCATACATATGAATGAGTAGAACCGGGATCAATCAAAGCAATAACATTAACATCATAAAGAGAAAATATACCAGTAATCACATTGGGTGATGAAGCATCTTCACATGCCTTTATAGCATAAGTTCTAGCTAGAACGCTTGCTTCAGATTTAGCTGCTGAATCTCTGGCTACATTTTTGCTGCTTGCTTCATTTCTAGCTTTTCTCGAATATCTTCCCCTCGAGCCTGCACCACTAGCTTTTACATTCTGAAATTTTTCTCTCTCAGCTCTCTCTAGGCAGTCTCTAATAAAATGATCCGGAGAACCACACCGAAAACATTCATTTACTCTACATTGGCCAAAATGATTTCTGCCACACTGCTGGCACTCAGGCTTAACAAATCTCGTATGTCCCCACACTAGCCGCAGAAGTAGTCTGAGATTTAGGACCCACATTTTGCTTCTTAGAATTTCCATATGATTGTCCAGCCAAAACCTGTGAACGAGGATTCATATTTCTAGATTTTCTGGATTGTTGTGAGAATGAACTGCTCGTCGGTCTTTTCTTCTAATTTCTAGTCTCAGCCTCTACCTTTTTCTTCTCTTTAAGTAGTTCTTCAGCCTTGCAAGCTCGATCAACCAATACTACCATTTCATTTAATTCAAGAATCCCAACAAATACTTTGATGTCTTCATTGAGTCCGTCTTCAAATTGTCTGCACATTTTAGCTTCTGTAGGAATATATTCTCTAGCATGCTTACTCAACCTGACAAACTCCCTTTCGTATTCAGTAACTGTCATGTTCCCCTGCTTTAATTTAAGAAACTCTTTACGCTTCTGATCAATAAATCTTTCACTGATATATTTCTTCCGAAATTCTGCTTGAAAGAACTCCCAAGTTACTTTCTCTTTCGGTACTACTGAAGTTAATGTCTTCTACCAATGATAAGCTGAATCCCTCAACAATGATATAGCACATTTCAAGCATTCCTCAGGTGTACAAGACAATTCATCGAATACTTGAATAGAATTCTCGAGCCAAAACTCTGCTTTCTTGGCATCATCATCAATATTTGCCCTGAATTCTTCGGCCCCTTGTTTACGGATTTTGTCAACTGGAGTTCTGTGAAATTTCATCAAATCTACACCTTGAGGCATCGGGGGTACAGGTTGAGGAATCGGGGGAGGTGGGGGAGGTTGTGCATTCGGGTTCGTACGAACGAACTCAGTATGCCAGGCACTCATCATTTGGAGAAAGGCTTCCCGAGCCCCTTCTCCTCCTCCTTAACCAACAGTTGGAGGTGGATTTTCAGTTGGCACTGCCCTTTCAGCGGGAGCTGGTGCATTACTCTCTACATCATTAGCCGCAACTGGATCGAGATCCATTTACTATAAAAAATCATTTAAAAGGTCAGAAGTTGTCACACTATCACAATATATATATGGCAAGTATAGTAAAACCCGTACATACAGTACATTAGTCTAAGAACCAACTAAACCTACTCTGATACCACAAAATGTAACGCCCCGTACCTGAGACCATCGTCGGAGTCGAACACAAGGTGTTAACAGACTTAATTCATTACTTAAACAGCCTAAACAATTTATTTTTAAAATTTCCAGTCAAGCTAGCAATCTGCATCATAGTCGCTTGAAATTCATATCTCGAGTTCCAAAACTCAAAATCCAATTCCGTAAATTTTTCCTGAAACTAGACTCATATATCTATTTACTAATTTTTTGATAGAATTTTTTGTCAAGCCAATTAGTACAGTTTATTAGTTAAAGTCTCCCCTCTTTTAGGGTTCAACTCCTCTAACCTCTATATATTACGAATCAGATATCTCTCTGTACAGAATTCAATGACTATTCAGTTTGTTTCTCTTAAAACTAGACTCAATAAGGAATCTATACATGTAAAGAATGACTTCTAATTATTTTTTTACAATTTATGATGAATTTTTAAAGTCAGAACAGGGGATCCAAAAATCACTCTGGACCTGTTTCACAAAAATTCAAATATCTCATAAAATATAATTTATATACCTGTTTTATTCAATAAATATGAAAATAGACTCATTAAGATTCAATTTAATAACTTATTGTTTAATTCCATTTCTACTATTTTTAGTGATTTTTCAAATTTACATCACTGCTATTGTCAGATTCTGTTTTATGGCAAATTTCACTTTACTAAGGATTTTCATGGACTAAATAGCATTTTAAACATACATAACATCAAATATGACTTATATTGGCCATTCCAATGGCTAATCATTTACAAACCCTTTTCTTACCAAACCATAGCCATATTATAAGATCAATTACACAAAGTGAGTGTTTTGCCATACATGCCACATTCAAAATACACAAGCCATTTTACCAATTTAAGCCTTCGGATAGTGTGAACGAGTCTTCGACCTATCCTGATTCTCAAGCCGGCTACAATGAAAAAGGAGGGAGTAAGCACAAATGCTTAGTAAGTTCACATGCAAATAGCAAGTAACATAATCACACAATCTCACATAAAACATCATTTGCATAAACAACACCAAGACATTCATGTTTCATTTACATTTAATATCTTCCTACGATTTCATAATACCAAGTTTTCAACCCGAGGGTTTAAGCACATACCTGTCAAATTTTCTCGTTTACCACACTTACCAACATGTTACCTTCATTTTAGGCCTTCTTCTTATTCACTTAAGATTCACCCGTTGAACACATCGGAATATAATTCGAATACGCGGATCTCATGAACATAAGAGCCATACCCGTAGCTAGACAAACTCAATAGCCTGCGGAACTTATGTAGCCAAGCTACCATGTAACCCGCCCATAAGTGAACTCAGACTCAACTCAACGAGCTCGGGCATTCGCATCCATAAGTGAATTCGGACTCAATTCAACGAGCTCGGATGCCTAGTTACATCTCACGAACTTGGACTCAATTCAACGAGTTCGGAACTCAACCATCCTAGTGACATGTCACTTGTATTCTAATCTATTCCCAGGGTTCAAACGGGCATTTTTCTCGATCACACATCTTTTTCGTCTTCCACGGAATATCGAAATCGATACTTCGGTGATAGTTCATACTCATCAAGTAATTCACATAATTACATATTATTCAACAATAACCACAAAACATAACAATTCATGATAATAATAAGCATCATATCATATAAACAACATTAAATTGCTCAAAATGACAATTATGTTACTACATTTACACATGAACTTACCTCGGTATAAAATTGTTAGCAATCGAACCTATTCTTCGTAAACTTTGTTTTTCCCTCGATCGCGACTTGAATATCGTTTCTCTTGATTATGGAGCTTGAAAGGTTGAAACAAACCCTAACCATGGAGAACCCTTGAAATTTCAGCCTAATGAAGAAGATGGACAAAAATTGGCTTTTAATTTTGTTTTTAATTCATTTTAATAACTAAATGACCAAAATGCCCTTACTACTAAACTTTCCAAAAATTCCATCCATGTCCAATTTTTGTCCATAGACTTAGAAATTGGTCAAATTTCTATTTAAGACCTCCTCATTAATATTCAAAAACAATTTCATACTAAAAACTCCTAGAATGCAAGTTTTACAAATTATTCGATTTAGTCCCTAATTTCAATTTAAGCACTTTAGGCATAGGATTTCATCACGAAATTTTCACACAATCATGCAATCATATCATAAACATCAAAATAATTATAAAATAATTATTTCTATCTTGGGTTTGTGGTCACGAAATCACTATTCCGATTAGGCCCTAATTCGGGATATTACAAGTTTTCCCCCAATCCAAATCTTATTTCTTTGGTTCTTGATATAAACATATTCAAATAAAACTCATTCAAACATAATTTCATTCATTTTAGTCAAAAACACATAAATGGGTGAATTACCATTTTGCCTCTGACATTTCACACTTTTTACAATTTAGTCCAAATTACACAAAACACAAAACATGCAAAATTTGAGTACACCATGCTTAGGCCGAATCTTTCTTATGCTTAAAAAAGTCCATAAATTTCATTTATTTCATAGTTTAGTTCTTCAAATTATTATTTTTACAATTTAGCCCTAATTACTCAAATTCATCGAAAATTCCAATACAAAACATATTAATCCAAAACATATCTTTCATAATTCAGCAACTAACATCACAAAACTCCATTATTCATCAATGGCATAACTCAAAATATTCATCAAAATCAAAAATTAAAGCATGGGCTTTGTATTCACTGTGACGATCTCAAAAATGTAAAGATTATCAAAAACTGAGCTAGTTACATACCTTGATTATACTACCAAATCGCTAAAACTTTCAAAGAAAATTCTTTATCTTTTCTTTTAGCATTTGGCCATGGTGGAAAAAGATTAATGCATATGTTTATTTTATGTTTTATTATAACATATATATTATTTAACAGTTTACATTTTTAACCATTATTAATTAATATGTAACCATTATAAAATAATGTGACAACCGTCCATCACCTTTAACTATGGTCTAATTACAACTTAAACACTTCAAATTATAAAGACAACCACAATTCGGCCATTACACATTAAACTATCAAATTTTCATTTTACGCGATTAAGCCCTTTAATTAAATCGAGCACTCAAACAATAAAATTTTCACATGAAATTTTCCCATAAATAAATTCAAACATAATAAATACAAAAAATAACTTCTAAATATTTTTTTGAATCAAATTCATGGTCCCGAAACCACCGTTTCTGAATAGGGTCTAAATCGAGCTGTTACACATGTAATGTTGCCTTGGAGTTGTGGTAATTATGGCATTATGATATCTTGTTGGTTGTTGTTAATATGGTTAAATTAATGCATGTTTGAAGGGATAAAATGGTAGGTAATGGATTGACCACAACATGGTCAAGTTATGGTATGCTTTGGAAAGATTTTGAATAGATGTGCATGAGTCAAATTTGGTATATATATATTTTGGTTGCTGGAACCATTTGAAAATGCCTAGATTTGTGTCATTTAGATAGTTTTGATGCACATGAGAAATGGTCCAAAGGGTAAGGTTATTTTGATATGGCATGAATCTAATATGTTATGGTTTATGTGTGTCAATTTTAATATGTTTTTGTATGGAAACAAGTTAGTTGGTAAATGGTTATGTGACAGCCCAAAATTGACCCTAGTCGGGAAGTGGTTTCGGGACCGCTAAACCGAGTCACCGAAATGTTTGAACGTAATATTTATTGTCTAGAATATGTAATTATGAATGTGTGAAAATTTCAAGCTTCGATTTAGCCGATAGCATGTGAATTCAGTTAGTAGGACTTGTGTGACACTTTTGAAAAGTGATAGGCTAATCTATAAGGACCTAATAGTGCATGTAGTCAAAGGGGAGGACTTGCATGTCAAATTTCCCCCCTAATAGTTAGTGGCCGGCCATGACAAGAGATTATGGGTAAAAACATGTCATAAAACATGTTGGGACAATGGTGTATGTAAGAAAAAAATAAAATAGTGAGCATGGGAATTTAATAATGAAAGGAAAAAAAAAAAAAAAAAAAATGGTCTCATGCATGCCCATTGCCGTGAGTGTGGAGAAAGAAAGAAGAATTTTTGTTCATCATTTTTCATTTCCTTTGGGCTGAAAATTCTAAGGAAGAAGGAAGGAATTCTTGTTTCATGTTGGTTTGGAAGAGGTTTAGGAGGAGGTTTGGCCATACTTGTACCTAGATTAAGGTAAGTTTGATGTTTTGCCATGAGATTCATGTATATTTTAGTTGCTAGCTTGATGTTCTTGTTAGCCCATGGTTCAAATCTTTGTTATGTCATGGGAATGAAATTCGGCCAAAGTGAATATGGTGTTAATGCCATTGCATGCTAAATATCAAGCTTGATAATGATTCATGTGATGGTGGATTGAGGATTCTTAGATTTTCTTTTAGCATTTTTGAATGAGATACTAAGCTCTTTGTTTAACCATGACCAAATTGAAACGGTATGGTGTTGTGGTATTCGGCCATGTTATATCCATAAGTATGATTCATGCATGTTGCATGGTAAGTAAGATTTAAGCTTTGGATATGTGTGTATATTTGGATATAAGCCACTTGAGAATTCGCCATTGCACCTACATGAATATATGTTTGCACATGATGAATTGGTATGACATGTATACTATTTTAAGGTGTCTATTTGCTTGTGATGTTGTTTCGGTTATGAAATAAATGAGAGATGTGTATAGAACTACAATATGTAATCGTTAATTAGGAAAATGTATGCTGTTTTTTTTTTGTGTAGTATTAAGTGTAAAATTGGCCTCCATATAGACATGCATATTCGCCAAAGGAAGTAGATTGGTGTGCATGTATTCGGTTAGAGGCAACCGTATTGAAGCCTTATCTTGGCTTAGATTGTTGACCAAATGGGTAATAAGTGAGGATGGTTGCGAATATACAAACATACATATGCATGTGTAATTGAATTATGAATGTTTAGCAAGAGGGTTAAACTAGTTGATTTATTGATTAAGCTCAAGGAGTTAAAGAAGGAGAATCAAGCAAGGGAAAGACGAAGGTCATCGAGTAGCCGACTTGGACTGTTTTATCCAACACAAGGTAAGTCATTAAGCGTATATTTGGTGTTGATTTAAATGATCAATATATATATGCAAATGTGTTTAAATGAGTTGGTGTGTAAATGGAAATGTATGTGTATGGAATGATGCCATTGTTGAATGTATAAAGGCAGCAAAATACATAAGGTATTGGTCTCGGCACTAAGTGTGCGGGTATAAATGGACACGGTGACAAGATTGGCACTAAGTGTGCGGGTTTAAAATTGTACAGCACTAAGTGTGCGAGTTCGATTATGTAGCACTAAGTGTGCGAGTTGAATACATATAGCACTAAGTGTGCGGATTCACTATATGCTCTTGCATTACAATTGGCACTGAGTGTGCGACATTTATCGACCTAATCCGGACAGCGGATCGGGTAAGTACCTCGAGCTCATGACGAATAGAAAATATGTTCATGCTCGGGGTTGAATTTGGTAAGCCTTAAATCTATGTGATGATTGAAATTGTATGGTTGTGCTGGAAAATGAGTTAATGTGTAAAAATGCTTGATTATCTTGTTGTGTAGAATATGAAATGTGGATGTATGAATTGGTACGAGATTGGACCGAAAGGTCCGAGGTATTATGGTATAGATTCGATATGGACGAGTACCTAGCCTCATTTGTTGTACATGTAGTAGTAACTTTATCGGTGGATTGACGAATGCTTATGACTTACTGAGTTGTAAACTCACTCGGTGTTTTCTTGTCACCCATTTTAGGTCTCTTGGACTCGTATTGTTGCGTGCTCGGAACCGTCGTTGAAGTCATCACACCGGCTGAAATCTTGTGGTATTGTTTTTTGTTGTTGAAGGACATTTGGCATGTATAGGCTATTATATTTTGTCGAATTGTGGGTTGTAAACTTTAAGCCATGTGAAAATGGCCTATGTGGTCGTCGAGTGGGATGCTAGAACCTATAGCCACGAGTCTTAGAAACTCAAATTTTGTTAAGGTGGCCATAATTTGTGTCATGTATGATGGATGATTAAGGCCAAGGAAAATTCATGAAATTGGCATAGTCTACTGCAGTAACTGTTGCGGACAGCAGCAGTGAGATGAGATTGAAAAATCACTAAAAATAGTAGAAGTAGAATTAAATAGTGAGTAAATTATGGAACTGAACCTTGATGAATCTATTTTTATATGGAAGAAACAAAACGACCATATGAGCAGTATACTGGGAAATATTAAAGTTCTCGTGAGACAGGGCCAGAACGGTTTCTGGGTCCCCTGTCGCGACTTTGAAAATTTACCATAAATTATCCAGAAAGAATTAGGAGTCATGCCTTATATGTACAGATTCCATTTTGAGTCTAGTTTCATTAGAAACAAACGGCACCAGTATTAAAGCCCTTTACAGAAAGATATTCAAGTTGTAATGCGCGGAGGTCAGAGCAGTCGATCCCTGTAACATGGGTGACTTTAACTAATAAACTGTACCAATTGGCCCAACCAAAAATTCTAAAAATAAATCCATGGATGGGTATATGAGTCTAAATTCAGGGAAAATTTACGAAACCAGTTTCCGAGTTTTGGAACTCGAGATATGATTTTTAAGGCGACGGTGACGCAGTTTTCCAGCCTGTCCAGAAATGCCAAATTGGTCGGTACTTTAAGAGGATTTGTCTCGTTAACCCCTCGTGTCCAACACGGGCGTCGGTCACAAGTTAGGGGTGTTACAGGTTAAATATGCACATGTTTAGGTATGTTTAATATAAATTTTTAAGGTGCATTTATAGCATATTGGTTGAATGAAATTGGTCATTTTATGCATGTTTGTACCTTTTTAGATACCTTTGTCATATGTGCAAATGGCTTGTAAGGGTACGCTTGAATTGGGTGAAGAAAATGGCTTTAATTTGGCCTATTTCTTGTCCACGCAGCCTAAGACATGGACGTGTGTCTCAGATATTTGTAACACACGATCGTGTGTCCCCTGTAGGTTTTAAGGTTGCTTTTCGAAAGATACACGACCTAGGACACAGCGTGGACAAGAGCATGTGAGGCCATTTCGAAGATTATATGGCCTGGCACAACCATGTCAAAGAGTTACACGGGCATGGACATGAGCTGAGACACAACCATGTGTCCCTATTTTAAATATCCACAAGGCCGTGTGACCCCGACAATGTGAAATTTTCTATCTTTTTCCTTAATGTTTCAAATGTTTTCGATTTAGTCCTGAATCATTTCTAAGTGTTTCTAATGGCTCGAGGGCTCGAATAAGGGATGATATGCATGTCTTGGAATAGATTGTGTTATGATTTATGGAATGTCTGGAATGTGAATGTTTTTAAGCTATTCTTTTGTAGTAATGCTCTATAACCCTATTTCGACAATGGATACGAGTTAAGGGTGTTACAATTATTGGTATCAGAGCTACAGTTTAGTTAGTTCTTAGACTAAACATAGCATATATGAAGTATAAAAATACATGCCATTATATAACACATGTGGTAGTGTTATGTCTCCTAACTCTAATGAGATTTTTTTCACTTTTAGACATAAATATTTTCCAACTGAGCTAATTTCGATAATGCTGAAAGCGATATTCAAGTGTCTAATTAAAAAGTTGCTAAGGATGAGTAGAAACTCATAAAGGTAAGAGAAAAAGTTTATAATGTTATGTTGATAATGAATGTTATGTTTTGTGTATTCTTAAGAGTTAAATTCAGAGGATTTACGATCTTTACCCTCTCACCCTAAAAGTCTTATACAACAAAATTCAAAAGTTTTATGTTGATTAAGCCCATAAGTATGAAATCGAAGAGTTCAATGGCTAAATAAATAATAATGCGATCAAAGCCGAGAATGGGTTACAAGTAAGCGAGTTCTAGAAGAGATATAAGATTTTTCTGAAGAAATAAGAGGTTATTCATGGATAATCGATTTATTCAGGTATGGTATCTAGAGAACGAATTAACTAGAATTTCTTCTGAATTGATTTCCTTAGTGAAACGGGATAATGTGGGGTCTTCGATGACTTTCATAGTTAGTGGGATAATGTTTGAATTGCAAAGATATTTGAATGCAGTTGTTATAGTCAAGTATCTTACAATGATTCCCCTAGGTATTCTATATGTTATTTTATCCTCAGAGGTATATACAACTGTTCACCTTCAGATGTGATTCTTATCATATGGAAATGATGGCTCACCATAATGTTAGACGAAAGTATTGTTAGTCTAGTTGATTAATAATCAACATTGCTCAATTTTTATTTGGTATTCTCTTTTATTATGTTTGGTAGAAGATTCAACAATAAGACTCATATGATGTTATTTTATTTCTTATACTAGTTGATGCTCTGATTTATATATATAATTTATGTTGTCTCTATCACAACTGATTTCCATGCGTATGAGCAATATTCTTCTTTTTGCTTTTTTCTGGGGTATCATCGATCTCTTTATCATTTAATATGGGTTGTATTCTCATAATTTTAGTAGATCTTTACATCTTGGACTTCATTATCTTGACTTTCTTATCATTCTTATTATCTATTTTGTTAAACATGGTTCATCTATAAAGGATATTCATTCGTCTGAGGTAATTACATCTATTACTATTATAATTCCGGGCTAGATCAGGAGAGCATGGTAATATAGATAGCAGACTTATATAGGCTGTGTTACTGCACTGGTTGTTAATAGAACTACATTCGAATTTTTATCTATTTTGTTTTGGAGTGTACTGTTAATGATTAAGGTATTGTTCTATCTATATGGTTGTAATGTAGATCTTATTATAGCACTATGGTTTTAATTTCTTTGATGGTTGTGGCTTCGGTATAAGTCAAAGCTTCGATGTTAATAATTGAGATAGTTTTATTATATATTCCCTTTCTAGCTTTCATGAAAGGGATAGGTAAAGGAAAAAGTATAGATGGTGGAAGATTGAGCTTAACTTTGCATATTGGTTCTCATTCCTCAGATAATCTCGATTAATGTCAATGAGTTAAGGCAAGATACCATATTTTGATTGAGTTAATGTAGTTCGTAGTAATCTTTGGTTGGTATTCTGAGGAAAGTACGACGATATATCTGGATTATCTTGACAACAAGAGGAAAGAATTATTCTAAAATGTTATTGTTTAATTGATAAAATCAAGTTATATAAATTCGAGTTGACGGGTAAATTGACGAATAGCCAGAATAAGGGATTCATATTCTAGAAGACATGATATATTTGTAAAATACATGTATGTTTACTTATTATATAGGTATATTATTAAGTTATTATACATATATTAAATGAAATAAAAGAAAGAAAGGAAACAAAAGAGAAAGAAACAGAATAGCAAATGGGAAAAGAAGGAAGAAAAGGGAGAATTAGGATTTGGAAGCTTCAAACTTTAATAGGTAAGTCAATTTAGCCCTTTTTACTTAATTTGGATGTTTTGAAAGCCTTGGAACAAGGTTTTGATGAAATTCAGTGGATATTTTGAAAATTATTAGATTTCTAAATATTGTTCATGATGAATAAAATGATGAATGAAGGGCTAAATTGATAGAAATTCAAATTAGAAGTGAGATAAGGATTGAATTGTAATGTAAATCATAAGTTTTGAATTGTAAGGACTAAATTGAAAGAATTTTGAAATTATGGATTTATGATGAAATTAAAGAGTTGAAATTAGTTTAAAGTGAATATTGAATGAAAATATTGAGTTAAATGTGAAGAATAAAAGTTAGTCTTGGTCAGGGACTAAATTGGAAATTAGGCAAAAGTTGGATAGAAATTGAAATATTCAATATGAAAATTGAATGGTAATGTATTGGTAATATTTAATTGATTTTCGTAGGTAGTGTTGTGCCAGAAAATCTCGGCTAGGTAAAGAAAAGACAGTCGACGAGGGATAGCTCAGGAATTACGGTTTGTATTTCTATAATCCGAACTTAATACTTATTTGTTGGATTTCTTAATTGATAAGTATAGTAAGTAATTAAAGGTAAATATTTGAATAGGAATAAATATTGATTGGAATTAAACAATGAATTTTATTATTAATTGTTATATTTTGAATGAATGTTATGGTAAATAATTAAAGTGTGAATTATTGGTATTGTATTTATTATTGAAATGAATTGATTTGAAAATGTGGTGAAATAATTATGAATAAGTGTTTATTGTGGAACTTGATTATATGTTAATGAAAACTGAATTGAATTATATTGAATTGTATTGATTTATTAGATTATGTGATTAATTGAAACATATACATATTGATTGAAAATCGAAAATTGGTTAAATACCCTATTAACAGTATCGGGCTAAGTCGGATATAGTTGGCATGCCATAGGATTGAAAGTGTTCAGGGATACTCCGACTTTGAGTCGATGAGACACTATAAGTGTCGCCTTACTATTACTGTTCTGGATTTGTTCTGAAGAGGTACTCCGTACCTTACTGTTACAGTTACTATTCTGAATTTTTTCCGATGAGGTACTCTGTGTTCTGTACTACTAATGTTACTATTACTGTTACTGATGTGGTGTATTCTGGCTTCAGCTGATGAAACACTGTGTGCTATCCCGATGTGTGGATTGGATCCGTGTATCCGTCCAGGTTCGAGTCATGTTAATAAGGGTAAAGAAAGGTACTAAAAATTGACCGCTACTGAATAATTGACAATTACTGAATCAATGACTGTTACTGAATAACTGACTACTACTAAATAATTGACTGATATTGAATAAACGACCGTTACTAAATAACCGATTATTACTGATGACTGATTGGTACTGAACAATAAAGATCAATTGATTGTTACTGAATATTGGACAGTTATTAAATGTCTAAATGATACTGAATATTGGTTGAATGATACTGAAAAATCAATTGATTTTGAACAAACACTGAAACTATATATATTTCATTGAAATTGATTAATAAGTTAAGACCTTAGTATTATAAAATGAAAACAAACGATTGAACTATTAAGATTATTAGATTGAAATCTCAGAGTTCATTGGTATATGATTTATTACTTATTTAAGTATCGGTTTATAGAAATACCATTAAGTTCATACTCAGCATACGGTTTGTTTCTGTGCACAGGTTACGTTAAGGCCAGATTGTTGAATTAGCATCTTAGGCCAATCCCGAACTCAGTAAGGTAAAGCATGTTAATTGTTGATAATGGCATGTACCTAGAATGTCTTAAGTGTGTTATTTTGCATTGTGATTGTAATAGTGAAATAAGTAAATTGATAATTGATAATAATACAAGAAAAGTGTTTTAAGTCAAGTATTGGATAATATATAAAATGTGTTTGGATTGGTTTAGGACTGGTATTTGTATTGGTTGTTGTTTAAAATTTGTAGGGTTAGCTAGTAAAGTGTGAAAGGTTCATTATTGAGTCCACACGGCCTGACACATTGATGTGTGACCAGACCGTGTGTGACAGACGGCTTGCACACGGGCATGTTGTTAGGTTGTGTGTCCCCTGAATCTAAAATGTTACAATTCAGTATGTCCAGGTTTTTCCCCACGGACAGAGACATGGCTGTGTGACTCAGCCTTGTGGATGTCACGGTCTTAAACATGGGCATGCGATATTGCCGTGTGAAAATTGCACTAGATTAGAATTGGAAAATAAATCCACAAGGGCTAAGTACATGGGCGTGTGACTTGGCTGTGTGAAATCAATTTATTCATGGGTAACAAGTCAGAGAGCTCCAAGGGTAGAGGACACGGGTGTGTCCAGGCTGTGTGAGCCACACGGTGTGCCCACACGGGTGTGTTATGGAACACATGGGCGTGTCATCTAGAACACACGGGCGTGAGGTACTTTCATTAAAGGAAATTTTAAAATTTTACAAAAAATCTTATAAGCTCCCGATTGAGTCCCAATTTATTTTTATCTTTTAATTCGGGTCTCGAGGGCCGATTACTGTAGGGAAAATTCTTGAATTGCTTAATAATTATTTCTGTATTATTCATGTTTGAACTAGGTTAAATTCGTCTCGATAGTTGTAGCTATCACACCTGTGTTTAAATGTTTTTGCTTGAAGTTTTTCATGAAATGCAACGTTAACTAGTTAAAAGTTACAGATGCAAATGTATTAGAGCATCGATTTGAGTCTATTGTGAAAATTATGCACTTTAGCTAAACGCTATGAATTGTCTAATGTGCCTAGAATCTGATAATCTAGGTTTTCTTTCAGTTATGTTCAACAGATGATTGTTGGAAATTTCTCGGTATTACTGATGATAAAGTTACGACAGGAGAACATCATAGTTATTTAGTTAAGCCCGGATTTAGCATCAAGTTTTGATATGAGTTTTGAATCAAGATGAGTTACGATTGATTTATTTATGCACTATCATTAAAAAGGCTGAAGAAAGATTCCATGTGATCGCAATTATCAGGTGAGAAATTTCGAGTAAGAAATTTTCGTAAGGGGGAGTGTTGTAGCAACCTGTTTTTTAATGGTGTCGAAAACAACAGTTTCGGGGCCACAAATTCGATGAGTAAGTTCATAATTATTATTATTTAATATTTATGAGTTAATTATTATTTTAAAAAGGTTTTTGATATGATAATTTATGTTATATGAATGATTTGCTAAGTTCAAGTGGTAAAACCCTAAGGTCAAGTGGTTTTAGAAAATGAGGTATCAGGCCTCGTTTTTATAAATCAAGTCGTAAGTATTTCTATAAATATTTATGGATTGTTATTAAGATTGAATTAAAGTTTCATTAACAAATTTTAATGTTTCGATAGTTAATTAAGTAAAAAGACTAAATCGTAAAAGTTCAAAAAGTCAATCGCTATTAGTTTAAAGGTATTAATTGATTAAATGATTAAAATTGGATGGCCTTAATGGATAAATAAACCATCCTTGAAAAAAGTAGTGGGACAGTTGATGCTTTAATTTCTTTTAGTTATAATGTTTTATATGTTATTTTATTATTAAAATAAAAAATAAAAGGTTAATAAAATAAGAAAACATAATAGTTTTCTTCCCCGTTTGGTTTTGTTCGTCACCAAACCACCATAAGAGACTTTGAAGTTCGGCTAACCATGTTTTCTTGCATGTAAGTCTTTAAGCTATCCGTTTCTAATAATTTTTATGTTTTTTAAATCATTGCAACAAGGCCCAACTAGTCCATACCTTCGATTTTGAAATTGTCGAAGATATTGAATGTTTCTATTGATGAACCTATGTGATTTTAGATATTAAATGATGAATTTGAAGTATTAGTTGTTATTTGTAAGTATTTTGTTATGTAATTTTGATGAATTTACTAATTAGGGACTAAATTGTTGATATGAAATTATTATAAGTGTGGGTTGTATTGGATGCCACGAATATTCGACTGGCATGGGTGCGCTTAGGCTCTGGGACTAAATTGAATAAAAGTAAAATGTTAAGGGCAATTTTGTAAAAATGTGTATAATGACTAAATTGCATAAAATAATTTTTTTACTATCTAAATTAATTAATTGAATGAAATTATTAATTGAGATCAAGATCAAGTGGAAAATCGAGGAGAATGGAAAATTACCAAATAGCCCCTATACTTAATGTATTGATTAAATTGAAGGCTTAATGTGTGTTTTTATTGTAAATCAATTAATATATATATTATTATAAAATTTTATCATGTAAAGAGACAATGGAAATTCAATGACGTTTCGATGACTATCGAGCCCCATTTGAACCTTAGGAATGCGTAGGGTACAAATGGCATGTCATTAGGGTTATCATGTTTTCGAGTGCTAGTCCTGAATGTCCTACAGATGTATAAGGTTCGACATTTGTTGTGGATACTCCACAGCTCGTGTGAGCAGCATCGTGTAGCTTACATTCCAACCCAGAGCTCGTGTGAGCTGTGACAGTCCTAAGTAGACCCTAGTCAAAAAGTGGTTTCGGGACCACGAAACCGAGTTTTATAAATAATTGAAAGTTATATTCTATGTTCATGAGGTGAGTAAATGCATGTGTAAAAATTTCAAGCATTAATTTTGTCATTTGTATGTGAAATTTTGAAACGGGACTTATGTGAAACATTGGTAAAATAGGTTAGGTAAATATATAAAGTGATCTAATAGAGCATGTATTCAAAAATGTGGGCTTGCATGTCAAATTACCCACTTTTGAGATGGTGGCAGTCATGATATGGTGTTATATATATAATATGTATTGTGATTTAAGATATTATATTACAAATGAATTAATAAAAGAAAAAAAAGAGATATTAGATAATAGTTAGTGGGAGGAGAAACCAAAGTTGGTTCATCTTTGTCCTCCATTGTCAGTAGCCTAAAGGGAGGAGAAGAAAGTTTGGTTGCTTTAATTTTGGCTTAGAAGATGGCTAGAATGAGGTATGTATTGAATGATTCTTGAAAATCTATGCATGTTTGAGATGATTAGTTCAAACTCTACTTATCACATGGATTAAACTTAGAATTTTGAGGTTTGAGATTCGGTCAATAAGCTTGAAACTCATAGTAGTTTGTTTTGGTAAGCTTGGTATACGGATGATACATGTGTTTTGGTTTTGGTTTGATAATGATGTTAATGATGGTGATTTTCGGTCATGTGTTAACTTAAATTGTAAGTATGATTTATGGTATAATTTGTGTGATGGAATGGTCTTGAGATTTGGCTTGATTAAATGGGTAAAATGCTAAGTGTATTAAAGATGATGTAATGGTTATTTCGGTTTATGTGAAGTAAATATAAATGATGGTTATAAGCTATTTTATGATTTGATAATGGTGATTAAATCTTGTAGTTAAGTGTTTAGATATATATATTAATAATGAATTTAGTTGTACTTGCTATGTGAGAAATATGCAATGCTATAGGTATTTGATTATTATATATGGTTATTTTAAGTTGATTTGTAATGGTATGATTGCATTGATGAATTGGTTTGGAAATGGTGGATAATATGTACATGAATATTAGGATAGGGCTTTAAGTTCATATTGATAAGTATGCAATATAGGTATTTGGTATGTATATATATTGTTGATGTCGTATGCATTGGTCATTTTTTTTTTATGATTTGTAATGGTAAAAATAAATTTGTATCACTTTGTGTTATTTATATAAGTGGCTGTATGTTCGGCCATGGTAATTGGCTATCTAGGTTCCATTTACAATGGCAAGTAATGTGAATTCTTGTTTGTGCATGTGAATTAGGTATTAGTGAAATAAACATAAAAGTTAGTCATGGTATATTTCATAAACACATTATGCACTGAAGTTATACGATTATCAACTGTGACTATTAAAGAAGTAATGTTGAATAAGTAATGAAACAAATTCATTTGTTTTAATTAAGCTCATGAGCAAAGTGGATCTAAATCAGATAAGGGGAAAGAGAAAGCCGTCGAGTAGCCTATCCGCAGTTGCTCAAATAAATAAAGTAAGTTCTTAAGTAATTGAGTTTGATTCCTTTGTAAGTTTTAAGTTTTAAAACGGGATGAATATGAATTATGTATATACGTTAAGGTCAATGACTTTTCTAAATGATGGCATATATGATATTATGTTTTAAATATGTGAATGAGAACTTTACAGAGTAAATTGTATAAATCTGCTAGGGACAGCAGCAGTAGCGTGTTTTGGAAAAATTACCATAAATTGTGGCAGTTGAGTTAAAGGCTGAATAAATTATTTAATTAAAGCTTGATGCGTCTAGTTTCATATAAAAGAAATCGTGTAAGTAAAGGGGTTGCCGATAATGAGATTTTCAAAGTTGTGTGAGACAGAGTTAGAATGGCTCCGAAATCCCCTGTTCAGTATCTGGAAAATCATTATAAATCGTACAAAAATGATTATAAGATAAAATTATATGCTTAGACTCCTTAATGAGTCTAGTTTCAAACAAAATAAACGAAAACATATTTTGAATTCTGTACAATGAGAAATTAAATTCTTAGTGAAGAGTAGTCAGAGTAGTCAAGCAGTAAAATAGGGGAAACTTTAAGAAAAATCTGGTATTGATTGGCCAAACCAAAAATTCTGAAAATTTTGTGGATAGAGGATATACGAGTCTATTTTCATGGAAAATTAACGGCACATAATTTGGAATTTCGTAGCCCCAGTTACAAATAATTTAACGACTGTTGCTCAGGAAAACAGCTTGTAGAGAATTTGTGGTTATGTTGTAAACATGGATAAAACTTGTTTTAGTTGCTCATAAGCTATCGATTAAACCCATACGTGAATTCTAAATTGTGATATTATAAAATGATATATGAGTGTTAGATGGATCTTTGATATTAAAATTTGTGAAATTGTAAGTTTATAAGTATTCGAATATGAAATGATAGTATGGCATGAAATTGAATTATTCATTGGAAAATGATAGATGTAGATTCAGCCAAGACAAAGTGTATACATGAAAGTATATGTGGTATGTGAAGAATATTTGGATAATTGTGATGTGAATACATGAAAATTTGTATTTTGATTTAGGATTTTATGTGATGAATGTGAATGTGTATATATGAGATAAGGCCGAATGGCCAATGTGATGAATGTGAACATGCATATATGAGATAAGGCCAAATGGCCAATGTGATGAATGTGAACATGCATATAGGTGATAAGGCCGAATGGCCAATGTGATGAATGTGAACATGCATATGTGTGATAAGGCCGAATGGCCAATGTGATGAATGTGAACATGCATATATGTGATAAGGCCGAATGGCCAATGTGATGAATGTGCACATGCATATATGTGATAAGGAAGAATGGCCAATGTGATGAACGTGGAAGTGTATATATGTGGTAAAGCCGAATGGCTAATGCGAAATGTGTATGAGATGGATATGAGGTAAAGCCGAATGGCTAATGCGAAACGTGTATGAGATGGATATGTGGTAAAGCCAAATGGCTAATGTGAGATATGTATGAGATGTGCATATATATATATTGTGGCCAAATGACAAACGGCGGAAGGTGTGTTTTATTAGATATTTGATGAGGTAAATGAATTACAAATATGATAGTCGATGTGAATGTTGTAACATGTGAATAAATATGCATGAAACTCTATGATGTAAACCCAGGATTAAAGACCAGATGACCATATGTGGTGACTATGTGCAGGTTAAGACCCACCGACTTCGTGTGGAGATTTCATCCGAGCTAAACGTCTCGCCGATAATCCGAGTAGAGTTTAAAGCTATAAGACTTCGCAATAAGAATTGCTTATAAATATATTCAATGCGAAAGGTTAAAGTGTATGTACTCCAAGTTTATATGTGAGCTTGATTTGAACTAAATCATAAGGTAGTTATGTGATGCATACGTGAGCAATCTATGAGACTATTCCTATGATTATGTGACATCGGATCAGTGTGAGAGGTTATGTGAAATTATACAATATATCTATGTCACATGAGCTCACTTTTATGTGAAAATTTATCTGCCTATTGTATATGATGAGATGTGCATATTCGGTAAAAGGATGGTATGCCCGAAGGAAGAGTGAAATAAAAATACGAACAACTATGTTATAATTTGATTGTTATCTGTTGACACTGCTTAAAACTTACTAAGCATTGTAATGCTTACTCCGTTTACTTTGTTTCCTCTATTTTATAGATCTCATTTGGAAGCTACAGGCTCGGGGATCGTCAGCAACTAGTCACACTATCACTATCCACTGATTGTTACTGTTATGTTTTGAATTATTTTATGGCATGTACAGAATAGACCAAAGGGTAGAAGAATATTTTGGTTAATGTATATAAGCCATGCGAAAATGGCATCTTTTGAATGTGTACTTATAGAAGTTTAAATTGTATCCCTGACTGTCTTTAGTATTTATCTAAAGGAATGCTATTAAAAAAAAATTTTTTTACTGTTCTGATATGAGTTTCAAGTCTGGTAATGCCCCTTCACCTATTCTGGCGACGGATACGAGATAGGGGTGTTACATGAGCAATGATATAAGGAAAATAAAATGTTACTGTTATATGTTAGCACACTTAGTCTGAGGTATCCCACGTATCCTATGATATTATAAATGGTTCAACGGGCATGAAAAAGGTAAGGAAAGTTATGTGTTCATATGAACTATGTCATGAAATCATAAATGGGAAAGGAAAGGTATGTATTCGAATGAACAATGTCATGAAATTATGAAAAAGATTGAAATGGAAAGTTTATACTGAAGTATGTTATGTTCATGGAAATGATACATTTAAAAGAAGTTGTTCTTCTACCAGTAGTTTATCTTATGTTAACTCAAGTGAATTATGAATTTATGAACTAAAATTTATTATTGATGTACTTAGGCTTGTGCCAAGATTGCGGTTATGATTAATGTTTATATTTATACTTTGTACTATGAATATGAAATGGGTAAGAGAAGGAAATGAAATGGTAAGTTCATAATTGGGATGTATTATGATGTTATAAAAGGTTTGATGTGATAAAAAATGTACTTATATATGATAAGTCTAATTATGTTATGGAAGAATTTACCTATATCATGGAAAATTACACTTGTAACACCCCAAATCCTGGAAACCCCTGTTAAAATTATTTTTGCATGTTTGTGGCATGGATGTATGGTTGCCTCAGTGGTTTGGTGCTTTGGGAGTGTCTGGGAAGTCATGGGTTCAAGCCTTGGCATTGAGAATTTTTTTTTTAAAATTAAAACCCCTACTCTTCGTCAGTATGGTTATATGCAGAACTTGTTAAAAACAAGACAAAGCAAGCATGTTAGCCTAGTGGTAAGTGGCGTGTAGAGTGTGCAAGGAGTCTGAGGTTCGAATCCCTGCTTGTGCAAAAGGAGATTATTTTTACTGTTTGCCTTGAGAGGTAGTTGTGTTCGACCGAAACATTGATGAGTGGAGGGGAGTTTGAATCGATCATGGAGGGAGTGTAGGAGAGAGTTGAGGAGAGATATGAGTGGAGTTTTAAGGAGTGAATTAGGGGATTTTGATGTTGTGGGGAGTTGGTGTCGAATGAGGACTCTCGGCACTCAAGATTTTGGCTATGGGTCATGTATCTTATTTGGTCAATTTTGCATTCTCGTTTTTCCTTTTTCGTTTTTGGGTTTTTTCACTTTTCTTGACTAGTTGTTTTCTGCTAGGGGTTTTAGAGGTATTTTTCTATCTCATTTTGACTCTTCACAATAGTGTTGTACTAATCGACTATCTCATCTCCTTCTCTACTTTCGAGTTTGGTTCTTGATCCTCTGATGGATTGTTTCCCATCTTCCCTTCGACTTTCTTCACTTTTCTACTGTGTTGGACGAACCTAAGATCCTTTGTTCTTCAAAGTCGAATACCTTGTTCTACTTTCTTTCCTTCTTCTCTTGGCGGAATAGCTCTTAATCGAGTACCCCTCTTCAATTTGGGCGACTTCTAAGCTTGGGTATTAGCTGAATATTGGTTAGTCTTCTTCTCAGGAAATGTTGATTTCTCTTTCTGTGGGCCAAATGTACCCTTCTCACGCATTCTCTTCTCTACCTTATTGATTGACTTGTAACACTGTGATTTTGCCGAATGTTACTAGGGGCTCGACTTCAATAAGCAAGGTGTTGGGTCGTTTGCTCTTCCTCCTACAAGTGATCCTTTCATTCGCAGTGAGTACTTTAAGTCTTAGATAATTATGTTGGATTATAGATTCTTATGAATCAGTTAACTGTTTTTGTGAACGGTGAATATTGGGGAGAATATGTGGTTTGGAACAAGGAGGGGTTACGATTGTTATTGGTAAGTAGCGATCATTCAGTTAAAACACTTTTCAATATTATTATGTTTATGGATTAACGAGGGTTTTTTACTAATGAGACGTTGTGGTTGACCATAGCTTCTCGATCTGTGAGGCATTTCAGCTACAACTCCATGACAAGTGTGTGTGAGAGCATTACTACCATTAGATGTGAAGCCAGCAAAAGCCGAAAAGCTGAAAGGTGAACAGTTGACACCACTTGGTTGTCTGATCGCCGTTGTGGTAGGCCGTGTGATAAAACACGGCCGTGTGGTCAATGAGATGGCCATGAGCGCTTTCATGGACTAAAACAATATTGGGCCATTTTGGGCCGAGTTGGGCCTTGTATGCCCAATGGGATTGATGGCCCCACACGGCAAAATCGTACAAAAGTGTTATAGTTAGTGGGCCAGGCTGCCTAAACCACATGGCTAAGGCCATGTTTGGGCTATGTGGGCTGCACGAGCATGTGGGCCCACATGGGCCCGCGATATGGGTTGTAGGCCCATTATCACTGATTGACTGTTAAGGTTGCACAGGTCACCCAAGACAACTGTGGACCTACTATTGGGCCGGTAAGTATACCTAGGCCCTTATTTTGATATGATGACTGTTTTACCCCTATGTGATGTATGATTGTTTGAGCATGCGATTTTTACTGTATGTACATTTATATTATGTTGCAAAGCATGGGGTGGGATATATGATTTAAGAGGAAGTCTACTGAAAGGCTATAAGCCTATTACTGGTAGCTCACTTGCAAATCTTGTTTTAATCTCGCCTTGAGACGACTTGGTGTGTAGGGTTGGGTGGGTCGATTTTATCCCCACATGGTGTGTAGGGTTGGTACGGAGATGGTGCGTAGCGGATGGATTAGATGGATCAGGTCGACGAAGAATTTAGAGGTGGCCACTCAATGAAGTTTCTTTTAGTATAATTAACATTTTATTTTGGGTTTTCATTTTGTAATAAGGCCTCTTTAATTTTATTTTTATTTTAATTTGGGAATTTAGTTATTTGAATTATAATATGGTATTATTAGGTCTTGGATTTTCAAGAAAGTATAACCAATTATTTTTTTTTTGAAAACACCACGTTTACGCAACACATTTTGAAAGCTTCCACAACAAACACTATTTTAAAATTTAATTAGAAACTAATATAATTAATATTTTTCTAAGACAACTTGAGTTTTTACAACGAATCGGGCATCCAAAACTTTTGTTAAGAACCCAAAGAAGTTTTTTTTGTAGAACAAATTTTCACGCATTAGTGTTTTGGAAAAACACTCCAATGTACCATCACAGATTCGGTCATAACGTCTAGGTCTGGTTTCGGGTGTTACATTTATTGGTATCAGAGTTGAGTTTCAAAACTTTGCTGTGGATTTGGTTTTTTTTAAAAGAAGTTGAAATTTCAACAACATTGTTTTAAAGTGGTTCAAAAATGATTATTTGAGAATGTTTTACTGAAGGAGTGGTACACTGAGTCTCTATGCCAATCCTGTAAGTTTTCTGATTGTTTTATTCTGAAAGGATAGTATTGAAATGTTATTATTGAGACTACTTTAGGTAGTAAAACTATACTGAAATTGTTTGGTTATAGTAAACTATGAACCATAGTAGGAGTACGAACTGCGAAAACAAAACTCTAAGATAATATTGTTCATAAGATATTGGCAATAAACACTGGAACAATAAAACTAACTGGCATAAAACTTTTAATAAAGATAAAAGCGCGATTGGATAATGAGCACCAGAGGTACTCATGGTAGAGGCTGCGGTAAAAGCCATGGAGGTGCTCGGGTTGGGTCTTCCTCTTCTGGACACCAGCCTAATGAGGAAGTTAGAGAGGCACCAGCTTCACCTATGGCTGAGACAGGGTCTCAAAATCAAGCAGCTGGGGATGACACATTGTTCCAAGCAATGTTTAGGATTCTGGAAAGGGTCGTTGGGCTTAGTACCGATACTGTGGGCCATGGGTCGGTTACGGAACGACTTAGGTCTAATAGGGCAGAGATATTCAGGGGTATTGCTAGAGTTGCCCCTAATGTAGCTGAATATTGGATTGGGGCCACAGAAAGGATCATGGATGACCTTAACTGCACCCTTGATCAGAAGTTAAATGGTGCAATATCTCTTCTGAGAGACGAGGCTTACCAGTGGTGGCTTACTGTCAAAGAGGGCACTCAAGCCGATTGTTTGACCTGGGAGTTTTTCAAGACTACTTTCCAGGCTAAATATGTGGGTGCCAGCTATGTGGATGCCCGTAGGAGGGAATTTCTAAATTTAACTCAGGGAGATAAGACAGTAGCTGAATATGAGGCCAAATTTTTACGATTGACCCACTATGCACGTGGGATGGTGGCAATAAAATATGAGAGGTGTGTTTGGTTTGAGGATGTCCCCAGAGATGGTTTAAAGGTTCTGATAGCTCCTCAGAGGGAGTGGGATTTCGTAGTACTATTTGACAAGGCAAAAATCACCGAGGATGTGACGCATGCTGAGCGCCAAAATAGAGAGAAAGGCAGAGGTAAGAGGGATGCTGAGCCCTCAAATTCTTTTCAGAGGTTTCAGAAAAAGCCTAGAGCTGAAGGGCCAACCAGAATTAGGACCCCTACTATTGCTACTACTAGACTACAGTTTTGTATTGATTGTGGGAAACGCAATAAGGGCTAATGTTGGAAAAACATGGGTACATGTTTGAGATACGGATCATTGGAGCATCGTGTCAAGGATTGTCCACGAAAGCCTGAGTAGATTCAAGCTACTGGTTTTGGTAATGTTCAGCGGGGTGGTCAGTAGCCACCGAGAGGTCGTGGTCAGGCCAGGGGTGGAAATGGTATGGGCTGTGGTCGTGGGGCACCAGGCAGAGGTACTTGTCATATTGAGGCAAGGCAGATGGTGCTGGTTTATCCTACACATCATCGAGAGGACAGGGATGCTCTAGATGTCATTACAAGTACATTCTTTATCCATAATTTACCTTATACTGCATTGATTGATGTAAAGTCAACTCATTCATACATAGCATGCTCTGTGTCTAAGATATTAAGTTTTATGGCTGAAAACACTATGAGTGAGATTACTATTCTAAGTCCACTAGGGCAGTCCATTTAGATTAATAAGATGTTTAGAGATGTTCCCTTGGAGATACAATGAGTTATCCTTCTGGCTGATCTTATGGAGTTGCCTTTCAGAGAATGTGACCTAATACTGGGCAAGGATTGGTTAGTTAAACATCGGGTAAGCTCGGGTTGTGCCACTAAATGGGTTGTACTAAGAATTGAGGCAGATGAAGAGGTAGTGGTAATTGCCGAGTGACGAAATTATTTGAGTAATGTAATTTCTACACTAGAGGCTGAGAAATTGGTTCGCAAGGGTTCTGAGGCATTGTTGGCCTATGTCAGTGTTTCGGGTGTTGGGGACTCTTTGGTAAGGGATGTAAAGAGAGTTAAGGATTTTCTCGATGTCTTTTCTGAAGAGCTACTAGGGTTACCTCCAGAACATGAAGTGGAGTTTGGGATTGAGCTTCTTCCTGGTATAGTTTCAGTGTCCATCACCCCTTACAGAATGGCACCAAAGAAGCTTGTGGAGCTTAAGGACCAGATTCAAGAGTTGTTGGTCTGTGGATTTATTCGACCTAGTGTGTCTCTATAGGGAGAACCAGTTTTATTTGTGAAAAAGAAGGATGGATCCATGCGCATGTGGATCGACTATAGACAACTAAATAAACTAACCATTAAGAACAAATACCCTCTACCAAGGATTGATGATCTATTCGACCAACTGCAAGGAGCATCGATTTTCTCTTAAATAGATCTCTGGTTAGGGTATCACTAACTGAGAGTTAAAAAGGCCAATATACATAAGGTGGAATTTAGGACTCGTTATGGTCATTACAAGTTCCTGGTAATGCCTTTTGGACTGACAAATGCACCGGCAGCTTTTATGTATCTGATGAACAAAGTGTTTCAACCTGATCTGGACCGGTTTGTTGTAGTATTTATTGACGACATAATGGTTTATTTGAGGATTGAATTCTGCAAATTTTGAAGGAGAAGCAACTATGCGCCAAGTTCAGCAAGTGTGAATTCTGGTTACGTGAGGTAACGTTTTTGGGTCATGTGGTATCTGCTGAGGGGATTAGGGTTGATCCTTGAAAAATTGAGGCTATTTTAGAATGGAAGGAACATAGGACTGTGTTAGAAATTAGTAGTTTTCTGGGACTGGCTAGGTGCTATTGAAGATTTGTAGAGGGGTTTTCACTAATTACCGCGCCCTTAACTAAATTGCTATGTAAGGGCGTGTCATTTAACTGGACTGATGAGCAACAAGAGAGCTTTGTGAAGCTCAAGAAAGTTCTGACTAAGGTCCCTGTCTTGATTCAGATAGTGTCTGGGAAAGAATTTACTGTTTATAGCAATGCATCACACGTTGGGTTGGGTTGTGTGTTGATGTAAGAGGATTAGGAGGTAGCTTATGCATCTCGCCAGCTTAAGACTCATGAGGCAAATTATCCAACACATGACTTGGAGTTGGCCGCAGTAGTATTCGCATTGAAAAGTTGGAGGCATTACTTGTACGGTGAGAAGTGTATCATTTACACGGATCACAAGAGCCTCAAGTACCTCCTCACTTGGAAGCAGTTAAATCTTAGGCAGCATAGATGGATTGAGCTGCTTAAGGATTATGACTGTTCGATTGAATACCATTCTAGTAAAGCCAACGTGGTGGCCGACGTACTTAGCCGTAGGGCTATGTCTGATTTGAGAGCAATGTTTGCTCATCTTAGCTTATTTGATGATGGTAGCTTGTTGGCTGAGCTTCAAGTTAAGCCAGTGTGGATTGAACAGATTAATAGTAAATAGTTGGAAGATGAGTCATTGGGTCTTCGGTTCCATCAAGTCAAGAGTGGTAATACTGTGGATTTTGGGTTGAATAATGAAGGGGTACTTTGTTTTCTAGGTAGAATTTGCATACCTAATGATACTGATTTAAGATAGACTTTACTGCAGGAGGCCCACAGTAGCCCTTATGTTATGCACCTAGGTGGAAATAAGATTTACGGAGATCTCTGAGAGATTTATTGGTGGTCTAGTCTTAAGCGTGAGATTATCGACTTTGTGGGGAAATATCTGACTTGCCAACAAGTTAATGCAGAACATCAGTTGCCTTCTAGGTTGCTTGAGCCAGTTAAGATTCCGCTGTGAAAGTGGGAAAGGGTAACCATGGACTTCGTGAGTGGGCTACCTCTAACGCCTTCTATGAAAGATTCAGTGTGGGTCATCGTGGACCAATTGACCAAAATTGCCCATTTCATACAAGTTTGCACAGATTATTCGTTATAAAAACTGGCCAAGTTGTATGTATCCAAGATAGTGAGACCGCATGGGGTAACAGTTTCTATAATATATGATAAAGACCTTTTGCTTCACATCTCGGTTCTGGAAGAAGTTACATGAAGCTCTGGGTACACAGTTGGACTTCAGTAATGCGTTCCATCCTCAGACAGATGGTCAGTTGGAGAGGGTGATTCAGATACTAGAGGACATGTTAAAGAGTTGTGTGATTGACTTACGAGGCAGTTGGGAAGATTACTTGCTGCTACCAAAGTTTGCTTACCACAATAGCTACCAGTCTAGCACACAGATGGCACCTTACGAAGAATTATATGGTTGTAAGTGTTGCACTCCTTCATGTTAGACTGAGCTGGGTGAGCGGCGTGTTCTGGGCCTTGAGCTAGTATCTGATACCGAGGATAAGGTCAGATTAATTTAGGATCGACTGAAGGCGGCATCAGACAGACAAAAGTCATATGTGGATCTGAAGCATAAGGAAATTGAGTATTCTGTGGGAGACTGTCTTTTTGAAGGTCTAGCCATGAAAGAAGGTACTAAGATTTGGGCGTAAGGGCAAGTTGAGCCCAAGGTTTATTGGGTCTCACCACATACTGAGACGAGTAGGACCAGTTGGTTAGAGCTACCTCCGGAACTGGAGTGGATTCACGATGTGTTTCACGTCTCTATGATGAGATGCTACCACTCTGATCCTACGCATGTGGTGCCAGTTGAGGAGATTGAAGTTAGACAATATCTAACTTTCGAGGAAGAACCAGTCTAGATTTTAGATCGAGAGGTGAAAGTTTTAAGAAGGAAATCAATTTCGTTAGTGAAAGTTTTATGGTGGAACCACAGTTTTGAGGAGGCCATGTAGGAACCTGAAGAGGCGATTCAACAATAATACCATCACCTATTCTGACCAGGTAAATTTCAAGGCCGAATTTTTTTTTTAAAAAGGGTAGAATTGTAACGTCCCAAATCTTGAAAACCCCTGTTAAAATTATTTTTGCATGTTTGTGGCATGGATGTATGGTTGCCTTAGTGGTTTGGTGGTTTGTGAGTGTTTGGGAAGTCATGGGTTCAAGCCTTAGCATTGAGCAAAATTTTGTTTTTTTTTAAGTTAAAACCCCTACCCTTGATCAGTATGGTTAAATTTTGAACTTGTTAAAAACTTGACAAAGCAAGCATGTTAGCCTAATGGTAAGTGGCGTGTGGAGTGTGCAAGGAGTCTGAGGTTCGAATCCCTGCTTGTGCAAAGGGAGGTTATTTTTACTGTTTGCCTTGAGAGGTAGTTGTGTTTGACTGAAACACTAATAAGTGAGGGAGTTTGAATCGGTCATGGAGGGATAGTAGTAGGGAGTTGAGGAGACATATAAGGAGAGTTTTTAGGAGTGAATCCGAGGATTTTGAAGTTGTGGGGAGTTGGTGCCGAATGAGGACTCTAGGCACTCAAGATTTCGGCTAGGGGTTATATTTCTCATTCCGTCAATTTTCCATTCTTATTTTCCCTTTTTCATTTTGGGGTTTTTTTCACTTTTACTGAGTAGTCGTTTTCTGCTAGAGGTTTTGGAGTTACTTTTCTATCTCGTTTTGACTCTTCGCAACAGTGTTGTACTAATCGACTGTCTCCTCTCCTTTTCTACTTTTGAGTTTGGTTCTTGATCCCCGGACCGATTGTTTCCCCTCTTGCCTTCGACTTTCTTTGCTCTTCTATTGTGTTGGCCGAACCTAACATCCTTTGTTCTTCAAAGCTGAACACCATGTTCTACTTTCTTTTCTTCTCCTCTTGGCCGAATAGTTCTTGATCGAGTACGCCTCTTCAATTCGGGCGACTTCTAAGCTTGGGTATTAGCTCAATATTGTTTAGTCTTCTTATCAGGAAATGTCAATTTCTCTTTCTGTGGGCCGAATGTACCCTTCTCATGCATTCTCTTCTCCATCTTATTGATTGACTTGTAACACTGTGATTTTGTCGAATGTTGCTAAGGGCTCGACTTCAATAAGTAAGTTGTTGGGTCGATTGCTCTTCCTCCTACAAGTGATCCTTTCATTCATAGTGAGTACTTTAAGTCTTATATAATTTTGTTGGATTATAGATTCTTATGAATCGGTTAACTGTTCTTTTGAACGATAAGTATTGGGGAGAATACGTGGTTTGGAACAAGGAGGGGTTGCTATTGTTGATTGGTAAGTAGCGATCATTTGGTTAAAACACTTTTCAATATTATTATGTTTTTGGATTAATGAGGGTTTTAGACTAATTAGAAGGTGTGGTTGACCATAGGTTCTCGATCTCAGAGGCTTTTTAGCTACAACTCCATAACTGGTGTGTGTGTGTGAGCATTACTGCCATTAGATGTGAAGCACAAAAGTGTGGTAGTTAGTGGGCCAGGCTGCATAAACCACATGGCTAAGGCCATGTTTGGGATATGTGGGCCGCACGGGCATGTGGGTATACATGGGCCTGCGATATGGGCTATAGGCCCATTACCATTGATTGACTGCTAAGGTTGCACGGGTCGCCCAAGACGACTGTGGACCCACTGCTCGGCCAGTAAGTATACCTGGGCCGTTATTTTGGTAAGATGACTGTTTTACCCCTATGTGATGTATGACTGTTTGAGCATGCCATTTTTATTGTATGTATATTTATATTATGTTGCATTGCATAGGGTGGGATATATGATTTTGGAAAGTGTACTGAAAAGCTATAAGCCTTTACTGGTAGCTCTACTGCAAATACTATTTTAGTTCCGCAATTGGTACGACTTGGTGTGTAGGGTTGGGTGAGTCAATTTTATCCCTACATAGTGTATAGGGATGGTTCGGAGATGGTGTGTAGCGGATGGATTGGCTAGGATTCTTTGTTTTTATACTATACTGAAATGAGGTAAGGCCCAAACTGCCACTATTACTGAAACGGGCTCAGGCCTAGACTACTTCTGCTACTGAAAGAGGGGCTAATGCCCCTAACTGAAACTGAAAGGGATAAGGCCCAAATTGTGTTTACTCTGACTGTATGCTTTTATGGGATTTCACACACTGACTTTTCGTAAACTCACCCATCTATTAACTGTGCAGGAAATCCCCAGCCTTAGATGGATCGAGGCGACGGAGAACTCAGAGGTGGCCACTCAACGAAGTTTCTTTTAATATAATTAAGACTTTATTTTGGGTTTTCATTTTGTAATAAGGCCTCTTTAATTTTATTTTTATTTTAATTTGGGAATTTAGTTATTTGAATTATAATCTGGTAGTATTAGGTCTCGGATTTTCAGGAAAGTATAAACAATTTTTTTTTTAAAACACCACGTTTACAACATATTTTGAAAGCTTCCGCAACAAACACTATTTTAAAATTTAGTTAGAAACTAATATAATTAATATTTTGCTAAGACAACTTGAGTTTCACAACGAACCGGACATCCTAAACTTTTGTTAAGAACCTACGTAAGTTTTTTTGTAGAACAAATTTTCACGCATTTGTGTTTTAGAAAAACACCCCAATGTATCATCATAGATTCAGCCATAACGTCTAGGCCGGATTTGGTGTGTTACAACACTAATTCGTGAAATGATAATGTTGTTTAGGCTTATGCTAAGCATTTGGAATGGAAAAAAAACTAAGTTGAATGATTCGTAATCTTACAAAAAGGTTGATGATTATGTATTACAGCTTATAAATCCCAATATGTTATATATATGAAAAGTATATGTTATTGTGATAAGTATACTCAATTGTGAGTTGAATGTTGTTCAATAAGTCTATACTAAGTTTAAAGTATTCGTGTTAACCTATGTATTATAGTATTGAAGTGATAAGTTATGTTTAATGTTCTATGAGCTTACTAAACATTCATTGCTTACGTACTTATCTTTCTCTTACTTTATAGATTATCAGATGCTTGATCAGTATGAAAGCTCATCGGAGACCTATCACACTATCTAACAATTATATCGGCAGATTTGAATGCTTTATTTATGTTATAATGACATGTATGGTTGGGCTTATGTCTAATGTTTAGTTGATGTTATGGCATGTAATGTTACTTTGTGGTAATTATGGCATTCTGATGCCTTGTTGGTTGTTGTCAATATGGTTAAATTAATGCATGTTTGAAGGGCTAAGATGGTAGGTGACGGATTGACCACAACATGGTCAAGTTATGGTATGCTTTGAAAAGGTTTTGAATAGATTTGCATGAGTCAAATTTGGTATGTATATATGTTGGTTATTGGAATCATTTGGAAATAGCTAGATTTGTGTTATTTAGATGGTTTTGATGCATGTAAGAAGTGGTCCAAACTGTAAGGTTATTTTGATATGGCATGAATCTAATATGGTATGGTTTATGTGAGTCAATTTTGATATATTTTTGTATGGAAACAAGTTAGTTGATAAATGGTTAAATATGCACATGTTTTGGTACGTTTAATGAATGTGTTTGAACATGTTTAGATACCTTGGTCATATGTGAAAATCGCTTGTAAGGGTCTGCTTCAAATTAGGCGAAGAAAATGTCTTGAATTTGGCCTATTTCTTATCCACATGACCTAAGACATAGGTGTGTGTCTCATCTGTGTGAGACACATGGTCGTGTGTTTCCTGTACGTTTTAATGGTTGCTTTTAGAAAGATACAGGGACTAGCACATGGCCTGGCACACGAGCGCGTAAGGCCATTTCGAAGATTACACGACCTGGCACACGAGCATGTGGCTTGGCCGAGTAACCCAAGTCAGAGAGTTACAGAGCAATTGACATGAGTTGAGACATGGTCGTGTGTCCCTATTTTGAATGTCCAGACGGCCCTGTGACCACTGCTATGTGAAATTTTCTATCTTTTTTCCTTAATGTTTCCAATTTAGTCCCGAATGGTTTGTAAGTGCTTTTAAAGCCTCGAGGGCTCGAATAAGGGACGATATTCATGTGTTGGAATGGATTGTGCATAACAGTCTGATTTAGACCCTAGTCAGAATAGTAGTTTAGGGACCACACATACAAGTCAGAAAAAAATTTTAATATTATTTTCAGTGCTTATTAGATGTGAATTAGTATCTGTGAAATTTCGTATGAAAATTTAATTGTTTGTGTGCTCAATTTGATAAAAGCACTTAATCGCATAAAATGTAAAAGTGGCGTACTATTTGATTAATGGCTTAATTGATGTGTCTTTATTAATAAAAGGTCCTTATGTTGATATTTAACCATTTTAAAGGTTAGTGGACATTTATATCCATGGTTTATATGTTATATGTTAATGATTTAGTAAGGTTAATATAGTAAATGATGAAATAAACTTATTACTAATAAAACAATATATGAAATTGGCCATTATATTCATAATCTTTGCCGAAATTATCAAAGAAAAAGAATGAAAAACTCAAGCTAGGGTTCAGCTAAGGAAATTTATGATTAAGGTATGCGTTTTGATCCGTTTTTTATAATTTCAGCGCTTTTGTGATCGTTGCTTGGTAATCTATCAAGCCCATGTCTCAATTTCTAAAATTGTTGATGATTTTGAGTTGAGCCATTAATGAAAACATGAGTTTTATGAAGTTTGATGATAGTTTATGGAAGCTCGATGTTGGGTTAATATATTTTATCTTTGAGTTTTGATGAATTTCAGTAATTTGAGCTAAATTGTAAAAAGGAGATTTTGAGGGACTACAATGTGAAATAAGTGAAACATATGGGCTTATATGAACACCACGTATATTCGACTAAGCAAGTGTGTATGGAAATTTGGTGTATTTTGTGATTTTATGAATTAGGGACTAAATTGTTAAAATGTAAAAATATGAGGGCTAATTTGTAAAATGCCCTAAATATGAATATTTGGGTTAAATTGAATGATTTGGTTAATAAAAGAGTTAAATTTGAATAGATTTAGATCAAGAACCAAAGAAAACAGAATTATATCGGGGCAAATCGAAAGTCATCAAGTAGTCGATTCCGTTCGTCTGAATTTGTACAAGGTAAGTCTATATACAAATAAATGTATTTGAAATGGTTTATTTATGCTTATATTCTATTGAACAATAATGAATGATTATATGAGTTGAGAATAAGATATCCGATAAAGTATCGACGAGGTTTCAACGTCAGAAAATCCCTGTATGAACCTTAGGAATAGTTAGGATACATATGTAATGACATACGATCCGATATGTGTTTTCGTGTAAGACCACGTCTGGGACGTTGGCATCGACTTATGATTTACGTGTAAGACCATGTCTGGGACATTGGTATCATATTTGATTTTGTGTAAGAACCTATCTTCGATAATGGCATCGTTATTTGATTACAAGTAAGACCACGTTTGGTACATTGGCATTGTACGAGCTTTTGGAGCTATCCACGTATCTTTACGATTTCGAACGGTTCAACGGGTATTCCGAGAAAAGAATGATTATATGAAATGTGTATCCAATTCAGGTACGTTCGAAATTGTATATCATATTTCAAGTTGAAAGGTAAGTATATGTATCTTTGTGATCAACTGATTATATAAGACAAAAGTATGAGAAAATATGTTATATGTTCAAATGAATGGCAAATATGTGAAATGTATTTGAGCTATCTGATTTGTGATAGCATTTGGCTAAGAAGTATATGTATATTATGATGCTTATATGTTTATATTGTTAAGTTTATTTGTATATGGCTGACTAAGCTTTTGAAAGCTTACTTTGTGTGTGTTTTTAATTGTTTTATAGATATCGAAGCTACTGGGAGCTTGGGGATCGTCAAGGATCATCACCATACTATCAAACTCTATTTTAGTAATTTTGAAAGTGTAAATATTGGAGTATGGCATGTATAGGCTAGAGGCACTTGAATATGTTTAGTGAAGTGTATATTTAGCCATGTCATATGGCTTAATTATGGTTGAACTTATGGTTTGATTTTGGTATATGATTTGTGATGCAAATTATGCCTATGTGATGTTTTCTTGAATGGACAAGTGAATTGGCCAATTTGGTAAGTTTTAGCGTGTGTTTATTTGATGATTTGGTAAGAATTTGGCATGAAAATGAATGGAATGTATTAAGGTGATAAAACATATGTTTTGGTATGTTTTTGACTTATGGAATGACATGAATTGGCATGTCTTATGAACATGAGATTAGTTGATAATGATATGACATGAATGTTGAATGTTTTCATTGTAAAATGGTTGAAACTTGATGTGCAATTGGTGCCTATTTGATGATTATAGGGAGGACCCTTAATGGGTGGCAAATTGACCTTGTAAATGGTCTATTTTTGCCCACACGAGCAAGGACACGGGCGTCTGTCTTAGCCATGTTGCTCGAGGACCATTTTGAAATGAGCCTAAGCAGACCACACGGTCGCACACACGGGCATGTGCTAGGCCATGTGGCTAAGACAGTTTCGACCACAGGTTAGACACACGAGCGTGTTGTCAGCCATGTGGCCAAATCAGAAGCCTCCCAAATTTTCACAGTGCCTGGCACACGGGCCTGTCTTGTGACCGTGTGGACAAGTCAATATGTATGCCGTATTTTCACACAGCCTAGACACACGGGCGTGTTTAATGCCGTGTGAGGTACACGACCTGTTCACACGGGAGTGTGACCTGTATAACTTTGAAAAATATTTAAGTTTTTGAAAAAAATTTTATGAGCTCGGCTTAGTCCCATCCCTTTTCTAAAGCATGTTTAAGGTCTTAATGACCTACATAAGGGACTCTATAGTAATGTTTGACTATGATTGTGGATGATGCATATGAATTGTTCGTAAAATGTTTTGATTTGTCTAGTAACACCTTTAACCCTAGTCCGGTGATGGATACAGGATAGGGATGTTACATTTGGTTGATATCAGAGCTATAGTTTAGTCGATTCTAGGACTAACATAGCGTTTGTGAGTCTAGCTATACATGCCATATTTATGAACTACAATAGTGTGATGAATCCTGACAATGAAAATGTGTTTTTATATAGTAAATGGTTCCCGAATAAGCCGTAGCTGATGATGTCGAGAGTAATGCGCCTTCTCCCGCACAAGAGACAGCGCCATCCGACCTAGACCGGCTATGAGTAGTCATGATAGAGAGGCTAGACAAGCCTTCTATCAGATGATGAATGATTGGTTCACCCAATATATTCCAACTAATCTGGATGTTCAACAACCCTAACCCCGACTAATCCTTTGCAAGTTCCTGTTATGACACAAGTAAATCCGAATCAGTTGAATAAGCCTCCGGTTGACAAGATTAGAAAATATGAGGCTGAAGAGCTTCGTCCTACTACGAATGATGATGCTGAGAGAGCCGAGTTTTGGCTAGATAATATGATAAGAGTATTCGATGAATTATCATTGACTCTAGATGTGTAACACCCCGAACCCGAGACCATCGCCGGTGTCGGACACAAGGGGTTAACAAGCCAAGTTCACTTGTTTTGCCCATCCATTTGACATTTCCAGTCAGGCTGGAAAACTGCGTCACTGTCGCCTTAAAAATCATATCTCGAGTTCCAAAACTCGGAAACTGGTTTCATAAATTTTCCCTGAATTTAGACTCATATATCCATCCATGGATTTATTTCTAGAATTTTTGGTCGGGTCAATTGGTACAGTTTATTAGTTAAAGTCACTCATGTTACAGGGATCGACTGCTCTGACCTTCGCGTGGTATAACTTGAATATCTCCATGTACAGGGCTTTAATGCTGGTGCCGTTTGTTTCTAATGCAACTAGACTCAAAATGGAATCTTTACATATAAGGTATGTCTCCTAATTCTTTTTGGATAATTTATAGTAAATTTTTAAAGTTGCGACAGGGAACCCAGAAACTGTTCTGGCCCTGTCTCACAATAGCTTTAATATCTCTTAACATGTAACTCCTATGACCATTTCGTTTCTTCCATATGAAAATAGACTCATCAAGGTTCATTTACATAGCTTATTCACTATTTAATTCCATTCCTACAAATTTTGGTGATTTTTCACATTCACGTCACTGCAGCTGGCAGCATCTGTTTTTAAGGTAGGTCTTACCTATTTGGTAGTCTCCATGAACCAACTAGTCTTGCCATACATAGGTTCATATATGATCACTTTAACCATGCCAATGGCTGATCATATGACCAACATTCCCATTTCCAAGCCATAGCCACATCATGACACCAAATATATACATACAAACCACAATTAGTCTAAGTCGATACTTCACCTTTACGAGCCATTTTCGCATGGCCGTACATATATACATCACAACATATTCAACCAACAAGGGGTAGTCCTATACATGCCATTTCAAAGTTCAACCAAAATTTATACCAAAATAGAGGCGTGGATAGTGTGGATGACTTCGACTTTATTGATCCCGAATCCGATTGCTATCGAGCGAAATCTATAAAACAGAGAGCCAAAGTAACTGAGTAAGCATTTTTTTATGCTTAGTAAGTCTCAAGGAATATAATCAACTCTAATTACAGCAATATATTCACATAGCCAAATGCATCATTTCATTAATACACATTCTTACTTCACACTTCATCATTATATACTTTCACAAAGTATCAATCAATTCAATAACTGAAATTCATTAGTCGATTGAGCGAATGTTGCTCAAACATGTCGACTTTCCAATGCACATATAACGTACCTTATCCTTTGGGCTTTTCGAGTGTACTAATTGAATTCATTACAGCAACCAACACTCACCTCCAGCCCAAGATTCTTCGAATATAACCGGATATAATCACGCACAAATGCCTTGGTCTTAGCCCGGATAGAATAACTCGCATACGAATGCCTTGGTCTTAGCCCGGATATAGCCACTAGCACAATTGCCTTCGGTCTTAACCCGGATATAATTTCCAGCATAATTGTCTTGGGCTTAGCCCGGATATCATTCAATTTCTCATGTACACATACATCAATAATCATTGGACATACATATTTCATTTTCGTTACTAAGGCTCAAACGCAAATATAATCACAAGCATATTCGCCTTGGGACTTAGCCGGGTAGAATTCAAATACTCATACACACATAATCAATAATCATACACATCCATATTTCATCTCACATAATTCAAGTAAGGTCACTTCTTGAGGACTTACCTCGGATGTTGTCGAACGGCTTTTTCGCTACTCGATCACCTTTTCCTTCCCTTGTCCAATTGTGGCCCTCTTAGCTCTTGAGCTAATTCAAACAAATTCAATTTATTAAAACCTCATTGTGCTCGCTATGGCCGAATATGACAAGGAGTTTAAATGGTCATATGGCCACTCTTTAGCTTGAATACACAATGGTCATGCACATTTTATACTACATCAAGCAATTCAATACAATTTATTTGAGCATCAAGGAAAAGCTAAGGCCGTCAATAGGCTACCCAACGCCGAATATTCATGTACATGTTGAGGCCAATTTTGCACTTAATACCTCACAAAAACAGCATGCATTTTACTAGTTAATGCTTTGCACATTGTGGCCCAAAACTTATAATATAGCATCAAGCACTTATATGTGTGCTAGGTCAATTGTGCTTGCAATTTCACAAGCATTCTTCCACATCTCCTTCTTTAAACCAATATATTCATCACTTACTTCATAGCCAAAACATCATGTGCAAACATATATATACAATATGAGCATGGCGAATTTCAAGGTGTCCATAGCCATCCAAAATACAAATTTTAACTAACATGCAAGAAGCATGAACCATGCTCATGAATGCATCATGGCGAATATGACAATCATGCTCCATTCAACTTCAATCATGGTTAAACACAAAAAGAAAACTCAAAATCTTACTCAAGAGTAGACAATCCATCATTGCATGCATCATCATCAAGCTTCACACTTAGCATGCAATGGCTTTATCACCATAACAACTTTGGCCAAATACCATTTCCATGGCATAACAAAGATTTGAGCCATGGCTAACATGCACATCAAGTTAGCAACCAAAACATGCATGAAACTCCTAACACCACCTCATACATACCTTAATCTTGATGCCAATTTAGCCAAATCACCTTCTAGATCTCTTCTAAACCAAGCATGAAGCAAAAATCCTCTTTCTTCCCCTTATGATTTTCGGCCAAAAAGGATGAGAAAGGATGAACACAACAAAATTTTTTCTTCCCTCTTTCTCAACTCACGGCAAGGGGGGGATTACCACACTCACACACATTTTTTTTTCATTTTTTTATCACCCATACACCTTTGTTTATTATTTCACCCTAATGCACCAACAAAACATGTTTCATGACATGTTTAGCCCATCCTCCCTTGTCATGGCCGGCCACCACCTATAAAAGGGGGAATTTGACATGCAAGTCCTTTATTTTGCATGCATGCTTTAATTAGTCATCACACATTTCCCCATCATACTTTCAAAGTTCACTACTAGGTCCTTTCTAGTGAAATTCACCTTTATAACACTAAACCAATCATCAAAAAATGTCATACATGAATACACACATATTATAGGCATCGAAATAAATTTTAAATTATTTTTATGCCTCGGTTTTGTGGTCCCGAGACCACCTTCCGACTAGGGTCAATTTTGGGCTGTCACAAGATGAATGTCTCAAGTGTGTTGTTTCGCTTCTGAGAGATACAGCGTATCATTGGTGGAAGACTTTGATATCACTGGTTCCGAGAGAGCGAGTCACCTAGGATTTCTTACAAGTTGAATTTCAAAGGAAATACATCAGTCAGAGATTCATCAATCAGAAATCCAAAGAGTTTCTTCAGCTTAAAGAAGGTTGTATGTCTGTTACAGTATACGAATGAGAATTTGTCAGAGTAAGTCAATACACACTTGAATGTGTCTCAACTGAAGCCAAAACTCTAATTGTATTCTCAAGCCAAAACTCGTCTCTCTCAGGATCATCATCAACAGTAGCTCTAAACTCTTCATCCCTGTATTTTTTAATTTTATCCACATGTGGCTTGTTCATATGCAAGGTTTCCAAGCCTTGAGGAGCTACGAGAATCAGTTGAAGAATAGGTGGGGGTGGAGGTTGCTGAGCAGCCGGATTTACTTGGACAAGCTTAATGAACCATTCGTTCATCATTTGGAAGAAGGCTTCCTTAGCCACTCCTCATTGATTCTCAGATACAGGTCTCGATTTAGATAGCACTGCTTCTTGAACGGAGGTTGGCATATTACTTTCTACATCATCAACAACTGCTCGATTCGGACCATTGCTATATAAAAACATGATTTAAAACTGTCAGGAGATATCATACTATTACAGGTTAAATATGGCATGTATATCTAGATACACACATGCTACGTTAGTCCAAGAATCGACTAAACTGTAGCTTTGATACCAATTAATGTAACACCCTTAGCCCATATCTATCGCCAGAATAGGGTTACGAAGCATTACTGGGCTTAATCAAACATACATTTCTCATACATTTTTCATATCCAAGCAAAAGTCATTCACAATCAATCATATTGTCCCTAATACGAGCCCCCGAGGCCTAAAACAAACAATAGAAACGATTCGGGACTAAATCGAGAACTTAAGGAAATTTTTTTGGAAAACATAGAAAATTTTCAAAATACAGAGGACACACGTCCGAGTGACCCGACCGTGTGGACATTCGAAATGGGATCATATGACCATGTCCCAACCCATGTCCTACTCTGTGTAACTCACTGACTTGGGTCACATGGCCAACCACACGCCCGTATGACTAGCCCGTGTACCCTTCGAAATGGCCTCGCATGCCAGTGTGCTAGGCTGTGTGCTAGGCCGTCTGAAAACTGGAAGGTATACTGACTTATGCCACACGACCAAGTCACACGCTCGTGTCCTAGGCCGTGTGGAGCTACTGACTTGGTTGCTAGATAAATACTAGGGGACACACAACCGTGTCACCTAGCCATGTGTCACACACTGTTGAGACACACGCCCGTGTCTCTATCCGTGTGGACAAATATAGGCTATGTTTTAAGCCACAATTCTTGCCCAAAATGATGTCAACCTAGGTTCAATAATGCACAAACAACCAATGCATAAATAGGCACATATAACCAGCTAAATTCAATCCATTCAAATTCATATCAATTTCACATCCAAAAATCACCTAAATGATCAAACTCACTTATTAGACTTTGTGCCTAAATCTGCATGCATACCACATTCTCAAATTCAATCATTTTTTGCTCAAAATACCAATTCACAATAAGGCATTCACATAGCAATTATAAACTAAATATCAAAGACCATTTACAAATATATACATAACCAAGTATACAAAAATAAGCAAAGTCACATGGCTAAGGACATAACAAAAAACATATATCATTTACTAGCCAAATCAATTGGCTATCAACATTGCAAACATATAGACTATATTAACCACAACACCTATACATGCCATATAACTAAGTACACAAGTTCAAAAGTATAGAAACAACGACTGGATAGTGTGATGAGATCTCCGACAACTCCTAATCTGAGCAAGCTTCGAAACCACTATAAAATACAGAAAAAGTAAACAAAGTAAGGTATTAAGCTCAGTAAGCTCGTATGGCTAATAAGTATAACTTACCTTTCATTCACAATTTACGTAATTTAACATAATATACTACAACTCAACTTAATCACAAGGCTAACATATATTCATCCACATAGTAAATCATAAAACTCTAAAATTTCATGGATCCAATGGTTATATGGTTTACGTACATACCTATACTGATACGTATCAATCTCTTGCCCTTTCATATCATCAATATACCTGTTGAACCATTTGGAATAATATCAGATACTCGGGAATCTCGCACCCTAAGTGCCAATACATGGTCGAAACCATCTCAATCTCATATCTCATATGTAAATGCTCATCTCGAGCTATCACTAGGTTTCCTCACACAGGTGATGGTCAAGATGTAGCTACACGATGCTACTTACACAAGTTGATGAGTAACCATAACACATGCTGAAAATCTTAGCCACCAGTAGAACATATGGACCAGCACCCAAAACACAATAACCCCTAATGACATGTCAATTGTATCCTATCTATTCCTAAGGTTCAACTGGGATTTCAGACGTCGCCAAATCATTCTCGAATATTTTCGTGAAGTTGTATTCATCAATAATACAATAATAAAGCATTTAAAACACAATTACATTAATACATATTAACATACGAACTTACCTCAATCACAAAAATGACGGAATAGGATCGACTAATCCAATACTTTATTTTTCCCTCGATCTAGATCCGTACATTGCTTTTCTTGACCTCTATAATCAAATTTAGCTCAGTCAAAATACATTCTATTTAATTTAATCCAAAATTCATATTATGGAAATTTTACACTTTTGCCCTTAAATTTGAATTCTTTACAATTTAATCCCTAGCTCACAAAAATAAAAATTCATGCAATTTAACCCACATCCATACTAGCCGAATTCCATATAGACTCATAGCAGCCCAAAATTTCCATTATTTCATACATTTACCACATAATTTTCACATTTTACAAATAAATCCCTATTTGACAATTTTATCAAAAAATCGCTTAACAAAAGTTGCTCAACTATTATCAAACATTCATTTCCAACCATCAAACATCAACAACACTAATATAATTTATGGTAAAACCCTAGACTTTTAACAATTTTACAAATTAGTCCCTGGGCTAGCTAGATTAAGCTATAACGACTTCAAAAACATAGAAATAATTAAAAATAAGATGAAAATACACTTACTTTCAATAGATTAAGTTGGTCAAATACTTGAAGCTTTTTAATGGCTATTCTTGCCCTAAATTTGGTTGAAGAAGATGAATAGAGGAAGAAAAATTGATTTTATTTTACTTAATTTAGATTTTATTACTAAATTACTTATATAACCCTTATTATTAACCTTTAATTCACTTAATAAAGTGTCCATATTTGTCTACTCAACATGTTAATGGTTTAATTACAACATAAACCCTCCAATCATTTAATTTCATGTCTATGAGATCACTTTAGCTTATAGAACTCAAGTTTTGCAATTTTTGTAATTTATTCCTTTTCATCGAATTAAGCATGGAAACGGTAAAATTTCTTAACAAAATTTTCATATGACTAAATTAACATGTTGTAGACACTAAAATAATAATAAAATAAATATTTCAACATCAGATTTATGGTCCCAAAACCACTGTTCTGATTTTACTAAAAATGGGTTGTTACATCGGACCTAACAATTGAGTCAGGTGAGGAGTGTTAGGTTTCAATTCAAAATTATTTGCAGCAATAGCAGGCCTAACTATACTCGACTCAGTTCCTACTAAATTAGGTTTAGCATAATCATACATAGTATACGGAGCAGGATTCTAATTTACTAGATTAGTAGCAATTTAGAAGGTAGTGGGTTTCCTTGATTTTCAGCCATCTCCTCAGTTGTGGTGGAAATATCATCCTCTTACTCTTCCTCTGTGTATCTTAGGCTTCGTCTTATTTCTTTTCGATTTCTGTGAGCTGTGCAATCGATCTCACTATCAAAAAGTAATGGTCCTGACGAGTTTCTTCTAGTCATAAACTATAAAAACCTGCCAGAAGGAAAAAGAATATTTAGTAACAAAAAATCAAAATAAAATTTAAATTGCAATAAAATAAATGGCTAAAGTAATAAAAATTAAGTGTTCCTAATATCTTAGTTCCTCGGCACTGGCGCCAAAAACTTGATGTGAACAAATCGCAATAAGTTTTATAATTTATGAATGTCCATTCTTGAAAACTAACTATTATCATGAAAAAGGCAAGCGCACCTTATCGAACAATAGTATAGCTTATGACAAAACTGGGATGTCGAACCCAAAGGAACTAAAAGTACTAGCATTAATTCTCTTTTTGTTATCTAGCCTAAAAATAAAAGTGTTTGTTTTATTTAAATTAATTAACTAAACTAAGAATGCACAGCAGGAAAATTGGGGAAATGCTTTTGGGAAAAACTGATTGATTTGGACAATACCTAAGGGAAAAATTCACCTAGACTTCACCCATTATTTGACTCTGAATCAGACAATTTATTCAATTGATTTGATCCGTAGAAATCCCTAAGTTATATTATTATCTCTCGAGACTAACAACATCTAACCCTAGGTTGATTAATTGAAATCTCTTTCTAATTAAAACCCTTAGTGTTGCATTAACTCGATCTATGGATTCCTTTATTAGGTTTCACCCTAATCTGGCAAAATTATGTCACTCTACGTCTAGGCGTGCAATCAACTTCGCTCAATTATGCTAGATCTACTCTTAGATAGGGACTTTTACTCCCCTGAATAAGCACATCAATACTTGAATCAATACCCTAGAATATTAAAACAGGAATTGAGAACACATAATTAAGACCAAATCAAATATTTATCATATAATTTAGAAAATAATAACAAGATTCATCTTAGGTTTCATTCCCCTTTGGTATTTAGAGGATTTAGTTCATAAGTGTGAAGGAAAACATCTCATAAAAATAATGGTAACAAAACATAAAGAAAACCCAAAACTCCTGAAGGAAATTGAAGGGAGATCTTCAGTCTTGAAGGATAATCCAGCTTCTGAGATGGATCAATCGGCTTTCTTCGGATAATTCCTTGCCTCCTACTCTATGTGTCTGTTCTAGGTACCTCATAGGGTGTTTATATAGGCTTTAGAATGCTTCAAAAATCTCAAGAGTGGCCTTTTCCGAATAGGACTAGACTTGGGCTTGACAGGCACACGTCCGTGTGCAAATGCTTCAACCCGTGTTCGAGTCTGTTGAATAGACACAGGTGTGTGGTCTACCCGTGTAAGGAAGTCTAGGTCGTGTTAAAGTCTGCTAAAACTACACGGGCGTGTAAACTACCCGTATGAGGAAGTCCAGGCCATGTTGATTTCCCATGTTGACTCATTTTCTCCATTTTTGGCCCGTTTCTTGCTCTTTTTACTCTCATATGCTCACCTACATGTAAAACATGTAATTAAAGGCTTAGGAGCATCGAATTCACCAAATTTAAGGATAATTCATCCAAAAATATGCTAGGCATTGGATAAAAATATGTATAAATTACGGTTTATCAGGAAGACCCCGAGAAATGCTGGGAATGGGTCTGGTAGCAAGAATGTGACAAGAGATACAATAGTGAGGTCTGAAGATTGAGCTCCGGCCAGAGCCTATGCCTGTTGAGTCTATCGAGTTTATACCTATTGAGTCTAGTGAGATCCAAGAATGTGTGCGTGAAAGTTTGAATATACCTGTTGAGTCTATCGAGTTTATGATTAAGGTGTCAAATCCGTTAGGAAAGCATGTGATAGTTGATAGAGTATGTAAGAAATGCCCTTTGATGATTAGAGGTCATTGTTTTTCGACCGACTTGATGTTGTTACCGTTTGATTAATTTAATGTCACACTGGTTATGGATTGTTTGACACTACATGATGTTATAGTGAATTATAGACAGAAAGTTATTGAATTAAAATGTGAAAATGGTGAGATTCTTCAGGTTGAATCAGATGATGAAAATAAGTCACCAATTGTAATTTCCTCGATGTTAGCTAAAAAATGTATGAGAAAAGGGTATAAAGCTTATTTGTCATACATATTGAATACGAAGGAATCCGAATTGAAAATCAAATCAGTGCCAATTGTATGTGGGTATGCAAATGTATTTCCAGAGGAATTGCCAGGTTTGCCTCCAATTAGAGAAGTTGAATTTGGTATTGAGTTAATTCCAAGGACGACACTTATTTCTATTACTCCGTACGGGATGGCCCCAACTGAGCTGAAAGAATTGAAGTCACAGTTGCAAGAGTTGACTGACAAAGGTGTTGCGAGACCAAGTTTTTCACCATGGGGTGTTTCTATGTTATTTGTGGAAAAGAAGGATGGTTTCATGAGATTATGCATTGACTACCGACAACTCAATAAGGTGACAATAAAAACAAGTACCCCTTCCAATGATTGATGACCTATTAGATCAATTAAAAGGAGTGACATGGTTCTCTAAGATAGATTTGAGGTCTGGATATTACTAGTTACGAGTTAAAAGAGTTAGATGTACCTAAGACTACTTTTAGAACGAGGTATGCCCACTACAAATTTCTTGGTATGCCATTTCGATTAACAAATGCTCTGGCTATGTTTATGGATTTAATGAATCGAATATTTCGGTCATATTTAGACAAGTTTCTTGTGGTATTCATCGATGATATTTTGATATATTCTAGAGATGAGGCAAAGCATGCCGAACACTTGAGAATTATTTTACAGACTTTGAGGGATAAACAGTTGTATGCTAAGTTCAGTAAAAGCAGGTTTTGGCTTCGAGAGGATGGATTCTTAGGCCACATTGTTTCAGGTGATGGTATCCGAGTTGATCTTAGTAAGATTTCCACTATTATTGAATAGAAGCCTCCATAGAATGTAACTAAAGTTAGGAGCTTTTTGGGTTTGGCCAGTTTCTACAGACATTTTGTGAAAGGATTCTCTATGATAGCCACTCCTATGATGAGATTACTTCAAAAGGATGTCAAGTTCGAATAGTTGGATAAATATCAGCAGAGTAGAAAATGTTATTGACCGAGGCACCAGCATTAGTACAACTAGAATCAGGGAAAGAGTTTGTGATTTACAATGATGCATCCTTGAGTGGATTGGGTTGTGTACTTATGCAAGAAGGCAAGGTGGTAGCTTATGCTTCGCAGCAACTGAAACCCCATGAGAAGAACTATCCGACGCATGATCTAGAGTTGGCCGCCATAATATTTGCTTTGAAGATTTGGTGACACTATCTATTTAGGGAGAAATGTCATGTCTATATAGACCATAAAAGCCTTAAGTATATGATGACCCAAAAGGACTTAAATTTGAGGCAATGAAGATGACTTGAATTGTTAAAAGACTATGAGCTTATGATTGATTATCACCCTAGTAAGGCAAATATGGTTGCCGATGCCCTAAGCTGGAAGTCTTTATTTGCCTTGAGAGCTATGAACACGTAGCTGACCCAGTCCAATGATGGTGTAATTCTAGCAGAGTTGAGAGCTAGACTTACTTTTCTACAAAAGATTTGTGATGCTTAGAAAGCTAATATAGAGTTACAAGCAAAGAAAGCTCAGTGTGAGTCGAATAGTGAACTAGATTTTCAGAAGCTCTCCAATGGTTGTCTGAGGTTTCGTGGTAGAATTTGTGTTCCGAAGAATACCGTGTAACACCTTGATTTTCGGGATTTTGGTAATTTTCGAGAATTTGGTAAAATTTTTAAAATTCGGTATTTGGTTGTGAAATTCATAATTGAGTATGTAAATGGGCCTATGGAAGGCCCATGTGTTGGCCAAAACCCGGTGGAGTTTTTGAATTTTGGACTTAAGGAGTTAGGGGGATTAGTTAGGGGGCCTTATTAAAAGATGTGGGTAAAATGTAACACAAGAGAGCCCCTAGTAAAGTGGCTAAGTGACGCCACTAAGGAGTTAAAAAGGTGGCATGTAAGTGGTTGGGGGAAACCAAGGTTCGATCCACTAAGCTGGCAATTGTGTTGTTATTTTTATGTCTTGGGCATACAGAAGTTGGAAGTCGAATGGAACTCTGTTGGAGAGAGTTTGAATCAGTCAAATGCATAGATTAAGGAGTGATAAGGGGAGAGATTTTAGAGAATTGAAGGGAGGCTTAGAGTTAGCCGAATAGTGGGAGTTAGGGAGGAGAAATCGGCTTAGGGGTTCTAGGGTGGGTATTTCGGTATTAGGGGTTTAGGTTGTGCCGTTTCCTTTGTTTAAACATCAGAGAGTGATTCTTTTTCTCCCTTTTTTTCTTCTCTAGCCGAAATTACCACTCTTTCCATCCATATTTCTTTCTTTTCTTTTCCAAAACCAATCTACTATTCCCTTTTCTTCTCTTCACCCTTGCTGAATAGCCACAAGAGCCGAAATCTGTGAAGATTGATTGTGCCGGTTTCTTTTAGACCAGCAACCTTCTTTCCTCTTCTTTGTGGTGACCGATTCCTTCAAACTCTAAAAGTCCCCGACGGCAACACCAATACAAGCCACCATACCATTTCTTTTCCTTGATCCTAAAAGCCGAAATACATTAGTTCTAGGGGCATAGTCGAACCTATGGACCTCTAGGATTCGAAAGCTGCTAGGTGGTTGAAGGCTAAGTTTACTTTGGATCTAAGCGGTGCAGAAGGGAAGATTGTGGTAAGTACTCATTTTCTGAGTCGATTCAGTGGTATAAATATTGAGAAAAGCCGAAACCCCCTATGGTTTAGGGAGGTTGTTGTTTTGAGGCATAAACCTTATGGGGCCTTTTCTTTTGACTTGTATGGTTTGTGTAGTGAAATAGATAACTTTGGAGAAGCAGCAAGGCTTGGATTATCAGTTTTGGATAAGCTTGAATCGAATCGTCGGACTCTGTGAAGGTAAGGGATCTATGGCTATTAGGGATTCTTTAGTCGAATATGGTAAGGTGGACTTTGGGGTTGATTGCTTGAACCGTAAATTAAGAATGGTGGTGATTAATTGTAGGTTGTCGTTGAAGACTTTGTTAGCAAATGTCACGAAGCAGGTGTGTAACAACCCTCGTAGTAGCTTAGGCTAATATTCGCTGAAAAGCTGAAATACTAAAATTCCGGCATTTTAGGAACTTGAGATTTTGCATGTGGTTTTAGATGCGATAGATACGATATGGTCGGTGGTTGGATGAATGGAACAGGTAAGAGCGCAATTTTGTGCACGTTGGTAAGTTGGGCCTCAGTGGGCTGGAATTGGGCTCAATGAGCTTTCGGGCCCATTTAGGTAAAATTGATAGAAAATGGAATTTGGAGAAGTTTCATGTCAACACGGTTAGGACTGCTGTAAAATTTGGATTATGTAGGCTTAATGGGTTAAATCGGCATTCGTAGGGCCCATTAGGGGTTTTGGGCCCAAAAGCCTAAATTTGATAAAGTGCGTTAAAATCATTGTTTAAACACTTGGAAATATTGACAATTGTTAATGAACATGGAAAACCCATAATATTTGGTAAATTTACAAAAGTATCCTTAAAATATGAAAAATGACTGTTTTGGCCCTAGGGAAAAATGACCATTATACCCCTAGGGTTTAATTAAGAGTATGATGCATGAGATTTTGGTATACATGATATGACATGTTATGACATGATATGCACATGATATGTTATGAGATGCACATGATATACTCATTATATGCATGGGATGGGTTTGATATAAATGGAGGAAGTGTAAAAAGGGCTTTGCCCCAGTTATTAAAAGAGTCTAGGCCTCGAGTTATATAATAAAGCAGCTATGCTGCCAGTGGAGAGTTTGTTGGGTGGGTTGAGTTATTCCCCACATGGGGAGCTTGGTTGGTACGGGTGGAGAGTAGCGGATGATGGGTTGAGTAGTCTACCCAAATGGGCTTGCATACATTCATGGATATTACATGTGATATTGAAATGGTCCTATGGGCCATACCGCTTATAGTAAAGGCTTCGACCCAGTGATATGATTCATGATAAGGCTTCGGCCCAGTATGCTGATATTGGATAGGCTCCGAAAGGGGCTTGTCGCACACTGAGTTCCCAAACTCACCCTCTTTTCCTTAACCTTGCAGGTAAGCCTTGATGGGAGACTTGGAGTCGGAGGGGATTTAGAGTGGCCATGGTGATCGCTTTTGAACTTTGCAAATCAGAAACCGGTTTTTATTTTAGTTTATCTTAGCTGTTAATATTATTTGTTTTTGGCTTTTAATAAGGTCATTTTAACTATTTTCTGGGAATATTTTTTTCTTCTTAATAACTCTAAATTTTTCTGTTAATAATTCAAAATGGGCTAGACATAGGGCGCGTTTTCAAAATGATACCCGTTTTCAAAATAACGCAACGATACAATTAATCGGTTTATCAAAAATACCTACCTAAATGAATTTCAACTCGTTTATCAAGGTGTGGCAATGGTTGTGGGCATGTCTAGGATTGGATCCATTCAAGAGCTTGGTACTTAAGCAGCCTTCATGGCTCACCTCCTCTGTATCGGATACCTACCTGGTGCACAGCTTCCATTCACTTTGATCATAAAGTAAAGACTATCTTATAAAACACTAGGAAGGACGTTGAAAGAGGCTTGGGTTTTTCTTAAAAACTTCAATGTGACACGTCGGATCCGATCATAACGTTTGGGCCGAGTTTGGGGTGTTACATTTGGTGGTATCAGAGCCAGGTTGCAACAACTCGGTTGTGGGTTTTGAAATGGGTTTAAAATTAAGAATTTCAAAACAAGGGTATTTAAATCAATTTTTAAAGAATTTCTATTTTTTGTGACCAAATACATGTTTTTGTTTTAAATGGTTTGGAGAAAGAAGTGGCATACTGAATCCCCGGCACCAAGTCTGTAAGTATACTTTCTTTTACGCCGTATGATATTGATATAATGCTATGGATAGAACTAAGACCCTACTATGAAACTTAAGATAGGGTAGAGCTGTAAAATAGTAAGATTGAGACTGTAGCTAGGCTACGACGTTGCGAGAACAATCCCTGAACTACTATATTTCCATAAAACATCTTGTAATAAACAACTGAAATATTAAACTAATGTCATAAAATTCGTAATTAGATAATTCGATATGAGTACAAGGGGAACTCGTGGACGAGGCAGCAGACGTGGTCGCGGAAGGGTGCAAGCTGAATCTTTATCCTCAAGACATAGGCCAGCTGAGGAGCCATTTGTGCCACAGGTAACTGAGACTGGGTCACATGATCGGGCTGTGGGGGACGATGCTTTGTCCCAAGCGATGTTAAGGGTTTTGGAAAGGGTTGCTGGAGCTAGCACCAGGATAGTGAATAGAGGATCCATCTCTGAGTGACTCCGGGCTAATGGAGTAGAGGTTTTTAGGGGCGTATCTGGAGTGGCCCCAAACATGGCTAGATATTGGCTAGAGACAACAGAGCGGATTATGGATGACCTAGATTGCTCTATGGAGAAAAAGCTGAAGAGGGTTGTGTCGTTGCTACGAGGTAAGACATACCAGTGGTGGATCACGGTAAGGGAGAGCACCCCGATCAAACGAGTAACCTGGGAACTGTTCAAGACTGCTTTTAAGGGGAGGTATGTTGGAGCTAGTTATGTGGATGCCTGTCGAAAGGAATTTTTAAATTTGGTTCAGGGTAATAAGACTGTTACGGAGTATGAGGCGGAATTCTTGAGCCTGAATCGATATGCTAGCGGGATAGTTACAACTGAATATGAATGCAGTGTTCGATTCGAGGATGGCCTCCGTGATGAACTTACGGTACTGATAGCTCCACAGAGGGAGCGTGATTTCGCTGCGTTGGTATAGAAGGCTAAGATATCCGAAAAAGTAAAACAAACTAAACGGCAGAATCGTGAGAGGGATCGACCCAGATTTAGGAGGGATTCTGGACCCTTGGGTACTGTAAATAGGAATGCTAAAAGAGCTAGAATGGAGGAACTGGTTCGAGCAATTCCGGTGAATACCTTTAGACCACAAGCTTGCAGGGACTGTGGCAGAGTGCATATGGGGGAGTGCTGGAAACGAACTGGAGCATGTTTTTGATGTGGGTCAAAGAAACATAAGTTTAGAGAGTGTCCTCAGAGAGCAGCTCAGGATCAAGTTACAGAGCAAAGAGGTGTCCAACCGCTGCGAGGGGGACCACCACCACAGAGAGGCCATGGGCAAAGTAGAGGTGGTAATGGTAATGGACGTGGACGTGGGGCACCTGGCAGGGGTGCTGAACATGCGGAAGCTCGACAGTCGGTGTTGGTTTATACTACACGGCATCGTGAGGAGGGTGATGCTCCTGATGTTATAACCGGTACGTTCTTCATTCATAACACGCCTTACACTGCTTTGGTTGATGTTGATTCCACTCATTCGTATGTTGCCTGTAATGTATCTGGAGCGTTGGGTGAGCTTCCTGAGGAGACTGTGAGTAAGGTATCAGTGATAAGTCCTTTAGGACACTCGGTTAAGGTAGATAAACTCTTTAGGGAGGTGCCTTTAGAGACACAAAATAGGATATTCGTAGGAGATTTGATAGAGCTGCCATTTGGGGAATTTGATCTTATTTTGGGAATGGACTGGCTAACTAAGCATAGGGCGACGTTGGATTGTGCTGTTAAGAGGATGGTGCTAAGAACTACCGATGATGAGGAGATAATGGTCATAGGGGAGCAAAGAAACTATTTGTCCAATGTTATCTCGACTTTAAGGGCTGAGAAGTTGATTCAGAAAGGTTGTGAGGCGTTTTTAGCATTTGTGTGTAACATCCTGATTTTTGGATTTATTCGCGATTTTCAATATTTTGTAAAGATTTTAAAATTTTGTATTTGGATGTGAAATTAATATTTTTGAGTAGGTAAATGGGCTTATAGAAGGCCCATGTGTTGGCCAAAACCTGGTTGAATTTTTGAATTTTTGGACTTAGGAGTTAGGGGTTCTGGCTAAGTGGTCCTTAAGTGGAGTGATGGGTAAATAGCATCACAAATAAGCCTCTGGTAAAGTGGCAAGGGTGACGCCACTAGGCTCCTAGAAATGTGGCATGTGGAGCATTGGGGAAGGCATGGGATCGATTCCCAGTGTTGACAAATAGATGCATTTATTTTTAAGTGCTGGAGGGGTAAGTGTTGGAGTCCAGGTGGATTCTGCTAGAGGAGAGTTTGAATTAGTCTAAACACTTAGATTAAGGAGTGATAAGGGGAGAGATTTAAGGGATTAGGAGAGAGGTTAGGAGTTGGCCGAATTTTGGGAATTGAAGGGGGAAAAATCGGCAGAGGGTTATGAGGTTAGTATTTCGGCACCTAGGGTATTGAGTGGTGCCGTTCTTTTCTGGTCAGACATCACAAGGTTTTTCTTTTCTCTCTTTTTCCTCTCTAGCTGAAACTACCACTTCCCCTATTCTTCTTTTTCTATATTTTCTTCAATACCATCCATCAAACCTGCTATTCATCAGCACCTTTGCCGAAGTCGCAAAAGCCGAAATCCTGTGATCACTGCTTGTGCCGATTTCTTCAAAGCCAGGTCCTTATATGTTCTTTTGTTTTATTAAATCTACGATTATATTTTCTTAATCCTAGATACCTGACGGCAATTCTACTTCAAGGTCATAGCCTCATATCGTCATCTCCTTCACCACCCAAAAGCCGAAAGTACCATTGGTTTAGGGGCTTATAGTCGAAACTTCTTCAACCCTTGGATTCGGGTTTTACCATTGTTCTAAGGATAAATCTGCACCGGATTGCATGGAAATCAAGTAGGAGTAAGGGGTAAGTACTTATCATCTCAGATCTGTTCTTATTTTTCGATGTTAGGAAAAGCCGAAGTCCCTAAAAATTAGGGAGGCTATCAATTTGAGCATAAGGCTTTAAGGGTTTGTAACTGATGTTTTCTTTCGGTGATTAGAGTCTTCTTAAGCGTTAGATCAAAAGCGTGAATCATTGGAACAATCGGATTCGGAGCTAGCTATCGCTTTTGGCAAAAAGGTAAGGGTTCAAAGGCTTTTTAGGAACATGGGTCGACTTTGGTTGAGCAAGTTTTGGGTTTAGTGATTACGGTTTGTAAATAAGAACTGTGCTAATAAATTGTAGGACATCGAAAGGGATCTCGTAGCAGTCGTCGCGAATCAAGTGTGTACCGAACACCCTTTCTTAGTTCAATTCGGCAAAAGCCGAAATGCCAAAATTCTGGCATTTCATGGGCTTGTGAGTATGCGAATGCTCTCAAAGACGTAGAGTAATTGTTAGATCTGGCACCGTAAAGTGGTAAGTAAGTTCGTGTGACCTTTTAACGTACTTCGAAAAAAGGGGCTCGATGGGCCAAAACTGGGCCCAATGGGCTTACGAACCAATATGGGTAAGAGATGGGCAAAGTAGCATGTTAGTTAGATGGTGGAACCAAATTGCGTGAAACGGCTAAAAATTACTGAAATAGCTTGTGTAGTTGCATAAGTACGAAATTACCCCTAAAGAGCATAATTACCGAAATACCCCTAGGGTTTAAATTGGCTAAACTGCATGATTGATTAATACTGTATTGTACATTATATGCTTTATTAATATCTGTTGCATGGGATTGGGGTATTGATGGAGGAAGTATTGAAAGTGGTTCATCCACGTACTGGAGGCTTTGCCTCAACTTATTGATATTTGAGCAGCGTTGCTGCAACTGTGGAGTGTAGGGCTGGGTGGGTTGAGATATTCCCCACTGAGGAGGCTATGCGTCAACAGTACCCTCAACTGTTCTAATAAGGTAAAATTTCGAGGTCGAAATTTCTTTAAGGAGGGTAGAGTTGTAACATCCTGATTTTCGAATTTATTCGCGGTTTTCAATATTTTGTAAAGATTTTAAAATTTTGTATTTGGATGTGAAATTAATATTTTGAGTAGGTAAATAGGCTTATAGAAGGCCCATGTGTTGGCCAAAACCCGGTTCAATTTTTGAATTTTTGGACTTGGGAGTTAGGGGTTCTGTCTAGGTGGCCCTTGTATAGAGTTATGGGTAAATTGCATCACAAAAAGAGCCTTAGTAAAGTGGCAAGGGTGACGCCACTAGGCTCCTAAAAAGGTGGCGTGTGGAGCTTTGGGGGAGGTAGGGGATCGATTCCCTGTGTTGACAAATAGATGCATTTATTTTTAAGTGCAGGAGGGGTAAGTGTTGGAGTCCAGGTGGATTCTGCTAAAGGAGATTTTGGATCAGTCTAAACGCTTGGATTAAGGAGTGATAAGGGGAGAGATTTAAGGGATTAGGAGAGAGGCTAGGAGTTGGCCGAATTTTGGGAATTGAAGAGGGGAAAATCGGCAGGGGGTTTTGAGGTTAGTATTTCGGCACCTAAGGTATTGCGTGGTGCCGTTCTCTTCTGCTCAGACATCACAAGGTTTTCTTTTCTCTCTTCTTTCTCTCTAGCCGAAACTAACACCTCCCCTATTCTTTTTTTTTTCTATTTTTATTCTTCAAAACCATTCATCAAACCTGCTATTCATCAGCACCTTTACCGAAGTAGCAAAAGCCGAAATCCTGTGATCACTGCGTATGCCGATTTCTTCATAGCCAGGTCCTTCTATGTTCTTTTGTTTTTATTAAATCTACGATTATCTTTTCTTAATCCTAGATACCTGACGGCAATTCTACTTCAAGGTCATAGCCTCATATCGTCATCTCCTTCACCACCCAAAAGCCGAAAGTACCATTGGTTTAGGGGCTTATAGCCGAAACTTCTTCAACTCCTGGATTCGGGTTTCACCATTGTTCTAAGGATAAATCTGCACCGGATTGCGTGGAAATCAAGTAGGAGTAAGGGGTAAGTACTTATCATTTCAGATTTGTTCTTATTTTACGATGTTAGGAAAAGACGAAGTCCCTAAAAATTAGGGAGGCTGTCGATTTGAGCATAAGGCTTTAAGGTTTTGTAACTAATGTTTTATTTCAGTGATTAGAGTCTTCTTAAGCGTTGGATCAAAAGCGTGAATCATTGGAGCAATCGGATTCGGAGCTAGCTATCGCTTTTGGCAAAAAGGTAAGTTTCAAAGGCTTTTAGGGACATGGTTCGATCATGGATAAGTAAGTTTTGGGGTTTAGTGATTATGGTTTGTAAATAAGAACTGTGCTAATCAATTGTAGGACATCGGAAGAGATCTCGAAGAGCGATCGTCATGAATCGGTGTGTACTGAAGAACACCCTTTCTTAGTTCAATTCGGCAAAAGACGAAATGCCGAAATTCTGGCATTTCATAGGGTTGTGAGTATGCGAATTCTCTCAAGACATAGAGTAATTGTTAGATCTAGCACCGCAAAGTGGTAAGTAAGTTCGTGTGACATTTTAGCGTACTTCGAAATAAGGGGCCAGATGGGCCAAAACTGGGCCCAATAGGCTTACGGACCAATATGGGTAAGAGATGGGCAAATTAGCTGTTAGTTAGATGGTGGAACCAAATTGCATAAAAGCGCTAAAAATTATCAAGTAGCTTGTGTAGTTGCGTAAATACGAAATTACCCCTAAAGAGCATAATTAAGAAATACCCCTAGGGTTTAAATTAGCTAAACTGCATGATTGATTAAATCTTGTATTGTACATGATATGCATTATTAATATCATTGCATGGGATTGGGGTATTGATGGAGGAAGTATTGAAAGTGGTTCATCCACGTACTGGAGGCTTTTCCTCAACTTACTGATATTTGAGCAGCATTGTTGCCACTATAGAGTGTAGGGTTGGGTGGGTTGATATATTCCCCACATGGAGTGTAGGGCTGGTACGGGGCAGTGTAGTGGTTGGTGGGTTGAGTAGTCTCCCCAGATGGGTTTGCATGCATTACTACTATTGTTACTTATGTTACTATACTGGGCCTATGGGCCACACTGTTATGTTAAAAAGGGCTAAGGCCTTGCTACTGTGTTCTAAAAAGGGCTTTGGCCCACTGTGTACTGTTATTTGAATAGGGCTTAGGCCAAATGGGCTCGAGCTGATTTGCCCTTTGGATGGGTTTCTGTATACACTGAGTTTCCCAAACTCACCCCCCTTTTTCCCTTCCATCCTTGTAGGTGAGCCCTAGTTGGTGGACTTGGAGCTGGGCGGGATTCGGAGTGGCCACACGTTTTCTGCAAATTCGTTTTCTTCTGGTGAACTAGATTTTCCATATTTTCGTTTATGGTTTTGGGTTTTTTTTTGTAATAAGGCCGCTAATTATTTTTATGGTTTGGGTTGTTTCTTTATTATTTAATTCTATTATGATAAAACTGATCTATGATAACTAACGAAATAAATTAGCTCTAGGACGCGTTTTCAAAAACATTAAGTGATTTCAAAATAACACGAATACGAGTAAGACTTCCGCTAAGCAAACGTTTTCAACCTTAATCACTTTCTTCAGATGGACATAACCAAACGGTTTTCTCAAAATTATACGAGATGTTAGAGTGTGGCAATGGCGGTGTGCATGTCTAGGATTGGATCCGAAGGGAGCTTGGTACTTAAGCAGTCCGACGGACTCACCTCCTCTTCTTCCTGGTTTCCTACCTGGTGCACAGCTTCCATTCACTTTAAACCTACTTTTAAAAGTGTCTTTTACAACACCAACTAAGTTTTCCAACTAAGTAATACGGAATGTTTTGAACGCTTCGATGTGGCGCATCAGATCCGGTCATAACGTCTAGGCCAGGTTTGGGGTGTCACACTTGCCCTCTTGCATCAGTACGCAACCTAACCCCACATGTGACGCATCGCTGTATACAGTAAAGTCCTTCCCAGACACCGGTTGAATCAACACTGGCGCTTCGGTCAATACCTTTTTCAACCGATCAAAAGCTTTTTGCCGTATTTATTTAAAACTTCTTAATTATTCAAGTTTTGTACTCCTTTCCTTATGAGTTTTGTTAAGGGTGCCGCCATCACTGAGAAACCCTCCACAAACCTTCTATAGTAACCTGCCAACCCTAGGAAACTCCAAATTTCCGATACTGACCTAGGTGGCTTCCATTCCAGAATTTCTTCAATTTTACGAGGATCCACCTTAATCCCCTCGGCAAAGACCACATGCCCTAGGAAGGTTACCTCCCTCAACCAGAATTCACACTTGCTGAATTTCACGTAGAGCTCCTTTCCTCTTAACACTTGCAGCACAATACGGAGATGCTCATCATGCTTCACCTCCGTTTCAGAGTATACCAGGATATCGTCGATAAAGACGACTACGAACCGATCCAAGTAAGGTTGGAATACTCGGTTCATCAGATCCATAAAAAGCTGCAGTGCGTTAAATCACCCAAATGGTATGACCACAAACTCATAATGTCCATATCGAGTTCGAAATGCTGTTTTATGAATATGCCCTTCTTTTACCCTTAGCTAATGGTATCCAGAACGAAGATCGATTTTGGATAATACCGAAGCTCCCCTCAGTTGATCGAACAGATCGTCAATCCTTGGTAGTGGATACCTATTCTTAATCGTCAGATTGTTCAGCTAGCGATAATCGATGCACATGCACATCGTTCCGTCCTTTTTCTTCACAAACAGGACCGGTGCTTTCCAAGGAGACACACTAGGCCTAATGAAGCCTCTATCTAACAACTCTTGAATTTGAGCCTTCAGTTCCACTAACTCCTTCGGTGCCATCCTATAGGGTGCAATAGATACTGGAGCTGTTCCAGGCAACAAATCGATTCCAAACTCAACTTCTCGATTCGGAGGTAATCTAGGAAGCTCTTCCGGAAAAACATCCCGGAATTCCCTAACAGATTCGATGGTCTCCACAATGATCCTCGATTTCCACTTGGCTTACCAAAGCCGATATGCCTTGCACCCTTGCGCATCGGTTTTCAACCCTCAATGACGATACTACATTGGATAAGTAATCCTCCGTTCTCCAATAATCATTACCTCTTCATCATTGTGATCCTTAACACCATCCTCTTAGCTGCACAATCAAAGTTGCCTTATGCTTGGTCAACCAATCCATCCCTAGCATCAAATTGAATTCTTCAGCGGTAACTCCATCAAATCCCCACGAAAACCCGCCTTGAATCTCCAAAGGCACCTCCTTGAAGAGTTTTCTACCTTAACCGAATGACCTAAAGGACTTATCACGACACCCCACACAGTCTCCTCAAGTGCACACCCAAGGCCCCGTAAATGTTATATGCCACATATGAATGGGCTGATCCCACATCAATCAGAGCAGTATAAGGTACACCATAGATAAAAAACGTACCAGTTATGACATCAGGTGCGTCACCCTCCTCGCGGCGACGAGCAGCATACACCAAAGCTGGATGACGAGCATCCGCGTTACCAATACCCATGCCAGGTGCCCCACGTCCACGGCCATTACCACCGCGACCTTGTCCACGACCTCTTGGCAGCGGCGGTCTATCCCTCACAGTTTGAGCCGGTCGCACAGCCCCTTGCTCGGCCCCCTGAGCCTAAGTGGCCCTCCTAGGACAATCCTTAATCCTATGTTCCTTAGACCCTAACGAAGACAAGCCCTTAACGCTTCCAAGACTCTCTCTCGATGCGTTCGCCGCAATCCCCACAAGCTTGCGGTCTACACGAGTTCATCGGAATCGCCGAACCGGTTCCTCCATCCTAGCTTTCTTAGCATTTTGATTTGCAAAGGCACCGTCCAAAGATCCCTCCGAATCGATTTCGATCCCTATCACGATTCTTCCGTTCGGTTTGTTTCACCTCCTCGGCTATCTTAGCCTTCTTTACTAGTGCAGAGAAATCTCGCTCTCTCTGCGGAGCTGTGAGCACCCTTAACTCATCTCTGAGGCCATCCTCAAAACGAACGCGCGCCAGATTCGGTGGAAACGATGCCATTAGCATACCGACTCAATCGAGAAACTCGCCTCATATTCAAGAATGGTCTTATTTCCCGAGTCGATTCAGAACTCCTTTCTGCGTGCATCCACATAGCTAGCTCCAACATATTTTGCCTTAAAGGTCTGCTTGAACAGCTCCCACGTTACCCTCTCACCGAGGTACCCTCTCACAATAATCCACCACCGACACGCTTCATCCTGCAAAGAACGACACCGCCCCTTTCAACTTCGTTTCTCTTGGCGGTCCAGTCATCCATGATCCGCTCGTGGCTTCCAACCAAGATTTACCACATTTGGGGCCACTCCGACATCGCCCTAAAAATCTCAGCTCCGTTGGCTCGGGCGTTCGAAATGGACCCCTATTCATGGGCCCAATGTTAGCTCCGCCACCCTTTCCAAAACCCTCAACATGGCACGAGATGAGGCGTCATCCCTGCGGCCGGTCATACGGCCCATTTTCATTAACCGGTGGTAGATGTACCTCGCCAGCTGGTATGTGTTCAGATGACGCAGATCCAGCTTGAGTGCTACCTCGGCCTCGACCACGGCCTCTTCCCCGACTAACCCTTGTACTCATAACGATTTATCCGACACGAATTTTATGACATTAGTTTATCTGGTTCCACTGTTTATTACGAGAATGTCTTATGAGCAGATAGAGTTTCGAGTTATTTTCGTAATCACAATTTAGCTACGGTCCCAGCTTTTGTAGCCCTAGTACTACCTTATCAATAGCACTATCTCTAAGGCTCAAGACTATCTACATATTATTTCCATTCAGCCCATATAAATATTTAAAGCGAAAAAGAACACTTACAGACTTGGTGCGGGATTCACCGCCACTTCCTTATCAGTCCATAAAAAACCCATGTTTACCGAAAATAAAAAGATTTCATTTGAAAACACTTTTATTTTAAAACTATTGATTTAACCTCGTTCAATAGAAAAACTTTGAACATCTTTGAAAAACTTATAGAAAAAACTCTTTTTTTAAAGATTTTGGACCGATCCACGACCAAGTTGTTGCAACCTGGCTCGATACCACTAAATGTAACACCCCAAACCCGGCCTAGACGTTATGACCGGATCCGATGCACCACATCAAGTTGCTCAAAACATTCCAGACATTTAGTTTGGAAAATTTGGTTGGTGTTGTAAAAGACATCTTTAAAAATAGGTTAAAGTGAATGGAAGCTGTGCACCAGGTAGGAAACAAGGAAGAAGAGGAGGTGAGTCCGTCGGACTGCTTAAGTACCAAGCTCCCTTTGGATCCAATCCTAGACATGCACACTGCCATTGCCAGACTCTAACATCTCGTATAATTTTGAGAAAACCGTTTGGTTAGGTCCATCTTAAGAAAATGATTAAGGTTGAAAACGTTTGCTTAGCGGAAGTCTTACTCGTATTCGTGTTATTTTGAAATCACTTAATGTTTTTGAAAACGCGTCCTAGAGCAAATCTATTTCGTTAGTTATCATAGATCAGTTTTATCATAATAGAACTAAATAATAAAGAAACAACCCAAACCATAAAAATATTAGCGGCCTTATTACAAAAAAGAAGAACCCATAACCATAAATGAAAATATGGAAAATCTAGTTCACCAGAAGAAAACGAATTTGCAGAAAACGTGTGGCCACTCCGAATCCCGCCCAGCTCCAAGTCCACCAACTAGGGCTCACCTGCAAGGATGGAAGAAAAAAGGGGTGAGTTTGGGAAAACTCAGAGTATACAGAAACCCATCCAAAGCCCAAATCAGCTCGAGCCCATTGGGCCTAAGCCCCATTCAGATAATAGTACACAGTGGACCGAAGCCCTTTTCAGAATAAAGTAGCAAGGCCTTAGCCCCTTTTTACATAACAGTGTGACCCATAAGCCCAGTTCAGTAACATAGGTAACAATAGTAGTAATGCATATTTATCCTTAGAACAATGGTAAAACCCGAATCCAGGAGTTGAAGAAGTTTCGGCTATAAGCCCCTAAACCAATGGTACTTTCGGCTTTTGGGTGATGAAGGAGATGACGATATGAGGCTATGACCTTGAAGTAGAATTGCCGTCAGGTATCTAGGATTAAGAAAAGATAATCGTAGATTTAATAAAAACAAAAGAACATAGAAGGACCTGGCTATGAAGTAATCGGCATACGCAGTGATCACAGGATTTCGACTTTTGCCACTTCGGTAAAGGTGCTGATGAATAGCAGGTTTGATGAATGGTTTTGAAGAATAAAAATAGAAAAAAAAAGAATAGGGGAGGTGTTAGTTTCGGCTAGAGAGAAAGAAGAGAGAAAAGAAAACCTTGTCATGTCTGAGCAGAAGAGAACGGCACCACTCAATACCCTAGGTGCCGAAATACTAACCTCAAAACCCCCTGCCGATTTTCCCCTCTTCAATTCCCAAAATTCGGCCAACTCCTAGCCTCTCTCCTAATCCCTTAAATCTCTCCCCTTATCACTCCTTAATCCAAGCGTTTAGACTGATCCAAACTCTCCTTTAGCAGAATCCACCTGGACTCCAACACTACCCCTTTAGCAGAAAATAAATGCATCTATTTGTCAACACAGGGAATCGATCCCATGCCTCCCCTAAAGCTCCACACGCCACCTTTTTAGGAGCCTAGTGGCGTCACCCTTGCCACTTTACTAAGGCTCTTTTTGTGATGCAATTTACCCATAACTCTATACAAGGGCCACCTAGCCAGAACCCCTAACTCCCAAGTCCAAAAATTCAAAAAATCAACCGAGTTTTGGCCAACACATGGGCCTTCTATAAGCCCATTTACATACTCAAAATATTAATTTCACATCCAAATAAAAAATTTTAAAATCTTTACAAAATATTGAAAACCGCGAATAAATTCGAAAATCAGGATGTTACAACTCTACCCTCCTTAAAGAAATTTCGACCTCGAAATTTTACCTTATTAGAACAGTTGAGGGTATTGTTGACGCATAGCCTCCTCAGTCTCCCAAGTAGCTTCTTCTTTGCCATGGTTCTTCAAAAGTACTTTCACTAGTGGAACTGATTTCCTTCTCAACACCTTGACGTCACGATCAAGTATTTGCACAGTTCCTCTTGAAAGTTAAATCGACTGTACCTCGATTTATGAATCGGTATGATATGAGTTGGGTCGATCGATACCGCTTTAGCATGGATACATGAAAACATCGTGGATACGATGCGATTCGTGGTAACTCTAGGTGATAAGCCACCGTCCAACCCGCTTAACAATTCGGTAAGGCCCAATAAACCGTGGGCTTAACTTACCCTTCTTACCAAATCTCAAATTTTTCTTCCAAGGGGAAACCTTCAAGAAAACCATATCCCCAACTGCGAACTCAGTCTCTTTGCGCTTCAGATCCGCATACGACTTCTGTCTATCGGATGCCTCCTTTAACTGATCCCTTATCAGCCTAACCTTGCTTTCAGTGTCTGCCACCAATTCCGATCCAAGCACTCGTCGTTCACCCAACTCTATCCAACACGTCAGCGTACGACATCTTCGCCCATAGAGCGCTTCATATGGTGCCATATGAATACTTGCTTGATAGCTGTTATTGTAAGCAAACTCTGCCAATGGCAAGTAGTCCTCCCAACTTCCACGAAAATCAATGATACAACCTCTCAACATATCTTCCAGAACCTGAATAACCCTTTTCGACCGTCCATCACATGCGTGGGTGAAAAGCGATGCTAAAATCCAATCGTGTACCCAACGCTTCCTGCAACTTCCGCCAAAACCGAGACATAAACCTAGGGTCTTGATTAGAAATTATCGACACTGGTACCCCATGCAGTCGCACTACCTCTGCCACATATAACTTGGCCAACTTTTACGGTGAGTAGTAGTGACGAGCAGTATGAAATGAGCAGATTTTGTTAACCTATCCACAACTACCCACACCGAATCTTTCTTGGTGGGTGTCAAAGGTAACCCACTCGAAAGTCCATTGTTACTCTTTCCCACTTCCATAGCGGAATTTTCACAGTTGCAGTAATCCCGAAGGCAATTGGTGCTCGGCCTTAACTTTCGCCGGGCACGCCGACATTTCCCAACAAATTCAGTCACCTCTCGTTTTAATCCGCCACCAAGACACCTCTCACAAGTCTCGATATAACTTATTCCCTCCAGGATGCATGGCACAGAGTCCACCATGAGCCTATTTTAAAATTAACTGCCTCAATTCAGGGTCATTTGGAATACAAACCCTTTCACGAAAGCACAGAACTCGTTCACTGTTCAACCCAAAATCCTCGTTCTCACCACTCTTAACTTGCTTCGGAACCAAGAGCTAATGAATCATCCTTCAACTGTTTTTCCTTAATCTCGCCGGTCCAAGTAGGCCTTACTTGTAGTTCTCGCCAACAAGCTTCCATCGTCAGCAGACTTAATCGTGCGAACAAGGCTCTCAAATCAAGAATAACCCTTCGACTCAACGCATCCGCCACTACATTAGCCTTTCCTAGGTGGTACTCTATCGAACAGTCGTAGTCTTTAAGCAACTCCACCCATCTTCGTTGCCTAAGGTTCAACTCCTTCGAGTCAACAAATACTTTAGGCTCTTATGATCCGTGTATATGATGCACTTTTCCCCATATAAGTAGTGTCTCCAAATTTTAACGCAAAAATCACCGCTAGCTCCAAATCATGCGTAGGGTAATTCACCTCCTGAGCCTTAAGCTGTCGCGGTGCATAAGCGACCACCTTGCCCTTTTGCATCAGTACGCAACCTAACCCCACATGCGATGCATCGTTGTCAGATACAAGAAAGTTCTTCCTGCACACGGTTGAATCAACATCGGCACTTGGCCAAGACTTTTTCAACCAATCAAAAGTCATTGTTTCTCGGTCCGCATAAATGGTACTCCTTTCCTTATGAGTTTTGTCAAGGGTGTCGCCATTACCGAGAAACCCTCCACAAACCTTCTGTAGTAACCTACCAACCCTAGGAAACTCCGAATTTCCGATACTGACCTAGGTGGCTTCCATTCCAGAATCACTTCAATTTTACGAGGATCCACCTTAATCCCCTCGGCAGAGACCACATGCCCTAGGAAAGTTACCTCCCTCAACAAGAATTCACACTTGTTGAATTTCGCATAGAGCTCCTTTTTCCTCAAAACTTGTAGCACAATACGGAGATGCTCATCATGCTTCGCCTCCGTTTCAGAGTATACCAGGATATCGTCGATAAAGACGACTACGAACCGATCCAAGTAAGGTTGGAATACTCGATTCATCAGATCCATAAAAGCTACAGGTGCGTTCGTCAGCCCAAATGGCATGACCACAAACTCATAATGTCCATATCGGGTTCGAAATGCTGTTTTATGAATATCCCCTTCTTTTACCCTTAGCTGATGGTATCCAGAATGAAGATCGATTTTGGAGAATACCGAAGCTCCCCTCAGTTGATCGAACAGATCGTCAATCCTTGGTAGTGAATACTTATTCTTAATCGTCAGTTTGTTCAACTGGCGATAATCGATGTACATGCGCATCGTCCGCCCCTTTTCTTCACAACAGACCGGTGCTCCCCAAGGAGACACACTAGGCCTAATGAAGCCTCTATCTAACAACTCTTGGATTTGAGCCTTCGCCCACCAACTCCTTGATTGCCATCCTATAGGGTGCAATAGATACTAGAGTCATTCCAGCAACAAATCGATTCCAAACTCGACTTCCGATTCGGAGGTAATCCAGAAGCACTTCCTAAAGACATCCCGAAATTCCCTAACAGATTCGATGGTCTCCACATCCGATCCTCGATTTCGCTTGGCTTACCAAAGCCGATATGCCTCGCACCCTTAGCATCGGTTTCTCGACCCTCAACGCCGATACTACATTGGCTAAGTAATCCTCCGTTCTCCAATAATCATTACCTCTTCATCATTGATATCCTTAACACCATCCTCTTAGCTGCACAATCCAAAGTTGCCTTATGCTTGGTCAACCAATCCATCCCTAGTATCAAATCGAATTCTTCAAGCGGTAACTCCATCAAATCCCCACGTAAAACCCCGCCTTGAATCTCCGAGGCACCTCCTTAAAGTTTTTCTACCTTAACCGAATGACCTAAAGGACTTATCACAGACACCCCATATAGTCTCCTCGGAATGCACACCCAAGACCCTTAAATGTTATATGCCACATATGAATGGGTTGATCCCACATCAATCGAGCAAGATAAGGTACACCATAGATAAAAACGCATCAGCTTATGACATCAAAAGGCCACCCTCCTCATGGCGACGAAGCAAGATACACCAAAGCTGGCCGACGAGCATCCGCGTTACCAATACCCCAGCCAGGTGCCCCACATCCACGGCCATTACCACCGTAACCTTGTCCACGACCTCTTAGCAGCGGCGGTCCATCCCTCACAGGTTGAGCCGGTCGCACAGCCCCTTGTTCAGCCCCCTGAACCTAAGTGGCTCTCCTAGGACAATCCTTAATCCTATGCCTGTAACACCCCGAACCCGTGACCGTCGCCGGTGTCGGACACGAGGGGTTAATGGGCCAAATCTTCTCAAGGTACCAACCAATTTGGCATTTCCAGACAGGCTGGAAAACTGCGTCACTGTCGCCATAAAAATCATATCTTGAGTTTCGAAACTCGGAAACTGATTCCGTAAATTTTCCCTGAATTTAGACTCATATATCTATCCATGTATTTATTTCTAGAATTTTTGGTTGGGCCAATTGGTACAGTTTATTAGTTAAAGTCACCAATGTTACAGAAGTCGACTACACTGACCTTCGCGCGTTAAAACTTGAATATGTCTCTGTACAGGGCTTTAATACTGGTGTCGTTTCTTTCTAATGAAACTAGACTCAAAATGGAATCTGCACATATAATGCATGACTTCTAATTCTTTCTGGATAATTTATAGTAAATTTTCAAAGTCACGACAGGGGACCCAGAAACCGTTCTGGCCCTGTCTCACGAGAACTTTAATATCTCTCAATATACTGCTCATATGGTTGTTTCGTTCCATCCATATTAAACTAGATTCATCAAGGTTCAATTTAATAATTTATTCACTATTTAATTCTACTTCTACTATTTTTAGTGATTTTTCAATCTCACCTCACTGCTGCTATCCGCAACAGTTACTGCAGAGACTATGCCAATTTCATGAATCTTTCCTTGGCCTTAATCATCCATCAAACATGACACAAATTATGGCCACCTTATCAAAATTAAAGTTTCTAAGACTCGTGGCTATAGGTTCTAGCATCCCACTCGACGACCACATAGGCCATTTTCACATGGCTTAAAGTTTACAACCCACAGTTCAACAAAATATAATAGCCTATACATGCCAAATGTTCTTCAACAACGAAGACAATACCAAAATATTTCAGCGGTGTGATGACTACAACGACGGTTCCGAGCACGCAACAATACGAGTCCAAGAGACCTAAAATGGGTGACAAGAAAACACCGAGTGAGTTTATAACTCAGAAGTCATAAGCACTTTACAATTATCCATTAGCTAAATTCATCACAAAGTGAAACAATGAAACAAGGCTAGGTACTTCATCCATATCGGAACTATACCATAATTCCTCGGACCTTTCGGTTCAATCTCATACCAAGCCATACATCCACATTTCATATTTATACGATAAGATATTTGAGGCATTTTCACACACTAACTCATTTTCACCACAATCACACAATTGCAATCATCACATAGATTTAAAGCTTACCAAGCTCAACCCCGAGCATGAACATATTGCCTATTCGTCATGAGCTCAAGGTACTTACCCGATTCATCGTCCGGATTAACTCGATAATGTCGCACACTCAAGTGCCAATTGTAATACAAGAGCATATAGTGAATCCGCACACTTAGTGCTATATATTTTCAGCTCGCACACTTAGTGCTATAGAATCAAACTCGCACACTTAGTGCTGTACAATTTTAAACCCGCACACTTAGTGCCAATCTTGTCACCGTGTCCATTTATACCCGCACACTTAGTGCCGTGACCAATACCTTATGCATTTTGCTGCCTTTATACATTCAACAATGGCATCATTCCATACACATACATTTTCATTTACACATCAATTCATTAAACACAATTGCATATATATTATGATCATTTAAATCAATACCAAATATATGCTTAATGACTTACCTCGGATGTTGTCGCATCGTTTTCAATGGCTATTCAATTACTTTGTCTTTCCCTTGTCCAACTTTGATCCTTTGAGTTCTTGAGCTAGTTCACACAAATTTAACTTATTAAAACCTCATTATGCTAGCTTATGGCGAATATGACAAGGAGTTTAAATGGTCATATGGCCACCCTTTTGCTTGGATACACATTGGTCATGCACATTTTATATTACATCAAGCAATTCAATACAATTCATTCAAGCATCAAGGAAAAGCTAAGGCCCTCAATAGGCTACCTAAGGCCGAATATACACATCAACATATGTATTCGTTCATGTGGCCGAACATACACATTCATGTTAAGGCCGATTTCCACACTTGATACATTCAACAAGTAAGGTCGCTTGTATCGACTTAACACCAATTTGATTCAAGTTCACAACTAGGCTAGTATGCATATATACACTAGTAAATCAAACACTAACATTTGTACTTCACCTTACTAGCACTTCTCATTCAAATGACATGAACAACGAACATAGTTTCCTTTTATTCCCTACCATGGCCAAATGCCATACAACACCATACCATGCATCATTACAAGCTTTACCTTTAGCATGCAAATAACATCCACAAATCCACCTTAGTTGAACCTTAACTCATCTTCATGCCTCACCACCACAACATCAAACATCAAACATCAATTATACCAAGAAGACAACACCCATGGCCGAATATCATCCCCATTTCATGGTAAAGGTTTAGACCATGGGTTAGGTGGAACTCAAACTATCAACTAAAAACATGCATAAATCTCATGGATAACATCAACATACCTTAGTCAAGCAAACTCCCATGGCTGATTTTCTCAAGTTTCCCCCCCTTTCTTCTTAGTACATTCGGTCAAGCAAGGAGAAAATGAGAGAATGAACATTTTTTTTTTCTTTCTTTCTTTGTTTTTGTTTCTCTCATGTACGGCAAGGGGGGGGGAAAGCATCCACACACTTTTTTTTTTTGTTATCATCATTTTCTTTTTTCCATTTCTTTAATGCTAACTTTCTTAATTTATTGTTTCCTACATGCATCACTAGTCTAACATGTTGGAGACATGTTTCCACCCATAGTATGGCCGACCATCATGCTTCATTTTGGCTAATTTGACATGCAAGGACAACACTTTCCCACATGTATTAATAGGCCACCTTACATTTGCCTAGCACATTTCTAAATTTTCTCACATAAGTCCTATTTGATAAAAATTCACTTACAATTAACAAAATCCAAACATGAAATTTTCACACATGCATATATACATATAATGAGCATCAATTATGATGGTTAATTATTATTATGACTCGGTTTAGTGGTCCCGAAACCACTTTTCGACTAGGGTCAATTTAGGGATGTCACAATGCCCCTTAGACCCACAACGAAGACAAGCCCCAGAATGCTTCCAGCACTCTCCTTGATGCATTCTGCCACAATCCCCAGATGCTTGCGGTCTACCTGTGTTCACCGGAACTGCTCGAACCGGTTCCTCCATCCTAGCTCTCTTAGCATTTTGATTTGCAGCACCCGTTGGTCCAGCATCCCTCCTAAACCGATTCCGATCCCTATCACGATTCTTCTGTTCGGTTTGTTTCACCTCCTCGGCTATCTTAGCCTTCTCTACCAGTGCAGCGAAATCTCGCTCTCTCTGCGGAGCTATGAGCACCCTTAACTCATCTCTTAGACCATCTTCAAAACGAACACTGCACTCGTATTTGGTGGAAACGATGCCATTAGCATACCGACTCAATCGTAGAAACTCCGCCTCATATTTAGCAATGGTCTTATTTCCCTGAGTCAGATTCAAGAACTCCTTCTGCGTGCATCCACATAGCTAGCTCCAACATATTTTGCCTTAAAGGTCTGCTTGAACAGCTCCCATGTTACCCTCTCACCGGGGTACCTCTCTCACAAGAATCCACCATCGACACGCTTCATCCCAAAGAACGAAACTACCCTTTTAACTTCGTTTCTCCGAGCGGTCCCAGTCATCCATGATCCGCTCTGTGCCTTCCAACCAAGATTCGGCCACATTTGGGGCCACTCGACACGCCCTAAAAATCTCGGCTCCGTTGGCTCGGCGTTGAAATGGACCCCTATTCATGGGCCCAATGTTAGCTCCGGCCACCCTTTCCAAAACCCTCAACATGGCACGAGACGAGCGTCATCCCTCGCGGCCGGTCATACGCCCATTTTCATTAACCGTGGTGGGACGCACCTCTCCGGTTGGCATGTGTTGGATGACGCAGATCCAGCTTGAGTGCTACCTCGGCCTCGACCACGGCCTCTTCCTCGAGTAACCCTTGTACTCATAACGATTTATCGACACGAATTTTATGACATTAGTTTCTTGGTTCCTTTGCTTATTACGAATGTCTTATGAGCAGATAGAGTTTGAGTTATTTTCGCGCAATCACAATTTAGCTACGGTCCCGCTTTGTAGCCCTAATACTACCTTATCAATAGCACTATCTCTAAGGCTCAAGATACTATCTACATATTATTTCCGGTCAGCCCATATAAATATTTAAAGCAGAAAAAGAACACTTACAGACTTGGTGCGGGATTGACCGCCACTTCTTTATCAGTCTATGTAAAAATTAAAAACCATGTTTTTGTTTACCGAAAATAAAAGAATTTGATTTGAAAACACTTTTATTTTAAAACTATTGATTTAACCCCGTTTAACAAAACTTGAACATTCTTCGAAAAACTTGCCATTTTCGAAAATACCATTTTTAGGCCTAAGTTATTGAAAAGATTTTTGGACCCGATCCACAGCCGAGTTGTTGCAACCAGACTCTGATACCACTAAATGTAACACCCCAAACCCGGCCTAGACGTTATGACCGGATCTGATGCGCCACATCGAAGCGTTCAAAACATTCCGTATTACTTAGTTGGAAAACTTAGTTGGTGTTGTAAAAGATACTTTTAAAAGTAAGTTTAAAGTGAATGAAAGCTGTGCACCAGGTAGGAAACCAGGAAGAACAGGAGGTGAGTCTGTCGAACTGCTTAAGTACCAAGCTCCCTTTAGATCCAATCCTAGACATGCACACCGCCATTGCCACACTCTAACATCTCGTATAATTTTGAGCAAACCGTTTGGTTATGTCCATCTTAAGAAAGTGATTAAGGTTGAAAACGTTTGCTTAGCGGAAGTCTTACTCGTATTCGTGTTATTTTGAAATCACTTAATGTTTTTGAAAACGCGTCTTAGAGCTAATTTATTTCGTTAGTTATCATAGATCAGTTTTATCATAATAGAATTAAATAATAAAGAAACAACCCAAACCATAAAAATATTTAGCGGCCTTATTACAAAAAAAACCCAAAACCATAAACGAAAATATGGAAAATCTAGTTCACCAGAAGAAAACAAATTTGCAGAAAACGTGTGGCCACTCCGAATCCCGCCCAGCTCCAAGTCCACCAACTAGGGCTCACCTGTAAGGATGGAAGGGAAAAAGGGGGGTGAGTTTGGGAAACTCAGTGTATACAGAAACCCATCCAAAGCCCAAATCAGCTCTAGCCCATTGGGCCTAAGCCCTATTCAGATAACAGTACACAGTGGGCCAAAGCCCTTTCCAGAACACAGTAGTAAGGCCTTAGCCCTTTTTAACATAATAGTGTGGCCCATAGGCCCAGTACAGTAACATAAGTAACAATAGTAGTAATGCATGCAAACCCATCTGGGGAGACTACTCAACCCACCAACCACTAAAGCGCCTGCATCATTCTACACTCCATGTGGGGAATATATCAACCCACCCAACCCTACACTCCACAGTGGCAGCAATGCTGCTCAAATATCAGTAAGTTGAGGCAAAGCCTCCAGTACGTGGATGAACCACTTTCAATACTTCCTCCATCAATACCTCAATCCCATGCAACAGATATTAATAATGCATATCATGTACAATACAGTATTAATCAATCATGCAGTTTAGCTAATTTAAACCCTAGGGGTATTTCGGTAATTATGCTCTTTAGGGTTAATTTCGTACTTACGCAACTACACAAGCTACTTCAGTAATTTTTAGAAGTTTTATGCAATTTGGTTCCACCATCTAACTAACAGGCTAATTTGCCCATCTCTTACCAATATTGGTCTGTAAGCCCATTGGGCCCACTTTTGGCCCATCCGGCCCGTTATTTCGAAGTACGCTAAAATGTCACACGAACTTACTTACCACTTTGCGGTGCTAGATCTAATAATTACTCTATGTCTTGAGAGCATTCGCATACTCACAAGCCTATGAAATGTCGAATTTTGGCATTTCTGCTTTTTTAATTGAACTAAGAAAGGGTGTTCTAGACACACCGATTCATGCACGGCATCGCATGAGATCTCTTCCAATGTCCTACAATTGATTAGCATAGTTCTTATTTACAAACCATAATCACTAAACCCTAAAACTTACTTATCCATGATCGAACCATGTCCCTAAAAGCCTTTGAAATCTTACCTTTTTGCCAAAATCGATAGCTAGCTCCGAATCCGATTGCTCCAATGATTCACTCTTTTGATCCAATGCTTAAGAAGACTCTAATCACTGAAAGAAAACATCAGTTACAAGCCCTTAAAGCCTTATGCTCAAATCGACAGCCTCCCTAATTTTTAGGGACTTCGGCTTTTCCTAACATCGTAAAATAAGAACAGATCTGAGATGATAAGTACTTACCCCTTACTCCTACTTGATTTCCACGTAATCCGGTGCAGATTTATCCTTAGAACAATGGTAAAACTCGAATCCAGGAGTTGAAGAAGTTTCGGCTATAAGCCCCTAAACCATTGGTACTTTCGGCTTTTGGGTGGTGAAGGAGATGACGATATGAGGCTATGACCTTGAAGTAGAATTGCTGTCAGGTATCTAGGATTCAAAAAAGATAATCGAGATTTAATAAAAACAAAAGAACATAGAAGGACACGCTTTGAAGAAATCGGCATAAGCGGTGATCATAGGATTTCGCTTTTGCGACTTGACAAAGGTCTTTGATGAATAGCAGTTTGATGAATGGTTTTGAAGAAGAAAAATAGAAAAAAAAAGAATAGGGGAGGTGGTAGTTTCGGCTAGAGAGAAAGAAGAGAGAAAAGAAAACCTTGTGATGTCTGAGCAGAAGAGAACGGCACCACTCAATACCCTAGGTGCCGAAATACTAACCTCAAAACCCCCTGCCGATTTTCCCCTCTTCAATTCCCAAAATTTGGCCAACTCCTACCCTCTCTCCTAATCCATTAAATCTCTCCCCTTATCACTCCTTAATCCAAGCGTTTAGACTGATCCAAACTCTCCTTTAGCAGAATCCACCTGGACTCCAACACTACCCCTCCTGCACTTAAAAATAAATGCATCTATTTGTCAACACAGGGAATCGATCCCATGCCTACCCCAAAGCGTCACCCTTGCCACTTTACTAAGGCTCTTTTTGTGATGCAATTTACCCATAACTCTATACAAGGGCCACCAAGCCAGAACCCCTAACTCCCAAGTCCAAAAATTCAAAAATTCAACCGGGTTTTGGCCAACACATGGGCCTTCTATAAGCCCATTTACCTGCTCAAAATATTAATTTCACATCCAAATACAAAATTTTAAAATCTTTACAAAATATTGAAAATCGGGAATAAATCCAAAAATCAGGATGTTACACCAAGGTGGTCGCTTATGCATCGCGATAGCTTAAGGCTCATGAGGTGAATTACCCTACGCATGATTTGGAGCTAGCAGCGGTGATTTTTGCGTTAAAAATTTGGAGACACTACTTATATGGGGAAAAGTGCATCATATACACAGATCATAAGAGCCTAAAGTATTTATTGACTCAGAAGGAGTTGAACCTTAGGCAACGAAGATGGGTGGAGTTGCTTAAAGACTACGACTGTTCGATAGAGTACCACCCAGGAAAGGCTAATGTGGTGGCGGATGCGTTGAGTCGAAGGGTTGTTACTAATTTGAGAGCCTTGTTCGCACGATTAAGTCTGTACGACGATCGAAGCTTGTTGGCAGAACTGCAGGTAAGGCCTACTTGGACTGAGCATATTAAGGGAAAACAGTTGAAGGACGATTCATTAGCTCTCCGGTTCCAGCAAGTTAAGAGTGGTGAGAACGAGGATTTTAGGTTGAACACTGAAGGAGTTCTGTGCTTTCGTGGAAGGGTTTGTATTCCAAAGGACCCCAAATTGAGGCAGTTAATTCTAATAGAGGCTCATGGTGGACTCTGTGTCATGCATCCTGGAGGGAATAAGTTATATCGAGACTTGCGAGAGGTGTATTGGTGGCCCGGATTAAATCGAGAGGTGACTGAATTTGTTGGGAAATGTCTAACGTGCCAGCAGGTTAAGGCTGAGCACCAATTACCTTCGGGATTACTACAACCTGTGAAAATTCCGCTACAGAAGTGGGAAAGAGTAACAATGGACTTTGTGAGTGGGTTACCTTTGACACCCACCAAGAAAGATTCTGTGTGGGTGGTTGTGGATAGGTTAACAAAATCTGCTCATTTCATACCTGTTCGTACCGACTACTCACTGCAAAAGTTGGCCAAGTTATATGTGGCGGAGGTAGTGCGACTGCATGGGGTGCCAGTGTTGATAATTTCTGATTGAGACCCTAGGTTTACATCTCGGTTTTGGCAGAAGTTGCAGGAAGCGTTAGGCACACGATTGGATTTTAGCACTGCTTTTCACCCACAGAAAGATGGACAGTCAGAAAGGGTTATTCAGGTTCTGGAGGATATGTTGAGAGGTTGTATCATTGATTTTCGTTAAAGTTGGGAGGACTACTTGCCATTGGCAGAGTTTGCCTACAATAACAGCTATCAAGCAAGTATTCAGATGGCACCATATGAAGCGCTTTATGGGCGAAGATGTCGTACGCCGACGTGTTAGACAGAGTTGGGTGAACGATGAGTAGTTGGACCGGAATTGGTGGCAGACACTGAAAGCAAGGTTAGGCTGTTAAGGGATCGGTTAAAGGAGGCATCCGATAGACAGAAGTCGTATGCGGATCTGAAGTGCAAGGAGATTGAGTTCGCTGTTGGGGATATGGTTTTCTTGAAGGTTTCCCCTTGGAAGAAAATTTTGAGATTTGATAAGAAGGGTAAGTTGAGCCCACGGTTTATTGGGCCTTACCGAATTGTTAAGTGGGTTGGACCGGTGGCTTATCACTAGAGTTACCACTGTAATCGCATCGTATCCACGATGTTTTTATGTATCCATCTTTGGTGAGATCGATCGACCCAACCCATATCATACCGCCATGTAAATCGAGGTACAATCAGATTTAACTTTCAAGAGGAAGTGCGTGCAAATACTTGATCGTGACGTCAAGGTGTTGAGAAGGAAATCAATTCCACTAGTGAAAGTACTTTGGAGGAACCATGGCAAAGAACAAGCTACTTGGGAGGCCGAGGAGGCTATCGTCAACAAGTACCCTCAAGCTGTTCGAATAAGGTAAAATTTCGAGGTCGAAATTTCTTTAAGGAGGGTAGAGTTGTAACATCCTGATTTATGGATTTATTCACGATTTTCAATATTTTGTAAAGATTTTAAAATTTTGTATTTGGATGTGAAATTAATATTTTTGAGTAGGTAAATGGGCATATAGAAGGCCCATGTGTTGGCCAAAACCTGGTTGAATTTTTGAATTTTTGGACTTAGGAGTTAGGGGTTCTGGCTAAGTGGTCCTTAAGTGGAGTGTTGGGTAAATTGCATCACAAATGAGCCTCTAGTAAAGTGGCAAGGGTGACGCCACTAGGCTCCTAGAAAAGTGGCGTGTGGAGCATTGGGGAAGGCATGGGATCGATTCCCAGTGTTGACAAATAGATGCATTTATTTTTAAGTGCTGGAGGGGTAAGTGTTGGGGTCTAGGTGGATTCTGCTAGAGGAGAGTTTGAATCAGTCTAAACGCTTGGATTAAGGAGTGATAAGGGGAGAGATTTAAGGGATTAGGAGAGAGGTTAGGAGTTGGCCGAATTTTGGGAATTGAAGGGGGAAAAATTAGCAGAGGGTTCTGAGGTTAGTATTTCGGCACCTAGGGTATTGAGTGGTGCCGTTCTTTTCTGCTCAGACATCACAAGGTTTTTCTTTTCTCTCTTTTTCCTCTCTAGCCGAAACTACCACTTCCCCTATTCTTCTTTTTCTATATTTTCTTCAATACCATCCATCAAACCTGCTATTCATCAGCACCTTTGCCAAAGTCGCAAAAGCCGAAATCTTGTGATCACTGCTTGTGCTGATTTCTTCAAAGCCAGGTTCTTCTATGTTCTTTTGTTTTATTAAATCTACAATTATCTTTTCTTAATCCTAGATACCTGATGGCAATTCTACTTCAAGGTCATAGCCTCATATCGTCATCTCCTTCACCACCCAAAAGCCGAAAGTACCATTGGTTTAGGGGCTTATAGTCGAAACTTCTTCAACCCTTGGATTCGGGTTTTACCATTGTTCTAAGGATAAATCTGCACCAGATTGATTGGAAATCAAGTAGGAGTAAGGGGTAAGTACTTGTCATCTCAAATCTGTTCTTATTTTACGATGTTAGGAAAAGCCGAAGTCCTTAAAAATTAGGGAGGCTGTCGATTTGAGCATAAGGCTTTAAGGGTTTGTAACTGATGTTTTCTTTCATTTTTTGAGTCTTCTTAAGCATTGGATCAAAAGCGTGAATCATTGGAACAATCGGATTCGGAGCTAGCTATCGATTTTGGCAAAAAGGTAAGGGTTCAAAGGCTTTTTAGGAACATGGGTCGACTTTAGTTGAGCAAGTATTGGGTTTAGTGATTACGGTTTGTAAATAAGAACTGTGCTAATCAATTGTAGGACATCGAAAGGGATCTCAGTAGCAGTCGTCGCGAATCAAGTGTGTACCAAACACCCTTTCTTATTTCAATTGACAAAAGTTGAAATGTCAAATTAGGCATTTCATGGGCTTGTGAGTATGCGAATGCTCTCAAAGACGTAGAGTAATTGTTAGATCTGGCACCGTAAAGTGGTAAGTAAGTTCGTGTGACCTTTTAACGTACTTCGAAAAAAGGGGCTCGATGGGCCAAAACTGGGCCCAATGGGCTTACGGACCAATATGGGTAAGAGATGGGCAAAGTAGCATGTTAGTTAGATGGTGGAACCAGATTGCGTGAAAAGGCTAAAAATTATGAAATAGCTTGTGTAGTTGCATAAGTACGAAATTACCCTAAAGAGCATAATTACCAAATACCCTAGGGTTTAAATTGGCTAAACCGCATGATTGATTAATGTCAGATTGTACATGATATGCTTTATTAATATCTGTTGCATGGGATTGGGGTATTGACGGAGGAAGTATTGAAAGTGGTTCATCCACGTACTGGAGGCTTTGCCTCAACTTACTGATATTTGAGCAACGTTGCTGCAACTGTGGAGTGTAGGGCTGGGTGGGTTAAGATATTCCCCACATGGAGTGTAGGGCTGGTACGGGGCAGTGTAGTAGTTGGTGGGTTGAGTAGTCTCCCCAGATGGGTTTGCATGCATTACTACTATTGTTACCTATGTTACTGAACTGGGCTTATGGGTCACACTGTTATGTAAAAAGGGGCTAAGGCCTTGCTACTTTATTCTGAAAAGGGCTTGGTCCATTGTGTACTATTATCTGAATGGGGCTTAGGCCCAATGGGCTCGAGTGATTTGGGCTTTGGATGGGTTTCAGATACTCGAGTTTTCCCAAACTCACCCCTTTTTTCTTCCATCCTTGCAGGTGAGCCCTAGTTGGTGGACTTGGAGCTGGGCGGGATTCGGAGTGGCCACACGTTTTCTGCAAATTCGTTTTCTTCTGGTGAACTAGATTTTCCATATTTTCGTTTATGGTTATGGGTTCTTCTTTTTTGTAATAAGGCCGCTAATATTTTTATGGTTTGTGTTGTTTCTTTATTATTTAATTCTATTATGATAAAACTGATCTATGATAACTAATGAAATAAATTAGCTCTAGGACGCGTTTTCAAAAACATTAAGTGATTTCAAAATAACACGAATACGAGTAAGACTTCCGCTAAGCAAACGTTTTCAACCTTAATCATTTTCTTAAGATGGACCTAACCAAACGGTTTTCTCAAAATTATACGAGATGTTAGAGTGTCGCAATGGCAGTGTGCATGTCTAGGATTGGATCCGAAGGGAGCTTGGTACTTAAGCAGTCTGACGGACTCACCTCCTCTTCTTCCGGTTTCCTACGGTGCATGACTTCCATTCACTTTAACCTATTTTTAAAGGTGTCTTTTACAACACCAGCTAAGTTTTCCAAACTAAGTAATACGGAATGTTTTGAACGCTTCGATGTGGCGCATCAGATCAGGTCAGAACGTCTAGGCCGGGTTTGGGGTGTTACATTGTGAGTCAAGCTGAACCTGAGGGGATGACTGTGGAGTCAGTTAGGACCATCAAAGAATTTCAAGATGTATTTCAGGAGGAACTTCCTAGACTACCTCTGAACAGAGAAGCCGAGTTCAGAATCGACTTGTTACCTGGAACAGCTCCAGTATACATTGTACCTTATCGGATGGCACCAAAGGAATTGGTGGAACTGAAAACTCAGATTCAAGAATTGCTAGATAGAGGGTTTATAAGACCAAGTATTTCTCCGTGGGGTGCACCAATGCTGTTCATAAAGAAGAAAGATAGGACCATGCGGATGTGTATTGATTATCTGCAGCTGAACAAACTGGCGATCAAGAACAAGTATACGTTGCCAAGAATCAATGATCTGTTCGACCAACTGAGAGGAGCTTCAGTATTTTCTAAGATTAACCTTCGGTCAGGATATCATCAGTTGAGAGTCAAAGAAGAGGATATTCATAAGATGGCATTCAGAACTCGATATTGTCATTACAAGTTTCTGGTTATGCCCTTTGGTTTGACTAATGCAGTGGCAGCATCCATGGATTTGATGAATCGAGTATTTCAGCCATACTTGGATCAGTTCGTTGTTTTTTTTATCGATGATATCTTAGTGTACTCGAAAATGGAAGAGAAGCATGATGAGTATCTTCGTATTGTGCTGCAAGTGCTGAGGGAAAAGCAACTCTATGCAAAGTTCAGTAAGTGTGAGTTTTGGTTGAATGAAGTAACTTTCTTGGGGCATGTTGTGTCTGCTGAGGGGATCAAGGTAGACCCTTGGAAGATTGAGGCAATTCTGGAGTGGAAGCCACCAAGGTCAGTAACCAAAATCCAGAGTTTTCTGAGGTTGGCAGGTTATTACCGAAGATTTGTGAAAGGACTTTCTGTGTTGGCAGCGTCGTTAACGAAACTTATAAGGAAGGGAGCACCGTTTGTTTGGGCAAATAAGTAGAAAGAGGCTTTTGAGAAGTCAAAGAAGGTTTTAACTAAGGAGCCAGTGTTAATTCAGCCATAGGCTGGTAAGGATTTCACTATGTACAGTGACGCGTCACGTGTAGGTTTGGGCTGTGTGTTGATGCAAGAGGGTAAAGTGGTCGCTTATGATTCACGACAGTTTAAGCCTCATGAGGTAAACTATCCTACTCATGACTTGGAGTTGGCAGCAGTGATCTTTGCATTTAAGATATGGAGGCACTACTTGTATGGGGAGAAATGCATTATCTATACGGACCATAAGAGTCTTAAGTACTTGTTGACTCAAAAGGAGCTAAATCTTAGATAGCGAAGGTGGATAGAGTTGTTAAAGGACTATGACTGTTCGATTGAGTACTATCCTGGTAAGGCAAATGTCATGACTGATGTGCTGAGTCAAAGGACTGTAGTGGAATTGAGGGCAATGTTTGTTGTTTAAGCTTGTTTGACGATGGAAGCTTATTGGCAGAATTACAAGTGAGACCGACTTGGGTGGAGCAGATTAAGAAGCAGCAGTTGGTGGATGAGTTGTTGGTTTCTCGGTTTCAACAAGTTGAGAAGGGGGAAAACCTAGATTTTGGATTAAATAGTAATGGGGTTCTTTGTTTCTAGGAAAGAATTTGTATGCTAAAAGACTCTGATTTAAGATTGATGATTTTGAGGGAGGCACATGGTGGACCTTGTGCTATGCATCTAGGAGGGAGTAAGATGTATCGAGACTTACGAGAGCTATATTGGTGGCCTGGGCTTAAGCGAAAAGTGGCTGAATTTATGGGAAAATTTTTGACGTGTCAACAAGTAAAGGCCGAGCATCAACTACCTTCAGGATTGTTACAGCCGGTGAAGATACTACTTTGGAAATGGGAAAGGGTGACCATGGATTTTGTGAGTGGTCTGCCATTGACACCTTCCAAGAAGGACTCAGTTTGGGTGATTGTGGATAGGCTGACGAAATCTGCCCATTTCATACTTGTCCGAGTCGATTACTCACTTCAAAGGTTGGCCAAGTTGTATGTGGCAGAGATAGTGTGGTTCCATGGGGTGCCAGTATCAATAATTTCTGATCGAGACCCAAGGTTTACATCTCGATTTTGGCAGAAGTTGCATGAGGCGTTGGGAACACGATTGGATTTTAGTACGGCTTTTCGCCCTCAGTCGGATGGGCAGTCAGAGAGAGTCATTTAGATTGTAGAAGACATGTTGAGGGGTTGTGTTATTGATTGTAGGTGCAGTTGGGAGGATTACTTGCCATTGGCAGAGTTCACGTATAAGAACAGTTACCAAGTAAGTATTCAGATGGCTCCTTACGAGGCACTGTATGGGCGAATGTGTCGTTCGCCTACTTGTTGGGCAGAGTTGGGGGAAAGGCACGTACTTGGACCGGAGCTAGTAGCGGATACTGAAGACAAAGTTAAGGTGATCAGGAATCGGTTAAAGGAGGCAGCGGATCGACAAAAGTCTTATGCTGATCTGAAGCATACGGATATTGAGTATGCTGTAGGGGACATGGTCTTTTTAAAGGTTTCGCCGTAGAAAAATATTTTGAGGTTTGGTAAGAAGGGCAAGTTGAGTCCACGGTTTATTGGGCCTTATCGGATCCTTCAGCGGATAGGGTCGGTGGCTTATCAGCTAGAGTTACCTCCAGAGCTGGATCGTATTCATGATGTCTTTCATGTGTCCATGCTAAGGCGATATTATTCTGACCCTACTCATATCGTACCAGTCGCAGAAATTGAGGTATAGTCGGATTTGACCTTCGAAGAAGAACCTGTGCAAATACTTGATCGTGACGTCAACGTGCTGAGAAGAAAGTTAGTCCCATTGGTGAAGGTACTTTGGAGAAACCATGGCAAAGAAGAAGCTACTTGGGAGACAGAGGAGGCGATGCATAAACAATACCCTCAATTGTTTGGGTCAGGTAAAATTTCGAGGCCGAAATTTCTTTAAGGAGGGTAGAGTTGTAACACCCTGATTTTCGGGATTTTCGTAATTTTTGAGCATTTGGTAAAATTTTTAAATTTGGTATTTGGTTGTGAAATTCATAATTGGAGTATGTAAATGGGCCTATAGAGGGCCCATGTGTCGGCTAAAACCCGGTGGAGTTTTTGAATTTTAGACTTAAGGAGTTAGGGGCATTGGTTAGGGGGCCTTACTAAAAGATGTGGGTAAATTGTAACACGAGAGAGCCCCAGGTAAAGTGGCTAAGTGACACCACTAAGGAGCTAAAGACGTTTCGTGTAAGTGGTTGGGGGAAACCAAGGTTCGATCCACTAAGCTGGCAATTGTGTTGTTATTTTTATGTCTTGGGCATGCAGGAGTTGGAACTCGAATGGAACTCTGTTGGAGAGAGTTTGAATCAGTCAAAAGCATGGATTAAGGAGTGATAAGGTGAGAGATTTTAGGGATTTGAAGGGAGGCTTAGAGTTAGCCGAATAGTGGGAGTTAGGGAGGAGAAATCAGCTTAGGGGTTCTAGGGTGGGTATTTCGGCATTAGGGGTTTAGGTTGTGTCGTTTCCTTTGTTTAAACATCGGAGAGTGATTCTTTTTCTCCCCTTTTTTCTTCTCTAGCGGAAATTACCACTCTTTCCATCCATCTTTCTTTATTTTCTTTTCCAAAACCAATCTACTACTCCTTTTTCTTCTCTTCACCCTTGTTGAATAACCACAAGAGCCGAAACCTGTGAAGATTGATTGTGCCGATTTCTTTTGACCAGTAACCTTCTTTCCTCTTCATTGTGGTGACCGATTCCTTCAAACTCTAAAAGTCCCCGACGGCAACACCAATAGAAGCCACCATACCATTTCTTTTCCTTGGTCCTAAAAACCAAAATACCTTAGTTCTAAGGGCATAGTCGAACCTATGGACCTCTAGGATTCAGAAGCTTCTAGGTGGTTGAAGGCTAAGTTTACTTTGGATCTAAGCGGTGTAGAAGGGAAGATTGTGGTAAGTACTCATTTTTTGAGTCGATTCAGTGGTATAAATATTGAGAAAAGTCGAAACCTTCTATGGTTTAAGGAGGCTGTCGTTTTGAGGCATAGGCCTTATAGGGCCTTTTCTTTTGACTTGTATGGTTTGTGTAGTGAAATAGATAACTTTGGAGAAGCAGCAAGGCTTGGAGTATCAGTTTTGGATAAGCTTGAATCGAATTGTCGGACTCTGTGAAGGTAAGGGATCTATGGCTATTAGGGATTCTTTAGCCGAATATGGTAAGGTGGACTTTGGGTTTGATTGCTTGAACTGTAAACTAAGAATGGTGGTGATTAATTGTAGGTTTTCGTGGAAGTCTTTGTTAGCAAACGTCACAAAACAGGTGTGTAACAACCCTCATAGTAGCTTAGGCTAATATTTGCTGAAAAGCTGAAATGCAAAAATTTCGGCATTTCGGAAACTTGAAATTTTGCATGTGGTTTTAGATGTGATAGATATGATATGGTCGATGGTTGGATCAATGGAACAGGTAAGAGCGCAATTTTGTGCATGTTGGTAAGTTGGGCCTCAGTTGGTGGGAATTGGGCTCAATGGACTTTCGGGCCCATTTCGGTAAATTTGATAGAAAATGGAATTTGGAGAAGTTGCATGTCAACACGGTTAGGACTGTTGTAAAATTTGGATTATGTGGGCTTAATGGGTTAAATCGACATTCGTAGGGCCCATTAAGGGTTTTGGGCACAAAAGCCCGAATTTGATAAAGTGCGTTAAAATCATTGTTTAAACACTTGGAAATATTGACAATTGTTAATGAACGTGGAAAGCCCATAGTATTTGGTAAATTTACAAAAGTATCCTTAAAATATGTTTTGGCCCTAGGGAAAAATGACCATTATACCCTTAGGGTTTAATTAAGAGTATGATGCATGAGATTTTGATATAATATGACATGATATGACATGTTATGACATGATATGTTATGAGATGCACATGATATACCTATTATATGCATGGGATGGGTTTGATATAAATGAAGTGTAAAAAGGGCTTTGCCCCATTTAATCAAAAAGGGTTTGCCCCAGTTATTAAAAGAGGCTAGGCCTCCAGTTATATCATAAAGCAGCTATGCTGCCAGTGGAGAGTTTGTTGGGTGGGTTGAGTTATTCCCCACATGGAGAGCTTGGTTGGTACGAATGGAGAGTAGCGGATGGTGGGTTGAGTAGTCTCCCCAAATGGGCTTGCATACATTCATGGATATTACATGTGATATTAAATGGGCCTATGGGCTATACTGCTTACAGTAAAGGCTTCGGCCCAGTACGCTAATATTGGATGGGCTCCGAAAGGGGCTTGTTGCACACTGAGTTCCCAAACTCACCCCCTTTTCCTTAACCTTGCAGGTGAGCCTTGATGGGGAGACTTGGAGTTGGAGGGGATTCAGAGTAGCCATGGTGATCGCTTTTGAACTTTGCAAATCAGAAACTGGTTTTTATTTTAGTTTATCTTAGCTGTTAATATTATTTGTTTTTGGGTTGTAATAAGGCCATTTTAACTATTTTCTGGGAATATTTTTTTTTCTTCTTAATAACACTAAATTTTTCTATTAATAATTCAAAATGGGCTAGACTTAGGGCGTGTTTTCAAAATGATACTCGTTTTCAAAATAACGCAGGGATACAATTAATCGGTTTATCAAAAATACCTACCTAAATGAATTTCAACTTGTTTATCAATGTGTGGCAATGGTTGTGGGCATGTCTAGGATTGGATCCATTCAAGAGCTTGGTACTTAAGCAGCCTTCATGGCTCACCTCCTCTGTATCGGATACCTACCTAGTGCACAGCTTCCATTCACTTTGATCATAAAGCAAATACTATCTTATAAAACACTAGGAAGGACGTTGAAAGAGGCTTGGGTTTTTCTTAAAAACTTCAATATGATACGTCGGATCCTGCCATAACGTCTGGGTCAGGTTTGGGGTGTTACATACCGAGTTGATTCAGAGTATTTTGCATAAGGCTCATAACGAGTGTATGTTAGTTCACCCGGGTAGCATGAAAATGTACAACGACTTAAAGAAAATGTATTAATAAAATGGTATGAAAAAAGATATATTCGAGTTTGAATCGAGATGCTTGAGCTATTAGCAAGTAAAGGATGAACACTAGGTACCTTCACTATTTTGGTTCTCGAATAGAAATGGGACCGAATTACCATGGATTTTGTGACAGGTTTACCATTGACACCAAGAAAGAAAGATGCTATTTGGGTGGTGGTTGACAGGCTGACTAAATCAGCTCATTTTATACTGGTAAGCACTGATTATTCACTTGATAAGTTGGCTGAATTGTATGTTTCTGAAATTGTAAGGCTTCACGAAGTACCTTTGTCAATTATTTCGGATAAATATCTGAGGTTCACATTACGATTCTAGAAAAGGTTGCAAGAGGATTTGGGTACAAAACTAAATTTTAGTACCACTTTTCACCCTTAGACTGATGGAAAATCTGAGCGAATAATTCAGATTTTGGAAGACATGCTCCAATACTGTATGTTGGAATTCCAAGGTAGTTGCGAAAAGTACTTACCGTTAGTTGAATTTACCTACAGCAACAATTATCAGTTGAGCTTGAAAATGGCACCTTATGAGGCTTTGTATGGACGTAAATGTCGTACATCTTTATACTAGACTGAACTTAAGGAGAATAAGATTCATGGAGTTGATTTAGTCAAGGAAACCGAAAAAAAGGTGAAAGTAATTCATGATTGTTTAAAAATGGCATCGGATAGACAAACATTGTATGTGGATTTAAAAAGAAAGGAAATTTAGTATCATGACGGTGATAAGGTATTCTTGAAAGTATCTCCAAGGAAAAAGGTTTTGAGATTTGGAAAAATGGGCAAGTTGAGCCCTCATTTTATAGGACCGTATGAGATTACCTAAAGGATAGGTCCGGTAGCATATCGATTGGCCTTGCCGTCTGAGTTAGAAAAGATTCACAATGTATTTCATGTGTCCATGTTACGTCGATATAAATCTGATCCCTCACATGTGATTGCTCCGACAGAGGTTGAAATTCGACCGGATATGACTTATGGTGAGGGACTGGTTGAGATCTTGGCTCGAGAAGTCAAGCAATTGAGAAACAAAAGTATTACCCTTATAAAGGTCTTATGGCAAAGACATGGGGTTGAAGAAGCTATATGGGAGCCAGAAGAGGCTATGACAAAACAATAACCAAACCTTTTTACCAGTAAGATTTTTAGGAACGAAAATCCGTAAAGGAAGGAGAGCTGTAACATCCCGAACTAGGGCTTGATAGGAACAGTGGTTTTGAGACCACAAATTTGAGATATAAATATTGATTTTATGATTATTATGAGGTCCATGATATGTATGCATGCTTGTGTGAAAGTTTCATGAATAAATTTTATGCATAGAATGTTTAATTGAATTTTAAGAACCAAATTGAATAAGATGCAAAACTTGTGTTCTAGAAGCTTTTAGCACGAAATTGCTTTAGATTATAAATTAGAAGGTCCTAATTAGAAATTTGACCAACTTCTAAAAGTTTGGACAAAAATGGACTTGTATAGGAAAAATTTGAAAGAAATGCCTTAAGGGCATTTTGGTTATTTGATAAATAAAAGAATAAAAGGGGAAATAAGTCAAAACTGGTGTCCATCTTCCTCCCCCATTGCCAAAAATCTCAATGAGCCATAGCTAGGGTTTTTTTCATCTTTTCAAGATCAATAGTAAGTGTTCCCTAGCCCGTTTTTAATGTTCTTTACATTTTTGAAGTCCTCGTAGCTTGATTTACCTATTTCTGCCCTTATTTTGAAGTAGGGTTTATGTATGAAAATTTAACCATGTGTGACATGCATGTATTTTGATGATTTATGGACGAAGATGAGAGTTTGGTGTGTGATAAACATCTTTTACAAGATGATATTTCATAAAAACCACTAAAAATGACTAAATTGAAAAAGGTGTAGAATAAGTGATAAAAATCTAATTTTGATGAAAATATGGCTTGTCATGAGTATAAGGAAAATTTGGCTAGGCTTGCGAAAGTGGATGCATTTCCTTTTACGAGCCTAAGGACTAAATTGTAAATAAGTAAAAAGTTAGAGATGAAGGAGTAATTTTGCGAACGTATGAATTATGAATCTATTTGAATAATGTGATTATTAAACAAGTTAAATTTTGCATTATCGATCAAGAAAAACATGATTCGGGTCTTGACCGAGGGAAGAATAAAGTTTTTGATGAATAGACTCGTTTATCATCATTTTGTACCTAGGTAAGTGCATGTGTAAATAATGTGACAATATAGTATGTTTTGATGTGTTGATATTATGTGGAAATAATTTTATTATTATTATGTATTTTATGCCTAATGATGGTGTTGTAAGTACGAATGATATTATGGTCGTTATCCACGACGTCACGAGCAAGTGTAATGGAGACATTATGTACACTAAGAAAGAATCCCGTTTGAACCTTAGTAATAGTTTAGGATACAAGTGACATGTCACTAGGAATTTAGAAACCCAAACTCGTTGACTTGGTCTGGGTTCATGATATTTATGTGGCATCTAAACTCATTGAGTTGGTCTGAGTTCATGAGGGATGCGATATATGTAATTGGGTTCTGGGCGCTGGTCTTGTGCGTGTTCTACCAGTGGCTAGGTAGTCCTGAATGCGTCGGATACCTGACAGCTTATGGGAATAGTCCATGTAGTTACACCTTGAATGATAGTTTATATAAGCAGGCCCGTAAGTAGCTCCGTTGCAAGCGTTACATGTTATGAGGTAGCTTTGGTTACGTATGTATATGTGGCACTTATGTGCAAGTTTTTCGTGTATCCAATAGTATTTCGAGTGTTCAACGGGTAATGCAATGGATGAGGTGATGAAAGTCCTAATGAAGGCATGTTAAAGAAGGTATGATCATATGATATACTATGGGTAAGTACAAGTATGTGCGATAAACTCATGAGGAATGCCTTGATAAAGGATGAATTGTGATGAGAAAGTATATATATATGAACACTTGATAAATAAGTCAAAACACTTGAATGATGAATAATCTTTATGGTTATGTTATTATGCCTTTGCATGATAATTGCTTACTATCATTGCATATTATTTGCATGTGGACTTACTAAGCTTTAATGCTCACCCCTTTTCCTTTCCATCCTTTGTAGTTCCGCCAAGCTAGCTCGGGGATTGGAAGCTGTCAGAGTTTTCGATCACACTATCAAAAGAATATTGGGTATAGTGAATTTGATAACTTGAGTATGGTATGTATAGGGGACTTGGTTATTTTATGATATGTGTCATGCTAATTTGGCCAAGTGTAAAGGGCTCTAATATTGATGATTCATTTTGTAATGGCCATGTGACATGGCTTATATTTGATTATTGGGGTGTAATCTAATTATCCATGCATGCATATGCTAATGCCTTGATGATGTGATATGTTGTTGTTTGGTGAATGTATGACAAAGTATGGATTAGATGTTTGAAGATAAGAAATGACTTAATGGCTTAAGATGATCATAGTCATGAATATGTATTACGGAATTTAGATAACAAAATTGGTTATGAATGAAATTGGTGTGGAATGCCTCTAAATGGTGTTACTAATTGCATGTGTTTTAGGGTGATAATTTGAAGGCATGAAAATGCCATGGCATTGGATATTGAGTGTTTAAATATCTTATATTGCATGCCATGAAACATGTTGGATGAGTGAGGTGGTAATTGGCTTATAAAATAGCCTCTAAATTGTCCACATGGGTAGACAAATGGGCATGTGTCTAGGCCATGTGTGGCACACGGTCTGCCCCCATGGGCGTGTTGCACAACCGTGTATCCCCTGAACCCTAATTTTACAAGTCAGTATGTCTAGTAGTAAACACTCGGGCTAAGACACGGCCTACCCATACAGGCGTGTGATATGGCCATGTGAAGTCTACACCATTTTATGAAAAATTTATTTATTTTTAATGTACCAGACAGTCTGGACACACAGGCATGTGATACGGCCATGTGACCTTATTTTGATGATGACGTCATAGTCAGAGAGTTACATGGGTTGAGGACACAGGCGTGTCCCAAGCCACATGGGCGTGTGTGACCACACGGCCTACCCCCACGGGCGTGTGACTCTCCAAAACAAGAAAATTGATAAGTTGCCTAAAGTTTTTTGAAAGTTCTTGATTTAGTCCCGAATCACCCCCAATGTATATTTTGGGCCTCATAGGCCCATGTAAGGGACATGATGCATGTGTTTGAATGATTTTGATATGAATGAAATTTTGTAGCCTGGTTTTTACATATTGTGTATGATTAAGTCCGGTAATGCCTTGTACCCTATTCCGGTGTCAGATATGGGTAATGGGCATTACAAATACGTGGTAAGCATAATATATAAAGATAAGGGTTGAGAAAATGTTCATTTATCAATAAAAATCTGATGAAGTGCAAGATAGAATTCATCTCCACCCACAAAGTCTTCAAGAAAAAATAAAGTAAAAGCCTAGCCTACTAAAGAGTATGAAAAAGACCCTCTGCTATTCTAAAACTAATATCTAAATTAACATACACCTAAAATGTTGATTTAGGGTGATATTTATAGTTGAAAATGTAATAAACAAGAATTTACAAGTTTGTCCTTAATAATAATTCCAATCAATGCATGTTTGACCAACAATTCCACAACATGCCCCTCAAAAATCTTAGCTAACTTGGTTGTTTTGGACTTGATGTCACAGGACTTTTACTTAGAGGGACTTAGGTCACGACACCATAGGTCCGTTGTTGCAACCTTCCTCGACTTCCTTGGTCCATCTTTAAGGTTCGTGTTGCAATACCATAAGCTCGATGTTGTGACCTTGAAAGTCAGGGGGTTCAATTTTGCAACTCCATAAGTCTGAGGTCACAACACTAAGGCTTTTCGAGGTGGCTTCCTTAGCATGGTGGAACCCTTAGCCACACATTGAACTCAATTGGACATATAATTGATGTTTTTTATTAAAAATAACTTTAAAATGCATTAATCATAAATTCTAACTAATATATGGAAAACTGATAAAAGACTCGAAACACCGCCTTAATAAAAGCTCTTTAGGTGGAAAGAGCTTAATTTGTTGTATCATAATACGACATATCATAGGCATATTTTAAACCATCAACCATAGGTAGCCTAATATGGAGCTTAGTTTCATAATTCAACAACCAACAAGAAGAATCCATTAAAATCAACTAGTGTTTAGCCCTAATACTGATTCTAAATGTTGAAATGATTAGTAATTGTTTGCTGAGTTACGACTTAAAAAACACAACTTAAAACTAAAACAATAAACCATGAACAAAAGCAATTGTTTACCCAATTTGAATTTAATCTTACATCTACAAGCCTAGCCCAGAAAGAAATCCACTATAATGTTCATAATACAAGAATGATTTAAGTCAAACCACTAACACACAATTTGTAACATTGCCCCTATACAACTACAATCAATAACACTCTCCAAGTAAGGCTGTTGCCATGAAATTACAAATTAATAAATATTTTAATTAAACAAAAATTTTAACTAAAAAATTGGTCACAATGATTAAATTAATTCTACTCTATTAGAGTAAATCTTATCTTTAAAATATAAAGATTTTGGTCCAAGTGCATCCAGTTAACATGATCTGACTAAACCACTAAAGTTTTGTCTTATATCAGTTATCATAATAATTTAGATATTATTATGGATAAATATAATAATTATCCATATCTTTCTCAATTGGAGATATCTTTACATACAAAAGATCATCATAATCTTATTTACTAATTTTTGTTGTGAATGGTATCTACTTTTAAGTAAATTGTTTGAGATTATGAAATTCTTTGTACAGGCTCACATAATTTACGGTATAGAATCACATTAAAATTACTAACTAAAATTAAATAAGTTCAAACAAAACTAATTTCATGATTAGCTGGAACTTAATTGGCTAACAAGTTTATTTTTTTTAATGATTGATAGAAAAAGTTCTAAAGTGCAATTCATTGGTCATAGTAATAAGATAAGAGAGAGGAGAGGGAAAAAATAACCTAAATCAATAGGTTTACTCTATACACCTCATCCTAAGTCCCATCCTCATTCGACACGAGAAAAGTCAAATTAGATGAAACAATAGTTTGAATATTAGTGGGAAGAACATCCAACTCAGTGTGTGGTTTGCATGTAATAAGGCCATCCTTACAAGAGTATGAACTACCTTATTGGCACTCCAAGAAGTCCAACAGAAGGAGAAGGAATTTATTTCTTTGTAATTACAAATAATAGTAATTCCTTAAATGTGTTTGACTGACAGAGTGTAATTACATCGTAATTTCTTATGTCATGTTTGGTAGTACAAATTGTAAATACACAGTTACACAATTTATAATTTTAAGAAATATTAATTACTATAAAAATTTATTAGTATGATAAAAGTAATTTCTAAACAAGTAACAAAAGTTAAAATCAAATCATCATATGTATTATTTTAGTCTAAAAAGTAGTTGATAATATGATTACTAATAAAAATAGTAAGAAAAATAAACATCGTATGAAATTTTATCTAATTTTTTACAACATATTTGTTGGGTTATTCCTTTTTAATATTTAGCATATACTCCTTATCGTATGTTGGTCGTTGATCGAGCTCATTATCATTATCATCTGAATTTGAATCAGTATCATTAAAATTATCACGATGCAACATACTAGTACAATCTAATCTTATTTTTTATGTTATTCTAAGGACATGTTCAAATGAGAAATATTATTTTAGAACAAAAATTTCTTCTCTCTGTATTTCAAAATTTTGAATGTTTAGAAATTTATTTTTATAAATAATATTGACACATAAATAAGTTATATACATATTTCTTACCATAACTTTTTTTATGAATAAATATATTATAATGCTTTTATAATAAACTTTTTATCATAACTATAGAACTTTTTAGGATTTAAATAATATAATTTTTGTCATAATTTTATGACATACAAAAGTTATTTTTATAACATAATTTATTAGGATTTATAAATATAATAAAATTTTGTAATAATCATCCTAAACATTTATATGTATTCATGCTTGAACATAGTATTTATAATTTATATAAAAATATTTTGTTAAAAATTAGATTTAGCTGTAATTACCTATATAATTACTCTAATTCTTACCTTCCCTTAAAAATTGGAAAGTGTAATTTGGATGCTCCAATTACACCTTTACATCCAATTCGACAGGGCTAACCAATTACAATGATTATATAAACATGTCACCCTTATGTAATTATAAATAATTACTCCTAAATCCAATTATTAGAGTTCTTATTAAATTTAAATTATAATCTAAAAATGCAATTCGTTTCTGATATATATACATACATCAAGAGTGTATAGGATTTAAAATCAAAATTTTGAAACATATGCAGGAAGCATTTACATAATTGTTAGGCCAAATTTGATGTTCTTGTATCCGGACTTTTAAAGAATAAATAAGTGAGTATTGATTAAGGATTGGGCCATGTGATATATAATTTAGAGGTGAGAAATTGGATCCATATAAATTCACTTCAGATTCTTTAAAATGGTACTGTAATACATTAATGGCAAAAATCTGAAGCTATTTACTCTCTACACCAAAGCCACATTAAACTTTGCATCAGGTCCATCACTTATTCACTGAAAATTTTCATTTCCTCTTTTCTGATTTTGTTCAGTACTTGGTTTTAATTGCGTGAATTTTACACCTACCTCACCTAATACCCTCATCCTCATATTTCCAAATAAGGCTAATAATAATACTTTAGCACAGCTTTATTTGAAAATTATAATGAATTGATCTCTTAATCAAATATTAGCAATAAATTGTACCTCATAAATAGAGTTTTATATTGAAACCCTTAAAGTGATAGTTGATGTAAAAATAATAACGACCCTTAATTTAAATTTTAATTATTTTATAAAAATAATCTATCTTTAAAATTATAAAAACTATAAAAATTAAATAATTATATAAAACTTATTAAAATTTTAAAAGGAGCAGCATTTAATAATTTCTATAAATTTTCTATTTTATAATTTTCAAAATTTTATAATAAATTTATAATTTCTAATCATTTTTAAAAGGTTTTAATAAAATTTACTTCTTTCTTTGTCTTTCACACATTACCCCACATCACACTTCAATCCATCCTTGTCAAATTTTCTAACATCATATCTCCTCAACTAAAACCATTCATTATTGTTTACATTAAGCCACCAAACACCAAAATCATTGTCACTTAAACCTCTCACTTGAAACCCCGTACAAGTTCAATCACAATTACATTTCAAGCTCACTATTTCTTTATTACCAAAACTAAATACTCCAAACCATCAAAATAACTAAATTTTCTATATTTTTAAATAATTTTATAAATTTTTCTAATTTATTTATCATTTTCTAATTTTTATATAACTTTCTATAAATTTTAATACTTTTATTTTTCAAAAATTTTCTATACATTCCATAATAGTTAAAAATTCATTTATAATATTAAATAAATTTTATATTTTCTATATTTTGTAATTTTCCTTTAATTTCTAAAATTTTATAATATTTTATAGCATTTAATAGCATTTAATAATATTGAAATTGTTTTAATAATTTTTATAGTTTTTCTATAACTTTTATAATTTTCAAATTTTTATAATATTTATTTATTATAATTTCTAAAATCAATTTAGCCTCTTATAAAATAATTAATTTTAATTAAAACCTTGTAAAATAAAAAAAAATCAATTAAGCCTTCTACATCAACATTTTTCGACGTCAGAAACCAATGATGATGGCATGGCCAACTATCCAAAAAAGTTCAAGACACAAAGTATGCTTTGGGGAAACTTTGAAATCTATTTGTATTTTTTTCTTCTGTTTCTTAGGATGGAACCATGGAAACCTTTGGTTAGTTAGAGTCGATTATATTTTCAATTATTAGATAGATATTGATGATATCTTTTATGATTAGATGATAATAAAATTGTTGTAGCTCGAGATATGGCTGTTTGCATAAAGGAATGCAGTTTCATCTCATGTTTGTTAAAGCATATCAAAATACAATAAGGAAATAGGTTGTTGGGACCTTAACTATCTTCTTTCTGAAGTTTCATCTCATGTTTAAAAATTCCCTTGAATTGCCTGTTTGAGACTATATTTTTGCCATATCTAGAAAACCCTTTAGACATCAATTTGAACACGTCCTCAAGACAACTCAAGATCAATTTAAATGTTGGCAGTTTTTACTATCTAATTAATGTTTAGTTATTCTAAAAAGTAAATGAAATGGGAATTACTTGCTATACTATGGAATGAGGATTGTTATCTTTTCAATTAACTTGAAGAAAAAGGGTGGAGAGTTTGAGATGATTAAATATGCTTTGTAACAGCTCGGTTTTAGCTAAATCAGAACAGTGGTTTTGGAACCACAAATTCGAGGTCATAAAATTATTTTAATATTATTTTTGGTGTTTACAGTATGTGATTATATACGTGGGAAAGTTTTGAGTGATAATTTTATCATTTAAGTGGTTAATTTGACTAAAGGACTAAATCGCATAAAATGCAAAAGTTTCATTCTATAAGTTAAAAGTGTCTATTTGTTATGAGGCATTAAATGAAAGGTCCTTATTTTGATATTATACCATTGATTGTGATAATGGAAATTTATGGATATCCATTATAAGTTATTAATGTTATTTCATTAAGGTTAAATTTGTAATTTGATTAATATAGGTTAATAAACAAAACAAAAATTCATAATTTGAGTTCATATTTCTTTTGGTGATCGAATATCAAAGAAAATAAGAGAGGTTGGAAGGTTTTTAGGGTTTGGCACTTGCAAGGCTCAATTGGTATGTTATTTTTGTTTCGTTTTCGATGATTTCTATGTTTTTGTGATCGTTGCTTTGAGTACTAGCTAGCCCATGCCTCAATTTTTGAAAGTGTTGATGATTTTGGAAATCTCCATTGATGAATTTATGTGTTCTTGAATGTTTGATGATGAAAAATGAGTATTTGTTAATAGATTATCATGTTTTAAAGGTGTTTTTTTAGTGAAATTGCATAAAAAGGACTAATTTGTGAAAAGTGTAAAATGTGTGGTTAAATGTGTGAAATATTAATAAATATAGACTAATATAGAGCCTATAGATATTCGGCTAACTTGGGTTTAGTTGAAATTGTTGTAAATTGTGTTTTTATGAAATAGGGACTAAATTGAGAAAATGTGAAATTATAGGGGTTAATGTGCAAAATGTCCCAAATTGTGTGTTTGGATGAAATTGAATGTGTTGATGAATAAAAGAGTTAATTTTGAATGTAAATAGATCAAGAACAAAAGAAAACGAATTTAGATCGAGGGAAATTGAAAGTTATCGAATAGTCGATCCGGTTCCTCTATTCCACCTACAAGGTAAGTTCATATGCAAATAAACATCTTTACATTGAATTATATATGTTTTATCATGATTGAATTGCTATGAATGTTGAACGAGTAATTACGAGCAAGAATCGACAGAGTTGCGATATCCGAAAGTCCCGTACGAACCTTAGGAATAGTATAGGATACGAATGTCATGACATTAGGTTACAGAGATACGATTACATGTAAGACCATGTTTGGGACATTTGTATTGTATTGAGATTAAGTGTAAGACAATGTCTGGGACATTGGCATCTTTAATCGATTTCATATAAGACCCTATCTGGGACAATGCCATCGATATACGATAACATGTAAGACCCTATCTGGGACAATGCCATCGATATACGATAACATGTAAGACCATATTTGGGATATGGCATTGTACGAGCTTATGTGATTTACGAGCATCCTTAATGATTTTGAATAGTTCAAAGGGCAAAGTCAAGTTGAGAAAGAATATGTGAATGCGCTAAGCGACTAAAGTACATACGAGATTCATACGAAGTTGAGAAGTGAAGTAAATGATGAATTTGATTAAGATATTGAATGTGTGTTCAATAAGAAAGGTTTGTGAATTTGTGTGTAATTAGTTATGTTTAACATAATTGAATTGATATACAAAGGTTCATATGATAGCCTTATTTGTATATGGCTTACTAAGCTTCTAAGTTTACTTTGTGTGTTCTTTCCATGTTTTATAGATTATCGAAGATAGCTTGGACATCGGGGTTCATCGAGAACCATTATCACACTATCAACTACTTGTTGGTACTTTCAAATCTTTGTATATATGGTATATGGCATGTATAGTGTAGTGCCATTTTGGTATGTTTTGAGTCATGATATTAGCCATGAGATTTGGCTTGTAAATGGTGATATGTATGGCCATTTGAGTTGGCTTGATTTGTATGTTGACAAGTGATATATATATGATGTATATAATGCCTTATATGTTAGCTTATTTTGTTATTTTTGCCATAGTTGTTGACATAACCGAATAGTTGTTATTTGGTTAATTAGTAGATGATGTATTAATGCTTGATAGATTGGTATATTGTGGATTGATTGAGATGATGGTATGGTGTGTTATATGTCTTGAATTAGAAGATAAGGTGATGAATAAATGCAATTACAAGTTATGTAAGTTTTAGATGATTTTGTTATAATGATTTGGTATGTTTTTTATTATGGAAATGAATAGTTAAAATGGTTGATGATAGATGGCATGATATGTGATAGCCCTAATTTGGCCCTAGTTGAAAAGTGGTTTCGGGATCACAAAACCGAGTCCCAAAAATAATCAAATATTATATTATGTGTTTATTTCATGTGAAAGTGCATGTGTGAAAATCCCATGTTTTGATTCTGCCATTTGTGAGTGAAATTATGAAATAGGACCTATGTGAAAATTTTTGAAAATGCTATAGGCTAATATGTAGTGGCCTAATAAATAGTAGTGCAAAATAGGAGGATTTGCATGTCAAACTCCCCATTTTATGTGTAGTGGTCGGCCATGGTGTTAATGGTAGACAACATGTGCAAATTTTTTTATTGAAGTTATGGCATAAGTATGGCACAAATAATATATGTTATTTTGTGTCATAAAATGTTTAGTAATAGAATAACAAAAAGGAAGAAAAGGAAGGTTTTTGTTCATTCTTGTTCATGAAAGCTGAAAATAGAAGAGAAAGGAGAGGAAAAGAGCTCTTGAATGTTCGATCACTTGGGGAAGAAAAATCCAAGGTAAGTTCATGGTAGTTTGCTTCTATCTTGATGTTCATGAGTTCTTCTTGATTCTACCCTAACTCATGAAGCATATTTTGATTTTTGGTTATGTTGTGAGCATTCGATCATAAATTAAAATGAAGAAAATGGTTGTTGTTTCATGTCCTTTCGATGAAAAATGGAAGATAGGTGAAGTTGAGCCAAGCAAATGAGCATGCATGTACCTTAGATGCTAAGGGAAAAATCGGCTAACATGTTGTGCTTTAAAATGATGAAATGAAGATTATGCTTAAGTAAAATTATAGATATGTGATGATTGAGTGGTGATATGCATGTTTAAATAACATGCATGCAAGGTATGTGTGAAAGAGTGATTTGGTAATAAATCTGTTTGGGACAACAGCAGTAATGTGATTTTGAAAAATCACCATAAATTGTGGGAGATGAGTTAGAAGCTGAATAAATTATGTAATTAAATCTTAATGAGTCTAGTTTCTTATAAAACAAACCATGTAAGCAAAAGAATTTTCGATAATGAGATATTTGAAGTGATGTGGGGCAGGTCGAATGACTTCTAGATCCTCTGCTCGTCTTTATAAAATCATTATAAATTGTAAAAAAATGTTCATAAGATGAAATTTATATGCTTAGACTCCTTAATGAGTCTAGTCTCAAATGAAATAAACGAGAACATATTTTGAATTCTGTACAATGAGAAATTTTATTCGTAGTAAGGAGTGGTTAGATTAGTCAAACATTGAAACAGGGGAAACTTTAAGAAAAATCTAATATATATGAGTCTAACTTCAGGGAAAATTAATGACACTTGATTTGGAGTTTCGTAGCTCCAGTTATAAATGATTTAGTGACTGTTGCTCAGAAAGACAACTTGCAGTGAAATTATGATTATGTGGTAAACATTGACAAAAATTTGATAATGAGTTGCTTATTGATTTCTTATAAGCTTACTATGATCAGTAGGTGTGAAAGTCGAATATATATATGTATATATTATATTTGGAAAGTGATGCTCAAATAGTCCAACAATGACTAGTTTAAAATCTTTGAATTTAAGCTCAAGAGCATAGAGGGGCAAAATTCGGATAAGGGAAAAGAGAAAGTAATCTAATAGCCGTTGTAATCGTTTGGCAACATTCAAGGTAAGTTCTTAAGTGTTTAAGCTTGATTCCTTTTTATATGACCAAGAGTTAAATTAATATGGAAAAGGGAATGTAAATTTTATTTAGTTAATGTGCCGAATATGTAATGATTTAAGGCTATAAGCCGATTATGGCTATTATGCTTAAGTTGAATTGGATTTTGAAATTTGATGCACTAAATGAGTGTTACAATGAATAAACTGTGCCGTATATGTGTTGGTAGAGATATCACGATTTGTGATTATTAAATACCTAAAGGAAACCATGATGTGTATAAAATTATTATTATTAGTCCTTTGTGGTAGCCGAATATGGCTTGGCACTAAAGTGATTAAATGTGAACTTCGATGAGGTAAACTATTAAAAGTGTGGTGCTATTAGACTATAGGCTAATACGATATGTGGATTCGTTCCGTAAAGTAAATTATTAAGGTATGTGATATGTACTTATGCATGTTAAATCGATTGGAATTGAATCATGAATGTGAATTGCGAAGCATAGGTAAAAATTCCTATGACATATATGTGAGTAAGGGTAAAACCATCGTAAATTATCGATAAGGATGGGCTATGTGCGGAACCATCTTATAATTGCTAATTTGAAAGGTTGTGTGTGAATCAGTGAGCAATATGTATATATTAGATGAATCGTGACCTTTTGGTTCTACTTGAATTAAGTTGTGCGATAAATAATTTATGTATATGACTTATAGTCGAATGGTCACTATGGGTTAAGTTTGAATGGTGAAATGGATATGTGATATTTATGAATGACTTTTGAACAGAATTGTAAAAGATGGTGTTCATATAGAGCTTATACCCGAATGTTGCAAATGACTACGAATGTGATATGTTGAATGAGATGTATTAATATATGATTAAATATGCATGATATTTGATGTGTATTCGGGTTAAATCCCGCAGGCTTCGTGATGGTATTATATCCGGGATAAATCCCGCAGGCCTAGTGCTGGTATTATATTCGGGCCTTCATGCCTAGCAGGCTTAGTGCCGGTGATGTGTATTCGGGCCTTCGTGCCTAGCAGGCTTCGTGCCTGTTATGTGTATTCGGGCCTTCGTGCCTAGCAGGTGTAATGCCGGTGAAATGATATGTTATGTGAATTCGGTGTTCCTTGTAAGATAAGGGTTTAGCCGAATGTTAAAGATGAAATGATAGTGTATTGTATCATGCTTATATGGCCTAATGACAAGTATAACATGTTGGTAAAAATGCAATATGCTTTTATAATCGAATGATAAGTTTGAAATGAACGTGAGTGAAATGTTATGCATAAGCTATCAAATGCTAAGTGTGAAAATGAGATGAAAGAAAAGTGTTTGAGATGTATAATTATATACGTTCGAATGATGTTAGTACTTAATTGATATGAATATGTTATATGGAACTTGTTAACTTGATTATTCGGGCCTTTGAGCTTAGCAAACTATAATGCCTGTGAGATACTATTTGAGCCTTCGAGCCTAGCAGGCTATAATACCGGTGAACTGATATCGAACCTCGAGCCTAACAGGCGAAATGCCGGTGATTTGAGAAAAGTCCATGACTAAGGTACCTCATGTTAGGTTGACAAATGAATACATTCAGTACGTTAAGTGGGCCAGGTACGCATTATGTACTCATATGTGAGTTTGATCTGCAATGAATCATAAGCGTGCATTGTGATACATATGTGAATAAATGTTATAACTATATCTATGATCATGATACACTGGGTCAGGGTGTGAAAGTATGTGAAAGTATTCGATTTAATTATGTTATACGAATTCAGATTAAGTGTGATAAGAATGCTGAACGTGCATTATGTGTTTGTGTGTATTCGGCCAGATGGCAATATACCTAGAATATGGCCAGTTAAGAAATTGAATAATCGAAGTATAATTACATTTATTTGTTTGCATTGCTTAAGACTTACTAAGCTTATGAAAGCTTACTCCGTTGTTACATTCCTCAGTCTTATAGATTGTTGACTTGATTTACACTTTCGGGTTGGAGTTCGCGAGATATTATCACACTGTCGAGCTCACGCTATTGGTGTAAGTAAATCCTAGTATTTCGAGTCTATGGCATGTATAGGGTTTTAATGTTGAGTATGTGATATTATAATTTAGCCAAAGGTGTTGGATAGTGGTGTTTTGGGCCTCGTAAGCCCATATATGGGACAGATTGCATGTGAAAAGAAAAGTTTTAAATTGATTAAAATTTTTCGGCACTATTTTTGTGTGATTGACTGAGTTTAAATAGGGTAACACCTCGAACCCTGTTCCGGCGAGGGATATGGGCGAGGGGTGTTACATGATATATGTATGAATTGGCATGTTTTGGTTGCCTATTTATGTGTTTAATTAGTACCAATTTGGTTATTTTGTGTGCATGAAAAAAAGGGTGGCAAATTGGCTTTACAAATGGCCTATTTTTGTCCACACGAGCATAGACACAGGCGTGTGTCTCAGTCGTGTGGGACATACGGCCATGTTACATGGTAGTGTGTCCCCTAGGGTAGCCTCTTGAATGAAGATAGTATACCCTACAGTTTTTACATGGTCTAAACACACGGGCGTGTCTACTGGCCGTGTGTGGCACACTGACTGGCACATAGGCATGTGGTTGGTCGTGTGACCTAAGTCAGTAATCTCCCTAGTTTTCCTAGGGCAATGGCACACTAGTGTGTCTTCAGCCGTGTGGTACAATTGAGTATGTATGCCTTATTTTCACACAGCTTATGACACAGACGTGTCTGGTAGCCATGTGAGGCACATGACCTGTTCACATGGGCTTGTGACCCTTAAATGTTCGAAAATTTTATAAAATTTTTAAAGTTTGCATATGTTATCAGTTTAGTCCAGAACCCCTTCTAAGCATCTATTATGCTCTCGTAAGACCTTATAGGGGACAATATGATTGAGATGAATGGATTTGATTATGAATGCATAATATGTATGTGAATGATGTGTATTGATCAGTAATGCCTTGTAACCCTATTCCTACGACAGATACGGGTTAAGAGTGTTACATTCAATTGGTATCAGAGCCAAGTTTAGTTGACTCTAGGACTAACGTAGCAACTAAGAGTCTAGCTATACATGGCATATATCTAAATTTCGTAGTGTGATGATTCCTGATAGTTAAAATGTGTTTTTCGTATGGGAAATGGATCCTGATCGAGCAATAGCTAACGATGTGGAAAGTAATGCGCCCACTCCCGCTCAAGGGGCAGCGCCGACCTATTCTAGGCTTATTTCAAGTAGCCAAAGGGGAGAGGCTAAGCAAACCTTCTTCCAAATAATGAATGAGTAGTTTACGGAGTTTGTTTGAACGAATCTGACTGCTCAACAACCTCCACCCCCACCTATTCCTCAACAAGTCCTAGTTGTGCCACAAGTGATAGATTTGATTCAATTGAGTAAGCCACCAGTGGATAAGGGACGTAAACACGGGGATGAAGAGTTTTGGGCTACAGTTGATGATTATGTTGCGAGAGCTGAGTTCTAGCTCGAGAATACAATAAGAGTATTTGATGAATTGTCCTGTTCTCCAGATGAATGTATCAAGTGTGTTGTATCTTTACTTAGAGATAATGCATATCATTGGTGGAAAACATTGACATTTGTGGTTCCTAGAGAACAAGTGACCTAGGAGTTCTTCCAATCTGAATTCTAAAAGAAATACATAAGTCATGTAACACCCCATCCCCGATACCGTCGCCGGAGTCGGACACGAGGGGTTCTAAGACCAACTCTCATGTGTCACACAGACTATTTTTCACATTTCCAGCCTAGCTGGCAAACTGCATCCCTGTCACCTTAAAAATCATATCTCGAGTTCCAGAACTCGAAAACCAGTTCTGTAAATTTTCCCTGAAACTAGACTCATAATCCCATCTACACATTTAATTCTAGAATTTTTGGTTGAGCCAATTAGTACAGTTTATTAGTTAAAGTCACCCATGTTACAGGGGTCGACTACACTGACCTTCACGCATTACGACCTGGATATCTTCTTGTACAGAGCTTCAATGCTCATGTCGTTTGTTTCTAATGAAACTAGACTCAAAAGAAAATCTGCAAATATAAGGAAAGACTTCTAATTCCTTTTGGATAATTTATGGTAAATTTTCAAAGTCAAGACAGGGGATCCAGAAACCATTCTGGCCCTGTCTCACGAGAACTTTAATATCTCTCAGTATACTGCTCATATGGTCGTTTCGTTTCGTCCATATGAAAATAGATTCATCAAGGTTCAATTTCATAGTTTATTCACTATTTAATTCTACTTCTACTATTTTTAGTGATTTTTCCATCTCACCTCACTGCTGCTGGCAGCATCTGTTACTAAAGCAAACAATGACTATTTCATAATTCTTCCATGGCCAACTATTACATCATACATAATACAAACTATGGCCACCTTATCAAAATTAAGGTTTCTAAGGCTCGTGACTATAGGTTTTAGAATCACACTCAACCGACCACATAGGCCATTTTCGCATGGCTTAAAGTTTACAACCCACAATTCAACAAAACAAAATAGCCTATACATGCCAAACGTTCTCCTAGTTCAACTACTGACGACAATACCAAAGATTTCCAGCCGGTGTGATGACTTCAATGACGGTTCCGAAAGCATAAACGATACGAGTCCAAGAGACCTAAAATGGGTGACAAGAAAACACCGAGTGAGTTTATAACTCAGAAGTCATAAGCATTCGACAACCACCCATTAATAAAGTTATCACAACATGAAACAATAAACGAAGCTAGGTACTCCATCCATATCGAAACTATACCATAATTCCTCGGACCTTTCGGTTCAATCTCATACCAAGTCATACATCCACATTTCAAATTCTATACAATAAGATATTTGAGGCATTTTCACACACCAACTCATTTTCACCACAATCATACAATTGCAATCATCACATAGATTTAAAGCTTACCAAGCTCAACCCCGAGCATGAACATATTGCCTATTCGTCATGAGCTCAAGGTACTTACCCGATCCGCTATCCGGATTAACTCGATAATGTCGCACACTCGGTGCCAATTGTAATGCAAGAGCATATAGTGAATCCGCACACTTAGTGCTATATACATTCAGCTCGCACACTTAGTGCTATATAATCAAACTCGCACACTTAGTGCTGTACAATTTTAAACCCGCACACTTAGTGCCAATCTTGTCACCGTGTCCATTTATACCCGCACACTTAGTGCCGAGACCAATACCTTATGCATTTTGCTGCCTTTATACATTCAACAATGGCATCATTCCATACACATACATTTCCATTTACACATCAACTCATTTAAACACATTTGCATATATATATTATGATCATTTAAATCAACACCAAATATATGCTTAATGACTTACCTTATATTGGATGAAACGATTTCCAATCGGCTACTCGATTATCTTTGCTTTGCCTTTGTTTGATTTTCCCCCTTTGATGTCTTGATCTAGAATAAATACATTTAGTAGTAAATTTTTTTATTCTAATGCACAACATCATGAATCAACTCAACCGAATTATCTCTATCACCCGAACTAAAATTCGCACCTTAACTTCATCTCATTACCCTTAAAGTCCGAATGCACACATACACAATTTATATACAAATTTCATCCTCACAATGTATATAATTCATTTGGCCATTCACCACTCACCTAACAAAACTTCATATCAAATTTCCATGACCGATCACACCTATACTTACATTCCATATAGCGAACATTACTTGTATATGTACCCATAAATTAAATGTGAGAATTTAGCAAAGTTACCTTTGAAAGACTCACCGAACAACATGGAAATGTCCAGCTTTGGACAGCATTGAATTTTCAAATGAGACATGCATTAAACTTAACCGAATTTGTCATAAAATTTACAATATTGGACAGCATGTAAAAGCAAATTAAGGCAGCATAATAAGATAGTCACAATTGCACACGTCAACACATATTTGAGCAGCCATACCACACCATTTACTTCACCATTTAGCCACGGTTTCCGGAGCAAATTAATCCACACTCACCAAACAAAACTATCAAAATCTTACATGCATGTCGCATGCAACAATAATCTCAAGCATCGCAACACTTAAAACCGAACAGCTTAGGAAGAAATATAAAATATTTGCAAAGAACGACCGAAAATTCCTCCAAGATGGAAATCACCTATTTGATTTGCTCCATTGTATTTCTCTATTATTGCTTCCTCTTCTTCTTCTAGTTACAACAATTGCAAAAGAAAGAAAACATGAACACTCCTTCTTCTTCTCAAGTCATGGTAATTGTAACAAAAATGAGAATGGATGAACAACAAGGATTTTTCTTTCTTCTTCCTCAACTCACGGCAATGGGGGGACATTCACCATTCTCTTTTTTTTTTTTATTTCTTTACTACTAGCTTTTTATTTTATTGTTTCCTACATACATCACTAGCCTAACATGTTGGAAACATGTTTCCCTTGCCCATCACTCTTGTCATGGCCGGCCATTAGCTAATATCAAAGGGGAATTTGACATGCAAGTCCACCCCTTTGATTACATGCACTAATAGGCCACTTACATTTGTCTAGCACATTTCTAAGTTTTCTCACATAAGTCCTAATCACAAAAATTCATCTACAATTAAGAAAAATCCAAACATGAAATTTTCACACATTCATATTCACATATTCTAGACAATAAATATTACGTTCCAACATTTCGGTGACTCGGTTTAGAGGTCCCGAAACCACTTCCCGACTAGGGTCAATTTTGGGCTGTCACAAGTCAGCGATTTCTTGATCAGAAACATAAAGAGTTTCTAGAATTGAAACAAGGCTAAAAGACTGTCACTAAATATGAAAAGAGAGTTTGCATGCTTGAGCAAGTATGCTCGGAAATATGTTTCCGCTGAAGAGATCATGTGTAAAAGATTTGTTGATGGGCTGAATAAAGATATAAAACTTCTATTTGGAATTCTGGAAATCAAAGAATTCATTGTTTGAGTTGAAAGGGCTTGTAAAGCTTAAGATCTCAGCAAAGAAAAGAGGAAAGCTGATTTTGAAGCAAGAGATTCAAGAAATATATCAACTAGTAAGTCTTATCAGTCTGCATTGAAGAAATTTCGAGACTCATTTAATCGTTCTACTGCATTAGTGGGACATTCAAACAAAGATCGAGTGAGACAATAGTCGAGCTTTAAAGCTCTAGCTACTTCAATAGCTAGTGTTGGGAGTGCGAGACCTAATCGACTTGAATGTAAACACTATGGTAAAAAGGTATTCTAGTGATTGTAGATTGAATGATCGGGACTATTTTTGTGACAGCCCAAAATTGACCCTAGTCGGAATGTGGTTTCAGGACCACAAAATCGAGGCATAAAAATAATTAAAAATTTATTTTGATGCTTATAATATGTGTGTGCTCATGTATGACATTTTATGATGATTGATTTAGTGTTATAAAGGTGAATTTCACTAGAAAGGACTTGTGTGAGAAAATTTAGAATTGAGATAGGCAAATGTGGAAGTGGCCTATTGATGCACACTAGGAAATGTTGTCCTTGCATGTCAAATTCCCCAAATTTGACTATAGTGGCCGCCAAGGTGGGCATGATGGGCAAGGAAAACATGTTTCCAACATGTTTGGCTAGTGAGTTATGTAGGAAGTATTATAATAAAATAAGCATAAAAAATGAAAAAAAAAAAGAGAAAGATGAGCTTGGATGCCTTGTTGCCGTGAGTAGAGGAAAAGAGAGGGAAATTTTGTTCATCCATTTTCACTTCTTGGCGAAAATACTAAGGAAAAGGGGAGGATTTTTGCTTCATGCTTGGTTTAGAAGAGATCTAGAAGGAGATTTGGCTAAATTTGCATCAAGATTAAGGTATGTATGAGGTTGTGTTGGGAGTTTCATGCATGTTTTGGTTGCTAACTTGATGTGCATGTTAGCCATGGCTCAAATCTTTGTTATGCCATGGAAATGGTATTTGGCCAAAGTTGTTATGGTGATAAAGCCATTGCATGCTAAGTGTGAAGCTTGATGATGATGCATGCAATGATGGATTGTCTACTCTTGAGTAAGATTTTGAGTTTTCTCTTTGTTTAACCATGATTGAAGTTGAAAAGGGGCATGATTGTCATATTTGGCCATGATGCATTCATGAGCATGGTTCATGCTTCTTGCATGTTAGTTAAAATTTGTGTTTTGGATGGCTATGGACACCTTGAAATTGCCATGCTCATATATGTATATATATGTTTGCACATGATGTTTTGGTTATGAAGTAAGTGATGAATATGTTTGTTTAAAGAAGAAGATGTTGAAGAATAATTGTGAAATTTGCAAGCACATTCGGCCTAGCACACATATGAGTGCTTGATGCTATATTATAAGTTTTGAGCTACAATATGCAAAGCATTAACTAGTAAAATGCATGCTGTTTTTGTGTGGTATTGAGTGCATAATTGGCCTCAACATGGAGATGTATATTCGGCCTTAGGTAGCCTATTGATGGCCTTAGCTTTTCCTTGATGCTCGAATGAATTGTATTGAATTGCTTGATGTAGTATAAAATGTGCATAACCATTGTGTATTCAAGCTAAAGAGTGGCCATATGACCATTTAAACTCCTTGTCATATTCGGCCATAAGCTAGCACAATGAGGTTTTAATAAATTGAATTTGTTTGAATTAGCTCAAGAGCTAAGAGGGCCACAATTGGACAAGGGGAAGGAAAAAGTGATCGAATAGCCGTAAAAGCCGTTCGACAACATCCGAGGTAAGTCCTCAAGAAGTGACCTTGCTTGAATTATGTGGAATGAAATATGGATGTATTGATTATTGATTTATGTGTGTATGAGTATTCGAATGATACCCGGGCTAAGTCCCGAACGCGATTATGCTAGTAATTATAATTGGGATTGAGCCTTAGTAACGAAAATGAAATATGTATGTCCAATGATTATTGATGTATGTGTGCATGAGAAATTGAATGATATCCGGGCTAAGCCCCGAAGACAATTATGCTGGAAATTATATCTGGGTTAAGACCAAGGCAATTGTGCTAGTGGCTACATCCGGCTAAGACCAAGGCATTCGTGCGAAGTCATTCTATCCGGCTAAGACCAAGGCATTTGTGCACGTGGTTGTATCCGGTTATATTCCGAAGAATCTTGGGCTGGAGGTGAGTGTTGGTTGCTGTAATAAATTCAATTAGTACGCTCGAAAAGCCCAACGAATAAGGTACGTTTATATGTGCATTGGAAAGTCGACATGTTTGAGCAACATTCGCTCAATCGACTAACGAATTTCAGCAATTGAATTGATCGATACTTTGTGAAAGTATATAATGATGAACTGTGAAGTAAGAATGACTATGTGAATGTGTATTAATGGAATGATGCATTTGGTTATGTGAATGTATTGCTTTAATTAAAGCTGATTATATCCCTTGAGACTTACTAAGCATAAAAAAATGCTTACCCCCGTTGCTTTGGCTCTCTGTTTTATAGATTTCGCTCGATAGCAATCGGATTCGGGATCAATAAAGTCGAAGTCATCCACACTATCAACGCCTCTATTTTGGTATAAATTTTTGGTTGAACTTTGAAATGGCATGTATAGGACTACCCCTTGTTGGTTTAAATATGCTGTGATGTATATGTGTACGGCCATGCGAAAATGGCTCGTAAAAGTGAAGTACGAACTTAGACTATTTGCGGTTTGTATATATATATATATGGTGTCATGATGTGATTATGGATTGGAGATGGGAATGTTGGTCACATGATCAGCCATTGGTATGGTTAAAATGATCATATATGAACCTATGTATGGCAAGACTAGTTGGTTCATGGAGACTACAAAATAGGTAAGACCTACCTTAAAAACAGATGCTGCCAGCTGCAGTGACGTGAATGTGAAAAATCACCAAAATTTGTAGGAATGGTAATAAATAGTGAATAAGCTATGTAAATGAACCTTGATGAGTCTATTTTCATATGGAAGAAACGAAATGGTCATAGGAGTTACATGTTAAGAGATATTAAAGCTATTGTGAGACAGGGCCAGAACGGTTTCTGGGTCCCCTGTCGCAACTTTAAAAATTTACTATAAATTATCCAGAAAGAATTAGGAGTCATGCCTTATATGTACAGATTCCATTTTGAGTCTTGTTTCATTAGAAACAAACGGCACCAGTATTAAAGCCCTATACAGAGAGATATTCAAGTTATAACGTGCGAAGGTCAGAGCAATCGATCCCTGTAACATGGGTGACTTTAACTAATAAACTGTACCAATTGGCCCGACCAAAAATTCTAGAAATAAATCCATGGATCGATATATGAGTCTAAATTCAGGGAAAATTTACGAAACCAGTTTCCGAGTTTTGAAACTCGAGATATGATTTTTAAGGCGACAGTGATGCAGTTTTCCAGCCTGACTGGAAATGTCAAATTGGGGGGCAAAATATGTGAACTTAGCTTGTTAACCCCTCGTGTCCGACACCGGCGATGGTCTCGGGTTCGGGGTGTTACAATTTTAAATGTGGATTATTGGATCATTTCATTCGTAATTGTCCTGAGTTGGCTGAGCAAGATACAGTACAGAATATGAGATTGAGTAACACTTCAACTAGAGGTAGACCACCCAGAAAAACGGGAAATATGAGTAGTAGCCAGAAAGCAACTAAAGACTCTACTGTGAGGTCAGAGGCGAAAGCACCTGCACGAGCCTACGCTATTCGTGCTCACAAAGAAGCGTCATCTCTGGATGTCATTACCGGTACTTTTACTCTCTAGGATACTAAAGTTATTGCATTGATAGATCCAGGATCAACTCATTCGTATATATGTGTGAATTTAGTATCTAGTAAGACTTTGCATGTAAAGTCTACTAAATTTATAATTAGAGTATCAAATCCCTTAGGCAAGTGCGTGTTGGTTGATAAAGTGTGCAAGAATTGTCCATTGATGATTCGAGATATTTGTCTTCCAGCTGCTCTGATGTTGTTACCATTTGACGAATTTGATATAATTCTGGGTTTAGATTGGTTAACATTTCATGATACTATTGTGAATTACAAATGAAAAATGATTGATGTGAGATGTCAGAATAATGAGATTATCCGAATTGAAACAGATGATCTAAATGGCTTTCCAACAGTGATTTCATCGATGTTAGCTTAAAAATATGTGAGAAATGGTTGTGAAGCTTACTTTGCTTATGTGCTAGATACAAAGGTGACTGAAAAGAAGATCGAATCAATACCAATTGTGTGTGAGTATTCAGATATGTTTCCCGAAGAGTTACTGGGTTTACTACCGATTCGAAAGGTTGAGTTTGGCATTGAGTTATTGTCAGGTACAACACCGATATCAGTAGCTCCATACAGAATGGCTCCGAAAGAGTTAAAAGAATTGAAAGCTCAGTTGCATGAACTGATGGATAAAGGTTTTATAAGACCAAGTTTCTCACCTTGGGGTGCTCCCATGCTATTTGTGAAAAAATAGATGACACAATGAGAATGTGTATAGACTACCGACAGTTGAATAAAGTGACAATCAAGAACAAATACCCTCTACCACTGATTGATGATTTGTTTGATCAGTTGAAAGGGGCTACAGTGTTTTGAAAGATAGATTTGAGATCGGGTTATTACCAGTTACGAGTTAAGATTCTGATGTGCCAAAGACAGCTTTCCAAATGAGGTATGGACATTATGAATTTTTAGTTATGGCTTTCGGACTAACAAATGCTCCTGCAATCTTTATGGATTTAATGAACAAAATTTTCAGGCTGTACTTAGATTGATTTGTTGTTGTATTTAATTATGATATTTTGATTTATTCATGAGATGAAACTGAGCATGCCGAGCAGTTGAGAATTGTATTGCAGACTTTGCGTGATAAGCAATTATATGCAAAGTTCAGTAAATGTGAATTCTGGTTGCATGAGGTTGGTTTTCTAGGGCATATTGTGTCAGCATCGGGTATCCGAGTCGATCCGAGCGAGATTTCTTCAATAATGGATTGGAAGCCTCCGAGAAATGTATCCAAAGTCTGCAGTTTTCTGGGACTAGCGAGATATTATAGACGATTTGTGAAAGGCTTTTCAATGGTTGCGACATCGTTAGAGAGATTGCTTCAAAAAGATATAAAGTATGAATGGTCCGGGAAATGTCAGAAAAGTTTTGATCAGTTGCAAATTCTTTTGACTGAAGCTCCAATATTATAACAGCTAGAATCGGGTAAAGAATTTTTGATCTATAGTGATGCATCGTTGAATGGTCTGGGCTGTGGTTTGATGCAGGAAGGAAATGTCATAGCTTATGCATCGAGACAGTTGAATCCGTATGAAAAGAATTACCTGACGCATGATTTAGAGTTAGCAGCCATTGTATTTGCATTGAAGATCTGGCGTCATTATTTGTTCTGTCAGAAATGTCATGTTTTTTTAGAACACAAGAGTTTAAAATATCTGATGAATCAGAAAGATTTGAATTTACGGCAGCGGATATGGCTAGAATTGTTAAAAGATTATAAGCTAGTGATCGATTAACATTTGGGAAAGGCTAATGTCATTGCTGATGCTTTAAGCTGAAAATATTTGTTTGCTCTTCGTGCAATGAATACTCAGTTGGCTTTTTTTAATGACATCTCAATTGTAGCTAAGTTGAAAGCGAGACCGTTGTTTGTACAATAGATTTGTGAAGCTTAGAAAGTTGATAATGAAATGTTAGTAAATCGAGCTCAATGTGATTCAAAACCTGATTCAGAGTTTCAAGTTGACTCAGATGATTGTTTGAGATTCAAATGCCAGATATGTGTTTTGAGAAAGTCATAGTTGATTAGGATGATTTTGAACGAAGCACATAGTAGTCGTTTATCTATTCATCCTGGAAGTACAAAATTGTATAACGATTTGAAACAGCTCTATTGGTGGCGTGGTATGAAACATGACATTTCAGAATTCATTTCTAAATGTTTGATTTGTCAGCAAGTTAAAGCTGAGCATCAGGTACCGTCAGGTTTATTGCAACTGATTATGATTCCCGAGTGGAAATGGGATAGAATGACTATGGATTTTGTTTTGGGTTTGCCCCTATCTCCGTGTAAGAAAGATGCAATTTGGGTTGTGGTTGACCGGTTGACAAAATTGGCTCATTTCATTCCTGTGCGTACAGATTATTCACTTGACAAGCTTGCTAAGTTGTATATCTCTGAGCTTGTGAGATTACACGGAATACCTATTTTTATTATTTAGGATAGATATCCGAGGTTCACATTGAGGTTTTGGAAGAAATTGCAAGATGTACTAGGTATAAAACTACATTTTAGTACCGCATTTCATCCCCAAATAGATGGTCAATCTGAGCAAGTTATTCAGATACTTAAGGATATGTTGAGATGTTGCATTCTTGAATTTGAAGGTACGTGGGAAAGGTATTTGCCGTCGATTGAATTTGCCTATAATTATAGCTTTCCATTGAGTATAAAGATGGCATCATACGAAGCTTTATAAGTTCGTAAATGTAGAACACCATTGTACTAGACTGAGCTTAGCGAGAATAAGATCCACGGGGTTGATCTGATTAGAGGGATAGAAGAAAAAGTAAAAGTAACTTAAGATAGTCTAAAAGTAATTTCAGATCGTCAGAAATCATATGCAGACTTGAAATGGAAAGGTATTGAGTTTCAGATTGGGGATAGAGTGTTTCTAAAAGTTTCGCCGCGGAAGAAAGCACTTCGATTCGGTCATAAAGGCAAATTGAGTCTCAGATTCATCGGGCCGTATGAGATTATCGACAGAGTTGGACCAATTGTTTATCGGCTAGCATTTTCGTCTAAGCTAGAAAAGATTCATAATGTGTTTCATGTATAAATTCTTAGACGATATAGATCTGATCCTTCGCATGTTATTTCCTTGACCAAAGTTGAGATCCAATCAGATTGATCGTATAGTGAAGAACCGATCCGAATTCTTGCTCATGAGATCAAAGAACTGAGAAATAAAAGAATAGCATTAGTGAAAGTGTTATGGCATCGACAAGGGATAGAAGAAGCTACGTGGGAACTCGAGGATACTATGAGAAAGCAATACCCAAACTTATTCACTGGTAAGCTTTTTAGGGACGAAAATCCTTAAGGGGGAGAGTTGTAACGACCCAGTTTTAGCTAAATCAGAACAGTGGTTTTAGAACCACAAATCTGATGTCATAAAATTATTTTAATATTATTTTTTGTGTTTAAAGTATGTGATTATATATGTATGAAAGTTTTGTATGATAATTTTATCGTTTAAGTAGTTAATTTGACTAAAGGACTAAATCGCGTAAAACGCAAAAGTTGCATTCTATAAGTTAAAAGTGTCTATTTGCTATGAGGCATTAAATGAAAGGTCCTTATGTTGATATTAGACCATTAATTGTGATAATGGACATTTATGGACATCCATTATAAGTTGTTAATGTTATTTCATTAAGGTTAAACTTGTAATTTGATTATTGTAGGTTAATAAACAAAATGAAAATTCATAATTTGAGTTCATCTTTCTTTTGGTGACCAAATATCAAAGAAAATAAGAGAGGTTGGAAGGTTGTTAGGGTTTGGCACTTGCAAGGCTCAATTGATATGTGATTTTTGCTTTGTTTTCGATGATTTCTATGTTTTTGTGATCGTTGCTTTGAGTACTAGCTAGCCCATGACTTAATTTTTGAAAGTGTTGATGATTTTGAAAGTTTCCATTGATGATGGAAAATGAGTATTTTTTTGATAGATTATCATGTTTGGTAAAGTGAATTTTAGTGAAATTGCATAAATGTGAAAAGTGTAAAATGTGTGGTTAAATATGTGAAATATTGATAAATATGCATTATTATGGAGCCTATAGATATTCGGCTAGCTTAGGTTTAGTTGAAATTGTTGTAAATTATGTTTTTATGAAATAAGAACTAAATTGAGAAAATATGAAATTATAGGGTTAATGTGTAAAATGTCCCAAATTGTGTGTTTTGGATGAATTTGTATTTGTTGATGAATAAAAGAGTTAATTTTGAATGTATATAGATCAAGAACGAAAGAAAACAGATTTAGATCGAGGGAAATCGAAAGTTATCGAATAATCGATCCGGTTCCTCTATTCCGACTACGAGGTTAGTTCATACGCCAAGAAACATCTTTACATTGAATTATATATGTTTTATTATGATTGAATTACTTTGAATGTTGAACGAGTAATTACGAGCAAGAATCGACAGAGTTGGGATATCCGAAAGTCCCGTTAGAACCTTAGGAATAGTATAGGATACGAATGTCATGACATCAGGTTACAAAGATGTGATTACATGTAAGACGATGTCTAGGACATTGGCATTGTATTGAATTACGTGTAATACCATGTCTGGAACATTGGTATCATTAATCGATTTTGTATAAGACCCTGTTTGGGACAGTGCCATCGATATGTGAAAACATGTAAGACCATATCAAGGATATGGCATTGTACTAGCTTATGTGATTTTTGAGTATCCTTAACGATTTCGAATGGTTCAATAGGAAAAGTCAAGTTGAGAATGAATATGTGAATGAGCTAAGCAACTCAGGTACGTACAAGATTCATACGAGAGTTGAGAAGTAAAGTAAATGATGAATTTGATTAAGATATTGAATGTGTGATCGATGAGAAAAGTTTTTGAATTTGTGTGTAATTAGTTATGTGTAACATAATTGAATTGATATATAAAGGTTCATATGATAGTCTTATTTGTATATGGCTTACTAAGCTTTTAAAACCTACTTTGTGTGTTCTTTTCATGTTTTATAGATTATCGAAGCTAGTTTGGACATCAAGGATCATCGGGAACCATCATCACACTATCGACTACTTGTTGGTACTTTTGGATCTCTGTATATATGGTATATGGCATATATAGGCTAGTTTCATTTTGGTATGTTTTGAGTAATGATATTAGCCATGAGATTTGGCTTGTAAATGGTGATATGTATGGCCATTTGAGTTTGCTTGATTTATATGTTGACAAGTGATATGTATGTGATGTATATAATGCCTTATATGTTAGCTTATTTTGGTATGTTTTCCATAGTTGTTGACATAACCAAATAGTTCTTATTTGGTTAATTAGTAGATGATGTATTAATGCTTGATAGATTGGTATATTGTGGATTGATTGAGATGATGGTATGGTGTGTTATATGTCTACGATTAGAATATAAGGTGATGAATAAATGCAATTACATGTTATGTAAGTTTTAGATGACTTTCGTATAATGATTTCGTATGTTTTTTATTATGGAAATGAGTAGTTGAAATGGTTGATGATAGAAGGCATGATATATGTATGAATTGGCATGTTTTGGCTTCCTATTTATGTGTTGAATTAGTACCAATTTGGTTATTTTCTGTGCATGAGAAATATGGTGGCAAATTGGCTTTACAAATGACCTATTTTTGTCCATATGGGCAGAGACATAAGCGTTTGACTGAGCCATGTACGCACACGGTCATGTGAAAGGGCAGTGTGTCCTCTGGGGTACCCTTTCTCATTAAGGCAATATACCCTACAGTTTTGACATGGTCTAGACACACGGGCGTGTTTATTGGCCATGTGTGGCACACGGGCTGGCACATAGGTGTGTGGTCAGCCATGTGACCCAAGTCAGTAACCTCTCTAGTTTATCCATGGCCATGGCACACGGGCGTGTCTTCGGCCGTGTGGTACAAATCAGTATGTATGCCCTATTTTCACATGGCCTGTGACACGGGCATGTCTGGTAGCCATGTGAGGCACACTGCCTATTCACACGGGCATGTGACCCTTAAATGGTATAAAATTTTATGAGATTTTCAGAGTTTACATATGTTAGCGGTTTAGTCCCGAACCCCTTTTAAGCATCTTTTAAGGTCTCGTAAGACCTTATAAGGGACAATATGATTGAGATGAATGGATTTAGATTATGAATGCCTAAATGTATGTGAATAATGTGTATTGATCTGTAATGCCTCGTAACCCTATTCCTACGATGGATACGGGTTAGAGGTGTTATATGCTGATTTTTATCTTATCTTTATCCCTATACTTGGAGACCAAGCCAGATGTTTTACTTGGACATGAAGGCTTTTATGAGATAATAATTGGAGATAAATAAAGAGATATTTCTAGCTTTTAAACGAGAGTTTAAAGTCTCTCAAAAAACCACTGAAGATACTCTTGTATTGGCCTATAAATAGGATGTTGATAGACTCCCTCATTAGTTTTTTGGGGGTATTCTTAGACACTTCTTATTTAGACATTTTTATGGAAAGATATAGTATGTAATGTGAGGTATTTGGGGAGAGTGATTTATAACAATTTGGGTTTAATTTTGGGGTTGTAATTATCTATTGGGAAAAAGGTAGATTGGGCTATGGCCAACAGTTGTCCTAGATGAATTGTTGAATAAAATCATTCTCTAAGCTAGGCTCTGCATATATAGGATTGGTGAATCCAAATTACGTTAACAAATATCGTTTATTCATATTCTTTTAAAATATCTCTTTGACTAACGTTTTTTATTTGCATTTATTTCTCTCCTGACTTTTATTCTTGTGCTGATGTGCTTAAATAGTTTTGTCCAAACATTTGTTCAAACATCTATTTGAACATCAGATTGAATAAAAAGAAATCTAATGTTTTAACATAGACTATTAGTGTTCTATTGTTCTTAACTATTTGATTTGATATTGGATGCATGAATATTTTTAAAATGTCGCTATGCACACCCACCATTGTAGAACCCCTCACCTTTCCCAATATCTAATACAAATGGGGGATGTAACACACCTTACCCGACTTGATCGTTGGGTCCAAGCAACGAGATGCCACATTCGTTACCGGAGCAACTATAATCAAACCATACAGTAAAATGACCATTCAAGCATACATGTACATTTTACACACATTTACATTACACCGTACAATCGAATTCGAGCCTAATCAAGCTTGCGAAAGCTCTTTTCTTAACCCAAGCATGAAATAGGACCAAGTTGTAATGTTTTCAAAGTTTTAGATTAGGTATCGATACCCCTACCTGGTATCAATACCAATTTGAGTTTCAAAGTTTAAGAAAAGTTGTATTGATACTTACCATAAGGTATCGGTTCCTTTTTCAAAGTATTGATACTTTACCCTTGTATCATACCATTTTAAGGTTCGATGTTTAGAAAATTTTTGAAAAATTGCTAAAGTATCGAAACCCTAACCAAGGTATCAATACCTCAGACCAAAATCTACGTTTTGGTGCCTATTTCATGCCACTTACCAACCTTACCATTTAGTGATATTCTCACAACATTTTTCCTGTATAGAATATGTCAAAACATAACAACTTGTTTTCAGTGGTACCAAAAATAGTGGTTTCGGAGCCCCATTTTTTACGATCAATACAGTACATATTATTTATCAATATTTACTTGTCTATTATAGAGTTATATTAATTTTTGGTCTAGTAATTCTATTGATTGAATGGTCAATTAAGGTACAAGGACTAAATCGTAAAAATAGTAAAAGCTAATTGCTATTGTTTTCTATCAGTTAAAAAGTTTTGAAGGGTAAATTATTGAGGTTTTAAGTGGCAATTAACCACTTTTAAAAGGTGGTGGATGGTTAGCATGTTTTCAATTGAAGAATATGTTAATTATAATATTAAATTAATAATAAGATATGATAAAACATAAAACTAAAGTTATCTTTCCCATTTGAACTTGCCACCAATTTTCACCATTTTTAAAAGAAAGATAAGATTCCAAGAATTCAGACCATTTGACCCTTGCATGTAAGTTTAATTCAAGCTTTTTTTTCTCTTTGTAAATTTTATGTTTTTGAGATCATTGTAGCTTAATCTAGCTAACCTGAGTACTAAATCATAAAAATCTTAAAGTTTTGAAATGTTGACATTGATGGTTTTGGATGGTTTTGGATGTTAAATGACTTAGTTGTAATCTTAGATATGATTAAGGACTATTTTGGAAAGTAAAACTGGCTCGTTTGGAGTATAGGGACTAACATGTAAACACTTCAAAATTTACATGAAAATTATATAATTACTGATTTTAGACGGCTGTAGAAGGATGTATTTGAAATTGGATTGAAAATGGTGATTAAATGTGACAGATATGATTGTTTTGGTTTTAAGGACTAAATTGAATAAAATGCAAAACATTAGGGAAATTGGGTAAAATGAAATTTAGTTGACATATACATTGAATGGGATGTTTTAAGTTAATTGGCACTGATAATTTGAAATTAATCATTGTTTATATCAAGATTCGAGTCAACTAGAACTTAATAGAGGTAAACAGAAAATTGTTGACTAGTCCCCAACACCTCATTTATTATCAATATCCAGGTAAGTTCATACAGTGTAGTTATATACATACGATTACTGTATTTATGTTTGATTTATGAATTTATATGATGTGATTATACTTAGAAATTGTATGTAAAATGGTACCAAAAAGGTAAGTGATGGATTGAACTGCAATAAATGATAATTGTGTAAATTGTGCTTGAATGAATGACAGGATAGGATACAAGTGACATGCCAATAAGGTTATTCACATGTTGTATAGATTATGTGAAAGAAATAATACTGAATGCACTAATGTAGGGAGAATGTTATTGATACTGGTATCCAACATTTGTTACGGATAACTGAGCTTGTCTTTGTGGAGACCACTGTTACTGATTATCTCTACAGATATCCAACTGTGTTTTCAAGGGATGTGTAGCTTATAGGCTTAGTACTTCGGTGTCCATGTAACACCCCTTACCCGTTCTGACACCGGGACAGGGTACGAGGCATTATTGGCCTTAAACATAAGCAAACATACAAAACCGAGCCACAAAATTTTGTTCAAATTAAATTCATTCATACATATGCAAAATGTCCGTTATATGGGCCTACGAGGCCCAAAATATATATCAGGTATGGTTCAAGACTAAACTGAGAACTTTAGAAAACTTTGGGAAAACTAAGAAAAGTTTCATGAAATAAGGTCACACGCCCGTGTGGGTAGGCTATGTGGTGACACACGCCCGTGTGCTTAGGCCGTGTGGCAAATTAAATTCCAAAAATTAAGTGCAGACTTCACACGGCCTAGGCACACGCCCAAGTCATGTGATCGTGTCCTTCATGACCATATCTCTACCTATGTGTTTACTATTGAGCATTCTGTTTTGCATTTACTAGGGTGCAGGGGACACACGACCAGATCACAAGCCCATAGGGCAAACCGAGTGTCACACACGGTCTGGACACACGCCTTTGTGTCTACCCATGTGGACAACTTTGAGGCTATTTTCCAAGCATTTGTCACCCTCAATAACATATGCACACTCACTCATCTCAATGACATCTTACATGGCATAAATGAGCACTTGCACATTCATAAACATGACTCATGTATGTCAACTTATTATCAATTTATACTAGCTTAAGCCTTCATATTTTATTTAAGCTAAGCTTCACATACATTATATATATAGATATAACATGAATTTACTTCCATTTTACACCATGCCTTAGTTGTTATTATGCCATTTAGTCATAACTCAATCACCCAACATCTATGGTCACATCCACAATTCATCCATGCTAAATGAATTTAACCACATCAAGAGTGATCTTAGCACATGTATGAATATATGAATAGGATTACATCCCCATAATTAATATGAGCCATATCTCATGGCCATATACAAAATGAATCATCAAATCATTATAAGCCAACACACTTGGCTAAACCAATATGACGTATAAAAAAAAAACTAAGCCCCTATAGATGCCATACTCAAAATACTTAAATTTACTATACCCAAAAGATTAGTTTGATAGTGTGAATCAAGCTTTGACTTCCTTCGATCCCCGAGCTAGCTTGGCGACACTATAAGGAAATGGAAAAGGAAAGGGAGTAAGCATAAAGTTTAGTAAGTTTGCATGTAAATAATTAACAACATTAACCATGCAATATTATATGCATAGCACAATGATATATTTATCACAATGTCATCAAGTATCATAGATACATTTTAAGTTGTAACGCCCCAAATTTTGGCCTAGAAGTATTAGGTCTTGAGCGAGGGAGCAATAGGGAAACTGCTCATAAATATTTAATTGTGCAAGGAAGTGACACAATTGTGTGTTTGGCTTAGTGGTTGTGTGCTCTGGAAGTTTCTGGGAAGTCATGGGTTCAAGCCCTGGCTTCCACAAAATTTTGTTTTCTTAGGATAAAACCCCTATCTTTGGCCAGTAGAGTTATAAGTTTATTTTGGTAAAGTATGACATAAAGAGCCTGCTAGTCTAGTGGATAGTGGCGTGTGGAGTGTGCTAGTGGTCTGAGGTTCGAATCCTTACTTGTGCAAATGGAGATTATTTTTACTGTTGGCTATGGGAGGTAGGAGTGTTTGACTGAAACACTGCAGAGTGGAGTGGAGTTTGAATTGGTCATGGAAGGATTGTAGGAGGGAGTTAAGGAGATATATGAGCAGGGATTTGAAGTGGAAGGGAGTTGGTGTCGAATGTGAATGTTGGCACAAGAAGAATTCGCTTTTGCTACTCTTTTTCCTCATTTTTGGTTTCTATCAATTGTTTGGGGGTTCCTTTCACTCTGGGTTTTGGATGGCCGAATATTGCTTTTCTCTCTCTCTCTATCTTACTGTTTTGGGGATTTCCTTTTGTGTTTTTGCTTATTCTCTGCTCCTCTCTCTTTTCTTCTGGCACTTTTTCTCTTTTTCTCTACCCTCCGATTAGCCACTTTTCTATTGTTTGTTGTTCTTCTTGGCCAAATGTTCTCTCTACTCCACTCTCACATATTATTCGGCTTTTAACTCCTAGTGCTTGACCGATTCTCTTCTTATCTTCTCTTTCCCTTCTGCCTCTCTTAGCCTCACTGTGTCAACTTTCCCTTCGTTGCTATCCGCCGTTTCTGTGGTCATTCTTTTTACCGATTTTGCATGGGGGTGGTTTGTGCTAAGCCTCTGCCTCTGTCGCATGAGGTGATCATTGTGGAAATAGAACGACTACTTCCCTTCTCTAGAGACAGTTTTACGATTCGATAATAACCGAAGAAGGGGGAAAGATCATTCTTGATCAACGGTTTAGGTATGTAGAGGCTTGGGGGCTTGAAACAAGGTTTGGAATGCTCAAGGGGCTAAGTGCGTGTTTTTATAAACAAGTGTGTAAAACACTGCCATTACCGTAAATCGACAGAAGCCAGAAAATAGGATCGTTGATGCCACATGGGCGTGCGATCGCTCGTGTGGTAACCCCAAACGCACAAACGTGGGTACTGAATTTCGAGAGGCCACCATGGGCAATACCATGGACTTAGGCCGTTTTGGGCCACGTCGGGTCGAAATGGGCAGTGTGGGCCACATGGGCTCGTGGGCCCACACGGGTAAATCAAACGAACGCGTGGAGATTTTTGGGCCAGATCGTGTAGTTCGCACAGTTAAGACCATTTATGGGTTTCATAGGCCACACGAGCGTGTGGGCCTACATTATGGGCTTTGGACCTATTTTCACTATTTGATTGTTAAGGTTGTATGGGTCGCCCGAGACAACTGTGACTTTTTGTTGAGTCGGCAAGCGTACCTAAACCCTCATGTGATAAAATGAGGATTTTTCCCTTATGTGAGAAAATGACCAAAATACCCTGTTAGGCTAAAATGACGAAAATACCCCCATAGGGTAGAATGACCGAAATGCCCCTGTAGGGTAAAATGACTGTAATACCTCGGTAAGGTAAAATGACAGATTTGTTCCACGATGTGTATGACTGTATTTGAGCATGCCATGTTATATGTATGTTGCATCCATGTATAATATTATGTTGCATTGCATGAGGTGGGATATATGATTTTGGAGGAAGTGTACTTTACTGATATGGTCGCACGGGTCACGTAAGACGACTATGGACCTACCGATGGCTTTAAAGTTATCTTTCCCATTTGAACTTGCCACCAATTTTCACCATTTTTAAAAGAAAGATAAGATTCCAAGAATTCAGACCATTTGACCCTTTCATGTAAGTCCAATTCAAGCTTTTTTTTTTCTTTGTAAATTTTATGTTTTTGAGATCATTGTAGCTTAATCTAGCTAACCTAAGTACTAAATCATAAAACTCTTAAAGTTTTGAAATGTTGACATTGATGGTTTTTTTATGGTTTTGGATGTTAAATGACTTAGTTGTAATCTTAGATAGGATTAAGGACTATTTTGGAAAGTAAAAGTGGCTCGTTTGGAGTATAGGGTTTAACATGTAAACACTTCAAAATTTACATGAAAATTATATAATTACTGATTTTAGAAGGCTGTAGAAGGATATATTTGAAATTGGATTGTAAAATGTTGTTTAAATGTGAAAGATATGATCGTTTTGGTTTTAAGGACTAAATTGAATAAAATGCAAAACATTAGGGAAATTGGGTAAAATGAAATTCAGTTGACATATACTTTGAATGGGATGTTTTATGTTAATTGGCATTGATTGTAACACCCCTATCCCGTAACCGTCGCCAGAATAGGTAAGGGGCATTACCGGACTTGTAACTCATGTCAGAACAGTAAAATTTTGAACTTTTTCTTGAAATAACGATCGTTCGTTTAAATAAGTACTAAGCAGAACAAGAGGTAAAATTTAAACTTCACTAAGTAAACATTCAAAAGATGCCATTTTCGCATGGCTTATATACATTAACCAAAAATATTCTTCCGCTAATTGGTCTATTCTATACATGCCATAAAATAATTCTAAACATAACAGTAACAAGCGGTGGATAGTGATAGTGTGACTAGTTGCTGACGATCCCCGAGCCTGTAGCTTCACAATGAGATCTATAAAACAGAGGAAATAGAGTAAACGGAGTAAACGGAGTAAGCATTACAATGCTTAGTAAGTTTTAAGCAGTGTCAACAGATAATAATCAAATTATAACATAGTTGTTCGTATATTTTATTTCACTCTTCCTTCGGCATACCATCCCTTTACCGAATATGCACATCTCATCATATACAATAGGCAGATAAACTTTCACATAAAAGTGAGCTCATGTGACATAAATATATTGTATGATTTCACATAACCTCTCACACTGATCCGATGTCACATAATCATAGGAATAGTCTCATAGATTGCTCTCGTATGCATCACATAACTACCTTATGATTTAGTTCAAATCAAGCTCACATATAAACTTGGAGTACATACTGCTTAACCTTTCGCATTGAATATATTTATAAGCAATTCTTATTACGAAGTCTTATAGCTTTAACCTCTACTCGGATTATCGGCGAGACCTTTAGCTCGATTTAAATCTCCACACGGTTATCGGGTCTTACCGGACAAAATCTCCACACGTAGTCATCGGGTCTTACCCGGACATAGTCTCCACACGTAGTCATCGGGTCTTACCCAGAATATATTTCCAAGTTTCATGTACATTTAATCACATGTTACAACATTCACATCGACTGTCATATTTGTAATTCATTTGCCTCATCAAATATCTAATAATACACACCTTTCACATTTGGTCGTTCGGCCACAATATAAGCACATCACCTACATATTTCACACTAGCCATTTGGCTTTACCACATATATGCATGTTCATATTCACCACATTGGCCGTTCGGCCTTATCACACATATGCATGCTCACATTCATCACATTGGCCATTCGGCCTTATCACATATATGCATGCTCACATTCATCACATTGGCCATTCGGCCTCATCACATATATGCATGTACATATTCACCACATTGGCCATTCGGCCTTATCACACATATGCATGCTCACATTCATCACATTGGCCATTCGGCCTTATAACATATATACATGTTCATATTCACCACATTGGCCATTCGGCCTTATCACACATATGCATGCTCACATTCATCACATTGGCCATTCGGCCTTATCACATATATACACATTCACATTCATCACATAAAATCCTAAATCAAAATATAAATTTTCATGTATTCACATCACAATTATCCAAATATACTTTACATACCACATATACTATCATGTATACACTTTGTCTTGGCCGAATCTACACCAATCATTTTCCAATGAATAATTCAATTTCACGCCATACTATCATTTCATATTCGAATACTCATAAACTTACAATTTCAAAAATTTTAATATCGAAGATCCGTCTAGCACTTATATATCGTTTTACAATATCATGATTTAGAATTCACGTATGGGTTTAATCAATAGCTTATGAGCAACTAAAACAAGTTTTATCCATATTTACAACAAAATCACATATTCACTATGAGCTGTTTTCCTGCGCAATAGTCACTAAATTATTTATAACTGGAGCTAAAAAACTCCAAATCACTTGCCGTTAATTTTCCCTGAATATAGACTCGTATATATTCCATCCATAATATTTCCAGAATTTTAGGTTTGTCCAATCAGTACCAGATTTTTCTTAAAGTTTCACCTGTTTCACTGTTTGACTAATCTGACCACTCTTCACTACGAATCAAATTTTTCATTGTACAGAATTCATAATGTGTTCTATTTGATTTCATTTGAAACTAGACTAATTAAGGAGTCTAAGCATATAAATCTTATCTTATAACCATTTTTGTACAAATTATAATGATTTTCCAAAAACAGAACAGGGGATTTCAGAGTCATTCTGACACTGTCCCACACAACTTTAAATATCTCCTTATAGGAAATTTCTTTGCTTCCACGGTCTCTTTTATAAGAAACTAGACTAACTAATCTTTGATTACATATTTTATTCAGCCTATAATTCCACACCAACAATTTATAGTGATTTTCTAAAATCACGTTACTGCTGCTGTCCAAAGCAAATTATTACAATTTGCTCTTAAATTTCCAAGTCCAAACACTTATGAACTTACCATTTGAGTTTAAGACATATCATGGCCACATCATATATTATTAAATCAACTCATTATGTCCTATTATGATTGAATTTACTCAACGTTTAATCACTTAAAACTTACCTCGGATGTGGTCGAATGATCTCGGCGGCTATTCGATCACTTTTTCCCTTCCCTTATCCAACTTTGGTCCTCTAAGCTCTTGAGCTAATTCAAACAAATTTAACTTATTAAAGTCTCATTATGCTAGCTTATGGCCGAATATGACAAGGAGTTTGATAGGTCATATGGCCACCTTTAGCTCAAACACAAAATGGTCATACGCATTTTAATCACATTGAGCAATTTAATACATTTAATCTAACATTTCCTCATGTGCACCTTTATGACCGAATACATGCAACACCAAGCTATCTATTCATTCATGTGTGCATCTTATTTAAGCATGTATATCGAAAATCGAATTCATCATATAAATATCTATGATTTCACTCAAATAATCTTATTACAACACATGGTGCTCCAACCATTTTTTAAATTCAAAGCTCGGCTAGTACACATATATACACTAGCAATCAAATACTAACATTTGCACTTCATCTTAATAGCTAGCTTAGCAAACCTTAATTTAACACATAATTCATACATATCACATTCCAAGCATTCACTCAATTCTATCACTTAAAACACACACATTACTCAATAACTTCATAGTTCAAATTCGGCAACTACACCACTAATATTCAAAATCATATTCGGCCTTAGTACTCCCTTGTTAGCCGATTTTTCTTCATTTAGCAACTAGTGCAGATATGTGCTCATTTGCTAGACTCTACTTCACCCAACTACCCTTTCTCATCCAATTAACATGAACAACATTTTCTCATGACATCAAGCATTCTTTAATTCGGCTATTACTAGTATGAACTTTAACCGTTCATATTTTTAGAAAGACCAAGTTCTTTCCTCAATACATTCATCATCAAGATTCAAGTCAAGCAATCAAAATTTCTTCCCTTATAACCTTAGCCGAAGGCTCTATTCACCCATCATTAGTGGAAATTTTTGCATGGGCTAAGCAAGAACCATGATAATTTACCTAAAACAAGTAATTATTTCACAATTTCAACACAATGTACTAACCTTCCTAAGGATTCAAGTGACCGAATTTTCTTCCCCTCCTTTGCTTCTTCTATTCGGCCAAGTTGAACAACAAAGAAAGAACTTTGTTTTTCTCCTCTTTCACTAGTCACGGCAATGGGGAGTAAGGGGGAGACAACTTTGGTTTCTCCTCCCACTCACCTCATGTTTTATCATTCTTAATTCATTCTTTTATTTTCTAAACTTATAGTGCTAATAAAAGAATTCATATTATCATCAATGACCCATCCATGGCCGGCCACTACTCATTAATAATGGATATTTGACATGCAAACCCTTTATTCATATGACATGCATTAATTGATCCTTATAGATTAACTATCACATTTTAAAAGTGTCATACATAAGTCCTATTAACTAAATTCACATGTAATTAACTAAATCAAAGCTTAAAACTTCCACACATTCATATTCACATATTTTAGACAATAAATATCATATTCAAATAATTTGGTGACTCAGTTTAGCGGTCCCGAAACCGCTTTCCGACTAGGGTCAATTTAGGGGTGTCACATTGATAATTTGAAATGAATCATTGTTTATATCAAGATTTGAGTCAACTAGAACTTAATAGAGGTAAACAGAAAATTGTTGACTAGTCCCCAACACCTCATTTATTATCAATTTCCAGGTAAGTTCATACAGTGTAGTTATATACATTTGATTACTGTATTTGTGCTTGATTTATGAATTTATATGTAATATCCCAAATTAGGGCCTAACCGGAATAGTGGTTTCGTGACCAAAAATCTGAGATAGAAATAATTATTTTATAATTATTTTGAGGTTTATGATATGATTGCATGATTGTGTGAAAATTTCGTGATGAAATTCTATGCATAAAGTGCTTAAGTTGAAATTAGGGACTAAATCGAATAATTTGCAAAACTTGCATTCTAGAAGTTTCTAGTATGAAATTTCTTTGGAATATTAATGAGGAGGTCTTAAATAGCAATTTGACCAATTTCTAAGTTTATGGACAAAAATTGGACATGGATGGAATTTTTGAAAGTTTAGTAAGGAAGGGCATTTTAGTCATTTGGATATTAAATGAAATAAAATAGGAAAAATAACACAAAAATGATCATCTTCTCCATAAGTTTCTACCAAATTTTTCTCTCCACCATAGCTATGGTTTCAACACTTTTAAGCCTTGATTGTAAGTGATTTCTATGCCTGTTTTAAATGATTTTTATGTTTTTGAAATCCCGGTGGCTCGATTTAGCTTATGCTAGTAATAATTCAACCTAGGGTTCATATTTGGAAAAATACCCATAGGTCAAATTTGTGTATTTTGGTGTTTTATGATAGAATATGACGTTTTGAATTATACTAAACAACTTGTACTACTCGGTTTTAAGTGAAAATGAGTAAAAGGGCTTAATTGGTAAAAATACCTAATATTCATAAGTACATGTTGGAGTGTGAATTTGATGTTGCTATAGAAGGGAAAAATGATCAGCATGTCATAAAACATAAGAGTAAGGGATGAAGTTTAATTCCCGAGCCTAGGGGCAAAAGTGTAAATATGCAAAAGTTTAGGGGCAAAATGGTAATTTTTCAAAGTTTGTACTAGGGGCTGTTTTGATGAATGTATGTATTAAATAAATTAATTTGGCATTATAGATCAAGAGAAACAAGATTCAAGTCATGATCGAGGGAAAAACAAAGTTTACGAGGAATAGGCTCGATTGCTAATATTTTGTATCGAGGTAAATTCATGTGTAAATAAGGTAACATAATTTTTATTTTAAGTGATTTAATGTTATTTATATGACATGATACTTATTATCATGAAATATGATGTTTTGTGAATTATTATTTGGTGATATGCAAATTATGTGAACAACTTGATAAGTATGAGATGTTAGCAAGTATCAGTTTTTTACATTTCGAAGAAGGTGATCAAAATGTAAAATTGAGAAGAATCCCGTTTGAACCATGGGAATAGATTAGGGTACAAGTGACATGTCACTAGGATTGTTGAGTTCCGTAACTAGGCGTCCGAACTTGTTGAGTTGAGTCTGAGTTCACTTATGGATGCGAACGCTCGAGCTCGTTGAGTTGAGTCCGAGTTTGTTTATGGGCGGCTTACATGGTAGCTTGGCTACATAGATTTCAAAAGCTATTGAGCTTGTTCAGTTATGAGTATAGCACTTACATACACACTATCCACGTATTCGAAATTATATTCCGATGTGTTCAACGGGAGAATCCTAAAAGAATATGCAGAATACTTCAAACGAAAATGATTCGATGATGAATGTGTTGAAGAAGTGAAAATGGACAGGTATGAGTTTAATCGTTGGTTGAGAACTTGGTAAGACAAAATTGTGGTAAGATAGTAAGTATTCTTATGATATGAGTGTCTTAAAGATGTTTATGTTGGATTGCATGATCATGTTACTTTTTATTTGCATGTGAACTTACTAAGCATTTATGCTTACTCCCTCCTTTTCATTCATTGTAGTTTTGACAAGCCACTTGAGAATCGGGATAGGTCGAAGGCTCGTTCACACTATCCGAAGACCTAAATTGGTAAAATGGCTTGTCTATTTTGAGTGTGGCATGTATAGCAATATACTCACTTTGTGTAAATGATCATATGATATGGTTATGGTTCGGTAAGAAAATGGTTTGTAAATGATTAGTTATTGGAATGGCTAATCAAGTTTATATATGATAACATGTATGCTTTATGTCTTAACTAAACCATGAAAATCCTTGGAAAGGTAAAATTGGCCACAAAATAGAATCAGACAGTAGCAGTGACATGAACTTGAAAAATCACTAAAAATAGTAGAAATGGAATTAAAGGATGAATAAGTTATGAAATCGAAGATTGATGAGTATATTTTTATATGGATGGAACAAAATAGGTAAATGAGTTATATGTTATGAGATATTTAAGTTTTGGTGGAACAAGGTTAGAGTGGTCTCTGAATCCCATTTTTTGAATTTAAAAATTCACCATAAATTTTAAAAAAATAATTAGAAGTCATGTTTTATATTTATAGATTCCTTATTGAGTTTAGTATTATAATAAACAAATGGTATAATCATTGAAACTCTGTACAGGGAGATATCTTATTCGTAATACACAGGGGCTAGAGTAGTAAAACCCTGAAACAAGGGAGACTTTAATCAATAAACTTTACTAATTAGCTCGACCAAAAATTCTAGAAAAAAAATTAGTAGGTAGATATGTGAGCCTAGTTTCAGGGAAAATTTACAGATCTTAATTTTGAGTTTCGAAACTCAAGATATGAATTTTTAAGCGACTATGACACAGTTAGCCAGCTTGTCTGGAAATTCTAAAATAAATTGTTTAAGCTATTTAATTAATGAATTAAGTTTAGTAACACCTCGTACTCAACTTCGGCGACTGTCTCGGGTACGGGGGTGTTACATTTGGTAGTATCAGAGCAGGTTTAGTTGGTTCTCAGATGAACGTGTTGTATATACGAGTTTTGCTATACATGCCATATATATATTGTGATTTGTGATGACTTCTGACCTTTTAAATGATTTTTTTATAGTAAATGGATCCCGATCCAGCTGTGGCTGATGATGTAGAGAGTAATGCACTAGCTCCGGCTGAAGGGGCGGTGCCAACTGAAAATCCACCTCCTACTGTTGGTCAAGGAGTAAGAGAAGGGGCTCGCGAAGCCTTTCTCTAGATGATGAATGCCTGGTATACTGAGTTCATTTGTACAAACCTGAATGTACAACCTCCCCCACCTTCCCCGATTCCTCAACCTATACCCCCGATGCCTCAAAGTTTAGATCTGATGAAATTTCACAGAACTCTAGTTGACAGAATCCGTAAGCAAGGGGCCGAAGAATTCAGGGCAAATGTTGATGATGATGCAGAGAAAGCAGAGTTTTGGCTTGAGAATTCTATTCGGGTGTTTGATGAATTGTCTTGTACACCTGAGGAATGCTTGAAATGTGCTATATCATTGTTGAGGGATTCAGCCTATCATTGGTGGAAGACATTGATTTTAGTGGTACCGAAAGAGAAAGTGACTTCGGATTTCTTTCAAGAAGAATTTCGGAAGAAATACATCAGTGAAAGATTTGTTGATCAGAAGCGTAAAGAGTTTATTGAATTGAAGCAGAGCAACATGACAGTTACTGAATACGAAAGGGAGTTCTTCAGGTTGAGTAAGTATGCTAGAGAATATGTTCCTATAGAGGCTAAAATGTGCAGGCGATTTGAAGACAGACTCAATGAAGACAAAAAAGTATTTGTTGGGATTCTTGAGTTAAAAGAAATGGTAGTACTTGTTGATCGGGCTTGCAAGGCTGAAGAACTACTTAAAGAGAAGAAAAAAATAGAGGCTGAGACTAGAAATTGGAAGAAAAGATCGACGAACAGTTCATTCTCACAGCAATCTAGAAAATCTAGAAATATGAATCCTCATTCTCAGGTTTCGGCTGGACAATCATATGGAAATTCTAAGAAACAAAATGTGGGTCTTAAATCTCAAACTACTTCTGTGGCTAGTGAAAGGAATTCGAGATTTGCTAAGCCCGAGTGCAAGCGGTGTGATAGAAATCATTTTGGCTCGTGTAGAGCGAATGAATGTTTTCGGTGTGGTTCTCTAGATCATTTTATTAGAAACTGTCCAAAGAGAGTTGAGAAAGAAAAATTTCAGAGTGTAAAATCTAGTGGTGCAGACTCGAGGGGAAGATATTCGAGAAAAGCTGGAAATGAAGCAAGTAGCAAGAATGTAGTCAGAGATTCAGTAGCTAAACCTGAAGCAAAGGCTCCAGCTAGAACTTATGCCATAAAGCAGGTGAAGATGCTTCATCACCTGACGTGATTACTAGTATATTTTCTCTTTATGATGTTAATGTTATTGCTTTGGTTGATCCCGGTTCTACTCATTCATATGTGTGCATGAAATTGGTGTCTAGTATGAATATACCTGTTGAGTACACAGAATTTATGATTAGAGTGTCGAATCCATTAGGCAAATGTGTGATAGTTGATAAAGTATGAAAGAAATGTCCTTTAATGATTCGGGGTCATTACTTTTCGGCCGACTTGATGTTGTTTCCGTTTGATGAATTTTATGTTATTTTGGGTATGGATTGGTTGACATTGCATGATGCTATAGTAAATCGCAAAGAAAAGGTTATAGAATTAAAGTGTGAAAGTGGTAAAATTCTGCGGGTTGAATCAGGCAAATCAGAGGCATTATCTAGTGTGATTTCTTCAATGTCGGCTCAGAGATATTTGAGGAAGGGTTATGAAGCTTATTTTGCATATGTACTTAATACAAAAGAAATTGAAAAGAAAGTTGAATCAGTGCCGATTGTGTCTGAATTCGCGGATGTATTTCCAGAAGAGTTGCCGAGTTTGCCTCCAGTCAGGGAAGTAGAATTTGGTATTGAGTTGATACCGGGAACAGTTCCGATCTCGATTACTCCATATAGAATGGCACCAACAGAGTTGAAAGAATTAAAGTTGCAATTGAAAGAGTTGACTGACAAAGGCTTTGTGAGACCGATTTTTTCACCTTGGGGTTCTCCCGTGTTATTTTTGAAAAAGAAGGATGGTTCTATGAGATTTTGTTTTGACTATCGCCAATTAAACAAGGTGACAATCAAGAACAAGTATCCGTTGCCAAGAACTGATGATTTGTTTGATCAGTTGAAAGGAGCGACATGGTTTTCAAAGATTGACTTGAGATCTGCGTACTACCAGCTGCGAGTAAAAGAGTCGGATGTGCCTAAAACTACTTTTAGAACAAGGTACGGTCATTATGAATTTTTAGTTATGCCATTTGGGTTAACAATTGCTCCTGCTGTGTTTATGGATTTGTTGAATCGAATATTTCGGCCATACTTGGACAAATTTGTTGTAGTATTTATAGATGACATCTTAATTTATTCGAAAGATGAGACAGCGCATGCCGAGCACTTGAAGATAATTTTGCAAACTATGAGAAATAAGTCTTTATATGCCAAGTTTAGTAAAAGTGAATTTTGGCTTCGGGAAGTTGGATTTTTAGGTCACATTGTTTCAGGTGATGGTATACGGGTTGATCCTAGTAAAATTTCGGCCATTGTTGATTGGAAACCACCGAAAAATGTAACCGAAGTTAGAAGTTTCTTAGGGCTAGCTGGGTATTATCAGTGGTTTGTAAATGGATTTTCTATAATTGCTGCTCCTATGACTAGACTACTTCGAAAGGATGTTAAATTTGTGTGGACGGAAGAATGTCAACAGAGTTTTGAAGAATTGAAAAAGTTATTAACTGAAGCACTAGTGTTGGTACAACCTGAATCAGGTAAAGAATTTGTGGCGTATAGTGATGCTTCTCAAAATGGCTTAGGATGTGTACTTATGCAAGAAAGAAAAGTGGTGGCTTATGCTTCGAGGCAATTAAAATCTCACGAAAGGAATTATCCGACTCATGATTTGGAATTGGCTGCTATAGTGTTTGCTTTGAAGATTTGGCGACATTATCTGTACGGTGAAAAGTGTCAAGTATATACCGACCATAAAAGTCTTAAGTACTTGATGTCACAAAAAGACTTGAATTTGAGACAGTGAAGATGGTTGGAGTTATTGAAAGATTACAAGCTTGTTATTGACTATCATCCGGGAAAAGCGAATGTGGTTGCCGATGCTTTGAGTAAAAAGTTGCTATTTGCTTTGAGAGATATGAATACTCAGTTAAATGTATCAGATGATGGTTCGATTTTAGCAGAGTTAATAGCAAGACCGATGTTTTTACAAGAGATTTGTGAAGCTCAAAAAAGCGATGAAGATTTGCAAGCCAAAAGAAAACAATGTGAGGTTGATACGAGGTCAAATTTTAGAATCGGTTCTGATGGTTGCTTGATGTTTAAAAACCGGATTTGTGTACCGAAAAATGATAAGTTGATCCAAAAGATTTTGGATGAAGCACATAATGGTTGTTTGGCGGTTCATCCGGGCAGTACAAAAATGTATAATGATTTGAAGAAAATGTATTGGTAGAGTAGGATGAAAAGAGACATCTCCGAGTTTGTAATAGCCCAAAATTGGGTCTAGTTGGAACAGAGGTTTCGGGACCACAAAATCTGAGATATAAATAATTATTTTATGATTATTTTGAGGTCTATGATATGATTGCATGATTGTGTGAAAAATTCGTGAAGAAATTCTATGCATAAAGTGTTTAATTCGAAGTTAGGGACTAAATTGAATAAGTTGTAAAACTTGCATTCTAGAAGTTTCTAGTATGAAATTGATTTGAAATATTAATTAGGAGGTCTTAAATAGCAATTTTACCAATTTCTAAGTTATGGACAAAAATTGGACATGGATGGAATTTTTGGAAAGTTTAGTAGTAAGAGTATTTTGGTCATTTAGGGGTAAAATGAATTAAAATACAAAATTAAAAGCCAATTTTGCTCATCTTCTTCACCATGGACGTGTATACTGAGGGAGACTCCATGGCTAGGGTTTTCAAGCTTCAAGCTCAATTGTAAGTCCGTTCTAACCCGCTTTTCAAGTTCTTTACGTTTTTGGAGTCCCTAGAACTTGATTTAGCTTATGCTAGCAATAATTCAACCTAGGGTTCATATTTGGAAAAATACCCATAGGTAAAATTTGTGTATTCTGGTGTTTTATGATACAATATGAGGTTTTAAATTATGTTAGACAACTTGTGCTACTCGGTTTTAAGTGAAAACGAGCAAAAGGGCTTAATCGGTAAAAATACCTAATAGTCATAAGTATATGTTAGAGTGAGAATTTGATGTTGCCATAGAAGGGAAAAGTGATCATCATGTCATAAAACATAAGAATAAGGGATGAAGTTTAATTCCCGAGCCTAGGGGAAAAAGTGTAAATATGCAAAAGTTGAGGGGCAAAATTGTAATTTTTCCAAAGTTTGAGTTAAGGACTGTTTGGAATAGTAAATTAATTAAATAAGTAAAATATGATGTTTTAGATCCCGAAAAATGAGATTTGAACCTAGAATGAGAGAAAAATCGAAAATTGAGAAAGTTGGTAAAATGGCCGTTTTAATATCAAGGTAAGTTCATATGTATAATAAGCATTAATTTATGCATGTTCCAATGTAAAATTGATATATTTACTATGATCTCCGAGGTGTTGAAAGTATGTAAGTTGGTATGATAATAATACAACAATAATACTGTAAGTTATATTTGAAAGTTAAATTTAGTGAATTAATTGAAATATGTTAAATTAAATGATTATGGTGCCAAGTTTATGAATTGATTTAAAAATATGTCTATGGTACATGAAGTGCATTGAATTATCATACATAAATGTGATTTCTATGATTATGGATATTATGGGAAATTGTAAGTTCATATGATTTTAATAAGACAATGTGTAATTTAATGTTATTGCGTTAATATTAAATGAGATGTAAGTTTATATGTAAGTAATACATCACTATTACTTGTATTATGATATTTTATAAAAATATTGGAAATATGTTTGTGGATAATTACTTGAGTGGTGAAATTGTTGGAAAAGAGAGAGAAATCCCGGTTGAACCTTCGGAAAGATTGGATGATACAGATGGTATGTAGCTAGGTCACATGTATAGTGCTGAGTGCACATCATGTGTACAAGAGAGCTACAAGATATTATGATGTAGCTAGGTCGCATGGGTGATACTATGTGTACACCATGTAGACAAGAGAGCTACGGGATATATGTAGCTAGGTCGCATGCGTGGTTCCAAGTGAAGGACACCATGTAGACAAGAGAGCTACGAGATAAATTGGCTAGGTCACATGGGTGGTACTAAGTGTTCACCATGTGTACAAGAGAGCCGAACTATATGATGGGTGGAGCTATGTGTTGAAACCACCAAGTATCGAGGATTGATCCGAAGTGTTCAATGGGAGACTCTCTATGTATTGCTTTGTGAGTTTTGTGATGAATATGTCCAGGAACTTGGTTATGTGAATGATGTGTTCATTAAGTGACCAGGATGTGGTAAGGTTATAAACAAGTAAGTTATACATGAGGATGATTTTATGGTGACCTTGTGATCATGGGCCTATACTTGTGATGTATGAAATGTGGTGACAATGATTTGTGATATGTATGTTAAAATGAGGTTAATACAAAGAAAGTGTGAAAGAGTGAATTAGCAATAAAACTGTTTTGGACAGTAGCAGTGACGTGATTTTGAAAAATCACCAAAAATAGTATAAATTGAATCAGAGACTGAATGAGATATATAATTAAATCTTAATGAGTCTATTTTCATATAAAAGAAACATAGAAATCAAAGAAGTTCTATATTTTGAGATATTTATGTTTTTGTGAGACTGATTCAGAATGATTATGTGATCCCCTGTTCTGACTTTGGAAAATCACAAAAATTTGGAGGAAAATAATTAGAGGCTCAAAATTATATTTTTAAAATCCATAATGAGTCTATTTTCAAGATAAATCAACAAGAACATTATCTGAGTTCTGTACTGTGAGATAATTAGTTTTTAGTGAAGAAAGGTCAGAACTGTCAGAAAGTGAAACAGGGGAAATTTCAATGAATAAACTGAACTAATTGGCTACCCCAAAAATTATGAAAATTTTATGGTGGAACGATATGTGAGTCTAGTTTCAGGGGAAATTTACGGATCTTAATGTGGAGCTCTGTAGCTAGAATTATAAATAATTAAGTGACTATGACTCGTGTGGATAGTTTGATGTGAACATTTATTAGTAAATTGTGAAATCGTACTTACAAGAATGCTATATACATTAAGGATGTGGAATGGAGAGGAGGAGGAGGAAAATAAATATATGTGGAATACACGGAAACTCCTAGTATATGAAATATTGATATAATGAAATAAATGATATGTGTTTATAAGAAAATAAAAGAGAATGTTATGTATCATGACATGTATTTATATATATATATATATATATATATATATATATATATATATGACTAGTCTCAATGTAATGCTTGTTGGGTGTGGAATTGAATTGAAATGTTTCAGGCAAACATGTTATTCTGCGCATCTGAATCGTGGTATTTTATAAAGATATGATCTAGCTTTAAATATGAATGCTTGATGATTAAGCTGATAATATTTGGTAAGATGATAATCTTGGTATAAATGTATAAGTGGTACTATAATAAACAAGGTAAAATGAGTATGAGAGACACATGTATGATGACATACAAATGCTATGTTTGTGGTTTAATTGAGGATGTATAATCATTAAATGAATACCATGTTATATGCTTTTGATTTTGTATAAGTGTGTAAGAGATCAAGGTTGACCAAAGCTTGGAAAATAGCCTAGGTATATTCCACACAAGTAGAGACACGACCATGTGTCTCAGCCGTGTATGGAACACGACTTTGGGACACGGGTGTGTGGAGCCTTAAAGCATGAAATTTCCAAGATTTTCGTAAGTTCTCGGTTTAGTTCCAAACCCTTTCTAAAGTATGTTTTGGGCTCCATAGACTCAAATAAGGGACTATGTCTAAGAGAATGAACGCTTTGAAATATGAATAAAATTTTATGGCTCGTATTTTAGTTTAATGTTTGTATGTTTGTCTGGTAATGCCTCGTACCTTAGCCTGGCCTCGGATATGGGTAAGGGGTGTTACAGAGTTTGTATCAAAGTTCTTAATTTGTCAACAAGTGAAAGCTGAACACCAAGTACTACTCTAGCCTATCATGGTTCCTGATTGGAAATGGGATCGGATTACTATGGATTTTGTGTCAGGGTTGGCGTTAACTCCAGGGAAGAAAAATGCCATCTGGGTAATAGTTGACAGATTGACTAAATCGGCTCATTTTATTCTGATACATACAGATTATTCTCTTAATAAGTTGGCTGAATTGTATATCAGTGAGATTGTTAGACTTCACGGAATACCTTTGTCAATTATTTCAGATAGAGATCCGAGATTTACTTTGCGGTTTTGGAAAAAGTTGCAAGAGGCATTAGGTACGAAGTTAATTCCCGAGCCTAGGGGATAAGTGTAAATATGCAAAAGTTTAGGGGAAAAATGGTAATTTTTCCAAAGTTCGTACTAGGGGCTATTTTGATGAATGTATGTATTAAATTAATTAATTTGTCATTATAGATCAAGAGAAACAAGATTCAAGTCGTGATTGAGGGAAAAACAAAGTTTACGAGGAATAGGCTCGATTGCTAATATTTTGTATTGAGGTAAGTTTATGAGTAAGTAAGGTAACATAATTTTTATTTTAAGTGATTTAATGTTATTTATATGACATGATACTTATTATCATGAAATATGATGTTTTGTGAATTATTATTTGGTGATATGCAAATTATGTGAACAACTTGATAAGTATGAGATGTTAGCAAGTATCAGTTTTTACATTTCGAAGAAGGTGATCAAAATGTAAAATTGAGAAGAATCCCGTTTGAACCTTGGGAATAGATTAGGGTACAAGTGACATGTCACTAGGATGGTTGAGTTTCGAACTCGTTGAGTTGAGTCCGAGTTCGTGAGATGTAACTAGGCGTCCGAACTCGTTCAGTTGAGTCCGAGTTCCCTTATAGATGCGAACGCCCAAGCTCGCTGAGTTGAGTCCGAGTTTGTTTATGGGCGGGTTACATGGTAGCATGGCTACATAGATTTCAAAAGCTATTGAGCTTGTTTAGTTATGAGTACAGCACTTACGTGCACACTATCCGTGTATCCGAAATTATATTCCGATGTGCTCAACGGGAGAATCCTAAGAGAATATGGAGAATACTTAAAACGAAAGTGATTCGATGATGAATGTGTTGAAGAAGTGAAAATGGACAGGTATGAGTTTAATCCTTGGTTGAGAACTTGGTAAGACAAAATTGTGGTAAGATAGGAAGTATTATTATGATATGAGTGTCTTAATGATGTTTATGTTGGATTGCATGATCATGTTACTTGTTGTTTGCTTGTGAACTTACTAGGCATTTATGCTTACTTCCTGTTTTTCATTCATTGTAGTTTTGACAAGCCGGCTTGAGAATTTGGATAGGTCAAAGGCTCGTTCACACTATCCGAAGACCTAAATTGGTAAAATGGCTTGTATATTTTGAGTGTGGCATGTATAGCAATATACTCACTTTGTGTAAATGATCATATGATATGGTTATGGTTTGGTAAGAAAAGGGTTTGTAAATGATTAGATATTGGAATGGCTAATCAAGTTTATATATGATAACATGTATGCTTTATGTCTTAACTAAACCATGAAAATCCTTGGAAAGGTAAAATTGGCCACAAAACAGAACCAGACAGCAGCAGTGACATGAATTTGAAAAATCACTAAAAATATTAGAAATAGAATTAAAGGATTAATAAGTTATTAAATTGAAGCTTCATGAGTCTATTTTCATATGGATGGAACAAAACAGGTAAATGAGTTATATTTTGTGAGATATTTAAGTTTTGGTGGAACAGGGTTAGAGTGGTCTTTGAATCTCCTTTTATGAATTTAAAAATTCACCATAAATTGGAAAAAAATAATTATAAGTCATGTTTTATATGTGTATATTCTTTATTGAGTCTAGTTTTATTAGAAATGAACAACATAATCATTGAAGCTTTGTACAGGTAGATATCTGATTCGAAATACACAGGGGTCAGAGTAGTCAAACCTTGAAATAGGGGAGACTTTAATCAATAAAATGTACTAATTAGATCTACCAAAAATTCTAGAAAAAAATTAGTAGATAGATATATGAGTCTATTTTCAGGGAAAATATATGGATCTTAATTTCAAGTTTCAGAAATCGAGATATGAATTTTTAAGCGAATGTGACACAGTTAGCCAGCTTGTCTGGAAATTCTAAAATAAATTGTTTAAGCTGTTTAATTAATGAATTCAGTTTAGTAACACCTTGGACTCGACTCAGGCGACGGTCTCAGGTACGGGGGCGTTACATTTTATGATGTGATTATACCTAGAAATTGTATGTAAAATGGTACCAAAAAGGTAAGTGATGGATTGAACTGCAATAAATGATAATTGTGTAAATTGTGCTGAATGAATGACAAGATAGGATACAAGTGACAGGCCAATAAGGTTATTCACATGTTGTATGGGCTATGTGAAAGAAATAATACTGAATGCACTAATGTAGGGAGAGTGTTATTGTTACTAGTATCCAACATTTGTTACGGCTTACTGAGCTTGTCTTTGTGGAGACCACTGTTACTGATTATCTCTATAGATAGCCAACTGTGTTTTCGAGGGATGTGTAGCTTATAGGCTTAGTACTTCGGTGTCCATGTAACACCCCTTACCCGTTCCGATGCCAGGATAGGGTACGAGGCATTATCGGCCTTAAACATAAGCAAACATACAAAACCAGGCCATAAAATTTCGTTCAAATTAAATTCATTCATACATATGCAAAATGTCCGTTATACGGGCTGACGAGGCCCAAAATATATATCAAGTATGGTTCGAGACTAAACTGAGAACTTTAGAAAACTTTGGGAAAACTTAGAAAATTTTCATGAAAAAAGGTCACACGCCCGTCTGGGTAGGCTATGTTGTGACACACGCCCGTATGCTTAGGCCGTGTGGCAAATTAAATTCCAAAAATTAAGTGCAGACTTCACACGGCCTGGGCACACGCCCAAGTCCTGTGACCGTGTCCTTCACGGCCGTATCTCTGCCCATGTGTTTACTATTGAGCATTCTGTTTTGCATTTACTAGGGTGTAGGGGACACACGACCAGATTACAAGCCTATAGGGCAAACCAAGTGTCACACAAGGTCTGGACACACGCCTGTGTGTCTACCCATGTGGACAAATTTGAGGCTATATTCCAAGCATTTGTCACCCTCAATAACATATGCACACTCACTCATCTCAATGACATCTTACATGGCATAAATGAGCACTTGCACATTCATAAACATGACTCATGTATGTCAACTTCTTATCAATTTATACTAGCTTAAGGCTTCATATTTTATTTAAGCTAAGCTTCACATACATTATATACATAGATATAACATGAATTTACTTCCATTTTACACATTCATGCCTTAGTTGTTATTATGTCATTTACTCACAACTCATCACCAAACATCTATGGTCACATCCACAATTCATCCATGCTAAATGAATTTAACCACATCAAGAGTGATCTTAGCACATGCATGCATATATGAATAGGATTACATCCCCATAATTAATATGAGCCATATCTCATGTCCATATACAAAATGAATCATCAAATCATTATAAGCCAACATACTTGTCTAAACCAATATGACATATAAGAAAAAACCTAAGCCCCTATAGATGCCATACTCAAAATACTTAAATTTACTATACCCAAAAGATTAGTTTGAAGTGTGAATCAAGCTCTGACTTCCTTCGATCCCCAAGCTAGCTTGGTGACACTATAAGGAAATGGAAAAGGAAAGGGAGTAAGCACAAAGTTTAGTAAGTTTGCATGTAAATAATTAACAACATTAACCATGCAATATTATACGTATAACACAATGATATATTTATCACAATGTCATCAAGTATCATAGATACATTTTAAGCTGTAACGCCCCAAATTTTGGCCTAGAAGTATTAGGTCTTGAGCGAGGGAGCAGTAGGGAAGCTGCTCATAAATATTTAATTGTGAAAGGAAGTGACACAATTGTGTGTTTGGCTTAGTGGTTGTGTGCTCTAGAAGTGTCTGGGAAGTCATGGGTTCAAGCCTTGGCTTCCACAAAATTTTGTTTTTTTAGGATAAAACCCCTATCTTTGGCCAGTAGAGTTATAAGTTTATTTTTGTAAAGTATGACATAAAGAGCCAGCTAGTCTAGTGGATAGTGGCGTGTGGAGTGTGCTAGTGGTCTGAGGTTCGAATCCTTGCTTGTGCAAATGGAGATTATTTTTACTGTTGGCTATGGGAGGTAGGAGTGTTTGACTGAAACACTGCAGAGTGGAGTGGAGTTTGAATTGGTCATGGAAGGATTGTAGGAGGGAGTTAAGGAGATATGTGAGGAGGGATTTTAGGAGGAAATCAAGGGGATTGTAGGAGGGAGTTAAGGAGATATGTGAGGATGGATTGTAGGAGGGAGTTAAGGAGATATGTGGGCCCACATACACGGGTGTGGGAGAAGCGAACGAAGCCAGACACGATCATGCGACACAGCCGTGTGCACCTACACACCCAAGGGACACGGGCATGGACAAAATGTCAGACGCGCCCAAATTCAAAATTCGCAAGTCACATGGGCAAAAATTAGGGAACACGGGCGTCTTCCTTGGCCGTGTGCCCCAAATTTTATAAATAGGCTGCACTATTTATTGTCTTCTTCACCCAAAAACCCTAACCCTAGCCGTTGCAAGTCCATACGCCCTCCCTGCCATGCCCGAGCGCCGCTTCCCGCTCCATTTTTTACGCCCAATCTCTCTCCCTTAACGTTTGTTTACTCTTTTCACTTCTATTTTACTTTATTCTAATGCTTATTGTCAGAATATTCTTCAGTTTTCTTATACTATTTTCATTTTTGGTCATTATTCTACATTTAATTTGCATTCATAGGTTACTTAGTATAAATTACATGTTGAACCGTGTTATTTAGAAAGCCTCATTCTCTTGTCATACCCATGCCACTACTATGCTCATTCTCATGCTATTACCAAGCTAAGGTCATGAAATTATGCTATCAAATTGTTTTTGATTAAGTTGCCAGTAGTTGTGACTGGGATTATTAGTTATAATTTATGACTTCAGCCTTTTTGGATTTGCTTTCGTCTTACCTTGAACATTCCTCACGACAAAATAATGGTTTTGCTTGTAGGGTTACCATGTCATCTTCACGAGGAAAGAAAACTACTGTCCCTACTTCAAAGAAAAGGAAGGGAGCGACATCTTCCTCGGGTCCTACCGCGAAAATTCGCTACCCTTTCCCGCAATTCCCCATCAGGCCCCAAGAAGAACTTTTCCAAATACTCTGAGCCCGACCTCTAATTGCAGGCCGCTGCATCGACTGGGCTGTAGTAGACCAAGTTCAGTTGGCTGATGCAAGTCAGGCCCTCCTAACCCCGATCCTTGAGAGATTTTCTTTGGGATCATCAAGCCAACATATCTCGAGCTCACGATGGAACTATGCTCAACGTTTCATCTTCAGACTATAATGACGAACTATGATGATCCCAGAACGGTGCAATTTCGCCTAGGTAGATTAATTCGCCAGCTCAGCGTCCCAGAATTCGGTACTGCACTGGGCTTATATACGGAGGAGTTCAAAGAGGAGAATCATTTAGATACTCTCAACTGCCATATCCATCGTTCTCCTTCACGGTGCTGGGATGCACTAGTACCAAGTTCAGCCACCTACAATCCTAGCCGCTCCAAGGCATCGGCTCTCCCTCCATCTCTGAGGTACCTACACGCCATTTTGGCTTACACGAGAATAGAAAGGCGAGAGAGCACTGGCGTTGTCAACACTCACGACGCCTACTTTTTATGGTGTATGTCGCATGGGCACGTCATCGACCTTGCCTATTTCATTGCCCTCACCATTCAACACCAGACGGGGCGGCATAGGAAGGGGGTCATCTCCATTGGCCCTTATGTTACTCAGTTGGCTATACGCTCCAAGCTACTCAACATCGTGGCCCAGGAATCATCCTTGACCCTCATTGGCCAGATGTCTTCACAAGGCATCTTGAGGATGCTAAGCATGAGGATGATCGAAAAGCGCCGAGGAACCTACCCTCCTCAATATCGTCTCACCCAATCTACCGAGGGGAAGGCCTCTGAGGACATTACTGATGATGTCCCACCACAGCACGAGGACCGACAGTCTCAGCCACCACCACCCTCTCATCCAGTTCATGCGGCGGCTTCATATGCTGACATTTCTGAGCGCCTCACTCGATTCGAGCAGCAGTGTTTTCAATGATTTGACAACATTGATGTACTCTACAGCAGATCTGTCAGCACCTCCACATATCATCGCCACCCCCACCTCGCGAACCATCTAGTGATGAAGATGTTTAAAAACTTTCATTTATTATTTTATGTTTTTACTTTTATTTGATTTTATTTTAAGACTACATTTTATTTTTCTTTCATCTTATTTTTATTAGGATTTATAATATTTATTTAACAATTTTGAATTCCAGCTATTTCCTACAGAGTAATCATTCTTCCTTATATATTTTCTAAAAGAGTTCCTGATGCTATCACAGTTATAAAAAGCTCCAAAGCTCACTATTACTTAGGGACTCAAAACTCCACTCGAAAAGGTTCTCTACGACTGCCATGTCCTGCTCGACCCAGACCATAACCAACTTCAGATATAATATTCTTTTGGCACAGGACTTATGGACTAATGAACCTCTACCACCACTGGAGTATCCTCCTCCACCCTTACGCCGATTATTCTCCGAAACTCCAGTTCAAGGAAATTCATTCATCACTCAGGAAGTTTCACTTTTCTCCCTATCTTATGAACTTACACTTACATTTTTCAAAATATCTATCTTTGTACATTGAGGACAATGTACATCTTAAGTGTGGGGGGTATTCATTCCATTATCAGAAAAATCCTTGAATGACTACCTTATTCTCTTGAAAAGCTCTCATATCATATTTAGGATAAATTTATGATTTTGATTGATATATCTTGAATTAAAACATAGGCATTTATGCATTGATTGTTTAAACTTTAAGACATTAGAGAATCAAGCATGATAAGTTGATTTTTAAGAATTTAAAATTTTAGGTTGTTTCCCCAAAATTTTGGTATTACTTTGAGTTGGAATTCACAAGTTTTAAACATCAAAAATCCATAATTTTTGTGAGATTTTTTTAGCCTTTTGAGCATCTATTAATTCTTTCATGCTCACTTTTATTAGTGCTTTGAGTGCGTCAGTATTGAACTGTTATTCTAGAACTTGCTTGATTATGCATGTCAAGACCAAACTATTTGATTTGATATGTCAAAATGAGAAAGTCACTTAGGATTAACCCACTCATGCTATGGAAAGCCTACTTCCATAATTAACCCTTAGTAAACCCCGTTGAGCTAACAAACCATTTCTTGTATTACCCTTAATATTAACCCTTAACCCATTATTGTTGAAGCCCTCTAAATTAATTTGATCCCCATTTTTGTCGAGATTTGAAATGAAATAGTTGCTTAACTATGTTTTATTCTATTTTGTAATTTAACTTGTTCTTAAAAAAAAAACCATGTATACATATTAGTAGTAGTAATCTTCTGAGCTAAAGAAGTTAAATTCCATATTCTAAGAAAAGCTCTGTTGTACACAATTGATGAGTAGCTATTTTTCTAGTTAGGCAATTTTTCAATTCAATTTCAATTCTAACCTTTTTTTTCAGCTTGAGACCACACCCCCTAACCAAGCCTCATTACAACCTTCTAAAGACCTTTTGATTGATGTATCATCTCAATTTATAATGGTGGAGATTTGATTTTCATGCAAGCCTATAGTAATAATTTTTCATTATTGACAATTGAGTGCTTCATTTATTGTCCTTAAACACCTCGAGTGATTTGAGTGAATCTTTAGTGAGGATGTGAAACTCTGTGATATTCTGAATCAAAGGTAATTACTTAGATAAGGGGAGACACCTATGTTTTCAGGATAAAATGCTCAACTTGGAATGTTTGAAACTTTGATGTTCTTTTAGTTGAATTCTTAATGTATGATTACCAGTGGATTATTTTGAATTACCTGTGGATTATTTTGAGATATTTTCAATAGATATTATAAGTTGAGAAGAATTTATGTTGATTATGAGTTGAGAATTTTGCTTGAGGACAAGCAAATGCTTAAGTGTAGGGGTATTTGATAAACCATAATTTATACATATTTTTACCCCATGCTTAAAACATTTTATGGATGATTTTTCCTTAGAATTGGTGAATTCGATGCTCCTAATGCCTTAATTTCATGTTTTATACTTACGAAAGCATAAGAGAGTGAAAGGAACGAGAAACGGGCCAAAAATGGAGAAAATGGGCCAAAGTACGAAATCAACACGGCCTGGACTTCCTCACACGGGCAGACCACACGACCGTGTCAATTTGGCAGGATCGAAGCACGACTCACACAGGTAGAACACACGCCCGTGCCATTCTAACAGGTTCTATAATGGCCTAAAGTAATCGCACACGAGCGTGTCACATGGGTGTGTCCCTGCCAAGCCCAAGCTGAGTCTAATTTGGAAAAGGCTAATTTTGAGGGCTTTCAGGCATTTAAAGCCTATAAATACATCCTAAAAGAGGGAGGCAGAGGATGCAGAGAAAAAGAGGCAGGGAACTGCTGAAGGGAAGCTGATTGATCCATCCCAGAAGCCGAATTCACCATCAAGACTGAAGATCTCCCCTCAATTTCCCTTCAAGAGTTTTGGGTTTTCTTTATGTTTTGTATTCATTATTCTTCTGATATGTTTTCCTTTTTAGTTATGAACTAAATCCCCTAAATACCTAAGGGGAATTAAACATAAGATGAATCTTGTTATTATTTTCTGAATTGTATATAAATATTTAACTTGTTCTTAATTATGTGTTCTTAATTCTTGTTTTGATATCCCAGGATACTGATTCAAGATAAGCTCTTATTCAGAGGAGGAATAGACCCTGTCTAAGAGTACATATGTCATAATTAAGCGAAGTTGATTGCGCGCCTAGAGATAGGGTGACAAGATTTTGCTAGATTAGGGTGAAACCTAATAGGGGGATCCATAGATCGAGTTAATGCAACCCTAGGGTGTTAATTAGAGAAAAGTCTCAATTATTCAATCTAGGGATTAGATATTATTAGTCTTGAATAAGGATAATAACATAACTTAAGGATCTCTATGGAACAAGTTAAATCAATAAATCGTCCGATTCGAAGTCAGAATAACAAGTGAAGTCTAGGTGGATTCTTCCTTAGGTATTGTCTTAATTCAATCGTTATTTCCAAAAGTAATTCCCCAATTCTATTTTCTGCGAATTCTTAGTTTAGATAATTAGTTAGTTAAAACAAAACCTCCTTATTCTTAGGCTAGATAATAAAAAGACAGTCATTACCAGTACTTTTAGTTCCTTTGGGTTCGTCAATCCGGTCTTGCTAAAACTATACTACTATTCAATAGGTACACTTGCCTGCATCGTGATAATAGTTAGTTTCAAGAACGATTAATTATAAATATATAAAACTTACTTGTCACGAAAATCGTGATCAACTAAATTGAGAACTTTAGAAAACTTTGGGAAAACTTAGAAAATTTTCATGAAACAGGGTCACACACTTGTGTGGTCACACACACCCGTGTCCTCTGCCCATGTAACTCTTTGTTTATGACATCATCAACACAATTAGGGTCACACGGCCAAGTCACACACCCGTGTACTTAGGCCATGCGGCAAACTCAATTCCAAAAATTAAGTGTAGACTTCACACAGCCTGGGCACACACCCAAGTCCTACTGTAATGTCCTTCACAGGGCTGAGACACGTGGTCATGTCTCTGCCCGTGTGTTTACTACTAAGCTTTCTGTTTTGCATTTACTAGGGTGTAGGGGACACACGGCCGGATCACATGCCCATAGGGCAGATCGTGTGTCACACACGGTATAGACACATGCCCATGTGTCTATCCGTGTGGACAACTTTAAGGCTATTTTCCAAGCCTTTGTCACGCTCAATAACACATGCATACTCACTCATCTCAATGACATCTTACATGGCATAAATGAGCACTTTCACATTCATAAACATGACTCATGTATGTCAACTTCTTATCAATTTATACTAGCTTAAGGCTTCATATTTTATTTAAGGTAAGCTTACCAAATCACTTAGATATAACATGAATTACTTCCATTTTACACATTCATGCCTTAGTTGTTATTATGCCATTTACTCACAACTCCATCACCCAACATCTATGGTCACATCTACAATTCATCCATGCTAAATGAATTTAGCCACATCAAGAGTGGTCTTAGCACATGCATGCATACATAAATAGGATTACATCCCCATAATTAATATGAGCCATACCTCATGGTCATATACAAAATGAATCATCAAATCATTATAAGCCAACACACTTGGCTAAACCAATATGACATATAACAAAAAAAAAAAGACCAAGTCCCTATACTTGCCGAACTCAAAATACTTAAATTCACTATACCCAAAAGATTAGTTTGATAGTGTGAATCGAGCTCCGACTTCCTTCGATTCCTGAGCTAGCTTGCGACACTATAAGGAAATGGAAAAGCATAAAGCTTAGTAAGTTGCCATGTAAATAATTAGCAACATTGACCATGCAATATTATACGCATAACATAATAATATATTTATCACAATGTCATCAGGTATCATAGATACATTTTAAGTCATGCCATTTACATAATGTACAATAAAACTCATGATCATAGTTCATTCATTCACTTCTTCATAGGTTCCATTGATTCATAATCTCAATGTTTATGAGCTTTGTGTATGTACCTATATCCTTTCAACATGATCATACCTTGTCACCTCTTTGACATAGTCGTTGGATTACCCGTTGAACCACTTGGAATACTAAAGGATACTCGAGAACTCTTATACACATTGTAACACCACAAACCCAGCCTAGACGTTACGATCGAATTCGGTGTGTCACATTACCTACCACTAACCAAGTTACCTAGTTTACTAAAGTTTGGGTGAGATTTGCAAAAACCATTAATGAAGTTTTAAGAGAAATGTTCCGATTCACTAGTGTGAGTCCTATCCATTATCGATTGTTAAGGGTTTAGAAAAACATGACTTTTGTTATACTTTGAAAAGTTTCATTTCGAAGACGTTTTGTTGTCGTGTCGGTTTGAAACAAGTAATTTTTGATAAACAGTTAACCAATTTCAAGGAATCAATTTAAGTGATATGAATCTCATGTCGAAAACAATTTAAGTAATTTAAAAAACCCAAAATAAAAAAATAATAGAGCGGCCTTATTACAACTTTAACCAAAATAGAAATAATCAAAAATAAATGCGAAATTTAAAAGGAAGCTACTTGAAACTTATTCAAAACTAGAAATTTAATCTTCGTGGCCACTCTGAATCTGGCCCAGCTCCAAGTCCACCAACTAGGGCCCACCTGCAAGGATGGAAGAGAAATAGGGTGAGTTTGGAAAACTCAGTGTACATGGAAAACCCATCCAAAGCCCTTTTCAAAATACGACAAACTGGGCCTTAGCCCCTTTTCAGATAACAGTATGGCCCATAGACCCATTCCAGAACAGAATAAACATATTCGTGTATGCAAGCCCAACCTAGCCTATAACCAACCACTACACTCCACCCGTACCAGCCCTACACTCTATGTGGGGAATAGCTCAACCCACCCAACCCTACACTCCACAGTTGCAGCATAGTTGCTCAGATATCAGTAAGTTGAGGCAAAGCCTCCAGTACGTGGTCAAGCCACTTTCAGTACTTCCTCCATCAATAACCCATTCCCATGCATCAGATAATAATAACATGGCATGCAGTAAATAGTAACAATCAAACATGCATTCAGGTCAACCTTAACCCTAGGGGCATATCAGTAATTTTGCTCATTAGAGTAAAATATTAAACGTTCCACCTACAAAGGTATTTCAGTAATTTTATCAGTTTTAAGGGTTCTCATGAATGTCACGGTCCTTACTAGCCCATTTTTCATCGAAGTAATTTATTTATCTCAATTTCACAATTTTAGCCATTGGGCCCTAAAACCCCTAATGGCCCTACAGTGTCCATTAGCAATTTAAGCCCATTTAACTCAAGTTTTATGACCAGTTTACCGGTTTAAGCAGTTTCGATTCTACAGTTTAACAGAACATATTTATTTCCTATTTTTTTATATTATACATATTATTATTATTTCTTTATTATTTACCCGTATGGGCCCATAAGCCCATTGGGCCCAGTTTTAGCCTATCGAGGCCCAATTACTGAAGTACACGAAATTTCACACACGACTAACTTACCCCTTTGTGATTTCAGATCTAATGATTTCTAAACGTCTTGTGAGCACTCGCACACTCACAAGCCCACGAAATGCCGGAATTTCGGCATTTCGGCTTTTACCGAATTGAACTATGAGAGGGTGTTCGATACACACCTGTTTTGCGACGACTGCTACTGAGATCCCTTACGATGTCCTCCAATTGATTACCACAATTCTTGGATAGCAACCCACAACAACCAATCCTAAAATCAGCAACCAATATTCGAACCATGCCTCTAAAGCCTTTAGAATCTTACCTTTTTATCGAAAATCGATGACTTGATGTAAGTCTAGTTGTTCCAAAGATCCAAGCCTTCGATCAAACCTCTAGAAGACACTAATCACCAAAAGAAATCGTTGGTTAAAGACCCTTAAAGTCGTATGCCCAAATCGACAGCCTTCCTAGATTTTTGGGATTTCGTCTTTTATGGTAATCGGCTATGGAGGTTTTGCGGAGGATGGGATTGACAGAAGAGGTGAGTAAGGTGATCAGAAGGTTTCGGCTAGAAGAAAAAGCAAAAAGGAAGAAAGAAAATGGAGGAAAAAGAGAGGAAGAAGAAATCGGCACCTAGGAGAAAGAATTTGCATTTTCGGCTTTTGTGAGAACTCAGAAAGGATGAATGGCAGTGAAAGCTTTCAGGTGGCTAACCCTAATTCTCCAAGACAGAAAAAGAAAAGAACCTAACCCTAACATCAACTAAAACAATAGGCCCAACCTCCCTAAGGCCCTTGCTGAAATTCACTTAAGTGATCACATGCCCGGCACATGCCTAAAATTAAAAAGTAACAATATGCTTACCTTGCAACTTGAACCCTAGACCTTTAATTCTTCCCAGACGCCAGTTTTTTAGGAACTTAGTGGCCCCACCTTGCCACTTTACCAAGGCCTTATTTGTGTCATAATTTATGAAGTTCTTCTTACAAGCCCACTTAACCAAGTCTCCTATTCACTTAAAATCCAACCTTGATATTTTACCGTGTTTAACTTAGGCTTGGGCCTTCTAAAGGCCCACCAACACATTTAAACACAATTCCAATATTCAGAACACCAAAATTTCAAAATTTACCAAAAATCGCAAAAACCCGAAAAATCCTGAAAATTAGGGCGTTGCAACTCTATCCCCCTTAAAAAAAATTTCAGCCTCGAAATTTACCTAATCCAAATAATTGAGGGTATTGTTGACGCCAGAGTACTTTCACCAACAGAATTGACTTCCTTATGAAAACTTTAACCTCTCGATCTAAAATTTGCACGGGTTCCTCCTCAAAGGTCAAATCAGTCTTTACTTCAATCTCCTCCACTAGCACAACATGTGAAGGATCAGATCGATATCTTCTGAACATGGACACATGAAAGACGTCATGGATTCTGTCCAACTCCAATGGTAACTCTAGCTGATATGCTACTGGCCCTACCCGTTTAAGAACCCGATAAGGCACTATAAGCCGCGGACCCAGTTTGCCTTTCTTGCTTAATCTCAAGATCTTCTTACAAGGTGAAACCTTCAAGAAAACCATATCTCCACCTGCGAACTCAATCTCTTTACGCTTTAGATCTGCATACAACTTCTGTCTATCAGATGCCTCCTTTAATCGATCTCTTATCAACTTAACCTTACTTTCAGTATCTACCACTACTTCCGGTCCAAGCAGTTGTCGTTCACCCAACTCTGTCCAACACGTAGGCGTACGACATCTTCGCCCATAAAGTGCCTCATATGGAGCCATCTGAATACTTGCTTGGTAGCTGTTGTTGTACACAAACTCCACCAATGGCAAGTAGTCCTCCCAACTACCACGGAAATCGATGATACAACCTCTTAACATATCCTCCAAAACTTGAATAACCCTTACCGACTGTCCATCTGTCTGAGGGTGAAAAGCAGTACTGAAATCGAATCATGTACCCAACGCCTCCTGCAACTTCTGCCAGAACCGAGATGTAAACCTAGGGTCTCGATCAGAAATAATCGACACTGGCACCCCATGCAGTCGCACTATCTCTGCCACATACAACTTGGCCAACTTTTGCAGTGAGTAATCAGTACAAACAGGTATGAAATGGGAAGATTTCGTTAACCTATCCATAATTACCCACACAGAATCTTTCTTGGTGGGTGTCAAAGGTAGCCCACTCACAAAGTCCATAGTTACTCTCTCCCACTTCCATAGTGGAATTTTCACCGGTTGTAGTAATCCAGAAGGCAATTGGTGCTCGGCCTTAACTTGCTGGCACGTCAGACATTTCCCAACCAATTCAGTCACCTCTCATTTTAGTCCAGGCCACCAGTACACCTCTCGTAGTTCTCGATATAACTTATTTCCTCCAGGATGCATAACACAAGGTCCACCATGAGCCTCTTTTACAATTGACCGCCTCAATTCTAGGTCTTTCGGAATACAAACTCTTCCACGAAAGCACAGAACTTTGTCAGTATTCAATCCAAAATCCTCTTTCTCACCATTCTTAACTTGCCAGAACCGAAGAACTAATGTGTAGCACCCGGTACCTGAGACCGTCGCCGGGGTCGGACACGAGGGGTTAACAGACTTCGTTCACTTAATTTCACCGTTCATAAAAAAAAATTTTCCAGACAATTTGCCTAAGCGTGTCACCTGTCACCTTAAAAATCATATCTTGAGTTCTACAACTCGAAAATCAGTTTTGTGATTTTTCCCTGAAACTAGACTCATATATCCATCTACAAATTTTTTTCTAGAATTTTTGGTAGGGCCAATTAGTACAGTTTATTAGTTAAAGTCTCCCCTATTCAAGGGTGCGGCTACACTGAACTTCATGCATTACGACCTGGATATCTCCCTGTACAGGGCTTCAATACTGATGTCGTTTGTTTCTATAGAAACTAGACTCAAAAAGGAATCTATACATATATGGAATGACTTCTAAATGTCTCGGGTTAATTTATAATGAATTTCCAAAGTTGGAACGGGGAATGCAGAAACCGTTCTGACCCTGTTTCCCGAAAACCTAAATATCTCTTAACATACAACTCATATGACCGTTTCATTTCTTCCATATGAAAGTAGATTCATCGAGGGTCATTTACATAATGTATTCACTATTTAATTCCATTCCTACTATTTTTAGTGATTTTTCACATCCACATCGCTGCTGCTGTCAGCATCTGCCTTTAAGGTAGACTTTACTTATTTCATAGTTTCCATGATTCAATTAGCCCTTTTTGCATACATAGCACAAAGTATAATCATGATTAACCATTCCAATGGCTAATCGTTTCCAAACATTTCCATACCTCTTAGTGATCAACATACAAACGATTATAGTACTATGCTAAAACGTATATAAGCCATTTTCGCATGGCTATCCAAAGTTTTACATACCAAAGTTCAAACAAACATAATAGCCTATACATGCGAAATGTTCTCTTAGACCAACTAAGAAGAAGATACCAAAAGTTGCAAGCTGGTGTGATGACTTCGATGACGGTCCCGAATACGCAAAAAGTCGAGTCCAAGAAACCTAAAATGGGTGACAAGCAAACACCGAATGAGTATATAACTCAGTAAGTCATAAGCATTACACTACCATCCATTGATAAAATTTTGACAAGAGGAAACAACGAAATGAGGCTAAGTACTCCATCCATACCGAACTATGCCATAGTTTCTTAGACCTTACAATTCAATCTCATTCCAAGTCCTACATTGACATTTCATACGCTATTCAATAGGATAATTGAGGCATTTCCATACATCATTTTATTTTCGTTACAATCATACAACTAAACGAACTTTCACCTATTCCACGATGAACCTTATGTACGTGACTTCAATTATAATCATCACATAGGTTCAAAACTTACCATGCTCAACTCCATATATAAACATAGCACCTATTAGCCATGAACTCAAGGTACTTACCCTTTCCGCTGTTCGAAATCGATTCGGTAAGGTCGCACCTTTAATATAAATAATTGATAGAATATATATATATATATATATATATTTATATAGTGGGTTCGCACACATAGTGCTTAATAATCAACCACGCACACTTAGTGCCATTCTCTCAACCGTGAACACTTATTGTCCGCACACTTAGTGCCGAAAACCAGCCACTATATACGCTTCACTTCCTTTTTACATTCGACAATTTCATCTCTACATACATATACATTTGTATACATTTCATCTCATTAAACACAATTGCATAGGTATTACGATCATTTAAATCAATACCAACTATATGCTTAATGACTTACCTTGTGTTGGGTAAAATAATTCCAAGCCGGCTACTCGATGACCTTCGATTTCCCCTTGTTGGACGCCTCTCCTTTAGGATCTTGAGCTTAAACAAATAAATTAACTCATTCAACCGCTTTGCTACATATATTGGTATTCACATTTTAATGATTTTATGACATACGAACGGCATGGTAAAATTTTTATCTTGCTACCTTATGCTCTTAGCTATTCGGCTAATAACCATATGCTATCGCCCTACTATCAATAATCCAATCACATATGCATATATATATATATGGCCGAATGTACAAAGCTTAGACTCATCATCACCTATGCTCTTAATTTGATGGCCGAATATGCATACATATATATATATATGATATCAACTATACTATCATCTTTAATTCACCTAAACACAAAATTTCATCTCATGAACACTTGACTGAATTTTTCCTAATCTAGCATGGCTTCACATATATTTGTAACATCCTTTAAATCCACATATATCACATTTCTACATAAATTTTCTTTTACTTTTCCTCTACTTCCATTCACAACATCAAAAGCACCATACACATGTATCATTACAAAGCTTCACACTTAGCATGCAAATGGCATCAACACAAATCCACCTTAGCCGAGACTTAACTCATCTTCATGCCTCATCACCACAACATCAAACATCAAACATCAACCAAGAAGACAACACCCATGGCCAAATATCATCCCCATCTCATAGCAAAGATTTAAACCATGGGCTAGGTAGAACTCAAACTAACAACTAAAAACATGCATGAATCTCATGGACAACATCAAACATACCTTAGTCTAGCAACCTCCCATGGCTGATTTTCTCAAGCTCTTCCCCCTTCTTCTTAGAACATTCGCCAAGCCAACAAAATGTGAAAGGATGGACACTTTTTTTTCTTTTCTTTGTTTTCATCATATTCCTTTTCATTATTTATTCTTTCTAACATAACCACTAACTAAACATGTTTGCAACATGTTTCCATTCATAGCATGGCCGGCCACTATGCTTAAATTTTGGGTAAATTGACATGCAAACCCAAAGATTTTCACAACATGCATTTATAGGCCACCTTACATTTGCCTAGCACATTTCTAAATTTTCTCACATAAGCCCTATTTGATAAAATTCACTTACAATTAACAAAATCCAAACATGAAATTTTCACACATGCATATGTACATATAATGAGCATCAACTATGACGATTAATTATTTTTATGACTCGGTTTAGTGGTCCCGAAACCACTTTCCGACTAGGGTCAATTTAGGGCTGTCACATAATGAATCATCCTTCAACTGTTTTTCTTCAATCTGTTCAGTCCAAGTAGGCCTGACTTGCAATTCAGCCAACAGACATCCATCGTCGAACAGACTCAAACGTGCAAACAAGGCTCTCAAATCAGGAACAACCCTTTGACTCAAAGCATCAGCCACCACATTAGCCTTACCTGGGTGGTACTCAATCAAACAGTCGTAATCCTTAAGTAACTCTATCCATGTTCGCTGCCTAAGGTTTAACTCCCTCTGAGTCAACAGATACTTTAGGCTCTTATAGTCTGTGTATATAATACACTTTTCTCCATATAAGTAATGTCTCCAAATTTTCAATGTGAAGATCACTACTGCTAGCTCTAAATCGTACGTAGGGTAGTTCGCTTCATGAGGCTTAAGCTGTCGTGAAGCATAAGCGACCACCTTACCCTATTGTATTAGTACGCATCCTAACCCTACATGCGACGCATCGCTGTACACAATGAAGTCCTTCCCAGACTCTGGTTGAATCAACACTGGCACCTCAGTCAATACCTTTTTCAAATGGTCAAAAGCTTTCTACTATTTTTCAGTCTAGACAAATGCTACTCCTTTCCTTCACAGTTTTGTTAATGGTTCAGCAATCAGAGAAAATCCCTCTACAAACCTTCTGTAATAGCCTGCCAGACCCAGAAAACTCTGAATTTTCGATACTGACTTCGGTGGTTTCCATTCCAAAACTGCCTCAATTTTCTGAGGATCCACTCTAATTCCTTCGGCAGAAACCACATGACCTAGAAAAGTCACTTCTCGCAACCAGAATTCACACTTACTAAACTTTGTATAAAGTTGCTTCTCTCTCAGCACTTGCAGCATAATACGTAGATGCTCATCATGCTTCTCATTAGTTTCCGAATATACCAGAATATCATCGATAAAAATGACCACGAATCGGTCCAAGTATGGTTGGAATACTCGGTTCATCAGATCCATGAAAGCTGCAGGTGGGTTCGTCAACCCAAACGGCATAACAAGAAACTCGTAATGACCATATCGAGTTCTGAATGCTGTCTTATGAATATCCACTTCCTTTACCCTTAGCTGATGGTATCCAGATCAAAGGTCAATCTTCGAAAATACCGAAGCTCCTATAAGTTGGTCAAATAGATCGTCAATTCTAGGCAGTGGGTATTTGTTCTTTATCGTCAGTTTGTTCAACTGGCGATAATCGATGGACATACGCATCGTTCTGCAGCAACGACACCGCTCCTTTTAACTTCTGCTCCACTGAGCAGTCTAGGTCATCCATAATCCCCTCCGTGGCTTCCAGCCAGTACTCAGCCACATTTGGGGCTACTCTAGATACACCCCTATAAACCTCCGCTCCGCTTGGTCTTGAGTCACGAGAAATGGAGCCCTATTCATGGGCCGACATTAGCTCCGCCACCCTTTCCAAAACTCTCAACATGGCTCGGGATGAGCGTGCGCCCCTATGGCCCGATCATACGGCCTATTATCATCCACCGGTGGTGGTCGTGCCTCACTAGCTGGTATGTGTTCAGAAGACGAAGATCCAGCTTGAGTACTACCTCGGCCTCGACCACGGCCTCTTCCCCGAGCAGCTCTCGTACTCATATCGATTTATCTGATTACGAATTTTATGGCATTAGTTTACTGTGTCAATTGTTTATTATAGAATATCTTATGAACAGATAAAGTTTTAGAGTTGTTCTTACGCAATTGTAGTTTAGCTACTATCTCAATTTCCTAGGGCTTAATTTTCCCTATAATCTCAGTTTTGCAGCCTTAATACTACCTTATCTATAATACTATATTTAAGGCTCAGCACTATCTATAGTATTATTTTTAGTACAGTATAGTATATATATAGAGCAGAAAGATACTTATAGACTTGGTGCCGGGGATTCAGTCTGCCACCTTATTAGATTTCAGACAAACGCAAAAGTTTTAGGCCTTTTTAAAATCTATTTGATTTAAAAAAACCAATTTTGAAAATTTATCTCCTTTAACCAGAAAATTTGTTTTCAGAAGTCGGATTTTTCCAAAAATACCCTCTTTGGGCTTAAAGTTTTGAAAACCCTCTTAGACCCGATCCACAGCCGAGTTGTTGCAACCGGGCTCTGATACCACTAAATGTAACACCACAAACTGGCCTAGACGTTACGACCAAATCCGGTGTGTCACATTACCTACCACTGACCAAGTTAGTGTGAGTCCTATCCATTATCGATTGTTAAGGGTTTAGAAAAATGTGACTTTTGTTGTACTTTGAAAAGTTTCATTTCGAAGACGTTTGGTTGTCATGTCAGTTTGAAACAAGTAATTTTTGATAAACCTAGAGTTAACCAATTTCAAGGAATCAATTTAAGTGATGTGAATATCAAGTTGAAAACGATTTAAGTAATTTAAAAAAACCCAAAATAAAAAAAATAATAGAGCGGCCTTATTACAACTTTAACCAAAATAGAAATAATCAAAAATAAATGCAAAATTTAAAATGAAGCTACTTGAAACTTATTTAAAACCAGAAATTTAATCTTCGTGGCCTCTTTGAATCCTGCCCAGCTCCAAGTCCACCAACTAGGGCTCACCTGCAAGGATGGAAGAGAAAGGGGGTGAGTTTGGAAAACTCAGTGTACATGGAAAACCCATCCATGGACCAAGTTAGCTCAAGCCCATTGGGCCTAAGCCCTATTCAGATAACCACGGGTACTGGGCCGAAACCCTTTTTAGAATACGACAAACTGGGCCTTAGCCCCTTTTCAGATAATAGTATGGCCCATAGGCCCATTCCAGAACAGAACAGACATATTCGTGTATGCAAGCCCAACCCAGCCTATAACCAACTGCTACACTCCACCCGTACCAGCCCTATACTCTATGTGGGAATAGCTCAACCCACCCAAATTTTACACTCCACATTGCAAAGATAGTCGCTCGATATCGATAAGTTGAGGCAAAGCCTCCAAGACGTGGTCAAGCCACTTTCAGCACTTCCTCCATCAATAACCCAATCCCATGCATCAGATAATAATAACATGGCATGTAGTAAATAGTAACAGTCAAACATGCATTTAGGTCAACCTTAACCTTAGGCGTATATCAATAATTTTGCTCCTTGGAGTAAAACTGTAAACTTTGCACCTATAAAGGTATTTCAGTAATTTTATCAGTTTTAAGGGTTCTTATGAATGTCACGGTCCTTACTAGCCCATTTTTCATCGCAGTAATTTATTTATCTCAATTTCACAATTTTAGCCATCGGGCCCTAAAACCCTTAATGGCCTTACAGTGTCCATTAGCAATTTAAGCCCATTTAACTCAAATTTTATGACCAGTTTATCGGTTTAAGCAGTTTCGATTCTACAGTCTAACAGAACATACTTATTGTCTATTTTTTTATATTATACATATTTTTATTATTTCTTTATTATTTACCCGTATGGGCCCGTAAGCCCATTGGGCCCAATTTTAACCTATCGAGGCCCAATTAATGAAGTGCACGAAATTTGACACACGACTAACTTACCACTTTGTGATTTCAGATCTAATGATTTCTAAACGTCTTGTGGGCACTCGCACACTCACAAGCCCACGAAATGCCAGAATTTTGGTATTTCGGCTTTTGCCGAATTGAACTTTGAGAGGGTGTTCGATACACGCCTGTTTCGCGACGACTACTACTAAGATCCCTTAAGATGTCTTACAATTGATTACCACAATTCTTAGATAGCAACCCACAACAACCAATCCCAAAATCAGCAACCCATATTCGAACCATGCCCCTAAAGCCTTTAGAATCTTACCTTTTTGCCAAAAACCGATGACTAGATGTAAGTCTAGTTGTTCCAAAGATCCAAGCCTTCGATCAAACCTCTAGAAGACACTAATCACGAAAAGAAATTGTCGGTTAAAGACCCTTAAAGTTGTATGCCCAAATCGACAGCCTCTCTAGATTTTAAGGACTTTGGCTTTTCTAAATTGTAAAATAAGACTAGATCTGAGGTGATGAGCACTTACCACTTATTCCTCATTGATTTCTACACAGATCTGATGCAGATCTACCCTCTAAATGATAGTAGAACTCGAATCCAAGAGATCTGAAGTTTCGACTATAAGTCCCTAAATCTATGGTATTTCGGCTTTTTAAGTGATGAAGAAGATGACGATTTGAGGCTATAAATTTGAAGTAATGTTGCCGACAGATACTAAGGGTTTAGATAAGATGAAAGATGATCAAAAAGAACAAAATTAACTGAAGGATTTTGGCTTGGAGAAATCGGCACAAGAAGTGAGTTTTCGGGATTTCGGCTTTTTATGGCAATCGGCTATGGAGGTTTTGTGGAGGATGGGATTGACAGAGGAGGTGAGTAAGGTGATCAGAAGGTTTTGACTAGAAGAAAAAGTAAAAAGGAAGAAAGAAAATGGAGGAAAAAGAGAGGAAGAAGAAATCGGCACCCAGGAGAAGGAATTTGCGTTTTCGGCTTTTGTAAGAACTCAGAAAGGATGAATGGCAGTGGAAGCTTTCAGGTGGCTAACCCTAATTCTCCAAGACAGAAAAAGAAAAGAACCTAACCCTAATATCAACTAAAACAATCGGCCCAACCTCCCTATAGCCCTTGCCGAAATTCACTTAAGTGATCACATGCCCGGCACATGCCTAAAATTAAAAAGTAACAATATGCTTACCTTGCAACTTGAACCCTGGACCTTTAATTCCTTCCTAGATGCCATTTTTTTAGGAACTTAGTGGCGCCACCTTGCCACTTTACCAAGCCCTTATTTGTGTCGTAATTTACGAAGTTCTTCTTAAAAGCCCACTTAACTAAGTTTCCTATTCACTTAAAATCCAACCTTGATATTTTACCATGTTTAACTTAGGCTTGGGCCTTCTAATGGCCCACCAACACATTTAAACACAATTCCAATATTCAGAACACCAAAATTTCAAAATTTACCAAAAATCACAGAAACTCGAAAAATCCCGAAAATCAGTACGTTACACATATGGTAGGATGCCAATGCCATATCCCGGATATGGTCTTACATGGGATCACATATCGATGCCAATGCCATGCCCTAAACATAGTCTTACATGGGATCGTAGGTCGATGCCAATGCCATGTCCCAGACATGGTCTTACATGGGATCACATATCGATGCCGATAGCCCAGCTATGGTCTTACATAAAATTACATATTGATGCCAAAGCCATGTCCCAGACATGGTCTTACATAGGATCGTACATAACCCTAATGTCATGACATTTGTATCCTAACTATTCCTAAGGTTCAGCTGGGATTTTGAGTTATCGAACTCATCGAATCGTCATCGAGTAATCATTAATTAAATCCATAAAGACAATTACACAATTCTTGCAATATTAAAGCATTAAATACATAATAATGTAAAAGTACATTATTTACACACAAACATACCTTGGTACTCAAAATATGGCTACTATTCGATTTAGTCCACAACCTTGTTCTTTCCTCGGTTTAGGTTCAGACTTTGTTTTTCTTGATCTATAATGGAAATTTTCATTTATTTAATTATCACATTATTCAAAATAGTCCATAAATCATACTTTGGCAAAATTATAATTTTACCCCTAAACTTTAACATAATTACAACTTAGCTCCTAGACTCGTAAAATGAAATATGTTCATTTTCTTTGATACCCAAGCCTACCCGAACTTATATCATACTCATATCAGTCCACATTTTCTTTCAAATTAGATTTTTAACCACCCATTATACAACTTTTATAAAAAAAAGGTCCTTTTTAGGTGTTTTCATGAATAACCACTTAGTGAAAGATGTTTATCATGCATCAAACTTTCATATTTCTCCATTAAACACCAAAATACATGCATGTCACACATAGGTAAGTTTTTGCACATGAACCCTATCTCAAAATAATGGTAGAAATAGATAGATCATGCTTCAAAGATCTCAAAAACATAAAGAACATTAAAAACTGGGCAAGGTTGTACTGACAATTGAGCTTGAAAGGATGAACAAAACCCTAGCTATGGCTCCTTAAGAATTTCGGCTAAAGAGGGAGGAAGATGGTCACAATTTTGAATTATTTTTCCTTCTTTATTCTTTTATTAACCAAATGACAAAAATACCCTTAGGGCCTTGACAAAAATGCCCTTAGAGCCTTTCTTTCTAATTTTTCCTATCCATGCCCATTTTTGTCCATAAATATAGAAATTAGGCAAATTGCTAATTAAAGACCTCTAATTAACAATCCATGGAAATTTCATGCTTAAAGTTTCTAGAACTCACATTTTGCAACTTTTGCAATTTAGTCCTAGATATCAAATTGGATGCTTTATAAATAGAATTTCTTCATGAAACTTTCACACAAGCATGCAATTATATCATAGACCTCACAAGAATCATAAAATAATTATTTTTACTTCAGATTTGTGGTCTCAAAACCACTGTTCCGACTAGACCGTAGTTCAGAATGTTACAGTCGATGTTTGTTTTGGTGATTTAGCTCGTTTTAGCAGTTAGGTGAGTTTTGGTGGTTATTCACGTATCTATATTTGTTTATTTGTTCATCAGGCTAAAATGCTAACAAAAAGGTAAAAGATTGTATGATGATATCTTCGATGATAGAAAAGCATTTATATATTTGATTGAAGGAATGCAAATGATGAACTTGATAGATGATTTAATATATTGGTTTTGAATGGAATTATATTATACAATCCAAAGTGTTAAAGTATTGTGTTTATTAAACTTATTGTATTGTTAGGATCATGTCGACAGGAAAGTAAAGTAGTTAGTTAAATTGCATGTTAACTGTATATTATGGTAATCTATATAGTTTCTTAATATATGAACTTACTAAGAATTAAAATGCTTAATTGGATATGTTTTTGTTTTGTAGTTGTCTTTTGCAAAAATCGACTATTAGATCATTCTAGAACTCACACTGTAACACTCCTAACCCATATTTGTCGCCAGAATAAGGTTACAAAGCATTACCAACCATATCACATCATTCACAAACAAATTCCATGCACTATTCGCATATATCATCATATCTCATTCATTCATAAACACATTGTCCCTTTTATAGTTTATGAGACCTTAAAACATATTTTAAAAAAGGTTCGGCACTAAACCGATAACATTTACAAATTTGAAGAAACTTAAAATATTTTCAAACATTTAAGGGTTACACGCTCATGTGAACTGGCCGTGTGCCTCAGACGGTATTAGATACGCCCATGTGTCTAGGCTGTGGCAAAACAGGGCATACATACTAACTTCACTACATGTCCAGAAGACACGTCCGTATGCCAGGCCATGTGAAAATTAGGGAGGTTACTAACTTGGCCACACGGCTGACCACACACCCATGTGTCTAGCCTCTGCTCGAAATTGACTTATATAACTAAGTTACAGCAAACACACGGTCAAGGCACACGCCCATGTGCTCTACCGTGTGGGGCGAAGGTAGGCTTGGTTTAGGCCAAATTTCCCACCTATCTCAGGCATATCAAAACCACAACATTTTCGTATCATTTGCATACATTTGAAGGTAACCAAAACATGCCAATTCAACCACATACCAAGATATATAACATCAACCAATTCAATATGCCAACATCATCACAACTTACCAAAGTTCCAAATGCATAAATTCACTACCTTAATATCCCATAATAAATCATCACATAAGCATTATAAACATCATATATATTACTTATCCAACACATCATTTAGAACAACTTATAGGCCATATATATAGCAGCATTAACAAGCCAAATTTCATGGCTAATATTCACAACACAAAACATACCAAGATGACACTATCCTATACATGCCATATACCATATATACCACTCTCAAAATGGTACCAAAATAGATGTCTGATAGTGCGATTGAGTCACTGATAAATCACGGATCCGAGCTACCTTTATAATACTGTAAAATAAAGAACATCGCACAGTAAGCTTTAAAGCTTAGTAGGTTCATGAAAAAATAACACATTTAACTCATCAATCAAATATAATTCAATCAATTAACTAACCATTAATATAGCTTATCATATTACTTATTCTTATTCAAGGCTATATCATACTTTCATACCATATTTTTAAGCTTATAACAATCATTCATAGTGCTATTCAATCTAACTCATTTCATCATTCATTTATATAATTTTTCATCTACTTCGTATTTAATATCATCAACCACATAGGTTCCATACATACCTGTACCATCACATTCTTAGCTATCACATTTATTACTTTAATGCTCGATGCACCAATTCATTCGATCATCCTTAAACGTTCGATGAACTCGCACATTTAGTGCCAATTAGTTAGCTCAAGCTATACTAATATCGAACACTTAGTGCCATTATATTAAACTGAATTTATATCAGTATCGCACACATAATGCCATTCATTTATCCAACATTGTTATAATCCCGCACACTCTGTGCCATTTTTGGTAGCCGTAGTTACTTCATTTTTCGCACACTTGGTGCCTCATATATTCTGTGACATCCCTAATTTGACTCTAGTCAGGAAGTGGTTTCGAGACCACAAAACCGAGTCACACCGGTAATTGATTGTTATATTTCATGTCTATATTATGTTACAATTTGTGTGTGAAATTTTGATGCTTTGATTTTGTCAATTGAATGCTAATTTAATCAAAAGGGCTTATGTGAGAAACATTGGAAATGTGTTGGTTAATTTTAAAATGGCCAAATTGTTGCATGGATTAAATATGGGGACTTGCATGTCAAAGTCCCCATTTTTCATGATAGTGGCCGCCATGTTATGGATCAAAATATATTATATGTTAATATTTTATATAAAACAAAAGAAATAATGAATAAGGTTGATAAAATACTAGTTAGTGGAAAAAAAAGGGTTAGCCTATGTATTCTCCTCCATTGCCGTAACTAGGGAAAGGAGAGGAAGAAAAGTCTTTGGGGAAGAAGGTTGGCTAAGGTGGATAGCTAAAGTAAGGTAAGTTCAATGTCATTCTTGGAAAAACTTATGCACCATTTGGATGATTTGTTTCAATTCTACCTATTTTATGGTTTGAAGATAGGTTTTGTATGAGTTAAGTTTGGTTATGGTGGATTGATCAATTGGGATTTACAAGGAAAGTATGCCATGGCCGAATGTGTCTTGAAGAAGATGTCATATGCGCTATTATAAGTATATGTGTATTCGCATAAGAGTATAAATGTTAATTAGTTTATATTTGAAGCCTTGAAGAGTAGGTTGTGGAAAATTAAAGTGTTGAAGGTTAAGTCTAAGTAGTTGGGAGTTAAAATGTTGGTGATTTAGGTACGGTCTTGGCATGAAAATATACTTATGGGAATGGTTATTCTACTTTTTCTAAAATGTCACTAAGTGCCTTTATGTTAAGGAAATATTCGCTATGTTACATATATGTAAGTTTAATTTATTCATGGTAACTTGGCATGTGGATTGGATATATGTTAGTTAATACATGCATTTGGAGGTGATGTGTTTAATAATTAGGTATATGGTTTGGTTTCATTATTGAGTATAAGGGTTAAGTGTTCTAAATTGCCTTTGATGTATACGTGGTTATATTGAAATATTAAAGCTATGTTAGCCAATTGAGGATTTCGGTCAAAATGTTAAATAAATCCGATTATGCATGGTATTAAGCTAGTATTATGTTCGCTCGGTACATAAGTAGAGCATATGTATGATGTTTAACGTCGAGTTAATAACATCAATTGTACTTAATTGTATGGTATGCATGTATTAAATCGAATAGCTGAATTGATAAGTTATTTAATAAAATCTATTGTTGAATCAAGCTTAAGAGCAAAGAGGATCAAGTCGGATAGGAGAAAAGAGAAAATAAACGAATAGCCGTGGATATCTAGTCGTCGACCACTTTCGAGGTAAGTTTTAAGCGATTAAATGTTGAGTAAATTCAACCATAATAGGACATAATGAGTTGATTTAATAAGATATGATGTGGTCATGATATGTCTTAAACCCAAATGGTAAGTTCATATGTGTTTGGACTTGGAAATTTAAGAGCAAATTGTAATAATTTGCTTGGACAGCAACAGTAATGTGATTTTAGAAAATCACTATAAATTTTTGTGTGGAATTATGGGCTGAATAAAATATGTAATCAAAGCTTAGTTGGTCTAGTTTCCTATAAAAGAGACCGTGGAAGCAAAGAAATTTCCTATAAAGAGATATTTAAAGTTGTGTGGGACAGGGTCAGAATGACTCCGAAATCCCTGTTCTGTTTTAAGAAAATCACTATAATTTGTACAAAAATGGTTACAAGATAAAATTTATATGCTTAGACTCCTTAATGAGTCTAGTTTCAAATGAAATCAAATGGAACATACTTTGAATTCTGTACAATGAGAATTTTGATTCATAGTGAAGACTGGTCAGGTTAGTCAAACAGTGAAACAGGGGAAACTTTAAGAAAAATCTGGTATTGATTGGCCAAACCTAAAATTCTGAAAAATTTATCAATGGAAGATGTACGAGTCTATATTCAGGGAAAATTAACGGCAAGTGATTCGGAGCCTTGTAGCTCCGGTTATAAATAATTTAGTGACAATTGCTCAGGAAAAATAGCTCGTAGTGTATATATGTGATAAGGCCTAATGGCCGATGTGATGAATGTGAAAGTGTATATATGTGATAAGGCCTAATGGCCGATGTGATGAATGTGAAAGTGTATATATGTGGTAAAGCTGAATGGCTAATGTGAAATACATGTGTGATATGTATATGTGGTAAAGCCGAATGGCTAATGTGAAATACATGTGTGATATGTATATGTGGTAAAGCCGAATGGCTAATGTGAAATACATGTGTGATATGTATATGTGGTAAAGCCGAATGGCTAATGTGAAATATATATGAGATGTGTATATGTCGTAAAGCCGAATGGCGAATGTGAAATGCGTATGAGATATGAATATGTGGTAAAGCCGAATAGCTAATGAGAATGTTGTAACCTGTGATTAAATGTACATAAAACTTGGAAATATATTCCGGGTGAGACCCGATGACTACGTGTGGAGATTATGTCCGGGTAAGACCCGATGACTACGTGTGGAGATTATGTCCGGGTAAGACTTCGTAATAAGAATTGCTTATAAATATATTCAATGCAAAAGGTTAAACAGGTATGTACTCCGAGTTTATATATGATGCATACGAGAGCAATCTATGGGACTATTCCTATGATTATGTGACATCGGATTAGTGTGAGAGGTTATGTGAAATCATACGATATATCTATGTCACATGAGCTCACTTTTATGTGAGAGTTTATCTGCCTATTGTATATGATGAGATGTGCATATTCGGTAAAGGGATGGTATGCCCGAAGGAAGAGTGAAATGAAATTACGAACAACTACGTTATAATTTGATTGTTATCTGTTGACCTGCTTAAAACTTACTAAGCATTGTAATGCTTACTCCGCTTATTTTTTTCCTCTGTCTTATAGGTCTCATTTGCGGCTACTGTGCTCGGGATCGTCAAGAACTAGTCACACTATCAACATCCACTATTTGGTAATCGCTACGTTTTGGAATATCTTATGGCATGTATAGAATAGACTAGTAGTGAGAGGATATTTTGGTCAATGTATAGGACTACCTTTTTGTTGTAGGTCATGTACCTTTCGGTTTTGTGTAAATTTGGATAGCCATGCGAAAATGGCTTAAGTATAACTTGATCGTAGCATTATAATCATTTGGTAAGTTGCCCGTCGAGAGGCATGGAAATGTTGGTAACGGTTAGCCATGGGAATGGTTATGCATGATCACTTTTGGTATATGTATGATAAACCTTAGTTGATCCGTGGAGGATCATGGAATAGGTAAAGTTTACCCTTAAAATAGATGCTGGCAGCAGCAGTGATGTGGATGTGAAAAATCACTAAAAATAGTAGGAATGGAATAAAATAGTGAATAAATTATTTAATTGAACCTTGATGAACCTACTTTCATATGGAAGAAACGAAACAGCCATATTGATCGGATTTTGTTGAGATATTCAAGTTCTCGCGAAACAGGGCCAGAACGGTTTCTGGATCCCCTGTTCCGACTTTGAAAATTCAGTATAAATTAACCAGAGACAATTAGAATTTATGCTCTATATTTACAGATTCCCTTGTGAGTCTAATTTCTTTAGAATCAAACGGCATAAGTGTTGGAGCCCTGTACAGGAAGATATCCAAGTCGTAATTCGCAAAGGTCAGTGTAGTCGAACCCTGAAACAGGGGTGACTTTAACTAATAAACTGTACTAATTGGCTTGACCAAAAATTCTAGAAACAAATGTGTAGATGGAATTATGAGTCTAGCTTCATGAAAAATTTACGGAACTGGTTTCCGAGATCTGGAACTCAAGATATAATTTTTAAGGTGACAGTGACGCAGTTAGGCAGCTTGTCTGGGAATGTTAAAATGGACTGTGAAAGTTAATCGGTAAATGCTCAATCAGTGAATTTAGTCTGTGAACCCTTCGTGTCCAACTCCGGCAACGGTCTCGGGTATGGGGTGTTACAATTTTATTGGTATCAGAGCTACGGTTTAGTCGATTCTAGGACTAACGTAGCACGCGTGAGTCTATTTATACATGCCATAAAGTGATAAAATGATAGTGTGATGATTTTGACTATTAAAATGTGGTTGTTTGTATGGTAATGAATCTTGATCCCGATTGAGCTGTAGCAAGCTTCGACTATGAAAACTTGCGATATAACTTCACTTAGATATGCCTAAATTATTAAGTTGGTCGTGCATTATCATGTACTCGTATTTGAATTTCGATTTGGATTGAATTAAGGGTATAAGTGATGCAATTTTGAAAGAGTGTTATGACTATAAATGTGATTTTGTATGTGGCTATGGAACCGGAAGTTGAATGGTCGATAAGCATGTTGTGTTTGTATTCAAGTAACGTAAATGATATACCAATGTGTGTTGCTATATGTGTATATGTACATAAGAATTGAGAGTGATATATCCGGGCTAAACTCAAGAGCATTCGTGCTAGTGATGTATCCGGACTAAGTTCAAGAGCATTCGTGCTAGTGATGTACCGGATTAAGTTCAAGAGCATTCGTGCTAGTGATGTATCCGGATTAAGTTCAAGAGCATTCGTGCTAGTGATGTATCCGACTAAGTTCAAGAGCATTCGTGCTAGTGATGTATCCGGACTAAGTTCAAGAGCATTCTAGCTAGTGATGTATCCGGACTAAGTTCAAGAGCATTCGTGCTAGTAAGGCAACCGGACTAAGTCCGAAGAGCATTCGTGCTAGTGATGTATCCGGCTAGGTCCCAAGAGCAATCATCTTTGGTGACGTGTATTCGCCTTCGTGCCTAGTAGGCTTCGTCTTGGTAATTTGAGCAAAGTTTAAGTATTCATTACTATACTAATTCAAATTTAAATGAGATGATATGTTTAAAAGTGTACATACATGATGTTTATAGACTTGGTTAAGTCATTTCAATGTGTATTAACGAATGAATAAGAGCACTATGTGTGTGAATGATTAGAGGCACTTGTGTGTATGCGAATTCCTTTAATCGAGCACTATGAGTGCGAGATCGGTCGATGGGCACTAAGTGTGCGAAGTGGAATTCATGTAAGACCTCGTGCAGGGACGAAGGCATTGATTTGAGATAGTGTGTAAGACCATGTCCGGGACATGGCATCGGCTCGATATGTGAGCATATGTAAGACCATATCTAGGATATGGCATTGTAAGAGCTATATGTCTTTAATGAGTATCCGTAATGATTTGAATGATTCAACGGGTATATTTAAGATGATAAATTAAGTAAGATCGAATAAGTGATACGGTATGTACGGAAGGTATGAGAAAATCGATGATAGTAAAAGATGGTGGATATGTTGTTAAGAAATGAGATCAAGTTATAAATGTGTTACTGATTTAGTCTATGGAATGCTTGGTATATGAAGTCATATGTGCTATTGCTACATGACCCTATATTTTTTTTTTTGTTGTTGTTAATCATATTCAAGAAATTATTTTGATTAAGTTCGACATTTGAAAGTCTGTAAGAATTTGTGATGAATCTTGACAATTTTGGATGTATGGGTTACGTGCTAACATAAATCCCATGCCGATGTACTATCTGAGGCTTTATGCCTAATCGATTGATACGGGTAGCATTAATGGTGATTGAATGTGCTGAATGAATTAAATGTTCGTGTGTGGAAGTTGAATTTTACGTTGGAAATAAGTTAAGTTGAATATTGAGATACGATGGAGTTATAAAGGATATTTATTGGGGTGTTTGAGTATGTGTGTACTTTCGGTCAGGTTAGAGCTTATACATGAATGAATATGTGGGTTGATGATGTGAATTATACATGTTAAAATTGTGCTTAATATGTGTTTGAAATGCATTGTGAATTAAATTAAGTGATTATTGCTTATGAAATCAAGAAAATGAGATATATGTGCATACTTGTAGAAATGTTTATGTATTTGTTTTAAGATAAGAAAATGATTTTATAGATCGATGCGAAATCAATAATGAATTACAATTGCTATCGATGAGTTAATGTTTATATGGACATGATGCAATAAGAGGACGTTATCCTAACCTAGTCGCTAGTAAGATTTTCAGGACGAAAATCCTAAAGAGGGGAGAGTTGTGACATCCCTAATTTGACTCTAGTCGAAGTGGTTTCGAGACCACAAAACCGAGTCACACCAGTAATTGATTGTTATATTTCATGTCTATATTATGTTACAATTTGTGTGTGAAATTTTGATGCTTTGATTTTGTCAATTGAATGCGAATTTAATCAAAAGGGCTTATGTGAGAAACATTGAAAATGTGTTGGTTAATTTTTAAAATGGCCAAATTGTTGCATGGATTAAATATGGGGACTTGCATGTCAAAGTCCCCATTTTTCATGATAGTGGCCGCCATGTTATGGATCAAAATATATTATATGTTAATATTTTATATAAAACAAAAGAAATAATGAATAAGGTTGATAAAATACTAGTTAGTGGAAAAAAAAGGGTTAGCCTATGTATTCTCCTCCATTGCCGTAACTAGGGAAAGGAGAGGAAGAAAAGTCTTTGGGGAAGAAGGTTCGGCTAAGGTGGATAGCTAAAGTAAGGTAAGTTCAATGTCATTCTTGGAAAAACTTATGCACCATTTGGATGATTTGTTTCAATTCTACCTATTTTATGGTTTGAAGATAGGTTTTGTATGAGTTAAGTTTGGTTATGGTGGATTGATCAATTGGGTTTTACAAGGAAAGTATGCCATGGCGAATGTGTCTTGAAGAAGATGTCATATGCGCTTATTATAAGTATATGTGTATTCGCATAAGAGTATAAATGTTAATTAGTTTATATTTGAAGCCTTGAAGAGTAGGTTGTGGAAAATTAAAGTGTTGAAGGTTAAGTCTAAGTAGTTGGGAGTTAAAATGTTGGTGATTTAGGTACGGTCTTGGCATGAAAATATACTTATGGGAATGGTTATTCTACTTTTTCTAAAATGTCACTAAGTGCCTTTATGTTAAGGAAATATTCGCTATGTTACATATATGTAAGTTTAATTTATTCATGGTAACTTGGCATGTGGATTGGATATATGTTAGTTAATACATGCATTTGGAGGTGATGTGTTTAATAATTAGGTATATGGTTTGGTTTCATTATTGAGTATAAGGGTTAAGTGTTCTAAATTGCCTTTGATGTATACGTGGTTATATTGAAATATTAAAGCTATGTTAGCCAATTGAGGATTTCGGTCAAAATGTTAAATAAATCCGATTATGCATGGTATTAAGCTAGTATTATGTTAAATCGGTACATAAGTAGAGCATATGTATGATGTTTAACGTCGAGTTAATAACATCAATTGTACTTAATTGTATGGTATGCATGTATTAAATCGAATAGCTGAATTGATAAGTTATTTAATAAAATCTATTGTTGAATCAAGCTTAAGAGCAAAGAGGATCAAGTCGGATAGGAGAAAAGAGAAAATAAACGAATAGCCGTGGATATCTAGTCGTCGACCACTTCCGAGGTAAGTTTTAAGCGATTAAACGTTGAGTAAATTCAACCATAATAGGACATAATGAGTTGATTTAATAAGATATGATGTGGTCATGATATGTCTTAAACCCAAATGGTAAGTTCATATGTGTTTGGACTTGGAAATTTAAGAGCAAATTGTAATAATTTGCTTGGACAGCAGCAGTAATGTGATTTTAGAAAATCACTATAAATTTTTTGTGGAATTATGGGCTGAATAAAATATGTAATCAAAGTTTAGTTGGTCTAGTTTCCTATAAAAGAGACCGTGGAAGCAAAGAAATTTCCTATAAAGAGATATTTAAAGTTGTGTGGGACAGGGTCAGAATGACTCGAAATCCCCTGTTCTGTTTTAAGAAAATCACTATAATTTGTACAAAATGGTTACAAGATAAAATTTATATGCCTAGACTCCTTAATGAGTCTAGTTTCAAATGAAATCAAATGGAACATACTTTGAATTCTGTACAATGAGAATTTTGATTCATAGTGAAGACTGGTCAGGTTAGTCAAACAGTGAAACAGGGGAAACTTTAAGAAAAATCTGGTATTGATTGGCCAAACCTAAAATTCTGAAAAATTTATCAATGGAAGATGTACGAGTCTATATTCAGGGAAAATTAACGGCAAGTGATTCGGAGCCTTGTAGCTCCGGTTATAAATAATTTAGTGACAATTGCTCAGGAAAAACAGCTCTTAGTGTATATATGTGATAAGGCCTAATGGCCGATGTGATGAATGTGAAAGTGTATATATGTGATAAGGCCTAATGGCCGATGTGATGAATGTGAAAGTGTATATATGTGATAAGGCCTAATGGCCGATGTGATGAATGTGAAAGTGTATATATGTGGTAAAGCCGAATGGCTAATGTGAAATACATGTGTGATATGTATGTGTGGTAAAGCCGAATGGCTAATGTGAAATACATGTGTGATATGTATATGTGGTAAAGCCGAATGGCTAATGTGAAATACATGTGTGATATGTATATGTGGTAAAGCCGAATGGCTAATGTGAAATATATATGAGATGTGTATATGTCGTAAAGCCGAATGGCGAATGTGAAATGCGTATGAGATATGAATATGTGGTAAAGCCGAATGGCTAATGAGAATGTTGTAACCTGCGATTAAATGTACATGAAACTTGGAAATATATTCCGGGTGAGACCCGATGACTACGTGTGGAGATTATGTCCGGGTAAGACCCGATGACTACGTGTGGAGATTATGTCTGGGTAAGACTTCGTAATAAGAATTGCTTATAAATATATTCAATGCAAAAGGTTAAACAGGTATGTACTCCGAGTTTATATATGATGCATACGAGAGCAATCTATGGGACTATTCCTATGATTATGTGACATCGGATTAGTGTGAGAGGTTATGTGAAATCATACGATATATCTATGTCACATGAGCTCACTTTTATGTGAGAGTTTATCTGCCTATTGTATATGATGAGATGTGCATATTCGGTAAAGGGATGGTATGCCCGAAGGAAGAGTGAAATGAAATTACGAACAACTACGTTATAATTTGATTGTTATCTGTTGACACTGCTTAAAACTTACTAAGCATTGTAATGCTTACTCCGCTTATTCTGTTTCCTCCGTCTTATAGGTCTCATTGCGGCTACTGTGCTCGGGATCGTCAAGAACTAGTCACACTATCACCATCCACTGTTTGGTACTGCTACGTTTTGGAATATCTTATGGCATGTATAGAATAGACTAGTAGTGAGAGGATATTTTGGTCAATGTATAGGACTACCTTTTGTTGTAGGTCATGTACCTTTCGGTTTTGTGTAAATTTGGATAGCCATGCGAAAATGGCTTAAGTATACCTTGATCGTAGCATTATAATCATTTGGTAAGTTGCCCGTCGAGAGGCATGGAAATGTTGGTAACGGTTAGCCATGGGAATGGTTATGCATCACTTTTGGTATATGTATGATAAACCTTAGTTGATCCATGGAGGATCATGGAATAGGTAAAGTTTACCCTTAAAATAGATGCTGGCAGCAGCAGTGATGTGGATGTGAAAAATCACTAAAAATAGTAGGAATGGAATAAAATAGTGAATAAATTATGTAATTGAACCTTGATGAACCTACTTTCATATGGAAGAAACAAAACAGCCATATGAATCGGATTTTGTTGAGATATTCAAGTTCTCATGAAACAGGGCCAGAACGGTTTCTGGATCCCTGTTCCGACTTTGAAAATTCACTATAAATTAACCAGAGAGAATTAGAATTTATGCTCTATATTTACAGATTCCTTGTGAGTCTAATTTCTTTAGAAACAAACGGCATAAGTGTTGGAGCCCTGTACAGGAAGATATCCAAGTCGTAATTCGCAAAGGTCAGTGTAGTCGAACCCTGAAACAGGGGTGACTTTAACTAATAAACTGTACTAATTGGCTTGACCAAAAATTCTAGAAAAAAATGTGTAGATGTAATTATGAGTCTAGTTTCATGAAAAATTTACGGAACTGGTTTCCGAGTTCTGGAACTCAAGATATAATATTTAAGGTGACAGTGACGCAGTTAGGCAGCTTGTCTGGGAATGTTAAAATGGACTGTGAAAGTTAATCGGTAAATGCTCAATCAGTGAATTTAGTCTGTGAACCCTTCGTGTCCAACTCCGGCAACGGTCTCGGGTACGGGGTGTTACATATTCAATCCACATTTCACATACTCAAACTTCACAATAACATTTCTATTACTTTCATCACATATAAACATTATTCAAACAATATGTATTATACACGAACTTACCTCGAACGTCAAAACGACAATACTAGTCGACCAATCGAGCACTTTGTTTTTGCCTCGATCTAGGTTTGAATTTCTCCTTTCTTAATCTATATAAATTCAAATTTGACTTATTCAATCTAAATTTCATTCAAATTAATCCATCTACACATAATTAGTGCATTTTACAAATTAGCGCCCACATTTTCACATTTTAACATTTTAGTCCCTATTTCATAAAATCACAAAATACACAAAATTTCTATATACATGCTTAGATGAATGTTCCCTTAGCTCATATAAGCCCTCATATTTCATTTATTTCACATTTTAGCCCCTCAATTTCACATTTTCACAAATTAATCCAAAATATACATTTTTACTCAAAATCACTTTACAAAACATGTGTATCAAGAATCAAGCTTTCATAATTCATCATTAAACATTATAAAACACGTGAATTCATCAATGGAACATCTCAAAATCACAATCAATTTCATGAATTAAGGAATGGACTTGATAGAACACAAAGCAACGATCACAAAAACATAGAAATTATCAAAAACCAAACAAAACTCATACCTTAATTGAGCAAAATGAGTGTCGAACCCTAGCTTAGACTTTTTCTTTCTTTTTCTTTGTATTTTCGACTATGGAGAATAATGGATGAACAATTTTTTTATTTTTGTTTTAATTATAACATCATTTATTAACTAATTACTTTATTAACCTTATTATTATCATTTACAATCCACTAACTAATGTCCATCCATGACATTTTATGAATTAAATGGTCCATTTACAACATAAGGACCTCACATTGAAAGAGACACATCAATTCAGCCCTTAATCAAATAAAAGGCCACTTTTGTATTTTTTGCGATTAAGTCCTTTTTGCAAATTAAGCACTCAAATGATCAAATTTTCACACAAAACTTTCACAGATATCAATTCACATATTATAAGCACAAAAAATGATATTAAAATATTTTTAACTCTGATTTGTGGTCCCAAAATCACTATTTCGACTAGGGTCTAAACTGGGCTGTTACATGTACCACCCAACTCTTGTCTCAGTAGTCTTTTAATCGTTCAAAAACTCGATTACATGGCATGTAAATAGAATTTGTATTGTATTTATGTTATTCTATAAGTTGAATGTTGAAGTATGATGTATAAAAGCATGTGTGCATATTAGTGATATGGTAAGTTAAGTTTGGATATTTTAAATGGCTACTTTTGAAATTCATTGGTTAAGTTTATGTTATGGTATTAATATGGTTTTTTGGAATGAAAATATGTTGTAACATTGTGAGTTAATAGTATGATTAAATGTGGTAGTAGATGATCAAATAGGTGAAATGCTTGGTGTCAAATGAGGCATTTGACTTTGATGTTAAATTTGAATGATATAGGTATGATACATGAAAGGTTTTGGTGCAGAACTTGTGGTATGGAATTGGACTATATTGAATAGATGAATGGCATAAGTGAGAGTTGACTCATGACATATTGATTGATTTGGGTGTCGTTTGTGGCATATTGGTAAAATGTTTGAATGTGGTTAAAATGTGGTAAATTAGTATGTGTTCTATTGAGTTTATGCAGTTTTGAATAAGTTTAATTGTGCATTTGAACATAAATTATGTTTTGGATATAGTTTGACATGAAATAGGCACTAAATGACATATTTTGTGCCACACAAGCAAGCCAGATAGCCATGTGTCACAGATGGGCTAGTGACACTGCTGTGTGCCACTAGAATATAATGTGCATTAGAATCACACAGTTCACGATTGTTACACGGGTTGGCCACACGTCCGTATGAGTACTGTAGATTTTTTCATTTGGATATCATACGGTCTAAGTTTGTTACACGATCATATGACTTTTAATGGAATTTTACAATTTGATCCACACAGCTTTGGAGGGTTACACGTCCGTGTGACCCTTATTTTGCATGATTGCCTTTACCTCTTGAAAATGTTGTAGTTTGATCCTTCTTTTGTAACACCCATTATCCGTATTCAACACTGGAATAGCATACGAGGCATTACCGGACTCATATCACAAGCAAACATACAATTTCGAGTCATAAATTTTCATCCAAATTAAAATCATTTGCATTCCAACATAAAGTCCCTAATACGACCCTATGAGGCCTAAAACATGCTTTGGAAGTGGTTTGGGACTAACCCGAGCACTTAAGAAAAATTTACAAAACTTAGAAAATCTTTTGCTATGATTAGGGGTCACACGCCCATGTGGTTTGGGACACACCTATTTGGGCAGGCCGTGTGGTCACACATTCTCGTGTCCCTAACCCGTGTAACTCTCTATTTTGCAATGTATGAACAAATTGAGATCACACAGCCAAGTCACACATCCATGTGCTAGGCCTTATTGTAAATTTAATATTCATAAAATAGGTGCAGACTTCACATGCCCGAGACGCATGCCCGTGCCTGAGGCCGTGTTCCCCACATGGCTGAGACACGCACCCATGTCTTTGCCCGTGTTCTTAATTCTAAGCATTTCTTTTCTAAAAATTTAGGTGTAGGGGACACACGGCCAAAAAACATGCCTATGGGGCAAACCATGTGTTATACATAGCCTAGACACATGCCCGTGTGTCTACCTGTGTGGACAAGATAAAGGCTATTTACCAAGCCATTTGTTACCCTCATTTGCACCTACACATGTACAAGTTCAATGGAATAAGTCATGATATACTTAGGCAACCAAACATCCAAAAAACAAGGTCAAATCATGTCATTTCATTATCCACACTCAACACATTTACAACACCGTAATTTGTACATGCATAATTTTTACTTAGTTTTCCTAGCATGCCATTGAGCCAACCTTAACCATTCAAAAACGAAACCATTAAGCCACATTCAACTATTTACCAAGCATTTATAAACCTCATCACACAAGAGGCAATAGCACATGCATGCATATATGAATATGTAAATATCTTACAACCAAAATGAGCCAAGTTACATGGCCAAACACCACATCAAGCCTTTGAAAATTACAAGCCAATAAATTTGGCCAGATTCATAATGACACATATAACAAAATGACCAAGTCTCTAGACATGCCATATTCTCAAAATGTTTAAAATCACCAGTACCCAAAATAACAGTTTAATAGTGTGATGCGATCTCTGATGATCTCCAATCTATTCTAGCTTGGTGACACAATAAAACATGGAAAATAAAATGGAGTAATCTATATAGCTTAGTAAGCTTGTATAAAAGAAATAAGCAAACCTTACCATACATTTAACAATCAAATAATTTAATATAACACAATGTAGTTTACCATAATATTATAATCATAATTCATTCCATTACAAACTTACCTCAGATTCATCATTTTGCGAATTTCATAGACATAATCTTTGTGTACAAATCTGTATTATCACAAAATGAACTTACAAGTATTCTCATCTTTGACATCCCCGTGAACCACTAAAAATAATAATGTCGAATATTCGGGAATTTTGCACACCAAGTGCTACATATGTAGCCAATGCTACCTAAGCCTCATATCTCATAAATGCTCACTCTTGAGCTATCGACGGGCCTACTCACACTAGCTATCAGTCTAGATGTAGCTTATAATGCTCCAAATCTCAAAATCCCCTATTAAATTATTTTTGTGTGTTTGTGACGTGGATGTATGACTACTTTAGTGGTTTAGTGCACTGGGAGTGTCTGGGAAGTCTCAAGTTGAAGCCTTGGCTTGAGCAAAATTTTGTTTCCACTTGAATAAACCCTTGTCTTCTGCTAGTAGACTTTTAAATTAAGGTGAGGGTTGTATGACATAAAAGGCTTGCTTGTCAAGGGGTAAGCGGCATGTTGGGATGACTAAGGGTCTTGAGTTCGAGCCCTTCTATGCGCAGGAATGTTTCATTTTGCTACTCTTATAGTGTAGGAAGTTGTTGTTGACCGAAACTCTACCTATTTGAGTAGAGTTGGAGTTGGTTGGATGAGGAGATGACGGGGGAGCAATCTTAGAAGAGATTAGGGGAGGAAAATGTGAAATTTGATATTGGGTGGAGAGTCATTGCCGAATTGGCAAGTGAACTACTGAAGAATTTCGGTTGTCGTAGAGGATCCCTCTAGTGTTCCGTTTTGACTGTGGCATTTTGTTGTTTTCCTCATTTGAAGCCGTTTTGTGCTAGGAAGTAAGAGTAGCATCCTTTCGTTTTGCTAATTTTGAGTGCCATTCGTGTTCACTTTGTTTCTCGACTTTATTTTTCCTACAACCTCTTATTTTTCTGATTTTCCTTTCTTCTATCTCTCAAAAATCTTAGCTGAACACCCTTCTTTTCTTTCCCTTAATCGATTTTCTTTAGCCGCACCTCTTCTCTTCTTTTCTCCTTCCCCTCATTCTATTTTTTTTGGATTAAGGAATCCCCACTCTTTTCCTTCATTGTTGCATAGACCAATTGCTTCTTGATCTTATCCCCTCTTCGTCTTAAAATTGTAGTCGAATACCATGTTCTCTCCTTTCAATTTTGAACTACTGATATTCGATCGATATGGTGTGTAGGTGCGTAGTTGTTCCTTCTGCCCTTCTTTCGCTTTTCTACCATACTAAAAGTTTCATCTAATATCTCCCTATACGGCTATTTTCTAATAGGTACAAGGTCCCTATATTTTAGGCACTTTCAGTTCTTGTGTGGTGTAGGCCGAACATTCTTCCCTTCTAATCTAGACCCTACATTGCGATAAGCGATTGTTCTTCTAGTTCAAACTGTTTGCTTTTGTGGTGATTGATAAAGTTTTACTGGAGTGCAGGCAACACTTAAGGCCTAGGGGGTGGGTTCTTGCAGTGAAGTTGGTGGACAAACTTCAATTGACCGATCTAGTAAGTGAAAGGTAATCTTTTGATGGAGGGTTTTTGATTAAGGCTCATTTCAACTCGGTTCTTAGACATCTAACCAAAGCTTTTTGTTGAAATAGGTTGGGTGCTTGTGGTTTTGTTGCATTCTTGCAATCAGCTGTGTAATCACATTGTTTTAATCGTAATTCAGCAAAAGCCGAGAAATATGGCTAGTCTCGCCACATGAGCGTCCACTCGCTCATGTGGTAAACTAAATGCACAAAATATGGGTGTTCGATCGTAGAGGCCACCATGAGCATTTTTATGGGCTTAGGCCGTTTTGGGCCACGTTGGGCTAAAATGGGCTATGTGGGTCCCATGGGCTTGTGGGTCCTACACAGGTAAACCACACAGATGTGTGATGATTATTGGTCAAGGTTGTGCAGTTCGTACGGCTGAGGCCATTTTTGGGCTTATTGGGCCATACTGGCATATGGGCCCACATGGGCCGTATTATGGGCTTGGGCCCATTTTCACTGTTTGACTGTTAAGGTTCTACGGGTCACCTAAGATGACTGTAGACCTACTGTTGGGTTGGTAAGTATACCTAGACCCTAATTTGATGAAATGACTATTATATCCCTATGAACTAAAATGACTGATATGCCCCTATAATATGGTTAAATGTATTTGAGCATGACATGATTTGCATACACGTATGATCTTATGACATGACATATTGCATGGGGATGGGTTATTATATTTGGAGCAAGTGTACTATATTGGTAGCTCTGCTGCAAATACTGTTAAGTGCCACAACCGGTGCTATATTTTAGAGTGTAGGGATTGGTGGGTCGATTTTATCCCCACATGAAGTGTAAGGCTGAACGGAGTGGAGTGTAGAGGATGGATGGGTAGGACTTTCTGATTCAATTTCTGTTACTATTATTGTATTGGGCTAAAGCCCTAACTGAGATTGAACTGCTACTGAATCGGGCTTAGGCCTAGACTATATATGCTTACTGTATGATTGATTGTTGTTAAAGGATTACACACTGAGTTATCATCACTCGTCCTTCTGCTTTTTTGTGCAGGTAATCATTAGGCGGGCCGGTGCTGTGAGAGACTCAATGGTAGCCACACAATCGTGCTTGGTTTCACTTCTTAACTTCTATTTTATAAGTAATTTAATTTGGGTTTCAATTATGTGATAAGGCCTCTTAAAGTTTTTTTCCTTGGTTTGGGATTTTATTTACTTTAAATCATATCTGTTAGAAGTAGGCCACGGTTTTTCTAAATATATATATATATGCTTTCAAAATACCAGGCTATTACAATATATTCTAACAAGCTTCCACAAACAAACATTATTTTTAAAGTACAATAAACAACCTAATAAGACTAACACTATGCCAAATCAACTTGGGTTTTAACGACAAACAAGATACTTCAAATTCTCATAGGGACCACAACGTGGTTTTAATATAGAACGAATTTTTCTACGGAAATACGTTTTTCTAAATTCACTCTAATGTGACATTGCAGATCTGGCCATAACGTCTAAGCCGAATTTGGGGTGTTACATTTAGTTGATTAGAGCTAGGTTACAAAACTCAGTTGTGAATTTGGGTTTTTTCTTTAAAACTTAAAGCTCTAAAAAAGAAATGTTTCAGATGATTTAAAAATTATTTGGAAGTGTTTTACTGAATATGTGGTGCACCGAGTCTCTGGCACCGACCCTAAGTTGTCTGAAACTATAACTTGTTTAAATTGAAATACTAAGACATTATAGGTAGTTGACTGTACTGAAATACTCTGTTTAGGGTAAACTGAAACTTTAGTGAAACTACGATCTTTGAAAACAAAAACTCTGAATTATTGATACTATTTTCATAAAGCATCCGTTAATAAACACTGGAACTATAAAACTGATGCATAAAACTGTTAATGCAGATAAAAGTGTAATACGATAATGAGCACTAGAGGTACTCGTGGAAAGGGTACAAGTGTGACATCCCTAATTTGACCCTAGTCGGGAAGTGGTGTCGGGACCATTAAACCGAGTCTTATAAGTAATTAAAAGTTATATTCTATGTTTATGATGTTAGCAAATGCATGTGTGAAAGTTGCATGCATTAATTTGATCATTTCTATGTGAATTTATTAAGATGGACTTATATGAAACATTGTTGAAAGGTGATAGGCCAATCTTCAATGGTCTAATAGTATATGCATGCAAAAGAATGGTTTTGCATGTCAATTTACCCAAAGAGAAGGAAGTGGCCGGCCATGGTGATGAAGATGGGCAAAAGAAAACATGTCTTAAACATGTTTTGCTAGTGGTGGATGTTAGAAATAATAAAATAAGAGCATGGGTAAAGGAATGAAAAAAAAAATGAGTGTGGATGCTTCCCCCCCCCCTTGTGCCGTACATGAGAGAAACAAAAACAAAGAAAAAAAATTTTTTTGTTCATCTATTTTCACTCTCCTTTTGGCTGAAAATACTAAGGATAAGAAAGGAGTTTTGCTTCATACTTGGTTTGGAAGAGGATTAGGAAGAGGTTGGCTATACTTGCATCAAGAGTAAGGTATGTTTGAGGTTGTGCCATGAGATTCATGCATGTTTTTGGTTGCTAGATTGATGTTCTTGTTAGCCCATGGTTCAAATCTTTGTTATGTCATGGGAATGAAATTCGGCCCAAGTGAATATGGTGATAAAGCCATTGCATGCTAAGTGTGAAGCTTGATGATGATGCATGCAAAGATGGATTGTCTACTCTTGAAATTTCTTTGTAGCCATCTTGAGTAAGACTTTGAGTTTTCTTTTTTGTTTAACCATGATTGAAGTTGAAAGGGGCATGATTGTGATGTATTCGGCCATGATGCATTCATGAGCATGGTTCATGCTTCTTGCATGATAGTTAAAATTTGTGTTTTGGATGGCTATGGGCACCTTGAAATTGACCATGCACATATATGTATATATATGTTTGCACATGATGTTTTGGTTATGAAGTAAGTGATGAATATGTTTGTTTAAAGAAGAAAATGTTGAAGAATGTTTGTGAAATTGCAAGTATAATCGGCCATATGAGTGCTTGATGCTATATTATAAGTATTGAGCCACAATATGTAAAACATTAACTAGTAAAATGCATGCTGTTTTTTGTGTGGTATTAAGTGGATAATTGGCCTCAAATTGGACATGTATATTCGGCCTTAGGTAGCCTATTGATGGCCTTAGCTTTTCCTTGATGCTTGAATGAATTGTATTGAATTGCTTGATGTAGTATAAAATGTGCATGACCATTGTGTATTCAAGCTAAAGGGTGGCCATATGACGATTTAAACTCCTTGTCATATTCGGCCATAAGCTAGCATAATGAGGTTTTAATACATTAAATTTGTTTGAATTAGCTCAAGAGCTTAGAGGGCCACAATTGGACAAGGGGAAGGAAAAAGTGATCGAATAGCCGTAAAAGCCGTTCGACAACATCCAAGGTAAGTCCTCAAGAAGTGACCCTACTTGAATTATGTGAAATGAAATATGGATGTGTAATGATTATCGATTTATGTGTGTATGAGTATTTGAATGATACCTAGGCTAAGTCCCGAAGGCGATTATGCTAGTGATTACCTTTGTGTTTGAGCCTTAGTAACGAAAATGAAACATGAATGTCTAATGATTATTGATGTATGTGTGCATGAGCAATTGAATGATATCCGGGCTAAGTCCCAAAGACATTTATGCTGGAAATTATATCCGGGTTAAGACCCGAAGGCAATTGTGCTAGCGGCTACATCCGGGCTAAGACCCGAAGGCATTCGTGCAAGTCGTTCTATCCGGGCTAAGACCTGAAGGCATTCCTGCACGTGGTTATATCCGGTTGTATTCCAAAGAAGCTTGGGCTGGAGGTGAGTGTTGGTTGCTGTAATAAATTCAATTAGTACGCTCGAAAAGCCCAAAGAATAAGGTATGTTTATATGTGCATTGGAAAAGTCGACATGTTTGAGCAACATTCGCTCAATCGACTAACGAATATCAACTATTGAAGTGGTTGATACCTTGTGAAAGTATATAATGATGAAGTGTGAAGTAAGAATGATTATGTGAATGTGTATTAATGAAATGATGCATTTGGCTATGTGAATGTATTGCTTTAATTAAAGCTGATTTTATTCCTTGAGACTTACTAAGCATAAAAATGCTTACCCCGTTGCTTTGGCTCTCTGTTTTATAGATTTTGCTCGATAGCAATCGGATTCGGGATCATTAAAGTCGAAGTCATCTACACTATCAAAGCCTCCATTTTGGTATAATTTTTGGTTGAACTTTGAAATGGCATGTATAGGACTACCCCTTGTCGGTTCAATTGTGTTGTGATGTATATGTGTACGGCCATGCGAAAATGGCTCGTAGAAGTCAAGTATGAACTTAGACCATTTGTGATTTGTATATATATATATGGTTTCATGATGTAATTATGGATTGGAAATGGGAGTGTTGGTCACATGATCAGCCATTGGAATGGCTAAAATGGTCATAGGTGAACCTATGTATGGCAAGACTAGTTGGATCATGGAGACTACAAATAGATAAGACCTACCTTGAAAACAGATGCTGGCAGCAGCAGTGGAGTGGTTTTGAAAAATCACAAAAATTTGTAGGAATGGTATTAAATAGTGAATAAGTTATGTAAATGAACCTTGATGAGTCTACTTTCATATGGAAGAAATGAAACGGTCATAGGAGTTACATTTTAAGAGATATTAATGCTATTGTGAGACAGGGCCAGAACGGTTTCTGGGTCCCCTGTTGCAACTTTAAAAATTTACTATACATTATCCAGAAAGAATCAGGAGTCATGCCTTATATGTACAGATTCCATTTTGAGTCTAGTTTCATTAGAAACAAACGGCACCAGTATTAAAGCCCTGTACAGAGAGATATTCAAGTTGTAACGGACAAAGGTCAGAGCAGTCGATCTCTGTAACATGGGTGACTTTAACTAATAAACTGTACCAATTGGCCCGACCAAAAATTCTAGAAATAAATCCATGGATGTATATATTAGTCTAAATTCAGGTAAAATTTACGAAAACAGTTTCCGAGTTTTGAAACTCGAGATGTGATTTTTAAGGCGACAGTGACGCAGTTTTCCAGCCTGACTCGAAATGTCAAATTGATGGGCGAAACATGTAGATTTGGCTTGTTAACCCCTCGTGTCCGACACCGGCGATGGTCTCGGGTTCGGGGTGTTACAACAAGAGGTCCCAGTGGAGGCCGTAAAGGTGCTCGAGCTGGGTCGTCGGCATCGGGTCATATGCCTAGCAATGAAGCTAAAGAGGCACCGGCTTCACCTGTGACTAAGACTGGGTCACATGATCGTAGGGCTAGGGACGATGCACTGTCCCAAGCTATGTTGTAAATTTTGGAAAGGGTCACTAGGCCTAATATGGGTGTTGTGCGCCGTGGGTCAATGACGGAACGACTCAGGTCTAATGGGGCTGAAATTTTTAAGGGTATCGCGGGAATTGCCCCTAATGTGGCTGAATATTGGATTGAGGCCACAGAGTGGATCATGAATGATCTTGACTGCACCCCAGAGCAGAAATTAAAAGGTACAGTGTTGTTGCTACGAGATGAAGTCTATCAGTGGTGGCATATAATTAAAGAGGGTACCTAGCTCGACCGGTTGACTTGGGAATTTTTCAAAATGGCATTTCAAGGGAAATATGTAGGCACTAGTTATGTGGATACCCGGAGGAGAGAGTTTCTGAATTTGACTCAAGGGGAAAAATTAGTAGCTGAATATGAGTTTGAGTTTTTGCGACTTAGCCGATATGCGCTAGGATGGTGGCAATTGAATATGAGCGCTGTGTTCATTTTGAGGATGGCTTCAGAGATGACCTATGAGTTCTGATAGCTCCAAAGAGGGAGTGAGATTTTTTTGTGTTAGTAGAAAGGACGAAGATTACCGAGGATATGAAGCATGTTGAGCGCCAAAATCGTGAGAAGGACAGGGGTAGGAACAAAATGGTTTGGGAGCCCACAAGTTCAATTCTGAAGGCTAAAGAAAAAGCCCAAAGTTGATGGGCCAGGCAGAGTTCGGCCCCCTATTGCTACTTTTAGGTCGCAACCATATGTTCATTGTGGGGGACACCATCAGGGCGAGTGTTGAATACGAATAGGGGCATGTTTGAGGTGCGGATCTTTGGAGCATCGCATCAGAGATTGTCCACAAAGGCCTGATCAGATGCAAGCTACCGGTATGGGTATTGTTCAGCCACTGAGAGGTGTTCAGCAGCCACCGAGAGGCCGTGGTCAAGCTAGAGGTGGAAATGATTTGGGTTGTGGTCGTGGAGCATCGGGAAGAGGTGCTGGTCATACTGAAGCGAGGTAGCCGACACTGGTTTATGTTGCACTTCACCGAGAGGACGAAGACGCCTCAGATGTTATTATGGGTACATTCTTTATCCATAATGTACCTTATACTGCATTGATTGATGTTGGGTCTGTGCACTCTTAAGTAGCATGTACTGTATCTGAGACTTTGGGTGTGATGGTTGAAAACATTACGAGTGAGGTTACTGTGTTGAGTCCATTATGACAGTCAGTGAGAGTGAATAAACTGTTTAAGGATGTACCTTTGGAGGTTCAAGAAATAATCTTTTTAGCGGATTTAATGGAACTTCCTTTTGGAGAATTTGACTTATCTTGGGCATACTTTGGTGGTTAAGCAACAGTGAATTTGGAATTTGTCTTTGCAAAGTGAGTGGTCTTGGCGAAAAGGGGATGAGGTAGTTGTGATTGAGGAGCATCGGAATTATCTCTCAAATGTGATTTTTCCACTTAGAGTGGAGAAGTTGGTTCGTAAGGGTTGTGAGGCGTATCTAGCCTACACTAGTGCTTCGAGTCCTGAGGTTTCGTCTGTTAAAGATATCAAAAGAGTTAAGGAGTTTTCGGATGTCTTTCCCGATGAGTTACCTAGGTTACCTCCAAACTGTGAAGTCAAGTTTGGGATTGAGCTCTGTCGGGTACAGCTCCGGTGTCTATTGCCCCTTATAGGATGGCACTGGAAGAGCTTGAGGAGATCAAAGCTCAAATTCAAGAGTTACTTGATCGAGGGTTCATCCGCCCTAGTGTGTCTCAATGGGGAGCACCGGCATTATATTTAAAAAAGAAGGATGGATCCATGCGTATGTGCATCGACTACCAGCAACTGCATAAATTGATTGTTAAGAATAAGTACCCTTTACTGAGGATTGATGATCTATTTGATCAGTTTCGTGGAGCTTCAATTTTCTCTAAGATAGATCTTCGATCTGGGTACCATCAACTGAGGGTCAAAGAGACTGATGTTTACAAGGCAGCATTTAAGACTCGTTATGGTCATTACGAGTTCCTAGTGATGCTGTTTGGACTGAAGAATGCACTAACGACTTTTATGGATTTAATGAACCATGTGTTCCAGTCCTATCAGGATCGGTTTGTAGTGGCGTGTTGGGATGACTAAGGGTCTTGAGTTCGAGCCCTTTTATGCAAAAAAATGTTTCATTCTGCTACTCTTGCCGTGTAGAAATTTGTTGTTGACCGAAACTCTACCTATTTGAGTAAATTTGGAGTTGGTTGGATAAGGAGATGATGGGGGAGCGATTTTAGGATAGATTAGGGGAGGAAAATGTGGGATTTGATATTAGGGGGAGAATCATTATCGACTTAGCAAGTGAACTGAGGAAGAATTTCGGTTGTGGTAGAAGATCCTTCTAATGTTCAGTTTTGACTGTGGCATTTTGCTCTTTTCCTCCTTTAAAGTTGTTTTGTGCTAGGAAGTGAGAGTAGCATCTGTTTGTTTTGCTGATTTCAAGTGTCATTTGTGTTCACTTTGTTTTTCAACTTTATTTTTCCTACAGCCTCTTATTTTTCTGATTTTCCTTTCTTCTATCTCTCAAAAACGTTGGCTGAACACCCTTCTTTTCTTTCCCTCAATCGATTTGCCTTAGCCAATCTCTCCTTCCCCACATTCAATTTTTCTAGATTAACGAATCCTCACTCTTTTCCCTCATTGTTGCATAGATCGATTGCTTCTTGATCTTATCCCCTCTTCATCTTAATATTGTAGCCGAATACCTTATTCTCTCCTTTTAGTTCTGAACTACTGATATTCGATCGATCTGGTGTGGAGGTGCATGGTTGTTCCTTCTATCCTTCGTTTTCTTTTCTGTTGCACTAAGAGTTTCATCTAATATCTCTCTATCCGGCTATTTTTTGATGGGTACAAGGCCTCTATCTTTTGGGCACTTTCGGTTATTGTGTGGTGTGGGCCGAACATTCTTCCCTTCTAATCTAAACCCTACATTTCGGTAAGTGATTGTTCTTCTAGTTCAAACTGTTTCCTTGTGTGATGATTAATAAGGTTTTACTAGAGTGCAGACAACACTTAAGGTCTAGGGAGTGGGTTCTTACAGTGAAGTTGGTGGACAAACTTCAATTGACCGATCTAGCAAGTGAAAGGTAATCTTTTGATGAAGGGTTTTTGATTAAGGCTCATTTCAAGTCAGTTTTTAGACATCTAACAAAAGCTTTTTTGTTGAAATAGGTTGTGGTGCTCGTGGTTTTGTTGCATTCTTGCAATCAGGTGTGTAATTACACTACTTTTAATCGTAATTCAGCAAAAGCCAAAAAATATGACTAGTATCGCCACATGAGAGTGCGCTTCCTCGTTGGGCCAAAATAGGTCATGTGGGCCCCACAGGCTCGTGGGCCCTACACAGGTAAACTGTGACAACCCTAATTAGACCCTGGTCGGAATGTGGTTTCGAGACCACATTACCGAGCCAAAAATTTATTTTTGTGTTTTAATTACATAAATTTTTGTGTGACAGTGAATATATGAGAAATTAAATGCTTAATATTAGCTTTAGGAATGTGGATTAATTCGAAAAGGACCTAGTTGACGAAGTTAGAAAAGATGATAGATGAATTATAAGGAGTAATTAATAATAGGGAGAGGAAGCATGGCTTTGCATGTCAAATTACCGATAAAATACATGGTGGCCGGCCAAGGAGTGATGATGCTCCACTCATTCTAATTTAATATATATTTTTTTTAGTTAACAAATGATGGGAATAATAATAGGAAAGTGAACAAAAAAAAAGGGGTGTTCATACTTGCCATCTCCTAGCCGAAAAACCAAGAAAAAGAAAGGGAGAAAAATTTTGAAGAAGTTCGGCCATTGCTTGTATCTAGGAGGAGTGTTTGATGTTGTGGCATGAAAATGAGGGAGTTTGAATGCTTAATAAGGAGGGAAGAAGGAGTGTTCATGTTTTCTTTCTTTTGCAATTGTCGTAACTAGACGAAGAAGAGGAAGCAAGATTCGCCAAGGTGGTCCTTTAGATCAAGGTATGTTCAATGATATTTTGGAAGTTTACACAACCTTTGGGTGATGAGTCTAAATTCTATCTATCCCATGGTTGGATTTGGGGTTGTCGGAGAGTTAGGCTTTGACTAAGAAGCTTAAAAATTTTAGTTGATACCTTGATGCTATTAACATGTTAGTTATATGTATGTGTTAAATTGCTTGTTATGTTAGCATGAAAGTTGAAGTTGTTAAGTCACTTTGTTGGAGGTGCCGAATTTAGGACTAAGAAGAGAATGAGTATTCGGCTAACATGGTTGAAAGGTGGTCGTGCCGATTTTTTTAGATTTAGACTATGAGAATGGCTATAATGGGCATTACAATGTGGAACTTAAGAAATGTAGTTATATGTGGATTTACATGATGTTACAAATAGATGTGAAAATATGCTAGATTAGGAAAATTCGATCAAGTGTTCATGAGATGAAATTAGATGTTTAAATGATGTTATAGTTGACATTGTACATACATTCGGCCATCTAATTGAGTATGAATGTGGTGTTAAATCTAATTGTGATGCCCATTCGGAAGCGTATATATATATATACATAAGTATGCCCATTCGTGAGGTTACCTTTGATTATGTGTATAATCGACTAAATGGGTAATTAGTGAGGATGGTTGCCGAATATACTAACATACATATGCATGTGTAATTGGATTATAAATATTTAGCAAGGTGGTTAAACTAGTTGATTTATTGATTAAGCTCAAGGAGTTAAAGGAGTAGAATCAAGCAAAGGCAAAGAAAAGATCATCGAGTAGCCTAGTTGGAACCGTCTTACCCAACACAAGGTAAGTCATTAAGCATATATTTTGTATTAATTTAAATGATCATAACGTCAATGTAATGATGCTGAATGGAATGATAAATATATATATATACATGTATGCATGGGGTGATGAAAGTATTGAATGAAAAAGAAAAGAGGTGAGATGTATTGAGTTGTTGGTTTCGGCACTAAGAGTGCGGGTGTAAACATTCATGATCATGAGATTGGCACTAAGTGTGCGGGTTCAAATTGTATAGCACTAAGTGTGCAAGTTTGATTATATAGCACTAAGTGTGCGAGTTCGACTATTAAGCACTAAGTGTGCGGGCTTATTATGCATTCTCTAATAAATATACATGCTCTAAGTGTGCGGCCTTATCGTGTCAATCATGGACAGCGGTACGAGTAAACACCTTGTGCTCATGAGGAATAGACATTTTATTTATATTTGGGATTGAGCTTGGTAAGTCTTGAACCTATGTGGTGATTATACTTGAAGATAAATGCATCCAATGTCATATGGTGTAATGTATGAAATATCAAAGTAGGGCTGGTATGAGATCGAACCGAAGCGCCTAAGGAATTATAGCACGTTTGGGTATGGATGGAGGATTTTAATCCGCATTATTTATTTTCTCTTATGATATATTATTACTGAGCGGCAATGTAATGCTTATGACTTACTGAGTTATATACTCACTCGGTGTTTGCTTGTCACCTACTTTAGGTTTCTTGGACTCGTCTTTTTGCGTGCTCGGGACTGTCATCGAAGTCATCACACCGGCTAGCAACTTTTGGTATCTTCTTTTTAGTCGGTCTAGGAGAACATTTCGGCATGTATAGGCTAATATGTTTTGTTGAAATTTGGTATGTAAACTTTTAGCCATGCGAAAATGGCATAAATGTTCGGTTGGATTTGGTTCTATAATGTTAGGTCGCAAGTCTTGGTAATTCGATTTTTATGCCATATGTCATGGTTGATTATTTTTGGTGTTAAAATTCATGATACGGAAATAGTGTAGTAGGGAGATGTTTGACAATGATTAGCCTTTGGCATGGCTAGTCATGATCATAATTTGTGATATGTATGATGAATTACTAGTTAGATCAAGGAGAAATCACGAAATAGGCATAGTTGCTTTAGTAACAGATGCTGGCAGCAGCAGTGACGTGAGATTGAAAAATCACTAAAAATAGTAGGAATGGAAATAAATAATGAATAAATTATGTAATCGAATCTCGATGAGTCTGTTTTCATATAGAAGAAAGAAAACGACCATATGAGCTGTATGTTAGGAGATAATTAAACTATTGTGAAACAGGGCCAGAGCGATTTCTGAATCCCCTGTCCCGACTTTATAAATTCACCCTAAATTAATCAGTGACAATTAGAAGTCATCCTTTATATGTATAGATTCCCTTTCGAGTCTAGTTTCATTAGAAACCAACGGTATAAGAATTGGAGCTCTGTAAAGGGAGATATCTAAGTCGTAATGCACAAGGGTCAGAGTAGTCGAACCCAGGAACAGGGACGACTTTAACCAATAAACTGTACCAATTGGCCGGGAAAAAAATTCTACAAAAATTCTACCATATAGATATATGAGTCTAGTTCCGGGGAAAATTTACAGAACTGGATTTCGAGTTTCAGAACTCAAGATATGATTTTTAATGCGACTCATACGCAGATTGGCAGCTTATGCGGGAAATTTCTAATAAGTGGTTTGAAGTCCGTTAACACCTCGTGTTCGACTCATTGACGGTCTCGGGTTCGGGTGTTACAATTTAATTGGTATCGAGCTATGGTTTAGTCGGTTCTAGGACTACCATAGCACGTATGAGTCTAGCTATACATGCCTTAATGTTAATGTTTAAATGTGTGATGACTTGACGGTTAAAATTTTTGTTTTGATTTGTAAATGGATCCGGTGTAGAGAGAACCTTGGCGGATGGCGTTGAAAGTGTAGCAGCTGCTCTGCACAAGGGACGCCGCTGTTGAACCTCGGTCATCTGCGAATAATCAAGGTGAGGGGCTAAACAAGCCTTCTTTACCATGATGAATGAGTGGGTCGCATAATATGCCCGAACCAATCCGGCTGTCCAACAATTCCGAATTTGAATAATCCAGCCCAAGAGCCCGTAATGCCATCGATTCATCGATCTGTGAGGTGAGTAAGCCACCTGTAGACTTGATTAGGAAGCGGGGCTGAGGAGTTCAGGCCATAGTTCTTGATGATGCCGAAAGGGCCGAAGTTCGCTTGATAACACCATTCGGTGTTTGATGAATATCATGCACACCGATGAATGTCTAAAGTGTGCTATATCCTTGTTGCGGGACTCAGCCTACTATTGGTGGAGGACCTTGATTTCCATAGTCCCAAACGAACGAGTTACTTGGGATTTCTTTCAAACGGAATTTTGAAAGAAGTATATTAGTCAACGGTTCATCGATCAAAAACGTAAGGAATTCTTGGAACTCAAGCAAGGCCGTATGACAATATCTGAATACGAACATGAGTTCGTAAGACTCAGTCGGTATGCCCGAGAGTGTGTGGCCGATGAGGTTGCTATGTGCAAAAGATTTGAAGAAGGATTGAATGAAGATTTAAAGCTACTAGTGGGTATTTTGGAGATAAAGGAGTTCGTAACACTAGTCGAACGAGCCTGCAAGGCAGAAGAACTTGGAAAGGAGAAGAAGAAGGCTGAATTTGAAGCTAGAGACTATCGTAAAAGATCGACGGGTAAAGCTCCATTCTCGACTGTAAAGAAGTTCAGGGAGGACACTAGTAAGTCGAGGACGACTATGGGAATTTCCATCAGAGCACGACCATCGACGGACTCCCGAGCTACTTCAGTAGCTAGTGTGGGCAATAATCGTCAAGAGAAACCTGAATGCCCCCAATGTGGAAGACGACACCTAGGTGAATGTTGGGGTAAGTCTACTAACAGGGCCTGTTACGGATGCGGTTCGAAGGACCACTTCATTAGAGATTGCACGGAGCTTGATGAGAAGAATAAGATGCAAGGTGCAAGACCTAGTGGAGTGACAGCTAGAGGTAGACCACCGAGAATTTTAGGAGGTAGGGGTGGTAGTCAGAGAGGGGCCTCGACACTACTGTTTGAGCCGAGACCGTACTCTGCTAGAGCATACGCCATTCGCGCACGAGAGGAGGCATCCTCCCCTGACATCATCACTGGTACTTTCACTCTCTTTGATACTAATGTGATTACATTGATTGACCCTGGCTCTACTCATTCATATGTATGTGAAACCTTAGCATCCAGTAAGACTCTACCTGTTGAGTCTACTGAGTTCGTAATTCGAGTGTCAAACCCTTTGGGTCAATACGTACTTGTTGATAAAGTGTGTAAGAGATGCCCTCTAATAATCCGAGAATCCTGTTTTCCGACCGATTTGATGCTTTTACCGTTTGACGAATTTGATGTCATTTTTGGTATGGATTGGTTGACCATACATGATGCAGTGGTGAACTGCAAAAGAAAAACCATCGATTTGAGGAGTACACATGATGAGGTAGTCCGAGTTGAGTCTACCGATTTAAAGGGGGTGCCAGCGATAATATCTTCAATGACCGCTCAGAGATATGTGAAAAAGGGGTGTGAAACATACCTTGCGTATGTATTTGATAGCAAAGAGATCGAAAGGAAACTTGAATCAGTACCAGTGGTTTGTGAGTATTCAGATGTTTTTCCTGAGGAGTTACCGGGGTTGCCACCGGTTCGAGAGGTGGAATTCGGCATCGAGATTGTACCTGGTACCACGCCAATCTCAATAGCCCCGTATCGTATGGAATTAACGGAATTAAAGGAATTGAAAGTTCAATTGCAAGAATTGATGGATAGAGGTTTCGCTCGACCGAGTTTTTCTCCATGGGGCGCACCTGTATTGTTTGTGAAAAAGAAGGATGGAACCATGAGATTGTGCATCGACTATCGTCAGTTGAATAAAGTGACCATAAAGAATAAATACCCGTTGCCACGTATTGATGATTTGTTTGATCAATTAAAGGGAGCCTCAGTATTTTCCAAGATAGATTTGAGATCTGGTTATTATCAGTTGAGGGTTCGAGACTCGGACATACCCAAAACCGCTTTTAGAACGAGGTACGGTCACTACAAATTCTTAATGATGTCGTTTGGGCTCACTAATGCCCCTGTAGTATTTATGGATTTAATGAGTTGAGTATTCAGGCCATACTTGGATCGATTTGTGGTTGTGTTTATTGATGATATTTTAGTTTACTCACAAGGTGAAGCCGAACACACCGAGCATTTGAGGTTAGCATTACAGATTTTGCGAGACAAGCAGTTATACGCAAAATTCAGTAAATGTGAATTTTGGTTGAAAGAGGTTAGATTTTTAGGGCACGTGGTGTCTGCATCGGGTGTTAAAGTGGATCCGAACAAAATTTCGGCCATACTCGATTGGAAACCTCCGAGGAATGTTACTGAAGTTAGGAGCTTTTTGGGACTTGCCGAATACTACCGACGGTTTGTAAGAGGTTTCTCGATGATAGCTGCACCGTTGACGAAACTACTCCAAAAAGATGTTAAGTTTGAATGGACAGAAAACTGTCAGAAGAGTTTCGATCGACTAAAGACCTGTTTAACCGAAGCTCCAGTGCTAGTACAACCGAGTCCCGCAAAGAGTTTGTCATTTATAGTGATGCATCCTTACTTGGGCTAGGTTGTGTGTTGATGCAAGAAGGTCGAGTTGTGGCTTACGCGTCGAGACAATTAAAGCCGCATGAGAGAAACTATCTGACCCATGATCTTGAATTGGCGGCCATAGTGTTTGCCCTGAAAATATGGTGGCAGTACTTGTTTGGGGAAAGGTGTCATATTTATTCGAACCACAAAAGTCTTAAATATTTGATGACTCAAAGAGATCTAAATCTGCGACAAAGACGTTGGCTTGAGTTGTTGAAAGACTATGAACTTGTTATTGATTATCACCCGGGAAAGGCTAATGTGGTTGTCGATGCTTTAAGTCGGAAAGTACTGTTTGCTTTGAGAGCGGTGAATGCTCACTTGTCCGTCTCACCCGATGGGGTACTAGTAGCTGAATTAGAGGCCAAACCATTATGGATTCGTCAAATACTTGAATCCCAGAAAGTCGACGCTGAATTGGTTACTAAACGAGCTGAATGTGCTTCGAATGAGGAATCGGAGTTTCGGATTGACGACAATGATTGCTTGACGTTCAGAGGTCGATTATGTGTTCCAAGAAATTCGGAACTTATTTCGATGATTTTGGACGAGGCTCACAGTAGTCGAATGTCAGTCCACCTAGGTAGTACTAAAATGTACAATGACCTGAAACGTCAATTTTGGTGGCCCGGTATGAAACGAGACATTTCTGAATTTGTTTCAAGGTGTTTGATATGCCAACAAGTAAAAGCGGAACATCAAGTGCCGTCGGGATTACTTCAGCCGATCATGATATCCGAATGGAAGTGGGATCGGGTAACGATGGATTTTGTATCTGGATTGCCATTGTCATCAAGCAAGAAAGATGCAATCTGGGTTATTGTTGATAGATTGACCAAGTCTACTCATTTTATCCCTGTCCGTACAGATTTTTCGCTCGATAAATTGGCAGAATTATACATCTCCCAAATTGTTCGATTGTATGGGGTACCTATTTCTATCGTGCCGGATAGAGACCCAAGATTTACATCGCGATTTTGGAAAAAGTTACAAGAAGCGTTGGGTACTAAGATGCATTTTAGCACCGCATTTCATCCCCAGATCGATGGCCAATCTGAACGAATAATTCGGATACTCGAGGATATGTTGAGATGTTGCGTCTTAGAGTTTTGTGGTTCATGGGAAAGATATTTGCCTTTGATTGAATTCGCACAACAATAGCTTTCAATCAAGCATTAAGATGGCACCTTACGAGGCCTTATACGGTCGTAAATGCCGTACCCATTATTTTGGACCTGAACTTAGTGAAGTTAAAATTTTGGGGCTGATTTGATTAAGGATCTTTGAGCGAAAGTTCGAGTAATTCGTGAAAGTTTGAAAGCCGCCGGATCGTCAAAAGTCGTATCGGATTCGAAAAGAAAAGACATTGAATATCAGGTTGGAGACAAAGTATTTCTCAAAGTTTCACCCTGGAAGAAGGTGCTTAGATTTGGTCGTAAGGTCAAACTAAGTCCGAGGTTCATCGGTCCGTATGAAGTATCCGAACGAGTTGGACCATTGCATACCGAATAAATTTGCCCCGAGCTTGAAAAGATTCTAGCGTTTTCCATGTCTCGATGCTTGACGATATAGGTCCGACCGTCGCACGTAATCACTCCATCTGAGATCGAGATTCAGCCTAACTTGAGTTATGAAAAAGAACTGGTTCGCCTTTTGATGCGTGAAGCAAAAGAGTTGCGACATAAGAAAATCCCATTAGTGAAGGTGTTGTGGCATAAACACGGAATTGAAGAAGCCACTTGGGAACTTGAGGACTCTATGAAGGATCGATATCCAAAATTATTCACCGGTAAGATTTTCCGGGACGAAAATTTCTTATGTGGGGGAGAGTTGTGACAACCCTAATTAGACCCTGGTCAGAATGTGGTTTCAAGACCACATTACCGTTCCAAAAATTTATTTTTGTGTTTTAATTACATAAATTTTTGTGTGACAGTGAATATATGAGAAATTAAATGCTTAATATTAGCTTTAGGAATGTGAATTAATTCGAAAAGGACCTAGTTGACGAAGTTAGAAAAGATGATAGATGAATTATAAGGAGTAATTAATAATAGGGAGAGGAAGCATGGCTTTGCATGTCAAATTACCCATAAAATACATGGTGGCCGGCCAAAGAGTGATGATGCTCCACTCATTCTAATTTAATATATTTTTTTTAGTTAACAAATGATGGGAATAATAATAGGAAAGTGAACAAAAAAAAAGGGGTGTTCATACTTGCCATCTCCTAGCCGAAAAACCAAGAAAAAGAAAGGGGAGAAAAATTTTGAAGAAGTTCGGCCATTGCTTGTATCTAGGAGGAGTGTTTGATGTTGTGGCATGAAAATGAGGGAGTTTGAATGCTTAATAAGGAGGGAAGAAGGAGTGTTCATGTTTCTTTCTTTTGCAATTGTCGTAACTAGAGGAAGAAGAGGAAGCAAGATTCGGCCAAGGTGGTCCTTTAGATCAAGGTATGTTCAATAATATTTTTGGAAGTTTACACAACCTTTGGGTGATGAGTTTAAATTCTATCTATCCCATGGTTGGATTTGGGGTTGTCGGAGAGTTAGGCTTTGACTAAGAAGCTTAAAAATTTTAGTTGATACCTTGATGCTATTAACAAGTTAGTTATATGTATGTGTTAAATTGCTTGTTATGTTAGCATGAAAGTTGAAGTTGTTAAGTCACTTTGTTGGAGGTGCGAATTTAGGACTAAGAAGAGAATGAGTATTCGCTAACATGGTTGAAAGGTGGATGTGCCGATTTTTTTAGATTTAGACTATGAGAATGGCTATAATGGGCATTACGATGTGGAACTTAAGAAATGTAGTTATATGTGGATTTACATGATGTTACAAATAGATGTGAAAATATGCTAGATTAGGAAAATTCGATCAAGTGTTCATGGGATGAAATTAGATGTTTAAATGATGTTATAGTTGACATTGTACATACATTCGGCCATCTAATTGAGTATGAAGGTGGTGTTAAATCTAATTGTGATGCCCATTCGGAAGTGTATATATATATATATACATAAGTATGCCCATTCGTGAGGTTACCTTTGATTATGTGTATAATCGACTAAATGGGTAATTAGTGAGGATGGTTGCCGAATATACTAACATACATATGCATGTGTAATTGGATTATAAATATTTAGCAAGGTGGTTAAACTAGTTGATTTATTGATTAAGCTCAAGGAGTTAAAGGAGGAGAATCAAGCAAAGGCAAAGAAAAGATCATCGAGTAGCCGAGTTGGAACCGTCTTACCCAACACAAGGTAAGTCATTAAGCATATATTTTGTATTAATTTAAATGATCATAACGTCTATGTAATGATGCTGAATGGAATGATAAATATATATATACATGTATGCATGGGGTGATGAAAGTATTGAATGAAAAAGAAAAGAGGTGAGATGTATTGAGTTGTTGGTTTCGGCACTAAGAGTGCGGGTGTAAACATTCATGATCATGAGATTGGCACTAAGTGTGCGGGTTCAAATTGTATAGCACTAAGTGTGCGAGTTTGATTATATAGCACTAAGTGTGCGAGTTCGACTATTAAGCACTAAGTGTGCGGGCTTATTATACATTCTCTAATAAATATACATGCTCTAAGTGTGCGGCCTTATCGAGTCAATCATGGACAGCCGTACGAGTAAACACCTTGAGCTCATGCGGAATAGACATTTTATTTATATTTGGGATTGAGCTTGGTAAGTCTTGAACCTATGTGGTGATTATACTTGAAGATAAATGCATCCAATGTCATATGGTGTAATGTATGAAATATCAAAGTAGGGCTTGGTATGAGATCGAACCGAACTGCCTAAGGAATTATAGCACAGTTTGGGTATGGATGGAGGATTTTAATCCCGCATTATTTATTTTCTCTTATGATATATTATTACTGAACGGCAATGTAATGCTTATGACTTACTGAGTTATATACTCACTCGGTGTTTGCTTGTCACCTACTTTAGGTTTCTTGGACTCGTCTTTTTACGTGCTCGGGACTGTCATCGAAGTCATCACACCGGCTAGCAACTTTTTGTATCTTCTTTTTAGTCGGTCTAGGAGAACATTTCGGCATGTATAGGCTAATATGTTTTGTTGAAATTTGGTATGTAAACTTTTAGCCATGCGAAAATGGCATAAATGTTCAGTTGGATTTGGTTCTATAATGTTAGCTCGCAAGTCTTGGTAATTCGATTTTTATGCCATATGTCATGGTTGATTATTTTTGGTGTTAAAATTCATGATATGGCAATAGTGTTGTAGGGAGATGTTTGACAATGATTAGCCTTTGGCATGGCTAGTCATGATCATAATTTGTGATATGTATGATGAATTACTAGTTAGATCAAGGAGAAATCACGAAATAGGCATAGTTGCTTTAGTAACAGATGCTGGCAGCAGCAGTGATGTGAGATTGAAAAATCACTAAAAATAGTAGGAATGGAAATAAATAATGAATAAATTATGTAATCGAAGCTCGATGAGTCTATTTTCATATAGAAGAAACGAAACGACCATATGAGCTGTATGTTAGGAGATAATTAAACTATTGTGAAACAGGGCCAGAGCGATTTCTGGATCCCCTGTCCCGACTTTAGAAATTCACCCTAAATTATTCAGAGACAATTAGAAGTCATGCTTTATATGTATAGATTCCCTTTTGAGTCTAGTTTCATTAGAAACCAACGGCATAAGAATTGGAGCTCTGTAAAGGGAGATATATAAGTTGTAATGCACAAGGGTCAGAGTAGTCGAACCCAGGAACAGGGACAACTTTAACCAATAAACTGTACCAATTGGCCTGGGAAAAAATTCTAAAAAAATTCTACCATATAGATATATGAGTCTAGTTCCGAGGAAACTTTACGGAACTGGATTTCGAGTTTCATAACTCAAGATATGATTTTTAATGGGACTCATACGCAGATTGGCAGCTTGTCTGGGAAATTTCTAATAAGTGGTTTGAAGTCTGTTAACACCTCGTGTTCGACTCCGGCGACGGTCTCGGGTTCGGGGTGTTACATAAACCACACAGACTTGTGGAGATTATTGGGCCAGGCTGTGCAGTTTGCATGGCCAATGCCATTTTTGGGCTTGTTGTGCCACATGAGCATGTAGGCCTACTGGACCGTCTTATAGCCTTGTGCCCATTTTCACTGTTTGACTATTAAGGTTGCATGTGTCACCCAAGACGGCTGTAGACCTACTGTTGGGTTGGTAAGTATACCTAGACCCTAATTTGATGAAATGACTATTATACCCCTATGAACTAAAATGACTGATATGCCCTTATAATATGGTTAAATGTATTTGAGCATGACATGATTTGCATACACGTATGATCTTATGACATGACATATTGCATGGGGATGGGTTATTATATTTGGAGCAAGTGTACTATATTGGTAGCTCTGCTGCAAATACTATTAAGTGCCGCAACCGGTGCTATATTTTGGAGTGTAGGGATGGGTGGGTCAATTTTATCCCCACATGAAGTGTAGGGCTGGACGGAGTGGAGTGTAGAGGATGGATGGGTAGGAGATTCTGATTGCATTTCTGTTACTGTTACTATATTGGGCTAAAGCCCTAACTGAGATTGAACTGCTATTGAATCGAGCTTAGGCCCAAACTGTATCTGCTTATTGTACGTGTGACAGCCCAAAATTGACCCTAGTCGAAATGTGGTTTCGGGACCACAAAACCGAGGCATAAAAATAATTTAATAATTATTTTATTGCCTATAATGTGTATTAACTCATGTGTAACATTTTTGATGTTTTGATTTAGAGTTATAAATGTGAATTTCACTAGAAAGGACCTAGTAGTAAACTTTGAAAGTATGATGGGGAAATGTGTGATGACTGATTAAAGCATGCATGCAAAACAATGGACTTGCATGTCAAATTCCCCCCCCCCCAATAGCTAGTGGCCGGCCATGACAAGGAATTATGGGCAAAACATGTCATGAAACATGTTTGGTAAGTGGGTTATGTTGGAAAAAATAAAATAAGGAGTATGGAAAAAAAAATGTGTGTGGGAAGGCTTCTCCCCCTCCCCATTGCCGTGTAGGTAAGAAGGAAAAACAAAAAATTTTGTTCATCCATTTCACTCTCTTTTTGGCCGAAAATGCTAATGAAGGAGAAAGGAAGTTTGCTTCATGCTTGGTTTGGGAGAGGATTAGGAGGAGGCTTGGCTATACTTGCATCAAGATTAAGGTATGTTTGAGGTTGTGCCATGAGATTCATGCATGTTTTAGTTGCTAGCTTGATGTTCTTATTAGCCCATGGTTCAAATCTTTGCTATGTCATGGGAATGATATTCGCCAAAGTGGATGTGGTGTTAATGCCATTGCATGCTAAATATCAAGCTTGATAATGATACATGTGATGGGGGATTGAGGACTCTTAGATTTTCTTTTAGCATTTTTGAATGAGATACTAAGTTCTTTGTTTAACCATGACCAAATTGAAACGGTATGGTGTTGTGGTGTATTCGGCCATGGTATATCCATAAGTATGATTCATGCATGTTGCATGGTAGGTAAGATTTGAGCTTTGGATATGTGTTTATATTTGGATATAAGCAACTTGAGATTCGGCCCTTGCACCTACATGAATATATGTTTGCACATGATGTATTGGTATGACATATATACTATTTCAAGGTGTATATTTGCTTATGATGATGTTTCGGTTATGAAGTAAATGAGAGATGTGTATTGAGCTACAATATGTAATGCGTTAGTTAGTAAAATGTATGCTGTTTTGTGTGGTATTAAGTGTATAATTGGCCTCAACATGGACATGCATATTCGCCACATGAGGGGAGTTGGTGTGCATGCATTCGTTTAGAGGCAAGCATATTGATGCCTATTCTTGGCTTGGAAAATTGGCTAAGGAGAGTACACTAATGTGTTGAATTGATTCGTGATTTCGTACACATGTGACTCTAATGTCTAATGTTTATAAGGGCTAAGTACCTTGAGCTTCACTTTGATGTTTGAATGAATTGTATTGAATTGCTTGTTGCGATTAAAATGAGCATGACCATTGTGTATTTGAGCTAAAGGATGGCCATATGACCATTTAAACTCCTTGTCATATTCGCCATAAACTATCATAATAAGACTTTAATAAGTTAAATTTGTGTGAATTAAGCTCAAGAGCAAAGGGAGCTAAATGCGATAAAGGAAAGGAAAAAGTAGTCGAGTAGCCATCGAAATCGCTCGACCACGTCCGAGGTAAGTCTTGAGTAATGACCCTACTTGAATTATATTGAAATCATGCTCCTTGTGTGTGGCTATTGAGCCGAAATTGTAAAGGTTTGATAAATATTTTGTGTTTGAGCCTTAGTAACGAAAATGAAATATGGATGTGTCGTGATTATTGATATATGTGTACATGAGCAATTGAATGAAACCGGGCTAAGTCCGAAGGCATTTATGCTAGTGATTATATCAGGGCTAAGACCAAGGCATTCGTATGCGAGTTGTTAAATCCGGGCTAAGACCCAAGGCATTCGTATGCGAGTTGTTATATCCGGGCTAAGACTCGAAGGCATTGGTGCAAGTTACCAAATCCGGGTTAAGACCCGAAGGCAATTGTGCTTGTGGTTATATCCGGTTAGATTCGAAGGTACGTGATTCGAAATGAGCAATCTTGCTGCAAAATTTCAGTTGATGCGCTTGCAAAAATTCCAGCAATGAGGTATGTTCATATGTGCGTGAATTAGTGAGCCCTTACAAGTAAGAATTAGCTCGGTCGATAGAGCGAGCTAGCGACCTTTAGCTAAGTTGATCTTTGTGTATGAATATAAGGGTGGTAATGTGAAGTAAGTATGATATTGAGGTTGTGTGCATATGAAATTATCCGTTTAGCTATATGAATGCCATGCTTTTGCTGTGCTGGAATTCCTTGCTCAAACTTACTAAGCATAAATTGCTTACTCCGTTTCTCTGTTTTCTGTTTTATAGATTTTGCTCGTTAGGTATCGGATTCGGGATCATCGAAGTCGAAGTCATCCACACTATCAAAACCCTTTGGTACTCTTTAGTTGAACTCTGGATATGGCATGTATAGGACTACCCTTTGCTGTTTTTTTTTCAAATGCGTTTTGTGATGTGCGTGTGTACATACCATGCGAAAATGGCTCGTAAAAGTGGAGTATGGCATTAGACCATTTGTGTTTATGTATATATATATGTATGGTTTCATGATGTGATTATGGACTGAATGGAAGTGTTGGGCAAATGATCAGCCATTGGAATGGCTAAATATGATTATATGTGGACCTATGTATGACAAAACTCTAGCTGGTCCATGGAAACCGCGAGATAGGTAAAGTTTACCTTGAAAACAGATGCTGCCAGCAGTAGTGGTGTGGATTTGAAAAATCATTAAAACTTGTAGAAATGGAATTAAATAGTTAATAAATTATGTAAATGAACCTTTATGAATCTACTTTCATATGGAAGAAACGAAACAGTCATATGAGTTATATGTTAAGAGATATTAAAGTTCTCGTGAAACAGGGCCAGAACGGTTTCTGGATTCCCTGTTCCGAATTTGGAAATTCAGTGTAAATTAACCAAAGATAATTAGGAGTCATGCCATATATGTATAGATTCCTCTCTGAGTCTAGTTTCTATAGAAACAAACATCATCAGTATTAAAGCCCTGTACAAGGAGATATTCAATTTGTAGCACACGAAGGTCAGTGTAGTCGAACCCTGGAATAGGGGAGACTTTAACTAATAAAATGTACTAATTGGCTCGACCAAAAATTCTAGAAAAAAATCTGTAGATGGACATATGAGTCTAGTTGCAGGGAAAAATTACAAAACTAATTTTCGAGCTTTGAAACTCAAGATATGATTTTTAAGGCGACAGTGACGCAGTAACCAGCTTGTCTGGAAATTTCTAAATGGACTGTGAAAATAGTTAAGTCTGTGTGCACCTCGTGTTCGATTCCGGTAATGGACTCGGGCACGGGGTGTTACAATTTTATTGGTATCAGAGCTACGGTTTAGTCGATTCTAGGACTACCGTAATGCGTTTGGGTCTAGCTATACATGTCATTTTATGTGATTATTTGATAGTGTGGTGATTTCTGACGTTTGAATTGGTGTTTATCCATAGTAATGGATCCCGATCCCAACCGAGCGATAGCTGATGATGTGGAGAGTGTGGCACCTGCTCCCGCTCAAGGGACAGCGCCGGCGGACTCTCAACCTATTGCTAGCAAACCGAATGATGAGGCTGGACACGCTTTCTATAGCGTGATGAATGATTGGTTCAACCAATACATTCGAACTAACACGGCTGTTCCACAACCTCCATTCCCGACTAACACAACCCCCGCACCTACAATGTGACAGCCCAAAATTGACCCTAGTCGGGATGTGATTTTGGGACCACAAAACCGAGGCATAAAAATAATTTAAAATTTATTTTGATGCCTATGATATGTGTTAATTTGTGTGTGACATTTTTGATGTTTCGATTTAGTGTTATAAATGCGAATTTCACTAGAAAGGACCTAGTAGTGAACTTTGAAAGTATGATGGGGAAATGTGTGATGACTAGTTGCTCATGCATGCAAAAATAAGGGATTTGCATGTCAAATTTCCCCCAACATGAAGTGGCCGGCCATGGCAAGAGAGGATGGGCAAAACATGTCATGAAACATGTTTTGTTGGTGCATTAGGGAGAAATAATAAACAAAGGTGTATGGGTAAGAAAAGAATGAAAAAAAATGTGTGTGAGTGTGGTATTCCCCCCATTGCCGTGAGTTGTAGAGAAAGAAAGAAAAAAATTTTGTTCATCCTTTCTTTGAGCCAAAACTAAGGAAGAAGGAGGATTTTTGCTTCATGCTTGGTTTGGAAGAGATCTAGAAGGAGATTTGGCTAAGTTTGCATCAAGATTAAGGTATGTATGAGGTTGTGTTAGGAGTTTCATGCATGTTTTGGTTGCTAACTTGATGTGCATGTTAGCCATGGCTCAAATCTTTGTTATGCCATGGAAATGGTATTTGGCCAAAGTTGTTATGGTGATAAAGCCATTGCATGCTAAGTGTGAAGCTTGATGATGATGCATGCAATGATGGATTGTCTACTTTTGAGTAAGATTTTGAGTTTTCTTTTGTTTAATCATGATTGAAGTTGAAAAGGGCATGATTGTCATATTCGCCATGATGCATTCATGAGCATGGTTCATGCTTCTTGCATGTTAGTTAAAATTTGTGTTTTGGATGGCTATGGACACCTTGAAATTGACCATGCTCATATATGTATATATATGTTTGCACATGATGTTTTGGTTATGAACTAAGTGATGAATATGGTTGTTTAAAGAAGAAGATGTTGAAGAATGATTGTGAAATTGCAAGCACATTCGGCCTAGCACACATATGAGTGCTTGATGCTATATTATAAGTTTTGAGCTACAATATGCAAAGCATTAACTAGTAAAATGCATACTGTTTTTGTGAGGTATTAAGTGCATAATTGGCCTCAACATGTACATGAATATTCGGCCTTGGGTAGCCTACTGAAGGCCTTAGCTTTTCCTTGATGCTCGAATAAATTGTATTGAATTGCTTGATGTAGTATAAAATGTGCATGACCATTGTGTATTCAAGCTAAAGAGTGGCCATATGACCATTTAAACTCCTTGTCATATTCGCCATAAGCTAGCACAATGAGGTTTTAATAAATTGAATTTGTTTGAATTAGCTCAAGAGCTAAGAGGGCCACAATTGGACAAGGGGAAGGAAAAAGTGATCGAATAGCCGTAAAAGCCGTTCGACAACATCCGAGGTAAGTCCTCAAGAAGTGACCTTACTTGAATTATGTGGAATGAAATACGGATGTATTGATTATTGATTTATGTGTGTATGAGTATTCGAATAATGCCCAGGCTAAGTCCCGAAGGCGATTATGCTAGTGATTATAATTGTGTTTGAGCCTTAGTAACGAGAATGAAATATGTATGTCCAATGATTATTGATGTATGTGTGCATGAGAAATTGAATGATATCCGGGCTAAGCCCCGAAGACAATTATGCTGGAAATTATATCCGGGTTAAGACCCGAAGGCGATTGTGCTAGTGGCTACATCCGGGCTAAGACCCGAAGGCATTCGTGCGAGACATTCTATCCGGGCTAAGACCAAGGCATTTGTGTGCGTGGTTATATCCGGTTATATTCAAGAATCTTGGGCTGGAGGTGAGTGTTGGTTGCTGTAATAAATTCAATTAGTACACTCGAGAAGCCCAAAGAATAAGGATACGTTTATATGTGCATTGGAAAGTCGACATGTTTGAGCAACATTCGCTCAATCGACTAATGAATTTCAGTTATTGAATTGATTGATACTTTGTGAAAGTATATAATGATGAAGTGTGAAGTAAGAATGTGTATTAATGAAATGATGCATTTGGCTATGTGAATGTATTGCTGTAATTAGAGTTGATTATATTCCTTGAGACTTACTAAGCATAAAAATGCTTACCCCGTTGCTTTGGCTCTCTGTTTTATAGATTTCGCTCGATAGCAATCGGATTCGGGATCAATAAAGTCGAAGTCATCCACACTATCAACATCTCTATTTTGGTATAAATTTTTGGTTGAACTTTGAAATGGCATGTATAGGACTACCCCTTGTTGGTTAAATATGTTGTGATGTATTTGTGTACGGCCATGCGAAAATGGCTCGTAAAAGTGAAGTATCGACTTAGACTATTTGCGGTTTGTATATGTATATATTTGGTGTCATGATGTGACCATGGATTGGAAATAGGAATGTTGGTCACATGATCAGCCATTGGCATGGTTAAAATGATCATATATGAACCCATGTAGGGCAAGACTAGTTGGTTCATGGAGACTACCAAATAGGTAAGATCTACCTTAAAAACAGATGCTGCCAGCTGCAGTGACGTGAATGTGAAAAATCACCAAAATTCGTAGGAATGGTATTAAATAGTGAATAAGCTATGTAAATGAACCTTGGTGAGTCTATTTTCATATGGATGAAACGAAATGGTCATAGGAGTTACATGTTAAGAGATAGTAAAGCTATTGTGAGACAGGGCCAGAATGGTTTCTGGGTCCCCTGTCGTAAGTTTAAAAATTTGCTATAAATTATCCAGAAAGAATTAGGAGTCATGCCTTATATGTACAGATTCCATTTTGAGGCTAGTTTCATTATAAACAAACGGTACCAGTATTAAAGTTCTGTACAGTGAGATATTCAAGTTGTAACGCACGAAGGTCAGAGCAGTCGATCCCTGTAACATGGGTGACTTTAACTAATAAACTGTACCAATTGGCCCAACCAAAAATTCTAGAAATAAATCCATGGATGGATACATGAGTCTAAATTCAGGGAAAATTTACGAAACCAGTTTTCGAGTTTTGAAACTCGAGATATGATTTTTAAGGCGACGGTGACGCAGTTTTCCAGCCTGACTGGAAATGTCAAATTGGTGGGCAAAACAAGTGAACTTGGTTTGTTAACCCTCGTGTCCGACACGGCGATGGTCTCGGGTTCGGGTGTTACAATTTTATTGGTATCGAGCCACGGTTTAGTCGATTCTAGGACTACCGTGATGTGTTTGGGGTCTAGCTATACATGCCATTAAATGATGACTCGATAGTGTGGTGATTTCGACAATTTGACTTTGTGTTTGTTTATAGCAATGGATCCCGATCCCAACCGAAGCGATAGCTGATGATGTGGAGAGTGTGGCGCTGCTCCGCGCAAGGGACAGCGCCGCGGACTCTCAACCTATGGCCAGCAATCCGAATGACGAGGCTAGGCAAGCCTTTTATAGTGTGATGAACGAATGGTTTAATCAATACATTCGAACTAACACTACTGTTCCACAACCTCTATTCCCGACAAATGCAACCCCGCACCTACAATACCTCGGTGGTGACCAAATAAGGTCAAGTAAGCCCCAATCGACAGGATTCGAAAACATGGGCCACTGAATTTAAGGCTACGGATGATGATGATGCCGAAGCGAGCTGAATTTTGGTTGGATAACACTATCCGGTGCTCGATGAGCTATCCTGTACACCGATGAGTGCTTAAAGTGTACCATCTCCTTGCTACGTGAGTCGCCTACTATTGGTGGAGTATTCGACTTCGTGGTACCTAGAGAGCAAGTGACTTGGGAATTCTTTCAAACCGAGTTCCGAAAAAAGTATATCAGTCAGAGATTCATCGACCAAAAGCGAAGGGAATTCCTTGACCTTAAGCAAGGTTCTATGTCAGTTACCGACTACGAACGAAAATTTGTGAGGCTTAGCCGATGACGCGAGAATGCATTTCGTCCAAGCCATTATGTGTAAACGCCGAGGATGGGCTGAATGATGATATAAGGATGTTCGTTGGCATTCTCGAGATCGAGAGTTCGTAGTACTTGTTGAGCGAGCTTGTAAAGTAGAAGAGCTTAGAAAGGAGAAACAAAAAGCTGATGGGAACCGGAGAATTCGAAGAGGTCCTCGGAAAGTCTCTTCAACAAGCATCAAGAGATTTCGAGATGATGCGAGCCGGTCTAGAGGCGTTTGGGCTTTTCTAGGCGAGGACGCGATCGACCCCTGTGACCATCTGAGTCACTTCGATCGCTGATGGTGGAAATGATCGCCGAGAGAGGCGGAGTGTCCACATTGTGGCAAATGGCATTCGGGGAGCTATTGGTTTCGTGATCGCTCTGCTATAAGTGTGGGTCGGCCGACCACTTTATGAAGGATTGCCGAGGATGCATGAGCAGAATGTAAGTCGAGTGGAAACCCGGTGCTACCATCGCTCGAGGTAGGCCACCTAGAAATATGGGCAATGTCGGTGGCGGTCGAGAGGATCTAGAGATGCTACCATCGGATCTCGAGGCTCGTGCTCCTGCAAGGACTTATGCCATACTGTGAACGTGAGGATCTTGCCTCTCCGGATGTCATTACAGGTACTTTCACTCTTTTCAATACATATGTGATTGCTTTGATTGACCCTGGTTCTACTCATTCATATATATGTGAAACCTTAGCATCCAAAGAAGACTTTGCCTATTGAGTCTACTGAGTTTGTAATTCGGGTGTCAAACCCCTTGGGTCATTACGTGCTTGTCAACAAAGTGTGCAAGAAAAGTCCCCTAGTGTTCCGAGGTTCTTGTTTTCCGGCGGACTTGATGCTTTTGCCGTTCGATGAGTTCGACGTTATTCTTGGTTTGGATTGGTTGACCATGCACGATGCGGTTGTAAATTGCAAGAGCAAGACTATCGATTTGAGGTGCGCGAATAATGAAATAATTCGGGTTGAGTCTACGGACTTAAAGGGGTTGCCAGCTGTAATATCAGCGATGTTGGCCCAGAAATATGTAAGAAAAGGGTGCGAAGCGTACCTTGCGTACGTGCTCGATGACAAGGAATCAGAAAAGAAACCCGAATCTGTGTCAGTGGTTTGTGAATACCGGATGTTTTCCCGAAGAATTACTGGGTTTACCACCTGTTCGGAAATAGAATTTGGCATCGAATTGGTACCTGGTACCACTCCAATTTCGATAGCTCCGTATCGTATGGCACCAACGGAATTAAAGGAGTTGAAAGCTCAGTTGCAAGAATTGGTGGATAGAGGTTTTGCTCGCCGAGTTGTTCGCCTTGGGTGCGCCGGTGTTGTTTGTGAAAAGAAGGATGGAACCATGCGGTGTGCATCGACTATCGTCGACTTAATAAAGCGACGATAAAGAACAAATATCCGTTACCACGATCGATGACTTGTTCGATCAACTGAAGGAGCCTCAATGTTCTCAAAAATAGATTTGAGATCGGGCTATTATCAATTGCGAATCCGAGATTCGGACGTACCCAAGACCGCCTTGAGCGAGATATGGTCACTCGAGTTTCTAGTGATGCCGTTTGGGCTCACTAATGCCCGCGGTATTTATGGATTTAATGAATCGGATCTTCGGACCATATTTGGATCGATTCGTAGTCGTGTTCATTGATGACATCTTGGTCTATTCAAGAAATGAGACCGAACATCTTGAACACCGCGGTTAGCGCCGCAAATCTTACTGGGATAAGCAATTATATGCTAAGTTCAGCAAGTGTGAGTTCGGTTAAGAGAGGTTAGCTTCTTGGGTCATGTGGTATATCAGCATCGGGTATTCGAGTCGACAGAATAAAATTTCAGCCATACTTAATTGGAAGCCTCAGAAATATTCTTCGAGGTTCGAGCTTTTTGGGGCTTCTTTGGTTATTACCGACGATTTGTAAAAGGCTTCTCAACGATAGCCACGCCGATGACGAAGCTACTCCAAAAGGATGTTAAGTTCGAATGGACGGAGAAATGCCAAAAAAGTTTCGATCAACTGAAAACTTATTTGACTGAAGCCCCAATTCTAGTGCAACCCGAGTCCGGCAAAGAGTTTGTCATCTATAGCGACGCCTCCCTACTTGGGTTAGGTTGTGTATTGATGCAAGAAGGTCGAGTTGTGGCCTATGCGTCGAGGCAATTAAAGCCACACGAGAAAAATTATCCGACCCATGATCTTGAATTGGCCGCCATCGTATTCGCCTTAAAGATTTGGCGACATTACTTATTTGGTGAAAGGTGCCATGTGTACTCGTATCACAAAAGTCTCAAATATTTGATGACCCAAAGAGACTTAAATCTGCGACAAAGATGTTGGCTCGAGCTGTTAAAGGATTATGAGCTGGTCATTGACTATCACCCGGGAAAGGCGAATGTGGTTGCGGATGCCTTGAGTCGTAAATCATTATTCGCTTACGAGCGATGAGCGTGCACTTATGCATTCGATCCGATAGTGTGTTAGTAGCTGAATTGAAAGCCAAACCACTATTGATACATCAAATTCGAGAAGCTCAAAAGTCGACGACGAGTTGGGCGCAAAACGGGTGAGTGTGTTCCAAACAAGGACTCGAATTTCAAATCGGCGATGACGATTGTTTGAGGTTCAAAAGTCGTCTGTGTGTTCCAAAGAATTGAACTCATTTCGATAATTCTGAATGAAGCCCATTGTAGCCGAATGGCAATCCACCCGGAGTACGAAGATGTACAATGATTTGAAACGTCGGTTTTGGTGGCATGGTATGAAGCGAGACATCTCCGACTTTGTTTGAGATGTTTAATATGTCAACAAGTGAAAGCGGAACATCGGTGCCTTCAGATTACTTCGCCAATCACGATACCCGAGTGGAAATGGGATCGAGTCACAATGGACTTTGTATCCGGACCGCCATTGTCGACAAGTAAGAAGGATGCGGTTTGGGTCGTGGTAGATAGATTGACTAAGTCGGCCCACTTTGTCCCCTGACGCACGGATTTTTCAATGGACAAATTAGCCGAATTGTACGTTTCTCAGTTGTGAGATTACACGGGTGCCTATTTCCATCGTGTCGGATAGAGATCCGAGATTTACCTCACGATTTTGGAAAAAGTTGCAAGAAGCTTTGGGTACCAAGTTGCATTTCAGACCGCCTTTCACCCCCAAACCGATGGTCAATCCGGCGGATAATTCAGATACTTGAGGATATGTTAAGATGTTGCGTCCTCGAGTTTAGTGGTTCATGGGAAGCGGTATTTGCCATTGATTGAATTCGCACAACAACAAACTTTCAATCAAGTATTAAGATGGCACCCTACGAGGCCTTTGTACGGTCGTAAATGCCGTACACCATTGTTTTGGTGAGCTCGGTGAAAGCAAGATTTTCGGGTGGATTTGATTAGAGATCTTTGAGCAGAAAGTGAAAGTAATCCGTGAAAGTCGAAGATAGCCTCCGATCGTCGAAGTCGTATGCGGATCTGAAGCGTAAGGATATCGAGTATCGTGGGTGATAAAGTGTTTCTCAAGGTATCGCCTTGGAAAAAGATACTCAGATTCTACCGTAAGGGCAAGCCGAGCCCGAGGTTCATTGGGCCATATGAGATATCCGAGCGAGTCGGTCCGATGGCATATCGTTTGATTTTGCCCCGAACTCAAAAGGTTCACGATGTCTTTCACGTTTCGATGCTTCGACGCTATAGATCCGATCCATCGCACGTGATTAGTCCATCGAAATTGAAATTCAAGCTAATATGAGTTATGAGGAAGAACCGATTCGTATCCTATCACGAGAAGTGAAAGAGTTGCGAAACAAGCGGGTTCATTGGTGAAAGTGTTATGGCTCAAGCACGGGATAGAAGAAGCTACTTGGGAAACCGAGAACTCTATGAAAGAGCAAAATCCAAACCTATTTACCGGTAAGATTTTTGGGGACGAAAATTTCTTAAGTGGGGGAGAGTTGTGACAGCCCAAAATTGACCCTAGTCGGGATGTGGTTTCGGGACCACAAAACCGAGGCATAAAAATAATTTAAAATTTATTTTGATGCCTATGATATGTGTTAATTTGTGTGTGACATTTTGATGTTTCGATTTAGTGTTATAAATGCGAATTTCACTAGAAAGGACCTAGTAGTGAACTTTGAAAGTATGATGGGGAAATGTGTGATGACTAGTTGCTCATGCATGCAAAAATAAGGATTTGCATGTCAAATTTCCCCCAACATGAAGTGGCCGCCATGGCAAGAGAGGATGGGCAAAACATGTCATGAAACATGTTTTGTTGGTGCATTAGGGAGAAATAATAAACAAAGGTGTATGGGTATGAAAAGAATGAAAAAAAATGTGTGTGAGTGTGGTATTCCCCCCCCATTGCCGTGAGTTGTAGAGAAAGAAAGAAAAAATTTTGTTCATCCTTTCTTTGAGCCAAAACTAAGGAAGAAGGAGGATTTTTGCTTCATGCTTGGTTTGGAAGAGATCTAGAAGGAGATTTGGCTAAGTTTGCATCAAGATTAAGGTATGTATGAGGTTGTGTTAGGAGTTTCATGCATGTTTTGGTTGCTAACTTGATGTGCATGTTAGCCATGGCTCAAATCTTTGTTATGCCATGGAAATGGTATTTGGCCAAAGTTGTTATGGTGATAAAGCCATTGCATGCTAAGTGTGAAGCTTGATGATGATGCATGCAATGATGGATTGTCTACTTTTGAGTAAGATTTTGAGTTTTCTTTTGTTTAATCATGATTGAAGTTGAAAAGGGCATGATTGTCATATTCGCCATGATGCATTCATGAGCATGGTTCATGCTTCTTGCATGTTAGTTAAAATTTGTGTTTTGGATGGCTATGGACACCTTGAAATTCGCCATGCTCATATATGTATATATATGTTTGCACATGATGTTTTGGTTATGAACTAAGTGATGAATATGGTTGTTTAAAGAAGAAGATGTTGAAGAATGATTGTGAAATTGCAAGCACATTCGCCTAGCACACATATGAGTGCTTGATGCTATATTATAAGTTTTGAGCTACAATATGCAAAGCATTAACTTGTAAAATGCATGCTGTTTTTGTGAGGTATTAAGTGCATAATTGGCCTCAACATGTACATGAATATTCGGCCTTGGGTAGCCTATTGAAGGCCTTAGCTTTTCCTTGATGCTCGAATAAATTGTATTGAATTGCTTGATGTAGTATAAAATGTGCATGACCATTGTGTATTCAAGCTAAAGAGTGGCCATATGACCATTTAAACTCCTTGTCATATTCGGCCATAAGCTAGCACAATGAGGTTTTAATAAATTGAATTTGTTTGAATTAGCTCAAGAGCTAAGAGGGCCACAATTGGACAAGGGAAGGAAAAGTGATCGAATAGCCGTAAAAGCCGTTCGACAACATCCGAGGTAAGTCCTCAAGAAGTGACCTTACTTGAATTATGTGGAATGAAATACGGATGTATTGATTATTGATTTATGTGTGTATGAGTATTCGAATAATGCCCGGGCTAAGTCCCAAGGCGATTATGCTAGTGATTATAATTGTGTTTGAGCCTTAGTAACGAGAATGAAATATGTATGTCCAATGATTATTGATGTATGTGTGCATGAGAAATTGAATGATATCCGGGCTAAGCCCAAGACAATTATGCTGGAAATTATATACGGGTTAAGACCGAAGGCAATTGTGCTAGTGGCTACATCCGGGCTAAGACCAAGGCATTAAATGCGAGACATTCTATCCGGGCTAAGACCGAAGGCATTTGTGCACGTGGTTATATCCGGTTATATTCGAAGAATCTTGGGCTGGAGGTGAGTGTTGGTTGCTGTAATAAATTCAATTAGTACACTCGAGAAGCCCAAAGAATAAGGTACGTTTATATGTGCATTGGAAAGTCGACATGTTTGAGCAACATTCGCTCAATCGACTAATGAATTTCAGTTATTGAATTGATTGATACTTTGTGAAAGTATATAATGATGAAGTGTGAAGTAAGAATGTGTATTAATGAAATGATACATTTGGCTATGTGAGTGTATTGCTGTAATTAGAGTTGATTATATTCCTTGAGACTTACTAAGCATAAAAATGCTTACCCCGTTGCTTTGGCTCTCTGTTTTATAGATTTCGCTCGATAGCAATCGGATTCGGGATCAATAAAGTCGAAGTCATCCACACTATCAACGTCTCTATTTTGGTATAAATTTTTGGTTGAACTTTGAAATGGCATGTATAGGACTACCCCTTGTTGGTTAAATATGTTGTGATGTATTTGTGTACGGCCATGCGAAAATGGCTCGTAAAAGTGAAGTATGGACTTAGACTATTTGCGGTTTGTATATGTATATATTTGGTGTCATGATGTGACCATGGATTGGAAATAGGAATGTTGGTCACATGATCAGCCATTGGCATGGTTAAAATGATCATATATGAACCTATGTATGGCAAGACTAGTTGGTTCATGGAGACTACCAAATAGGTAAGACCTACCTTAAAAACAGATGCTGCCAGCTGCAGTGACGTGAATGTGAAAAATCACCAAAATTCGTAGGAATGGTATTAAATAGTGAATAAGCTATGTAAATGAACCTTGGTGAGTGTATTTTCATATGGAAGAAATGAAATGGTCATAGGAGTTACATGTTAAGAGATATTAAAGCTATTGTGAGACAGGGCCAGAACGGTTTCTGGGTCCCCTGTCACAACTTTAAAAATTTGCTATAAATTATCCTGAAAGAATTAGGAGCCATGGCTTATATGTAAAGATTCCATTTTGAGTCTAGTTTCATTAGAAACAAACGGCACCAGTATTAAAGTTCTGTACAGTGAGATATTCAAGTTGTAACGCGCGAAGGTCAGAGCAGTCGATCCCTGTAGCATGGGTGACTTTAACTAATAAACTGTACGAATTGGCCAGACCAAAAATTCTAGAAATAAATCCATGGATGGATACATGAGTCTAAATTCAGGGAAAATTTACGAAACCAGTTTTTGAGTTTTGAAACTCGAGATATGATTTTTAAGGCGACGGTGACGCAGTTTTCCAGCCTGACTGGAAATGTCAAATTGGTGGGCAAAACAAGTGAACTTGGTTTGTTAACCCCTCGTGTCTGACACCGGCGATGGTCTCGGGTTCGGGGTGTTACATACAATGCCTCCGGTAACTGACCAAATAAGGTCGAATAAGCCCCCAGTTGACAGAATCCGAAAACATGGGGCTACTGAATTTAAAGCTACGGATAGCGACGATGCCGAGCAAGCTGAATTTTGGTTGGACAACACTATCCGGGTACTCGATGAGCTATCTTGTACACCCGATGAATGTCTAAAGTGTACTATCTCCTTGCTACGTGATTCTGCCTACTATTGGTGGTGTACTTTGACTTCTGTTGTGCCCCGAGAGCAAGTAACTTGGGAGTTTTTCCAAACTAAGTTTCGGAAAAAGTATATCAGTCAGAGAGTTATGGATCAAAAACGGAAGGAATTTCTCAAACTTAAACAAGGTTCCATCTCGGTTACCGACTATGAACGAAAATTTGTGAGGCTTAGCCGGTACGCGCGAGAATGCATTTCTTCAGAAGTTGTGATGTGTAAACGCTTCGAAGATGGACTGAATGATGATATAAAGCTGTATGTTGGCATTTTGGAAATCCGAGAGTTTGTGACTCTTGTCGAGCGAGTGTGCAAAACCGAGGAGCTTAGTATGGAGAAAAGAAAAGCTGAAGTGGGAGCAAGGGAGTTTTGTAAGAGGTCTTCGAGGAAGACCTTCCCACAGTCATCAAAGAAATTTAGAGATGGCTTAGGCCGATCTAGAGACACTTCGGGCTTTTCTAGACGAGATCGCGATCGACCCCCTGTGACCACACGAGTCACTTCGGTCGCCAGTGTTGGGAATGAACGTCGAGATCGAACGGAGTGTCAGCATCGTGGCAAATGGCATTCTGGAAGCTGTAGGTTCCGTGACCGCTCCTGTTACAAGTGTGGATCGGTCGACCACTTTATTAAAGATTGTCTGAGGTTGCCTGAACAGAATACAAATCAGAGTGGGAAACCGGGTGCTACCACTACTCGAGGTAGACCATCCGGAAATTCGGGCAATGCTAGTGGTGGTCAGATAGGATCTAGAGATGCTACGACCAGATCCGAGGCTCGCGCTCCTAGTAGGGCTTATGCCATACGCGCACGTGAGGATGCGTCCTCGCCAGATGTTATTACGAGTACTTTCACTCTCTTTGATACTAATGTGATTGCTTTGATTGACCCTGGTTCTACTCATTCTTATATATGCGAAACCTTAGCATCCATTAAGACTTTACCTATTGAGTCTACTGAGTTCGTAATTCGGGTGTCAAATCCCTTGGGTCGTTACGTGCTGGTCGACAAAGTGTGTAAGAAATGCCCCCTAGTAATTCGAGGTTCCTGTTTTCCGGCGGACTTGATGCTTTTTCCGTTCGATGAATTTGATGTTATTCTTGGGTTGGATTGGTTGACCGTGCATGATGCAGTTGTGAATTGCAAAAGCAAGACTATTGATTTGAGGTGCGCAAATAACGAGATGATCCGAGTGAGTCTACGGACTTAAAGGGTTGCCGGTGTAATATCATCAATGTTGGCCCAAAAATATGTAAGAAAGGGTGCGAAGCATACCTTGCGTATGTACTTGATGATAAGGAGTTAGAAATAAAACCCGAATCTGCTTGCGGTGGTTTGTGATTACCGGATGTTTTCTCAAGAATTACCGGGTTTGCCACTGTTCGGGAGATAGAGTTTGGTATTGAGCTTGTACAGGACCACACCGATTTCGATAGCTCCGATCGTATGGCACCAATGAATTAAAGGAGTTGAAAGCTCGGTTGCAAGAGTTGGTGGATAGAGGTTTTGCTCTCCCAAGTTTTTCACCTTGGGGTGCACCAGTGTTGTTTGTGAAAAAGAAAGACAGAACCATGAGGTTGTGCATCGACTATCGTCAGCTTAATAAGGTGACAATAAAGAACAAATATCCGTTACCACGTATCAATGATTTGTTCGATCAACTGAAGGGAGCCTCAGTGTTCTCAAAAATAGATTTGAGATTGGGCTATTATCAGTTGCCAATCCGAGATTCGGATATACCCAAAACTGCCTTCAGAACAAGATATGGTCACTACGAGTTCTTAGTGATGCCGTTTGGGCTCACTAATGCCCCTGCGGTATTTATGGATTTGATGAATCGGATCTTCAGACCGTATTTAGATCGGTTCGTAGTTGTGTTCATTGACGACATCTTGGTCTATTCAAGAGATGAGACCGAACATGCGGAGCACCGAGATTAGTGTTGCAAATTTTACGGGATAAGCGTTATATGCTAAGTTCAGCAAGTGTGAGTTCGGTTAGCGAGGTTAGCTTCTTGGGCCATGTGGTATCTCTGACGGTATTCGAGTCGACCGAGTAAAATTTCAGCCATACTTAGCTGGAAGCCTCAGAAATATTACCGAGGTTCGAGCTTTTGGGACTTGCGGTTACTACCGACGGTTTGTAAAAGGATTCTCGATGATAGCCACACCCATGACTAAACCGCTTCAAAAGATGTCAAGTTTGAATGGATGGAAAAGTGTCGAAAAGTTTCACCAATTGAAAACTCATTTGACGGAAGCTCCAAGATTAGTAATCTGCCGAATCGGCAAAGAGTTTGCCATCTATAGTGACGCCTCCCTACTTGGATTAGGTTGCGTATTGATGCAAGAAGGTCGAGTTGTGGCCTATCGTCGAGACAATTAAAGCCACATGAGAAAAATTATCCGACCCATGATCTCGAATTGGTCGCTATCGTATTCGCTTTAAAGATATGGCGACATTACTTATTTGGTGAGAAGTGCCATGTGTATTCGGATCACAAAAGTCTCAAATATTTGATGACTCAAAGAGACTTAAATCTGCGACAAAGACGTTGGCTCGAGTTGTTAAAAGATTATGAGCTTGTCATTGATTATCACCGGGAAAGGCTAATGTGGTTGCGGACGCCTTAAGCGAAAATCACATCTCGCTTTCTGACGATGAATGTACACTTGTCTATTCTACCCGACAATGTGTTAGTAGCCGAATTAAAGGCCAAACCATTGTTGACTCATCAAATTTGTGAAACTCAGAAAGTTGATGATGAGTTGGTTGCAAAACGGGCTGAGTGTGTTCCGAACCAGGAATTGGAGTTTTAAATTGATGATGACGATTGTTTGAGGTTCAGAAGTCGTCTGTGTGTTCCAAAGAATTCGGAACTTATTTTGATTATTCTGAATGAAGCCCATTGTAGCCGAATGGCAATCCGCCCAGGGAGTACGAAGATGTACAATGATTGGAAACGTCGGTTTTGGTGGCATAGTATGAAACGAGACATCTCTGACTTTGTTTCGAGATGTGTAATATGTCAAAAAGTGAAAGTGGAACATCAAGTGCCTTCAGGATTACTTCAGCCGATTACGATACCCGAGTGGAAATGGGATCGAGTCACAATGGACTTTGTGTCCGGACTGCCATTGTCAGTGAGCAAGAAGAATGCGATTTGGGTTGTTGTTGATAGATCGACTAAGTCGACTTACTTTATCCCGTGCGCACGGATTTTCATTGGATAAACTAGCTGAATTATCGTTTCTCGATTATGAGATTACACGGGTACCGATTTACATTGTGTCGGATAGAGATCCGAGATTCACCTCGCGATTTTGGAAGAAATTGCAAGAAGCTTTAGGTACCAAGTTGCATTTCAGCACCGCATTTCACCCCCAAAACGATGGTCAATCCGGCGGATAATTCGAGATACTTGAGGATATGTTGCGATGTTGCATCCTCGAGTTCGATGGTTCATGGGAATGGTATTTACCTTTGATTGAATTCGCCACAACAATAGTTTTCAATCAAGTATTAAAATGGCGCCTTACGAGGCCTTGTACGGGCGTAAATGCCGTACACCATTGTTTTGGACCGAGCTCGGTGAAAGCAAAATTTTCGGAGTGGATTTGATTAAAGATGTTGAACAGAAAGTAAAAGTAATCCGTGAAAATCTGAAGATAGCCTCCGATCGTCAGAAGTCGTACGCAGATCTGAAACGAAAAGACATTGAGTATCAGGTGGGAGATAAAGTGTTTCTTAAAGTTTCGCCTTGGAAAAAGATACTCAGATTCGGGCGCAAGGGCAAATTGAGTCCGAGGTTCATCGGGCCATATGAGATATCCGAACGAGTCAGCCCAGTTGCGTATCATTTGATTTTACCCCATGAACTCGAAAAGATTCACGACGTCTTTCATGTTTCGATGCTACGACGCTATAGATCTGATCCATCGCACGTAATCAGTCCATCCGAGGTGGAAATTCAAGCCGATATGAGTTATGAAGAAGAACCGATTCGTATCCTAGCTCGTGAAGTAAAAGAGTTGCAAAACAAAAGGGTTCCTCTAGTGAAAGTGTTATGGCTCAAACACGGGATAGAAGAAGCTACTTGGGAACCGAGAACTCTATGAAAGAGCGATACCCAAATCTATTTACGGTAAGATTTTTGGGACGAAAATTTCTTAAGTGGGGGAGAGTTGTGATAGCCCAAAATTGACCCTAGTCGGAATGTGGTTTCGGGACCACAAAACCGAGGCATAAAAATAATTTAATAATTATTTTATTGCCTATAATGTGTGTTAACTCATGTGTAACATTTTTGATGTTTTGATTTAGAGTTATAAATGTGAATTTCACTAGAAAGGACCTAGTAGTAAACTTTGAAAGTATGATGGGGAAATGTGTGATGACTAATTAAAGCATGCATGCAAAACAATGGACTTGCATGTCAAATTTCCCCCCCGCCCCAATAGCTAGTGGCCGGCCATGACAAGGAATTATGGGGAAAACATGTCATGAAACATGTTTGGTAAGTGGGTTATGTTGGAATAAATAAAATAAGGACTATGGAAAAAAAAATGTGTGTGGGAAGGCTTCTCCCCCTCCCCATTGCCGTGTAGGTAAGAAGGAAAAACAAAAAATTTTGTTCATCCATTTCACTCTCTTTTTGGCCGAAAATGCTAATGAAGGAGAAAGGAAGTTTGCTTCATGCTTGGTTTGGGAGAGGATTAGGAGGAGGCTTGGCTATACTTGCATCAAGATTAAGGTATGTTTGAGGTTGTGCCATGAGATTCATGCATGTTTTTAGTTGCTAGCTTGATGTTCTTATTAGCCCATGGTTCAAATCTTTACTATGTCATGGGAATGATATTCGGCCAAAGTGGATGTGGTGTTAATGCCATTGCATGCTAAATATCAAGCTTGATAATGATACATGTGATGGGGGATTGAGATACTAAGTTCTTTGTTTAACCATGACCAAATTGAAACGGTATGGTGTTGTGGTGTATTCGGCCATGGTATATCCATAAGTATGATTCATGCATGTTGCATGGTAGGTAAGATTTGAGCTTTGGATATGTGTTTATATTTGGATATAAGCAACTTGAGATTCGGCCCTTGCACCTACATGAATATATGTTTGCACATGATGTATTGGTATGACATATATACTATTTCAAGGTGTATATTTGCTTATGATGATGTTTGGTTATGAAGTAAATGAGAGATGTGTATTGAGCTACAATATGTAATCGTTAGTTAGTAAAATGTATGCTGTTTTTGTGTGGTATTAAGTGTATAATTGGCCTCAACATGGACATGCATATTCGCCACATGAGGGAGTTGGTGTGCATGCATTCGGTTAGAGGCAAGCATATTGATGCCTATTCTTCGCTTGGAAAATTCAGCTAAGGAGAGTACTAACTAATGTGTTGAATTCGATTCGTGATTTCGTACACATGTGACTCTAATGTCTAATATTTATAAGGGCTAAGTACCTTGAGCTTCACTTTGATGTTTGAATGAATTGTATTGAATTGCTTGTTGCGATTAAAAATGAGCATGACCATTGTGTATTTGAGCTAAAGGATGGCCATATGACCATTTAAACTCCTTGTCATATTCGGCCATAAACTATCATAATAAGACTTTAATAAGTTAAATTTGTGTGAATTAAGCTCAAGAGCAAAGGGGAGCTAAATGCGATAAAGGAAAGGAAAAAGTAGTCGAATAGCCATCGAAATCGCTCGACCACGTCCGAGGTAAGTCTTCGAGTAATGACCCTACTTGAATTATATTGAAATCATGCTCCTTGTGTGTGGCTATTGAGCCGAAATTGTAAAGGTTTGATAAATATTTTGTGTTTGAGCCTTAGTAACGAAAATGAAATATGGATGTGTCGTGATTATTGATATATGTGTACATGAGCAATTGAATGAAACCCAGGCTAAGTCCCGAAGGCATTTATGCTAGTGATTATATCCGGGCTAAGACCTGAAGGCATTCGTGCGAGTTGTTAAATCCGGGCTAAGACCCGAAGGCATTCGTGCGAGTTGTTATATCCGGGCTAAGACCCGAAGGCATTGGTGCAAGTTACCAAATCCGGGTTAAGACCCGAAGGCAATTGTGCTTGTGGTTATATCCGGTTAGATTCTGAAGGTACGTGATTCGGAAATGAGCAATCTTGCTGCAAAAATTTCAGTTGATGCGCTTGCAAAAATTCCAACAATGAGGTATGTTCATATGTGCGTGAATTAGTGAGCCCTTACAAGTAAGAATTCGCTCAGTCGATAGACGAGCTAGCGGCCTTTGGCTAAGTTGATCTTTTGTGTATGAATATAAGGGTGGTAATGTGAAGTATGATATTGAGGTTGTGTGCATATGAAATTATCCGTTTAGCTATATGAATGCCATGCTTTTGTTGTGCTGGAATTCCTTGCTCAAACTTACTAAGCATAAATTGCTTACTCCGTTTCTCTGTTTCTCTGTTTTATAATTTTTGCTCGTTAGCTATCGGATTCGGGATCATCGAAGTCGAAGTCATCCACACTATCAAAACCCCTTTGGTACTCTTTAGTTGAACTCTGGATATGGCATGTATAGGACTACCCTTTGCTGTTTTTTTTTCAAGTACGTTTTGTGATGTACGTGTGTACAGCCATGCGAAAATGGCTCGTAAAAGTGGAGTATGGCATTAGACCATTTGTGTTTATGTATATATATATGTATGGTTTCATGATGTGATTATGGACTGAATGGAAGTGTTGGGCAAATGATCAGCCATTGGAATGGCTAAATATGATTATATGTGGACCTATGTATGACAAAACTCTAGCTGGTCCATGGAAACCGCGAGATAGGTAAAGTTTACCTTGAAAACAGATGCTGGCAGCAGCAGTGGTGTGGATTTGAAAAATCATTAAAATTTGTAGGAATGGAATTAAATAGTGAACAAATTATGTAAATGAACCTTTATGAATCTACATTCATATGGAAGAAACGAAACGGTCATATGAGTTATATGTTAAGAGATATTAAAGTTCTCGTGAAACAGGGCCAGAACAGTTTCTGGATTCCCTGTTCCGACTTTGTAAATTCATTGTAAATTAACCAGAGATAATTAGGAGTCATGCCATATATGTATAGATTCCTCTCTGAGTCTATTTTCTATAGAAACAAATGGAATCAGTATTAAAGCCCTGTACAAGGAGATATTCAATTTGTAGCACACGAAGGTCAGTGTAGTCAAACCCTGGAATAGGGGAGACTTTAACTAATAAACTGTACTAATTGGCTCGACCAAAAATTCTAGAAAAACATCTGTAGATGGACATATGAGTCTAGTTTCAGGGAAAAATTACGAAACTAATTTTTGAGCTGTGAAACTCAGGATATGATTTTTAAGGGTACAGTGATGCAGTAACCAGCTTGTCTGGAAATTTCTGAATGGACTGTGAAAATAGTTAAGTCTGTGTGCACCTCGTGTTCGATTCCGGTAACGGACTCGGGTACGGGGTGTTACAGTACGATTGATTATTGTTAAAGGATTACACACTAAGTTATCATGACTGGCCCTCCTGTTTTCCTGCACAGGTAATCCTTAGGAGGGCCGGTGCTGCAAGGGACTCAACAGTGGCCATAAAATCGTGCTTGGTTTCACTTCTTAACTTCTATTTTATAAGCAATTTAATTTCGGTTTCAGTTATGTAATATGGCTTCTTCAAGTTTTTTTCCTTTGTTTTGGATTTTATTTACTTTAAATAATATCTGTTAAAAGTAGGTCGCGATTTTTCTAAAAATATATATATGCTTTCAAAACACCAGGCTATTGCAACATATTCTAACAAGCTTCCGCAAACAAACATTGTTTTTAAAGTACAGCAAACAACCTAATAACATTAACATTTTTCCAAACCAACTTGGGTTTTAACGACGAACAAGATACTTCAAATTCTCATAGGGACCACAACGTGGTTTTAATATAGAACGAATTTTTTTCTACGGAAATACGTTTTTTTAAATTCACTCCAATGTGACATTGCAGATCTGGCCATAACGTCTAGGCAGGGTTTGGGGTGTTACATAGCTATACGGTGCTGCTCACACAAGCTGTCGAGTAACCGCAATATATGCCGGTATACTCAGCCACCAGTAGGATGTACAGCACCAGCACCCGGATCACATAATCACATAACACATGGTAACCCTAGTGACATGTCACTTGTATCCTAATCTATTCCTAAGGTTCAAACGGGATTTCTTGCTTATGGAACCTTCGTCAAACTCGTTCGTAGAATTAAACTATTCCACATAGTCAATCATACAGTTCATGCAATATTAAACCATTTAAATAAAATTATATTAATGGCTTATTTAACATACGAACTTACCTCGGTTACAAAAACGACAGCTCAATTTAGTCCACAACCTTGTTCTTTTCCTAGTCTAAACTCGAACTTCATTTTTCTTGATCTATAATATGAAATTTAACTTATTTAATCATCACATTGTTCAATTCAACTCAAAAGCACACTATGACAAAAATGTAATTTTTGCCCCTAAACTTTTGACATTTTACATTTTAGTCCCGAGGCTCGTAAAATGATTTTCAGTCGATTTCTTTATTACCAAGCCTAGCTGAACCTTTTTTATGCTCATGACAGCCCCCATTTTCCATTTATTCACATTTTACCACACATTTTACAACATTTTTACAAATAGGTACCTTTTGACATTTTCATCAAAAATCACTTTGTAAATGTTGTTTAACTAACAACAAACATGCATTTTCTGCCATTAAACATCAAAATAAAAGCTTATTCAAGATGGGTAAAATTTTAGACTTTGATTTTCTTTCAAATTATTTCTTACAATACCTAGATCAAGTTACAACATTCACAAAAACGTAAAAATCATTAAAAACAGGACAAAGACGGACTTACAATCGAGTTTGGAAGCTTGGCCAAACCCTAGCTATGGTTTCCTCTTAAAATTTAGCTAAGGGGGATTAAATTGCGAAGATGGATACCTTTATTTAGTTATTTTTGTCTTTATTTATTAGATTACCAAAATGCCCTTCACTGAAACATTGAAATTTTTCCCTAACCATGTCCATTTTTGTCCATACTAAGTATAATGGTCTAATTACCATTTAAGGATCTCTAATTTAGAATTTCATAACAATTTACTGCCCTTAGCCTATACAACTCAAATTTTGCACCTATTGCAATTTAGTCCTTCTAATCAAATTGAGTACTCAATCGATAAAATATCTTAACGAAATTTGCACACAATTATTCTATCATGTGTAGACATTAAAGAAACAGTAAAACAAATATTTCTACTTTAGATTTGTAGTCTCAAAACCACTATTCCGATTTGACCCAAAAATGGACTATTACATTTTTGTTCCCACGTAAGCTCATATAAGACTGATGAAAAGTTTTAAATGGTATTTCATGATTTAATTGATTATAATAATTGAACTTTTGACTGTTAATTATTTATAACTATTCTTTTTTTTACTAATGCATCTCGTAACTTGATTCCATCAATGGAGATAGGTGAGGGGTGTTACAAAAAACACATACCAACATCTCACCATATCATCAGAATTCAACTAATTCAAGATCTTCAATTGAACATCAAACATACCAATTTAGCATATTCAATTCAACTTAATCTTTCATATCTTTAACCATTCACTATGATCATCTTAGCTACGATAATTCAAACTAAAATAAATTCTACTTTAAGCTACCAAACATATTTCAAGCTCAATTGCCAAAGTCAATCAAATTAATAAGGCATTTATATTGCCAATTCAAGGATATGATAGAGTTCAACCATTCAAACATTCAAGGTTGTCTAAAAGTATATCACCTATATACATGCCACAAAAATTGAGTTACAAAATAATTAAAAGACTCCTGAACCAATAACATGATAGTGTTAGCTTCTTGTTGATCCACTTGACACATTTCGTAAGTTGGCAATCTACAGGGAAAGGGAAAACAACTGGGTAAGCATATCAAATTGTTAGTAAGTTCACAATTATTTAAACAACATCTTACCTCATTTTAAGATTTAATAAAACATGCTATTCAACTTGACAATTTTTCCTAAACATAACAATGACATACCAATAAGGTGAGTTCATCATATAACCAATTCGCATGGTAATTCAAGCATTTAACATTTCAATTCGATTTAGTACCATTTACACAAAATTAGCAATTCAATACCAATTGCATAATTCAATCAACATTTTAATTTGCATGTGCGACTAGAAATCCCAGTTGTACCACATGAATCAATCTAATGAATATACCATGTTCACATATGGGTATCATTGGTGTGACATGTCTGTTCAATTCATATACTACATGTAACACCCCCACCCGTCCCTGTCATCAAAATCGAGTTACAGGAAGCTATAGTACAAAATGAAACAATTACATGCAAAATTAAATTCATAAATTTCAAATAAACATACAATTATTACAAATATCATGCTTAACAAACAAAACTGAGTCTAAATCGAGCTTACAGAAGTTTTAAAATTAACCCAAGAACAAATAGGGATCAAACTGTAACATTTTAAAGACTTAGTCACACGACCGTTTGTGCAGGCTGTGTAACTCTTTGAAGTCGTGTGGACCAAAATATCACCAAAAGTCACACAACCATTTGGCTGGGCTGTGTAACAAACTGAGATCGTGTGAAATTTAAATAACCAAATCTATAGTACTCACATGGTTGGGTGGCTATCCTGTGTGACAATCGAGAGCCTTGTGGTACAAATGCTTCCTAATTTCTAGTGAGTACAAGGCCGTGTCACCAGCTTGTGTGTGACAAACAGTCATGTGTTAGTTCGTTTGGTACAAAAATAGGCTATTTGATGCTTGTTTTAAAACCAACTCTTAAAAGTGACCTAAAAAGTGTATTTTGGAAAACATAACTTGTTCAAAACATGAAAATTCAATGCCAAAATGTAACTTATTCACCTAATCAATTCACAACCAATATGCCACATTTAGCACAAATCACAACAGTGAGCATGAATCATTACAAACCATTCTATAACTCTTATCCTTTTCATACCACAAGATAGTTCATATGCACATAACCTATTATGCTTAGCCATTCATATTTGAATAACAACATACCAAAATTAGGAACAAATCCATTCATCAAATCCATAAGTTACCATATATGTTTAAAGATCAACAATGCCATAAAACATAATTTACAATACAACTACTTGACACTCTTATGTAGATGCCACATATAAACATGCTAAAAACAATCAAAAGTCTATTGAATCGGGAGACGAATGGTGTGAGCTTCTCGTTAATCCAATCAAGACATTCCAAGTGTCCAAAATCTAAAGAGAAAGTAGTGACAACGAATAAGTATTATGAATACTTGGTAAGTTTATACGATATAAACAATCAAATTACCTTAATCATTTAACATATACAAAACATTATGCAAAAACAATTTCACCTAACATGGCATAACACAAGAACATTAGTAAAGTGAGGTTTGATATATTATGACATTTATAATTCTCAAATGGAAATATATCAAGCTCAAATTGATAAACTTCCTTCACATACGAATATCAATTAATTACTTTCCAATAGATATATTAATTCTACATTTCATATCTTTCATATTACCTAATGAAACATCATAAAAAAACTTAATACACAGGTGCAAGTCACATCTAATGCTCGTCCGAGCTAATCACAAATGTTAGTGCCAGGTTACCCATTAGAGCTTAACCTTTATCAACACAATAAATAGGCTAGCCAGGGTTGTATATACATGTAAGGTTACTTGTCCAAGCTAAACCTATAACACAACACCAAGTTACTCGTTCGAGTTAAATCTGTGTCCCATGTATCTTCGAGTCCGAAAAAATGTTGGAGCGCGAAATTATTGAAAATCAACATGTAAACATGTTTATGAGACTTTTACTAAGTTCATCCAAATTATCTCAACATTTAAGTTCATTACTATTCCATTACATTTTATTCTAATTAAAGCTTATGTACTAATTCATAAATAACTAAAATCTTCAATTGAACTTTTATATATGTGCATTTAGATGCAAATTAACCACAAACTTAAAATTATTTATGTCGTATGAACTTACTAGGTACAAACAACAATAGCAGAAGTGCTATGGACTAATCTATAATTTTACTTTTTCCTCGATTATCTACCGGTTAGTTTATTTCTTTATCTATACAATAATTTATTTCCAATTATCAGTTTCAATTACCTTAAAAGATCTTATTCAATGTATATGTCAACTTAAATTCATTTTTCACAATTTCCCTAAATTTTCACATTTTATTCAATTTAGTCTCTAAAATTCAAACTATCATATCTTTCACACTTAAGCTTGGTTTTTCAATCTATTTTCAATTTCATTGTTCTATAACCCTCTACAAAAATAATTACAAAAATTCATATCAACTTTGACATATTTATATTTTAGTCCATATACTCAAAACTAACAAAATTCACTTTAGAAATTAGTCCTATTTAGTTTCTAAGTTTCAAATCCTACTATTTAACATAAAAAACCTCAAAAAATTATCAATAACAACTTTTAAAACCTTTGAAAATTTTAGGGTCGAACCACTTGTACTTTAGTTAACTGTTCAATTAGCAAATTTATCATATCAAAATTCAATATAACACTATAGTTGACTCATAAATATTAAATAATAATATCTACAGGCTCACTCATCGAAATCTAGGGTCTCGAAACTCTTATTTTTGAAACCATTGAAAAATAGGTCGTTACTGTAACACTCCAAACCCGGCCTGGACGTTATGACCGGATCTGATGCGCCACATTGATGCGTTCAAAACATTCCGTATTACTTAGTTTGGAAAAGCTGAGTTGGTGTTGTAAAAGACACTTTTAAAAGTAGGTTAAAGTGAATGGAAGCTATGCACCAGGTAGGAAACCAGGAAAAAGAGGAGGTGAGTCCGTCGGACTGCTTAAGTACCAAGCTCTTCCCGAATCCAATCCTAGACATGCACACCGCCATTGCCACACTCTAACATCTCGTATAATTTTGAGAAAACCGTTTGATTATGTCCGTCTTAAAAAAATGATTAAGTTTGAAAACGTTTGTTTAAAATATTTATTTTCTTGGAAAAACATTTACTTTGCGGAAACTTTGCGCGTCATCGTGATCTTTTAAAAATCAAGTAGTTTTTATAAAACGAACCCTAGTGCTAACCAGTTTAATAATCCCCAAAATAAAATTAATTAAAAAGAGCGGCCTTATTACAACTTTAAGCATAATAAAAATAATCCAAATTAAATGCTAAACTTTTTTTAAATCGGCAATCAATCTTCATGGCCACTTTGAATCCCGCCCAGCTCCAAGTCCACCAACTAGGGCTCACCTGCAAGGATGGAAGAGGAAGGGGGTGAGTTTGGGAAAACTCAATGTATCTGAAACCCATCCAAAGCCCAAATCAGCTCGAGCCCATTGGGCCTAAGCCCCACTCGATAGATAACGATTACACAGTGGACGAAGCCCTTTCGAATCTGAGAGCAAAGCCTTAGCCCTTTTACATAACAGTGTGGCCCATAGGCCCGGTTCAAGAACATGAGTAACAACAAGTAATAATGAATGCAAGCCCATCCTGGGAGACTACTCAACCCACCAACTGCTACACCGCCTGTACCAACCCTACACTCCATGTGGGAATATCTCAACCCACCCACCCTACACTCCACGATTTAAAGAGCGCTCAAATATCGATAAGTTGAGGCAAAGCCTCCAGTACGTGGATGAACCACTTTCAGTACTTCCTCCATTAATACCCCAACCCCATGCAACAGATATTAATAAAAGCATATCATGTAAAATACAACATTGATCAGTCATGCAGTTCAGCCAATTTAAACCCTAGGGGTATATTGGTAATTTTACTCTTTAGGGGTAATTTCGTGATCTACGCAACTACACAAGCTGATTCAGTAATTTTTAACAATTTTATTCAATTTGATTCCACCATCTACCTAACAGGCTAATTTGCCCATCTCTTACCCATATTGGTCCGTAAGCCCATTGGGCCCAGTTTTGGCCCATCGAGCCCCTTTTTCCGAAATACGCTAAAACGTCACACGAACTTGCTTACCACCTTGCGGTGCCAGATCTAACAATTACTCTATGACTTGAGAGCATTCGCATACTCACATGACCATGAAATGCTGGAATTTCGGCTTTTCGGCTTTTACCGAATTGAACTAAGAAAGGGTGTTCGGTACACACCTGATTCGCGACGACTGCTTCTGAGATCCCTTTCGATGCCTTACAATTTATTAGCACAGTTCTTATTTACAAACCATAATCACTAAACCCCCAAAACTTACTTATCCATGATCGAACCATATCCCTAAAAACCTTTGAAACCTTACCTTTTTGCCAAAATCGATAGTTAGCTCCGAATCCAATTGCTCCAATGAACCACGCCTTAGATTCAATGCTTAAGAAGACTCTAGTCACCGAAAGAAAACATCGATTAAAGACCCTTAGAGCCATATGCCCAAATCGATGACCTCCCTAGATTTTAGGGACTTGACTTTTCGAAGTTGTAAAATAAGACTAGATCTGAAGTGATGAGCACTTACCACTTGTTCCTCTTTGATTTCTACGCAGATCGATGCGATTTATCCTCTAAATGATGGTAGAACTCGAATCTAGAAGATCTGAAGTTTCGCTATAAGTCCCTAAATCTATGGTATTTCGGCTTTTAGGTGATGAAGAAGATGATGGTTTGAGGCTATAACCTTGGAGTAACGTTGCCGATAGATATTAAGGGTTTAGAGAAGATGAATGTTGATCACAAGGAACAAAAATACTGAAGGATTTGGCTTTGGAGAAATCGGCACAAGTAGTGAGTTTTCAGGATTTCGGCCTTTTAATGGCGATTGGTGATGAAGGTTTAATGGAAGATAGGATCGAAAAAGAAGGTGAATAAGATGGTCAGAAGGTTTCAGCTAGAAGGAGAAGCATAAAGGAAGAGAAAACATGGAGGAAAAGAGAAGAAGAAAATTCGGCACAATGAGAAATAGACTTGTGTTTTCGGTTTTGTGAGAATTCAAAAAGATGAAAGAAAGCTTTCGGTGGCTAACCCTAATTCTCCAAGATAGAAAAGAAAAGAACCTAACCCTAATATTAAATTAGAGCAATCGCCCATCTCTAAGGCCCTTGTCGAAATTTACTTGTGTGATCACATGCCTAGTACATGCCTAAAAATTAAAAGAAAAACAATATGCCTACCTTACAACTTGAACCCTGGACCTCAATTCCTTCCCAGGCGCCACTTTTTTAGGAACTTAGTGGCGTCACGTTGCCACTTTACCAAGGTCTTATTTGTGTCATAACTTACGCATTTCTTCTTAAAAGCCCACTTAACCAAATCTCCTATTCACTTAAAAATCCCACCTTGATATTTTACCGTGTTTTAGCTTAGTCTTGGGCCTTCTAAAGGTCTACTAACACATTTAAACATAATTCCAATATTTAGAACATGAAAATTTCAAGATTTACTAAAAATCACAAAACCCAAAAATCCCGAAAATCGTATGCTACAACTAATATTTTTTTCCTTTCCAATAATAATAATTTTATAAATATATCTAATAATAAAATTTCAAATATCAATAATACAGTAAATAATAATAATTTTCATAAAATTTAAAATATCCGTAATAATAAATATAGTAAGAATTTCCTAGTAGGAAAAATTCTTTCTTAAACGATAATAATTAAAACTTCTTAATTATTCAGGTTTTCTTCTATCCGAATCCCAGACTCAAAGCCCAACTCTTCTAGGCCCAATTTTTGGGGCGTTACAGTTACAATATGATCATATCAACAAATCATTTCCAAATTGGATTGTTTGATTTATTATGATTTCATATCGACCCTCCGTGCTCGCATACCTCGTTTGCATGATCTTTCACGTGCTATCAATGTTTATATATAGTAAATCATATTTGTATTACCAAATCACATTATTCATCCTATTTATAAATCATTTATAAATTTTCACATTTTATATCCTTATTAACTTTACTTGGACTCGAACTATAACACCATATACCTGACCCGAATTATCAGATCTTGATACTAGCTGTTATAAGATTTAAACACTTAGCAAAATGTTTAAATAGACAGAAAACCATTCTAAAAAAAACTTCTTATTCCTTTATTTACTGTATTTAAAATAAAAGATTAATAAAATGAGAATGTTTTATAATTACACCATATTTTCAAAAATAGCATATGACATTTCAACTTAAAACTATGTTAAAGACAAAATCAACATGGCATGGAGTACTAAGCGTTATAATCCTCTGGTGTCCTCTGTATGCCTAATATTGCAACTTAAACTACCACCTTGGAACATTCCTGGCTTGATCCCTCCCAGTGTTCTAACTCTTTACGCGAAACCTACATAAAAAATAGACGCTTCCATGTTCGTACGAACTTAGTGAAATCTTAACCAAGATTACCTTGAACATTTTTCACTGAATCTTCTTAACTTGAAGGATTCTTAATTTCTTTTCTGATATTGGTGAATACTTTTCCCTTTTCTTGGTGGATTCATATTTTACACTTGTTTATCATACATGCATTCCACTTGTATGGAGGACTACAATATTCAGTTCTCATTTTGAAATTATTACACAATCACTTTAGAGATAGAAACTGATGCATTTCACAAAGTATATTCATATCAACACTACTCCTGGTGGATTCTCTCATAGACAGGTGTTGAATACTTCTATCAGACGATACGCATAGATGTTACTCTTGGCATATTCTTATATTAACTTCATCTCTTAAATTCATCTACATAGAAATCTTACCTTTGTTAGATTCTCGTATTGGCTAATCTTGGAACAATTCCCAAGCGGCTCCTATCTTTGGCAGATTCTAATACTACATATGGTGGCTGACAGAATACTAGTTAGATCATAACCTACTCAAATCAAATAATGAATTTATATTCATGAATGCAACATCTAAGTCATTGATTAGAACTCTAAATAACTGTGTTACAAGTCGTGAAAGTGCCCAAGTTTGGAGAGTAAATAGAATCAAATAACCTCTTTACAAAATGTGGATTTGCTCAAACTTGACAGACACTTATACCGCCTATACTTTTGAGCACATTGTGTTCTCATTCTGATAGATTACTATAGTGAAGTCATAAATCAAGGCACCATAAATAAACTCCTTTAGAAACTAACTAGACTTTGCCACGAAGGTAACTAACCATTACTGGTCATTTAGGCATTATAGAATATGCCACAAAGACTCCATAAAACACACCACAAAGGTTTCATAGATTATGCCAAAAAGGCTTTTCAAATAACCTGCTTAAGAAGGTTCTGTTTGGATGCCACCAAGGCACTACATGATTTGCTCTGTTTGCAATATTGATTTTCCTAAACTCATCATCGCGTTAGGTTTGACCATAATCACTCCCGGACACATAGAAATCCAAGCAGATATGTAACAGCCCATTTTTAGGAAAATCAGAACAGTGGTTTCAGGACCACAGATCCGAGTCAGAAAGAAAATTTATTTTAATATTATTGCATGAATTGCATTATGATAGAAATAACGTATGAAAATTTCATTAAGAAAATTTTACCGATTTCATGATTAATTGTGGAAAGGACCAAATTACATAAAATGCAAAAGTTGAGTTCCAGTAGCTATAAGTATGAAATAGCTATGTAATTCAAAACTTGAGGTCCTTATATGGTTATTAAACCATTAAGAAAAGTTAGTAGATATTTTTGAAGAATCATCCATGAAAAATTAGAAAAAAGAAAAAAGGACTAAATTGGAATGTTAAAAATTAATGGGTGATAATTAAATTAAATAGAAATAACATATGATTATTATCATTTTCTTCCCTAAAATACCTGGAAACCCTAGGAAAGAGAAAAACATTCAAACGAAGTTTCTTGGCTTGATTAGGCAAGTTTTCTTGTCTCGTTTTTAGTAATTTTTATATTTTCAAGATCGGAATAGTTTAATCTATCTTTTTTGGGGATTAATTTGCAGAGATATCAGAGTGTAGAAATTTTTCCATGGATGTAAATGCTGAAATTTTGAAATTTATGGTAGAAAATGGAAGGTTGTTGATAGATAAACAACTTTTACAAAAAGAATTTTGATGAAATTGTGATTTAGGGACTAAATTGTAAAGATGTAAAACTTATGGAATATTTTTTTTTGTAAAATTCATGGGATGTTATTGTAACATTGTTACAATTCGGTTAGGCTTGAAATAAGAATTAAATTGCGTGAATTTCATTTTCCGAGCTTAGGGACGAAATTGTCATTTATGAAAAGTATAGGGGCAAAATGGTAATTTTGCCTAAGATATGAATTGAATTTAATTGAGTATAAAGTGAATTAAATTGATGCTAAATTCATTTATATAGATCCAAAAAACTCAAATACGAAGCTATATCGAGAAAAAGAAAAAGTGTCGAATTAGTAGATTTCTATATACGAACAAGTATCAAGGTAAGTTCGTGTAACTAAATTGTATTTATTTTTATGATACAATTGAGTGTGTTATGTATTTATGTGAATTATATAAATGCTATAAATGCATGAAATATTCACATGTTCGATAATGTTCGGAAAATGTTAAGTTCCGTTTGAATAATGAAATTCGATGGATACATGATTTACCATATTGAATGTGGTCCTGCAGATGTTGCGGACAGAATATAGATCAGACGAGCATCCTGTTATAAGCCCTCTCAAGCATCCTGTTATATAGTTCCTGCGAGCATCCTGATCGGTAGTGATTTTGCATGTGTTGCGCACTACCGCAACTCTTTGTGAGCGTCCTGTTACACGATTTGATCGGTTGTGATCCAGCATTTATTACGGACACAGACGCAGCTCTTTGTCAGCATCCTAATATAGGCTCTTATAAGATTCTTGACATGGCTCGCTTGAACTCCTTATTATGTTATCTAGAGCTCCTTGATAATAACTCTTTGAAGTTACCTGTTAAGCTTAATAAGCTTCCTGTTCTAAACTCTTATGAGTTTTCTGTTTAGTCCGGATAAGCGTCCTGTTACATGGCTCAGTTGAGCATCCTGATATATGGCTCGAGAGTGTGCTTCTTAATTATGTGCCCTTATGGGTACCCCTGAACATGAGTTGACGGATTATTGATTTGTATACCTCAAGTATACTACCTGGGTATCCATCGACATTTCAATAATTCAATGGACAAAATTTTTGATGTGAGAAAATATAAGAATTAAATGGATTACATTCCAAAAATTCCTGAAATACTTGTAAATCTATGTTTAATGAGCTCATCTTTGTTTTCTTGAAATTCATTGTGAATTACATGACTAACTATTTTGATGAGTATATGTGATTAGGCAATTGGCCAAAATGATTGGATGCATGTTTTGTATGATAATCTTAAATGTAAATACATTGTAAGTTAAATTACTGTTATACGAACTTACTAAGCATTAAATGCTTACTCTGTTTTATTTCCTCTATTTTATAGTACTCGAAAGCTTGTAAAGGTTGGAGATCGGTCGGAGCATCATCACACTATCCTCCAGCTTATTTTGGTACAAATAGTGAACTTATTTTAGTATAATGGCATGTATAAGCTAAGTTAGGTAAAATGATGAAATGTTGTAGCCATTGGAATGGCTAGTGGAAAGTATATTTTGATATAATTTTATGAGGTCGTATAATGTTTGATGTGTGCTGGAATGGCTAAATTGTAAATAATACATATATAAAGCAAATGATGAATGGATTTGAGTTAGCATAATTGAATAACTTACAAACAAACATAAATGTAATTTTGGAAATTTAAACATTTGATCATATGTGTTAATATAACATATATAATACTTGTTTTTAGCTTGGTTTATATGTACCAAACTGGTTTGAAAATATGTTGAAGTGTTCATGCACAAATCTGAGGTAGTAAAATTATTTTAATATTATTTTTTGCATTTATAGCATGTGATTATAGATGTGTGAATGTTTCATGGAATAATTTTATCATTTGGATGCTTAACTTAAGAAAAGGACTAAATCGCGTAAAATAAAAAAATGGCATTCTATATGTTAAATGTGTCTATTTGCTATGGTTTATTAAATCAAAGGTCCTTATGACGTTATTATGCCATTGATAGTCAAAATGGACATAAATGGGCTTAATAACATGAAATTTGGTGGCTTTTCATTAAGGTTAATTCTGTAAATTAGTTATTAAGGCATATTCTGTAACAGCCCGATTCTCGGCCTAATCGAAAGAGTGGTTTCGAGACCAAAAATCTGATGTAAGAAAATTTTTTTATTATATTATTATGTTCTACGATTTCACGGAAAGATTTTGTGAAATCTCTTTCAAAAATTTTGACGTTTGGGCACTCACTTTAGTAAAAGGACTAAATTGTAAAAAGTGAAAAAGTTGAGTTCTACATGCTAGAGGTGTCCAATTGTCGTGAAATTTTAAATTAGAGGTCCTTGAATGGTAATTAGACCATTGGTTAATTTGTTGGACAAAATGGACATGAAATGGGTGAAATAGAATATTTTTAAGATAGGGGCATCTGGTAATTTTGTAATTAAAATAATAAAAAGGAAAAATAAAAGCCAAATTTATGCTCATCCTTTTGGCCAAAATTTGCATGGAAGCCATGGCTAGGGTTTTTTTCAAGCTTTCCAAGCTCAATAGTAAGTCCGTTCTTGCCCCGTTTTTAATGATTTTCACATTTTTGACATCCTTGAAGGATAACCTACCTATTTCTAGCCTTATTTTGAGTTAGGGTTCATGTTTAAAAATTTACCCATGTGTGGTATGTGTGTATTTTTATGTTTAGCAAAGGAATATGTAAGTTTGATGTTAGAGAAATGACTTTTACTAAGTAATTTTTGGTGAAAATGCATAAAAGGGCCTATTTTGTAAAAGTTATAAAATTTGTCCTAAAGTGTAGTTTAAGTGGAAATTGTGGGTTATGAAAATGATTTGGCTAGGCTTAAAGTGCAAAAAAATTGAATAAAAATCATTTTACGAGCCTAGAGGCAAAATTGTAAATATGACAAATGTAACAGCCCGATTTTTGGCCTAGTCAGAACAGTGGTTTCGGGACCACTATTCCGAGGCCAGAGAAAATTATTTTAGTATTATTTTATGTTTTATAATATAATTTTATAAGTTCATGTAAATTTTGGTAAGTTAATTTTATCGATTTGAGTCCAATTTCAAAAAAGACTAAATCGCGTAAAAGGTAAAAGTTGTATTTTAGTGCCTAAAGGTGTTAATAGACTAGAGAACTAAAATTGGAGGCCTTTAAAGGGCAATTGGACCCTTTTAAGTGTGTGGCGGCCAAGGGAGACAAAATTTTTAAAAAAGCCAAAATTTATGGGATATTAGGTGGCTTTTGACCAAATAGGTACTAAAATAAAAATAGGATGATATCATCCCTTTTTCATCTTCTCTCCACCGATTTTTCCAGCCAAGAAATGGGTTTCGAAAGCTTCATATTTTCAGCAACTTTGAGGCTTAGCAAGTAAGTGATTTTAATGTCTTTCTTGAAGATTTTTACATTTTTGTAACCCCTAAAGCATGAGCTTTCATAAGAGGGGACTATTGTGCAAAATGATGAAGAGTCTAGGGTTTTGCCATGAGAGTAAATGTGTTGTTTGTTGTGTTTTTATGGAAGATTATGAGTTCTAGTTGTCTAATAAACAACTTTTGTGAAAGAAATTGCTTGAAAACACCTTAAAAGGGGCTAGATTGCTAAGTTGTAAAATGAGTTGTAAATGTGTGAAATAGTTGAAATTATGAGTTGCTATAGTTATGAAAATGGTTCATCTAGACTCAAGGAGTAAAGAAATGTGATAAAAAATATTTTATGAGCCTAGGGGTAATTTGGTAATTTTGGTAAAATATAGGGGCAAAATTGTAAAAATAGCCCAAGTGTGTCAATGGACTAATTTGATCAGTACATTGTTTTAATAAGTTGAATGTGATGTTTTAGATAATGAAAATCGAGATTTGGACCTAGAACGGAAAGAAATCGATTAAGGGATAATTACGTCTTTTTTTTTTTTTTTACCTTTGTGGTATTGAGGTAAGTTCGTATGTAAACAATACCATGTTATACATGTATTTAAATGTTATCATTACATGAATTGTACAAATATTAATGTGTATGTGATTAATAGAAATATGATAAGACAAAGCCTTAATAGACGAGGAAAAATCTCGTTTGAACATTTGGAATAGAATAGGAGACGAGTGACATGTCACTTAGAATTATGAGTCTAGATGACTAGCTCGAGAGTGAGCATTGAAATGTAATGAGATATGAGGTAGCTTTAGCTACAATTGAGGCACTTATGTGCAAAGGCATTTTCGAGTATCCAATTAGTATTCCAAGTGTTCAACGGGTAATCCAAGGAAAGAGTTGATGATGGTCCCAATGAGGTAAGTCATTGGTGAGTATGCACTTGAGTTATGTTACGAGTTGTGCAAGTATGTATACTAAGCCTATGAGAATGCCTTGATATGTGATGATCTATGATGCATAATATGTGTTCTTACCATGATGGATGAAATGATGTTGTATTAATTTTGTGAACAATGATCATGAATGAGTAACTTAGCCTTGATAGATTTGAGTTACTGCAGTACTGTAACTTTCAAAATACACTAAAAATAGTGGAAAATGAGTTAGAGGCAGAACAAAATATGGGATTAAATCTTAATGAGTCTATTTTCACATGAAAGAAACAGGGGAAGAAAAAAAATTCTATATTGTGTGATATTTGAATTCTTGTAAAACAGGGTCTGAATGAATTCGAGATCCCCTGTTCTGATTTTATAAATTCACCATAAATTGTAAAAAAATTATTAAGAGTCATACCTTACATGCATGGATTCCTTATTGAGTCTATTTTTATGGGAAACAAATTTCATGGTCATTTGAATTCTGTACAGGGAAAAATTCGGTTCGTAGTGTACAGGGGTCAGAGTAGTCATACCTTGAAACATGGAATACTTTAATTAATAAACTGTACTAAATGGATCGACCAAAAATTTCGAAAATTTTATGGAAGAAATATAAATGAGTCTAACTTCAGGTAAAATTTATGGAACTTAATTCGGAGTTTCGTAGCTCCAGATATAAATAATTTAGTGACTGTTGTGCAGGAAGACATCTTGTCGTAAACTTGAGAATATGTTGTAAACATTGATAAAACTGTTTGAGTTGCTTATAAGATATTGATTAGAACCATATGTGAATTTTGAATTGTGATGTTAGGAAATGATATATAAGTGGTTTTGATATGATGAAATTGATGTACAAGATATGTATATGTGGTGAGGCCGAAATGGCTAATATTAAAGTGTGCAAGTTATCTGAAGGGCCTTTATGAAAATGTGTGCTATCTTATTTGTATATTGAGGCCGAATGGTTACTTAGAAATGTAATATGACTGAGTGGTTATTTAAATGAAAGCAAAGTATATGATGTATTAGCAAGTAATGATAAAAGCATTATCTTATATATGTGCTTGTGTATGTGGTGTGGCCGAATGGGCAAGTGTGAAATGTACATATACTTATGTGTATATAATGTGGCCGAATGACCAATTATCAAATGTGGGTATTATTAGATATTTGATGAGGCCAAAGTTAGTAAAAAAAGTATATAAATAAATTGTGCTGAGATTGTATCCGGGTTTAAAGTCCCGTAGGCTTTGTGCTGGTGTTATGTTCAGGTTTTATACCTCGCAGGCCAAATGCTAGTGAATTCGATAAAGCATATGACTACGAGATCCTATGCTAAGATGATAAATTGAACTCAGATTACACATTAAGTGATTCGGTATGTGATATATATATTATTTATGTGAGATTGATCGACGAGAATATATATATTATTTATGTGAGATTGATCTGACGAGAATAAAGAATGTGTAATGAGAAGCATATGAAAAGATGTGGTAAATTCATATGTATATTTGTATATGTGTTCATTCAGTTATTATGCAAAGTTACAAGATAGTTTTCGATATGCCATTTAACTATGAATGTTGAAAGTAAGTGTGGGTAAGAAATGATACACTAGTGAAATTTGAAAGAATTAAAGTTCATCCGAAAGCTTGTAAATACTATGTTTATATGAGTTTGGGTATAAACGGAGTAAAATGATATGTGTTTGTGCATAATCGACCAAATAGTATTGTACTCAGAAAGTGTTATGTGATTTCGAACATTTGGTTTGTTTTTAAGTTCAACTGTTTAAATTGCTTAAGACTTACTAAGCTTATGAAAGCTTACTTTAAATGTTATGTTTCTCTGTTTATTTTTGTAGATCGTTGACTCTTACTATTAGCACGGGGATCGTCAGTAATTTGTCACACTATCTACTATTGTGGTTATCATGTGTTTTGGACTTAGCTTATGGCATGTATAGGTTAGACTATAAGTAGAATGATATTTTGACTATTGTACATAAGCCATGCGAATATGGCATCTTATAGAAGTTTACTTTTATAAGTTTTAAATTCGATCTTTGTTTGTATCTATTAGTTATATATATAAATGATCTTTTATTTAAGAAAAGGCTCAAAATTTTACTGTTCTGATCTGATTCCTAATTTCTGGTAACGCATCGTCCTATTCTGCCGACGGCTACGGGATAGGGGTGTTACAACAAAGTTTAAGAGCAAAAATGTAAATTTGCCATAATGTGATTGTTGGATCACATTGAATAATGTGACTGATAAGTAAGTTAAATGTGATGTTTTAGATCAAAGCAAACGAGGTTTGGACCAAGAACAGGGGAAAACACATATTTGACGGTTAGATCATTTTCACTATTTTTTGTATCGAGGTAAGTTTGTATGAAAATAATGCAACATGTTGTTATTATTATATGTCTAATGTTTAAATATTACATGAAATGTATATGTATATGTATTTTTCTTTATGAAATGGATTCACGGTGACTCGATGACATTCAACAAAATTTTGAGATAAGGTCCCGTGTAAGACCATGCCTGGGACATGGCATCGATGTTGATATGTGAGCCAGTGCAAGACCATGTCTGGGACATGGCATCAGCGTTGATATGTGAGCCAGTGTAAGGCCATGTTAGGGACATGGCATCGGCGTTGATATGTGAGCCAGTGTAAGACCATGTCTGGGACATGGCAACAACATTGATATGTGAGCCAGTGTAAGACCATGTCTAGGACATGACATCGGCGTTGATATGTGAGCCAGTGTAAGACCATGTCTAAAACATGGCATCGACGTTGATATGTGTGCCAGTATAAGACAATGTTTTGGACATGGCATCGACATTGATATGAAATCTCGTATAAGACCATACCGATATATGGCATTGATATGTTGATCCATGTAAGACCATGTTTGGGACATGGATTTGGCGTTCCATTTGGTGCATGATGATTCTGAAGCTCCTTAATATTCCAAGTGGTTCAACGGGTAATTCAAAGATTATATCAAAGTTGTGATAAGGAATGATTATGTCATGAAGTAGTACAGGTATGTACACAAAACTCATGAGAAATGATTCGGTTTAATATGCACCTTTGGTAAGGATGCAAATAAGTAAGTCATGTTTATGAGAATGATTTTGTGATGACCTTGTGGTTTTGGGTATATGTACATGAGATATAAATATACGGTAAATTTGATTGATGATCATGTGTGAAGCTTTTAAGCCAAATCGAATTGAGATACTACATGTTTATTCCTTTAATTTTGTGGTTGAATGAATAACGAAAAGAGGAAAGGATTGACGTAAATGCCTATTAAAAGTGGTTCTGAATGTATGGATAAGTAAGAGTTTTTGGACATTTGAATGATGTTATGCTCAATGCTTGGAAATGTGAATGTACAAAAGTAATGTGTACTAAAACAGTCATGGACAGCAGTAGCAGTCCGAATTTGAAAATACACAAAAAAATTGTGGAAATCAAATTAGAGGGTAAATAAAATATGAAATTAAATATTATTTAGCTTAGTTTCACATAGAAGAAACGATGTAAGGAAAAGGAATTCGTATTATGAGATAACTGAATTGTTATGAGACAAGGTTAGAATGATTTCGAGTTCCCCTTTTTTGATTATGGAAAATCATTAAAAATTGTAAAAAAATAATTATGGGTTATAATTTATACGGTTAGAATCCCTAATGAGTCTATTTTCAAAGGAAACAAATGAAACATCTTCCAAATCTTGTATGATGAGATAATTGATTTTTTGTCAAGAGGGGTTCGAATTGTCAGGTAGCAAAATAGGGGTGACTTTGAAGAAAACAACTGTACATATTTGCTCAACAAAAAATTCTGAAAATTTTATGATAAGAATATATGTGAGTCTAGTTTCTAGAAATATTAACAGATCTTAATTTGGAGTTCCATAGCTCTAGTTATAAATAATTTGGTTAGTATGACTCGATAAAATAGCTTGACATGAACATAAGTAAAAAGTGCAATTATGCTTGTATTACATTGAGATCATATTGTGAGAATTAGTAGAAGCATGTTAATAACTCTCATTATTTTCATACAGGCTTACTAACCTATATAGCTTGCCCCGTCTTTTTCCTATGTCCTATAGGGTCACTAAGCTAGCTCGGCTTGGAGATTGCCGGAGATGCTATCACACTATCAAATTATCATCGTGGGGTAAAAGTGAATACAAACCTCTTAAGCTTATGGCATGTATAGGGACTAAGTTACTTTGTTTATGTGTTATATTATTTAGCCAAATTTATTGGCTTATTATGATTTAATACTCCAATTTGTATATATAGCTATGAAGGATGGCTTATGTTGATCTTATTATTATTCACGTGTATGTCAATGTCTTATGAGATGGTTTATATTTGCTTGATGTGTGATGGTTGAATGTGGTCAAGTGGTTATGTTGTTGAATGACTAAGTATGATGTGCGTATATATAAGGCATAAGAGGGTGGCAAATGGCTTGGAATATAGCCTTGAAATTGTCCACATAGGTAGACACACAGGCGTGTGTCTAGGCCGTGTGTGACACATGGTCAGCCCCATGGGCATGAGATCCGACCTTCTATCCCCTGCACCCTAAATAGGTAAAATAGAATACCCAGTAGTAAACACACGGGCAGCCGTGTGAAGGACACGGCCGTAGCACATAGGCGTGTGACTTAGCCGGTGTGATCCTATTTTTGCTGATGACGTCATAAATAAAGAGTTACATGGGCTGAGGACACGGGTGTGTCCCAAGCTACACGGGCGTGTGACCCTCTAAAATCAGAAAATTTTCTAAGTAATATGAAAGTACTGAAAGTTCTCGGTTTAGTCCCAAACCATATCCAATGAATGTTTTGGGCCTCAAGGACCCATATAAGGGACGATATGCATGTGAAGGAAAAGTTTAAAATTTGAACAAAAATTCAGGTCTCAGTTTTGTATGATTGTGTGAGTTTATGTCTGGTAACGCGTTGTACCTTGTTCCGACGTCGAATATGGGGAAGGAGTGTTACATATTAATTAAAAGCAAAATCAATTTATCATCATATTTTCACCATCCATAACCAAATATTGAGAGAAGAAAAACCATTTTAAGCATTTTAAGGTTTGGCTTTTTGTGTTCTTGATTAAGGTATGTTTTGAGCTTTATTTTTTTATGATTTCTACATTTTTGTGATTGTTGCTTTGAATACTAGCTAGCCCATGTCTTAATTTTTGAATTTGTTGATGATTTTGTGAAGTGCCATTGATGAATGCTTGAGCTTTGTGATAGATGATGATGAAAAATGGAAGATAAATGATAGATTATCATGTTTGGTAAAGTGATTTATAAATGTGAAATTTATAAATTGAAGGGTTGAAATGTGAAATAAGTGAAAGTTTTGGGCTGCTAGGGACTCAAGTATAAATTGGCTAAGTATGGGTTTTGTCAAATTTGGTGTATTTTGTGTTTTAGTGAAATAGGGACTAAATTGTAAAAATATGGAACTTTAGGTGGCTAAAATGTAAAAATGCCCAAATATCTGTTTAAGGATTAAATGGAATGAATGGTTGATTAAATGGGTTAATTTTGAATACATATAGATCAATAAAGAAAGAATTTGGATTTAGATCGGGGGAAAAACAAAGTTATCAAGTAATCGATCGGATTCGTCAATTCCAAGTACGAGGTAAGTTCGTATGTGATAATTTCATTATAAATGTACGTTTATGCTTTGGTATTACATAAAATGTGATTATGAGATTATGGATAATGTTTGAATTGTGAATACAACTATATGGAAGTGTTTGACGATGAAATCGACAAGTGAAACTTCTCAGTTGAACCTTAGGAATAGTTTAAGATGTTAATGACATGTCATTAGGTTAATGTATTGGCTTTAGGCCATGATATCGGTACTTTGGGTGTGAATAATACATTGATTTGGTTACGGGCCATGCTATAGGTATTTAGAGAGGAGTTACTTTGATTTGGATACGGGCCATGGTATAGGTACTCCGGGATAAGTTACCTCGATTTGGCTACGAGCCGTGGTATAGGTACTTATCAATTGTGATCCTTGAGTATCTAATTTCCATTTTGAATGGTTCAATGGGTAATGAATGACGTAGTTAACAAAGAGGTTAGTACGATGTGGTACAGTTACGTACAAAACCTATTTGAGTATTACATTGAGAAAGTTCAATGAAATGGTATTTGATCATGTTTTGAGACATGATAATGGTTTGTGGTTAATGTTATTTTGATTTGGTAATATGAGAATAGTTAAATTACATTTATTTGATGAATTTATTTATTCACTTACAAACTTACTAAGCTATGAAGCTTACTGGGTGTTATTTGTCTATGTTTTATAGATAATAGAAGCTAGCTTAGACTTGGGAATCATCGGGAACATCACCGCACTATCAAATGCCTAAGTTGGTACTTTTAAGATATGTATATATGGTATATGGCATGTATAGGCTAGTTATGTTACTTTGGTTGTGAATATAGCCATGAGATTTGGCTTATAATGTATATGTTTTGATTTGTATAGATTGCCATGTTTGATGGCATAGTTTCGTAAGTTTTGATATAAATGAGGCTAAGGTTTCATAGTTGTTCAAACAGTAATGTTTTGAGTTTAATAAAGGAATTATATGGTATGATTGAAGTTGATAAATTGAGAAGATATATGCTTGTGAATGAATGCTTGATGATATAAGTTTTTGAATAGATATTTGATGATATCAGATTAGCTTGTGGCATGACAGGAACTAGTGGAGAATTTAGCGGGAGTGAAGGTTAAGGAACAGCCGGATTAGTTCTCATTTACTGAGTGAACCAATCATTCATCATTTGGTAAAAGGTTTGCTTAGCCTCTCCCTCATGGCTACTAGTAGCAGGTCTAGAATCAGATGGCGCTGTCCCTTGAGTGGGAGCAGGCGCATTACTTTCAACATCCTCATCTACAACTCGTTCGGGATCCATTTACTCTCTAAAAGCACATTTTCATGGTCAGGAATCATCACACTATCGTAGTTTACAAATATGGCATGTATAGTTAGACTTACATACGCTACATTAGTCCTAGAATCGACTAAACCGTAGCTCTAATACCAACCAAATGTAACACCCCTAACCCGTATCCATCGCTGGACTAGGGTTATGAGGCATTATCGGACATATCGAAACATTTCATAATCATTTCACAATCAAAAGTCAAACATCATCATATCATAGTCGAATACCGACATAAAGTCCCTTTCTTAGGTCAACGAGACCTTAAACGTGCATTAGGAAGAGGTCGAGACTAAACCAAGCACATATAAAATTTTTTGAAGCTAAACAAATTTTCTAGGTTATAAATGTCGCACGGCCGTGTGAACAGGCCGTGTGCCTCACACTGCATTAGACACGCCCGTGTGTCTTGGCCGTGGCAAAATAGGGCATACATACTGACTTGTCAACACGGCCACAAGACACGCCCGTGTACCAAGCTATGTGAAAATTTGGGAGGCTACTGACTTGGGTTACATGGCCAGTCACACGCCTGTGTGTCTAGCCCATGTTTGAAACTAACATAGCCACATGGCTTGGCACACGCCCATGTGTGCAATTGTGTGGTCTACCCAGGCTCATATTGAGATGGCCCTCAAGCAACACGGCAGAGATACGCGCCCGTGTCCCTGCCCATGTAGGCAAAAAATAGGTCATTTACAAGGCCAATATGCCACCCATTTTGGGTTCTCCCTACAAGCACCAAATTAGCATCAAATGCACCATAATTCCAAACAATTTCCTCAATTTACTTCATTCAATTTCATGCCATAATCTTACCAATTCCTTAAATAAGCACATACCAAAATCTTACCAAATTGACCAATTCTCTTTGGCCATCCATGAGAACATCATATTAGCAATATTGCATCACATAGTTATACTCAAAAGTCATTCATAAACGCAACCAAAACCAAGCCATATCACAAGGCTAAATATTCACAACTCAAAAACATATCTCAATTTATCTAGACTATTGCCATATTTTAATATTTACACTTCCAAAAGGTACCAAAGATAAGTTTGATAGTGTGGTGATGATCCTCGAAGATTTACGAGCTCTTGGTAGCTTCAAGATCTATAAAACAGATGAAAAACACACAAAGGAAGCATTCAAAAGCTTAGTAAGCCATATACAAATAAATTTATCACATAACACATTTCTAGAACCAATTCATATATGTAACTTATAGCAAAATCTATTCACATATCCATAAGTTTCATATAGCTCATTTAACCATAATTCACTTACATATATCATATGTCCACAATTGTACAAATACTTACCTTTCATTCTCAATCATGTTATACATTTCAAACGTACCTGAATCGAATACACATTCACATAGTTATTCATTTCTAAAAGTGCCCGTTGAACCGTTTGGAATCATTAAGGATACTTAGATAGCTCGAAAAGCTTGTACAATGCCAACGTCCTAGACGTGGTCTTACATGTAATCAAATATCGATGCAGGGTCGCAGACGTGGTCTTACATGTAATCAAATATCGATGCCACTGTCCTAGACAGAGTCTTATGTGAAATCAAATACGATACTGATGTCCCAGACATGGTCTTACATGTAAATCTAGAATCGATGCCAATGTCCTAGATGTGGTCTTACACGAAATCACATATCAGAATCCTATGTAATGACATATGTATCCTAACTATTCCTATGGTCCGTACGAGGAATTCGGACATTGTCACATTATTGAAACTTTCTCAATTTCACATATTCAGTTTCTATACCCAGTCATCACAATTCAACATCATATAAGTATGATCAATTCAAACACATTTATTTGTATATAGACTTACCTCGTACGGAAATGAAGGAAAACAAACAGCTATTCAATGACTTTCGACTTTTCCCGATCTAATTTCGTTTTCTTTGGTTCTTGATCTAAACACATTCAAATTTAACTCTTTAATTCAACAAATCATTCAATTCATTCCATATACACATATTTAGGGCATTTTACAAATTAGCCCTCACATTTTCACATTTTAACACTTTAGTCCCTATCTCATAAAATCACAAAATATGCATAATTTCCATTCACACTTGCCTAGCCGAATTTTCCTTCAGCTCAAATAAGCCCACATAAGCCCACATATTTCATTTATTTCACATTTTAGCCCCTCAATTTTTTATGTTCACAATTTAGTCCAAAATACTTAAATTCATAAAAAATCCCAATACAAAACATAGTAATCTAACACATATCTTTCATTTTCTATTATCAAACTTCATAAAACTCACATTAGCAACAATGGAACATCTTAAAATCATAACCAAATTCAAAAATTGAGGCATGGGCTTGAAATGTTACTAAGCAATGATCACAAAAACGTAGCAATTATCAAAAACGGATAAAAAACCATACCTTAATCATCAATTTCCTTAGCCAAACACTAGGAAGCTTATTTTCTGTCTTTTTATTTGTATTTTTTGGCTATGGATGGTAATGGATGAACAAGTTTTGATTTTTGTTTTAATTATAGCATCATTTATTAAATAATTACCTTATTAACCTTAATGAAATAATATAAAGGCTTTATAATGGTTGTCCATTACTGTCCATGCCATTATTTAATGGCCAAATTTCATTTCAAGGCCTCCATATTGAAAGAACATAGCAATTTAGCACTTTAACAAATAACTAGTCACTTTTACAATTTACGCGATTAAGTCCTTTTACCAAAATTCGACACACAAACGATAAAATTTTCATACGAAACTATCACAGATATCAATTCACATCTTATAAGCATACAAAATAATATTAAAATATTATTTTCTAACTCAGATTTGTTGTCCTAAAACCAATATTCTGACTAGGGTCTAATCCAGGCTGTTACACCATATGTATTATGAGATATGAGGTAGCTTCGGCTACATATATGGCACTTATGTGCAAAATTTCTGAATATCAGCTAATATTTTGAGTGTTCAACGTGAATTTCAAAGTTGTGAAAGGGTATGGTTATGTTGTGAGTTGGTACAGTTATGTACGTAAAACTCATAAGTAATGAGCTCGACATGTGATGAACTCTTGGTAGGATTATGATTGAGTAAGTTATGATTATGAGATTTTGATAATGTTCATGTTAATCTTCATGGTTATGATGCTTATTATTTGCATAAGAACTTACTAAGCTATATGGCTTACTCCCCTTTCTTTTCCTTGTTTTATAGTGTCACCAAGCTAGCTTAGGATTCGGAGGTCGTCGAAGATCCACTTACACTATCAACAATTATTTTGGTACCAATGATTTCAACATTTTGAGTTATAGCATGTATAAGGGACTTGGTCATTTTGTTACGTGTCATAATTGATTTGGCCAAATGTGTTGGCTTATATTGGTTGAAAGTTCATTTTGTATAAGGTCATTTGTAATTGGCTACTAATGGTATAAGTAATTTATATGATGATGTCTTTCATGGATGTGGGAATTTACATGATTTGAGTTGATGAGCATGTGATGTTTGTGTATGATAGATGGTAGCATGTGAATAATGTGTTGGTGTCTTGGTTGTGGCTGATTTGGTTGTATGTGTATGCTTGAATTGGTGCTATGTTATGTTGTGTAAGTGTGTGCATTAAAGGGTGGCAAAATGGCTTGGTAAATAGCCATATTTGTGTTCACAAGAGTAGACAGACGGGCGTGTGTGACACACGGCTTTCCCCATGGGCATATGTTTAGGTTGTGTGTCCTCTACACCTAAATTTTGAGAAATAAAATGCCCAATATCAAGTACACAGGTAGAGACACGGCCATGTGTCTCAGTCATGTGAGGGCCACGGCCTTGGACATGGGCATGTGTCTTGGGCGTGTGAAGTCTGCACCTATTTTATTAAAAATCATCAATTTTAAATTGTCCACACGCCTAGCACACTGGCGTGTGACTTGGCCGTGTGTCTTCAATTTGTTCTTGGTTGACAAAGAAAGAGTTACACGGGTTTAGAACACGAGCGTGTGTGACCACACGGCCTACCAACACGGGCATGTCCCAAATCCTCACGGGCATGTGACTGCAGTTTAGGGCAAAAATTTTCTAAGTTCTGTAAAACTTTCTCGAGTTGTCGGTTTAGTCCCGAACCACTTCCAATACATGTTTTAGGTCATATAGGCTCGAATTAGGGACTTTATAATTGAATACAAAAGGTTTTAATTTGGATGAAAATTCATGGCTCAAAAATGTATGTTTGCTTGTGTTTAAGTCCGGTAATGCCTCGTACCCTCTTCCAACGTCGAATGCGAGTAAGGGGTGTTACACAAGCCCATTCAGAGATGCATCAATATATATAATATACTTTATACCATATTTTGGTTGAGGTAAAACTAGAGCTTCAGTTAAGACTACTTTCAACTTCTCAAAACTTTGTTGACACTCATCAATCCATTCAAACTTTTCTTTCTTCTTCAATAGTCAAGTTAGAGGAGTTACCAAAATTGAAAAGCCTTTTATAAATCTTCTATAGTAGCCTACTAGCCCTAAAAGTTGCAACCTTCAATGGCCTTTTTGGGCGGATTCCATTCAAGTACTACTTTTACCTTACTAGGATCCATTTTAATATGTTTAGTAGAAATTACATGACATAGAAAATGTACTTCTTTCAACTAGAATTCACACTTACGGAACTTGGCATATAATTGATTCTTTCATAATGTTCTCAGCATAATCTTCAAGTGTCCCTCATGATCAGTTTCATTCTTAAAGTAAACCAATATATCATCAATAAAAATAATCACAAACTGACCCAAATAGGTTTGAAACACTCTACTCATCAAGGCCATGAGTACTGCAGGCACATTTGTCAACCAAAGGACATCATGAAGAATTCATAATGGCCATACCTTGATCGAAATATAGTCTTAAAGACATTATCACCTCTAATCTTCACTTGATAATATCCAAACTATAGATCAATCTTAGATAAAATCATATCCTAAAACAGTTGATAAATCAAATCTTCAATTCTAGGCAAATGATACTTATTCTTTATAGTTACCTTATTCAGCTAGCGATAATCTATACATAGGCGTAGTGTTCCACCTTTCTTCTTCACAAACAAAAATGGTGCACCCCATGACGATACACTTGGTCTTATAAATGCCCTATCCAACAGATCTTGCAAATGTGCTTTCAACTCTTTTAGTTCTAATGCAGCTATTCTATAACAAGTACACGAAATAGGTGTTGTACCCTGTAACACCGCAAACTCTGTCCAGACGTTATGGCCGAATCTGGCGTGTCACATTGAAGTGTTTTAGTGAAAACCTTGTTTTCATTGAAAACCCTTCCTTAAAAGTTACATCTGAATTACTTAGTAAAATCTCCTTCCTATTGCGAAGCTTTGCTTAAAACATTTGACTTAAGAAAACTTATCCTTTAAAACTGTAGTTGCGGAAACGTAGTATTAAAAGAAAACTATAGCTTAGAAAATCCATGTTCCACTTATTATAATTACAACGCACGAATTTGAATAACCAAACAATAATAAAAGGGGGAGGCCTTATTACAATCCATACGAAATGAAAATTACTTAATAACCGAGTAACTTAAATACTTTTAAAAACCAATCCAAATTGTCTTGCTAGCTGGCCACCTAGAGTCCCTCCAGACATCGAACCTCCTATTGAGCATCACCTGAGAAAAATAAAAGAGGGGGTGAGTTTTTGCAAACTTAGTGTGTACAACCCTCGACAAGTAATAAGCAAACATCATTCACCATAAAATCACACATGCAATGCAATACAACCCACCCCAATAATCCATCTGCTACACACCAACTCCATCCCTCGGTATACACCATGTGGGGATATAAATAACGACCCACCCATCTGATACACTCTAATGGTAGCACGGTTGTGGAACTACCTTCATTGCAGCAAGCTGCCAATCACATATTGGGCTTAAAAGCAGTCGATGGATCCACGGTTGTCAAGCAACCCTGCGACCCTTATATACTTCCTCCGTTCCATAATTGCCAACCCCTATGCAACCTAAATGGATATCGTATGTATGCAGCAGTTTTACATGTAACATCCGTACATCTTACATTCAACACTTAGGGGTATTTTGGTCATTTTCGCCCTTAGGGGCATTTCGGTGATTTTCTTTTAGTACGGGTCTTACTTACCTTAGCCTGTTAACAAATCCCGTGAGCTAAGATGAACGAATACTATGCACCAGGTAGGATTCCAGGAAAGAGGAGGTGGGTCATTAAGATCGCTTAAGTACCAAGCTCTCCCTAGATCCAATCCTAGACATGCACATACCCGTTGCCACACCTTAACCCTATGACTTGTCCATGGTCCTTAATAAATTAAATAAGTTTTATGCAGTCATCATATACTAGGCCTACAACCTCTTACAAAGCCCGGACAAATCCATATGCCTATATATGACCCACTAGGCCCAATCTCGTTCGTATGGCCTATCAGACCCATTCATATTTATGTGACCCATTAGGCCCAAATCACATTCATATGGCCACTAGGCCCAAATCACATTCATATGGCCACTAGGCCCAAATCACATTTACAGTCATGCTCACATACAATTTTTCATCACACAGCATCAATTATCAATTTTTGCCTATATGGGCCCAACAGCCCATCGGGCCCATTTAGCCCACTCTGGCCTGTTTGGCCAATTTAGAACCCAAGTCCATGGAATTGACCATGGGCCTTAGGCAACCTATCGGTTTCCCCCTTATGAGTTTTCGTGCACTCGCAAGACTGATGTAGCCAAACTTTCAACTTTTCGGCATTTTAGATTTTCGGCAGTTTGGCTTTTGCTGATCTACTTGTGTGTGCAGTTTAAGTATACACCTGGTAAGAAAGCGTGCTGCGATTCCCTTAGTCACGAACCTACAAACGATATCACCTTTCCATTAATCGTATGCTTAACACATATTTTACCAAAAAAAAACCGAAACCTCACCTTAACCTTACCTTGAACACCAATCCATAATAGTCTTTCCCTGATCACGTACTCCTTAGATCTGCATTAATCTTACTCATTAAAACCAAATACTAGGGGGCTAGAATCCAACATAATTCACCCCCTTATCTCACTTAAGACCATTCGGCCAACCTCAGCCAATAAAAGAGAAATACTTACCAAAACCGCAAAACACCTAAGGGGCAATTCTGCAGAGAACTAGAAACTGAGATCTGATACTAATTCCCTACCAAAGTTGATTAGAAAGAGTGAGGGAAGAATAGCGTAATAGATTCTTAGCAAAACCGATTGGGAGAACAAACACTTACACTAGATTTGACCAAAGTAAAAGGAGTAGTAGTTGCACCAACGGTATTCGGCCAAAGAGGTGTTCGACCCTTTGCGATTTTGTATGGAAAAAGAGGGTTATTTGGCTCTAAGGAAAAAGAAAGAAAAGTCGGCAATGAAGTAGAGGAAGAATGGAAATTGGTATAAGAAAGAAAAAAAAGAGAAACAGAGGGTTTTCGACTTTTAGGGAAGAGGGTTCCCGGCAATAGGGTGAAGGGAAATTCAGTATTAGCCTGACAACCTCCCACTCAGCACCTATTTATAGTCTCTATAGCCGAATTCCTCGAGCCAAGTTCCCAATTCTGCTCCACTTGCTTCTCACTTCCCATCTCCTATTTTTTCTCCTTGATAACCCCTTGACCCTTTCCTCAAATTTTTCTACTGAACACTACCCTTGGAGTCCATCTTCACGCCACTTCCAAACTTCTAGAAGGCCCAAAATTAAAATCCTAATAAATACTAAGCTAGGATTCGAACCTTGGATCCCTTGCTAGCCACTAATGCCACCTCCCTACACCCTAAGTGACGTCACTTAGTCACTCCTCCACAAGGCTTTTTGATGCCATTTTCCCCTATCTTTATTTAAAATCCCAACTACTTGCCAACAAGTTCTTTTTAACTATTAACGCATATTTTATTTTCCCCTAAGTTCAAACTTAACCCTTAGCCAAAACCTATTATTGCCTGCTTAGCCGAAAATATCCAGTACATTTTTTATCAGAACTAAAAAAAAGAAAATTCGAGATTTAGGGATTTTTGGGGCGTTACAACTCTACCCCACAAAGGAAATTTTGTCATCAAAATTTTATCTGATCCAAATAGTTGAGGATATTGATGTTGCATCGTTTCCTCAGCTTCCCAAGTAGCCTCCTCAGCCTTCTAATTATGCCAAAGCACTTTGACTAATGGAACAGCTTTCCTTCTTAGTACCTTAACATCACGTCCAATTATTTGTATGGGCTCCTCCTCAAAAGTTAGGTCTGGCCAGACCTCGATTTCTTCAACCGCCCCGACATGTGAAGGATTCGAGTGATATTGCCTTAGTAGGGAAACATGGAACACGTCTTGGATTTGGCTTAGTTTAGGAGGTAACTCCAGCTGGTAAGCGACTGGCCCAATCCACCTTACAATCCCGATATGGCCCAATGAACCTTGGGCTTAGCTTCCCCTTCCGTCCAAACCTTAAACCTCAAGGAAAACTAAGTCCCCCATTGCATACTCTATCTCATGACGCTTAAGGTCAGCATACGATTTCTGTCTATCTTAGACCTCCTTCAACCGATCCTGAATCAACTCACCTTATCCTCAGTATCTGCTACTAACTCAGGGACCAAAACTCTTCGTTCGGCCAACTTCGTCCAAAATGTTGCAGTTCGATACCTTCACCCATACAGTGCCTCATACGGAGCCATCCTAATACTTGCTTGATAGCTATTATTGTACGCGAATTTGACCAATGGCAAATAGTCTTCCCAGCTACCTCAGAACTCAATCACACATCCCCTCAACATATCCTCCAATACTTGGATCACCCTTTCCGACTGTCCATCAGTTTGAGGGTGGAACGCCGTACTTAAGTTCAACCTAGTATCTAACACCTCATACAGCTTCTTCCAAAATCACGAAGTGAAACGTGGGTCCCTATCAGAAACTATGGACACTGGCACTCCATGCAGTCTTACAATCTCCTCCACATACAACCTGGCCAGCTTTTGTAATAAGTAGTCGGTGCGAATTGGTACAAAATGGGCAGACTTGGTTAACCAATCCACTATAACCCATATCGAGTCTTTCTTAGTAGGCGTCAATGGTAGCCCACCAACAAAGTCCTTAGTGATCCTTTTCCACTTCCAGAGTGGAATTTTCACTGGCTAAAGCAATCCTGAAGGCAACTGATGTTCTACCTTCACCTTTTGATAGACCAAACACTTACTTACAAACTCCATAACATCACGCTTAAGTCCAGGCCACTAGTAAAGCTCCTGCAAATTCTGGTACATCTTATTCCGGCCAGGATGCATAGCATAGAGGCTGCTATGTGCTTCCGGCAGAAGAGACTATCTTAGATCATTGTCCTTAGGTATACACATTCTCCCATGGAAGCACAACACCCCTTCACTGTTTATCCAAAAGTCCATTGTCTCCCCATTCTCTACTTGTCTAAGACAAGCACGTAAGGTCTCATCCATCAACTACTTACTCCTTATTTGCTTGATCCATATTGGTTTTACTTGAAGCTTAGCTAACAAGCTACCATCATCCAACAAACTTAAACGGGCGAGCATAGCCCTCAAGTCCAACTTAACCCTACGACTCAACGCGTCAGCTACCACATTCGCTTTGTCAGGGTGGTATTCAATTGTGCAATCATAATCCTTCAATAATTCCAACCACCTACGCTGCCTAAGGTTGAGCTCCTTTTGGGTAAGGAGGTAATTCAAGCTCTTATGGTCCTTAATAAATTATACACTTCTCCCCGGATAAATAATGCCTCCATATCTTTAGTGCGAAAACCACCGCAGCTAGCTCCAAATCATGGGTTGGGTAATTCACCTCGTGAGTCTTGAGTTGCCGTGACGCATACGCAACCACCTTTTCTTCTTGCATCAATACACATCCTAAGCCCACATGCGACGCGTCATTATAAACCGTAAACTCCTTCCCAAGCTCTGGCTAAATCAATACAGGGGCCTCAGTTAAAACTTTCTTAAGTTTCCCAAAACTCTCCTGCTGCTTGTCCATCCAAACAAACGGTACCCCCTTCCTCAACAACTTAGTTAAGGGTGCAGCAATTACTAAAAATCAATGAACTGCCTATAGTATCTTGCCAAGCCCAGAAAACTTTAGATTTTCGATACTGACTTAGGTGTTTTCTAGTCTACCACTGCTTAAATTTTTCAGGGATCCACCTTAATCCCCTCAACTGACACCACATGTCCTAGAAATGTAACCTTCTTTAGCCAAAATTTGCACTTACTGTATTTGACGTACAACTGCTTCTCCCTCAAAGTCTGCAACACAATCCTTAAGTGCGCATCATGCTTATCCTCATCCCTTGATTACACTAAAATGTCATCTATAAAAACTACTACGAACAGGTCCAAGTAGGGTTGGAAGACCCGATTCATAAGATCCATAAAAGTGACAGGTGTGTTCGTCAGTCCGAATGGCATCAACAAAAACTCGTAGTGCCCATAACGAGTTCTGAAAGCTGTCTTACGAACATCCACCTCCTTAACCCTCAATTGGTGATAACCTAAACGCAAGTCAATCTTCGAGAAAATGGAAGCTCCATTAAACTGATCAAAAAGATCCTCGATTCTTGGCAGAGGGTACTTGTTTTTAATAGTTAACTTGTTTAACTGTAGGTAGTCGATGCACATTCGCAATGTCCCCATCCTTTTTCTTCACGAATAACACTGGTGCTCCCCAAGGAGACACACTTAGTCGGATGAATCCTCGATTTAAGCTCCACCAACTCTTTTGGTGCCATCTGATAAGGGGCGATGGTTACCAGAGCCGTACCAGGTAACAACTCGATTCCAAATTCTACTTCCCTGCTGGGTGGCAACCTAGGCAGCTCCTTGGGGAAGACATCAGGAAATTCCCTAACTGTTCTCAACCCTTTAGCACCAACTTCTTCGCCCTTAACACCGAAATCAAGTTCGACAAATAATTCTGGCGTTCACCAATCACCACCACTTTCTTGTCCTCCACCGTTCTTAACACCATTCACATTGCAGCGCAATCCAATGTGGCTCGGTGTTTCACTAGCCAATCCATACCCAAGATTAAATCAAACTCACCAAACGGCAACTCCATCAAGTCTGCTAAAAAGGCAACCCCTTGAACTACTAAGGGTACCTCCCTAAACAACTTATTCACTCCCACTAACTGACCTAACGGACGTATCATAGTCATCTCATTCGGAGTAATTTCAAACATATCACCCAAAGATTCAGTCATATTGCATGCAACATATGAATGCGTCGATCCAATATCAACCAATGCTGTGTAAGGTAACTCGTATATAAAGAACATACCTGTTATCACATTTGGGGCATCCCTGTCCTTTCGGTGATGAGCAACATAAACCAATGCTGGCTACCTCCCATCAGCATAGGCTGCATTTCCACTTGGTGCTCCACGTCAACGTCCACTGCCGTTACTACCCCTGGCCTGCCCACGACCCCTTGGCTGTAGCTGACCACCCCTTGGTGGCTGAGCACCACCTTGACCCACTATTGGCACTCGACCTAGCATTCGAGGGCAATCCTTGATCCTATGCTCCATAGACCTAGAAGCGAGACAAGCTCCCATTCACTTCCAACACTCGCCTCTATGGCTTTTCCCACAATTAGTACAAGGTGGCACCCTAGGATTAGCAGTAGGGGGCCCTACTCTAACTGGCCCATTAACTTTGGCCCTAGCCCTAGGCCTTTGTCCAACCCTAGGAGTCTAAGCCTCCCTTTTATTCCTACCCCTTCCTTTTTCCCAATTTAAGCGCTCAGTGCGCTTAACCTCCTCCACTATCTTTGCCTTCTCTACCAATTCCGAGAAAACTGGCTCCCTTTGTGGAGCTATCAGTACCCTGAGGCTATCTCTCAGTCCATCCTCAAACCTAACGCAACACTCATAGTTCGTTGCCACCATTACTCTTGCATACCTACTAAGGCGTAGAAACTCTGCTTCATACTCCGCCACTGATTTGTTTCCTTAGGTCATGTTCAGGAACTCCTTCCTTCTTTCATCCATATAGCTTGCACCCACATACTTCCCTTGGAATGAAGCTTTACAAAACTCCCAAGTGACCCACTCCAGTTGGGTGCCCTCTTTCACTGTCAACCACCACTGATAAGCTTTTTCCTTAAGCAGTGACACTACCCCTTTCAGCTTTTATTCCAGTGAATAGTCCAAGTCCTCTATTATCCTTTCTGTGGCCTCCAAACAATATTCAGCCACTTTAGGAGCCACAGCAGCCACACCCGTAAAGATCTCAGCCCTATTTGATCGAAGTCGCTCCAGAATGGACCCCCGATTTCCGGTGTCATTATTGGGCCCAGCGACCCTCTCTAAGATCCTTAGCATTACCTGTGACAATGCATCTTCACTCGTAGCCCGATCATACAGCCTAGTCCCAACTACGGGTGAAGCCAAAGACTCTTGTACTCCAACATCGGGTATATGGCCTGATGCGATGATTCAGCACTAACATGTCTGCGGCCTCGGCCACGGCCTCTCGCACCTCTTTTAGCTCTCATCGTCGATTCATGTATTTTTTGGATTAAAAATTTTATGAAGTTTTAGTTAGTTTCAATAATTAACCCGGTGTTTTATGAAAGTATTTAAAGAGAAGATTGTTTTTGAAAATCCACTACAGTTTCAAGATCCTACGGGATTTAGTTTCATTCTAAATAATCGTATAGAGTAGCCATCTAACTATTTACTGGATAATAATTTAAACAAGTTTAAGAATAAGAGAACTTACTTGGTTCGACGTTGGAGACTCGATATGCCACTCAGCAAGACTTCCCTTTTCCAAAAAATTGTATCAATCAAATATATATATATTTAAACACAAAAAGAAATCAAGTAATAAGGCCCACTTCATAGGCCGCATTTTTCAACTGGCCTCTGATACCACTAAATGTAACACCCGAAATCCAGCCCAGACGTTATGGTCGAATCTTGCGTGTCACATTAAAGTGTTTTAGCGAAAACCTTGTTTTCATTGAAAATCCTTTCTTAAAAGTTACATCTCAATTACTTAGTAAAATTTCCTTCCTGTTGCGAAGCTTTGCTTAAAACATTTGGCTTAAGAAAACTTATCCTTTAAAACTTTAGTTGCGGAAACATAGTATTAAAAGAAAACTATAGCTTAGAATATCTATGCTCCACTTCTTATAATTACAACGCACGAATTTGAATAACAAAATAATAATAAAAGGGGGAGGCCTTATCACAATCCATACAAAATGAAAATTACTTAATAACCAAAAAACTTATATACTTTTAAAAACCAATCCAAATTGTCTTGCTAGCTTGCCACCCAAAGTCCCTCCAGACATCGAACCTCCTGCTGAGCATCACTTGAGAAAAATAAAAGAGGGGGTGAGTTTTTGCAAACGTAGTGTGTACAACCCTCAACAAGTAACAAGCAAACATCATTCACCATAAAATCACACATGCAATGCAGTGCAACCCACCCCAATAATCCAATCGTTACACACCAACTCTGTCCCCCGGTACACACCATGTGGGGATATAAATATCGACCCACCCATTCGATACACTCCAATGGTAGCCCGGTTGCGGAACTACCTTCATTGCAGCAAGATGCCAATCACATATTGGGCTTAAAAGCTGTCGGTAGATCCACGGTTGTCAAGCAACCATGCGACCCTCATATACTTCCTCCGTTCCATAATTCCCAACCCATATGCAACCTAAACAGAATATTGTATGTATGCAGTAGTTATACATGTAACATCCATACATCTTACATTCAACACTTAGGGGTATTTTGGTCATTTTCGCCCTTAGAGGCATTTCGATAATTTTCTTTTATTACGGGTCTTACTTACCATTCTAAGATAAACGAATACTATGCACCAGGTAGGATTCCAGAGGAGGTGGGTCATTAAGACTACTTAAGTACCAAGCTCTCCCTAGATCTAGTACTGAACAGGCACATACTCGTTGCCACACCTTAACCCTATGACTTGTCCACGATCCTTAATAAATTAATTAAGTTTTATACAGTCATCATATACTAGGCCTACAACCTCTTACAAAGCCCAAAAAAATCCACAGACCTATATATGGTACACTAGGCCCAATCTCTTTAATATGGCCCATCAGGCCTATTTACATTTATGTCGCCCATAAGGCCCAAATCACATTCAGATGGCCGCTAGGCCCAAATCACATTTACAGTCGTGCTCACAAACAATTTTCCATCACATAGCATCAATTATCAATTTTTGCCTATTATGGGCACAATAGCCCATCGGGCCCATTTAGCCCACTCTGGCCAATTTGGCCAATTCACAACCCATGTAACACCCCAAACCCGGCCCAGACGCTATGGCCAAATCTAATGTGTTACATTGAAGTGTTTTAGCGAAAACCCTTCTTAAATAAAAGAAGCCTTAATTAACTTAAAAAAAATAAACGCACATTTCAGTTGCGGAAACGTAGAAAACATACTATAATTTAGGAATCTGAAGTTCAACTTCTCATAATTACAATGAAAATAAATATAATTCAAGTAATAATAGCATAATGAAAGCCTTATTACAATCTGGTCTGAAACATACTTAATAAAATAAAACTTATAAGCTTAAGAAAAAGAAGTCCAAATTTGTCTTGCTAGCTGGCCACCCAAAGTCCCTCCAAACATCGAACCGTCTAATGAGCATCACCTGAAAATAAATTAAAAGTGGGGGTGGGTTTTCGGAAACTCAGTGTGTACAACCCTCAATGAAAAACAAGCATTCAAAGAAAAATCATCAAACATGCAATGCAATCCATCCAAATTATCCATCCGCTACACACCAGCTCTGTCCCCCGTCACACCATGTGGGGATATAAATATCGACCCACCCGACCCATACACCAATGGTAGCCCGATTGCGGAACTGCCATTTACATATTGGGCTTTAAAAGTCGTCGGTGGATCAACGATTGTCAGGCAACCATGCGATCCTCATATACGTCCTCCGTTCCATAGTTCCCACTCTATATGCAACCTACACAGAACATCATATGTATGCATGTCACATCCATAAAACTTACATTCATCACCTAGGGGTATTTTGGTCATTTTGGCCCTTAGGGGCATTTAGGTAATTTTCCCTTAATTGTGGTTTTTACTTCCCTTGACCCGTTAACAAGTCCCGCGAGCTAAGCTGAACGAATGCTCTGCACCAAGTAGGATTCTAGAGAAAAGGAGCTGGGTCATTAAGACCACTTAAATATCAAGCTCTCCCTAGATCCAATCCTAGACATGCATATACCCGTTAGCACACCATAACCCTTTGTGTGACACCCCTAATGTGAACCTAGTCGGGAAGTGGTTTTGGGACCATAAAACCGAGTCATAAAAATAATTAACCGTCATATTTAATGCTTATTATATGTATATATGCATGTGTGAAAATTTCATATTTGAATTTTGTTAATAGTAAGTGAATTTTATTAAATAGGACTTCTGTGAGAAAGTTTAGAAATGTGCTAGGCAAATGTAAAGTGGCCTATTAATGCATGTTATAAAAATGAAGGGTTTGCATGTCAAATTACCCAAAATTTGAGCTAGTGGCCGGCCATGCTATGGGGTAAAACATATTATAAACCTTTTGTGTTAATATGTTGTGGGAAGAATAATAAAAAAAATGAGGGGAGTGGGAGGAGAAACCAAAGTTGTTTCATCCTTGCTCCCCCATTTTGCCGTGACTTGAGGAAGGAAGAAGAGAGGAGTTCTCTTGCTTCATGTTCGGCTTGGAGGAGGTTTGGAAGAGGTAAGTACCTTGAAATTCTTGGAAAATTATGTATAAAGAAGGTGGTTAGTTCAAGTTCTAATCATTCAATGGCTTGTTTATTTTGTTAAGTTCGGTTTCAAGGTTTGATCAAATTATGGTTATATTTGACATGGTTGGTTTATTTTGTTATGCTTGTTATATGATAGGTATGATTTGTGTTGGTGATGTGTTTGTGATGTTGATTATATGATTCGAAAATGAGATATGTTAATGTTGAAATATAATCGGCCATGGAAGTAGCTCATTTTGGGAGTATGATTTGTGGTATATTTTTTTTTGTGGTTGATTATAAAATTTGGCTTAAGTGAGGAAATTGGTAAAAGATGTGTTTATGATATAATACATATGCTTTCATAAGCTAAGTTATGTATATGTGATATCTTGCATATTGGTTGTTAAGATAAGGTTTGAGATATTAACGTATGAATATGTTTTGTATACTACTTGATGTTCATTTAGGTACGGTTATAAATGATGCAATTAGTTTTGATTTAAATTGTGAAATTGGTTGAATTATTAAAGAATAAATTTTATGACCGAATATATGGTTAAAAGGTTGGCCATGCATATGTATTTTGGAAATGGTAAAGGGTTTTATATTCATATTTGGCTATCAACTGGTAAAATATGTTTTTACATGCCTATGATATGTTTTGTTTGTGGTTCGGCAACTAATGGTTAAGTTGTTAAGTTACATGCTTAAGTTTAAAATGTGCCTTATATGTGGTTTATGAATTTGGTAAATGATAGATTGATATTTTGGATATTTCATTAGTCAAGTGATATTGTAACTATGGTATGATTTGATTCGCACTTCTGTAAAATTGGTAGTTATTATTTTGGTAAAATGTGCAAAATTTGGTAAGACCAAATTTTATACTTAAGCTTAAGTGAAGTTGTTAATGCTGTATATATATATATATTAACAATTAATAAATCATGTGGTTTGGCTTGACTTAGTAAATAGTGAAGAAATGCATATTTATACATAGTGTTTATGAAAGGTAGTTTTATAAATGTGATATGAGTATTTTGTTTGTAAATGAGTAGTAAATATGTTAAGAATGGTTCTAAAATGTATATGGATGCCGTGTGATTGTGTTTGATTGGGAAGTAAATTGTTTGATTTAGCTCAAGAGCTTAGAGGATCAAAGTCGATAAGGGAAAGAGAAAGTAAACGAATAGCCGTGGATATCTAGTCGTCGACCACTTCCGAGGTAAGTTTTAAGTGATTAAACGTTGAGTAAGTTCAATCATAATAGGACATAATGAGTTGATTTAATAAGATATGATGTGGCCATGATATGTCTTAAACTCAAATGGTAAGTTCATAAGTGTTTGGACTTGGAAATTTAAGAGCAAATTGTAATAATTTGCTTAGGACAGCAGCAGTAACGTGATTTTAGAAAATCACTATAAATTGTTGGTGTGGAATTATAGGCTAAATAAAATATGTAATCAAAGCTTAATTAGTCTAGTTTCTTATAAAAGAGACCGTGTAAGCAAAGAAATTTCCTATAAAGAGATATTTAAAGTTGTGTGAGACAGCGTCAGAATGACTCCGAAATCCCCTGTTTTGTATTTAGAAAATCATTATAATTTGTAAAAAAAATGGTTATAAGATAAAAATTATATGCTTAGACTCCTTAATGAGTCTTGTTTCAAATTAAATCAAATAGAACATATTTTGGATTCTGTACAATGAGAAATTTGATTCGTAGTGAAGAGTGGTCAGATTAGTCAAACAGTGAAACAGGGGAAATTTTAAGAAAAATCTGGTATTGATTGGCCAAACCTAAAATTCTGAAAATTTTATGGATGGAAGATATATGAGTCTATATTCAGGGAAAATTAATGACAATTGATTTTGAGTATTGTAGCTCCAGTTATAAATAATTTAGTGACTATTGCTCAGGAAAACAGCTTGTAGTGAATATGTGAATTTGTTGTAAACATTGATGAAACTATTTGAGTTGCTTATAAGCTATTGCTGAAATTGATGTACAAGATAAATATATATGAGATATGTATATGCGGTAAAGCCGAATGGCTAATGTGAAATATGTATGAGATATGTATATGTGGTAAAGCCGAATGGCTAATGTGAAATAAGTATGAGATATGTATATGTGGTAAAGCCGAATGGCTATTGTGAAAAATATATGAGATATGTATATGTGGCAAAGCCGAATGGCTCTTGTGAAATATATATGAGATATGTATATGTGGTAAAGCCGAATGGCTAATGTGAAATATCTATGAGATATGTATATGTGGTAAAGCCGAATGGCTAATGTGAAATATGTATGAGATATGTATATGTGGTAAAGCCGAATGGCTATTGTGAAAAATATATGAGATATGTATATGTGGCAAAGCCGAATGGCTACTGTGAAATATATATGAGATATGTATATGTGGTAAAGCCGAATGGCTAATGTGAAATATCTATGAGATATGTATATGTGGTAAAGCCGAATGGCTAATGTGAAATATGTATGAGATATGTATATGTGGTAAAGCCGAATGGCTAGTGTGAAATATGTAGGAGATGTGTGTATATTGTGGCCGAATGACCAAATGTGAAAGGTGTGTATTATTAGATATTTGATGAGGCAAATGAATTACAAATATGACAGTCAATGTGAATGTTGTAACATGTGATTAAATGTACATGAAACTTGGAAATATGTCCGGGTAAGACCCGATGACTACGTGTGGAGATTATGTCCGGGTAAGACCCGATGACTACGTATGGGGACTATTCGAGCTAAAGGTTTCGCTGAAGATTCGAGTAAAGCATAAGATTATACGACTCTACAGTAATAATTGGTAATAAATATGCTCAATGCGTTAAGCTGGTCAGGTATGAATTTTGAGATTATATTTAAGCTTGATTTGGACTAAATCATAAGGTCGTTATGTGGTGCATATGTGAGTAAAGCAATAAGACTGTTCTATGATTATTGTGCGTTTGGTCAATGTGGAAAGTTAGGTGAAAATATGTAATGTACCTATGCTTATAATAGATCACTATCAAGTGAGAATTTATCTGTCTATTATATATGATGAGATTGGCATATTCGGTAAAGGGATGGTATGCCCGAAGGAAGAGTGAAATAAAAATACGAACAACTATGTTATAATTTGATTGTTAGCTGTTGACACTGCTTAAAATTTACTAAGCATTGTAATGCTTATTCCGTTTACTTTGTTTCCTCTGTTTTATAGATCTCATTTGGAAATTACAGGCTCAGGGACCGTCAGCAACTAGTCACACTATCACTATCCACTGCTTGTTACTGTTATGTTTTGAATTATTTTATGGCATGTAAGGAATAGACCAGTGGCTGAAGAATATTTTGGTTAATGTATATAAGCCATGCGAAAATGGCATCTTTTGAATGTGTACTTATAGCAGTTAAATTGTATCCCTGACTGTCTTTAGTATTTACCTAAAGGAACGTTCTTTATAAAAAAAATATATATTTAAAATTTTTACTGTTCGGATATGAGTTTCAAGTCCGGTAATGCCCCTTTACCTATTCCGGCGACGGATACGGGATAAGGGTGTTACACTTTGACTTGTCCACGGTCGCAATATATTAATTAAGTCTTATGTAGTTACCATATACAAGGCCCAAAACCCTACATACATGCATATGGCCCACTTGGCCCAATCTCATTTATATAGCCCATTAGGCCCAATTCACATTCATATGGCCCATTAGGCCCAATCTCATTTATATGACCCATCCGGCCTTAATCATATTATATTCATGCTCACACTCAAATTTTCTATCACATAGCATCACTTATCAAATTTTTCCTATTATGGGCCCAACAGCCCATCGGGCCCATTTATCCCATTTTGGCCCATTAGGCCAATTCACAACCCAAGTCCATGGAATTGCCCATGGCCTCAAGCAACCTATCGGTTTCCCCCTTACGAGTGTTAGCGTACGTGTAAGACTACCGTCGCGAAACTTTCGGGTTTTTGGGATTTCAGTTTTTCGGCATTTCGACACTTTTTTCGATTCATAGTGTGTGTGTAGTGTATGTACACACCTGGTTGGCAAGCGTGCTGCGATTTCCTTAGCCCAAACCTATAATCGATATCACTCAAAGATTAATCTCACATACTTACAAAATACATTACCAAAAGCCGGAATCTCTTCTTATCCTTACCTTGCGCGATAAGTATAACAACCCCTTCACTAACCACGATCAACTCCTAGATTTGTACCAATCGTAACTATTAAAACTAGAATAATAGGTGACTCGTATCCAACACAAGTGCCCTAACCTTACTATGGCTATTCGGCCAACCTTAGCCAATGGATAAGGAATACTTACCAAAACCGCTACACCTAAGGGGCAATTCGGCAATGAGCTAAGATCCAAGATCCGATACTAATTCCCTATCACAATTGATTAGAAAGGGTTAGGGAAAATATTCGATACTTAGCAAAGAAACCAATTGGGAGAACAATACTTACACTAGATTTGACCGAAGTAGAAGGAGTAGTGATTGCACTAAGGGTATTCGGCCAAAGAGGTTCGACCCTTTACGATTTTGTTTGGCAAAAGAGGGTTATTCGGCTCCAAGGAAAAAGAAAGAAAAATTAGCAATGAGGTAGCGGAAGAATAGAATTCGGCACAAGGAAGGAGAAAAAGAAAAGAAAGTCAAAGGGTTTTTGGCTTTTAGAGAAAAGAGTTTCTTGTAACAGGGTGAAGGAAATTCAATCATTAGCTTCATACCCTAAGATTCAGCACCTATTTATAAGCCTTATAGCTGAATTTTCCCATTCCTAATTCCCCATTCGGCTTCATCACTTCTCCCTTCTCATCTCCTCGTTTTTCTCCCTGATAACCTCTTGATCGTTTCCTTAATTTTCTCTCTTAAGCACTTCCCTTAGAGCCCACTTTCACGCCACTTCCATCCTTCTAGAAAGTCAAAATTAAACTTCTAAAAACAATAAGCTAGGATTTGAACCTTCGACCTCCTTGCTAGCTAGTAACGCCACCTCTCTACACTCTAAGTGGCATCACTTAGCCACTCCTCTACTAGGCTCTTTGCTGCTATTTTCCCCTATCTTTATTTAGAAGTCCAACTACTTGCCAACCCTGATTCTTTTAATAATTAACTTATAATTTCTTCTACCCCTTAATTCGAACTCAAACCTTAACCAAGACCTACCTTTGCGTAACTAGCAGTTAACCGAAATTATTAAGCACAAAAAGAAAAATTTAAGATTTCAGGATTTTTGGATTTCGAGATTTTTGGGGCGTTACAACTCTACCCCCTAAATGAAATTTCATCCTCGAAATTTCAAACTACTAACACAGACTACCACACCACACTTCCATTGAGCACTCTAATTCCAATTTAGGTAAATAGCACACTATGGGTAAGTACATACATTATTCACCACTGGAGCGTCTCTATCCTCTTGATGACGTGCTGCATAGACCGAAGCTGGCTGTATCACCTCAGAATGATCAGTACCTCCGCTTGGTGCTCCACAACCCAAACCGTTTCCACTCCTGGCCTGATCACGGCCTCTCGACTGTAGTTGACCACCCCTCGGTGGTTGTACACCACCTTGGTTTACGACTGGCACCTGAGCTGACATTCTAAGGCAATTCCTGATCCTATGCTCCATAGATCCACAAGCTAGACAAGCTTCTGTCCTCTTCCAAAACTCGCCTACATGACCTTTCTCACAATCAGCATAAAGTGGCATCCCTGGATTAACAGCATGGGGCCCTGCTCTATCTGGCCTATTAATTCTGGCCCTAGCCCTAGGCATCTGTCCTACACCAGGAGTCTCAACCTCTCACTTATTTCTACTCCTTTCTTTCTCCCGATTTAAGTGCTCAGTGTGCTTTACCTCCTCTGTTATCTTTGCCTTCTCACCAACTCCGAGAAAACTCATTCCTTTTGTGGAGCTATCAGTACCCTGAGGCTATCTCTAAGTCCATCCTCAAACCTTACGCAACGCTCATACTCCGTTGCCACCGTTACTCTCGCATACCTACTAAGGCATAAAAACTCCGCCTCATACTCTGCCACCGATTTGTTCCCTTGGGTCAAATTCAGGAACTCCTTACTTCTGGCATCCATATAGCTTGCATCCACATACTTCCCTTGAAATGCAGCTTTGAAAAACTCCTTTCACTGTCAGCCACCACTGGTAGTCTTCTTCACTAAGCAGTGACACTACTTCTTTCAACTTTTGCTCAGGAGAGCAGTCTAGGTCCTCCATTATCCTGTCAATGGCCTCCAACCAATATTACACCACATTAGGAGCCACGCCAGCTATGCCTTTAAAGATCTCAGCCTTGTTCGAATGAAGTCATTCTGGAATGGACCCCCGATTTTTGCTGCCATTATTGGGCCCGACGACGCTTTCCAAAATTCTCAGCATTACCTGTGACAATGCATCTTTTCCCACGGCCCGATCATACGGTCCATTCCCAGCCACAGGTGAGGCTGGAGCCTCCTCTACTCCAACATTGGGCACATGGCCCGATGCAGATAATTCAACCCTAAAACTTTCGTGGCCTCGACCACGGCCCCTTGCACCTCTTCTAGCACTCATCGTCGATTCGCGTATTATCTGGATTAGAAATTTTATGAAGTCTTAGTTAGTTTCAATAATTAACCCGTGTCGTAGAACCATGGTTGAACCTAAGAAAATAGCACGGGCATTTGCCACGCCCGTGTCTAGAACCCATAGTCGAACCTATTAGATTAACACATGCATGGGCCTACATACACGGGCGTGAGAGAAGCGAACGAAGACAATCACAGCCGTGCGGCACGATAGTGTGTACCCACACGCCCAAGGAACATGGGCGTGAGCCAAATGTCAGATGTACCGAAAATTAAAATTCGCAAATCACAGGGGCAAAAATTGGGGAACACGGGCGTGTCCCCTAGCCGTATGTCCCAAAATCTATAAATACCCTTCACTATTCATCATCTTCTTCAACCAAAATCCATAACCCTAGCCACTGCAAGTCCACACGGCCTCCCTGCCACGCCTGTGTGCCAACTCCATTTTCGACACCCATTCTCATCTTTTTAGCATTTGTTTACTCTTTTCTCTCTATTTTCTTCAACCCTTTTACTAATTTTATGATCCTTATGGTTTTATTTGGCAGATTTTTTATTTATATTCATAGTTCTCACTATAGTCATGCTTATACGTTTATTCTTTGCCATTTTAGTCAATGCTTTCTGATACATTCATTCTTTTCGTGTGTTCCCGAAAGAGTCTAGTTCACTAATTTTATGTTGAAAATAATCACGCTTTTATTATGTCAATTTCTATATAAACTTCTATCATTTAGATTAAATTGCTGAGTATTGTTGGTTGGACTGGTTAGTTTAACTATATTGATGATTACTTCTTAAGTTAGTTAGTTATGTTATATTCTTTATTCTTCTTGCAGGTATACCATGTCAAGCTCACGTGGCAAGAAAATTGTCGTTCCCACTTCAAAAAAGTAGAAAGGGGTGCCTTCCTCGGGCCCTACAGTGGAAATTCGCCACCCATACCTCTAATTTCCACCCGGCAATCTGGAGAAACTATTCCAAATCCTACAGACTTGACCTTTAGGTGTGGGCCACTTCATTGACTGGACAGCACTTGAACAAGTCCAATTGATTGACGATGTACGAGCACTCCTGACAACTGATCCATGGGACATCTTCTTTGCGATCATTGAGCCGAGGTACCTTGAGCTCACACTTGAACTTTGCTCGAAATTCCATGTTCAAGACGTCATGACCAACTTTGATGATCCTAGAATAGTCCATTTCTGTCTCGGCAGTTTAGTCCACCAGTTGAGTGTGCCCGAGCTCGGTATAGATTTGGGCCTGTACATAGAGGAGTTCATGGATGAGAATGACCTTGACACTCTCTGTTGCCACATCCACTACTCTCCCTCAAAATGTTGGTATACTTTGGTCCCCAGTTCAGCCACCTACGACCTGAGCTGCTTCAAGGCATTAGTGCTTTCTCCCTTTTTAAGGTACCTACACGCCATCTTGGCACGCACTTTGACAGTATGTCGAGAGAGCACCAGCATCGTCAACACTCACGACGCCTACTTTCTATGGAGCATGGTGAACGGTCATGTACTCGACTTCGCCTACTTTATTTCCCTCGCCATTCGCCACCAGACGGAGTGGCATCAGAGGGGGTCATCTCCATTGGCCCCTACGTGACTCGACTGCCACGGCACTTTGGGCTCCTCAACACAGCAGGCCAATCATCCTTCCTTACTCTTATTGGCAAAATGTCCCCACAAGGCATCTCAAGCATGCTTAGTATGAGAATGATCGAGAAGCGCCGAGGACATTACTGATGATGTCCTTCTATGTCATGAGGACCTACAGTCTCAGCCACCACCACCCTCTCATCCAGTTCATGCGGCGGCTTCATACGCTGACATCTTTGAGCACCTTACCCAATTCGAGCAACAGTGTTTTCAGTGCTTCGATAACATTGATGCTGCTTTACAGCAAATTTGTCAGCACTTCCACATCTCATCGCCACCCCCACCTCGCGAACCACCTAGAGATGAAGATGTTTAAAAACTGTTATTTATTATTTTATGTTTTTATTTTTTTTCTATTTTAAGACCACTTTTTATTTTTCTTTAAGTTTATTTCTATAAGATTTTATAATTTTATTTTACAATTATCAACTTCGGTTATTCCATTACTAGTAATTATGCTTCCTTATACTTCCTAAAAAGTTCCTGATTTTGTCATAGTTATAAAGAGCTCCTCAAGCTCATCATCACATAGGAACTAAAAACTCCACCGGGAAAGGTTCTCCACGACTGCCATGTCCTGCTCGACCATGACCATAGCTACCACCAGATATTCTTTTGGCACAGGACTTATGGACTAATGAACCTCTAACACCACCGGAGTATCCTCCTCCACTCTCACGTCGATTATTATCCAAAACTCTAGTTTAAGGAATTCATTCATCATCCAGGAAGTTTCACTTCTCTCGCTATCTTATGATTATAAATATATCTTTTTCAATAAATCTACCTTTGTAAATTGAGGGCAATGTACATCTTAAGTGTGGGGGGTTTTATATTAGAAAAATCCCTAAATTTTGTTTTATTCTTATGCGATCTTCTCATATCATTATTAGAATGAATTCCAATTAGTCTATAATGTTTATTAATATATCTTGAATTAAAACATAGGCATTTATGCATTGATTGTTTAAACTTTAAGACATTAGGGAATCAAGCATGATAAGTTGATTTTTGAAGAATTAAAAACTTTTAGGTTGTTTCCCCAAGTTTAGGTATTATTTTGAGTTGGCATTCACAAGTTTAAACATTAAAAAAGCCATAATTTTTGTGAGATCTTGAGCCTTTATAGCATCTATTATTTCTTTCATGCTCGCTTTCATTATGAGTGCTTCAGTATTGAATTGTTATTCTAGAACTTGCTTGATTATGCATGTCAAGATCACACCATTTGATTTGATATGTCAAAATGATAAAGGCACTTAGGTTTAACCCACTCACTCTCTAAAAGCCTACCTTCACAATTAACCCTTAGTGAACCCCCTTAAGCCTAACAACCCATTCATTGATTTACCCTTAATATTAACCCATAAATCATTATTGTTGAAATCCCCTAAATTAATTTGATCCCTATTTTTGTCGAGATCTGAGTTGGAATAGTTGCTTAGCTATGTTTTCTTCTATTTTGTAATTTGACTTGTTCTTAATAAAAAATAAAAAATACATGTATACATATTAATAGTAGTGATCTTCTAAGCTAAAGAAGTTAAATTCCATATTCTGAGAAAAAGCTCTATTGTACGCAATTAATGACTAGTCGTTTTTCTAGTTAGGCAATTTTTCAATTCAATCTCGGTTCTAACCCTTTCTTTCAGCTTCTGACCACACCCTCTAACCAAAGCCACGTTACAACCCTCTAAAGACCTTTTGATTGATTTTCCATCTCAATTTATAGTGGTGGAGATTTGATTTTCATACAAGCCTATGGTAATGTGACAGCCCAAAATTGACCCTAGTCGGGATGTGGTTTCGGGACCACAAAACCGAGGCATAAAAATAATTTAAAATTTATTTTGATGCCTATGATATGTGTTAATTTGTGTGTGACATTTTTGATGTTTCGATTTAGTGTTATAAATGCTAATTTCACTAGAAAGGACCTAGTAGTGAACTTTGAAAGTATGATGGGGAAATGTGTGATGACTAGTTGCTCATGCATGCAAAAATAAGGATTTGCATGTCAAATTTCCCCCAACATGAAGTGGCCGCCATGGCAAGAGAGGATGGGCAAAACATGTCATGAAACATGTTTTGTTGGTGCATTAGGGAGAAATAATAAACAAAGGTGTATGGGTAAGAAAAGAATGAAAAAAAAATGTGTGTGAGTGTGGTATTCCCCCATTGCCGTGAGTTGTAGAGAAAGAAAGAAAAAATTTTGTTCATCCTTTCTTTGAGCCAAAACTAAGGAAGAAGGAGGATTTTTGCTTCATGCTTGGTTTGGAAGAGATCTAGAAGGAGATTTGGCTAAGTTTGCATCAAGATTAAGGTATGTATGAGGTTGTGTTAGGAGTTTCATGCATGTTTTGGTTGCTAACTTGATGTGCATGTTAGCCATGGCTCAAATCTTTGTTATGCCATGGAAATGGTATTTGGCCAAAGTTGTTATGGTGATAAAGCCATTGCATGCTAAGTGTGAAGCTTGATGATGATGCATGCAATGATGGATTGTCTACTTTTGAGTAAGATTTTGAGTTTTCTTTTGTTTAATCATGATTGAAGTTGAAAATGGGCATGATTGTCATATTCGCCATGATGCATTCATGAGCATGGTTCATGCTTCTTGCATGTTAGTTAAAATTTGTGTTTTGGATGGCTATGGACACCTTGAAATTCGCCATGCTCATATATGTATATATATGTTTGCACATGATGTTTTGGTTATGAACTAAGTGATGAATATGGTTGTTTAAAGAAGAAGATGTTGAAGAATGATTGTGAAATTGCAAGCACATTCGCCTAGCACACATATGAGTGCTTGATGCTATATTATAAGTTTTGAGCTACAATATGCAAAGCATTAACTAGTAAAATGCATGCTGTTTTGTGAGGTATTAAGTGCATAATTGGCCTCAACATGTACATGAATATTCGCCTTGGGTAGCCTATTGAAGGCCTTAGCTTTTCCTTGATGCTCGAATAAATTGTATTGAATTGCTTGATGTAGTATAAAATGTGCATGACCATTGTGTATTCAAGCTAAAGAGTGGCCATATGACCATTTAAACTCCTTGTCATATTCGCCATAAGCTAGCACAATGAGGTTTTAATAAATTGAATTTGTTTGAATTAGCTCAAGAGCTAAGAGGGCCACAATTGGACAAGGGAAGGAAAAAGTGATCGAATAGCCGTAAAAGCCGCTCGACAACATCCGAGGTAAGTCCTCAAGAAGTGACCTTACTTGAATTATGTGGAATGAAATATGGATGTATTGATTATTGATTTATGTGTGTATCAAGATTCGAATAATGCCCGCTAAGTCCCGAAGGCGATTATGCTAGTGATTATAATTGTGTTTGAGCCTTAGTAACGAGAATGAAATATGTATGTCCAATGATTATTGATGTATGTGTGCATGAGAAATTGAATGATATCCGGCTAAGCCCCAAAGACAATTATGTTGAAATTATATCCGGTTAAGACCAAGGCAATTGTGCTAGTGGCTACATCCGGCTAAGACCAAGGCATTCGTGCGAGACATTCTATCCGGCTAAGACCAAGGCATTTGTGCACGTGGTTATATCCAGTTATATTCAAGAATCTTGGGCTGGAGGTGAGTGTTGGTTGCTGTAATAAATTCAATTAGTACACTCGAGAAGCCCAAAGAATAAGGTACGTTTATATGTGCATTGAAAGTCGACATGTTTGAGCAACATTCGCTCAATCGACTAATGAATTTCAGTTATTGAATTGATTGATACTTTGTGAAAGTATATAATGATGAAGTGTGAAGTAAGAATGTGTATTAATGAAATGATGCATTTGGCTATGTGAATGTATTGCTGTAATTAGAGTTGATTATATTCCTTGAGACTTACTAAGCATAAAAATGCTTACCCTGCTGCTTTGGCTCTCTGTTTTATAGATTTATTTCGATAGCAATAGGATTCGGGATCAATAAAGTCAAGTCATCCACACTATCAACGCCTCTATTTTGGTATAAATTTTGGTTGAACTTTGAAATGGCATGTATAGGACTACCCTTGTTGGTTAAATATGTTGTGATGTATTTGTGTACGGCCATGCGAAAATGGCTCGTAAAAGTGAAGTATCGACTTAGACTATTTGCGGTTTGTATATGTATATATTTGGTGTCATGATGTGACCATGGATTGGAAATGGGAATGTTGGTCACATGATCAGCCATTGGCATGGTTAAAATGATCATATATGAACCTATGTATGGCAAGACTAATTGGTTCATGGAGACTACCAAATAGGTAAGACCTACCTTAAAAACAGATGCTGCCAGCTGCAGTGATGTGAATGTGAAAAATCACCAAAATTTGTAGGAATGGTATTAAATAGTGAATAAGCTATGGAAATGAACCTTGGTGAGTCTATTTTCATATGGAAGAAACGAAATGGTCATAGGAGTTACATGTTAAGAGATATTAAAGCTATTGTGAGACAGGGCCAGAACGGTTTCTGGGTCCCTTGTCGCAACTTTAAAAATTTAGTATAAATTATCCAGAAAGAATTAGGAGTCATGCCTTATATGTACAGATTCCATTTTGAGTCTAGTTTCATTAGAAATAAACGGAACCAGTATTAAAGTTCTGTACAGTGAGATATTCAAGTTGTAACGCGCGAAGGTCAGAGCAGTCGATCCCTGTAACATGGGTGACTTTAACTAATAAACTGTACCAATTGGCCCGACCAAAAATTCTAGAAATAAATCCATGGATGGATACATGAGTCTAAATTCAGGGAAAATTTACGAAACCAGTTTCCAAGTTTTGAAACTCGAGATATGATTTTTAAGGCGACGGTGACGCAGTTTTCCAGCCTGACTGGAAATGTCAAATTGGTGGGCAAAACAAGTGAACTTGGTTTGTTGACCCCTCATGTCCGACACCGGCGATGGTCTCGGGTTCGGGGTGTTACAGGTAATGACTTTTCATTATTGACTATTGAGTGCTTCATTTATTGTACTTCAACACCTCGAGTGATTTGAGTGAATCTTTAGTGAGGATGTGAAACTATGTGATATTTTGAATCAAAGGTAATTACTTAGATGAGGGGAGACACCTATGTTCTCAGAATGAAATGCTCAACTTGGAATGTTTGAAACTTTGATGTTCTTTCAGTTGAATTTTCAATGTATGATTACCTATTGAATATTTTGAGGTATTATCGATAGAAATTATAAGTTGAGAGGAATTTATTTTGATAATTAGTTGAAGATTTCGCTTAAGGACAAGAAAATGCTTAAGTGTGGGGGTAATTGATAAACCGTAATTTATACATATTTCTATCCCATGCGTAGCACATTTTATGGATGATTTTTCCTTAGATTTGGCTAATTAGATGCTCCTAATGCCTTAATTTCATGTTTTATACTTATGTGAGCATAAAAGAGTGAAAGGAACAAATCAACACGGCCTGGACTTCCTGACATGGGCAGACCACACGGCCGTGTCAATTTTGCAGAATCGAAGCACGACTCACACGAGTAGACCACACGCACGTGCCTATTTAATAGGCTTGACCACGGCCTGAAGTAATCGTACACGAGTGTGTCCCTATCGAGCCCAAGCAGAGTCCTATTCAGAAAAGGCCACTTTTGAGGGCCCTTAGGCATTCCAAAGCCTATAAATACACCCTAAAAGAGGAGGAAAAGGGGGACGCAGGAGGAAGCAAGGAATTGCTCAAGAAAAGCCGATTGATCCATCTCAGAAGCCGGATTCACCATCAAGCTTGAAGATCTCCCTTCAAATTCCCTTCGGAGTTTTGGGTTTTCTTATGTTTTGTTATTTTTATTTCTTATGTTTTGTTATTTTTATTCTTTTGAGATGTTTTCTTTCATTAGTATGAATTAAAACCCCAAAATACCTAACGGGAATGAAACCTAAGACGGATCTTGTTATTATTATCTGAATTGTATGATAAATATTTGACTTGTTCTTAATTATATGTTCTTAATTCTTGTTTTGATATTCCAGGATATTGATTCAAGTTAAGCTTTTATTCAAAGGAGGAATAGACCCTGTCTAAGAGTAAATTTGTCATAATTAAGCGGATTTGATTGCGCGCCTAGAGATAGGGTGACAAGATTTTGCCAGATTAGGGTGAAACTTAATAAGGGGATCCATAGATCTAGTTAATGCAACCCTAGGGCGTTAATTAGAAAGATATTTCAAGTATTCAATCTAGGGTTAGACGTTGTTAGTCTCGAGAGAGATAATAATATATCTTAGGGATCCCTACGAAACAAGTTGAATGAATAAATCGTCCAATTTAGAGTCAAATAACAAATGAAGTCTAGGTGGATTTTTTCTTAGGTATTGTCTTAATCAATTGAGTTTTCCAAAAAGTATTTGTGACAGCCTTAAAACGACCCTAGTCGGAATGTGGTTTCGGGACCACAAAACCGAGGCATAAAAATAATTTAATATTTATTTTATAGCCTATAATATGTGTGAACTCATGTGTGACATTTTTGATGTTTTGATTTAGAGTTATAAATGTGAATTTCACTAGAAAGGACCTAGTAGAAAACTTTGGAAGTATGATGGGGGAATGTGTAATGACTAATTAAAGCATGCATGCAAAACAATGGCCTTGCATGTCAAATATCCCTCTTTTATAAGAGGTGGCGCCATGACAATGAGGATGGGCAAAACATGTCATAGACATGTTTTGTTGGTGCATTAGGGAGAAAAGAAATAAACAAATAAGCATGGGTAATAAAGAATGAAAAAAATGTGTGAGTGAACCCCCTATTGCCGTGTATTGAAGAAAAGAAAAGAAAAAAATTGATCATCCTTTCATTCTCTCTTGACCGAAAATCCTAAGGAAGAAGAGGAATTTTTGCTTCATGTTTGGTTTGGAAGAGGATTAGGAAGGGTTTGGCTATACTTGCATCAAGATTAAGGTATGTTTGAGGTTGTGCCATGAGATTCATGCATGTTTTTAGTTACTAGCTTGATGTTCTTATTAGCCCATGGTTCAAATCTTTGTTATATCATGGGGATGGCATTTGGCCAAGGTGGATTTTGTGTTAATGCCATTGCATGTTAAATATGAAGCTTGTTAATGGTATATGTGATGGGGGATTGATGGCTCTTGGACTTTCTTTTTAGTATTTTTGAGTAAGACATTAAGTTCTTTGCTTAATCATGACCAAAATTATGGTGTTGTGATGTATTCGGTCATGGTATATCCATACGTATGATTCATGCATGTTGCATGGTAGGTAAGATTTGAGCTTTGGATATGTGTTTATATTTGGATATAAACAACTTGAGATTCGCCCTTGCACCTACATGAATATGTGTTTGCACATGATGAATTGGTATGACATATATACTATTTCAAGGTGTATATTTGCTTGTGATGATGTTTTGTTATGTAGTAAATGAGAGATGTGTATTGAGCTATAATATGTAATGCGTTAGTTAGTAAAATGTATGCTATTTTTTTGTGTGGTATTATGTAAAATTGGCCTCAACATAGACATGCATATTCGCCAAATGAAGTAGATTGGTGTGCATGTATTCGGTTAGAGGCAACCGTATTGAAGCCTTAACTTGGCTTAGATAATTGACTAAATGGGTAATAAGTGAGGATGGTTGCGAATATACAAACATACATATGCATGTGTAATTGAATTATGAATGTTTAGCAAGATGGTTAAACTAGTTGATTTATTGATTAAGCTCAAGGAGTTAAAGAAGGAGAATCAAGCAAGGGAAAGACGAAGGTCATCGAGTAGCCGACTTGGACCTGTTTTACCCAACACAAGGTAAGTTACTAAGCATATATTTTGTATTGATTTGAATAGACATAATGTCTATGTAATTATGCCGAAAGGAATGATGAATTTATATACATGTGTGTATGTGGTGATGGAAGTATTGAATGGAAGGAAAAGAGGTGAGATGTATTGAGTTGTTGATTTCAGCACTAAGTGTGGGTATAAACATTTGTGATCATGAGAATGGCACTAAGTGTGCGGGTTTAAAACTTGTACAGCACTAAGTGTGCGAGTTTGATCATGTAGCACTAAGTGTGCGAGTTGATTATATAGCACTAAGTGTGCGGACTCACTATATGCTTTTGAATCACTGTTGACACTGAGTGTGCGACACTATTGAGTTGATCACGGACAGCGGATCGGGTAAGTACCTTGAGTTCATGGCTAATAGGCGCTATGTTTATATTTGGGGTCGAGCTTGGTAAGTTTGAACCTATGTGACAATGTAAATTGAAGTCACGTACATAAGAATTATCGCGGAATGAGTGAAAAGTCATGTAGATGTATGATTGAATCGAAGGTCTAAGGAACTATGGTATAGTTCGGTTTGAATGGAGTAATTAGCCTCGCTCCATTTTGTTTCCTCTTGCGATAATGTTATTAATGGTTGTTAGTGCATTGCTTATGACTTCATCGAGTTATATACTCATTCGGTGTTTGCTTGTCACCTATTTTAGGTTTCTTGGACTCGACTTTTTGCGATTCGGGACCGTCATCGAAGTCATCACACTCGCTAACAACTTTTGGTATTTTCTTCGTAGTTGGTCTTGGAGTACATTTCGCATGTATAGGCTATTATGTTTTGTTTGAACTTGGTATGTAAATTTTGAATAGCCATGCGAAAATGGCTTAGAAATGTTTTGAGCATAATGTTATAATCATTTGGTATGTATATGCTCATTAAGAAGCACGAAATGTTTGGCAATGACCAGCCATTAGAATGGGTCATCATGATTATATTTTGGACTATATATGTAAAAGGGTGGTTGAATCATAGAAACTATGTGTTAGAGAAAGTCTACCCTAGAAATAGATGCTGGCAGCAACAGTGATGTGGATGTGAAAAATCACTAAAAATAGTAGGAATGGAATTAAATAGTGAATTAATTATGTAAATGAACCTTGATGAATCCATTTTCATATGGAAGAAACGAAACGGTCATATGAGTTGTATGTTAAAAGATATTTGGGTTTTCGTGAAACAGGGCCAGAACGGTTTCTGGATTCCCTGTTCCGACTTTGAAAATTCATTATAAATTAAACAGAGATAATTAGGAGTCATACCATATATGTATAAATTTCTCTTTGAGTCTAGTTTCTATAGAAACAAATAGAATCAGTATTGAAGCCCTGCACAGAGAGTTATTTGAGTTGTAACGCACGAAGGTCAGTGTAGTTAACCCCTGTAACATGGGAGACTTTAACTAATAAACTGTACTAATTGGCTTGACTAAAAATTCTAGAAAAAAATCCGTAGATGGACATATGAGTCTAGTCTCAGGAAAAAATTACGAAACTGATTTTTGAGTTGTAAAACTCAAGTTATGATTTTTGAAGCGACTAGTACACAGATTGGCAGCTTGTCTGGGAAATTCTCAATAAGTGGTTTGAAGTCTGTTAACACCTTGTGTTCGACTCCGACGACGGTCTCGGGTTCGGGGTGTTACAGTATTTTCCCTAAATTTCTTTTTTGTGATTTCTTAGTTTAATTAATTAGTCAGATAAACAAAACCCTTTTATTTTTTTAGGCTAGATAATAAAAAGAAAGTTGATACTAGTACTTTTAGTTCCTTTGGGTTCGATAATCCGGTATTGCTAAAGCTATACTACTGTTCGATAGGTTCACTTGCCTTCATCGTGATAATAGTTAGTTTCAAGAATGATTCATTATAAATATTTAAAACCTATCACGAATATCACGCATCAATTTAAAATTCAATGCATGTTTAAATTTTGGACTTTGTAGGTTTAATTTTTGTGTAGATGGGAGTTAGGCTTAGAAATTGATAATTTGTTAGCTATATTACATTACTATCGTCATACCCATGGGTCAGTATTGCGATACCATAAAAACCTTTGAGGGGAGGCCAAAACACATTTCGATACCGCGATACCAACCTAGTATCAAAATATCCCAAACATAATCAAAATTAATTTTTAGCCTAAAAGCGTGCTACCCTTTTTAAAAACCTAACACTCACCCTAAAACCCCAATTTGACTTAGTTTCAAGCCATAACTCCCTACTTAGTTTGGACTATTATTTTTGGTTTTTGCTTATTTTTTTAATTTGCATTTGTTATCTTTTGTGTGTTCTTCATTTTCTATGCAGGCTACCCATCCGAAGATTACACAACAAATTCGAGCTCAAATGTAAATGTGGACGACCCAAGCTAGCCCGATGCTCCTTCTAAGGAAGTTTGGTAACCTCTTAATCTTTTGTATTGGGCTACACATTGAAGACAATGTGTACTTAAGTGTTGGGGATGCTTGTAATAGTATTTTGTGCAAGTGTACACAGTCGTTCGTGTAATAAGTAAGTAAAAGGAGTTATCGTCTCCACAAGGACTGTGAATGTTAATCGATTATTTGTAATATTATAAGTTAACAATTTGGTGGTAAAAACAGAATACTTTGAGTGGTAGATGATTAAATTAAACTTATCTTAGATGCAATATGATCCCTTTGCAATGAAATCTAAATGTAAATGATCTAAATGTATGAGTGGATGGCTTTAGCAACAAAAAAATCAACATAAAATGGGCTAGGATAATTATATTAATCAACTCAATTCATTTGCATCATGCTTAATAGTGTTCGGAAAAAAATTCATGCGACTCGATCTTTCATGAGTTTGGATACCAAATTAAGTTCTCTCGTAATCTTTAACTTAGTGAAATATGCATTTTACTGATCATATTAGACTAAGGGTTTCTTTGTAATTATGCAGGTAACAAGGACATTTACATTTGAAACAGTTAAATCACATAAACCTAAAAAATATGTAAGATAATAGAGCTAACTAAAGATATTATGAACCCTTAATTTAGTCAAGTTTAATGATCTAAATTGAGCATTGAACTTTTCAATTATTTGTCTATTAGTCCTCGTCTGTTAGGATCACTTAGCTAATTTGAATACATCCAATCATGTATGAATTAAATGCATCTTGATTTTAATTGAAAGCATGATTGACTAAGGCAGAAACACGTTAAAAATGAATCAAACAAATATTATTGAATTAACATAATCATCCTAGATAAACAAAATTAAGCTATCATCATTGATGTCAAGAATAATAAACACATAGCAAACATAATTAAAATAAATACAAAAAAGGAAAGAGTAAACTTTAATTCAGTTCAGTAGCCTTCCAGATCTTTCTGACTGATGTGTTCCTCTGTTCTATTCGTTTCTCCTCTGCTAAGGGTTCCTTAAGGTGGTCGGCCAAGAGATGGTCTTGACAAGGCTTTTGTTAGCTAAAGAATGGAAAGGGAGATGGAACAACTATGAAAGGAAAAAGAAAAGGGAATTGAAAATGGGAAAGTGGAATGAAGAGAGAATAATGAATGAGTGATAAGGGATGAGGGATGAGGGATGCTTTTAAGGATGAAAGGTGTGTGGTATTTATAGCTGAAGGTAAGGGTGAAGTTTGCTAAAAATAGAATTTGAAATTCTTTCGTCTTCTCTCATGCTTGGTCGACCACAAATTGTGGAAAAGGGTATGACTTGGTTGCTTTATTTTGAATTCAAAACCTTGCTATTAATAGCCAGAAGGTGGAAAGTTTCAAAGGATAGACTTCTGTGCTGATTTCTGACATCTTTCCAACTACAGAGACCTTCAACAAAATATTCCAAACCTTATTTTTGGCCAGCCATTTGCTTGTCCCAAAATTGGGCTTTAATTCCTCCTTATTGGATGGTTTCTTAGTCCAATAAATAATCAAACTTCTCCATCATGTAGCACACTTTTACTAGATCAACTTAATATCCTTATGGCCCACTTTTACATGGTCTTGCCTCCAAATAGAGTGGGTATGTGCATGTCCATACAACATTTATCTTAATCTCATCTTCCATGATCCTACTGCATAGTAAAAATTAGCATATTAAAGTTAACATGAAAATAATATAAATTATGCATAAACATCATGTAATAAAGTATAATTTCACATAATTTATAAATTCATGTCCAATATTAAAGTTTAAGTAAAATCCACTTCATTCAATAACAATTACTCAAGATTAACATATTTATTAAGTCAAAATGTGGTAAAAATATATAGAAAAATCCTATATAATTTTGAGTTTACGCACCCCCAAACTTAAACCATTGCTCATCTCAAGTAATGTTCATGCACAACATGACTTTTGCTACGGCAAATGAAATGATGCTCAAAAATGCTTTTTATTGATAAGTAGCTCGAATGCAAATATTATTTCCAAACTTTATACTGCGTACAACATAATTTCAACATGAGTTATAGTATGCATGCCTTTCAAAAATATGAGTAAAATTCGATTCTACAATCCTAGGTTGCTGAGGTCCACTTGATCTCAAAAAAGTAGACTTCGACTATCTCAATGATATTTCCACTGGTTCACTCAACTTTGATGTTTACCATCCAAAAGGTGGAGAGTGGAAAAGTTTTCAAAAGGAGTGGAAGCAAACCGAAGGATTTATCATTCCATACACGCCCATTGTTGAAGAAGATAGGGAAGGCTCAACATCAAAAGATCAAGTTCTAGAGGACACTTTTCCTACTGAAGAAGTCCTTACCAAGCCTACTAATCATCTTGATGAAGGGGAGGACTAAGATCAAATTTCTTTTGGCATGCACTTTGTCTCATTTTTATCTCTTTTTTGAATTGTGTAATACTTTCTTATTAATACATCATTCATTTTCATTCTATACTATCTTACTGATTATTTCATTTCATCATCATTTACTTTACATATAAGCATAGTTGTCTTCACATACATGAAAGACTAAGCCAGGCTTAACGTATTATGAATACATGGCTTCTTCATCTTCATGGTCTAAGAATTGGCTAAACTGGGCTCCCATGCCAAAACTTGTAAAGCCCACAACCTAGCCCAATTTACCGAGCCCAAATCCTGGGTGTTACTAGGCAATGCAAAACATTAAGTAAAACAATTTATTATTTATTATTTATGTTTGGTATTTGAAGTCCAAAACAAAATCTCAACATTTTTAAAGATTTGAAATAGAGTACATGTTAAACATATTTTTACAACACATTCGATTTAGATCTCTACAACTTAGAAAATTTTTTAAGATAGACTTAAAAGAAAATTTTAAAAGTTGTGCCACCAGTTTTCTCTATGTATAATAGCCCAATCAGCCACTAGCTTGGCATACTCCTAACGTTGTCCCTCCAGGTAAAGCTGCTTTTTCAACAATCCTAAAAAGAAGTAATAATCTCGTAAGTACAAAACTACTTAGTAAGCTCGTTGACTGTACAATGGTGGAGTCTTGTACTACTTTAGGAGATTCCATAGATTAACTTCTACTCTGCGCCATTTGCTACGGCTGATACCATATGGTCTTATCTTTCCCATACACACTAATTATCACATTCCTGTTGTACTTAACCTTCATTTTTAAACCACTAGAGGACTCTTCCCTTTATTAAGTAATTCTTTTTCCCCATATCACATTTTCAACGGAATATACCTTTAGAAATCCCTTCTAGCAATCCATAATTTAACTCATGCTCTTTTTTCAAATAATTTCTTACTAACATTGTTTTGGGTGAATACATACATATGGAAGATACTTACATATTTTTTCATACTATTGATTTTGGCTCAAACATGCCCTAATTCATTTCAGTTCTTATACCCATACTGGCAATTCACTACGAGTAATATCCAGATGGATTCCATTTTAGGCTACATCATAATCTCATAACTCCATTTAGCATTTATTCAAATTCAGAGTAAATTTTGAAAAAGATAAGATACTCATTTTTCTTTTCATACTTACAGATCATCGTAAAAGAAACCTTTCGTGTCATAAAGATAGACACTGTTTTTCATGGAAAGCCCTTAAAACTTCATTCAACTCTTATTCCTGAGCAAATTAATACCTTATCTTGGTTATACATATTACAAAATTTCTAGAACTTATTCATATCTTACCATAGAGACAAACATTGAGATTCGTAGCTTACCAGATATTCTTGACAGTTCATGCCACATAGGCTTAGCAAAATACACCATACAAGAAATCAGATAGAACACGCCGCTAATGTAACATCCCTTACCTATATCCAAAGTCGGGACAAGGTTTGAGGCGTTATCAAACTACAAGACAAGCACACATACAAAACTAGGTCATAAAATTTTAGTTCAAATCAAATTTCATTCATACATATGCAAATTGTCCCTTATATAGGCCTACGAGGCCCAAACATACACCGGGAGCAGCTTGAGACTAAATCGAGAACTTTAAAAAACTTTAGGATAACATAGAAAAATTTATACTTTTGAGAGTCACACGCCCGTTTGGGTAGGCCGTGTGGTCACACACGCCTGTGTGGCTTGGGACACGCTTGTGTCCTCAGCTCGTGTAACTCTTTGACTATGACATCATCAACCAAATAAAGTCACGCGGCCAAGTCACAAGCCCGTGTGCACAGACTATGTGTTTACTACTAGGCATTCTGTTTTACATTAATTAGGGTGCAGGGGGCACACGGTCGAATCACACCCACGGGGCAGACCATGTGTCACACACGGCCTAGACACATGCCCGTGTGTCTACACATGTGGACAACTTTAAGACTATTTTCCGAGCCATTTGTCACCCTGAAATGCTCATTCACTCATTCATCTTCAATGGCATGCAACATGGTATATTTAGTCACTCAAATGCTCATAAACATGATTAATCCATGCCTTTGTAATATCAACATACCTCCTATCCAAACCATCATACTTTCATATGGCATTCCACACCAATTTGATATTTATTCATCATGCTAAACCTACTTTCAATTTACTTAATTATATCATACTTTTTGTCATACTCATTAGCCATGATTCATTCATTTAGCACATGTGCCATTCAGCACACATCTCATCCACAAGCAATCACATCAAGCATAATACATTGCATGCATGCATAATTGATTAGGTAACAACCCAAATAATAAATATGAACCATATCACATGGCCATATACAAAATGAATCAAATACCACCATAAGGCAACACATTTGGCTAGACCAATATGACATATAACAAAAAGACCAAGTCCCTACACATGCCATACTCAAAATGTTGCTACTAACTATACCCAAAAGTCCAGTTGATAGTGTGATCGAACCTCCAACGTCCTCCAAATCCCGAGCTAGCTTCGCGATACTATAAGGAAATGGAAAAGAGAGGGGAGCAAGCATAAATCTTAGTAAGTTCACATGTAAATAAATAGCAAATAATCATATATGTAAATACCGATGACATAACATAATCTATTTTTTACACTCCTAACCCGTATCCGTCACCGAACTAGGTTCAAGGCATTACCAGACGAATCGGAACATTTAACTTTCATTTCATAAACATCAAATCATCAGAGATCAACATTAATATAAAGTCCCTTACAAAGGTCTTCAGGACCTAAAACATGCGTCAGAAAAGAGTCGGGACTAAATCGAAGACATACAAAATTTTCCCAAAACTTAAACATTTTTGAAACAAGTATAGGTCACACGCACGTGTAATCAGGCCGTGTGCCTTACACGGCATTAGACACGCCCGTGTGTCTAGGCCGTGTCAAAATAAGGCATACATAAAAACTTGCTCACATGGCCACAAGACATGCCCGTGTGCTTTGGCCATGGTTAAGTCTGACTTGAGCCACAAGCCTGTGTGCCCTGGTCGTGCTCGAACCTGAATTAAAATTGTAGGGTACCCCAGGGGACACATGACCGTGCCACGACACATGGATGAGACACATGCCCGTGTCTCTACCCATGTGGACAAAAATAGCCAATTTGAATAGCCAATTTGCCACCCCAATCTGGGTCAACCTACAAACACCAAACCAAACATATATGCACAACCATTTCAGCCAATATCTGTACAACACCATACATAATTCATGCTATAACATTATCAATCATTCAAAATCTCAATTCATCACCCAATTCATTACAAAACATAAACTAAAATCATACCTAAACATATGATCAATACGTCATTCAATCAAATGCTCAAAACTTACCAAAACTTCTCAACATTGACCATTTCTTTTGGCCAAACAAAACATACCACAATTTCACATTAGCATCACATATCATATACCATTATAAAACTATAAGTTCAAACACAAACTAGCCATATCACATGGCTAAATATGTACATCACAAAACATAATTCCACAACTTCTAGCCTATACATGCCATGCTTTAATATATACATTTTCAAAGTACCAAAATAAGGTTCAATAGTATGGTGATGATCCTCTATGATCCCTGAGTCACAATAGCTTTGATATCTATAAAACAACGCAAACATACAAAAAGTAAGCTTTCAAAAGCTAGTAAGCCATATACAAATAAACATATCATTCAAAGCAAATAAGTATCATCAAAACATTTATACTTTGTATACCAATGCTAACACAAATCTCATACTCAAATACTTACCTTTCATTCTAAATCAGGCAGTACAAAGTAAACAACCTGAATCTGATATGATTTCACCAAATTATTCATTTTTTCAAAATGCCCGTTTGAACCATTCGGAAACGTAAGGATACGTGGATAGCTCAAAGAACATATACAATGCCAACGTCCCAGACGTGGTCTTACATGTAATCAAACATCGATGCCATTGTCCCAGACAAGGTCTTACACGAAATTAGATACGATGCCGATGTCCCAGACATAGTCTTACACATAAAACATAAGTCGATGCCAACGTCCTAGACGTGGTCTTACACGAAAACACATGTCGGATCCTATGTCATGACATTTGTATATTAACTATTCCTATGGTTCGTACGGGGCTTTTCGAACGTTGTCACATGATCGGAACTTTCTCAGATTTTCTCGTATTCAACTCATATTGCCATTCATCAATGTTCAATAGCATATAAACATTAATATTCCAATTCAAACCACATTTACTTGTATATTGACTTACCTCGTACAAATTTGGATGGATGGAATTAGTCACTCGACAACTTTCGATTTTCCTCGATCTAATTCTGTTTTCTTTAATTCTTGATCTATATAGATTCAAATTTAACTTATTCAATCATAAATTCATTCAAAATAATCTATAAACAAATATTTAGGGAAATTTGAAAGCTAGCCCTCACATTTTCACATTTTGACACCTTAGTCCTTAATTCACAAAATCACAAAATACACATAATTTGCATATACTCATGCTTGGCCAAATATTCATAGCACTCATACAAGTCCATATATTTTAATTATTTCATATTTTAGTCCCTCAATTTACAAATTTCACAATTTAGCCTATTTTACTCAAAATCATCAAAATTCCAAAGACAAAACATATAAACCCAACATCAAACTTTCATATTTCATCATATAACAACATAAAGCTCATGAATTTATCCATGGAACATTTAAAATTCATCATCAAAATCATAAATTTAGACATAATAGTATACGAAGTAACGATTACAAAAACATAGAATTTATCAAAAATAGAAGCAAAAAGATACCTTAATCAAAGAAAATCAATGGCTGAACCCTAATGCTCTTTCTCTTTTTCTTTTTCTCTTTTATTTTCGGCACAAATGGATGTTAATGGCCATTTTCATGCTTTTTTTTATTTTAATTAACATTAATAAACATTTTACCTTATTAACTTTATTACAAACATAAAATAAACATATATTGGATGGTCATTAATGTCCATTCGAACTTCCAATGGACAAAGAACATAATAAGGACCTCTCATTTATAAAGCCAAATCAAATAAGCACTTTTAACAAGTAGCAGCAACTTTTACATTTTACGCAATTAGGTCCTTTTATCAAATTGAGCACACAAACAATCAAATTTTCAGACGAAATTTTCGCATATGCTAATTCACACATCATAAGCGTGGAAAATAATATTTAACTATTTTTTGACTCGGATATGTGGTCCCAAAGCCACTGTTCTGACTATGGTCAAAATCAAACTATTACAATTCTCCCCCCTTTAGGGATTTTCGTCCCCAAAAATCTTACCGTTAAACAGATTTGGATAATGCTGCCTCATAGCATCTTCAGGTTCACACATGGCCTCTTCAATACCGTGTCGATGCCACATCACTTTTACTAACAGAATTTTCTTATTTCACACCTCTTTAACCTCTTGAGCTAAGATACGGATTGGCTTTTCTTCGTAAGTCATATCAGACTGAATTTCAATCTCAGACGAAGGAATCACATGCGTAGGATAGAATCTGTAACGTCGAAGTATCGATATGTGAATCACATCATGAATCTTTTCTAACTCTAGTGGTAACAACAATCTATATGCTATCGGCCCAATACGCTCAGTAATCTCATACGGGTCGATGAATCTCGGACTCAGTTTGCTTATTTTACTGAGCCGAAATACTTTTTTCCACGAAGATACTTTCAAAAAAACTTTGTCACAGATTTCAAACTCAATGTCTTTTCTTTTCAAATTCGCATAAGATTTCTGATGATCGGAAGCTACTTTCAAACTATCTCGAATCACTTTTACTTTCTGTTCAGTTTCTTTTATCAAATCAATTCCACGAATCTTAGTCACTGAGCTCAATCCAATACAAAGGTGTACGACATTTGTGACCATATAAAGCTTCGTATGGTGCCATTTTAATGCTCGACTGAAAACTATTATTATAAGCGAATTTAATCAAGGGAAAATACTACTCCCATGTACTTTCAAACTCAAGAATGCAACATCTTAACATATCCTTAAGTATTTGAATAATTCTTTCAGTTTGACCGTCTGTTTGCAGGTCAAAAGAAGTGCTAAAGTGCAATTTAGTACCAGAGCATCTTGTAATTTCTTCTAAAATCGTGTTGTAAATCTCGGATCTCTCTCTGACACTATAGACAAAGGCATACCATGCAATCTCACAATATCAGAAATGTATAACTCAACTAATTTATCAAGCAAGTAATCGGATCGAACTGGAACAAAATTAGCTGATTTTGTCAATCTATCAACTACAACCTGGATAGCATCTTTCTTTCTCGGATATAGGGGTAATACCGAAACAAAATCTATTGTCACTTGATCTCATTTCCATTACTGAACCATAATCGGTTGTAACAAACCAGATGGCACTTGATGTTCAGCTTTAACTTGCTGTCAGATCAAACATTTTGAAACAAAGTCAGAAATATCTCTTTTCATTTCAGACCACCAATAATGTTATTTCAGATCATTATACATTTTAGTAGTACCCGGGTGAACAGATAACTAATTATTGTGAGCTTTATTCAAAATCATTTGAATTAACTCTGGATTTCCGGGAACACAAATTCTATCTTGAAATCTCAGACAATTATTTTTATCAACTCTAAATTCCGAATCAAACTTTAAATCACACTGAGCTCGTTTAGCTAAAATCTCATTATCAATCTTCTGAGCTTCAATAATTTGTTGTAAGAACAAAGGTCTTACTTTCAATTCAGCTAAAACTGAACTGATGAGCATTCATCGTACGCAGAGCAAATAATTATTCTAGACTTAAAGCATCAGCAACAACATTTGCCTTGCCCTGATGATAATTTATCACAAGTTCATAATTTATCACATATGCAAAATAAGCTTCACAACCCTTTCTTACAATACTCAAAGCTTTCATCGAAGATATCACAGTAGGCAATCCATTCAAATCACTAGATTCAATTCTGGCTATTTCATCATTTTTGCATCTCAAATCAATAGTTTTCAATTTGCAGTTCAGAACAGCATCATGCAAAGTTAACCAATCCATACTCAGGATTATATCAAATTTATCAAAGTGCAACAGCATCAAATCAGTCGAAAAACAATTGTCTCGAAACATTAACGGACAATTCTTGCAGACTTTATCAACCAAAACACATCTGCCTAGGGGGTTCGAAACTCTAATTACAAATTCAGTAGACTCTACAGGCAAAGTCTTACTGTTCACTAAGTTCATGAATATATATGAATGTGTCGATCTAGGATCTATCAAAGCAATCACAAAAGTATCATAAAGAGTAAATGTACCCGTAATCAGATCTGGCAATGAAGCTTACTCATGAGCTCAGATAGCATAAGCTCTAGCAGGTCCACTAGCCTCGGATCTAATAGTTGTATCTTTTGTCCCTCTCTGACTGCCACTTACATTTCTTGTATTTCTAGGAGGTCTACCACGAGAAGCATTGGCACTCAGTCTCAAATTTTGCACACTTTCTTGCTCGATAAATTCAGGGCAATCGCGAATAAAATGATCTAACGATCCACATATGAAACAAGCCCAATCATACAGTATACAATTACCAGGATTTCTTTTACCACAATGCTTGCACTTAGGGTAATCGGATTTAGCATTTCTGACACTGGCAACGGATGTAGCTGGAGCTTTGTTCGACTGCAATCTAGCACGATCTCTAAATTTCTTTGATACGGACTGAAATGATTTCCCCGATGATCTCTTTCGTACTTTTCTAGCTTCAAAATCAGCTTTTCTTTTCTCTTTCCTGAGATCTTCAGCTTTACATGCTTGTTCAACAAGCATATCAAATTCTTTGATTTCCAGAATTCCGACTAACAGACGAATATCTTCGTTTAAGCCATCCTCAAATCTTTTGCACATTATTGCTTCCGTAAATACAAATTCACGAGCACACTGACTTAATCTTATGAATTCTCTTTTGTATTTTGTGACAGGCATACGGCCTTGTTTAAGCTCAAGAAACTCTTTAGGTTTCTAATCGATGAATCTCTGACTGATATATTTCTTCCGGAATTTAGCTTGGAAGAAATCCCAAGTAACCTGTTCATTCTAAACCATAGATGTCAAAGTCTTCCACTAATGGTACGCCATATCTCTCAGAAGGGAAACAACACAATTTATGCATTCTTCAAGATTTAATGATAATTCGTCAAACACTCTTATCGTGTGCTCTAGCCAAAACTCGACTTTTTTAGCATTACCACTCGTTGTAGCTTAGAACTCTTCAGCCCCATATTTTCTAATCTTATTGACTAGTGGTCTACTTAACTGAACCGAATTCACTGGTGGCATATCAGGAGCTTGTGGCGAATTAATCGGGGGTAGATATTGTTGTATAGCCAGATTGGTTCTAATCTTTTGGCTAAACCAATCATTCATCATTCACAACTACTCGTAGCCGGTCTAGAATCGGATGGCACTGTCCCTTGCGCGGGAGCAGGCGTATTGCTTTCGTCATCGTTCGCTACGGGTCGTTCGGGATTCATTTGCTATATAAAAGCACATTTCAATGTCAGGACTCATCATACTATTGCAGTTCATAAATATGGTATGTATAGCTAGACTCACATATGCTATGTTAGTCCTAAAACTGGCTAAACCATAGCTCTAATACCAATAAAATGTAACACCCCTAACCTGTATTTGTCGCTGGACTAGGGTTAAAGGAATTACTAGACGAATCGAAAAATTTAACTTTCATTTCATAAACATCAAGGCATCAGAGATCAACATCCATATAGAGTCCCTTATAAAGGATTTCAAGACTAAAACATGCGTTAGAAAAGAGTCAGGACTAAACTGAAGACATACAAAATTTTTTCAAAACTTAAACATTTTTCAAACAAGTACAGGTCACATGCCTGTGTTATCAGGCTGTGTCCTTACACGACATTAGACACGCCCATGTGTCTAGGCCGTGTCAAAACAGGGCATACATACTGACTTGCTTACATGGCCACAAGACACGGCCGTGTGCTTTGGCCATGGTCAAGTCTGACTTGAGCCATACGGCTAGTCACACGTCCGTGTGCCCTAGCCGTGCTCGAACCTGACTTACAATTGTAGGGTACACCAGGGGACACACGAACGTGCTACATAGCCGTGCGTCGCACACGGCTGAGACACACGCCCGTGTCTCTACCCATTGTGGAAAAAAATAGGCCATTTGAATAGCCAATTTGCCACCCCAATTTGGGTCAACCTACAAACACCAAACCAAACATATATGCACAACCATTTCAGCCAATATCTATACCAAACCATACATAATTCATGCTATAGCATTATCAATCAATTCAAATCTCAATTCATCAATCAAATCATAACAAAACTTAAACTAAAATCATATCTAAACATATGATCAATACATCATTCAATCAAATGCTCAAAATTTACCAAAACTTCTCAATATTGACCACTTCTTTTGGCCAAACAAAACATACCACAATTTCACATTAGCATCACATATCATATACCATTATAAAACTATAAGTTCAAACACAAACTAGCCATATCACATGGCTAAATATGTACATCACAAAACATAATTCCACAACTTCTAGCTTATACATGCCATGCTTTAATATATACATTTTCAAAGTACAAAATAAGGTTCGATAGTATGGTGACGATCCTCGACGATCTTCGAGCTCACAATAGCTTTGATATCTATAAAACAATGCAAACACACACAAAGTAAGCTTTCAAAAGCTTAGTAAGCCATATACAAATAAACATATCATTCAAAGCAAATAAGTATCATCAAATCATTTATACTTTGTAAACCAATGCTAACATAAATCTCATATTCAAATGCTTACCTTTCATTCTAAATTAGGCTCTAGAAAGTAAACATACCTAAACCTGATATGATTTCTCCAAATTATTCATTTTCTCGGAAGCCCGTTTGAACCGTTCAGAAACGTAAGGATACGTGGATAGCTCAAAGAACATATACAATGCCAACGTCCCAGACGTGGTCTTACATGTAATCAAACATCGATGCCATTGTCCCAGACAAGGTCTTACACAAAATTAGATACGATGCCGATGTCCTAGACATAGTCTTACACGTAAAACATAAGTCGATGCCAACGTCCTAGACGTGGTCTTACACGAAAACACATATCGGATCCTATGTCATGACATTTGTATATTAACTATTCCTATGGTTCGAACGGGGCTTTTCGAACGTTGTCACATTATCGAAACTTTCTCAGATTTTCTCGTATTCAACTCATATTGCCATTCATCAATGTTCAATAGCATATAAACATTAATATTCCAATTCAAACCACATTTACTTGTATATTGACTTACCTCGTACAAATTTGGATGGATGGAATTAGTCATTCGACAACTTTCGATTTTCCTCGATCTAATTCTGTTTTCTTTAATTCTTGATCTATATAAATTCAAATTTAGCTTTTTCAATCATAAAATCATTCAAAACAATCCATAAACACATATTTAGGAAAATTTGAAAACTAGCCCTCACATTTTCACATTTTGACACTTTAGTCCCTCATTCACAAAATCACAAAACTACACATAATTTGCATATACTCATGCTTGGCCAAATATTCATAGCACTCATACAAGTCCACACATTTCATTTATTTCACATTTTAGTCCCTCAGTTTACAAATTTTACAATTTAGCCCATTTTACTCAAAATCATCAAAAATCCAAAGACAACATATAAACCCAACATCAAACTTTCATATTTCATCATATAATAACATAAAGCTCATGAATTTATCCATGACACATTTCAAATTCATCATCAAAATCAAAAATTGAGACATGGGCTTGATAGTATATGAAGCAATGATTTCAAAAACGTAGAAATTATCAAAAACTAAAGCAAAAACATACCTTAATCAAAGAAAATCAATGGTCGAACCCTAATGTTCTTTTTCTTTTTCTTTTTTTCTTGTATTTTCGGCACAAATGGATGTTAATGGCCATTTCCATGCTTTTTTTTATTTTAATTAACATTAATAAACATTTTACCTTATTAACCTTATTATAAACATAAAATAAACATATATTGGATGGTCATTAATGTCCATTCAAACTTCCAATGGACAAATAACATAATAAGGATCTCTCATTTATAAAGCCAAATCAAATAAGCACTTTTAGTAAGTAGCAGCAACTTTTACATTTTACGCGGTTAGGTCCTTTTATCAAATTGAGCACACAAACAATCAGATTTTCAGACAGAACTTTCACATATGCTAATTCACACTTCATAAGCATGGAAAATAATATTTAACTTTTTTTGACTAGGATATGTGGTCCCAAAACCACTGTTCCGACTAGGGTCATTACCGAACTGTTACACTACTTATGCGTTATCATAAATTCATAGGCATAACTTAAAATTTGTAGACATAACTTACACAATTTCAATCTTACCAAAAGTTCATCACACATCGAGCTTATTAATATGAGTTTTTTGTACATACCTGTACCAACTCGTAACACATTGACATAATTCCTCATCATTGACTTACTTATCGAATAACTCACAGGTTTACCCGTTGAACACTCAGAATACTATCAGATACATGGAAGACTTGAACATAGTGTTTCAAACGTAGCCACATGCTACCTTATATCACAATCAAACATTGCTCGCTCTCGATCTAATCACGGGCCTGCTCGGACAAGCTGACAGTCAGGACGTAACTACTCAAGCTACTCACACAAGCTGACAGGTACCCGCAACACATGCCTGGCTACCCAGCCACCGGTAGAACGTACAAGACTAGCACCCAAATTCACATAATCACATATACATATAATTTCATGAGCTCATATTCATATTGTTCCTAGTGACATGTCACATTGTATCCTAAATTAATCCTAAGGTTCAAACGAGATTTTTCTCGATTTCACATATTCGTCGAACTCATTCACCATGTTTGTCTCATTGACCATAATATCGTTCATACACTCACTATAAAAATCAAACATAGAAATTCATATATTAATAAGCACTAATACATGATACAATATTGCATTATTTACACATGAACTTACTTCGGTACAAAATATGGGCACTTAATTCGATTTAGTCCAAAATCTTATTCTTTCCCCGGTCAAGGTTCGGACTCCATTTTTCTTGATCTATAATAGCAAATTCAGCTCATTTAATCATCACATTATTCAAATCAGCCCAAAAATATATTTAGGCAAAATTACAGTTTTGGCCCTAAACTTTCACATATTTATAAATTAGTCCTTAGGCTCGTAAAATGAAATGTCTATTTTCTTTGTTACTCAAGCCTAGTCGAACTTAACCCATACTCATATCAGCCCACGTTTCCCATTAGAACACACATCTTTCTACTCATTTTAGACCTTTTACACAAAGGTCCTTTTCATGCTTTTCTATCAAAAATCACTTAGTAAAAGATGTTAAACACACATCAAACTTTCATATTCTTCCATTAAACATCAAGATACAAACATGTCACACATGGGTCATTTCATACATGAACCCTAGCTCAAAATATGGCTAGAAATGGATAGATCATGCTTCAAGGACTTCAAAAATGTAAAGAACATCAAAAACGGGGCTAGGGAACACTTACAACCAAGCTTGAAAAGTTGAAAACCCTAGCTATGGAACCCTTGCAATTTTCGACACACAAAGAGGAAGATGGACACAATTTTGACTTGATTTTTCCCTTTTTATTCTTTTATTTACCAAATGGCAAAAATGCCCTTAAGTCCTTTCTTTCCAATTTTTCCTATTCATGCCCATTTTTGTCCAAAATTTTAGAACTTGGTCAAAGTGCTATTTAAAGGCCTCTAATTAAAGATCCAATGCAATTTCATGCTTGAAGCTTCTAGAACACAAGTTTTACAACTTATTCACTTTAGTCTCTAAAGTCAAATTGGACACTTTAGGCATAGAATTTTTTCATGAAAATTTCACATAAACATGCAATCATATCATGGACCATCAAATAATCATAAAAGAATTATTTCTATTTCAGATATTTTGTTCTCAAAACCACTGTTTCGACTTGTCCTTAATTCGGGATGTTACAGCTAAGGCGATCCATTCAAAGTTTGCTAAAAATGTTATTCTTTCATATTACGCCAGAAATGTGACACCCTAATTTGACCCTAGTCGAAAAGTGGTTTCGGGACCACTAAACCGAGTCATAAAGATAATTAACTATCATAGTTGATGCTCATTATATGTACATATGCATGTGTGAAAATTTCATGTTTGAATTTTGTTAATAGTAAGTGAATTTTATCAAATAGGACTTACGTGAGAAAATTTGGAAATGTGCTAGGAAAATGTAAAGTGGCCTAATAATGCATGTTGTGAAATGATGGGTTTGCATGCCAAATTACCCAAAGTTAAAGCATAGTGGCCGGCCATGCTATGGGTGGAAACATGTTGTAAACATGTTGTGTTAGTGAGTTATGTTAGAAAGAATAAAAAAAGGGGTTAGGATTAAAGTAATGCAAACAGGTGGAGTGATGAAAAAAAAAATGGTCTCATCCATGCCCCCCCTCCATTGCCGTGAATTGAAGGAAGAAAACAAAAGAAAAGAAAAAAATGTTCATCTTCTTCTCCTACCTCTCTCAAGCCGAAACTATCCAAGAAATGGAAGAAAGCACACCTAAGGCATTCGGCCATCTTGTGTGGGGAATTAAGGTATGATATCATGTGATTCTCTTGGAATTTTTGTGAAGTTGAGTTTGTTTTGGTGCTCATAACATGACCCATGCGTTAATTTTTGAGTTTGTGTTGCAAGAAACATTTGGTTATGTCCTTATATGTCAAATTGATGATAAATTTTTGATATTTGGTGAATGAATATGGGTTTCGGTCATGGTAGATAACAAAGAATGTGGTTGTTGTTCTTGTTAATTTGGATGAATTTTTGGTGGATAGGTGCTTGAATCAAACAAATGATAATGTGTGTACACTACGTGCTAGTTGAGAAGAACCGGTCACTATATTGGAGGCCATTGCCAAATATGAATTTAGTTATTGAGAGTGATGAATGTGTTTTGAGTTGATGGAATAAAAGAATGCTTAAAGATGTGTCACAACAAATTATATGTTAAGCTAAGGTTGTTAAATTATCAATCTTTCTTCCTAGCCGAATATGTGTTTATAAAGTTGAGTTTTTAAATAGGTTTTGAAGTTAGCCCATGTATTTATTTTTGAATTCAAGAAGAACGATACATTCGACTATGCTTTGATGTGCTTGGATTGTTGTTCATTGAGTAAATGATTGAGGAATGGTTAGAAGAATTTGAATGCTAAACTAGTTGATTTGTTTATAATGTCCGATTATGATCATTTATAGAGATGTGAATGAATTGTTGTTATGTGAATAAATATTTGTTTGATGATATATATATGTATTCGGCAATGGGATAAAATGTGTATTAAGGTAAGTTTCATGGTGATTATGCTTGTGATGTTGGGTTAATATTCGGCATTGAGTAATGTGGGGTAAGGTGATTAATCGGCTATGAAATTAGCTAAATTGAATAGGTATGTTTAATGATATGCTTAGTATAATGTATGATCTTATAACTCGGTTTGGTATTGAGATAAAGGTTAGATGTATGATTGGATTTTGATATGTGTTAAATTGGTTAATCAAAGATTAAATGATATGTGATTGCCAAATGTGATTGTTAAGTGAATAATATTAGTTAAGTACTTAAGCAAATCTATTGTTTTCCTTAAGCTTAAGAGCAAAGAGGATCAAAGTCGGATAGGGGAAAAGAGAAAGTAAACGAATAGCCGTGGACATCTAATCGTCGACCACTTCCGAGGTAAGTTTTAAGTGATTAAACGTTGAGTAAATTCAATCATAATAGGACATTATGAGTTGATTTAATAAGATATGATGTGGCCATGATATGTCTTAAACTCAAATGGTAAGTTCATAAGTGTTTGGACTTGGAAATTTAAGAGCAAATTGTAATAATTTGCTTTGGACAGCAGCAGTAACGTGATTTTAGAAAATCACTATAAATTGTTGGTGTGGAATTATAGGCTGAATAAAATATGTAATCAAATCTTAGTTAGTCTAGTTTCTTATAAAAGAGACCGTGGAAACAAAGAAATTTCCTATAAAGAGATATTTAAAGTTGTGGGGAGAGTGTCGAATGACTTGAAATTCCCTGTTCTGTTTTGGAAAATCATTATAATTTGTACAAAATGGTTATAAGATAAGATTTATATTATTAGACTCCTTAATGAGTCTAGTTTCAAATGAAATCAAATAGAACACATTATGAATTCTGTACAATGAAAAATTTGATTCGTAGTGAAGATTGGTCAGATTAGTCAAACAGTGAAACAGGGGAAACTTTAAGAAAAATCTGGTACTGATTGGCCAAACCTAAAATTCTGGAAATTTTATGGATGGAAGATATACGAGTCTATATTCAGGGAAAATTAACGGCAAGTGATTTGGAGTTTTGTAACTCCAGTTATAAATAATTTAGTGACTATTGCTCAGAAAAACAGCTCGTAGTGAGTATGTGATTTTGTTGTAAACATGGATAAAACTTGTTTTAGTTGCTCATAAGCTATTGATTAAACCCATACGTGAATTCTAAATCGTGATATTGTAAAACGATATATGAGTGTTAGACAGATCTTCGATATTAAAATTTGTGAAATTGAATTATTCATTGGAAAATGATTGATGTAGATTCGGCCAAGACAAAGTGTATACATGATAGTATATGTGGTATGTGAAGTATATTTGGATAATTGTGATGTGAATACATGAAAATTTATATTTTGATTTAGGATTTTATGTGATGAATGTGAATGTGTATATATGTGATAAGGCCGAATGGCCAATGTGATGAATATGAGCATGCATATGTGTGATAAGGCCGAATGGCCAATGTGGTGAATATGAACATGCATATATGTGATAAGGCCGAATGGCCTATGTGATGAATGTGAACATGCATATATGTGATAAGGTCGAATGGCCAATGTGATGAATGTGAGCATGCATATGTGTGATAAGGCCGAATGGCCAATGTGGTGAATATGAACATGCATATATGTGGTAAAGCCGAATGGTCAATGTGAAATATATATGAGATATGTATATGTGGTAAAGCCGAATGGCTAGTGTGAAATATGTAGGCGATGTGCGTATATTGTGGCCAAATGACCAAATGTGAAAGGTGTGTATTATTAGATATTTGATGAGGCAAATGAATTACAAATATGATAGTAGATATGAATGATGTAACATGTGATTAAATGTACATGAAACTTGGAAATATATTCCGGGTGAGACCTGATGACTACGTGTGGAGATTATGTCCGGGTAAGACCCGATGACTACGTGTGAAGAGTATGTCCGGGTAAGACCCGATGACTACGTGTGGAGAGTATGTCCGGGTAAGACCCGATGACTACGTGTGGAGATTTTGTCTGGGTAAGACCCGATAACTTCGTGTGGAGATTTAAATGCGAGCTAAAGGTCTCGCCGATAATCCGAGTAGAGGTTAAAGCTATAAGACTTTGTAATAAGAATTGCTTATAAATATATTCAATGCGAAAGGTTAAAGCAGTATGTACTCCAAGTTTATATGTGAGCTTGATTTGAACTAAATCATAAGGTAGTTATGTGATGCATACGAGAGCAATCTATGAGACTATTTCTATGATTATGTGACATCGGATCAGTGTGAGAGGTTATGTGAAATCATACGATATATGTATGTCACATGAGCTCACTTTTATGTGAAAGTTTATCGCCTATTGTATATGATGAGATGTGCATATTCGGTAAAGGGATGGTATGCCGAAGGAAGAGTGAAATAAAATACGAACAACTATGTTATAATTTGATTGTTATCTGTTGACCTTGCTTAAAACTTACTAAGCATTGTAATGCTTACTCTGCTTACTCTGTTTCCTCTATTTTATAGATCTCATTATGAAGCTACAGTGCTCGGGGATCGTCAAAGAACTAGTCACACTATCACTATCCACCGCTTGTTTCTTGTTATGTTTAGAATTATTTTATGGCATGTATAGAATAGACTAGTGGCGGAAGAATATTTTTGGTTAATGTATATAAGCCATACGAAAATGGCATCTTTTGAATGTTTACTTAGTGAAGTTTAAATTTTACCTCTGGCTGTGCTTAGTACTTATTTAAATGAATGATCTTTATTTCAAGAAAAAGTTCAAAATTTTTCCGTTCTGACATGAGTTACAAGTCCGGTAATGCCCCTTACCTATTCTGGCGACGGTTACGGGATAGGGGTGTTACATTTTATTGGTATCAGAGCCACGGTTTAATCTATTCTAGGACTAACATAGCTCGCGTGAGTCTATTTATACATGCCATAAAGTGATAAAATGATAGTGTGATGATTTTTGACTATTAAAATGTGTTTGCTGTATTGTAATGAATCTTGATCCCGATCGAGCTGTAGCAAGCTTCTGACTATGAGAATTTGTGATATAACTTCACTTAGATATGCCTAAATTATTAAGTTGATCAGGTACGTATCATGTACTCGTATTTGAATTTCGATTTGGATTGAATTATAAGGGTATAAGTGATGCAATTTTGAAAGAGTGTTATGACTATAAATGTGATTTTTGTTTGTGGCTATGGAACTGGAAGTTGAATGGTCGGTAAGCATGTTGTGTTTGTATTCAAGTAATGTAAATGATATACTAATGTGTATTGCTATATGTGTATATGTACATGAGAATTGAGAGTGATATATCCGGGCTAAATCCCGAAGAGCATTCATGCTAGTGATATATCCAGGCTAAATCCCGAAGAGCAATCGTGCTAGTGATATATCCGGGCTAAATCCCGAAGAGCATACTTGCTAGTGATATATCCGGGCTAAATCCCGAAGAGCATTCGTGCTAGTGATGTATCCGGACTAAGTCCCAAAGAGCATTCGTGCTAGTGATATATCCGGCTAAACTCAAGAGCATTCGTGCTAGTGATATATCTGGGCTAAACTCAAGAGCATTCGTGCTAGTGATATATCCGGGCTAAATCCCGAAGAGCATTCGTGCTAGTGATGTATCCGGACTAAGTCCCGAAGAGCATTCGTGCTAGTGATGTATCCGGGCTAGGTCCCGAAGAGCAATCATGCTGGTGACGTGTATTCGGCCTTCGTGCCTAGTAGGCTTCGTCTTGCCGTAATTTGAGCAAAGTTTAAGTGTTCATTACTATATGAATTCAAATTTAAATGAGATGATATGTTTAAAAGTGTACATACATGATGTTTATAGACTTGGTTAAGTCATTTCAATGTGTAATAACGAATGAATAAGAGCACTATGTGTGTGAATGATTAGAGGCCTTGTGTGTGTGCGAATTCCTTTAACCGAGCACTATGAGTGCGAGATCGGTCGATGGGCACTAAGTGTGTGAAGTGGAATTCATGTAAGACCTCGTTTGGGACGAAGGCATTGATTTGAGATAGTGTGTAAGACCATGTGCAGGACATGGCATCGGCTCGATATGTGAGAATATGTAAGACCATATCTAGGATATGGCATTGTAAGAGCTATATGTGCTTAATGAGTATCCGTAATGATTCGAATGATTCAACGGGTATATTTAAGATGATAAATAAAGTAAGATCGAATAAGTGATACGGTATGTACAGAAGGTATGTGAAAATCAAATGAAAGTAAAAATTTGTGAGTTCATATTATATTATGTTATGTATACTAAATAAGTGAATACGTAAAAAGATGGTGGATATGTTGTTAAGAAATGAATTCATGTTATAAATGTGTTACGGATTTAGTCTATGGAATGCTTGGTATATGAAGTCATATGTGCTATTGCTAAATGACCCCTATTTTTTTGTTAATCATATTCAAGAAATTATTTCGATTAAGTTCGACATTTGAAAGTCTGTAAGAATTTTTGATGAATGCTGATAATTTTGGATATATGGGTTATGTGCTAAAATAAATCCCATGCCGGTATACTATATGAGGCTTTATGCCAAATCGATTGTATACGGGTATCGTTAATCTGTGATTGAATGTGCTAAATGAATTCAATGTTCGGTATGTGGAAGTTGATTTTCATTGGAAATAGGTTAAGTTGAATAGTGAGATATGATGGAGTTATAAAGGATATTTATTGGGATGTTTGAGTATATGTGTACTTTCGGTCAAAGTTACTGACTTATACATGAATGAAAATGTGGGTTACAAATATGTGGGTTGATGATGTGAATTATACATATTAATATGTGCTTAATATGTGTTTGAAATGCATTTGTGATTTAAATTAAGTGATTATTGCTTATGAAATCAAGAAGATGAGATATATGTGCATACTTGTAGAAATGTTTATGTATTTGTTTTAAGATAAGAAAATGATTTTATAGATCGATGCGAAATCAATAATGAATTACAATTGCTATCGATGAGCTAATGTTTATATGAATATAATTCAATAAGAGGACGTTATCCTAAACTATGCATCGGTAGAAATTTTCGGGGACGAAAATCCCTAAAGGGGGGAAGAGTTGTGACACCCCTAATTTGACCCTAGTCGGAAAGTGGTTTCGGGACCACTAAACCGAGTCATAAAGATAATTAACCGTCATAGTTGATGCTCATTATATGTACATATGCATGTGTGAAAATTTCATGTTTGAATTTTGTTAATAGTAAGTGAATTTTATCAAATAGGACTTATGTGAGAAAATTTGGAAATGTGCTAGGAAAATGTAAAGTGGCCTAATAATGCATGTTGTGAAATGATGGGTTTGCATGTCAAATTACCCAAAGTTAAAGCATAGTGGCCAGCCATGCTATGGGTGGAAACATGTTGTAAACAAGTTGTGTTAGTGAGTTATGTTAGAAAGAATAAAAAAAGGGGTTATGATTAAAGTAATGCAAAAAGGTGGAGTGATGAAAAAAAAAATGGTCTCATCCATGCCCCCCCTCCATTGCCGTGAATTGAAGGAAGAAAACAAAAGAAAAGAAAAAAATGTTCATCTTCTTCTCCTACCTCTCTCAAGCCGAAACTAACCAAGAAATGGAAGAAAGCACACCTAAGGCATTCGGCCATCTTGTGTGGGGAATTAAGGTATGATATCATGTGATTCTCTTGGAATTTTTGTGAAGTTGAGTTTGTTTTGGTGCTCATAACATGACCCATGTGTTAATTTTTGAGTTTGTGTTGCAAGAAACATTTGGTTATGTCCTTATATGTCAAATTGATGATAAATGTTTGATATTTGGTGAATGAATATGGGTTTCGGTCATGGTAGATAACAAAGAATGTGGTTGTTGTTCTTGTTAATTTGGATGAATTTTTGGTGGATAGGTGCTTGAATCAAACAAATGATAATGTGTGTACACTAGGTGCTAGTTGAGAAGAATCGGTCACTATATTGGAGGCCATTGCCGAATATGAATTTAGTTATTGAGAGTGATGAATGTGTTTTGAGTTGATGGAATAAAAGAATGCTTAAAGATGTGTCACAACAAATTATATGTTAAGCTAAGGTTGTTAAATTATCAATCTTTCTTCCTAGCCGAATATGTGTTTATAAAGTTGAGTTGTTAAATAGATTTTGAAGTTAGCCCATGTATTTATTTTTGAATTCAAGAAGAACGATACATTCGACTATGCTTTGATGTGCTTGGATTGTTGTTCATTGAGTAAATGATTGAGGAATGGTTAGAAGAATTTGAATGCTAAACTAGTTGATTTGTTTATAATGTCCGATTATGATCATTTATAGAGATGTGAATGAATTGTTGTTATGTGAATGAATTGTTGTTATGTGAATAAATATTTGTTTGATGATATATATATATATGTATTCGACAATGGGATAAAATGTGTATTAAGGTAAGTTTCATGGTGATTATGCTTGTGATGTTGGGTTAATATTCGGCATTGAGTAATGTGGGGTAAGGTGATTAATCGGCTATGAAATTAGCTAAATTGAATAGGTATGTTTAATGATATGCTTAGTATAATGTATGATCTTATAACTCGGTTTGGTATTGAGATAAAGGTTAGATGTATGATTGGATTTTGGTATGTGTTAAACTGGTTAATCAAAGATTAAATGATATGTGATTGCCAAATGTGATTGTTAAGTGAATAATATTAGTTAAGTACGAATAGCCGTGGACATCTAATCGTCGACCACTTCCGAGGTAAGTTTTAAGTGATTAAACATTGAGTAAATTCAATCATAATAGGACATAATGAGTTGATTTAATAAGATATGATGTGGCCATGATATGTCTTAAACTCAAATGGTAAGTTCATAAGTGTTTGGACTTGGAAATTTAAGAGCAAATTGTAATAATTTGCTTTGGACAGCAGCAGTAACGTGATTTTAGAAAATCACTATAAATTGTTGGTGAGGAATTATAGGCTGAATAAAATATGTAATCAAAGCTTAGTTAGTCTAGTTTCTTATAAAAGAGACCGTGGAAGTAGAGAAATTTCCTATAAAGAGATATTTAAAGTTGTGTGGGACAGTGTTAGAATGACTCTGAAATCCCCTGTTCTATTTTTGGAAAATCATTATAATTTGTACAAACATGGTTATAAGATAATATTTATATTCTTAGACTCCTTAATGAGTCTAGTTTCAAATGAAATCAAATAAAACACATTATGAATTCTGTCCAATGAAAAATTTGTTTCGTAGTGAAGAGTGGTCAGATTAGTCAAACAGTGAAACAGGGGAAACTTTAAGAAAAATCTGGTACTGATTGGCCAAACCTAAAATTATGGAAATTTTATGGATGGAAGATATACGAGTCTATATTCAGGGAAAACTAACGGCAAGTGATTTAGAGTTTTGTAGCTCCAGTTATAAATAATTTAGTGACTATTTCTCAGGAAAACAGCTCGTAGTGAATATGTGATTTTGTTGTAAACATGGATAAAACTTGTTTTAGTTGCTCATAAGCTATTGATTAAACCCATACATGAATTCTAAATCATGATATTGTAAAATGATATACGAGTGCTAGACGGATCTTCGATATTAAAATTTTTGAAATTGTAAGTTTATGAGTATTCGAATATGAAATGATAGTATGGCGTGAAATTGAATTATTCATTGGAAAATGATTGGTGTAGATTCGGCCAAGACAAAGTGTATACATGATAGTATATGTGGTATGTGAAGTATATTTGGATAATTGTGATGTGAATACATGAAAATTTATATTTTGATTTAGGATTTTATGTGATGAATGTGAATGTGTATATATGTGATAAGGCCGAATGGCCAATGTGATGAATGTGAGCATGCATATGTGTGATAAGGCCGAATGGCCAATGTGGTGAATATGAACATGCATATATGTGATAAGGCCGAATGGCCAATGTGATGAATGTGAGCATGCATATGTGTGATAAGGCCGAATGGCCAATGTGGTGAATATGAACATGCATATATGTGGTAAAGCCGAATGGTCAATGTGAAATATATATATATATATATATATATGAGATATGTATATGTGGTAAAGCCGAATGGCTAGTGTGAAATATGTAGGCGATGTGCGTATATTGTGGCCAAATGACCAATTGTGAAAGGTGTGTATTATTAGATATTTGATGAGGCAAATGAATTACAAATATGACAGCCGATGTGAATGATGTAACATGTCATTAAATGTACATGAAACTTGGAAATATATTCCGGGTGAGACCCGATGACTACGTGTGGAGATTATGTCCGGGTAAGACCCGATGACTACGTGTGAAGAGTATGTCCGGGTAAGACCCGATGACTACGTGTGGAGAGTATGTCCGGGTAAGACCCGATGACTACGTGTGGAGATTTTGTCCGGGTAACACCCGATAACTTCGTGTGGAGATTTCGTCTGAGCTAAAGGTCTCGCTGATAATCAGAGTAGAGGTTAAAGCTATAAGACTCCGTAATGAGAATTGCTTATAAATATATTCAATGCGAAAGGTTAAACAGGTATGTACTCCAAGTTTATATGTGAGCTTGATTTGAACTAAATCATAAGGTAGTTATGTGATGCATACGAGAGCAATCTATGAGACTATTCCTATGATTATGTGACATCGGATCAGTGTGAGAGGTTATGTGAAATCATACGATATATCTATGTCACATGAGCTCACTTTTATGTGAAAGTTTATCTGCCTATTGTATATGATGAGATGTGCATATTCGGTAAAGGGATGGTATGCCCGAAGGAAGAGTGAAATAAAATACGAACAACTATGTTATAATTTGATTGTTATCTGTTGACCTTGCTTAAAACTTACTAAGCATTGTAATGCTTACTCGCTTACTCTGCTTCCTCTGTTTTATAGATCTCATTGCGGTTACTGTGCTCGGGGATCATCAAGAACTAGTCACACTATCACTATCCACCGCTTGTTACTTGTTATGTTTAGAATTATTTTATGGCATGTATAGAATAGACTAGTGGCGGAAGAATATTTTTGGTTAATGTATATAAGCCATGCGAAAATGGCATCTTTTGAATGTTTACTTAGTGAAGTTTAAATTTTACCTCTGGCTGTGCTTAGTACTTATTTAAATGAACGATCTTTATTTCAAGAAAAAGTTCAAAATTTTACTGTTCTGACATGAGTTACAAGTCCGGTAATGCCCCTTACCTATTCTGGCGACGGTTACGGGATAGGGGTGTTACAAGAAAGGCTTTTTCTTTCACATTACGCCACAAAGACTTTTCTTTCATTTTACGCCACAAAGGCTTTCCTTTCACTTTATGTTATAATGGCTTTTCTTTCATTTTACGCCATAAAGACTTTTCTTTAATTTTATGCCACAAAGGCTTTTCTTTCATTTTTTGCCATAAAGGTTGTTCTTCTTGACTATATACAATATTAATTATTGTTCTTCCTGACTATATACAATATTAATTTCCCTAAACTCGCATTATGTCATGTTTGCCCATCATCATCCTAGGACACAGAAAAAATCCCATTAGAAAATCACCGTAGTTTAGCTCCTTTTGGAAGGTGTCATGGCCTTGGGTTTTCCTTTAATATTCTTATCAGCAACAATGTTTTTAGTCTCGATAGACCCTTTAGACTCCACCGTGATAGCAGGCATAAACTCTCTTAAGACCCTTCTTATGATGACACAATTCACATTCATCTTTAACTCAGAACACTCCTAACCCGTATCCAACACCGGACAGGCTCAAGGCATTACCGAACTTTACATTTTCAGTATTCTAACTCAGGTCACAAATTTCAATTAAATTTTAAAACTTTTCAATTATGAACACTCGTCCCTTGTATAGGCTATCAAGACCTATAATATATCGGAAGGCAATACGGGACAAATACGAGCATGTTCGATTAACCTTGGGCTCCTCAAAACATTTTCCTTAACAAAAAGGGAACACACGCCCGTGTATATTGGGGCACGCCCGCCTTTAACCATAGGCAACACTGACTTTTAGACACGGCCAAGGCACACGCCCGTGGTCTCACCCCGTGTCCAAAACTTGAGCATTCTGTTAAATTAACACGGCTTAGGCACACGCCCATGTGTCCTACCCGTGTACTAATTTGACTTAAAATTTTAGGTGCAGAGGACACATGGCCATACCACACGCCCATGGGGATAAGCAGTGTGTCACTGCACTGCAGTGTGTCTAACCATGTGGATTTAAATAGGCTATTTACCAAGCCTTTATTCACCCCCCCTTTCTACCTTTTTTTCTTAAAAGATACCAAATTCAAAATCAACATGATTTTACACTTACAAATGATCTTGATGAAGTTAGTTGCATAGAAGCCTCATATCATTGGTTTCATACAAAATGTTATTTCCCCTTTAGTTTTTATGGGTTCACATGTCACTTTAACTCATCCGAAATTGGCTCGTTCATACGACTCATTGCCAATTGGTAATAACCCATCTTTTGTAAATAAAACAATGCATAAAGTCGCAGGTCATGGCCTACTTCAATTAAGCCAATTTTCGCGGTCATATACAAAAAGATAAACATACTTTTACATGCCTTCATTTGGCAAATCAAATGACATGTATAACCAAAATACTCAAAAATACTATACATGCCATTAAACAAAACAAACAAAGTCTTTATACCAAAACTTGTCTAATAGATAGTGTGTTAACTCTCCAATCATCCTCCAATCCTTATGAGTCCTCGAGCTCTGTAAAATAGGGAAAAGGAAGGAGGTAAACATTTTTATGCTTAGTAAGCTCGAATAACAGGAAATTAAACTTACCAAGTATTTAACATGCATCCATGCTTAATTCATGAAATCATCCATTATGAAATGATTTCCTATCACATGCATATGTGTGATAAGGCCGAATGGCCAATGTGGTGAATATGAACATGCATATATGTGATAAGGCCGAATGGCCAATGTGATGAATGTGAGCATGCATATGTGTGATAAGGCCGAATGGCCAATGTGGTGAATATGAACATGCATATATGTGGTAAAGCCGAATGGTCAATGTGAAATATATATATATATATATATATATGAGATATGTATATGTGGTAAAGCCGAATGGCTAGTGTGAAATATGTAGGCGATGTGCGTATATTGTGGCCAAATGACCAATTGTGAAAGGTTTGTATTATTAGATATTTGATGAGGCAAATGAATTACAAATATGACAGTCGATGTGAATGATGTAACATGTGATTAAATGTACATGAAACATGGAAATATATTCCGGGTGAGACCCGATGACTACGTGTGGAGATTATGTCCGGGTAAGACCCGATGACTACGTGTGAAGAGTATGTCCGGGTAAGACCCGATGACTACGTGTGGAGAGTATGTCCGGTAAGACCCGATGACTACGTGTGGAGATTTTGTCCGGTAACACCCGATAACCGTGTGGAGATTTCGTCTCGAGCTAAAGGTCTCACGATAATCGAGTAGAGGTTAAAGCTATAAGACTCGTAATGAGAATTGCTTATAAATATATTCAATGCGAAAGGTTAAGCAGTATGTACTCCAAGTTTATATGTGAGCTTGATTTGAACTAAATCATAAGGTAGTTATGTGATGCATACGAGAGCAATCTATGAGACTATTCCTATGATTATGTGACATCGGATCGGTGTGAGAGGTTATGTGAAATCATACGATATATCTATGTCACATGAGCTCACTTTTATGTGAAAGTTTATCGCCTATTGTATATGATGAGATGTGCATATTCGGTAAAGGGATGGTATGCCCGAAGGAAGAGTGAAATAAAAATACGAACAACTATGTTATAATTTGATTGTTATCTGTTGACACTTGCTTAAAACTTACTAAGCATTGTAATGCTTACTCCGCTTACTCTGTTTCCTCTGTTTTATAGATCTCATTCGAAGCTACTGTGCTCGGGGATCGTCAAGCAACTAGTCACACTATCACTATCCACCGCTTGTTCTTGTTATGTTTAGAATTATTTTATGGCATGTATAGAATAGACTAGTGGCGGAAGAATATTTTTGGTTAATGTATATAAGCCATGCGAAAATGGCATCTTTTGAATGTTTACTTAGTGAAGTTTAAATTTTACCTCTGGTCGTGCTTAGTACTTATTTAAATGAACGATCTTTATTTCAAGAAAAAGTTCAAAATTTTCTTTGTTCGACATGAGTTACAAGTCCAGTAATGCCCTTACCTATTCAGCGCGGTTACGGGATAGGGGTGTTACAAGAAAGGCTTTTCTTTCACATTACGCCACAAAGACTTTTCTTTCATTTTACGCCACAAAGGCTTTCCTTTCACTTTATGTTATAATGGCTTTTCTTTCATTTTACGCCATAAAGACTTTTCTTTAATTTTATGCCACAAAGGCTTTTCTTTCATTTTTTGCCATAAAGGTTGTTCTTCTTGACTATATACAATATTAATTATTGTTCTTCCTGACTATATACAATATTAATTTCCCTAAACTCGCATTATGTCATGTTTGCCCATCATCATCCTAGGACACAGAAAAAATCCCATTAGAAAATCACCGTAGTTTAGCTCCTTTTGGAAGGTGTCATGGCCTTGGGTTTTCCTTTAATATTCTTATCAGCAACAATGTTTTTAGTCTCGATAGACCCCTTTAGACTCCACCGTGATAGACAGGCATAAACTCTCTTAACAGACCCTTCTTATGATGACACAATTCACATTCATCTTTAACTCTGTAACACTCCTAACCCGTATCCAACACCGGGACAGGGCTCAAGGCATTACCTGAACTTTACATTTTCAGTATTCTAACTCAGGTCACAAATTTCAATTAAATTTTAAAACTTTTCAATTATGAACACTCGTCCCTTGTATAGGCTATCAAGACCTATAATATATCGGAAGGCAATACGGGACAAATACGAGCATGTTCGATTAACCTTGGGCTCCTCAAAACATTTTCCTTAACAAAAAGGGAACACACGCCCGTGTATATTGGGGCACGCCCGCCTTTAACCATAGGCAACACTGACTTTTAGACACGGCCAAGGCACACGCCCGTGGTCTCACCCCGTGTCCAAAACTTGAGCATTCTGTTAAATTAACACGGCTTAGGCACACGCCCATGTGTCCTACCCGTGTACTAATTTGACTTAAAATTTTAGGTGCAGAGGACACATGGCCATACCACACGCCCATGGGGATAAGCCGTGTGTCACACACGCCCGTGTGTCTAACCATGTGGATTTAAATAGGCTATTTACCAAGCCTTTATTCACCCCCCCTTTCTACCTTTTTTTCTTAAAAGATACCAAATTCAAAATCAACATGATTTTACACTTACAAATGATCTTGATGAAGTTAGTTGCATAGAAGCCTCATATCATTGGTTTCATACAAAATGTTATTTCCCCTTTAGTTTTTATGGGTTCACATGTCACTTTAACTCATCCGAAATTGGCTCGTTCATACGACTCATTGCCAATTGGTAATAACCCATCTTTTGTAAATAAAACAATGCATAAAGTCGCAGGTCATGGCCTACTTCAATTAAGCCAATTTTCGCGGTCATATACAAAAAGATAAACATACTTTTACATGCCTTCATTTGGCAAATCAAATGACATGTATAACCAAAATACTCAAAAATACTATACATGCCATTAAACAAAACAAACAAAGTCTTTATACCAAAACTTGTCTAATAGATAGTGTGTTAACTCTCCAATCATCCTCCAATCCTTATGAGTCCTCGAGCTCTGTAAAATAGGGAAAAGGAAGGAGGTAAACATTTTTATGCTTAGTAAGCTCGAATAACAGGAAATTAAACTTACCAAGTATTTAACATGCATCCATGCTTAATTCATGAAATCATCCATTATGAAATGATTTCCTATCACATGCACTCAATCACTGAGTTAGTCTCATAATCAAGTATCATGTAATTTAACTGGACGAGCTCATCATTCAACATTTCATTCAAATATGTATATCCCATGTTAACCTCGTTGGGTTTCTAGGAAATCTCAATGGAATACCCATTATCTGTCAATTCATACGAATGATCTTTCCGTATATGCACTCCCGCAAACCTCACATCATAGGGCAAGATTAACAGTCCAGGCTAAATCCCCCATGTCATGAACTCGTAAGGTGATGTCGAGATTACTAGTCCATGCTCAATTCCTTATAGCGATAAATACCTTTAATGAGCTCAGATCTAAATTACCAGTCCTGGCTAAATTCAGACCCTAATCAGATTACCCGTCCAGGCTAAATCCGTAATGCACATATATTCTTCGGGAGGCACGATCATTCAAGGAACACCCGTCCGGGCTAGATTCTTTTCATAATTGAGATCAACGGATTACCCGTCCGGGCTAAATCCTTACTGTAACACATGCAAGATCTCGATACACATATCAACCAGGGTTTATCCATTGAATCCCCTTTTTAACCTCAACCGAGATAATTATCAACAAGTCGTTACCAAAGGTGCATTTCATGCATTTTCATACCATTAATAAATTCGAATATTATGCATTCATAAATCAAACAATTATACATATTAGAGGTTTACTTTAAGTGATCCAAACTTACCTAGTATTCTTTTCGGGATTATGTTTCGGTTATTCTGAAACCTTACGTTTACCACGATCGACCTCCGAAATTTGTTCCTCGGGGTCTATAAAAGCAAAATTAACTCATTAATACCCCACATTATACATTTCAAATTTAATATCTACCCTCGGTCCAAATGACCGTTTTGCCCCTAACTTTAACATTTTTACGATTTAGTCCCTAGGCTCGTATAATGAAACACAGGCAATTTCTATCTTACCGAAGCCTAATAAACATTTTTCTCTCTTATTGTAACCTACATTTTTCATTTTCTTCCCCATTTCTACCACACATTTACATCTTTTGCAAAATAGTCCCTATAAGGGTTTCTCATGAAAACCATCTTGGAAAAAGATGTTTAACACACATTTATCTTTCATATTCCTTCATAATCCATCACAATACTAATAACTTGTGCATGGGTAAATTTTTGAACATAAACCCTAGCATGAAATATGGGTAGAAATGGAAAAAGCAAAGTACCTGGATTTTAAAAATACAAAGAACATGAAAAACAGGGCTTGGGAGCACTTACTATTGAGCTTGAAAAGCTTGAAAACCCTAGCTATGGTGGCTTAGGAATTTCGGCTAGACAAGGGAGAAGAATGGTTGATTTTTGCCTTATTTTTCCCATTTTATTTCATTAAAAAGCCTAATGACCAAAATGCCCTCATGCCCTTTCTTTAAAATTTCATCCATGCAAGCCCATTTTTGTCCAAAAACTTAAAATTTAGGCAAATTTCTCCCCAAGACCTACTATTTTATAGTCTAAAACAATTTTATGCAAATTGCTTCTAGAATCCAAATTTTGCAAGTTATTCAATTTAGTCCTTAATTTCCAATTGGACACCTTATGCTTAGAATTTCTTCATGAAACTTTAACACTATATATATTCGTATTCTAGGCTTCATAATAATCATAAAATAAATATTTTGATGTCAAATTTATGGTCCCGAAACCACTATTTCGACTAGGCCCTATTTCGGGATGTTACATTTCTCCCCCCTTAGGGACTTTTGTCCTCGAATGTCTTACCAGAAAACAGATTCAGATATTGACTTCTCATAGTTACCTCCCGCTCCCATGTAGCCTCTTCTACACCATGTCGATGCCATAGAACTTTTACAAGAGCCACATCTTTATTTCTCAACTGTTTAACTTCACGAGCCAATATCTTAACCGGTTCCTCTCCATAAGTCATGTCTGGTCGAATTTCAATCTCAGTCGGTGAAATTACATGAGAGGGGTCTGATCGGTATCTCCTTAACATGGATACATGGAACACATTGTGAAACTTCTCCAGTTCGAGTGGCAATGACAAATGATAAGTTAACGGTCCAACTCTTCCGGTGATCTTGTACAGTCCGATAAATCGTGGACTCAGTTTACCTTTTCAACCAAATCTCAATACCTTTTTCCATGAAGATACTTTCAAAAATACTCTATCCCCAACTTGAAACTCAATTTCCTTTCTTTTCAGATCAGCATAAGACTTTTGCCTATCTGATGCCGCTTTTAAACAATCCCATATCACTTTAACTTTTTCTTCAGTTTCTTTAATTAGATCAACTCCATGAATCTGATTTTCCTTGAGTTCTATCCAGTACAATGGAGTTCGGCACTTCCTACCATACAAGGCCTCATAAGGCACCATTTTCAAACTTGTTTGGAAACTATTCTTGTAGGCAAATTCTACCAATGGCAGGTATTTTTCCCAAGTACCCTGAAATTCGAGGATACAACAAGGTAACATGTCCTCGAGAATCTGAATCATCCGCTTAGACTGACCATCTGTCTGAGGGTGAAAAGCTATGCTAAAACTCAACTTTGTACCCAAGGCTTCTTGTAACTTCTTCCAGAACCTCGAAGTGAACCTCAGGTCTCTGTCCGAAATACTCGACAGTGGTACTCCGTACAATCTTACTATCTCAGAGATGTACAAATCGGATAATCTATAAAGGGAATACTCCATCTTTACTCGGGATAAAATGAGCCAACTTTTTCAATTTGTCCACTATAGCCCATATAGCATCTTTCTTTTTCGTAGTCAAAGGCAATCCTGTCACAAAGTCCATGGCAACTCTATCCCACTTCCATTCAGGGACCATTATAGGCTTTAACAAACCTGAAGGCACTTGATGTTCATCTTTAACTTGCTGACATACTAGGCATTTCGATACAAATTCAGAAACATTTCTTTTCATGCCGTTCCACCAGTAGATCTTCCTTAAATAGTTGTACATCTTGGTACTTCCTGGGTGAACTGACAAACGACTGTTATGTGCTTCTCATAAAATCTTCCAGATAAGTTCATTGTTTTTGGGTACACAAACCCTATCTCTAAACATTAAATATCCATTAGGACTAATTCGAAAATCAGACTTAATACCAGACTCGTATTGAGCCCTTTTTGCTTGCAAGTCATCATCATTTAACTGTGCATCATGAATTTCCTGCAAAAATGTTGGCCTAGCCTCCAGCTCGGTCAAAATTGAACCATCATAAAGCAATGCCAAACGGGTATTCATGGATCTCAAGGAAAATAGGGATTTCCTACTCAATGTATCGGCGACCACATTCGCCTTTCCCGGGTGATAGTCAATAATCAAATCATAATCCTTAATTATTTCTAGCCATCTCCGCTGTCTCAAATTTAATTCTTTCTGAGTCATCAAGTATTTTAAACTCTTGTGGTCCGTGAATATACGGTAAGTCTCGCCATACAAGTAATGCCTCCAAATTTTCAAGGCAAAAACAATAGCGGCAAGCTCTAGGTCATGGGTTGGATAATTCTTCTCATGAGGCTTCAATTTTCATAAAGCATAGGCTACCACCCTGCCATCTTGCATAAGCACACACCCCAATCCATTTAAGGATGCATCACTGTATACCACAAATTCTTTTCTCGATTCAGGTAGCACTAAAATAGGAGCTTCAGTCAGCAATGTTTTTAACTTCTCAAAACTTTGTTGACACTTCTCCGTCCAATCAAATTTAACGTCTTTTTGTAGCAACTTTGTCATTGGAGTCGCTATTATGGAAAATACCTTTACAAACCTTCGATAGTAACTGGCTAAGCCCAAAAAGGTTCTAACCTCGGTTACATTCTTAGGCGGCTTCCATTCAACAATTGCAGAAATCTTACTTGGATCAACTCAGATGCCTTCACCCAAAATTATATGACCCAAAAACCCAACTTCCTAGAGGCAAAACTCACTCTTGCTAAATTTAGCATACAGTTGCTTTTCCTACAAGGTCTACAACACAATTCTCAAGTGTTTCGCATGCTCTGTCTCATCTTTAGAGTAGATCAAAATGTCATCGATAAACACAACGACAAACTTATCCAAATATGGTCGAAAGATTCTATTCATTAGATCCATAAACATAGCCGGTGCATTCGTCAGCCCAAACAGCATGATAAGAAATTCATAATGGCCATACCTCATTCTGAAAGCTGTCTTGGGAACATCCGAGTCTTTAACTCGCAGTTGACAATAGCCAGACCTGAAGTCTATCTTGAAGAATACGGTGGCTCCTCTCAACTGCTCAAACAAATCATTGATCACTGGAAAAGGATATTTATTCTTGATAGTCATCTTATTCAGTTGTCGATAATTGATACATAGCCTCATCGAACCATCTTTCTTCTTTACGAACAACACGAGGGAACCCTAAGGTGAAAAAATTGCCCTTGCGAATCCTTTATCTGTCAACTCTTGCAACTGTGCTTTTAACTCCTTCAACTCAATAGGTGCTATTCTGTACGGAGCAATAAAAATGGGAGTTGTCCTTGACACCAACTCAATACCAAACTCTATCTCCCTTTCAGGAGGTAATCCGGGTAATTCCTCCAAAAATACATCTGGGTACTCACATACTATCGACACAGACTCAATCTTCAATGCAATTTCCTTAGTGTTCATCACAAATGCAAGGTAGGCTTCGTATCTTTTCCTCATATATCTCTGGACAACCATTGATGTGATTACAATAGGCAACAAACCCAATTCTCTTGATTCAACCCGTAAAATCTTACCATCAGTGCATTTCAACTTAATGTACTTCTGCCACAATTCACTGTTGGTTAGCCGAGAAACAACAACCTTGAATCGTCAAAGGACAATTCTTGCAGACTTTATCAACTAGGACTGATCTGCCTAGTGGGTTCGACACTCTAATAATGAATTCCATAGGTTCCACAGGTATGTTCATTTTAGACATCAATCTCATGCAGGTATCTGAATAAGTTGACCCCGGGTCAATTAAAGCAACAACACTCGTATCAAAAAGAGAGAAAGTACCCGTAATAACATCAGGAGCAGAGGCTTCCTCTCGAGCATTACCACATACGTTCTTACCGGGGCTTGAACCTCTAATTTTGCAGCGTCTTTTGTCACAACTCGACTGCCACTAGCACTTCCAGGGTATTTCGGAGGTCTACCTCGTGGAATAGGAGTACTCAATTTCGGGGTTACATCCACTTCTTTTTTGACTTACTCTGGGCAATCTCTGAGGAAGTGATCAAAAGAACCACATCTGAAACACGCGCCACTCTTCATTCGGCACTCTTTAAAGTGAAATTTGTTGCAACTCTTACACCTCAGTTTTTGATCATCTATACTCCCCACACTAGTCACCATCGGGGAGGAAGACTTTTGACCTCTTCGCTTAGAGCTTCTTGATCTACCCAAATATCCCACTGATGAAGTGGAGCATTCATGCAGGCTCTTGGCTTTCTTTGTGGAGAATGAGAGTTTTTTACCACTAGACCTCTTGCTAGCAACTCGAGCCTCTCTATTAGCTTGTTTTCTTTCATTATCAAATTCCTCGGCCTTCTTGGCTCGATCACCCAATGTGGCAAACTCCCGTATTTCCAAGATCCCAATTAATAACTTGATGTCCTAATTCAGGCCTTCCTCAAAGTGTTTACACATCTCCGATTCAGTTTGGACCCATTCAGTTGCGTACTGACTTAGTCGTACGAACTCTCTCTCGTATTCCGCTACAGTCTTGTTACCTTGTTTGAGTTCCAGGAACTCCTTTCGCTTTGAGTCCAAAAATCGTTGGCTAATATATTTCTTCCTAAACTCTTCTTGGAAGAAATCCCAAGTAATATTTTCCTTCAACACTACCGAGGATACGGTCTTCCACCAATTATATGCAGTGTCCTTCAAAAGGGACACAACACACTTCAAACATTCCTTGTGTAACACCCCGTACCCGAGTCCGTTACCGGAATCGGACACAAGGTGCACACAGACTTAACTATTTTCACAGTCCATTTAGAAATTTCCAGACTAGCTGGTCACTGCGTCACTGTCGCCTTAAAAATCATATCTTGAGTTTCAAAGCTCGAAAATTAGTTTCGTAATTTTTCCCTGAAACTAGACTCATATTTCCATCTATAGATTCTTTTCTAGAATTTTTGGTCAAGCCAATTAGTACAGTTTATTAGTTAAAGTCTCCCCTATTCCAGGGTTCGACTACACTGACCTTTGTGCGTTACGAATTAAATATCTCCTTGTACAGGGCTTTAATACTGATTCCGTTTGTTTCTATTGAAACTAGACTCAGAGAGGAATCTATACATATATGGCTTGACTCCTAATTATCTCTGGTTAATTTACAATGAATTTCCAAAGTCGGAACAGGGGATCCAGAAACCGTTCTGGCCCTGTTTCACGAGAACTTTAATATCTCTTAACATATAACTCATATGACCGTTTCGTTTCTTCCATATGAAAGTAGATTCATCAAAGTTAATTTACATAATTTATTCACTATTTAATACCATTCCTACTATTTTTAGTGATTTTCACATCCACATCACTGCTGCTGTCAGCATCTGCCTTTAAGGTAGGCTTTACCTATTTCATGATTTCCATGATTCAATTGGCCCTTTTTGCATACATAGCACAAAGTGTGATCATGATTAACCATTCCAACGGCTAATCATTTCAAAACAATTCCATACCTCATAATGATTGTTAGAATTAAGTGACCCAAATTCTTATTTAAATAAAATACGATGGAAAATAAAATAAAAGTAAAATCCATATAGAACTAGACTTCTTTTATTTTATTTTAGAATAAGGTTTTAAACCTTATTAAACTCCATCTATTTTATATTGATTAGGATAAGGTGTTTCAATCCTACTAGAATATGGCTTTGCAAGCCTATAAATAGACATAGTCTATTCCTCTTGTATTTGAGTAAAAATTTTTCGACATAGTGAATTTTCTTCTCCTCGCCCGTGGTTTTTTTCCGAAAGGGTTTCACGTAAAATTTATGTGTTCTTTATTTTTATTTATTTTATTCTATTTTATTTTTCACAAATTGGTATCGAGCTTAGGGTTATTCATCTCGATCACGGTAATGGCGTCTTTGAAGTATGAAATTCATTGTTGGATCGCAACACCGATTTGCGTTGTGGCAAATTAAGATGCAAGCGGTTCTTGCAGATGGATCTAGAGGATGCCCCGCTAGGGATAGATAAGATGCCTTCGACATTAATGAGATAAAGAGAAGAAGCGTAAGGATCGAAAGGCATTAACACAATTACATCGCATTTGTCCAACGAAATTTTGCAGGATGTGATGAAAGAGAAAACCGCCATTGCATTATGGAAGAGGCTAGAACAAATATGTATGTCGAAAACTCTAACAAGCAAGTTGCATATGAAGCGGCGTCTTTATGCTCATCGTTTGGAGGAAGGTGCGTCATACACGAACACTTAACGGTGTTTAAAGAAATTCTCTCAAACTTGGAGGCCATGGAGGTTCGAGATGATAAGGAAGATCTAGGGTTGATTCTACTTTGTTCGTTGCCCCGTCTTATTCAACCTTTAGAGACACGATTTTATATAGCCGCGAGTCTCTCACAGTTGATGAGGTTTATGATTCTTTAACCTCGTATGATAAGATGAAGCATCTTGTGGTTAAACCCAACTCTCAGGGAGAGGGTCTCATTGTTCGTGGGAAACAAGATCGGAATGTTGATGATGATCGTGGTAGAACACGAGAACGGAATCCTCGTGGTAAATCTAAGGGTAGATCGAAATCTTCAAGCAGAGGTAAAACTTGCAACTTCGCAAGAAGAAAGGGCACATTAAATCTGAGTGCTATAAGCTACAAAATAAGATTAAAAGGAGGCTGCGAATCAAAAGGAAAACAGCCGGAAAATTCGGTGAAGTCGATGTTGTAGAATACTACTGGCGATGGTGAACTTCTAGTTGCTTCATCAATGATTCTAAAGTGGCGAGTGGATACTTGATTCAGCTGCACCTTCCACATGAGTCCCAATCGGGATTGGTTTACAACTTATGAAACGAAGATCTGAAGGTGTTGTTTTGATGGGAAATAATGCTTCATGTAAAATCGCGGTGTTCGAACAATTAAAGTTAAGATGTTTGATGGAGTTGTCGAACACTTAGTGACGTGCGGCATGCTCCGAATTGAAAAGAAATTTAATTTCGTTGACTACTCTTGATTCAAAAGGGTACAGATACACGGTGAAAGTGGGGTTTTAAAGATTTCAAAGGGTCCCTTGTTGTGATGAAAGGGCAAAGAAAGATTGCCAAGTTATATGTTTTCTGAGTGGTTCTATCATATCTTGGTGATGCAATTGCCGCTTCCTCTTCCTTGTCGATGATGATATTACTAAACTTTGGCATATGCGCCTAGGGCATATGAGTGAGAATGGCATGGCGAATTAAGCAAAGAGGACTTCTTAATGGGCAAGGAATTTGCAAACTGAATTTCTGTGAGCACTTGTGTTTTGGGAAGCAAAAGAGAGTTCGATTCAGAGAGGAATCCATAACACGAAGGAAACGTTGGAGTATATCCATTCGATCTGTGGGGCCGTCGAGTGCCTTCGAGAGGTGGAGCTAATTATATGCTAACCTTTATTGATGATTTTTCCGAAAAGTTTGGGCGTTCTTCCTAAAGCGTAAAAGCGATGTGTTTTCCACATTTAAGTCTTGGAAAATTATGATTGAAAAACAGACGGAAAGCAGATAAAATACCTCCGTCATGCAGACAATGGCTTAGAGTTACGCTCGATGAGTTTAATAGATTGTGCAAGTCGAAGGATCATGAGACACTTGACATTCATCATACTCCACACAAAAGCGGCGTTGCGTAAGCTAATGAACGAGCGATCATGGAGAAGGTTCGATGTATGTTGTCAAATGCCAACTTACGAAGTCATTTTGGGCGAAGCGACCTCTCATCGCATGTTTTTGATCAACCGATCTCCATCCGCTGCCATTGAGAAAAAGACTCCACAAGAGGTATGGTCGGTAATCCCGCTAATTATTACGATTTAAAGATTTTTGGGTGTCTGCGTATGCTCATGTTGATAATGGAAAATTGGAACCAAGATCCATTAAATGCGTTTTTCTTGGTTATAAAGCTGGTGTAAAAGGCTATAAGTTATGGTGTCCTGAAAATAGAAAAGTTGTGATTAGCAGAGATGTTGTTTTTGATGAAACTACTATGCTACCTAACTTATCTCTTAAAGACTCTTCCAATAAAGAAAACCAAAAGCAGGTGGAGCATCAGATTAATACAGAATCAACTCCTCAAGCCAGTACAAAAATTGAGAATAGAGTTGCTTCTTCACCGCAATACTCTATCGCCAAAAACAGGACAAGAAGAGAAATTAAACCTCCAAAGAAGTATGCCGAGGTTGATCTAGTTGCTTATGCTTTAAATGTGGCTGAAGATATATATGCGAATCAAGAGCCATTTAATTATTCTGAGGCGATTACGTGAAGACTCGAAAAGTGGATGTTTGCTATGTAAGAGGAGATGGAATCACTCCACAAAAAAGAACATGGGATCTTGTAAAACTTCCTAAAGGTAAAAAAGTGTTCGTTGTAAATGGGTGTTTAAAAGAAAGAAGGACTCAGGAGTTGAAGAACCCAGATATAAAGCAAGGCTTGTTGCAAAGGGTTACAGATCAAATTCCGAGTGGACTTCACAGATGTGTTCTCTCCGGTTGTTAAGCATAGTTCGATTCGAGCTTTGCTTGGTATTGTGGCCATGCATGATTTGGAGCTTGAGCGGTTAGATGTAAAACGCATTTTGCATGGAGAACTTGAGGAAGATATTTACATGCAACAACCAGAGGGTTTTATAGTCTCGAAAAAGAGGACTATGTTTGCTTGCTAAAAAGTCCCTTTACGGTTTGAAACAATCACCAAGACAAGGGTACAAGAGGTTTGATTCCTTTATGACTTCTCATGATTTCAAAAGAAGTAGTTTTGACAATTGTGTCTACTTTAAGAAAAAAAGTGATGGTTCTTTGTGTATCTACTTCTTTATGTTGATGACATGTTGATAGCAAGAAAAGATAAAAGAGAGATAAGAAAGGTTAAAGCCCAACTAAGTGAAGAATTTGAGATGAAAGATTTAGGACCAGCAAAGAAGATACTTGGTATGGAGATTCTCGAGATAGAAAAGCAAGTAAATTGTACCTAAGTCGGAAGGGGTACATTGAGAAAGTTCTTTGCGAGTTCAATATGCAGAGTGCTAAGCTCGTTAGTACTCCTTTAGCACCCATTTCGGACTTTCATCGGCCTTATCTCCTCAATCGATAATGAGATTGAGTACATGTCACATGTTCCATACTCTAGTGCAGAGGATCTCTCATGTATGCTATGGTTTGTTCACGCCCGATTTATCATATGCGCATCGGTCAGCAGCTTAGCGATATATGGCGAATCTGGTAAAGAACACCGGAAAGCGATTCATGGATTTTAAGATACTTACGAGGCACTACTAATGTTTGCTTACAGTTTGGAAGAACTAAAGATGGAGTTATAGGGTATGTTGATGCTGATTTTGCTGGAGACCTTGATAGAAGAAGATCTCTCACGAGTTACGTCTTTACAATCGGAGGTTGTGCAATTAGTTGGAAAGCCACTTTGCAAACTACGATCGCTTTGTCTACCAATCGAAGTCGAGTACATGGCGATTCTTGAGGCTTGTAAAGAAGCTATTTGGTTGAAGGACTATTTAGTGAACTCAATGAAGACCTTCAAATCAGCACAGATTTTGTGACAATCAGAGTGCCATCTTTCTTACAAAAGATCAAATGTTTCATGAGAGAACAAAACACATTGATATTCGGTATCATTTTGTTCGTGATATTATTGCTCGTGGTGATATTGTTGTGAGCAAAATTAGCACTCATGAAAATCCTGCAGATATGATGACTAAGTCACTTCCTATAACCAAGTTTGAGCATTGCTTAGACTTGGTTGGTGTTCATTGTTGAAGTTAAACCCTTAAGGGGTTTTTGGAAGAGGTGAAGAACTTGTTTATTGAAAGTTCGCGATGAAGAACTTGTTCATTGAGAATTTGTGTCAAGGTGGAGATTGTTAGAATTAAGTGACCCAAATTCTTATTTAAATAAAATACGATGGAAAATAAAATAAAAGTAAAATCCATATAGAACTAAACTTCTTTTATTTTATTTTAGAATAAGGTTTTAAACCTTATTAAACTCCATCTATTTTATATTGATTAGGATAAGGTGTTTCAATCCTACTAGAATATGGCTTTGCAAGCCTATAAATAGACATAGTCTATTCCTCTTGTATTTGAGTAAAAATTTTTCGACATAGTGAATTTTCTTCTCCTCTGCCCGTGGTTTTTTTCCCGAAAGGGTTTCCACGTAAAATTTATGTGTTCTTTATTTTTATTTATTTTATTCTATTTTATTTTTCACAATGATCAACATACAAACGATTATGGTACTATGCTAAAAACGTATATAAGCCATTTTCGCATGGCTATCCAAGTTTACACAAAACCGAAAGGTACATGACCTTCAACAAAAGGGTAGTCCTATACATTAACCAAAATATCCTCTCACTACTAGTCTATTCTACACATGCCATAAGATATTCCAAAACATAGCAGTACCAAACAGTGGATAGTGATAGTGTGACTAGTTGCTGACGATCCTCGAGCCTGTAGCTTCGCAATGAGACCTATGAGGCAGAGGAAACAGAGTAAACGGAGTAAGCATTACAATGCTTAGTAAGTTTTAAGCAGTGTCAACAGATAACAATCAAATTATAACATAGTTGTTCATATTTTTATTTCACTCTTCCTTCGGGCATACCATCCCTTTACCGAATATAGACATCTCATCATATACAATAGGCAGATAAACTCTCACATAAAAGTGAGCTCATGTGACATAGATATATTGTAGATTTCACATAACCTCTCACACAAATCTGATGTCACATAATCATAGGAATAGTCCCATAGATTGCTCTCGTATGCATCATATATAAACTTGGAGTACATACCTGTTTAACCTTTCGCATTGCGTATATTTATAAGCAATTCTTATTACAAAGTCTTACCCGGACATAATCTCCACACGTAGTCATCGGGTCGTGCTCGGACATAATCTCCACACGTAGTCATCGGGTCTCACCCGAAACATATTTCCAAGTTTCATGTACACTTAATCACATGTTACAACATTCACGTTAGCCATTCGGCTTTACCACATATATATATACACTTTCACATTCATCACGTCGGCCATTAGGCCTTATCACATATATATACATTTTCACATTCATCACATCGGCCATGAGGCCTTATCACATATATATACCTTTTCACATTCATCACATCGGCCATTAGGCCTTATCACATATATATACCTTTTCACATTCATCACATTGGCCATTAGGCCTTATCACATATATATACACTTTCACATTCATCACATCGGCCATCGGCCATTAGGCCTTATCACATATATATACACTTTCACAAATTTTGATATCAAAGATCCATCTAACACTCATGTATCATTTTACAATATCACAATTTAGAATTCAAGTATGGGATCAATCAATAGCTTATGGGCAACTAAAACAAGTTTTTATCCATGTTTACAACAAAATCACATATTCGCTACGAGCTGTTTTCCTGAGCAATGGTCACTAAATTATTTATACTCGGAGCTACAAGACTCCAAATCACTTGCCTTTAATTTTATCAGAATATAGACTCATACATCTTCCATCCATGAAATTTTCAGAATTTTTGGTTTGGCCAATCAATACCATATTTTTCTTAAAGTTTCCCCTGTTTCACTGTTTGACTAATCTGAGCACTCTTCGCTATGAATCAAATTTTTCATTGTACAGAATTCATAATGTGTTCTATTTGGTTCCATTTGAAACTAGACTCATTAAGGAGTCTAAGCATATAAATCTTATCTTATAACCATTTTTGTACAAATCATAATGATTTTACAAAAACAGAATAGGGGATTTCGGAGTCATTCCGACACTGTCCCATACAACTTTAAATATCTCTTTATAGGACATTTCTATGCTTCCACTGTCTCTTTTATAAGAAACTAGACCAACTAAGCTTTGATTACATATTTTATTCAGCTTATAATTCCACACCAACAATTTATAGTGATTTTTTAAAATCACATTACTGCTGCTGTCCAAGCAAATTATTACAATTTGCTCTTAAATTTCCAAGTCCAAACACTTATGAACTTACCATTTGGGTTTAAGACATATCATGGCCACATCATATCTTATTAAATCAACTCATTATGTCCTATTATGATTGAATTTAATCAACGTTTAATCACTTAAAACTTACCTCGGAGTGGTCGACGACTAGATATCCACGGCTATTCGTTTACTTTCTCTTTTCCCCTATCCGACTTTGAGCCTCTTTGCTCTTAAGCTTGGATTACACAAATTTAACTTATTGTTAATCAACTAATCAAGCATTGTATCATGAGCATATTCGGCTTTCACACATTTTAAACATAGTAATAATCATGCACATTAAAATCAAAATGCAATTAATCCCATACACAAAAATATAGGACACTTCACTTCCATCTACTTATATAAACGTATCACATAAGACTATTTCATACTTTCTATCACCTAAACAAACAACAAATTTTCCAATTAATTTCTTGAGTCCACATTCGGCATCTATATCCACAAAACACATTAGCCAATTACTATAAATCATCTAAACATCTTTCACTTAAATCACACATACATATCATGCTAGCACATAACACCATGATTTTGTCCTAATTTGGACAGCCAATAATTTAAGTATTACAAGACATATTAATTAGTAATAAACTATCTTAAGTTCAATTTTAACTCCCTCATGCAGCAACCACACAGCATGCAAGTTAACTTCCAACATTCGGTCAAAGCATTTAAATAAAAGAATATGCATGCTAAATTTCCAGCATTTGGACAACATTTCAACTTGAAATTTTCCAGCCTTTCACCTTCAATATTTCGAATATTCAAAAGCAAAAAGAAGAGTACAACTAATCAATTAAATTTTTGTGAACATAATTCAAGGTATATGTTCAACTAAATATTCATGTTAACTCATAATCAATAAGATATTAAGTAGAAAATAAAAACATTATTAGCATGCATGCTATCTACATACAACAACCATTCGACTTCCATCTATTATCAATTCTCAATACACAAAACATCAAAACCCACATCAAAGAAATATAAACATCTATGACCAAATGTCATCTTCATGACATAGCAAAGATTTGAACCATGGGCTAGCTAGAACTCAAGCTAACAACTAAAACATGCATGAATCTCATGGCACAACATCAAACATACCTCAATCTAGTTACATGCATGGCGAACCTCTTGACCTTTCTTCTTCCTTCCTCTTTAAAATTTTCAGCCAAGGATGAACCAAAGGATGAACACTTTTTTTTGTTTTTCTTTCTTCCATTCACGGCAAAAGGGGGCATGGATGAGACCATTTTTTTCATCACTCCTCCATTTCATTATTTAATTACCATGCTCTTTATTTTATTTTTCCTAACATACATCACTAACCTAACATGTTTGTGACATGTTTCCACCCATAGCATGGCCAGCCACTATGCCATAATTTGGCTAATTTGACATGCAAGGACAATCACTTTCCACATATATTAATAGGCCACTTGAACACTTGCCTAGCATATTTCTAAATTGTCTCACATAAGTCCCTACTAATAAATTTCACATACACTGACCAAATTAAAGTATGGAACTATCACACAAGCATTTACGCACATCATAAACACAGAATATAATCTTTAATTATTTATAAGACTCGGTTTCGTGGTCCCGAAACCACTCTCCGACTAGGGTCAATTTAGGGCTGTCACACCTTGGGTGTGCATGAAAAATCATCTAGCACCCGCGTAGTGTTCTCGAGCTAGAACTCGACTCTTTCAGCGTCATCATCAACTTTCGCTCTGAATTCCTCAGCCCCATACTTTCTAAGCTTATCTACAAAGGCTTTACCGATTCTCACCGGTGCCATTCCTCGTGGCACATCCTCATCAGATTGGTTAGGGGCCGGGGGATGTCTTGGTAAATTGGGGCGATTTCTTAGATAATCCCCAAACCATCCATCCATTATATCAAAGAAGTCAACTCGGGCCTCTTCTCGGCATTCTGACATCAGCCTTCTACTACTACTAGATACAGCTCGTTGCACGGAAGCTGGAGCATGGCTCTCGGCTCCCTAGGACTCATCTTGTGCTTGATTAGAAGACATTTACTATATTCAAAACAATTTAAACAATTTGGTGACATCACACTATCAACACTCGAATAATGGCATGTATAGTGAACCTCTAACATCCTCTACGGTAGTCTTAGAACTGACTAAACCATAGCTCTGATATTAATAAATGTAACACCCCTAACCCATATCCAACACCGGGACAGGGCTCGAGGCATTACCCAAACTTTACATTTTCAGTATTCTAACTCAGGTCACAAATTTAAATTAAATTTTAAAACTTTTCAATCATGAACATCTCGTCCCTTGTATAGGCCATCGAGACCTATAACATATTGGAAGGCAATACGGGACAAATACGAGCATGTTCAATTAACCTTAGGATCCTCAGAAAATTTTCCTTAACAAAAAGGGAACACACGCCCGTGTAGGTAAGCCATGTGGACTCACATGCCCGTGTATCTTGGGCCATGCCCATGCCCTTTAACCGTGGGAAACACTGAATTTTAGACACAGCCAAGGCACACACCCGTGGTCTCACCCCATGTCCAAAACTTGAGCATTTTGTTAAATTACCACGACCTAGGCACACGCCCGTGTGTCCTACCAGTGTACTAATTTGACTTAAAATTTTAGGTGCAGGGGACACACAGCCATGCCACACGCCCATGGGGATAACCCATGTGTCACACACGGCCTAGACACAGGCCCGTGTGTGTAACCATGTGGACTTAAATAGGCTATTTACCAAGCCTTTATTCGCCCCCCCTTTCTACCTCTTTTTCTTAAAAGATACCAAATTCAAAGTAAACATGATTTTATACTTGCAAATGATCTTGATGAAGTTAGTTGCATAGAAACCTCGTATCATTGGTTTCATACAAAAGGTTATTTCCCCTTTAGTGTTTATGGGTTCACATGTCACTTTAACTCATCCGAAATTGGCTCGTTCATACGACTCATTGCCAATTGGTAACAACCCATCTTTTGCAAATAAAACTATGCATAAATTCGTAGGTCATGGCCTACTTCAATTAAGCCAATTTTCGAGGCCATATACAAAAAGATAAACATACTTTTACATGCCTTCATTTGGCAAATCAAATGACACGTATAACCAAAATGCTAAAAAATACTATACATGCCATTCAAAACAAACAAAGTCTTTATACCAAGCTTGTCTAATTAATAGTGTGTTGACTCTCCAATTGTCTTCCAATCCTTATGAGTCCTCGAGTTCTGTAAAACAAGGAAAATGAAGGAGGTGAGCATTTTTATGCTTAGTAAGCTCAAATAACAAGAAAGTAAACTTGCCAAGTATTTAACATACATCCATGCTTAATTCATGAAATCATCCATTATGAAATGATTTCCTATCACATGCACTCAATCATTGAGTTAGTCACATAATCAAGTATCAAGTAATTTAACTAGACAAGTTCATCATTCAACATTTCATTCAAATATGTATATCCCATGTTAACCACGTTGAGTTTCTAGGAAATCTCGATTGAATACTCATTATCTGTCAATTCATTCAAATGATCTTTCCATATATGCACTCCTGCGAACCTCACATCATAGGGCAGGATTACCAGTCCAGGCTAAATCCCCCATATCATGAACTCGTAAGGTGATGTCGAGATTACCAGTCCAGGCTAAATCCCTTATAGCGACAAACACCCTTAATGAGCTCGGACCTAAAATACCAGTCCAGGCTAAATTCAAACCCTAATCAGATTACCCCTCTGGGCTAAATCCGTAATGCACATATATTCTTCCGGAGGCTCGATCATTTTAGGAACACCCGTCCGGGCTAGATCCTTTTCATAATTGAGATCAACGGATTACCCGTCCAGGCTAAATCCTTACTGCAACAAATGCAGGATCTCGTTACACATATCAATCAGGGTTTATCCATCGAATCCCCTTTTTAACCTCAACGAGATAATTATCAACAAGTCGTTACCAAAGGTGCATTTCATGCATTTTCATACCATTAATAAATGTAAATATTATGCATTCATAAATCAAACAACTATGCATATTAGAGGTTTACTTTAAGTTATCCCAACTTACCTGGTATTCTTTTTGGGATTGTGTTTCGGTTATTCCGAAACCTTATGTTTACCACGATCGACCTTCGAAATTTGTTCCTCGAGGTCTATAACAGCAAAATTAACTCATTAATACCCCACATTATACATTTCAAGCTTAATATCTACCCTAGGTCCAAATAATCGTTTTGCCCCTAACCTTTGACATTTTTACGATTTAGTCCCTAGGCTCGTATAATGAAACATATGCAATTTCTATCTTACCCAAGCCTAACTGAACATTTTTCTCTCTTATGGCAACCCACATTTTTCAGTTTCTTCCCCATTTCTACCACACATTTAAATCTTTTCCAAAATAGTCCCTATAAGGGTTTCTCATGAAAACCAACTTGGAAATGATGTCTAACACACATTTATCTTTCATATTCCTCCATAGTCCATCATTGTGCATTGGTAAATTTTTGAACATAAACCCTAGCATGAAATATGGGTAGAAATGGAAAGAGCAAACTACCAGGATTTCAAAAATACAAAGAACATGAAAAACGGGGCTTGGGAGCACTTACTATTGAGCTTGAAAAGCTTGGAAACCCTAACTATGGTGGCTTAGGAATTTTGGCTGGACAAGGGAGAAGAATGGCTGATCAACCCTAAAATTCTCAAATTCTATACCAAAACATGCATTCATTCATTTAGTTGCATGACCATCATACTATACTTTTCTAGCTTCAGTTTCATCGTTCAATTGGTTTCTATAGAGATATCTCATGTGAACAATATGCATGCAAGGGTCAGTATAGAGACTCACTTGAAACCTAGATAACAGCACTACTTATAAAACATATAAACACCATTAAAACTTATTCATATAACTTTTACCATCATCCAAAACCTAGATAACCACCAAGAAGAGTTTTAGCTCTTCATTTTATTGTTCATGCACATTAAAATAGAGTTACTGTTTTAAAAGCCAACATGTAAGACCGTAATACTTACCCAGGCTATTAAACAACCCTTTGCATGCACTCAAATCTCTTTTTTTTTTTTCAGTTTAATCAAGAAAGATCTATGCTTAGCTTGAAGTCAAATCAACAATGGTGTTTTAAATGGAAGCAAGAAGATAACTCTTTTTTTTATCAAGCCCCTATCCATATATATAAATAAAACCCGTATTATCTTAGTGGAACTTGACACGTATCACAAACTTTCAAGATTGCATTAATTAATGGTTTAAAGCTGTAGAGAGATGTATATGATAATCCAATATCTATTCATATAATTCATCCTTTCATTCATTCCTAACCATCTCGTTAGAACTTAACCAGTACAGTAACCTAAAAAACATGTTGTACTATACCTTTTGTGATACTTATATTACCCCAAGACCCCTTAATGCTCATACTAATCTCTTCTTCTTGACATCTCCACACATTCAGAGAAAAATCCTTACCTGATACACTCAGGTCAGTTATGTGCCCGATGTAAACGCCAAGAGCATCAATTGGGAAAATAGAACTATAACACCTCTCACCCGTATTCAACGTCGAAAAGGGTTATGGAGCATTACTGGACTTACAGCTCAATAATCATACATTCCACATACATTTCTCAATTCAATTAATCATCAATTAAAGTCATTCATATCGTCCCTAATACGAGCCTAAGAAACCCAAAACATGCATTTGGGGTGGTTCGGGAATAAATCAATAACTTTAAAAACTTTTCACACTTAGAATTTTTTTGCAAAATACACACGCCCGTATGGTCTGGCCGTCTTTCTCACACGGCCAAAAACACGCCCATGTCACAGGTCGTGTGGACATTCGAAATGGGATTACATGGTCGTGTCCCAGCCCGTGTCCAACCCCGTGTAACTCTCTAACTTAGGTCACATGGCCAACACACACGCCCATGTGGCTAGCCCGTATACCCTAAAAATGGCCACACACGCCCATGTGCCAGGCCATGTGCTAAGCCGTGCCAAACTTGTAGGGTATACTGACTTATGTCAGACGGCCAAGTCACACGCCTGTGTGCGAGGCCGTGTGGAGCATACTGACTTGATTTCAATCTCAAATCCAGGGGACACAGGACCGTGCAACTTGACTATGTGTCACACACGGCTGAGACGCACGGCCGTGTAGATAAAAATAGGCTATTTACCGAGCCATTTTGCCATCCAAACTTACACAAACCTACACCAAACCAAATTACACAATTCATAGCATAAATAGGCATACAAACCAACTAAATCAAGCCTAAATCATGCCAAGTCAATTCCATTATCCACAATATACACAAGTCACAAAATGGGTCATTACATTATACCAAATTCACATATGCAATTCAACTAAGTAAACATTTCCAAAGGTGCCTCATTATGCCCAAATTCACAAGCATATATCTTCTCTAATATCAACCATTTGACAACAACAAAACCTACAATAAATAAGCATCACAAATCCAACCAAATTAAGCCAACTCTTATGGCTATATATATATAACCAAACCAAAGACATTTACAAGCCAATTCAAAAGGCTAAAATTCATCATCAATTTATATACCAAAATAACCAAAGTTCCTATACATGCCATATATTCCAAAAACATAAATTCAAAAGTACCAAAATGTTAACTTGATAGTGTGATGAAGTCTCCGACGATCCCTGAATCCTAGCTAGCTTTGAAATCACTAAAATCGCTGAAAAATAAACATAGTAAGCTTTATCACTTAGTAAGTTCACATGATTAATAAGTATAATTTGCCAATTCATTCATCATTTAAAGAACATAAGTAAATACAAGTATTACATTCAAATCAAAAAAATTCCACATTGCCATAGTTCTATGTATCAAATATAAATTCATCAACTTTCACTTACTTTTCATATGAACTTATCAATTATCATTTACTTGCCAAACTTATCATGAGTACTTAAACTAATCTGTATCATTTCTTACATTCTCGTACCATCATCTTTTCCCGTTGAACCATTCTGAATAATATCGAATACTCGGGAATCTCGCACAAAAGTGCCACATACATAGCCAATGCTACCTCAATCTCATATCACATAAATGCTCACTATCGAGCTATCAACGGGCCTGTTCACACAAGCTATCAGTTAAGACATAGCTAATGGTGCTGCTCACACAAGTTGTCAAGTAACCGCAACACATGCCAATATACTCAGCCACCGGTAGGACGTACAAGACTAGCACCTGGATCACACAATCACAATAACTCCTAATGACATGTCACTGGCATCCTACCTATTCCTAAGGTTCAATTGGGATTCTCACTGTGTCAATGCTTTGTCGATAGATTCTGCAGTGTTGTAATATCACAATTATAATATTTAAGAATATAAACAAATATAACATTAATCTTATTAATCATACAAACTTACCTCGATTCACAAAAATAATAAAATAGGTCAATTAGTCGTGTACTTTGTTTTTCCCCCGATCTAGATTCAAATTTCACTTTTCCTGATCTATATGTAATCAAATTTAGCTTATTTAATAATCTTTCTATTCAATTTAATCCAAAACATTCATTAAAGCATATTTACACTTTTGCCCAAGTATTTCTAAACTTTTACAAATTAGTCCTTATTTCATAAAATCACAAATTCATGAACTTTAATACCATCCCATGCTAGCTAAAATTTCCTAGTACACATATCAGCCCATATTTTTCATTGATTCCACAATTTACCTACAAAATTTTCATATTTCTGAATTAAATCCCTAATTTTCATTTTCATTAAAAATCATTTAACAAAACTTGTATAACTATCATCAATCATTAAAATACATGCTTATTCATCAATGAAAACATCCTAAATCTTTAACAGTTTTATAAAATAGTCTCTGGGCTAGCTAGACTAGTTCCAATGATCTCCAAAACACCGAAATCATTAAAAACAGGACAAAAAATCATACCTAATTTCAAGGATTTAAAATGTTTTAATGAAGAACCCTAATATCTTATTTTTCTTCTTCAATTTTGATGGAAGATGATAGATTAAAAGATGATGGCTTTTTTTGTTTTGTTATTTTACTTATTTAATTTAATAAATTAATTTATTAACCTCGTTAATAAACCATTAAAAACACATAAAGATGTCCACTCACATTCCAAATGGTTTAATTACCATTTAAGGACCTCCACTTTAAAAACCATAGCTAATAAACACCTTTAGCTACTAGAACTGAAGTTTTTCGCTTTTCGCGATTTAGTCCTTTTTATAGAATCAAACATTCAAACAATAAATTTCTTAACGGAATTTTCACACAAACACACTATCATGCTGTAAACATTAAAATAATAATAAAATAATTAATTCAACTTTAGATTTGTGGTTTTAAAACCATTATTTTGATTTGACTAAAAACGGGTGTTACAAGGACTGCACCACTTAGACTACTTTTGGATTATGCGCTAAATTCAGGACCCACCAAAACCGAGTATTACATATATTTCCTTACCCTTAGATGTCAACAGTCTACCACATCATTATGTCTAGTCAACAAATCCAATCCCAGGATAGTGTACCAGAAAAGTGTACTCGCCAAACACGAACGGACAATTCTTTATCATCTTATTAACCATAGTACTCTGACCTAGTGGATTAGTCACTAGGACATTCGTTTTGCAATACACAACCTGAAGACTTAGATGTAACATCTTGAATTAGGGCTAAGCCAGAATAGTGGTTTCAAGACCACAAATCTGAAATAGAAATAATTATTTTATGATTATTTTTTGGTCCATGATATGATTGCATGTTTTTGTGAACTTTTCATGAAGAAATTCTATGCCTAAGGTGTCCAATTTGACTTTAGGGACTAAATTAATTAAGTTGTAAAACTTGTGTTCTAGAAGCTTCAAGCATGAAACTGCATTGGATCATTAATTAAATGTCCTTAAATAGCAATTTGATCAAGTTCTAAAATTTTGGACAAAAATGGGCATGAATAGGAAAAATTGGAAAGAAAGGCCTTAAGGGCATTTTTTTCATTTGGTAAATAAAAGAATAAAAAGGGGAAAATTGCGACATCCCTAAATCGACCCTAGTCGGAAAGTGGTTTCGGGACCACCAAACCGAGTCATAATAATAATTAACCATCATAATTGATGCTCATTATATGTATATATGCATGTGTGAAAATTTCGTGTTTGGATTTTGTTAATAGTAAGTGAATTTTTATCAAATAGGACTTATGTGAGAAAATTTAGAAATGTGCTAGGCAATTGTAAGGTGGCCTATTAATACATGTGGGAAAATAGTTGTCCTTGCATGTCAAATAACCCACTTCCTAAGGTGAGTGGCGGCCATGACAAGAATATGGGCAAGGGAACATGTTTCCAACATGTTTAGTTAGTGGATTATGTAGAAAAAATAAAGAAATGAAAAAAAATGAGCATGGATGCCCCCTTTGTTGCCGTGAGTAGAGGAAAAGAAAGGAAAAAATTTGTTCATCCATTCTCAAATCTTGGCTGAAAATACTAAGGGAAAAAGGAAGGATTTTTGCTTCATGCTTGGTTTAGAAGAGAACTAGAAGGAGATTTGGTCATACTTGTGTCAAGATTAAGGTATGTTTGAGGTTGTGTCATGAGATTCATGCATGTTTTAGTTGCTAACTTGATGTTCATGTTAGCCCATGGTTCAAATCCTTGTTATGCCATGGAAATGGTATTTGGCCAAGGTTGATATTGTGTTAAAGCCATTGCATGCTAAATGTGAAGCTTGTTGATGATACATGTAATGATGGATTGACTACTCTTGAAATTTCTTTTAGCATTCTTGAGTAAGACATGGAGTTTTCTTTGTTTAACCATGACCAAAAATTGAAAGGGGATGGTGTGGGATGTATTCGGCCATGGCATGCTCATAAGTGCGATTTATGCTTGTTGCATGATAGGTAAAATTTGTGTTTTGATATATGTGTATATGTGTTTGTACATGATGTTACAAATGGATGTGAAAATATATGCTAGATTGGGAAAATTTGATTAAATGTTCATGAGATGAAATTAGGTGATTAAAAGATGTTAGTTGACATTGTACATATATATATATTCGCCATTAAAGTGAGTATGTAGGTAATGTTGAATCAAGTTTTTGGTGCATATTCGGTTAGGTGTATAATCGACCAAATGGGCGATTAGTAAGAATGGTTGCGAATATACAAGCATACATATGCATGTGTAGTTGAATTATGAATGTTTAGCAAGATGGTTAAACTAGTGATTTATTGATTAAGCTCAAGGAGTTAAAGAAGGAGAATCAAGCAAGGGAAAGACGAAGGTCATCGAGTAGCCGACTTGGAACTATTTTACCCAACACGAGGTAAGTCATTAAGCACGTATTTGATATTGCTTAAATGATTGTAAAATTTATGCAATTGTGTTTAATGGGATGATATATATATATAAATGAAAATGTATGTGTATGGAGTGATGACATTTGTTGAATGTAAAAGAAATAGTGAAATGTGTAGAAAGTTTGCTTTCGGCACTAAGTGTGCGGGCAATACGTGTGTACGGTGACGAGATCGGCACTAAGTGTGCGTGCTGGAAATATATGGCACTAAGTCTGCAAGCTGAAAAAAATACGGCATTGGGTGTGCGAGCTCGGAGGGTATGGCACTGTGTGTGCGGGCTTAAATTACGTGGCACTAAGTGTGCGAAATCAAGTAATAAGCACTGTGTGTGCGTACTCTATATATATGGAGGGTGTGTCTCCATCGAATTGGGTATGGACAGCGGATCGTGTAAGTACCTCGAGCTCATGACGAATAGAGAATACGTTCATGCTTGGGGTTGAATTTGGTAAGCCTTAAATCTATGTGATGATTGAAATTGTATGGTTGTGCTGGAAAATGAGTTAATGTGTAAAAATGCTTGATTATCTTGTTGTGTAGAATATGAAATGTGGATGTATGAATTGGTACGAGATTGGACCGAAAGGTCCGAGGTATTATGGTATAGATTCGATATGGACGAGTACCTAGCCTCATTTGTTGTACATGTAGTAGTAACTTTATCAGTGGATTGACGAATGCTTATGACTTACTGAGTTGTAAACTCACTCGGTGTTTTCTTGTCACCCATTTTAGGTCTCTTGGACTCGTATTGTTGCGTGCTCGGAACCGTCGTTGAAGTCATCACACCGGCTGAAATCTTGTGGTATTGTTTTTGTTGTTGAAGAACATTTGGCATGTATAGGCTATTATATTTTGTCGAATTGTGGGTTGTAAACTTTAAGCCATGTGAAAATGGCCTATGTGGTCATCGAGTGGGATGCTAGAACCTATAGCCACGAGTCTTAGAAACTCAAATTTTGTTAAGGTGGCCATAATTTGTGTCATGTATGATGGATGATTAAGGCCAAGGAAAAATTCATGAAATTGGCATAGTCTACTGCAGTAACTGTTGCGGACAGCAGCAGTGAGATGAGATTGAAAATCACTAAAAATAGTAGAAGTAGAATTAAATAGTGAGTAAATTATGGAACTGAACCTTGATGAATCTATTTTTATATGGACGAAACGAAACGACCATATGAGCAGTATACTGGGAAATATTAAAGTTCTCGTGAGACAGGGCCAGAACGGTTTCTGGGTCCCCTGTCGCGACTTTGAAAATTTACCATAAATTATCCAGAAAGAATTAGGAGTCATACCTTATATGTACAGATTCCATTTTGAGTCTAGTTTCATTAGAAACAAACGGAACCAGTATTAAAGCCCTGTACAGAAAGATATTCAAGTTGTAACGCGCGGAGGTCAGAGCAGTCGATCCCTGTAACATGGGTGACTTTAACTAATAAACTGTACCAATTGGCCCAACCAAAAATTCTAAAAATAAATCCATGGATGGGTATATGAGTCTAAATTCAGGGAAAATTTACGAAACCAGTTTCCGAGTTTTGAAACTCGAGATATGATTTTTAAGGCGACGGTGACGCAGTTTTCCAGCCTGTCCAGAAATGCCAAATTGGTCGGTACTTTAAGAGGATTTGTCTCGTTAACCCCTCGTGTCCGACACTGGCGTCGGTCACGAGTTAGGGGTGTTACAAAAATTAAGTAAAAAATTGTGTCCATCATCCTCCTAGTGTGTCGAAATTTGTAAAGGTTCCATAGCTATGGTTTTCAACTTTTCAAGCTTTATTGTAAGTGCTCCCAAGCCCCATTTTTTATATTCTTTGCATTTTTGACGTCTTTGAAGCATGATCTATCCATTTCTAGCCATATTTTGAGCTAGGGTTCATGGATGAAATTTGACTCGTGTGTGACATGTTTGTATTTTGAGGATTAATGAAAGATTATAAAAGTTTGATGTGTGATGAACATCTTTTACTAAGTGATTTTTAGTGAAAACACCTAAAAATGACTTTTTTGTAAAAGGTGTAAAAATGAGTAGTAAAAATGTAAAATAAAGGAAAATGTAGGTTGATATGAGCATCGTATAGGTTTGGCTAGGCTTGGGTAACCAAGAAAATGCATGCATGTCATTACGAGCCTAGGGACTAAATTATAAATAAGTGAAAAGTTAGGGGTAAAAAGGTAATTTTACAAAAGTATGAATTATGGGTCATTTCAACCAATATATGTATTGACCAAGTTAAATTTGGCATTATAGATCAAGAAAAAAGTGATTCGGGCCTTGATAAGGGGAAAAACAAAGTTTACGAAGATTTGGCTCGTTTCTATCATTTTGTACCGCGGTAAGTTCATTTGCAAATTAAGCAATATGTACCATACTTTAAATGCTTTAATATTGGATTTCTGGTATGTAAATATATAAGATGAATAAGATGAATAAGATGAATTTAAAATGTTGTAGTTTAATTTTTTTAGTTGGTTAAATGATTGTGGTCATTGCCGAATACAATTGTGTTAGGGGAAATAGGATTAAATATCGGTTTGATGAACTAGATAAATATATATATTCGACTATATAGATTTGATGTGTACTTGAAAATATAATAAGCCTTGAGAGATTATGCTTGTGTATGTGAACTAAATGTTTAATGAATATTAGGCTAAAAGGAGTAAAAGGTTAAGTCATAAGAAAATTTGAGTGATATTCATATTTGGACATTAGGGTTATATGAACATTAGTTATTTGAGTTATGTGTTATGTGAACTATTTATTTGATATACATAATCGATCATTGTTTGGCAATAATGTAACCTATGTGTAATTTGCTTCAATTGATCACGAGATGGAATTTGTATATGAAAGTAAGTGATTAGGGCCGAATGGGATATATAAGATATTAAAGCATGTTATAATTATATATTGGTGTATACGTGGTTGTAATTAATCCTCTACTTGAATTCGGTTAGATAAGGTCATGGTATGAGTTTAGTAGGGTTAATATATTAAAATTGAATGGAGTTTTTGTTAACCTCATGTATCATGTGCGTTAAAATAGTTGATGATTTGGGTGTTATTATATGCATTTATGCTAAGGATTTTTCAGCTATGTTTTATATCTATGAAATGATTATAATGGATAATTTAAGAGTAATTTCGGCTTGTTAAATATGTGGTACGTGTATGAAAAATTGTATAAACATGATGTATTGAAGTTACCCTATAAGATCGAAATGGGTAATTAAATTATTGGTGTGCATGTATTTTTATTCATTGTAACTTGGCATGTGAAATGGGTGTATGATAGTTAATATGTGTGCTTAAGGTGATGTGATAAAATAATTAGGTATATGGTTTGGTTTCATTATTGAGTATAAGGGTTAAATGCTTTAAAAGGCCTTTGATGTTCGAAATGATTAAACAAATTCATTTGTTTAAATTAAGCTCAAGAGCAAAGAGGAACTAGACCAGATAAGGGAAAGGAGAAAGCGAACGAATAGCTTATCCGCAACTATTCAAAAATATCTGAGGTAAGTTTTGAGTAATTATAGTTATTAGATAATTGATGTAATGAGATAAGCATGATAAATGAATTGCAATCTATTGTCTCTACTTGAATAAGGTTGTTTAATAAATAACTTGAGTATATGGAATGTAATCGAATGGATATTAGGAGTTAAGCTGAGGTAGTGAAATGGTTATGTGTTCTTGCATAAAAGTGTTGAATCGAAAGATATTTTGAAAGTGTGTTTTCGTTGTGTGCTCATACTCGAATGAAGAAAGTGAAGTACAAATGTGATATGTTATATGAGCCGAATTATCATTTGGGTAAATATGCTTAGCTCTCGATATATTATATATCCGGGTTAAATCCCGCACGCTTCGTGCTGGTAATTTATATCCAGGTTAAATCCCGCAGGTTTCGTGTTGGTAATGTATATCCGAGTTATATCCCCCAGGCTTCGTGCTGGTAATGTATATCCGGGTTAAATCCCGTAGGCTTAGTGCTGGTACTATAACCGGGCTTAAAGTTCCGCAGGCTTTGAGCTAGTAACTGGATTCAGGTTTTGAAACCTAGCAGGCTTAACACCGGCGATTCGAATGAGATTACAAATTCAAATGTTCAAAGTAAACTATTATCGAATATGTATGATACATGGTAATGACCAGGTACGTATTATGTACTGTTATGTGAATTGATTGCAAAGTGAGTCATTAGTATCAAATAACGATATAACTATGTGAATGATTAATTTATCTATGAATAAGAGAAATGACCTATTCGATCGATGTCTGCCATTATATGAAAATATGTGAATTAAATTAGTTGTATGAGCCATAAAGTAAAGTGAAGCATGTGCTGAAAATTTTTGTGTATTTATATTTGGCCAATAGTCTTTATGTGTGGTATACTTGTGTATATTTGGCCTAGTGATTATAATTAGAATATGAATTTGGTAATATTCATTGTTCGATTTAAATGACATGTTTTAATTGTTGAAATGCTTAAAACTTATTAAGCCTCGAAAGCTTACTCTGTTTCTTATCTCTTTGTTTTATAGATTGTTGATTTTGGCCACCGACTCGGGGATCATCAGCAGTTCATCGTACTATCGATCTTGTTGGTACAGTTATATTTTGGTATCGATATGGCATGTATAGGTTGGACTGTTGCTAAAATATGTTTTGTAATTGTAAATATTTTGGCCCTATGAAAATGGCATTTATAACTTATAAATCTGTATGTATTCAGTTCGATTTCTGCTTTTGTTGATAGATTATGTAATTGAAAAATTAAATGTTCAGCCTGGTAATACCTCATAGCCTAAACCAGCGATCGGACTAGGGCTAGGGGTGTTACATGTGTGATCTGACCTCATGAGTTGTGGTCTGGGGTTCCGGGTATTGGTTTTGTATGTTCTACCTATGGTTGGGTAGTCTGGCATGTGTTACAGATACCTGACAGCTTGTGTAAGCAGCACGTGTAGCTACATCCTGACATTCAGCTTGTGAGAGCAGTCCTGTGAGTAGCTTGAAAGCAAGCAACATGTGATATGTGATATAAGGTAGTGTTGGCTACATCTGGGGCACTTAGGTGTGAGATTGCGATGTACCCGATAGTATTCCAAGTATTCAACGGGTAGTTCAAAGTGGAGTTCCATAGGTAATCTTAACAAACACGTCAAAGATGAGAAAGTATGTATTATGTGCAAGTTGGTATAGGTATGTCCATAAACTCATGATTAAAGATCTTGCTATGCTATGAACATGTGGTAAGAATGCATATGAGAAAGTTATGCTTATGAGACTTGATGACATTTATGATACTTTGCCTTATGTTAATTGCATGATTTATGTTGCTTATTATTTGCATGTGAACTTACTAAGCTTTAAAGCTTACCCCCACTTCCTTTCTTTTTATAGTGTCACCAAGCTAGCTCGGGGATCGGAGGACGTTGGAGTTTTCAATCACACTATCAATTGGAAAATTTGGTATAGTTAGATTCAACATTTTGAATATGGTATGTATAGGGACTTGGTCTTTTTGTTATGTGTCATTTTGATTAGCCAAGTGTTTTGGCTTATGATGATGTTATGATTCATTTTGTATATGGCCACGAGATGTGCCTCATATTGATTATTTGGGTTGTAACCCTAATTAGTTATGCATGCATGCAAATTTGTTTATGCTTTTTGTGGTTGTTTGATGGATGTGTGATGAGATGTGGGTTATATGCTAAAGGTATGTGTTTGATGAGGCTTGTGATTGTTTGTGATAATGAGTGTGATGGATGAAATTTGATTAATGTGTATGACAATAAATGTGGTACAAATGTATAACTTGGAAGTAGGATAGCAAAGATGATTATTCATGAAATCGGTATGGAATACCTTGGGTAAACCTACTAACTTGAATATGTTATTATCTATTAAAAACATAAAATGACTATGCTTTATATGATAGAAGTGCTATGTTGTATGCCATGAAGTGGGTTTAAGTGTGTAAGTGCTTAAGGGTGGCAAATGACATGGAAAATAGCCTAGGAATTGTCCACACAGTTAGACACACGAGCGTGTCTCTAGGCCGTGTGACACAGGGTCTACCCAATGGGCATGTGGTTTGGCCATGTGTCCCCTGCACCCTAATTAATACAAAACAAAATGCCCAGTAGTAAACACACAGGCAGAGACACAGCCGTGTGTCTCAACTGTATGGAGGACACGACCTTACGTTATGGGCGTGTACCCAGGTCGTGTGAAGTCTACACTTAATTTCGAGAATTTAATTTTGAGAATTTAATTCGACACACAGCCTAAGCACATGGGTGTGTGACCTCATTTTGCTGATGACATCATAGTCAAAGAGTTACACGGGCATGTCCCAAGCCACACTGGCGTGTGTGACCACACAGCCTACCCACACGGGTGTGTTACTCTCCAAGACAAGAAAATTTTCTAAGTGTCAAAAAGGGTTCTAAAAGTTACCGATTTAGTTCCAAACCACTCTCGGTGCATGTTTTGGGCCTTTTAGGCCCTTAAAAAGGACAATTTGCATGTGATTGAAAAGTTTTAAATTTGGATGAAATTTTATGGCTTGATTTTGTATGTTTGTTTACGTTTAAGTCGGGTAATGCCTTAAACCTTGTCTCGACATCGGATACAAGTAATGGGTGTTACATTAGACCCTCTACAAGTTTAGAATAAATATAAGAATAATTTGATTCTAGATCTATCAATACATAAATATTCTTTTTGAGGAAAGAAAATTAACCCATTATAACTTCTGGTAGAATAGCATCTTCTTTTGCCTTAAATATATACGTTCAGGCGGATGCTCCAGAACATGGCTTAGTAAAACTTTTCCTTGGTGCTCTTTATACTGAGCGAGATTTTGTTGCAACTCTAGACCTTACCTCGTGTACAAACTTCTAAGGTCTAGCAACAAACTAGTTTGTACTTACTTCTATCTTTAAAAGACAATCCTTAACCATATGCTTCTTGGATTCACATCCAAAACATGCCCCAGAACATTTCCAACATTATCCTCCATGGTTTTTTCCACAGTGCTCATAGTTAAAATTTCTCATTACTCAAGATCCAGCAGAGCTTACCATCGAAACAGCTGGTCTAATAAATCCTTCACACTTGAAACTCATAGGTTCTGAATCTCTTCTTATAGTTGAAAAAGTCTTATCTCTAAGCTTTTTAAAACTTCTTAGAGGTGGAGGGCTAGGCATTTCCCACTCCATCCTTTCACTATCAAACTTCCTGCTTGAGTAATTGTATTCATTTTATGAGCTTTGGTTGTCATAGCTGCTAAACTTTTACATTCAGAAGTTGCTACCAGAGCATGAATTTCATCTCTTAATCCCCACTGAAACTTATCACAAATTTTATTCTTTAACTGAAACTTGTTTTTAGCATAACGGTTGAGTTCAAAAAATTCTCATTCAAATTTCATTATAGATATCCTTCTCTAAGATGAAAAATTTCTTTCTTCATCCACTCTATTTACATTTGGTTCACATACCTTTCTCTAAACTTCTATAGAAAGAACTCTCAATCAATCATCTCTACAAAAGTCACATTGGTCAATGTTTCCCACTACTGGTATGATTCTCCTTTTAGCAACGATAGGTCACATAAGAGACTATTGTATAGCTTGCATTCAATTTTTTTATCACTCTGCAAACTCGAGACAACCACTATTTAGCCACAGTGGGATCATCATCTTTGTCATCAAGAAATTCCTTAGTACCCCTTTTAGAAAGTTTTTTCAAAGGCTCTTCTTTAGTATGAATTGTAACCTAAACTGGTAGTGTAGGTAATGCTGGGTGAACCACTTTTTGTTGTGGTTGCTGAGGCTATTGAGGTTGGGACGCTTGAGTATTCCCCATAAATTGGTCAAACATTTATGTCATTATCATAAAGAAAACATTTCTAAAAGCATTTCTAGTTGCTCCCAGGCCAACTGTACGTGCTTGTTCTAGAATAAAGGGCACATGACTTCCAATTACTTCTCCAGTCGATTTTCAAGATCCTTCAAACATGGTTATCAACTCTACAAGTAAACTCAAATTAGTGCAAAGACAGGAGCTAGTTATAGGCATTTCATGCATGATAGGGTGTGACATAGGAACTAGTTAGAGGCGTGTCATGCATGGTAGGGTGTGACATTGTCTTTGATTTTTCAAGAATTGACTTAATCATGGCTTTGATACCAAACTTATGACACGCCAAAACCAACCCAATATTTGGATCCAAGTACGATGTGTCACTACTTTAAATCAAACTAACTTCAAAACATTTTGGCAGAAGTTTTATCAAATTCTTACAAAGCTATAGATATAAAACTTATTATAACTATTGCTTTACTAAGGTATAAATAAAATCATCAACAAAATATAATAACATTCAAGCCGTATGGCAGATAAGTTCGGATAGAACATTTTACTAAACAGAATGTAAAACTTTAAGTCTAAACTTCCATATTTAATAAAGATATTATAAAAACAAAGTCTTAACAAAATAGAAGTTCTTTATATAAATCATTTCCAAAATACATTTATATGCCACCCCTACAAGTCACACAAGATATAAAACAAAATATTCAGCTAACAAGAAGCAACACTCTGGTTTAGTCTTTCAAACAAAGTCTTCCTTCAATTAGCAAGCCTGAGAAGGAAAAGGTAATAGAGTAAGTTCATATGAACTTACTGATTTCTAATAAGAAAATCATACATAATATTACTGAAAGTACAATTGAACCTTTCTGAGGGACTCAATATGCAAAATTACTTATCACTTGGGCATATATTGTATGCCAACTTAAAAATAACACCGACGACCCATCTTTATGCAAAGCATGTACCCAAAGTTTTGAATCGGAAGCATACCATTCTATCTCATTCACATTCATTCTCCCCCTTATCTTCTCATATCATTTTCATTAAAAAAAACATATTTTATCGTGATTTGCCAGTTCAATTTGCAATATAGCTACCCTATCGGAGACTACACAAACATATCTCCTCATCTCCATCCCCAAATATCAAGTAAAATCATCAGAAGCAGGTGGTAGTTGCTTTAGCATAAAAGATGGTGCTTTCTTCGTATCATAGATAGACTGAACTTAGACCGATGACTCTGGATAACCATTATCCACACATACTATTTTCATCCATTACAAAGGAAGAATACTTACCTTACACGAATATAAAATGATGAAACTACAACACGTGAAAGTAAGAAAGAACTTACCAGAAACTCTAGCAAAATTTACAAAGTAGTTTATTTGCCTTTATCATTTGGACCTTCATTAGCTTCATGAGCTAAAAGAAAGATAATTATACATATCAGATCATAAATTTAACAAATCTGATCATATATGCAAGAATCAACAACACATACTCTTGAATTAGCAAGTTTCCTTCCTCACTCACCATTCTAACATCTACGCATACAGAGCAAAAAACATATAAATGATATTTAGGATAATTTAGGGTTTATCAGTAATTATTAGTGAGCTGATACTAACGTATAAGTTAGCTAAATACTGCAAAACCTTCATTTTGAAAAAATTTTTAGAACGTTTCAAAGGAAATCGAGAAAAAAGAAGAAAACATACAGGTGTTTTGAAAGACCACCGCTATCCTTACTTAAGCACGGAGACAAGGATTAGTGGAAAAATTAGATAATTCCACTAACACTCTTGACTTTCCTCATTAAGTTCAGTTAACATACTTTAAGTCATATCATCTACGATAGTCTAGTTCTGTTCTAATTAAATCTCAACTTAACTAACCAAATTACCATATTAAGATAATAAAAAAATCTAAACAATTGCGAACTTAATGTGTTTGCCCAAAGCATTGGGGTTAGGCAGATACTTAATAGCAGATTCTGCCAAACCTTAGAGCTCACCAAAAGAGGAGTTCGCCAAATGGCGCAATACACATAATTCTATACTTAGACAACACTTTACTTATATTTATCCTTATTTTACCAACTATACGCCAAATAATATCTAAATACGAAGACTTCACCGGGAGCGCTATTATAAGATGCATGCATTATCTTAATACATATCTTAATGTTACAAAACATTTTTAAACATTTTCTTAATACAAAATATTAAGATATAAATGTTTTATTTTCATTTCAAAAATTACACCAGCTCCCTTATTAAACATACTCACTGAAAACAGACTGAGCGAAAATGACTATAAGCAATGGAAAAGGAACCTGATAATTGACCTAAGTTGTGAGAAACATAAAACAATTCTCAATAATAAGTGCCCTCCGGCCACTTAAGCTAAGGCTAGAAAACGCTGGGAAAAGTCTGATGAGATAGCTTATTATTATATGGTGGCAAGCATGACCAACACAATATATAAGCCACTGGAGAGTTGTAAGACTGCCAAAGTGATTCTGGATAAGCTAGATGACTCGTTCAGAGGCAAAGCTGCCTTAGCTCAACAATCTGCTATGGTTAGATTGATGAATGCCCAGCATAAGTGTGGTATTCTGATCAAATACCATATGATAACTTTGATGGGATACTTTTGTAACACCCCCACTTGTTCCAATCACCAAATCTGGTACGGTGTCTCAACAGAACCGGGCTACCGCTCATACTAAGATCTCGCTATGTTAAAAACATATTGTATTACCCATTTATAAAATTTACAATAATGACATTATTTTTAAAATAAAGTTCATCATTCGAACTCCAGACATTAAGGGATTTAAATATTTAAAATATATTCACCTCTTGGCAAAGTTCCTAAAAGTAACCCCTATCCTATGTTCATGACACTTTCGTTTGATATCCCTTGACTTATCACAGTTTGGCTCATTCCCTCCTCGAGTTCCTTAGTTCGACAATCCTAAAACCACAGATCAAAATTTTACTAAGTTCGAATGAACTTAATGAGTCTCTTGTTTGCATGTAATTAATCCCCATCCAAGAGAAGTTTAAATAAATAGAGCTAGATACAATAAACTCCCTAATTTGCTAGGGAAATTTCCCTTAAACACGTTGTAATGGACTTTATCTTAGTCCTGATCGTATTAACTACCTCCAGACGCACTAACGTCTAAAGTGTGAATACTGCAATAAGATATAAAATGACAAGGTGATATTCGCAAGTATACGAGTCAAGTTGTAATACAGTTTTACAATGAAGTAGGTGAGTACTCCAAGGACCGTACCCAAGAGAGGCAAGTGCTAGATCAATTCTAACCTAAACACTAAAAGATCTAATTAGTAACTTTAATAAATTATAGTATGAAAACATAAAAAAGGTTTCTATGGTTTCTTATAAGAATAAACTAAGAGAATATAAAATAAATAAAACTCAAGAGATAGAAGAGTAGAGTAAATCAAATCTTGATTATGGGTGATTATATTGTTTCAATAATCCCTATCAACTATTGCTTCAGGTTCGTAGTTAATCAACTATAGAAGGATCTTCCGATCTTCCCTTAATATAACGAGTCAGCAATAGCTACTTATCTTCCAACATCACAATCCAAATTGGCTTGGGATGAAGGATTTCACAAATTAGCAATACCAATTTTGTAACGCCCCTAACCCGTAACCGCTGCTGGAATAGGTTAAGAGGCATTACAAGACTTATAACTCAATTCAAACCACCTTTCATAGCTGATATTTTTGGTGGAAAGAGATGAGAAGAAAACAAATTGACAACTTTTTATATTTTACTTCTTTTTGTTTAAAAAAGCTACCAAATTTCTACCTAATTTTGAAAATTGTCTCCCCTATGTCTCATGGTCGGCTATAGCATCAATTAAGGGTCTATTTTCCCATTAAAGACCCTCAATTTTGGTTTTCTAACAAAATAACACCTTTAGTTATCAATTTAGGACTTTTACACTTTATGCGATTTAGTCCTTTTTCGCAATTGGGCTCACAAACGTCAAAATTAACTTACCAAAATTTTCATGTACTAATATAGTAATGCTAGAACATCCAAATAATAATAAAACAATATTTTTAGCTTCAGATTTGTGGTCTTGAGACCACTGTTCCGACTAGGCCCTAAATCGGGCTATTACATTTCTCCCCTTTTAGAGATTTTCGTCCTCGAAAATCTTACCGACGAATAAGTTTGGTTACTACTCTCTCATAGACTCCTCGGGTTCTCATGTGGCTTCCTCAACTCCATGTCTATGCCATAAAACTTTTTGTAACACCCCTAACCCGTAACCGACATCAGATTAGGGTTACGAGGCATTACTAGACAGACAGAACATTTCAAACCAATACAGAATAACATATATTAAATATCATTAATACAGAGGCATTCATCAACAATTCATTTATTTATGCGGTCTATGAGACCTAAAAACATACATTTAAGAAAATTCAGAAATAAAATGAATGCATTTAGAACTTTCAGAATTCAACCAATTCTTTGAAACTGTTAAAGTCAAATGCCCGTGCAACTAGGCTGTGTGTCACACACAGGTACTAGACACGCCCATGTAAACCAGCCGTGCCAAAAATAGGTCCTATACTAACTTTTTCACACGGCCAATAGGCACGCCCGTGTACTATGGCTGTGTGATAATTAGCTAGCTACTAACTTTAGCCCACGGCTATATGGCACGCCCGTGTGTTAAGACTTTGTGGTTCTTAGGAGAATACTGCTTTTCTTACACGGCCACAAGGCATGCTCGTGTCCCTTGACCATGTGGCACCAAGCAGGTTTGGTTTAAGCCAAATTTTCCACCCCATTTTGGGTCCAATCCTACAAGCAATAATATACAACATTTCATTTGCTAGCCAACTCCTATGGCATAATATATACACATCAAAACTTATATACATAGACCTTCTAGCCTATACATGCCATACTTTAAAATATGTACACTTTTAAAAGTACCAAAATGAGATCGATAGTGTGGTGACGATCCTCGACTATCCCCGAGCCTTTAGTAGCCACGATAACTGTAAAACAGATAGTAAACACACAGAGTAAGCTACAAAGAGCTTAGTAAGCCAAATACAATTCAACCATAAAGATTCATAACAATTTCATAGAATATTTCATACTTAACCATGCACCTTTGTTTGCATATATGTCATGCTTCATTTCCATACATATTTCACAGAGACAGAGTTTTTCATATTCAAAAATTTAATATGATACAAACGTACCTTCATAGGTTATACAATTCACATACTCAATCTCAGATTTCGTACGCTATAATCAGACGGGTCATAAACGATACTGATGCTCATAATCAAGTACAATGCCGACGTCCCAGGCGTGGTCTTACATGTAATTCAATATCGATTCCTCTATCCCAGACAGGGTCTTACACGAATTCAGATACGATGCCGATGCCCCAGACATGGTTTTATACGTAAATCTCAATCGAGGCCTGTTCCCAGACACGGTCTTACAAGATATCACAGACAGATGTCAACTTTGCTTTGGAACATACAGAGTTTTTCAGATATTAACATATTATCATACTTTACTCCAAAGATATACATCAGGCACTCAAGGCCATCCAATACAGATTACAGTTTATATGTGCATAATTTATTTCAATTAACACGTAATTGTAATTTGACTTACCTCAGACGGATATTCAGATACAACGAGTCGACTATTCAACTATTTTGGACTTCCCCCGATATAAGTCCGATTTTCTTTGTTCTTGATCTATTCAATACAAATTCAATCATTCAATCATTCATTTCATTCAATTTAATCCATATACAAATATTTAGGGCACTTTAAATTTTAGCCCTTACATTTTCACACTTTGACAATTTAGTCCATTTTTCACAAAATCGCCTATATGCAAAATTTCTTTGCAACAAGGGCTAACCAAATTTTCATGGCTTCTATATAAGCGCATACAGCATGTTCAATACACAATTTAGTCCTTCTAAACCTCATTTTACAATTTAGAACAATTAGCTCTATTTTATCAAAATTAAAAGACAAAGCTTAATAATCTCACACATATCTTTCATAATCCATATAAAAACATCACAAAGCTCATATAATCATCAATGGCACATTTCGTAATCTTCAACAAAAATAGAAATTCAGACATGGGTTTTAAAGAACACGAAGCAACGATCACAGAAACATAGAAATTATCAAAAACCGAGCAAAATGGACTAACCTATTCACTCATGCAATGGCCGAATACTTTGAAGCTTCAATGGCTTCTTCTTTCTCTTAATATTCGGCTGAACAAGGTGATAATATGGCCACTTTCATGTTTTCATTTTATTATTATAACTTTAATAATCATTTTTCCCATTTTGCCTATTGTTATAAAATTACCCATTCACCTAACACATGTCCAACATTGTCCACTTACTATATCAATGGTATATTTGACATGCAAGGACCCTTGTTTAAAAGCCAAGCCAAATAGGTGCTTTAGCATCTAACACTCAACTGTTACACTTTATGTGATTTAATCCTTTTTCATAATTAAGCACAAAAATAGACAAATTAAACTACAGAAATTTCACAGATGTAAATTCACATATCACAGACACAGAAAATAATATTAAAATATTTTTTAGACTTAGATTTGTGGTCCCGAAACCACTATTTCGACTAGGGTCAAAACTAGACTATTACACTTTCACAAGTGCAATACTCTTCTTTTCAATCGTTTGACTTCTAGGGCTAAAATCTTGACCAGATCTTCGCCATTCGTCATGTCCGAAAGAATCTCAACCTCTATCGGCTCACTCACATGCGAAGGGTCTGATCTATATCGACGTAGCATGGACAAATGAAACACGTCGTGAATCTTTTCCAATTCTGGTGGTAAATCCAATTGGTAGGCAACTGGCCCCACTCTCTTGGTAACCACATAAGATCCTATGAAATGAGGACTCAACTTGCCTTTTCTACCAAATTTGAGAACTTTTCTCCATGAAGATACTTTCAAAAATACCTTATCACCAACTTGAAATTCAATTTTCTTTTGCTTCAAATCTACATATGATTTCTGTCTATCTGAGGTGACCTTCAAGCAGTCACAAATCACTTTAACTTTCTCTTCAGTTTCTTTGACTAAATCGACCCCGTGAATCAGACTCTCTCTAAGCTCAGTCCAATATAAGGGCGTTCGACACTTTCGCCCATACAAAGCCTCATAAGGCGCCATTTTTCAGACTTGTCTGATAACTGTTATTATAGGCGAATTCAACCAACTGTAGATATTTTTCCCAACTGCTTTGGAACTCAAGGACGCAACAATGTAACAGGTCCTCTAATAGTTGAATTACCCTCTCTGACTGTCCATCGATTTGCGGATGGAAAGCTATGCTAAAACTCCACTTTGTTCCCAATGCCTCTTATAACCTGTTTCAAAACCTCAAGGTAAATCTCAGGTCTCTGTCTGAAATAATCGATATGGGCACCTCGTGTAGTCTCACAATCTTGGAGACATACAAGTCAGCCAATCTCTCAAGGTAGTAGTCGACACGCACAAGTATAAAGTGTGCTGACTTTGTTAGCCTATCCACAATAACCCATACTATATCTTTCTTTTTTGGGGTTACTGGCAAACTCGTCACAAAGTCTATAGTACTCCGATCCCCCTTCCACTCAAGGACCAAGATAGGCTGAAGTAGACCCGAAGGTACTTGATGTTCAGCTTTAACTTGCTGACATACTAGGCACCTGGAGACAAACTCAGAAATGTCTCTTTTCATACCCGACCACCAATACATTTTCTTTAGGTCGTTGTACATTTTCACACTACTAGGGTGAATGGATAAAAACCACTATGCGCCTCTCTAAGAATCTTCTGAATAAGCTCATTGTCCTTGAGTACACAAACTCTATCTTTGAACATTATACATCCATCTGTACTAATACAAAAATCTGATTCAATTCCCGACTCACACTGAATTCTCTTAGCTTGCAATTTCTCATCACCTTTCTGAGCTTATCAGATCTCTTGAAGAATCATTGGTCTAACTCTCAACTCTATTAGAATTGAACTATCATTAGACAAATCCATTTTGGCATTCATTGCTTTCAGCGCAAATAATGATTTTCCACTTAATGCATCGGGGACGACGTTCGCCTTCTCTGAATGGTAGTCGATAATCAACTCGTAATCCTTTAATAGCTTTAACCATCAGCGTTGCTGTAAATCCACCTCCTTTTGAGTCATCAAGTACTTTAATCTCTTATGGTCAATAAATACCCAACATTTCTCTCCATACAAATGGTGTCTCCAAATCATCAACGCGAACACTACAGTCGCTAGTTCCAAGTCATTGGTTAGGTAATTTCTCTCGTGTGGCTTTAGTTTTCTCGAGGCATGGGCTATAATCATTGGTTAGGCAATTTCTCTCGTGTGGCTTTAGTTTTCTCGAGACATGGGCTATAACCTTACCTTCTTGCATGAGTAGACACCCCAAACCATTCAAGGAGGCATCATTATATATCAAAAATTCCTTTCCTGACTCCAGTTGCACTAACACTGGTGCTTCGGTCAATAAAGCCTTCAGTTTCTCAAAACTTTGTTGGCACCTTTCTATCCATTCGAACTTGACATCTTTTTGCAATAACCTTGTCATCGGCGTAGCTATCATAGAGAATCCATTTACAAATCGTCTGTACTATCTGGTCAAACCCAAAAAGCTTCGAACTTCAGTTACACTCCTCTGCAGTTTCCATTCCACAATAGCCGAGATCATGCTTGGGTCAACTCGGATCCCATCACCCGACACAACATGTCCTAGGAACCCGACCTTTTTAAGCCAAAATTCACTCTTGCTGAACTTGGCATATAACTACTTGTCTCTCAAGGTTTGTAACACAACTCTCAGACGCTCCACCTGCTCAATCTCATCATGCAAATAAATCAATATGTCATCAATAAAGATGAAGACAAACTTATCTATATACAGTTGAAAAATGTGGTTCATCAAATCCATAAACACTGTCGGGCCATTAGTCAAACCAAAGGGCATGATGAGGAACTCATAATGCCTTTATCTTGTCCGAAATGCAGTTTTTAGCACATCTTGCTCTTTCAGATCAATCTTGGAAAATACAGTGGCTCCCTTTAACTGATCAAACAAATCATTGATTCTTGGCAAAGGATATTTGTTCTTCATCGTCACCTTATTGAGCTTTCTATAGTCAATACATAATCTCATCGACCTATCTTTCTTTTTTACGAAAAGTACCGGAGCACCCCATGGTGAAAAACTCGGTCTCGCAAAGCCTTTATCCGTTAGCTCTTGCAACTGTGTTTTCAACTCTTTCAACTCTATTGGAGCCATCCTATACAAAACAATCAAGATGGGTGTCATATTGGGGACCAACTCAATTCCAAACTTGATTTCCCTCATTGGAGGTAGCCCGGGTAATTCTTTTGGGAACATGTCTGTAAACTCACAGACTAATGACACTGATTCAATCTTCAACTCAAACACTTGAGTATTCAACACAACAGCTAAGTAAGCCTCACATCCTCTTCTCAAATATTTCTCAGTAGTTAAAGACGATACTTGTAATATCCTGATTTTGGGCCTAGTCGGAATAGTGGTTCCGTGACCACAAAATCTGAGATATAAATAATTATTTTATGATTATTTTAAGGTCTATGATATGATTGCATGATTGTGTGAAAATTTCGTGAAGAATTTTTATGCATAAAGTGCTTAATTTGAAATTTGGAACTAAATTGAATAAATTGCAAAACTTGTGTTCTAGAAGTATTTTGCATAAAATTGAATTAGATTATTAATTAGAGGTCCTTAAAGAGTAATTTTACTAATTTCTAAGTCTATGGACAAAAATTGGACATGGATGGAATTTTTGGAAAGTTTAGTAGTAAGGGCATTTTGGTCATTTAGGGGTAAAATGAATTAAAATACAAAATTAAAAGCCAATTTTGCTCATCTTCAACCCCATGGCCGAATATAGCAAGGAGAAACCATGGCTAGGGTTTTTCAAGCTTCCAATCTCGATTGTAAGTCATTTCTAGCCTCGTTTTTAATGATTTTTACGTTTTTGGAGTCCCGGTAGCTCGATTTAGCTTATGCTAGCAATAATTTAACCTAGGGTTTATATTTGGAAAAATACCCATAGGTGAAATTTGTGTATTTTGGTGTTTTATGATAGAATATGAGGTTTTAAATTATGTTAGACAACTTGTGCTACTCGGTTTTAAGTGAAAACGAGCAAAAGGGCTTAATCGGTAAAAATACCTAATAGTCATAAGTACATGTTAGAGTGAGAATTTGATGTTGCCATAGAAGGAAAAATGATCAGCATGTCATAAAACATAAGAAAATAGGCTGAATTTTAATTTACGAGCTTTGAGGCAAAAGTGTAAATATGCAAAAGTTTAGGGCAAATTGTAATTTTTCAAAATATGATTTTTGGTCAATTTGAATAATGTGAGTCCTAATTAGACTATATTTTAAATGATAGAGCAAGGAAAACTGAAATTCGGGCTAAAATGGGGAAAATACCAAGTTGTGGACGAAATGGTAAAATAGCCATTTTCGCATACGAGGTAAGTTCATGTGTAAATAATGTAGCATAATTGTTATTTTAAGTTATTGATATTAATTATGTGTTATGCTGAATTTTATTATGAAATGTATGCTTTGTGGTAATTTCAAATAATATGTAAATTATGTGAACTACTTGTTAAATATAATTGTTACTGAGTATTGATTTGACATTCTACGGAAGACGGCAAGGATAAGTGTTCGAGGAAAAGCCCGTTTGAACCTTAGGAATAGATTAGGATACAAGTGACATGTCACTAGGATGGTTGAGCATCCGAACTCGTTGAGTTGAGTCCGAGTTCACTTATGGATGCGAATGTCCGAACTCGTTGAGTTGAGTCCGAGTTCGTGAGATGTAACTAGGCATCCGAACTCGTTGAGTTGAGTCCGAGTTCACTTATGGATGCGAACGCCCGAGCTCGTTGAGTTGAGTCCGAGTTCGCTTATGGGCGGGTTACATGATTGCTTGATTGAATATGTGGCACTTATGTGCAAGTTATCCATGTATCCGAATTATATTCGATGTGTTCAACGGGTAAAGTTCTACTCAAATGGAGGAATACTCAAGATGAAAGGGACGTATTGGTAAGTGTTGTGAAATGGATACTTTGAACAGGTATGTACTTAACCCTCGGGTTGAAAACTCGATATAACAACAATATGGTAAGATGATAAATGAAAAGGTGATATGAATGTCTTGGTGATGATTATGCAAATGATGTTTTATGTTTGCTTATATGGTTATGTTACTTGCTATTTGCATGTGAGCTTACTAAGCATTTATGCTTACTCCTCCTTTTCATTCCTTGTAGTGTTGACAAGCCAGGTCGGAAATCGAAATCGGAAGCGGTCGGAGGCACGCTCACACTATCCGTATACCATCTTGGCATAATGGCTTGTATATTTTGAGTATGGCATGTATAGCATTATAATCATTTTGTATATATGGTCTTATGATATGGTTATTGAGTGGTATGGAAATAGAAATGCTTGGTAATGATTAGCCATTGGAATGGCTAATCATGATCATATTTGGTATTATGTATGTCAAATTGCTAGCTAATCCATGGAAACCATGAAATAGGTAAAATTTACCATAAAATAGATTCAGACAGCAGCAGTGACGTGAGTTTAAAAAATCACTAAAAATAGTAGAAATGGAATTAAATAATGAATAAGTATGGAATCGAAGTTTGATGAGTCTATTTTCATATGGAATAAGCGAAACAGGTATATGAGCTACATTTTATGAGATGTTTAAATTTTTGTGAAACAGGGCCAGAGCGATTTCTGGATCCCCTGTTCTGAATTTGGAAATTCACCATAAATTTTAAAAAGATAATTAGAAGTCATGTTTTATATGTACAGATTCCTTATTGAGTCTAGTTTTATTAGAGATAAACGGAATAGTCATTGAAGCTCTGTACAGGGAGATATCTGATTCGTAATACACAGAGGTCAGAGTAGTTGAACCCTGAAACAGGGGAGACTTTAACTAATAAACTGTACTAATTGGCCCAACAAAAAATTCTAGAAAAAAATTAGTAGATATATATATGAGTCTAGTTTCAGGAAAAATTTACGGAATTGGATTTTGAGTTTCCTAACTCGAGATATGATTTTTAAAGCGACTGTGATGCAGTTAGCCAGCTTGTCTGGAAATTTTTAAAATGAATTGTATGAGCTGTTTAATTAATGAATTAAGTCCGTTAACACCTCGTGTTCGACTCCGGAAATGGTCTCGGGTACGGGGTGTTACAATACTATTACGGGCAATTTATCTGACCCATCTGGTCCAACCCGAAGAACATCCTCGTCTTCACATTTCAACTCAATAACTTTTCTCCCACAGTCCATTACAACACTATGAGAAGTCAACCAGTCCATCCCAAGGATTACATCAAATTCGTTAAATGACAATAACATCAAGTTAGCCAAAAAACAATGACCTTTAACTGTCAAAGGACAATTTCTACACACTTGGTCCACTAGTACATATCTGCCTAAAGGATTATACACTTTGATCACAAACTTAGTGGTCTCTACTAGCATGCCTGTACGAGGTACCAAGTCCATACAAATGAAAGAGTGGGTAGATCCCGGGTCAATTAAAGCAACAACAGTTATATCATGGATAGAAAAAGTACCCGTAATCACAACGGGAGACTCTGCCTCTTACCGGGCATGTATAGCATAAGTCCTTGTAGGTGCTATGCCCTCAGACCTCACTGCGGTATCTTTTGTCACACCCCTATTGCTCGCCCCACTCTCGGGGTTCATTTGTGGTCTACCCCTCAACGGTGCACTACTTGCCTTCACTTCTTGATTCTTTTCTCTCTCTTTCATTTCAAGACAATCACGGAAAAAGTGGTCTAGTGACCCACACTTGAACCAGCTCTTTTTGTTTCTTTCGCACTCGCCGAAGTGACATCTTCCACAATTTGAACACTCTAGCTTATTTGGTCGAGCATTGCCGACACGTACGACCGAAGTGGTCTGGGCTATAGATGTCGTGTTTTGCTGATTCTTGTTTCTGTTTGAATACCCCACCAAAGTATTCGATTGGGTAGAGAATTCCTTTAATCTTTTAGATGAGGACTGATGTAATTTCCCCATCTGTCTCTTCTTTGAATCTCGTGACTCAAATGTCGCTTTCCTCCTTTCTTTAATCAGCTCTTCGGCCTTACAGGCTCTTTCAACAAGGGCTACAAATCTCATAGCTCTAAAATGCCCACAAACACTTGGATGTCTTCATTGAGGCCATCCTTAAACCTCTTACACATGGTGGCTTCTGTAGATACGCACTTCTGTACATACTTGCTGAGCCTCGCAAATTTCCGCTCATATTCCACCACTGACATATGACCTTGCTTTGACTCTAGAAACTCCTTCCTCTTTTGATCTATGAATCTTTGACTAATATACTTTTTCTAGAACTCTTCTTGGAAGAATTTCCAAGTGATCCTCTCTCTCGATATGACTGACACGAGAGTATTCCACTACTGATAAACAGAGTTTCGTAGGAGTGACACGGCACACTTTATACACTCTTCAGGTGTGTATAACGGTTCATCGAATACCCTTATGGTATTTTCAAGCCAAAACTCTGCCCTCTTCGGGTCATCGTCTATATTAGCCCGGAATTCTTCGGCCCCTTGCTTTCAAATCTTTTCCACTGGAGGTTTCTCCCTCCTAACTATATCCGCACCTTGCAGAGCTACTGGGGCATACTGATGAATCAGAGGAGGTGGGGGAGGTGGAATGTTTGGGTTCACACGAACGAACTCTGTGTACTATGCATCCATCATCCGGAGGTAGGCTTCTCTAGCCCCTTCGCCTTGGCCCATAGTCATGGGCTCACTCTCAACCGGCGTGGTCCCTTTAGCAGGAGCTGACGTATTACATTCCATATCATCCACTGTGGCTCTATCAGGATCCATTTACTATATAAAAACATAATTTATAATAGTCAAAATTTGTCATACTATCAATATATAGTTATGGCATATATAGCTAGACTCGTACTCTCGCTGGGTTAGTCCTAGAATCCACTAAAACATAGTCTGATACAACAAAATGTAACACCCTATACCTGTAACCTACACCGAGTCAAAGTATGAGGCATTATCTAACTCTATCTCATGCATACAAACAGTCTCAAGTCACTGAGATTTGGTCCAAATTAAAACTTTATCAATTTACTACTTTAAACTTCTTATTATGGGCCTACGAGCCCCAAATCGGCCGTTGAAAACTATTCGGAACCATTTCGGGTCCTTAACCTTAAGAAATTTGCCTTTAAAATAGGGCACACGCCCGTGTGGAAGGGTGACACGCCCATGTGATGATTTCGACATGGTTGTGCTGATGGTCTGTGTGGCTCACACGACCTAAATACCCTGGGATATGCCCGTGTGGAATTAAATTCTAATTCACACCTATAGGGGTTTTCACACGGCCAGACATAGGCCCGTGTCAATTGCCAGTGTCCCTCACACGGCCACAACACGCCCATGTCTTAGCCCGTGTTCAAAAACTTGGGTATTCTATTTCTGACGTCAGCATCTCTAAAATGTCACACGGCTATGGCACACACCCATGTACTAGGCCGTGTCCTCTACACGGCTGAGACACACGGCTGTGTCTCTGCCTATGTGTTTATTATCATGCATACTGACTTGAAATTTTTACTTGCAGGAGACACACGGCCGGACCATGCGCCCATGGGGCTGACCGTGTGTCACACATGGCCTAGACACATGCCCGTGTGTCTACTCGTATGCACAATATAAGGCTATTTACCAAGCCTCATTTCTACCCTTGCATACCTATTATTATATCAATGCCAAAACAAGCATAATTTCCAAAATCAAATCAACCACAATAGACTTTCACTCAACCATGAAGATGTATCTTTTATAAACTCAAAATGAATGTTAGCCATGATTCAAGGCTTAATGTAAAATGTGAGATCTATCCCAAGCCAACACATTTGGCCAATTCTCAAAGATACAATAACAAGGTCTAGCCCTATACATGCCATATTGAAAAATATAAATCCAACTATACCGAATGTTTCGAATGATAGTGTGATCGATATCTCTGACTTCCGGTGATCCTTGAGCTAGTTAGGTGACACTGAAAGGAAATGGAAAGGAAAAAGAGTAAGCATAAAGCTTAGTAAGTCGCATATAAATAAGTATACCACAACATCTATTCATAATCCACATGCTCATAACACCAAAGTAGGCATAGGTGTAACTTACTCATTACCATCCATAAAAGTCACATATTATATATTGAGCTCATATCTCATACATACCAATTAGGTACCTGTACCATTCACAACACGGTTATACTTTTCTCATTAGCTCAAGAACATAACATTCATCGTTGAACCATTTGGAATATCACTGGGTATTCATTATGCCTCAAACATGAGTAAGGTGCCAATGCCATGTCCCAGTCATGGTCTTACACTACTATCATCTCGTAGCCGACGCATGTCCCAAACATGTCTTACACTGGCTTACGCCTCGAGGCTGATGCATGTCCTAGACGTGTCTCACACTAGCCCTCGTCTCAATGCCGATGCCATGTCCTAAACATGGTCTTACACTGGCTTTCATAATGTGGTCGATGCATGTCCCAGACATGTCTTACACTAGCTCGCACAAGTGACCCTAATGTCAAGGCATGAATATCTGGTATTTCTTATGTTCAACGAGAACTCTACTATTTCTATTATCATCATGCTTTCTCAATTCCACAATCAAGCAATTCATGCTATATTAAATTTAAATGCAATCGACACATACATTAGCAATGTTGTTGTATTATTTATATACAACTTACCTCGGATTACAAAATACACACGTCACTCGAATCCAATGAACTCACATAGTTCAAACGGGGCTCGGTAACGAATACAATATATCATCAAGACATCCATTTTTCAAGTATTTCAATTAAATTCATTCAATTCAACAATTACAAGTATAGAAAAGTTCAATTCTAATTATACGAACTTACCTTGAGCTGCTCGGATGAAAACTATAGTCTATTCGTCAACCTTTCTTTTTCCCCGATCTAGTTCTGGTATTTACTTATCTTGATCTATATGATATCAAATTAAATCATTCAAATATTCAACTCAATTTAGCCTAAAACATTCATTTTGGCTAAATTACAAATTTATCCTTAGACTTTTGACTACTTTGCAATTTAGTCCTTAACACATAAAAATGCAAAAAAGCAAAATTGCAAAATTAAGCCCTAATCGAAGGTAGTCGAATTTCAATGGGATTCTTATCAACCCATATTATCATTTTATTCACATTCTTAACCACAACATTTCTATATTTCACAATTTAATCCCTAATTCTCATTTTTGTCAAAAATCACTTTATAAAACTTATATAACTATTAACAACCATCAATAATCTAACAAGAAACTTCAAAGTAATCAAGTATTCAACAATGGCATATATGAAAATCCATAACAGTTTCAAAAATGAAGGTACCGGCTAGCTAAATGAAGCTACAACACGCTAAAAAACGCAGAAATTATTAAAAATCGAGCTAAAATCGTACCTTAATCAAAGATTGAAGATGCCAAAACCATGGGAGCTCAAAAACCCTTATTTTTTCCCCAATTTTTAGTAATATGGATAGAAAAACATAATTTTAATTTTTGTTTTATTATTATCAACTTAATACATAAATTACCATTATAACCTTATAATTAAACTTAATATATCATATAATTCATGGACATAAACGTCCACTAACTTAAATTATGGTTAATTAACATTATAAGGACTTCCATATTAAAAATCATAGTTATTTAATACCTTTAAACAATAGAATTCAACTTTTACACGTTATGTAATTTAGTCCTTTCTACCGAATTAAGCATTTAAACGGTAAAATTTCTTTACGAAACTTTCTCATAATTAATCTATCATGCTATAAACCTTATTAAAATAATAAAATAAATATTTTGACCTTGGATTTGACGTCCCGAAACCACTGTTCTGATTTGACCTAAAAACAGGCTGTTACAACTCTCCCCTTAGGGATTGTCGTCCCCGAAAATCTTACTGGTAAAGAGGTTAGGGTATTGTTTTCGTATAACTTCCTCAAGTTCCCACGTAGCTTCCTCAATTTTGTGTTTATGCCAAAGAACCTTCACAAGAGCTATACATTTATTCCTTAATTCTTTAATCCCCCGAGCCGAATCCTGACTGGTTATATGATAAATCAAACTATATCTCTACATCAATTGGAGAAATCACATGTGAAGGATCCGATCTGTATCGACGTATCATTGAAACTTGAAAAACATTATGTATCTTTTCTAGCTTAGATGGTAATGATAGTCGATATGCTACAGGCCCTATTCTTTCAACAATTTCATACGGCCCAATGAATCGTAGACTTAATTTCCTTTACGATCGAAACGAAGAATTTTCTTCCACGGTGACACTTTCAAAAATACTTAATCTCTGACTTGAAATTCTATTTCTTTACGTTTCAAATCTGCAAAGGATTTCTGTCGATCTGAAGCTACTTTTAAACTGTCACGAATTACTTTCACTTTTTCTTCAGTCTCTTTGATCAATTCAACCCAGTAAATCTTTTTCTCATTTAATTCAATCCAATATAGCGGAGTTCAACACTTGAGACCATATAAAGCTTCGTACGGTGCCATCTTTATACTCATTTGGAAACTACTATTATAAGAAAATTCAATTAGAGGCAAGTATTTCTCCCATCTACCTTCAAACTCGAGAATGCAACAATGCAACATATCCTTAAGCATCTGTATAATTCTTTCAGACTGACCATCCGTCTGGGGATGAAAAGCTGTGCTGAAATTCAATTTCGTTTTAAGAGCTTCTTGTAATTTCTTCCAGAATCTTGACATAAATCTCGGGTCTCTATCAGAAATAATAGAAAGTGGTTTGCTCCTGCACATTCCATGCTTTAGTCCGTTTTCTTTTTACTTATTTGAGTTAGGGGCTTAATAGGCCGAGTAAGGGCCCCTTCTGCCCTTTAGGGATAGGGGCGAGCCAGCTAGTGCCATTTTTCTTGAAGGCTGAAAGTCCTACATATACCGACGGCTCCTTCTTAATTTAATGCCAAAAGCGGGGCGGAAGGAAAACCTCTTTTAATTCTGTTGGATCAATTATGTATGGAGCCATTAATATCAAAATCATTCTCGGTGTCAACTCAATACCAAATTCAACTTCTCTGATCGAAGGCAATCCTTGTAGTTCTTCTAGAAATACATCCGAGAACTCACAAACAACAAGTACAGATTCAATCTTTGATTCTGACACTTTCGTATTCAATACGTATGCGAGATATGCATCATAACCCTTTCTAAAATATTTCTGAGCTAACATAGATGATTTCACAATAGGTAATCATTCGTATCATTAGACTCAATCCAAAGAATCTCACCATTTTGACATTTCAATTCGATAGTCTCCTGTCTACAATTCACAACTGCATCGTGCATAGTCAGCCAATCCATACCCAGAATTACATCAAACTCATCAAACGGTAGAAGCATCAAGCCAGCCCGAAAACAGTAACCCCAGATCATCAGAGGACAATTCTTACAAATTTTATCAACTAAAACAAACTTGCCTAAAGGGTTGATACTTTAATTACAAATTCTATAGACTCGACATGTAAACTCTTTTTTAATACTAAATTAATACAGATATATGAATTGGTTGATCCAGGATCTATCAACGCAACTATATCAGTATCGAAAAAGATAAAAAGTACCGGTGATAGTGGCTGGTGATGATGCTTCCTCTCGTGCACGTATAGCATAAGCCCTGGTAGGTGCTCGTGCCTTAGATCTCATCGACGAATCTCTCGTAGCACCTCGATTACCACTTACATTTTTGGTATTTCAGGGCGGTCTCCCTCTAGTAGTCGTGTTACTTGTTTTCACTGATTGTTCTCTTTCAACTGTGAACTTTTCTGGATAATCACGGAGAAAATGATCAAAAGATCCACATTTAAAGCAAGCTCCGCTCACTAATCTGCATTTACCGTAATGTCACTTATTGCAATATTTACATTCAGATCAAGCGTTTCTAACACTTCTCACACTGGTCACAGATGTCGCTTGATGTTTTGAACTTGTTTGTCTCGCATTTCTATCTCTAATAGAAATTCCCTTAAGGCTGTAGAACAAGGATGATATTCTATAAATTTATTTGATGCTAACTGATGTGATTTGCCTGTAAATCTTTTTCTAGACACTAGAGCACCAAAATTGGCTTTTCTTTATCTTTACAAAGCTTTTCAGCTTTACAGGCTCAGTCAAACAGAACAACAAACTCTTTCATCTCAAGACTTCCAACCAACACTCTGATTTCTTCATTCAATCCATCCTTAATTCTTTTACACATTATAGCTTTAGAAGAAACACATTCACGAGCATATTTGCTGATTCATACAAACTCTCGTTCATATTCTATAACTGACATACGGCCCTACTTCAATTCAAGAAATTATTTTCTCTTCTGATCAATGAACCTTTGACTAATGTTTTTCTTTTTAAATTCAACTTGTAAGAAATCCCAAATGACTCGCTCTGGCAAAACTACGGATATCAAGGTATTCCACCACTGATATGGAATATCTCTCAACAATGATACAACACACATCTTACATTCTTTGGGTGTGTAGGACAATCCATCAAAACTTGAATCGTGTTCTCAAGCCAAAATTCAGCCCTTTCAGGGTCATCATTAATAGTGGATCTAAATTCCTCAGCTTCTTGTTTTTGGATTCTATCAATACGTGGTTTATTTAATCACAAAGGATCGATACCTTGAGGAACTACTGGGATCGGTTAGGGAACAGGTGGGGGTAGAGGTTAGGAACAGCCAGATTCATACGAACGTATTGTGTAAACCACTCATTTAATATCTGAAAGAAGGCTTCTTTAGCCTTACCCTCGTGACTAATCGTCACAGGTCTAGATTCAGTAGGCGCTACTCCTTGAGCCGGAGTTGGCGCGTTACTTTCTATGTCATCTGATACAGCTTGTTCAGGATCCATTACTATATGAAAACACATTTAAAAACATCAGGAGTCATCACACTATCACGGTTTTACATATATGGAATGTATAGCTAGACTCACATATGCTATGTTATTCCTAGAATCGACTCAACCGTAGCTCTGATACCAACAAATGTAACACCCCTAACCCGTAACCATTGCTGGAATAGGTTAAGAGGCATTACTAGACTTATAACACAATTCAGAATGATAATTTATCAAATAACATTACAATTCAGTAAATATCATTCATTCACATTCGTTATATACTTAATCAATCATACAAAGCTTTAACCATGCATTTGGGACTAAATTGATAACATATAAAATTTTAGAAACTTAGAAAAATTTTCAACTTTTCAAGTGTCACATGCCCGTGTGAACAGGCTGTGTGCCTCACACGGTATTAGACACGCCTGTGTGTCTAAGCTGTGGTAAAATAGGACACGCATACTGACTTGTCCAAACGACCACAAGACACACCCGTGTCCTAGGCCGTGTGAAAATTAGGGAGGCTATTGACTTGGGTCACACAGTCGACCACACACCCATGTGCCAGTCCGTGTGCCACACATGACCAATAGACACGCTCGTGTGTCTAGGCCATGTCAAGACTGTAGGGTATACTAGCTTTAATTCGTAGGGTACCCCAAGGGACATATAGCCGTGTAACATGACCGTGTGTCACACATGGCTGAGACACATGCCTGTTTTTCTACCCGTGTGGACAAAAATAGGCCATTTGAAAAGCCAAATTTGCCACCTTAAAACATAAGCATTTACATTCATATTTGACCATATTTATCCAACTCAATTGGCAACCAAATTGACCAATTCAATACATATTATAAGCTATATCCAAACTTACCATTTACATATCCAAATACCTATATAATCATATATACAACTCATTCATCTAACATCTATATATATCAAGACTTCTTTGTATAATTTCATTCAAATATTATGAAACCAAAACATACCATTATTAAGCACATATATGCAATCCAAATATGATACCAAAATAAGCCAAATCACATGGCTTAACTTATATACAATTTCGTTCTCAAACCATGATACCAAAACATAACTATTACTATAAAACTAGCCTATACATGCCATATTTACATAAGTTAAAACGTTTAAAATACTAATCAAAATTTAGATAGTGTGACGTGCAACTCCGACTTGTCCGAAACGAGTGAGCTAACGAACCCTATAAGACATAGAAAATGAAATAGAGTAAGGTTATAGCTTAGTAGGCCCGTTTAATTTAGAATTAAACTTACCATTTAAATATAATCAAAGCAATAATAAAATGCCAATCATTCAATTTAACCATCACCTAATCACACATAATTATTACATGTTAGTCATTTAACTAATACATAAACCATCTACCAAAATAATACTTCATATCTTTCCAAACTCATACATCATATATATAACTTTAGTAAAAATTATAAACCATAACTTGTCCGTATAACACTATTTAAGCCCATTGAATCTATTAAAACTTCAAAGGATAACCAAGTGAACAATGTCAGTAATCCGCCAACTCATCTCATACATGCTCCTTCGAGTCATGGTCAGTAAGCTTTTACTGAGCTAATAAACAGTAAGCTCTATTGAGCTGGAAACGATACGCTCTATTGAGCTGAATAGTAGGCTTTTTCAACCTGAACAGTAAGCTTTTTCGAGCTGAAATAGTAAGCTCTTACGAGCTGTGGTGAGTCTACAACAAATACAGGAGCTTGACCAATATGGTAATCTCAGTAACACGTCACTCGAATCCAATGAATTCACAAAGTTCAAATGGGGCCCGGTAACGAATACAATATATCATCAAGACATTCATATTTCAAGTATTTCAATTAAATTCATTTAATTCAACAATTACAAGTATAGAAAAGTTTGATTCTAATTATACGAACTTACCTTGAGTTGTTCGGATGAAAACTATCGTCTATTCGTCAACCTTTCTTTTTCCCCGATCTAGTTCCAGTATTTGTTTATCTTGATCTATATGATATCAAATTAACTTATTCAAACATTTATTCAATTCAATTTAGCCTAAAACATTCATTTTGGCTAAATTACAAATTACCCTAGACTTCTAACTACTTTACAATTTAGTCCTTAACACATAAAAATGCAAAATTGCACAATTATGCCCTAACCCAAGGTAGCCGAATTTCAATGGGATTCATATTAACCTATATTTTCATTTTATTCAGATTTTCAACCACAACATTTCTATCTTTCACAATTTAATCCCTAATTCTCATTTTTGTCAAAAATCACTTTATAAAACTTGTATAACTATTAACAACCATCAATAATCTAACAAAAAATTTCAAAATACTAAAGTATTCAACAATGGAATTTCTCAAAATCTATAACAGTTTCAAAAATGAGGGTACGAGCTAGCTAGATTAGGCTGCAATGAGCTCAGAAACATAAAAATAATTAAAAACAGAGCTAAAACTATACCTTAATCAAAGATTGAAGTTGCCGAATCCATGGGACCTCAAAAAACCTTATTTCTTTCTCAATTTTTGGCAAGAAGATGGATAGAAAAACATAATTTTAGTATTTGTTTTATTTTTATGAACTTAATACATAAATTACCATTATAACCTTATAATTAAACTTAATATATCATATAATTCATGGACATAAATGTCCACTAACTTAAATTATGGTTAATTAACATTATAAGGACTTCCATATTAATAAACCATAGCTATTTAATACCTTTAAACAATAGAACTCAACTTTTACATGTTACGAGATTTAGTCCTTTTTACCGAATTAAGCATTTGAACGGTAAAATTTCTTTACGAAACTCACATAATTAGTATATCATGCTATAGACCTTACTAAAATAATAAAATATTATTTTGACTTGGGATTTGTGGTCCCGAAACCACTGTTCCGATTTGACCTTAAAATGGGTTGTTACAAATTTTGGGTTAATTCCCACATTGTTGACTTCCCGGAGTTGTTAGGCCTAAGGTTTACTTGACTTCTTTCTTTCCCTAATAGCTGATCCATTGACTGACCCTACAAAATAGTTAACAGCTCAAACATCCACTAGCTAATCCCCCACAGAGGGACTAGTTCCTCAAGGCTTTTATAAACAACATGAAATGGATGGAAGAATTAATCGTAATTAATGAATTGAAATAAAGGGTTTAAGAAAAGCCTGATTGATAATGATGATAAATGCAAATTTCATAGAAGTTGATCTTCTTTACAATTTAGATCTTTTGAAATAAAACAAAGACAAATAAACTAAACTCTAGAAAATCTATGAAAGTAAGAAAACAAAACTAAATCTAAAGAAAGAATCTAAGCAAATGGAATGGTGTCCCTAACATGTGCTAGAGTTGATGTCATGACATAGAATGCAGAACGCTCCTCATTGGGATATCTTCAGGGGCATGTCGCAACACCCTCAATTTGTGTCGTGACATGGAAGCCAGCTTTGTACTTTCTCCATTCTTCTCTCTATGTTGTGAAATCAAACCTCTCGTGTTGCGACATAGCATCTAGTATCGACCTGCTTAATAATAAGGCAATGTCATTATTATTTCAGTTTCATTTTCTGTGTGTATAAATAAACTGATTCATAATAAAGTCTTGAGAATAATATGACTATTCTTAAAAGGCCCTTAGTCAAGTATTGTTATGGTCTGGGACAATAATAATGTATTGAGACTAATATATAGTTGATTGATGACAGAGTATTGTCATTGACATAGGGATGTCAAAATCAATAAATGAGTATGTGGTAGAGAAAAACATATTAGGATGACCTTCTATGAATATGTTTCTCGGATTATTATGTAATCTTCATAAACATTTCTCATAGTGATAACTATGTTTATGATCCTTAGACTTAAGATCATCATTATCCCAACATCGTGAATCGTATATTTTGATACAGTCTAACGTCTACCATAACCAGTTCTACTATAAAGACTGATGTTGGATATACCACAATCAATGTAGTGGGATATGGTTGATTAAGATAGGATTTATCCCTCCTGCATAATGGGAGTAATATCTTTGGCCACTTGATGGAGTGAGACTAGAAATGCATGGCCATCCTAAAATAAGTTGATATGAGATCTCACACTTATTTGTTTATAATAGTCTATTTAAAATGTCAAGAAATATGATATTGGACTATAAAATTGTAAGCATACCATGACTTGTGCTCAATCTGGATATAAAAGATAAAAAATATAATACATGAAAAGTTTATCACAGAAAGGTTATGTCGAATCACGACTTCTTGTAATTTGGGTAGCAATGATGTATTACTAGATGTCACTTACTGCTTGTAACATTAGAAATGTTCTAGTATTACTAATAACGTTACAAAACCTATAGGGTCACACCAAATGGTTAAATCAAACAGACTTTACTCAAAACATTGGGCGTATACCCTCCTATATACACCACCTAACAGACAGTATTGTTTGGTAGATAGTATACCTCAGCAAATAGTATTGCTCACCAGTATCGCTTGGTGGATAGGATTCGCAACTACTTCTCTAGAGTTAATATTTCTGGAAGTTGGTATTCTTTCGGAAAGAATATATTTTCAATATCTTCCATGATTTTCTTTGAAAGGTAAAAGGTGAATTATTTTTTTTAATATATGATATTAATAAAAGGAATAAAATCTCAGATCATGTTGGAATTAATAAATAGGAAAAATTAAAATGGTTTTGCATGTAACAACTTGTTTTCAGTGAAATCGAAACAGTGGTTTGGGTACCACCAATCCAATGTGAAAATATTTATTTTAGCATTATTTTAATGTTTACATCATGATAGTAGAGTCATATGAAAATTTTGTTAAGAAATTTTATCATTTGCATGCTTAATTTGATAAAATGGACTAAATTGTGTAAAGTGTAAAAGTTTAGTTCTATTAGCTAATGGTATCTAATAGCTATGGAACTTTAAACTGAAGGTTCTTATATGTTAATTAGCCCATAAATGAGTTAGTGGAAGATGTTGACTTGGTATAAGTGAAAATTTTATGTTTTTGAAGGATATAAAGGTAATTGAGTAATTAATGCTAAAGTAAATAAAACCAAGATAAGATAACATCTTTTAGTTTTCTTCTGCAACCATTTGTAACTAGGGAAACCATTGCTAGGTTCGGCCAAGCTTGCAAGCTCAATTGATCAAGAAAAGTAACTACGAAGTTAGATCGGGGAAAAGATAAAGTTTTAGACTGAACGATTGTTTTCCTGCATACGAGTTTGAGGTTAGTGCATATGTTAATAAGCATTAAATTAATTGTGTTCTTAATGTATTATTATTTCGTTCTTGATGAATACGAGTTCATGGAAATATTTGAAGAAGATTTGGTGACGTATGAAATCCCGGCTGAACTTTAGGAATATATAGGATACAAATGACATGTCATTAAGGGTTACTGTGTTATGGGTGCTAGTCATGTATGTTCTATCAGTGGCTGAGTTTTCTAGCATGTGTTGAGATTACTCGTCAGCTTGTGTGAGCAGCACCTAGTAGTTACATTTTGACCGTCAGCTTATGTGAGTTGACCTAGTGATAGCTCGAAAGTGAGCATCTATATGACATATGAGATAGAGATGGTTTTGACCATGTATTAGTACGTAATATATGAGATACCCAAATGGTTCAACGGGCATAGTGATGTTATGAGAGTATGTAAATTCAATATGGACTAGTACAGGTATGTACGTGAATCTTGTAAGAATTGAATCTATGAGATTTTGTGATTTCATGCTTAATTGCTTACACTGTTTACTTTTCCATCTTTTTAGTGATTTGGAAGCTCACTTGTTTTAGAAGTTGTTAGAGATCGCATCACACTATCAAACTCTCATTTTGGTACTTTGAATTTTTGTATATTTTGGGTTAAATGACATGTATAGGTGTCTTGGCTAATGTGTCCTATATGTCCCATGTTGTTTTGATTATGTGTTTAGCTATGTGGTTTGGCTTATTTAGTATACTTGATTATGTAAATATGTATAAATGATCTTTAGGTATGTGGTGTATAGTTTCTTGGTGAATGCCTTAATTGTGTATTGGTATTTTGAGTACCAAATGATTGAATTTGAGATGTGGTATGCATGGTGATTTAGGCACAAAGTCTAATAAGTCGGTTTAATAATTTAGGTATACTTTAGAGGCATATTTGGTATGTTGTAAAGTGATCTTTGGTATGTGCTTATGTGTATCATGTTGTATGTATGGATAGTACATGACATAGACTTGATGTTGGTTAGTTTTAAGTGCCTATTTAGGCCATGGTTGAATGTGCATTGTTAAGCCTAGGTTGGCATCACTTTGAGTGAGAGAAATGGCTTGGAAGATAGCCTATTTTCATCCACACAGGCGTGTATCTCAACCGTGTGTGACACAGACCAGGTGACACGGTCGTGTGTCCCCTGATACTTATTTTGGGACCAAGTCAGTAGCTTCACACGGACTAGCACACGAACGTGTTGCTTGGTTGTGTGGCACAAGTCAGTATACCCTCTAATTTTCACACGGCCTAGCACATGGGCTGGCATACGAGCATGTGAGGCCATTTTGAAGCGTATACAGCCTGACACACGGGCGTGTGGTTTGGCCGTGTGACCCAAGTTAGTGAGTTACGCGGGGCTGGACACGGGCTGGGACACGACCATGTGATCCTATTTCGACTACTTACATGGCCTAAGACACGGGTGTGACCTATGGCCGTGTGAGACACATGGCCTGGCCACACGGGCGTGTGACCCCTGCACTTTGAAAATTTTCCATGTTTTCCTAAAATTTCTTAAGTACTCGGTTTAGTCCTGAACAACTTTTAATGTCTATTTTGGGCCTCGAAGGCTCGTATTAGGGACCATATGAATGATGATGAATGGTTTTTGTTTTGAATGATATTTTTTATGAAATTCTTGATTTTTATAATTTATAAGTCTGGTAAGGCTTAATAACCCTGTTCTGGCATCGGACACGGGTTTAGGGTGTCACATTTATTGGTATCAGAGTTACGGTTTAGTCGATTCTCAGACTAACATAGCGTATGTGAGTCTAGCTATACATGCCATTTTATAATCTATGATAGTGTGACATCTCTTAATAGTTGAAAATCATGTTTTGCATATAAAAATGGTCCAAATTGAGCAGACTTCAATAATGTTGAAAGTAATGTGACATCCCTAAATTGACCCTAGTCGGAAAGTGGTTTCAGGACCACTAAACCGAGTCATAATAATAATTAACCATCATAATTGATGCTCATTATATGTAAATATGCATGTGTGAAAATTTCATGTTTGGATTTTGTTAATTGTAAGTGAATTTTTATCAAATAGGACTTATGTGAGAAAATTTAGAAATGTGTTAGGCAAATGTAAGGTGGCCTATTAATACATGTGGGAAAGTGTTGTCCTTGCATGTCAAATTAGCCAAAATGAAGCATGATGGCCGGCCATACTATGGGTGGAAACATGTCTCCAACATGTTAGACTAGTGATGCATGTAGGAAACAATAAATTAAGAAAGTTAGCATTAAAGAAATGGAAAAAGAAAATGATGATAACAAAAAAAAAGAGTGTGGATGCTTTCCCCCCTTGCCGTACATGAGAGAAACAAAACAAAGAAAGAAAGAAAAAAAAATGTTCATTCTCTCATTTTCTCCTTGCTTGGCCGAATGTACTAAGAAGAAAGGGGGAAGCTTGAGAAAATCAGCCATGGAGTTTGCTAGACTAAGGTATGTTGATGTTATCCATGAGATTTATGCATGTTTTAGTTGATAGTTTGAGTTCCACCTAACCCATGGTCTAAACCTTTACCATGAAATGGGGATGATATTCGCCATGGGTGTTGTCTTCTTGGTATCATTGATGTTTGATGTTTGATGTTGTGGTGGTGAGGCATGAAGATGAGTTAAGGTTCAACTAAGGTGGATTTGTGGATGTTATTTGCATGCTAAAGGTAAAGCTTGTAATGATGCATGGTATGGTGTTGTATGGCATTTGGCAATGGTAGGGAATAAAAGGAAACTATGTTCGTTGTTCATGTCATTTGAATGAGAAGTGCTAGTAAGGTGAAGTACAAATGTTAGTGTTTGATTTACTAGTGTATATATGCATACTAGCCTAGTTGTGAACTTGAATCAAATTGGTGTTAAGTCGATACAAGCGACCTTACTTGTTGAATGTATCAAGTGTGGAAATCGGCCTTAACATGAATGTGTATGTTCGCCACATGAACGAATACATATGTTGATGTGTATATTCGCCTTAGGTAGCCTATTGAGGGCCTTAGCTTTTCCTTGATGCTTGAATGAATTGTATTGAATTGCTTGATGTAATATAAAATGTGCATGACCAATGTGTATCCAAGCAAAAGGGTGGCCATATGACCATTTAAACTCCTTGTCATATTCGCCATAAGCTAGCATAATGAGGTTTTAATAAGTTAAATTTGTGTGAACTAGCTCAAGAACTCAAAGGATCAAAGTTGGACAAGGGAAAGACAAAGTAATTGAATAGCCATTGAAAACGATGCGACAACATCCGAGGTAAGTCATTAAGCATATATTTGGTATTGATTTAAATGATCATAATATATATGCAATTGTGTTTAATGAATTGATGTGTAAATGAAAATGTAAGTGTATGGAATGATTCCATTGTTGAATGTATAAAGGCAGCAAAATGCATAAGGTATTGGTCACGGCACTAAGTGTGCGGGTATAAATGGACACGGTGACAAGATTGGCACTAAGTGTGCGGGTTTAAAATTGTACAGCACTAAGTGTGCGAGTTTGATTCTATAGCACTAAGTGTGCGAGCTGAAAATATATAGCACTAAGTGTGCGGATTCACTATATGCTCTTGTATTACAATTGGCACTGAGTGTGCGACATTATCGAGTTAATCCCGGACAGCGAATCGGGTAAGTACCTTGAGCTCATGACGAATAGGCAATATGTTCATGTTTCGGGTTGAGCTTGGTAAGCTTTAAATCTATGTGATGATTGCAATTGTGTGATTGTGGTGAAAATGAGTTAGTGTGTGAAAATGCCTCAAATATCTTATCGTATAAATATGAAATGTGGATGTATGGCTTGGTATGAGATTGAACCGAAAGGTCCGAGGAATTATGGTATAGTTCGATATGGATGAAGTACCTAGCCTTGTTTCATTGTTTCACTTTGTGATGAATTTAGCTAATGGATAATTGTAAAGTGCTTATGACTTACTGAGTTATAAACTCACTCTGTGTTTTCTTGTCACCCATTTTAGGTCTCTTGGACTCGTATTGTTTGCGTGCTCGGAACCGTCGTTGAAGTCATCACACCGGCTGAAATATTTTGGTATTGTCTTCGTTGTTGAAGAACATTTGGCATGTATAGGCTATTATATTTTGTTGAACTGTGGGTTGTAAACTTTAAGCCATGTGAAAATGGCCTATGTGGTCGCCGAGTGGGATGCTAGAACCTATAGCCACGAGTCTTAGAAACTTTAATTTTGATAAGGTGGCCATAATTTGTGTCATGTTTGATGGATGATTAAGGCCAAGGAAAGATTCATGAAATTGGCATAGTCTACTGCAGTAACTGTTGCGGACAGCAGCAGTGAGGTGAGATTGAAAAATCACTAAAAATAGTAGAAGTAGAATTAAATAGTGAATAAATTATGAAATTGAACCTTGATGAATCTAGTTTAATATGGATGAAACGAAACGACCATATGAGCAGTATATTGAGAGATATTAAAGTTCTCGTGAGACAGGGCCAGAACAGTTTCTGGGTCCCCTGTCGTGACTTTGAAAATTTACTATAAATTATCCAGAAAGAATTAGAAGTCATTCCTTATATGTGCAGATTCCATTTTGAGTCTAGTTTCATTAGAAACAAACGGCACCAGTATTAAAGCCCTGTACAGAGAGATATTCAAGTTTTAACGCGCGAAGGTCAGTGTAGTCGACTTCTGTAACATTGGTGATTTTAACTAATAAACTGTACCAATTGGGCCAACAAAAAATTCTAGAAATAAATCCATGGATAGATATATGAGTATAAATTCAGGGAAAATTTACGGAATCAGTTTCCAAGTTTCGAAACTCAAGATATGATTTTTATGGTGACAGTGACGCAGTTTTCCAGCCTGTCTGGAAATGCCAAATTGGTTGGTACCTTGAGAAGATTTGGCCCATTAACCCCTCGTGTCCGACACCGGCGACGGTCACGGGTTCGGGGTGTTACAAGTAATGCCCTAGCCTTCGTTCACAGAGCAGCGCCGTCTGGTTTGAGACCCATATCTGAGGGTCGTGGAAGAGATGCCAAGGAAGCTTTCTTCCAAATGATGAATGATTGGCTCTTTGAGTTTGTTCGAATGAATTTGGCTGCTCAACAACCTCCAGCCCTACCTTTTCCCCAACCGGTTCGGTAGCTTCTCAATTTTTAGAACCCGTATGTTTAAGTAAACTGCCTGATGAAAAAATTCAAAAGTATGGGGCCAAAGAGTTTAGAGATACAGTTGATGATGATCCTGAGAGAGCCGAGTTTTGGCTAGAGAATATGATCTGAGTATTTGACGAGTTTTCATGTCACCCATCTAAATGTGTTAAATGTACTGTTTCTCTTCTGAAAGATGTTGCATATCAGTGGTAGAGCACATTAATATCAGTAATACCGAGAGAACGGGTAACGTGGGAATTCTTTCAGACTGAGTTCAGGAAAAAGTACATAAGTCAGCTGTTTATTGATAAAAAATGCAAGGAATTTCTAGAGTTGAAACAAGGTCGTATGACCGTAATCGAGTATGAAAGAGAATTCACGAGACTGAGTAAGTATGCCCGAGAGTGCATCTCCACTGGAGAAATTATGTGTAAATGGTTCGAAGATGGTTGAATGAAGACATTAAACTTTTAGTCGAGATCCTTGAACTGAAAGAATTTTTTGTGTTAGTTGATAGACCACAAAAAGCTGAAGAACTTAGCAAAGAGAAAAGAAGAGCCGATTTTGAAGCTAAAGATTCAAGAAAGAGGTCAATAGGTAAATCATATCATTCATCATCAAAGAAATCAAGGGATTCTTATAATCGTTCAACTGCTTCAGTGGGGTATTCCAATAGAGATTGTGGGAAGCAATACACGAGACCAAAAGCTCAAGCCAGTTAAATATCAAAAGTTGCTAGTGTCAAATCGAAAAAACTTGAGTGCCAGTAATGTGGAAGATGGCATTTTGGAGATTTTTGGATGAATAATAAAGTCTGTTTCAGATGTGGCTCGCAAGAGGATTTTATTCATGATTGTACACTTGACAGGCCAGTAAAGTTATGTACATGTTGGTTTTTGGTTAATTGTTGTAAATATGTATTTTGTGTTAAAATCATAAGTGAATTATATTAAAATTTGAATGTTTGGAAATCATTTGAAATGAGTTTAAAATTGATTTGAGATAGCTTCAGAAAAGTTTTGGAATCAAATGGAATTTAAGAATATTCATTTTTAATAATTTCTTAATTAACTTAACAATCCTAATTAATATTTTGAAGGAATGTAAAATTTATAATTAGTCGTTTGAATTTATTTATTTATAGAATTTATTCAAAAGTTAATTTGGAATTTTTGGATGGAATTGAGCTAATATTAATAAGACTATTGTTGTAATGTATGAATTTCAATGTTTGGCATTGTCATAAGGAATTATATTGGAAAATTGTAATGTATTAACCAAAATGGTTGGAAATTGATTGATAAAAATGTTATTATGTTAAATTACCTTGTTAAGATGATTTTGTATAAAATGGTAGTATAAGATTGCATGTGAAAAGGATTTAAATTGAATTAATGTTATTTGGAGATTTGTTGAAATTAGTTTAGTCATAATGAGTAGGTTAAATCCAAGTATATTTGATGGTTTTAAAATATTTATCAAATTGTTAAAATTAACTGACAAATTTATTGGAGGAATTGTGTATTATCTGAATTCAAAGGTTATTTAAATACTTTTTTAAGAATTAAAATACCTGATGTAAATATTTTCAATGGGAAATTTTAAACCTAGGGTTGAAGGAATTTAAATTTTGTTAAAATTAAAATAAATATTAAATGGAAGTTAAAAAATTATAAATTGTGTAAATTCCTAAACCTAATCGGTTTAAATGAATTGGCTTGATTAATGGCAATATTAAATGGTATTATGAAAACCTTTAGCCGGTTAAAATCCCTTTCAATTATGGAATTACATTTGTGAAATAGTTTAGCGAATCTTGGATGAAAAAGTAATTAAGTTAGGATGAAATATATAATTTTATAAAGATTATAATTATTATTATAAAGGGATGTGTAAAATCCCTGATAAGTAAAAGTGCGTTAAACCTGAGAAAGAAATTTTATGTTTAGAAATGTTAATTTGAGGAAGATATTTATAATATGTTAGGAGTTTGGTTATCGGTTAATGAACGTTATAATATTAACCCGTTTGTTCCTTCCCTTAACCTTAGTTGAATAAATTTGTTTCATAAGGTTGGTAAACGGTTGAAATTAAATATGATGAGAAAGGTGAAGGCTGATGTGATTTAAGGCCTGAATCTTGGGAAATTTTGCGAGAGTAAGTTGGGCAATGGGAAATTAGTCATTGAACATCAACCTAAAGTGGGAGTAAATTGTTTAAATAAATGGATTTAAAATTGAAGTAAATTAGTTTAATTAATAGGAATAATGTTAGTTAAAGTTAGTAAATATAATGGGTTTAAAATGAATTTAGTTATTGGGAAAGAATTATTGATGATGGTAAGATGATTGTGTTGATAAGGAATTAAATAATTAGGTAATATTGTAATATTTGGTTAAAATTTTAATTTGGAATTAAAACCTTTAAATTCTTGGATTTTTTGTAATTGTTGATGATTGGTCGGTGGTTAAGAATTTGTATAAGTGATACCGGAATGTTGTAATTTATTTGTTTGGATTAAATAGGGAATGCATATCGTGGTTATAATTACCGTTTGCCTTGGAGTGTAAATGTTTTAAATGGAATTGGTAATTTAAGGATTTGCCCGCCTTTATTTGGAAAAGGCTTAAATGGACCATTGTTAATTCTTCAGGGTCCTATTGTACTGAAAGTGGGTTAAGTGAACCATGGAAGGAATGTGAAGGTTTAATATTTAGAAAATGGGGTTAATGTAATTTACCTTATTTACGATTGTTTAAAGTAGCAATCTAAATCTTTTGGTTAAAGCCAATTATGCGAACTTTAAATGGCCCTGGGTGAAAATTCCCAATTTGGTTGTAATTGTTGTTTAAAATTCGGTTTAATCTTTAATCTTACCGGTTTATGTATTTCCCTTGATTTGAAAGAATTTATCAAAATTACACCAATTGAAATTCCAATAATATTTTATCATAAAGATTGTTATGAATATTTCAAATAAAAGGTTTGGTGTAATTTAAATAAAGCCTTTTGGATGTTAATCGGAAATAGGTTTGAAAGAAAGTTAAATTAGGATTTTAAATGCCTGGTTTTGGTTTTCGATTAACAAGAAATTCCATTGATGTAATTCTAATTTAAAATTAGTTAGTTGATGTGTTTTGGATTTGAAACTCAATTCACCGTTAATTTTTAAAAACTGTTAATAAATAAAGGAATTAAAACTATGTTTATTTTTAAATAATTGGTTTGGAATAGGTAAATATTGAAATTCCATTTAAAAATTTGTATTTATATTTTTAATTTCAACTGATTGTAATTACATACAATTTTGGGCCTGTTGGACTTTTATATGAAATAAGAATTGGAAATTCATCTTTTAGATTTAAATTGGTAAAGACTAAAACATTGGTGGCCAATTGAAGGTGGGGCCCAAAGTAGATGGATTAAGGTTGAAATCTACTTAACATGTATTAAATGATGTAATGAATGTTTTAGGTGTTAATTTTTGTATTAAGTTTAAACCTGAATGCTTTTGTGTTAAGATGAATTGGTATTTAAATTAATGTGGCTTATGATTTAAATAAAATTGGGGTGAGGTGATAAGAAATGTTGAATTGGGTTAAGGTTAATTTAGAAAAGTAGAAAGATAAATTTAATTGAAAAGTGCTTACCTGAGGAATCGTTTATAAAGAATCCGGTTTAAAAGGGAAATGCCAAATTAATTAAAGGGTTTGGTTTAAATAAAAAGCTTTAATGACAGAAATCAAGTTTCCCAAATGAAACAGTTGTGAGGAATGCGGTGGTTAATAACAATTGGTGAATTAATGGTAAATTGTAATTAGTAGCCAAAAACTTGCATTGGTTTTTTGTATGGGTTAATGGTTTTGGATCTAAGCCTGATAAAAGGGTTAATGCCCATTTATAATGGCTTATTTCTAAAGCTTCAGATATTGAAAATTTGTATTTAATGTGAAGAATTATTGAAAATTTGAGTAGGTCAATTTTGATGGAAAGACTATCGAAGGTTGTAATCACCTCGCCAAATTAATGTTAATGATGGTTGGTTTTTATGCTAAGGTTTAATATTGTTTTTTTTTAATTGAACTTAATTAAATTTATTTGTATTAATTGGTTTGGATAGCCTTTAAATGTTCGAATATTTTTAAAATTTTGTTTGATTAAAAAGGGTGTTAGAAGGATCTCAAAAGGGCCATAACAAGTTTAATTTTAAAAATTATGATTACAATCAAAATATTTGGTTTCATTAATTTTAAATCCTCGTTTAGATTATCGTACATTTTTGTATTAAACTTTTAATTACTTAATTTATAAAATGGGTTTAAACTAATTGGCAATTTGATGTAATATCTTTATGTAAAGGGCTAACCTTAAGTAATGGAAAACAGAGAGTCTTTAAAATTAGTAATTTCCATTATAAATTTTGTGGCAAGAATATAATGAAGTTAAAGAAAGCTACTTAGTTAGGTATTTGGAGACTCTATCCAATTTTTAAAAAGGTTAAAGTAAATTGAAATAGTTATTAACTTAATTGAAAATTTATAACCCTGGGAAGAAAGATGTAAGGTTTGTAGTCCAATGCCATTTCGTGACTCCAGGCCTAATAATTTTTACATTAGCCTAAGGTTAAGCAATTTGAATACTTCCTTGGTAGTTTAAAAGTAAATGAAATGTTTAAATCTTTTAGGGTTTTTAAAAGTTGAGAAATATGAATTGAATTGTTAGAATTATTTTATAAGTGGTTAATGAAAAGTAAATGAAATGTAGAAATGGTGAATTTTAAATAGATAATAAAGGGTAATTAGTCGACCAATTTATTGAAAATTGAATCCCAAAGTAAATGTAAATTTGCTAAAATCAATTTAAGGAGATTTCACGGAAAATCTGCTTAACCATTTGTGAATTTACTTAATACATTTTGCTTAAAAGGTAAATTCGACAAAGTGAGTTGATCCTAGGTAACCTAAATTTGTCTTAGGGTCTACATTTTTAGGTATTAATTAGCTATGGAAAACGGCAATAAAAGTTAATAATTTATTTTAGTTAAAATAATTTGGTAATAATATTAATTTGAATTAATTGAAAACAATTATACTAAAATAAATCTAAGTAAAGGATGTTTAGGTTGTTAATTGGTTTTTTAATTCACCTAAGTTTTAAAGTGCTTTTGTTGAATTAAATTGGTTAAGTTTTTGGTAAATTATTTTAAAAATATAATTTGATATCCTTTTAAATTGATTTATGTTTATGGTATCCAAAGATTATTCCCCTTTAAATTTAATTTTAGTAAATTAATTTTGACAATTTAAAATATTTAATAAATGTGAATAAGTTTTTATTTTGTAAATTGAAGTTTGGATTTATTCTTCTAGGATTTGAAAAGTGCTAACCAAAATCTCTTGAAATAAATTTTGGATTGGTAATATGATTAATTGAAGTAATTGTCAAATGTTTGCAATTCCTTAAAGAAAGTTACTGAGAATCGACTGTTAATTTGATCCATTACTAAAGATGATCATTGATTACTTATGTGAGATTTAAAACTTGGATCAATTATTGAAATATTCACTATTGGAAAAAATATGTTAATTCCATCTAAATTTTAAATTTACGTAATTTAAAATTTCCCTTTTCCTTGATAGCAATATGGAAAGTTTGGTTATCCTTACCATTGGTGAGATTCTAAATTATTTGATGACCTATATTGACTAATGGTGGAAAATTTGAATATTTAAAATGACAATTTTAGGCCTTATACTTTATGCATTGGATTAGGATTTATTTATAAATAATTATGTGTTTCCATTATTGGAAATGTATTAGAGTAATTTATAAGAATGATAAATTTAGGCAATTTTGGAAATTTAATTGGGAAATTAACTTGGTTAAATTTTAATAAAAGGGTAATTTTAATGGAAAAAATTGGGAAACAATGGTTTTAAATGGAGCTTAAAGGAAATTATAGAAAAATTTAAATTAGTAACAATTTGTTTTATTTTTGTGACTTATCATGAAAATTATAAACCAAATAATTTTATGTTAATTTTTAAAAATTAAAATTAGATTTGATGGAAAATAATAAAATTAAAAATTATATGGAAAATAATTATTGGAGACATTTATTGGGAAACTATTGATTTTTTTAAGAAATTGACTAATTGGATTCAAAAAATTAATAATATTGGAATAAAAGGTTAATTCAAAAATTTATTAATGGATTTATAGCTTTAAAAATTTAGATTGCCTTATTAAATAATTTGACCATGTTACCGTTGCATGTTTTATTGTAATTGCATAATGTCGGAAATTACCTTCTTCTATTTGTTTTGTAATTTAAACCGTTGGAGTTGGAATTATTTTAATTATTATTTTTAAATTTTGTTTGTTATTGAGGCATTTAATTTGGTATTTTTACATTAATGTTGTAATTTAATGGTGCCAGGGTCATAATAATGAGAGTTTCCTTATCATAGGTTTAATTTAAATAAAGTTTAAAGTTAATGGATGATAATGTATTGGTTGTATAGAGTTATAGGATTTAATCTAGGTTCTGTGGTTGTAATTAAATGTAAATATATGTTTTAATATATTTTAAATGAATAACAAATTGGTTTATGATGATAGGATAAGGTTAGTCTATTTAATGAAAATTAATAAGGATAAGCAATTTTAAAAGATTAGCATTATGAAATTTTTTAGGATTAAGTCCAAAGCCATCTATGCCTTGGATATTGGTTTGATGGTTAATAATTTCCCCTTATGTCTATTTGGGAAGGGGGTTTGCTATGGTTGGTTATTCAGCTACTTTAAAGCTTAAATTGTGTTAATTTGTGTATAATTTGATTTAATTTAGAATTATAAATGTGAATTTCACTAGAAAGGACCTAGTAGTAAACTTTGAAAGATGATGGGAAATGTGTGATGACTAGTTGATCATGCATGCAAAATAAGGGATTTGCATGTCAAATTTCCCCAAAGATGGTATAGTCCGGCCATGCAAGGAATATCAAGGAAAACATGTTATGACATGTTTTGTTAATGCATGATGTGATAAATGATAAAAAATAAATGTAGGAAGAAACAAAAAATAAAAATTTGCTCATCCTTTCCCTTTTTCCCGTGGAGTGAAAAGAAGAAAAAAAAATTTTGTTCATCCATTTTTCTCTTCTTTGGCGAAAATACTAAGGAAAAAGGAAGGATTTTTGCTTCATGCTTGGTTTAGAAGAGAACTAGAAGGAGATTCGCTATAATTGCATCAAGATTAAGGTATGTTTGAGGTTGTGTCATGAGGTTCATGCTTGTTTTGGTTGCTAACTTGATGTGCATGTTAGCCATGGTTCAAATTCTTGTTATGCCATGAAAATGGTATTTGGCCAAGGTTGATATTGTGTTAAAGCCATTGCATGCTAAATGTGAAGCTTGTTGATGATGCATGTAATGATGGATTGACTACTCTAGAAATTTCTTTTTAGTATTCTTGAGTAGGACATTGAATTCTTTGTTTAACCATGACCAAAGTTAAAAGGGTATGGTTGTGATGTATTCGGCCATGGTGCATTCATGAGCATGATTTATGCTTGTTACTTGATTGGTAAAATTTGTGTTTGGATGGGTATGAACCCTTGAGATTCGCCATGCACCTATATATATAATATGTTTGCACATGATGTGTTGGAATGACATATATACTACTCAAAGTATGTATTTTCATGTGATTGTGTTTTGATTATGAAGCAAATGATAGATGTGTATTGAGCTACAATATGTAAAGCATTAGCTAGAAATGTGTGCCATGCATGTGTGGTATTAAACATGTAATTGGCCTCAACATCAACATGCATAATCGGCCCATGAATGAGTACCTAAGAGGTTGGTTGTTGCCATGAGTAAGCATGTTGAAGGCTTTTGTGTTGAGTCGATTCATGAATTCGTACTTATGTGACTTTAATGTCTAGTGAATATATGTGGGCTAAGTGCCTTGAGTTCCTCTTTTGATACTCAAATGATTGAATCAATTTATTTGCTAAATTAAGCTCAAGAGCAAAGAGGGACCAAATCCGATAAAAGGAAAAAGTAGTCGAATAGCCATGGAATCATTCGACAACATCCGAGTAAGTTTTGAGTATCGAAACTTAGATTTTGATTCGATTGAATGAAGTAATAAGCAATCGAAATTCTGCCTTGTATATGGCCATTGAGTCGAAATGATATTTTGTTAAGTGAATTGTGCATAAAAGTTTTGTTGTGAAAATGAAACAAAGATGTGTATGAATGTTCGAGTGATATGCTAAGCCCAAGGCAATTGTCGAGCTATGATACGGCTAAGCCCAGCAATTGGATGCAGGTTATATAGTTAAGTCTAAGGCTTTGTCGGGTTACCATAACGTTGTCCCGAAGGTGTTTGAACGAGTAGCTATATCGGATAAATCTGAAGTATTGAATTGAAATTTATAAGCTGCTGGAAAATTTTCATTATTGCACATGTGAAATTCCCAACAAAAGGTATGTTTTGTGTGTGCTTTGCACACTATGAGTAAATGGCTGAATATTCGCTCTAATGATAAATGAACTATCGGCATTAACTAGGCCGTTATTTGCTTGAATATAAGAGTTGGGATTGGTGAAGTAAGCATGTCTTTGAGAAATTGTGCATATGAATTATTGTTTAGCTACTTGAATGCTATGCTTTGGTGTGTGTATATTATGGCTCGAAACTTACTAAGCATAAATTGCTATCGCTTTCTTTTGTTTCTTGTTATAAGATTTTGCTCGTTAGCGATCGGATTCGGGATCATAGAGTTGAAGTCAACACACTATCAAAGCCCTTTTGGTACTCCTTTAGTTGAGTTTTGGATATGGCATGTATAGGACTACCTGGTTATTTTAAGTACTTGTATGTATATTATGACCATGCGAAAATGGTTCGTAATAGTGGAGTAATGAATTTGACTATGGTGTTAATTAATATTTGGTTTCATGTGTGATTATGAGTTTGAATGAGATAGTTGGTTCATATGTAAGCCATTATTTGTTAAATATGATGCAATGATGTGGAACTAAGTATACTAGACTATAGTTTCATTGGAGACTACATTATAGTTAAAGACTAACTTAAAATAATAGTATAATGTAAGCTTGCCAGTTGCTATGTACGTTGGATTGCAATATATCACAAATTTGTATGGATAAGGTGTTAAATAGTTGAAGTAATTTATGTGATCGAACCTTGACTGAGTCTATTTTGATATGAAAGTTAATCGAAAGATCATATGACAAGTATACCTAGAGTATTGAAATAGATTCTCTTGAGATAGGGCATGAACGGATTTCTGGCCCACTAAGTCGTAACTTTGAAAATTTATCCATATAGATTAGTCCAAATGAATTAGAATCATGCTTGATATTGCAGATTCCAATTGATCTGAGTTATTGGAAAAACGATATCAGTATTGAAACCCTACAGAGAATGATTTACAAAGTTGTATAGTGTGAAGTGTAGTGTAGTCACCCTGTAAGCTATTGGGCGACTTTATAGCTATAAACTGTACCTAATTGACGGACCTAAAATTCTAGAGAAATAAATCCAGTGGATGGATTATGACTAAATTCGGTAAAATTTAGAATATTTCGATTTGAAACTCGGTATACTTTAGTGAAGACGAGTTTTGACTTGCATTTGAATGATCAAATTGGATTCAGAGTGACCATATAGTTGAGTTTATGGTATGTTAGACTAGTGTCATCAGCAAAATGGATTGGTGTTCAAATTCATCCAAGTGTTCATATGCCATGACACGATATCATCCCTAAGCAAAACATGTATCATTTTTGTATGCAGGAGTGATATGAACCCCAAACTTACATGTATGAAGTGAACAAATTTGCCACTTTCCACTCTTCACCGACAAGAGCTAAATTCTTGTGTCCATCCATTCTTCATTTATTTAAGCCAACTACTTGCAACAGGTTCTTTTAATAATTAGAACATAATTTCCTTCACCCCTAAGTTAGAATAAACCTTAACGAGACCTACTATCACATAATTAACGGAGTTGAGTTGCTAGGTATGTTAAACTTTTGGTATCAACTATATACATGTTCAAATTTTGTTATGTGAATGGTATTTGGCTAAGTTTATTCAGTGTATAGAAGCATTTGTATTAGCTTGCTAATATGACATGTATATGGATTACTCGTTATTTTGTTATATGTGCATTGGCTAGCCATGTAAGTTGAATGATATATTAAGTATGATTTGTGTATAATGGTCATCATAGAGATTATGCTTTCTTGATTGAATTTGGTTTGATTATAACCTACTAATTGTGCATGTCACCATATAATGTTTCATGAGATTGGTGAATATATATACCATGAAAGTAGATTATGTGTAATGTGGTGATCACTGAGAAATGGTTAGAGTCATAATTGAGCTAATGAGTTTAAAATGAGCTAAGCATAAATGTGATTATCAAGTGGTATCTTAAACAAAAGGTAACCTACATGTATTAAACCATATGAGATGAAGTTGTTTGCAAAAGACTAGCCTAAGGCTTGGTATGGACATGATTTTAGGCATTTAAATATCATGAATTTATAAATGTGATGGAAGTTTGAGGGTGACCTCTTGGACTAATGATGAATCAATTTATGCCTAAGATTAAGTAGGTGCAATGTAGATAACGGATAGTGTCTAGGCGAAAGTGTGATACAGGATCAGCACAACTATGAGGAATTTTGTATGGACGTAGTGTCTTGACCTAAGTAATATAAATTCAGTATATATGGTTAGTAAAAACTGTTAGTGAAGCATATGTCTAAAGTGTTGTGAGACAGCTGACACAGTGGTAGAATGCCTTGAGTCCGTGTCCCTAATGGATGATGACGTTATAAATAGATATCTAGGTTTGGAACATCGAGTGGATATCAGCGTTAAGTCTAAGGCCATTGGAGGTACATATGGCTATGTCATGGTGTTGCGAGTTTGATAACTCGAGGTATGAAATTGAAATATTCCATAATTCAAATTTTCGGGTATGACATAGTGAATCCCAAAACAGGAGTTGTGCATTACTTCCACATGGCATGTGATGGCTTAAATCCTATGAAATATACCATTAAAGCTGTCTAAAGTTTTGCGTTTGAATCCTAGATTGATTTAGTAGCATGTTTGGACTGTAGGTTGAATTGGGTTAATACTATGCTATGTTTGTTGCGTTATATGTAAATTGAAAGATAAATTTTTAGCCGTTCTATTGTTTCGATAATGCCCGTAGCTTGTCGGATCATAGAAGTTGAAGTAAATCATTAGCATTTATGGTATCTAGTGAGTTTAGATGCATTTGACTACTAGTATGTTAAGATTTGAGTATAATTCATATGCAAAATTTTAATAGTGTGAATCTACCTATGTGGTTTTAATTGTATTTGTATGATTATATGTTTGAATAATGTGTACATATCAAGCCCATGATGGTCAAAGATATTGCGACTAAGCATGCTCTAGTGTCCATGAACGAGCTGTTTTAGTAAGTAGTAAAGAGCCTGATGTTTGAAGGCTGATAAAGGGATGGCACCTTTGTCAGATATGTGGAATGAGTGAATAAATTGTGGAATCACCGAAATTTTTCTTTTTCAAAATACAAGCGACAAGTTTGCTATACCGAGAAGATACCAAAGGTTTTGAGACGGTAGACAATTAGGTAGCCTGCTAATGGATAAATTAGCATAAATTATGCACTGAGATGTTAGGCAAGGTCAAGGCTTATATGCTGAAATGGTGAGTCTAGCTTGAAAGAATACTGTATGGGTATTGATGAATCTCATGTACAGAGGAATGCGTTGAACGTAGTGTTGTATTCATGGCATTTGAATTAATATTGCATACCAATTGGTAGGAGAATGCTGGATATCCCATGGTGGATACATGAGCTAATTTTGTAATTAGGAATTTGTTTTGGTTTGAACCAAGTAATTTAAAAGACACATCAAAGGTTTTATTGACTTGGAATGCAAAATGAGTTCTGAACTCAAATAAGTGAAATTTTCATGTAACTGTGTTTGATATAGCAAGAGATTCGTTGGTTTAAATCATACTAAATGATGGGTTCATATCAACAGTGAAATGTGGCCACTTCAAGCAAAGTCGACAGAATATTACTTGAGTATTGTGGATCTGAGACAGAAGTTTGTGTGTGAGCATTCACTGAATCAAAGATTATGTGTTAATCTCCTAATTATTGGGCCTAAGTACTTGGGCCTAACTTGGTCTCTAATGAGTTGAATATATTTCTTAAATAAGTTCAAATGCAAACTTACAAGATAACACAAATTAAAGTTTGACTTAGGAAGTTAAGACTTTTAGTAGAAAGTTAGATTTTGGGATTTTGGAGTTCAATACTTAGGCTTATAGCAAATTTGTATTGTAAAATACCGATGTATGGATGTGCTAAATTTATTATTGTGTAAATAGCAATGTAAGCTTGAATGATACTTAGTCAGTAGTTGTGGCGCATTAAGGTATGCTCATGGACTGAGGTTGTAATCTGTTGTGCAAGTCTTGCAATGTTCCATAATGGTTATGTTACCAGGATACTAGACTATTGGCATATAGACCGTTATAATAATTGGATGAAAATTATGAGCTAGCAAAAATGCTTTATATGGACTTAATGCAAAAGTGTGTGGATGCATTACCATGAGAATGGGTTGAATCCAAGACAAAGCAAGGATCATTATAGTTTTAGTCTACATGATTAAGAGTGGTTTGAAGTTTAAATTTTGATGAAATTGGAGGGATACCCTTGCTTGGAATGCTAACTTGGTTGAATAGTAAGCTGGATAGCTAAAGGCTTATATACTAGTCCATGAGGATTTTGTCGTAAGGTCGTTGGACCTAAATTATTGGCTAGAATCAAAGTTTGCACTTGTAGTGCAGTTTTGTCTCGCTTGTTGAGGACATCGGCTTTAGTACTGAGTGCTTGCGTGGCCTGGAGGATGGTACGTATAGTGCATATCTGGTATGTTTTGACTACTATTGTTCATGAGTGATGGCTATGGGCGATGTGGTCGACAAGGGCCATGCATGGTGAGGCTCATATGTGGACCAAGCCAATTGATAAGTTGTTTATGGAATACAATATTAAACTAAGGAACAGGTGCCAATCATGAGCGTGTGAAATACTCAAAATGGTAGATTTGGGCTAAATAGAAATTCAACGAGCTTGCAAGTTTTGGCCATTTAGCCGAAGATATATGTGTTCGGACCATTCGTAGTCTGTATCCCTGGTGAATACTTTATGTTTCACCATTTTGAAATTTCCAAATTGTAAAATTTCCAAGACCTTCGATTTGCATATTGCGTCCTTTTACCGTCTGTTTATGAATAAGGTTACATTAAGTGTACAAGCCTATTTAGTTTACCGCTAGTCAGGAGTACGCGTTTACTGGATCACATTACCATACAAATTAATTGCTGTAATTCTAAATTTTAATTTCATGTGAAATGATGTAAAATTTCATGCTATTTTGCCAATTGTGAGTGAAATTAGAATTATAGCGACTCATGCAAAATTTGTTGGAATGTAAAGGCTATTTAAGTGTTGGCTAGTAACTTTCAGTATGACGATGGTGGTTTGGATGATCAATTATACCAACACCACCCTTCTAAAAATACATAGCTTTTGGCAAGGGGACCAACGGCTGTAGATAGCCATTTCACTCAGAATCTTTTTATTGACAATTTGGCTAAGTTTAAAATGAGCATGCAAAAGTCTTTTAATAATTAAGTAATTCTTTACGCTAAGTCAATCAAACTGTTAGCTAATAAAATACTCAAAAGTTGAAGAATAAGCACATTTTTAAGAAGTAGTTTTGGATCTTGGGTTCTTTCAGTAGTGAAAATTTATTTGCAATGAAGGTGTAGATACTCTTTTGAATAAGTTCCTGGTACCAATAAGGTTGAAGATTATATAATTTCCAAGGAAGATTCATTGGTAAGGTTAACTATAATTGTATGTCTTAATTCATGAAGGTTAATGTGCTTGACCATGGAAGATAGTCTGAGCTCAATAGAGATGGTTCGATATGGCAATGAGTATAAATTAAGTTAATGTGATTGAAGTGGTTCTAATAAGATGGAAACGTACATATTTGGCCTGATGAAGGTGAATGAAGGAAATGCAAGTATGTATTGATATTGCCATTAAATTATTTTTGATAATAATGGATAGTACCCTGGTGAAATTGGCCAAAAGTCAATGAGCATAGCATTGTTGTGGGATACCTGGAGCATGGGTTGTATGATTATCGTGCACCTAAATTTAGTAAATGTGTGTATATGGTATGTGAACATTGGATAACATTGAGTAAGTCTTGTGCTTTACAATCATTGGCGTATAGAAATGGAGTTAATGATATTAGCTTTGACATTGGATAAGCATAGGATGTAGGAATGGGCATAATGGATTGTGATGTATGAACCTGGGTTGAATAACAATGCCAAGCAATTTACGTGGAAGGGCCCAGATAATTGGTGTGAACTTCAAACTGGATTGAGGTAACCTAGATCAGCAAGTAACATTTTGGATTTGCTGGATAATATATGCATGAATGTGGAGAGGTATGGGTTACTATTATGCTTATTTAGATTAATATATTTTTAGCAAGATTGAATGAGTCTAGTGTTCGGTTTAAAATCGACGTAGAGTCAATAGTAATCATAATGAGTATTGAAGTGATTAACTTGGGACATGTGGATCAGAAATTTCTATGGATCCTACTTGAATGTCTGATTTAAATGGTATAATAAGCCAGTTGAGTTAATAAATCTGTAACAATGTCATAGATGAAATTTATATTATGTAGGTCTCTTTGAGGGATGAGTCTAAGTTTCAATGATAGGAGGTGGAATAGAGAACATAAATCATTTCGAATCTCTGTACGAATGAGATAAAGGTTGATGAAATTCGAAGCCCTAAGGATATAGAATTAGTGGCGATTTAGACAGGTAGAACTAGATGGCAACTTTAGTAGAATCTGGTTTGATTGGATCCAATATCCATAACAGATGCTTAAGTATATTATATTTGGAAGTAAATCATATGTGAAACGTCCTCATTTTCCAGGAAAATTAATGGAGTCACTGATTTAGAAAATTACTAGCTCCATTAAATTGATTTAGCTAGATTGCTCGGACCAAAGGAATATAGCTAGTGAAATTATGATTTGTGGTAAATCATTGACAAAAAGTTTCATCAAGTGGATTGTATATTGAGATGTTCTAATAGTTATGTGATAGTATGTGTTGAAATTCGAATATATATATATGTATATTTTGAATGTGCACTGAATTTAGTGAATAATGACTAGGAGTTTAAAAGTTTTTTTGATAAATACTTAAGCGCTTAGTGGCTAACTTTAGATTGGAAAAGTCTTGGAATAAATTGCAATAGCTGAAATTCGTAAGAACCAAGGTATAGTTGCATGGCTTAAATTTTAGGTATAGATTCCTTTTATATGAGCTAGGTTATTAATATGGCAAAGTAATGTAATTTATTATTTATTTGTGGTTATTAATGGTAATGATTTAGGCCTTAAGCGACTTTTATTATGGTTAAAATAAAAGTTGGTTAGGAAGATTTGAGCATCTGAAATGAGTGGTTACCAGAATGCAATTTTAAACACGTCGGATATGGTGTGTGAGATTTAATTCGATATTGGATTCCCATGAAGTAACATTAGTGTATGGTAATGAACCTAACGAGATAAGGTACTTTTGTGATTAAATGATTTGAGTGCATGTTGAGTGGGTGCATCGAAGATTAAGGAAATGGTTAATCTGTTCAATCGTTGATACTATGAGACCTAGGTGGTTGACAAATCAAAAGTCTGGGATTCATGTGCCGCTAATGTAAGTTTTTGATTTGTAGTAAATATTAATGTAGTATGCTATTTATAATTCGGATAAAGGAATTGATCCATTAATGTGAATTGTAGGCATTTGCTGTTAACTGTAGAATAGCTATGTTCATAATTTATGAGTAAATTGAATTAAAATCATCTAATTTATCTATAAGTACTGGATATTGTAATTACTGCCTTTAATTGGCCTATGAAATGAATGGTTTGTGAAAAATCACAAAAATTAGATGTAATTGTTATTAGTGAGAGTGATGAATTTCAGTTGATTAGCATATGTTACTTATGAAATAGGACTCGTTGAAAATTTTGAAATTATAAATTGTAAAGAATTATAGAGTCGAAATAGTGGTTTGCATGCAATTCCACTTAGAACTTGGAGCTGACTCATATAAATGGATTTATTATTGAATATGTTCAAGATGGCAAAATTATGTTATTTCTCTTAATGTTGGTATAAATACAAAGGAGAAAATCTTTGTTTTGTTCATTTGTTCTTCATAATAGTGAGCAAGGAAGTTGAAATTGTCATAGATTATATCGAATAGTGGGAATTTAGTAACGTGATTATGGTCTACTGAAATCTTGAATTAAGCTGTTTTATAGTATAATGGCTTTGGTTAAGGAAATGAAGGAATGGTTTGTTGTCTTTATGAGCTAAGTAGTATATGCCAAACGATGACATTATGTCCTAAGCTTAGTGAAATGCAACAGTTGTTTTATGGATAATTGCTTGAAAATTGATAATGTTATGCTTAAATTGAAATGGATTTGCTTGAAATGGTAGTATATTGATTAGATATGAGTTTGAAAACATATGAATTTAAGATGAAATGTAATATGTGGATTAATAGTAACATGTTTGAAATGCCTAATGGTAAGTGAGTAGAGTTGTAAATATTCATATGTGTTTTTATAAATCATTAAGAAAGTCATATGAATATTGAATGTGAAGTCAAGAATCGATTTATTTTATAAAATTTTAATTGTCAAAAAATGCTAATGATGAAATTTAATTATGCTCTAATGAGAAGTTTAATGAAATAGTGTTAATATTTTGAATGTAAATATGATAATTGATTGTACGGAGGGCTTATAAGACGAAACAGGCTATTAATCTGGAATTTGAAACAGATTCTGAAAATTATTGAGCATTATTGAGTATTTCGGATTAAACGACTTGATTGGTTCGGTCAATATAACGGTTTAAATCGAGCTTTGTCGAGTAATATATTCAGTTAACTTCAATTGTATGTTCTGTGATTATATAGCTGATTAGTAATCAAGCTATAGTATGGTTTATTTTGAAATTGAATATCGAACCTATGTGGTCTAACATTGTAATCATAGGCAAACATATGGAGGTCATCGAATAGCTTATGCAGTATAATGCAATGGAAGTCTAATTAGCTTGATCCTAGTGCAAGAGTAAATGCTATGCAATTTGATAGATTTTATTAGGATTCATTTGAATGATTTAGGCTATAGGATTATGCTATATCCTCGTTGAATTAGGATTGAGCAAATTTGAACTAATGTTACAATATAAACTAGTGAATGTTGTGGAATTGGTGATTCTTATAGTACATATGTAGTTATGATCTTGAATGAAGTCATGTAATTAAATGTGATTGAGTAATGATAGAATAACATGTTGTTAATTTAACATGAACTGTGTTAAATAACATGATTATTCAATGCATTAGTTGTATACTATCGGTGTGTGAAAGTAGATGAAAGTATTGATCATAATGTATGTTAATATGAAATGATTAAGTATTATGAAGAATGTGAAAACGTGAATTATGTCTATGGATGTGATATTCGGCTATTGCAATGACTATGTGCACTCAAAGATATGGCTTTGAGAAATTGAGTAATCAAGTATATATTTCTTGGTTATGAATTTATTAAGCTTGGCTTGACTAGCAAGCTATAATCCGTTGACATTCCACTGTTTGTAGAATTGTTATGTGAAATTAACCTTGTGGTTGGATGAAAGCTTTAGTGAGTGATATTATCAATGAGTCATGCTTAAGGGCTATTGGATGAATGTATAAATGTGTATTTGTCATGGCTATAATAGGTATGATATGTTTGAGTTATGTGATACTTAAATGTTATTGGCCATAAGCTACAGGCTGTATGTGAAATGAATGTTGAGTGAACATGTTGTTATGGCATGTGAATTTAAATGAATGATAGTGATATATTTTATGGCCTAATGTCAGCATATATGTGGAAGATTGTTTTATAAAGATAAAGTTTGAATTTAGTAAATGTTATTCAATTATTGAAGCACTGTTAAGATGATGAAGAAATTTGAGTTTAGTTTAAGGATAATTTACCGTAAAGCCAGTTTGCGAATTGATATCGGTTAAATGGTGTGTAATTATCCGTTTAATCCTCGATTTCATAGAATTACTCGTTTACCCTTGTTGTCACGATGGTAAGTTGGGCCTCAATGGGCTAAAATTAGGCCCAATGGGCTTTTAGACCCATTTGGGTAGAATTGATAGAAAATGGAATTTGGAAAAGTTGCACGTTAACACGGTTAGTATTGTTGTAAATTTTGGGTTAAGTAGACTAAATCAGTATTCGTAGGGCCCATTAGGGGTTTTGGGCCCAAAAGCCCGAATTTGATAAAGTGGGTTAAAGATCATTGTTTAAACACTCGAAAATATAGATAATTGTAATGAACATGGAAAATCCTGATATTTGGTAAAATTACAAAAATACCCTTATAATGTGAAAAATGACTGTTTTGCCCTTGTGGGCAAGTGACTGACTTGGACTGTGTGGTTAACGGATTGATTGTGAATATATGTTGATGATATGAATGACTTGACTGTGATTGTTTATTCAAATATGGGCATGACATTCTGCATACATGACATGTTGCATTGGGTTAGGTTTTTATATGGATGGAGGAAGTGCAAAAGGGCTTATGCCCCAGTTTATTGAAAAGGGCTTATGCCCCAGTTTACCGAAAAGGGCTTATGCCCTAGTTTATTGAAAAGGGCTTATGCTCCAGTTTACCGAAAAGGGCTTATGCCCCAGTTTATTGAAAAGGGCTTTGCCCTAGTTTACCAAAAAGGGCTTTGCCCCAGTTATTAAAAGAGGCTAGGCCTCCAGATATATGATAAAGCAGCTATGCTGCCAGTGGTGTGTTGGTTGGGTGGGTTGAATCATTCACCACATGGTGTGTTGGTTGGTACGGGTGGAGAGTAGCGGATGGTGGGTCGAGTAGTCTCCCCAAATGGGCTTGCATACATTCATTGGTATTTCATGCTATATTGAAATGGGCTTGCATACATACATTGACATTACATGTGATATTGAAATGGGCCTAAGGGCCATACCGTTTACAATAAAGGCTTCAGACCAATGATATATTCATGAAAAGGCTTTGGCCCAGTGATATGATTTATGAAAAGGCTTCGGCCCAGTATATGTCGAGACTAAATAGGGCTTTGGCCCAGATTGTACTGATACTGTGTTTTCACTGTTTGTTTGTTATTTGGATTACACACTAAGTTTTCGTAAACTCACCCCGTTTCTAACTGTGCAGGAAATCCCTAAGCTTAGATGGTTTGGAGCTGTGAGGGACTTGGAGATGGCCACACTACTGTTTCTGTTTCTTTTAATTGCAATAAGTAGCTGATTTATTTCTTTATAAGTTTTATCTTATTAATATTATTGTTTGGTTTGGGTTGTAATAAGGCCATTTTAATTATTTTTCTGGGATTATTTTATTTTTAATAACTTTAATCTGTTTGTTAATAAATGGGCTAGACTTAGGACGTGTTTTCAAAATAACGCCACGCCACGATTATCCGATTTATCAAAGATTTCAACTTAAATAAATTACAACTCGATTTAACCAAGTGTGGCAATGGTTGTGGGCATGTCTAGGATTGGATCCATTAGAAGAGCTTGGTACTTAAGCAGCCTTCATGGCTCACCTCCTCTGTTATGGATTCCTACCTGGTGCCCAGCTCCCATTCATTTTGTTAGCTTAACAAAAGTCAGTTTTTAAAGCACTAAAATGAAACATGGGTTTTTAACTTCAATGTGGCACATCAGATTCGGCAATAACGTCTGGGCCGGGTTTGGGGTGTTATAGGAGAAGGCTGAAGAGCTAAATAATGAAAGAAAGCAAGCTAAGAGAGAAGCTCAACTTTCAAGTAAGAGGTCTAGCGGCAGAGCACACTCTTTTTCCACAAAGAAATCAAGAAGTCAACAAGAACGCTCCACTTCGTTGGTAGGATATTCGAGTAGAGTAAGAAGCTCCAAATGACATAACCCGAAGTCTCCTTCCCCTATGGTAACTAGTGTGGGAAGCGTAGATGAACAAAAGCTGAAGTGTAAAAGCTAGAATAAATTCCACTTCAGAGAGTGCCGAATGAAGAGTGGTGTATGTTTTAGATATGGGTCTCTTGACCATTTTCTAAGAGACTAGCCAGAGCGAGCTAATAAAGAGGTTGAATTAGCCCCGCAGTTGAATGCTCCTATTTCTCGAGGTAGACCCTCAAGACATCCCAGTAGTGCAAGTGGTAGTCGAACTGTTGCTAAGGATGCTACTGCAAAATCATAGGCTCGAGCCCCGGTAAGAACTTATGCAATACGCGCTTGAGAGGAAGCCTCTGCTTCCAATGTCATCATGGGTATATTTTCTATCTATAATACTCATGTCATTGCGTTAATTGATCTAGGGTCAACCCATTCGTACATTTGCATGAAATTGGTGTCTAGCATGAACATGTCTGTAGAACCTACAAAATTTGTGATTAAGGTGTCTGTAACACCCTAATTTTGGGCCTAATCGGAACAGTGGTTTCGGGACCACAAATCGACAATAAAAATTTTGTTTTTTATTATATTTTTAAGGTCTACGATTTCACGAAATAATTTCGTAAAAATTTTGTTTGAAAATTTTAACGTTCGGGCACTTAATTTAGTCAAAAGGAGTAAATCGTAAAAAGTGCAAAAGTTGAGTTCTACATACTAGAGGTGTCCAATTGTCATGAAATTTTATATTGAGGGTCCTTAAATGGTAATTAGACCATTGGTTAATTGCTGGACAAAAATAGACATGAAATCGGTGTAATAAAATATTTTTAAGTTAGGGGTATTTTGGTAAACTAATAATTAAAAGAATTAAAAAGGGAAATAAGCCAAATTAGCTATCATCTTATTCATTCAACCAATTTTACCAGTAGAAGCCATGTTTAAGGTTTTTTCAAACTCCCAAGATCGATTGAAAGTGCTCCCTAGCCCCGTTTTTAAAGTTCTTTACATTTTTGAAATCTCGGTAACTTGGTTAAGCTTATTTTAGCAATAATTTAACCTAAGGTTTATATTTGGAAAAATACCCATAGGTGAAATGTGTTTATTTTGATGTTTTATGGTAGAATATGAAGCTTGAAATTGTGTTAAACAACTTTTACTAAGTGATTTTACGTGAAAACAAGTAAAATGACATAATCGAATTTGATGTTGCTATAGAAGGAAAAAAATACCTAATGTTCATAAGTACATAATCAAAATATGATTTTGTGTTAATTTGAATATGTGAGTCCTAATTATGCTATATTTGAAATGATAGAGCAAGGAAAAATTGAAATTTGAGTAATAAAATTATGTGAATTAATTGATAAATATGAAATGCTACCAAGTATCAGTTTTGACATTCCTTAGAAGACAACAAAGATGTGTGATCGAGGAAAATCTCGTTTGAACCATAGGAATAGATTAGGATACAAGTCATTTCACTAGGATATTTGAGTTCCAAACTCGTTGAGTTGAGTCCAGGTTCGTGAGATGTAACTAGGCATCCGAACTTGTTGAGTTGAGTCCTAGTTCACTTATGGATACGTACACCCGAGCTCATTGAGTTGATTCCGAGTTCACTTATGGGTGGATTACATGGTAGCTTGGCTACACATATATTCGGCAGGCTATTGAGTATGTCTAGCTGTGGGCATGAAACTTATGTGCATGCATTCCGTGTATCTGATTATATTTCGAGTGTTCAACCGGTAATTTGGAAAAGTTTTCGTTGATGTTCCCAATGAGATAAGCCATTGGTGAGTATGCCTTTGAGTTATGTTACAAGTTGTACAGGTATGTACACTAAACTTATTTGTGATGCCTTGACATGTGATGATCTATGATGTATATAGTATTTGGTGAATATTATAAAAATGACATGATTTGGAATAAGGCCTTTATACTTTATGACATTGAGATTATGGATTTATGCTTATGAAGCATAATTATGTGTTCTTACCATTATGAATGAAATGATATTGTATGGATTTGGTGAATAATAGTAATGAATGAGTAAATTTAGCCTTGGCAATTTTGGGTTACTGCAGTGGTGCAAACTTGGAAATTCACCATAAATTGTGTAAATTGAATTAGGGGTTGAATAAAATATGAGGTTAAAGACAATGATTCTAGCTTCACATAGAAGAAACGTTATATGCAATCGAAATTTCTATTATGAGATATTTAAATTTTTGTGAGACAGAGTCTGAATGACTTTGTGATCCCTTATTCCTATTTGAGAAAATTATTAATAATTGTATAAACATAATTTTGGGTTGTAATTTATATTTTTAAATCCTTAATGAGTCTACTCTCTAGAAAGATAGATGAGAGCATTATCAGAATTTTTTACTATGAGAAAAATAATTTTTAGTGAAGACAAGTTAGAACTATTGGACAGCAAAATAGGGGAAAATTTAATGAATAAACTGTACTAATTGGCTAAAACAAAAAAATTGGAAATTTTATGGGAGAAAGGTATATGAGTCTAGTTTCAAGTAAAATTAATGAAACTTAATTTGGAGTCTCGTAGCTCCAGTCATAAATGAATTAGTAACTATACCTCAATAAAATAGCTTAACCTGAACAAGAATAAATTGTACGATTATGATGTTTTACTTTAAAAAAATGTAGGTAATTGCTTATTAACTTCATATGGACTTACTAAGTGTAAAGCTTACCTCTCTTCTCTACTTCTTCAGTTTTGGCAGGTCGGCTCGGGGTTGGAGATCGTCGGAGGCAAAATTACACTATCAAGCTATCATTTTTGGGAGAATTAATTCAAATATTAGAAATATCAAGTGAGTGGCATGTATAGGAAGTTGATTTGTGATATGTATTATTATTATGAATTTGACCATATGTATCAGTTTGCATTGAGACATCATATATTATCATGAGATATGGTCCTTATCCATTATGGTTTGTAAGTTTAATTAATCATGCCATGTCCTATGTTGTAATGTGATGATATAGTTAGCTTTGTTTGTTATGCATGACTGGTAATACATCAGGTAAGTTAAATGCAGGCCAGTGGATCATGAATTAAATGGAAATGAGTAATGTTGCCTTGAATATGGATGTTTAATGGACAAATTTGTAACTACATTATGATGGTATAAAATGAGAGTAAGATTTAGCATGTCTAGTTCTAGTTAGTGTAAGAATGTATATTATGTACAGGATAGTAAGCAAATATGTTTAAAGTGAATGACATTTTATTGCATGATTATGGATGTGTAAGTGCTCATTTATGCCACATTATATGTCTTTAAATATGAGTCTATGCATGTGTTCGAAAAGTTTTGAATTAAATGTAATCTTATGGCCCGGTTTTTGTCTATGGGTATGGTTAAGTCTGGTATGCCTCATACCTTGTTCCGGCCTTGGATAAGGGGTGTTGCATTTGGTGGTATCAAAGCTACGGTTTAGTCAATTCTTGGACTAACCTAGCATGTGTGAAAGTCTAGTTATACATGCCACGGATCCGTGATAGTGTGATGTCTCCCGACGCGTAAGAGCACTGTCTTATTTAGATAAGGGTACCCTCCAACCGAGCTACAACGACCATGTTCAAGGTGATTTAAGATATTTGAGTAAAATTATGACTATGATAAGTCTCGGTTCAGAAAAATATGAATAAAAGTTTATGATATATATATGTGATAACACGTGATATGAAAGTTTATGTTGTGATAAATATCTATATTTGCTTAATGCTCATATGATGTAGTGCACTTGGCTTACTTGACAAGTTGAATGGGATAAATAGAAATTCGTAGAGCTATCAGTAAGGGTTCATAATATCGTGATACGAATGAAAATGTCATTGTCTTGATTGGACATTGAATGTTGATGAATGTTAATGATATTTTTATGAGATAAAGAATTATAACGAAATGAACTTATCTATGTTAAATTGTTTGGACTGAATTATATGATTGTAATGATATGTATATTGTAACACCCCGAACCCGAGACCGTCGCTGGAGTCGAACACGAGGTGTTAACAGACTTCAACCCACTTATTGAAAGTTTCCAGACAAGCTGCCAATCTGTGTACTAGTCGCTCCAAAATACATAACTTGAGTTTTACAACTCGAAAATCAGTTTTGCAATTTTTCCATGAAACTAGACTCATATTTCCATCTACATAATTTTTTCTCGAATTTTTGGTCGAGCCAATTAGTACAGTTTATTAGTTAAAATCTCCCCTGTTGCAGGGATCGACTACACTGACCTTTGTGCATTACGAATTGGATATCTCCCTGTACAGGGCTTCAATACTGATTCCGTTTGTTTCTATAGAAACTAGACTCAGAGAGGAATCTACAAATATATGGCATGACTCCTAATTATCTCTGGTTAATTTAAAATGATTTTCCAAATTCGGGACAGGGGATCCAGAAACCGTTCTGGCCCTGTTTCACAAGAACTTTAATATCTGTTAACTTATAACTCATATGACCATTTCGTTTCTTCTATATAAAAGTAGATTCATCAAGGTACATTTACATAATTTATTTACTATTTAATACCATTCCTACTATTTTAGTGATTTTTCAATCTCACGTTACTGCTGCTGCCAGCACCTGTCACTAAAGCAACTATGCCTATTTCATGATTTCCCTTTGATCTAACTAGTGATTCATCATACATGTCACAAATCATGATCATGACTAGCCATACCAGAGGCTAATCATTATCCAACATCTCCCTACTACACTATTGCCATAACATGCATTTTAACACCAAAATAATCAACCATGGCATAAGGCATGGAAATCGAATTACCAAGACTTGTGACTTAACATTGGAGAACTAAATCCAACCAAGCATTTATGCCATTTTCGCATGGCTAAAAGTTTACATACCAAAGTTCAACAAAGCATATTAGCCTATACATGCCAAAATGTTCTCCTAAACCGACTACACACAAAAAAATACCAAAAGTTGATAGCCGGTGTGATGACTCCAATGACGATCACGAGCACGCAAAAAGGACGAGTCCGAGAAACCTAAAATGGCGACAAGCAAACACCGGGTGAGTATATAACTCAGTAAGCCATAAGCATTATATTGCCGTTCAGTAATAATATACCATAAAAGAAAATAATTAATGCTGGATTAAAATCCTCCATCCACACCCCAAACGGTACTATAATTCTTTAGGCATTTCGGTTTGGTCACATACCAAGCCCTACTTGATATTTCATACATTACGCCATATGACATTGCATGCATTTATTTTCGAGCATAATCACCACATAGATCAAGACTTACCAAACCAAAATTCCAAATATAAATAAAATGTCCATTCCTCATGAGCTCAAGGTGTTTACTCGTACCGCTGTCCATGATTGACTCGGTAAGGCCGCGCACATAGAACATGTACGTTTATTAGAGGATGTGCAATAAGCCCGCACACTTAGTGCTTAATAGTCGAACTCGCACACTTAGTGCTATATAATCAAACTTGCACACTTAGTGCTGTATAATTTGAACCCGCACACTTAGTGCCAATTTGTGATTATAAATGTTTACACCCGCACACTTAGTGCCGAAACCGATCATTCAATACATCTCACCTCTTTTCTTTCAATTCAATATTTTATCACCACATACATACATGTTTATATATATATTCTACCATTCCATTCAGCATCATTACTTGGACATTACGACCCTTTAAATTAGTACAAAATAAGTGCTTAATGACTTACCTTATATCGGATGAAATGATTCCCAATCTACTACTCGATTATCTTTGCTTTGCCTTTGCTTGGTTCTCCTCTTTGATGTCTTGATCTAAAATGAATACATTTAGTAGTTTAATCTTCTTGCTGGATTTTTATGTGTATAACTTAATGGTTTTCACCCCATTTCACAACTATCTTTGTTCAAAATATCAAAATCTCAACCAACATTTGTTTAATGCTTCAAGGCCGAATGCATGGTCACCATTAAGCTAATCTAGTCTCAAGTATTTTAATCCTAACATACAACATCATGAATCAACTCAACCTTATAAGCCAATATTACCCCTACAACCGATTGTAAGGAGTTAACAAAGAAAATATATTTTTACAAACATATACACCTATATGGCCGATTTTACCAAATCAAATTTAACCTTACTTATCTCAAATTTTCATTTCATACTATCATCCCCATGACATAGCAAGGTTTTGAATCATGGACTAATTAGAACTAAAACTAGCAACTAAGAACATGCATGAATCTCATGGCACCATATTAAACATACCTTAATCTAGCTACAAGGATGGCCAACCTATTCCAAACCAACCATGAGCAAGGACCCTTTCTTCTCCCTTGAGATTTTTCGGCAAAAGGATGGAAAAAAAGATGAACAAAGCTTTTTTTTTTTTTTTTTTTCTTTCTCACTTGCACGGCAATGGGGAGGGAGGAAAGCCTTCACACACACACTTTTTTTTATTACTCATGCACCTTATTTTATTTGTTTCAACATAAAACACTCACCCAACATGTTTCATGACATGTCTTGCCCATGCTTCCTTGTCATGGCCGGCCACTAGCACTTGGGGGATTTTGACATGCAAGTCCTCCTTTTGACTACATGTACTATTAGGTCCTTATAGATTAGCCTATCATTTATATAATGATACACAAAGTGAAAGTTACGATTGTGATGCAAATATTCATGTTTTTTTTGCCCTTATGTGATGTCATGAGCGTGACTTATTTGATTAAATGAATAGATAAGTAAAGCTATCCAAAAAATAAAAGACGCATGCATAAGTATACTTGTCTAAATGGGATAATTAGAAAATTGGGGTAAACCAACATGAATGTTGTGTTGCCTGAAATGAATGACATGATTTTGACGATGTTGCTATGATGATGAAAGTTGTGTCATATGTATATGTATAAGAAAGTCGAGTCAGAGGCCCTACAACCCCTCCCCCTTATCGAAGTGGTGCTTATAATGGAATTTCATGAGATTTGTACTGAATAAGTTCCCGGTTGAAAAACCAAAGAGTTCAATGATAGAATAATTATAAGTATGATTAGAGATCAAGAATGAGTTGATAAGTAAAGTCAGAGCTAGAAAAGTATCAGGTGAGCATAAAGATTATTGGAGCTATGCACTGTCCCAGCTAGAGAATGAATTTGCTTTGGTAAATTGAATTACTCAGGTACAAGGTCGAGAAAAGTGTAAATACAAATTTATTCAGAACTGGTCTTCTTTAGTGAAAGGTCTAACATGAAATTTGTGATGGCAGAACTAATTGTGGGAAATGGTATTTGAGAAGTGTAATATATGAGTGTGACAGTTACAGCTGAACAGATTTAATAGTTTCTTCTGAGATGTTCTATGTATTTATCCGTTCTCAAAAAAATTTCTATGACTGTTGATCTTTTAAAGAAACTCTTGTTATATGGGAATGTTTTCTAATCCTGGTGTTGATAGAACATTGGTAGTCTGACTGTGTAACACCCTTTACCCATGTTCTAAGCCGAAACAAGGTACGGAATATTACAGATCATGAAAACATGAATTCACACATTTACTTGATCTTACGTAATTAATTCCTCTAGCTTGAACAAAAATAGATAACATTAACAGATATACATAAGTACAAGTAAATTATCAAATTTTGAAAAGTAATATTTTAAAACAAATTAATTATGACACATAACAAAATGATTCAGCCCTCTATACATGTCATAATTCCAAAATAGTGTTTATAAAATACCAAAAAGTATTGATAGTGTGGATGGGTCTCCGACGATCTCCAATTCTCGAGCTGGCTTAGTAATTCTAGAAGACAAGAAAAGAGAAAAGAAGGTAAGCATATAGCTTAGTAAGTAAGTACGAAATTGATATTCAATTTATCAAAGTAAAACAATCATACTAGTATATAATCACATATTCAGGACAGGCTATTTTCTAGAGTCCAGGTTTAAAAAAAATCATATCTCGAGCTAAAAAACTCAAAATCCAATTCTGTAAATTTTCCATAAAACTAGACTTATATTTCTACTTATTAATGTTTTTCTAGAATTTTTGGTAGGGTCAATTAGTATATTTTATTAGCTAAAGTTTCCCCTGTTTCAGGGTTCGACTACTCTGACCCCTATGCACTATGAACCAAATTTCTCCCTGTACAGAATTCCAACTACCATGCCATTTGTTTCCCTTAAAAATAGACTGAATAAGGAATCCATTAATGTAAATTATGACTATTAATAATTTTTTCACAATTTATGGTGAATTTCTAAATTCAAAACAGGGGATCTCAAATTCATTCAGACCCTATTTCACAAGAATTCAAATATTACACAATATAGAATTCTTTTGCTTCCCCTGTTTCTTTCATGTGAAAATAGACTCATTAATATTTATTTTCATTTATCATTTTCATTTTTATTCAACTTCCATGATTTTTGGTAAATTTTTAAAATCATGTAACTGCTGCTGTCCAACACTGTTTTATTTCTAACATTCACTCTTGTATAATTTCACCTAGTCCTTTTTTTATACCAGAATTCACTCAGTTTCGAGCAAATAACTCCTAACTTTTCATAAACACAAATTTGCACATATCCACCTTATAATAACTTTCACATATTTCCACTTTATCGATTTTCCCCGTTGAACTCAATAGAAAAATAACAAATATACCATTGTTTACACATATTTCCTCTTTCCACACTTATAGCCGAAGCTATCTGATACGCATAGTAGCCTGTACTTAGTACTACACATGCGACCAACAATCCGGTACACGTAGTATCCTGCACTTAGTACTACACACGTGACCTCACCATCTGATACACGTAGTAGCCTGCACTTAGTACTACACACGTGATCGAAGTCATTGAGTACGCATAGTAGCCTGCACTTAGTACTACACATGCGACTTAACAGTATGGTACACGTAGTAGGCTGCACTTAGTACTACACACGTGTATTCACAATGGGTCATTCGTATTGTTCCTGTTCCAAGGGTTCAACCAGAAAATCTTTCCTTTTTCACCGTTAACACTTATTCATAATCTAATTAAATTTGCAAGTTTCCATCATTTAATCATTCTATGGACAGTCACCAACTCATATGATAACAACATAAAATAACATAAAAAAATTTGATAAATTATTCATGTACAAACTTACCTCGATACAGACTTTAGAAATGTTATAATTTAGTCCGAAAGCTTTTCTTTTCCCCGATCACGATCGATTCCACGTCTTTCTTGATCTATAACAACACATTTAGCTCATTTGACATTCATACTATTTATTTCAATCCAAAAATCACATTATGGAAAAATTACGTTTTTGCCCCCTAACTTTTACAAAATTATGATTTTTCCCTAGGCTCAAAAATTTAATTTCAGCCCTTATTCTTATGTTTTATGACATGCTAAACATTTTTCTCTTCTATGGAAACATCAAATTCTCACTCTAACATGTACTTATGAACATTACGTATTTTTACCGATTAAGCCCTTTTACTCGTTTTCACTCAAAACCGAGTATCACAAGTTGTCTAACATAATTTAAAACCTCATATTCTATCATAAAACACCAAAATACACAAATTTCACCTATGGGTATTTTTCCAAATATGAACCCTAGGTTGAATTATTGCTAACATAAGCTAAATCGAGCTACCGGGATTTCAAAAACATAAAAATCATTAAAAACAGGCTTGAAATCACTTACTATGAAACTTGAAAATTGAAGAAACCCTAGCTATGGAGGAGAGCAAAATTCGGCAGCAACTAATTGAGAAGATGACCGTTTTTGTCTTATTTTTCCCATTTTATTTCAATTAATATACAAATGATCCAAAATGCCCTTACTACTAAACTTTCCAAAAATTTCATCCATGTCCAATTTTTGTCTATAAACTTAGAAATTTGTCAAATTGCTATTTAAGACCTACTAATTAATATTCCAAAGCAATTTCATACTAAAAACTTCTAGAAGACAAGTTTTGCAAATTATTTGATTTAGTCCCTAATCTCAACTTAAGCGCTGAAATTTTCACTCAATCATGAAATCATATCATAAACCTCAAAATAATTATAAAATAATTATTTCTATCTCGGATTTGTGGTCACAAAAGTACTATTCTGATTAGGCCCTAATTCGGGTTGTCACAGACTGGTTTATAATTTGTATTGCTATATTTCCTCGGGCATTTTATTACATTTCGTCGGATAAGAATTGATGAGAGGATATGTATGATATTATGATACTATTTCTTCTACTTGATGCTCCATTTGATATATATGTAAGGGAAGATACATTGTTCTTGTTATATTTGATTCTAGTGGGATTAAATGATGTTTTCTTCTAGACTTATTTTCTCTGAGGAATTTTCGAGATCTTCCATATTCTCCTATGATTTTGGTTTTTGATTTTCAGACATAGTATCGTATCTTGGATTTCTTTATTCGGTTTTCTTGTTATCTTTATTCCATAATTTTTCAATTATGACTTATGTTCAAAGTGCGTTCTTTAGCTCGTGATAATCATGACAAGCATGACTATACTTCCGATTTGATCTTGGTAATGTGGTGATTTTAGTATTGGAATTTCTTAAAGTTTCATGTAAGGATTTGACAACAGTAAAGGCATAGGTGATAAAGCGCAAGTTTCAATCGGTATGGTGGATTACTTCTCTCAAGTAAGTCAATTATACTTAATGACTTCAATTGAGATATTTTGGTTACTTAAGCTAATGCAATTGAGATGGTTTTGATTAGCATAAAGAATAAATAGTAAAGGACTGCATGATGAATTGTTTAGTAACTAGAAGAAAGGATTACTTGAAATGTCATTCAACGGTGTTTAGATTGGCTCGAGTGTTTAATCTGTGTGAATTATTTATTTGAAAGATTTCATATGACAATTATGTCAGGATCATTTTTCCCAAGTCTGATAATAGGATTTCATTTCTTTACGGGTAAAAGACAAATAGTCTAAACGAGAAGTGTATATCTCTTAGAAAATTTTGATATGAGTTGAAGCTACTAAGAATGATAAAGTTTTCATCTTGTGAAAGCTGAAAAATTTATTACATGTTAGCAAGGTTTGGATAGATGAGAATATTGCTAACCAAAGCATCTGGATTGGACTAGTCTGCATTGAGTAAAGATTTCCTAATTTTCAGTAATGCACTGTTGTATGAATGGTGATGTGTTTCAAGAAAATAAGGTAATGTGATAGTTTTGAGCATTTGATGTCACAAAAAAATTGAGTTGTTGACAGGGTTAAAGCCGAGCATCAGGATCTACCAAAATTATCTCTGCCAATATTGATATTAGGATGAGAATGAGAAGAATTATTTTCGAGGCTATATCAGAATTATTTTCGTAGCAGAAAAAGGAAAATGTGATAGTGAGTAGTAAACTAAAAGAGTACAGTGAGGATCGACTTCTGATGTTGAATTTCAGATTGGAAATCGACTTCTGATGTTGAATTTTAGATTGGATCTAATTCATGGTATTATTATTTCGAGGCTTATACAAAAAGAATTATACGAAGCTCACAGTGAAATTTTGTCTATTCATTCAGAGAGTAATGACGTGTACTGTAATTTGATTCAGATGTTATTAGATCGTGATTTATCGATGATGAAAATCTATATGATTATTTTGGAAGAGTGTAGGTCCCTTTGATTGTTGGATTTCTTGGAATTCTAGTCTCCATAAACCAAATTGAGATCCGGGTTTTATGTCATGATATCATGGGAAACTGAGAAGCCTTTAGAAAATTTAAGAACAATTGGGAGTTGAGTCCGTAAGCTTTCAGATCATATGAGAAATTAAAGAGATGTATTGGAGGCACCGCCTGAGTGAAGGTACTTTGGTATTGAGCATGAGATTGAGAAATCTAAGTGAAGACCACTTTTCCGGTAAGATTTTCAGGGACGAAAATCCCTAAAAGGGGAGATTTGTAACACCCTGATTTTGGGCCTAGTCGAAACAGTGGTTTCAGGACAACAAATTTGACAATGAAATTTTTATTTTTTATTATATTTTATGATCTAAGATTTCACAGAATAATTTCGTAAAAATTTTGTTTGAAAAGTTTGACATTCGGGCACTTAATTTAGTCAAAAGGACTAAATCGTAAAAAGTACAAAAGTTAAGTTCTACATGCTAGAGGTGTCCAATTGTTATGAAATTTTAAATTGAGGGTCCTTAAATGGTAATTAGACCATTGGTTAATCGTTGGACAAAAATAGACATGAAATCGGTGTAATAAAATATTTTTAAGTTAGGGGTATTTTGGTAAACTAATAATTAAAAGAATTAAAAAGGGAAATAAGCCAAATTAGCTATCATCTTTGTCATTAACCGTTTCTACCAGCAGCAGCCATGTTTAAGGTTTGTTCAAACTCCCAAGCTCGATTGTAAGTGCTCCCTAGCCCCGTTTTTGAAGTTCTTTACATTTTTGAAATGTTGGTAACTTGGGTAAGCTTATTCTAGAAATAATTTAACCTAGGGTTTATATTTGGAAAAATACCCATAGGTGAAATGTGTTTATTTTGATGTTTTATGGTAGAATATGAAGCTTGAAATTGTGTTAAACAACATTTACTAAGCGATTTCACGTGAAAACGAGTAAAAATATAATCAGTAAAAATAACTAATGTTCATAAGTACATGTTAGACTGCGAATTTGATGTTGCTATAGAAGAAAACAATGATCAGCATGTCATGAAACATAAGGAAATAGGATGAAGTTTAATTACGAGTCTAGGGGTAAAAATGTAATTTTGATAAAGTTTAGGGGCAAAATTGTAAGTTTTCCAAAATATGATTTTGGGCTAATTTGAATAATGTGAATCCTAATTAGGCTATATCTGAACTGATAGAGCAATGAAAAATCAAAATTCGGGCTAAAATCGAAAAATATCAGGTTGTGGACAAAATGGTAAAAATGGTCATTTTCGCATACGAGGTAAGTTCATATGATTTTTTTTATAATGCAATGTGTAATTTAATGTTATTGCCTTGATATGAAATGAGATGTAAGTTCATGTGTAAATGTTGATAACATAATTGTCATTTTAAGTAATTTAATGTTATTTATATGATATGATGATTATTATTATGAAATATTATGCTTTGTGGTTATTGTTGAGTAATATGAAAAATTATGTGAATTACTTGATAAATATGAAATGCTACCAAGTATCGGTTTCGACATTCCATGGAAGACGACAAAGATGTGTGATCGAGGAAAATCCCGTTTGAACCTTAGGAATAGATTAGGATACAAGTGACATGTCACTAAGTTATTTGCGTTCGAACTTGTTGAGTTGAGTCCAAGTTCGTGAGTTGTAACTAGGCATCCGAACTCGTTGAGTTGAGTCCGAGTTCACTTATGGGTGGGTTACATGGTAACTTGGCTACACATATATTCCGCAGGCTATTGAGTTTGTCTAGCTGTGGGCATGGCACTTATGTGCATGCATTCCGTGTATCCGATTATATTTCGAGTGTTGAACGGGTAATTTGGCGAAGTATTTGTTAATGTTCCCAATGAGATAAGCCATTGGTGAGTATGTCTGTAACACCCCAAACCCAGCCCAGACGTTATGGCCAAATCCGACGTGCCACATTGGAGTTGAAAACCCACGTTCCGTTTTAGTGTTTTAAAAACCATATATTTTGTTGAGTTAACAAGATGTATGGAAGCTGGGCACCAGGTAGGTATCTGAGATAGAGGAGGTGAGCCATGAAGGCTGCTTAAGTACCAAGCTCTTTGATTGGATCCAATCCTAGACATGCCCACAACCATAGCCACACTTTGTTATATCGAGTTTAAATTTGTTTAAGTGAACAACTTTGATAAATCGATTAATCGTGGTGTTGAACTCTTTTGAAAATAAGTATCGTTTTGAAAACACGTCCTAAGTCTAGCCCATTTGAATAATTATCAACCAGGTTTGAAGTTATTAAAATTAAAATAATCTCGAAAAGAAATAAAAGGAAAGTGAAAATGGCCTTATTACAACCCAAAAAATAAATAATAATTAAAGGAAACTAATGAAAACCAACGCTTATTTAAAAGTCCAAAGACAATCACCGTGGCTACTCAATCCTCCTACCAAGTCCCCACATCAAGGCTCACTGCAAGGTTAAGGAAAGGTGGTGAGTTTGGAAACTCAGTGTGCAACAAGCCCTTTCGAGCCCAAAACAATAATGACTGTTGGGTCTAAGCCCAAAACCAATCTCAAACATGTCTTGGGCCATAGCCCTTTTCATATTTCATAATTCATAACCTTTGGCGAAGCCTTTTCATATTTCATATTATGGGTCAAGCCTTTTTATCAGAAACGGTATGGCCCATAGGCCCATTTCAATATCACATATAATGTCAATGAAAGAATGCAACCCATTTGGGGAGGCTACTCAACCCACCATCCGCTACTCTCCACCCGTACCAACCAACACACCATGTGGGGATTAACTCAACCCACCCCGCCATAACTCTCCACTGGCAGCATAGCTACTTTATCATATAACTGGAGGCCTAGCCTCTTTTAATAACTGGGCAAAGCCTTTTGGGGCATAAGCCCTTTAATAACTGGGGCATAAGCCCTTTTAAAAACTGGGGCATAAGCCCTTTTAATAACTGGGCATAAGCCCTTTTAATAACTAGGGCATAAGCCCTTTTGCACTTCCTCCATCCATATAAACACCCAACCCAATGCATTTATGAACATCTCGTATGCATATCATACATATCATGTGCATATCATACATGTCATTTTCATATCATACATATCATGTTTATCAAAATCCCATGCATTAAGTTCATATATAAACCCTAGGGGTATAATGGTCATTTTTACCTAGGGGCAAAACGGTCATTTTCATATTATAAGGTTAATCTTGTAATTTTACCAAAAATTAGGGTTTCCATGTTCATTACCGGTTACAAACAATTCATGGGTGCAAACAGTGATTCTGGCCCATTTTTAACGAAAATGAGTTATTGGGCCAAAAACCCCTAATGGGCCCTACTTAGCCGATTCATCATCTAGGCCCATTTAGCCTATATCCATAACAAGATAATAGTTTTAACATGCAATTTAATGATTTCCATTTCCTACCAAATTTACCCAAATGGGCCCGAAAGCCTATTGGGCCCTAATTCAACCCCTCGAGGCCCAACTTACCGTGAACGCCAAAGACACGTCCTTACCGTTTCCATTATTCCCGATCATCATCTCATCGATTCTAACTAACTAGTGAGCGTTCGCTTGCTCACAAGTCCTCGAAATGCCAAAATTTTGGCATTTCAGCTTTTCGGCATTTATCGCTTTAAGCTATGAAAAGGGTTCGTTACACACCTGTTTGGCGATATTCCTCGATGAGATCTCCTACACGATTTCTCCTATAATCCATCGTTAATAATCAGCTTCCCATAATTGAACAAAACCTCAAATCATCTAATACTAATACTTACACATTCGGCCACCATCCATAATGGCCTTAGGAATCTTACCTTTGTCGCGATTGATGACTAGGTCTAGCCACTCCGGTGATCCAAGCTACTCCAAGTCGACACTACACCTTGCTGCTCCTTCAATAAATAAACCAAAAATATTAAAAGAAGACCCCATAAGGCCTACACCCACATTCGGCCACCTCCCTAAACTAGAGGGGTTTCGGCTTTTGGCCATAGTTACACTAGGAATTGTTTAGAGTTTGAACACTTACCACAGTCTTCCTCCTCTTGAATCCGGATGCCTAAAAGGTAAAGGAATTGAACGCAAACTATTGAAAAGGAAAGAAAAGGTTGCTGGTCACAAAGAATCGGCACCCACCTATCTTCACCGATTAGGCTTTTTGCGGTATTTTAAGAAGTAGAGATTAAAGAAAGAAATAATAAATGAGTAGAGGAAAGTAATAGGCTGAATTTTGAAAAGAAAAGGAGAAAAGATGAGAGGAAGGATGGTAGATTTGGCTAGGGAAGAAAAGAAGAGAAAAACTAAAACAAAGGACAAAACAGCACACTAAGACCCTAATGCGAAATTACTAACCTAATACCCTTACGCGATTTCCCTCTCTAACCCCTTCCAAACGGCTAAGCTCTATCCTTCTCTCAAATCCCTAAAATCTCTCCCCTTATCCCTCCTTAATCCATGTGTTTGACTTGATCCAACTCTCCTCTTACAGAATCCACTTAGGTTTCAACACTTACCCTTCCTACACATAAAAATAAATACTCTTATTTGCCAACACAGGGAATCGATCCCAGGTCTTCCCTTATGCTCCACACGCCACCTTTTTAGGAGCTTAGTGGCGTCACCCTTGCCACTCTACCAAAGCTCTTTTTGTGATACACTTTACCCACAACTTAATATAAGGGCACCTAGCCAGAACCCCTAACTCCTAAGTCCAAAATTTAAAAATTCAACCGGGTTTTGGCTAACTCATAAGCCTTCCATAAGCCCATTTACACACCCAAATTATGAATTCCATAATCACATACCAAATTTTAGAAAATTACTTAAAATATCAGGAATCGCGAAAAACCCGAAAATTAGGATGTTACAACTCTACCCTCCTTAAAGAAATTTCAGCCTCGAAATTTACCTAATCCAAACAGTTGAGGGTACTGCTGACGCATTGCCTCTTCGGTCTCCCAAGTAGCTTCTTCCTTGCTATGGTTCCTCCAAAGTACCTTCACCAACGGGACTGACCTCCTTCTCAACACCTTGACATCACGATCAAGTATTTGCACAGGTTCCTCTTCAAAGGTCAAATCCGATCGTACCTCGACTTCTGCAACTGGCACGATATGAGTTGGGTCAGAACGATATCGCCTTAGCATGGACATATGGAAGACATCGTGAATGCGATCCAGTTCTGGAGGTAACTCCAGCTGATAAGCCACCGGCCCTATCCGCTTAGTGATTCAGTAAGGCCCAATAAATTGTGGGCTCAACTTACCCTTCTTACCAAATCTCAAAATCTTCTTCCAAGGTAAAACTTTCAAAAAGACTATGTCCCCTACCGCATATTCAATATCCTTACGCTTCAGATCGGCATAAGACTTTTGTTAATCCGTCGCCTCTTTTAACCTCTTCTTGATCACCCTATTCTTGTCTTCAGTATCAGCTACCAACTCTAGTCCAAGTATTCTCCTTTCCCCCAATTCTGCCCAACAAGTAGGCGAACGACACCTTCGCCCATATAGTGCCTCATATGGAGCCATCTCAATACTTGCTTGGTAACTATTGTTATACGCGAACCCCGCCAATGGCAAATGGTCCTCCCAGCTGCCTCTAAACTCGATAGCACAACCCCTCAACATATCCTCTAAAATCTGAATAACCCTCTCCGACTGCCCATCCGACTGAGGGTGAAAAGCCGTACTGAAATCCAATCGCGCTCCCAATGCCTCATGCAACTTCTGCAAAAACCGAGATGTAAACCTTGGGTCTCGGTCTGAAATTATCGATACTGACACACCATGCAACCGTACTATTTCCACCACATACAATCTGGCCAACTTCTGAAGTGAGTAATCGGTTCGGATAGGTATGAAATGAGCAGATTTTGTGAGTCTATCCACAATCACCCAAACCGAATCCTTCTTAGAAGGTGTCAATGGCAACCCACTCACAAAGTCCATAGTTACCATTTCCCACTTCCAAAGTGGTATCTTTACCGGTTGTAACAATCCCGAAGGTAGTTGATGCTCGGCCTTCACTTGTTGACATGTCAAACATCTCCCTACAAATTCGGTCACTTCTCGTTTAAGCCCAGGCCACCAATATTGCTCTCGCAAGTCACGATACAACTTACTCCCTCCTGGATGCATAGTACAAGGTCCATTATGTGCCTCTTTCAAAATCATCAATCTCAAGTCGGAGTCTTTCGGCATACAAATTCTTTCTCGAAAACAAAGAACTCCCTCACTATTTAACCCAAAGTTAGGATTCTCCCCCTTCTCAACTTGCTGAAACCGAGAAACCAACGACTCGTCCTCCAACTGTTGCTTCTTAATCTGTTCTACCCAAGTCGGTCTTACTTGCAACTCCGCCAATAAACTTCCGTCGTCATACAAACTTAGACGAGCAAACATCGGCTTTAATTACGCCCTGACCCTTCGACTTAGCGCATCACCACGACATTTGCCTTACGGATGATACTCGATCAAGCGATCGTAGTCCTTTAACAACTCTATCCACCTTCACGCCTAAGATTCACTCTTTTGAGTCGCAAGTACTTAAGACTCTTGTGATCCGTATAGATGATGCATTTATCTCCATACAGGTAATGCCTCCATATCTTAAGTGCAAAGATTACCGCTGCCAATTCCAAGTCATGCGTAGGGTAGTTCACCTCATGCGGCTTAAGCTATCGTGAAGCATAAGTGACCACTTTACCCTCTTGCATCAACACGCAGCCCAAACCTACATGTGACGCATCGCTGTACACAGTGAAATCCTTACCAGACTCTGGCTGAATCAAAACTGGCGCTTCCGTTAAAACCTTCTTCAACTTCTTAAAAGCCTCTTGCTGCTTATTTGTCCAAAAAAAAGGTGCTCCCTTCCTTATAAGTTTCGTTAACGGTGCTTGCAACATAGAAAATCCTTCCACGAATCTCCGATAATAACCTGCCAACCCAAGAAAACTTCAAATCTCTGTTACCGACTTTGATGGCTTCCATTCCAAAATTGCTTCAATCTTTCGAGGGTCCACCTTGATCCTTTCGGCAGACACAACATGCCCCAAGAAGGTAACTTCCTTCAGCCAAAACTCGCACTTACTAAACTTTGCATAAAGTTGCTTCTCCCTTAACACTTGCAGCACTACACGAAGATGCTCATCATGCTTCTCTTCCGTTTCCGAATACACCAAGATATCGTCAATAAAAACGACTACGAATCGATCCAAGTATGGCTGGAATACCCGATTCATCAAATCCATGAATGCTACCGGTGCATTAGTCAACCCAAAAGGCATTACCAGAAACTCATAATGACCATATCGAGTCTTGAACGCCGTCTTATAAATATCCCCCTCTTTAACTCTTAATTGATGATATCCCGACCGAAGGTCAATCTTAGAAAACACTGAGGCTCCTTTTAATTGGTCGAACAGATCATCGATTCTTGGTAACGGATACTTGTTCTTGATAGTCAGTTTATTCAACTACCGATAGTCAATACACATTCGCATAGTCCCATCTTTCTTCTTCTGAATCAATGCAGTGCTCCACGGGAAACACTTGGTCTTATAAACCCTCTATCCAACAGCTCTTGAATATGAGCTTTCAATTCTACCAACTCCTTTGGTGCCATCCTATAAGGTGCAATGGACACAGGAGCTGTTCCAGGTAGTAAGTCGATTCCAAACTCGACTTCTCTGCTCAGGGGTAATCCAGGAAGTTCATCCGAATACATCCGAAATTCCTTAATAGTCCTAACCGACTCTACCATTATCTCCTCAAGTCCCGTTTGACTTATAAGGGCCAAGTCGCCTCACAACCTTTCCGAATCAACTTCTCGGCTCTTAAAGTCAAACAACATTGGACAAATAGTCCCTTCGTTCCCCTATGACCATTATCTCCTCATCTTCGGTAGTTCTTAGTACCATCCTTTTTGCAGCACAATCCAACGTCACCTTATGCTTAGTTAACCAATCCATTCCCAAGATAAGATCAAAATCCCAAAATGGCAGCTCCATCAAATCTCCTTCAAAGATTTTATCTTGTGTCACTAACTTGCATCGCCTAAAAATTTTATCTACCTTAACCGAATGTCCCAATGGACTTATCACTGATACCCCACTTACAGTCTTCTCAGGAAGCACATCCAAAGCCCCAGATACATCATAAGTAACATACGAGTGGGTGGAACCCACATCAATCAAAGCAGTGTAAGGCATGCTATGGATGAAGAACGTACCCGTTATAACATCAGGAGTGTCTCCCTCCTCACGACATCGTGCGGCATAAACCAACGCCGATTGTCGAGCTTCAGCGTGTCCAGCACCTCTGCCAGGTGCCCCACGCCCTCGTCCATTACCATTGCCACCTCTACCTTGCCCACAACCCCTCTGTGGTGGTGGTCCTCCTCGCCGTGGTTGGACATCCCTTTGCTCTGCCGCTAGCTCCTGAGCTGTCCTCCGAGGACACTCTCTGAACTTATGCTCCTTAGACCCACATCGAAAACATGTTCCAGTTCGTTTCCAGCACTCCCCCATATGCACCTTACCACAGTCCCTGCAAGCCTGCGGTCTATAAGTATTTACTGGAACTGCTCGAACTGGTTCCTCCATCATTGCTCTTTTAACATTTCGATTCGCCGCACTTGAGGGTCTAAAATCCCTCTTGAATCTGGGTCGATCCTTCTCACGATTTTGTCACTCAGTCAGCTTCACCTCCTCGGCTATTTTTGCCTTTTCTACCAATGTAGCAAAACCACGCTCCCTTTGTGGAGCTATTAATATCCTAAGCTCATCGCGGAGACCATCCTCAAATCGGACACTGCGCTCATATTCAGTTGCCACTATGCCACTAGCATATCGACTCAGCCTCAAAATTACGCCTCATACTACTGCTCTGGTCTTATCACCTTGAGTCAGATTCAAGAATTCCTTCCGACAAGCATCCACATAGCTTGCTCCAACATACCTCCATTTAAAAGCCGTTTTGAACAATTCCCAGGTTACTTGCTCAATTGGGGTACTCTCCCTTACGGTGATCCACCAATGGTATGCCTCGTCCCGTAGCAGCGACACAGCTCCTTTCAGCTTTTGCTCCACTGAGCAGTCTAGATCATCCATGATCCGTTCTGTTGCCTCTAGCCAATATTCTGCCACATTTGGGGCTACTCTAGATACACCCCTAAATACTTCTGCTCCGTTGGCCCGGAGTCGCTCCGATATAGACCCCCTATTCACCGTCCCAGTACTAGCTCTAGCCACTCTTTCTAAAACCCTTAACATGGCTTGGGATAAAGCGTCATCCCTCGCAGCCCGATCATAAGACCCAGTCTCCGTTGCTTGTGGCACAGATGACTCCTCACCTGGCCTATGCCCTGAGGATGAAGATTCAACTAGCACCCTTCCGCGACCACGTCCGCGGCCTCATCCACGAGCCCCTCTTGTACTCATATCGAATTTTCTATTTACGAGTTTTATGAAATTAGTATAACGTTCCACTATTTATTAAGAAAATGTCTTATAGAGATATAACAGTTCAAGGATTGTTTTCGTATCATTGTAGCCTAGCTACAGTCTCATTCCTACCGTTTACAGCTCTACCCTAGCTAATGTATCATAGTAGGGTCTCAATACTATTCATAATATCATATCATATATCATAAAGAAAATATACTTACAGACTTGGTGCCGAGGATTCAGTGCGCCACTTCTTTCTTCAATCCAGAACTTGAAAAATCATGTTTTTAATCACCAAAAATAGAAATTTAAAAACTTTGATTTGAAAACCCCCTTTATTTTAAACTCTTGATTTAAAACAGAAAAACTTGTACCTTTTTAACATATATTCCCCGCAAAACATCTCAAAAAAAACCATTTTCAAAAATACCCTTTTTAGGCCTAAGTTTTCGAAAACATTTTTGGACCCGATCCACAGCCGAGTTGTTGCAACTTGGCTCTGATACCATTAAATGTAACACCCCAAACCCAGCCCAGACGTTATGGCCGAATCTGACGTGCCACATTAGAGTTGAAAACCCACGTTCCGTTTTAGTGTTTTAAAAACCATATATTTTGTTGAGTTAACAAGGTGTATGGAAGTTGGGCACCAGGTAGGTATCCGAGATAGAGGAGGTGAGCCATGAAGGCTGCTTAAGTACCAAGCTCTTTGATTGGATCCAATCCTAGACATGCCCACAACCATAGCCACATTTGTTATATCGAGTTTAAATTTGTTTAAGTGAACGACTTTGATAAATCGATTAATCGTGGTGTTGAACTCTTTTGAAAACAAGTATCATTTTGAAAACAAGTCCTAAGTCTAGCCCATTTGAATAATTATCCACCAGGTTTGAAGTTATTAAAATTAAAATAATCCCGAAAAGAAATAAAAGGAAAGTGAAAATGGCCTTATTACAACCCAAAAAAAATAAATAATAATTAAAGGGAAACTAATGAAAACCAACGCTTATTTAAAAGTCCAAAGACAATCACCGTGGCTACTCTTAATCCCCTCCGGCCCAAGTCCCCACATCTAGGCTCACCTACAAGGTTAAGGAAAGGGGGTGAGTTTGGAAACTCAGTGTGCAACAAGCCCCTTTTAGAGCCTAAAACAATAACAGCCTGTTGGGTCTAAGCCCAAAACCAATCTCAAACATGTACTGGGCCATAGCCCTTTTCATATTTCATAATTCATAACTCTGGGCCGAAGCCTTTTCATATTTCATATTATTGTCAAGAAGCTATCAGAAACGGTATGGCCCATAGGCCCATTTCAATATCACATATAATGTCAATAAAAGAATGCAACCCATTTGGGGAGGCTACTCAACCCACCATCCGCTACTCTCCACCCGTACCAACCAACACACCATGTGGGGATTAACTTGACCCACCCCGCCATAACTCTCCTTTGGCAAGATAGTTGCTTTATCATATAACCGAGGCCTAGCCTCTTTTAATAATCGGGCAAAGCCCTTTTTAATAATCGGGGCATAAGCCTTTAATAACTAGGGCATAAGCCCTTTAATAATCGGGCATAAGCCCTTTTAATAACTAGGCATAAGCCCTTTTAATAATCAGGGCATAAGCCTTTTAATAATCGGGCATAAGCCCTTTGCACTTCCTCCATCCATATAAACACCCAACCCAATGCATTTATGAACATCTGTGCATATCATACATATCATGTGCATATCATACATGTCTTGTGCATATCATACATATCATGTTTATCAAAATCCCATGCATTAAGTTTATATATAAACCCTAGGGTATAATGGTCATTTTTACCTTGGGGCAAAACGGTCATTTTCATATTATAAGGGTAATCTTGTAATTTTACCAAAATTAGGGTTTCCATGTTCATTAACGGTTACAAACAATTCATGGGTGCAAATAGTGATTACGGCCCATTTTTAGCTTAAAACGAGTTATTGGGCCAAAAACCCTAATGGGCCCTACTTAGCCGATTTCATCATCTAGGCCCATTTAGCCTATATCCATAACAAGATAATAGTTTTAACATGCAATTTAATGATTTCCATTTCCTACCAAATTTACCCAAATGGGCCCGAAAGCCTATTGGGCCCTAATTCAACCCCACGAGGCCCAACTTACCGTGAACGCCAAAGACACGTCCTTACCGTTTCCATTATTCCCGATCATCATCTCATCAATTCTAACTAACTAGTGAGCGTTCTCTTGCTCACAAGTCCTCGAAATGCCAGAATTTCGCCATTTCGGCTTTTAGGCATTTATCGCTTTAAGCTATGAAAAGGGTTCGTTACACACCTGTTTGGCGATATTCCTCGACGAGATCTCCTACACGATTTCTCCTATAATCCATCGTTAATAATCAGCTTCCCATAATTGAACAAAACCTCAAATCATCTAATACTAATACGTACACATTTGGCCACCATCCATAATGGCCTTAGGAATCTTACCTTTTTCGCGATTGATGACTAGGTCTAGCCACTCCGGTGATCCAAGCTACACCAAGTCGACACTACACCTTGCTGCTCCTTCAATAAATAAACCAAAAATATTAAAAGAAGACCCCATAAGGCCTACACCCACATTCGGCCACCTCCCTAAACTAGAGGGGTTTCGGCTTTTGGCCATAGTTACACTAGGAATTGTTTAGAGTTTGAACACTTACCATAGTCTTCCTCCTCTTGAATCCGAATGCCTAAAAGGTAAAGGAATTGAACACCAACTATTGAAAAGGAAATAAAAGGTTGCTGGTCACAAAGAATTGGCACCCACCTATCTTCACTGATTTCGGCTTTTTGCGGTATTTCGGCAGAAGTAGAGATTAAAGAAAGAAATAATAAATGATTAGAGGAAAGTAATAGGCAGGATTTTGAAAAAGAAAAGGGAGAAAAGATGAGAGGAAGGATGGTAGATTCGGCTAGGGAAGAAAAAGAAGAGAAAAACTAAAACAAAGGAGAAAACGGCACAGCTAAGACCCTAATGCCGAAATTACTAACCTAATACCCTTCTACCGATTTCCCCTCTCTAACCCCTTCCAAATGGATAAGCTCTATCCTTCTCTCAAATCCCTAAAATCTCTCCCCTTATCCCTCCTTAATCCATGCGTTTGACTTGATCCAACTCTCCTCTTACAGAATCCACTTAGGTTCGAACACTTACCCTTCCTGCACATAAAAATAAATACTCTTATTTGCCAACACAGGGAATCGATCCCAGGTCTTGCTCCACATGCCACCTTTTTAGGAGCTTAGTGGCGTCACCCTTGCCACTCTACCAAAGCTCTTTTTGTGATACACTTTACCCACAACTTAATATAAGGGCACCTAGCCAGAACCCCTAACTCCTAAGTCCAAAATTTAAAAATTCAACCGGGTTTTGGCTAACTCATAAGCCTTCCATAAGCCCATTTACACACCCAAATTATGAATTCCATAATCACATATCAAATTTTAGAAAATTACTTAAAATATCAGGAATCACGAAAAACCCAAAAATCAGGATGTTACAATGTCTTTGAGTTATGTTATAAGTTGTACAGGTATGTACACTAAACTTATGTGTGATGCCTTGACATGTGATGATCTATGATGTATATAGTATTTGGTGAATATTATAAAAATGACATGATTTGGAATAAGGACTTGATACTTGATGACATCGAGATTATGGATTTATGCTTATGAATCATAATTATGTGTTCTTACCATTATGAATGAAATGATATTGTATGGATTTGGTGAATAATAGTAATGAATGAGTAAATTTAGCCTTGGCAATTTTGGGTTACTGCAATGGTGCAACTTAGGAAATTCACCATAAATTGTGTAAATTGAATTAGGGGCTAAATAAAATATGAGGTTAAATACCAATGAGTCTAGTTTCACATAGAAGAAACGGTATATGCAATCGAAATTTCTATTATGAGATATCTAAATTGTTGTGAGACAGAGTCTGAATGACTTTGTGATCCCTTGTTCCTATTTGAGAAAATTATTAAAAATTGTATAAACATAATTTTGGGTTGTAATTTATATTATTAAAATCCTTAATAAGTCTACTTTCTAGAAAGATAGATGAGAGCATTATCAGAATTTTTTACTATGAGAAAAATAATTTTTAGTGAAGATAGGTCAGAACTATTGGACAGCAAAATAGGGGAAAATTTAATGAATAAATTGTACTAATTGGCTAAACTAAAAATTCTGGAAATTTAATGGGAGAAAGGTACATGGGTCTAGTTTGAAGGAAAATTAATGAAACTTAATTTGGAGTCTTGTAGCTCCAAATATAAATGAATTAGTAACTATAACTTCGTAAAATAGCTTAACCTAAACAAGAGTAAATTGTACGATTATGATGTTTTACTTTAAAAAAAATGTAGGTAATTGCTTATTAACTTCATATGGACTTACTAAGCGTTCTTTACTTCTTCAGTTTTGGCAGGTTGGCTCGGGGTTGGAGATCGTCGGAGGCAAAATCACACTATCAAGCTATCATTTTTGGGAGAATTAATTCAAATATTAAAAATATCAAGTGAGTGGCATGTATAGGAAGTTGGTTTGTGATATGTATTATTATTATGAATTTGACCATATGTATCGGTCTACATTGAGTCATCGTATATGATCATGAGATGTGGTCCTTATCCATTATGGTTTGTAAGTTTAATTAGTCATGCCATGTCCTATGTTTTGAGGTGATGATATAGTTAACTTTCTTTGTTATGCATGATTGGTAATACATCAGGTAAGTTAAATGTAGGCCAGTGGATCATGAATTAAATGGAAATGAGTAATGTTGCCTTGAATATGGATGTTTAATGGACAAATTGGTAACTACATTGTGATGGTATAAAATGAGAGTAAGATTTAGCATGTCTAGTTCTAGTTAGTGTAAGAATGTATATTATATACGGGAGGGTAAGCAAATATGTTTAAAGTGAATGACATGTTATTGCATGATTATGGATGTGTAAGTGCTCATTTATGCCACATTATATGTCTTTAAATATGAATCTATGCATGTGTTCGAAAATCTTTGAATGAAATGAAATTTTATGGCCCGATTTTCGTCTATGTGTATGATTAAGTCTGGTAATGCCTCGTACCCTATTCCGGCCTTGGAGATGGGTAAGAGGTGTTACAGTGTCAAACCCTCTAGGCAAGTCAGTCCTAATTGATAAAGTCTGTAAGCATTGTCTCTTAATGATTCAAGGTCATCGTTTTTCGATTAACCTTATGTTCTTTCCATTCAATGAGTTCGATGTAATACTTGGCATGGATTGGTTAGCTGTACATGATATGATTGTAAATTATGGTAGTAAGTATATCGAATTGAAATGCTCAGGTGGTGAGATTCTCCAGATCGATTCGAGTGAGTTAGATACTCCGCAAGTTGTGATTACCTCAATGATGGCTCAAAGGTATATGAGAAAAGGATATGAAGCCTACCCTGCTTTCGTGTTGAATACTAAAGAATCTGAGTTGAAGTTGGATTCGGTACCAATAGTATGCGAGTATCTGGATGTGTTTCCAGAAGAGCTACCCGGATTACCTCCGTTAGAGAAGTAGAGTTTGGTATTCAGTTGGTGCCTAGGATAGCTCTTATTTCTATTGCTCCATATAGGATGGCACCAACCGAACTGATAGAGTTAAAAGTACAGTTGCAAGAATTGACGGATAAAGGTTTTGCAAGACCGAGCTTTTCGCCTTGGGGTGCTCCAGTATTATTTGTAAAGAAGAAAGATGGTTCGATGAGGCTATATATAGACTACCGACAACTTAACAAGGTAACTATCAAGAACAAGTATCTGTTGCCGAGGATTGACGATCTGTTTGATTAATTGAAAGGAACCACTGTATTTTCAAAAATAGATTTGAGATCCGGTTACTACCAGTTATGAGTTAAAGAGTCAGATGTGCCTAAGACCGCTTTCAGGATGACGTATGGCAATTTCGAGTTCCTGGTCATACCTTTTGGTCTAACGAACGCCCCAGCTATGTTTATGGACTTAATGAATCGTGTTTTCCAACCATACTTGGACAAGTTTTTTGTGGTATTCATTGACGATATTTTTATCTATTCCCGTAATGAGTCCGAGCATGCTAAACAATTGAGGACTATTTTACAGACTTTGCAAGATAATAAATTGTATGCTAAGTTTAGCAAAAGCGAGTTCTGGCTTTAAGAGGTCAGATTCTTGGGTCACATTATGTGGGGTGATGGCATCCGAGTAGATCCAAACAAAATTTCTGCCATTGTCGAGTGGAAGCCGTCGAAGAATGTAACCGAGGTTAGAAGCTTATTTGGCATAGCCGATTACTATCAACACTTTGTGAAAGGATTTTTGATGATTACAACTCCTTTGACGAGGTTTCTGCAAAAATATGTTAAGTTTGAATGGTCAGAAAAGTGTCAGTAGAGCTTTGAGAAGTTAAAGATGTTACTATCGGAAGCTCCAATTTTAGTGCAGCCCGAATTGAGAATAGAATTCGTGGTCTACAGTGATGCGTCCTTGAATGGACTGGGTTGCATGCTGATGCAAGAAAGCAAAGTGATAGTCTATGCTTCCAGGCAATTGAAGCCACACGAGAAAAATTATCCAACACATGGCTTGGAGCTAGCACCAATTGTATTTGCCCTGAAGATTTGGAGACACCATTTGTATGGTCAGACATGTCGTGTATTCACTGATCACAAGAGTTTGAAATATTTGATGACTTAAAAAGAATTGAACCTGAGACAATGGAGATGGTTAGATTTGATTAAAGATTATGAATTGATCATTGACTACCACCTGAGAAAGGCGAACGTGGCCGTAGATGCACTAAGTAGAAAATCCTTGTTTGCTTTGAAAGCCTTGAACACACAGTTGGCCTTATTAGATGATAGTTTGGTTTTGATGGAGTTAAGAGCCAAATTGACATTTCTCCAAGAAATTTGTGCAGCTCAAAGTAATGATAGTGACTTGCAAGTCAAAAGAGCACAATGTGAGTCAGGTGTCAAATTAGATTTTTAGATTAGTTCCAATGGTTGCTTGATGTTCGGAGAAAGTGTCTACGTACCCAAATATGATGAACTTATCAATAAAATCTTGCAAGAGGCACATTATAGTTGCTTGTCTATTCATCTGGGAAGTATCTAGATGTATAATGATTTGAAGAAAATGTATTGGTAGAATGGCATGAAAAGAGACATCTCCGAATTCATATCGAAATGCTTGATATGTCAACAAGTCAAGGCTGAACATCAAGTACCTTCAGGTTTGTTACAACCTGTGATGGTCCCAGAATGGAAGTGGGACAGGATTACTATAGATTTCGTGGCTGGATTACCATTAACACCGAAAAAGAAAGGTGTTGTTTGGGTTGTGATTGAAAGAATGATGAAGTCAGCTCACTTCATTCCTGTATAGACAGATTATTATCTCAAAAAATTGGCCAACTTTTATGCATCTAAAATTGTGAGATTACACGGGGTACCTATATCGATTATCTTAGACAGTGACCCTCGAGATTTTGGAAGAAGCTACAAGAAGCCTTGGGTACAACTTTGAATTTTAGTATGTCTTTTCACCCATAGATTGATGGTCAATCTGAGTGAACGATTTAGATTCTTGAGGACTTGTTACGGTGTTGCGTCCTTGAATTTTAGGGTAGTTGGGAAAAATACTTACCTTTGGTGGAATTCGCCTACAAAAATTATTTCCAGACGAGTTTGAAAATGGCACCCTATGAGGCCTTGTATGGCAGGATGTAACACCCCTATCCCGTAACCGTTGCCGAAATAGGTAAGGGGCATTACCGGACTTGTAACTCATATCAGAACAGTAAAATTTTGAACTTTTTCTTGAAATAAAGATCATTCATTTAAATAAGTACTAAGCACAGCCAGGGATAAAATTCAAACTTCTCTAAGTAAACATTCAAAAGATGCCATTTTCGCATAACATTCAAAAGATGCCATTTTCGCATGGCTTATATATATGAACCAAAAATATTCTTCCGCCACTAGTCTATTCTATACATGCCATAAAATAACTCAAAACATAACAGTAACAAGAAGTGGATAGTGATAGTGTGACTAGTTGTTGACGATCCTCGAGCACTGTAGCTTCAAGTGAGATCTATAAAGCAGAGAAAACAAAGTAAAGCGGAGTAAGCATTACAATGCTTAGTAAGTTTTAAGCAAAGTGTCAACAGATAACAATCAAATTATAACATAGTTGTTCGTATTTATATTTCACTCTTCCTTGGGCATACCATCCCTTTACCGAATATGCACATCTCATCATATACAATAGGCGATAAACTTTCACATAAAAGTGAGCTCATGTGACATAGATATCTTGCAAAATTTCACATAACCTCTCACACTGGATCCGATGTCACATAATCATAGGAATAGTCTCATAGATTGCTCACGTATGCATCACATAACTACCTTATGATTTAGTTCAAATCAAGCTCACATATAAACTTGGAGTACATACCTGTTTAACCTTTCGCATTGAATATATTTATAAGCAATTCTTATTACGAAGTCTTATAGCTTTAACCTTTACTCGAATTATCGGCGGGACCTTTAGCTCAGACGAAATCTCCACACGAAGTTATCGGGTCTTACCCGGACAAAATCTCCACACGTAGTCATCGGGTCTTACCCATACATAATCTCCACACGTAGTCATCGGGTCTTACCCGGACAAAATCTCCACACGTAGTCATCGGGTCTTACCCGGAATATATTTCCAAGTTTCATGTACATTTAATCACATGTTACAACATTCACATCGACTGTCATATTTGTAATTCATTTGCCTCATCAAATATCTAATAATACACACCTTTCACATTTGGTCGTTCGGCCACAATATACGCACATCGCCTACATATTTCACACTAGCCATTCGGCTTTACCACATATACATACCTCATACATATTTCGCACTAGGCATTCGGCTTTACCACATATACATATCTCATACATATTTCACATTAGCCATTCGGCCTTATCACATATATGCATGTTCATATTCATCATATTGGCCATTCGGCCTTATCACACATATGCATGCTCACATTCATCGCATTGGCCATTCGGCCTTATCACACATATGCATGCTCACATTCATCACATTGGCCATTCGGCCTTATCATATATATGCATGTTCACATTCATCACATAAAATCCTAAATCAATAGATAAATTTTCATATATTCACATCACAATTATCCAAATATACTTCACATACCACATATACTATCATGTATACACTTTGTCTTGGCCGAATCTACGTCAATCATTTTCTAATGAATAATTCAATTTCACGCCATACTCTCATTCCATATTCGAATACTCATAAACTTACAATTTCACAAATTTTAATATCGAAGATCTGTCTAACACTCATATATCATTTTACAATATCACGATTTAGAATTCACGTATGGGTTTAATCAATAGCTTATGAGCAACTGAAACAAGTTTTATCCATGTTTACAACAAAATCACATATTCACTACGAGCTGTTTTCCTGAGCAATAGTCACTAAATTATTTATAAATGGAGCTAAAAAACTCCAAATCACTTGCCATTAATTTTCCCTGAATATAGTTTCGTATATCTTCCATCCATAAAATTTCCATAATTTTAGGTTTGGCCAATCAATACCAGAATTTTCTTAAAATTTCCCCTGTTTCACTATTTGACTAATCTGACCACTTTTCACTACGAATCAAATTTTTCATTGTACAGAATTCAAAATGTGTTCTATTTGATTTCATTTGAAACTAGACTCATTAAGGAGTCTAAGAATATAAATTTTATCTTATAACCATTTTTGTACAAATTAAAATGATTTTCTAAAAACAGAATAGGGGATTTCGGAGTCATTCTGACACTGTCCCACACAACTTTAAATATCTCTTTATAGGAAATTTCTTTGCTTACACGGTCTCTTTTATAAGAAACTAGACTAACTAAGCTTTGATTACATCTTTTATTCAGCCCATAATTCCACACCAACAATTTATAGTGATTTTCTAAAATCACGTTACTGCTGCTGTCCAAAGCAAATTATTACAATTTGCTCTTAAATTTCCAAGTCCAAACACTTATGAACTTACCATTTGAGTTTAAGACATATCATGGCCACATCATATCTTATTAAATCAACTCATTATGTCCTATTATGATTGAATTTACTCAACGTTTAATCACTTAAAACTTACCTCGGAAGTTGCCGAATGGTTACGACGGCTATTCGATCACTTTTTCCTTCCCTTTATCGGATTTAGTTCCCCTTTGCTCTTGAGCTTAATTTAACAAATAAATTGATTTAATCATTTGAACATCAAAAAGAGAAACTCAACGTACTTAACCCATATATACATTAGACATTAGAGTCATATATATATAAAATCATGAATCAACTCAACATATTAGCCCACACTCTCTTTTAGCCGATTATCTAAGCCAAGATAAAAGCATCAATATGCTTGCCTCTAACCGAATACATGCAACACCAATCTGTCTCATGTGGCCGAATATGCAAGTCTATGTTGAGTCCAATTATATACTTAATACCACATATAAATGGCATACATTTTACTAAATAATGCATTACATATTATAACTCAATACGCATCCATCGTTTACTCCATAACTGAAACACCATCATATATAAATATATACCTTGAGATAATATATATGTCATACCAATACATCATGTGCAAATATATATATGTGCAAGAGCCGAATCACAAAGTTGATTATAACCACCTCATATATTTTCATCATATACCCGAATGCACAAGTACATTATAATAACTTCCAACTCAATTCATGTTACAAATTTATACTTCACAAGAACAAATCATTAACCAAATATAAACATATATCCAAAACACAAATCTTACCTACCATGTAATAAGCATACCAAAATAAACTCTTTCTATGTTCGAATATAACCTAATATCATTTAATACCAAATCATGTATATTTTAATTTTACATGAACCATAGCCGAATCATTTTAACCATGAGTAACATAACAAACATAAATCATACTTATGGACCTAAGGTAGAACCAAGAAAGGAACTCATAAATATCAAGATGTAAGAAACTACCTTTGTTCATCTAGATTTAGCATGAAACACAACCATCACCCTTATTAATCTCCATAGCTGAAAACCTTACTTATTCCAAAATCACAATTTCAACATGAGTTACCAACAATAACTTGATATCTCACTCAATATCAACTAGGATTTCAAGAACTAGTATCAACTTCCTTACCTTAATATTGACCTAAGATGACCGATTGCTTCACTCCTTTCTTCCTCCTTTCAAATCGGCCAAGAATAATCAAAGAACACAACTTGTTTTCATCACCAAATGCTCTTGTTCTCTCTTTTTTCTTCTTTAGAATCGGCTAGGAAGAAACATGGATGATGACCTTTTTTTTTTTTTTTCTTTCATCATCCTACTAACCATTATTATTTTATCTTTTCTAACATAAACCATTAACACAACATGTTTTATGACATGTTTTGCCCATCACCCTTTGTCATGGCGGCCACTAGTAATTAAATGGGGGAAATTGACATGCAAGTCCACCCCTTCGATTACATGCACTAATAGATCCTTATAGATTAACCTATCACATTTCAAAAGTGTCACACATAAGTCCTATTGACTAAATTCACATGCAATTTACTAAATCGAAGCTTAAAACTTTCACACATTCATATTCACATATTCTAGACAATAAATATCACATTCAAATGCTTTGGTGACTCGGTTTAGCGGTCCCGAAACCACTTTCCGACTAGGGTCACTTTAGGGGTGTCACACAGAAGTATCGAACTCCAATGTATTGGACAGAACTCAAGGAATGTCAGATTCGTGGAGTTGATTTAATCAAGGAAACTGAAGAAAAGCTTAAAGTGATACGGGATTGCTTGAAAGTGATATCGGATAGGCAAAAGTCCAATGCTGATTTGAAAAGGAAAGAGATCAAGTTTCAAATTGGAGATAAAGTACTTTTGAAAGTATCTCCATGGAAAAAGGTATTGAGATTTGGCCAGAAAGGCAAAATGAGTCTGCGATTTATCAGACCATATGAGATCACTGAAAGACTTGGACCATTAGCCTACTGTTTAGCATTGCCACCCGAATTGGAAAACATTCATGATGTATTCCATGTATCCATGTTGTGACGATATCGACCAGACCCCTCCCGTGTGATTTCACCTACGAAAGTCGAAATTAGACCGGACACGACTTATGGTGAAGAACCGGTTAATGTAACACCCCATACCGAGACCGTTGCCGGAGACGGACACGAGGGGTTAACGGGCTTAATCCACTTATTTTCACAGTCCATTTGAAAATTTTCCAGACAAGCTGGTTACTGCATCACTGTCGCCTTAAAAATCATATCTTGAGTTTCAAAACTCGAAAACCAGTTTCGTAAATTTTTCCTGAAACTAGACTGATATTTTCATCTACAATTTGTTTTCTAGAATTTTTGGTTGAGCCAATTAGTATAGTTTATTAGTTAAAGTCTCCCCTGTTTCAGGATTCGACTACACTGACCTTTGCACATTACGACTTGGATATATCCCTATACAGAGTTTGAATACTGATTCTGTTTGCTTCTATAGAAAATAGACTCGAAAAGGAATCTATACATATATTACATGACTTCTAGTTATCTCTGGTTAATTTATAATGAATTTCCAAAGTCGGAACAGGGAATCCAGAAACCGTTCTGGCCCTGTCTCACGAAAACTTAAATATCTCATAATATACTGTTCATATGATCATTTCGTTACTTTCCTATGAAAATAGATTCATCAAGGTTCGATTACATAATTTATTCACTATTTAATTCCATTCCTACTATTTTTAGTGATTTTTCACATTAACTTCACTGCTGTTATCAGCATCTATTTTTAAGGTAGACTTTACCTATTACATAGTTTCCATGATTCAACTAGCCCTTTTGCGTAAATAGCACAAAATATGATCATGATTAACCATTCCAATCGCTAATCGTTCCCAAACATTTCCATACCTCTTAATGAACATCATACAAGACGATTATAATACTAAGCTCAAAGTGTATATAAGCCATTTTCGCATGGCTATCCAAATTTATACAAAACCAAAGGGTCCATGACCAACAACAAAACGGGTAGTCCTATACATGCCATTTCAAAGTTCAACCAAAAGTGTACCAAAAGGGGCTTTGATAGTGTGGGCGACTTCGACTTCGACATTCCCGAGTCCGATAGTTGGCGAACCAAAATCTATAAAACAGAGATCCAAAGAAATGGAGTAAGCATTTAATGCTTAGTAAGTTTTGAGCAATGAAATTACGCTCCACTGAAGTATAGCATTCATATAACTAAACGGATAATTTCATATACACATATATTCTCAAAAATCAGTCCTACTTCACATTTCCAACCCTTATATTCATACATAAGGGATCAACTTAACCAAAACCGAAGCTCCTTAATCGACGGAGCGAATGCTATTTAAGAGGAATCAATTAATCCAATGCATGTACAACACATACCTCGTTGTTGAGATTTTACGGCGTATTAATTGAAATTATTACAGAAGATCGCTCATTCCCAAACTCAAGTAATCTTGAGTTTAGCGGATATAACTACTTGCACAAGGCCTTGGTCTTAGCTCGGATATGGCCACTAGCACAGATGCCTTCGGGACTTAGCCGGATATAGTCGCTAGCACAAATGCCTTGGTCTTAGCCGGATATAGCAACTTCGCATACGAATGCCTTCGGATCTTAGTCCGGTTCTAGTCACCTAGCACAAAAGCCTTGAGACTTAGCCGGATATCATTGAATAACCATGCACATGTATCAATAAATCATGACACATCCATATTTCATTTTCATTACCAAAGCTCAAACACAAAACACTTATCACACTTACAAATTTCAGCTCAATAGCCACATACAAAGAGCATGATTTTGATTTACTTAAGACATAATCTAATCGAATCATAATCTAAGCTCCATTACTCGAAAACTTACCTCGGATGTTGTCGAACGATTTGGTGGCTATTCGATCACTTTTCCTTTCCCTTATCCAACTTTGGTCCTCTAAGCTCATGAGCTAATTCAAACAAATTTAACTTATTAAAGTCTCATTATGCTAGCTTATGGCGAACATGACAATGAATTTGATGGGTCATATGGCCACCTTTAGCTCAAATACAAAATGGTCATACGCATTTTTATTCACATTAAGCAATTTAATACAATTCATTCGAACATCAAAGAGAAGCTCAAGGTACTTAGCCCATATATACATTAGACATTAGAGTCACATATGTACGAAATCACGAATCGAGTTCAACATATTAGCTAATATTCCCTTAGCGAATTTTCTAAGTCAAGATAAAGGCATCAATGTGCTTGCCTCTAACCGAATACATGCAACACTAATCTTCTCATGTGGCGAGTATGCATGTATATGTTGAGGCCAATTATATACTTAATACCCACATAAATGGCATACCAATACATCATGTGCAAACATATATATATATATATGTGCAAGAGCGAATCATAAGGTTGATTATAACCATTTCATATATTTTCATCATGTACCCGAATGCACAAATACATTACAATAACTTCCAACTCAAATTATGTTACAAATTTATACTTCACAAGGATAAATCATTAACCAAATATAAACATATATCCGAATTCACATGTATATTTTATTTTTACATGAAGCATAGCCGAATCATTTTAACCATGAGTAACATAACAAGCATAAATCATACTTATGGATATACCATGCCCGATTGTTTCATGAAGTTGCTAAGACCTACCCTTTTTTTTTTTCCAAATTCTCACACACACTCTATCATCTTCATACCTCACCAACACAACATCTAGCATCCACCAAGAAGACAACACCCATGGCCGTGTATCATCTCCCTCACATAGCAAAGATTTAGACCATGGGCTAGGTAGGACTCAAGCTAACAACTAAAATATACATGAATCTCATGGAGCAACATCAAACATACCTTAGCCTAGTTACATGCATGGCCGAACCTCTTCAACCTTTCTTCTTCCTTTCTCCTTAAAGTTTTCGCCAAAGATGTTCAAGGATGAACACTTTTTTTGTTTTCTTTCCTTCAACTCACGGCAATGGGGGGAACAATCACACACATTCTTTCTTTTTTTTTCTCATCCTACTAACACTAATACTTTATTGCCCATGCTCTTTATTTTATTATTCCTTACATGAAGCATTAACCCAACATGTTTATGACATGTTTTAGCCATAACATTTTGTCCACCCTCATGCTCATGGCCAGCCACTACTAATTAGGGGGGAAAATTGACATGCAAGTCCTCCCTTTTGATTGCATGCACTATTAGATCCTTATAGATTAGCCTATCACATTTCAAAAGTGTCACACAAGTCCTATGTACTACATTCACATGCAATTAACTAAATCGAAGCTTAAAATTTTCGCACATTTATATTCACATATTTTAGACCATAAATATCACATTCAAATCATTTGGTGACTCGGTTTAGCGGTCCCGAAACCGCTTTCCGACTAGGGTCACTATAGGGCTGTCACAACTCTCCCCCACTTAAGAAATTTTCGTCCCCGAAAATCTTACCGGTAAATAGGTTTGGGTATCATTCTTTCATGGCATTCTCGGTTTCCCAAGTAGCTTCTTCGATCCCGTGTTTGAGCCATAACACTTTCACTAATGGAACCCTTTTGTTTCGCAACTCTTTCACTTCACGAGCTAGGATACTAATCGGTTCTTCTTCATAACTCATATCGGCTTGAATTTCGACCTCGGAGGGGTTTATTACGTGCGAAGGATCGGATCTGTAACGTTGAAGCATCGAAACATGAAAAACGTTGTGGATCCTTTCGAGTTCAGGGGGTAAAAGCAACCTATATGCAACTGGGCCAACTCGTTCGGAGGTCTCATATGGCCCAATGAATCTCAGACTCAATTTGCCCTTACGGCCAAATCTGAGTATCTTTTTCCAAGGTGATACCTTAAGAAACACTTTGTCTCCCACCTGATACTCAATATCTCTTCGTTTTAAATCCGCGTACGACTTCTGACGATCTGATGCTGCCTTCAAACTTTCACGAATTATTTTACTTTCTGTTCAACATCTTTAATCCAATCCACTCCGAAAATTTTGCTTTCACCGAGCTCGGTCCAAAACAATGGCGTACGGCATTTACGCCCGTACAAAGCCTCGTAAGGTGCCATCTTAATACTTGATTGAAAACTATTGTTGTAAGCGAATTCAATCAAAGGTAAATACCGTTCCCATGAACCCCTAAACTCAAGGATGCAACATCTCAACATATCCTCGAGTATCTGAATTATCCGCTCGGATTGACCATCGGTTTGGGGATGAAAAGCATTGCTAAAATGCAGCTTGGTACCAAAAGCTTCTTGCAATTTCTTCCAAAATCGTGAGGTGAATCTCAGATCTCTATCCGACACGATAGAAATAGGTACCCCGTGTAATCTCACAATCTGAGAAACATACAATTCAGCTAGTTTATCCATTGAAAAATCCGTGCGTACGGGAATAAAGTGAGCTGACTTAGTCAGTCTATCCACAACAACCCAAATCGCATCCTTCTTACTTGCCGATACTGGCAACCCAGATACGAAATCCATCGTGACTCGATCCCATTTCCATTCAGGTATCATGATCGGTTGAAGTAAACCGGTAGGCACTTGATGTTCCGCCTTCACTTGCTGACATACTAAGCACTTCGAGACAAAACCGGAAATGTCTCGTTTCATACCATGCCACCAAAACTGACGTCTTAGATCGTTGTACATTTTCGTACTCCCCGGGTGAATTGACATTCGGCTACAATGAGCTTCGTTCAGAATCATCGAAATGAGATCTGAATTTCTTGCAACACACAACCGACTTCTGAACCTCAAACAATCGTCATCATCAATTTGAAACTCTGATTCCATATTCGGAACACATTCAGCCCGTTTTGCAACCAATTCATCATCGACTTTCTGAGCTTCACGAATTTGATGAATCAACAATGGTTTGGCCTTTAATTCCGCCACTAACACATTGTCGGATAGAATGCACAAGTGTACATTCATCGTCGTAAAGCAAAAGCGGTGATTTACGACTTAAGGCATCCGTAACCACATTAGCCTTTCCCGGGTGATAGTCAATGACAAGCTCATAATCTTTTAACAACTCGAGCCAACATCTTTGTCGTAGATTTAAGTCTCTTTGAGTCATCAAATATTTGAGACTTTTGTGATCCGAAAATACATGGCACTTCTCACCAAATAAGTAATGTCGCCATATTTTCAAAGCGAATACGATGGCAGCTAATTCGAGATCATGGGTCGGATAATTTTTCTCATGTGGCTTCAGTTGTCTCGACGCATAGGCCACAACTCGACCCTATTGCATCAATACGCAACCCAACCCAAGTAGGGAGGCATCACTATAAATGACAAACTCTTTGCCTGATTCGGGCTGTACTAGAATTGGAGCTTCAGTCAAATAAGTTTTCAGTTGATCAAAACTTTTCTGACATTTTTCCGTCCATTCGAACTTAACATCTTTTGAAGTAGCCGTCATTGGTGTGGCTATCATCGAGAAACCTTTACAAACCGTCGGTAATGTAAGCAAGTCCCAAAAGCTCGAACCTCAATAATATTTCTCGAGGCTTCCAGTTAAGTATGGCTGAAATTTTGCTCGGGTCAACTCGAATACCGATCACGGATACCACATGACCCAAGAATCTAACCTCTCTTAACCGAACTCACACTTCTTGAACTTAGCATATAACCGCTTATCCCGTAAAATTTGCAACACTAATCTCGGTGCTCAAGCATGTTCGGTCTCATCTCTTGAATAGACCAAGATGTCATCAATGAACACAACTACGAACCGGTCCAAATCTTGTCAAGATTCGATTCATCAAATCCATAAATACCGCGGGGCATTAGTGAGCCCAAACGGCATCACTAAGAACTCGTAGTGGTCGTATCTCGATTCAAAGCGGTTTGGGTATATCCGAATCTTGAATTCATGAATCGGTAATAACCGATCTCAAATCTATCTTTGAAAACACCGAGGCTCCCTTTAGTTGATCAAACAAATCATCAATACGTGATAGCGGATATTTATTCTTTATCGTCACTTTATTCGGTGACGATAGTCAATGCACAACCTCATGGTTCCGTCCTTCTTTTCACAAACAATCTTGGTGCACCCCAAGGTGAGAAACTTGGTCGAGTGAAACCTCTATCCGTCAACTCTTGCAACTGAGCTTTCAACTCTTTTAACTCGGTTGGTGCCATACGATACGGAGCTATCGAAATTGGTGTAGTCCTAGGTACAAGCTCAATACTAAACTTTACCTCCCGAACGGGTGGTAAACCCCGTAATTCTTCAGGAAAACCATCCGGGTATTCACAAACCACCGGCACAGATTCGGGTTTCTTTTCTAATTCTTTGTCATCAAGTACATACGCAAGGTATGCTTCACACCCCTTTCTTACATATTTCTGAGCCAACATTGATGATATTACAGCTGGCAACCCCTTTAAGTTCGTAGACTCAACTCGGATTATCTCGTTACTTGTGCACCTCAAATCAATAGTCTTGCTTTTGTAATCCACAACCGCATCATGCACGGTCAACCAATCCAAACCAAGAATAACATCAAATTCATCAAACGGCAAAAGCATCAAGTCCGCCGGAAAACAGGAACCTCGAATTACTAGGGGACATTTCTTACACACTTTGTCGACAAGCACGAACGACCCAAGGATTTGACACCGAATTACGAACTCGAGAGACTCAATAGGTAAAGTCTTCTTGGATGCTAAGGTTTCACATATATAAGAATGGGTAGAACCGGGGTCAATCAAAGCAATCACATTAGTATCAAAGAGAGTAAAAATACCGGTAATAACATCTGGCGAGGAAGCATCCTCACGTCTTGGCGTATAGCATAAGCCCTAGCAGAGCACGAGCCTTAGATCTGGTCGTAGCATCTCTAGATCCTCTCGACCACCACTAGTATTGCCGTATTTCTAGATGGTCTACCTCGAGTAGTGGTAGCACCTGTTTCCCACTCGATTTGCATTCATTCGAGACAACCTCGGGCAATCTTTAATGAAGTGGTCAATGACCGCACTTGTAATGAGAGCGGTCATGCAATCTCTGACTCCCGAATGCCATTTACCACAATATCGGCACTCGCTCTGTCTCGACGATCGGTTCCAACATCGGCGATCAAGTGACTCGTGCACTCACGGGGGTCAATTGCGATCTCGTCTAGAAAAGCCAAGTGTTTCTAGATCGGCCTAAATCATCTCTAAATTTCTTCGATGACTGTTGAAAGGGCCTCCCCGAAGACCTCTTACGAAACTCCTTTACTCCCATATCAGCTTTTCTTTTCTCCATACTAAGCTCCTCAGCTTTGCAAGCTCGTCGACAAGTGCCACAAATTCTCGGATTTCCAAAATGCCAACATACAGCTTTATATCATCATTCAGCCCATCCTCGAAAGGTTTACACATCACGGCTTCTGAAGAAATGCATTCTCACGCGTACCGGCTAAGCCTTACAAATTTTCGTTCATAGTCGATAACCGACATGGAACCTTGTTTAAGTTCAATAAATTCCTTCCATTTTTTATCAATGAATCTCTGACTGATATACTTCTTTCGAAACTCGGTTTGGAAAAACTCCCAAGTTACTTGCTCTCTGGGCACAACAGAAGTCAACGTATTCCACCAATAGTAGGCAGAATCACGTAGCAAGGAGATAGTACACTTTAGGCACTCATCGGGTGTGCAAGATAGCTCATCGAGAACCCGGATAGTGTTGTCCAACCAAAATTCCGCTTGCTCAGCATCATCGCTGTCCGTAGCTTTAAATTCAGTAGCCCCATGTTTTTGAATTTTGTCAATTGGGGGCTTATTTGACCTTATTTGGTCAGTTACCGGAGGTATTGTAGGTGCGGGGGTGGTATTTGTCGGGAATGGAGCTTGTGGAACAGCCGTATTAGTTCGAATGTATTGGTTGAACCAATCATTCATCACGCTATAGAAAGCTTGTCTAGCTTCATCATTCGGATTACTAGCATTAGGTTGAGAGTCCGGTATTGTCCCTTGTGCGGGAGCAGCGCTACACTCTCAAGATCATCACTACCGCTTCGATCGGGATCGAGATCCATTACTATAAATAAACACATTTGCAAATGTCAGAAATCACCACACTATCAAATAATCACATAAAATGGCATGTATAGCTAGACCCAAACGCATTACGTGTGACAGCCCAAAATTGACCCTAGTCGGGAAGTGGTTTCGGGACCGCTAAACCGAGTCACCGAAATGTTTGAGCGTAATATTTATTGTCTATAATATGTATTTATGAATGTGTGAAAATTTCAAGCTTCGATTTAGTCGATTGCATGTGAATTGATTAATAGGACTTGTGTGACACTTTTGAAATGTGATAGGCTAATCTATAAGGACCTATTAGTGCATGTAATCAAAGGGAGGACTTGCATGTCAAATTTCCCCCCCTAATAGCTAGTGGCCGGCCATGACAAGGGATTATGGGCAAAAACATGTCATAAAACATGTTGTGACAATGGTGTATGTAAGAAAAAAATAAAATAATGAGCATGGGAATTGAATAATGAAAGGGAAGAAAAAAAAAGAGAATGGTGAGTGTTTCCCCCCCCTTGCCGTGAGTTGAAGAAAAGAGAAAAAAAATTTGTTCATCCTTTTCATTCTCTCTTGGCCGAAAATTCTAAGGAAGAAGGAGGGAGTTTTTGCTTCATGTTTGGTTTGGAAGAGGATTAGGAAGAGGTTTGGCCATACTTGTATCAAGATTAAGGCATCTTTGATGTTGTGCCATGAGATTCATGCATGTTTTTGGTTGCTAACTTGATGTTCTTATTAGCCATGGTTCAAATCCTTGCTATGTCATGGGGATGGTATTCGGCCAAGGTGGATGTTGTGTTAATGCCATTGCATGTTAAATATGAAGCTTGCTAATGATACATGTGATGGTGGATTGATGGCTCTTGGACTTTCTTTTTAGCATTTTTGAGTGAGATATTAAGTTCTTTGTTTAACCATGACCAAAATCGAAATGGTATGGTGTTGTGATGTATTCGGCCATGGTACATCCATAAGTATAATTTATGCTTATTGCATGGTAGGTAAGATTTGTGTTTTGGATTTATGTTCATGTTTAGTTATAATCAACTTTGAGATTCGGCTCTAGCATATATATATATATATGTTTGCACATGATGTATTGGTATGACATATATACTATCTCAAGGTATATATTTACATATGATGATGTTTCGGTTATGAAGTAAATGATTGATGCGTATTGAGTTACAATATGGAATGCGTTAGTGAGTAAAATGTATGCCGTTTATGTGTGGTTTGAAGTGTATAATTGGCCTCAACATGGACATGCATACTCGGCCACATGAGGGGGATTGGTGTGCATGCATTCGGTTAGAGGCAAGCATATTGATGCCTATTCTTGGCTTAGAAAATTCGGCTAAGGAGAGTACTAACTAATGTGTTGAGTTTCATTCATGATTTCCGTACATATGTGACTTTAATGTCTAATGAAAATATGTGGGCTAAGTACCTTGAATTCCTCTTTCGATGCTCAAATGATTAAATCAATTTATTTGTTAAATTAAGCTCAAGAGCAAAGGGGAGCTAAATCCGATAAAAGGAAGGAAAAAGTGGTCGAATAGCCATCGGAATCATTCGACAACATCCGAGGTAAGTTCTTGAGTAATAGAGCTTAAATTATGATTTGATTAGATCATGTCTCAAGTAAATCGAAATCATGCTCTTTGTGTGTGGATATTGAACCGAAATGTGCAAGAGTGATAAGTGTATTGTATTTGAGTTTTGCTAATGAAAATAAAATACGAATGTGTCATGATTTAGTGTTAAATGTGCATGTTTATTCGAATGGTGTCCGGGCTAAGTCCCGAAGGCTTTTGTGCTAAGTGACTAAATCTGGGTCAATTCCCGGAGGCATTTGTGCGAGTTACCAAAACCGGGTTAAGTCCCGAAGGCATTCGTGCGAGTTACTAAATCCGGGCTAATTCCTGAAGGCAATCGAGCGAGTCGCTATATCCGGTTAAATTCTGAAGGTACGTGATTCGGAAATGAACGATCTTGCTGTAAAAATCCCAATTAATACGCTTGAAAAATTCCAGCAATGAGGTATGTTCGTATGTGCATTGGAATAGTTGAGTTCCTTTGAATAATATTCGCTCCGTTGAGTAATGAGCTTCCGGTATTTGGCTAAGATGATCCCTTATGTATGAACATAGGGGTTGGAATGTAAAGGAGAAATGATTTGAAAGTATGTATATACGGAATTATCCATTTAGTTATATGAATGCTATACCTCTGTTGTGCTTAAATTCTTCGCTCAAAACTTACTAAGCATAAATTGCTTACTCGTTTCTTTGTTTCTTTGTTTTATAGATTTTGGCTCGTCACCATCGGACTCGGGATTTTGGAAGTCGAAGTCTCCCACACTATCAAAGCCCCCTTTTTGGTACAATTTTGGTTGAGCTTTGAAATGGCATGTATAGGACTACCCTTTGTTGTTTTTCAAGTACTTTTTGTGATGTATGTGTGTACGGCCATACGAAAATGGCTCGTAGAAGTGGAGTATGGCATTAGACCATTTGTGTTTATGTATATATGTATGGTTTCATGATGTGACTATGGACTGGAATGGAAGTGTTGGGCAAATGATCAGTCATTGGAATGGCTAAATATGATTATATGTGGACCTATGTATGACAAAACTCTAGTTGGTCCATGGAAACCACGAAATAGGTAAAGTTTACCTTGAAAACAGATGCTGACAGCAGCAGTGGTGTGGATTTGAAAAATCACTAAAATCTATAGGAATGGAATTAAATGGGGAATAAATTATGAAAATGAACCTTGATGAATCTACTTTCATATGGAAGAAACGAAATGGTCATATAAGTTATATGTTAAGAGATATTAAAGTTCTTGTGGAACAGGGGCAGAACGGTTTCTGGATCCCCTGTTCCGACTTTGGAAATTCACTATAAATTAACCAGAAATAATTAGGAGTCATGACATATATGTATAAATTCCTCTTTGAGTCTAGTTTCTATAGAAACAAACAGCATCAGTATTGAAGCCCTGTACAGGGAGATATCCAAGTCGTGATGCGCGAAGGTCAGAGTAGTTGATCCCTGTAACAGGGGAGAATTTAACTAATAAACTGTACTAATTGGCCCGACCAAAAATTCTAGAAAAAAATATGTAGATGACATATGAGTCTAGTTTTATGGAAAAATTACGAAACTGATTTCTGAGCTTTCAAACTCAAGATATGATTTTTAAGGCGAAAGTGACGCAGTAACCAGCTTGTCTGGAAATTTTTCAATGGACTGTGAAAATAATTAAGTTAAGTGTGTGTGCACCTTGTGTTCAACTCCGGTAACGGACTCGGGTACAGGGTGTTACAATTTTATTGGTATCAGAGCTACGGTTTAGTCGATTCTAGGACTACCGTAATGCGTTTGGGTCTAGCTATACATGCCATTTTATGTGATTATTTGATAGTGTGGTGATTTCTGACATTTGCAAATGTGTTTATTTATAGTAATGGATCCCGATCCCGACCGAAGCGGTAGGTGATGATCTTGAGAGTGTAGCGCTGCTCCCAAGACAAGGGACAGCTCCATGGACTCTCAACCTAATGCTAGTAATCCAAATGATGAGGCTAGGCAAGCTTTTTATAGAGTGATGAATGATTGGTACAACCAATATATTCGAACTAATACGGCTGTTCCACAACCTCCATTCCGACAAATACCACCTCAAGACCTACAATACCTCCTAGAATCGACCAAATAAGGTCAAATAAGCCCCAGATTGATAGAATCAAAACATGGGGCTACTGAATTTAAAGCTACGGATAGCGGCGATGCCGAGCAAGCTGAATTTTGGTTGGACAACACTATCCGTACTCGATGAGCTATCTTGTACTCCCGATGAATGCCTAAAGTGTACTATCTCCTTGCTACGCGATTCTGCCTACTATTGGTGGAGTACTCTGACTTCTATTGTGCCCGAGAGCAAGTAACTTGGGAGTTTTTCCAAACTAAGTTTCGGAAAAAGTATATCAGTCAGAGATTTGTTGATCAAAAACGGAAGGAATTTCTTGAGCTTAAGCAAGGTTCTATGTCAGTTACTGATTACGAGCGAAAATTTGTTAGACTTAGTAGATACGCTCGGGAATGTATTTCGTTCGAGGCTATCATGTGTAAACGCTTCGAGGATGGGCTGAATGAAGATATAAAAATGTTCGTTGGCATTCTTGAAATAAGAGAGTTCGTAGTACTTGTCGAGCGAGCTTGTAAAGCCGAAGAGCTTAGAAAAGAAAAACAAAAAGTGGATGTGGGAACTGGAGAGTTTCGTAAAAGATCCTCGGGAAAGTCTCTTCAACAGGCATCGAAGAAATTTCGTGATGATGTGGGCCGGTCTAGAGGCACTTCGGGCCTTTTTAGACGAGATCGTGATCGACCCCCTATGGGTACACGAGCCACTTCGGTCGCCAGTGTTGGGAATGAACGTCGAGACAGAACGGAGTGTTAGCATTGTGGCAAATGGCATTCTGGAAGTTGTAGATTCCGTGACCGCTCCTGTTACAAGTGCGGATCAGTTGACCACTTCATTAAAGATTGCCCAAGGTTGTCTGAACAGAATGTAGATCAGAGTGGGAAACCGGGCGCTACCACTGCTCGAGGTAGACCCTCTAGAAATATGGGCAATGCTAGTGGTGGTCAGAGAGGATCTAGAGATGCTACAACCAGATCCGAGGCTCGTGCTCCTACTAGGGCTTATGCCATACGCGCACGTGAGGATGCTTCCTCGCCAGATGTTATTACCGGTACTTTCACTCTCTTTGATACTAATGTGATTACTTTGATTGACCCTGGTTCGTAATTCGGGTGTCAAATCCCTTGGGTCGTTACGTGCTTGTCGACAAAGTGTGTAAGAAATGCCCCCTAGTAATTCGAGGTTCCTGTTTTTCGGCGGACTTGATGCTGTTGCCGTTTGACGAATTTGATATTATCCTCGATTTAGATTGGTTGATCGTGCATGATGCGGTTGTGAATTACAAAAGCAAGACTATGGATTTGAGGTGCACAAATAACGAGATGATCCGAGTTGAGTCTACGGACTTAAAGGGGTTGCCAGCTGTAATATCATCAATGTTGGCCCAGAAATATGTAAGAAAGGGGTGCGAAGCATACCTTGCGTATGTACTTGATGATAAGGAGTTAGAAATAAAACCCGAATCTGTGCCGATGGTTTGTGAATACCCGGATGTTTTTCCCGAAGAATTACCGGGTTTGCCACCTGTTCGGGAGATAGAGTTTGGTATTGAGCTTGTACCGGGGACTACGCCAATTTCGATAGCTCCGTATCATATGGCACCAACCGAGTTAAAGGAGTTGAAAGCTCAGTTGCAAGAATTGACAGATAGAGGTTTTGCTCGACCAAGTTTCTCACCTTGGGGTGCACTAGTATTGTTTGTGAAAAAGAAGGACGGAACCATGAGGTTGTGCATTGACTATCGTCAGCTGAATAAAGTGACGATAAAGAATAAATATCCGTTACCGCGTATTGATGATTTGTTTGATCAACTAAAGGGAGCCTCAGTGTTTTCAAAGATAGATTTGTGATCGGGTTATTATCAGTTGTGGATTCGAGATTCGGATGTACCCAAAACTGCTTTCAGAACGAGGTACGGTCACTACGAGTTCTTAGTGATGCCGTTCGGGCTCACTAATGCCCCTGCGGTATTTATGGATTTGATGAATCGGATCTTCAGACAGTATTTGGACCGGTTTGTAGTTGTGTTCATTGATGACATGTAACACCCCGAACCCGAGACCGTTGCCGGTGTCGGACACAAGGGGTTAACAAGCCAAAACCACTTATGGCACCGACCAATTTGACATTCCAGGCAAGCTGGAAAACTGCGTTGCTGTCGCCTTAAAAAGCATATCTCGAGTTTCACAACTCAGAAACTGATTCCGTAAATTTTCCCTGAATTTAGACTCATATATCCATCCATGGATTTATTTCTAGAATTTTTGGTTGGGCCAATTGGTACAGTTTATTAGTTAAAGTCACCCATGTTACAGGGGTCGACTACACTGACCTTCGCGCGTTACAACTTGAATATCTCTCTGTACAGGGTTTCAATACTGATGCCGTTTGTTTCTAATGAAACTAGACTCAAAAAGGAATCTTCACATATTAGTCATGACTTCTAATTCATTCTGGATAATTTATGGTAAATTTTCAAAGTCGCGACAGGGGACCCAGAAACCGTTCTGGCCCTGTCTCACGATAACTTTAATATCTCTTAACACGTAACTCCTATGACCGTTTCGTTTCTTCCATATGAAAGTAGACTCATCAAGGTTCATTTACATAATTCTTTCACTATTTAATACCATCCCTACAATTTTTTTGTGATTTTTCACATTCCTGTCACTGCAGCTGGCAGCACCTGTTTTTAAGGTAGGTCTTACCTATTTTGTAGTCTCCATGAACCAACTAGTCTTGCCATACATAGGTTCACCTATGATCATTTTTAGCCATTCCAATGGCTGATCATGTGACCAACACTCCCATTTCCAATCCATAATCACATCATGAAACCATATATATATATACAAATCACAAATGGTCTAAGTTCGTACTTTACTTCTACGAGCCATTTTCGCATGGCCATACACATGTACATCACAACACATTTGAACCAACAAGGGTAGTCCTATACATGCCATTTCAAAGTTCAACCAAAATTATACCAAAATGGAGGCTTTGATAGTGTGGATGACTTGACTTCAATGATCCCGTATCCGATCGCTAACGAACAAAATCTATAAAACAGAGAGCCAAAGCAACGGGTAAGCATTTTTATGCTTAGTAAGTCTCAAGCAATAAAATCAGCTTTAACTAAAGCATTACATTCACATAGCCAAATGAATCATTTCATTAATACACATTCACATAATCATACTTACTTCACACTTCATCATTGTATACTTTCACAAGATATCAACCAATTCAATAGCTGAAAATTCGTTAGTCGATTGAACGAATGTTACTCAAACATATCGACTTTTCCAATGCACATATAAACATACCTTATCCTTTGGGCTTTTCGAGCGTACTAATTAAATTTATTACAGCAACCAACGCTCACCTTCAGCCCAAGCTTCTTGAATACAACCGGATATAACCACATGCACGAATGCCTTGGTCTTAGCCCGGATAGAACGACTTGCACAAATGCCTTGGTATTAGCCCGGATTTAACAACTTGCACGAATGCCTTGGTCTTAGCCCGGATTTAGTCACTAGCATAATTGCCTTGGTCTTAACCGGATTTAACTACTAGCATAAATGTCTTGGGACTTAGCCGGATATCATTTAATTGCTCATGCACACACATACATCAATAGTCATTACACATCCATGTTTCGTTTTTCGTTACTAAGGCTCAAACACAAACATATCACTAGCATAATCGCCTTGGGACTTAGCCCGGTATCATTCAAATACTCATACACACAAAATCAATAATCATTACACATCCATATTTCATTTCGCATAATTCGAGTAGGGTCATTTCTTGAGGACTTACCTCGGATGTTGTCAAACGGCTTCAACGGCTATTCGATCACTTTTCCTTCCCTTATCCAATTGTGGCCCTCTAAGCTCTCAAACTTTATGTTAACAAGTAAATTGATTTAGTCGTTTGAATATCAAAGGGGAATCCAAGGTACTTAGCCCTTATAAGGCCGCACACAATTATATTCACACACTTGAGCTCATTAATTATAACATAGCATCAAGCACTCATATGGCCGATTATACTTAGTCATACTTGCACCAAATCAACAATAATTTCAAGGTTTTTCATACTATACATGCACTCGGCCGAATGTACATGCAAATTTCACAACCATTCTTCAACAAATTTCTCCTTTAAAGAAACATATTTATCACTTTCTTCATAACCAAAATATCATGTGCAAACATATATACACATATAGGTGTAAGGTCAATTTCAAGGTATCCATAACCATCCAAAACACAAATTTTAACTAACATGCAAGAAGCATAAACCATGCTCATGAATGCATCATGGCGAATACATCACAATCATGCCCCTTTCAACGGTCATGGTTAAACAAAACAAAAAAAAAAACTCAATGTCTTACTCAAGATTGCTACAAAGAAATTTCAAGAGTAGTCAATCCATCATTGCATGCATCATTAGCAAGCTTCACATTTAGCATGCAATGGCTTTAACACAATAATAACCTTGGCCAAATACCATTTCCATGGCATAACAAGGATTTGAACCATGGCTAACATGAACATCAAGTTAGCAACCAAAACATGCATGAATCTCATGACACAACCTCATACATACCTTAATCTTGATGCAAGTTTAGCCAAATCTCCTTCTAGATCTCTTCTAAACAAAGAAAATGAAGCAAAAATCTCTTCTTCCTCTTAAGAACTTGCCAAAGGAAGGAGGGAAAAGATGAACAAATTTTTTGTTTTTCTTTATCACCTACACGGCAATGGGGGATGCTACACTCACACAAATTTTTTTGTTTCTCTTCCCACATTTTAATTATTAATCATTTCTCTCATGCTCCATTAACAAAACATGTTTCAACATGTTTTCTTTGCCCATAAACCATGTCATGGCCGGCCAGCACCTACAAAAAGGGGGAATTTGACATGCAAGTCCATTGTTTTGCATGCATGCTTTAATTAGTCATCACACATTTCCCCATCATACTTTCAAAGTTTACTACTAGGTCCTTTCTAGTGAAATTCACATTTATAGCTCTAAATCAAAACATCAAAAATGTCACACATGAATACACACATATTATAGGCATCAAAATAAATTTTAGATTATTTTTATGCCTCGGTTTTGTGGTCCCGAAACCACGTTCCGACTAGGGCCAATTTTGGGCTGTCACATGACATCTTGGTCTATTCAAGAGATGAGACCGAACATGCTGAACACCTGAGATTAGTGTTGCAAATTTTACGGGATAAGCGGTTATATGCTAAGTTCAGCAAGTGTAAGTTCTGGTTAAGAGAGGTTAGCTTCTTGGGTCATGTGGTATCTGCATTGGGTATTCGAGTCGACACGAGCAAAATTTCAGCCATACTTAACTGGAAGCCTCCGAGAAATATTACTGAGGTTCGGAGCTTTTTAGGACTTGCTTACATTACCGACGGTTTGTAAAAGGATTCTCGATGATAGCCACACCCATGACGGCTACTTCAAAAGATGTTAAGTTCGAATGGACGGAAAAATGTCGAAAAGTTTTGATCAACTGAAAACTTATTTGACGTAAGCTCAATTTTAGTGCGGCCGAATCGGGCAAAGAGTTTGTCATCTATAGTGACGCCTTCCTACTTGGGTTAGGTTGCGTATTGATGCAAGAGGGTCGAGTTGTGGCCTATGCGTCGAGACAATTAAAGCCACATGAGAAGAATTATCCACCCATGATCTCGAATTAGTCGCCATCGTATTCGCCTTGAAAATATGGCGACATTACTTATTTGGTGAGAAGTGCCATGTATTTTTGGATCACAAAAGTCTTAAATATTTGATGACTCAAAGAGACTTGAATCTCGACAAAGGCGTTGGCTTGAGTTGTTGAAAGCTTATGAGCTGGTCATTGATTATCACCCGGAAAGGCTAATGTGGTTTGCGGACGCCTTAAGCCGAAATCATCGCTTGCTTTTATGACGATGAATGTACACTTGTCTGTTCTACCCAACAATGTGTTAGTAGCTGAATTAAAAGCCAAACCATTATCGATTCATCAAATTCGTGAAGCTCAGAAAGTCGATGATGAATTGGTTGCAAAACGGGCTGAGTGTGTTCCGAACAAGAAATCAGAGTTTCAAATTGATGATGATGATTGTTTAAGGTTCAGAAGTCATTTGTGTGTTCCAAGGAATTCGGAGCTCATTTCGATGATTCTGAAAGAAGCCCATTGTAGCCGAATGTCAATTCACCCGGGGAGTACGAAGATGTACAACGATTTGAAACGTCAGTTTTGGTGGCATGGTATGAAACGAGACATCTCCGACTTTGTTTCGAGATGTTTAATATGTCAACAAGTGAAAGTGGAACATCAAGTGCCTTCGTGGATTACTTCACCGATCAAGATACCCGAGTGGAAATGGGATCGAGTCACAATGGACTTTGTGTCCGACCGCCATTGTCCGCAAGTAAGAAGGATGCGATTTGGGTTGTTGTTGATAGATCGACTAAGTTGGCTCACTTTATCCCGTGCGTCACGGATTTTCATTGGATAAACTCGCTGAATTGTACGTTTCTTAGATTGTGAGATTACACGGGGTACCGATTTCTGTTGTGTCGGATAGAGATCTGAGATTCACCTCGTGATTTTGGAAGAAATTGCAAGAAGCTTTGGGTACCAAGCTTCATTTTAGCACCGCTTTTCATCCACAAACCGATGGTCAATCCGGCGGATAATTCGAGATACTTGAGGATATGTTGAGATGTTGCATCCTCGAGTTCGATGGTTCATGGGAGCGGTATTTACCTTTGATTGAATTTGCTTACAACAATAGTTTTCAATCAAGTATTAAGATGGCACCTTACGAGGCTTTGTACGGTCGTAAATGCCGTACACCATTGTTTTGGACCGAGCTCGGTGAAAGTAAAATTTTCGGAGTGGACTTGATTAAAGATGCTGAACAGAAAGTAAAAGTAATCCGTGAAAGTCTAAAGACAGCTGTAGATCGTCAGAAATCGTACGCGGATTTGAAACGAAAAGACATTGAGTATCAGGTGGGAGATAAAGTGTTTCTTAAAGTTTCGCCTTGGAAAAAGATACTCGGATTTGGCCGTAAAGGCAAATTGAGTCCGAGGTTCATCGGGCCATATGAAGTCTCCGAACGAGTCGGTCCAGTTGCATATCGATTGATTTTGCCTCCTGAACTTGAGAAGATTCACGATGTCTTTCATGTTTCAATGCTTCGACGCTATTGATCTGATCCATCGCACATAATTAGTCCATCAGAGGTCAAAATTCAAGCCGATATGAGTTATGAAGAAGAACCGATTCGTATCCTAGCTCGTGAAGTGAAGGAGTTGCGAAACAAAAGGGTTCCGTTAGTAAAAGTGTTATGGCTCAAACACAGGATGGAAGAAGCTACTTGGGAACCTGAGAACTCTATGAAAGAGCGATACCCAAACCTATTTACCGGTAAGACTTTCGGGGACGAAAATTTCTTAAGTGGGGAGAGTTGTGACACCCAAAATTGACCCTAGTCGGAAGTGGTTTGGGACCGCTAAACCGAGTCACCAAAATGTTTGAGCGTAATATTTATTGTCTATAATATGTATTTATGAATGTGTGAAAATTTCAAGCTTCGATTTAGTCGATTGCATGTGAATTCAGTTAATAGGACTTGTGTGACACTTTTGAAATGTGATAGGCTAATCTATAAAGACCTAATAGTGCATGTAATCAAAAGGGAGGACTTGCATGTCAAATTTCCCCCCCTAATAGCTAGTGGCCGGCCATGACAAGGGATTATGGGCAAAAACATGTCATAAAACATGTTGTGACAATGGTGTATGTAAGAAAAAAATAAAACAATGAGCATGGGAATTGAATAATGAAAGGGAAGAAAAAAAAAAGAGAATGGTGAGTGTTTCCCCCATCTTGCTGTGAGTTGAAGAAAAGAGAAAAAAAAAATTGTTCATCCTTTTCATTCTCTCTTGGCCGAAAATTCTAAGGAAGAAGGAGGGAGTTTTTGCTTCATGTTTGGTTTGGAAGAGGATTAGGAAGAGGTTTGGCCATACATGTATCAAGATTAAGGTATGTTTGATGTTGTGCCATGAGATTCATGCATGTTTTTGGTTGCTAACTTGATGTTCTTATTAGCCATGGTTCAAATCCTTGCTATGTCATGGGGATGGTATTCGCCAAGGTGGATGTTGTGTTAATGCCATTGCATGTTAAATATGAAGCTTGCTAATGATACTTGTGATGGTGGATTGATGGCTCTTGGACTTTCTTTTAGCATTTTGAGTGAGACATTAATTTCTTTGTTTAACCATGACCAAAATCGAAATGGTATGGTGTTGTGATGTATTCGACCATGGTACATCCATAAGTATAATTTATGCTTATTGCATGGTAGGTAAGATTTGTGTTTTGGATTTATGTTCATGTTTAGTTATAATCAACTTTGAGATTCGGCTCTAGCATATATATATATATATGTTTGCACATGATGTATTGGTATGACATATATACTATCTCAAGGTATATATTTACATATGATGATGTTTGGTTATGAAGTAAATGATTGATGCGTATTGAGTTACAATATGGAATGCGTTAGTGAGTAAAATGTATGCCGTTTATGTGTGGTATGAAGTGTATAATTGGCCTCAACATGGACATGCATATTCGCCACATGAGGGGATTGTTGTGCATGCATTCGGTTAGAGGCAAGCATATTGATGCCTATTCTTGGCTTAGAAAATTGACTAAGGAGAGTACTAACTAATGTGTTGAGTTTGATTCATGATTTCGTACATATGTGACTTTAATGTCCAATGAAAATATGTGGGCTAAGTACCTTGAATTCCTCTTCGATGCTCAAATGATTAAATCAATTTATTTGTTAAATTAAGCTCAAGAGCAAAGGGAGCTAAATCCGATAAAGGGAAGGAAAAAGTGGTCGAATAGCCATCGGAATCATTTGACAACATCCGAGGTAAGTTCTTGAGTAATAGAGCTTAAATTATGATTTGATTAGATCATGTCTCAAGTAAATCAAATCATGCTCTTTGTGTGTGGATATTGAACCGAAATGTGCAAGAGTGATAAGTGTATTGTATTTGAGTTTTGCTAATGAAAATGAAATACGAATGTGTCATGATTTAGTGTTAAATGTGCATGTTTATTGAATGGTGTCGGGCTAAGTCTCAAGGCTTTTGTGCTAAGTGACTAAATCCGGGTCAATTTCGAAGGCATTTGTGTGAGTTACCAAACCGGGTTAAGTTCGAAGGCATTCGTATGCGAGTTACTAAATCCGGGCTAATTCGAAGGCAATTGTGCGAATCACTCTAACCGGGCAATGTCCCGAAGACAATCGGCGAGTCGCTATATCCGGTTAAATTCGAAGGTACGTGATTCGAAATGAACGATCTTGCTGTAAAAATCCCAACTAATATGCTTGAAAAATTCCAGCAATGAGGTATGTTCGTATGTGCATTGGAATAGTTGAGTTCCTTCGAATAATATTCGCTCAGTTGAGTAATGAGCTTCCGGTATTTGGCTAAGATGATCCCTTATGTATGAACATAGGGGTTGGAATGTAAAGTAGAAATGATTTGAAAGTATGTATATACGGAATTATCCGTTTAGTTATATGAATGCTATACCTCTGTTGTGCTTAAATTCTTCGCTCAAAACTTACTAAGCATAAATTGCTTACTCCGTTTCTTTGTTTCTTTGTTTTATAGATTTTGGCTCGTCAGCTATCGGACTCGGGATTTTGGAAGTCGAAGTCTCCCACACTATCAAAGCCCCCTTTTTGGTACAATTTTGGTTGAGCTTTGAAATGGCATGTATAGGACTACCCTTTGTTGTTTTTCAAGTACTTTTTGTGATGTATGTTTGTACGGCCATGCGAAAATGGCTCGTAGAAGTGGAGTATGGCATTAGGCCATTTGTGTTTATGTATATATGTATGGTTTCATGATGTGACTATGGACTGGAATGGAAGTGTTGGGCAAATGATCAGCCATTGGAATGGCTAAATATGATTATATGTGGACCTATGTATGACAAAACTCTAGTTGGTCCATGGAAACCACGAAATAGGTAAAGTTTACCTTGAAAACAGATGCTGACAGCAGCAGTGGTGTGGATTTGAAAAATCACTAAAATTTGTAGGAATGGAATTAAATGGGGAATAAATTATTTAAATTAACCTTGATGAATCTACTTTCATATGGAAGAAACGAAACAGTCATATGAGTTATATGTTAAGAGATATTAAAGTTCTCGTGGAACAGGGCCAGAACGGTTTCTGGATCCCCTGTTCCGACTTTGGAAATTCACTATAAATTAACCAGAGATAATTAGGCGTCATTACATATATGTATAAATTCCTCTTTGAGTCTAGTTTCTATAGAAACAAACGGCATCAGTATTGAAGCCCTGTACAGGGAGATATCGATGTCTTGATGCGCAAAGGTCAGAGTAGTCAATCCCTGTAACAGGGGAGACTTTAACTAATAAAATGTACTAATTGGCCAGACCAAAAATTCTAGAGAAAAATATGTAGATGGAAATATGAGTCTAGTTTCAGAGAAAAATTAAAAAACTGATTTCCGAGCTTTGAAACTCAAGATATGATTTTTAAGGCGACAGTGATGCAGTAACCAGCTTGTCTGGAAATTTTTAAATGGACTGTGAAAATAATTAAGTCTGTGTGCACCTTGTGTTCGACTCCGGTAACGGACTCGGGTACGGGGTGTTACATTACGGTAGTCCTAGAATCGACTAAACCGTAGCTCTGAGACCAATAAAATTGTAACACCCCGTACCCGAGACCGTTGCCAGAGACGGACATGAGGGGTTAACGGGCTTAATCCACTTATTTTCACAGTCCATTTGAAAATTTTCCAGACAAGCTGGTTACTGCGTCACTGTCGCCTTAAAAATAATATCTTGAGCTTCAAAACTCGAAAACCAGTTTCGTAAATTTTTCCTGAAACTAGACTCATATTTTCATCTACAATTTGTTTTCTAGAATTTTTGGTCAAGCCAATTAGTACAGTTTATTAGTTAAAGTCTCCCCTGTTTCAGGGTTCGACTACACTGACCTTTGCACATTACGACTTGGATATCTCCCTGTACAGGATTTCAATACTGATTCCGTTTGTTTCTATAGAAACTATACTCGCAAAGGAATCTATACATATATGGCATGACTTCTAATTATCTCTGGTTAATTTATAATGAATTTCCAAAGTCCGAACAGGGAATCCAGAAACTGTTCTGACCCTGTCTCACCAAAACTTAAATATCTCATAATATACTGTTCATATGATTGTTTCGTTACTTTCCTATGAAAATAGATTCATTAAGGTTTGATTACATAATTTATTCACTATTTAATTCCATTCCTACTTTTTTTAGTGATTTTTCACATTCATGTCACTGCTGCTATCAGCATCTATTTTTAAGGTAGACTTTACCTATTACATAGTTTCCATGATTCAACTAGCCCTTTTGCATAAATAGCACAAAATATGATCATGATTAACCATTCCAATGGATAATCATTCCCAAACATTTCCATACCTCTTAATGAACATCATACAAGACGATTATAATACTAAGCTCAAAGTGTATATAAGCCATTTTCGCATGGCTATCCAAATTTATACAAAACCAAAGGGTCCATGACCAACAACAAAACGGGTAGTCCTATACATGCCATTTCAAAGTTCAACCAAAAGTGTACCAAAAGGGGCTTTGATAGTGTGGGCGACTTCGACTTCGACACTCCCGAGTCCGATAGCTGACGAACCAAAATCTATAAAACAGAGATCCAAAGAAACGGAGTAAGCATTTAATGCTTAGTAAGTTTTGAGCAATGAAATTAGGCTCCACTGAAGTAGAGCATTCATATAACTAAACGGATAATTTCATATACACATATATTCTTAAAAATCAGTCCTACTTCACATTTCCAACCCTTATATTCATACATAAGGGATCAACTTAATCAAAAACCGGAAGCTCCTTAATCGACGGAGCGAATGCTATTTAAGAGGAATCAATTAATCCAATGCATGTACAACACATACCTTGTTGTTGAGATTTTACGAGCGTATTAATTGAAATTATTACAGCAGATCGCTCATTCCCAAACTCAAGTAATCTTCGGATTTAGCGGATATAACTACTTGCACAAGGCCTTGGTCTTAGCCGGATATGGTCACTAGCACATATGCCTTGGGACTTAGCCGGATATAGTCGCTAGCACAAATGCCTTGGTCTTAGCCCGGATATAGCAACTCGCATACGAATGCCTTCGGATCTTAGTCCGGTTATAGTCACCTAGCACAAAAGCCTTGGGACTTAGCCGAATATCATTGAATAACCATGCACATGTATCAATAAATCATGACACATCCATATTTCATTTTCATTACCAAAGCTCAAACACAAAACACTTATCACACTTACAAATTTCAGCTCAATAGCCACATACAAAGAGCATGATTTTGATTTACTTAAGACATAATCTAATCGAATCATAATCTAAGCTCCATTACTCGAAAACTTACCTCGGATGTTGTCGAACGATTTCGGCGGCTATTCGATCACTTTTTCCTTTCCCTTATACAAACTTTGGTCCTCTAAGCTCTTGAGCTAATTCAAACAAAATTAACTTATTAAAGTCTCATTATGCTAGCTTATGGCCGAACATGACAATGAATTTGATGGGTCATATGGCCACCTTTAGCTCAAATACAAAATGGTCATACGCATTTTTATTCACATTAAGGAATTTAATACAATTCATTCGAACATCAAAAGAGAAGCTCAAGGTACTTAGCCCATATATAAATTAGACATTAGAGTCACATATGTACGAAATCACGAATCGAGTTCAACATATTAGCTAATATTCCCCTTAGCCGAATTTTCTAAGTCAAGATAAAGGCATCAATATGCTTGCCTCTAACCGAATACATGCAACACTAATCTTCTCATGTGGCTGAGTATGCATGTATATGTTGAGGCCAATTATATACTTAATACCACACATAAATGGCATACCAATACATCATGTGCAAACATATATATATATATATATGTGCAAGAGCCGAATCATAAGGTTGATTATAACCATTTCATATATTTTCATCATGTACCCGAATGCACAAATACATTACAATAACTTCCAACTCAAATTATGTTACAAATTTATACTTCACAAGGATAAATCATTAACCAAATATAAACATATATCCGAATTCACATGTATATTTTATTTTTACATGAAGCATAGCCGAATCATTTTAACCATGAGTAACATAACAAGCATAAATCATACTTATGGATATACCATGGCCGATTGTTTCATGAAGTTGCTAAGACCTACCCTTTTTTTTTTCAAATTCTCACACACACTCTATCATCTTCATACCTCACCAACACAACATCTAGCATCCACCAAGAAGACAACACCCATGGCCGTGTATCATCTCCCTCACATAGCAAAGATTTAGACCATGGGCTAGGTAGCACTCAAGCTAACAACTAAAATATACATGAATCTCATGGAGCAACATCAAACATACCTTAGCCTAGTTACATGCATGGCGAACCTCTTCAACCTTTCTTCTTCCTTTCTCCTTAAAGTTTTCGCCAAAGATGTTCAAGGATGAACACTTTTTTTGTTTTCTTTCCTTCAACTCAAGGCAATGGGGGGGGGGGAACAATCACACACATTCTTTCTTTTTTTTTTTCTCATCCTACTAACACTAATACTTTATTGCCCATGCTCTTTATTTTATTATTCCTTACATGAAGCATTAACCCAATATGTTTATGACATGTTTTAGCCATAACACTTTGTCCACCCTCATGCTCATGGCCGGCCACTACTAATTAGGGGGGAAAATTGACATGCAAGTCCTCCCTTTTGATTGCATGCACTATTAGATCCTTATAGATTAGCCTATCACATTTCAAAAGTGTCACACAAGTCCTATGTACTACATTCACATGCAATTAACTAAATCGAAGCTTAAAATTTTCGTACATTCATATTCACATATTTTAGACCATAAATATCACATTCAAATAATTTGGTGACTCAGTTTAGTGGTCCCGAAACCGCTTTCCGACTAGGGTCACTATAGGGCTGTCACAGTTAAGATTTTGGCATGAGAAGTCAAACAATTGAGGAATAAGAATATAGCCTTGGTGAAAGTTTTATGGCATTGAAACAGAGTGGAAGAGGCTACATGGGAATTCGAATAAACAATGAGAAGTGAATATCTGAACCTGTTTACTGGTAAGACTTTCGAGGACGAAAGTCCCTAAGGGGGAGAAATGTAACATCCTGAATTAGGGCCTAGTCAGAATAGTTGTTTCGGGACCAAAAATTCGATGTTAAAATAATTATTTTTATTTTATGAGCATTATGAGGTCTAGTATATAAGAATAAGCATGTGTTAATGTTTCATGAGGAAATTCTGTGTGCAAGGTGTCCAATTGGAAATTAGGGACCAATTTGAATAAATTGCAAAACTTGGGTTCTAGAAGCAATTTGTATGAAATTGCTTTGGAATATTAATTACAGGTCCTTAAAGAGTAATTTACCCAATTTTTAAGTTTTTTGACAAAAATGGGCGTGCATGGAAAATTTTGGGAGTTTAGTAAGGAAGGGCATTTTGGTCATTTGGTAATAAAGTAAATAAAAAGGAAAAAATAAAGCTAAAATTAGCCTATTTTCTTCTCCATTCTGCCGAAATTCTAAGGGTCTCCATAGCTAGGGTTTTTCAACATTTCAAGCTTGATAGTTAGTCAATCTTATCCTCGTTTTTAACGTTCTTCGTATTTTTGATATCCTCATAACATGCTTTCTCTATTTCTACCCATATTTTATGCTAGGGCTCATGTTTAGAAAATTAGCCATGCATGAGATGTTTGTGTTTTGATGATTTATGAAGGAATATGGGAGTTTAAAGGATGGTAAACAATTTTTACTAAGTGGTTTTTCATAGAAATGGCTTAATGGACTAAATTGTAAAAGTTATAAAAATGGGTAGAAAAATATACAAAGTAGGAAAAACATGGGCTGCTATAAGTGTGACTAACATTATGCTAGGCTTGGGTAGCCAAGGAATTATATGCATTTCATTATACAAGCTTTAGGACTAAATTGTAAATATTGTGAAAGGTTAGGGGAAAAATGGTCATTTTGCTTGGGGTGAGTTTTAATTTTAAAATGAAAAATATGATGTATTAATAGTCTAATTTTATTGATATAGACCCCAAGGAACCAATTCCGGAGGTCGGCCATGGAAAACGAAAGGCTTCGGAATAACCGAGTCACGAATTCGAAACGATTACGTAAACTCTTAATATACTTAAAAATGTATGTATGATAATTAGATATTCATTGCATGATAATCTATAGGACAAGAGCATACGACGATGCCGCCCGTTTTCATTTCATGGAAGTCCCCGGCAGAGGAGAGGGCTGTAGGTGATGGCGCGTTTTTTTTGCTTCTTCTCTAGAGAGGGGCGCTGAAAGCATTCCTATTTGGTCGTGCATGGCAGCTTTTAGTATAAAAAAAAGGCGGTTTTCCGAAAAGGAACCAGCCCAGCCTCCTCAAGAAAGCTTGGCTTGGTAGGGGTGAGATCATTAGATCATTAGTGAAAGAAGGACCAACAACGATGAAGGTTACGAAGGAGAAGGAGGAGGAGCGCTGCCTACTCACTCGGACAAATGAAAAGATGATAAATGTCCCTGTTGAAATAAAAAGGAAAATTCGATGGTTAAATTATGACTTACATGACTTGAGATCCTGCATGTGTTGCAGAGAAGGATTTAGCTCGGATGGGTAATCCGTTGATCTCAATATAAAAAGGATTTAGCCCGGACGGGTGTTCCTTGAGTGATCAAGCCTCCCGAAGAATATGGGTGCAATAAGGATTTAGCCCGGATGGGTAATTCGATTAAGGACTAAATTTAGCCTAGACTGGGAATTCATATCCAAGTTTATGAGAGCAATTGTTGTTGAAAGAGATTTAGCCTGACTGGTAATCCCAACAATGCTCTATGAGTTGATACTACAGGGGATTTAGCCTGGACTAGTAATCCCGTCGTAAGATGTAAGCTTCACGGGAGTGCGTACTTGAGATGATCACTTGTATGACTTGACGGTAATTGGGCTATTCATCGATATTTCCAAGAAATTCAACAGAATTAGCATGAGAAATAAAGAATGTAAATATTGAGTTGATGAGCTCATCTAAGACTAATGACATGATGTGTTGATATGAGACTAACTTGATGATTGAGTTCATGTGATAGGGAAACTATTTCATACTTGTTGGAATTATTGCCTAATATGGTTGTATGCTAAATAAGCGGTAAGTTTACTTTCCAGTTATCCAGACTTACTAAGCATGTAAATACTTACCCCTCTTTGTTCTCCATTATTTTTTAGAGCTCAAGGACCCACGATGGTTGGAAGACGGTCTGAGTGTAATATCTCGAATTAGGGCCAAATCAAAATAATGGTTTCGGGACCACAAATCTGAGATAGAAATAATTATTTTATAATTATTTTGAGGTCTATGATATGATTGCATGATTGTGTGAAAATTTCGTGAAGAAATTCTATGCATAAAGTGTTTAATTTGAAATTAGGAACTAAATTGAATAAGTAGCAAAACTTGCATTCTAGAAGCTTTTAGTATGAAATTGCTTTGGAATATTAATTAGGAGATCTTAAATAGAAATTTAACCAATTTCAAAAATTTTGGACAAAAATTGGCTTGTACATGAAAAATTACAAAAAAAGACATTAAGGGCATTTTGTCATTTGGTAAATATAGTCATTAAAAAAGGAAAAATAACACAAAAATAGACTCATCTTCTCCATAGGGCTGCTGAATTTTACTTGTCACCATAGCTAGGGTTTCAACATTTTCAAGCCTTGACTGTAAGTGATTTTCATGCCCCTTTTTAATGCTCTTTTCGATTTTAAAATCAAGAAAGCATGTTCTATCATTTTCTAGCAATATTTTGAGCTAGGATGCATGTATGAAAATTTACCCATGTGCGACATAGTTGTATTTTCATGAATAATGAAGGAATATGATGGTTTGATGTGTGTTTAACAAATTTTACCTAGTAGTTTTATGTGAAAACATCTAAAAAGGGACTTAATTGTAAAAAGGGTAAAATTGATGGTAAAAATCTAATTTTTAGCGCGAAATATAGGCTGTTATGGACACTAGGAAATTCAACTATGCCAAGATGTCATGGGAAATGCATGTAACTCATTGTACAAATTTAAGGACTCAATTGTAAATAATTGAAAAGATAGGGGTAAAATGGTAATTTTTATCCGAGCTCGTATTAGGGGCTGTTTTGATGAATGTTTTTATTAAATAAATTAATTTGGCATTTCAGATCAAGAGAAAGGAGATTCGAGTCGTGATCGAGGGAAAAATAAAGTTTACGAGGAATAGGCTCGATTTCTAACATTTTGTACCGAGGTAAGTTCATGTGTAAATGTAGTAACATAATTGTCATTGTAAGTAATTTAATGTTATTTATATGATACGATGATTATTATTATGAAATATTTTGCTTTGTGGATTATTATTTAATAATATGCAAATTATGTGATCTACTTGAAAAATATGAAATTTTACCAAGTATCGGTTCCGACATTCCGTGGAAGACAGAAAAGATGTGTGATTGAGGAAAATCCCATTTGAACCTTGGGAATATATTAGGATACAAGTGACATGTCACTAGGATATTTGAGTTCCGAGCTTGTTGAGTTGAGTCCGAGTTCGTGAGATGTAATTAGGCATCCGAACTCGTTGAGTTGAGTATGAGTTCACTTATGGATGCAGACGCCCGAGCTCGTTGAGTTGAGTCCGAGTTCGCTTATGGGCAGGTCACATGGTAGCTTGGCTACTTAATTTCCATAGGCTATTGAGTTTGTCTAGCTGTAGATATGGCACTTATGTGAATAAAATCCGTGTATCCAAATTATATTCCAATGTGTTCAATGGTTGAATCTTAAGTGAATAAGGAGAATACTTAAGACGAAGGTGACATGTTGGTAAGTGTGGTGAATGAGAAAATTGGATAGGTATGCGCTTAAACCCTTGGGTTGAGAACTTGGTATGATGAAATCGTGCCAAGATAGTAAATGCAAATGTAACATGAATGTCTTGGTGATATTTATGCAAATGATGTAGGGTCAAAGTTGGATTGCATGATTATGTTACTCACTATTTACATGTGAACTTACTAAGCATTTATGCTTACTCCCTCCTTTCTATTCTTTGTAGTTTTGACAAGCCAGCTCGGAAATCGGGAACGATAAGAGGTTCGCTTACACTATCCGTGGACCATTTTGGTATAGTGGCTTATATATTTTGAGTATGGCATGTATAGCATTATAATCATTTTGTGTATATAGTCTTATGATATGGCTATCGAGTAGTAAGGAAATGTTTGGTAATGATTAGCCATTGTAATGACTAATCAAGTTCATATTTGGTGTTATGTTTGCTTAATGTGCTATCTAATCCATGGAAATTCATAAAAAGGTGAAATTTGCTATAAAATAGTATCTTATAGCAAAAACAATGTGAGTTTGAAAAATCACTAAAAATAGTAGAGACCAAATTGGATGGTTAATAAAATTCAAAATTGAATTTTATTGAGTCTATTTTCATCTGGAAGAAACAAAACAGGTAAATAAGTTGTATTTTATGAGAAATTTGTGTTTTGGTGGAACAGGGTCAGAGCAATTTTTAAATCCCTTGTTCTGAATTTAGAAATTCACTAAAAAATGTATAAAAATAATTAGGAATAATAATTTATATTTATAGCTTCCTTATTGAGTCTAATTTTAAGAGAAATAAATGGAATAGTCATCTAAATTCTTTACAAAGAGAAAAGTGATTTGTAGTGAATAGAGGTCAGAGCAGTTGAACACTGAAACAGGGGAAACTTTAACTAATAAACTGTACTAATTGGACCAACCAAAAATTTTGGAAAGCAATTAGTAAAAAGTTATATAAGTCTAGTTTCAAGAAAAATTTACGGATTTTAATTTTGATTTTCGTAACTCGAGATATGAATTTTTTAGCTACTGTGACGCAGATGGGCAGTTTATTACGAAAGGTAAAATAAATTGTTTGAAATTGTTTAAGTGATAAATTAAGTCTGTTAACGCCTCGTGCTCGACTCCGGCGGCAATCTCGAGTAGGGGGTGTTACATTTGGTGGTATCAGAGATACGGTTTAGTCAGTTCTCGGACTAACGTGGCATACGTACGGGTCTTGCTATACATGCCATATATATATTGTGATAGTGCGATGACTCCTGACCTTTTTAAATGATATTTTTATAGTAAATGGATCCCGATCCAGCTGTGGCTGATGATGTGGAGAGCAATGCACTGGCTCCTGCTGAAGGGGTGGTGCCAACTGAAAATCGACCTCCTACTGTTGGTCAAAGAGGAGGAGAAGGGCTCGGGAAGCCATTCTCCAGATGATGAATGCATGGTACACCGAGTTTGTTCATACGAACTCGATGCTCAACAACCTCCCCCACCTCCCCCGATTCCTTAACTTGTACCCCCGATGCCTCAAGGTATGGATCTGATGAAATTTCATAGAACCCCAGTTGACAGAATTCGCAAGCAATGGGCTGAAGAATTCAGGGCAAATGTTGATGATGATGCTAAGAAAGCAAAATTTTGGCTTGAGAGTTCTATTCGGGTATTTGATGAATTGTCTTGTACCTTGAAATGTGCTATATCCTTATCGAGAGATTCAGCCTATTATTGGTGGAAGACATTAATTTCAGTGGTACTGAAAGAGAAGGTGACTTGGGAATTTTTCAAGAAGAATTTCGGAAGAAATACACCAGTGAAAGATTTGTTGAACAGAAGTGTAAAGAATTTCTTGAGTTGAAGCAAGGCAACATGACAGTTACGGAGTATGAAAGAGAGTTCATCCGGTTGAGTAAGTATGCTAGAGAATGTATTCCTTCAGAGGCTAAAATGTGCAGATGATTTGAAGACGTACTCAATGAAGACATTAAAGTATTTGTGGGAATTCTTGAGTTGAAAGAGTTCGTAATACTTGTTGATCGGGCTTGCAAGGCTGAAGAACTAATTAAAGAAAATAGAAAGGCAGAGACTGATACTAGAAATTTGAAGAAAAGACTGATGAGCAGTACATTCCCACCGCAATCTAGAAAATCCAGAGATATGTATTCTTGTTCTCATGTTTCGACCGAACATTCGTATGGAAATCATAATAAGCAAAATGCGGGTTTAAAATCTCAGACTACTTCTGTGGCTAGTGTAGGAAATTTGAGATTTGTTAGACCCTAGTGCCAACGATGTGGTAGAAGTCACCTTGGTCCATGTAGAACTAATGAATGTTACCAGTGTGGTTCTCCAGATCATTTTATTAGAGACTGTCCAGAAAGAACTGAGAAAGAAAATTTTTAAAGTAAAAAATCTAGTGATGCAGTTTCGAGAGGAAGATCTTCGAGAAAACCTGGGAATGAGGCAAGCAGCAAGAATGTATTCAAAGATTCAGCATTTAAATCTGAAGCTATAGCTCCGTCTAGAGCTTATGCCATAAGGGCGCGTGAAGATGCTTCATCTCCCAATGTGATCATTGGTATTTTCTCTCTTTATGATGTTAATGTTATTGCTTTGATTGACCCTGGTTCTACTCATTCATATCTGTGCATGAAATTGGTGTCTAATATGAGTATACCTGTTGAATCTACGAAATTTTTGATTAAAGTGTCAAACCCGTTAGGCAAATGTGTTATAGTTGATAAAGTATACAAGAAATGTCCTTTGATGGTTAGAGGTCATTATTTTCAGGCCGACTTGATGTTGTTGTCGTTTGACGAATTTGATGTTATTTTGGGTATAGATTGGTTGACATTGCATGATGCTATAGTAAATTGTAAACAAAAGGTTATTGAATTAAAATGTGAAAATAGTAAAATTCTTCGAGTTGATTTAGACGAATAAGAGGCATTGCCTAGTGTGATTTCTTCGATTCGGCTAAGAGATATTTGAAAAAGGGTTGTGAAGCTTATTTGGCGTATGTGTTGAATACAAAGGAATTTGAGAAGAAAATTGAATTAGTGTCGATTGTATGTGAATTTGAAGATGTATTTCCAAAAGAGTTACCAGGTTTTCCTCTTGTCAGGGAAATAGAATTTGGTATTGAGTTGATACCGGGAACAACTCTGTTCTAGATTGCTCCATATAGAATGGCACCAAAAGAGTTGAAAGAATTAAAGTAGCAGTTGCAAGAGTTGACTGACAAAGGCTTTGTGAGAATGAGTTTTTCGCCTTTGGGTGCTCCCGTATTATTTCTGAAAAAAAGGATGGTTCTATGAGATTGTGTGTAGACTATCGACAGTTGAATAAGGTAGCAATCAAGAACAAGTATTTGTTGCCGAGAATTGATGAATTATTTGATCAGTTGAAAGGAGCGACATGGTTTTCAAAGATTGACTTGAGGTCTGGATACTACCACCTCCGAGTAAAAGAATCAAATGTGCCTAAAACTGCTTTTAGAATAAGGTACAGCCATTATGAATTTTTAGTTATGCCATTCGGTTTAACAAATGCTCCTGTTGTGTTTATGGATCTAATAAATTGCATATTTCGGCCATACTTGGACAAGTTTGTTGTGGTATTTATTGATGATATCTTAATTTATTCGAAAGATGAGATAGAGCATGCTAAACACTTGAAGCTAGTTTTGCAAACTTTGAGAGATAAGCAGTTGTATGCCAAGTTTAGTAAGAGTGAGTTTTGGCTTCGAGAAGTTGGATTTTTTGGGTCATATTGTTTTAGGTGATGGTATATGGGTTGATCCCAATAAAATTTCTACTATTGTCGATTGGAAACCGTTGAAGAATGTAACTGAGGTTAGAAGTTTCTTGGGTCTAGCTGGTTATTATCGACGGTTTATAAATGGATTTTCTATAATTGCTACTCCTATGACCAGACTACTCCGAAAGGATGTTAAATTTGAGTGGACAGAAAAATGTCACCAGAGCTTTGAGAAATTGAAAAAGTTACTAACTGAAGCACCAGTGTTGGTACAACTCGAGTCAGGTAAAGAATTTGTGGTGTATAGTGATGCTTCTCTAAATGGCTTGGGATGTGTACTTATGCAAGAAGGAAAAGTTGTGGCTTATGCTTCGAGGCAGTTGAAACCTCACGAAAGGAATTATCCAACTCATGATTTGGAACAGACTGCTATAGTGTTTGCTTTGAAGATTTCGCAACATTATCTGTATGGTGAAAAATGTCGAATATATACCGACCACAAAAGTCTCAAGTACTTGATGTCACAAAAAGACTTAAATTTGAGACAGCGAAGATGGTTAGAATTATTGAAAGATTACGAGCTTGTGATTGACTACCATCCGGGGAAAGCGAATGTGGTTGTTGATGCCTTGAATAGAAATTCGTTGCTTGCTTTGAGAGCTATGAATACTCAGTTGATGGTGTCGGACGATGGTTCGATTCTAGCAGAGTTGAGAGGAAGACCAATGTTTTAACAAGAGATTTGTGAAGCTCAGAAAAGTGACAAAGATTTGCAAGCCAAGAGGAAGCAATGTGAGGCTGATACAGGATCAGATTTCAGAATCGGTTCTGATGGTTGCTTGATGTTTAAAGATCGGATTTGTGTACCAAAAAATGATGAATTGATTTAAAAGATGTTGTATGAAGCACATAGTGGTTGTTTGTCAATTCACCTGGGCAGTACAAAAATGTATAATGACTTGAAGAAAATGTATTGGTGGAACGGAATGAAAAGAGATATCTCCGAGTTTGTTTCGAAATGTTTAATTTGTCAACAAGTGAAAGCTGAACACCAAGTGCCTTCGGGACTACTTCAACCTATCATGGTTCCCGAATGGAAATGGGATCGAATTACTATGGATTTTGTATTAGGGTTTCCATTTACTCCGAGGAAGAAAGATGCCATCTGGGTAATAGTTGACAGATTAACTAAATTGGCTCATTTTATTCCGATGCGTATTGATTATTCTCTTAATAAGTTGGCTGAATTGTATATTAGTGAGATTGTTAGACTTCACGGAATACCTTTGTTGATCATTTCAGATAGAGATCCGAGATTTACATCGCGGTTTTGGTAAAAGTTACAAGAGGCATTAGGTACGGAGTTAAATTTCAGCACTTCTTTCCATCCACAGACTGATTGAAAATCAAAGAGAGTAATTCAGATTCTTGAAGACATGCTCAGATGTTGTGTATTGGAATTCAAAGGTAGTTGGGAAAGATACTTACCGTTGGTAGAATTTGCCTACAATAATAGTTATCAGATGTAACACCCCGAACCCGAGACCATCGCCGGTGTCGGACACGAGGGGTTAACAAGCCAAGTTCACATGTTTTGCCCACCAATTTGACATTTCCAGTCAGGCTGGAAAACTGCGTCACTGTCGCCTTAAAATCATATCTCGAGTTTCAAAACTCGAAACTGGTTTCGTAAATTTTCCTGAATTTAGACTCATATATCCATCCATGGATTTATTTCTAGAATTTTTGTCGGGCCAATTGGTACAGTTTATTAGTTAAAGTCACCCATGTTACAGGGATCAACTGCTCTGACCTTCGCGCGTTATAACTTGAATATCTATCTGTACAGGGCTTTAACACTGGTGCCGTTTGTTTCTAATGAAACTAGACTCAAAATGGAATCTGTACATATAAGGCATGACTCCTAATTCTTTCTGGATAATTTATAGTAAATTTTAAAGTTGCGACAGGGGACCCAGAAACCGTTCTGGCCCTGTCTCACAATAGCCTTAATATCTCTTAACATGTAACTCCTATGACCATTTCGTTTCTTCCATATGAAAATAGACTCATCAAGGTTCATTTACATAGCTTAGTCACTATTTAATACCATTCCTACAAATTTTGGTGATTTTTCACATTCACGTCACTGCAGCTGGCAGCATCTGTTTTTAAGGTAGGTCTTACCTATTTGGTAGTCTCCATGAACCAACTAGTCTTGCCATACATAGGTTCATATATGATTATTTTAACCATGCCAATGGCTGATCATGTGACCAACATTCCCATTTCCAATCCATAGCCACATCATGACACCAAATATATACATACAAACCACAAATAGTCTAAGTTCATGCTTCCTTTTTGAGCCATTTTCGCATGGCCGCATATATATACATCACAACATATTTAACCAACAAGGGGTAGACCTATACATGCCATCTCAAGTTCAACCAAAAATTTATACCAAAATGGAGGCTTGATAGTGTGGATGACTTCGACTTCAACGATCCCAAATCCGATTGCTTGAGCGAAATCTAGAAAAGCGAGAGCCAAAGCAACGGGTAAGCATTTTTATGCTTAGTAAGTCTCAAGGAATATAATCAACTCTAATTACAGCAATACATTCACATAGCCAAATGCATCATTTCATTAATACACATTCTTACTTCACACTTCATCATTATATAATTTCACAAAGTATCAATCAATTCAATAACTGAAATTCATTAGTCGATTGAGCGAATGTTGCTCAAACATGTCGACTTTCCAATGCACATATAAACGTACCTCATTCTTTGGGCTTTTTGAGTGTACTCATTGAATTTATTACAGCAACCAACACTCACCTCCAGCCCAAGATTCTTCGGAATATAACCGAATATAACCATGTGCACATATATATGAATGGGCAAAGTCTTACTGGATGCTAAGGTTTCACATATATATGAATGAGTAGAACCAGGGTCAATCAAAGCAATCACATTTGTATTGAAAAGAGTGAAAGTACCTGTAATAGCATCCGGAGAGGCAGCATCCTCAGCGCTTGCAGATGGCATAAGTCCTAGCAGAGCACGAGCCTCGAGATCTGATGGTAGCATCTCTAGATCCTCTCGACCGCCATCGACATTGCCCATATTTCTAGGTGGCCTACCTCGAGCAAATGGTAGCACCCGGGTTTGCACTCGACTTACATTCTGCTCATGCATCCTCGGGCAATCCTTCATAAAGTGGTCGGCCGATCCACACTTATAGCAGGAGCGATCACGAAACCAACAGCTCCCGAATGCCATTTGCCACAATGTGGACACTCCGCCTCTCTCGGCGATCATTTCCACCACCGCGATCGAGGTGACTCGTGTGGTCACAGGGGTCGATCGCGTCCTCGTCTAGAAAAGCCCAAACGCCTAGACCGGCTCACATCATCTCGAAATCTCTTCGATGCTTGTTGAAGAGACTTTCCGAGGACCTCTTCGAATTCTCCAGTTCCCACATCAGCTTTTGTTTCTCCTTTCTAAGCTCTTGACTTTACAAGTTCGCTCAACAAGTACTACGAACTCTCGTATCTCGAGGATGCCAACAAACATCCTTATATCATCATTCAGCCCATCCTCGCTGCGTTTACATAATAGCTTCGGACGAAATGCATTCTCGCGTCTCGGCTAAGCCTCACAAATTTTCGTTCAGAAGTCGTAATCGACATCGAACCTTGCTTAAGATCAAGGAATTCCCTCCGCTTTTGGTCGATGAATCTCTGACTGATATACTTTTTTCGGAACTCGGTTTGAAAGAATTCCCAAGTCACTTGCTCTCTAGGCACCACAGAAGTCAGAGTACTCCACCAATAGTAGGCGGACTCGCGTAGCAAGGAGATGGTACACTTTAAGCACTCATCGGGTGTACAGGATAGCTCATCAAGCACCCGGATAGTGTTATCTAACCAAAATTCAGCTCGCTCGGCATCATCATCATCCGTAGCCTTAAATTCAGTGGCCCCATGTTTTCGAATCCTATCGACTGGGGGCTTACTTGACCTTATTTGGTCAGTCACCGGAGGTATTGTAGGTCTTGGGGTTGCATTTGTCGGGAATGGAGGTTGTGGAACAACCGTGTTGGTTCGAATGTATTGATTAAACCATTCGCTCATCACACAATAAAAGGCTTGCCTAGCCTCGTCATTAGGATTGCTGGCCATAGGTTGAGAGTCCATGGCGCTGTCCCTTGCTTGGGAGCAGGCGCCACACTCTCCACATCATCAGCTATCGCTCGGTTGGGATCGGATCCATTGCTATAAACAAAACAAAGTCAAATTGTCGTAAATCACCACACTATCGATTCATCATTTAATGGCATGTATAGCTAGACCCCAAACACATCACAAAGAGTCCTAAAATCGACTAAACCGTGGCTCGATACCAATAAAATTGTAACACCCCGAACCCGAGACCATCGCCGGTGTCGGACACGAGGGGTTAACAAGCCAAGTTCACTTGTTTTGCCCATCCATTTGACATTTCCAGTCAGGCTGGAAAACTGCGTCACTGTCGCCTTAAAAATCATATCTCGAGTTTCAAAACTCGGAAACTGGTTTCGTAAATTTTCCCTGAATTTAGACTCATATATCCATCCATGGATTTATTTCTAGAATTTTTGGTCAGGCCAATTGGTACAGTTTATTAGTTAAAGTCACCCATGTTACAGGGATCGACTGCTCTGACCTTCGCGTGGTATAACTTGAATATCTCTCTGTACAGGGCTTTAATGCTCCTGTCGTTTCTTTCTAAAGAAACTATACTCAAAATGGAATCTGTACATATATGGTATGTCTCCTAATTATTTTTGAATAATTTATAGTGAATTTTTAAAGTTGCGACAGGGAACCCAGAAACCATTCTGGCCCTGTCTCACAATAGCTTTAATATCTCTTAACATGTAACTCCTATGACCATTTCGTTTCTTCCATATGAAAATAGACTCATCAAGGTTCATTTACATAACTTATTCACTATTTAAGTCCATTCCTACGAATTTTGGTGATTTTTCACATTCACGTCACTGCAGCTGGCAGCATCTGTTTTTAAGGTAGGTCTTACCTATTTGGTAGTCTCCATGAACCAACTAGTCTTGCCATACCTAGCTTCATATATGATCATTTTAACCATGCCAATGGCTGATCATATGACCAACATTCCCATTTCCAAGCCATAGCCACATCATGACACCAAATATATACATACAAACCACAATTAGTCTAAGTTCATGCTTCCTTTTTCGAGCCATTTTCGCATGGCCGTACATATATACATCACAACATATTTAACCAACATGGGGTAGTCCTATACATGCCATTTCAAGTTCAACCAAAAATTTATACCAAAATGGAGGCTTGATAGTGTGGATGACTTCGACTTCAACGATCCCAAATCCGATTGCTTCGAATAAATCTAGAAAACCGAGAGCCAAAGCAACGGGTAAGCATTTTTTTATGCTTAGTAAGTCTCAAGGAATATAATCAACTCTAATTACAGCAATACATTCACATAGCCAAATGCATCATTTCATTAATACACATTCTTACTTCACACTTCATCATTATATAATTTCACAAAATATCAATCAATTCAATAACTGAAATTCATTAGTCGATTGAGCGAATGTTGCTCAAACATGTCGACTTTCCAATGCACATATAACGCACCTTATCCTTTGGGCTTTTCGAGTGTACTAATTGAATTCATTACAGCAACCAACACTCACCTCCAGCCCAAGATTCTTCGAATATAACCAGATATAATCACGTGCACAAATGCCTTGGTCTTAGCCCGGATAGAATAACTCGCATACGAATGCCTTCGGGTCTTAGCCCGGATATAGCCACTAGCACAATTGCCTTCGGGTCTTAACCCGGATATAATTTCCAGCATAATTGTCTTCGGGGCTTAGCCCGGATATCATTCAATTTCTCATGTACACATACATCAATAATCATTGGACATACATATTTCATTTTCGTTACTAAGGCTCAAACGTAAATATAATCACAAGCATATTCGCCGGGACTTAGCCCGGGTAGAATTCAAATGCTCATACATACATAATCAATAATCAATACACATCCATACTTTATTTCACATAATTCAAGTAGGGTCACTTCTTGAGGACTTACCTCGGATGTTGTCGAACGGCTTTTTGGCTATTCGATCACCTTTTCCTTCCCTTGTCCAATTGTGGCCCTCTTAGCTCTTGAGCTAATTCAAACAAATTCAATTTATTAAAACCTCATTGTGCTCGCTTATGGCGAATATGACAAGGAGTTTAAATGGTCATATGGCCACTCTTTAGCTTGAATACACAATGGTCATGCACATTTTATACTACATCAAGCAATTCAATACAATTTATTTGAGCATCAAGGAAAGGCTAAGGCCTTCAATAGGCTACCCAAGGCCGAATATTCATGTACATGTTGAGGCCAATTTTGCACTTAATACCTCACAAAAACAGCATGCATTTTACTAGTTAATGCTTTGCACATTGTGGCCCAAAACTTATAATATAGCATCAAGCACTTATATGTGTGCTAGGTCAATTGTGCTTGCAATTTCACAAGCATTCTTCCACATCTTCTTCTTTAAACCAATATATTCATCACTTACTTCATAGCCAAAACATCATGTGTAAACATATATATACAATATGAGCATGGCCGAATTTCAAGATGTCCATAGCCATCCAAAAATACAAATTTTAACTAACATGCAAGAGGCATGAACCATGTTCAAGGATGCATCATGGCGAATATGAAAATCATGCTCCATTCAACTTCAATCATGGTTAAACACAAAAGAAAACTCAAAATCTTACTCAAGAGTAGACAATCCATCATTGCATGCATCATCCTCAAGCTTCACACTTAGCATGCAATGGCTTTATCACCATAACAACTTTGGCCAAATACCATTTCCATGGCATAACAAAGATTTGAGCCATGGCTAACATGCACATCAAGTTAGCAACCAAAACATGCATGAAACTCCTAACACAACCTCATACATACCTTAATCTTGATGCCAATTTAGCCAAATCACCTTCTAGATCTCTTCTAAACCAAGCATGAAGCAAAAATCCTCTTTCTTCCCTTATGATTTTCGGCCAAAAAGGATGAGAAAGGATGAACACAACAAAATTTTTTCTTCCTCTTTCTCAACTCACGGCAAGGGGGGATTACCACACTCACACACATTTTTTTTTCATTTTTTATCACCCATACACCTTTGTTTATTATTTCACCCTAATGCACCAACAAAACATGTTTCATGACATGTTTAGCCCATCCTCCCTTGTCATGGCCGCCACCACCTATAAAAGGGGAATTTGACATGCAAGTCCTTTATTTTGCATGCATGCTTTAATTAGTCATCACACATTACCCCATCATACTTTCAAAGTTCACTACTAGGTCCTTTCTAGTGAAATTCACCTTTATAACACTAAACCAATCATCAAAATGTCATACATGAATACACACATATTATAGGCATCAAATAAATTTTAAATTATTTTTATGCCTCGGTTTTGTGGTCCCGAGACCACCTTCCAACTAGGGTCAATTTTGGGCTGTCACAACTCTCCCCCACTTAAGAAATTTTCGTCCCCGAAAATCTTACCGTAAATAGGCTTGGATATCGCTCTTTCATAGAGTTCTCGGTCTCCCAAGTAGCTTCTTCTATCCCGTGCTTGAGCCATAACACTTTCACTAGCGGAACTCGCTTGTTTCGCAACTCTTTCACTTCTCGTGATAGGATACGAATCGGTTCTTCCTCATAACTCATATTAGCTTGAATTTCAATTTCGATGGACTAATCACGTGCGATGGATCGGATCTATAGCGTCAAGCATCAAACGTGAAAGACATCGTGAACCTTTTGAGTTCGGGGGCAAAATCAAACGATATGCCACCGGACCGACTCGCCTCGATATCTCATATGGCCCAATGAACCTCGGGCTCAACTTGCCCTTACTACGAACTCGAGTATCTTTTTCCAAGGCGATACCTTGAGAAACACTTTATCGCCCACCGATACTCGATATCCTTACGCTTCAGATCCGCGACGACTTACGGCGATCGGAGGCTATCTTCAGACTTTCACGGATTACTTTCACTTTCTGCTCAAGATCCCTAATCAAATCCACCGAAAATCTTGCTTTCACGAACTCACCAAAACAATGGTGTACGGCATTTACGATCGTATAAGGCCTCGTAGGGTGCCATCTTAATACTTGATTGAAAGCTATTGTTGTAAGCTTAATTCAATCAACGGCAAATACCGCTCCCATGAACCACTAAACTCGAGGACGCAACATCTTAACATATCCTCAAGTATCCGAATTATCCGCCGGATTGACCATCGGTTTGGGGGTGAAAGGCGGTCTGAAATGCAACTTGGTACCCAAAGCTTCTTGCAACTTTTTCCAAAATCGCGAGGTAAATCTCGGATCTCTATCCGACACGATGGAAATAGGCACCCCGTAATCTCACAACTGAGAAACGACAATTCCGCTTAATTTGTCCATTGAAAAATCCGACGACGGGACAAAGTGGGCCGACTTAGTCAATCGATCTACCACGACCCAAACCGCATCCTTCTTACTTGTCGACAATGGCAATCCGGATACAAAGTCCATTGTGACTCGATCCCATTTCCACTCGGGCATCGTGATTGGTCAAGTAACTCAAGGCACCGATGTTCCACTTTCACTTGTTGACATATTAAACATCTCAAACAAAGTCGGAGATGTCTCGCTTCATACCATGCCACCAAAACCGACGCTTCAAATCATTGTACATCTTCGTACTCCGGGTGGATTGCCATTCGCTACAATGGGCTTCATTTAGAATTATCGAAATGAGTTCAATTCTTTGGGACACAGACGACCTTTGAACCTCAAACAATCGTCATCGCCGATTTGAAACTCCGAGTCCTTGTTCGAACACACGCAGCCCGCTTTGCAACTAACTCGTCGTCGACTTTCTCGAGCTTCTCGAATTTGGTGTGTCAATAATGGTTTGGCTTTCAATTCAGCCACTAACACACCGTCGGATCGGACAGATAAGTGCACATTCATCGCAGAAGTGAATAACGATTTACGACTCAAGGCATCCGCAACCACATTCGCCTTTCCCGTGATAGTCAATGATCACTCATAATCCTTTAACACTCGAGCCAACGCCTTTGTCGCAGATTTAAGTCTCTTTGGGTCATCAAATATTTGAGACTTTTGTGATCCGAGTATACATGGCACATTTCACCAAATAAGTAATGTCGCCAAATCTTTAAGGCGTAATACGATGGCGGCCAATTCGAGATCATGAGTCGGATAATTTTTCTCATGTGGCTTTAATTGCCTCGACGATAGGCCACAACTCGACCTTCTTGCATTAATACGCAACCTAACCCAAGTAGAGAGCGTCGCTATAGATGACAAACTCCTTCGGACTCGGGTTGCACTAGAATTGGGGCTTCATCAAATAAGTTTTCATTGATCGAAACTTTTTGGCATTTCTCCGTCCATTCGAACTTAACATCCTTTTGGAGTAGCTTCGTTATCGGCGTGGCTTGTGACACCCCGAATGTGACCCTAGTCGGAGAGTGGTTTCGGGACCACGAAACCGAGTCACAAGAATAATTAAGTGTTATATTCCGTACTTATTGTATGTGGAATTGGTATGCGTAAATATTTCGTGTCTCGATTTTTATTAATTAGGTGCTAATTTATAAGAAAGGACTTAGTAGTGAACTTTGAAAGTACGATAGGGAAATATGTGATGACTAATTAAAGCATGCATGCAAAATAATGGACTTGCATGTCAAATTCCCCTTTTACGAGTAATGGCCGCCATGACAAAGAATATGGGTTAAACATGTCATGAAACATGTTTTGTTGGGCATTAGGGAGAAATAGTAAACAAATAAGCATGGGTAAGAAAGGAATGAAAAAAATGTGTGTGAGAGAGTGGCATACCCCATTGTCAGTGCAACCAAGAAGAGAAAAAAAAAAAAAATTTGTTCATGCTTGCTCTCTCCTTTTGGCCGAAAATACTAAGAGGAAGAAGGGATTTTGCTTCATTTCCTTTGTTTAGAAGAGATCTAGAAGGTGATTTGGCTAAATTTGCATCAAGATTAAGGTATGTATGAGGTTGTGTTGGGAGTTTCATGCATGTTTTGGTTGCTAACTTGATGTGCATGTTAGCCATGGCTCAAATCTTTGGTATGCCATGGAAATGGTATTTGGCCAAAGTTGTTATAGTGATAAAGCCATTGCATGCTAAGTGTGAAGCTTGATGATGATGCATGCAATGATGGATTTTCTACTCATGAGTAAGATTTTGAGTTTTCTTTGTTTTATCATGATTAAAGTTGAAAAGGAGCATGATTGTCATACTTGGCCATGATGCATTCTTGAGCATGATTCATGCTTCTTGCATGTTAGTTAAAAGTTTGTGTTTTGATGGCTATGGACACCTTGAAAATTCGCCATGCTCATATATGCATATATATGATTGCACATTATGTTTGGTTATGAGCTAAGTGATGAATATATTGATTTAAAGAAGAAAATGTGGAAGAATGCTTGTGAAATTGCAAGCACAATTCGCCTAGCACACACATAAGTGCTTGATGCTATATTATAAGTTTTAATACAATGTGCAAAGCATCAATTAGTAGATTGCATGCTGTTTTTGTGAGGTATTATGCAAAATTGACCTCAACATGTACATGAATATTCGGCCTTGGGTAGCCTATTGAAGGCCTTAGCATTTCCTTGATGCTCAAATAAATTGTATTGAATTGCTTGATGTAGTATAAAATGTGCATGACCATTGTGTATTCAAGCTAAAGAGTGGCCATATGACCATTTAAAATCCTTGTCATATTCGCCATAAGCAAGCACAATGAGGTTTTAATAAATTGAATTTGTTTGAATTAGCTCAAGAGCTAAGAGGGCCACAATTGGACAAGGGAAGGAAAAGGTGATCGAATAGCCAAAAAGCCGCTCGACAACATCCGAGGTAAGTCCTCAAGAAGTGACCTTACTTGAATTATGTGAGATGAAATATGGATGTGTATGATTATTGATTATGTGTGTATGAGTAATTGAATTCCACCCGCTAAGTCCTCAAGGCTAATATGCTAATGATATTAATTGTGTTTGAGCCTTAGTAACGAAAATGAAATATGTATGTCCAATGATTATTGATGTATGTGCATGAGAAATTGAATGATATCTGGCTAAGCCCAAGACAATTATGTTGAAATTATATCCGGTTAAGACCAAGGCAATTGTGCTAGTGGCTATATCCGGCTAAGGCCCAAGGCATTCGTATGAAGTTATTCTATCCTGCTAAGACCAAGGCATTTGTGCACGTGATTATATCCGTTATATTCAAGAATCTTGGGCTGGAGGTGAGTGTTGGTTGCTAAAATGAATTTAATTAGTACACTTGACAGCCCAAAGGATAAGGTACGTTATATGTGCATTGAAAGTCGACGTGTTTGAGCAACATTCGCCAATCGACTAATGAATTTCAGTTATTGAATTGATTGATGCTTTGTAACTTATATAATGATGAAGTATGAAGTAAGAATGTGTATTAATGAAATGATGCATTTGGCTACGTGAATGTATTGCTGTAAATCATAGTTCATTATATTCCTTGAGACTTACTAAGCATAAAAATGCTTACCCCGCTGTTTTGGCTCTTAGTTTTCTAGATTTCGCCGAGGCAATCGGATTTGGGATCGTTGAAGTCAAGTCATCCACACTATCAAGCCTCCATTTTGGTATAAATTTTGGTTGAACTTGAGATGGCATGTATAGGACTACCCCTTGTTTGTTAAATATGTTGTAATGTAAGTATGTATGGCCGCAAGTAAAATGGCTCAAAAGGGAAGCATGAACTTAGACTAATTGTGGGTTGTATGTATATATTTTGTGTCATGATGTGGCTATGGCTTGAAATGGGAATGTTGGTCATATGATCAGCCATTGGCATGGTTAAAATGATCATACATGAACCTATGTATGGTAAGGCTAGTTGAATCATGGAGACCACCAAATAGGTAAGTCCTATCTTAAAACAGATGCTGCCAGCTGCAGTGGCATGAATGTGAAAAATCACCAAAATTCATAGGAATGGAATTAGATAGTAAATAAGCTATGTAAATGAACCTTGATGAGTCTATTTTCATATGGAAGAAACGAAACGGTCATAGGAGTTACAGGTTAAGAGATATTAAAGTTATTGTGAGACAGGGCCAGAATGGTTTCTGGGTTCCTGTCGCAACTTTAAAATTCACTATAAATTATTCAAAAATAATTAGGAGATATACCTTATATGTACAGATTCCATTTTGAGTCTAGTTTCATTAGAAACAAACGACACCAGCATTAAAGCCCTGTGTTGAGAGATATTCAAGTTATACTGCGCGAAGGTCAGAGCAGTCGATCCCTGTAACAGGGGTAACTTTAACTAATAAACTGTACCAATTGGCCTGACCAAAAATCCTAGAAATAAATCCATGGATGTATATATGAGTATAAATTCAGGGAAAATTTACGAAACCAGTTTCCGAGTTTTGAAACTCGAGATATGATTTTTAAGGCGACAGTGACGCAGTTTTCCAGCCTGACTGGAAATGTCAATTTGGTGGGCAAAAACATGTGAACTTGGTTTGTTAACCCTGTCCGATACCCGCGATGGTCTCGGGTTTGGGGTGTTACAATTTTATTGGTATCAGAGCCACGGTTTAGTCGATTCTAGGACTACCGTGATGTGTTTGGGGTCTAGCTATACATGCCATTAAATGATGAATCGATAGTGTGATGAATTCGACAATTTGACTTCATGTTTGTTTGTAGCAATGGATCCCGATCCCAACCGAAGCGATAGCTGATGATGATGGAGAGAGGTGGCGCCGCTCCGCCAAGAAGGGACAGCACCGCGGACTCTCAACCTATGGCCAGTAATCCTAATGATGAGGCTAGGCAAGCCTTTTATAGTGTGATGAACGAATGGTTTAATCAATACATTCAACCAACACTACTGCTCCACCACCTCCATTCCCGATTTAATGCAACCTCAAGACCTACAATACCTCCGGTGGATCGACCTAATAAGGTCGTAAGCCCCCAATGATAGGATTCAAAACATGGGGCCACCGAATTTAAGGCTACGGATGATGATGATGCCGAAGCGAGCTGAATTATGGTTAGATAACACTATCCGGTGCTTGATGAGCTATCCTCAGACACCCGATGAGTGCTTAAAGTGTACCATCTCCTTGTTACGCGAGTCCGCCTACTATTGGTGGAGTACTGACTGTGGTGCCTAGAGAGCAAGTGACTTGGGAATTCTTTTCTAACCGAGTTCAAAAAGTATATCACCGAGATTCATCGACCAAAAGCGAGGGAGTTCTTGATCTTAAGCAAGGTTCTATGTCCGCTATCGACTACGAACTTAAAGTTTGTGAGGCTTAGCCAGACGCGCGAGAATGCATTTCGTCCGGCTATTATGTGCAAACGCTCGAGGATGGGCTGAATGATGATATAAGGATGTTTGTTGGCATTCTCGAGATACGAGAGTTCGAGTACTTGTTGAGCGAGCTTGTAAAGTCAAGAGCTTAGAAAGGAGAGAAAAAGCTGATGTGGGATTGAGAATTCGAAGAGGTCTCGGAAAGTCTCTTCAACAAGCATCAAGAGATTTCGAGATGATGCGAGCCGGTCTAGAGGCGCTTTCGGCTTTTCTAGACGAGGACGCGATCGACCCTCGTGACCACATGAGTCACCTCGATCACGGTGGCGGAAATGATCGCCGAGAGAGGGCGGAGTGTCCACATTGTGGCAAATGGCATTCGGGAGCTGTTGGTTTCGTGATCGCCCCGCTATAAGTGTGGATCGCCGACCATTTTATGAAGGATTGCCCGAGGATGCATGAATGTAATGCAAGTCGAGTGCAAACCCGGTGCTACCATCGCCGAGGTAGACCACCCAGAAATATGGGCAATGTCAAGGCGGTCGAGAGGATCTAGAGATGCTACCATCGATTCGAGGCTCGTGTTCGCTAGGACTTATGCCATACGCCGCACGCCGAGGATGTCGCCTCTCCGCATGTTATTACCGTACTTTCACTCTTTTCAATACAAATGTAATTGCTTTGATTGACCCCGGTTCTACTCATTCATATATATGTGAAACCTTAGCATCCAAAGAAGACTTTGCCCATTGAGTCTCATCGAGTTTGTAATTCGTGTCAAACCCTTGGGTCATTACGCGCTTGTTAACAAAGTGTGCAAGAAAAGTCCCCTAGTGTTCCGAGGTTCTTGTTTTCCGCGGACTTGATGCTTTTGCCGCTCGATGAGTTCGATGTTATTCTTGGTTTGGATTGGTTGACCATGCATGATGCGGTTGTAAATTGCAAGAGCAAGACTATCGATTTGAGGTGCGCGAATAATGAAATAATTCGGGTTGAGTCCACGGACTTAAAAGGGTTGCCACCGTGATATCGCCGATGTTGGCCCGTAAATATGTAAGAAAAGGGTGCGGCGCACTTTGCGACGTGTTCGATGACAAGGAATCGAGAAGAAACCCGAATCTGCGCTCCGTGGTTTGTGAATACCGGATGTTTTCCCAAGAATTGCCGGGTTTACCACCTGCTCGGAAATAGAATTTGGCATCGAATTGGTGCCGGTACCACTCCAATTTCGATAGCTCGCATCGTATGGCACCAACGGAATTAAAGGAGTTGAAAGCTCGCTTGCAAGAATTGGTGGATAGAGGTTTTGCTCGCCGAGTTTTTCGCCTTGGGCCGTGTTGTTCGTGAAGAAGAAGGATGGAACCATGCGATTGCAGATCGACTATCGCCGCCTTAACAAAGCGACGATAAAGAACAAATATCCGCTGCCACGTATTGATGACTTGTTCGATCAATCAAGGGAGCCTCGGTGTTCTCGAAAATAGATTTGAGATCGCTACTAATCAACTGCGAATCCGAGATTCGTGACGCGCCCAAGACCGCTTCGTAATCTAGATATGGTCACTATGAGTTCCTAGTGATGCCGCTTGGGCTCACTAATGCCCTCGCGGTATTTATGGATTTAATGAATCGGATCTTTAGACCATATTTGGATCGATTCGTAGTCGTGTTCATTGATGACATCTTGGTCTATTCAAGAAATGAGACCGAACATGTTGAACACCCGCGTTAGTGCCGCAAAATTTACGGACAAGCAATTATATGCTAAGTTCAAGAAGTGTGAGTTCGTTAAGAGAGGTTAGCTTGGGTCATGTGGTATCTCAGACGGTATTCGAGTTAATTCAATAAAATTTCAGCCATACTTAATTGGAAGCCTCCAGAAATATTAATGAGGTTCGAGCTTTTGGGGCTTGCTTGCTATTACCGACGATTTGTAAAAGGCTTTCAACGATAGCCACGCCGATGACGGTTACTCCAAAAGGATGTTAAGTTCGAATGGACGGAGAAATGCCAAAAAGCTTCGATCAACTCGAAAACTTGTTTGATCAAGCCCCAATTCTAGTGCAACCCGAGTCCCAAGAAGGAGTTTGTTATCTATAGCGACGCTCTCTACTTGGGTTAGGTTATGATAATGCAAGAAGGTCGAAGTTGTGGCCTGCGCGCCGAGGCAATTAAAGCCACATGAGAAAAATTATCCGACTCATGATCTCGAGTTGGTCGCCATCGATTCGCTTTAAAGATTTGGCGACATTACTTATTTGGTGAAAGGTGCCATGTATACTCGGATCACAAAAGTCTCAAATATTTGATGACCCAAAGAGACTTAAATCTGCGACAAAGACGTTGGCTCGAGCTGTTAAAGGATTATGAGTGATCATTGACTATCACCCGAAAGGCGAATGTGGTTATGATGCCTTGAGTCGTAAATCGTTATTCACTTTACGAGCGATGAATGTGCACTTGTTCCGTCCGATCCGACAAAGGTGTTAGTGGCTGAATTGAAAGCCAAACCACTATTGACACACCAAATTCGAGAAGCTCGTAAAGTCGACGACGAGTTGGTTGCAAAACGGGCGTGTGTTCCAACAAGGACTCGGAGTTTCAAATCGACGATGACGATTGTTTGAGGTTCAAAAGTCGTCTGTGTGTCCCAAGGAATTGAACTCATTTCGATAATTTCAATGAAGCCCATTGTAGCCAAATGGCAATCCACCCGGAGTACGAAGATGTACAATGATTTGAAACGCCGATTTTGGTGGCATGGTATGAAGCGAGACATCTCCGACTTTGTTTCAAGATGTTTAATATGTCAACAAGTGAAAGCGAACATCGTGCCTTCAGATTACTTCACCAATCACGATACCCGAGTGGAAATGGGATCGAGTCACAATGGACTTTGTATCCGGACCGCCATTGTCGCAAGTAAGAAGGATGCGGTTTGGGTCGTGGTAGATCGATTGACTAAGTCGCCCACTTTGTCCCCCAGACGCACGGATTTTTCAATGGACAAATTAGCGGAATTGTACGCTTCTCGATTGTGAAATTACACGGGTGCCTATTTCTATCGTGGTCGGATAGAGATCCGAGATTTACCTCGCGGTTTTGGAAAAAGTTGCAAGAAGCTTTGGGTACCAAGTTGCATTTCAGACCGCTTTTCACCCCCAAACCGATGGTCAATCCGAAGGGTAATTCAGATACTTGAGGATATGTTAAGATGTTGCGTCCTCGAGTTTAGTGGTTCATGGGAACGGTATTTGCCGTTGATTGAATTCGCCACAACAACAAATTTTCAATCGAGTATTAAGATGGCACCTTACGAGGCTTTGTACGGCGTAAATGCCGTACACCATTGTTTTGGACCGAGCTTGGTGAAAGCAAGATTTTCGGTGGATTTGATTAGGGATGCTGAATGAAGTGAAAGTAATCCGTGAAAGTTTGAAGATAGCCTTCGATCGTAAGTCGTGCAGCGGATATGAAGCGTAAGGATATCGAGTATCGTGGGTGATAAAGTGTTCCTCAAGGTATCGCTTGGAAAAAGATACTCGTGTTCGGCCGTAAGGGCAAGTTGAGCCCGAGGTTCATTGGGCCATATGAGATATCGAGCGAGTCGGTCCAAAGGGCATATCGCTTGATTTTGCCCCGAACTCAAAAGGTTCACGATGTCTTCCACATTTCGATGCTTCGACGTTATAGATCCGATCCATCGCACGTGATTAGTCCATCGAAATTGAAATTCAAGCTAATATGAGTTATGAGGAAGAACCAATTCAGATCCTATCACGAGAAGTGAAAGAGTTGCGAAACAAGTGGGTTCCGCTTAGTGAAAGTGTTATGGCTCAAGCACGGATAGAAGAAGCTACTTGGGAGACCGAGAACTCTATGAGAGAGCGATATCCAACCTATTTACTGTAAGCTTTTCTGGGACGAAAATCTCTTGAGTGGGGGAGAGTTGTGACACCTTTAATGTGACCCTAGTCTGAGAGTGGTTTGGGACCAATAAACCGAGTCACAAGAATAATTAAGTGTTATATTCCGTACTTATTGTATGTGGAATTGGTATGCGTAAATATTTCGTGTCTCGATTTTTATTAATTAGGTGCTAATTTATAAGAAAGGACTTAGTAGTGAACTTTGAAAGTACGATAGGAAATATGTGATGACTAATTAAAGCATGCATGCAAAATAATGGACTTGCATGTCAAATTTCTTTTACAAGTAATGGCCGGCCATGACAAAGAATATGGGTTAAACATGTCATGAAACATGTTTTGTTGGGCATTAGGAGAAATAGTAAACAAATAAGCATGGGTAAGAAAAGAATGAAAAAAATGTGTGAGAGAGTGGCATACCCCATTGTCGTGTAAACCAAGAAGAGAAAAACAAAAAAAAATTTGTTCATGCTTGCTCTCTCCTTTGGCCGAAAATACTAAGAGGAAGAAGGGATTTTGCTTCATTTTTGTTTAGAAGAGATCTAGAAGGTGATTTGGCTAAATTTGCATCAAGATTAAGGTATGTATGAGGTTGTGTTGGGAGTTTCATGCATGTTTTGGTTGCTAACTTGATGTGCATGTTAGCCATGGCTCAAATCTTTGGTATGCCATGGAAATGGTATTTGGCCAAAGTTGTTATAGTGATAAAGCCATTGCATGCTAAGTGTGAAGCTTGATGATGATGCATGCAATGATGGATTTTCTACTCATGAGTAAGATTTTGAGTTTTCTTTGTTTTATCATGATTAAAGTTGAAAAGGAGCATGATTGTCATACTTGGCCATGATGCATTCTTGAGTATGATTCATGCTTCTTGCATGTTAGTTAAAAGTTTGTGTTTTGATGGCTATGGACACCTTGAAAATTCGCCATGCTCATATATGCATATATATGATTGCACATTATGTTTGGTTATGAGCTAAGTGATGAATATATTGATTTAAAGAAGAAAATGTGGAAGAATGCTTGTGAAATTGCAAGCACAATTCGCCTAGCACACACATAAGTGCTTGATGCTATATTATAAGTTTTTAAATACAATGTGCAAAGCATCAATTAGTAGATTGCATGCTGTTTTTGTGAGGTATTATGCAAAATTGACCTCAACATGTACATGAATATTCGGCCTTGGGTAGCCTATTGAAGGCCTTAGCATTTCCTTGATGCTCAAATAAATTGTATTGAATTGCTTGATGTAGTATAAAATGTGCATGACCATTGTGTATTCAAGCTAAAGAGTGGCCATATGACCATTTAAAATCCTTGTCATATTCGCCATAAGCAAGCACAATGAGGTTTTAATAAATTGAATTTGTTTGAATTAGCTCAAGAGCTAAGAGGGCCACAATTGGACAAGGGAAGGAAAAGGTGATCGAATAGCGAAAAAAGCCGCTCGACAACATCCGAGGTAAGTCCTCAAAAGTGACCTTACTTGAATTATGTGAGATGAAATATGGATGTATGATTATTGATTATGTGTGTATGAGTAATTGAATTCCACCCGGCTAAGTCCCAAGGCTTAATATGCTAATGATATTAATTGTGTTTGAGCCTTAGTAACGAAAATGAAATATGTATGTCCAATGATTATTGATGTATGTGTGCATGAGAAATTGAATGATATCGGCTAAGCCCAAGACAATTATGTTGAAATTATATCCGGTTAAGACCAAGGCAATTGTGCTAGTGGCTATATCCGGCTAAGGCTCAAGGCATTCGTATGAAGTTATTCTATCCTGCTAAGACCAAGGCATTTGTGCACGTGATTATATCCGGTTATATTCAAGAATCTTGGGCTGGAGGTGAGTGTTGGTTGCTAAAATGAATTTAATTAGTACACTTGACAGCCCAAAGGATAAGGTACGTTATATGTGCATTGAAAGTCGACGTGTTTGAGCAACATTCGCTCAATCGACTAATGAATTTCAGTTATTGAATTGATTGATGCTTATGTAACTTATATAATGATGAAGTATGAAGTAAGAATGTGTATTAATGAAATGATGCATTTGGCTACGTGAATGTATTGCTGTAAATCATAGTTCATTATATTCCTTGAGACTTACTAAGCATAAAAATGCTTACCCCGCTGTTTTGGCTCTTAGTTTTCTAGATTTCGCCGAGGCAATCGGATTTGGGATCGTTGAAGTCAAGTCATCCACACTATCAAGCCTCCATTTTGGTATAAATTTTGGTTGAACTTGAGATGGCATGTATAGGACTACCCTTGTTTGTTAAATATGTTGTAATGTAAGTATGTACGGCCGCATGTAAATGGCTCTAAAAGGAAGCATGAACTTAGACTAATTGTGGGTTGTATGTATATATTTTGTGTCATGATGTGGCTATGGCTTGAAATGGGAATGTTGGTCATATGATCAGCCATTGGCATGGTTAAAATGATCATACATGAACCTATGTATGGTAAGGCTAGTTGAATCATGGAGACCACCAAATAGGTAAGTCCTATCTTAAAACAGATGCTGCCAGCTGCAGTGGCATGAATGTGAAAAATCACCAAAATTCATAGGAATGGAATTAGATAGTAAATAAGCTATGTAAATGAACCTTGATGAGTCTATTTTCATATGGAAGAAACGAAACGGTCATAGGAGTTACAGGTTAAGAGATATTAAAGTTATTGTGAGACAGGGCCAGAATGGTTTCTGGGTTCCCTGTCGCAACTTTAAAATTCACTATAAATTATCCAAAAGAATTAGGAGATATACCTTATATGTACAGATTCCATTTTGAGTCTAGTTTCATTAGAAACAAACGACACCAGCATTAAAGCCCTGTGTTGAGAGATATTCAAGTTATACTGCGCGAAGGTCAGAGCAGTCGATCCCTGTAACAGGGGTAACTTTAACTAATAAACTGTACCAATTGGCCTGACCAAAATCCTAGAAATAAATCCATGGATGTATATATGAGTCTAAATTCAGGAAAATTTACGAAACCAGTTTCCGAGTTTTGAAACTCGAGATATGATTTTTAAGGCTTAGTAGTGACGCAGTTTTCCAGCCTGACTGGAAATGTCAAATTGGTGGGCAAAACATGTGAACTTGGTTTGTTAACCCTGTCCGGACATCGGCGATGGTCTCGGTTTGGGGTGTTACATGGCTATCGTTGAGAAGCCTTTTACAAATCGTCGGTAATAACCGGAAGCCCAAAAAGCTCCGAACCTCAGAATATTTTCGAGGCTTCCAATTAAGTATGGCTGAAATTTTATTCTGTCGACTCGAATACCCGATGCAGATACCACATAACCCAAGAAGCTAACCTCTTAACCGTAACTCACACTTGCTGAACTTAGCATATAATTGCTTATCCCGTAAAATTTGCAGCACTAACCGCAGTGTTCAAGATGTTCGGTCTCATTTCTTGAATAGACCAGATGTCATCAATGAACACGACTACGAATCGATCCAAATATGGTCTAAAGATCCGATTCATTAAATCCATAAATATCGTAGGGCATTAGTGAGCCCAAACGGCATCACTAGGAACTCATAGTGACCATATCTCGCTCAAGGCAGTCTTGGGTACGTCCAATCTCGGATTCGCAATTGATAATAGCCCGATCTCAAATCTATTTTCGAGAACACCGAGGTCCCTTCGCTTGATCGAACAAGTCATCAATACGTGGCAACGGATATTTGTTCTTTATCGCCGCTTATTAAGTCGACGATAGTCGATGCACGTACCGCATGGTTCCATCCTTCTTCTTCACGAACAATACCGGGCGCACTCTGGCGTAAAAACTCAAAGCAGCAAAACCTCTATCCACCAATTCTTGCAACCGAAGCTTAACTCCTTTAATTCGTTGGTGCCATACGATACGGAGCTATCAAAATTGGAGTGGTACCTGTACCAATTCGATGCCAAATTCTATTTCCTAACAGTGGTAAACCCGCAATTCTTCGGGAAAACATCCGGTATTCACAAACCACGGCACAGATTCGGGTTTTTTTTCGATTCTTGTCATCGAAAGCACGACGCAAGGTACGCTTCGCACTTTTCTTACATATTTCGGGCCAACATCGCTGATATTACAAATGGCAACCCTTTAAGTCCAGAGACTCAACCCGAATTATTTCATTATTCAAGACCTCAAATCGATAGTCTTGCTCTTGCAATTTACAACCGCATCGCATGGTCAACCAATCCAAACCAAGAGTAACGCCGAACTCATCGAACGGCAAAAGCATCAAGTCCGCCGAAAACAAGAACCTCGGAACACTAGGGGACTTTTCTTGCACACTTTGTTGACAAGCACGTAATGACCCAAGGGTTTGACACCGAATTACAAACTCAAGAGACTCAATGGGCAAAGTCTTATCGATGCTAAGGTTTCACATATATATGAATGAGTAGAACCAGTGGTCAATCAAAGCAATCACATTTGTATTGAAAAGAGTGAAAGTACCGTAATAACATCCGAGAGGCAAGATCCTCTGCAAGGCGCAGATGGCATAAGTCCTAGCAGAGCACGAGCCTCGATCCGATGGTAGCATCTCTAGATCCCTCTCGACCGCCACCGACATTGCCCATATTTCTAGGTGGCCTACCTCGAAGCGCTGGTAGCACCCGGTTTGCACTGACTTACATTCTGCTCATGCATCCCGGGCAATCCTTCATAAAGTGGTCGGCCGATCCACACTTATAGCAGAGCGATCACGAAACCAACAGCTCCTCAATGCCATTTGCCACAATGTGGACACTCCGCCTCTCTCGGCGATCATTTCCACCACCCATGATCGAGGTGACTCGTGTGGTCACAGGGTCGATCGCCCTCGCCTAGAAAAGCCCAAACGCTCTAGACCGGCTCACATCATCTCGAAATCTCTTCGATGCTTGTTGAAGAGACTTTCCGAGGACCTCTTTCGAATTCTCCGCTCCCACATCGCTTTTTGTTTCTCCTTTCTAAGCTCTTCGCTTTACAAGCTCGCTCAACAAGTACTACGAACTCAGATCTCGAGGATGCCAACAAACATCCTTATATCATCATTCAGCCCATCCTCGGTTGCTTACATAATAGCTTCGACGAAATGCATTCTCGCTGCATCGGCTAAGCCTCACAAATTTTCGCTCAGTAGCTCAGAATCGACATCGAACCTTGCTTAAGATCAAGGAATTCCTCCGCTTTTGGTCGATGAATCTCGATCGATATACTTTTTCTAACTCGGTTTGAATGAATTCCCAAGTCACTTGCTCTCAGGCACCACGAAGTCGAGTACTCCACCAATAGTGGGCGGACTCGCAGAGCAAGGAGATGGTACACTTTAAGCACTCATCGGGTGTACAGGATAGCTCATCAAGCACCCGGATAGTGTTATCTAACCAAAATTCAGCTCGCTTCGGCATCATCATCATCCGTAGCCTTAAATTCAGTGGCCCCATGTTTTCTAATCCTATCGATCGGGGCTTACTTGACCTTATTTGGTCACCACCGGAGGTATTGTAGGTGCGGGGTTGCATTTGTCGGGAATGGAGGTTGTGGAATGCCGTGTTGGTTCGAATGTATTGATTAAACCATTCGCTCATCACACTATAAAAGGCTTGCCTAGCCTCGTCATTAGGATTGCTGGCCATAGGTTGAGAGTCCGCAGCGCTGTCCCTTGCGCTGAGCAGCGCCACACTCTCCACATCATCACTATCGCCGCTTGGGATCGGATCCATTGCTATAAACAAAAACAAAGTCAAATTGTCGTAAATCACCACACTATCGATTCATCATTTAATGGCATGTATAGCTAGACCCCAAACACATCACAAGAGTCCTAAAATCGACTAAACCGTGGCTCTGATACCAATAAAATTGTAACACCCTAACCCGAGACCATCGCCGTGTCGGACACGAGGGGTTAACAAGCCAAGTTCACTTGTTTTGCCCATCCATTTGACATTTCCAGTCAGGCTGGAAAACTGCGTCACTGTCGCCTTAGAAATCATATCTCGAGTTTCAAAACTCGGAAACTGGTTTCGTAAATTTTCCCTGAATTTAGACTCATATATCCATCCATGGATTTATTTCTAGAATTTTTGGTCAGGCCAATTGGTACAGTTTATTAGTTAAAGTCACCCATGTTACAGGGATCGACTGCTCTGACCTTCGCGTGGTATAACTTGAATATCTCTCTGTACAGGGATTTAATGCTGGTGTCGTTTCTTTCTAATGAAACTAGACTCAAAATGGAATCTGTAAATATATGGTATGTCTCCTAATTATTTTTGAATAATTTATAGTGAATTTTTAAAGTTGCGACAGGGAACCCAGAAACCATTCTGGCCCTGTCTCACAATAGCTTTAATATCTCTTAACATGTAACTCCTATGACCATTTCGTTTCTTCCATATGAAAATAGACTCATCAAGGTTCATTTACATAACTTATTCACTATTTAAGTCCATTCCTACGAATTTTGGTGATTTTTCACATTCACGTCACTGCAGCTGGCAGCATCTGTTTTAAGGTAGGTCTTACCTATTTGGTAGTCTCCATGAACCAACTAGTCTTGCCATACCTAGCTTCATATATGATCATTTTAACCATGCCAATGGCTGATCATATGACCAACATTCCCATTTCCAAGCCATAGCCACATCATGACACCAAATATATACATACAAACCACAATTAGTCTAAGTTCATGCTTCCTTTTCGAGCCATTTTCGCATGGCCGCATATATATACATCACAACATATTTAACCAACATGGGGTAGTCCTATACATGCCATTTCAAGTTCAACCAAAATTTATACCAAAATGGAGGCTTGATAGTGTGGATGACTTCGACTTCAACGATCCCAAACCGATTGCTTCGCGTAAATCTAGAAAACCGAGAGCCAAAGCAACGGGTAAGCATTTTTTTATGCTTAGTAAGTCTCAAGGAATATAATCAACTCTAATTACAGCAATACATTCACATAGCCAAATGCATCATTTCATTAATACACATTCTTACTTCACACTTCATCATTATATAATTTCACAAAATATCAATCAATTCAATAACTGAAATTCATTAGTCGATTGAGCGAATGTTGCTCAAACATGTCGACTTTCCAATGCACATATAACGTACCTTATCCTTTGGGCTTTTCGAGTGTACTAATTGAATTCATTACAGCAACCAACACTCACCTCCAGCCCAAGATTCTTCGAATATAACCAGATATAATCACGCACAAATGCCTTCGGGTCTTAGCCCGGATAGAATAACTCGCACGAATGCCTTCGGGTCTTAGCCCGGATATAGCCACTAGCACAATTGCCTTCGGGTCTTAACCCGGATATAATTTCCAGCATAATTGTCTTCGGGGCTTAGCCCGGATATCATTCAATTTCTCATGTACACATACATCAATAATCATTGGACATACATATTTCATTTTCGTTACTAAGGCTCAAACGTAAATATAATCACAAGCATATTCGCCTTCGGGACTTAGCCCGGGTAGAATTCAAATGCTCATACATACATAATCAATAATCAATACACATCCATACTTTATTCCACATAATTCAAGTAGGGTCACTTCTTGAGGACTTACCTCGGATGTTGTCGAACGGCTTTTTTGGCTATTCGATCACCTTTTCCTTCCCCTTGTCCAATTGTGGCCCTCTTAGCTCTTGAGCTAATTCAAACAAATTCAATTTATTAAAACCTCATTGTGCTTGCTTATGGCCGAATATGACAAGGAGTTTAAATGGTCATATGGCCACTCTTTAGCTTGAATACACAATGGTCATGCACATTTTATACTACATCAAGCAATTCAATACAATTTATTTGAGCATCAAGGAAAGGCTAAGGCCTTCAATAGGCTACCCAAGGTCAATATTCATGTACATGTTGAGGCCAATTTTGCACTTAATACCTCACAAAAACAGCATGCATTTTACTAGTTAATGCTTTGCACATTGTGGCCCAAAACTTATAATATAGCATCAAGCACTTATATGTGTGTTAGGTTAATTGTGCTTGCAATTTCACAAGCATTCTTCCACATCTTCTTCTTTAAACCAATATATTCATCACTTACTTCATAGCCAAAACATCATGTGTAAACATATATATACAATATGAGCATGGTCAATTTCAAGATGTCCATAGCCATCCAAAAATACAAATTTTAACTAACATGCAAGAGGCATGAACCATGTTCAAGGATGCATCATGGCTTAATATGAAAATCATGCTCCATTCAACTTCAATCATGGTTAAACACAAAAGAAAACTCAAAATCTTACTCAAGAGTAGATAATCCATCATTGCATGCATCATCATCAAGCTTCACACTTAGCATGCAATGGCTTTATCACCATAACAACTTTGGCCAAATACCATTTCCATGGCATAACAAAGATTTGAGCCATGGCTAACATGCACATCAAGTTAGCAACCAAAACATGCATGAAACTCCTAACACAACCTCATACATACCTTAATCTTGATGCCAATTTAGCCAAATCACCTTCTAGATCTCTTCTAAACCAAGCACTAAGCAAAAATCCTCTTTCTTCCCCTTATGATTTTCGCCAAAAAGTATGAGAAAGGATGAACACAACAAAATTTTTCTTCCTCTTTCTCAACTCACTGCAAGGGGGATTACCACACTCACACACATTTTTTTTTTCATTTTTTATCACCCATACACCTTTGTTTATTATTTCACCCTAATGCACCAACAAAACATGTTTCATGACATGTTTAGCCCATCCTCCCTTGTCATGGCCGCCACCACCTATAAAAGGGGGAATTTGACATGCAAGTCCTTTATTTTGCATGCATGCTTTAATTAGTCATCACACATTTCCCCATCATACTTTCAAAGTTCACTACTAGGTCCTTTCTAGTGAAATTCACCTTTATAACACTAAACCAATCATCAAAAATGTCATACATGAATACACACATATTATAGGCATCGAAATAAATTTTAAATTATTTTTATGCCTCGATTTTGTGGTCCCGAGACCACCTTCCGACTAGGGTCAATTTTGGGCTGTCACAATAATTGTCTTCGCGATTTAGCCCGGATATCATTCAATTTCCCATGAACACATACATCAATTATCATTGGACATACATATTTCATTTTCGTTATTAAGGCTCAAACGCAATTATAGTCACAAGATATTCGCCGGACTTAGCCCCGTAGAATTCAAATACTCATGCACACATAATCAATAATCAATACACATCCATACTTTATTTCACATAATTCAAGTAGGGTCACTTGAGGACTTACCTCGGATGTTGTCGAACGGCTTTTTTGGCTATTTGATCACTTTCTCCTTCCCTTGTCCAATTGTGGCCCTCTAAGCTCTTGAGCTAATTCAAACAAATTCATTTTATTAAAACCTCATTGTGCTAGCTTATGGCCAATATGACAAGGAGTTTAAATGGTCATATGGCCACCCTTTAGCTTGAATACACAATGGTCATGCACATTTTATACTACATCAAGCAATTCAATACAATTTATTCGAGCATCAAGGAAATGCTAAGGCCTTCAATAGGCTACCCAAGGTCAATATTCATGTACATGTTGAGGCCAATTATGCACTTAATACCTCACAAAAACAGCATGCATTTTACTAGTTAATGCTTTGCACATTGTGGCTCAAAACTTATAATATAGCATCAAGCACTTATATGTGTGCTAGGCCAATTGTGCTTGCAAATTTCACAATTATTCTTCAACATCTTCTTCTTTAAACAAAGTTATTCATCACTTCCTTCATAACCAAAACATCATGTGCAAACATATATATACATATATGAGCATGGTCAATTTCAAGGTGTCCATAGCCATCCAAAACACAAATTTTAACTAACATGCAAGAAGCATGAACCATGCTCATGAATGCATCATGGCCGAATATGACAATCATGCTCCTTTTCAACTTCAATCATGATAAAACAAAAAGAAAGCTCAAAATCTTACTCAAGAGTAGACAATCCATCATTGCATGCATCATCATCAAGCTTCACACTTAGCATGCAATGGCTTTATCACCATAACAACTTTGGCCAAATACCATTTCCATGGCTTAACAAAGATTTGAGCCATGGCTAACATGCACATCAAGTTAGCAACCAAAACTTGCATGAAACTCCTAACACAACCTCATACATACCTTAATCTTGATGCAAACTTAGCCAAATCTCCTTCTAGATCTCTTCCAAACCAAGCATGAAGCAAAATCCTCCTTCTTCCTTAGTTTTGGCTCAAAGAAAGGATGAACAAAATTTTTTTCTTTCCTTCTCTACAACTCACGGCAATGGGGGGGGAATACCTCACTCACACACATTTTTTTTTCATTCTTTTCTTACCCATACACCTTTGTTTATTATTTCTCCCTAATGCACCAACAAAACATGTTTCATGACATGTTTTGCCCATCCTCTCTTGCCATGGCCGGCCACTTCATGTTGGGGGAAATTTGACATGCAAATCCCTTATTTTGCATGCATGAGCAACTAGTCATCACACATTTCCCCATCATACTTTCAAAGTTCACTACTAGGTCCTTTCTAGTGAAATTCGCATTTATAACACTAAATCGAAACATCAAAAATGTCACACACAAATTAACACATATCATAGGCATCAAAATAAATTTTAAATTATTTTTATGCCTGCTTTTGTGGTCCCAAACCACATCCCGACTAGGGTCAATTTTGGGTGTCACAACTCTCCCCCACTTAAGAAATTTTCGTCCCCAAAATCTTACCGTAGAATAGGTTTGATATCGCTTCTTTCATAGAGTTCTCGGTCTCCCAAGTAGCTTCTTCTATCCCGTGCTTGAGCCATAACACTTTCACCAACCGGAACCCGCTTGTTTCGCAACTCTTTCACTTCGTGATAGGATACTTAATCGGTTCTTCCTCATAACTCATATTAGCTTGAATCTCAATTTCGATGGACTAATCACGCATGCGATGGATCGGATCTATAGCGTCAAGCATCAAACGTGAAAGACATCGTGAACCTTTTGAGTTCAGGGGCAAAATCAAACGATATGCCATCGGACCGACTCGCCGGATATCTCATATGGCCCAATGAACCTCGGGCTCACCTTGCCCTTACTACGAATCGAGTATCTTTTTCCAAGGCGATACCTTGAGAAACACTTTATCACCCACCGATACTCGATATCCTTACGCTTCAGATTCGCTGCACGACTTCCGGACGATCGGAGGATATCTTCGGACTTTCACGGATTACTTTCACTTTCTGCTCATCATCCCTAATCAAATCCACCCGAAAATCTTGCTTTCACCGAACTCGGTCCAAAACAATGGTGTACGGCATTTACTTAATCGCACAAAGCCTCGTAGGGTGCCATCTTAATACTTGATTGAAAGTCGTTGTTATAAGCGAATTCAATCAACGGCAAATACCGCTCCCATGAACCACTAAACTCGAGGACGCAACATCTTAACATATCCTCAAGTATCCAATTATCCGCCGGATTGACCATCGGTTTGGGGGTGAAAGCGGTTTGAAATGCAACTTGGTACCCAAAGCTTCTTGCAACTTTTTCCAAAATCGTGAGGTAAATCTCGGATCTCTATCCCACACGATGGAAATAGGCACCCGTGTAATCTCACAACTGAGAACGTATAATTCGGCTAATTTGTCCATTGAAAAATCCGACGCACGGGACAAAGTGAGCCGACTTAGTCAATCTATCAACCACGATCCAAACCGCATCCTTCTTACTTGTCGACAATGGCGGTCCGGATACAAAGTCCATTGTGACTCGATCCCATTTCCACCTGCATCGTGATTGGTCAAGTAATCCTCAAGGCACCGATGTTCCGCTTTCACTTGTTGACATATTAAACATCTCAAACAAAGTCTGAGATGTCTCGCTTCATACAATGCCACCAAAACCGACGCTTCAAATCATTGTACATCTTCGTACTCCGGGTGGATTGCCATTCGCTACAATGGGCTTCATTCAGAATTATCGAAATGAGTTCAATTCTTTGGAACACATGCAGACGACTTTTGAACCTCAAACAATCGTCATCGTCGATTTGAAATTCGAGTCCTTGTTCGAACACACTCACTCTGCTTTTGCGACCAACTCGTCGTCGACTTTCTCGAGCTTCTCGAATTTGATGTATCAATAGTGGTTTGGCTTTCAATTCAGCTACTAACACACTATCGGATTGGCGCATAAGTGCACGCTCATCGTCAGTAAAGCAAATAATGATTTACGACTCAAGGCATCCGCAACCACATTCGCCTTTCCCGTGATTGTCAATGATCACCATAATCCTTTAACATACTCGAGCCAACGCCTTTGTCGCAGATTTAAGTCTCTTTGGGTCATCGATATTTGAGACTCTTGTGATCCGAAACACATGGCACCTTTCACCAAATAAGTAATGTCGCCATATCTTTAAGGCGAACACGATGGCGCCAATTCGAGATCATGAGTCGGATAATTTTTCTCATGTGGCTTTAATTGCCTCTACTCATAGGCCACAACTCGACCCTCTTGCATCAATACACAACGTAATCCAAGTAGGGAGGCGTCGCTATAGATGACAAACTTTCTTCTGACTCAAAGTTGCACTAGAATTGGGGCTTCAATGATAAGTTTTCATTGATCGAAACTTTTTGACATTTCTCATCCATTCGAACTTAACATCCTTTTGGAGTAGCTTCATCATCGGCGTGGCTATCGTTGAGAATCCTTTTACAAATCGTCGATAATAACCTAAGAAGCCCCAAAAGCTCCGAACCTCAAGAATATTTCTGAGGCTTCCAATTAAGTATGGCTGAAATTTTATTCTGTCGACTCAATAATTCGGATGCGAATACCACATGACCCAAGAAGCTAACCTCTCTTAACCGTAACTCACACTTCATTTGAACTTAGCATATAATTGCTTATCCCATAAAATTTAAGACTAACCGCAGTGTTCAAGATGTTCGGTCTCATTTCTTGAATAGACAAAGATGTCATCAATAAACACGACTACTTAATCGATCCAAATATGGTCTAAAGATCCGATTCATCAAATCCATAAATACCGCAGGGCATTAGTGAGCCCAAACGGCATCACTAGGAACTCATAGTGACCATATCTCGCTCAAGGCGCCTTGGGCACGTCCAATCTCGGATTCGCAATTGATAATAGCCCGATCTCAAATCTATTTTCGAGAACACCGAGGCTTCTTCAGCTTGATCGAACAAGTCATCAATACGGTAACGGATACTTGTTCTTTATCGCCGCTTTATTGTCGACGATAGTCGATGCACAACCGCATGGTTCCATCCTTCTTCTTCACGAACAACACCGCGCACCCCAAGGCGTAAAAACTCAGGCGAGCAAAACCTTTATCCACCAATTCTTGCAACCGAAGCTTAACTCCTTTAATTCGTTGGTGCCATACGATACGGAGCTATCGAATTGAGTGGTACCGTGTACCAATTCGATGCCAAATTTATTTCCGAACAGTGGTAAACCCGACAATTCTTCGGGAAAACATCCGGTATTCACAAACCACTGCACAGATTCGGGTTTCTTTTCGATTCCTTGTCATCGAACGCACGCAAGGTACGCTTCGCACCTTTTCTTACATATTTCGGGCCAACATCGCCGATATTACAACCGGCAACCCCTTTAAGTCCAGAGACTCAACCCGAATTATTTCATTATTCACAGACTCAAATCGATAGCCTTGCTCTTGCAATTTACAACCGCATCGTGCATGGTCAACCAATCCAAACCAAGAATAACGCCGAACTCATCGAACGGCAAAAGCATCAAGTCCACGGAAAACAAGAACCTCTGAACACTAGGGACTTTTCTTGCACACTTTGTTGACAAGCACGAATGACCCAGGGGTTTGACACCGAATTACAAACTCAAGAGACTCAATAGGCAAAGTCTTTATCGGATGCTAAGGTTTCACATATATATGAATGAGTAGAACCGTGGTCAATCAAAGCAATCACATTTGTATTGAAAGAGTGAAAGTACCGTGAATGACATCCGAGAGGCAAGATCCTCACGTATGCGCAGATGGCATATGTCCTGCAGGAGCACGAGCCTCGATCCGATGGTAGCATCTCTAGATCCTCTCTGACCGCCTAACGACATTGCCCATATTTCTAGGTGGCCTAGCTCGAGCAAAGGGTAGCACCTGGTTTCCACTCGACTCACATTCTGCTCAAGCATCCTGCAATCCTTCATAAAGTGGTCGGCCGATCCACACTTATAGCAGGAGCGATCACAAAACCAACAGCTCTCAATGCCATTTGCCACAATGTGGACACGCCTCTCTCTACGATCATTTCCACCATCGGGCGATCAAGTGACTCGTGTGGTCACAGGGGTCGATCGCGCCCTCGCCTAGAAAGCCCAAACGCTTCTAGATCGGCTCGATCATCTCGAAATCTCTTCGATGCTTGTTGAAGAGACTTTCCGAGGACCTCTTTCGAATTCTCCAGCTCCCACATCGCTTTTTGTTTCTCCTTTCTAAGCTCTTCGCTTTACAAGCTCGCTCAACAAGTACTACTTAACTCTCGATCTCGAGAATGCCAACAAACATCCTTATATCATCATTCAGCCCATCCTCGCTGCCATACATAATAGCTTCAGATGAAATGCATTCTCGCTGCATCGGCTAAGCCTCGCAAACTTTTGTTCGTAGTCAGAACGGACATAGAACCTTGCTTAAGATCAAGAAATTCCTCCGCTTTTGGTCGATGAATCTCCGATCGATATACTTTTTCTAACTCTGGTTTGAAAGAATTCCCAAGTCACTTGCTCTCTAGGCACCATGTATAAGAGTACTCCACCAATAGTAGGCGGACTCACGTAGCAAGGAGATGGTACACTTTAAGCACTCATCGGTGTACAGGATAGCTCATCGAGCACTTTCTGATAGTGTTATCCAACCAAAATTCAGCTCGCTTCAAGCATCATCATCATCCGTAGCCTTAAATTCAAGTGGCCCCATGTTTTCGAATCCTATCGACCGGGGCTTACTTGACCTTATTTGGTCAGTCACCGAGGTATTGTAGGTGCGGGGTTGCATTTGTCGGGAATGGAGGTTGTGGAATGCCGTGTTAGTTCGAATGTATTGATTAAACCATTCGCTCATCACACTATAAAAGGCTTGCCTAGCCTCGTCATTTGGATTGTGGCCATAGGTTGAGAGTCCGCATTGCCCCTTGCGCTGAGCAGCGCCACACTCTCCACATCAGCAGCTATCGCTTCGGTTGGGATCGAGATCCATTGCTATAAACAAACACAAAGTCAAATTGTCGTAAATCACCACACTATCGATTCATCATTTAATGGCATGTATAGCTAGACCCTCAAACACATCACGGTAGTCCTAGAATCGACTAAACCGTAGCTCGATACCAATAAATTGTAACACCTCAACCCGAGACCATCGCCGTGTGTCGGACACGAGGGGTTAACAAGCCAAGTTCACATGTTTTGCCCACTAATTTGACATTTCCAGTCAGGCTGGAAAACTGCCATCGTCGCCTTTAAAATCATATCTCGAGTTTCAAAACTCGGAAACTGATTTCGTAAATTTTCCTGAATTTAGACTCATATATCCATCCATGGATTTATTTCTAGAATTTTGGTCGGGCCAATTGGTACAGTTTATTAGTTAAAGTCACCCATGTTACAGGGATCGACTGCTCTGACCTTCGCGTTATAACTTGAATATCTCTGTAAAAGGCTTTAACACTGGTTAAATTTGTTTCTAATGAAACCAGACTCAAAATGGAATCTGTACATATAAGGCATGACTCTAATTCTTTCTGGATAATTTATAGTAATTTTAAAGTTATGACAGGGGACCCAGAAACCGTTCTGGCCCTGTCTCACAATAGCCTTAATATCTCTTAACATGTAACTCCTATGACCATTTCGTTTAGTCCATATGAAAATAGACTCATCAAGGTTAATTTACATAGCTTATTCACTATTTAATACCATTCCTACAAATTTTGGTGATTTTTCACATTCACGTCGCTGCAGCTGGCAGCATCTGTTTTTAAGGTAGGTCTTACCTATTTGGTAGTCTCCATGAACCAACTAGTCTTGCGATATATAGGTTCATATATGATCATTTTAACCATGCCAATGGCTGATCATGTGACCAACATTCCCATTTCCAATCCATAGCCACATCATGACACCAAATATATACATACAAACCACAAATAGTCTAAGTTCATGCTTCCTTTTTCGAGCCATTTTGCATGGCCGCATATATATACATCACAACATATTTAACCAACAAGGGGTAGTCCTATACATGCCATCTCAAGTTCAACCAAAATTTATACCAAAATGGAGGCTTGATAGTGTGGATGACTTCGACTTCAACGATCCCAAACCGATTGCTTTGAGCGAAATCTAGAAAACCGAGAGCCAAAGCAACGGGTAAGCATTTTTATGCTTAGTAAGTCTCAAGGAATATAATCAACTCTAATTACAGCAATACATTCACATAGCCAAATGCATCATTTCATTAATACACATTCTTACTTCACACTTCATCATTATATAATTTCACAAAGTATCAATCAATTCAATAACTGAAATTCATTAGTCGATTGAGCTAATGTTGCTCAAACATGTCGACTTTCCAATGCACATATAAACGTACCTCATTCTTTGGGCTTTTTGAGTGTACTCATTGAATTTATTACAGCAACCAACACTCACCTCCAGCCCAAGATTCTTCGGAATATAACCGGATATAACCATGTGCACAAATGCCTTCGGGGTCTTAGCCCGGATGTAGCCACTAGCACAATTGCCTTCGGGTCTTAACCCGGATATAATTTCAAGCATAATTGTCTTCTGGATTTAGCCCGATATCTTTTAATTTCCCATTAACACATACATCAATTATCATTGGACATACATATTTCATTTTCGCATTAAGGCTCAAACGCAATTATAGTCACAAGCATATTCGCCCTGGACTTAGCCCGGTAGAATTCAAATACTCATGCACACATAATCAATAATCAATATACATCCATACTTTATTTCACATAATTCAAGTAGGGTCACTTCTTGAGGACTTACTCGGATGTTGTCGAACGGCCTTTTCGCTATTCGATCACTTTCTCCTTCCCTTGTCCAATTGTGGCCTCTAAGCTCTTGAGCTAATTCAAACAAATTCAATTTATTAAAACCTCATTGTGCTAGCTTATGGCCAATATGACAAGGAGTTTAAATGGTCATATGGCCACCCTTTAGCTTGAATACACAATGGTCATGCACATTTTATACTACATCAAGCAATTCAATACAATTTATTCGAGCATCAAGGAAATGCTAAGGCCTTCAATAGGCTACCCAAGGCCAATATTCATGTACATGTTGAGGCCAATTATGCACTTAATACCTCACAAAAACAGCATGCATTTTACTAGTTAATGCTTTGCATATTGTGGCTCAAAACTTATAATATAGCATCAAGCACTTATATGTGTGCTAGGTCAATTGTGCTTGCAAATTTCACAATTATTCTTCAACATCTTCTTCTTTAAACAAACTTATTCATCACTTCCTTCATAACCAAAACATCATGTGCAAACATATATATACATATATGAGCATGGTCGAATTTCAAGGTGTCCATAGCCATCCAAAACACAAATTTTAACTAACATGCAAGAAGCATGAACCATGCTCATGAATGCATCATGGTTAATATGACAATCATGCTCCTTTTCAACTTCAATCATGATAAAACAAAAGAAAGCTCAAAATCTTACTCAAGAGTAGACAATCCATCATTGCATGCATCATCATCAAGCTTCACACTTAGCATGCAATGGCTTTATCACCATAACAACTTTGGCCAAATACCATTTCCATGGCTTAACAAAGATTTGAGCCATGGCTAACATGCACATCAAGTTAGCAACCAAAACATGCATGAAACTCCTAACACAACCTCATACATACCTTAATCTTGATGCAAACTTAGCCAAATCTCCTTCTAGATCTCTTCCAAACCAAGCATGAAGCAAAAATCCTCCTTCTTCCTTAGTTTTGGCTCAAAGAAAGGATGAACAAAATTTTTTCTTTCCTTCTCTACAACTCACTAAGAATGGGGGAATACCTCACTCACACACATTTTTTTCATTCTTTTCTTACCCATACACCTTTGTTTATTATTTCTCCCTAATGCACCAACAAAACATGTTTCATGACATGTTTTGCCCATCCTCTCTTGCCATGGCGGCCACGCCATGTTGGGGGGAAATTTGACATGCAAATCCCTTATTTTTGCATGCATGAGCAACTAGTCATCACACATTTCCCCATCATACTTTCAAAGTTCACTACTAGGTCCTTTGTAGTGAAATTCGCATTTATAACACTAAATCGAAACATCAAAAATGTCACACACAAATTAACACATATCATAGGCATCAAAATAAATTTTAAATTATTTTTATGCCTCGGTTTTGTGGTCCCGAAACCACATCCCGACTAGGGTCAATTTTGGGCTGTCACATCAGACTAGTTTGAAAATGGCACCTTATGAAGCATTGTACGGTTGTAAGTGTCGGACGCCATTGTATTGGACTGAACTAAAAGAAAATCAGATTTACGGAGTTGATCTAATTAAAGAAACTGATGATTCGAGATTGTTTGAAAGCTGCTTCAGATAGACAGAAATCCTACGTGGATTTGAAACGAAAAGAAATCGAGTTTCAAGTCGGTGATAAGGTATTTTTAAAAGTGTCTCCATGGAAGAAAGTTCTTAGATTTGGTTGGAAAGGCAAGTTGAGTCTGCGTTTTATCGGACCGTATGAGATAATTGAAAGAGTTGGACCGGTAGCATATCGGTTAACATTACCACCTAAATTAGAGAAGATTCATGATGTGCTCCACGTATCTATGTTACGTCGGTATCGTTCGGATCCTTCACATGTAATTTCATCGACGGAAATTGAGCTACAACTGGATATGACTTACAATGAAGAACCGATTAAGATTTTAGCTCGGAAGGTCAAGCAATTAAGAAATAAAAGTATCGCTCTCGTGAAAGTATTTTGGCAAAAGCATTGGGTAGAAGAGGCTACATGGGAGCCCAAGGAAACTATGAGGAATCAATACCCACACCTGTTTACCGGTAAGATTTTCGGGGACGAAAATCCCTAAAGGGAAAAGAGTTGTAATATCCCGAATTAGGGCCAAATTAGAATAGTGGTTTTGGGACGACAAATCTGAGGTAGTAATAATTATTTTATAATTATTTTGAGGTCTATGATATGATTGCATGACTGTGTGAAAATTTCGTGAAGAAATTCTATACATAAAGTGCTTAATTTGAAATTAGGGACTAAATTGAATAAGTAGCAAAACTTGCATTCTAGAATATTTTAGTATGAAATTGCTTTGGAATATTAGTTAGGAGGTGTTAAATAGCAATTTAACCAATTTCAAAAATTTTGGACAAAAATGGGCTTGTACATGAAAAATTACAGAGAAAGGCATTAAGGGCATTTTTGTCATTTGGTAAATATAGTCATTAAAAAGGGAAAAATAACACAAAAATGGACTCATCTTCTCCATAGGGCTGCCGAATTTTACTTGTCACCATAGCTAGGGTTTCAACATTTTCAAGCCTTGATTGCAAGTGATTTCCATGGCCGTTTTTAATGCTCTTTCCGATTTTAAAATTTAGAAAGCATGTTCTATCATTTTCTAGCAATATTTTAAGCTAAGATGCATGTATGAAAATTTATCCATGTGTGACATAGTTGTATTTTGATGAATAATGAAGGAATATGAGGGTTTGATGTGTGTTTAACAACTTTTACCTAGTAGTTTTCTCTGAAAACATCTAAAAATGGACTTAATTGTAAAAAGGGTCAAATTGATGGTAAAAATCTGAATTTTAGTGTGAAATATGGGCTGTTATGGACACTAGGAAATTCGACTATGCCTAGATGTCATGGGAAATGCATGTAACTCATTGTACAAACTTAAGGACTCAATTGTAAATAATTGAAAAGCTAGGGGTAAAATGGTAATTTTATCTGAGCTCGTACTAGGGGCTGTTTTGATGAATGTCTATATTGAATAAACTAATTTGGTATTTTAGATCAAGAGAAACGAGATTCGAGTTGTGATCGATGGGAAAATAAAGTTTACGAGGAATAGACTCGATTTCTAACATTTTATATCGAGGTAAGTTCATGTGTAAATGTAGTAACATAAATGTCATTTTATGTAATTTAATGTTATTTATATGATATCATGATTATTATTATGAAATATTTTGCTTTGTGGATTATGATTTAATAATATGCAAATTATGTGAGCTACTTGATAAATATGAAATGTTACCAAGTATCGGTTTCGACATTCCGTGGAAGACGACAAAGATGTGTGATAGAGGAGAATCGCATTTGAACCTTGGGAATAGATTAGGATACAAGTGACATGTCACTAGGATATTTGAGTTTCGAGCTCGTTGAGTTGAGTCCGAGTTCGTGAGATGTAACTAGGCATCCGAACTCTTTGAGTTGAGTTCGAGTTCACTTATGGATGTGAACGCCCGAGCTCGTTGAGTTGAGTCCGAGTTCACTTATGAGCGGGTTACATGGTAGCTTGGCTACATAATTTCCGCAGGCTATTGAGTTTGTATAGCTGCAGGTATGACACTTATGTGCATGCAATCCGTGCATCCAAATTGTATTCCGATGTGTTCAACGGGTGAATCTTAAGTGAATAAGGAGAATACTTAAGACGAAGGTGACATGTTGGTAAGTGTGGTGAATTAGAAAATTAGATAGGTATGCACTTAAACCTTCGGGTTGAGAACTTGGTATGATGAAATCGTGGTAAGATAGTAAATGCAAATGTAACATGAATGTCTTGGTGATATTTATGCAAATGATGTTTTATGTTGGATTGCATGATTATGTTACTCGCTAGTTACATGTGAACTTACTAAGCATTAATGCTTACTCCCTCCTTTCCATTCTTTGTAGTTTTGACAAGCTAGCTCAGAAATCGGGAACGGTCGGAGGTTCGCTCACACTATCCGTGGACCATTTTGGTATAGTGGCTTGTATATTTTGAGTATGACATGTATAGCATTATAATCATTTTGTGTATATAATCTTATGATATGGCTATTGAGTAGTAAGGAAATGTTTGGTAATGATTAGCCATTGGAATGACTAATCAAGTTCATATTTGGTGTTATCTTTGCTTAATGTGCTATCTAATCCATAGAAATTCATAAAAAAGGTGAAATTTGCTATAAAATAGTATCTTACAGCAGAAATGACGTGAGTTTGAAAATTCACTAAAAATTGTAGGGCCAGAATTAGATAGTGAATAAAATATTAAATTGAAGCTTATTGAGTCTATTTTCATAAAGACGAAACAAAATAGGTAAATGAGCTGTATTTTATAAGAAATTTGAGTTTTGGTGAAAAAGGGTCAGAGTAATTTCTGAATCCCCTATTCTGAGTTTCGAAATTCACTAAAAATTGTAAAAAAATAATTAGGAGTCATACTTTATATTTATATATTCCTTATTGAGTCTACTTTTAAGAGAAATAAACGGCATAGTCAGTTGAATTCCGTATAGAGAGAAAAGTGATTCATAGTGAAAAGAGGTCAGAGCACTCAAACACTAAAACAGCAAAAAAATTAACTAATAAATTGTACTAATTGGCCCGAGCAAAAATTCTGGAAAAAAATTAGTAAAAAGGTATATAATCCTAGTTTTAGGAAATATTTACAGATTTTAATTTTGAGTTTTGTAACTCAAGATATGAGTTTTTTAGCGACTGTGACGTAGATGGCCAGTTTATTACGAAAGTTAAAATAAATTGTTTGAAATTGTTCATGCGATGAATTAAGTCTGTCAACGCCTCATGCTCAACTCTGGCGACGGTCTCAGGTAAGGGGGTGTTACACTGAGCTTTGTCAACACTATCAACTTGTCTTATTCTGGCATATAGAAACTTTTATTTTGTTATAATGGCATGTATAGGATTCTTGGTTATTTTGTTATATGTGTCACTGGGCTAGCCAATATAAGGACTTGAATGATATACTTATTCATTTTGTATATGTCCATAAGATATGGCTCATTTTGATGAAGGTTGTACACTTACTAATTGTGCATGTCCTGCTTGAATGTATCATTAGATAGTTAATGTGATATACCATGGATAGATATGTGTTGTAACACCCCGAACCCGAGACCATCGCCGGTGTCGGACACGAGGGGTTAACAAGCCAAGTCTACATATTTTGCCCACCAATTTGACATTTCCAGTCAGGCTGGAAAACTGCATCACCGTCGCCTTAAAAATCATATCTCGAGTTCCAAAACTCGGAAACTGGTTTCGTAAATTTTCCCTGAATATAGACTCATATATCCATCCATGGATTTATTTCTAGAATTTTTGGTCGGGCCAATTGGTACAGTTTATTAGTTAAAGTTACCCATGTTACAGGGATCGACTGCTTTGACCTTCGCGCGTTACAACTTGAATATCTCTCTGTACAGGGCTTTAATACTGGTGCCGTTTGTTTCTAATGAAACTAGACTCAAAATGGAATCTGTACATATAAGGTATGACTCCTAATTCTTTCTGGATAATTTATAGTAAATTTTTAAAGTTACGACAAGGGACCCAGAAACCATTCTGGCCCTGTCTCACAATAGCTTTAATATCTCTTAACATGTAACTCCTATGACCATTTCGTTTCTTCCATATGAAAATAGACTCATCAAGGTTCATTTACATAGCTTATTCACTATTTAATACCATCCCTACAAATTTTGGTGATTTTTCACATTCACGTCACTGCAGCTGGCAGCATCTGTTTTGAAGGTAGATCTTACCTATTTTGTAGTCTCCATGAACCAACTAGTCTTGCCATACATAGGTTCACATATGATCATTTTAACCATACCAATGGCTGATCATGTGACCAACATTCCCACTTCCAATCCATAATCACATCATGACACCATATATATATACACAAACCGCAAATAGTCTAAGTTCAGTACTTCACTTTTACGAGCCATTTTCGCATGGTCAACACATATACATCACAAGATATTTAAACCAACAAAGGGGTAGTCCTAGACATGCCATTTCAAAGTTCAACCAAAATTTATACCAAAATGGAGGCGTTGATAGTGTGGATGACTTCGACTTTAATGATCCCAAACCGATTGCTATCGAGCAAAATCTATAAAACAGAGAGCCAAAGCAACGGGTAAGCATTTTTATGCTTAGTAAGTCTCAAGGAATAAAATCAGCTTTAATTAAAGCAATACATTCACATAGCCAAATGCATCATTTCATTAATACACATTCACATAATCATTCTTACTTCCCACTTCATCATTATATACTTTCACAAGGTATCAACCTATTCAATAGCTGAAATTGTTAGTCGATTGAGCGAATGTTGCTCAAACATGTCGACTTTCCAATGCACATATAAACATACCTTATTCTTTGGGCCTTCGAGGCATTTCAATTGAATTTATTACAGCAACCAACACTCACCTCCAGCCCAAGCTTCTTCGAATACAACCGATATAACCACGCACGAATGCCTTCGGTCTTAGCCCGGATAGAATGACTCGCACGAATGCCTTCGGTCTTAGCCCGGATGTAGCCACTAGCACAATTGCCTTGGTCTTAACCGGATATAATTTCCAGCATAACTGCCTTCTGGACTTAGCCCGGATATCATTCAATTGCTCATGCACACATGCATCAATAATCATTAGCCATTCAGATTTCATTTTTTAGTTATTAAGGCTCAAATGCAAATATAATCACAAGCATAATCGCCGGGACTTAGCCCGTATCATTCAAATACTCATACACACATAAATCAATAATCAATATACATCCATATTTCATTTCACATAATTCAAGTAGGGTCACTTCTTGAGGACTTACTTGGATATTGTCGAATGGCTTTTACGGCTATTCGATCACTTTTTCCTTCCCTTGTCCAATTGTGGCCCCTAAGCTCTTGAGCTAATTCAAACAAATTCAATTTATTAAAACCTCATTGTGCTAGCTTATGGCCGAATATGACAAGGAGTTTAAATGGTCATATGGCCACCCTTTAGCTTGAATACACAATGGTCATGCACATTTTATACTACATCAAGCAATTCAATACAATTCATTCGAGCATCAAGGAAAAGCTAAGGCCATCAATAGGCTCCTAAGGCTGAATATACATGTCCATGTTGAGGCCAATTATGCACTTAATACCACACAAAAACAGCATGCATTTTACTAGTTAATGCTTTGCATATTGGAGCTCAAAACTTATAATATAGCATCAAGCACTCATATGTGTGCTAGGTAATGTGCTTGCAATTTCACAAACATTCTTCAACATCTTCTTTAAACAAACATATTCATCACCTACTTCATAACCAAAACATCATGTGCAAACATATATATACATATATGAGCATGGTCAATTTCAAGGTGTCCATATAGCCATCCAAAACACAAATTTTAACTAACATGCAAGAAGCATGAACCATGCTCATGAATGCATCATGGCGAATACATCACAATCATGCCCTTTCATCTTCAATCATGGTTAAACAAAAAGAAAACTCAAAGTCTTACTCAAGATGGCTACAAAGAAATTTCAAGAGTAGACAATCCATCATTGCATGCATCATCATCAAGCTTCACACTTAACATGCAATGGCTTTATCACAATACCAACCTTGACCAAATACCACTTCCATGGCATAACAAGGATTTGAACCATGGCTAACATGAACATCAAGTTGGCAACTAAAACATGCATGAATCTCATGACACAACCTCATACATACCTCAATCTTGATGCAAGTTTAGCCAAATATCCTTCTAGATCTCTTCTAAACAAAGGAAATGAAGCAAAATCTCTTCTCCCTCTTAGTATTTTCTACCAAAAAGAGAGAACAAGGATGAACAAAATTTTTTTTTCTCTTCTTGGTTGCACGGCAATGGGGGGAATGCTACTCTCTCACACATTTTTTTTTCATTCTTTTCTTACCCATGCTTATTTGTTTATTATTTCTCCCTAATGCCCAACAAAACATGTTTCATGACATGTTTAGCCCATATCTCTTTGTCATGGCCGCCATCACTTGTAAAAGGGAATTTGACATGCAAGTCCATTATTTTGCATGCATGCTTTAATTAGTCATCACACATTTCCCTATCGTACTTTCAAAGTTCACTACTAAGTCCTTTCTAGTGGAATTCACCTTTATAACACTAAATCAATCATCATAAAATGTCATACATGAGCACACACATATTATAGGCATCAAAATAAATTTTTAATTATTTTTATGCCTCGGTTTTGTGGTCCCGAAACCACATTCCGACTAGGGTCAATTTTGGCTGTCACAACTCTCCCCAGCTTAAGAAATTTTCGTCCCGAAAATCTTACCAAGAATAGGTTTGATATCGCTCTTTCATAGAGTTCTCGGTCTCCCAAGTAGCTTCTTCTATCCCAGCTTGAGCCATAACACTTTCACTAGCGAACCCGCTTGTTTCGCAACTCTTTCACTTCCCGTGATAGGATACGAATCGGTTCTTCCTCATAACTCATATTGGCTTGAATTTCAATTTCGATGGACTAATCACGTGCGATGGATCGGATCTATAGCGTCAAGCATCGAAACATGAAAGACATCGTGAACCTTTTCGAGTTCAAGGGCAAAATCAAACGATATGCCATCGGATCGACTCACTCGGATATCTCATATGGCCCAATGAACCTCGGGCTCAACTTGCCCTTACGGCCAAATCTGAGTATCTTTTTCCAAGGCGATACCTTGAGAAACACTTTATCTCCCACCGATACTCGATATCCTTACGCTTCAGATCCGCGTCGACTTCTCACGATCGGAGGCTATCTTCGCACTTTCACGGATTACTTTCACTTTCTATTCAGCATCTCTAATCAAATCCACCCCAAAATCTTGCTTTCACCAAGCTCATCAAAACAATGGTGTACGGCATTTACTAATCGCATAAAGCCTCGTAGGGTGCCATCTTAATACTTGATTGAAAGTCGTTGTTGTGTTTAATTCAATCAACGGCAAATACCGTTCCCATGAACCATTAAACTCAAGGACGCAACATCTCAACATATCCTCAAGTATCCGAATTATCCTTCGGATTGACCATCGGTTTGGGGTGAAAGGCGGCTGAAATGCAACTTGGTACCCAAAGCTTCTTGCAACTTTTTCCAAAATCGCGAGGTAAATCTCGGATCTCTATCCGACACGATGGAAATAGGCACCCGTGTAATCTCATAACTGAGAAACGCATAATTCGCTAATTTGTCCATTGAAAATCCGACGACGGGTACAAAGTGAGCCGACTTAGTCAATCTATCTACCACGACCCAAACCGCATCCTTCTTACTTGTCGACAATGGCAATCCGGATACAAAGTCCATTGTGACTCGATCCCATTTCCACTTGGGTATCGTGATTGGTCAAGTAACTCAAGGCACTTGATGTTCCGCTTTCACTTGTTGACATATTAAACATCTCAAACAAAGTCGGAGATGTCTCGCTTCATACCATGCCACCAAAATCGACGCTTCAAATCATTGTACATCTTCGCATTCTGTGGTGGATTGCCATTCGCTACAATGGGCTTCATTCGTAATTATCGAAATTAGTTCAATTCTTTGGAACACACGACGACTTTTTGAACCTCAAACAATCGTCATCATCGATTTGAAACTCGAGTCCTTGTTCGAACACACTCAAATTTCGCTTTTGCGTACCAACTCGTCAGTCGACTTTTCGAGCTTCTCGAATTTGATGCGCCAATAATGGTTTGGCTTTCAATTCAGCCACTAACACACCGTCGGATCGAATGACAAGTGCACATTCATCGCTCGTAAAGTGAATAATGATTTACTTACTCAAGGCATCCGCAACCACATTAGCCTTTCCCGGTGATAATCAACGACGAGCTCATAATCTTTTAACAACTCGAGCCAACGTCTTTGTCGCAGATTTAAGTCTCTTTGGGTCATCAAATATCTGAGACTTTTGTGATCCGAGTACACATGGCACTTCTCACCAAATAAGTAATGTCGCCAAATCTTTAAGGCGAATACGATGGCGACTAATTCGAGATCATGGGTCGGATAATTTTTCTCGTGTGGCTTTAATTGCCTCGACGACAGGCCACAACTCGACCTTCTTGCATCAATACGCAACCTAACCCAAGGAGGGAGGTCACTATAGATGACAAACTCTTTGCCGATTCGGGTTGGACTAGAATTGGGGCTTCATCAAAAAGTTTTCGATTGATCGAAACTTTTCGACATTTCTCCATCCATTCGAACTTAACATCCTTTTGGAGTAGCCGTCATCGGCGTGGCTATCGTTGAAAAACCTTTACAAATCGTCGGTAATAACCGGAAGCCCCAAAAGCTCCGAACCTCGGTAATATTTCTGAGGCTTCCAATTAAGTATGGCTGAAATTTTATTCAGATCGACTCGAATACCCGATGAGATATCACATGCCCCAATAAGCTAACTCTCTTAACGTAACTCACACTTCTTGAACTTAGCATATAATTGCTTATCCCGTAAAATTTGCAAAGACTAACGCAGTGTTCAAAGATGTTCGGTCTCATTTCTTGAATAGACCAAGATGTCATCAATGAACACGACTACGAATCGATCCAAATATGGTCTCAAGATCCGATTCATTAAATCCATAAATACCATAGGGCATTAGTGAGCCCAAACGGCATCACTAGGAACTCATAGTGACCATATCTCGCTCAAGGCGTCTTGGGTACGTCCAATCTCGGATTCGCAATTGATAATAGCTCGATCTCAAATCTATTTTCGAGAACACTAAGGCTCCTTCAGCTTGATCGAACAAGTCATCGATACGTGGTAACGGATATTTGTTCTTTATCATCGCTTTATTAAGGCGACGATAGTCGATGCACGTACCGCATGGTTCCATCCTTCTTTTCACGAACAACACCGGCGCACCCCAAGGCGAAAAACGGGCGAGCAAAACCTCTATCCACCAATTCTTGCAATCGAGCTTTCAACTCCTTTAATTCGTTGGTGCCATACGATACGAGCTATCGAAATTGGAGTGGTACTGTGTACCAATTGATGCCAAATTCTATTTCCGAACAAGTGGTAAACGGCAATTCTTGTGGAAAACATCCGGTATTCACAAACCACGCACAGATTCAGTTTCTTTTCGATTTTTGTCATCGAGCACATACGCAAGGTACAACCGCACCCTTTTCTTACATATTTTCGCCAACATTGCTGATATTACAAGTGGCAACCCCTTTAAGTCCGTAGACTCAACCCGAATTATCTCATTATTCGCAGACTCAAATCCATAGTCTTGCTTTTGAAATTTACAACCGCATTGTGCATGGTCAACCAATCCAAACCAAGAATAACGTCAATTCATCGAACGGCAAAAGCATCAAGTCCGCCGGAAAACAAGAACCTCGAACACTAGGGGACTTTTCTTGCACACTTTGTTGACAAGCACGTAATGACCCAAGGGTTTGACACCGAATTACAAACTCAAGAGACTCAATAGGCAAAGTCTTCTTTGGATGCTAAGGTTTCACATATATAAGAATGAGTAGAACCGGGGTCAATCAAAGCAATCACATTAGTATTGAAAAGAGTGAAAGTACCGTAATGACATTTGAGAGGCAAGCATCCTCGCGGCTTGGCAGATGGCATAAGTCCTAGCAGAGCCCGAGCCTCGGATCGATGGTAGCATCTCTAGATCCTCTCGACCGCCACTAACATTGCCCATATTTCTAGGTGGCCTACCTCGGCAAATTGGTAGCACCGGGTTTCCACTCGACTTACATTTTGTTCAAGCATCCTCGGGCAATCCTTCATAAAGTGGTCGGCCGATCCACACTTATAGCAGGAGCGATCACGAAACCAACGACCCCGAATGCCATTTGCCATAATGTAGACACTCCGCCTCTCTCGGCGATCATTTCCACCATCGGCGATCAAGTGACTCGTGTGGTCACAGGGGTCCATCGCGTCCTCGTCTAGAAAAGCCCAAACGCTCTAGGTCGGCTCACATCCTCTCAAAATCTCTTCGATGCTGTTGAAGAGACTTTCCGAGACCTCTTTCGAATTCTCCGGTTCCCACATCAACTTTTGTTTCTCCTTTCTAAGCTCTTTGGCTTACAAGCTCGCTCAACAAGTACTACGAACTCTCGTATTTCGAGAATGCCAACGAACATCCTTATATCATCATTCAGCCCATCCTCGTTGCCATACATAATAGCCTCGGACAAAATGCATTCTCGCGTATCGGCTAAGCCTCACAAATTTTCGCTCATAGTCGGTAATCGACATAGAACCTTGCTTAAGATCAAGAAATTCCCTTCGCTTTTGGTCGATGAATCTCGATCGATATACTTTTTTCTGAACTTCGGTTTGAAAGAATTCCCAAGTCACTTGCTCTCTAGGTACCACGAAGTCGAGTACTCCACCAATAGTAGGCGGACTCACGTAGCAAGGAGATGGTACACTTTAAGCACTCATCGGGTGTACAAGATAGCTCATCGAGCACCGGATCGTGTTATCCAACCAAAATTCGGCTCGCTTCAGATCATCATCATCCGTAGCTTTAAATTCAGTGGCCCCATGTTTTGAATCCTATCGATTGGGGCTTACTTGACCTTATTTGGTCGATCACCGGAGGTATTGTAGGTGCGGGGTTGCATTTGTCGGGAATGGAGGTTGTGGAACAGTAGTGTTAGTTCGAATGTATTGGTTAAACCATTCGCTCATCACACTATAAAAGGCTTGCCTAGCCTCATCATTCGGATTGCTGGCCATAGGTTGAGAGTCTGCTGGCGTTGTCCCTTGCGCGGAGCAAAGCGCCACACTCTCCACATCATCACCGTCATCGCTCGGTTGGGATCGGGATCCATTGCTATAAACAAACACAAAGTCAAATTGTCAGAAATCACCACACTATCGATTCATCATGAAATGGCATGTATAGCTAGACCCCAAACACATCACGGTAGTCCTAGAATCGACTAAACCGTGGCTCTGATACCAATAAAATTGTAACACCCCAAACCCGAGACCATCGCCGGTGTCGGACACTAGGGGTTAACAAGCCAAGTCCACATATTTTGCCCACCAATTTGACATTTCCAGTCAGGCTGGAAAACTGCGTCACCTTCGCCTTAAAAATCATATCTCGAGTTTAAAAACTCGGAAACTGGTTTCGTAAATTTTACTTGAATTTAGACTCATATATACATCCATGGATTTATTTCTAGAATTTTTGGTCGGGCCAATTGGTACAGTTTATTAGTTAAAGTTACCCATGTTACAGGGATCGACTGCTTTGACCTTCGCGCATTACAACTTGAATATATCTCTGTACAGGGCTTTAATACTGGTGCCGTTTGTTTCTAATGAAACTAGGCTCAAAATGGAATCTGTACATATAATGTATGACTCCTAATTCTTTCTGGATAATTTATAGTGAATTTTTAAAGTTGCGACAGGGGACCCAGAAACCATTCTGGCCCTGTCTCACAATAGCTTTAATATCTCTTAACATGTAACTCCTATGACCATTTCGTTTCTTCCATATGAAAATAGACTCATCAAGGTTCATTTACATAGCTTATTCACTATTTAATACCATCCCTACAAATTTTGGTGATTTTTCACATTCACGTCACTGCAGCTGGCAGCATCTGTTTTGAAGGTAGGTCTTACCTATTTTGTAGTCTCCATGAACCAACTAGTCTTGCCATACATAGGTTCACATATGATCATTTTAACCATACCAATGGCTGATCATGTGACCAACATTCCCACTTCCAATCCATAATCACATCATGACACCATATATATATACACAAACCGCAAATAGTCTAAGTTCAGTACTTCACTTTTACGAGCCATTTTCGCATGGCGAACACATATACATCACAGCATATTTAAACCAACAAAGGGGTAGTCCTAGACATGCCATTTCAAAGTTCAACCAAAAATTTATACCAAAATGGAGGTGTTGATAGTGTGGATGACTTCGACTTTAATGATCCCAAATCCAATTGCTATCGAGCAAAATCTATAAAACAGAGAGCCAAAGCAACGGGGTAAGCATTTTATGCTTAGTAAGTCTCAAGGAATAAAATCAGCTTTAATTAAAGCAATACATTCACATAGCCAAATGCATCATTTCATTAATACACATTCACATAATCATTCTTACTTCCCACTTCATCATTATATACTTTCACAAGGTATCAACCTATTCAATAGCTGAAATTGCTAGTCGATTGAGCGAATGTTGCTCAAACATGTCGACTTTCCAATGCACATATAAACATACCTTATTCTTTGGGCCTTTCGGCGTATTTAATTGAATTTATTACAGCAACCAACACTCATCTCGAGCCCAAGCTTCTTCGGAATACAACCGGATATAACCACGTGCACGAATGCCTTCGGGTCTTAGCCCGGATAGAATGACTCGCACGAATGCCTTCGTGTGACACCCCTAATGTGACCCTAGTCGGAGAGTGGTTTCGGGACCACGAAACTGAGTCACAAGAATAATTAAGTGTTATATTCCGTGCTTATTGTATGTGGAATTGGTATGCGTAAATATTTCGTGTCTCGATTTTTATTAATTAGGTGCTAATTTATAAGAAAGGACCCATGTGCTAGGACTTGAAAATGTGATAGGTGTATTTTTAAGTGGCCTAATAATGCATGAAGTGAAATAAATGGAGTTGCATGTCAATTATCCCATTCCCTAAGGTGGATGGCCGGCCATGACAAATTATGGGCAAGGGGAAACATGTTCCCAACATGTTTTACTAATGGATGATGTTAGAAATGATAAAATAAGAGTATGAAAAAAAAAAGTGTTCATTCTTCTCCATAGGCTTGGCGAATGTCCTAAGGAAAGAAAAGAAAATTTGTTCATCCTTTCTCATCTTCTTGGCCGAAAATACTAAGGGAAAAGGGGAGGATTTTGCTTCATGCTTGGGTTGGAAGAGACCTAGAAGGAGATTTGGCTAAGTTTACATCAAGATTAAGGTATGTATGAGGTTGTGTTGGGAGTTTCATGCATGGTTTGGTTGCTAATTTGATGTGCATGTTAGCCATGGCTCAAATCCTTGTTATGCCATGGAAATGGTATTTGGCCAAAGTTGTTATGGTGATAAAGCCATTGCATGCTAAGTGTGAAGCTTGATGATGATGCATGCAATGATGGATTGTCTACTCTTGAGTAAGATTTTGAGTTTTCTTTTGTGTTTAACCATGATTGAAGTTGAATGGAGCATGATTTTCAGATTCGCCATGATGCATTCATGAACATGGTTCATGCTTCTTGCATGTTGGTTAAAATTTGTATTTTGGATGGCTATGGACATCTTGAAATTCGCCATGCTCATATTGTATATATATGTTTGCACATGATGTTTTGGCTATGAAGTAAGTGATGAATATATTGGTTTAAAGAAGAAGATGTGGAAGAATGCTTGTGAAATTGCAAGCACAATTCGCCTAGCACACATATAAGTGCTTGATGCTATATTATAAGTTTTAATACAATGTGCAAAGCATTAACTAGTAAAATGCATGCTGTTTTGTGAGGTATTAAGTGCAAAATTGACCTCAACATGTACATGAATATTCGCCTTGGGTAGCCTATTGAAGGCCTTAGCTTTTCCTTGATGCTCAAATAAATTGTATTGAATTGCTTGATGTAGTATAAAATGTGCATGACCATTGTGTATTCAAGCTAAAGAGTGGCCTATATGACCATTTAAAACTCCTTGTCATATTCGCCATAAGCAAGCACAATGAGGTTTTAATAAATTGAATTTGTTTGAATTAGCTCAAGAGCTAAGAGGGCCACAATTGGACAAAGGAAGGAAAAAGTGATCGAATAGCCGAAAAAGCCGCTCGACAACATCCGAGGTAAGTCCTCAAGAAGTGACCTTACTTGAATTATGTGAGATGAAGTATGGATGTGTATGATTATTGATTTATGTGTGTATGAGAAATTGAATGATACCCGGGCTAAGTCCCAAGGCTAATATGCTTGTGAATATATGCGCTTGAGCCTTAGTAACGAAAATGAAATATGTATGTCCAATGATTATTGATGTATGTGTACATGAGAAATTGAATAATATCCGGCTAAGCCTCAAGACAATTATGCTGAAATTATATCCGGTTAAGACCAAGGCAATTGTGCTAGTGGCTATATCCGGCTAAGACCAAGGCATTCGTATGAAGTTATTCTATCCGGGCTAAGACCAAGGCATTTGTGCACGTGATTATATCCGGTTATATTCAAGAATCTTGGGCTGGACGTGAGTGTTGGTTGCTGTAATGAATTCAATTAGTACACTCGAAAGGCCCAAAGGATAAGGTACGTTATATGTGCATTGAAAGTCGACATGTTTGAGCAACATTAGCTCAATCGACTAATGAATTTCAGTTATTGAATTGATTGATACTTTGTGAAATTATATAATGATGAAGTGTGAAGTAAGAATGTGTATTAATGAAATGATGCATTTGGCTATGTGAATGTATTGCTGTAATTAGAGTTGATTATATTCCTTGAGACTTACTAAGCATAAAATGCTTACCCCGCTGCTTTGGCTCTCGCTCTAGATTTCGTCAAGCAATCGGATTTGGGATCGTTGAAGTCAAGTCATCCACACTATCAAGCCTCCATTTTGGTATAAATTTTGGTTGAACTTGAAGTGGCATGTATAGACTACCCCTTGTTGGTTAAATATGTTGTGATGTATATATGTACGGCCATGCTAAAATGGCTCAAAAAGGAAGCATGAACTTAGACTAATTGTGGTTTGTATGTATATATTTGGTGTCATGATGTGGCTATGGCTTGAAATGGGAATGTTGGTCATATGATCAGCCATTGGCATGGTTAAAATGATCATATATGAACCTATGTATGGCAAGACTAGTTGGTTCATGGTGACTACCAAATAGGTAAGACCTACCTTAAAACAGATGCTGCCAGCTGCAGTGACGTGAATGTGAAAAATCACCAAAATTCGTAGGAATGGAATTAAATAGTGAATAAGCTATGTAAACGAACCTTGATGAGTCTATTTTCATATGGAAGAAACGAAATGGTCATAGGAGTTACATGTTAAGAGATATTAAAGCTATTGTGAGACAGGGCCAGAACGGATTCTGGGTTCCCTGTCGCAACTTTAAAAATTTACTATATTTATCCAAAAAGAATTAGGAGACATACCTTATATTTACAGATTCCATTTTGAGTCTAGTTTCATTAGAAACAAACGACACCAGCATTAAAGCCCTGTACAGAGAGATATTCAAGTTATACCGCGCGAAGGGCAGAGCAGTCGATCCCTGTAACATGGGTGACTTTAACTAATAAAATGTACCAATTGACCCAACCAAAATTCTAGAAATAAATCCATGGATGGATACATGAGTCTAAATTAGGAAAATTTATTTAAACCAGTTTCTGAGTTTTGAAACTCAAGATATGATTTTAAGGCGACAGTGACGCAGTTTTCCAGCCTGACTGAAAATGTCAAATGGATGGGCAAAGCAAGGAACTTGGCTTGTTAACCTCGTGTCCAGTTACCGGCGATGGTCTCGGGTTCGGGTGTTACAATTTTATTGGTATCGAGCCACGGTTTAGTCAATTCTAGGACTACCGTGATGTGTTTGGGGTCTAGCTATACATGCCATTAAATGATGAATCGATAGTGTGGTGATTTCGACAATTTGACTTTGTGTTTGTTTATAGCAATGGATCCCGATCCCAACCGAGCGATAGCTGATGATGTGAGAGTGTGGCGCCTGCTCGCGCAAGAAGGGACAGCCGAGGACTCTCAACCTATGGCCAGCAATCCTAATGACGAGGCTAGGCAAGCCTTTTATAGTGTGATGAACGAATGGTTTAATCAATACATTCAACCAACACTATTGTTCCACAACCTCCATTCGACAAATGCAACCTCCAGACCTACAATACCTCCGGACTGACCAAATAAGGTCAAGTAAGCCCTCAGTTGATAGGATTCAAAACATGGGGCCACTGAATTTAAGGCTACGGATGATGATGATGCCGAAGCGAGCTGAATTTTGGTTAGATAACACTATCAAGCATTGCTTGATGAGCTATCCTCACACCGATGAGTGCTTAAAGTGTACCATCTCCTGCTACGCGAGTCCGCCTACTATTGGTGGAGTACTCACTGTGGTGCCTAGAGAGCAAGTGACTTGGGAATTCTTTCAAACCGAAGTTCAAAAAAGTATATTAGTCGAGATTCATCGACCAAAAGCGAGGGAATTTCTTGATCTTAAGCAAGGTTCTATGTCCGCATATCGACTACGAACGAAAGTTTGTGAGGCTTAGCCGACGCTGCGAGAATGATTTCGTCCAAGCTATTATGTGTAAACGCTCGAGGATGGGCTGAATGATGATATAAGGATGTTTGTTGGCATTCTCTAGATACGAGAGTTCAGAGTACTTGTTGAGCGAGCTTGTAAAGTCAAGAGCTTAGAAAGGAGAAACAAAAGCTGATGGGAACTGGAGAATTCCGAAGAGGTCCTCGGAAAGTCTCTTCAACAAGCATCAAGAGATTTCGAGATGATGCGAGCCACCTAGAGGCGCCGGGCTTTTCTAGACGAGGACGCGATCGACCCCGTGACCACACGAAGTCACCTCGATCACGGTGGTGGAAATGATCGTAGAGAGGGCGGAGTGTCCACATTGTGGCAAATGGCATTCGGGAGCTGTTGGTTTCGTGATCGCTCCTCGCTATAAGTGTGGATCGGCCGACCACTTTATGAAGGATTGCCCGAGGATGCATGAACAGAATGTAAGTCGAGTGCAAACCAGGTGCTACCATCGCCGAGGTAGGCCACCTAGAAATATGGGCAATGTCGTTGGCGGTCGAGAGGATCTAGAGATGCTACCATCGATCCGAGGCTCGTGCTCCTCGCTAGGACTTATGCCATACGCGCGCACGCCGAGGATGCTTGCCTCTCGGATGTTATTACCAGACTTTCACTCTTTTCAATACAAATGTAATTGCTTTGATTGACCCCGGTTCTACTCATTCATATATATGTGAAACCTTAGCATCCAAAGAAGACTTTGCCCATTGAGTCTATCGAGTTTGTAATTCGAGTGTCAAACCCTTGGGTCATTACGTGTTTGTCAACAAAGTGTGCAAGAAAAGTCCCCTAGTGTTCCGAGGTTCTTGTTTTCCCATGACTTGATGCTTTTGCCGCTCGATGAGTTCGATGTTATTCTTGGTTTGATTGGTTGACCATGCACGATGCAGTTGTAAATTGCAAGAGCAAGACCATCGATTTGAGGTGCGCGAATAATGAAATAATTGGGCTGAGTCTACGGACTTAAAGGGGTTGCCACCGTAATATCAGCGATGTTGGCCCGTAAATATGTAAGAAAAGGGTGCGGCGCACCTTGCGACGTGTGCTCGATGACAAGGAATCAGAAGAAACCCAAATCTGCGTGCGTGGTTTGTGAATACCGGATGTTTTCCCCAAGAATTGCCGGGTTTACCAACTGCTCGGAAATAGAATTTGGCATCAATTGGTACCGGTACCACTCAATTTCGATAGCTCGTGATCGTATGGCACCAACGGAATTAAAGGAGTTGAAAGTTCAGTTGCAAGAATTGGTGGATAGAGGTTTTGCTCGCTTGAAGTTTTTCGCCTTGGGTGCGCGCGTTGTTGTTCGTGAAGAAGAAGGATGGAACCATGCGATTGTGCAGATCGACTATCGCCGCCTTAATAAAGCGACGATAAAGAACAAATATCCGCTGCCACGTATTGATGACTTGTTCGATCAATCAAGGGAGCCTCGGTGTTCTCGAAAATAGATTTGAGATCTAAGCATTATCAATTGCGAATCCGAGATTGGACGTGCCCAAGACCCGCTTTTAAGCAGATATGGTCACTATGAGTTCCTAGTGATGCCGTTTGGGCTCACTAATGCCCTCGCAGTATTTATGGATTTAATGAATCGGATCTTTAGACCATATTTGATCGATTCGTAGTCGTGTTCATTGATGACATCTTGGTCTATTCAAGAAATGAGACCGAACATATTGAACACCGCGTTAGTGCTGCAAATTTTACGGATAAGCAATTATATGCTAAGTTCAGCAAGTGTGAGTTCGTTAAGAGAGGTTAGCTTCTTGGGTCATGTGGTATCTCGAATCGTATTCGAGTCTAATTGAATAAAATTTCAGCCATACTTAATTGGAAGCCTCCAGAAATATTACTTGAGGTTCTGAGTTTTTGGGGCTTGTCGGTTATTACCGACGATTTGTAAAGGCTTTCAACGATAGCCACGCCGATGACGGTTACCCAAAAGGACGTTAAGTTCGAATGACGGAGAAATGCCAAAAAGTTTCGATCAACTGAAAACTTATTTGATCGAAGCCCCAATTTAGTGCAACCCGAGTCCCAAGAAGGAGTTTGTCATCTATAGCGACGCCTCTCTACTTGGGTTAGGTTGCGTATTAATGCAAGAAGGTCGAGTTGTGGCTTATCGTCGAGGCAATTAAAGCCACATGAGAAAAATTATCCGACTCATGATCTCGAATTGGTACGCCATCGTATTCGCCTTTAAAGATTTGGCGACATTACTTATTTGGTGAAAGGTGCCATGTATACCGGATCACAAAAGTCTCAAATATTTGATGACCCAAAGAGACTTAAATCTGCGACAAAGATGTTGGCTTGAGTGTTAAAGGATTATGAGCTGATCATTGACTATCACCCGAAAGGCGAATGTGGTTGCGGATGCCTTGAGTCGTAAATCGTTATTCACTTTTACGAAAGCGATGAATGTGCACTTGTCCGTCCGATCCGACAAGTGTGTTAGTGGCTGAATTGAAAGCCAAACCATTATTGACACACCAAATTCGAGAAGCTCGTGAAAGTCGACGACGAGTTGGTTGCAAACGGAACTGCGTGTGTTCAACAAGGACTCGGAGTTTCAAATCGACGATGACGATTGTTTGAGGTTCAAAAGTCGTCATGTGTCCCAAAGAATTGAACTCATTTCGATAATTGAATGAAGCCCATTGTAGCCAAATGGCAATCCACCCGGGAGTACGAAGATGTACAATGATTTGAAACGTCGGTTTTGGTGGCATGGTATGAAGCGAGACATCTCCGACTTTGTTTCGAGATGTTTAATATGTCAACAAGTGAAAGCGGAACATCGGTGCCTTCAGATTACTTCACCAATCACGATACCCGAGTGGAAATGGGATCGAGTCACAATGGACTTTGTATCCGGACCGCCATTGTCGCAGAAGTAAGAAGGTTGCGGTTTGGGTCGTGGTAGATCGATTGACTAAGTCGGCCCACTTTGTCCCCGTGACGCACGGATTTTTCAATGGACAAATTAGCGGAATTGTACGCTTCTCGATTGTGAGATTACACGGGTGCCTATTTCCATCGTGTCGGATAGAGATCCGAGATTTACCTCGCGATTTTGGAAAAAGTTGCAAGAAGCTTTGGGTACCAAGTTGCATTTCAAGACCGCTTTTCACCCCAAAACCGATGGTCAATCCGAGCGGATAATTCGGATACTTGAGGATATGTTAAGATGTTGCATCCTCGAGTTTAGTGGTTCATGGGAAAGATTTGCCGCTGATTGAATTCGTTTTCAACAACAAATTTTCAATCAAGTATTAAGATGGCACCCTACGAGGCTTTGTACGCGCGTAAATGCCGTACACCATTGTTTTGGTGAGCTTGGTGAAAGCAAGATTTTCGGTGGATTTGATTAGGGATGCTGAACGAAAGTGAAAGTAATCCGTGAAAATCAAGATAGCCTTCGATCGTCAAGTCGTGCGGATATGAAGCGTAAGGATATCGGTATCGTGGGTGATAAAGTGTTTCAAGGTATCGCCTTGGAAAAAGATACTCGTGTTCTACCGTAAGGGCAAGTTGAGCCCGAGGTTCATTGGGCCATATGAGATATCGAGCGAAGTCGGTCCAGTGGCATATCGCTTGATTTTGCCCCGAACTCAAAGGTTCACGATGTCTTCCACGCTTCGATGCTTCGACGCTATAGATTCGATCCATCGCACGTGATTAGTCCATCGTAAATTGAAATTCAAGCTAATATGAGTTATGAGGAAGAACCGATTCAGATCCTATCACGAGAAGTGAAAGAGTTATAAACAAGCGGGTTCCGCTAGTGAAAGTGTTATGGCTCAAGCACGGGATAGAAGAAGCTACTTGGGAGACCGAGAACTCTATGAGAGAGCGATATCTGAACCTATTTACCGTAAGCTTTTTGGGACGAAAACCTCTTGAGTGGGGGAGAGTTGTGACACCCCTAATGTGACCCTAGTCGGAGAGTGGTTTGGGACCACGAAACCGAGTCACAAGAATAATTAAGTGTTATATTCCGTGCTTATTGTATGTGGAATTGGTATGCGTAAATATTTCGTGTCTCGATTTTTATTAATTAGGTGCTAATTTATAAGAAAGGACCCATGTGCTAGGACTTGAAAATGTGATAGGTGTATTTTTAAGTGGCCTAATAATGCATGAAGTGAAATAAATGGAGTTGCATGTCAATTATCCCATTCCCTAAGGTGGATGGCCGGCCATGACAAATTATGGACAAGGGGAAACATGTTCCCAACATGTTTTACTAATGGATGATGTTAGAAATGATAAAATAAGAGTATGAAAAAAAAAAAAAGTGTTCATTCTTCTCCATAGGCTTGGCCGAATGTCCTAAGGAAAGAAAAGAAAAATTTGTTCATCCTTTCTCATCTTCTTGGCCGAAAATACTAAGGAAAAGGGGAGGATTTTTGCTTCATGCTTGGGTTGGAAGAGACCTAGAAGGAGATTTGGCTAAGTTTACATCAAGATTAAGGTATGTATGAGGTTGTGTTGGGAGTTTCATGCATGGTTTGGTTGCTAATTTGATGTGCATGTTAGCCATGGCTCAAATCCTTGTTATGCCATGGAAATGGTATTTGGCCAAAGTTGTTATGGTGATAAAGCCATTGCATGCTAAGTGTGAAGCTTGATGATGATGCATGCAATGATGGATTGTCTACTCTTGAGTAAGATTTTGAGTTTTCTTTTGTGTTTAACCATGATTGAAGTTGAATGGAGCATGATTTTCAGATTCGCCATGATGCATTCATGAACATGGTTCATGCTTCTTGCATGTTAGTTAAAATTTGTATTTTGGATGGCTATGGACATCTTGAAATTCGCCATGCTCATATTGTATATATATGTTTGCACATGATGTTTTGGCTATGAAGTAAGTGATGAATATATTGGTTTAAAGAAGAAGATGTGGAAGAATGCTTGTGAAATTGCAAGCACAATTGACCTAGCACACATATAAGTGCTTGATGCTATATTATAAGTTTTAATACAATGTGCAAAGCATTAACTAGTAAAATGCATGCTGTTTTGTGAGGTATTAAGTGCAAAATTGACCTCAACATGTACATGAATATTCGCCTTGGGTAGCCTATTGAAGGCCTTAGCTTTTCCTTGATGCTCAAATAAATTGTATTGAATTGCTTGATGTAGTATAAAATGTGCATGACCATTGTGTATTCAAGCTAAAGAGTGGCCATATGACCATTTAAAACTCCTTCTCATATTCGGCCATAAGCAAGCACAATGAGGTTTTAATAAATTGAATTTGTTTGAATTAGCTCAAGAGCTAAGAGGGCCACAATTGGACAAAGGGAAGGAAAAGTGATCGAATAGAAAAAAGCCGTTCGACAACATCCGAGGTAAGTCCTCAAGAAGTGACCTTACTTGAATTATGTGAGATGAAGTATGGATGTGTATGATTATTGATTTATGTGTGTATGAGAAATTGAATGATACCGGGCTAAGTCCCAAGGCGTAATATGCTTGTGAATATATGTGCTTGAGCCTTAGTAACTAAAATGAAATATGTATGTCCAATGATTATTGATGTATGTGTACATGAGAAATTGAATAATATCCGGCTAAGCCCCAAGACAATTATGCTGGAAATTATATCCGAGTTAAGACCAAGGCAATGGTGCTAGTGGCTATATCAGGGCTAAGACCAAGGCATTCGTATGAAGTTATTCTATCCTGCTAAGACCAAGGCATTTGTGCACGTGATTATATCCGTTATATTCAAGAATCTTGGGCTGGACGTGAGTGTTGGTTGCTGTAATGAATTCAATTAGTACACTCGAAAGGCCCAAAGGATAAGGTACGTTATATGTGCATTGAAAGTCGACATGTTTGAGCAACATTCGCTCAATCGACTAATGAATTTCAGTTATTGAATTGATTGATACTTTGTGAAATTATATAATGATGAAGTGTGAAGTAAGAATGTGTATTAATGAAATGATGCATTTGGCTATGTGAATGTATTGCTGTAATTAGAGTTGATTATATTCCTTGAGACTTACTAAGCATAAAAATGCTTACCCCGCTGCTTTGGCTCTCGTTTTCTAGATTTCGCTCAAGCAATCGGATTTGGGATCGTTGAATTCAAGTCATCCACACTATCAAGCCTCCATTTTGGTATAAATTTTTGGTTGAACTTGAAGTGGCATGTATAGGACTACCCCTTGTTGGTTAAATATGTTGTGATGTATATATGTACGGCCATGCGAAAATGGCTCGAAAAAGGAAGCATGAACTTAGACTAATTGTGGTTTGTATGTATATATTTGGTGTCATGATGTGGCTATGGCTTGGAAATGGGAATGTTGGTCATATGATCAGCCATTGGCATGGTTAAAATGATCATATATGAACCTATGTATGGCAAGACTAGTTGGTTCATGGTGACTACCAAATAGGTAAGACCTACCTTAAAACAGATGCTGCCAGCTGCAGTGACGTGAATGTGAAAAATCACCAAAATTCGTAGGAATGGAATTAAATAGTGAATAAGCTATGTAAACGAACCTTGATGAGTCTATTTTCATATGGAAGAAACGAAATGGTCATAGGAGTTACATGTTAAGAGATATTAAAGCTATTGTGAGACAGGGCCAGAACGGTTTCTGGGTTCCCTGTCGCAACTTTAAAAATTTACTATAAATTATCCAAAAAGAATTAGGAGACATACCTTATATTTACAGATTCCACTTTGAGTCTAGTTTCATTAGAAACAAACGACACCAGTATTAAAGCCATGTACAGAGAGATATTCAAGTTATACCGCGCGAAGGTCAGAGCAGTCGATCCCTGTAACATGGGTGACTTTAACTAATGAAATGTACCAATTGGCCCAACCAAAAATTCTAGAAATAAATCCATGGATGGATATATGAGTCTAAATTCAGGGAAAATTTACGAAACCAGTTTCTGAGTTTTGAAACTCGAGATATGATTTTTAAGGCGACAGTGACGCAGTTTTCCAGCCTGACTGAAAATGTCAAATGGATGGGCAAAGCAAGGAACTTGGCTTGTTAACCCTCGTGTCCGATAACACGGCGATGGTCTCGGGTTCGGGGTGTTACAATTTTATTGGTATCGAGCCACGGTTTAGTCGATTCTAGGACTACCGTGATGTGTTTGGGGTCTAGCTATACATGCCATTAAATGATGAATCGATAGTGTGGTGATTTACGACAATTTGACTTTGTGTTTGTTTATAGCAATGGATCCCGATCCCAACCGAAAGCGATAGTGATGATGTGGAGAGTGTGGCGCTGCTCCGCAAGGGACAACAATGGGAGGACTCTCAACCTATGGCCAGCAATCCTAATGACGAGGCTAGGCAAGCCTTTTATAGTGTGATGAGCGAATGGTTTAATCAATACATTCGAACCAACACTACTGTTCCACAACCTCCATTCCCGACAAATGCAACCCCGCACCTACAATACCTCCGTGACTGACCAAATAAGGTCAAGTAAGCCCCAGTTGATAGGATTGAAAACATGGGGCCAATGAATTTAAGGCTACGGATGATGATGATGCCGAAGCGAGCTGAATTTTGGTTAGATAACACTATCCCGTGCTTGATGAGCTATCTGTACACCCGATGAGTGCTTAAAGTGTACCATCTCCTTGCTACTACGAGTCCGCCTACTATTGGTGGAGTACTCGACTTCGTGGTGCCTAGAGAGCAAGTGACTTGGGAATTCTTTCAAACCGAGTTCAAAAAAGTATATTAGTCGAGATTCATCGACCAAAAGCGAGGCAATTTCTTGATCTTAAGCAAGGTTCTATGTCCGCTTCCGACTACGAACGAAAGTTTGTGAGGCTTAGCCGACGCTGCAGAATGCATTTCGTCAAAAGCTATTATGTGTAAACGCTCGAGGATGGGTGAATGATGATATAAGGATGTTTGTTGGCATTCTCGAGATACGAGTTAGTAGTACTTGTTGAGCGAGCTTGTAAAGTCAAGAGCTTAGAAAGGAGAAACAAAAAGTGATGGGAACTGGAGAATTCGAAGAGGTCCTCGGAAAGTCTCTTCAACAAGCATCGAAGAGATTTCGAGATGATGCGAGCCGCCTAGAGGCGTTTGGGCTTTTCTAGACGAGGACGCGATCGACCCCTGTGACCACACGAGTCACCTCGATCACGGTGGTGGAAATGATCACGAGAGAGGGCGAGTGTCCACATTGTGGCAAATGGCATTCGGGAGTGTTGGTTTCGTGATCGCTCCTCGCTATAAGTGTGGATCGGCCGACCACTTTATGAAGGATTGCCCGAGGATGCATGAACAGAATGTAAGTCAGAGTGCAAACCCGGGTGCTACCACTGCTCGAGGTAGGCCACCTAGAAATATGGGCAATGTCAGTGGCGGTCAGAGAGGATCTAGAGATGCTACCATCAGATCTGAGGCTCGTGCTCCTACTAGGACTTATGCCATACGCGCACGCGAGGATGCTGCCTCTCCAGATGTTATTACCGGTACTTTCACTCTTTTCAATACAAATGTAATTGCTTTGATTGACCCTGGTTCTACTCATTCATATATATGTGAAACCTTAGCATCCAGTAAGACTTTGCCCATTGAGTCTACTGAGTTTGTAATTCGGGTGTCAAACCCCTTGGGTCATTACGTGCTTGTCAACAAAGTGTGCAAGAAAAGTCCCCTAGTGTTCCGAGGTTCTTGTTTTCCGGCGGACTTGATGCTTTTGCCGTTCGATGAGTTCGATGTTATTCTTGGTTTGGATTGGTTGACCATGCACGATGCAGTTGTAAATTGCAAGAGCAAGACCATCGATTTGAGGTGCGCGAATAATGAAATAATTCGGGTTGAGTCTACGGACTTAAAGGGGTTGCCAGCTGTAATATCAGCGATGTTGGCCCAGAAATATGTAAGAAAAGGGTGCGAAGCGTACCTTGCGTACGTGCTCGATGACAAGGAATCAGAGAAGAAACCCGAATCTGTGCCCGTGGTTTGTGAATACCCGGATGTTTTCCCCGAAGAATTGCCGGGTTTACCACCGTCGGGAAATAGAATTTGGCATCGAATTGGTACCGGTACCACTCCATTTCGATAGCTCCGTATCGTATGGCACCAACGGAATTAAAGGAGTTGAAAGTTCGGTTGCAAGAATTGGTGGATAGAGGTTTTGCTCGCCCTTGAGAGTTTTTCGCCTTTGGGTGCGCCGGTGTTGTTCGTGAAGAAGAAGGATGGAACCATGCGATTGTGTATCGACTATCGTCGACAATAAAGCGACGATAAAGAACAAATATCCGTTGCCACGTATTGATGACTTGTTCGATCAAGCTGAAGGAGCCTCGGTGTTCTCGAAAATAGATTTGAGATCGGGCTACTATCAATTGCGAATCCGAGATTCGGACGTGCCCAAGGCGCCTTGAGCGAGATATGGTCACTATGAGTTCCTAGTGATGCCGTTTGGGCTCACTAATGCCCTCTTGGTATTTATGGATTTAATGAATCGGATCTTTAGACCATATTTGGATCGATTAAGTAGTCGTGTTCATTGATGACATCTTGGTCTATTCAAGAAATGAGACCGAACATCTTTGAACACCTGCGGTTAGTGCTGCAAATTTTACGGGATAAGCAATTATATGCTAAGTTCAAGAAGTGTGAGTTCGGTTAAGAGAGGTTAGCTTCTTGGGTCATGTGGTATCTCGAATCGGGTATTCGAGTCGACCGAATAAAATTTCAGCCATACTTAATTGGAAGCCTCCGAGAAATATTATCGAGGTTCGAGCTTTTTGGGGCTTGTCGGTTATTACCGAGCGATTTGTAAAAGGCTTCTCAACGATAGCCACGCCGATGACGGCTACTCCAAAAGGACGTTAAGTTCGAATGGACGGAGAAATGCAAAAAAGTTTCGATCAATGAAAACTTATTTGATTGAAGCCCCAATTCTAGTGCAACCCGAGTCCCAAGGAGTTTGTCATCTATAGCGACGCCTCTCTACTTGGGTTAGGTTGCGTATTAATGCAAGAAGGTCGAGTTGTGGCCTATCGCGCCGAGGCAATTAAAGCCACATGAGAAAAATTATCCGACTCATGATCTCGAATTGGCCGCCATCGTATTCGCCTTAAAGATTTGGCGACATTACTTATTTGGTGAAAGGTGCCATGTATACTCGGATCACAAAAGTCTCAAATATTTGATGACCCAAAGAGACTTAAATCTGCGACAAAGATGTTGGCTTGAGTGTTAAAGGATTATGAGCTGATCATTGACTATCACGGGAAAGGCGAATGTGGTTGCGGATGCCTTGAGTCGTAAATCGTTATTCACTTTACGAGCAATGAATGTGCACTTGTCCGTCCGATCCGACGGTGTGTTAGTGGCTGAATTGAAAGCCAAACCATTATTGACACACCAAATTCGAGAAGCTCGAGAAAGTCGACGACGAGTTGGTTGCAAAGCGGACTGCGTGTGTTCGAACAAGGACTCGGAGTTTCAAATCGGCGATGACGATTGTTTGAGGTTCAAAAGTCGTCTCTGTGTCCCAAAGAATTGAACTCATTTCGATAATTTGAATGAAGCCCATTGTAGCCAAATGGCAATCCACCGGGAATCACGAAGATGTACAATGATTTGAAACGCGTCGGTTTTGGTGGCATGGTATGAAGCGAGACATCTCCGACTTTGTTTCGAGATGTTTAATATGTCAACAAGTGAAAGCGGAACATCGGTGCCTTGAGATTACTTCACCAATCACGATACCCGGTGGAAATGGGATCGAGTCACAATGGACTTTGTATCCGGACCGCCATTGTCAGCAAGTAAGAAGGATGCGGTTTGGGTCGTGGTAGATCGATTGACTAAGTCGGCCCACTTTGTCCCCGTACGCACGGATTTTCAATGGACAAATTAGCGGAATTGTACGTTTCTCAGATTGTGAGATTACACGGGGTGCCTATTTCCATCGTGTCGGATAGAGATCCGAGATTTACCTCGCGATTTTGGAAAAAGTTGCAAGAAGCTTTGGGTACCAAGTTGCATTTCAGCACCACCTTTCACCCCAAACCGATGGTCAATCCGAAGCGGATAATTCGGATACTTGAGGATATGTTAAGATGTTGCGTCCTCGAGTTTAGTGGTTCATGGGAGCATGATTTGCCGTTGATTGAATTCGCACAACAATAGCTTTCAATCAAGTATTAAGATGGCACCCTACGAGGCTTTATGCGGCGTAAATGCCGTACACCATTGTTTTGGACCGAGCTTGGTGAAAGCAAGATTTTCGGGTGGATTTGATTAGGGATCTTTGAACAGAAAGTGAAAGTAATCCGTGAAAGTCGAAGATAGCCTTCGATCGTCGAAGTCGTGCGCGGATATGAAGCGTAAGGATATCGAGTATCAGGTGGGTGATAAAGTGTTTCTCAAGGTATCGCCTTGGAAAAAGATACTCAGGTTCGGCCGTAAGGGCAAGTTGAGCCCGAGGTTTATTGGGCCATATGAGATATCGAGCGAGTCGGTCCGGTGGCATATCGTTTGATTTTGCCCCGAACTCAAAAGGTTCACGATGTCTTCCACGTTTGATGCTTGACGTTATAGATTCGATCCATCGCACGTGATTAGTCCATCGAAATTGAAATTCAAGCTAATATGAGTTATGAGGAAGAACCGATTCGTATCCTATCACGAGAAGTGAAAGAGTTATGAAACAAGCGGGTTCCGCTAGTGAAAGTGTTATGGCTCAAGCACGGGATAGAAGAAGCTACTTGGGAGACCGAGAACTCTATGAGAGAGCGATATCCGAACCTATTTACCGATAAGCTTTTTGGGACGAAAACCTCTTGAGTGGGGAGAGTTGTGACACCCCTAATGTGACCCTAGTCGGAGAGTGGTTTGGGACCACGAAACCGAGTCACAAGAATAATTAAGTGTTATATTCCGTGCTTATTGTATGTGGAATTGGTATGCGTAAATATTTCGTGTCTCGATTTTTATTAATTAGGTGCTAATTTATAAGAAAGGACCCATGTGCTAGGACTTGAAAATGTGATAGGTGTATTTTTAAGTGGCCTAATAATGCATGAAGTGAAATAAATGGAGTTGCATGTCAATTATCCCATTCCCTAAGGTGGATGGCCGGCCATGACAAATTATGGGCAAGGGGAAACATGTTCCCAACATGTTTTACTAATGGATGATGTTAGAAATGATAAAATAAGAGTATGAAAAAAAAAAGTGTTCATTCTTCTCCATAGGCTTGGCTGAATGTCCTAAGGAAAGAAAAGAAAAATTTGTTCATCCTTTCTCATCTTCTTGGCCGAAAATACTAAGGGAAAAGGGGGAGGATTTTTGCTTCATGCTTGGGTTGGAAGAGACCTAGAAGGAGATTTGGCTAAGTTTACATCAAGATTAAGGTATGTATGAGGTTGTGTTGGGAGTTTCATGCATGGTTTGGTTGCTAATTTGATGTGCATGTTAGCCATGGCTCAAATCCTTGTTATGCCATGGAAATGGTATTTGGCCAAAGTTGTTATGGTGATAAAGCCATTGCATGCTAAGTGTGAAGCTTGATGATGATGCATGCAATGATGGATTGTCTACTCTTGAGTAAGATTTTGAGTTTTCTTTTGTGTTTAACCATGATTGAAGTTGAATGGAGCATGATTTTCAGATTCGCCATGATGCATTCATGAACATGGTTCATGCTTCTTGCATGTTAGTTAAAATTTGTATTTTGGATGGCTATGGACATCTTGAAATTGACCATCCTCATATTGTATATATATGTTTGCACATGATGTTTTGGCTATGAAGTAAGTGATGAATATATTGGTTTAAAGAAGATGTGGAAGAATGCTTGTGAAATTGCAAGCACAATTGACCTAACACACATATAAGCGCTTGATGCTATATTATAAGTTTTGGGCCACAATGTGCAAAGCATTAACTAGTAAAATGCATGCTGTTTTTGTGAGGTATTAAGTGCAAAATTGACCTCAACATGTACATGAATATTGGCCTTGGGTAGCCTATTGAAGGCCTTAGCTTTTCCTTGATGCTCAAATAAATTGTATTGAATTGCTTGATGTAGTATAAAATGTGCATGACCATTGTGTATTCAAGCTAAAGAGTGGCCATATGACCATTTAAAACTCCTTGTCATATTCGGCCATAAGCAAGCACAATGAGGTTTTAATAAATTGAATTTGTTTGAATTAGCTCAAGAGCTAAGAGGGCCACAATTGGACAAAGGGAAGGAAAAAGTGATCGAATAGCCGAAAAAGCCGTTCGACAACATCCGAGGTAAGTCCTCAAGAAGTGACCTTACTTGAATTATGTGAGATGAAGTATGGATGTGTATGATTATTGATTTATGTGTGTATGAGAAATTGAATGATACGGGCTAAGTCCCAAGGCGAATATGCTTGTGAATATATGTGCGTTTGAGCCTTAGTGCGAAAATGAAATATGTATGTCCAATGATTATTGATGTATGTGTACATGAGAAATTGAATAATATCCGGGCTAAGCCCCGAAGACAATTATGCTGGAAATTATATCCGGGTTAAGACCCGAAGGCAATTGTGCTAGTGGCTATATCAGGGCTAAGACCAAGGCATTAAATGCGAGTTATTCTATCCGGGCTAAGACCAAGGCATTTGTGTGCGTGATTATATCCGGTTATATTCCGAAGAATCTTGGGCTGGACGTGAGTGTTGGTTGCTGTAATGAATTCAATTAGTACACTCGAAAGGCCCAAAGGATAAGGTACGTTATATGTGCATTGGAAAGTCGACATGTTTGAGCAACATTCGCTCAATCGACTAATGAATTTCAGTTATTGAATTGATTGATACTTTGTGAAATTATATAATGATGAAGTGTGAAGTAAGAATGTGTATTAATGAAATGATGCATTTGGCTATGTGAATGTATTGCTGTAATTAGAGTTGATTATATTCCTTGAGACTTACTAAGCATAAAAATGCTTACCCCGTTGCTTTGGCTCTCAGTTTTCTAGATTTCGCTCGAAGCAATCGGATTTGGGATCGTTGAAGTCGAAGTCATCCACACTATCAAGCCTCCATTTTGGTATAAATTTTTGGTTGAACTTGAAGTGGCATGTATAGGACTACCCCTTGTTGGTTAAATATGTTGTGATGTATATATGTACGGCCATGCGAAAATGGCTCGAAAAGGAAGCATGAACTTAGACTAATTGTGGTTTGTATGTATATATTTGGTGTCATGATGTGGCTATGGCTTGGAAATGGGAATGTTGGTCATATGATCAGCCATTGGCATGGTTAAAATGATCATATATGAACCTATGTATGGCAAGACTAGTTGGTTCATGGTGACTACCAAATAGGTAAGACCTACCTTAAAACAGATGCTGCCAGCTGCAGTGACGTGAATGTGAAAAATCACCAAAATTCGTAGGAATGGAATTAAATAGTGAATAAGCTATGTAAACGAATCTTGATGAGTCTATTTTCATATGGAAGAAATGAAATGGTCATAGGAGTTACATGTTAAGAGATATTAAAGCTATTGTGAGACAGGGCCAGAACGGTTTCTGGGTTCCCTGTCGCAACTTTAAAAATTTACTATAAATTATCCAAAAAGAATTAGGAGACATACCTTATATTTACAGATTCCACTTTGAGTCTAGTTTCATTAGAAACAAACGACACCAGCATTAAAGCCCTGTACAGAGAGATATTCAAGTTATACCGCGCGAAGGTCAGAGCAGTCGATCCCTGTAACATGGGTGACTTTAACTAATAAACTGTACCAATTGGCCCAACCAAAAATTCTAGAAATAAATCCATGGATGGATATATGAGTCTAAATTCAGGGAAAATTTACGAAACCAGTTTCTGAGTTTTGAAACTCGAGATATGATTTTTAAGGCGACAGTGACGCAGTTTTCCAGCCTGACTGAAAATGTCAAATGGATGGGCAAAGCAAGGGAACTTGGCTTGTTAACCCCTCGTGTCCGACACCGGCGATGGTCTCGGGTTCGGGGTGTTACACTTGGTCTTAGCCGGATGTAGCCACTAACACAATTGCCTTGGTCTTAACCGGATATAATTTCAACATAACTGTCTTGGGACTTAGCAGGATATCATTCAATTGCTCATGCACATGCATCAATAATCATTAGACATTCTTATTTCATTTTCGTTACTAAGGCTCAAGCATAAATATAATCACAAGCATAATCGCCTTGGGACTTAGCCGGGTATCATTCAAATACTCATACACACATAAATCAATAATCAATATACATCCATATTTCATTTCACATAATTCAAGTAGGGTCACTTCTTGAGGACTTACTTGGATATTGTCGAGCGGCTTTACTGGCTATTCGATCACTTTTCCTTCCCTTGTCCTATTGTGGCCCTCTAAGCTCTTGAGCTAATTCAAACAAATTCAATTTATTAAAACCTCATTGTGCTAGCTTATGGCGAATATGACAAGGAGTTTAAATGGTCATATAGCCACCCTTTAGCTTGAATACACAATGGTCATGCACATTTATACTACATCAAGCAATTCAATACAATTCATTCGAGCATCAAGGAAAAGCTAAGGCCATCAATAGGCTCCCTAAGGCGAATATACATGTCCATGTTGAGGCCAATTATGCATAATACCACACAAAAACAGCATGCATTTTACTAGTTAATGCTTTGCATATTAGAGCTCAAAACTTATAATATAGCATCAAGCACTCATATGTGTGCTAGGCAGAATGTGCTTGCAATTTCACAAACATTCTTCAACATCTTCTTCTTTAAACAAACATATTCATCACCTACTTCATAACCAAAACATCATGTGCAAACATATATATACATATATGAGCATGGCGAATTTCAAGGTGTCCATATAGCCATCCAAAACACAAATTTTAACTAACATGCAAGAAGCATGAACCATGCTCATGAATGCATCATGGCGAATACATCACAATCATGCCCTTTCATCTTCAATCATGGTTAAACAAAAGAAAACTCAAAGTCTTACTCAAGATGGCTACAAAGAAATTTCAAGAGTAGACAATCCATCATTGCATGCATCATCATCAAGCTTCACTTAACATGCAATGGCTTTATCACAATACCAACCTTGACCAAATACCACTTCCATGGCATAACAAGGATTTGAACCATGGCTAACATGAACATCAAGTTGGCAACTAAAACATGCATGAATCTCATGACACAACCTCATACATGCCTCAATCTTGATGCAAGTTTAGCCAAATATCCTTCTAGATCTCTTCTAAACAAAGGAAATGAAGCAAAAATCTCTTCTCCCTCTTAGTATTTTCGGCCAAAAGGAGAGAACAAGGATGAACAAATTTTTTTTTCTCTTCTTGGTTGCACCGGCAATGGGGGAATGCTACTCTCTCACACATTTTTTTTCATTCTTTTCTTACCCATGCTTATTTGTTTATTATTTCTCTCTAATGCCCAACAAAACATGTTTCATGACATGTTTAGCCCATATCTCTTTGTCATGGCCGGCCATCACTTGTAAAAAGGGGAATTTGACATGCAAGTCCATTATTTTGCATGCATGCTTTAATTAGTCATCACACATTTCCCTATCGTACTTTCAAAGTTCACTACTAAGTCCTTTCTAGTGGAATTCACCTTTATAACACTAAATCAATCATCATAAAATGTCATACATGAGCACACACATATTATAGGCATCAAAATAAATTTTTAATTATTTTTATGCCTCGGTTTTGTGGTCCCGAAACCACATTCCGACTAGGGTCAATTTTGGGCTGTCACATGTGTAATATGGTCGAATTACTTAGAGATGGTTAGGTCATAATTGGAAATAAGTTATAAAATGAGCCAAGTATAAAATGTGGTTATCGAAGTGGTAATCCTTAATACAAAAAGGATAACCTAGCATGTACTAAACGAATGAGATAATGTTAACATGCAAAAGACTATGCCAAGGTAGGGTATGGACATATTTAGTCCATGTTAAATATAATTGAAGTTTATAAATGTGTATCAATGTTGAGGGTGACCCTTGGCTTGGAAAATAGCCTCTAAAAAGGTCCACATAGGTAGACACACAGGCATGTGTCTCGGCCGTGTGTGTTACACGATCAGCCTTATGTGTTGTAGGGCCGTGTGTCCCCTGCACCTAAAATTTAGGTCAGAATGCATGGTAGCAAACACACGGGCAGTGACAAGGCCATCTGTCTCAACAGTGTGGAGGACACGGCCTACTACACTGGCGTGTACCTTGGCCGTGTGCCTCTAGATGGATGATGACGTCATAAATAGAATGCCCAGGTTTTTGGACACGGGCGTGTGCTCGGCTGTGTGAAAACCCCTGTATGTGACAGCCCAAAATTGACCCTAGTCGGAATGTGGTTTCGGGACCATAAAACCGAGGCATAAAAATAATTTAAAATTTATTTTGATGCCTATGATATGTGTTAATTTGTGTGTGACATTTTTGATGTTTCGATTTAGTGTTATAAATGCGAATTTCACTAGAAAGGACCTAGTAGTGAACTTTGAAAGTATGATGGGGAAATGTGTGATGACTAGTTGCTCATGCATGCAAAAATAAGGGATTTGCATGTCAAATTTCCCCCAACATGAAGTGGCCGGCCATGGCAGAGAGGATGGGCAAAACATGTCATGAAACATGTTTTGTTGGTGCATTAGGGAGAAATAATAAACAAAGGTGTATGGGTAAGAAAAGAATGAAAAAAATGTGTGTGAGTGTGGTATTCCCCCCATTGCCGTGAGTTGTAGAGAAAGAAAGAAAAATTTTGTTCATCCTTTCTTTGAGCCAAAACTAAGGAAGAAGGAGGATTTTTGCTTCATGCTTGGTTTAGAAGAGATCTAGAAGGAGATTTGGCTAAATTTGCATCAAGATTAAGGTATGTATGAGGTTGTGTTGGGAGTTCATGCATGTTTTGGTTGCTAACTTGATGTGCATGTTAGCCATGGCTCAAATCTTTGTTATGCCATGGAAATGGCATTTGGCCAAAGTTGTTATGGTGATAAAGCCATTGCATGCTAAGTGTGAAGCTTGATGATGATGCATGCAATGATGGATTGTCTACTCTTGAGTAAGACTTTGAGTTTTCTTTTTGTTTAACCATGACTGAAGATGAAAGGGGCATGATTGTGATGTATTCGGCCATGATGCATTCATGAGCATGGTTCATGCTTCTTGCATGTTAGTTAAAATTTGTGTTTTGGATGGCTATATGGACACCTTGAAATTCGGCCATGCTCATATATGTATATATATGTTTGCACATGATGTTTTGGTTATGAAGTAGGTGATGAATATGTTTGTTTAAAGAAGAAGATGTTGAAGAATGTTTGTGAAATTGCAAGCACATTCGGCCTAGCACACATATGAGTGCTTGATGCTATATTATAAGTTTTGAGCTACAATATGCAAAGCATTAACTAATAAAATGCATGCTGTTTTTGTGAAGTATTAAGTGCATAATTGGCCTCAACATGGACATGAATATTCGGCCTTGGGTAGTCTATTGAAGGCCTTAGCTTTTCCTCGATGCTCGAATAAATTGTATCAAATTGCTTGATGTAGTATAAAATGTGCATGACCATTGTGTATTCAAGCTAAAGAGTGGCCATATGACCATTTAAACTCCTTGTCATATTCGGCCATAAGCTAGCACAATGAGGTTTTAATAAATTGAATTTGTTTGAATTAGCTCAAGAGCTTAGAGGGCCACAATTGGACAAGGGGAAGGAGAAAGTGATCGAATAGCCGTAAAAGCCGTTCGACAACATCCGAGGTAAGTCCTCAAGAAGTGACCCTACTTGAATTATGTGAAATGAAGTATGGATGTGTATTGATTATTGATTATGCGTGTATGAGTATTTGAATGATACCGGGCTAAGTCCCAAGGCGATTATGCTAGTGATTATAATTGTGTTCGAGCCTTAGTAACGAAAATGAAATATGTATGTCCAATGATTATTGATGTATGTGCGCATGAGAAATTGAATGATATCCGGCTAAGCCCCAAGACGTTAATGCTGGAAATTATATCGGGTTAAGACCGAAGGCAATTGTGCTAGTGGCTACATCCGGCTAAGACCTGAAGGCATTAAATGCGAGTCATTCTATCCGGCTAAGACCAAGGCATTCGTATGAGTCATTCTATCGGGCTAAGACCCGAAGGCATTCGTGCACATGGTTATATCCGGTTGCATTCCGAAGAAGCTTGGGCTGGAGGTGAGTATTGGTTGTTGTAATAAATTCAATTAGCACGCTCGAAAAGCCCAAAGAATGAGGTACGTTTATATGTGCATTGGGAAGTCGACATGTTGAGCAACATTCGCTCAAACGACTAACGAATTTCAGCTATTGAATTGGTTGATACTTGGTGAAAGTATATAATGATGAAGTGTGTTGTAAGAATGATTATGAGAATGTGTATTAATGAAATGATGCATTTGGCTATGTGAATGTATTGCTGTAATTAGAGTTGATTATATTCCTTGAGACTTACTAAGCATAAAAATGCTTACCCGTTACTTTGACTCTGTTTTATAGATTTCGCTCGATAGCAATCGGATTCGGGATCAATAAAGTCGAAGTCATCCACACTATCAACGTCTCTATTTTGGTATAAATTTTTGGTTGAACTTTGAAATGGCATGTATAGGACTACCCCTTGTTGGTTAAATATGTCATGATGTATATGTGTACGGCCCTGCGAAAATGGCTCGTAATAGTGAAGTATCGACTTAGACTATGTGCGGTTTGTATCTATATATTTGGTGTCATGATGTGACTATGGATTGGAAATGGGAATGTTGGTCACATGATCAGCCATTGCCATGGTTAAAATGATCATATGTGGACCTATGTATGGCAAGACTAGTTGGTTCATGGAGACTACAAAATAGGTAAGACCTACCTTAAAAACAGATGCTGCCAGCTGCAGTGACGTGAATGTGAAAAATCACCAAAATTTGTAGGAATGGTATTAAATAGTGAATAAACTATTTAAATGAACCTTGATGAGTCTATTTTCATATGGAAGAAACAAAATGGTCATAGGAGTTACATGTTAAGAGATATTGAAGCTATTGTGAAACAGGGCCAGAACGGTTTCTGGGTCCCCTGTCGCAACTTTAAAAATTTACTATAAATTATCCAGAAAGAATTAGGAGACATACCTTATATTTACAGATTCCATTTTGAGTCTAGTTTCATTAGAAGCAAACGACACCAGCATTAAAGCCCTGTACAGAGAGATATTCAAGTTATACCGCGCGAAGGTCAGAGCAGTCGATCCCTGTAACATGGGTGACTTTAACTAATAAACTGTACCAATTGGCCCGACCAAAAATTCTAGAAATAAATCCATGGATGGATATATGAGTCTAAATTCAGGGAAAATTTACAAAACCAGTTTCCGATTTTTGAAACTCGAGATATGATTTTTAAGGCGAAGGTGACGCAGTCTTCCAGCCTGACTGGAAATGTCAAATTGGTGGGCAAAACATGTGATCTTGGCTTGTTAACCCCTCGTGTCCGACACCGGCGATGGTCTCGGGTTCGGGGTGTTACACTGTAGGTTCGAAACGAGAAAAAAATTCCAATAATTCAACATGGGTAAGGGACACGGGCGTGTCCCAATGCACACAAGCGTGTGCATTACTTCCACATGGGCACGTGAGGCTTAAACCTAGAAATTCCCTCGATTGATTAAGACAATACCCAAGGAAAAATCCACCTAGACTTTACTTGTTATTTGACTCTGAATCAGACGATTTATTCATTTGACTTGATCCGTATAAATACCTAAGTTATATTATTATCTCTCTCGAGACTAATAGCGTCTAACCCTAGGTTAATTAATTGAAATCTCTTTCTAATTAATGCCTTAGTGTTGCATTAACTCGATCTATGGATCCCCTTTTTAGGTTTCACCCTAATTCGGTAAAATCTTATCACCCTTTCTCTAGGCGTGCAATCAACTCCGCTTAATTACGACAAATTTACTCTTAGACAGGGTCTTTTCCTCCTATGAATAAGAGCATTAACTTGAATCAATATCCTGGAATATTAAAACAAGAATTAAGAACACATATTTAAGAACAAGTTAAATATTTATCATACATAGATAATAATAACAAGATCTGTCTTAGGTTTTATTCCCCTTAGGTATTTAGGGGGTTTAGTTCATAATTATGAAAGAAAACATCTCAAAAGAATAAAGATAACAAAATTTAAAGAAAACCCAAAACCCCTGAATGGAAATTGAAGGGAGATGTTTAGTCTTGATGATGAATCCGGCTTCTAAGATGGATCAATCGGCTTCCCTTGAGTAATTCCTTCCCTCCTACTCCTTAGGTGTTTAAATAGGCTTTTGAATGCCTAAGAGCCCTCAAAAGTGGACTTTTCTGAATAGGACTATACTTGGGCTTGACAGGGACACGCCCGTGTGCGACTGCTCCAGCCCGTGGTCAAGGCTGTTAAATAGGCACGGGTGTGTAGTCTACCCGTGTAAGTTATGCTTTGATCCTGCCAAATGGACACGACCATGTGGCTTACCCGTGTGAGGAAGTACAGGCCGTGTTGATTTCCCATGTGGATCCATTTTCTCCATTTTCGGCCATTTTTTGCTATTTTTACTCTCCTGTGCTCACCTAAGTATAGAACATGAAATTAAAGAATTAAGAGCATCGAAGTCACCAAATCTTAGGAGTAACCATCCATAAGTGTGCTAAGCATGGGATAAAAATATGTATAGATTATAGTTTATCAAATACCCCCACACTTAAGTGTTTGCTTGTCCTCAAGCAAAATCTTTAACTCACAATCAAAATAAATTCTTCTCAATTTATAATCCCTATCAATAATATCACAAAATAATCCATAAGTAATCATACATTGAAAATTCAACCAAAACTACATCAAAGTTTTAAACATTCCAAGTTGAGCATTTTATCATGAAAACATAGGTGTCCCCCTGCATCTAAGTACTCACCTTTGATCAAAATATCACAGAGTTTAACATCCTCACTAAAGATTCACTCAATTCACTCAAGGTGTTTAAGGAAATCAAATAAAACACTAATTAGTCAATATGAAAAGTTATTACCATAGGCTTGCATGAAAATCAAATCTTCACCACTATACATTGAGATGATACATCAATCACAAAGGTCTTTAGAGGGTTGTAACATGGCTTTGGTTAGGGGTTGTGGTTACAAGTTGAAAGAAAAGGTTAGAATCGAGATTGAATTGAAAAAATCACCTAACTAAAAAAATAACTAATTATCAGTTGAATACAAGTGAGCTTCTTTTCAGAATATGGAATTAACACTCAAGCTCAAAAATGACGAATTACTACTAATATGTATGTAAGTTTTTTTTTAAGAACAAGTTAAATAACATAGAACTTAATTATTGCAACGAAGAATAAAACATAGCTAAAAAATTAATTCAAATCAAATCTCGACAAAAATAGGGATCAAATTAGGGGATTTCAACAATAATGGGTTATAGCTTAATATTGAGGGTAAATCAATTAATGTCTTGTTAGGCTCAAAGGGGATCACTAAGAATTAATTATGAAGAGTGAGTGGGTTAAACCTAATTGCCTTTACCATCTCGACATATCAAATCAAATGGTGTGGTCTTGACATGCATAATCAAGCAAGTTCTAGAATAACAAATCAATACGGACACACTCATAATAAAAGTGAGCATGAAAGAAATAACATATGCTCTAAAGGCTCAAGATCTCACGAAAATTATAGCTTTTTTGATATTTAAACTTGTGAATTTCAACTCAAGATAATATCTAAACTTGGGGAAACAACCTAAAAATTTTTAATTCTCAAAAATCAACTTATCATTGTTGATTCCCTAATGTCTTAAAGTTTAAACGATCAATGTATAAATGCCTATGTTTTAATTCAAGACATATCAATAAAAATCATAACTTATTCAAAATTCATTCTAATAGTGGTATGAGAAGATCACATAAGAATAAGACAAAATTCAATGATTCTTGATAATGATATAAAAGACCCCTCACACTTAAGATGTACATTGTCCTCAATGTACAAAGATAGATATATTGAAAAATATAGATCTATAATCATAAGATAGGGAGAGAAGTGAAACTTCCTGAATGATGAATGAACTCCTTGAATTAGAGTTATGGAGAATAATCGGCCAAGGCAATGATGAGAGTGGAGGAGGATACTCCGGTGGTGGTAGAGGTACATTAGTCCATAAGTCCTGCGCCAAAAGAATATTATATCCAGTAGTAGCTATGGTCGTGGTCGAGCAGGACATGACAGTCGTGGAGAACCTTTTTCAGTGGAGTTTTTAGTTCCTAAGTGATGATGAGCTTCAGAGCTCTTTATAACTGTGATAGAATCAGGAACTTTTTAAGAAATATAAGGAAGCATAACTATTCGTAATGAAATAGACGAAACTATAAATTATTCAATAAAATTATAGAACCTAAAATTAAAATAATATTAAAGGAAAATAAAATGAAAAGTACTTAAAGAAGATAAATAAAGCTAAAAGTTGAAATAAAAATAAAAATAAAATGTCTTTAAACATCGTCATCACCGGATGGTTCGCGAGGTGGTAGTGGCGATGAGATGTGAAGGTGCTGACAAATCTGATGAAGAGTAGCATCAATGTGATCAAAACGCTAAAAACACTACTGCTCAAATCGAGTAAGGCGCTCAGAGATGTCAGATTATGAACCCGCTGCATGAACTGGACGATGGATGGGTGGTGGTTGATATGGTGGGTCCTCATGACGTGGAGGGACATCATCAGTAATGTCTTTTGGGTCCTCCTCTTTGGTGGACTGGATGAGGCGGTACTGAGGAGGATAGATTCCACGTCATTTCTCAATCATCCTCATATGTAGCATGCTGGAGATGCCCTATGGGGACATCTGGGCGATGAGAGTGAGGGAGGATGATTGTGCCGCTGTGTTGAGGAGCCCAAAGTGCCAAGCCAATTGAGTCACATAGGGCCCGATAGAGATGACTTGTAACACCCCAAACCCGGCCCAGACGTTATGGCCTGATTCGACGTGTCACATTGAAGTTTTTAAGAAAATCAATGCCTCTTTCAACGTCCTTCTTAGTGTTTTAAAAGATAGTCTTTGCTAAGTTAATAAAGTGAATGGAAGCTGTGCACCAGGTAGGTATCCGAAACAGAGGAGGTGAGCCGTGAAGGCTGCTTAAGTACAAGCTCTTGATTGGATCCAATCCTAGACATGCCCACAACCATTGCCACACTTTGGTGCTAGGTTAGTTTTGAAAAAAACGAGTTGCAATTTATTTAAGTCGATATTTTTGATAAACCGATTAATTGTATCGTTACGTTTATTTTGAAAACAATTATCATTTTGGAAATGCACCCTAGGTCTAACTCATATTGTTATCAGAAAAATATAGGGTATAAAATAAAATAATCCCGAAAAAATAATTAAAATGGCCTTATTACAACCCAAAACCAAATAATAATATTAATAAGATAAAACTTATAAAGAAATAAATCAGCTACTTATTGCAATTTAAAGAACCGTAAAGCAAGAGTATGGCCATCTCGAGTCCCTCGACTCCAAAACATCTAAGCTTAGGGATTACCCTGCAGATTAGAAACGGGGTGAGTTTATGAAAACTCGATGTGTAATCTTTATAATGCAGAAACAAAGTGAAAACACGTTGTCAAGACAATCTGGCCAAAGCCCTATTTAGTCTTGGCATATCTTGGGCGAAGCCTTTCGTTTAACGATTCTTGGGCCGAAGCCTTTTCATAAATCATATCACTGGGCCGAAGCCTTATCATAAATCATATCACTGGACCGGAGCCTTATCATAAATCATATCACTGGGCCGAAGCCTTATCGTAAATCATATCACTGTGCCGAAGCCTTTTCATAAAACATATCACTGGGCAGAAGCCTTTACTGTAAATGGTATGGCCCTTAGGCTCATTTCAATATCACATGTAATGTTAATGGATGTATGCAAGCCCATTTGGGGAGACTACTCGACCCACCATCTGCTACTCTCCACCCGTACCAACCAACAGACCATGTTGGGAATGATTCAACGCACCCAACCAACACACCACTGGCAGCATAGCTGCTTTATCATATATCTGGAGGCCTAGCCTCTTTTAATAACTGGGGCAAAGCCCTTTTCGTAACCGGGCAAAGCCCTTTTGAAGTCAGGGCATAGCCCTTTTAGCACTTCCTCCATTTATAAAACCCAACCCATGCAACATGTCATGTATGCAGAATGTCATGCCCATATTTGAATCAAACAATCACAGTCAAGTCATCCATATCACCAACATATATTCACAATCAAATCCGTCAACCACACAGTCCAAGTCAGTCACTTGCCCACAAGGGCAAAACAGTCATTTTTCACATTATAAGGGTAATTTCATAATTTTACCAAATATCAGGGTTTTCCATGTTCATCAACAATTATCAATATTTTCAAGTGTTTAAACAATGATCTTTAACCCACTTTATCAAATTAGGGCTTTTGGGCCCAAAACCTCTAATAGGCCCTACAAATGCCGATTTAGCCCATTAAGCCCACATAATCCAAATTTTACAACAGTACTAACCGTGTTAACATGCAACTTTTCCAGATTCAATTTTCTATCAATTTTACCCAAATGGGCCCGAAGCCCATTGGGCTCGATTCCAGCCCATTGAGGCCCAACTTACCATCATGTACAAAATTGAGTTCTTAGATGTTCCATCGATCCAAACACCGATCTTATCGTATTTATCACATCTATACCCAAACGCAACATTACAAGTTCCCGAAATACCGGTATTTTAGCATTTCGGCTTCTCAGCAAATATTAATCTAAGCTATTACGAAGGTTAGTACACACCTGTTACGGGTTGAAGTTGAAATGTTTCCAAAATCAATCGCCTACGATAACCACCACCTGTCACTCAAACTTAACTAATCCAATATCAATATATGTAAATCCTAAGCACATTAGTCATACGGAACATAAGGGCATATTCGTCATTTTACCGTATAGGGGTATTACGGTCACTTTACCCTACAGGGGCTGTACGGTCTTTTTACCTAATAGGGGTATTTCAGTCATTTCACCCTACAAGGGTGTTTTGGTAAATCTACAAACCAAGGGTATTTTAGTAATTTTGTAAACCAATGGTATTTCTATAATTTTTAGAAAGTCAAGGGTATTTCTATAATTTTGTAAATCAGGGGTATTTTGGTAATTTTACAAGTTGAGGGTATTTCGGTAATTTTACAAACCAGTGGTATTTTGGTAATTTTACAAACTAGGGGTATTTTAGCAATTTTACAGACCAAGGTATTTTGGTAATTTTACTAATCGAGGGTATTTTGGTAATCTTGTAAACCAAGGGTATTTTAGTACTTTTGTAAATCGAGGGTAAAACAGTAATTCTGTAAATCAAGGGTAAAATAGTAATTCTATAAATCGAGGGTAAAACGGTAATTATGCAAATCGGGGGTACTTTGGTAATTTTACAAGTCGAAGGTATTTCAATAATTGGTAAACTAAAGTATTCTAAACATGGATAACAATACTAATGGCCCTAAAGCCCATTCTCGGTCCAAATGGGCCCACACGCTCATGTGGCCCTTGTGACAGCCCTAATTTGACCCTAGTCGGAAAGTGGTTTCGGGACCATAAAACCGGGTCGTAAAAATAATTAACCATTAAGTTTTGTGTTTATTGTATGTGAAATAGGCATGTGTGAAAGTTTCATGCTCCAATTTTGTCATTAGTATGTGAAATTATTAAATAGGACTTATGTGAGGAAATTTAGAAATGTGCTAGGCAAATGTTATAGTGGCCTATTAAAGCATGTTAGAAAATACTTGTACTTGCATGTCAAATTAGCCAAAAGTCTAGATGGTGGCGGCCATGCTATGGGTTAAAACATATTATAAATATGTTATGTTAACATTTGTGTTAAAAATAATAAAATAAAGAGCATGGATAATAAAATAATAGTGGTTAGTAGGAGAAGAAAAAAAAAAAAATAAGAGTTAGCTAGGTTGCTCCTCCATTGCCGTAACTAGAGGAAGAAGAAGAGGGAAGTTCGCCAAGGTGGTTCTTTAGATTAAAGGTATGTTCAATGTTGCTTTTGAGGTTTATACATCCTTTGGATGATTAGCCTAAGTCTATCTATCTCATGGATGGAATTGGGGTTGTTGGAGAGTTAGGATTCGGCTAAGAGGCTTCAAAATTTTAGTTGATGCCTTGATACTACTAGCATGTTAGCTATATGGATGTGTTAAGTTACTTGAAATGTTAGATAAATTTGAACTCCCTACCAAATTCTTTAGACAACCCATGTTAGAAATTTCGGTATTGAGATGTCTAGAAATTTCGGCCATTATAGCTATGGAGAAATAAGGTTTTTGTTTCTTGTTAAATTTAGATGAACAAGGGTAGATGAGTGTTTGAACTATACAAATAATCATATGTGAGCATTAGGTGCTAAGGGAAAGGAATCGGCTACCTTATTAGGTACCAAGACTGAATGTGAATTTGGTTAGGTTTGAGTAATTATTATGCTTAAAATCGATGTAGTTAAGTACTATGTTCTAGCCGAACATGTAGTTGTTTAATGTTGTGAACAAGTGTCGTTTAGTTGTTCTAAAATTGTCTAAATTAGATGTTTAATTATCTAAGGGTTCGACATTGTGCATTCTTGTTAAGAGTTTGATTTGAAATCATGAGATCTTGTTGACTTGTGTTTAAATGGCATTGTAACACCCCGAACACGAGACCGTTGCCGGTGTCGGACACGAGGGGTTAACAAGCCAAAACCACTTATGGCACCGACCAATTTGACATTTCCAGGCAAGCTGGAAAACTGCATCGCTGTCGCCTTAAAAAGCGTATCTCAAGTTTCACAACTCGAAAACTGATTCCGTAAATTTTCCCTGAATTTAGACTCATATATCCATCCATGGATTTATTTATAGAATTTTTAGTCGGGCCAATTGGTAGAGTTTATTAGTTAAAGTCACCCATGTTACAGGGGTCGACTACACTGACCTTCGCGCGTTAGAACTTGAATATCTCTCTGTACAGGGTTTCAATACTGATGTCGTTTATTTATAATGAAACTAGACTCAAAAAGGAATCTGTACATATTAGGCATGACTTCTAATTCATTCTGGATAATTTATGGTAAATTTTCAAAGTCATGACAGGGGACCCAGAAACCGTTCTGGTCCTATCTCACGAGAACTTTAATATCTCTCGGTATACTGTTCATATGATCGTTTCGTTACTTTCATATGAAAATAGACTCATCAAGGTTAAATTGAATAATTTATTCACTAATTAACACCATTCCTACAAATTTTGGTGATTTTCCACATCCACGTCACTGCAGCTAGCAGCATCTGTTTTTAAGGTAGGCTTTACCTATATTGTAGTTCCCATGGACCAACTATAGTCTAGTCATACTTAGGTCCAACATATGATCATATTTAGCCATTCCAATGGCTGATCATGTGACCAACTCTCTCATTCCAAACCATAATCACATCATGAAACCAAATATAATTACAAACCACATATGGTCAAATTCCATACTCCACTTTTACGAACCATTTTCGCATGGCCGCACACATATACATCACAAGTACTTAAAACAACCGAGAGTAGTCCTATACATGCCATATCCAAAACTCAACTAAAGGAGTACCAAAAGGGCTTTGATAGTGTGGTTGACTTCAACTTCTATGATCCCGAATCCGATCGCTAACGAGCAAAATCTATAAACAGAGAAACAAAGAAACGGAGTAAGCAATTTATGCTTAGTAAGTTTCGAGCCATAATATACACACAACCAAAGCATAGCATTCAAGTAGCTAAACAATAATTCATATGCACAATTTCTCAAAGACATGCTTACTTCACAATCCCAACTCTTATATTCATACACAAATAACGGCCTAGTTAATGCCGATAGCTCATTTATCATTAGAGGGAATATTCATACGCACTTACTCATAGTGTGCGAAGCACACAAAACATACCTTGTTGTTGGGAATTTCACAAGTGCATTAACTGAAAATTTTCCAGCAAGTTCAAAGTTCTCGAATCACATACCTTCTTGAGTTTATCCGGATATAGCTACTCGTTCAAACGCCTTGGGACATAGCCCGGTTATGGTAACCCGCACAAAGGCCTTGGGACTTAACCCGGATATCACAATTTGCACAATTGCCTTGAGCTTAGCCGGATATCATAACTTGCACATTGCCTTGGGCTTAGCCCGTATCACAATTGCACAATTGCCTTGAGCTTAGCAGGATATCACTCGAACATTCATACACATCTTTGTTTCAATTTCATAACACATCTTTTATGCACAATTCCCTTAGCAAAAATATCATTTCGGCTCAATGGCCACATACAAAGGCACAAATTCGATTGCTCATTACTTCATTCAATCGAATCAAAATCTAAGTTTCGATACTCGAAAACTTACCTCGGACGTGGTCGAACGATTTCGACGGCTATTCGACGACTTTTTCCTTCCCCTTATCGGATTTAGCTCCCCTTTGCTCTTGAGCTTAATTTAACAAATAAATTGGTTTTATCATTTGAGCATCGAAAGAGGAACTCAAGATACCTTAATCTTGATGCAAGTATAGCCAAAATCTCCTTCTAGATCTCTTCCAAACCAAAAAATGGAGCAAAAATCCCTCCTTCTTCCTTAGTTTTGGCTCAAAGAAAGGATGAACAAAATTTTTCTTTCTTTCTCTACAACTCACGGCAATGGAGGGGGGAATACCACACTCACACACATTTTTTTTTTTCATTCTTTTCTTACCCATACACCTTTGTTTATTATTTCTCCCCAATGCAGCAACAAAACATGTTTCATGACATGTTTTGCCCATCCTCTCTTGCCATGGCCGGCCACTTCATGTTGGGGGGTGAAATTTGACATGCAAATCCCTTATTTTTGCATGCATGAGCAACTAGTCATCACACATTTCCCCATCATACTTTCAAAGTTCACTACTAGGTCCTTTCTAGTGAAATTCACATTTATAACACTAAATCGAAACATCAAAAATGTCACACACAAATTAACACATATCATAGGCATCAAAATAAATTTTAAATTATTTTTATGCCTAGGTTTTGTGGTCCCGAAACCACATCCCGACTAGGGTCAATTTTGGGCTGTCACAACTCTCCCCCACTTAAGAAATTTTCGTCCCCGAAAATCTTACCGGTAAATAGGGTTGGGTATCGCTCTATCATAGAGTTCTCGGTTTCCCAAGTAGCTTCTTCTATCCCGTGTTTGAGCCATAACACTTTCACTAGCGGAACCCGCTTGTTTCGCAACTCTTTCACTTCACGTGATAGGATACGAATCGGTTCTTCCTCATAACTCATATTGGCTTGAATTTCAACCTCTGATGGACTAGTCACGTGCGATGGATCAGATCTATAGCGTCGAAGCATCGAAACATGAAAGACATCGTGAATCTTTTCGAGTTCAGGGGGCAAAATCAGATGATATGCCACTGGACCGACTCGCTCGGATATCTCATATGGCCCAATGAACCTCGGCTCAACTTGCCCTTACTACCGAATCGAGTATCTTTTTCCCAGCGAAACCTTGAGAAACACTTTATCTCCCACGATACTCGATGTCTTTTCGTTTGGACCGCGCATCGACTTCTCGACTATCGGAGGCTATCTTCAGACTTTCACGGATTACTTTCACTTTCTGTTCAGCATCTCTAATCAAATCCACCCCGAAAATTTTGCTTTCACCGAGCTCAGTCCAAAACAATGGCGTACGGTATTTACGACCGTACAAAGCCTCGTAGGGTGCCATCTTAATACTTGATTGAAAACTATTGTTGTAAGCGAATTCAATCAAAGGCAAATACCGTTCCCATGAACCATCGAACTCGAGGTGCAACATCTTAACATATCCTCAAGTATCTCGAATTATCCGCTCGGATTGACCATCGGTTTGGGGGTGAAAGGCGGTGCTGAAATGCAACTTGGTACCCAAAGCTTCTTGCAACTTCTTCCAAAATCGCGAGGTAAATCTCGGATCTCTATCCGACACGATGGAAATAGGCACCCCGTGTAATCTCACAATCTGAGAAACGTACAATTCGGCTAGTTTGTCCATTGAAAAACCCGCACGTACGGGGACAAAGTGAGCCGACTTAGTCAATCTATCTACAACGACCCAAATCGCATCCTTCTTACTTGCTGACAATGGCAGTCCGGATACAAAGTCTATTGTGACTCGATCCCATTTCCACTCGTGTATCGTGATGGGCTGAAGTAATCCTGAAGGCACTTGATGTTCCGCTTTCACTTGTTGACATATTAAACATCTCAAAACAAAGTCGGAGATGTCTCGTTTCATACCATGTCACCAAAACCGACGTTTCAAATCGTTGTACATCTTCGTACTCCCCGGGTGGATTGCCATTCGGCTACAATGGGCTTCGTTGAATTATCGAAATAAGTTCAATTCTTTGGAACACAGACGACCTTGAACCTCAAACAATCGTCATCATTGATTTGAAACTCGAGTCCTTGTTCGAACACATTCAGCCCGCTTTTGCGTACCAACTCGTCGTCGACTTTCTGGGCTTCACGAATTTGATGTATCAATAATGGTTTGGCTTTCAATTCAGCTACTAACACATTGTCGGATCGAACAGACAAGTGCACATTCATCACTCGTAAAGCGAATAATGATTTACGACTTAAGGCATCCGCAACCACATTAGCCTTTCCCGGGTGATAATCAACGACGAGCTCATAATCTTTTAGCAACTCGAGCCAACGTCTTTGTCGCAGATTTAAGTCTCTTTGGGTCATCAAATATTTGAGACTTTTGTGATCCGAATACACATGGCACTTCTCACCAAATAAGTAATATCGCCATATCTTTAAGGCGAATACGATGGCAGCCAATTCGAGATCATGGGTCGGATAATTTTTCTCATGCGGCTTTATTTGTCTCGACGCATAGGCCACAACTCGCTCTTCTTGCATCAATACGCAACCCAACCCAAGTAGGGATGCGTCACTATAAATGACAAACTCTTTGCCTGATTCGGGTTGCACTAGAATTGGGGCTTCATCAAATAAGTTTTCAGTTGATCGAAACTTTTCGACATTTCTCCGTCCATTCGAACTTAACATCCTTTTGGAGTAGCCGTCATTGGCGTGGCTATCGTTGAGAAACCTTTCACAAATCGTCGGTAATAACCGGCCACCCCAAAAGCTCGAACCTCGGTAATATTTCTGGAGGCTTCAGTTAAGTATGGCTGAAATTTTGTTGGTCGACTCGAATACCCGATCAGATATCACATGCCCCAAGAAGCTAACCTCTCTTAACCGAACTCACACTTCTTGAACTTAGCATATAATTGCTTATTCCAGTAAAATTTGCAGCACTAACCTCGGTGTTCAGCATGTTCGGTCTCATTTCTTGAATAGACCAAGATGTCATCAATGAACACGACTACGAACCGATCCAAATATGGTGCGAAGATCCGATTCATTAAATCCATAAATACCGCAGGGCATTAGTAAGCCCAAACGGCATCACTAGGAACTCGTAGTGACCATGTCTCGTTCTGAAGGCAGTCTTGGGTACATCTGAATCTCGAATTCGTAATTGATAATAGCCCAATCTCAAATCTATTTTCGAGAACACTGAAGCTCCCTTGATTGATCGAACAAATCGTCGATACGATAGCGGATATTTGTTCTTTATCGTCGCTTTATTAAGTCGACGATAGTCGATCACGACCTCATGGTTCCATCCTTCTTTTTCACAAACAACACTGGCGCACCCCAAGGCAAGAAACTCGGGTGAGCAAAACCTCTATCCACCAATTCTTGCAATTGAGCTTTCAACTCCTTTAATTCTGTTGGTGCCATACGATACGGAGCTATCGAAATTGGAGTGGTACCAGGTACCAATTCGATGCCAAATTCTATTTCCCGAACAGGTGGTAAACCCAGCAATTCTTCAGGGAAAACATCCGGGTATTCACAAACCACTGGCACAGATTCGAGTTTCTTTTCTGACTCCTTGTCATTGAGCACATACGCAAGGTACGCTTCGCACCCTTTTCTTACATATTTCTGGGCCAACGTTGCTGATATTACAGCTGCCAACCCCTTTAAGTCCGTAGACTCATCCCGAATTATCTCGTTATTTGCGCACCTCAGATCAATAGTCTTGCTTTTGCAATTTACAACCGCATCGTGCATGGTCAACCAATCCAAACCAAGAATAACGTCGAATTAAATCGAACGGCAAAAGCATCAAGTCTGGGAAAACAAGAACCCGGAATACTAGGGACTTTTCTTACACACTTTGTTGACAAGCACGTAATGACCCAAGGGTTTGACACCGAATTACAAACTCGAGAGACTCAATGGGCAAAGTCTTCTTGGATGCTAAGGTTTCGCATATATAAGAATGAGTAGGACCAGGGTCAATCAAAGCAATCACATTAGTGTAAAGGAGAGTAAAAGTACCGGTGATAACATCTAACGAGGAAGCATACTCACGTGCATGTATGCCATAAGTCCTAGCAGGAGCACGAGCCTCGGATCTGATGGTAGCATCTCTAGATCCTCTCTGACCGCCACTAGCATTGCCCATATTTCTAGGTGGCCTACCTCGAGTTTTGGTAGCACCCGGGTTCCCACTTTGATTTACGTTTTGTTCAGATAAACTCGGGCAATCCTTAATGAAATGATCGACTGATCCGCACTTGTAACAGGAGCGGTCACGGAATCTACAACTCCCGAATGCCATTTGCCACAATATTGGCACTCCGTTCATCTCGACGATCATTGCCAACACTGGCGATCAAGTGACTCGCGTGCCCATAGGGGGTCGATCGCGGTCTCGTTTAGAAAAGCCCGAAGTGTCTCTAGACCGGCCTAAGCCATCTCTAAATTTCTTTGATGACTGTGGGAAGGACTTCCCAAGACCTCTTCTGAAACTCCTTGCTCCCACTTTAGCTTTTCTTTTCTCCATCTTGAGCTCCTCGGCTTTGCACTTCGCTCGACAAGAGCCACAAACTCTCGGATTTCCAAAATGCCAACATACCGCTTTATATCATCATTCAGTCCATCTTGAGCGTTTACACATCACACTTCGAAGAAATGCATTCAGCTGCTGCATCGCTAAGCCTCACAAATTTTCGTTCGTAGTCATGAACCGACATGGAACCTTGTTTAAGTTCAAGAAATTCCTTCCGTTTTGATCCATAAATCTCGATCGATATACTTCTTTCGAACTCGGTTAGAAAGAACTCCCAAGTTACATGCCCCTAGGCACTGTGAAGTCGAGTACTCCACCAATAGTAGGCGGAATCGCGTAGCAAGGAGATAGTACACTTTAAGCATTCATCGGTGTACATGATAGCTCATCGAGCACCGGATAGTGTTGTCCAACCAAAATTCAGCTTGTTTCGGCATCGCCGCTATCCGTAACTTTAAATTCAGTAGCCCCATGTTTTGAATTTCATCATTGGGGCTTACTTGACCTTATTTGGTCAATTACGGAGGTATTGTAGGTGCGGGGTTGCATTAGTCGGGAATGGAGGTTGTGGAACATAGTGTTAGTTTGAATGTATTGGTTGAACCAATCATTCATCAAGCTATAAAAGGCTTGCTTAGCCTCATCATTCGGATTGCTAGCAATAGGTTGAGAGTCCGCATGGCTGTCCCTTGCGCGGAGCAGCGCCACACTCTCCACATTATCGATTATTGCTCGGTTGGGATCGGGATCCATGGCTATAAACAAACACAAATTTCAAAATGTCGAAATAACCACACTATCAATATCACTTAATGGCATGTATAGCTAGACCCCAAACATATCACGGTAGTCCTAGGATCGACTAAACCGTAGCTCGATACCAATAAATTGTAACACCCGAACCCGAGACCGTTGCGGTGTCGGACACGAGGGGTTAACAAGCCAAAACCACTTATGGCACCGACCAATTTGACATTTCCAGGCAAGCTGGAAAACTGCGTCGCTGTCGCCTTAAAAAGCGTATCTCGAGTTTCACAACTCGGAAACTAATTCCGTAAATTTTCCATGAATTTAGACTCATATATCCATCCATGGATTTATTTCTAGAATTTTTGGTTGGGCCAATTGGTACAGTTTATTAGTTAAAGTCACCCATGTTACAGGGGTCGACTACACTGACCTTCGCGCGTTAGAATTTGAATATCTCTCTGTACAGGGTTTCAATACTGATGCCGTTTGTTTCTAATGAAACTAGACTCAAAAAGGAATCTTCACATATTAGGCATGACTTCTAATCATTCTGGATAATTTATGGTAAATTTTCAAAGTCACGACAGGGGACCCAGAAACCGTTCTGGCCCTGTCTCACGAGAACTTTAATATCTCTCAGTATACTGTTCATATGATCGTTTCGTTACTTTCATATGAAAATAGACTCGTCAAGGTTCGATCGCATAATTTATTCACTAATTAACATCATTCCTAAAAATTTTGGTGATTTTCCACATCCACGTCACTGCATCTGGCAGCATCTGTTTTTAAGGTAGGCTTTACCTATATTGTAGTTCCCATGGACCAACTATAGTCTAGTCATACTTAGGTCCAACATATGATCATATTTAGCCATTCCAATGGCTGATCATGTGACCAACTCTCTCATTCCAAACCATAATCACATCATGAAACCAAATATAATTACAAACCACATATGGTCAAATTCCATACTCCACTTTTACGAACCATTTTCGCATGGCGCACACATATACATCACAAGTACTTAAAACAACCGAGAGTAGTCCTATACATGCCATATCCAAAACTCAACTAAAGGAGTACCAAAAGGGCTTTGATAGTGTGGTTGACTTCAACTTCTATGATCCCGAATCCGATCGCTAACGAGCAAAATCTATAAACAGAGAAACAAAGAAACGGAGTAAGCAATTTATGCTTAGTAAGTTTGAGCCATAATATACACACAACCAAAGCATAGCATTCAAGTAGCTAAACAATAATTCATATGCACAATTTCTCAAAGACATGCTTACTTCACAATCCCAACTCTTATATTCATACACAAATAACGGCCTAGTTAATGCCGATAGCTCATTTATCATTAGAGGGAATATTCATGCGACTTACTCATAGTGTGCGGAACACACAAAACATACCTTGTTGTTGGGAATTTCACAAGTGCATTAACTGAAAATTTTCTAGCAAGTTCAAAGTTCTCGAATCACATACCTTGGAGTTTATCCGGATATAGCTACTCGTTCAAACGCCCGGGACATAGCCCGGTTATGGTAACCCGCACAAAGGCCTTGGGACTTAACCGGATATCACAATTTGCACAATTGCCTTGGGCTTAGCCCGGTATCACAATTTGCACAATTGCCTTCGGCTTAGCCGGATATCACTCGAACATTCATACACATCTTTGTTTCAATTTCATAACACATCTTTTATGCACAATTCCCTTAGCAAAAATATCATTTCGCTCAATGGCCACATACAAAGGCACAAATTCGATTGCTCATTACTTCATTCAATCGAATCAAAATCTAAGTTTCGATACTCGAAAACTTACCTCGGACGTGGTCGAACGATTTGACGGCTATTCGACGACTTTTTCCTTCCCTTATCGGATTTAGCTCCCTTTGCTCTTGAGCTTAATTTAACAAATAAATTGGTTTTATCATTTGAGCATCGAAGAGGAACTCAAGATACCTTAATCTTGATGCAAGTATAGCCAAAATCTCCTTCTAGATCTCTTCCAAACCAAAAAATGGAGCAAAAATCCCTCCTTCTTCCTTAGTTTTGGCTCAAAGAAAGGATGAACAAATTTTTCTTTCTTTCTCTACAACTCACGGCAATGGAGGGGGGAATACCACACTCACACACATTTTTTTTTTCATTCTTTTCTTACCCATACACCTTTGTTTATTATTTCTCCCAATGCAGCAACAAAACATGTTTCATGACATGTTTTGCCCATCCTCTCTTGCCATGGCCGGCCACTTCATGTTGGGGGGTGAAATTTGACATGCAAATCCCTTATTTTTGCATGCATGAGCAACTAGTCATCGCACATTTCCCCATCATACTTTCAAAGTTCACTACTAGGTCCTTTCTAGTGAAATTCACATTTATAACACTAAATCGAAACATCAAAAATGTCACACACAAATTAACACATATCATAGGCATCAAAATAAATTTTAAATTATTTTTATGCCTCGGTTTTGTGGTCCCGAAACCACATCCCGACTAGGGTCAATTTTGGGCAGTCACAGGCATTCGGTCATGGTCTATGGGAGTTTACTAATCTGGTTTAGGTGCCAAATACTTTGTATTGGAAATTTTGATGTGTAAGTAGAAATTAATTAAGATGATATTGAGACATTCGAAAATAAATATGTATTAAAGTTATATTTGTAGTAGTTTAATGTGATTCACCAAGTGCACAAATTTGAAAGCGAGAAGGTGATAGACTTAAGTGGTAATTGATTCAAATAAATTGGTTCTAAAATGTATATGAATGCCGTATGATCGTGTTTGATTGGGAGGTAAATTGTTTGATTTAGCTCAAGAGCTTAGAGGATCAATGTTGGATAGGGGAAAGGAAAAAGTAATTGAATAGCCGTTGAAGTCGTTCGACAACGTCCGAGGTAAGTCTTCGAGTAATGAAACTTAGTTTATGATTTGATTAAGTCATGACATATAAGCATAACAAATAAACGGTGATATAATGATTCTACTTGAATGATATATTGAGGTGATTAGTTTATACCTATGACGGTAGCGAATGTGTATAGAGATCATGTTATAAAGCCAATCAAAATCATGCTCTTTGTATGTGGCTATTGAGCTGAAATTGGTAAGGTTTGATAAGTGTCTTGTGTTTGAGCTTTAGTAATGAAAATGAAATATGGATGTGTCATGATTTATTGATTTATGTGCATGATTATTCGAATGATATCCGGGCTAAGTCCCGAAGGCATTTGTGCTATTGACTATATCCGGGCTAAGTCCCGAAGGCATTTGTGCTAGTGACTATATCCGGCTAAGTCCCGAAGGCTTTTGTGCTATTGACTATATCGGGCTAAGACCAAGGCATTTGTGCTAGTTGCTATATCCGCTAAATCCGAAGGTACTTGGGTTTGGAAATGAGCGATCTTGCTGTAATAATTTCAATTAATACGCTCATAAAATCCAAACGATAAGGTATGTTTCAGATATGCATCGGAAAAGTTAATTCCTTTTAGATAGTAAGCGCCTATTGATTAACAACTTCCGCCTTTAGTTAGGTTTGATCCCGGTGTATGAATATACTGGTTGAGGTGTGAAGCAAGTATGATTTTGGGAATATGCGATATGCAACTATTCATTTAGTCATATGAACGCTATACTTTAGTCGTAAATAATTTCATTACTTGAACTTACTAAGCATTAAAATGCTTACTCATTACTTTGATTCTCTGTTTTATAGATTTTGTTCGTCACCATCGGACTCGGAAGTGTCAAAGTCAAGTCATCCACACTATCTAAGCCACTTTTTGGTACTCTTTTAGTTCAATTTTGAAAATGGCATGTATAGGGCTGACCCTAGTTGTTAATTAAGTACCCTTTGGTAATGTGTATTCGTATAGCCATGCGAAAATGGCTCGTATATTTTGAAGTATAACATTATGGTCTTGTGATATGGTTATTAAGTGGTGTGGAAATGTTTGGTAATGACTAGCCATTGGAATGGCCAATCATGGTCCTATTGGCGCTACGTACGTCATGGCTAATCAGGATTACCCTTGATAATAATGTATGTCAATTTGCTATTCGATTCATGGAAAATTATGAAATAGGTAAAATTTACCTTAAAATAGATCTTTGACAAAGCAGCGACGTAAGTTGGAAAAATCACTAAAATAGTAGGAATGGAATTAAATAGTGAATAAATTATGTAATCGAATATTGATGAGTCTATTTTCACATGAAAGAAACGAAACAACCATATGAGCCGTATTTTATGAGATGTTTAAGTTTCGTGAAACAGGGCGAGCGTTTTCTGGATCCCCTGTTCTGATTTTGAAAATTTACCATAAATTAACCAAAGACAATTAGAAGTCATGATTTATGTGACACCCCTAATTTGACCCTAGTCGAAAAGTGGTTTCGAGACCACAAAATCGAGTCATAAAAATAATTAGCCGTCATATTTTATGACTACTATATGTGAATACGAATGTGTGAAAGTTTTAAGCTTTGATTTAGTAAATTGCATGTGAATTTAGTCAATAGGACTTATGTGTGACACTTTTGAAATGTGATAGGTCAAAACATAAGGATCTATTAGTGCATGAAATAAAAGGGTGGACTTGCATGTCAATTTCCCCCTAATTAGTAGTGGCGGCCATGAGCATGAGAATGGACAAAATGTTATGGGGTGAAACATGTTGGAAACATGTTGTGTTAGTGTGTTATGAGAGAAAGAATGAAATAAAGGGTTAGCAATAAAGAAATGAAAAGGGAGGGGTGATGAGAACAAAGTTGTCTCATCCATGTTCCCCCATTGCCGTGACTTGAGAAAGAAAGAAAAGAAGAAATTGGTTCTTCTTGGCCGTGAATTGAAGGAGGAAGAAGAGGGAAGTTCGCCAAGGTGGTTCTTGAGATTAAGGTATGTTCAATGTTGCTTTTGGAGGTTTACACATCCTTTGGAGGGTTAGCCTACTTCTATTTATCTCATGGATGAAATTGGAGTTGTTGGAGAGTTAGGATTCGGCTAAGAGGCTTCAAAATTTTAGTTGATGCCTTGATACTACCAGCATGTTAGCTATGTGGATGTGTTAAGTTACTTGAAATGTTGGATAAATTTGAACTCCCTACCAAATTCTTTAGGCAACCCATGTTAGAAATTTCGGTATTGAGATGTCTAGATCTTTCGCCATTGTGGCTATGGAGGAATTAAGTTTTGTTTCTTGTTAAATTGGATGAATTTTGTTGTATGAGTGCTTGAACAAACTATGATTAAATGGATGCATAGATTCAAAGTGGGAAGAAATGGGCTATTATATTTGATGCTAATGCCGAATATGAAGATGATGAACTTGAATAAATAATATTCAGCTAGCATGATAAGTTATGAAATATTAAGTAGATGATATAAATGAGCTATTTAGATGTTAAAGAATGTTGTCTAAATGGGTGAAGACTATGATGTCTAAAACGCTATTTATTTGCTTTACAAGCTGAAATTTAAGGGATTGAATGCGAAATTAATTGTACATGAAGGTTAAAGTTTTGTATCCGATGCTTCAATCCAAGCTGAGTGATGGTGTTCGAAAGTGCTCTGCGGCTTTAGCTTAAGAGCAAAGAGGATCAAAGTCGGATAAGGGAAAAGAGAATGTAAACGAATAGCCATGGATACCTAATCGTCGACCACTTCCGAGGTAAGTTTTAAGTGATCAAACGTTGAGTAAAATCAATCAAAATAGGACATAATGAGTTGATTTAATAAGATATGATGTGGTCATGATATGTTTAAAACTCAAATGGTAAGTTCATAAGTGTTTGGACTTGGAAATTTAAGAGCAAATTGTAATTATTTGCTTAGGACAGCAGCAGTAACGTGATTTTAGAAAATCACCATAAATTGTTGGTGTGGAATTATAGGCTGAATAAAATATGTAATCAAAGCTTAATTAGTCTAGTTCCTTATAAAAGAGGCCGTGCGAGCAAAGAAATTTCCTATAAAGAGATATTTAAAGTTGTGTGAGATGGTGTCGAATGACTCAAATCCCTGTTCTGTTTTTAGAAAATCGTTATGACTTGCACAAAATGGTTATAAGGTAAAATGTATATACTTAGACTCCTTAATGAGTCTAGTTTCAAAACAAATTGAATACAACACATTTTGAATTCGTACAATGAGAAATTTGATTAAGTAGTGAGGAGTGGTCAGATTAGTCGAATAGTGAAACAGGGGAAAACTTTAAGAAAAATCTGGTATTGATTGGCCACACCTAAAATTCTGAAAATTTTATGGATGAAAGATACATGAGTCTACATTCGGGGAAAATTAATGGCAATTGATTTTGAGTTTTGTAGCTCAGTTATAAACAATTTAGTGACTGTTGTTCAGGAAAACTGCTTGTAGTGAATATGTGATTTTGTTGTAAACTTTGATGAAACTATTTGAGTTGCTTACAAGCTATTGCTGAAATTGATGTACAAGAAAATATGAAATATGTATGATATACATATATGTGTGATAAGGCCGAATGGCCAATGTGATGAATGTGAAAGTGTATATATGTGATAAGGCCTAATGGCCCATGTGATGAATGTGAAAGTGCATATGTGTGATAAGGCCGAATGGCCAATGTGATGAATGTGAAAGTGTATATATGTGATAAGGCCTAATGGCCCATGTGATGAATGTGAAAGTGCATATGTGTGATAAGGCCGAATGGCCAATGTGAGGAATGTGAAAGTGTATATATGTGATAAGGCCTAATGGCCCATGTGATGAATGTGAAAGTGCATATGTGTGATAAGGCCGAATGGCCAATGTGATGAATGTGAAAGTGTATATGTGTGATAAGGCCGAATGGCCAATGTGATGGATGTGAAAGTGTATATATGTGATAAGGCCTAATGGCTGATATGATGAATGTGAAAGTGCATATGTGTGATAAGTCCCGAAGGGCATTTGTGTCAGTACTATATTCGGGTTAAAACCCTGCAGGCTTTATGCGAGAATATTATCCTGATTAATGTCCGTAGGCTTCGTGCTCGTACTATATCCGAGCTTTAAAGACCCGACGGCTAAAGGCTAGGATTCAAGTAAGACTTTGATATTGAGTATCTGCATTAAGTTACCATCAAATAAGTATTATGTATTTAAGATGTTCAGGTACGTATTACTTACTCATCGGTGGAGTGATTTCGAGGTGAATTATCAGTATCAAAGAGGTAGGTAAATGTGATTAATATTATAACTCCAAATATGAGAATGATCTAATTGGTAATGGTATGTTTGTATAATAAAGTATGAGATGAAATCTTCTTATGTATTAGTGCATATTCTGCCCAAAAGCCTTATGATTTGAGTATGGGTTGGGTTGAGCTAGATGTGCCAGTACAAGGTAAGGATTATGATTTGTAAGCTTACGTATATGTGATAAGGAATATGTTTGGTTCTTTATGTGCCTATGGTAATTTAGTACTTGACATGTCGAAATACTTAAAAGTATGGATGTGATTATGAACAAGTGGAAAGGATTATTGAAAGTTGAAAATCGATGAAGAATGTGCTTTGGAAATATTTGACCATCTAGGTCATTATTATTCGAAAGTATATATGTGGCAGCCAAGTGTTGCGTTAATGATATTATAGATCGAGATGAAGCTCTAGATTAACTTCATCGAACAGTTGAAATGGATGACCAATGATAGTGATTGAGAACACTTTGTTTTGCTTAAAACTTACTAAGCATTAAATGCTTACTCCGTTCTTCGAATCTCTGTTTTATAGATTTTGGTTCGTCAGCTATCGGACTCGGGATCATTGAAGTCGAAGTCGGCCACACTATCAAATCCCTTTTGGTACACTTTTGGTTGAACTCTGAAAATGGCATGTATAGGACTACCCTTTTTGTCGTTGGTCATGTACCCTTCGGTTTTGTGTAAATTTGGATAGCCATGCGAAAATGGCTTAAATATACTTTGATCATAGCATTAAAATCGTTTTGTATGTTGTTTGTCGAGAGGTATGGAAATGTTGGTAACGGTTAGCCATGGGAATGGTCATTCATGATCACTTTTGGTATATGTATGACAAACTCTAGTTGTTCCATGGAGGATCATGAAATAGGTAAAGTTTACCTGAAAACAGATGCTGACAGCAGCAGTGGTGTGGATGTGAAAAATCACTAAAAATAGTAGGAATGGAATTAAATAGTGAATAAATTATGTAAATGAACCTTGATGAATCTACTTTCATATAGAAGAAACGAAACGGTCATATGAGTTGTATGTTAAGAGATATTTAGGTTTTCGTGAAACAGGGCCAGAACTGTTTCTGGATTCCCTGTTCCGACTTTGGAAATTCATTGTAAATTAACCAGATATAATTAGGAGTCATGACATATATGTATAGATTCCTCCTTGAGTATAGTTTCTATAGAAACAAACAGCATCAGTATTGAAGCCCTGTATAGGGAGATATCCAATTCGTAATGCGTTAAGGTCAGTGTAGTCAAACCCTGGATTAGGGGAGAATTTAACTAATAAACTGTACTAATTGGCCCGACCAAAAATTCGAGAAAAAAATTTTTAGATGGAAATATGAGTCTAGTTTCAAAGAAAAATTACGAATCTGATTTTCGAGCTTTGAAACTCAAGATATGATTTTTAAGGTGACAATGACGCGGTAACCAGCTTGTCTGGAAAAAAAATTTTTTTTTTATGGACTGTGAAAATAATTTAGTTAAGTCTGTGTGCACCTTGTGTTCGACTCCGGTAACGGACTCGGGTACGGGGTGTTACAATTTATATGTACAGATCCCTTTTTGAGTCTAGTTTCATTAGAAAAAAACAGCATAAGTATTGAATCTCTGTACAGGGAGATATCTAAGTCGTAATGCATGAAGGTCAGAGTAGTCGAACCCTGAAACAGGGGAGACTTTAACTAATGAACTGTACTTATTGGCTTGACCAAAAATTCTAGAAAACAATTTGTAGATGAACATATGAGTCTAATTTCAGGAAAAATTTACGGAATCGGTTTTCGAGTTTTGGAACTCGAGATATGATTTTTAAAGTAACTGTGATGCAGTTAGCCAGCTTGTCTGGAAATTTTAAAATGAACTGTGTAAGTAAATGAATTAAGTCCGTTAACACCTCGTGTTCGACTCCGGCAACGGTCTCGGGTACGGGGTGTTACAGCCCTTTTAGCCCAAATCTAGCCACAAATATTAGATTCACCTAGCCTAGGCCAATATTTACTACACAATCAAACAACTTATCCAATTGGGCCCGTAGACCCATTAGGCCCACATGACCCCTTTCGGCCCATCGCGGCCCGAAGTAGCCATCTTACAGCTAGAGTAGTAAGAAATACACACCTGATAGGAGACTGGAGTTAATCCACGCTCTGAGCACTCTTAGCCGACGCCCAACCCAAACGAGCACGCCATACAACGAAAGGGATCAGCCAAGAAAGGTACCTCTACTCTCCTCATGGTTCCCTCTATTGAAAGCCAGCTTCGCAACCGCTCTTATGTTAGCTTCCCGATGTGGGATCCCTCCAACATCAGAGTTTAAATTCAACACCAACTCTTGCCGCCCCCCTGTTAGCAAAATAAATGCTCCTTGCTTGCCATGGGATTCGAACCCATGCCTCCCCTCAGATGCTCCACACTGCCACTAAGCCACAAGGCTTTTTGTGTTATATTTTATCCCCAATTAATCATAAGGTCTAAAGGCCAAAGTCGAGGTTCCCTAAAAAAAAAAAACCAAAATAAATTGCAAGAGCCAAGGCTTGAACCCAGGCTCCCATACAACCTTAATGACGCCACAACCACTAGACTACATGCTTCCTTGTGTCATTTATTTACCACAATAATTTAAAAGGCCCTCATCCAAGCATCCAGCTTTTTTTTTTCACTTAATACCAAAATTTTTGCTAAAGCCCAAGTTTAAACCCAATATTTCTCCAACACTTCACAAAGCCATTAACCACTAAAGAAAACATTTAATTGTTTCATTTCATTGCACAATTAAATACCTATATACAACCTCCTTACGGACCCCCACTCAAGGCCCAAATTCAGGGTGTTACATGACTCCTCTCCTATGCTGCTCCATCTGATGGTGAATGGTGAGGGCAATAAAATAGGCAAGGTCGAAGATGTGCCCATTCGCCATGCTCCATAGGAAATAGGTTTCGTGAGTGTTGACGATACCGGTGCTCTCTCACCTTCCTGTCAGAGTGTGGGCCAAGATGGCGTGTAAGTATCGTAGGGATGGCGCAAGGGCTGATGCCTTAGAGCGACTAGGATCATAGGTGGCCAAGGCAGGGAGGAGGTCATTCCAGCACTTTGAGGGAGAGTAGTGCATGTGGCGATGGAGGGTGTCGAGTTCATTGTCATCCATGAACTCCTCCGTGTATAGCCCTAGCATAATTCCAAACTCCGGTACGCTCAACTGGCAGACTACACCACCAAGGCAGAACTGGACCGCTCCAGGATCATCAAAGTTTGTTATGATGACCTGAAGATGCAAGGTCGAGCAGAGTTCATTGTGAGTTCGAGGTATGTAGACTCGATGATCTCAAAGAAGAGCACCCATGGTTCAGTCGTCAGAAGGGCTCGGACCGCGTCAGCCATTTGAATTTGTTCAAGTGTGGCCCAGTCAATGCAACAGCCCACACCTAGGGGTCGGGCCTGTAATATCTGAAATAGTTCCTCCTAGGGTCCCAAGGGAAACTGGAGGAACGGGTACCTAATCTCCGTGGTAGGACTCGAGGATGACGCTGCTCCTTTCCTCTTCTTCAAGGCAAGGACAGCGGTCTTCTTAACACGTGAAGTCGACATTGTATACTTGCAATGAAGTGTAACACCATAACCCGTATCCGTCGCCAGATTAGGGTTACGAGGCATTACTGATCAAATTACCACTCGATACGGTCATACAATTCAATCATGCGCATAGTAATATTAACTTATTTACAATAATTTTTTTTAACTAAGTTTAACCAAATATAATCATGCATTTTATTTTATTCCAATACATGCACATATTATACTTAATATGCAATATCACATTGCAAATAAACCAAAGCACATTCGGTAGAATCAACTTCACCAAATGATCAAGTATAAAATTTTAAACATCAATGTCATGTACTCATTTTACCTAATTAATATAAACCATTTTAAAACACATACTACTAATCAAAGTATAATCAATTTACAAATTTAATAATCAAGCCAATTCATATATATATATATATTTTATTCATCTCATGAATTATTAGGTTAACACAACAATCTAAATTAAACTATTTCCACGGCATTGTAAACACATATATTTTACACATAAATAATCTTTATAATAAGACCAATACAAAAAATTTAACAATAACATTTTACTAAACACTTGACTAAATGATTTAAACTATCATTGCCAAATCACAAAGTTGATTATAATCATCATATCTAATTTCATCACATAACCGAATACACAACACTTTGTAAACAGTTTCCAAATTGATTCATATATCAAACACACCTCATATAAGTACCATGAAACCTAATTCCCCACATGAACATATATCATGATCAAATCTATATAATCATAAACATTATTTCTAGCCGTTTGGATCCGAACCTATAAAGCCAATTTACGACCAAATATATATCCATCATTTTACCTCATCACCAAGCCATATTATACAATCATCCAGCACACATTATACCACATTTGATACTTCCAAAATAAGTTTAAGTCATAGCCACATACACACTAACTTTAACATTATAATCAAGCCATTTTCGTATGGCTGTATATATAAATATACAAACTTCAAAACCAAATATATCAAAACAAGCCTATACATGCCACATAACCAAATCTCAAAGCATTAGTTACCAAAATGATAACCGAATAGTGTGATGACGTCTCCAAAAACTTCCAACTCGAGCAATTCACTGAAACTCTAAAGACATAGGAAAAATACACAGAGTAAGCTTCGAGAGCTTAGTAAGTCATAAGCAAATAAATAACTCAATATTAATATCAACTTAGTTTAATCAAACTAATTTATACTATCATGATCACATTTATTTTCAAACTCACAATTTCATATATAACATATACTTCCATGTACAAATTTTACCTTGATCGAATATTCATGTATCTATTATCAAAATAACATACCCTTTCAAAGCCATATTATCAATGTATATATAACCGAATATTTAAACTCTTATATACATATCTTCATAAAGCAAACCATAATAACACATATATATACATAATATGTGGTCGAATATATATTTTACAATTGCCAAATATGAAAACACATACATTTCATTTACAAAATCACCTATACTTTTCATTTGGCCAATTATAGATTTTCCTATACATATATACTCTCATTTATGTCATGAATACATAAGTAAACCGAATGTATACTTTCACATATGCATAAATATAATTCACATTAACATGTAACATTTATATCATTAATTCGAACATTCCACTAGCCATAATTTCATAATTTAGTATGAATACATACCTAAGCCTTTTAAATCAATTTTTCATGCGTCAGAAAATAGCATTACATAACATTTTTATCACATATCTTTCAGCCAATTTACCTTCATTTCAAATAAGTAAACCACGTTCAAATACCTGATCACTTTAGCTTATTTAACACATTTGATTACTTTTACCGTTGTTTACATAAAATTTGCTAGGCATAAAGGCTGGTATAATACACCGGCACAGAGCCTGCTAGCAATGAGCCTGATATAATCCACCAGCATATAAAGCCTGCTAGGCAATAAGCCTGATATAATACACCGGCACAAAGCCTGCTATGCAATAAGCCTGATTTAATACACCGGCACAAAGCCTGCTAGGCAATAAGCCTGATTTAAAACACCGGCACAAAGCCTGCTAGGCAATAAGCCTGATATAATACACCGGCACAAAGCCTGCTAGGCAATAAAGCCCGAATATCACTGATACAAAGTCTGTCTTACACATAATTCATATTTTAGAAATCCTAATTATTTCTTAATGTTCATATTAAGCTTTTCAAACATCATATCTCAATTGAATCGAACTTGTTCCCAAATCTCATAAACATTTATACATTCGGCTATAACTAATAAAAATTCACACAATTAAATTCAACATATAAAGATCATATACATTCAAATTTTAAAATGTTTATTGCTTATAGACTTACCTCGGACAACGGTAATCGAAACGAGACGACTAATCGACCACTTTGATTTTCCCCCCGATCCAAATCTGAATTCCACTTTTTCCAATCTAATTAATATCAAAACTAACTCACTTATTCAATATTTCATTAAATTTTATCTAAGGACACATAATCTGGGCATTTTACATTTTATCCCCTAACATTTTACATTTTCACAATTTAGTCCCTATTTCAAAATAACACAAATTACTCAAAATTTTATCAAACCCATGTTAGGCCGAATTTATCTTGGGTCTCTAGCAACCCATTTCTTTTATTTATTTCATGTTTTGACCCCTCAATTTACAAATTTCTAAATTTAGTCCTTCATACACATTTTTATCAAAAATAACTTAATTAAACATGAAAATGAAACATCAAAGATTTATTATTCATCATCAAACAACAATTTCATCACTTAATAAACAATGGAAAATCTCAAATTCTTCATTAAATCCAAAAATTAAGGCATGGGTTTACTAGTACTTGAAGCAATGATCTCAAAAACGTAAAAATTATCAAAAACCAAGTAAAACACATACCCGAATTAAGCTTCCGAAGGTGCCGAATATTCAAAGCTTCCAAACTCATCTTTTTCTTTTCACATTCGGCTATGGAGAAAGATGATAGCATAAAAAGACAAAAAAACATGGCTTTTGATTTATTTAATTAAACTTTTTTTAACATATTACGATTTTACCATTAAAATAAATTCATATTTACACAAATGCCAAACCAAATATCATCCACTATCTCATAAATGGGATATTTACCATTTAAGGCCATCATATTAAAAAGCCAAGACCAATTGACACCTTTAACTAATAGCATGCAACTTTTACGTTTTACACGATTTAGTCCTTTTTATTAAATCAAGCACACAACGATAAAATTTTCGTACGAAAATTTCACACATATCAATACACATACTTTAAACACATAAAATAATATTAAAATATTTTTCTAACTCAAATTCGTGGTCCCAAAACTACTGTTCTTACTAGGGTCTAAACCGTGCTGTTACATGAAGAGTCGAAGTTAAATACTCCCCAAGAATGTACGCGTGTTAAAACTGAATAGGAATATTTCATGGGGCTCACGTACTAGACTAAAACAACCAAAATAGATATATCAATTCATTGTTATGAATAGGACTACGAGAGTCATGCAAACGAAAATATCTAGTGAATGAATGCATGTGGGTTTGATAATATAAAATATGGTGTGGGTAAGCATGAAATCCATGGAAGCACATAAAGAAATGGATGAATGTATCCTAATGTATTGACTAAAATGGAAAATTTCTAACAAAGAGCATAAGTACTATTATAACTATGAACATTTACTCGAAATAAACAAATAAAACAAAAATAATCATGAAATAAGTAAAATATTTGAAGAGAATAGAGAGGAAATAGTAAACAAACGCAAAAGAGAAGAGCTTTGGGTCATCAAAGGTGGTGCTGTGGTCGGTGTACGGGTGTGGCAGTAGGGCGTGTGAAGTTGCAGCAGCTAGGATTAGGGATTTTAGGGAAGGGGGTAATGAATAGTGATAGGTTTAAATAGATTTTGGGGCACACAGACGTGCCCATTTTATCCCGTGTGTTTCGCAATTTTAAATTTGGGCGCATCTGAAATTTGTCACACGCTCGTGTTCTTTGGGCTTGTCGATGCACATGGCCGTGTCGTACAGTCGTGTTCTACTTCGTTCGCTTCTCCCACGCCCGTGTTGTTTTATCAGTCTTCAGCACAAGTGGTGGGCACGGGCGTGTCACATGCCTGTGCTAAATTATTAGTTTCAACCATGGTTTCTGGACACTGGCGTGTCACACGCCCGTGTTGTTTTGACAGACACCGCCCACGGCCACATCGCAAGGTCGTGCTAGCTTATCGCATCTCGTGTTGGGGAAAAAAATTTGCCCTATTTTCGTACAGCCGTGTCGTACGGTCGTGTCTCCTCCTATAGTATGAGCACAACCTAAGGCACATCCATGTGCCTGGCCATGTGGATTAGGAAACCTGTGTTTCAAGGACTCAGTTAGTGAGTAGATGTTAAAAACTAAGTTTTTAAAGAAATCAATACTGTTAGTGCTCAGGTTGCCTCCCTAGAAGTGCTTATTTATAGTCTAAGTTCAACTTACCTCTCTTGTTTCGTGGTCATGGTGGTTTGAGGAGTTTACACTCCTCATCCCTACTATCAGTTTTATCAACATAAGGGTTAAGGCGAGTACTATTTACTTTGAATGTACCAAATTTGGGATGAATTACCTCGACTGTACCGTATGGAAAAATGCTAAGTATTGTAAGAGGAATTTCTTCATTCGGTTCAGAAGTCGTAATACAAGGGTCTGTTGCATCTAATAGCACTTTGTCTCTAACCTTAAGTTGATTTGGGGAAAAATTTAGCTTATCATGGCGTGGTTTTGGTTTATCGTGTGTTTTCGGTGTATGTGTCCGCCATTCATCTAGCTCCTCGATTTGTAGCCTTCGTTCTTCATAGATAGGTCCTTTGTTGTTGCTTGAACATGGCTCATGTATGTTCTTCGAACCTATTTCCTGCAAAGTAGGTTTCCCCACATGGTCAGTTTTAGTCGGATGATTTATACCACTACCTTCAATTTTCGATGTGTTATTCGAATTATGAACTTGAAGGGTGATTTTTTCATCTCCCACACAAAGTGTGAGTTCACCTATGCCAACATCAATTATTGTTCTCGCAGTTGCTAAAAAGGGACTCCCTAAAATTAAAGGAACGTTACTATCCTCTTCTATGTCTAGAACAAAGAAATCAACTTAGAATATAAATTTGTTAATTTTAACGAGTATATCTTCAATAATACCCCTAAGAAATCTAATTGTTTTATCAGCTGATTGAATACTCATCCTAGTTTGTTTGGGTTTCCCAAGACCTAGCTGTTTAAACATTTTGTAAGGCATGACATTAATACTAGCCCCTAAATCAGCCAAAGCATTATTAACATCTAAGCTACCAATTAAACAAGGAACTGTAAAACTCCCTGGATCTTTTAATTTGTTGGCCAGCTTATTCTGTAGTATGGCTGAGCAAACCGCATTTAGCTCTACATGTGACGCTTCATCCAACTTTCACTTATTTGTTAAAAGCTCTTTTAAGAATTCGGCTGTGTTTGGCATCTGTGGAAGAGCTTCAATAAACAATAAGTTAATATGTAATTTCTTTAATAATTTAAGAAATTTACCGAATTGTTCATTTGTGCGGTTTTTCTTGTCGCATTGGGATAAGGCACATGAGGTCTGTAACCGGTGTTTGTTCACTGTGGTCTTCCTCACCTCTACTATTACTTACCACAATTCCTTGCCTCGATTTTGGTTCAGGTTCCACTAACCCTTCCTTGTCTTAGATGGTAATTGTGTTGAGTCGTTCACTTGGGTTAGATTCAGTGTTACTCAGCAGGCTACCTTGTGGTCGTTCAGAAATTAGTTTGGTGAGTTATCCTACCTGAGTTTTGAGTCCTTAGATCGATGCTTGTTGATTCTTAAGTGCTGTCTCGGTATTCTGAAAACGAGTTTCTGGCACCGAGATGAATTTTGTTAGCATCTCCTTAAGGTTTGGCTTTTTCTCTTGTTGGTAGGGTGGTTGTTTGAAGCCTGGAGGTGGTGGTGGTCTCTGATTCCCTTGGCCTCCCCATGAGAAATTTGGGTGGTTCCTCCAACCTGCAAGTATTACTATAAGGACTATTTTGAGATCGAGGATTATTACCCATGTAATTTAACTACTCGTTCTCCATGTTGTGGCCATAGGGTGGGTATTCTGAATTGCTTGATCCACCTCCACATGCTTTGCACTGCATTACTAGGTAAACCTCTGAAGAACCAAGAAAACCGTCAATTTTTCTATTCAAAAGTTCTACCTGATTAGAGAGCATGCTGACTGAATCGACGTTAAAAACGCTGGCTGTTTTCGTTGGCTTTGTCCTCATGTCTTGCCACTGATAATTATTTAGTGACATCTCCTCTATAAATTCATAAGCATACTCAGGTGTCTTATTATTGATAGTTCCACCAGCACTTGTTTCAATCATCTGTCTAGTCAAAGGATTCAGGCCATTCTGAAACGTTTGAACCTGTAGCCAGAGTGGTAACCCATGGTGAGGGCGTCTTCGCAAAAGGTCCTTATATATCTCTCATGCATCGTAGAGTGTTTCTAAATCCATCTGCACAAAAGAAGAGATATCATTACGTAATTTCGCTGTTTTAGCTAGTGAAAAATATTTTAATAAAAACTTTTCGGTCATTTGTTCCCAAGTAGTGATTGACCCTCGTGGTAACGAGTTCAACCACTGTTTTGCTTTGTTCCTCAATGAAAAAGGGAATAACCGAAGGCGAATGGCATCATCAGAAACACCATTGATTTTAAATGTATCACAAAGTTCCAAAAAGTTCGCAAAGTGAGCTTTGGGATCCACGTCCAACAAACCATCAAACTGAACAAATTGTTGTAACATTTTAATTGTGTTAGGTTTCAGTTCAAAATTATTTGTAGCAATAGCAGACCTAATTATGCTCGACTCAGTTCCTGTTAAAGAAGGTTTAGCATAATCATACATAGTGCGCGGAGCAGGATTCTGATTAGCAGCAATCGTATTAGGTAGCCGATTTTCCTGATTTTTAGCCATCTCTTCGGTTGTGGTTGAAGTATCGTTCTCTTGCTCTTCCTCTGTGTATCTTAAGCTTCGACTTATTTCTCTTTGGTTTCTGCGAACTATACGATAGATCTCACTATCAAACTGTAATGGTCCGGACGTGTTTCTTCTAGTCATACACTGTGACAGCCCAAAATTGACCCTAGTCGGAATGTGGTTTCGGGACCACAAAACCGAGGCATAAAAATAATTAAAAATTTATTTTGATACCTATAATATGTGTGTGCTCATATATGACATTTTATGATGATTGATTTAGTGTTATAAAGGTGAATTCCACTAGAAAGGACTTAGTAGTGAACTTTGAAAGTACGATAGGGAAATGTGTGATGACTAATTAAAGCATGCATGCAAAATAATGGACTTGCATGTCAAATTCCCCTTTTTACAAGTGATGGCCGGCCATGACAAAGAGATATGGGCTAAACATGTCATGAAACATGTTTTGTTGGGCATTAGGGAGAAATAATAAACAAATAAGCATGGGTAAGAAAAGAATGAAAAAAAATGTGTGTGAGAGTAGCATTCCCCCCATTGCCGTGCAACCAAGAAGAGAAAAAAAATTTTGTTCATCCTTGTTCTCTCCTTTTGGCCGAAAATACTAAGACGGAGAAGAGATTTTTGCTTCATTTCCTTTGTTTAGAAGAGATCTAGAAGGATATTTGGCTAAACTTGCATCAAGATTGAGGTATGTATGAGGTTGTGTCATGAGATTCATGCATGTTTTAGTTGCCAACTTGATGTTCATGTTAGCCATGGTTCAAATCCTTGTTATGCCATGGAAGTGGTATTTGGTCAAGGTTGGTATTGTGATAAAGCCATTGCATGTTAAGTGTGAAGCTTGATGATGATGCATGCAATGATGGATTGTCTACTCTTGAAATTTCTTTGTAGCCATCTTGAGTAAGACTTTGAGTTTTCTTTTGTTTAACCATGATTGAAGATGAAAGGGCATGATTGTGATGTATTCGCCATGATGCATTCATGAGCATGGTTCATGCTTCTTGCATGTTAGTTAAAATTTGTGTTTTGGATGGCTATATGGACACCTTGAAATTGCCATGCTCATATATGTATATATATGTTTGCACATGATGTTTTGGTTATGAAGTAAGTGATGAATATGTTTGTTTAAAGAAGAAGATGTTGAAGAATGTTTGTGAAATTGCAAGCACATTCGCCTAGCACACATATGAGTGCTTGATGCTATATTATAAGTTTTGAGCTACAATATGCAAAGCATTAACTAGTAAAATGCATGCTGTTTTTGTGTGGTATTAAGTGCATAATTGGCCTCAACATGGACATGTATATTCGGCCTTAGGGAGCCTATTGATGGCCTTAGCTTTTCCTTGATGCTCGAATGAATTGTATTGAATTGCTTGATGTAGTATAAAATGTGCATGACCATTGTGTATTCAAGCTAAAGGGTGGCCATATGACCATTTAAACTCCTTGTCATATTCGCCATAAGCTAGCACAATGAGGTTTTAATAAATTGAATTTGTTTGAATTAGCTCAAGAGCTTAGAGGGCCACAATTGGACAAGGGAAGGAAACAATGATCGAATAGCCGTAAAAGCCGCTCGACAATATCCAAGTAAGTCCTCAAGAAGTGACCCTACTTGAATTATGTGAAATGAAATATGGATGTATATTGATTATTGATTTATGTGTGTATGAGTATTTGAATGATACCGGGCTAAGTCCCAAGGCGACTATGCTTGTGATTATATTTGCGTTTGAGCCTTAGTAACGAAAATGAAATATGAATGTCTAATGATTATTGATGCATGTGTGCATGAGCAATTGAATGATATCCGGCTAAGTCCCAAGACAGTTATGTTGAAATTATATCCGGTTAAGACCAAGGCAATTGTGCTAGTGGCTACATTCGGGCTAAGACCAAGGCATTCGTATGAGTCATTCTATCCGGGCTAAGACCAAGGCATTCGTGCACGTGGTTATATCCGGTTGTATTCAAGAAGCTTGGGCTGGAGGTGAGTGTTGGTTGCTGTAATAAATTCAATTAAATGCGCTCGAAAGGCCCAAAGAATAAGGTATGTTTATATGTGCATTGGAAAGTCGACATGTTTGAGCAATATTCGCTCAATCGACTAACGAATTTCAGCTATTGAATAGGTTGATACCTTGTGAAAGTATATAATGATGAAGTGGGAAGTAAGAATGATTATGTGAATGTGTATTAATGAAATGATGCATTTGGCTATGTGAATGTATTGCTTTAATTAAAGCTGATTTTATTCCTTGAGACTTACTAAGCATAAAAATGCTTACCCCGTTGCTTTGGCTCTCTGTTTTATAGATTTTGCTCGATAGCAATCGGATTTGGGATCATTAAAGTCGAAGTCATCCACACTATCAACGCCTCCATTTTGGTATAAATTTTTGGTTGAACTTTGAAATGGCATGTCTAGGACTACCCCTTTGTTGGTTTAAATATGCTGTGATGTATATGTGTTCGGCCATGCGAAAATGGCTCGTAAAAGTGAAGTACGAACTTAGACTATTTGCGGTTTGTGTATATATATATGGTGTCATGATGTGATTATGGATTGGAAGTGGGAATGTTGGTCACATGATCAGCCATTGGTATGGTTAAAATGATCATATGTGAACCTATGTATGGCAAGACTAGTTGGTTCATGGAGACTACAAAATAGGTAAGACCTACCTTCAAAACAGATGCTGCCAGCTGCAGTGACGTGAATGTGAAAAATCACCAAATTTTGTAGGGATAGTATTAAATAGTGAATAAGCTATGTAAATGAACCTTGATGAGTCTATTTTCATATGGAAGAAACGAAATGGTCATAGGAGTTACATGTTAAGAGATATTAAAGCTATTGTGAGACAGGGCCAGAATGGTTTCTGGGTCCCCTGTCGTAACTTTAAAAATTTACTATAAATTATCCAGAAAGAATTAGGAGTCATACCTTATATTTACAGATTCCATTTTGAGTCTGGTTTCATTAGAAACAAACGGCACCAGTATTAAAGCCCTGTACAGAGAGATATTCAAGTTGTAACGCGCGAAGGTCAAAGCAGTCGATCCCTGTAACATGGGTAACTTTAACTAATAAACTGTACCAATTGGCCCAAGCAAAAATTCTAGAAATAAATCCATGGATGGATATATGAGTCTAAATTCAGGGAAAATTTACGAAACCAGTTTCCAAGTTTTGGAACTCGAGATATGATTTTTAAGGCGACGGTGATGCAGTTTTCCAGCCTGACTGGAAATGTCAAATTGGTGGGCAAAATATGTGGACTTGGCTTGTTAACCCCTCGTGTCCGACACCGGCGATGGTCTCGGGTTCGGGGTGTTACATACACTATAAAAACCTGCCAGGAGCGAATAAAATAAAAATTAGAAAAGAAAATAAAAATTTAAATTGCAAATAAAGTAAATGGCTAAAGTAATAAAAATCGAGTGTTCCTATTATCTTAGTTCCCCGAAAACGACGCCAAAAACTTGGTACGTGATATTCATGACAGTTTTTTAAAAATTTATAATTAATCGTTCTTGAAACTAACTATTATCACGATGAAGGAAAGTGTACCTATCAAACAGTAGTATAGCTTTTGCAAGACCGGATTGTCGAACCCAAAGGAACCAAGAGTACTAGTAATTACTTTTTTTTTATCTAGCCTAAAAATTAAGGGATTTGTTTATCTAAACTAATTAACTAAACTAAGGGTGCACAGAGAGAAAATTGGGAAAAGCTTTTGGGAGAACTCAATTGATTAAGACAATACCCAAGGAAAAATCCACCTAGACTTCACTTGTTATTTGACTCTGAATCAGACGATTTATTCATTTGACTTGATCCGTAGAAATCCCTAAGTTATATTATTATCTCTCTCGAGGCTAATAACGTCTAACCCTATGTTGATTAATTGAAATCTCTTTCTAATTAATGCCCTAGTGTTGCATTAACTCGATCTATGGATCCCCTTATTAGGTTTCACCCTAATCCGGCAAAATCTTATCACCCTATCTCTAGGTGTGCAATCAACTCCGCTTAATTATGACAAATTTAGTCTTAGACAGGGTCTTTTCCTCCTATGAATAAGAGCATTAAGTTGAATCAATATCCTGGAATATTAAAACAAGAATTAAGAACACATAATTAAGAATAAGTCAAATATTTATCATACAAATCAGATAATAATAACAAGATCTGTCTTAGGTTTCATTCCCCTTAGCTATTTAGGGGGATTAGTTCATAATTATGAAATAAAACATCTTAAAAGAATAAAGATAACAAAACATAAAGAAAACCCAAAACCCCTGAATGGAAATTGAACGGAGATCTTTAGTCTTGACGATGAATTCGGCTTCTGAGATGGATCAATCTATTTCCCTTAAGTAATTCCTTCCCTCCTACTCCGTGTGTATATTCTAAGTGCCTCATCAGGTGTTTAAATAGGCTTTTGAATGCCTAAGAGCCCTCAAAAGTGGTCTTTTTTGAATAGGACTATACTTGGGCTTGACAAGGACACGCCCGTGTGCAATTGCTCCAGCCTGTGGTCAAGGCTGTTAAATAGGCACGGGCGTGAAGTCTATCCGTGTAAGTCATGCTTTGATCCTGCCAAATGGACACGGCTATGTGGCTTACCCGTGTGAGGAAGTCCAGCCGTGTTGATTTCCCATGTGGGTCTATTTTCTCCGTTTTCGGCCCGTTTTTCGCTCTTTTTACTCTCCTATGCTCACCTAAGTATGAAATTAAACGATTAGGAGTATTGATTCACCAAATATAAGGAGAAACCATCCATAAATGTGCTAAGCATGGGATAAAAATATGTATAGATTACGTTTTATCATGGCCCCATGAGTGTCAAGGTATTACTGATGATTATTCTGGATATGGGTATGTATACCTGATGCACCACAATAGTGAAACCTTTGATAAATTCAAAGAGTTTTGTTTAGAAGTGGAGGAATAACTAGCTTTACCCATATAGACACTTTGGTTTGATCAAGTTAGGGAATATCTATCTAATGAGTTCTTAGGATACTTTATAGAGAATGGGATTTTATACAAGTTAATTGTTCCAGGCACTCCACAATAAAATGGAACGGCAAAGAGGAGGAATCAAAAATTGATAGACATGGTACGTTCAATGTTAAGTTATTCGGAGCTGTCAATCTCTTTTTTGGGAATATGTGATACAAACGGCTTGCTATATTTTGAATGATATGCCAACTAAGGCTGTAATAGCCCAATTTCAATGAAATCGGACACAGTGGTTTTGGGACCACAAATTCTATCCGAAAATAAAATTTATTTTAATTTTATTACATGGCCCTTATTATGTTAGAAATGTCATGTGAAAATTCTGATAAGAAAATTTTACCAATTATATGTTTAATTACGGGATGGACTAAATCGCATAAAATGCAAAAGTTGAATTCTAGTGGCTAGAAGGATTAAATAGCTATGGAATTCAAAACTTGAGGTCCTTATATGGTAATTAGACCATTGAAGAAAAGTATGTAGATATTTTTGTGACCCATCCATGGAAATTTCGAAAAAGGGTAAGGACTAAATTAGAAATTGAAAAATATTTAATTAATCAAAAAGATGATAAAAGATATCATCTTATTTTTTCTCATCATCTTCACCAAAAAAATTCTATGGAAACCCTAGGAGAGAGAGAAGAAACTTTCATAGCTTAATTGGGTAAGTTTTCTTGTCCTGTTTTTAGTAATTTTGATATTTTTGAAACCGAGATAGCTTAATCTATCTATTTGGAGGATTAATTTGAAAAGTTATCAAGGTATAAAAATTAGTTCATGGATGAATATGATGAAAATTTAAAATTTATGGTAGAAAATGAAAGGTTTTTGATAGATAAACAACTTTTACAAAGTGATTTTTGATGAAAACATGATTTAGGGACTAAAATGTAAAGTTGTGAAAATTGATGAAAAGTTATGAAATGTATAGAAAACATGTGCTGTAAATTTTATGTTGAAAATTAGATTAGGCTTGGAATAAGGAGTAAATTGCATGAATTTCATTTTTCGAGTCTAGGGACGAAATTTGAATTTATGGAAAAGTTAGGGGCAAAATGATAATTTTGCCTAAGATGTAAATTGAGTCCAAATGAATATGAAATGTCTGAAACTGATGATTAAATTTATTTATATAGACTCGAACAACACAAATTTGAGGTTAGATAGAGGGAAAAGAAAGGTTTCGGATTAGTAGATTATTTACGCGAACAAGTGTCAAGGTAAGTTTGTGTAACTAAATCGAGCATGTAAATATGTTAACTTGAATGTTATGATTGTATGTAATATTATTTATATTTACGTGAATATTATAAATGTGTGAATGATTACATGTTCGGAAATGTTGGAAAAAGGGTAAAGTCTCATTTGAATATTGAATTTCGATGGATAAATGTGATTGCCTCATAAAATGAGGTCTGGCATTTGTTGCTGATAGGTAATCCTGATATAATCCCTGTCGAGCATATGTTACAATTACGATTTAGCCTGGACTGGTAATTCTAATTGAGCTCTTCTGAGCATACGTTACATAAAGGATTTAGCCTGGACTAGTAATCTTGTAATACGATATGTGGCTCCAAAGTGTGATCTTTGATTAAATACACTAACGGGTACTCTTGAATAAGAATTTACAGGTTATTGAATTGTACACCTTGAGTGTACTACTTGAGTGTCTATTGGAATTTCAATGATTCAACAGAAAAAACTCTTGGCATGGTGAGAGAATTGTGAAATGAAATGATAATGTCTTGAAAGAATATTACATAATGAGCTCATCTATGTTTACTTGATGTATATGAAAATTTTATGACTAACATGTTTGATTGAAGACATGTGTTTAGGCAATTTTGCCAAGTTTATGGAAAACATGATATTGTATGCTTACATTTAATAAACGGAATTGGTAAGTTTAGTTTTTGTTATACGAGCTTACTAAGCATGTAATGCTTACTAGATTTTATTTTCCCTGTTTTATAGTGCTCAGAAGTTCGCGAAGGTTGGAGATTATAAAAAAGTAAGCATGAAATGATATGCCATGTTGAATGATAGAGTTTGCTTAATTTGGATGCTTAAAATGGTTCATATTTGGATGTGAGTTTAAGTGCAGGTCATTGGTGTGAATTTTGGGTGAGAAATAAAGCTAGAAATGGCTTCATTTTGTCCACAGGGTAGACACACGAGTGTGTGTCTAGACTATGTGTGACACGTGGCCTAGTACATGGACGTGTGGTTAGGCCATGTGTCCCCTGCACCTTTAATTCAAGGAACAAAATGCTCAAAAATGAGCACACGGGTAGAGACACGGGCGTGTGTCTTAGCCGTGTGTGCTACACGGCCTAGAATACGGAAGTGTGTCTTGGCCGTGTGAAACCTGCACCTAATTTTGAAGAATTTAATTAACCACACGGCTTAGCGCACGGGCGTGTGGCTGGTCATGTGCACAAGTTAGAGAGTTACACGAGTTTGAACACGGCTTACAGCACGGGCATGTCCTAGGGTCACACGGTGTCTCTTGGACCACACAGGCGTGTGCACCCTGTAACTTAGAAAATTTTTGAAATGCCACGAAAAAAATTCTTAGATTTTCCGATTAAGTCCCGACTTGATTTTAATGTTCATATTGGGCCTCGAGGGTCTATTTAAGGGAAGTTACGAATAATTGCGCAGGATGAATGGTGATTGATATAAATTATCTGTAGATGTTCTGAAAGTTCTAGTAATGCTCTGTAACTCTGTTCTGGCAACTGATACAGGTTAGGGGTGTTACAAAGGAAACATCAAAAACTCTATATGAATTGTGGCATTGTAGGAAGCCAAGTCTAAACCATTTGGGATTCGGGGATTCCTGACTATGTACTGGATAAAGATGAGAGGAAGTTGGACTCATGGCCAGAATTGTGCATGTTTGTAGGATATCCAAAGGGAAGAAAGGGTGGTTTGTTTTATATCCCGAAGGAGTAACTTTTATAGTGTCAACTCACACTACTTTCCTTGAAGAAAGCTACATGAATGACTTCAAACCTTGAACTAAAGAGGTACTCAAGGAACTTTCAGGAAATATAAAAAACCCTACTAAAGCGATTTCATAACCAATTCCTAATAGTAGACATGCAAATGATCAATAGAATAGGGTGCTTACTCACTTTTAGAAGGTCTTTCATAGGCCTGAGTTCTTCCAATCCAGCGGGAGTGTTTTTAACATTTAGTCTGTCGATTAGAAAGATGATGATCCATTCATGTATGATAAAGCGGTGTAGAGTGTTGATTCCAAGCTCTAAAAAATATCTATGAAAGCTAAAATGAATTCCATGAACTTTGACTCAATGTGGGAACTTCTAAACTTATCAGAAGGAATAAAATCCATAGGGTGTAAGTGGATCTAGAAGAAAAGAAAAGTGGAAACTTATAATGTTAGACTTGTGGCAAAAGGTTATACTTAGAAAGAAGGTATTGATTACAAAGAAACTTTCTTTCCAGTTGCCATGCTTAAGTCAATCTACAGATCGCCATCCATTGCGGAAACTCTCAAACATGAGATCTAGAAAATGGAAGTCAGGACGACATTTTTTAACAATTATCTTGAAGAGAGCATCTATATGATGCAACCCACCTAATATATAGCTAAAGGAAATGAGCATAAAGTTTGCAAATTGAATAGATCTATATATGGACTTAAGCAAGCATCTCATTCATGGAATCAAATATTTGATCAAGCGGTCAAGACTTTTGGATTGAGAAAATCATAGATGAACCTTGTGTTTATAAACATTTAGGAGATGGAAAGGTGGCCTTTCTCGTTTTATATTTCGATGCCATTCTACTCTTTGAGAATGATGTAAAGGTATTGCCATCGGTTAAAATATAGTTAACACAATAGTTTAGCATGAAGAACTTTGGAGAAGCTAATTTTATTCTAGGAATTCGAATCGTAAGGGATTAAAAGAACAAAGTCATAGTGTAACAACCCGATTTTGGGTCTAATACAAAATGTGGTTTTGGGACCACAAATCTAACGTATAAAAATTTATTTTTATTATATTTTTATGCTCTACAATTTTTTGAAATGATTTGGTGAAAATTTCGTTCGAAAATTTTGACGTTTGGGCACTCAATTTAGTTAGAAAGACTAAATTGTAAAAGGTGCAAAAGTTGAGTTCTACATGCTAGAGGTGTCTAATTGCTATGAAATTTTAAATTGGAGGTCCTTAAATGGTAATTAGACCATTGGTTAAGTTGTTGGACAAAAATCGGCATAGTTAGGTATGTTTCAAAAGTTTTTCATTAAGGGCATTTTAGTAATTTGGTAATTAAATGAATTAAAAAGCCAAATTAAAAGCCATTTTTTGTTCATCTTCCTCCCATGGCCAAATTTTACAAGAAGAAACCATGGCTAGGGTTTTTCAAGCTTCCAAGCTCGATTGTGAGTCTGTTCTAGCTCCATTTTTAATGATTTTTATTGTTTTTGAAATCCTCATAACATGATCTATCCATTTCTACCACTAATTTAAGAAATAATCAAGGTCTAAAATTTTACCCATGATGGATATTTGTGTATTTTGATGTCTAATGGTAGGAAATATATGTTTGGTGCATGATAAATGACTTTTGCTAAGTGATCTTCGATGAAATTGCCTAAAAAGGACTTATTTGTAAAAAGTTGTGAAATGGGTGTTAAAATGTGAATAAAAGAAAATTGTGGGCTGCTATAAGCATGTATAAGGTTCGGCTAGGCATGGGTGCTGAAGAAATTCAGTACATTTCATATCACGAGCCTAGGAACTAAATTGTAAAAATGTCAAACTTTAGGGGCGAAAATGTAATTTTTCCATAATGTGATTTTGGGCTGATTTGAATAGTGTAATGATTACATAAGTTAAATGTGATATTATAGATCAAGAAAAATGAGATTCGAAGTTAGAACGGGGGAAAAACGAGTATTTGACGGTTAGGTCCTTTTCACCATATTTATGGCGAGGTAAGTTCGTATGTTTAATAAGCATTAAATTATATATGTATAAATGCTTAATTGATATAATTGTGGTAAATGCTATATTATTGAAATGAAATGTGAATGCTATTGAATACGATACTACGGAAATGATTGACAGAGATTCGATACAGCGAAAGTCCCAGTTGAACCTTAGGAATAGATAGGATACAAATGTCTTGACATTAGGGTTACTAAGATTACGTGTAAGACCATATCTGGGATATGGCATCGATATGAGACTTCGTATAAGACCATATCTGGGATATGGCATCGATATGAGACTTGTGTAAGACCATAGTTAGGCTATTAGCATTGATACTAGATTTCATGTAAGACCATATCTGGGATATGGCATTGGTATGGTACTGTCTATACAAGATTCTCCGAGTATCCTTTAGTATTCCAAGTGGTTTAACAGGTAATTTAATGGATATGTCAAAGATGAGAAAGAGCATGTAAGTATTACAAATTAGTACAAGTATGTACATAAAGTTTATACGCAGTGATTTTATGAAATTTGAGTTCATGATTTCCATGAGAATGTTTTTGCAAAAGCCTTGTTATTATTGATCTATACTTGTGATGTACGAAATATATGGTAAATTTGGTTGGCGATCGCGTAATTGCCTTTCAGGCCAAATTAAGTTATGATCTAGCATGTTTGATTCACACAACTTGTGATTTATCGGATATGAGAAAAAGGAAAGATTGGCATAATTGCCTATTAAAATGATTATGAGAAGATATAGGCTTTAAACAATTGGAAGATGTTAGAATATATGCTTGAAAAGTTAACATTCATAATTAATGTGCATTTTTATTATGACGTTTGAAATGATTGGTTGATTGTGGTAAATGATTATAATAGAGAGATTTCGTTATTAGGCTAATGTCAAGACATGTTAAATTATGCTTGCAAATTGATAGAACAAACAATGTTACTGAATAAGTTATAACTGTAAGTTTTAATGCAATTTATATTATCTTGTGTTTATATCATTGGATTTGGTAAATGATTTGTAAGAGTTGCTTAATATGTTCATACAGACTTACTAAGCTATATGTCGTACCCCCTTCATTTCCCATGTTTTATAGTGTCGTCAAGCTAGCTCGGGTTGGAGATCACCGGAGATCCTATCACACTATCAAGCTATCATTTTGGGTATTGATGAATTCAAGTATTTTGGGTTATGGCATGTATAGGGACTTGGACATTTTGTTATATGCGTCCTATAATTTTTGTAACACCCCTACCTGAGACCGTTGCCGGAGTCGGACACGAGGGGTTAACGGGCTTAATCCACTTATTTTCACAGTCCATTTGAAAATTTTCTAGACAAGCTGGTTACTGCATCACTGTCGCCTTAAAAATCATATCTTGAGTTTGAAAACTCGAAAACCAGTTTCGTAAATTTTTCATGAAACTAGACTCATATGTTCATCTACAAATTTTTTCTAGAATTTTTGGTCAAGCCAATTAGTACAGTTTATTAGTTAAAGTCTCCACTGTTCCAGGGTTCGACTACACTGACCTTTGCGCATTTCGACTTGGATATCTCCCTGTACAGGGTTTCAATACTGATGCCATTTGTTTCTATAGAAACTAGACTTGAAAAGAAATCTATACATATATGGCATGACTTCTAATTATCTCTTTTTAATTTATAATGAATTTCCAAAGTCGGAATAGGGAATCCAGAAACCGTTCTGGCCCTGTCTCACGAAAACTTAAATATCTCATAATATGCTGTTCATATGATCATTTCGTTACTTTCCTATGAAAATAGATTCATCAAGGTTCGATTACATAATTTATTCACTATTTAAATCCATTCCTACTATTTTTAGTGATTTTTCACATTCACGTCACTACTGCTATCAGCATCTACTTTTAAGGTAGACTTTACCTATTACATAGTTTCCATGATTTCACTAACCCTTTAGCATATATAGCACAAAATATGATTGTGATTAACCATTCCAATGGCCAATCATTTCCAAGGATATCCACACCTCTCAATAACCATATACATACAAGATGATTATAACATTATGCTCAAAATATATATATAAGCCATTTTCGCATGGCTATCCAAATTTGTACAATACCGAAAGGTACATGACCAACGTCAAAAGGGTAGTCCTATACATGCCATTTCAAAGTTCAACCAAAAGTGTACCAAAAGGGGCTTTGATAGTGTGGGCGACTTCGACTTCACTAATCCCGAGTCCGATAGCTGACGAACAAAATCTATAAAACAGAGATTCAAAGAAGCGGAGTAAGCATTTAATGCTTAGTAAGTTTTGAGCCATAAAATTAGACACAACTAAAATGTAGCATTCATATGGCTAAACGGATAATTTCATATGCACAAATTCTCAATATCATACTTACTTCACATTACCAACCCTTATATTCACACACAAAGGATCAACTTAGCCAAAGGCTGGAAGTTCATTAATCGATTGAGCGAATACTACGTAAAAGGAATAAATTAATCCAATGCATGTACAAAACATACCTCATTGTTGGGATTTTACGAGCGTATTAATTGAAATTATTACAGCAAGATCGCTCATTCCCAACACAAGTATCTTTGGGATTTAGCCGGATATAACCACTCGCACAAGGCCTTCGGGTCTTAGCCCGTATATGGTCGCTAGCATAAATGCCTTCGGGACTTAGCCCGGATATAGTCGCTAGCACAAATGCCTTCGGGTTTTGGCCCGGATATAGTAACTCGCACAAATGCCTTTGGATCTTAGTCCGGATATAATCACTTAGCACAAAAGCCTTCGGGACTTAGCCCGGATATCATTTGAATAACCATGCACATATATCAATAAATCATGACACATCCATATTTCATTTTCATTCCCAAAGCTCAAACACAAGATACTTATCACACTTACAAATTTCGGCTTAATAGCCACATACAAAGAGCATGATTTTGATTTGTTTGTGACATAATCTAAGCGAATCATAATCTAAGTTCCATTACTCGAAAACTTACCTCGGATGTTGTCGAACGATTTCGGCGGCTATTCAATCACTTTTTCCTTTCCCTTATCCAACTGTGGTCCTCTAAGCTCTTGAGCTAATTCAAACAAATTTAACTTATTAAAGTCTCATTATGCTTGCTTATGGCCGAATATGACAAGGAGTTTGATAGGTCATATGGCCACCTTTAGCTCAAATACAAAATGGTCATAGGCATTTTTAATCACATTGAGCAATTTAGTACAATTAATCAAACATTTCCTCATGTGCACCTTTATGACCAAATACACACATCATTAACCTAATATCAATTAACTAAGCACTTAACAAATTCTCCTTGAGCCGATTGTCTAAGTCAAGATAGGATCATCATTATGCTTACCTATTGCCGAATGTACAACATCAATCTATGCATTCATTCGTGTGGCCGAACATGCATGTCTATGTTGAGGCCGATTGCATACTTAATACATTCTACAAGTATGGTCACTTGTATTGACCAAATACCATTTTGTTTCAAGTTCAAAACTTGGCTAATACGCATATATGCACTATTAAAGCATCCTCTCCATTCCATCAACACATCCATTACTCATTAATATACAAAATTATATTCGGCCTTAGCACACATCTTGCTGGCCGAATTTTTCTCCATCTAGCAACATTTTATGTACTATACCGAACCAAAAAGATCAAACACCTAGCTTAATCATTTCCAAAACACTTAACCGGCCTTTGACAATGACTTTAAACAAAGTCTATGTTCGGCTATCACACATATGGGCATTATTAGTTCAAAGTTTTAACAAGATTAATTTCTTTGATCTTAGCCTAAATGACAACCCCCATTGTTCATCTAGATTTAGCATGAAACAAACACCAACCAAGAAAACAACACCCATGGCCGAGTATCATCTTCATCACATAGCAAGATTTAAACCATGGGCTAAGTAGAACTCAAACTAACATAAAAAATATGCATGAATCTCATGAAACAACATCAAACTTACCTTAACTTAGCTACAAGCATGGCCGAATCTCTTCAATATTTCCTCCTTTCTTTCCTTTGAATTTCGGTCAAGAAGAATGAAAAAGGATGGACACATTTTTTTTTTCTTTGTTTTCATCATTTTCCTTTTTCCATTTCTTTATTACTAGCTTTTTATTTTATTGTTTCCTACATACCACATTAGCACACCATGCTTAAAATATGCTATGCACCATAGCATGGCCGGCCACTAGCTCAAATATTGGGCAATTTGACATGCAATGTGACAGCCCAAAATTGACCCTAGTCGGAAGGTGGTCTCGGGACCACAAAACCGAGGCATAAAAATAATTAAAAATTTATTTTGATGCCTATAATATGTGTGTGCTCATGTATGACATTTTATGATGATTGATTTAGTGTTATAAGGGTGAATTCCACAAGAAAGGACTTAGTAATGAACTTTGAAAGTATGATAGGAAATGTGTGATGACTAATTAAAGCATGCATGCAAAATAATGGACTTGCATGTCAAATTCCCCTTTATAGGTGGTGGCGGCCATGACAAGGAGGATGGGCTAAACATGTCATGAAACATGTTTTGTTGGTGCATTAGGGTGAAATAATAAACAAAGGTGTATGGGTGATAAAAAATGAAAAAAAATGTGTGTGAGTGTGGTAATCCCCCATTGCCGTGAGTTGTAGAGAAGGAAAGAAAAAAATTTTGTTCATCCTTTCTTGAATTCCACAAGAAAGGACTTAGTAATGAACTTTGAAAGTATGATAGGGAAATGTGTGATGACTAATTAAAGCATGCATGCAAAATAACGGACTTGCATGTCAAATTCCCCCTTTTATAGGTGGTGGCCGGCCATGACAAGGAGGATGGGCTAAACATGTCATGAAACATGTTTTGTTGGTGCATTAGGGTGAAATAATAAACAAAGGTGTATGGGTGATAAAAAATGAAAAAAATGTGTGTGAGTGTGGTAATCCCCCATTGCCGTGAGTTGTAGAGAAGGAAAGAAAAAATTTTGTTCATCCTTTCTTTGAGCCAAAACTAAGGAAGAAGGAGGATTTTTGCTTCATGCTTGGTTTGGAAGAGATCTAGAAGGAGATTTGGCTAAGTTTGCATCAAGATTAAGGTATGTATGAGGTTGTGTTAGGAGTTTCATGCATGTTTTGGTTGCTAACTTGATGTGCATGTTAGCCATGGCTCAAATCTTTGTTAAGCCATGGAAATGGTATTTGGCCAAAGTTGTTATGGTGATAAAGCCATTGCATGCTAAGTGTGAAGCTTGATGATGATGCATGCAATGATGGATTGTCTACTCTTGAGTAAGATTTTGAGCTTTCTTTTGTTTTATCATGATTGAAGTTGAAAAGGAGCATGATTGTCATATTCGCCATGATGCATTCATGAGCATGGTTCATGCTTCTTGCATGTTAGTTAAAATTTGTGTTTTGGATGGCTATGGACACCTTGAAATTCGCCATGCTCATATATGTATATATATGTTTGCACATGATGTTTTGGTTATGAAGGAAGTGATGAATAAGTTTGTTTAAAGAAGAAGATGTTGAAGAATAATTGTGAAATTGTAAGCACATTATTCTGCCTAGCACACATATGAGTGCTTGATGCTATATTGTAAGTTTTGAGCTACAATATGCAAAGCATTAACTAGTAAAATGCATGCTGTTTTTGTGTGGTATTAAGTGCATAATTGGCCTCAACATGGACAAGTATATTCGGCCTTGGGTAGCCTATTGAAGGCCTTAGCTTTTCCTTGATGCTCGAATAAATTGTATTGAATTGCTTGATGTAGTATAAAATGTGCATGACCATTGTGTATTCAAGCTAAAGGGTGGCCATATGACCATTTAAATTCCTTGTCATATTCGGCCATAAGCTAGCACAATGAGGTTTTGATAAATTGAATTTGTTTGAATTAGCTCAAGAGCTAAGAGGGCCACAATTGGACAAGGGGAAGGAAAAAGTAATCGAATAGCCGTAAAAGCCGTTCGACAACATCCGAGGTAAGTCCTCAAGAAGTGACCCTACTTGAATTATGTGGAATGAAATATGGATGTATTGATTATTGATTTATGTGTGTATGAGTATTGAATGATACCGGGCTAAGTCCCGAAGGTGATTATGTTAGTGATTATAATTGTGTTTGAGCCTTAGTAACGAAAATAAATATGTATGTCCAATGATTATTGATGTATGTGTGCATGAGAAATTGAATGATATCCGGGCTAAGCCCCGAAGACAATTATGCTGGAAATTATAATCGGGTTAAGACCGAAGGCAATTGTGCTAGTGGCTACATCCGGCTAAGACCGAAGGCATTCGTCTGAGTCATTCTATCCGGGCTAAGACCGAAGGCATTTGTGCAAATCGTGATATCCGGGTTAAGTCCGTGAGGCCTTGGTGCGGGTTACCATAACCGGCTATGTCCCGGCGATTGATCGAGTAGCGACATCCGGTTAAACTCGAAGGTATGTGATTTGAAAATTATAAGCTTGCTGGAAAATTTCAGCTAATGCACTTGTGAAATTTCCCAATGACAAGGTAAGTGCGGTGTGTGCTGCTGGCGCTAGGAGTAGGCGTGTGAATATCCGCTCCTATGATGGAACGAGTTATCGGCCTTAATGAAGCCGTTATTTGTGTATGAACATAAGAGTTGGGATGGTGAAGTAAGTATGATTATGTGAATGTGCATTAATGAAATGATGCATTTAACTATGTGAATGTATTGCTGTAATTAGAGTTGATTATATTCCTTGAGACTTACTAAGCATAAAATGCTTACTCTGCTGCTTTGGCTCTCGGTTTTCTAGATTTCGCTCGATAGCAATCGGATTCGGGATCGTTGAAGTCGAAGTCATCCACACTATCAAGCCCCCATTTTGGTATAAATTCTTGGTTGAACTTGAAATGACATGTATAGGACTACCCTTGTTGGTTTAAATATGTTATGATGTATATGTATGCGGCCATGCGAAAATGGCTCGTAATAGTGAAGTATCAACTTAAACTATTTGCGGCTTGTATATATATATATGGTGTCATGATGTGACTATGAATTGGAAATGGGAATGTTGGTCACATGATCAGCCATTGGCATGGTTAAAATGATCATATGTGGACCTATGTAAGGCAAGACTAGTTGGTTCATGGAGACTACAAAATAGGTAAGACCTACCTTAAAAACAGATGCTGCCAGATGCAGTAACGTGAATGTGAAAAATCACCAAAATTTGTAGGAATGGTATTAAATAGTGAATCAGCTATGTAAATGAACATTGATGAGTCTATTTTCATATGGAAGAAACGAAATGGTCATAGGAGTTACATGTTAAGAGATATTAAAGCTATTGTGAGACAGGGCCAGAACGGTTTCTGGGTTCCCTGTCGCAACTTTAAAAATTTACTATAAATTATCCAGAAAGAATTATGAGACATACCTTATATGTACAGATTCAATTTTGAGTCTAGTTTCATTAGAAACAAACGGTACCAGCATTAAAGCCCTGTACAGAGAGATATTCAAGTTATACCGCGCGAAGGTCAGAGCAGTCGATCCCTGTAACATGGGTGACTTTAACTAATAAACTGTACCAATTGGCCCTACCAAAAATTCTAGAAATAAATCCATGGATGGATATATGAGTCTAAATTCAGGGAAAATTTAGGAAACCAGTTTCCGAGTTTTGAAACTCGAGATATGATTTTTAAGGCGACAGTGACGCAGTTTTTCCAGCCTGACTGGAAATGTCCAATGGATGGGCAAAACAAGTGAACTTGGCTTGCTAACCCCTCGTGTCCGACACCGGCGATGGTCTCGGGTTCGGGGTGTTACATGCAAACCCACCATTTCTATAACATGCATTAATAGGCCACTTTACATTTGCCTAGCACATTTCTAAATTTTCTCACATAAGTCCTATTTACTAAAATTCACCTACAATTAAACAAAATTCAAATATAAAATTTTCACACATGCATATATACATATAATAAGCATCAAATATGACAGCTAATTATTTTTATGACTCGGTTTTGTGGCCCCGAAACCACTTCCCGACTAGGGTCACATTAGGGCTGTCACAACTCTCCCCCACTTAAGAAATTTTCGTCCCCGAAAATCTTACCGGTAAATAGGTTTGGATATCATTCTTTCATAGAGTTCTCGGTTTCCCAAGTAGCTTCTTCCATTCCGTGTTTGAGCCATAACACTTTCACTAACGGAACCCTTTTGTTTCGCAACTCTTTCACTTCACGAGCTAGGATACGAATCGGTTCTTCTTCATAACTCATATCGGCTTGAATTTCGACCTCGGAGGGGTTTATTACGTGCGAAGGATCGGATCTGTAACGTCAAGCATCGAAACATGAAAACGTTGTGGATCCTTTTGAGTTCAGGGGGTAAAAGCACCCTATATGCAACTGGGCCAACTCGTTCGGAGATCTCATACGCCCAATGAATCTCGGACTCAATTTGCCCTTACGGCCAAATCGAGTATCTTTTTCCAAGGCGATACCTTAAGAAACACTTTGTCTCCCACGATACTCAATATCTCTTCATTTTAAATCCGCGTCGACTTCGACGATCGATCTTCGCCTTGAGACTTTCACGAATTATTTTTACTTTCTGTTCAGCATCTTTAATCAAATCCACTCCGAAAATTTTTCTTTCACCGAGCTCGGTCCAAAACAATGGTGTACGGCATTTTTGACCGTACAAAGCCTCGTAAGGCGCCATTTTAATGCTTGACTGAAAACTATTGTTGTAAGCGAACTCAATCAAAGGTAGATACCGTTCCCATGAACCACTAAACTCAAGGATGCAGCATCTCAACATATCCTCGAGTATCTTAATTATCCGCTTGGATTGACCATCGGTTTGGGGATGAAAAGCAGTGCTAAAATGCAGCTTGGTACCCAAAGCTTCTTGCAATTTCTTCCAAAATCGTGAGGTGAATCTCGGATCTCTATCCGACACGATAGAAATAGGTACCCCGTGTAATCTCACAATCTGAGAAACATACAATTCAGCTAGTTTATCCATTGAAAAATCCGTGCGTACGGGAATAAAGTGAGCCGACTTAGTCAGTCTATCCACAACAACCCAAATCGCATCCTTCTTACTTGCCAATACTGGCAACCCAGATACGAAATCCATCGTGACTCGATCCCATTTCCATTCAGGTATCATGATCGGTTGAAGTAAACCGGTAGGCACTTGATGTTCCGCCTTCACTTGCTGACATACTAAGCACTTCGAGACAAAATCAGAAATGTCTCGTTTCATACCATGCTTGTAACACCCCGAACCCGAGACCGTCGCCGGAGTCGAACACGAGGTGTTAACAGACTTCAAACCACTTATTGAGAATTTCCTAGACAAGCTGCCAATCTGTGTACTAGTCGCTTCAAAAATCATATCTTGAGTTTTACAACTCGAAAATCAGTTTCGTAATTTTTCCCTGAAACTAGACTCATATGTCCATCTACATATTTTTTTCTAGATTTTTTTGTCGAGCCAATTAGTACAGTTTATTAGTTAAAGTCTCCCCTGTTGCAGGGATCGACTACACTGACCTTTGTGCGTTACGAATTGGTTATCTCCCTGTACAGGGCTTCAATACTGATGCCGTTTGTTTCTATAGAAACTAGACTAAGAGAGGAATCTACACATATATGGCATGACTCCTAATTATCTCTGGTTAATTTACAATGATTTTTCAAAGTCGAAACAGGGGATCCAAAAACCGTTCTGGCCCTGTTTCACGAGAACTTTAATATCTCTTAAAATACAGCTCATATGGTCGTTTTGTTTCATCCATATGAAAATAAACCCATCAAGCTTCGAGTACGTAATTTTTTTAGCTATTAATTCCACTTCTACTATTTTTAGTGATTTTCGATCTCATATCACTGCTGCTGTCCGCAACAGTTACTGCAGAGACTATGCCAATTTCATGAATCCTTCCTTAGTCTTACTACTCATCCATCATCGTGACACAAATTATGGCCACCTTATCAAAATTAAGGTTTCTAAGACTCGTGGCTATAGATTCTAGCATCCCACTCAAACGACCACATAGGCCATTTTCACATGGCTTAAAGTTTACAACCGAAATTTAACAAAACAAAATAGCTCATACATGCCAAATGTTCTCCTAAGTCGACTAAGAAGATAATACCAAAGATTGCTCGCCGGGTGTGATGACTTCGTTGTGATTCTGAACACCAAAAGGAGACGAGCCCAAGGAACCTAAAATGGGTGACAAGAAAACACCGAGTGAGTTTATAACTCGGTAAGTCATAAGCATTCCACAACCATCCATTAATACAATTATCATAAAATGAAATAATGAAACAAGGCCAAATGTTCCAGCCATACCGAACTATACCATAGTTCCTTAGATCTTTCGGATCAATCTCATACCAAGTCATACATTTACATTTCATATACTGTTCAATAGGATATTTGAAGCAATTTCCATACATCATTTCATTTCCGCAACAATCATGCAATCAAATGAACTTTCATCTATTCCACGATACCTTATTTACGGGAATGCAATTGAAATCATCACATAAATTTAAATCTTACCAACTCCACCCCGAGCATGAACATAGCATCTATTAGCCATGAACTCAAGATACTTACTCTTTCCGCTGTCCATACTCATCTCGATAAAATCACGCCTCCATATAAATGTTCAATCGGAGATATGTGTAGAGTTCGCACACATAGTGCTTAATACTCAATCACGCACACTTAGTGCCATATGATTCAAGCCCGCACACATAGTGCCATATAGTCCAAACTCGCACACCTAGTGCCGTACATTACAAGCTCGCACACTCGATTGCCAAACCGTACACATCTATTTCTCGCACACTTAGTGCCAAGCAAACTTCCTACACATTTCACTATCTCTTTTACGTTCAACATTATCATCTTTTCATACACATACATTTGTATATATTTCATCTCATTAAACACAATTGCATAGATATTACAATCATTTAAGCAATATCAAATATATGCTTAATGACTTACCTTGTGTTGGGTAAAATAGTCCAAGTCGGCTACTCGATGACCTTCGCCTTTCCCTTGCTTGATTCTCCTTCTTTAACTCCTTGAGCTTAATCAATAAATCAACTAGTTTAACTATCTTGCTAAACATTCATAATTCAATTACACATGCATATGTATGTTTGTATATTCGCAACCATCCTCACTTATTACCCATTTAGTCAACAATCTAAGCCAAGATAAGGCTTCAATATGGTTGCCTCTAACCGAATACATGCTCACCAATTTCCCTTCATGTGGCCGAATATGCATGTCCATGTTGAGACCATTTATGCACTTATTACCACACAAAACAGCATACATTACTAACTAATACCTTTCCATATTGTAACTCAATACACCTCTATCATTTCCTTCATAACCAAAACATCATCATAAGTAAGTATATACCTTAAGATAGTATATACGTCATACCAATACATCATGCTCAAACATATATACATATATGTATGCTAGAGCCGAATCTCAAGTTGATTGTAACTAAACATGAACATGATTTCGAAACACAAATCTTACTCTCCATGCAAAGAGCATAAATCACACTTGGGGATGTACCATGGCCGAATACATCACAACACCATAATTTTGGTCACGATTACACAAAGAACGTAGTATATCATTCAAAAATGCTCAAAGAAAATCTAAGAGTCCTCAATCCACCATCACATGTATCATCATCAAGCTTCATATTTCACATGCAATGGCATTAACTCAAAATCCACCTTGGCCAAATACCATCCCCATGATATAACAAAGATTTGAACCATGGGCTAATAAGAACATCAAGTTAGCAACCAAAAACATGCATGAATCTCATGGCACAACATCAAACATACCTTAATCTTGATGCAAATATAGCCAAACCTCTTCCTAATCCTCTTCCAACCCAAGCATGAAGCAAAATTCCTCCTTCCCTCTAGTATTTTCGGTCAAGAGAGAATGAAATGGATGAGCAAAATTTTTTCTTTTCTTTTCTTCCATGTACGGCAATGGGGGGTTTCACTCACACACACATTTTTTTCTTTCTTTACTACCCATGCTTATTTGTTTATTTTTCCCCTAATGCACCAACAAAACATGTTTCATGACATGTTTAGCCCATACTCCTTGTCATGGCGGCCATCACTTGTAAAAGGGGTATTTGACATGCAAGGCCATTGTTTTGCATGCATGCTTTAATTAGTCATCATACATTTCCCATCATACTTTCAAAGTTTTCTACTAGGTCCTTTCTAGTGAAATTCACATTTATAACTCTAAATTAAAGCATCAAAATGTCACACATGAGTTAACACATATTATAGGCATCAAAATAAATATCAAATTATTTTTATGCCTCGGTTTTGTGGTCCCGAAACCACATTCCGACTAGGGTCATTTTAAGGTGTCACAACTCTCCCCACTTAAGAAATTTTCGTCCCGAAAATCTTACCGGTAAATAGGTTTGGGTATCGCTCCTTCATAGAGTTCTCGGGTTCCCAAGTAGCTTCTTCCATCCGTGTTTGAGCCATAACACTTTTACTAACGGAACCCTTTTGTTTCGCAACTCCTTCACTTCACGAGCTAGGATACGAATCGGTTCTTCTTCATAACTCATATCGGCTTAAATTTTAACCTCTGATGGACTAATTACGTGCGATGGATCAGACCTATAGCGTCGAAGCATCGAAACATGAAAGACGTCGTGAATCTTTTCAAGTTCAGGGGGCAAAATCAAACGATACGCAACTGGACCGACTCGTTCGGATATCTCATATGGCCCGATGAACCTCGGGCTCAATTTGCCTTACAGCCAAATCTGAGTATCTTTTTCCTAGGCGAAACTTTAAGAAACACTTTATCTCCCACCTGATAATCAATGTCTTTTCGTTTGAGATCCGCGTCGACTTACGACGATCGGAGGCTATCTTGATTTTCACGGATTACTTTTACTTTCTATTCAGCATCTTTAATCAAATCCACTCCAAAAATTTTGTTCTCACCGAGCTCGGTCCAAAATAATGGTGTATGGCATTTACGCCCATACAAGGCCTCGTAAGGCGCCATCTTAATACTTGATTGAAAACTATTGTTGTGGCGAATTCAATCAAAGGTAAGTACTGTTCCCATGAACCACTGAACTCGAGGATGCAACATCTCAACATATCCTCAAGTATCTGAATTATCCGCTCGGATTGACCATCAGTTTGGGGGTGAAAGGCGGTGCTGAAATGCAACTTGGTACCTAAAGCTTCTTGCAATCTCTTCCAAAATCGCGAGGTGAACCTCGAATCTCTATCCAACACCACAGAAATCGGTACCCCGTGTAATCTCACAATCTGAGAAACATACAATTCAGCTAGTTTATTCAATGAAGAGTCTGTACGCACGGGGATAAAGTGAGCCGACTTAGTCAGTCTATCAACAACCCAAATCGCATCCTTCTTGCTCGCTGACAATGGCAGTCCGGACACAATGTCCATTGTGACTCGATCCCATTTCCACTCGGGTATCGTAATCGGCTGAAGTAATCCTGAAGGCACTTGATGTTCCGCTTTCACTTGTTGACATATTAAACATCTCGAAACAAAGTCGGAGATGTCTCGTTTCATACCATGCCACCAAAACTGTCGTTTCAAATCGTTGTACATCTTCGTACTCCCCGGATGGATTGCCATTCGGCTACAATGGGCTTCGTTCAGAATCATTGAAATAAGTTCCGAATTCTTTGGAACACACAGACGACTTCTGAACCTCAAACAATCGTCATCACCAATATGAAACTCCAATTCCTTGTTCGGAACACACTCAGCCCGTTTTGCAACCAACTCATCATCAACTTTCTGAGCTTCACGAATTTGATGAGTCAACAATGGTTTGGCCTTTAATTCGACTACTAACACATTGTCGGGTAGAATAGACAAGTGTACATTCATTGCTCGTAAAGCAAACAGTGATTTCCGGCTTAAGGCGTCCGCAACCACATTAGCCTTTCTCGGGTGATAATCAATGACAAGCTCGTAATCTTTTAACAACTCGAGCCAACGTCTTTGTCGTAGATTTGAGTCTCTTTGAGTCATCAAATATTTGAGACTTTTGTGATCCGAATACATATGGCACTTCTCACCAAATAAGTAATGTCGCCATATCTTTAAGGCGAATACGATGGCAGCCAATTCGAGATCATGGGTCGGATAATTTTTCTCATGTAGCTTCAATTATCTCAACGCGTAGGCCACAACTCGACCTTCTTGCATTAATACGCAACCTAACCCAAGTAGGGAGGCGTCACTATAAATGACAAACTCTTTGCCAGATTCGGGCTGCACTAAAACTGGAGCTTCCGTTAAATGAGTTTTCAATTGATCGAAACTTTTCTGACACTTTTCCGTCCATTCAAACTTGACATCCTTCTGAAGCAGTTTCGTCATGAGTGTGGCTATCATCGAGAATCCTTTTACAAACCGTCGGTAGTAACTGGAAAGTCCCAAAAGCTTGAACCTCGGTAATATTTCTGGAGGCTTCGGTTAAGTATAGTTGAAATTTTACTCGGTCGACTCGAATACCGTCGCAGATACCACATGACCCAAGAAGCTAACCTCCCTTAACCGAACTCACACTTGCTTGAACTTAGCATATAACTGCTTATCCGTAAAATTTGCAACACTAATCTCGGTGCTCGCATGTTCGGTCTCATCTCTTGAATAGACCAAGATGTCGTCAATGAACACCACTACGAACCGATCCAAATATGATCTGAAGATCTGATTTATCAAATCCATAAATACCGCGAGGGCATTAGTGAGCCCAAGCGGCATCACTAAGAATTCGTAGTGACCATATCTCGTTCGAAGGCAATTTTGGGTATATTCGAATCTCGGATTCATGAATCGATAATAGCCCGATCTCAAATCTATTTTTGAAAACACCGAGGCTCCTTGAGTTGATCGAACAAATCATCGATCTGTGATAGCGGATATTTGTTCTTTATTGTCACTTTATTAAGTTGACGATAGTCGATGCACAACCTCATGGTTCCGTCCTTCTTTTCACAAACAACACTAGTGCACCCCAAGGTGAAAAACTCGGCGAGCAAAACCTCTATCCTCCAACTCTTGCAACTGAGCTTTCAACTCCTTTAATTCCGTTGGTGCCATACGATCACGGAGCTATCGAAATCGGTGTGGTCCCGGTACAAGCTCAATACCAAACTCTATCTCCGAACAGTGGCAAACACTGTAATTCTTGGGAAAAACATCCGAGTATTCACAAACCACCAAGCGCAGATTCGGGTTTTATTTCTAACTCCTTATCATCAAGTACATACACGCAAGGTATGCTTCGCACCCTTTTCTTACATATTTCTAGGCCAACATTGATGATATTACGGTGGCAATCCTTCAAGTCCGTAGACTCAACTCAGATCATCTCGTTATTTGCATCTCAAATCAATAGTCTTGCTTTTGCAATTCACAACCGCATCATGCACGGTCAACCAATCCAACCCAAGAATAACATCAAATTTATCGAGCGGCAAAAGCATCAAGTCCGCCGGAAAAGCAGAACCTCGAATGACTAGGGGCATTTCTTACACACTTTATCGACCAGACGTAACGACCCAAGGATTTGACACCGAATTACGAACTCGAGAGACTCAACGGTAGAATCTTCTTTGGATGCTAAGATTTCACATACATATGAATGAGTAGAGCGGGGTCAATCAATGCAATCACACTAGTATTAAAGAGAGTGAAAGTACCAGTGATAACATCAGGGGAGGATGCCTCCTCTCGTACGCGGATAGCATATGCTCTAGCAGGAGCACGAGTCTCGGATCGAACAATTGTATCAGAGACCCCTCTCTGATTACCACCCCTACCTCCTGAAATCCTCGGGGGTCTACCTCTAGCCGTCGTCCCACTAGATCTTACACCTTGCATCTTATTCTTCTCATCTAGCTCGTGCAATTTCTAATGAAGTGGTCCTCGAACCGCATCCATAATGAGCCCTATTAATGACTTACCCCAACATTCACCTATGTGTCATCTTCCACATTGGGGGCATTCGGGCTTTTCTTGACGATTATTGCCCACACTAGCTACCGAGGTAGCTCGTGAGTCCATCGATGGTCGTGCTCTAATGGAAATCCCCGCAGTCGCCCTCGACTTATTTGTGTCCTCTCTGAACTTCTTTACAGCCAAAATGGAGCCTTGCCGTCGATCTTTTATGATAATCTCTAGCTTCAAATTCAGCCTTCCTCTTCTCCTTCCGAGCTCTTCCGCTTGTGCTCGTTCAACTAGTGTTACAAATTCTTTTATCTCCAAAATACCCATCAAGAGCTTTAACTCTTCATTCAATCTCTCTTCAAATCTTTTGCACATAGCAACCTCATCAGCCACACACTCCCGAGCATACCGACTAAGTCTTACGAACTCATGTTCAGATTGAGATCTGAATCATACGACTTTGCTTGAGCTCCAAGAATTCCTTACGCTTTTGATCGATGAACCGTTGACTAATGTATTTCTTTCGAAATTCGTTTGGAAGAAATCCCAAGTAACTTGTTCCTTTGGGACTATGGAAATTAAGGTCCTCCACCAATAGTAGGTGAGTCTCTTAACAAGGATATAGCACACTTAAGACATTCATCGGTGTGCATGACAGTTCATCAAACACTCTAATGGTGTTATCAAGCGAACTCAGCCCTTTCGGCATCATCAAGTAACTATGGCCTTAAACTCCTCGCCCCACGCTTCCTAATCAAGTCCACGGTGGTTTACTCAGCCTCACAGGATCAGCAATCGATGGCATTACGGGCTCTTGGGGTGGATTATTTATATTTGGGTTATGGTTGGACAGCCGGATTGGTTCGGGCATAATACGCGACCCACTCGTTCATCATGGTGAAGAAGGCTTGTTTCGCCTTCATCTTAATTATTCACGGATGGTGAGGCTCAACAGCGGTGTCCCTTGCGCAGAGCAGCCGCTACACTTTCAACGTCATCCGCCAAGGGTCTCTCTACCGGGTTCCATTTGCTAATCAAAACAAAAATTTCAACCGTCAGAAGTCATCACATTTTTAAGCACTAACACATTGGCATGTATAGTTAGACTCACACGCACTACGGTAGTCCTAGAACCGACTAAACCATAGCTCTGGTACCAATAAAATTGTAACACCCCGAACCCGAGACCGTCGCCGGAGTCGAACACGAGGTGTTAACAGACTTCAAACCACTTATTGAGAATTTCCTAGACAAGCTGCCAATCTGTGTACTAGTCGCTTCAAAAATCATATCTTGAGTTTTACAACGAGAAAATCAGTTTCGTAATTTTTCCCTGAAACTAGACTCATATGTCCATCTACATATTTTTTTCTAGAATTTTTTGTCGAGCCAATTAGTACAGTTTATTAGTTAAAGTCTCCCCTGTTGCAGGGATCGACTACACTGACCTTTGTGCGTTACGAATTGGATATCTCCCTGTACAGGGCTTCAATACTGATTCCGTTTGTTTCTATAGAAACTAGACTCAGAGAGAAATCTACACATATATTGCATGACTCCTAATTATCTCTGGTTAATTTACAATGATTTTTCAAAGTCGAAACAGGGTATCCAGAAACCGTTCTGGCCCTGTTTCACGAGAACTTTAATATCTCTTAAAATACAGCTCATATGGTCGTTTTGTTTCATCCATATGAAAATAGACCCATCAAGCTTCGAGTACGTAATTTTTTTAGCTATTAATTCCACTTCTACTATTTTTAGTGATTTTCGATCTCATATCACTGCTGCTGTCCGCAACAGTTACTGCAGAGACTATGCCAATTTCATGAATCCTTCCTTAGTCTTACTACTCATCCATCATCGTGACACAAATTATGGCCACCTTATCAAAATTAAGGTTTCTAAGACTCGTGGCTATAGATTCTAGCATCCCACTCAAAGCGACCACATAGGCCATTTTCACATGGCTTAAAGTTTACAACCCAAAATTTAACAAAACAAAATAGCTCATACATGCCAAATGTTCTCCTAAGTCGACTAAGAAGATAATACCAAAGATTGCTCGCCGGTGTGATGACTTCGTTGTGATTCTGAACACCAAAAGGAGACGAGCCCAAGGAACCTAAAATGGGTGACAAGAAAACACCGAGTGAGTTTATAACTCGGTAAGTCATAAGCATTCCACAACCATCCATTAATACAATTATCATAAAATGAAATAATGAAACAAAGCCAAATGTTCCAGCCATACCGAACTATACCATAGTTCCTTAGATCTTCGGATCAATCTCATACCAAGTCATACATTTACATTTCATATACTGTTCAATAGGATATTTGAAGCAATTTCCATACATCATTTCATTTCCGCAACAATCATGCAATCAAATGAACTTTCATCTATTCCACGATACCTTATTTACGGAATGCAATTGAAATCATCACATAAATTTAAATCTTACCAACTCCACCCCGAGCATGAACATAGCATCTATTAGCCATGAACTCAAGATACTTACTCTTTCCGCTGTCCATACTCATCTCGATAAAATCACGCCTCCATATAAATGTTCAATCGGAGATATGTGTAGAGTTCGCACACATAGTGCTTAATACTCAATCACGCACACTTAGTGCCATATGATTCAAGCCCGCACACATAGTGCCATATAGTCCAAACTCGCACACCTAGTGCCGTACATTACAAGCTCGCACACTCAGTGCCAAACCGTACACATCTATTTCTCGCACACTTAGTGCCGAAGCAAACTTCCTACACATTTCACTATCTCTTTTACGTTCAACATTATCATCTTTTCATACACATACATTTGTATATATTTCATCTCATTAAACACAATTGCATAGATATTACAATCATTTAAGCAATATCAAATATATGCTTAATGACTTACCTTGTGTTGGGTAAAAATAGTCCAAGTCGGCTACTCGATGACCTTCGCCTTTCCCTTGCTTGATTCTCCTTCTTTAACTCCTTGAGCTTAATCAATAAATCAACTAGTTTAACTATCTTGCTAAACATTCATAATTCAATTACACATGCATATGTATGTTTGTATATTCGCAACCATCCTCACTTATTACCCATTTAGTCAACAATCTAAGCCAAGATAAGGCTTCAATATGGTTGCCTCTAACCGAATACATGCTCACCAATTTCCCTTCATGTGGCGAATATGCATGTCCATGTTGAGACCATTTATGCACTTATTACCACACAAAACAACATACATTACTAACTAATACCTTTCCATATTGTAACTCAATACACCTCTATCATTTCCTTCATAACCAAAACATCATCATAAGTAAGTATATACCTTAAGATAGTATATACGTCATACCAATACATCATGCTCAAACATATATACATATATGTATGCTAGAGCCGAATCTCAAGTTGATTGTAACTAAACATGAACATGATTTCGAAACACAAATCTTACTCTCCATGCAAAGAGCATAAATCACACTTGGGGATGTACCATGGCCGAATACATCACAACACCATAATTTTGGTCACGATTACACAAAGAACGTAGTATATCATTCAAAAATGCTCAAAGAAAATCTAAGAGTCCTCAATCCACCATCACATGTATCATCATCAAGCTTCATATTTCACATGCAATGGCATTAACTCAAAATCCACCTTGGCCAAATACCATCCCCATGATATAACAAAGATTTGAACCATGGGCTAATAAGAACATCAAGTTAGCAACCAAAAACATGCATGAATCTCATGGCACAACATCAAACATACCTTAATCTTGATGCAAATATAGCCAAACCTCTTCCTAATCCTCTTCCAACCCAAGCATGAAGCAAAATTCCTCCCTTCCCCTCTAGTATTTTCGGTCAAGAGAGAATGAAATGGATGAGCAAAATTTTTTTCTTTTCTTTTCTTCCATGTACGGCAATGGGGGGGGTTTCACTCACACACACATTTTTTTTCTTTCTTTACTACCCATGCTTATTTGTTTATTTTTTCCCTAATGCACCAACAAAACATGTTTCATGACATGTTTAGCCCATACTCCTTGTCATGGCGGCCATCACTTGTAAAAGGGGTATTTGACATGCAAGGCCATTGTTTTGCATGCATGCTTTAATTAGTCATCATACATTTCCCCATCATACTTTCAAAGTTTTCTACTAGGTCCTTTCTAGTGAAATTCACATTTATAACTCTAAATTAAAGCATCAAAATGTCACACATGAGTTAACACATATTATAGGCATCAAAATAAATATCAAATTATTTTTATGCCTCGGTTTTGTGGTCCCGAAACCACATTCCGACTAGGGTCGTTTTAAGGCTGTCACAATGCCACCAAAACTGACGTCTTAGGTCGTGGTACATTTTCGTACTCCCCGGGTGAATTGACATTCGGCTACAATGAGCTTCGTTCAGAATCATCGAAATGAGTTCTGAATTTCTTGGAGTACACAACCGATTTCTGAACCTCAAACAATCGTCATCATCAATTTGAAACTCTAATTCCACATTCGGAACACATTCAGCCCGTTTTGCAACCAATTCATCATCAACTTTCTGGGCTTCACGAATTTGATGAATCAACAATGGTTTGGCCTTTAATTCTGCCACTAATACATTGTCGGATAGAACGGACAAGTGTACATTCATCGCTCGTAAAGCAAACAGTGATTTACGTCTTAAGGCATCCACAACCACATTAGCCTTTCCCGGGTGATAGTCAATGACAAGCTCATAATCTTTTAACAACTCGAGCCAACGTCTTTGTCGCAGATTCAAGTCTCTTTGAGTCATCAAATATTTGAGACTTTTGTGATCCGAATATACATGGCACTTCTCCCCAAATAAGTAGTGTCGCTATATTTTCAAAGCGAATACGATGGCAGCTAGTTCAAGATCATGGGTTGGATAATTTTTCTCATGTGGCTTCAGTTGTCTCGACGCATAGGCCACAACTCGACCTTCTTGCATCAATACGCAACCCAACCCAAGTAGGGAGGCATCACTATAAATGAAAAACTCTTTGCCTGATTCGGGCTACACTAGAATTGGAGCTTCAGTCAAATAAGTTTTCAGTTGATCAAAACTTTTCTGACATTTTTCCGTCCATTCGAACTTAACATCTTTTTGAAGTAGCTTCGTCATTGGTGTGGCTATCATCGAGAAACCTTTTACAAACCGTTGGTAGTAACCGGCAAGTCCCAAAAAGCTCCGAACGTCAGTAATATTTCTCGGAGGCTTCCAGTTAAGTATGGCTGAAATTTGGCTCAAGTCAACTCGAATACCCGTCGCGGATACCACATGACCCAAGAAGCTAACCTCTCTTAACCGAACTCACACTTCTTGAACTTAGCATATAACCGCTTATCCCGTAAAATTTGCAACACTAATCTCGGTGCTCGGCATGTTCGGTCTCATCTCTTGAATAGACCAAGATGTCATCAATGAACACAACTACGAACCGGTCCAAAATTGTTCAAGATCCGATTCATCAAATCCATAAATACCGCCGGGCATTAGTGAGCCCAAACGGCATCACTAAGAACTCGTAGTGGCCGTATCTCGATTCGAAAGCGGTTTTGGGTATATCCGAATCTCGAATTCAAGAATCGTAATAACCCGATCTCAAATCTATCTTTGAAAACACCGAGGCTCCCTTTAGTTGATCAAACAAATCATCAATACGCGGTAACGGATATTTATTCTTTATCGTCACTTTATTCAGCTGACGATAGTCAATGCACAACCTCATGGTTCCGTCCTTCTTTTTACAAACAATACTGGTGCACCCCAAGGTGAGAAACTTGGTCGAGTGAAACCTCTATCCGTCAACTCTTGCAACTAAGCTTTCAACTCTTTTAACTCGGTTGGTACCATACGATACGAAGCTATCGAAATTGGCATAGTCCCAGGTACTAGCTCGATGCCAAACTCTACCTCCCGAACAGGTGGTAGACCCGGTAATTCTTCGGGAAAAACATCCGGGTATTCACAAACCACTGGCACAGATTCAGGCTTCTTTTCTAATTCTTTGTCATCAAGTACATTCGCAAGGTATGCTTCGCACCCCTTTCTTACATATTTCTGAGCCAACATTGATGATGTTACAGCTGGCAACCCCTTTAAGTTCGTAGACTCAACTCGAATTATCTCGTTACTTGTGCACCTCAAATCAATAGTCTTGCTTTTGCAATTCACAACCGCATCATGCACGGTCAACAAATCCAAACCAAGAATAACATCAAATTCATCAAACGGAAAAAGCATCAAGTCCGCCGGAAAACAGGAACCTCGAATTACTAGGGGACATTTCTTACACACTTTGTCGACAAGCACGTAACGACCCAAGGGATTTGACACCCGAATTACGAACTCAGTAGACTCAATAGGTAAAGTCTTATTGGATGCTAAGGTTTCATATATATAAGAATGAGTAGAACCAGGGTCAATCATAGCAATCACATTAGCATCAAAGAGAGTAAAAGTACCGGTAATAACATCTGGCGAGGAAGCATCCTCGCGTGCGCGTATAGAATAAGCCCTAGCAGGAGCACGAGCCTCAGATCTGGTCGTAGCATCTCTAGATCCTCTCTGACCACCACTAGCATTGCCCGTATTTCTAGATGGTCTACCTCGAGCAGTGGTAGCACCCGGTTTCCCACTCTGATTTGCATTCTGTTCAGACAACCTCGGGCAATCTTTAATGAAGTGGTCAACTGACCCGCACTTGTAACAAGAGCGGTCATAGAATCTACAACTCCCTGAATGCCATTTACCACAATACTGGCACTCCGCTCTGTCTCGACGATCAGTTCCAACACTGGCGACCGAAGTGACTCGTGCACTCACAGGGGGTCGATCGCGATCTCGTCTAGAAAAGCCTGAACTGTTTCTAGATCGGCCTAAATCATCTCTAAATTTCTTCGATGACTGTTGAAAGGGCCTCCCTGAAGACCTCTTAAGAAACTCCTTTGCTCCCATATCAGCTTTTCTTTTCTCCATACTGAGCTCCTCAACTTTGCAAGCTCGCTCGACAAGTGCCACAAATTCTCGGATTTCCAAAATGCCAACATACAGCTTTATATCATCATTCAGCCCATCCTCAAAACGTTTACACATCACGGCTTCTGAAGAAATGCATTCTCGCGCGTACCGGCTAAGCCTTACAAATTTTTGTTCATAGTCGGTAACCGACATGGAACCTTGTTTAAGTTCAAGAAATTCCTTCCATTTTTGATCAATGAATCTCTGACTGATATACTTCTTTTGAAACTCGGTTTGGAAAAACTCCCAAGTTACTTGCTCTCTGGGCACAAGAAGTCAACGTATTCCACCAATAGTAGGCGTAATCACGTAGCAAGGAGATAGTACACTTTAGGCACTCATCGGGTGTGCAAGATAGCTCATCGAGTACCGGATAGTGTTGTCCAACCAAAATTCCGCTTGCTCGGCATCATCATTGTCCGTAGCTTTAAATTCATAGCCCGTGTTTTCGGATTCATCAACGGGGTTTATTTGACCTTATTTGGTCGATTCACGGAGGTATTGTAGGTGCGGGGTGGTATTTGTCGGGAATGGAGGTTGTGGAATGTACCGTATTAGTTAATTTATTGGTTGAAGCAATCATTCATCACGCTATAGAAAGCTTGTCTAGCTTCATCATTCGGATTACTAGCATTAGGTTGAGAGTCCGCCGGCGCTGTCCCTTGTGCGGGAGCAGGCGCTACACTCTCAAGATCATCAGCTACCGCTCGGTCGTGATCGGGATCCATTACTATAAATAAACACATTTGCAAATGTCAGAAATCACCACACTATCAAATAATCACATAAAATGGCATGTATAGCTAGACCCAAACGCATTACGTTAGTCCTAGAATCGACTAAACCGTAGCTCTAATACCAATAAAATTGTAACATGCCATACCCGAGACCGTTGCCGGAGTCGGACACGAGGGGTTAACGGGCTTAATCCACTTATTTTCACAGTCCATTTGAAAATTTTCCAAACAAGCTGGTTACTGCATCACTGTAGCCTTAAAAATCATATCTTGGGTTTCAAAACTTGAAAACCAGTTTCATAAATTTTTCCTGAAACTAGACTCATATATTCATCTACAAATTTTTTTTTAGAATTTTTGGTCGAGCCAGTTAGTACAGTTTATTAGTTAAAGTCTCCCCTGTTCCAGGGTTCGACTACACTGACCTTTGCACATTACGACTTGGATATCTCCCTGTACAGGGTTTCAATACTGATACCGCTTGTTTCTACAGAAACTAGACTCGAAAAGGAATCTATAAATATATGGCATGACTTCTAATTATCTCTGGTTAATTTATAATTAATTTCCAAAGTCGGAATAGGGAATCCAGAAACCGTTCTGGCCCTGTCTCACGAAAACTTAAATATCTCATAATATACTGTTCATATGATCATTTCGTTACTTTCCTATGAAAATATATTCATCAAGGTTCGATTACATAATTTATTCACTATTTAACTCCATTCCTACTATTTTTAGTGATTTTTCACATTCACGTCACTGCTGCTATCAGCATCTATTTTTAAGGTAGACTTTACCTATTACATAGTTTCCATGATTTCACTAACCCTTTAGCATATATAGCACAAAATATGATTGTGATTAACCATTCCAATGGCCAATCATTGCCAAGGATATCCACACCTCTCAATAACCATATACATACAAGATGATTATAACATTATGCTCAAAATATATATATAAGCCATTTTCGCATGGCTATCCAAATTTGTACAATACCGAAAGGTACATGACCAACGTCAAAAGGGTAGTCCTATACATGCCATTTCAAAGTTCAACCAAAAGTGTACCAAAAGGGGCTTTGATAGTGTGGGCGACTTTGACTTCACTAATCCCGAGTCCGATAGCTGACGAACAAAATCTATAAAATAGAGATTCAAAGAAGCAGAGTAAGCATTTAATGCTTAGTAAGTTTTGAGCCATAAAATTAGACACAACTAAAATGTAGCATTCATATGGCTAAACGGATAATTTCATATGCACAAATTCCCAATATCATACTTACTTCACATTACCAACCCTTATATTCACACACAAAGGATCAACTTAGCCAAAGGCCGGAAGTTCATTAATCGACCGAGCGAATACTACTTAAAAGGAATAAATTAATCCAATGCATGTACAAAACATACCTCATTGTTGGGATTTTACGAGTGTATTAATTGAAATTATTACAGCAAGATCGCTCATTCCCAACCCAAGTATCTTCAGGATTTATCCGGATATAACCACTCGTACAAGGCCTTCGGGTCTTAGCCCGGATATGGTCGCTAGCATAAATGCCTTCGGGACATAGCCCGGATATAGTCGCTAGCACAAATGCCTTCGGGTTTTGGCCCGGATATAGTAACTCGTACAAATGCCTTTGGATCTTAGTCCGGATATAATCACTTAGCACAAAAGCCTTCAGGACTTAGCCCGGATATCATTTGAATAACCATGCACATATATCAATAAATCATGACACATCCATATTTCATTTTCATTACCAAAGCTCAAACACAAGACACTTATCACACTTACAAATTTCGGCTTAATAGCCACATACAAAGAGCATGATTTTGATTTGTTTGTGACATAATCTAAGCGAATCATAATCTATGTTCCATTACTCGAAAACTTACCTCGGATGTTGTCGAACGATTTCGGCGGCTATTCGATCACTTTTTCCTTTCCCTTATCCAACTGTGGTCCTCTAAGCTCTTGAGCTAATTCAAACAAATTTAACTTATTAAAGTCTCATTATGCTTGCTTTTGGCCGAATATGACAAGGAGTTTGATAGGTCATATGGCCACCTTTAGCTCAAATACAAAATGGTCATAGGCATTTTTAATCACATTGAGCAATTTAGTACAATTAATCAAACATTTCCTCATGTGCACCTTTATGACCAAATACACACATCATTAACCTAATATCAATTAACTAAGCACTTAACAAATTCTCCTTGAGCCGATTGTCTAAGTCAAGATAGGATCATCATTATGCTTACCTATTGCCGAATGTACAACATCAATCTATGCATTCATTCGTGTGGCCGAACATGCATGTCTATGTTGAGGCTGATTGCATACTTAATACATTCTACAAGTATGGTCACTTGTATTGACCAAATACCATTTTGTTTCAAGTTCTAAACTTGCCTAATACACATATATGCACTATTAAAGCATCCTCTCCATTCCATCAACACATGATTACTCATTAATATACAAAATTATATTCGGCCTTAGCACACATCTTGCTGGCTGAATTTTTCTCCATCTAGCAACATTTTATGTACTATACCGAACCAAAAAGATCAAACACCTAGCTTAATCATTTCCAAAACACTTAACCGGCCTTTGACAAAGACTTTAAACAAAGTCTATGTTCGGCTATCACACACATGGGCATTATTAGTTCAAAGTTTTAACAAGATTAATTTCTTTGATCTTAACCTAAATGACAACCCCCATTGTTCATCTAGATTTAGCATGAAACAAACACCAACCAAGAAAACAACACCCATGGCCGAGTATCATCTTCATCACATAGCAAGATTTAAACCATGGGCTAAGTAGAACTCAAACTAACATAAAAAATATGCATGAATCTCATGGAACAACATCAAACTTAGCTTAACTTAGCTACAAGCATGGCTGAATCTCTTCAATATTTCCTCCTTTCTTTCCTTTGAATTTCGGTCAAGAAGAATAAAAAAGGATGGACACATTTTTTTTTTCTTTGTTTTCATCATTTTCCTTTTTCCATTTCTTTATTACTAGCTTTTTATTTTATTGTTTCCTACATACCACATTAGCACACCATGCTTAAAATATGCTATGCCCCATAGCATGGCCAGCCACTAGCTCAAATATTAGGCAATTTGACATGCAAACCCACCATTTCTATAACATGCATTAATAGGCCACTTTACATTTGCCTAGCACATTTCTAAATTTTCTCACATAAGTCCTATTTACTAAAATTCACCTACAATTAAACAAAATTCAAATATAAAATTTTCACACATGCATATATACATATAATAAGCATCAAATATGACAGCTAATTATTTTTATGACTCGGTTTTGTGGCCCTGAAACCACTTCCCGACTAGGGTCACATTAGGGCTGTCACAATTTTAGTCAATGTAATGGCTGGTAATTATCAGAGGCTTGTTTTGCTATTTGGCCATGTAAGTTGGCTTATATTGGCTAACTTGGTTGTAAGCCTAAGTATATTCATATATGTGTCAATGTCTATGGTGATATGATCATGGTATGCTTGGTGAATGTGAAATGTTTGGAAATATGATTTATTGCATGATTGTGTAGTTTTTAGAAATGTGACCTATTGATGAGATGAGGAATTTGAGTATAATTTGGTAACTAGAAAGTAATTGAATGAAGTCTAATGAATGTGAAATTTGTATGTTTGATTTAGGGCTTAATAAATGTAGTGAATATGTTAGATAAACACATTGAGTTGATATGTTTTAACCATGAATGTGGATGTTTTGGTTGCCCAAGTATGTCTTGTTTTGTGCCTTTGATTTAGAGTAAGTGTATGTGTGAATAAGGGTGGTAGAATGGCTTGGTAAATAGTCTTGTTTTTGTCCACATAGGTAGACACATGATCATGTGTCTAGGCCGTGTGTGAGAGACGATCAGCCCCATGGGCGTGTGATCTGGCCACGTGTCCTCTGCACCTAAATTGTTGCAAAACAGAATGCTTAGTATCAAGCACACGGGGTATGAGACATGACCGTGTGTCTCAGCCGTGTGAAGAACACGGCCTCGAGACATGGGCATGTTTCTTGGCTATGTGACTTTAATTTATCCTTGGGTGACAAATAGAGAGTTACACAGGTTAGGGACACAGGCGTGTGTGACCACGCGGCCTGCCTACACGGGCGTGTCCCAAGCCACATGGGCATGTGACCCCTGTTTTAACAAAAAAAATTTTGATTAAATGCAAGGCACGTAAAAATTTTACCCAAGTGTCGTAAAATTTTCTAAGGTTCTCGGTTTAGTCCTGAACCACTTCCAAGGCACGGTTTGGGCCTCGTAGGCTTGTATTAGGGACCTTATGATTAAATGCAACAATTTTGAATTTGATAGCAAATTTTATGGCTCGAAAGTTTATGTTTCTTTGTGTTTAAGTCCAGTAATGCCTCGTACCTTATTCCGGCATCGAATATGGGTAAGGGGTGTTACACATAGACCTACCCAGGCTTTATACATAGACAAGATATTGGACCATTATGCAATGACCGATTCAAATAAGGGAAATCAACACTCCATATCGAGATTTCATCTCTCTTTGAAGGGCTATCCTAAGATAGCGGAAGAAAGAGAGGACATGAGAAAGGTTCCTTATTCCTTGGCAGTATGAACTCTCATGTATGCTATGTTATACGCATGCCAAGATATCTGTTTTGCAATGGGGTTAGGCAAGTCAATATCAGGCGAATTCAGGACCAAGACACTGACAAGCAGCTAAGCATATACTTAAGTATATATGGAGAACCAAGGATTATATGCTTGTGTATACTAGATGAGATCTTACTCTTATCGAATATACTGATTCTGACTTCTAAATGTGCTGGGGTTCCAGGAAATCGACATTAGGCTGTGTTATCCTAGATAGCGAGTCCTTTGTATGGAGAAGTGCAAAGCAGAACTGTAGTGCTGACTCCACTATGAAGGGCGAATATGTGGCTGCTTTTGAAGGTACCAAGCAAAGCAATATGCCTTCAAATTTCCTTACAGATCTTTAAGTCATTCCTAGTATGGGAAAAGTTATCACATTATATTATGACAACAATGCAGATGAAACATATTGATCACAAGTATTACATCATAAGGGAGGCAGTTGCAAATGGAATCGTGGATGTAGTCAAGGTCGCATCCAACGAATACCTTGCGGACCCATTTACCAAGACTCTACTAGTTATGAATTTTGGTAAACACGTAGAGAGTATGGGAATGCGTAACATGACTTATGTACTTCACTAGGACAAGTGGGAGACTATTCAATTTAGTGCCTTGAGTGTAGTATATTCGTTTGTAAACTTGTCACTTTTTTGAACTATAACACCCTATACCTGGCTCAGTCGCCGAACCTGAGAATAGGATGCTACACCACCATCTCGCATCATACACAATATTAGTCGACACATTATTAAACATACATCTTTTTGTTTCCTTTATTATTATGGCATTCATACGAATTGTAGTCATACTTATTCTAGGGTGTATAAAACGTGTTTACATACATTGTACAACCATAAAATAAGCACTAATCAAGCATTAGGATCACTTAGTAAAATATCTCAAAACTGTTACATAGGTATCAATACTAGTAGACTGGTATAAAAAATTCTCTCAAGTGGTATCCATACCACTTAGAAAATCGATACCAAATTAACTAATTGTTTCTCATCTTAAAAACACAAATTTTGGAAAATATCGGTACCGCTAAAAAAGTATTGATAATTTTTCCCAGCGTATCGATACTCGTGGCAAAATATCAATACCTACTAGTGAAACTGACTTCTTGCACTTTGAAAATTAAAGAGGTATCATTTTTAAAACTCAAATATCGATACCTCAGTTTCAGACCATAAAAACATAGCATATATAATGACATAGATCATTCCAAATTAGTTCTAAACTTCACTCACCAATTGTCTCATAAAATAAACACTGAAATGTCTCAAATAGTAGTCACAAACATCATGTTTATAGTCCACAAATTACCAAGCATAATAGGCATGCAAACACTAAAATCATAGCAAAGCTAATTTATGGTCTACCATATTGCCTTTTATTCCCAAAACAAAAATAAATAAATAACACCTACTAATAGCAACTAAATTTTCTAGCTTGTATCACCACTTGAGACCACACCGCTCACACCGGCACTACTTATCTCCAATGTTAAAAAGGAGAGGATGAGCTTAACAAGCTCAGTGAATGCTAAAAATAACCACTACGTAAGCAAGTAATTATACAACAATGAAACATACATATATCATATCCATAGCATCTCTAACTCTAATATCATATTTCACATGTTTAAACATCTTTCCTGAATTCTTTTACACATTAACCACATGAATATTTAAGCATATATCTCAACACATATAAATCATATTTAATCACATCCAGTCACATTATATGATTGTTTGGCTCTTGAGGTTATGAAACATAATGTGGACTTTATCACCACACATCAGATACACAGATCTCCAACACACTAAAATGATTCATAGAGTCAAACATGTCCCGTAAGTGAAGCATATAGCTAACACTCTCCAACTTACCAAACACAATAACCCGGTGAATGGAGCTTAGCTCACATTCCTTTATCTCTCCGAAAGTTGTCTCTAGGCCTCAATGCCCTAAAACTCACATCACAAATCCGAGTACTCTCAATCCTTTGGCATGCCAACCTGTAGCACCCCTTACCTATATTCAATGCCGAAATAAGGTTATGGAGTATTACTGGACTTATAAAACAATTAAACATACATTTTCAAATTTCATGCAATCATCATTCAAACTCAGTCACATTGTCCCAAATACAAGACTACAAGGCTCTAAGCATGCTTTAGGAGTGGTTCGGTACTAAACTGATAGCTCAAGAAATTTTTGAAACATTTAGAAAATTTTCCAAAAATTCAAGGGACACATGCTCGTTTGGTCCAGTCGTGTGTTTCACATGGCCAAAGGCACGCCCATGTCACAAGCCATGTGGACATTCAAAATGGAAGCACATAACCATGTCCCAGCCCGTGTCTAACCCCGTGTAACTTTTTGACTTGGGTCAAATGACCAAAACACACCAGTAGGATTAGCCCGTGTACCTTAGAAATGGCTACACACACCTGTGTGCTAGGCCATATGCTAGGCCTTGCCAAACCTGTAGGGTATACTGACTTATGCCACATGGCCAAGTCACACACCTGTATGCTAAGTCATGTGGAACATACTAACTTGATTTCTATTTCAACACTAGGGTACACACGGTTGTGTAACCTGACCATGTGTCACACACAGCTAAGACACACGTCAATGTCTCTGGCCGTATTGAAAAAATAGGCTATTTACCAAGCCATTTTGCCTCCCAAATTGGTATACACCTACACCAAATCAAATGACACCAAGACATAATAGGCATTCAATCAATCTTATCCATGCATCAATTATACCTGTAACACCCCTAGCCCATATTCGTTATCAGATTAGGGTTACGAGGTATTACCTGACAAAACTCGGTCAGCATGTTCACATATATAAATTGTTATTCACGTATCAAATTATTCGCATTAATTTAAAATCGAAAACAATCACATATTCATTCCTATATACTAATTCACACATAAGGAAACACTTAACCAAATATAGTCAATTATATTTTATTAATTATAATACATAAACAAACCATGTTACAAAGTTTCAATCATATCAATATTAATATCTTTTTAATCATATATTTGAACCACATTGTTATGTAACAAAAACCAATTTGCATGCATTTTACAATTAAAATATTTGAAATATAAAAGCACCAAATACTTGATATTCGAATACCTATTTTATTTTTAAAATAAACATGTTTCCTTATTTCTTATGCCAACCATATATATATTTCACAACAATTATTTTTCTCACAAATTATGAAGTAATTTCATTATTAATAATCTACGAATACATATTCAACCACTTATTAAAACTATTCATTAAAAATGTTATCAAAACATAAACCATTATATTTACCTCAAAAACGTGTAACATAGTTCCAAAATCAATTTAAATATCAAGGCCGAATACATACCAACCTAAACACTGTTTTTAATCCAACTCACAAATCAAATTATATGACAAAAATATAAGTCATTAGTAAACCGTACCAAACAATCAAACATAACCGACTTCAAGTAAGGGAATTAAGCCATTTTCGCATGACTTATATTATACATAACTAAAGCCAATACTTCAAATATATATATCCCAGCCTATACATGCCATAATTTAAGTTTAGCTAATAAGGTACCAAAAACAGTAGATAGTGTGATGAGCTTGGCTGACAGTCCCCGAGCTTGTAGATTGACTCCAAAATCTATAAAACAGAGTAACATAAAACACAGAATAAGCTATCAAAGCTTAGTAAGCTATAAGCAAATAAACAGATCAATAAAACATTCAACCTATCTTATTAACCCAAATTATGTTATCAAGACCAAAGCTTGTCTTTAAACCTATAAATAAGATACAATGGTACACTTCCATATAACATTTCGTTTTACCATGGCCGAATACTTACATAAGCCATTTTATTATCATTAATCAACATTTCTAATCCAAAATGTCACTAAATGATCAAGCATGCTTACCTTAAAAAAAAAAATTAAAGAATTACTATTTGACATTATGTACTCATAATTCTCATTTGGCTGAATACTCATATAGGCACTTATCGTGTTCGTAGAAAACTCCCAAAGGAAAATGGTCATAGTAAAATTTAATACATGGCTCACCCAAATACAAAATTTTGAATATCAAAATAATATTGTATATTCATGCATTAACATATATAACCGAAAATACCTCAAATGTTTACATATATAAATAAGTTATTCAGGATATACTAACAATTCATTTAGCAAGCCAGATACACATAACGTACACAGTTTGTACTTTATTTGTGCCATACAAGTTTTATAACATAAAGTCATAATCTTTACGTAACTTACCTCAAGTAAGTAACATACTAATTTATTCCTGGCACATAGCTCAATTATCACATTCGAGCTCTATTTACCTTTGCCCGATTTACCATTCGGAATTGGATAGGACACCTGGATAATCACATAAGTTGTATAATGCCAACGTCCCAGACGTGGTCTTACATGTAGCCACAAATCGATTCTACTATCCCAGATAGGGTTTTACTCGTAAATTCATATTGGAACCACATATCGATGCCATGGTCTTACTCGCACACATATATCGGAATCCTATGTCATGAAATATGTATCCTAACTATTCCTAAGGTTCATACGGGGCTTTCGGACGTCATAACTCGGTCGAATCGAACTCGAAAGTGTAGTAGCCAAATTTAATCATATTCGAGCACAACATATTTAAATTTTAACATTTCATAACATCATATATATAACATTTAATTTCCAAATAAACACGTTTATTTGCTTAAAAATTTACCTCGGACAACGAAAAATCGATACTGATCGACTAGTTGACAACTTTTGACTTTCCCCGGTCCAAATCTAATTTCTTTAGTTCTTGATCTAAACATATTCAAATTAAGCTCAGTCAAACATATTTTCATTCAATTTAGTCTAAAAGCACATAAATAGGTAAATTATCATTTTACCCTTGACATTTACAAATTTTACAATTTAATCCCTATTGCACAAAATACAAAATACACCAAATTTCTCTATACTTATGTTGGGCCGAATTTTACCCAATCTCAAATAAGTCCATATATTCAATTTATTTCAGATTTTAGTCCTTCAAATTATTATTTTTGCAATTTTACTCCTAATTACTCAAAATCATCAAAAACTCCAATACAAAATATGTTAATCTAAAACATATCTTTCATTTTTCATCATCAAACAACAAAAATCACAAGCTATCAACAATGGCACAACTCAAAATATTCATCAAAATCAAAAATTCAAGCATGGGCTTTGTAGTACTCGAAGCAACGATCTCAAAAACGTAAAAATTATCAAAAACTGACAAGAAAACGAACCTTGATTGAGCTTCCAAATAGGCCGAACCCTAGCTTATTCTTTCTTCATTTCTTTTAACTTATATTCGGCAATGAAAATAACTAAGACAAATATGTAAACTTTATTTTATGTTTATATTATATATGTTATAATAATTGAATTACTTTTATAACTTTTTTTAATATAAAAATCACATAATATAAGTCTTAACCGTCCCACTAATATAATTATAGGTTGTTTACAACATAAATCCTTCACCTTTAAAAGCCACTAACAATTTGGCCCTTTATATATTAAACTACCAAATTTTTCAATTTACGCGATTAAGCCCTTTTATTTTATCGGATACCCAAATGATAAAATTAAATCACGAAAATTTCACAGATATAAATTCACACAAAATAAACACAGAAAATAATTTAAAAATATTTTTTTGACTCGGATTCGTGGTCCCGAAACCACCATTCCGATTAGGGTCTAAATCGGGCTATTACAACTCTCCCCCCTTAGGGATTTTCGTCCCCGAAAATTTTACCGGTGAATAGGTTCGGATAACATTCTCTTATTGTATCTTCTGGATCCTATGTTGCCTCCTCAACTCCATGTTTATGCGACAATATTTTAACTAATCACATGTGAAGGATCAGATCGATACCTCCGAAGCATTGAAACATGGAATACATTATGTATCTTTTCCAACTCAGGTGGTAACATCAATCTGTATGCAACTGGCCCAATACGTTTTATAATTTCATACGGCCCAATGAATCTCGGACTCAATTTGCCTTTACGACCGAATCTGAGTATTTTCTTCCACGATGAGACTTTCAAGAAAACTTTGTCTCTAATCTGAAACTCTATATCTTTACGTTTCAAGTCCGCATAAGATTTTTGACGATCTAATGCTGCTTTTAAACTTTCACGGATCACCTTAACTTTCTGTTCAGTTTCTCTGATCAAGTCAACCTCGTGTATCTTATTTTCACTGAGCTCAGTCTAGTACAACAGTGTACGGTATTTATGACCATACAAAGCTTCATAAGGTGTCATTTTGATACTCGATTGATAACTATTATTATACGCGAATTCAATCTAAGGTAGATATCGTTCCCACGTACATTCAAACTCGAGAATGCAACATCTCTACATATCCTCAAGTATTTGAATGATTCGCTCAGATTGGCCATCTGTTTGCAGATAGAAAGCAGTACTAAAACGTAATTTTGTACCTAGTGCATCTTGGAGTTTCTTCCAAAACCGCGATGTAAACCTTGGATCTCGATCCGAAACAATGGATATAGGCACACCATGTAATCTCACAATCTGAAAAACATACAATTCAGCTAGCTTATCAAGTGAGTAATCCGTACGTATCAGAACAAAATGAGCTGATTTATCAACAACAACCCAAATTGCATCTTTCTTGCTCAGTGTCAATGGTAAACCAGATACAAAATCCATCGTAACTCTTTCCCACTTCCACTCAGGTATCATGATAGGCTGAAGCAATCCTAAAGGCACTTGATGTTTAGCTTTTACTTGTTGACAAACTAAACATCTTACAACAAAGTAAAAAATATCTCGTTTCATTATACTTTTTTGTACTACCTGGGTGGAGAGATAACCGACTACTATGTACTTCATTCAAAATCATCTGGATCAACTCTGTATTCCTCGAAACACATATCCGGTCCCTGAATTTCAAACAGTCATCAGCATCAACCTTAAACTCTGAATCAACATCCGTCTCACACTGAACTCGTTTTGCGATCAATTCATTATCAACCTTCTGGGCATCACATATTTGTTGAACAAAAAACGGTCTAGCTTTCAATTCAGCTACTATTGAACCATCATCTGACATAGCCATATGCATATTCATTGAATGCAAAGCAAATAGTGATTTTCGGCTTAAAGCATCAGCAACAACGTTAGCCTTTCCTGGGTGATAGTCAATCACAAGCTCGTAATCTTTTAACAGTTCTAACCATCGGCGTTGTCTCAAATTCAAATTTGAGTCATCAAGTTTTTCAGGCTTTTATGATCAGAGTAAACATGACATTTCTCGCTGAACAAATAGTTATGCCAAATCTTCAATGCGAACACAATGGCTGCCAATTCTAGGTCGTGTGTCAGATAATTCTTTTCATGTGGCTTCAACTGTCTCAAGGCATAAGCTATAACTTTGCCTTCCTACAACAAAACATAGCCCAAACCATTCAAAGATACATCACTGTAAATAACAAATTCTTTACCCGATTCTGGCTGAACTAGCACTGGAGCTTCGATTAAAAGGGCTTTCAACTAATCAAAACTTTTCTGACACTTTTCTGACCACTCAAACTTAACATCTTTCCGCAGTAGCTTTGTCATTGGAGCTGCAATAATAGAGAAACCTTTCATGAAGCGTCTGTAATAACCAGCAAGTCCTAGAAAGCTTCGAACTTTAGAAACATTCTTCAGAGGTTTCCAATCTAATATAGCTGATATTTTGCTCGGATCAACCCGAATACCTGATGCTGATACAACGTGACCCAGAAAACTGTCTTCACTTAACCAGAACTTACATTTACTAAATTTCGCATACAACTGCTTATCTTGCAACGTCTGCAATACAAGTCTCAAATGTTCGGCATGTTCACCATCACTACGAGAGTAGATCAGAATGTCATCTATAAGCACAACCACAAATCGTCCAGATACGGTCTGAAGATCCGATTCATCAAATTTATGAAAATAGATGGTGCATTAGTGAGTCCGAAAGGCATAACCAAAAACCCAAAATGCCCGTACCTCGTTCTGAAAGCAGTCTTTGGCACATCTGAATCTTTAACTCGTAACTGATAGTAACCTGATCTCAAATCTATCTTCGAAAATACTATGGCCCCTTTCAGTTGATCAAATAGATCATCAATCCGTGGCAATGGATACTTATCCGTTATAGTCACCTTATTAAGCTGTCTGTAATCAATGCACATTCTCATAGTTCCATCTTTCTTTTTCACAAACAACACAGGTGCACCCTACGGAGAGAAACTCGGTCGCGCGAAACCTTTATCTGTCAATTCTTTTAATTCTATAGGTGCCATTCTGTACGGGGCTATAGATATCGGAGTCATCCCTGGAACTAACTCAATACCAAACTCTACTTCCCAAATAGGTGGCAAACCTGGTAATTCTTCTAGAAACACATCCGGATACTCACATACAATAGGTACAGATTCAATGTTTCTTTCAGTCGCTTTACTATCGAGCATGTAGGCAAAGTAAGCTTCACACTCTTTTCTCACATATTTCTGAGCTAGCATCGAAGAAATCACTGCTGGTAAACCGTAAAAATCGTTAGATTCGATCCGAATAACATCATCATTCTGGATCCGTATATCAATGGTCTTTCTTTTACAATTCACAACAGCATCATGTAAAGTCAGCCAATCCATACCCAGAATTATATCGAACTCATCAAATGGCAGCAACATTAAATCAGCCAGAAAGCACAGATCTCGAACCATCAAGGGACAATTCTTACACACTTTATCAACCATAACACACCGGCCCAAGGGATTTGACACTCTAATCACAAACTCAGTAGACTTAATAGGTAGAGTCTTGCTGAATACTAATGTCTCACGTACATAAGAATGAGTAGAACCAGGATCAATCAATGCAATTACATTAGTATCATGAAGAGTAAATGTACTAGTAATAACATCAGGGGATGAAGCCTCCTCTCGCGCGTGAATAGCATAAGCTCTGGCTGGTGCACGAGCCTCAAATCTGACTGCCGTATCTTTAGTCCCTCTCTGACTGCCACTCATATTACCAGCATTTCTGGGTGGTCTACCTCGAGCTACAGTATTACCCGATCTCGTATTCTGCATTGGATTTTCTTCAGCTAACATTGGGCAATCTCGAATATAATGATCTATAGATCCGCATTTAAAATAGGCCCGATCATGCAGTCTACAACTGCCGGGATGTCGTTTACCATAGTGTTAACACTCGGGTTGATTTGATCTGACATTACCCACACTCGCTACCGAAGTAGCTCTCGAGCTCACTGATGGTCTATTCTGATCCCGTCTAGGATAACCTGAAGTGGCTTTAGAATGGCTGAAATCATCACGGAACTTCTTTGATGCCATCTGGAACGACTTACCGGGTGTTCTTTTGTGTGCATCTCTAGCTTCAAAGTCAGCCTTTCTTTTCTCTTTCCCAAGCTCTTCAGCTTTGCAGGCTCGCTCAACAAGCACCACAAACTCTTTTTATCTCAAGTATGCCAACTAGCAGTTTGATATCTTCATTCAACCCATCTTCAAATCTTTTACACATTATGGCTTTAGTGGAAACACAATCTCTCGCATACCGACTGAGTCTCACGAATTTTCGCTCGTACTCCGTCACGGTCATCCGACCCTAGCTCCAAAAATTCTTTATGCTTCTGATCTATAAATCTCTAACTGATATATTTCTTACGGAACTCAGTCTGAAAGAATTCCCAGGTTACCTACTCTCTCGGAACTACTGATACTAGGGTATTCCACCAGTGGTATGCTGTGTCTCGAAGTAAAGATATGGCACATTTCAAGCACTCATCTGATGTACAGGACAGTTAGTCAAACACACGGATGGTATTATCAAACCAAAACTTGGCCCACTCGGCATCATCATCATCGGTAGCTTTAAATTCTTCAGCCCCATGTTTCCTGATTTTATCAACAGGTGGCTTATATAATCTCAATGAATCACTTACTTGAGGTACTGCAGGCATCGAAGATGGATTAGTAGGGGGTGGAGATTGTTGTGCAGCCGGGTTAGTCCAAATATATTGAGTAAACCAATCATTCATCATCTGATGGAAGGCTTGTTTAGCCTCACTTTCTTCACAACTCGAAGTGGGTCGAGAATCAGCCGGTGCTGTCCTTTGTGCGGGAGCAGGCGCTACACTCTCAACATTATCAGCTACAGCTCTATTGGAATCCATTTACTATATGAAAACACATTTCAAATGTCAGAAGTCATCACACTATCACAGTATATAATTATGGCATGTATACCTAAACTCACACATGCCACATTAGTCCTAGAACTGATTAAACTGTAGCTCTGATACCAATAAAATGTAACACCCCTAGCCCATATTTGTCGTCAGATTAGGGTTACGAGGTTATCTTTTTTTAATCATATATTTGAACCACCTGTTATGTAACAAAACCAATTTGCATGCATTTTACAATTAAAATATTTGAAATATAAAAGCACCAAATACTTGATATTCGAATACCTATTTTATTTTTAAAATAAACATGTTTCCTTATTTCTTATGCCAACCATATATATATTTCACAACAATTATTTATCTCACAAATTATGAAGTAAATTCATTATTAATAATCTCTAGAATACATATTCAACCACTTGTTAAAACTATTCATTAAAAATGTTATCAAAACATAAACCATTATATTTACCTCAAAAACGTGTAACATAGTTCCCAAATCAATTTAAATATCAAGGCCGAATACATACCAACCTAAACACTATTTTTAATCCAACTCATAAGTCAAATTATATGAAAAAAATATAAGTCATTAGTAAACCATACCAAACAATCAAACATAACCGATTTCAAGTAAGGGAATTAAGCCATTTTCGCATGACTTATATTATACATAACTAAAGCCAATACTTCAAATATATATATCCCACCTATACATGCCATAATTTAAGTTTAGCTAATAAGGTACCAAAAACAGTGAATCTTGTGATGAGCTTGGTGACAGGTCCCGAGCTTGTAGATTGACTACAAAATCTATAAAACAGAGTAACATAAAACACTGAATAAGCTATCAAAGCTTAGTAAGCTATAAGCAAATAAACAGATCAATAAAACATTCAACCTATCTTATTAACCCAAATTATGTTATCAAGACCAAAGCTTGTCTTTAAACCTATAAATAAGATACAATGGTACACTTCCATATAACATTTCGTTTTACCATGGCCGAATACTTACATAAGCCATTTTATTACCATTAATCAAAATTTCTAATCCAAAATGTCACTAAATGATCAAGCATACTTACATAAAAAAAGACAAAAATTGAAGAATTACTATTTTATGTACTCATAATTCTCATTTGTCTAAATACTCATATAGGCACTTATCATGTTCGTAGAAAACTCCCAAAGGCAAATGGTCATAGTAAAATTTAATACATGCTCACCCAAATACAAAATTTTGAATATCAAAATAATATTGTATATTCATGCATTAACATATATAACCGAAAATACCTCATCATGTTTACATATATAAATAAGTTATTCATGATATACTAACAATTCATTTAGCAAGCCAGATACACATACGTACACAGTTTCTACTTTATTTGTGCCATACAAGTTTTATAACATAAAATCATAATGTTTACGTAACTTACCTCAAGTAAGTAACATACTAATTTATTCCTGGCGCATAGCTCAATTATCACATTCGAGCTCTATTTACCTTTGCCTGATTTACCATTCGGAATTGGATAGGACACCTGGATAATCACATAAGTTGTATAATGCCAACGTCCCAGACGTGGTCTTACATGTAGCCACAAATCGATGCTACTATCCCAGATAGGGTTTTACTCGTAAATTCATATTGGAACCACATATCGATGCCATGGTCTTACTCGCACACATATATCGGAATCCTATGTCATGACATATGTATCCTAACTATTCTTAAGGTTCATACGGGGCGTTCAGACGTCGTAACTTGGTCGAATCGAACTCGGAAGTGTAGTAGCCAAATTTAATCATATTCGAGCACAACATATTTAAATCTTAACATTTCATAACAGCATATAAATATAACATTTAATTTCCAAATAAACACGTCTATTTGCTTAAAAACTTACCTCAGACAACGAAAAATCGATACAGATCGACTAGTCGACAACTTTTGACTTTCCCCGGTCCAAATCCGATTTCTTTAGTTCTTGATCTAAAATATTCAAATTAAGCTCATTCAAACATATTTTCATTCAATTTAGTCTAAAAGCACATAAATAGGAAAATTACCATTTTACCCCTGACATTTACAATTTTTACAATTTAATCCCTATTGCACAAAATACAAAATACACCAAATTTCTCTATACTTATGTTGGGCCGAATTTTACCCACTATCAAACAAGTCCATATATTCAATTTATTTCAGATTTTAGTCCCTCAAATTATTATTTTTGCAATTTTACTCCTAATTACTCAAAATCATCAAAAACTAGAATACAACATATGTTAATCTAAAACATATCTTTCATTTTTCATCATCAAACAACAAAAATCAAAAGCTATCAACAATGACACAACTCAAAATATTCATCAAAATCAGAAATTCAAGCATGGGCTTTGCAGTACTCGAAGCAGCGATCTCAAAAATGTAAAAATTATCAAAAACCGACAAGAAAACGAACCTTGATTGAGCTTCCAAATAGGCCGAACCCTAGCTTATTCATTCTTCTTTTCTTTTAACTTATATTCGGCAATGAAAAATAACTAAGACAAATATGTAAACTTTATTTTATGTTTATATTATATATGTTATAATAATTGAATTACTTTTATAACTTTTTTAATATAAAAATCACATAATATAAGTCTTAACCGTCCCACTAATATAATTATGGGTTATTTACAACATAAATCCTTCACTTTTAAATGCCACTAACAATTCGGCCCTTTATATATTAAACTACCAAAATTTTCAATTTACGCGATTAAGCCTTTCTATTTAATCGGATGCCCAAACGATAAAATTAAATCACGAAAATTTCACATATATAAATTCACACAAAATAAACATGAAAAAAAATTTAAAAACAATTTTCTGACTCAGATTCGTGGTCCCGAAACCACCATTCTGATTAGGGTCTAAATCAGACTGTTACAACTCTCCCCCCTTAGGGATTTTCGTCTTTGAAAATCTTACCGGTGAATAGGTTCGGATAACATTCTCTCATTGTATCTTTTGGCTCCCATGTTGCCTCCTCAACTCCATGTTTATGCCACAATATTTTAACTAACGAAATGTTTTTATTCCGTAACCCTTTAGTCTCACGAGTCAAAATGCGAATCGGTTCTTCTTCGTAAGTCATATCAGACTGAATTTCAATCTCAAATAAACTAATCACATGTGAAGGATCAGATCGATACCTCTGAAGCATTGAAACATGGAATACATTATGTATCTTTTCCAACTCAGGTGGTAACATCAATCTGTAAGCAACTGGCCCAATACGCTCTATCATCTCATACGGCCCAATGAATCTCGGACTCAATTTGGCTTTACAACCGAATCTGAATATTTTTTTCCATGGTGAGACTTTCAAGAAAACTTTGTCTCCAATCTGAAACTCTATATCTTTACGTTTCAAGTCCGCATAAGATTTCTGACGATCCAATGCTGCTTTCAAACTTTCACGGATCACCTTCACTTTTTGTTCAGTTTCTCTGATCAAGTCAACCTCGTGTATCTTATTTTCACTGAGCTCAGTCCAGTACAACCGTGTACGACATTCACAACCATTCAATGCTTCATAAGGTGCCATTTTGATACTTGATTGATAACTGTTATTATACGCGAATTCAATCAAAGGTAGATATCGTTCCCATGTACCTTCGAACTTGAGAATGCAACATCTCAACATATCCTCAAGTATCTGAATGATTAGCTCAGACTGGCCATCTGTTTGCGGATGGAAAGTAGTACTACAATGTAATTTCATACCTAGTGCATCTTGGAGTTTCTTATTACCATTCAAATATATGCATATAACATGCTACAAAATATTTAACCACAATGTTAACATATATTCAATCACCTATTTAACCATGAACTCAATTCTTTCATATGTTCAATTTATATACAATTTTCGTACATACTTGTATTGATAAGTATCTATTTCTCACCATTTCATATCTTCGATAAACCCGTGGAACCATTTGGAATAATACAGGATACTTAGGAATCTCTTACCCTAAGTGCCAATATATATAGCCAAAGTTATCTCCATAAATCTTGCATTGAAGTGCCAATACATAGCCGAAGCTATCTCAATATCATATCTCAATAATGCTCACTCTCGAGCTATCAACGGGCCTACTCATACAAGCTGATGGTCATGATGTAATTACATAGTGCTGCTCACACAAGCTAACGAGAATCCGTAACACATGCTGGATAACTTAGCCACCGGTAGGACGTACGGACCAGCACCCAAAACAATAACAACCCCTAATGACATGTCATTCGTATCCTAATCTTTTTCTAAGGTTCAACCGGGAGTTCCAATGCCATCTTCGTCAAATAAGTCAGCAATGTCATGTTCACAATTTATACAATATTAAAGCATTTAAAACACAAATCTAACAAGAGTTATTACATACGAACTTACCTCAAATGTAAAACTGACGAATTAAGTCGATTAATTCGAAACCTTATTCTTTCCCCGATCTAAATCCGTAGTTCTCCTTTCCTGATCTAAATATAATAAGATATATTCTCTCTATTCAATTTTATCCAAAACCACACATTAAGGAACTTTTATATTTTTACCCTAACATTTCACATTTTTGCAATTTAGTCCTTATTTCATAAAATCACAAATTCAAGTAATTCAACCAAAACCCATGCTAGCCAAATTTCAATTAGGTCAATATCAATCCATATTTTTCATTTATTTCACAATTTAACCACCAAATTTCAACATTTCACAAATTAATCCCCAATTGGACATTTTACTAAAAATCACTTAACAAATGTTGTTTATCCAACAACAAGCATGCATCTCCTACCATTAAACATCAAAATAAATCAACATTCATCAAGGGAAAAACCCTAAATCTTTAATTTTTTTGCAAATTAGTCCCTGGGCTAGAAGGATTAAGCTGCAATGATCTCAAAAACATAGAAATCATTAAAAACGGGAGAAAATTGAACTTACATGCATGGATGATAGCTAGCCGAACTTTGAAGCTATTTTAATGGTTTCCTTCTTGCTACATTTGGTTGAAAGTGAATAAGACAAGATGATTTCTTTTGTTATTTTATTAATTTACTTATTATTTCACTAATTTACCTTTTTAACCTTTAATAAAAACATTATAAATTATCTAATTTATATCCATAATTGTCCACCCATAATAAAAATGGGTTAATTACCATATAAGGACATTCACTTTAAAGTTCTATAGCTATTAGACACCTTTAGCTAATAGAACTCAAGTTTTACACTTTACGCGATTTAGTCCTTTTTATCGAATTAAACACTCAAATGATAAAACTTCTTAACGAAAATTTCACAGAAACATACTATCATACTGTAGACATTAAAATAATAATAAAATAATTATTTTGACTTTGGATTTGTGGTCCCAAAACCGTTGTTGCAACACCCCTAGCCCGTATCCGTCGTCTAATTAAGGTTACGAGGCATTACCGAACAAAAGCGCAATTCCAAACATTCATATATTCACACAAGTTACACTCATTTATATAGAGCATATAGCTAATTTGCATATCAAAACATACATTGATTTTCATATTGTATACACAAATTTCAACGCATTACTCACAGCATATTATGCACTAATATACACAGCATTAATTATTTTCAACATGGTCAAGCATACTTCTAATACTATTTATGTATTTATGCGTATAGCCACCAAATCACATATCATTTCAATATGTATCATTACAGTCATTCACCAAATGTATGCCAATATGTCTACTTCTTTTACCGACTATCAAATATGACATCTTCTTGACCAATACACATACACATTCTTAAAACTAAATGAGCCATATTACACAACTTAAATACCACTCATGTATACGGCATTGGTAATACTCAATATGAAAGAACATGCTTTGTACATTAATGCAGAAATTAAAACATCCACATGGCAATAGTTAGACATTTTCATATACTTCATTTAAACACTCATCATTTAAGATCAAACATACCTCTTTTTAGTTATAAAACCATGCACATATGAACATATTAATTTAAACTATTTTGAGCATAAATACCAACTAAAAGTACACTCAACCTATATGCCAATTTACCATACTTAAATCACAAACATATGACCAAATCACTAATCAAATTTAAGCACAAATGATGACCATTTTTAGTCATTAACTATGTACCTAAGTAACCAACAACTTAACCATTTATTCATAACCATTTTAGTAATATACGAATTACCAATTTCGGTCACAATTGATAGGATCATAGAACACTAGTTTACTAGCATATTAATAAGTCTAAATAATATACCAACTTGTCTTTACATGGCCAATTCACTACATTAGCAACCATGACATATGCCCATATATATATGTATATGAATTCAATTAGCAAATCATGACCGAACACATAGGCACATCATCTTTTACTATCAACCCAATTCCTATTACAAAATATACATCCCAATATGTCAAACTTACCATGATGAACAAATCATGAACTACACGTATCATTAATTTAAACCATAAGTAAACACCAAATACACCCCACGCATATATCTTGAATATTACCTAACTAATACATGATATGTGACATCCCTAAATTGACCCTAGCCGGAAAGTGGTTTCGGGACCACTAAACCGAGTCATAAGAATAATTAACCATCATAATTGATGCTCATTATATGTATACATGCATGTGTGAAAAATTTCATGTTTGGATTTTGTTAATTGTAAGTGAATTTTTATCAAATAGGACTTATGTGAGAAAATTTAGAAATGTGCTAGGCAAATGTAAGGTGGCCTATTAATACATGTGGGAAGGTGTTGTCCTTGCATGTCAAGTTAGCCAAAATGAAGCAAGATGGCCGGCCATGCTATGGGTGGAAACATGTCTCCAACATGTTAGACTAGTGATGCATGTAGGAAACAATAAAATAAGAAAGTTAGCATTAAAGAAATGGAAAAAGGAAAATGATGATAACAAAAAAAAAAGAGTGTGGATGCTTTCCCCCCTTGCCGTACATGAGAGAAACAAAAGCAAAGAAAGAAAGAAAAAAAAGTTTTGTTGCTCATCCTTGGTGTCTTGGCGAATAGAAGAGGGAAATTGATAAAAGGAAGAAAGGAGAAATTTGGTTATGTTTTGTTCTTCTTGTCATGAACTAAAGGAAGAGAAAAGGGGAGAAGAAGCTAGGTATTCGGTCTTCTACTTGTTTGATTGAGGTAAGTTTTAAGTAAATTCTTTGAGATTTCATAAAAATTTAGTTGATGGATAGGTCTTTGATTGAGCCCATGTGTGTATTTAGATCCTTGTGGTGATTTGGCCATTCGACTAAGGTAGGAAACTTAGAAGATGATTTCTATTCCTTGTGTTTTGTGAGTAGGGAGCTTAGATTAAAGTTGAATAAGGGAATATGAGTATTGAGGATTTTGGTAATATGGAAATTGGCTATGAGAGTGTGCATGTGGTCACTTGCGAATGTGGGTGTTAAGGTTAGTAGGTTGGCCTAATTCTTGCATTAGAAACTCATGAACTTGATTTAAATACTTTAAATTTATGGTAGTTAAATGGAATTGAAAGGATCTATTCGACCATAGTAGCTATTGAGGGTTTAAGTTTGTGATTCGTGTTAAATTTGATGATAGGAAGAAAAATTGGCTTGTGTATGTGTAGTTGCCGAATGTGAATTTGGGTAACCTTTCTTGTAACATTAGCATTTTAAAAGTGGCTAATAGGGATTTTTAATGAAAATTATGCCAAGGCCGAATGTATCATGAAATGAATAAAAAATGCTACATTGTGCTTATATGTATATTCGGCCAAGGAAGCATGATATGAAGCTTGATAAGCTTGAAAGACGAATGACCGAATTAGCTATAGGTCATGTAAGGATTAATTTTATGCATACGTGAGTGTGTGGCATTAGTAGTTAATGGTATTCGCATTATTTTAACTAAGAATTTAAAATGAATGTTTGAAAGTTAAATAGGTCACCCAAGTGACCGAATGTGTTAAAAGCAAAATATGGTTGCCGTATGTGTGTGTTTGATTGAGAAGTAAATTTGTTTGATTTAGCTCAAGAACTCAAAGGATCAAAGTTGGACAAGGGAAAGACAAAGTAATTGAATAGCCGTTGAAGGCGTGCGATAACATCCGAGGTAAGTCATAAAGCATATATTTGGCATTGATTTAAATGATCATAATATATATGCAATTGTGTTTAATGAATTGATGTGTAAGTGGAAATGTATGTGTATGGAATGATGCCATCGTTGAATGTATAAAGGTAGTAAAATGCATAAAGTATTGGTCTTGGCACTAAGTGTGCGGGTATAAATGGACGCGGTGACAAGATTGGCACTAAGTGTCTTGGGTTTAAAATTTGTACAGCACTAAGTGTGCGAATTTGATTATATAGCACTATGTGTGCGAGCTGATTATATAGCACTAAGTGTGCGGACTTATTATATGCTTTTGCATCACTATTGGCACTGAGTGTGCGATATTATCGAGTTGATCACGGACAGCGGATCGGGTAAGTACCTCGAGCTCATGACGAATAGAGAATACGTTCATGCTTGGGGTTGAATTGGTAAGCCTTAAATCTATGTGATGATTGAAATTGTATGGTCGTGCTGGAAATTGAGTTAATGTGTAAAAATGCTTGATTATCTTGTTGTGTAGAATATGAAATGTGGATGTATGAATTGGTACGAGATTGGACCGAAAGGTTCGAGGTATTATGGTATAGATTCGATATGGACGAGTACCTAGTTTCATTTGTTGTACATGTAGTAGTAATTTTATCGATTGGATTGATTAACGCTTATGACTTCTGAGTTGTAAACTCACTCGGTGTTTTCTTGTCACCCATTTTAGGTCTCTGGGACTCAGATTGTTGCGTGCTCGAACCGTCGTTGAAGTCATCACACCGGCTGAAACCTTGTGGTATTGCTTTTTTTTGTTGAAGAACATTTGGCATGTATAGGCTATTATATTTTGTCGATTTGTGGGATTGTAAACTTTAAGCCATGTGAAAATGGCCTATGTGGTCGTCGAGTGGGATGCTAGAACCTATAGCCACGAGTCTTAGAAACTCAAATTTTGTTAAGGTGGCCATAATTTGTGTCATGTATGATGGATGATTAAGGCCAAGGAAAAATTCATGAAATTGGCATAGTCTACTGCAGTAACTGTTGCGGACAGCAGCAGTGAGATGAGATTGAAAAATCACTAAAAATAGTAGAAGTAGAATTAAATAGTGATTAAATTATGGAACTGAACCCTGATGAATCTATTTTTATATGGACGAAACGAAACGACCATATGAGCAGTATACCGGGAATTATTAAAGTTCTCGTGAGACAGGGCCAGAACGATTTCTGGGTCCCCTGTCGCGACTTTGAAAATTTACCATAAATTATCCAGAAAGAATTAGGAGTTATGCCTTATATGTACAGATTCCATTTTGAGTCTAGTTTCATTAGAAACAAACGGCACCAGTATTAAAGCCCTGTACAGAAAGATATTCAAGTTGTAACGCGCGGAGGTCAGAGCAGTCGATCCCTGTAACATGGGTGACTTTAACTAATAAACTGTACCAATTGGCCCAACCAAAATTCTAAAAATAAATCCATGGATGGATATATGAGTCTAAATTCAGGAAAATTTACGAAACCAGTTTCGAGTTATGGAACTCGAGATATGATTTTAAGGCGACGGTGACGCAGTTTTCCAGCCTGTCCAGAAATGCCAAATTGGTCGGTACTTGTAGAGGATTTGTCTCGTTAACCCTCGTGTCCGACACGGCGTCGGTCACGAGTTAGGGTGTTACAATTTTATTGGTATCAGAGCTATGGTTTAGTCGGTTCTAGGACTACCATAGCGCGTGTGAGTCTAGCTATACATGCCAAATTGATAGTGCTTAATAATGTGATGACTTGACGGTTGAAATTTTTGTTTTAATTAGCGATGGAACCCGGGTAGAGAGACCCTTGGCGGATGACGTTGAAAGTGTAGCGGCTGCTCTGCGCAAGGGACACCGCCTGTTGAGCCTCGGTCATCCGCGAATAATCAAAATGAAGGCGAAACAAGCCTTCTTCACTATGATGAATGAGTGGGTCGCATAATATGCCCGAACCAACCCGGCTGTCCAACCATTCCCGAATTTAAACACTCCACCCAAGAGCCCGCAATGCCTCCGATTCATCGTTCTGTGAGGTGAGTAAACCACCGTGGACTTGATTAGGAAGCGTGGGGCGAGGAGTTCAAGGCCATAGTTCTTGATGATGCTTAAAAAGCCGAGTTCGCTCGATAACACCATTAGAGTGTTAGATGGTATCATGCACACCCGACGAATGTCTTAAGTGTGCTATATCCTTGTTGAGACTCACTTACTATTGGTGGAGGACTTTAATTTCCATAGTCCCAAATGAACGAGTTACTTGGGATTTCTTCCAATCCAATTTGAAAGAAATACATTAGTCAACGGTTCATCGATCGAAGCGTAAGGAATTCTTGGAACTCAAGCAAGGCCGGATGATCAGATCGAATCTGAACATGAGTTCGTAAGACTTAGTCGGTATGCTCGGGAGTGTGTGGCTGATGAGGTTGCGATGTGCAAAAGATTTGAAGAAGGATTGAATGAAGAGTTAAAGTTACTAGTGGGAATTTTGGAGATAAAGGAGTTCGTGACACTAGTCGAACGAGCCTACAAGGCGGAAGAACTTGGGAAGGAGAAGAAGAAGGCTGAATTTGAAGCAAGAGATTACCGTAAAAGATCGACGAGTAAAGCTCCGTTCTCGGCTGTAAAGAGGTTCAGGGAGGACACCAGTAAGTCGAGGACGACTGCGGGAATTTCCATTAGAACCCGACCACTGACGGACTCCCGAGCTACTTCAGTAGCTAGTGTGGGTAATAATCGTCAAGAGAGACCTGAATGCCCCCAATGTGGAAGACGACACCTAGGTGAATGTTGGGGTAAGTTTGTTAATAGGGCCTGTTATGGATGCGGTTCGAAGGACCACTTCATTAGGGATTGCACGGAGCTAGATGAGAAGAATAAGATGCAAGGTGCGAGATCTAGTGGGGCTGACACTAGAGGTAGACCCCCGAGGGTTTCAGGAGGTAGGGGTGGTAATCAGAGGGGAGCCACTGATACGGCTGTTCGATCCGAGACCCGAGCTCCTGCTAGAGCATATGCCATCCGCGCACGAGAGGAGGCATCCTCCCCTGACGTTATCACTGGTACTTTTACTCTCTTTGATACTAGTGTGATTGCATTGATTGACCCGGCTCTACTCATTCATATGTATGTGAAACTTTAGCATCCAAAGAAGACTCTACTGTTGAGTCTCTCGAGTTCGTAATTCGAGTGTCAAACCCTTTGGGTCAATACGTACTCGTTGATAAAGTGTGCAAGAGATGCCCCTAATAATTCGAGAATCTGTTTTCCTACCGATCGATGCTTTTACCATTTAATGAATTGATGTTATTCTTGGTATGGATTGGCTGACGTACATGATGCGATGGTGGATCGCAAAGGAAAACCATTGATTTGAGGAGTGCAAATAATGAGGTAGTCCGAGTCGAGTCTCTTGATTTAAAGGAGCGCCGGCGATAATATCTTCTATGACCGCTCGGAGGTATGTGAAAAGGGTGTGAAACATACCTTGCGTATGTGTTTGGAAGTAAAGAGCGGAAAGGAAACTCGAATCGGTACAGTGGTTTGTGAGTATTCGGATGTTTTTCACGAGGAGTTACCGGATTGCCACCGGTTCGAGAAGTGGAATTCGACATCGGTTGTACCGGTACTACGCCGATTTCAATAGCCCCGTATCGTATGGCATTAACGGAATTAAAGGAATTGAAGGTTCAATTGCAAGAACCGGCAGATAGAGGTTTCGCTCGACCGAGTTTTTCTCCATGGGCGCTTTGTATTGTTTGTGAAGAAGAAGGACGGAACCATGAGGTTGTGCATCGACTATCGTCAACTCAATAAAGTGACGATAAAGAATAAATATCCATTGCCACGAATTGACGATTTGTTTGATCAATTAAAGGAGCCTCGGTGTTTTCAAAGATAGATTTGAGGTCGGGTACTATCGGTTGAGGGTCCGAGAATCGGACATACCCAAAACCGCTTTTAGAACGAGGTATGGTCACTACGAATTCTTGGTGATGCCGTTTGGGCTCACTAATGCCCCTGCGGTGTTTATGGATTTAATGAATAGAATTTTCAGGCCATACTTGGATCGGTTCGTAGTTGTATTTATCGATGACATTTTGGTCTATTCGAGAGATGAAACTGAGCATCTTTGAACACCGAGGCTAGTGTTGCAAATCTTACGAGATAAGCAGTTATACGCAAAGTTCAGTAAATGTGAATTTTGGTTGAAAGAGGTTAGCTTTTTGGGGCACGTGGTGTCCGCATCGGGTGTCAGGGTGGACCCGAACAAAATTTCGGCCATAGTCGATTGGAAACCACCAAGGAATGTTACCGAAGTTAGGAGCTTTTTGGGGCTTGCCGGTTATTACCGACGATTTGTAAAAGGTTTCTCGACGATAGCCACGCCAATGACGAAGCTACTCCAAAAGGATGTTAAGTTTGAATGGACGGAGAAATGTCAGAAAAGTTTCGATCAACTGAAAGCTTATTTGACTGAAGCCCCAATTCTAGTGCAACCCGAATCGGGCAAAGAGTTTGTCATTTATAGTGACGCATCCCTACTTGGGTTGGGTTGCGTATTGATGCAAGAAGGGCGAGTTGTGGCCTATGCGTCGAGGCAACTAAAGCCACATGAGAAAAATTATCCGACCCATGATCTCGAATTGGCTGCCATCGTATTCGCCTTAAAGATATGGCGACATTACTTATTTGGTGAGAAGTGCCATGTGTATTCGGATCACAAAAGTCTCAAATATTTGATGACCCAAAGAGACTTGAACTGCGACAAAGGCGATGGCTCGAGTTGTTAAAGGATTATGAGCTCGTCATTGATTATCACCGGGAAGGGCTAATGTGGTTGCGGATGCCTTAAGCCGAAATCACTATTTGCTTTATGACGATGAATGTACACTTGTCTATCCTACCCGACAATGTGTTAGTAGCTGAATTGAAAGCCAAACCATTATTGATACGTCAAATTCGTGAAGCTCGAGAAAGTCGACGATGAGTTGGTTGCAAAGCGGGATGAGTGTGTTCGAACAAGGACTCGGAATTTCAAATCGATGATGACGATTGTTTGAGGTTCAAGGGTCGTCCGTGTGTCCCAAAGAATTGAACTTATTCCAATAATTTTGAGCGAAGCCCATTGTAGCCGAATGGCAATCCACCCGGAGTACGAAGATGTACAATGACCAAACGCCAATTTTGGTGGCGGTATGAAACGAGACATTTCGAATTTGTTTCAAGGTGTCGATATGTCAACAAGTGAAAGCGGAACATCAAGTGCCATCGGGATTACTCCACCGATCATGATACCCGAATGGAAATGGGATCGAGTAACAATGGACTTTGTGTGCAGGTTACCATTGACTCGAATAAGAAAGACTCGGTTTGGGTCATTGTTGATAGACCGACCAAGTCCGCTCATTTTATCCTGTCCGCACGGATTTTACGCTCGATAAGTTGGCGTAATTATCGTCTCCCAAATTGTTCGATTGCATGGGGTACCTATTTCTATCGTGTCGGATAGAGACCCAAGATTTACGTCGCGGTTTTGGAAGAAATTGCAAGAAGCTTTGGGTACCAAACGCATTTTAGCTTTTCACCCCCAAACCGATGGTCAATCCGAACGGATAATTCAAATACTCGAGGATATGTTAAGATGTTGCATCCTTGAGTTTAGCGGTTCATGGAAGCAGTATCGCCTTTGATTGAATTCGCACAACAATAGCTTTCAATCAAGTATTAAGATGGCGCCTTCGAGGCTTTATACGATCGTAGATGCCGTACCCCATTATTCGGACCGAACTTAGTGAAGGAAAAATCTTGAGGTTGATTTGGTTAAGGATGCCGAGCAAAAGTTCGAGTAATTCGTGAAAGTTTGAAAGTCGCTCGGATCGCCAAAAGTCGTATGCGGATTTGAAAAGAAAAGATATTGAATATCAGGTTGGAGACAAGGTATTTCTCAAAGTCTCACCCTGGAAAAGAGTGCTTAGATTTGGCCATAAGGGCAAATTGAGTCCGAGGTTCATCGGTCCATATGAGATATCCGAACGAGTCGGTCCAGTCGCGTATCGTTTGATTTTCCCCCTAAGCTCGAAAAGATTCACAATGTTTTTCATGTCTCAATGCTTCGACGATATAGGTCTGATCCATCGCACGTAATTGCTCCATCCGAGATTGAGATTCAGCCTAATTTGAGCTATGAAGAGGAACCGGTTCGCATTATGATGCGTGAAGTAAAAGAGTTACGCAATAAGAAAATCCCGTTAGTGAAGGTGTTGTGGCATAAACACGAATTGAAGAAGCCACTTGGGAACTTGAGGACTCTATGAAAGAGCGATACCGAGCCTATTTACGGTAAGATTTTCGGGACGAAAATTTCTTAAGTGGGGAGAGTTGTGACATCCCTAAATTGACCCTAGCCGGAAAGTGGTTTGGGACCACTAAACCGAGTCATAAGAATAATTAACCATCATAATTGATGCTCATTATATGTATACATGCATGTGTGAAAAATTTCATGTTTGGATTTTGTTAATTGTAAGTGAATTTTTATCAAATAGGACTTATGTGAGAAAATTTAGAAATGTGCTAGGCAAATGTAAGGTGGCCTATTAATACATGTGGGAAGGTGTTGTCCTTGCATGTCAAATTAGCCAAAATGAAGCAAGATGGCGGCCATGCTATGGGTGGAAACATGTCTCCAACATGTTAGACTAGTGATGCATGTAGGAAACAATAAAATAAGAAAGTTAGCATTAAAGAAATGGAAAAAGGAAAATGATGATAACAAAAAAAAAGAGTGTGGATGCTTTCCCCCCTTGCAGTACATGAGAGAAACAAAAGCAAAGAAAGAAAGAAAAAAAAGTTTTGTTGCTCATCCTTGGTGTCTTGGCGAATAGAAGAGGGAAATTGATAAAAGGAAGAAAGGAGAAATTTGGTTATGTTTTGTTCTTCTTGTCATGAACTAAAGGAAGAGAAAAAGGGGGGAGAAGAAGCTAGGTATTCGGTCTTCTACTTGTTTGATTGAGGTAAGTTTTAAGTAAATTCTTTGAGATTTCATAAAAATTTAGTTGATGGATAGGTCTTTGATTGAGCCCATGTGTGTATTTAGATCCTTGTGGTGATTTGGCCATTCGACTAAGGTAGGAAACTTAGAAGATGATTTCTATTCCTTGTGTTTTGTGAGTAGGGAGCTTAGATTAAAGTTGAATAAGGGAATATGAGTATTGAGGATTTTGGTAATATGGAAATTGGCTATGAGAGTGTGCATGTGGTCACTTGCGAATGTGGGTGTTAAGGTTAGTAGGTTGGCCTAATTCTTGCATTAGAAACTCATGAACTTGATTTAAATACTTTAAATTTATGGTAGTTAAATGGAATTGAAAGGATCTATTCGACCATAGTAGCTATTGAGGGTTTAAGTTTGTGATTCGTGTTAAATTTGATGATAGGAAGAAAAATTGGCTTGTGTATGTGTAGTTGCGAATGTGAATTTGGGTAACCTTTCTTGTAACATTAGCATTTTAAAAGTGGCTAATAGGGATTTTAATGAAAATTATGCCAAGGCGAATGTATCATGAAATGAATAAAAAATGCTACATTGTGCTTATATGTATATTCGCCAAGGAAGCATGATATGAAGCTTGATAAGCTTGAAAGACGAATGACCGAATTAGCTATAGGTCATGTAAGGATTAATTTTATGCATACGTGAGTGTGTGGCATTAGTAGTTAATGGTATTCGCATTATTTTAACTAAGAATTTAAAATGAATGTTTGAAAGTTAAATAGGTCACCCAAGTGACCGAATGTGTTAAAAGCAAAATATGGTTGCCGTATGTGTGTGTTTGATTGAGAAGTAAATTTGTTTGATTTAGCTCAAGAACTCAAAGGATCAAAGTTGGACAAGGGGAAAGACAAAGTAAGTGAATAGCCGTTGAAGACGTGCGATAACATCCGAGGTAAGTCATAAAGCATATATTTGGCATTGATTTAAATGATCATAATATATATGCAATTGTGTTTAATGAATTGATGTGTAAGTGGAAATGTATGTGTATGGAATGATGCCATCGTTGAATGTATAAAGGTAGTAAAATGCATAAAGTATTGGTCTTGGCACTAAGTGTGCGGGTATAAATGGACGCGGTGACAAGATTGGCACTAAGTGTGCGGGTTTAAAATTTGTACAGCACTAAGTGTGCGAATTTGATTATATAGCACTATGTGTGCGAGCTGATTATATAGCACTAAGTGTGCGGACTTATTATATGCTTTTGCATCACTATTGGCACTGAGTGTGCGATATTATCGAGTTGATCACGGACAGCGGATCGGGTAAGTACCTCGAGCTCATGACGAATAGAGAATACGTTCATGCTTGGGGTTGAATTCGGTAAGCCTTAAATCTATGTGATGATTGAAATTGTATGGTCGTGCTGGAAATTGAGTTAATGTGTAAAAATGCTTGATTATCTTGTTGTGTAGAATATGAAATGTGGATGTATGAATTGGTGCGAGATTGGACCGAAAGGTTCGAGGTATTATGGTATAGATTCGATATGGACGAGTACCTAGTTTCATTTGTTGTACAAGTAGTAGTAATTTTATCGATTGGATTGATGACGCTTATGACTTACTGAGTTGTAAACTCACTCGGTGTTTTCTTGTCACCCATTTTAGGTCTCTGGGACTCGACTGTTGCGTGCTCGGAACCGTCGTTGAAGTCATCACACCGGCTGAAACCTTGTGGTATTGCTTTTTTTGTTGAAGAACATTTGGCATGTATAGGCTATTATATTTTGTCGATTTGTGGGATTGTAAACTTTAAGCCATGTGAAAATGGCCTATGTGGTCGTCGAGTGGGATGCTAGAACCTATAGCCACGAGTCTTAGAAACTCAAATTTTGTTAAGGTGGCCATAATTTGTGTCATGTATGATGGATGATTAAGGCCAAGGAAAAATTCATGAAATTGGCATAGTCTACTGCAGTAACTGTTGCGGACAGCAGCAGTGAGATGAGATTGAAAATCACTAAAAATAGTAGAAGTACAATTAAATAGTGAGTAAATTATGGAACTGAACCTTGATGAATCTATTTTATATGGACGAAACGAAACGACCATATGAGCAGTATACCGGGAATTATTAAAGTTCTCGTGAGACAGGGCCAGAACGATTTCTGGGTCCCCTGTCGCGACTTTGAAAATTTACCATAAATTATCCAGAAAGAATTAGGAGTCATGCCTTATATGTAAAGATTCCATTTTGAGTCTAGTTTCATTAGAAACAAACGGCACCAGTATTAAAGCCCTGTACAGAAAGATATTCAAGTTGTAACGCGCGGAGGTCAGAGCAGTCGATCCCTGTAACATGGGTAACTTTAACTAATAAACTGTACCAATTGGCCCAACCAAAAATTCTAAAAATAAATCCATGGATGGATATATGAGTCTAAATTCAGGGAAAATTTACGAAACCAGTTTCTGAGTTATGGAACTCGAGATATGATTTTTAAGGCGACGGTGACGCAGTTTTCCAGCCTGTCCAGAAATGCCAAATTGGTCGGTACTTGTAGAGGATTTGTCTCGTTAACCCCTCGTGTCCGACACCGGCGTCGGTCACGAGTTAGGGGTGTTACATGATATATCCCAACTCATCTAGCATCCATTATTTACCATATTGCCGAAACAAATAACCAAGCTCCACAACATCTACCATGGATATACTTTCAATATAAGTTCAAACCAAGACCAAATATATACCTTAACTTCACAATCAAGCCATTTTTGCATGGTTAAATATAAACATATTTCAAGATCAAACATATTATCTAGCCTATACATGCCATAGATTCAGAGTTTAAACTTATAAAATACCGAAAAAGAAACGATTGATAGTGTGATAAAGTTCCTTGACGATCCTCAAGCTCGTAGCTAGCTTCCAAAATCTATAAAACAACGAAGAAACAAACACACAATAAGCATGAATAGCTTAGTAAGTCATAAGAAACTAAATAATTTTAGTGACATACACAATTCAATTAAGCTAGGTCGAGTCAAGAAAACCTTAACCACATATACATTTATCATATTTGCAAATTCATATATCATCATTTGAACATTAACATTGTAATGTCATTTGTCTAAATATGAACAATTACATTAACATATATAATTCATTCTTTTATCAAGCAAATTTCATATATTCATCTCAAGTACTATACTCACCTTACTTTCATGATCAATTAACTTCATACGTACCTGAGCCATTTAGCTCATTTTCACATTCGGTCTTAATTAGATATTGCCCGTTGAACCATTGAAAATCAATAAGGATACTCATAAAGCTCGTACAATGCCTACGTCCCAAACGTGGTCTTACATGTAATCAACTACCGATGCCACTGTCCCAGATAGGGTCTTACGCAAAATCATATACGATGCCAATGTCCCAGACATGGTCTTACACGTAAATCACAAATCGATGCCAACATCCCAGATGTGGTCTTACACAAAATCATATATCGGTATCCTATGTCAGGACATATGTATCCTAACTATTCCTAAGGTTTATACGGGGCTTTCAGATGACGTAGCTCGATCATTTCATGTTGATAACCAACCATTCCATCTAAATACAATTCGTCTAGGTAGTTACACATTTATAGAATTCAATTTGGCTATGTATAAAATAAATACATTCAATATAACATCATTTATTCATTTATGAACTTACCTTGGACGAAGACGAACGAACCGGAATGACTATTCGACAACTTTAGATTTCCCCCGATCCAATTCTGATTTCCTCTTTTCTCAATCTAAACTAATATAAATTAAACTTATTTAATCACACATGTACTCATACCCAAAAACACATAAAAGGGTAATTTGCACTTTAGCCCCTAACATTTCATATTTTTCACAATTTAGTCCCTATTTTACAAAACACAAAATACACATAATTTTATAGAACTCTAGTATAGCTGAATTTTACTAAGGTTCACAGCAGCCCTTTTTTTTCAGTTATTTCACATTTTGACCCCTCAATTTACAAAATTTACAATTTAATCCTACATAGATACTTTTACCATAAATCACTTACTTAAACATATTATTCTAACAACATATTTTTATTTTCCATCATCAAACAATAAAAACTACAAGCTATCATCAATGGCAATTCATGAATACATCATCGAATTCAAAAATTCAAGTTGGGCTAGCTAGTATTCAAAGCAACGATCTCAAAAACATAAAAATCATCAAAATCCAAGAAAAACACATACCCAAATTAAGCTCCCAAAGTTGCCGAATGTTTAAAGCTTCCAAAGATTTATTTCCTTCTTAGATTTGACCAAGAAAGATGAACACATGCATGGCCATTTTTTTTGTTTTATTTAATACATATTAATATATCAATTACCAAATTAGCCTTTTTATTATCATTTAAAATCCACTAGCCTTAGGTTTTTATGTCCATCCAATATTTCAATGGTATAATATCAACATAAGGACCCCACATTAAAAAGGACATATCAATTTAGCACTTTAACAAATAGTTAGCCATTTTTACATTTTACGGGCTTAAGTCTTTTTATTAAATTGAACACTCAAACGATAAAATTAAATCACGAAAATTTCACTTATATAAATTAACATGCTGTAGACACCAAATGTGACAGCCCAAAATTGACCCTAGTCGGAGGTGGTTTCGGAACCACAAAACCGAGGCATAAAAATAATTTATAATTTATTTTGATGCCTATAATATGTGTTAATTCATGTGTGACATTTTGATGTTTCGATTTAGAGTTATAAATGTGAATTTCATTAGAAAGGACCTAGTAGTAAACTTTGAAAGTATGATGGGGAAAGGTGTGATGACTAGTTGAACATGCATGCAAAAATAAGGGATTTGCATGTCAATTTCCCCAACATGAAGTGGCGGCCATGGCAAGAGTGGATGGGAAAAACATGTCATGAAACATGTTTTGTTGGTGCATTAGGGTGAAATAATAAAATAAAGAGCATGGGCAAAGAAAGAAAAAAATGGTCTCATCCATGCTTCCCCCCTTGGCCGTGAGTTGAGAGAAAGGAAAAGAAAAAATTTGGTTCATCCATTCTCATTTTCTTTGGGCTGAAAATTCTAAGAAGGAAGGAAATTTTGCTCCATTTTTAGTTTAGAAGAGATCTAGAAGGAGATTTGGCTATACTTGCATCAAGATTAAGGTATGTTGAGGTTGTGTCATGAGATTCATGCTTGTTTTGGTTGCTAACTTGATGTGCATGTTAGCCATGGTTCAAATCCTTGCTATGCCATGAAAAATGGTATTTGGCCAAGGTTGATATTGTGTTAAAGCCATTGCATGCTAAATGTGAAGCTTGTTGATGATGCATGTAATGATGGATTGACTACTCTTGAAATTTCTTTTAGTATTCTTGAGTAGGACATTGAATTCTTTGTTTAACCATGACCGAAGTTGAAAGAGTATGGTTGTGATGTATTCGGCCATGGTGCATTCATGAGCATGATTTATGCTTGTTACTTGATTGGTAAAAATTTGTGTTTGGATGGGTATGAACCCCTTGAGATTCGGCCTTGCACCTATATGTATATACATGTTTGCACATGATGTATTGGCATGACATATATACTATTTCAAGGTATATATTTGCTTGTGATGATGTTTGGTTATGAAGTACATGAGAGATGTGTATTGAGCTACAATATGTAATCGTTAGTTAGTAAAATGCATGCTATTTTGTGTGGTATTAAGTGCATAATTGGCCTCAACATGGACATGCATATTCGCCACATGAGGGAAATTGGTGTGCATGCATTCGGTTAGAGGCAAGCATATTGATGCCTATTCTTGGCTTAGAAAATTCGCTAAGAGGAATATTAACTAATGTGTTGAGTTCGATTAGTGATTTCGTACATATGCGACTTTGATGCCGAATGAGCATATATATTGGCTAGGTATCTTGAATTCCTCTTCGATGCTCAAATGATAAAACCAATTTATTTGTTAAATTAAGCTCAAGAGCAAAGGGAGCTAAATCCGATAAGGGAAGGAAAAAGTCGCGAATAGTCGTCGAAATCGTTCGACCACGCCCAAGGTAAGTTTTCGAGTATTGAAACTTAGATTTTGATTCGATTGAATGAAGTAATAAGCAATCAAAATTGTGCCTTTGTATGTGGCCATTGAGCCGAAATGATATTTTTGCTAAGTGAATTGTGCATAAAAGTTGTGTTATGAAATTGAAAGAAAGATGTGTATGAATGTTCGAGTGATATCCGGGCTAAGCCCGAAGGCAATTGTGCGAGTTATGATATCCGGGCTAAGCCCGAAGGCAATTGGGCGAGTTATGATGTGACAGCCCAAAATTGACCCTAGTCGGAACGTGGTTTCGGGACCACAAAACCGAGGCATAAAAATAATCTAAAATTTATTTTGATGCCTATAATATGTGTGTATTCATGTGTGACATTTTTGATGTTTTGATTTAGAGCTATAAATGTGAATTTCACTAGAAAGGACCTAGTAGTAAACTTTGAAAGTATGATGGGGAAATGTGTGATGACTAATTAAAGCATGCATGCAAAACAATGGACTTGCATGTCAAATTCCCCTTTTATAGGTGGTGGCGGCCATGATATGGTTTATGGGCAAAGAAAACATGTTGAAACATGTTTTGTTAATGGAGCATGAGAGAAATGATTAATAATTAAAATGTGGGAAGAAAAAAAAAATGTGTGTGAGTGTAGCATCCCCACCCCCCATTGCCGTGTAGGTGATAAAGAAAACAAAAAATTTGTTCATCTTTTCCCTCCTTCCTTTGGCGAAATTCTTAAGAGGAAGAAGAGATTTTTGCTTCATTTTCTTTGTTTAGAAGAGATCTAGAAGGAGATTTGGCTAAACTTGCATCAAGATTAAGGTATGTATGAGGTTGTGTCATGAGATTCATGCATGTTTTGGTTGCTAACTTGATGTTCATGTTAGCCATGGTTCAAATCCTTTTTATGCCATGGAAATGGTATTTGGCCAAGGTTATTATTGTGTTAAAGCCATTGCATGCTAAATGTGAAGCTTGCTAATGATGCATGCAATGATGGATTGACTACTCTTGAAATTTCTTTGTAGCAATCTTGAGTAAGACATTGAGTTTTTTTTTTTTTTGTTTTGTTTAACCATGACCGAAGTTGAAAGGGGCATGATTGTGATTTATTCAGCCATGATGCATTCATGAGCATGGTTTATGCTTCTTGCATGTTAGTTAAAAATTTGTGTTTTGGATGGTTATGGATACCTTGAAATTCGGCCTTACACCTATATGTGTATATATGTTTGCACATGATGTTTTGGTTATGAAGAAAGTGATAAATATGTTTCTTTAAAGGAGAAATTTGTTGAAGAATGGTTGTGAAATTTGCATGTACATTCGGCCTAGTGCATGTATAGTATGAAAAACCTTGAAATTATTGTTGATTTGGTGCAAGTATGACTAAGTATAATTGGCCATATGAGTGCTTGATGCTATGTTATAATTAATGAGCTCAAGTGTGTGAATATAATTGTGTGCGGCCTTATAAGGGCTATGTACCTTGGATTCCCCTTTGATATTCAAACGACTAAATCAATTTACTTGTTAACATAAAGTTCGAGAGCTTAGAGGGCCACAATTGGATAAGAGGAAGGAAAAAGTGATCGAATAGCCGTTGAAGCCGTTCGACAACATCCGAGGTAAGTCCTCAAGAAATGACCCTACTCGAATTATGCGAAATGAAATATGGATGTGTAATGATTATTGATTTATGTGTGTATGAGTATTTGAATGATACCGGGCTAAGTCCGAAGGCGATTATGCTAGTGATATGTTTGTGTTTGAGCCTTAGTAACGAAAACGAAACATGGATGTGTAATGACTATTGATGTATGTGTGTGCATGAGCAATTAAATGATATCCGGCTAAGTCCCAAGACATTTATGCTAGTAGTTAAATCCGGTTAAGACCAAGGCAATTATGCTAGTGACTAAATCCGGGCTAAGACCGAAGGCATTCGTGCAAGTTGTTAAATCCGGGCTAATACCGAAGGCATTTGTGCAAGTCGTTCTATCGGGCTAAGACCAAGGCATTCGTGCATGTGGTTATATCCGGTTGTATTCAAGAAGCTTGGGCTGAAGGTGAGCGTTGGTTGCTGTAATAAATTTAATTAGTACGCTCAAACGCCCAAAGGATAAGGTATGTTTATATGTGCATTGGAAAAGTCGATATGTTTGAGTAACATTCGTTCAATCGACTAACGAATTTTCAGCTATTGAATTGGTTGATATCTTGTGAAAGTATACAATGATGAAGTGTGAAGTAAGTATGATTATGTGAATGTGTATTAATGAAATGATTCATTTGGCTATGTGAATGTAATGCTTTAGTTAAAGCTGATTTTATTGCTTGAGACTTACTAAGCATAAAAATGCTTACCCCGTTGCTTTGGCTCTCTGTTTTATAGATTTTGTTCGTTAGCGATCGGATACGGGATCATTGAAGTCAAGTCATCCACACTATCAAAGCCTCCATTTTGGTATAATTTTGGTTGAACTTTGAAATGGCATGTATAGGACTACCCTTGTTGGTTCAAATGTGTTGTGATGTACATGTGTACGGCCATGCGAAAATGGCTCGTAGAAGTAAAGTACGAACTTAGACCATTTGTGATTTGTATATATATATATATGGTTTCATGATGTGATTATGGATTGGAAATGGGAGTGTTGGTCACATGATCAGCCATTGGAATGGCTAAAAATGATCATAGGTGAACCTATGTATGGCAAGACTAGTTGGTTCATGGAGACTACAAAATAGGTAAGACCTACCTTAAAAACAGGTGCTGCCAGCTGCAGTGACGGGAATGTGAAAAATCACCAAAAATTGTAGGAATGGTATTAAATAGTGACAGAATTATTTAAATGAACCTTGATGAGTCTACTTTCATATGGAAGAAACGAAATGGTCATAGGAGTTACGTGTTAAGAGATATTAAAGTTATCGTGAGACAGGGCCAGAACGGTTTCTGGGTCCCCTGTCGCGACTTTGAAAATTTACCATAAATTATCCAGAATGAATTAGAAGTCATGCCTAATATGTGCAGATTACTTTTTGAGTCTAGTTTCATTAGAAACAAACAGCATCAGTATTGAAACCCTGTACAGAGAGATATTCAAGTTGTAACGCGCAAAGGTCAGTATAGTCGACCCCTGTAACATGGGTGACTTTAACTAATAAACTGTACCAATTGGCCCGACCAAAAATTCTATAAATAAATCCATGGATGGATATATGAGTCTAAATTCAGGGAAAATTTACGGAATCAGTTTCCGAGTTGTGAAACTCGAGATATGCTTTTTAAGACGACAGCAACGCAGTTTTCCAGCTTGCCTGGAATGTCAAATTGGTCGGTGCCATAAGTGGTTTTGGCTTGTTAACCCCTCGTGTCCGACACCGGAAACGGTCTCGGGTTCGGGGTGTTACAATTTTATTGGTATCAGAGCTGCGTTTTAGTCGATTCTAGGACTACCGTGATATGTTTGGGGTTTAGCTATACATGCCATTAAATGATGAATCGATAGTGTGGTGATTTCTGACAATTTGACTTTGTGTTTGTTTATAGCAATGGATCCCGATCCCAACGGAGCAATAGCTGATGATGTGGAGAGTGTGGCGCCCGCTCCCGCGCAAGGGATAGCGCCGGCGGACTCTCAACCTATGGCCAGCAATCCGAATGATGAGGCTAGGCAAGCCTTTTATAGTGTGATGAATGATTGGTTTAACCAATACATTCGAACTAACACGGCTGTTCCACAACCTCCATTCCCGACAAATGCAACCCCAGACCTACAATACCTCAGAATCGACGAAATAAGGTCAAGTAAGCCCCAATCGATGTGATTCAAAACATGGGGCCACTGAATTTAAAGCTACGGATGATGACGATGCCAAGCAAGCTGAATTTTGGTTGGACAACACTATCCGGTGCTCGATGAGCTATCTTGTACACCGATGAGTGCTTAAAGTGTACCATCTCCTTGCTACGCGATTCCGCCTACTATTGGTGGAGTACTCGACTTGTGGTGCCTAGAGAGCAAGTGACTTGGGAGTTCTTTCAAACCGAGTTCGAAAGAAGTATATCATCGAGATTCATCGACCAAAAGCGAAGGAATTTCTTGACCTTAAGCAAGGCTCTTTGTCGATTCTGACTACTGAACGAAAATTTGTGAGGCTTAGTGGTACGCCGAGAATGCATTTCGTCCGAATCTATTATGTGTAAACGCTTCGAGGATGGGCTGAATGATGATATAAGGATGTTCGTGGCATTCTCGAAATACGAGAGTTCGTAGTACTTGTTGAGCGAGCTTGTAAAGTCAAGAGCTTAGAAAGGAGAAACAAAAGTTGATGTGGGAACCGGAGAATTTGAAAAGGTCCTCGGAAAGTCTCTTCAACAAGCATCGAAGAGATTTGAGATGATGTGAGCCGGTCTAGAGGCGCCGGGCTTTCTAAATGAGATCGCGATCGACCCCGTGACCACACGAGTCACTTCGACGCCATGGTGGAAATGATCGCCGAGAGAGAGCGGAGTGTCGCATTGTGGTAAATGGCATTCGGGAGTCTGAGGTTCGTGATCGCTCTGCTATAAGCGTGGATCGGCCGACCACTTTGTCAAGGACTGCCCGAGGTTGTTTGAACAAAATGTAAGTCAAGGTGGAAACCCGGGTGCTACCACTGCTCGAGGTAGGCCATCCAAAAATACGGGCAATTCTAGTGGCGGTCTGAGAGGGTCGAGAGATGCTACAACAAGACCCGAGGCTCGTACTCCTACTAGGACTTATGCCATACGTGCACGCGAGGATGCTGCCTCACCAGATGTTATTACCGGTACTTTCACTCTTTTCGATACTAATGTGATTGCTTTGATTGACCCTGGTTCTACTCATTCTTATATATGTGAAACCTTAGCATCCAAGAAGACTTTGCCTATTGAGTCTCATCGAGTTTGTAATTCGGTGTCAAACCCTTGGGTCATTACGTGCTTGTCAACAAAGTGTGCAAGAAAAGTCCCCTAGTATTCCGAGGTTCTTGTTTTCCGCGGACTTGATGCTTTTGCCGCTCGATGAATTGACGTTATTCTTAGTTTGGATTGGTTGACCATGCACGATGCGGTTGTAAATTGCAAGAGCAAGACCATCGATTTGAGGTGCACGAATAACGAGATAATTCGGGTTGAGTCTACGGACTTAAAGGGGTTGCCAGCTGTAATATCAGCAATGTTGGCCCAGAAATATGTAAGAAAAGGGTGCAAGCGTACCTTGCATATGTGCTCGATGACAAGGAGTCGAAAAGAAACCCGAATCTGTGCGCTGGTTTGTGAATACCGGATGTTTTCCACGAAGAATTGCGGGTTTACCACCCGTTCGGAAATAGAATTTGGCATCAAATTGGTACTGGTACCACTCAATTTCGATAGCTCCGTATCGTATGGCACCAACGGAATTAAAGGAGTTGAAAGCTCGGTTGCAAGAATTGGTGGATAGAGGTTTTTCGCCCGAGTTTTTCGCCTTGGGGTGCGCCGGTGTTGTTTGTGAAAAGAAGGATGGAACCATGAGGTTGTAGATCGACTATCGTCGACTTAATAAAGCGACGATAAAGAACAAATATCCGTTACCACGATCGATGACTTGTTCGATCAACGAAGGAACCTCGGTGTTCTCGAAAATAGATTTGAGATCGGGCTATTATCAATTGTGAATTGAGATTGGACGTAGCCAAGACCGCCTTGAGAATGAGATATGGTCACTATGAGTTCCTAGTGATGCCGTTTGGGCTTACTAATGCCCTGCGGTATTTATGGATTTAATGAATCGGATCTTCGACCATATTTGGATCGGTTCGTAGTCGTGTTCATTGATGACATCTTGGTCTATTCAAGAAATGAGACCGAACATCTTTGAACACCGAGGTTAGTCTTTGCAAATTTTACGGGATAAGCAATTATATGCTAAGTTCAGCAAGTGTGAGTTCGGTTAGAGAGGTTAGCTTCTTGGGGCATGTGATATCTCAGACGGGTATTCGAGTCGACGAACAAAATTTCAGCCATACTTAACTGGAAGCCTCAGAAATATTACCGAGGTTCGAGCTTTTTGGGGCTGGCGGTTATTACCGACGATTTGTGAAAGGTTTCTCAACGATAGCCACGCCAATGACGAAGCTACTCCAAAAGGATGTTAAGTTCGAATGGACGGAGAAATGTCAGAAAAGTTTCGATCAACTGAAAACTTATTTGACTGAAGCCCCAATTCTAGTGCAACCCGAATCAGGCAAAGAGTTTGTCATTTATAGTGACGCATCCCTACTTGGGTTGGGTTGCGTATTGATGCAAGAAGAGCGAGTTGTGGCCTATGCGTCGAGACAAATAAAGCCGCATGAGAAAAATTATCCGACCCATGATCTCGAATTGGCTGCCATCGTATTCGCCTTAAAGATATGGCGATATTACTTATTTGGTGAGAAGTGCCATGTGTATTCGGATCACAAAAGTCTCAAATATTTGATGACCCAAAGAGACTTAAATCTGCGACAAAGACGTTGGCTCGAGTTGTTAAAAGATTATGAGCTCGTCGTTGATTATCACCCGGGAAAGGCTAATGTGGTTGCGGATGCCTTAAGTCGTAAATCATTATTCACTTTACGAGTGATGAATGTGCACTTGTCCGTTCGATCTGACAACGTGTTAGTAGCTGAATTGAAAGCCAAACCATTATTGATATATCAAATTTGTGAAGCTCAGAAGGTCGACGATGAGTTGGTTGCAAAACGGGCTGAGTGTGTTCCGAACAGGGAATCGGAGTTTCAGATCGATGATGACGATTGTTTGAGGTTCAGCGTCGTCTGTGTGTTCCAAAGAATTGAACTTATTTCGATATACTGAACGAAGCCCATTGTAGCCGAATGGCGATCCACCCGGAGTCTGAAGATGTACAACGATTTGAAACGTCGGTTTTGGTGGCATGGTATGAAACGAGACATCTCCGACTTTGTTTCGAGGTGTTTAATATGTCAACAAGTGAAAGCGGAACATCAAGTGCCTTGGATTACTTCACCGATCACGATACCGAGTAGAAATGGGATCAAGTCACAATGGACTTCAGATCCGGACCGCCATCGTCGATGAGTAAGAAGGATGCGATTTGGGTCGTTGTAGATAGATTGACTAAGTCGGCTCGCTTTTTCCCGTGACGTACGGACTTTTCAAAGGACAAACTAGCCGAATATGACGTTTCTCGATTGTGAGATTACACGGGTGCCTATTTCCATCGTGTCGGATAGAGATCCGAGATTTACCTCGCGATTTTGGAAAAAGTTGCAAGAAGCTTTGGGTACCAAGTTGCATTTCAGACCGCCTTTCACCCCCAAACCGATGGTCAATCCGAGCGGATAATTCGGATACTTGAGGATATGTTGAGATGTTGCATCCTCGAGTTCGATGGTTCATGGGAACGGTATTTGCCTTTGATTGAATTCGCACAACAACAAACTTTCAATCAAGTATTAAGATGGCACCCTACGAGGCTTTGTACGGTCGTAAATGCCGTACACCATTGTTTTGGACCGAGCTCGGTGAAAGCAAAATTTTCGGGTGGATTTGATTAGAGATCTGAATGAAAGTGAAAGTAATCCGTGAAAGTCTAAAGATAGCCTCCGATCGTCGAAGTCGTGCAGCGGATCTCAAGCGTAAAGACATCGAGCATCGTGGGAGATAAAGTGTTTCTCAAGGTTTCACCTTGGAAAAGATACTCGATTCTACCGTAAGGGCAAGTTGAGCCCGAGGTTCATTGGGCCATATGAGATATCCGAAGCGAGTCGGTCCAGTGGCATATCGTCTGATTTTGCCCCCTGAACTCGAAAAGATTCACGATGTCTTTCATGTTTCGATGCTTCGACGCTATAAATCTGATCCATCGCACGTGATTAGTCCATCGGAGGTTGAAATTCAAGCCAATATGAGTTATGAGGAAGAACCGATTCGTATCCTATCACGTGAAGTGAAAGAGTTGCGAAACAAGCGGGTTTCGCTAGTGAAAGTGTTATGGCTCAAACACGGGATGTAAGAAGCTACTTGGGAAACCAAGAACTCTATGAAAGAGCGATACCCAACCCTATTTATCGGTAAGATTTTTGGGGACGAAAATTTCTTAAGTGGGGGAGAGTTGTGACAGCCCAAAATTGACCCTAGTCGGAACGTGGTTTCGGGACCACAAAACCGAGGCATAAAAATAATCTAAAATTTATTTTGATGCCTGTAATATGTGTGTATTCATGTGTGACATTTTTGATGTTTTGATTTAGAGCTATAAATGTGAATTTCACTAGAAAGGACCTAGTAGTAAACTTTGAAAGTATGATGGGGAAATGTGTGATGACTAATTAAAGCATGCATGCAAAACAATGGACTTGCATGTCAAATTCCCCCTTTTTATAGGTGGTGGTCGGCCATGACATGGTTTATGGGCAAAGAAAACATGTTGAAACATGTTTTGTTAATGGAGCATGAGAGAAATGATTAATAATTAAAATGTGGGAAGAGAAAAAAAAAATGTGTGTGAGTGTAGCATCCCCCCCCATTGCCGTGTAGGTGATAAAGAAAAACAAAAAAAATTGTTCATCTTTTCCCCTCCTTCCTTTGGCCGAAATTCTTAAGAGGAAGAAGAGATTTTTGCTTCATTTTCTTTGTTTAGAAAAGATCTAGAAGGAGATTTGGCTAAACTTGCATCAAGATTAAGGTATGTATGAGGTTGTGTCATGAGATTCATGCATGTTTTGGTTGCTAACTTGATGTTCATATTAGCCATGGTTCAAATCCTTGTTATGCCATGGAAATGGTATTTGGCCAAGGTTATTATTGTGTTAAAGCCATTGCATGCTAAATGTGAAGCTTGCTAATGATGCATGCAATGATGGATTGACTACTCTTGAAATTTCTTTGTAGCAATCTTGAGTAAGACATTGAGTTTTTTTTTTGTTTTGTTTAACCATGACCGAAGTTGAAAGGGCATGATTGTGATGTATTCGCCATGATGCATTCATGAGCATGGTTTATGCTTCTTGCATGTTAGTTAAAATTTGTGTTTTGGATGGTTATGGATACCTTGAAATTGACCTTACACCTATATGTGTATATATGTTTGCACATGATGTTTTGGTTATGAAGAAAGTGATAAATATGTTTCTTTAAAGGAGAAATTTGTTGAAGAATGGTTGTGAAATTTGCATGTACATTCGGCCTAGTGCATGTATAGTATGAAAAACCTTGAAATTATTGTTGATTTGGTGCAAGTATGACTAAGTATAATCGGCCATATGAGTGCTTGATGCTATGTTATAATTAATGAGCTCAAGTGTGTGAATATAATTGTGTGCTGCCTTATAAGGGCTATGTACCTTGGATTCCCTTTGATATTCAAACGACTAAATCAATTTACTTGTTAACATAAAGTTCGAGAGCTTAGAGGGCCACAATTGGATAAGGGAAGGAAAAGTGATCGAATAGCCGTTGAAGCCGTTCGACAACATCCGAGGTAAGTCCTCAAGAAATGACCCTACTCGAATTATGCGAAATGAAATATGGATGTGTTATGATTATTGATTTATGTGTGTATGAGTATTTGAATGATACCCGGGCTAAGTCCCGAAGGCGATTATGCTAGTGATATGTTTGTGTTTGAGCCTTAGTAACGAAAACGAAACATGGATGTGTAATGACTATTGATGTATGTGTGTGCATGAGCAATTAAATGATATCCGGCTAAGTCCCGAAGACATTTATGCTAGTAGTTAAATCCGGGTTAAGACCCGAAGGCAATTATGCTAGTGACTAAATCCGGGCTAAGACCCGAAGGCATTCGTGCAAGTTGTTAAATCCGGGCTAATACCCGAAGGCATTTGTGCAAGTCGTTCTATCAGGGCTAAGACCCGAAGGCATTCGTGCATGTGGTTATATCCAGTTGTATTCCGAAGAAGCTTGGGCTGAAGGTGAGCATTGGTTGCTGTAATAAATTTAATTAGTACGCTCGAAAAGCCCAAAGGATAAGGTATGTTTATATGTGCATTGGAAAAGTCGATATGTTTGAGTAACATTCGTTCAATCGACTAACGAATTTTCAGCTATTGAATTGGTTGATATCTTGTGAAAGTATACAATGATGAAGTGTGAAGTAAGTATGATTATGTGAATGTGTATTAATGAAATGATTCATTTGGCTATGTGAGTGTAATGCTTTAGTTAAAGCTGATTTTATTGCTTGAGACTTACTAAGCATAAAAATGCTTACCCGTTGCTTTGGCTCTCTGTTTTATAGATTTTGTTAGTTAGCGATCGGATACGGGATCATTGAAGTCGAAGTCATCCACACTATCAAAGCCTCCATTTTGGTATAATTTTGGTTGAACTTTGAAATGGCATGTATAGGACTACCCTTGTTGGTTCAAATGTGTTGTGATGTACATGTGTACGGCCATGCGAAAATGGCTCGTAGAAGTAAAGTACTGAACTTAGACCATTTGTGATTTGTATATATATATATGGTTTCATGATGTGATTATGGATTGGAAATGGGAGTGTTGGTCACATGATCAGCCATTGGAATGGCAAAAATGATCATAGGTGAACCTATGTATGGCAAGACTAGTTGGTTCATGGAGACTACAAAATAGGTAAGACCTACCTTAAAACAGGTGCTGCCAGCTGCAGTGACGGGAATGTGAAAATCACCAAAATTGTAGGGATGGTATTAAATAGTGAAAGAATTATGTAAATGAACCTTGATGAGTCTACTTTCATATGGAAGAAACGAAACGGTCATAGGAGTTACGTGTTAAGAGATATTAAAGTTATCGTGAGACAGGGCCAGAACGGTTTCTGGGTCCCCTGTCGCGACTTTGAAAATTTACCATAAATTATCCAGAATGAATTAGAAGTAATTACTAATATGTTCAGATTCCTTTTTGAGTCTATTTTCATTATAAACAAACGGCATCAGTATTGAAACCCTGTACAGAGAGATATTCAAGTTGTAACGCGCGAAGGTCAGTGTAGTCGACCCCTGTAACATGGGTGACTTTAACTAATAAACTGTACCAATTGGCCCGACCAAAAATTCTAGAAATAAATCCATGGATGGATATATGAGTCTAAATTCAGGGAAAATTTACGGAATCAGTTTCTGAGTTGTGAAACTCGAGATATGCTTTTTAAGACGACAGCAACGCAGTTTTCCAGCTTGCCTGGAATGTCAAATTGGTCGGTGCCATAAGTGGTTTTGGCTTGTTAACCCCTCGTGTCCGACACCGGCAACGGTCTCGGGTTCGGGGTGTTACATATGATATCCGGGCTAAGCCCGAAGGCAATTGTGCAAATTGTGATATCCGGGTTAAGTCCCGAAGGCCTTTGTGCGGGTTACCATAACCGGGCTATGTCCCGAACGCGTTTGAACGAGTAGCTATATCCGGATAAACTCCGAAGGTATGTGATTCGAGAACTTTGAACTTGCTGGAAAATTTTCAGTTAATGCACTTGTGAAATTCCCAACAACAAGGTATGTTTTGTGTGTGCTTCGCACACTATGAGTAAGTGCGTATGAATATTCGCTCTAATGATAAATGAGCTATCGGCATTAACTAGGCCGTTATTTGTGTATGAATATAAGAGTTGGGATTGTGAAGTAAGCATGTCTTTGAGAAATTGTGCATATGAATTATTGTTTAGCTACTTGAATGCTATGCTTTGGTTGTGTGTATATTATGGCTCGAAACTTACTAAGCATAAATTGCTTACTCCGTTTCTTTGTTTCTCTGTTTATAGATTTTGCTCGTTAGCGATCGGATTCGGGATCATAGAAGTTGAAGTCAACCACACTATCAAAGCCCTTTTTGGTACTCCTTTAGTTGAGTTTTGGATATGGCATGTATAGGACCACCCTCGGTTGTTTTTAAGTACTTTGTGATGTATATGTGTGCGGCCATGCGAAAATGGTTCGTAAAAGTGGAGTATGGAATTTGACCATATGTGGTTTGTAATTATATTTGGTTTCATGATGTGATTATGGTTTGGAATGAGAGTGTTGGTCACATGATCAGCCATTGGAATGGCTAAATATGATCATATGTGGACCTAAGTATGACTAGACTATAGTTGGTCCATGGGAACTACAATATAGGTAAAGCCTACCTTAAAAACAGAGGCTGCCAGCTGCAGTGACGTGGATGTGAAAAATCACCAAAATTTGTAGGAATGGTTTTAAATAGTGAATAAATTATTTCATTGAACCTTGACGAGTCTATTTTCATATGAAAGTAACGAAACGATCATATGAACAGTATACTGAGAGATATTAAAGTTCTCGTGAGACAGGGCCAGAACGGTTTCTGGGTCCCCTGTGGAAACTTTGAAAATTTACCATAAATTATCCAGAATGAATTAGAAGTCATTACTTATATTTCCAGATTCCTTTTTCAGTCTAGTTTCATTAGAAACAAACGGCATCAGTATTGATACTCTGTACAGAGAGATATTCCAGTTGTAATGCGCGAAGGTCAGTGTATTCGACCCCTGTAACATGGGTGACTTTAAGTAATAAACTGTACCAATTGGCCTGACCAAAAATTCTAGAAAAAAATCCAGGGATGTATATATGAGTATAAATTCAGGGAAAATTTACAGAATCAGTTTCCGAGTTCTGTAACTCGAGATATGCTTTTTAAGGCAACAGTGACGCAGTTTTCCAGCTTGCCTGGGAATGTCAAGTTGGTCGGTGCTATAAGTGGTTTTGGCTTGTTAACCCCTCGTGTCCGACACCGGCAACGGTCTCGGGTTCGGGGTGTTCCACCAAAAATAATATTAAAATATTTTTCTAACTCGAATTTTGTGGTCTTGAAACCACTGTTCTGAATAGGGTCTAAACTGGGCTATTACAACTCTCCCCCTTAGGGGTTTTCGTCCCCAAAAATCTTACCGGTGAATAGGTTTGGGAACCGATCTCTCATACCATCCTTGGGCTCCCACGTAGCTTCTGCAACCCTGTGTCTATGCCAAAAGACTTTCACTAAAAAGATCTTCTTATTTCTTAATTATTTAACCTCGTGATCTAAAATCCGGATCGGTTCTTCCTCGTATGTCATATCGGCTTGAGTCTCAATCTCTGATGAGGAAATAACAAGTGATGGGTCGGATCGATATCGTCAAAGCATCAATACGTGAAACATGTTATGGATCTTTTCTATCTCAAGTGGCAACAATAGTCTGTAAGCAACCGGCTCGAGACGCTCAATAATCTCAAATGGCCAATAAATCTCGGACTTAATTTCCCTTTACGACTGAATCAAACTATTTTCTTCCACAGTGAGACTTTCAAAAATACTTTGTCCCTGATCTGAAACTCAATATCTTTTCGTTTCAAGTTTGCATACGATTTCTAATGATATGATGCTGCTTTTAGACTATAGCGAATAGCTTCCACTTTCTGTTCAGTCTCTTTGATCAAATCGACCCCGTATATCTTATTCTCACTAAGCTTAGTCCAATACAGAGCTTTTCTGCATTTGCGACCATACAAAGCTTTATAAGGTGCCACTTTTATGCTCGATTGAAAGGTATTATTATACTCAAATTCAATTAGTGGCAAGTATCGTTCCCACGTACCTTCAAACTCAAGAAAACAACATCTCAACATATCCTCAAGCATCTGAATAATCCGCTCAGACTGACCATCCGTCTATGGGTGAAAAGCCGTGCTAAAGTGTAGTTTTGTACCTAATGCATCTTGCAGTTTCTTTCAAAACTGCAATGTGAACTTCGGATCACTATATGAAACAATAGAAATAGGTACCTCGTGCAATCTCACAATCTGCAAAATGTATAACTCACCAAACTTATCAAGTGAATAATTTGTGAGAGCCGAAATGAAATGAGCCGATGTAGTTAATCTATCAACAACAACCCAAATTGCATCTTTCTTACTCAGTGATAGAGGCAAACCCAATACAAAATCCGTCGTGATTCTGTCCCATTTCCACTCAGGAATCATAATCGGCTGAAGTAACCCAGACAGTACCTGATGTTCAGCTTTGACTTGCTGACAGAATAAACTTTTTGAAACAAATTCAGAGACATCACGCTTCATACCAGGCCACCAATAAAGCTGTTTCAAACATTATACATTTTTGTGCTTCCCAGATGAACTGATAACCGACTACTATAGGCTTCAATAAAAATCATCCGAATCAACTCTAAATTTATCGGACCAGAAATTCGGCCTTTGAATCTCAAACAATTATCAGCATCAATCTGAAATTCTGAATCGACATTCAAATCACATTGAACCCATTTTTCTAACAATTCATTATCAACTTTCAGAGCTTCGTGAATCTACTGTAAAAATAACGGTCTCGCTTTCAACTTGGCTACAATTGAACCGTCATCAGATAGATTCATATGCGCATTCATTGCACACAGAGAAAACAGAGATTGTCGACTTAAAGCATCAGGAACAACATTGGCCTTTTCTGGATGGTAGTCAATTACAAGTTTGTAATCTTTTAACAACTCTAACCATCTTGGCTGTCGTAGATTTAGATCTTTCTAAGTCAACAAGTATTTTAAGCTTTTGTGATTGAAAACTGTTGTTATACGCAAACTCAACCAACGACAAATATTTCTCCCAATTGCCTTCAAACTCTAAAAGAAAACAACAAAGCATATATTCGAGAATCTAAATTGCTCTCTTAGACTGACCATCAGTTTGTGAATGAAATACAATACTAAAGTTCAACCTCGTACCAGAGCTTCTTGCAATTTCTTCTAAAATCGTGATGTAAACCTCAGATCTCTATCCGAAATAATCAAAACTAGCACCCCGTGCAATCTAACGATCTCAGAAATGTACAATTCAACCAATTTATCCAGTGAATAATCAGTATGTACCAGAATAAAATGTGCAAATTTCGTCAATCAATCAACGACAACCCAAATAGCATCTTTCTTCTTCGGAGATAGGGGCAAACTCAATACAAAATTTATAGTAACTCTATCCCATTTCCAGTCCGATATCATTACTGGTTGTAGCAATCCCAAAGGCACTTGATGTTCAGCTTTAACCTATTAACAAACTAAACATCTCGACACAAACTCTGAAATGTCTCATTTCATGCTCGACCACCAATACAACTGTTTCAGATAATTATACATTTTAGTACTCCCCAGATGAGCAAATAAACAACCACTGTGTGCTTTGTGAAGAATTTTCTGAATGAGTTCAGAATTCTTTGGTACGCAAATTCTACCTCAGAATATTAAACAATCATCAGATCCAATCTGATAGCCTGAATCATTAGTCCATTTGTATTGCACTCTTTTAGCTTGCAACTCGTTGTCACACTTTTGAGCTTCACAAATTTGTAGAAGAAATACCAGTTTAGCTTTTAACTCTGATAAAATTGAATCATCATCAAACAAGGTTAGCTGGGTATTCATCGCTCTTAAAGTAAATAATGATTTTCTACTAGAAGCATCCATGACTACGTTCGCTTTCCCCGGATGATAATCAATCACCAACTCATAGTCTTTTAGTAACTCAAGCCATCTTCATTGTCGCAAATTCAGATCTTTCGGAATCATTATATATTTCAAGCTCTTATGATCGGTAAAGATATGTCACTTTTCACAATACAAATGATGTCGCCAAATTTTCAATGCGAAAACAATAGCGGCCAACTCTAAATTGTGTGTCGTATAATTCTTTTCGTGCAGCTTCAAGTGTCTGGAAGCACAAGCTATCAAATTTCATATCTTTTTATAGCAATCTAGTCATCAGTGTAGCAATCATCGAGAATCCTTTAATAAAACATAGATAATAACCGGCTAAACCCAAAAAGCTTCTAACTTCAAATACATTTCTCGGTGGTTTTCAATCAACAACTGCAAAAATCTTGCTCGGATTAACTCGTATGCCTTCAGTTGAAACAATATGTCCCAAAAATCTGACTTCCTGGAGCCAAAACTCACATTTACTAAATTTAGCAAACAATTGTTTATCTCTCAAGGTTTGTAGCATAATCCTCAGATGCTCGGCATGCTCAAAATCATCTTGTGAATAGATCAGAATGTCCTCAATGAATACAACCACAAATCTATCTAAATACGGTTTAAATATTCGATTCATCAAATCCATAAAAACTACAATAGCATTAGTTAATCGAAAAGGCATAACAAGAAATTCTTAATGCCAATACCTTATTCTGAATACAATTTTCATCACATCTGAATCCTTAACTCACAACTGATCATAGCCAAATCTCAAATCAATCTTCGAAAACACTGTCGCTCCTTTCAACTGATCAAACAAATCATCAATTCTCGATAAAGGATACTTGTTCTTTATCATAACCTTGTTGAGCTGATGAGAATCAATACAAAGTCTCATTGATCCGTCTTTCTTCTTTATGAATAACACTGGAGCACCCTAAGGCGAAAAACTAGGTCGTACAAAACCTCTATCCATTAATTCTTGCAACTGAGCTTTTAATTCTTTCAATTCTATCAGAGCCATTTTGTGTAGAGCTATTGATATCGCCGATGTTCCTGGTACTAATTCAATGGAAAACTCAGCCTCTCTGATCGGTGGCAACCCTAGTAACTCTTCTGGAAATACATCTAGATACTCACATACTACTGGCACTGATTCAGTCTTTGATTCAGACACTTTTTTATCCAGTAGATAAGTAAGATAAGCTTCACAACCTTTTCTCACATATTTCTGAGCTGACATAGATGAAATCACAACAGGCAATTCACTCAACTCATCTGATTCAATTTGAATGATTTCACTATTCTGACTTTTCAATTCAATAATTTTTCGTTTACAATTTAGAACAGGATCATGCAACGTTAACCAATCCATACCCATAATTGCATCAAACTCATCAAACGGTAGTAGCATCAAATTAGCCAAAAAATAGTAACCCCAAATCATCAAAGGACAATTCTTGCAAACTTTATCAACTAGAACATATTTACCTAAAGGGTTCGACACTTTAACCACAAATACAGTAGACTCAACAGAAAAATTCTTACTAGACACTAAATTCATACAGATATATGAATGGGTTGATCCAATATCAATCAATGCAATTACATTAGTTTCATAGAGAGAAAATGTACCGGTGATAACATCGGGTGACGATGCATCTTCGTGAGCGCGAATAGTGTAAGATCTAGCAGGTGCTTTGGCCTCGGATCTTTTAGCGGAGTCCTTTGTCGTTCCTTTACTACTAATCACATTTCTAATATTTCTAGCTGGTCTACCCCTGGCAACTGTATTACTCGGCCTTGAAGTCTAAAGATTATCTGTCCCAGATAACTAAGGACAATCACGAATAAAGTGTTCTTGCAAACCACATCTGAAACAGGCTCTATTATTATTACTCATCCAAAAATCTCCAAAATGTCATCGACCACACTGTTGACACTCGGGTTTATTGCTTCTCACGTTGCTAACAGTCGATATTAATGTAGCTTGAGTCTTAGGACTTGAGTATTGATTCCTACGATCTCTGTTTGAATACTCAATTGAAGTATTCTAATAAGTGTACAAATCTCTTGATTTCTTTGACAAAGATTGATATGGCTTATTCATCGATCTTTTCCTCCTATCTCTAGCCTCGAAATCCATTTGTCTATTTCTTTGCCAAGTTCTTCGGCTTTACAGGCTCTATCAACTAGTGCCACCAATTATTTCAATTCTAGAATCCCAACTAGTAATCTAAAACCTCGTTTAACCGATCTTCAAATATTTTACACATAATGGTGTAATATCCTAATTTTGGGCCTAGTCGGAATAGTGGTTTCGTGACCACAAAATTCGAGATAGAAATAATTATTTTATGACTATTTTAAGGTCTATGATATGATTGCATGATTGTGCGAAAATTTCGTGAAGAAATTTTATGCATAAAGTGCTTAAATTGAAATTAGGGACTAAATCGAAAAATTTGCAAAACTTGTATTCTAGAAGTTTCTAGTATGAAATTGTTTTGAAATATTAATTAGGAGGTCTTAAATAGAAATTTTACCAATTTCTAAGTCTATGGACAAAAATTGGACATGGATGGAATTTTTGGAAAGTTTAGTAGTAAGGGCATTTTGGTCATTTAGGGGTAAAATGAATTAAAATACAAAATTAAAAGCCAATTTTGCTCATCTTCAACCCCACGGCCGAATATAGCAAGGATAAACCATGGCTAGGGTTTTTCAAGCTTCCAAGCTCGATTGTAAGTCCGTTCTAGCCTCGTTTTTAATGATTTTTACGTTTTTGGAGTTCTGGTAGCTCGATTTAGCTTATGCTAGCAATAATTTAACCTAGGGTTTATATTTGGAAAAATACCCATAGGTGAAATTTGTGTATTTTGGTGTTTTATGATAGAATATGAGGTTTTAAATTATGTTAGACAACTTGTGCTACTCGGTTTTAAGTGAAAACGAGCAAAAGGGCTTAATCGGTAAAAATACCTAATAGTCATAAGTACATGTTAGAGTGAGAATTTGAGGTTGCCATAGAAGGGAAAAATGATCAGCATGTCATAAAACATAAGAAAATAGGCTGAAGTTTAATTTACGAGCTTTGGGGCAAAAGTGTAAATATGCAAAAGTTTAGGGGCAAAATTGTAATTTTTCCAAAATATGATTTTAGGTCAATTTGAATAATTTGAGTCCTAATTAGACTATATTTTAAACGATAGAGCAAGGAAAACTAAAATTTGGGCTAAAATGTGGAAAATACCAAGTTGTGGATGAAATGGTAAAAGTAGCCATTTTCGCATATGAGGTAAGTTCATGTGTAAATAATGTAGCATAATTGTTATTTTTAAGTTATTGATGTTAATTATATGATATGCTGATTTTTTTTATCGTGAAATATTATGCTTTGTGGTTAATGTTGAGTAATATGCAAATTATGTTTACTACCTAATAAATATGAATTGCTACCGAGTATCGGTTTCGATATTCCATGGAAGACGAAAAATGTGAGATCGAGGGAAAAAGCCCGTTTGAACCTTAGGAATAGATTAGGATACAAGTGACATGTCACTAGGATGGTTGAGCATCCGAACTCGTTGAGTTGAGTCCGAGTTCACTTGTGGATGCGAATGTCCGAACTCGTTGAGTTGAGTTCGAGTTTGAGAGATGTAACTAGGGATCCGAGCTCGTTGACTTGAGTCCGAGTTCACTTATGGATGCGAACGCCCGAGCTCGTTGAGTTGAGTCCGAGTTCACTTATGGGCGGGTTACATGGTAGCTTGGCTACATATGTGGCACTTATGTGCAAACTTTCCATGTATCCGAATTATATTCCAATGTGTTCAACGGGTAAAGTTCTATTGAAATGGAGGAATACTCAAGATGAAAGGGATGTATTGGTAAGTGTTGTGAAATAGGTACGTTGAACAGGTATGTACTTAACCCTCAGGTTTCAAAATCGATATAACAACAATATGGTAAGATGATAAATGAAAATGTGATATGAATGTCTTGGTGATGATTATGCAAATGATGTTTTATGTTTGCTTATATGGTTATGTTACTTGCTATTTGCATGTGAACTTATTAAGCATTTATGCTTACTCCTCCTTTTCATTCCTTGTAGTTTTGACAAGCCACTCGTAAATCGGGAACGGTCGGAGGCTAGCTCACACTATCCGTATACCATCTTGGCATAATGGCTTGTATATTTTGAGTATGGCATGTATAGCATTATAATCATTTTGTATATATAGTCTTATGATATGGTTATTGAGTGGTATGGAAATGCTTGGTAATGATTTGCCATTGGAATGGCTAATCATGATCATATTTGGTGTTATGTATGTCAAATTGCTAGCTAACCCATGGAAACCATGAAATAGGTAAAATTTACCATAAAATAGATTCAGACAGCAGTAGTGACGTAAATTTGAAAAATCACTAAAAAACGTAGAAATGGAACTAAATAATGAATAAGTTATGTAATCGAATCTTGATGAGTCTATTTTCATATGAAAGAAGCAAAACAGGTATATGAGCTATATTTTATGAGATGTTTAAATTTTTGTGAAACAGGGCCAGAGCGATTTCTGGATCCCCTGTTCTGAATTTGTAAATTCACCATAAATTTTACAAAGATAATTAGAAGTCATGATTTATATGTACAGATTCTTTATTGAGTCTAATTTTATTAGAGACAAACAGTATAGTCATTGAAGCTCTGTACATGGAGATATTTGATTCGTAATACACAGAGGTCAGAGTAGTCAAACCCTGAAATAGGGGAGACTTTAACTAATAAACTGTACTAATTGGCTTAACCAAAAATTCTAGAAAACAATTAGTAGATATATATATGAGTCTAGTTTTAGGAAAAATTTACGGTATTGGATTTTGAGTTCTGGAACTCGAGATAAGATTTTTAAAGCGACTGTGATGCAGTTAGCCAGCTTGTCTGGAAATTTTAAAATAAATTGTATGAGCTGTTTAAGTAATGAATTAAGTCCGTTAACACCTTGTGTTCGACTCCGGCAACGGTCTCGGGTACGGGGCGTTACATTTGGTGGTATCAGAGCAGGTTTAGTCGGTTCTCAGACTAACCTAGCATGTGTAAAAGTGTATCTATACATGCCACTGATCTGGGATAGTGTGATGTCTTCCGACGCAGCATGAGTACCGTCTTATTTAGACAGGTACTCTCCAACCGAAGCTGTGTTGACCATGTTCAATGTTATATGAAGGTATTTGAGTAAAATTATGATTATGATAAGTCTCGGTTCGAAAAGTATGAATAAAGGTTCATGATACATATGTGATAAATATTCATATTTGCTTAATGCTCATATGATGTAGTGTATGTGGCTTACTTGATAAGATGAATGGAATAAATAGAAAGTAGTAGAGGTATGAATAAAGGTCATAATATTATGATACTGAATGAAAATGTCCTTGTCTTGATTTGGACGTCGAATGTTGATGAATGCTAATGATATATAATTTTATGAGATAAAGGATTATAATGAAATGAACTTATCTATGTTAAATTGTTGGGTGAATTATATGATTGTAATGATATGTACATGATGATGCACGAAATGAAAGTTGTAATTGTGGTGCAAATATCTATGTTTGTTTGGCTTATATGATGCCATGAGCATGACTTAATTTAATTAAATGAATGGATAAGTAAAGCTATCTAGAAAACATAGAATGTATGCATAAGTATATTGTCTAAATGGGACAATAGGAAAATTGGTGTAAGCCAACATGAATGAATGACATGATTTTGATGATGTTGCTATGATGATGGAAGTTGTGTCATATGTGTATGTATAAGAAAGTCGAGTGAGAGGTCCTACAACCCCTTCCCCTTACCGAAGTGGTACTTATAATGGAATTTCATGAGATTTGTATTGAATAAGTTTCCGGTTGAGAACCCAAAGAGTACAAAGTGATAGAATAATTATAAGTATGATCGAGATTGAAAATGAGCTGATAAGTAAAGTCGAGCCAAGAAAGTATCGGATTGATATAAAGATTATTGGAATTATGCACTGTCCCAGTTAGAGAAGGAAATTCTCTTTGGTAAATCGAATTACTCAGGTTCAAGGTCGAGAAAAGTGTAAATCAAAATTTATTCAGAACTGACCTTCTTTAGTGAATGGTTTAATATGAAATTTGTGATGGCAGAACTAGTTGGGGAAATGATAATTGAAATGTGAACTATCTGAGTGTGACGATTATGATCGGACAGATTTAGCGATCTCTTTTGAGATGTTCTATGTGTTTACCTGTTTCGTAAATATTTCTATGGCTATTGATCTTCTGAAGAAATTCTTGTTATATGGGAATGTCTTCTAATTCTGGTGTTGGATGAAAGCATTGGTAGTATGACTAGTTTAGAATTTATATTGCTCTATTTCATCGGGTATTCTATTTCATTTTGTCTAATAAGAATTGATGAGAGAATATGTATGATATTATTATTCTGTTTCTTCTACTTGATGCTTCATCTGATATATATGTATGGGAAGATATATTGATCTTGTGATATTTGATTTCAGTGGGATTAAATGATGTTTTCTTCTGGACTTTCTTTCTTTGAAGAATTATCGGGGTATTCCGTATTTTCTCTATGAGTTTGGTTTTCGATTCTCCGGCATAGTATCGTATCTTGGGTTTCTTTATCCTGGATCTCTTTATTCTGGATTTCTTTATTCCGGGTTTCTCTATCTTGGATTTCTTTATTCGGTTTTCTTGTTAGCTTTGTTCCATAATTTGTCAATTACGACTCATGTTCGAAGTGGGTTCTTCAGCTCGTGATAATCATGTAAAATATGACTATACTTCTAATTTGATCTTAGTAATGTGGTGATTTTAGTATTGGGATTTTTTCTAATTTCTGTATAAGGATTTGACATCAGTAAAGGCATAGGTGATAAAAGCGCGAGTTTTAGTCGGTATGGTAAATTATTTATTTGAAAGATTTCATGTGACAATTATGTCAAGATTATTTTTCCCAAATATGATAATAGAATTTCATTTTGTACGGATAAAAGAGTAAATAGTTTGAACGAGAAGTGTATATTTATTAGAAAAGAGTTGGATATTAGTTTAAGTCACTACGAATGATAAGGTTTACATCTTGTGAAAGCTGAAAAGTTTATTACATGTTGACAGCGTTCGGATAGATGATAATATTGGTAACCGAAGCGTCTGAACTAGACTAGTCTACATTGAGCAAAGACTTCCTGACTTTCAGTAATGTACTGTTGTATGAATTGTGATGTGTTTCAAGACAGTGAGGTAATGTGATAGTTTAAAGTATTCGATGTTACATAAAATTGGAGTTGTTAAAGGGGTTAAAGCCAAGCATTGGTCAAAACTATCCTTGTCAGTGTTGACATTGGGATGGAAATGAGAAAGATTATTCTTGAGGCCATATCAGAATTAATTCCATAGCAGAAAGAGGAAAATGTGATGTATCCTATTGTTAAATGTTTAGCGAGATCTACAAATCATATTTGTATTGAATGAATTCCTACTCATCAGATTCATGGAATTTTAGGTCTCTTTGATTGTTGGATTTCTTAGAATTCCGGTCTCCATTAATCAAGTTAAGATCCGAGTTTTATGTCATGATATCATGGGAAACTGAGAAGGGTTGAAAATTTAAGAACAGTTGAGAGTTGAGACGTAAGCTTTCGGATCATATGAGAAATTAAAGAGATGTATTGGAGGCAGTCTAAGTGAAAGTTCTTTGGCACCGAATATGAGATTAAAAGTGAAGACCACTTTTTCGGTAAGATTTTCGGGACGAAAATCCCTAATGGGGGGAAAGTTGTAATATCGATTTTGGGCCTAGTCGAATAGTGGTTTCGTGACCACAAAATCCGAGATAGAAATAATTATTTTATGACTATTTTAAGGTCTATGATATGATTGCATGATTGTGCGAAAATTTCGTGAAGAAATTTTATGCATAAAGTTCTTAAATTGAAATTAGGGACTAAATCGAATAATTTGCAAAACTTGTATTCTAGAAGTTTCTAGTATGAAATTGTTTTGAAATATTAATTAGGAGGTCTTAAATAGAAATTTTACCAATTTCTAAGTCTATGGACAAAATTGGACATGGATGGAATTTTGGAAAGTTTAGTAGTAAGGGCATTTTGGTCATTTAGGGTAAAATGAATTAAAATACAAAATTAAAAGCCAATTTTGCTCATCTTCAACCCCATGGCCGAATATAGCAAGGAGAAACCATGGCTAGGGTTTTCAAGCTTCCAAGCTCGATTTTAAGTCCGTTCTAGCCTCGCTTTTAATGATTTTTACGTTTTGGAGTTAGGTAGCTCGATTTAGCTTATGCTAGCAATAATTTAACCTAGGGTTTATATTTGGAAAAATACCCATAGGTGAAATTTGTGTATTTTGGTGTTTTATGATAGAATATGAGGTTTTAAATTATGTTAGACAACTTGTGCTACTCGGTTTTAAGTGAAAACGAGCAAAAGGGCTTAATCGGTAAAAATACCTAATAGTCAAAAGTACATGTTAGAGTGAGAATTTGATGTTGCCATAGAAGGGAAAAATGATCAGCATGTCATAAAACATAAGAAAATAGGCTGAAGTTTAATTTACGAGCTTTGCGACAAAAGTGTAAATATGCAAAAGTTTAGGGGCAAAATTGTAATTTTTCCAAAATATGATTTTGGGTCAATTTGAATAATTTGAGTCCTAATTAGACTATATTTTAAATGATAGAGCAAGGAAAACTAAAATTTGGGCTAAAATGTGTAAAATACCAAGTTGAGGATGAAATGGTAAAATTAGCCATTTTCGCATACGAGGTAAGTTCATGTGTAAATAATGTAGCATAATTGTTATTTTTAAGTTATTGATGTTAATTATATGATATGCTGATTTTTTTTATCGTGAAATATTATGCTTTGTGGTTAATGTTGAGTAATATGCAAATTATGTTTACTACTTGATAAATATGAATTGCTACCGAGTATCAGTTCCGATATTCCATGGAAGACAAAAAATGTGAGATCGAGGGAAAAAGCCCGTTTGAACCTTAGGAATAGATTAGGATACAAGTGACATGTCACTAGGATGGTTGAGCATCCGAACTCGTTGAGTTGAGTCCGAGTTCACTTGTGGATGCGAATGTCCAAACTCGTTGAGTTGAGTTCGAGTTCGAGAGATGTAACTAGGCATCCGAGCTCGTTGACTTGAGTCCGAGTTCACTTATGGATGCGAACGCCCGAGCTCGTTGAGTTGAGTCCGAGTTCACTTATGGGCGGGTTACATGGTAGCTTGGCTACATATGTGGCACTTATGTGCAAACTTTCCATGTATCCGAATTATATTCCGATGTGTTCAACGGGTAAAGTTCTACTGAAATGGAGGAATACTCAAGATGAAAGGGATGTATTGGTAAGTGTTGCGAAATGGGTACGTTGAACAGGTATGTACTTAACCCTCAGGTTGAAAAATCGATATAACAACAATATGGTAAGATGATAAATGAAAATGTGATATGAATGTCTTGGTGATGATTATGCAAATAATGTTTTATGTTTGCTTATATGGTTATGTTACTTGCTATTTGCATGTGAACTTATTAAGCATTTATGCTTACTCCTCCTTTTCATTCCTTGTAGTTTTGACAAGCCAGCTCGAAATCGGGAATGGTGGAGGCTAGCTCACACTATCCGTATACCATCTTGGCATAATGGCTTGTATATTTTGAGTATGGCATGTATAGCATTATAATCATTTTGTAGATATAGTCTTATGATATGGTTATTGAGTGGTATGGAAATGCTTGGTAATGATTTGCCATTGGAATGGCTAATCATGATCATATTTGGTGTTATGTATGTCAAATTGCTAGCTAATCCATGGAAACCATGAAATAGGTAAAATTTACCATAAAATAGATTCAGACAGCAGTAGTGACGTAAATTTGAAAAATCACTAAAAATAGTAGAAATGGAACTAAATAATGAATAAGTTATGGAAACGAATCTTGATGAGTCTATTTTCATATGAAAGAAGCAAAACAGGTATATGAGCTATATTTTATGAGATGTTTAAATTTTTGTGAAACAGGGCCAGAGCGATTTCTGGATCCCCTGTTCTGAATTTGGAAATTCACCATAAATTTTACAAAGATAATTAGAAGTCATGATTTATATGTACAGATTCTTTATTGAGTCTAATTTTATTAGAGATAAACAGCATAGTCATTGAAGCTCTGTACATGGAGATATTTGATTCGTAATACACAGAGGTTAGAGTAGTCAAACCCTGAAATAGGGGAGACTTTAACTAATAAACTGTACTAATTGGCCTGACCAAAAATTCTAGAAAACAATGAGTGGATATATATATGTGTCTAGTTTCAGGAAAAATTTACGGTATTGGATTTTGAGTTCTTGAACTCGAGATAAGATTTTTAAAGCGACTGTGATGCAGTTAGCCAGCTTGTCTGGAAATTTTAAAATAAATTGTATGAGCTGTTTAAGTAATGAATTAAGTCCGTTAACACCTTGTGTTCGACTCCGGCAATGGTCTCGGGTACGGGGCGTTACATTTAGTGGTATCAGAACAGGTTTAGTCGGTTCTCAGACTAACCTAGCATGTGTAAAAGTGTATCTATACATGCCACTGATCTGGGATAGTGTGATGTCTTCTGACGCATATGAGTACCGTCTTATTTAGACAGGGTACTCTCCAACCGAGCTGTGTTGACCATGTTCAATGTTATATGAAGGTATTTGAGTAAAATTATGATTATGATAAGTCTCGGTTCAGAAAAGTATGAATAAAGGTTCATGATACATATGTGATAAATATTCATATTTGCTTAATGCTCATATGATATAGTGTATGTGGCTTACTTGATAAGATGAATGGAATAAATAGAAAGTAGTAGAGGTTTGAATAAAGGTCATAATATTATGATACGAATGAAAATGTCCTTGTCTTGATTTGGACGTCGAATGTTGATGAATGCTAATGATATATAATTTTTATGAGATAAAGGATTATAATGAAATGAACTTATCTATGTTAAATTGTTGGACTGAATTATATGATTGTAATGATATGTACATGATGATGCTCGAAATGAAAGTTGTAATTGTGGTGAAAATATCTATGTTTGTTTGGCTTATATGATGTCATGAGCATGACTTAATTTAATTAAATGAATGGATAAGTAAAGCTATCTAGAAAACATAGAATATATGCATAAGTATATTGTCTAAATGGGACAATAGGAAAATTGGTGTAAGCCAACATGAATGAATGACATGATTTTGATGATGTTGCTATGATGATGGAAGTTGTGTCATATGTGTATGTATAAGAAAGTCGAGTGAGAGGTCCTACAACCCTCCCTCATCAAGTGGTACTTATAATGGAATTTCATGAGATTTGTATTGAAATAGTTTCGGTTGAGAACCCAAAGAGTACAAAGTGATAGAATAATTATAAGTATGATCGAGATTGAAAATGAGCTGATAAGTAAAGTCGAGCCAAGAAAGTATCGGATTGATATAAAGATTATTGGAATTATGCATCGTCCCGATTAGAGAAGGAAATTCTCTTTGGTAAATCGAATTACTCGGTGCAAGGTCGAGAAAAGTGTAAATCAAAATTTATTCAGAATCGACCTTCTTTAGTGAATGGTTTAATATGAAATTTGTGATGGCGAACTAGTTAGGGAAATGATAATTGAAATGTAAACTATCCGAGTGTGACGATTATGGTGGATGATTTAGCGATCTCTTTTGAGATGTTCTATGTGTTTACCCGTTCTCGAAATATTTCTATGGCTATTGATCTTTTGAAGAAATTCTTGTTATATGGGAATGTCTTCTAATTCGGTGTTGGATGAAAGCATTGGTAGTCTTTGGTTTATAATTTATATTGCTCTATTTCATCGGGTATTCTATTTCATTTAAATCGATAAGAATTGATGAGAGAATACGATGATATTATTATTCTCATTTCTTCTACTTGATGCTTCATCCGATATATATGTATGGGAAGATATATTGATCTTGTTATATTTGATTTCAAATTGGAATTAAATGATGTTTTCTTCGGACTTTCTTTCTTTGAAGAATTATCGGGTATTCCGTATTTTCTCTATAAGTTTGGTTTTCGATTCTCGGCATAGTATCGTATCTTGGGTTTCTTTATCCCGGATCTCTTTATTCGGATTTCTTTATTCCGGTTTTCTATCTTGGATTTCTTTATTCGGTTTTCTTGTTAGCTTTGTTGCATAATTTGTCAATTACGACTCATGTTCAAGTGGGTTCTTCATTTCGTGATAATCATGTAAAATATGACTATACTTCTAATTTGATCTTAGTAATGTGGTGATTTTAGTATTGGGATTTTTCTAATTTACGTAAGGATTTGACATCAAGAAAGGCATAGGTGATAAAAGCGCGAGTTTTAGTCGGTATGGTAAATTATTTATTTGAAAGATTTCATGTGACAATTATGTCAAGATTATTTTTCCCTAATATGATAATAGAATTTCATTTTGTACGGATAAAAGAGTAAATAGTTTGAACGAGAAGTGTATATTTATTAGAAAAGAGTTGGATATTAGTTGAAGTCACTACGAATGATAAGGTTTCCATCTTGTGAAAGCTGAAAAGTTTATTACATGTTGACAGCGTTCGGATAGATGATAATATTGGTAACCGAAGCGTCTGAACTAGACTAGTCTACATTGAGCAAAGACTTCCTGACTTTCAGTAATGTACCGTTGTATGAATTGTGATGTGTTTCAAGACAGTGAGGTAATGTGATAGTTTAGAGCATTAGATGTTACATAAAATTGGAGTTGTTAAAGGGGTTAAAGCCGAGCATTGGTCAAAACTATCCTTGTCAGTGTTGACATTGGGATGGAAATGAGAAAGATTATTCTTGAGGCCATATCAGAATTAATTCCATAGCAGAAAGAGGAAAATGTGATGTATCCTATTGTTAAATGTTTAGCGAGATCTACAAATCATATTTGTATTGAATGAATTCCTACTCATCAGATTCATGGAATTTTAGGTCTCTTTGATTGTTGGATTTCTTAGAATTCCGGTCTCCATTAATCAAGTTAAGATCCGAGTTTTATGTCATGATATCATGGGAAACTGAGAAGGGTTGAAAATTTAAGAACAGTTGAGAGTTGAGACTGTAAGCTTTCAGATCATATAAGAAATTAAAGAGATGTATTGGAGGTACAGTCTAAGTGAAAGTTCTTTGGCACCGAATATGAGATTAAAAGTGAAGACCACTTTTCTGGTAAGATTTTCGGGGACGAAAATCCCTAAAGGGGGGGAAAGTTGTAATATCCTGATTTTGGGCCTAGTCGGAATAGTGGTTTCGTGACCACAAAATCCGAGATAGAAATAATTATTTTATGACTATTTTAAGGTCTATGATATGATTGCATGATTGTGCGAAAATTTCGTGAAGAAATTTTATGCATAAAGTGCTTAAATTGAAATTAGGGACTAAATCGAATAATTTGCAAAACTTGTATTCTAGAAGTTTCTAGTATGAAATTGTTTTGAAATATTAATTAAGAGGTCTTAAATAGAAATTTTACCAATTTCTAAGTCTATGGACAAAAATTGGACATGGATGGAATTTTTGGAAAGTTTAGTAGTAAGGGCATTTTGGTCATTGAGGGGTAAAATGAATTAAAATACAAAATTAAAAGCCAATTTTGCTCATCTTCAACCCCATGGCCGAATATAGCAAGGAGAAACCATGGCTAGGGTTTTTCAAGATTCCAAGCTCGATTGTAAGTCCGTTCTAGCCTCGTTATTAATAATTTTTACGTTTTTGTAGTTCCGGTAGCTCGATTTAGCTTATGCTAGCAATAATTTAACCTAGGGTTTATATTTGGAAAAATACCCATAGGTGAAATTTGTGTATTTTGGTGTTTAATGATAGAATATGAGGTTTTAAATTATGTTAGACAACTTGTGCTACTCGGTTTTAAGTGAAAACGAGCAAAAGGGCTTAATTGGTAAAAATACCTAATAGTCATAAGTACATGTTAGAGTGAGAATTTGATGTTGCCATAGAAGGGAAAAATGATCATCATGTCATAAAACATAAGAAAATAGGCTGAAGTTTAATTTACGAGCTTTGCGGCAAAAGTGTAAATATGCAAAAGTTTAGGGGTAAAATTGTAATTTTTCCAAAATATGATTTTGGGTCAATTTGAATAATGTGAGTCCTAATTAGACTATATTTTAAATGATAGAGCAAGGAAAACTAAAATTCGGGCTAAAATGTGGAAAATACCAAGTTGTGGATGAAATGGTAAAAGTAGCCATTTTCGCATACGAGGTAAGTTCATGTGTAAATAATGTAGCATAATTGTTATTTTTAAGTTATTGATGTTAATTATATGATATGCTGCTTTTTTTTATCGTGAAATATTATGCTTTGTGGTTAATGTTGAGTAATATGCAAATTATGTTTACTACCTGATAAATATGAATTGCTACCGAGTATCGGTTTCGATATTTCATGGAAGACGAAAAATGTGAGATTGAGGGAAAAAGCCCGTTTGAACCTTAGGAATAGATTAGGATACAAGTGACATGTCACTAGGATGGTTGAGCATCCGAACTCATTGAGTTGAGTCCGAGTTCACTTGTGGATGCGAATGTCCGAACTCGTTGAGTTGAGTCCGAGTTCGAGAGATGTAACTAGGCATCCGAGCTCGTTGAGTTGAATCCGAGTTCACTTATGGATGCGAATGCCCGAGCTCGTTGAGTTGAGTCCGAGTTCACTTATGGACGGGTTACATGGTAGCTTGGCTACATATGTGGCACTTATGTGCAAACTTTCCATGTATCCGAATTATATTCCGATGTGTTCAACGGGTAAAGTTCTACTGAAATGGAGGAATACTCAAGATGAAAGGGATGTATTGGTAAGTGTTGTGAAATGGGTACTTTGAACAGGTATGTACTTAACCCTCAGGTTGAAAAATCGATATAACAACAATATGGTAAGATGATAAATGAAAATGTGATATGAATGTCTTGGTGATGATTATGCAAATGATGTTTTATGTTTGCTTATATGGTTATGTTACTTGCTATTTGCATGTGAACTTATTAAGCATTTATGCTTACTCCCTCCTTTTCATTCCTTGTAGTTTTGACAAGCCAGCTCGGAAATCGGGAATGGTCGGAGGCTCGCTCACACTATCCGTATACCATCTTGGCATAATGGCTTGTATATTTTGAGTATTGCATGTATAACATTATAATCATTTTGTATATATAGTCTTATGATATGGTTATTGAGTGGTATGGAAATGCTTGGTAACGATTAGCCATTGGAATGGCTAATCATGATCATATTTGGTGTTATGTATGTCAAATTGCTAGCTAATCCATGGAAACCATGAAATAGGTAAAATTTACCATAAAATAGATTCAGACAGCAATAGTGACGTAAATTTGAAAAATCACTAAAAATAGTAGAAATGGAATTAAATAATGAATAAGTTATAGAATCGAATCTTGATGAGTCTATTTTCATATGGAAGAAGCAAAACAGGTATATGAGCTATATTTTATGAGATGTTTAATTTTTTGTGAAACAGGGCCAGAGCGATTTTTGGATCCCCTATTCTGACTTTGGAAATTCACCATATATTCTACAAAGATAATTAGAAGTCATGCTTTATATGTACAGATTCCATATTGAGTCTAGTTTTATTAGAGACAAACAGCATAGTCATTGAAGCTCTGTACAGGGAGATATCTGATTCGAAATACACGGAGGTCAGAGTAGTCAAACCCTGAAATAAGGTAGACTTTAACTAATAAACTGTACTAACTGGCCCGACCAAAAATTCTAGAAAAAAATTAGTAGATAGATATATGAGTCTAGTTTCAAGAAATATTTACAGAATTGGATTTTGAGTTTTGGAACTCGAGATAAGATTTTAAAGCGATGTGATGATGCGTTAGCCACTTTGTCCGAAATTTTAAAATGAATTGTATGAGCTGTTTAAGTAATGAATTAAGTCCGCTAACACCTCGTGTTCGACTCTGGCAACGGTCTCGGGTACGGGGCGTTACAAATGGCCTCAGTTGAAACATATTACCTAGCATACTTACTAGGTCTAAAAAACTCTCGTTCGTATTCGGCTATAGACATACAGCCCTATTTCAGCTCGAGAAACTCCTTACGCTTCTAATCAATAAACTGTTGACTGATGTATTTCTTTTTAAATCCAGCTTGAAATAATTCCCAAATAACTCTTTCTCTCGGTACCACAGATACTAAGGTATTCCACCATTGATATATAGTGTCTCTCAGAAGTGATACAACACATTTTAAACTCCAGGCTGTGTGTAGGAAAGTTCATCAAACACCCGAATCGTATTTTCAAGCCAGAACTCGGCTCTTTCAAGATCGTCGTCAACATTAGCTCTAAAATCTTCAGCTCAATGTTTTCAAATCTTTTCAATTGGCTGCTTATTCAGTTGTATAAGTTCCACAACTTGAAGAGCTACGAGAATCGGTTGGGGATTAGGTGGGGGTGGAGTGTAACACCCTCAACCCGTATCCGTCACCGGAATAGGTTATGAGGAATTGCCGAACTTATAGCACAATTCAAAACATTCATTTATGAATAATCAACTCATTTCAATCAAATTCATTCATTTACACTTGTAACATGCTTAAATAAAGCATAAACAACTTAAAACATGCATTCAGGACTGAATCGTTAACATATAAGAACTTAGGGAAAATTTTCTTGGAAAATTTTCTTGAAACAAGGCATACATGCTGACTTGGGTCACACGGCCGATCACACGCCCGTGTGTCAACCTGTGTGCCACACATGGTCAATAGATATGCCCATGTGTCTATGCCGTATATCTCACTGGCTTATTTTAACTAAGCTTCAGCAGACACACAGTCGAGTCACATGCCCGTGTGCTCAATCGTGTGGACGAGAAATAGGATTATTTAAGCCACTTTTCCTCACCCAAAATCAATCACCTATAAGCATACATATAACACCATACTCTCATTCAATTTGGAAACCAAAACAACCATTTCAAAAACACATTATGTGCCATTTAAAAATCCATGCATCTATATACTCAAATTAATACCGTTTGTGCCACCAAACACATACCAAACCAATATGACTTGTAAGCCAATATATGCAAATATCTATTCAATAATTCAAACAATTTGCATATCTTCATCTCATCAACTACTTGCGGCCATATTTAATACACATATAGATAACTAATATTTAACTAAATTAAGCCAAATCACATGGCTTAAACACATCAATGCATATAAGATTCAATAGCTAAAATAACTCATACATCTCATATCATCAACTAGCCTATACATGCCATATTACCAATTTCAAAGAGTTCAAAAATACCAAATCAACTATTGGATAGTGTGATGAAATCTTTGATGACTTCTAACCCGAGCAAGCTTTCAAATCACTATAAAATACAGAAAATAAATGGAGTAAGCTAATAAGCTTAGTAAGCTCGTATGACTAGTATGTACTATATACAATTTAACAATTAATTCATAACTAGAGAAACATGAGGACATATAAATCAGCTCCATCAAAATCAACACATAATACAATAACAACCTTGTAATTCCTGTATATATTCATCAGTTTTCACTTACATATCATACGAAATTATTAAATATTACTTACTTGTCGAGCGTGTCACGTATACCTAAACTGATTCATATCATCATTTCAATTCTCATACCATTATAATCTCTGTTGAACCATGGAAATAACATCGAATATTCTATATCTTGCACACTAATAGGCATATATATGGTTAAACCACATATATAAAATTTGTTCGTACATCATTATAACCTATATTACCATTTCAATACAATCCAACCAAATTTGCCAATTGCATAAGCATATAAAATCATCAATACCATGTAATTCACATAACATTATGGCAATTCATTTCTACTCGTATAAACTGTAATTCATTCATATAACTAGTAGTTCATCCATATAAATAGTAGTTCATCAATAATAACAGTAATTCATCCATATAAACACATATCTTATTCATATAATCAGTAACAGTAATTATGCCCGCTGACCCTATTAGAATATCGAAGAATACTCGGGTGATACACTTTAAGTGTATTAATCGGTAATCCGTTAATTCATTATCATTTATGCTCTTTCAAGCCATGATCGGTAAGCTCTTCTTGAGCTAATGAACAGTAAGCCCTATTGAGCTAAAATGGTAAGCTCTATCGAGCTAAACAATAAGCTCATACGAGCTGAAACGGTAAGCTCCAATGAGCTGAAAATAGTAAATTCTTACGAGCTAATATATCAGTAAGCTCATATGAGCTATGGTGGGTCCGCAACAAATGCAAGAGCTCGACCAAAACAGTAACCCTAGTGACATGTCACTCATATTCTAAAATTTTCTAAAGTTTGAATAGGGCTCGATATTATCCAATTTCATCATTTAAGCATTTAATTATCAATAATTCAATTTATCAAATCATATACATTCAATTCAATTCAATATATGCATTTAAATACTCAATTTGCATACTCAATGCATATGATCATACCGAATCCATATAATGACATTTCATTTCCATTCATGTAAACAATAATACAATCATATAACCAATAATTTGAATTTCAAGTGAATTATTCATTCAACTTATACACATACATTTTAAACAATTACATGTATTTAATAATTTGGTTCTAGTTATATGAACTTACCTCGAGTTGCTCGAATAAAACTATTGGTAATTCGTCCACTTTTCGTTTTCCCCGATCTAGTTCCGGTAATTACTTATCTTGATCTAGATGCAGTATAAAATTTTGTATATTAACTTCCAAATCATTCAATTTAACATATAATACACATTTTGGCAAAATTACAATTTTCCCCTAATGTTTTACATTGTTACAATTTAGTCTTTATAACGTAAAATTGCAAATTCATGCAATTTAAGGACAACCCATGCTAGCCGAATTTTACCCATACTACTAGAAACCCATTTTTTTCAATTTAATCGAACATCTAATCATGAAATTTACACTTTTCTCAATTTAGTCCTTAATTAACATTTTTGTCAAAAATCACTTTATAAAACTTGTTAATCTAGCTTCAAACATTAATAATCTATCATAAAACATCTAAAAAATCAAGCATTTGACAATGGCATCATTCAAAATCTATAGTATTTTTGAAAATGAAGGTATGGGATAGCTAGATTAAGCTATAACGAGATCAAAAACGTAAAAATCAATAAAAACCAAGCTAAAACTGTACCTTAATTAAGCTAATAGTGTGCCAAACCCAAGAACTCTTCCATGGCTATTTTCTTTGTTCAATTTTGGTGGAAGATGATGAAAAATAAGCTTAAAATTGTTTTTGTTTTATTTTATTAACCTTATTTACCAATTTACTGAATTAACTTTTAAAAATATTAAAAATTACACCATTTGCCATGCTATCATCATCCACTAACCAGAATTGGCGTATTTATCACTTAAGGACCTTTACTTTAATATTCTATAGCTATTTGACACTTTTAGCCAATAGAACACAAGTTTTACGCTTTACGCGATTTTGTCCTTTTTACCGAATTAACCTCTTAAACAGTAAAATTTCTTTACCAAATTTTTATACTATCATTCTATCATGCTGTGAAACTTATTAAAATAATAAAATAAATATTTTGACTTCAGATTTATGGTCCCGAAACTACTATTCTGATTAACCCTAAAAACGGGTTGTTATAGGGAGGTTTTGAGCACCCGGATTTATTCGAACAAACTCCGTAAACCACTCATTCATAATTTGGAAGAAGGCTTCTTTAGCCTCTCCTCCCTAGCTACTTGATATGAGTCTCGACTCTAATTACGCTACCCTGTGAACGGAGGTAGGCCTATTACTTTCGACATCATCAACTACAGCTCGATTGGGATCCATTTACTTTATGAAAACATAATTTAAACTGTCAAGAGATAACACACTATGTAACGCCCCGTACCCGATACCGTTTCCAGAGTTGAACACGAGGTGTTAACGGACTTAATTCATTACTTAAACAGCTCATACAATTCATTTTAAAATTTCCAGACAAGCTGGCTAACTGCATCACAGTCGCTTTAAAAATCATATCTCGAGTTCCGAAACTTGAAATCCAATTCCATAAATTTTTCCTGAAAATATACTCATATATCTATCGAGTAATTTTTTCCTAGAATTTTTGGTCGGGCCAATTAGTATAGTTTATTAGTTAAAGTCTCCCCTGTTTCAGGGTCCGACTACTCTGACCTCTGTGTATTATGAATCCAATATCTCCCTGTACAGAGTTTCAATGACTATTCCATTTGTCTATAATAAAACTATACTCAATAATGAATCTGTACATATAAAGCATGACTTCTAATTATCTTTTTAATATTTATGGTGAATTTCCAAAGTCAGAACAGGGGATCCAGAAATTGCTCTGGCCCTGTTTCACAAAAATTTAAACATCTCATAAAATATAGCTCATATACATGTTTCGTTTCTTCCATATGAAAATATACTCATCAAGCTTCGATTCCATAACTTATTAATTTTTTAATTCCATTTCTACTATTTTTAGTGATTTTTCAAATTCACGTCACTACTGCTGTCTAAATCTATTTTATGGTAAATTTTACCTATTTCATAGTTTCTATGGATTAGCTAGTAATTTGACATACAAAACACCACATATGATCATGATTAGCCATTCCAATGGCTAATCATTACCAAGCATTTCCATACCACTCAATAACCATATCATAAGACCATATATACAAAATGATTATAATGCTATACATGCCATACTCAAAATATGCAAGCCATTATGCCAAGATGGTATACGGATAGTGTGAGCATGCCTCCGATCGTTCCCGTTTTCAGAGCTGGCTTGCCAACACTACAAGGAATGAAAAGGAGGAAGTAAGCATAAATGCTTAGTAAGTTCACATGCAAATAGCAAGTAACATAACCATAAAAGCAAACATAAAACATCATTTGCATAATCATCACCAAGACATTCATAACACATTTTCATTTATCATCTTACCATATTGTTGTTATATCGAGTTTTCAACCTGAAGGTTAAGTACATACCTGTTCAAAGTATCCATTTCACAACACTTACCAATACGTCCTTTTCATCTTGAGTATTCCTCCATTTGAGTAGAACTTTACCCGTTGAACACATCGGAATATAATTCGGATACATGGAAAGTATGCACATAAGTGCTACATATGTAATCAAGAAATCATGTAACCCACCACTAAGTGAACTCGGACTCAACTCAACGAGCTCGGGCGTTCGCATCCATAAATGAACTCGGACTCAACTCAACGAGTTCGGATGCCTAGTTACATCTCACGAACTCGGACTCAACCCAACGAGTTCGGATGCTCAACCATCCTAGTGACATGTCACTTGTATCCTAATCTATTCCTAAGGTTCAAACGGGCTTTTTCCCTCGATCTCACATTTGCCGTCTTCCATGGAATATCGGAACCGATACTCGGTAGCAATTCATATTTATCAAGTAGTAAACATAATTTGCATATTACTCAACATTAACCACAAAGCATAATATTTCACGATAAAAAAATCAGCATATCATCATATCATTTAAATAACATAAAAACATTTAAAATAATAACTATGTTACCAACATTTACATATGAACTTACCTCGTATGCGAAAATGGCTACTTTTACCATTTCGTCCACAACTTGGTATTTTCCCCATTTTAGCCCGAATTTTAGTTTTCCTTGCTCTATCATTTAAAATATAGTCCAATTAGGACTCACATTATTCAAATTGACCCAAAATCATATTTTGGAAAAATTAAAATTTTGCCCCTAAACTTTTGCATATTTACACTTTTGCCCCAAAGCTCGTAAATTAAACTTCAGCCTATTTTCTTATGTTTTATGACATGCTGATCATTTTTCCCTTCTATGGCAACATCAAATTCTCACTCTAACATGTACTTATGACTATTAGGTATTTTTACCAATTAAGCCCTTTTGCTAGTTTTCGCTAAAACCGAGTAGCACAAGTTGTCTAACATAATTTAAAACCTCATATTCTATTATAAAACATAAAATACACAAATTTCACCTATGGGTATTTTTCCAAATATAAACCCTAGGTTAAATTATTGCTAGCATAAGCTTAATCGAGCTCTGGGACTCAAAACGTAAAAACTTGAAAACGGGCTAGAATGGACTTACAATCGAGCTTGGAAGCTTGAAAACCCTAGCCATAGTTTCTCCTTGCTATGTTCGGCCATGGGGTTGAAGATGAGCAAAATTGGCTTTTAATTTTGTATTTTAATTCATTTTACCCTAAATGACCAAAATGCCCTTACTACTAAACTTTCCAAAATTCCATCCATGTCCAATTTTTGTCCATAGACTTAGAAATTGGTAAAATTTCTATTTAAGACCTCCTAATTAATATTTCAAAACAATTTCATACTAGAAACTTCTAGAATGCAAGTTTTGCAAATTATTCTATTTAGTCCCTAATTTCAATTTAAGCACTTTATGCATAAAATTTCTTCACAAAATTTTCACACAATCATGCAATCATATCATAGACCTTAAAATAATCATAAAATAATTATTTCTATCTCAGATTTTGTGGTCACGAAACCACTATTCCGACTAGGCCCAAAATCAGGATATTACAACTCTCCCCCCCTTTTAGGGATTTTCGTCCCTGAAAATCTTACCAGAAAAGTGGTCTTCACTTTTAATCTCATATTCGGTACCGAAGAACTTGCACTTAGACTGTACCTCCAATACATCTCTTCAATTTCTCATATGATCTAAAAGCTTACAGTCTCAACTCTCAACTGTTCTTAAATTTTCAACCCTTCTCAGTTTCCCATGATATCATGACATAAAACCCAGATCTCAACTTGATTTAATGGAGACCAGAATTCCAAGAAATCCAACAATCAAAGAGACCTGAAATTCCATGAATCTGATAAGTAGGAATTCATTCAATATAGATATGATTTATAGATATCGCCAAACATTTCACAATAGGATACATCACATTTTCCTCTTTCCGCTATGGAAATAATTCTGATATGGCCTCAAGAATAATCCTTCTCATTTCCATCCCAATATCAACACTGACAAGGATAATTTTGATAGATCCCAATGCTCGGCTTTAACCCCTTTAACAACTCCGATTTTATTTAACATCGAATGCTCTAAACTATCACATCACCTTACTGTCTTGAAACACATCACAATTCATACAACAGTACATTACTGAAAGTCAGGAAGTCTTTGCTCAATGTAGACTAGTCTAGTTCAGACGCTTCGGTTACCAATATTCTCATCTATCCGAACTCTGTCAACATGTAATAAACTTTTCAGCTTTCACAAGATGGAAACCTTATCATTTGTAGTGACTTAAACTAATATTCAACTCTTTCTAATAAATATACACTTCTCGTTCAAACTATTTACTCTTTTATCCGTACAAAATGAAATTCTATTATCAGACTTGGGAAAAATAATCCTGACATAATTGTCACATGAAATCTTTCAAATAAATAATTTACCATACCGACTGAAACTCGTGCTTTTATCACCTATGCCTTTACTGATGTCAAATCCTTACACAGAAATTAGAAAAAATCCCAATACTAAAATCACCTCATTACCAAGATCAAATTAGAAGTATAGTCATATTTGACATGATTATCACAAGCTAAAGAACCCACTTCGAACATGAGTCGTAATTGACAAATTATGGAACAAAGATAATAAGAAAACTGAAAAAAGAAATCCAAGATATGGAAACCCAGAATAAAGAAATCCAGAATAAAGAGATCCAGGATAAAATAACCCAAGATACGATACTATGCCGGAGAATTGAAAACCAAACTCATAGAGAAAATACGGAATACCCCGATAATTCTTCAAAGAAAGAAAGTCCAGAAGAAAACATCATTTAATCCCACTGAAATCAAATATAACAAGATCAATATATCTTACCATACATATATATCAAATGAAGCATCAAGTAGAAGAAACATAATCATAATACCATACGTATTCTCTCATCAATTCTTATCAGACGAAATGAAATAGAATACCCGATGAAATAGAGCAATATAAATTATAAACCATGGACTACCAATGCTTTCATCCAACACCGAATTAGAAGACATTCCCATATAACAAGAATTTCTTCAGAAGATCAATAGCCATAGAAATATTTCTAAGAACGGGTAAACACATAGAACATCTCAAAAGAGACTGCTAAATCTGTCCAGTCATAACTGTCACACTCAGATAGTTCATATTTCAAATATCATTACCCCAACTAGTTCTGCCATCACAAATTTCATATTAAACCATTCACTAAAGAAGGTCAGTTCTGAATAAATTTTGATTTACACTTTTCTCGACCTTGCACCTGAGTAATTCGATTTACCAAAGAGAATTTCCTTCTCTAACTGGGACAGTGCATAATTCCAATAATCTTTATATCAATCTGATACTTTTTGGCTCGACTTTACTTATCAGCTCATTTTCAATCTCGATCATACTTATAATTATTCTATCACTTGAACTCTTTGGGTTCTCAACCGAAACTTATTCAATACAAATCTCATGAAATTCCATTATAAGTACCACTTGTAAGGGGAGGGTTGTAGAACCTCGACTGACTTTCTTATACATACACATATGACATAACTCCCATCATCATAGCAACATCATCAAAATCATGTCATTCATTCAGGCAATGCAACATTCATGTTGGCTTACACAAATTTTCCTATTGTCCATTTAGACAATATACTTATGCATACAATCTATGTTTTCTAGATAGCTTTACTTATCCATTCATTTAATTAAATTAATTCATGCTCATGACATCATATAAGGCCAAACAAACATAGATATTTGTATCACAATCACAACATTCATTTCGTGCATCATCATGTACATATCATTAGAATCATATAATTCAGTCCAACAATTTAACATAGATAAGTTCATTCCATTATAATCCTTTATCTCATAAAAATTATATATCATTAGCATTCATCAACATTAGACGTCCAAATCAAGACAATGACATTTTCATTTGTATCATAATATTATGACTTTTATTCATACCTCTACAACTTTCTATTTATTCCATTCATCTTATCAAGTAAGCCACATACACTACATCATATGAGCATTAAACAAATATGAATATTTATTACATATGTATCATAAACTTTTATTCATACTTTTCTGAAACGAGACTTATAATAATCATAATTTTACTCAAATACCTTCACATAACATTGAACATGGTCGGCGCAGCTCGGTTGGAGAGTACCCTGTCTAAATAAGACGGTACTCATACGCATCGGAAGACATCATACTATCACAGATTAGTGGCATGTATAGCTAAACTTTTACACATGCTAAGTTAGTCCGAGAACCGACTAAACCTTCTCTGATACCACTAAATGTAATGCCCCGTACCCGAGACCGTTGCCGGAGTCGAACACGAGGTGTTAACGGACTTAATTCATTATTTAAACAGGTCATAGAATTCATTTTAAAATTTCCAGACAAGCTGGCTAACTGCATCACAGTCGCTTTAAAAATCGTATCTCGATTTCCAAAACTCGAAATCCAATTCCGTCAATTTTTCCTGAAATTAGACTCATATATCTATCTAGTAATTTGTTTTAGAATTTTGGTTAGGCCAATTAGTACAGTTTATTAGTTAAATTCTCCCTGTTTTAGGGTTCGACTACTCGACCTCGTGTATTACGAATCAGATATCTCCTGTCTGAGTTTCAATGACTATGCCGTTTGTCTCTAATAAACCTATACTCAATAATGAATCTGTACATATAAAGCATGACTTCTAATTATCTTTGTAAAATGTATAATGAATTTCCAAATTCAGAACAGGGGATCCAGAAATTGCTCTGGCCCTGTTTCACAAAAATTTGAACATCTCATAAAATATAGCTCATATACCTATTTCGCTTCTTCCATATGAAAATAGACTCATCAAGCTTCGATTCCATAACTTATTCATTATTTAATTCCATTTCTACTATTTTTAGTGATTTTTCAAATTCACGTCACTACTGCTATCTCAATCTATTTTATGGTAAATTTTACCTATTTCATGGTTTCTATGGATTAGCTAGTAATTTGACATACATAACACCAAATATGATCATGATTAGCCATTTCAATGGCTAATCATTACCAAGCCTTTCCATACCACTCAATAACCATATCATAAGACCATATATACAAAATGATTATAATGCTATACATGCCATACTCAAAATATGCAAGCCATTATGCCAAGATGGTATACGGATAGTGTGAGCATGCCTCCGATCGTTCCCGTTTTTCGAGCTGGCTTGTCAACACTACAAGGAATGAAAAGGAGGAAGTAAGCATAAATGCTTAGTAAGTTCACATGCAAATAGCAAGTAACATAACCATAAAAGCAAACATAAAACATCATTTGCATAATTATCACCAAGACATTCATATCACATTTTCATTTATCATCTTACCATATTGTTGTTATATCGAGTTTTCAACCCGAGGGTTAAGTACATACCTGTTCAAAGTAGCCATTTCACAACACTTACCAATACGTCCCTTTCATCTTGAGTATTCCTCCATTTGAGTAGAACTTTACACGTTGAACACATCGGAATATAATTCGGATACATGGAAAGTATGCACATAAGTGCTACATATGTAATCAAGAAATCATGTAACCCGCCCCTAAGTGAACTCGGACTCAACTCAACGAGCTCCGGCGTTGGTATCCATAATTGAACTCGGACTCAACTCAACGAGTTCGGATGCCTAGTTACATCTCACGAACTCAGACTCAACTCAACGAGTTCAGACAATTGCATCCATAAGTGAACTCGGACTCAACTCAACGAGTTTGGATGCTCGACCATCCTAGTGACATGTCACTTGTATCCTAATCTATTCCTAAGGTTCAAACAGGCTTTTTCCCTCGATCTTACATTTTCCGTCTTCCATGGAATATCGGAACCGATACTCGGTAGCAATTCATATTTATCAAGTAGTAAACATAATTTGCATATTACTCAACATTAACCACAAAGCATAATATTTCACGATAAAAAAATCAGCATATCATCATATCATTTAAATAACATAAAAACATTTAAAATAATAACTATGTTACCAACATTTACATATGAACTTACCTCGTATGCGAAAATGGCTACTTTTACCATTTCGTCCACAACTTGGTATTTTCCCCATTTTAGCCCGAATTTTAGTTTTCCTTGCTCTATCATTTAAAATATAGTCTAATTAGGACTCACATTATTCAAATTGACCCAAAATCATATTTTGGAAAAATTAAAATTTTGCCCCTAAACTGTTGCATATTTACACTTTTGCCCCTAAGCGAGTAAATTAAACTTCAACCTATTTTCTTCTATTTTATGACATGCTGATCATTTTTCCCTTCTATGGCAACATCAAATTCTCACTCTAACATGAACTTATGACTATTAGGTATTTTTACCGATTAAGCCCTTTTGCTCGTTTTCACTTAAAACCGAGTAGCACAAGTTGTCTAACATAATTTAAAACCTTATATTCTATCATAAAACATAAAAATACACAAATTTCACCTATGGGTATTTTTCCAAATATAAACCCTAGGTTAAATTATTGCTAGCATAAGCTTAATCGAGCTACCGGACTCCAAAAACGTAAAGAACTTGAAAACGGGCTAGAATGGACTTACAATCGAGCTTGGAAGCTTGAAAACCCTAGCCATGGTTTCTCCTTGCTATATTCGGCCATGGGGTTGAAGATGAGCAAAATTGGCTTTTAATTTTGTATTTTAATTCATTTTACCCTAAATGACCAAAATACCCTTACTACTAAACTTTCCAAAATTCCATCCATGTCCAATTTTGTCCATAGACTTAGAAATTGGTAAAATTGCTATTTAAGACCTCCTAATTAATATTTCAAAACAATTTCATACTAGAAACTTCTAGAATGCAAGTTTTGCAAATTATTCGATTTAGTCCCTAATTTCAATTTAAGCACTTTATGCATAAAATTTCTTCACTAAATTTTCACACAATCATGCAATCATATCATAGACCTTAAAATAATCATAAAATAATTATTTCTATCTCAGATTTTGTGGTCACAAAACCACTATTCCGACTAGGCCTAAAATCAGGATATTACACACTACCATAGGTTATATATGGCTTTTATAACTAGACTCTTACATACGCTACATTAATCGTAGAATCAACTAAATCGTAGCTCTGATACGAAAAATGTAACACCCCTTACCTGTATTCAATGCCGGAATAGGGTTACGAAGCATTACCAGACTTATAAAACAATTAAACATTTATTTGACATACATTTTCAAATTTCATCCAATCATCATTCAAACTCAGTCACATTGTCCCTAATACGAGCCTGTGAGGCTCAAAACATACTTTAGGAGTGGTTCGAGACTAAACCGATAGCTCAAGAATTTTTTGAAACACTTAGAAAATTTTCCAAAATAAAGGGGATAGACGCCCGTGTGGCCTAGCTGTGTGGACATTTGAAATGGAAGCACAATGCCTGTCCCAGCCCATGTTCGACCCTGTGTAACTCTTGTACATTGGTCAAACGGCCAACACACATACCTGTGTGATTATCCCATGTGCCCTAGAAATGGCCACACACGCCCGTGTGCCAGGCCGTGTGCTAGGCCTTGCCAAACTTGTAGGGTATACTAATTTATGCCACACAGCCAAGTCACATACCTGTGAGCTAAGCCGTGTGGAGCATACTGACTTGATTTCTATTTCAACATTAGGGGATACACGGTCATGTAACTTGACCATGTTTCATACATGGCTGAGACACACACCCGTTTCTCTGCCAGTGTGGACAAAAATAGGCTATTTATTAAGCCATTTCACCTACACCAAAGCAAGAGATAATAGGCATTCAATCAATCTTATCTAAGAATCATTTATACCTTTTCAACACCAACCGATACTGAGCATATTAATACCACAATGTGCCATTAAATTTACAGCAAAAACTCATAATTTGAAATCAACAATACAACCATTTTCAACCATGTATTATTTAGCGTAATCTCACAAACATACCAAATTCAATTCACATCCATTTAGTACCCCTAATTACCAATTATCATCAAGCATGTAACAGTCTGGTTTAGACCCTAGTCGAAACAGTGGTTTCAAGACCACAAATCTGAGTCAGAAAAATATTTAAATATTATTTTTTGTGCTAATGATGATGTGCGAATTAGCATGTGGTGAAAGTTTCGTATTAAAACTTAATCGTTTGTGTGCTTAATTTGCAAAAAGAACCTAATCGCGTAAAATGAAAAAGTGGCATTTTATATGTTAAATGTGCCTATTTGCTATGGTTTATTAAACCAAAGGTCCTTATGATGTTATTATGCTATTAATATTTAGAATGGACATAAATGGGCTTAATATCATGAAATTTGATGGTTTATAATTAAGGATAAAATGGTAAATTGTGAATTAATGTTAATATTAATTAAAACAAACAATTTGGTGGCCATTTTATCATCATCTTAACCGAAAATACAAAAGAAAAAGAAAGAAAAAGGCCAAGCGAGGTTCAGCACTCATTTTTCTCAATTAAGGTATGTTTTGAGTTCGGTTTTTGATGATTTCTACGTTTTTGTAATCGTTGCTTTGTATACTACAAAGCCCATACTTGAATTTCTGATTTTGATGAATATTTTGAGTTATGCCATTGATGTATCCATGAGTTTTGTAATGTTAATTGGTTGAATATGAAAGTTTGGTGTTTGATATACATGTTTTGTAAAGTGATTTTGAGTAAAAATGCATATTAGGGATTAAATTGAGAAAAGTGTAAATTGAGGGGTTGAAATGTGAAATAAATGAAAATTATGGCTTGCTAAGGACCATAGTAAGATTCAACTAATACATAGTTTTGAGGAATTTTGTGTATTTTGTGATTTTATGAAATAGGGACTAAAATGTTAAAATGTGAAAATGTGAGGGCTAAATTGTAAAATGCCCTAAATATATGTATATGGATCAAATTGAATGACTTGTTGAATAAAAAGGTTAATTTTGAATGCATATAGATCAAGAAAAGAGGAAGTCGGACTTAGACCGAGGAAAGTCAAAGGTTATAGAGTAGACAATCTGAATCGATAATACCGAGTACAAGGTAAGTTCGTACGGGATAAATGATGTTACAATTTATATTTTAGTGCTTTGATAATGCTTAAATTGTATATATTTGACTATGGTGTAAGTACGACAATAAATAGACTATGTTCGGCACTAAGTGTGCAATTTGAAATAGCTTCGGCTATAAATAACACTAAGTGTACGAATTAAAAGAGCTTCGACTATATGTGGCACTAAGTGTGCAATATTGAGATAGTTTCGGTTGAATATGATGGCACTAAGTGTGCAATATTTTATAGCTTCAGCTAGATTATTGGTACTAAGTGTGTGATGTTCTTGTACGTGGAAAGATGATCTAACGAAATAGTGTATCGATCATTGAAGTGATAATGTAATAGTTAAGTACGAGTTTGTGTAGGTATGTAATGAATATTTATGGTTAACAATATGGTGTATGAGATAGATGAACCTATGTGGTTGATAATATTGTGTATGAGTTATGTGCAAGGATATGTGAACTAAGAAAATAGTATAAAATGAGAAATGGTAATGAATGAGGTTGAGTAGTGATATGAATTGAACTATGTGTTCGCTAATATGTCTTATAGCTTTTAAATGTTGAGTTAAATGTATTATACCACGAACTTACTAAGCTCTAAGCTTACTCTGTGAAATGTTCTCTGTCTTACAGTGTTATAAAGCTAGCTTGGATTCAAGAATCATCAGCGATTCACTCACACTATCAAACATCTATTTTGGTACCATTTTGAGAGTTGTATATATGGTATATGGCATGCATAGGCTAGGAGTATTTAGATATGTTTTGTAGTGTATATATATTATGCCATGTGATATGTCAAGTTTGAGTTAAAACTTATAGTTAATATTGATATATGTTATGTGATACAAATATGCCATTATGATGTACATTTGGTTGGCCAAAGGAAATGGTCAATTTGACAAGGTTTTGGCATGAGATGTGTTTGTATATTTGGAATTTATGGAACATATGTTGTGGTGCGATTTTAGTTTAGATTTAGTATGATTTGGCTGATGAGTTGAGAATGGAAATTGGCTGAAATTGTGTTGGAAATATGCTTGGTTTAGTGCTTGTGGGTTTGACCTAAATGAGGTGGAAAATTGGCTATTCAAATGGCCTATTTTTGTCCACACGGGCAGAGACACGGGCGTGTGTCTCAGCCGTGTACGACAAACGGTCATGTTGCACGACCGTGTGTCCCCTGGGGTACCCTACATTTGTAAGTTACGCTTGACCACAGCCAAGGCACACAGGTGTATGGCTAGCCGTGTGACCCAAGTTAGTGTCGACCACGGCCAAGACACATGGGCATGTCTTGTGGCCATGTGAATAAGATAGTATGTATGCCCTGTTTGGACACAACCTAGACACAAGGGCGTGCCTAATGCCGTGTGAGGCACACGGCCTTCTCATACGAGCGTGTGACCTGTACTTGTTTGAAAAATGTTTAAGTTCTGGAAAAAATTTGTATGTGTTCGGTTTAGTTTCGACCCCTTTATAATGCATGTTCAAGGTCTCGATGACCTATATAAGGGACTCTACATTGATGTTTGATCTTCGACGATATAATATTTATGAAATAAATGTTAAATGTTCTGAATTGTCAAGAAACGCCTTTAACCCTAGTCCGGCGATGGATACGGATTAGGGGTGTTATAAAGCATCACATATCCATCAATAAACACATAACCAAAATCATATGCACGTATGAAAACACAACCAAATCAACCAAATTAAGCCAACTTTCATGGTTATATACAAAACCAAAACATTAACATTTACTAGCCAATTCATATGGCTAAATTCATTATCAATTCATAACCCAAAATGACCAAAGTTCCTATGCATGACATATACTCAAAATACTTAAGTTAAAAAGTAAAAAAATGATAGTAGAATAGTGTGATGAAGTCTTCGACGGTCCCCGAATCTGAGCTAGCTTTGAATTTACTATAAAACACAGAAAATTAAATAATGTAAGCTATAAAGCTTAGTAAGCTCGTATGAAAATAATAAGTAAAACTCACCATTTAATTACCATTCAATTATATTCATAAACATACTACAAAATATTTAACCACAATGTTAATATATATTCAATCACCTATTTAACCATGAACTCAATTCTTTCATATGTTCAATTCATATACAATTTCCGTTTATACCTGTATTGATATGTATATATATCTCACCATTTCATATCTTCAACATACCCGTTGAACCATTTGAAATAATACAGGATACTCGGGAATCTCGCACCCTAAGTGCCAATATATATAGCCAAAGCTATCTCAATAAATCTTGCACTAAAGTGCCAATACATAGCCAAAGCTATCTCAATATCATATCTCAATAATGGTCACTCTCGAGCTATCAATGGGTTTGCTCACACAAGCTGACGGTCATGACGTAACTACACAGTGCTTCCCACACAAGCTAACGAGAATCCGTAACATAGGCTGGATAACTCAGCCACCAGTACAAACAAGCACCCAAAACAATAATAACCCCTAATGACATGTCATTCGTATCCTAATCTATTCCTAAGGTTCATCTGGGATTTCCAATGCCGAATCTTCTTCGAATAAGTCCACAATGTCATGTTCACAATTTATGCAATATTAAATCATTTAAAACACAAATATAATAATATTTATTACATACAAACTTACCTCAAATGTAAAAACGGAAAATTAAGTCGATTAATTTGAAACCTTATTCTTTCCCCGATTTAAATCCGTATTTTCCCTTTCTTGATCTAAATATAATCAAAATTAACTTATTTAATATTCTCTTTATTCAATTTAATCCAAAATGCACACATTAAGGCACTTTTACATTTTTACCCCTAACATTTGACATTTTTGCAATTTAGTCCTTATTTCATAAAATCACAAATTCATGCAATTCAACCAAAACCCATGCTAGTAGAATTTCAATTAGGTCCCTATCAATCCATATTTTTCATTTATTTAACAATTTAACCACCAAATTTCAACATTTCACAAATTAATCCCTAGTTGGACATTTTACTAAAAATCACTTAACAAACGTTGTTTATCTAACAACAAGCATGCATTTCCTACCATTAAGCATCCAATTCATCAAATGGAAAAACCCTAAATCTTTAACAGTTTTGCAAATTAGTCCCTAGGCTAGATAGATTAAGCTGCAACGATCTCAAAAACATAAAAATCATTAAAAATGGGACAAAATTGAACTTACATGCATGGACGATAGCTAGCCAAGCTTTGAAGTTATTTTAATGGTTTATTCTTGCTACATTTGGCTGAAAATGAAGAAGACAAGATGATATCTTTTGTTATTTTATTAATTTACTTATTATTTCACTAATTTACCTTTTTAACCTTTAATAAAAACATTATAAATAATCTAATTTATGTCCATACTTGTCCACTCATCATAAAAATGGGTTAATTACCGCATAAGGACCTCCATTTTAAAGTTTTGTAGCTATTAGACATCTTTAGCTAATAGAACTCAAGTTTTACACTTTACGCGATTTAGTCCTTTTTATCGAATTAAACACTCAAAAGATAAAATTTCTTAACGAAAATTTCACACAAACATACTATCATGCTGTAGACATTAAAATAATAAAAAAATTTATTTTGAATTCAAATTTGTAGTCTCGAAATTGTTGTTTCAATTTGACTAAAAACAAACTGTTACACAATAATATCCAACGGTCTTATAAAATCTCAAGGCCAAAATATACACATTATTATCACATATTTACTTATTGATTTCTCGCACACATTCACTGCATATTCACATTGCTAGCACATTATAATCACTATAACATGGTATGAAAACATACCCACATATTTACTATCACATGGCATGAATAACATACCCATATATTCTCTTTCACAACAGTCATCACAAGCTTATGGCACATGTCATAGCATCTCATAGAATTTCATATTTTCACAATTGCAAAAGCACACATATATCACATTTAATCATAGGTGTGAGAACACTTAGACTTGGAATTTGGAGTAGGGGTTTAGACTACCTCTCCATTCCAAATTGCACAATGAATTATCTATAAGTAACCATTCCCAAAACACTTAAAAAAATATGCTTTTGTCGAAAAGTTGAAAGTTCAAACAAGCTTTTCATTGCCTTTTTCTCTACTCATTGAAGGTTCTATTGACTCTGAAACTTCAACAAGACAACCCACACAAACATACAATCACCAGTTAGTCACTAACTCACCTTAATCAGTTAAAAACAATAGTCTAAGCTACTTTTCTTTTAACCGAAACCTTCAACATAGAAAACTTTAGATTTGAATATGTCGGTATACACTTAATATTTTTTCATGAAATGAATTCCATTCATCTACATATTCATCTATGACCAATCCCTAACCTTTAAACTATACAAAACTACAAGTTTCAAGGTATCAAAAGTTTTCGACATATAATGGCCATTATAACGAAAAATTCATTAAAACTTGAGAAATTCTTACAAAAACTTCAAAGTAACTTTAGAAACCTTCTAATAATGTTAAAACAAGTTGAAAAATGCTTTGAAACCATGTTTTAATCCACAATCCCATAATCCACCATTGACAACCAAATTTTCAACTTTTATTTAAGATATGCGTTTTAATGGCTAAAAATTCAGTTCAAGAGACTAGATGTCATTTAAAACTATTAGAAAGATGAATGGTTACCTTTGATTGAAGAAACACAAACTTTGACACACATCTGGAAAAACCCACACATGAAGAATATGATGAGATTAGTAAGGTTTTTGGGTGCTTTTCTTGGTTTTAATGCAGATTTATGGTTCAAAGGATGTTGGAAATCAAAAGGGATTAATAGTTGGAAGTAAAAATTGTTTTGGAGAGTTGGGAGAATAGAAGGGGTGACATAAGCAAGAATAGGGGTTAGCTAGTGTGAAACAAACTAGCGAAGGGGGTTTTTAGGTCCACTTTAAAAATCTGGTTCAATTGCTTCATAAAAACTCATAATTTTGACCCTTTTCCAAATCAATACGATTTTTAAAATTAAAAGTGATGAAAACTAATTTTCAAAAATTAACTTAATTCCCTAATAGGCATTGTCAAAAACATTATCGATTACTAATGTTACAAAATTCAGAACACATGTAAGCTAGAATTCCCAAAATACCCTCAAAACTTTTAAGTCCAATTTTGGGGTGTTACAATTTTCCCCCTTTAAAAGAATTTCATCCTTGACATTAACTAAGCTAAATAGATAAGAATATTGATGTCCCATCGCTTTCTCAGTTTCCCAAGTAGCCTTTTCTATTTTGTGGTTGCGCCATAAAACCTTAACTAATGGAACTCTGTTTTGTGGTTTCTTCTTCGTCAGTAAGATCAAGTTGAACCTCGATCTCTTCTACTGGCATAATATGTGACGGATCTAAATGATACTTTCGAAGCATTGACACATGCGAAACATCATGAACTTGCTAAAGTTCTGGTGGAAAATTTAGTCGATAAGCTACCGAACCAATCCTCTCAACAACTTCATAAGGTCCAACATATCTTGGACTCAGTTTACCTCTTTTCTTCGAAATCTCAAAATTTTCTTCCATGGTGAAACTTTCAAGAACACCTTATCGCCAACTTGAAATTTGCTGTCTCGGCATTACAAATCTGCATAAGATTTCTGCCTATTTGTTGCTACTTTCAACCTCTCACATATAAACTTAAATTTCTCTTTGGTCTCTCGAACTAATTTTGGTCCAGTAATCCTCTTTTCATCTAACTTTGTCCAACACAAAAGATTCCTACACTTCTTACCATACAATGCCACAAATGGTGCCATGTGAATACTCGCTTGGAAACTATTGTTGTAAGCAAACTCTGCTAAAGGAAAATTCTTTTCCCAACTACCACTGAAATCGATCACACAACTTCGTAACATATCTTCTAACACTTGAATTACCCTCTTAGATTGGCCATCAGTTTGGGGTTGATAAGTCATAATGAAAGTAAGTTTCAACCCTAAAGGCTATTGCAAACTCTTCCAAAACCTCGATGTAAAATGCAGATCTCTATCGGAGAAGATAGAAGATGAAACTCCATTAAGACGTACAATCTCTGCAACGTAAAACTCTGCCAACATCTGCAAAGAATAATCGGTACGCACTGCCAAGAAATGCGCACTCTTCGAAAATCGATCAACTATAACCCATATCGAATCTTTCTTTGACAGAGTCTAAGCAAACTCGAGACAAAGTACATTGTGATTCTTTCCCACTTCCATTCAGGAAGTGCAACATGTTGCAACAAACCCGAAGGGAAATGATGTTCAACTTTTACCTTTTGACACACCAAACATCGAGCCATGAAATCCGTAACATCACGCTTCAACTCAGGCCATCAATAAATCTCACGAAGATCATGACACATTTTACTACTACTGGGATGCATAGCATAAGGGCTACTATGCACCTCTATAAGGATCGCTTCCCTCAGATCCACGTCTTACGATGCACACAACTTACCTTAAAAATTGAAGATACCTTTTGCATTAATGTCAAAGTCTCCCTTAACACCTTGCTTAACTTGATGAATTGTAACACCCCTTAACCGTATTTGACGTCGGAACAGGGTATGAGGCATTACCGGACTTAAACACAAGTGTACATACATTTTTGAGCCATAAATTTTTATTCAAATTAAAAACACCCAAGAACAAATTGAAGTCACATGGCCAAGACACACGCCCCTGTCCCGAGGCCGTGTCCTTCACTCGGTTGAGACACACGACCGTGTCTTATACTGTGTGCTCGATACTGAGCATTCTATTTTGCAATAATTTAGGTGTAGGGGACACACGGCCGGATCACACCCCCATGGGGCTGACCGTGTGTCATACAAGGCCTAGACACACGCCTATGTGTCTACCCGTGTGGACAATAATTAGGCTATTTACCAAGCCATTTGCCACCCTTATTCACACATCTACACAACATCACATGGCATAAATTCAAGCATGTAAGAGCAACCAAACAATCACAACCAAGACAGCAACATGTCATTCTCATACCATTATTAATCATGCTTAAAACATTAACCTCTCCACATCAAATTATGCAAGATTCCCACATTCACAAATGACATTAGCATAAATATACTCATAACCAACATTAGCCATTTTCCAAGGTTATATACAAAATGAACCATGAACCATTATAAGCCAACACATATGACCAAAAGACCAAGTCCCTATACATGCCATAACTCAAAATACTTAAATTCATCAATACCCAAAATGATAGCTTTATAGTGTGATAGGATCTCTGGCGATCTCCAACCCGAGCTATCTTGACGGCACTATAAAACTTGGGAATATAGCTTAGTAAGTTCGTAAGAAAATAATAAGCAACTCTTACCAATCATTTACCAAGTATACAATATAAACACGAAACAAAATAGTATAAATTGGTATAAACCTCATAGTTATAAATTATTCAGTCACATTGTTTTGCTATATCAATTTCCAAAAATAATTTAACATGTATTGACTTTAGCCTAACAATCGTAATCTCTTCATTATAATCGATTACCTCAATCAACCAATTATTTCAAACCTCATAATAAACATATAGATTAATTATGAGTATTCACATTTCAAGCATATATTTTAACATCTTTCAATTGTTTAAAGCTCATATCTTCCCATACTTCCATAGTCATTTTAATAGGTAATTATGCCAATCTTTCCTTTACTCATATCCAATAAATTGCAATTTTAGTGAATAAAACACGCTATTTCACAACTCAATTTGGCTCGAAAGCTAATCACATGATCTTCAATCAAATTTTATCATCAATTTCATACCTCACAAGTATAGACCAATAATCACAAGGTTTTCACAAAATCATTTTCGTGGAAATCGTGAACTTACAATTTCATGAAGTCAATGCTTATAAACTTTACGTACATACCTGTACCAATTCATAATACTTACATACTTTTTCCTTTCTTTGACATACCAGTTGAATTTATCGTTGAACCACTTGGGATACTAAAGGATACTCGGGAATCTTGTACACACAATACCACACCAATGCCATATCCCAAATATGTCTTACATATAATCTCGTATCGATGCCAATATCCCGGCTATGGTCTTACACGAAGTCTCATATCAATGTCATATCCCAGATATGGTCTTACACGTAATCTCAGTAGCCCTAATGTCATGACATTTGTATCCTATCTATTCTTAAAGTTCAATTGGGACTTTCGCTGTATTGAATCTCTATCGATCATTTTCGTAATATCGTACTCAATAGCATTCACATTTCATTTCAATAATATAACACTTACCACAATTATATCAATTAAGCATTTATACATATATAATTTAATGCTTATTAAACATGCAAACTTACCTCGGCATAAAAATGGAAAAAAGGACCTAACCGTCAAATACTCATTTTTCTCCCATTCTAATTTCGAACCTTGTTTTTCTTGATCTATAATATTACATTTAACTTAGTTAATCATTATACTATTCAAATCAGCCCAATATCACATTATGGCAAAAAATACATTTTTGCCTATAAAGTTTGACATTTTTACAATTTAGTCCCTAGGCTCGTAAAATGAAATGCACTCAATTTCTTCAACACCCATTCCTAGCTGAACCTTATACATGCTTATAGAAGCCCACAATTTTCTTTTATTCACATTTTAACACCCATTTTACAGCTTTTTACAAGTAGGTCCTTTTAGGCATTTTCATCGAAAATCACTTAGCAAAAGTCGTTTATCAAACAACTAACATGCATTTTCTACCATTAAACATCAACATACCCAAATATCCATCATGGGTAAAATTTTAGAATTTGATTTTGTCTTAAATTAGTGGTAGAAATAGGTAGATCATGTTATGAGGATTTCAAAAACATAAAAATTATTAAAAATGGGGTTAGAACAGACTTACAGTCAAGCTTGGAAGCTTGAAAAACCCTAGCCATGGTTTCTCCTTGTAAAATTCAGCCATGGGAAGAAGATGGAAAAAAATGGATTTTAATTTGGCTTTTTAATTCATTTAATTACCAAATTACTAAAATACCCTTAATGAAAATCTTTAAAAACATACCTAACCATGTCCATTTTTGTCCAACAACTTAACCAATGGTCTAATTACCATTTAAGGACCTCCAATTTGAAATTTCATAGCAATTAGACACCTCTAGCATGTAGAACTCAACTTTTGCACTTTTTACAATTTAGTCCTTTTGACTAAATTAAGTGCCCAAACGTCAAAACTTTCAAACGAATTTTTCATGAAATCATTCCATAAAATTGTAGACCATAAAAATATAATAAAAAAATTTTTTACGTCGAATTTGTGGTCTCGAAACTATTGTTCTGACTAGACCCAAAATAGGGCTGTTACACGTATCTTCTTTAGCATATCTCCATCTAACGACTACTTCTCCTTAATTTGTTGAGCCAAAGTCAGCCTCACTTGAAGTTTAGAAAACAAACCACCATCACTTCCTAAACTCAAGCATGCAAACATAGCTCTCAACTCTGTCATCGACTTCCTACTGAAAGCATTAGCAACAACATTTGCCTTTGTCAAGATGATACTCAATCACACAGTCATAGTCCTTCAGAAGTTCAATCCATGTATTTGCCTTAAATTTAACTCTTTTGGGTGATGAGGTACTTAAGGCTTTTGTGGTTAGTATAAATCACACAGTAAAATCATAATTATTGATACGAGCCTTTTCCACATAAAAAAGGAATCTTTTGTTACAATAGAAGCAGAACGGATGTGGATTATTCAAGAATCGAAGTCGATTTGCTTTATAAAAAGAAGATATCAATTCTCTCCAAACAAATAATGGCACCAAATCTTAAGTGCCAATACCACAACAGCTAACTCAAAAGCACGAGTTGGGTAGTTCTACTCATGCATCTTCAACTATCTCGAAACGTATGCCACAACCTTGCCCTCTTCTGTTAACATACAACTGGGTCTTGTATACGAAGTGTCACTATAAACCAAAAAATCTTCCCAGGCTCTAGTTGAATCAACATAGGTGCCTTCATCAACACTGCTTTAAGATGTTCGTGTAGCACCCCTTATCCGTATTCAACACTGGAACAGGGTACGAGGCATTTCTGAACTTATACACAAGTAATCACACAAGACCGAGACGTAAATTTTCATCCAATTTAAAACTTTTCACAAACATTTGTAATGTCCCTAAAACGATCCTACGATGCCCAAAACATGCGGTTCGGGACTAAACTGAGAACTTTGAAAAATTTCTCAACACTTAGAAAATTTTTCATGTTTTAAGAGCCACACGCCCATGTGGCTTGGGACACGCCCGTTTGGGCAGACCGTGTGGTCACACACGCCCCTGTCCCTAACCCGTATAACACTTTATTTTGTCACCCAAGAACAAATTGAAGACACACGGCCAAGTCACACGCCCGTGTATTAGGCCATGTGGTTGATTTAGAATTTATGATTTTTCATAAAATAGGTGCAGGCTTTACCGCCCAGGGCACATGCCCGTGCCTGAGGCTATGTCATCCACACGACTGAGACACACGCCTGTGTGTCTGCCCATGTGCTCTATTTTGAGCATCCTGTTTTGCAACAATTAGGGTGCAGGGGGCACACGGCCAAAACACATGCCCATGGGGCAAGCCGTGTGTCACACATTGCCTAGACACATGCCCGTGTGTCTACACGTTTGTCACACATGGCCTAGACACACGCCTATGTGTCTGCCCATGTGGACAAAAACAAGGCTATTTACCAAGCCATTTTTTCACCCTTTTATGCACACACCTACACAACAAAACATAACACTAATCCAAGCAATTACATTCAACCAATTCAACCATAATCAAGGCATCCACACATCATTCACATGGTACCATTTAACACATACAAACATCACATACTTATTCACTTAAACCATACAAATTTCCACATCCATTAAAACATCACTATATGCATATATACTTAAACCAATATTAGCCAATACCATATGGCCATTTACAAAATGAATTATCAACTAATATAGGCCAACACATTAGGCCAATTCAACTATGACACATAATAAAATAACCAAGTCCCTATACATGCCATAACTCAAAAGGTCAAATTCATTGGTACCCAAAATAATCAGTTGATAGTGTAAGTGGATCTCCGATAGTCTCTGATCCCCGAGCTAACTTGGTGACACTACAAAACAAGGGAAAGAATAGGGGAGTAAGCTATATAGCTTAGTAAGTTCCCATGCAAATAACAGGCATCATAAACACACATTTAACTTACAATTAACATGATGATAATTGGAATAAATGTGATTAAGATCTTATAGCCATAACTTACTCAATCATAACCTTACCGAGGGTTCATCACATAACGAGATCATTTCGTTTGAGTTTTATGTACATATCTGAGTCATCTCGAGTTGGATTTACACGCAATTCATATTTAGCATACTCGTTAGATTACCTATTAAACCACTTGGAATACTAAAGGATACTCAGGAGTTCCGTACACAAGGTACCATACCAATGCCATATCCAAGATATGGTCTTACATTGGATCTCGTATCGATGCTAATAGCTCAGCTATGGTCTTACAAGAAGTCTCATATCGATGCCATATCCCAGATATGGTCTTACACGAAGTCCCATATTGATGCGATATCCCAGATATGGTCTTACACATAGTCTCAGTAACTCTAATGTCATGACATTTGTATCCTATCTATTCCTAAAGTTCAACCGGGATTTCACTTTTGTCGTAACTTTGTCGAACACGCTCAATGGTTAATCATAATTCATACAATAGTAAAGTATTTAAAACATAATTAAAGCAATGCATTATTTACATAAGAACTTACCTCAGTACAAAAATAGTAGAAATAGGACCTACTCATCAAATACCTTGTTTTTCCCCCGATCTAGGTCCAAACCACGTTTCTCTTGATCTATAATAGTAAATTTAACTCATTTATTATTCACATGACTTGATTCAGTTCAAAAATCACATTAGGGAAAAATTATATTTTTTTCCCTTAAACTTTGACATTTTTACACTTTTGTCCCTAGACTCGTAAATTGAAATAGATTCAATTTCTTCTATTCCCAATCCTATCCAAACCTCTTTTATGCTTATAAAACCCACATTTTTCATTTAATCACACTTTTACTACCTATTTTGTGACTTTTTTACAAATAGGTCCTTTTTGACATTTTCATCAAAAATCACCTAGCAAAAGTTGTTTATCATACATCTAACATACATTTTCTACCATTAGACATCAAAATGCACAAATATTCTTCATGGGTAAAATTTTAGACTTTGATTTTCTTTCAAATTAGTCGTTGAAATAGCTAGATTAGGTTACAAAGATCTCAAAAACATAAAAAAAAAAATTAAAAACAGGGCTATAACAAACTTATAATCAAGCTTGGAAGATGAACAAACCCTAGCTATGGTTCCCCTTTGAAATTTTCAGCCAAGGGTTGAAGATGGATAAAAATTGGCTTCTAATTTGATTTTTGATTCATTTATTAACCAAATGACCAAAATGCCCCTATCTTAAAACATGAAATTTGTGACAACCCGAATTAGGGCCTAATCGGAATAGTGGTTTCGTGACCACAAATCCGAGATAGAAATAATTGTTTTATAAATATTTTGGGGTTTATGATATGATTGCATGATTGTGTGAAAATTTCGTGATGAAATTCTATGCCTAAAGTGTTTAAATTGAAAGTAGGGACTAAATCGAATAAGTTGCAAAATTTGCATACTAGAAATTTTAGTATGAAATTGTTTTGAAATATTTATTAGGAGGTCTTAAATAGCAATTCTACCAATTTTAAGTTCATGGACAAATTTAGGACATGGAAGGAATTTTGGAAAGTTTAGTAGTAAGGGTATTTTAGTCATTTTGATATTAAATGAAATAAAATGGGAAAAATAACACAAAATAGTCATCTTCCCCATTTAGTTGCTGCCAAACTTCACTCTCTCCATAGCTAGGATTCTTCAACTTTCAAGCTCCATAGTAAGTGATTCTAAGCCCCGCTTTTAATGTTCTTTACGTTTTTGGAATCCCTAAGCTCGATTAAGCTTATGCTAGTAATAATTTAACCTAGGGTTCATATTTGGAAAAATACCCATAGGTGAAATTTGTGTATTTTGATGTTTTATGATAGAATATGAGGTTTTAAATTGTGTTAAATAATTTGTGCTACTCGGTTTTAAGTGAAAACGAGTAAAAGCAAGCATAATCGGTAAAAATACCTAATGTTCATAACTATATGATAGAGTGGGAATTTGATGTTGTTGTAGAAGAGAAAATGTTCAGCATATCATAAAACATAAGAATAAGGGCTGAAATTAAATTCCGAGCCTAGGGAAAAATTGTAATTTTGTAAAAGTTAGGGGCAAAATGTAATTTTTCTACAATGTGATTTTGGATTGAAATAAATAGTATGAGTATTAAATGAGCTAAATGTGTTATTATAGATCAAGAAAGGCACTGAACCGACCTCGAGCGGGGAAAGAAAAAGTTTTGGACTAAATTGCAAAATTTCCATATTTTGCACCAAGGTAAGTTGTATGTAAATATTACAATAATTTCATGTACATTCTTATATTTCAGCCTATTATATAAATATACTAGCTGATGTTAAAATATAAATTGACTATGGGAAGAATGGAAATAAATCTGAGAGAGAGATCCGGTTGAACATTCGGAGAGATCGAATGAAATAGAGGAGCGTAGCTAGGTCACATGTATGATGCTGAGTGCACATCATGTGTACAAGAAAGCTACGAGACACCCAGTAGTAGCTAGGTCACATGCGTGATACGAGATGTATCCCATGTAGACAAGAGAGCTACGTGAAAGATAAATGTAGCTAGGTCGCATGCGTGATTCCAAGTGAAGGACACCATGTAGACAAGAGAGCTACGTGAAAGATAAATGTAGCTAGGTCGCATGCGTGATTCCAAGTGAAGGACACCATGTAGACAAGAGAGCTCTGAGACAAATCGGCTAGGTCGCATGAGTGGTACTAAGTGTTCCCCATGTGTACAAGAGAGCCGAACTAAATGAAGTATGATGGTGGGGCTGTGTGCTGAAACCGTTAAATATCGAGGATTGATCCGAATTGTTCAACGGGATGGTTTTGTGGTGACATTGTGGTTTGGACCTACACTTATAGTGAATGAAATGTGGTGAAAATGAATTGTGGCATATACATATATACGATAAAATGAGGTTAGCATAAAGAATGTGTGAAAGAGTGAAATTAGTATTAAAACTGTTTTTAGATGGCAGCAGTGACGTGATTTTGAAAAATCACCAAAATAGGAGGAATATAATTAGAGGTTGAATGAGATGTGAAATTAAAGCTTAATTAGTCTACTTTCATATAAAAGAAGCAGGGCAAGCAAAGGAATTCTATATTTTGAGATATTTACAATTGTAACTGACTTGCTCAGGATGAATACGTGATCCCCTGTTTCCACTTTGAAAAATCATTAAAATTGTACAAAGCAAACTAAGAAATATAGTTTACATGCATAAATTCCTTATTGAGACTAGTTTTAAATACAACAGACTTCAGGGTTGTTTGAGTTATGTACTGAGAGAAATTCAATTCGTAGTGGACAGAGGTCAGGCCAGTCGAGCTGTGTAACAGGGAAACTTTAACTAATAAACTGTACTAATCTGCTGAACCAAAAATTATAAAAAAATTTAGCAAGAAGCTTTATGAGTCTAAATTCAGGAAATTTTACGGATATGAATTTCGAGTTTTGTAACTCGAGTTATGATTTATTTAGTGAATATGACACAGCAGAGACAGCTTAATCGAAATGGAATAAGTAGTGAAGTTAAAGTAGACATACTTGAATTGTTGTGTAAACATGTTAGATTCTTAAATTAGTATTTACATACTACTTACTAAGCTATAAGCTTACTTCGTTTTCTCTCTTTTGTCTTATAGTGTTCTCCGGTTTGCTCAGAGTCAAGGATCGTGAAGATCTACCCGCACTATCATACTTTGGGGTATTTGAACTAAATGTTTTGAATTATGGCATGTATAGTAGGCAAAAAATTATTTTGTTATGTGTCATATTTGTCTAGGTTTAAAATATTAGTTCTGAGATTTCGACCGATTACTTTGTACAAGCCATAAAAGTTGGCTAATATTGTTCAAGATATATGTTATACGATGCATTATCAAATGGGATGACATATTTCTATCTTGGTATATGTTATGTTCGGTAATACCTTGTATCTCTGCTCCTACGACAGAATGGGTAAGGGTGTTACAAAATTTCTCTTACTTCATGTCCATTTGTGTCTACTAATTTAACAAATGGTCTAATTACCATCTAAGGACGTTGAATTTAAAATTTCATAACAATTAGACACATCTAGCATGTAGAACTCAACTTTTACACTTTTTACAATTTAGTCCTTTTTGCTAAATTGAGTGCTCAAACATTAAAATTTTTGAACAAAATTTTCACAAAATCATTCCATAAAACTGTAGACCATAAAAATGTAATAAGAACAAGTTTTACTACGTCAGATTCGTGGTCCTGAAACCACTATTCTGACTAGGCCCTAAATCGAGTTATTTTAGTTCGAAACTCTTTTGCCTCTCGTCGGTCCATTCAAACACCACATTTTTCTGAAGTAGTTTCATCAAAGGGTGCAACATTAAGGGAGAACCTTCAATGAAAGTATGATGGTAACCAACCAAACCTAAGAAACTCCGCACTTCGGTAACAGTCCTAGGTAGCTTCCACTCCAAGATCACCTTAATCTTCTTAAGATCCACTCGAATCCCTTCTATCAATACCATATGTCCTAAAAATGCAACTTTCTTAAGACAAAATTCACACTTACTTAACTTAGCAAGCAACTACTTATCCCACAGAATTTAGCAAGCAACTACTTGTCCCACAAAATTTGTAAAACAACCCTTACATGCTCATCATGATCATCCTCAGAATAAAAATACACTAAAATGTTATCTATAAAGACAACCACAAATTGATCCAAGTACGAATGGAATACTTGGTTCATCAAATCCATTAATGCAGCAGAGGTATTTGATAGACTAAATAGCATCACCAAGAACTCATAATGCCATATCAAGTCCTAAAAGTAGTTTTCAGAACATCAGACTCCTTCACTTTTAATTGATAATACCCAGATCTAAGATCAATCTTTGAAAACACCATTGCACCTCGAAACTGATCAAACAAGTCATGAATACAAGGCAAAGGATACTTATTTTTAATAGTCAACTTATTCAACTACCTATATTAATACACATCCTCATCGTACCATCCTTCTTCTTCACAAATAAAATTGGTTCACCCGACGAGTACTCTCGGTCGGATAAACCCACTATCTAACAACTCTTGCAATTGAATTTGTAACTCTTTGATCTCCTTTGGTGCCATGTCATAAGGCGCAATGGACACTGGTGCAATACTAGGATAGAGCTCAATAACGAACTCGAGTTCACAATCCAACAGCAAACTAGGTAACTTTTCAAGAAACACGTCAGGAAAATCATTAACAGTACGAATATCCTAAGCTCTCAACTCCTTACTAATCGAATTCATTACATAGGCTAATTAAGCTTCACAACCTTTCCACATCATATTTTCAGCCTTTATTTCTGAACTTACATTAGACAAAAATCCCGGTCTTTCACCAACCATAACAATTTCTAAGCCAACACTATTCTTCAAAGTAATTCGCTTCGTCTCAAACTCTACCTTAGCTTTATATTCAGTTAACTAGTCCATACCCAAAATAACATCAAAACCATAAAATGGAAATTTCATGAGATCCATAAAGAAAACGTGTCCTTGTATCATAATGGGGCATCTATGATAAACTTTATTCACAGCGACATTATTCTTAAAGGAACTAGTTACGGTCATACTCAAATCAATCGTCTCTATTGAAATCCCTAGCTTACAAGCTAATTCACTCAAAATATACAAATATGTAGAACTAGAATCAACCAGCGACAACAATGGAATAGTTTGCAAAATGAAAGTACCTGCAATAACATCAGTTGGATCTTGGTCCTCCGACTCCCTAACAATATAAACCTGAGCTGGGCCTCCAGATTCAACTTGTGAAGCAATAGTATGAGCGAAAATTCGCTATCCAACACGTCTCCCATTACCTCTATAATGATCTTGGCCCCTAGGAGGAACAAAAACAAGTATCCAACTTTGAGTCTGTGAAACCTCAATTCTATTTGAGCAATCCCTCAGAAAATATTCTTTTGAACCACACTTATAACAACCACCTGTCAACTTACATCACTCTCCAGGTTGCCTATGATCATAATGTGCACAAAATGACCATCCAAAACCACCAGACTGGCCACCTGTGTTAGCAACCATGTTACTCAACTGTTTAGACTAACTAGGTCGAGACCCACGTCTAGCACCCCTACCAAAACTATAATTATCTTGTCGTCTCTTGGGCAACCGTCTAGAAGCACCATTGGAAGGCCTCTTAGCAGTCTCTACCACCACAAAACAAGCTGGCTCAGCAAAAGTTTCCTCAATAGCTTTGGCTTTTTATAATGCACCGTAACCAAGACCGTTGCCGGAGTCGAACACGAGGTGTTAACAGACTTAATTCATTACTTAATCAGCTCAAACAATTTATTTTTAAAATTTTTAGTCAAGCTAGCAATCTGCGTCATAGTCGCTTAAAAATTCATATCTCGAGTTCCAAAACTCAAAATCCAGTTCCGTAAATTTTTCCTAAAACTAGACTCATATATATATTTACTAATTTGTTTCTAGAATTTTTGGTCTAGCAAATTAGTACAGTTTATTAGTTAAAATCTCCACTGTTTCAGGGTTCGACTGCTCTGACCTCTGTGTATTACGAATCAGATATCTCCTTGTATAGAGTTTCAATGACTATGCCGTTTGTTTCTAATAAAACTAGACTCAATAAGGAATCTTTACATATAAATCTTGACTTATAATTATCTTTGAATAGTTTATGGTGAATTTCCAAATTCAGAACAGGGGATCCAGAAATCGCTCTGGACCTGTTTCACAAAAATTTAAACATCTCACAAAATATAACTCATATACCTGTTTTGTTCCATCCATATGAAAATAGACTCATAATTATTCAATTTCATATTTTATTCATCATCTAATTGTATCTCTACTATTTTTAATGATTTTTAAAACTCACATCACTGTTGCTGTCTAAATCTATTTTATGGTAAATTTTACCTATTTCATGGTTTCCATGGATTAGCTAGCAATTTAGCATACATAACACCAAATATGATCATGATTAGCCATTCCAATGGCTAATCATTACCAAGCATTTCCATACCACTCAATAACCATATCATAAGATCATATATACAAAATGATTATAATGCTATATATGCCATACTCAAAATATACAAGCCATTATGCCAAGATGGTATACGGATAGTGTGAGTGTGCCTCCGACCGTTCCCGATTTCCGAGCAGGCTTATCAACACTACAAGGAATGAAAAGGAGGGAGTAAGCATAAATGCTTAGTAAGCTCACATGCAAATAGCAAGTAACACAACTATATACGCAAACATAAAACATCATTTGCATAATCATCACCGAGACATTCATATCACATTTTCATTTATCATCTTACCATATTGTTGTTATATCGAGTTTTCAACCCGAGGGTTAAGTACATACCTGTTCAAAGTATTCATTTCACAACACTTACCAATACATCCCTTTCATCTCGAGTATTCCTCCATTTCAGTAGAACTTTACCCGTTGAACACATAGAAATATAATTCGGATACATGGAAAGTTTGCACATAAGTGCCACATATGTAGCCAAGCTACCATGTAACCCGTCCATAAGTGAACTCGGACTCAACTCAATGAGCTCAGGCGTTCACATCCATAAGTGAACTCGGACTGAACTCAATGACCTCGGATGCCTAGTTACATCTCTCGAACTCGGACTCAACTCGACGAGTTCGGACGCTCGCATCCATAAGTGAACTCGGACTCAACTCAACTAGTTCAGATGCCCAAATATCCCAGTGACATGTCACTTGTATCCTAATCCATTCCTAAGGTTCAACGGGACATTTTTCCCAATCATATGTCTCAACCATCTTCTATGGAATGTCGATACTGATACTCAGTAGTATTTCACATTTTCCAAGTATATCACATAATTTGACATTTTATCAAACAATTGTCACAAGTATGATATTTCATAATAATTATCATATCATTTAAATAAAATTAAAACATTTAAAATAATAACTATGTTACCAACATTTACATATGAACTTACCTTGTATGCGAAAATGGCTACTTTTACCACTTCGTCCACAACTTGGTATTTTCCCCATTTTAGCCCGAATTTTAGTTTTCCTTGCTCTATCATTTAAAATATAGTCTAATTAGGACTCACATTATTCAAATTGACCCAAAATCATATTTTGGAAAAATTACAATTTTGCCCCTAAACTTTTGCATATTTACACTTTTTCCCCAAAGCTCGTAAATTAAACTTCAGCCTATTTTCTTATGTTTTATGACATGCTGATCATTTTTCCCTTCTATGGCAACATCAAATACTCACTCTAACATGTACTTATGACTATTAGGTATTTTTACCGATTAAGCCCTTTTGCTCGTTTTCACTAAAACCGAGTAGCACAAGTTGTCTAACATAATTTAAAACCTCATATTCTATCATAAAACACCAAAATACAAAAAATTCACCTATGGGTATTTTTCCAAATATAAACCCTAGGTTAAATTATTGCTAGCATAAGCTAAATCGAGCTACCGGGACTCCAAAAACGTAAAAATTATTAAAAACGAGGCTAGAACGGACTTACAATCGAGCTTGGAAGCTTGAAAAACCCTAGCCATGGTTTATCCTTGCTATATTCGGCCATGGGGTTGAAGATGAGCAAACTTGGCTTTTAATTTTGTATTTTAATTCATTTTACCCCTTGTAGCGACGTAAAAATTTTAGCTTTCCGTTGATCGCTAATTGTGGCGATTTATTAAACATTTGAAAACCAACTTTCGATTTTATTAAAAAGGGAGACGCCACCGATCCTTTTTATAGGTGTGACCGGACACCTAATAAAATTATTTTAAAACAAAAAGGAGGCCAAATTTAGGTCTACGTGAAAGTCCAGAGAAAAATTAGGGTTCGGGAGTCAGTTACACGCGAGGAAGGTATTAGCACCCTCGCGACGCCCAAAATTGGTATCTCGTAAACATGTGTTGTCTAGATTTTCAAAAATACGAGTTCAATGTAACATTTAGTCGAAATCCGATTAAAAAGATGAGAAATTTTCAATTCTTTGGATTTTTGAGAAGGACATACCATTTTAACACGAGTCGATTGATGTTCATCCAACATAGAGATGAAATCAGCGACTTTGTGTTAAACCGACATGTTGCCTTATGTATTAAAATTAATTAGAAAAAGATTCCAAAAGTAAGAATTTAAAATAAATAAATGATGTGAATAATGTCATTATGAATAAAAAATTTTAACATGGGATACTAGAACATTGAATAACAATAACAATGACATTTGCAAAAGAAATAAAGACAAATCATGAATAAATACAATGTGTAGTAATGTTAAATATGTATATGTATATACATAGTACGGATGAACATTATACGATATGTATTAGAAAAAACATGTATTTATACACTAATAATCATAATAAAAGATGTGTGTACACCAAATAGTACATAATATTGAAATAATATAATAAGTGGCAATAGTGAAAATAATAAGTATAGTAATGAATAATATGATATACTGAAAATAATATTAATATAGAAGTATATATACATACGTATAACAAAATATGTGTACTAATATATAATAAAATATAATATATACATAGTATATAAAAGAAAATATGTATGTGGAAATGTATAAGAAATATATATATAACTAGTAATATTAAAGATATATACATAACATATATAGAATTATACAATACGTACATTCCTTAGAAATGATAATAAAACTATTTTGTACATTGCACAAATACATACACACATACATAAATATATATATAAATAATAGTATTAGAAGCATACCTTATAATATTAGATATATATATATATATATATATATATAATAGTATAAAAGAAGAATATGACTAATGATATTAGAATATATATAATAATATATATAAAATATAATATTAAGAACTTATATACATCACGTATGTAAAAATGCATATAATATCACAACATTTACATGATATATACATATTAGAAACAAATAACAACTCATAATAATAACCTTAGAAATATAATAAAGTATAAAACGAATATAATATAATAGTAATATTAAAATAGAGTAATTAAAATAGTACTATATATAAATGTACGAATATATACATATATAATATACATATATTAATATTAATAATGATGCTAAAACTAGAAATAATAATCATTAGTAGTAATAATACTTTGAAAATAATTAATATATTAATAAAAATACTAATAATAATATTAATAATATGTAAAAAAATGAAAATAAACGAAAAGGACTAAATCACCTTAAGAACGAATTTCAAGTAATTTAAAAGAAATAAAGAAATAAAGGACCAAAACGAACACGCGTGAAAACAATGGGGACCAAAAGCGCAATATTCTCTATTACCCAAAACGCAGCGCAGCACAGAGGGGCTAGATTGATGAACGGGCAAAATTCTGGGGCCAAATTAAACGCAAGAAAAATCTGATTGCAAACACCTGAAAAAGCGGAAGGGCTGATTGCGCATATAGCCCTTCCGCGTTTAAAAACACGCGGATCCTGGCGGGTTAGGGTCGGGTCGACCCGATACAAGGCCTAAACGGCGCCGTTTTATGTATTAAGGGGGGGTCCAAAACGGTGCGTTTTGGACCCCTATATAAGCAAATTTTTTTGCTTTTTTCATTTGAAACCGAAGAAAAAGAAAAAAAAAGAGAAGGGGAAGGAGAGAAAAGAGGAGCGGGAGAGAAGAGAGGGAGGGGAGCTCGCCACGGGGTTGGCCACCGGACGGCCATCGGAGGTCCGCCAAGATCAAGGCGCCATCAGACGCCTGTGATGGCGGAAAGGTAAAAATTGTTTTTTATTTATTTATTTATAATATTGTCTATATATATATATGTGTGAATGTACTAGAGTCTAGGAAAAGAAAGGCAATAAAAAGAAAGAATAATTGGTAATGTGAAAGAGAATAGGTTTTTCACCTTTTCTTTGATCCGGTTTTGATAATGTTCGACACTAATCTATTGTTGTTCCTAAAAACCCGTGTGTGTTCTCTCGCTTATTGTTTTTAAAACTATCGAAAAACCGAACCAAAAAGAACCCCTTTTATTGATTCCCTTTTCGACTTTATAGTCGGTTACAAAAGAATATTTTTTTCGGTCTCTGCTATTGCTTGCTGCCTCTGCTTTTGTTTTGCTTCATTGCTTTTGCAGGCATGGAGGACCGGGCGCGTGTGGAGTCTTGTACTGTGGTATGGGGCTAGTGTCAGAGGAAAGTGGGGCGTGGTGGCCGCGCACATGGGGCAACGGCGCAAGAAACCCTAGGGTTTCTGGCTTTCCAAAAATTTTTTTAGAGTTTGGGCCTATCGGGCTTTACTGTTTTGGGTTGGTATTAGGCTTTAGGTACTTTGGGCCTAGATTTGTAATGGTTTATTTAATTATTGGGTTTTGGGCTGAATGGGTTTTTGTTGTTTGGGTTAGTTAAGGTTAGTTGGGTTTTGGTGTATTGGGTTTTGGGTTTGGCCCAAAATTGGCCTGTACAGCTGCCCCTCTTTGCTCATTGTCGTGTAACGGGAATGGAGCAAAGACATAATGAAAGGCCAATTTTGCCTGGTTTTGCTGGGTCTTGACTTCATTGGTGCTCTTCCAGTTCAAGATAATCTCCTTCCAGTCCACTGTATCTTGTAGTTTTGGTTCAATCCACTGTATCTTCTGACATATGCCTCGCATCTTCGATCTCCTCTTTAATTGTATGCGATTTTGGGGCTTCGATCTGCTTCACTTGTAGCTTCAAAAAGATAAGATCTACGGCTTCAATCTGCTCTTCTATTGCTTCAGTTGAGATGAGATTTGTGGTCTTCTCTTCCGTAACTTTAGAAAGGCAAGATCTGATATCCTCGACCAGCTCCACTGCAACTTCAGGGAGACAAAATTTGGTACTTTCAATCGGCTCCAATCTTTATTCTTGACTCGGTATATGATCTTGAGTTCAACTCGTTTCTCACAGTATGAGTTGACTCTTAGCGCGTCCTGAGGCTCAACTCACCTCTCGCTCTCGCAACATGAGTTAATAATTTGAAAAGTAGATTTCGAAAAACGAAAATTGAAGGCTCAACTCGCCTCTCGCAATATGAGTTGATCTTTGAAAAATTAAAAAAAACAGAAATTGAAAATAGAAGTTAACAAGACTCAACTCACCTCTCGCAATATGAATTGACTTTTGAAAATAGAATTTGAAAATACCTTAGCGTGCCGCGAGGCTCAACTCACTTCTCGCAATATGAGTTGATTTTTGAAACATAAATTGAAATTACCTCAACGTGTCTTGAGGCTCAACTCACCTCTCGCAATATGAGCTGATTTTCTTGGAAAACATGAATTAAAAAGCAGAAATTGAAAATACCTCAGCGTGCCCTGAGGCTCAACTCACTTCTCGCAATACGAGTTGATTTTTGAAACATACATTGAAATTACCTCAACGTGTCTTGAGGCTCAACTCACCTCTCGCAACATGAGCTGATTTTCTTGGAAAACATGAATTAAAAAGCAGAAATTGAAAATACCTCAGCGTGCCTCGAGGCTCAACTCACTTCTCATAATACGAGTTGATTTTGAAACATACATTGAAATTACCTCAACGTGTCTTGAGGCTCAACTCACCTCTCGCAATATGAGCTGATTTTCTTGGAAAACATGAATTAAAAAGTAGAAATTGAAAATACCTCAGCGTACCCTGAGGCTCTACTCACTTCTCGCAATATGAGTTGATTTTTGGAAAAAACAAAATGGGAGGACAGAAATTGGACATCAAAAATATCAAAACCTGTCATTTGGTAGAATTCAAGTGTCTTTTCATTTGATTCAATGCGACTCTCATTCCAGATTTCTTGCTCTGCTGGAGTACCTGTATATGCCATGCATGATGTTACCATGATATGCACATGTTTGTCTTAAATGCCTTTATGTCTATATGATTATGTAGTGCTCCTTAAGTATGTTTGTCGTTTGTCCTTTTTCGTCTCGATTCTTGTGATGGTCCATATTTATTACTTCGGCTCTTTACTTTCTCTTTACGCCATGTACCCGTCTTCAAGCTTCACAAGTAATCGACGTTTCTCAGATAACGCTCTTTTGCCCCTTGTTGAACTTTGTTATTGCTTTGAGGCTCTTTATCAAATTTTCATCTAGGTAATGCTTATCATTTCTTTTGTTTAGAGTATGTCATTTCACTATTTATCATTAAATGAACACATAATGAGATGCATGAAAATGGTCAGGTGGGGATAAAAAGGATATCTCATACTCCTTTATTTCAAATGTGGCAGACAAAGAAAGTTAACCAATGATAGTACAAATGTGCCAAGAAGAGGTCGTATTCAACGGATACAAATGCTTTAGATATTTGACACATGAACTCTTCACGTTCTTCAATCAAGAATCTTTTAGAGTCTGGCTCCTTGCGTAGAAGATTTCGAGCTTTCAAAGATGCTTCAAATACTGTGGTCTCACTGTTTGTCGATGATTTAAAACACCTTGCCTTGTAAGCCAAACATTGGCTTCATTAGAACGCCCTCTTGGGTTTTCATCCTAATCTTTTATGTTTAACCAAAGCGCCTTTTTCGGGTTTTCGCTCTGATCCCCCTTTTTTATTTTATTTTTTTATTTATTTATTTTTTTTTAGATGCCCTTTTCGAGTTTTCATCTCAAGCATAATATTTCTTCACTGCATCTGAGTTCACTGGATTTGATAACTCTTTCCCATCCATCTCGGTAAGGATCAAAGCTCCTCCTGAGAATGCCTTTTTACTGACGCACGGTCCTTCCCGCTTTGGTGCCCATTTCCTCGCAGATCTTTTTGTATTGGGAGAATTTTTCTCAGCACGAGTTCTCCTTCGTGGAATTCTCTTGGTCGTACCTTGTTGTCATGGGCTGGGATCATTCTCTTTTGGTACATTTGCCCATGACAAATTGCCTTTAGACGTTTTTCTTCAATGACGTTCAACTGATCATATCTAGCTCGAATCCATTCTGCTTTTTCTAACTCTGATTCCATCAATACTCACAGAGAGGGGATCTCAACCTCGATGGGTAGCACAGCTTCCATTCCATAGACTAGAGAGAAAGGAGTTGCTCCCGTAGATGTTCGCACAGATGTGCGATATGCAAACAAAGCAAATGGAAGTTTCTCGTGCCAATCTTTATATGTCTCAGTCATTTTCCCAATGATCCTCTTGATGTTCTTGTTAGCTGCCTCAACAGCCCCGTTCATCTTTGGGCGATAGGGCGAGGAATTATGATGCTTTATTTTGAATTGCTCGCACATTTCTTTCATCATCTTATTGTTCAGATTCGTGGCATTATCTGAAATGATTCTTTCAGGCAAACCATACCGGCAAATGATTTCCTTTTTCAAAAACTTGCAAACTGCAGTCTTCGTCACATTGGCAAACGAAGCAGCTTCTATCCATTTTGTGAAGTAATCGATAACCACAAAAATGAATCGATGTCCATTTGATGCTTTTGGAGAAATTGGCCCTATAACATCCATGCCCCACATAGAAAAAGGCCACGGAGAAGTCATGACGTGAAGGGGCGAAGGGGCTACATGAATTTTATCGCCATAGATTTGACATTTGTGGCATTTTCTGGCAAAACTAATACAGTCGCTTTCCATCGTCAACCAGTAGTAACCGAGTCTCATAATCTTTCTGGCCATACTGAAACCATTGGCATGTGTCCCATGATTCCTTCATGGACATCTTCAAGTATCTTTCGCTTCGACATCATCCACGCATCTCAAAAGTATTTGATCCTTTCCCCTTTTATATAGGATATCCCCATCAAGAACGAATCTTGCTGCCATTCTTCTGATTGTTCTTTTGTCGTTCTCATTTGCTTGTTCGGGATAGCTTTGATTCTTGGTATATTCTAAGATATCGTAGAACCATGGTCGTCCGTCTGCCTTTTTCTCAATGCTACAATAGTGTGCAGGGACCTCGTATATGCTCATTTTGAGGGGCATTATTTCTGCTTCTTTACTGGCTTTGAACATTGAAGCCAAAGTGGCCAAGGCATCCGCCAGTTGGTTCTCTTCTCGTGGGAAGTAATGAAAAGTTATTTCTTTGAATTCCTTGATTAATCCAGCCACTAAATTGCTGTACTTAATCAATTTTGAGTCCCTCACTTCCCACTCTCCACGAATTTGGTAAATCACTAGGGCTGAGTCTCCATACACCTCCAAGATCTCGATGTTTCGTTCGATAGCTGCATGAAGCCCCATGATACAGGCCTCATATTCTTCGATATTATTGGTACAGAAGAAGTTCAGTCTTGCGGTGAAAGGATAATGATTCCCGTCTGATGATACCAAGATTACTCCAATTCCATGCCCTAACGCATTCGACGCACCATCAAAGCACATCTTCCATGACCTCTCTTTTGATAACTCGGATTCTATTTCTGAGATGCACATTAAGTCTTCGTCTGGGAAGTCGAATCTTAAAGGCTCATATTCTTCTGTTGTTCGAGTTGCTAGAAAATCAGCTATTGCGCTTCCTTTTATCGACTTCTGACTTACATAGGCAATGTCATATTCTGAGAGGAGAATCTGCCATCGCGCTATTCTTCCTGATAGTGCCGGCGATTCCATCATGTATTTTATCGGGTCCAGCTTTGAAATCAACCATATCGTATGGTACAACATGTATTGTCTAAGTCTCCGAGCTACCCAAACCAAGGCACAACAATATTTCTCAATGGACCGAATACTTTGCCTCATAATCGGTGAACTTTTGCTGAGGTAGTAGATCGCTTTTTCTTTCTTTCCTGACTCGTCGTGTTGCCCCAGTATGCAACCCATTGAACTTTCGAACACAGTCAAATACAATATCAAAGGTCTTCCAGGGGTTGGCGGTACTAGCACTGGAGGACTAGACAAATATTGTTTTATCTTATCAAAGGCCACCTGGCATTCCTCGTTCCATTCTCCCGGGTTATGTTTTTGAAGAAGCCGAAAGATTGGGTCGCATTGGTTGGTAAGTTGAGCAATAAATCGGGCAATGTAGTTTAATCTCCCTAAAAATCCTCTAACTTCCTTTTGCGTGCGCGGAGGTGGTAATTCTTGGATGGCTTTTATTTTATCTAGATCAACCTCAATACCTCTTTTACTGACAATGAAGCCTAGCAACTTTCCCGAGGTAGCCCCGAATGTACATTTGGCTGGATTAAGCTTTAGCTGAAACTTTCTCAGCCTCTCGAACTACTTCTTGAGGTTCACCACATGCTCTTCTTCCCCTCGGGATTTAGCAATCATGTCGCCGACGAGACCTCTATTTCTTTGTGCGTCATGTCATGGAATAACGTTACCATAGCCCTCCGATATGTTGCCCCAAAGATTCTTTAACCCGAATGGCATCACCCAGCAAAACGTTCCCCACATTGTTATGAAGGTAGTTTTCTCCATATCCTCGGGGCCATCTTGATCCGATTATACCCGAGAATCCGTCCATGAAAGAAAACAATGAATGTTTTGCTGTGTTGTCCACCAACGTGTCAATATGTGGCAAGGGAAAATTATCTTTTGGGCTTGCTCGATTCAGGTCACGGTAATCCACACACATTCGTACTTTTCCATCTTTCTTTGGTACAGGGACTATGTTAGCCACCCATTCTGGATATTTGGAGGATTGTAGGAAGCCAGTAAACCGCTTTTTGACTTCCTCTTTATCTTCAACAAAGATTTCGGTCTCATCCGTCTTAATTTTTTTTGGATGGGCTTGCATTCTGGCTTTAGTGGGAGCTTATGGACCACTAAATCTTCATCTAGCCCTGGCATGTCCTGGTATGACTATGCGAAAACATCTTTGTATTCGCGGAGTAAAGTGATCAAACTATGCCTGGTACTCTCGAAATAGAAGTCCCAATCTTCACTTCTTGTTTCCTCTCTTTAGTGCCCAAATTTATTGTTTCCAGATTCTTCATGAGGCGAATCTGTTTATCCTCTTGCTCCACCATTCTTAACAATTCAGAGACGAGACATAATCTTCAAAGATTTTCTTGACTTCAAATTCTCCTAAGCAAACAACCTTCTCAAAATCGATTTCAAGATTCAGAACGGGCTTATTCATGTCGTCAATATCGAGCACCGAAAGTTGAAATGGAAAAGGAAGCTATAGGGGACATCCAAGTATCTAAACAACAAACAAAATGTTATGTCATGGTAATGAGGCAAATGTAAAGATAGGCTATGAAATGAGAAAATGATCATGAAATTAGTGATAACGCAAAAAAAAAATCGTGACAAAATGCATCTTCATCGATATTCATTTAAATGATAAAGAGCGAATGCAAGCTCTTACAAAAGACTTTTATTATATCTAATGACACAATAGAAGGTTAATGTTTAGCATTACTCTGAAGACTTATAAACTACAAGAAGCTCCTCAGTAGTCCAATTGTTCAACATAAAACTAGGAGGGCAAAGGCGTATCCTCGAGACATCTTTACTTGCACCAGCTTCTTTATCGATGACACTTATACTGACATTCTGAAAACCCCTTTCAATTAACCCCAGCATGTTTCGTGGATCATCTTGTCCAGGGTACAACCTTCCCGCAGATGTAAATATTTTTGACAAATGAGGGTACTCTATCGGTTCCCATTCTGGTTCTCGGCCTAAAGTTCTTGCAATTCTTCTCTCTTGATCCTTCTTCCACTGTCTTCTTCTTTGACGCATGTCAGGCTGGAACCCTAAACCGCATCGGGCCTTGTGGTGCACTGGCTTTAAAGCCCTAACTATTCCTTGTAGATGTCTCCCTAAACCTCTTCTCGCACGAGCTCCCCTTCCCACGGTCAACTTGACACCCATTCTGGTATTTTTCGACAGTTTTGGCATCAGAATTCTGTTTCCTTCAGTGATGAAAGTGGCATTGACAAATTTGAGGGATCGAAAGGAACATTCCACTGCGTCCTTGCTTACTTCCAGGTATGGCGCATCAGTAGAGATGGATGCGACGATGTCTTCTTCGCCCTCGACTGTGACCAAACAGCCATCCATGATAAATTTCACCTTTCGATAGAGGGATGATGGGACTGCTCTAGCGGAATGGATCCAAGGTCTTCCCAAAAGGCAATTATAAGAGGGTGTAATGTCCATGACTTGGAACTCGACCTCATAGATGTAAGGGCCTACTTCCAAAGGGATTTCGATCTTTCCCATGACTTCGCGCCTCGTCCCGTCGAATGCCCTTACCATGGAATGACAAGGCCTTAAGTAGGACAAATCCATCCAGATTCGGAAAGCGTGGCCAATGGCATGACGCTTAATCTGACCCATTATCGATGAGTACGTTCGGTATTATGTAGCCCTTGCAAAGAAGTCGTGATATGCGCGCTTTCACCGAGCCTCTACCATTTGGCGGTATCTCATCATCACTAAAAGAGATGAAATTGTCCGCATTCAGATTGTTTACCCATCTATCAAGCTTTTCGACAGATATGTTGTTGGCCACATAAGCTTGATTTAACACCTTCAATAAAGCATTTCGATGTGGCTCAATTTAACAAGAGAGATAGAACCGAGATTCGTCTTTGGTGCTTGCTCAATTGTTCCACCACACTATACTCATTGTGCTTAATAAATTTCAAGAATTCTTGAGCTTCTTCCTCATTCACGTGCTTTTAGTTTCTTGCACGGTGGAATTTCTTGCTCGACCTCGACTTCGTGCATCACCGCTTTCCCTTTTGTTTCAAGTCGCTACTTTTCTTTATCGGTTCAACTTCTTTAGAATAGCACCGTCACTTCTTTGGTAAAATGACCTACTTCCCCAATGTCTTGCCAGGCTTCAAGCTTTTCACCTTCGTGTAACGATGTTGACATCGCACTTCCACAGATCGCTTTTATTGTCCTTATAAGGAAAGGAGATGGTACTTCAATTATCATTTTGGTTTCACCAATCGATTCGGCGCTTATATGGGAAACCCGATGATTGATTGTCGAGGCACATATTTCTCCCTTGTCGGCCTCTTTGGCTTTACAAAAATCCCAATCTCCTTATTGTCCATCATACTTTGCAATAAACTTCTGAATTCCTTACAAGACTGAATGTTATGCTCCCCAATACCATGGAGCTTGCAAAAGCGTGACCTTTGCATCTTCTCCTTTGGATACTCCGTTAAAACGACAGAGCAACCCTTTCTCACTTAGTATCTCCCTGATTCTCTCGCAGAGGTGTTCGTACTTGAAACCCATCTTCTATTTTGTTGTTTATCCTCCTCTCTCATGCGCTCACATTCCCTTGGTGTGGTTTGGGAATGGATTCCGGTCTTATCGCCAGTACCATCGAATCGCAAAATGCCCGCATCGATGAGCCCTTGAACTCTCTGTTGAAAGCAAGACAATTCTCGTGAGAATGCCCTGGTTCCCGCATGGTATGCGCAACTAGCATTTGGATCGTACCATTTTGGGTATGGAGGTTTAAGGGGGCCATGTAATGGGGAGATATCAATTGTTTCTCCGAAGTTTTGGGTACAGATTCCCCATATGATCTGTGAATAGGGGTGAATTGTCATCTCTCGTGATTAGGCCTTGTTGGTCTTGGTTCATTTCGGGTTGGCTTTGAGTGGGCGAGTGTTTTGTGGAAATGTGGTGACGGGCCTTTGGTTATTCATGGCGTATCTGAGGTAGGACGGATGTGATGCTTGGTAGTAAGGTGTTTGAGGAGGGTAATGGAAATTGGGGTGGATAATTTCGAGGTCGGGGTTGGTTAGAATACAAATTGGGAACGTAATGACTCTCAGTTCCCACCATGTGGGCTTCGCTCTTTCTTCCTTACGGTCTTTGCTTTTCTTGAGCCTTCGATCCTTTCATTCTGCGCTCTTGACGGCATTCTCTATGAGTTCACCAGATATTACGATATCCGAAAAATCCTTCGTAGCACTTCCCACCAACTTGTCATAGAACGGTGCTTTGAGTATTAATGAAAAGGATGTTATCTCGCCTTAGTCGATGGAGGCTCCACTTGGGCCGAGATATCTCTCCATCTTTGCGCATATTGTCTAAAGGATTCTGCTGGTTTCTTCTCCATCATTTGCAAGGTCATACGATGCCGCACCATCTCCGATACATGCTTGTATCGATCGCAAAATGTCGACGCCAAGTCTTTCCAGATCGAATCTTTTCTCTACTAAGTTGATTGTACCACCGAGAGTGACCTCGTTAGACTATCTTGGAAGCAATGTATGAGTAGTTTATCCTCGTTCACATAACCGGTCATTTTTCGACAAAACATGACCAAATGTGCCTTTGGACATCTTGTCCCATCATACTTCTCAAAATCGGTACTTTAAACTTTGGGGGCAAAATCAGATCGGGTACCAGATTGAGTTCTTTGGCACCTAGTGCGGAGAAGACTTCAGTGCCTTCTATCGCTTTGAGTCTTTCCTCTAGACTCCTATATTTTGCGTCATGGTTATCCGATTTCAACTTGGCTACCTCTCTTTGGGTCATCCAGTGCGGAACTAGTGGATCAGCAGGACTATCCCCTGGGCTTGACGCGAATATTCCTTGCCCCAAATTAGTGGGTGGAGCAGGTGGCATGGGTCGATGTTCCAAGCCAGTGGGTTCCCCTTGAGTGCACCCTCTTTGTGTTGTATATGCGAATGGTGGAGTGAATCACGGGGATAGAGTGGATCCCGATCGTGGTGAATTCTTGATCGAGGTTCTTCAATGTCGGGGCTCGCATGGGTCCTTTCCTTTAACTAGAGTGACATCATCTCCATCATTTTGGCCATTTGATCTCTTTGCTCGAGTGATTCCTCTCGAGATCTCATCATTAGGTCTCTCGTCTCTTGTTGTGATTTGGCCAGTTGCTCTTGTAATTCTTTTTGAGTCCTTTCCATCCTTTCAATTCTCTCATTGAATTCACTTCCATCACTCTAGCTTGTCGCTGCTTTTATCTCGATGACGTGGTTCCAGTCTTGTGGTATTACAACTGCGAATTATATATTTTGTCTTCAGCGACCGAGTATGGGATATGCAATGTATGGATGAATGCATGAATGAATGTACGAATGTCAAAATGTTAGTATGTTAATTATGCAAGGAATGCAAAAAATTGGTGTTAATTTCAAGGTAGCCCCATATTTAGGCATTTCATTGATCAACATAGCCTATTACACAAAGTTTCCATTTTTCAACGGTTACACAAATTTCCTAGCCACATTGCCTTGTTTCTTTACTTGCTCTAAAAACTCTGATATGTTCGATCTTCGGCTCGGAGGGAATTGGCAGCTGAGGACTTCGGCTTCATCTGATAATTGGACAACTTGCATAGCCGCTTTGCGAATTTCATTGATCAAGAAGTCGAGTTGCATTTCTCTTTCTTTGAGAGATCCTTCATACGCGTGAATGTCCCTATCGTACTGCTCACTCTTTTCTTCTAGAGCCTTCAGGAGGCTATCTAATTGTTGTTGATGAGATTGCAGCATATTTTCTAGATCTCGTGTTTTCCTTTTTAATTCTTGATGTTCAGACTGACTTTTTGCCAATTCTGCAGTCGCTATTTCATACTCGGCGTTCTTCCTTCTTAACTCTATCAAAGCGCGCGCAGCCTTTTCCTCCTCTTTCTTTGCTTTTCCCTTCCAAAACTCCATTCCTCCCTTGATATTGCTAATTTCTTCCTTCCATTCTGCTGTCGACTTTCCCAACCCGCTATTCTTTGTAGTGTTTCTTAATTTCTTGTTTTCCAAATGAAGGTCTCTTAAGTCGTTTCTCACAATCTCGGCTTCTCTTTGTACTTTTTCGATTCTGGATCTTTCAACTTTGAACTTCAATCTTGATTGATAGTTTTCTTCTTGAAGGGCACTAAGGTCTCGAGACATCTTGGCCTTTTCTCGCTCAATTCTTGTCTTGCCATTTTTAGCTCGACGGCATTTCCTTGAGAAAGGATTCGGATGGGGTGGTTTGTTGTCGAGATTTGCGACTATTTACCCGTTGCTTCCTCCATACGTTGTAATCTTGGGTGAGGTATCAACATACAAGGCTAATTCCATAAAATGAATTTCCTTCCAAGACTTTGCAGTGTCTCGGACTCTCTTCATATATCCTTCACCCGTGAAAGCGAACTCGAATCGTGCTAATCCTCCGCTATGGGAGGAATTGTCGCAAGAAAATTGCCTTTGAACCAATAGCGGAGCATATCCAACTCCTCCCCATAACCCAAGTAAAGGTACCCAATCTTGGCTTCCACATCTCATATAGCGTAATCAAGGTCGGATCCGTGGTGCTCTCCATGTTATATCCTCTGCGAAGGTTACGAAGGCGATACCCAATGTTGCTCAGTGACTTCCTTCGGCCATTCTTTCTTGAGGAAAGCTTCTAGCGGGGAGAATGTTTTAGAAAACATATGGAATGGAGTGCGTTCTACCTTCCAGAAGTGAGTCAAAATCCAAACATTGAGCAATCACACAGATCCGATAAATCGTCCCTCCCTTTTCTTCGACAACTACTCGGGGACACAAGGTCTCACTAGGATGGTTGGGACAGGTTGATTCCTTGTTTTAACCTTTCAAGAAATCAACTATCGCCACTTGAGATGTCCGAGAACCTTTGGGAAAATAACCAAACCATAAATGGCCAAAGCGAATAGATTTACCCTTTTCAGCATGTCGGGATGGTTCAGAGTCAAATCTCGTAGGGAGGACCATGGAATGCAAATGGTTTCGTTCTTCTTCTTCATCTATTTTTCAGCCCATGCATCGGTCATGTCCGTCAGTCTCACTAACTTTTTCTTGAAAGTCATCGGCTTAGGCTCCTTCACATATATTTTGCCGAATTGTACATTGTCGATGCGGAGTAAAGCAGTATACTCTTCTATGGTTGGAGTCATATCTTCTTGATTGAAGGTGAAACACTGATAAGCTGGGTCCCAGAACCGAACCATGGCTTGAATCAACTGTTCGTCTACTCGGATAGTAATCAGGTGAGCTATATCTCCATACCTCTCAGTGAAAATGTCTCTAGTGTCTGAATCCCACTGACTCCAAATTTGAACCAAATCTTCGAGGTTATTTTGGAAAACATTCACAGTTATTTGTTCGGGCAAATTGGCAGCACACCTTTCCACAAGACTATCCCCTTGTCCCTCCGAGTTTTAGAGACCGATCCACCACACTACCGGCATTCTTCTCGGTGATTTGTGTAATTGACTTCTCCATCAGAAACCCGTTTTTTGGCAACCAACCTTTAATCAACACCTTCCTAATATGATGCCTATGATGCATGATAAAAATAAAAATAAAAACAAACAAACTTGGCTAGTAAACACAACAAATATAATTTGAAAAATAAACTAAACTACCCGATCCAATTATTTTGCATAAATAGTGTAAATGAAAAGCATTTTCCCCGTGTACTTATTTTGGTGACTATAAACGATGAGAGGTTCGGCATGGCTCTAATTGGATAGCTCGTATGGTTCATTATATGTAGTCTCGGTTCTAGACAGTACTCAATTGCTCGTACTATCATCGCCAAGATTAGCACGAAGCCTCGGTCATAACCCATCACAGCTCACGAGTTCAATTCGAGGGTTACATTTACTTATGCCTATGCGGAGGACAAGTTAACTCACGAAAGCATAAGTCATATGTAACCGAAAGTATTCACTAGCTTTGTATGGAGGGACGAGTTAACTCACGAAGGCGTAGCGTTTACTTTCACTTAAACGGACGGGGCCCGGGTAGAGAGCTCATGTTATGCGAAAATGCAAGTGCACGGTATGTGGGGAAAAACTTCTCAAACCTTTACATTTTACTTAAAACTTAAACCGAAATTAAAACCATGAAAACTAAAAAATAACCAGATAAGTAAGTTAGAAGAAATATTTACAACATGATACAAATGCATGAATTTTGAAAACGAGATTTTCGGATCACGACCAAATATTTACTTTGAACAAAGAAATTTGAAAATTTTGACAAAACGTGTTTGATTCGACTCGACTCGCAAGGCTAGGTCCCCAGTGGAGTCGCCAGCTATAGCGACGTAAAAATTTTAGCTTTCGGTTGATCGCTAATTGTGGCGATTTATTAAACATTTGAAAACCAACTTTCGATTTTATTAAAAAGGGAGACGCCACCGATCCTTTTTATAGGTGTGACCGGACACCTAATAAAATTATTTTAAAACAAAAAGGAGGCCAAATTTAGGTCTACGTGAAAGTCCAGAGAAAATTGGGGTTCGAGTCGATTCTGCCATGAGGAAGGTATTAGCACCTCGCGACGCCCAAAATTGGTATCTAAATAAACATGTGTTGTCTAGATTTTCAAAATACGAGTTCAATGTAACATTTAGTTGAAATCCGATTAAAAAGATGAGAAATTTTCAATTCTTTGGATTTTTGAGAAGGACATACCATTTTAACACGAGTCGATTGATGTTCATCCAACATAGCGATGAAATCAATGACTTTGTGTTAAACCGACATGTTGCCTTATGAATTAAAATTAATTAGAAAAAGATTCCAAAAGTAAGAATTTAAAATAAATAAATGATGTGAATAATGTCATTATGAATAAAAATTTTAACATGGGATACTAGAACATTCGAATAACAATAACAATGACATTTATGAAAGAAATAAAGACAAATCATGAATAAATACAATGTGTAGTAATGTTAAATATGTATATGTATATACATAGTACGGATGAACGATACGATATGTATTAGAAAAAACATGTATTTATACACTAATAATCATAATAAAAGATGTGTGTACACCAAATAGTACATAATATTGAAATAATATAATAAGTGGCAATAGTGAAAATAATAAGTATAGTAATGAATAATATGATATACTGAAAATAATATTAATATAGAAGTATATATACATACATATAACAAAATATGTGTACTAATATATAATAAAATATAATATATACATAGTATATAAAAGAAAATATGTATGTGGAAATGTATAAGAAATATATATATATAACTAGTAATATTAAAGATATATACATAACATATATAGAATTATACAATATGTACATTCCTTAGAAATGATAATAAAACTATTTTGTACATTACACAAATACATACACACATACATAAATATATATATAAATAATAGTATTAGAAGCATACCTTATAATATTAGATATATATATATATATATATATATAATAGTATAAAAGAAGAATATGACTAATGATATTAAAATATATATAATAATATATATAAAATATAATATTAAGAACTTATATACATCACGTATGTAAAAATGCATATAATATCACAACATTTACATGATATACACATATTAGAAACAAATAACAACTAATAATAATAACCTTAGAAATATAATGAAGTATAAAACTAATATAATATAATAGTAATATTAAAATAGAGTAATTAAAATAGTACTATATATAAATGTACGAATATATACATATATAATATACATATATTAATATTAATAATGATTCTAAAACTAGAAATAATAATCATTAGTAGTAATAATACTTTGAAAATAATTAATATATTAATAAAAATACTAATAATAATATTAATAATATGTAAAAAATGAAAATAAGCGAAAAGGACTAAATTAGCCTAAGAATGAAATTTGGTAATTTAAAAGAAATAAAGAAATAAAGGACCAAACGAACACGCGTGAAAACAATGGGGACCAAAAGCGCAATATTCTCTATTACCCAAAACGCAGTAGCAAAGACAGAGGGCTAGATTGATGAACGGGCAAAATTCAGGGCCAAATTAAACGCAAGAAAAATCGATTGCAAACACACAAAAAGCGGAAGGGTGATTGCAGAATAGCCCTTCCGCGTTTAAAAACACGCGGATCCTGGCGGGTTAGGGTCGGGTCGACCCGATCTAAGGCCTAAACGGCGCCATTTTATGTATTAAGGGGGGGTCCAAAACGGTGCGTTTTGGACCCCTATATAAGCCAAATTTTTTTTGCTTTTTTCATTTGAAACCGAAGAAAAAGAAAAAAAAGAGAAGGGGAAGGAGAGAAAAGAGGGAGCGGGGAGAGAAGAGAGGGGAGGGGGAGCTCCGGCCACGGGTGATCAACGGACGGCCACGGAGGTCCGCCAAGACAACAGCGCCACTGCACGCATGGGCTTTAAAGGTAAAAATTGTTTTTTTTTTATTTATAATATTGTCTATATATATATATATGTGTGAATGTACTAGAGTCTAGGAAAAGAAAGCCAATAAAAAGAAAGAATGATTCGGTAATGTGAAAGAGAATAGGTTTTTCACCTTTTTCTTTGATCCGGTTTTGATAATGTTCGACACTAATCTATTGTTGTTCCTAAAACCCCGTGTGTGTTCTCTGCTTATTGTTTTTAAAACTATCGAAAACCGAACCAAAAGAACCCCTTTTATTGATTCCCTTTTCGACTTTATAGTCGGTTACAAAAGAATATTTTTTTGGTCTCTGCTATTGCTTCTTTGCCTCGCTTTTGTTTTGCTTCTGTTGCTTTTGCAGGGCATGGAGGACCGAGGCGCGCGTGGGGAGTGCTGTACCAGGGTATGGGGCTAGTGTCAGAGGAAAGTGGGGCGTGGTGGCCGCGCACATGGGGCAACTATGGCGCCAGAAACCCTAGGGTTTCTGGCTTTCCAAAAATTTTTTTAGAGTTTGGGCCTATCGGGCTTTACTGTTTTGGGTTGGTATTAGGCTTTAGGTACTTTGGGCCTAGATTTGTAATGGTTTATTTAATTATTGGGTTTTGGGCTGAATGGGTTTTTGTTTTTTGGGTTAGTTAAGGTTAGTTGGGTTTTGGTGTATTGGGTTTTGGGTTTGGCCCAAAATTGGCCTGTACACCCCTAAATGACCAAAATGCCCTTACTACTAAACTTTCCAAAAATTCCATCCATGTCCAATTTTTGTCCATAGACTTAGAAATTGGTAAAATTTCTATTTAAGACCTCCTAATTAATATTTCAAAACAATTTCATACTAGAAACTTCTAGAATACAAGTTTTGCAAATTATTCGATTTAGTCCCTAATTTCAATTTAAGCACTTTATGCATAAAATTTCTTCACGAAATTTTCACACAATTATGCAATCATATCATAGACCTTAAAATAATCATAAAATAATTATTTCTATCTCGGATTTTGTGGTCACGAAACCACTATTCCGACTAGGCCCAAAATCGGGATATTACAACTCTCCCCCTTCAGGATTTTCGCCCCGAAAATCTTACCGAAAAAGTGGTCTTCACTTTTATTCTCATATTCGGTGCCGAAGAACTTGCACTTAGACTGAACCTCCAATACATCTCTTCAATTTCTCATATGATCTAAAAGTTACAGTCTCAACTCTCAACTGTTCTTAAATTTTCAACCCTTCTCAGTTTCCCATGATATCATGACATAAAACTCGGATCTTAACTTGATTAATGGAGACCAGAATTCCAAGAAATCCAACAATCAAAGAGACCTAAAATTCCATGAATCTGATGAGTAGGAATTCATTCAATACAGATATGATTTATAGATCTCGCTAAACATTTAACAATAGGATACATCACATTTTCCTCTTTCGCTATGGAATTAATTTCGATATGGCCTCAAGAATAATCCTTCTCATTTCCATCCCAATATCAACACCGACAAGGATAATTTTGATAGATTCCAATGCTCGCTTTAACCCTTTAACAACTTCGATTTTATGTAACATCGAAAGCTCTAAACTATCACATTACCTCACTGTCTTGAAACACATCACAATTCATACAACGGTACATTACTGAAAGTCAGGAAGTCTTTACTCAATGTAGACTAGTCTAGTTCAGACGCTTTGGTTACCAATATTCTCATCTATCCAAACTTTGTCAACATGTAATAAACTTTTCAGCTTTCACAAGACGAAAACCTTATCATTCGTAGTGACTTTAACTAATATCCAACTCTTTCTAATAAATATACACTTCTCGTTCAGACTATTTACTCTTTTATTAGTACAAAAATGAAATTATATTATCAGACTTGAGAAAATAAATCCTGACATAATTGTCACATGAAATCTTTCAAATAAATAATTCACATACCGACTGAAACTCGCGCTTTTATCACCTATGCCTTTACTGATGTCAAATCCTTACACAGAAATTAGAAAAAAAAATCTCAATACTAAAATCACCACATTACCAAGATCAAATTAGAAGTATAGTCATATTTGACATGATTATCACGAGCTGAAGAACGTACTTCGAACATGAGTCATAATTGACAAATTATAGAACAAAGATAACAAGAAAACCGAATAAAGAAATCCAAGATACGATACTATGCCGGAGAATCGAAAACCAAACTCATAGAGAAAATACAGAATACCCCGATAATTCTTCAAAGAAAGAAAGTCCAAAAGAAAACATCATTTAATCTCACTGGAATCAAATATAACAAGAATAATATATCTTCCCATACAAAGAAAACATCATTTAATCAGATGAAGCATCAAGTAGAAGAAACAGAATCATAATATCATATGTATTCTCTCATCAATTCTTATCAGACGAAATGGAATAGAATACCCGATGAAATAGAGCAATATAAATTATGAACCAGTCAGACTACCAATGCTTTCATCCAACACTAGAATTAGAAGACATTCCCATATAACAAGAATTTCTTCAAAAGATCAATAGCCATTGAAATATTTCTGAGAACGGGTAAACACATAGAACATCTCAAAATAGATCGCTAAATCATCCGGTCATAAGCATCACACTCAGATAGTTCACATTTCAATTATCATTTCCCCAACTAGTTCTGCCGTCACAAATTTCATATTAAACCATTCACTAAAGAAGGCCAATTCTAAATAAATTTCGATTTACACTTTTCTCGACCTTGCACCTGAGTAATTCGGTTTACCAAGGAGAATTCCTTTTCTAACTGGGACAGTGCATAACTCCAATAATCTTTATGTCAATCCGATACTTTACTGGCTCTGACTTTACTTATCAGCTCATTTTCAATCTCTAATCATACTTATAATTATTCTATCACTGTACTTTTTGGGTTCTCAACTGGAAACTTATTCAATACAAATCCCATGAAATTCCATTATAAGTACCACTTCGGTAAGGGGGAGGGGTTGTAGGACCTCTGACTCGACTTTCTTATACATACACATATGACACAACTTCCATCATCATAGTAAGTCATCAAAGTCATGTCACTCATTCATGTTGGCTTACACCAATTTTCCTATTGTCCATTTAGACAATATACTTATGCATACATTCTATGTTCTCTAGACAACTTTACTTATCCATTCATTTAATTAAATTAAGTCATGCTCATGACATCATATAAGGCCAAACAAACATAGATATTTGCACCACAATTACAACTTTCATTTCGTGCATCATCATGTACATATCATTACAATCATATAATTCAGTCCAACAATTTAACATAGATAAGTTCATTTCATTATAATCCTTTATCTCATAAAAATTATATATCATTAGCATTCATCAACATTCGACTTCCAAATCAAGACAAGGACATTTTCATTCGTATCATAATATTATGACCTTTATTCATACCTCTACTACTTTCTATTTATTCCATTCATCTTATCAAGTAAGCCACATACACTACATCATATGAGCATTAAGCAAATATGAATATTTATCACATATGTATCATAAACCTTTATTCATACTTTTCGGAACCGAGACTTATCATAATCATAATTTTACTCAAATACCTTCACATAACATTGAACATGGTCGGCACAGCTCTGTTGGAGAGTACCCTGTCTAAATAAGACGGTACTCATACGCGTCGGAAGACATCACACTATCACAGATCAGTGGCATGTATAGCTAAACTTTTACACATGCTAGGTTAGTCCGAGAACTGACTAAACCTGCTCTGATACCACTAAATATAACACCCCATACCCGAGACCTTTTCCAGAGTCGAACACGAGGTGTTAACAGACTTAATTCATTACTTAAACAGCTCAAACAATTTATTTTTAAAATTTTCAGTCAAGCTAGCAATTTGCGTCACAGTCGCTTAAAAATTCATATCTCGAGTTCCAAAACTTGAAATCCAATTCCGTAAATTTTCCATAAAACTAGACTCATATATTTATTTACTAATTTTTTCTAGAATTTTTGTCTAGCAAATTAGTACAGTTTATTAGTTAAAGTCTCCCCTATTTTAGGGTTCGACTGCTCTGACCTCTGTGTATTACGAATCAGATATCTCCTTGTACAGAGTTTCAATGACTATGCCGTTTATTTCTAATAAAACTAGACTCAATAAGGAATCTGTACATAAAAATCTTGACTTATAATTATCTTTGAAAAAGTTATGGTGAATTTCCAAATTCAGAACAGGGGATCCAGAAATCGCTCTGGACCTGTTTCACAAAAATTTAAACATCTCATAAAATATAACTCATATACCTGTTTTGTTCCATCCATATGAAAATAGACTCATAATTATTCAATTCCATATTTTATTCATCATCTAATTGTATCTCTACTATTTTTAATGATTTTTCAAACTCACATCACTGTTGCTGTCTGAATATATTTTATGGTAAATTTTACTTATTTCATGGTTTCCATGGATTAGCTAGCAATTTAGCATACATAACACCAAATATGATCATGATTAGCCATTCCAATGGCTAATCATTACCAAGCATTTCCATACCACTCAATAACCATATTATAAGACAATATATACAAAATGATTATAATGCTATACATGGCATACTCAAAATATACAAGCCATTATGCCAAGATGGTATACGGATACTGTGAGTGTGCCTCCGACCGTTCCCGATTTCTGAGTTGGCTTATCAACACTACAAGGAATGAAAAGGAGGCAGTAAGCATAAATGCTTAGTAAGCTCACATGCAAATAGCAAGTAACACAACTATATACGCAAACATAAAACATCATTTGCATAATCATCACCGAGACATTCATATCACATTTTCATTTATCATCTTACCATATTGTTGTTATATCGAGTTTTCAACCCGAGGGTTAAGTACATACCTGTTCAAAGTATTCATTTCACAACACTTACCAATATGTCCCTTTCATCTCGAGTATTCCTCCATTTCAGTAGAACTTTACTCGTTGAACACATTGGAATATAATTCGGATACATGGAAAGTTTGCACATAAATGCCACATATGTAGCCAAGCTACCATGTAACCCGCCCATAAGTGAACTCGGACTCAACTCAACGAGCTCGGGTATTCGCATCCATAAGTGAACTCAGACTCAACTAAACGAGCTCAGATGCCTAGTTACATCTCTCGAACTCGGACTCAACTCAACGAGTTCGGACGCTCGTATCCATAAGTGAACTCGGACTCAACTCAACGAGTTCGGATGCCCAAATTTCCCAGTGACATGTCACTTGTATCCTAATCCATTCCTAAGGTTCAACGGGACATTTTTCCCAATCATATGTCTCAACCATCTTCTATGGAATGTCGATACCGATACTAGGTAGTATTTCACATTTTGCAAGTATATCACGTAATTTGACATTTTATCAAACAATTGTCACAAGTATGATATTTCATAATAATTATCATATCATTTAAATAAAATTAAAACATTTAAAACAATAACTATGTTACCAACATTTACATATGAACTTACCTCGTATGCGAAAATGGCTATTTTTACCATTTCGTCCACAACTTGGTATTTTCCCTATTTTAGCCCGAATTTCAGTTTTCCTTGCTCTATCATTTAAAATATAGTCTAATTAGGACTCATATTTTTCAAATTGACCCAAAATCATATTTTTGAAAAATTACAATTTTGCCCCTAAACTTTTGCATATTTACACTTTTGCCCCAAAGCTCGTAAATTAAACTTCAGCCTATTTTCTTATGTTTTATGACATGCTGATCATTTTTCCCTTCTATGGCAACATCAAATTCTCACTCTAACATGTACTTATGACTATTAGGTATTTTTACCGATTAAGCCCTTTTGCTCGTTTTCACTTAAAACCGAGTAGCACAAGTTGTCTAACATAATTTAAAACCTCATATTCTATCATAAAACAACAAAATACAAAAAATTCACCTATGGGTATTTTTTCAAATATAAACCTTAGGTTAAATTATTGCTAGCATAAGCTAAATCGAGCTACCGAGACTCCAAAAACGTAAAAATCATTAAAAATGAGGCTACAACGGACTTACAATCGAGCTTGGAATCTTGAAAAACCCTAGCCATGGTTTCTCCTTGCTATATTCGTCCATGGGGTTGAAGATGAGCAAAATTTGCTTTTAATTTTGTATTTTAATTCATTTTACCCCTAAATGACCAAAATGCCCGTACTACTAAACTTTCCAAAAATTCCATCCTTGTCCAATTTTTGTCCATAGACTTAGAAATTGGTAAAATTTCTATTTAAGACCTCCTAATGAATATTTCAAAACAATTTCATACTAGAAACTTCTAGAATACAAGTTTTGCAAATTATTCGATTTAGTCCCTAATTTCAATTTAAGCACTTTATGCATAAAATTTCTTCACGAAATTTTCAAAAAATCATGAAATCATATCATAGACCTTAAAATAATCATAAAATAATTATTTCTATCTCGGATTTTGTGGTCATGAAACCACTATTCCGACTAGGCCCAAAATCAGGATATTACACTTTTTCCACAAGCTCATCAAACAACTCCAAATTTTGGGCCAACAAGTAAACTTGAATCTCTTGATTGTGCCCAAGCCAAAACCTTTTACAACAGTCCTTGTAACAACCCATTTTTAGTGAAATCAAAATAGTGCTTTCGGGACCACAAATTTGACATAAAAATATTTATTTTATTTTTTTAATGTTTACAGCATGTTAGTGGTATCATATAAAAATTTTGTTAAGAAATTTTATCATTAGCATGCTTAATTCGATAAAAAGGACTAAATTGCAAAAGATGCAAAACTTGAGTTCTATAGGTTAAGGGCACTAAATTAATATAAAACAAGTGTAAGAGTCCTTACATTTTAATTGTGAGTGGACATTTATGTTCATGACTAAGTGATTTTAATTATTTATAATAACGGTTAAATGTGTAATTTAATAAATAAAGTAAATTAAACTAAGGAAAAACCATGTATCATCTTTCTATTCTCATCTACCACCGAAATTTTAACCTAAGAAAAGGCATGGGATCAGTTTAAGCATTCAGCCATCTCTCATTGCTTGCATGTGAGTATTTCCGTCCTGTTTCTAATGATTTCTATGTTTTTAAAGTCGTTATAGCTTAACCTAGCTTGCCTAGGGACTAATTTACATAACTATTAAATGATCAAAGTTTTTCCATGAATGAATTCATGTTGTTTGTGAAGCTTGTGGTAGAAAATGAGTCTTTGTTGTTAGATAAACAACTTTTGTAAAGTGATTTTGGTTGAAAATGTCAATTAGGGATTTATTTGTAAAATTAGTAACATGTGGTAGAAATTTTGAAATAATTAAATGTATGAGCTGCTATGAGCATATAAGAAATTCGGCTAGACTTGGAGAGGAATGAATTTCCATGGATTGCATTTTACGAGCTTAAGTACTAAATTGTAAAGAAATTAACACATTAGGGGAAAAAGCATAATTTTACAAAAATATGAATTTGAATCGAATGGAATGGAATGAATATTAAATGGATTGAATTTATTCATTTAGATCAAGATAGACCATGTACGGCTTAGGTCGGGGCAAACATAAAGTCTCAAATTAATCAATTTCATATCTACGTTTTATCGTCGAGGTAAGTTCGTACGTTTAAATAGTGTTTTAAATTTATGTCTTAAATACTATCATGTTATATTGTCAAATTATGTTTCGGTGGAAAATTGCAATGGTATATCGATGGTTATCGATCAATGAAAAAGGATGGTTTTCACCATCGATTATTAAAAGGGATAGTTTTGAGTATCGATTATGAAAAGGGATGGTGACGACCATCGTAAATGAAAAGGGATAGTTTCGACTATCGACTATGAAAAGGGAAGGTGACGACCATCGATTAATGAAAAGGGATGGTGACGACCATCAAATATGAAAAGAGGTCGTTATGACCATCATTATCACACTTTGTGTGAGCTTCAGTAAGGGTTTTCGATGCAATTTACTTTGTTATTTTGGAAAGGTAAAACGTATGTGTATTCATAATTATATTAAGTATGAGTTCATATGATTTATACTTATGGAATTTATCTTATCATGTGATGATATTGAAGTTATGTGATCAAGCACTAATTTGAGTTGTTGGTGATGCTTAGGCTTGTGGCAAGCTTGTGTTAGATTGATCCATATTTATTTTTAAGCTTATGTGTTGAAATGGTAAGCATTGTTTATGAATTACAAACTTACTAAACATTATATGCTTGCTTTGTGTTCTTTTTATATGTTTTATAGTTATCAAAAGCTCGTTTGGGTTGGAAGATCGTCGGAGACCTATCACACTATGCATTGGCTATATTGGTAGATTTTGATGTTTTTAAGTAATAGTTATAATGGCATGTATAGATGTTTTATTTTTGATGAAATGACCATTATGTTTGGTTTGTAATTAATGTACTTTGGTTAGTGGTATTTCGGTGATTGTTGGGTAATGTTGAAGTGGTTAGAAATAATATGTATAGAATGAATCTTATGGTATACTTGAATATGATCTTGGTATATGGCCACTATGGTAGAATTTGGTATGGAAATTTGGTTGCAATTGTTGAGTTGTTAAATGCCTAGGTTATGCATGTTGAGTATATTTGGTGTCATGTGAATTGAGGTGCCTTGTGGCATATTAGTTGTATGATAGGTACCATATTGTTCTAGCTTGATTATGCATATTTTAGGTACATTTTGGATGCTTGAAATGGGTACAAATGGGTTGTAGGTGTGTGCATAATTTGGGTGAAGGAAATGGCTTGAAAATGACCTATTTCTTATCCACACGGCCTAAGGCACGAAAGTGTGTCTCAGTCGTGTGTGGCACAAGGCCATGCGACACGGCAAAGTCAAGCTGAGAAAAAATATATGAATGAGCTAAGTGACTCAGGCACTTACGAGATTCATACGAGTATTGAGAAGTGAAGTAAATGATGAATTTGATTATGATATTGAATATGTGTTCAATGAGAAAGATTTGTGAACTTGTGAGTGATTAGTTATGTTTAGCATATTTGAATTGATATGCAAAGGTTCATATTATAGCTTTATTTGTATATGGCTTACTAAGCTTTTAAAGCTTGCTTTGTGTGTTCTTTCCATGTTTTATAGATTACCGAAGCTAGCTCAGACTCAGAGATTGTTGAGAAACAGCATCACACTATCGATCACCTCGTTTGTACTTTTGAAGCTTTGTATATTTGGTATATGGCATGTATAGGCTAGTGTCATCTTGGTATGATTTGAGTTGTCATTATAGCCATGAGATTTGGCATGTAAATGTTGGAATATGGCAATTTAGGTTGGCTTGAATTATATGTTTGATAAATGATATATCTGATGTATATAATGTCCTAAATGTTGTCTTGTTTGGAATGGTTGTATGGATGCTCTTTTAGATAGTTATATGTTATGGTATTATTTCTTGGATGTTGGTATATTTTGGTATGAATTGAGGATGATGAATTGAGATGTTTGAGAAGCATGACTTGGTTGATAAAAAGGTGAGAAAATTCAAATTAGGAGTTATGTGAGTTTGATGATTGTGACATGTTGATTTGGTATGTTTTGATTATGGAATTTAGTAGTTCAATTGATTGATGATAGATGGCATGATATGTGTGTGAATTGGCATGTTGTGGCTGCCTATATAGGTGTTGAAATGATACCATTTTGATGGATAGGTGCGCATGAGAAAAGGGTGGCAAATTGGCTTTGCAAATGGCCTATTTTTGTCCACACGGGGCAGAGACAAGGGCATGTGTCTCAGTCGTGTACGACACACGATCATGTTATGTAACGCCCCTTACCCATACCCGAGATCGGGACAAGGTACAAGGCATTATTGTGCACGAACATGACATTTTTGAGAAAATTTCAAGCTATAAAATTTCATTCCAAATTAAAAGCAACCAATCATATTCATAATGTCCCTGTTATGGACTTACGAGGCCCAACACATACATTGAGAATGGTTTGGGAGTAAACCGAGAACTTAAGAAAGTTTTTGGAAAATTTCCTAGTTTAAGTTGCACATGCCCATGTGCTTTGGGACACACCTGTAACCCTTACCTATGTAGAATTAATTGAATTTATTTTTCATTTCGAACCTACAGGGGTTCTCACACGATTGAGCAGCTCATACCCTTGGCCTGTGTCTTTTACACGGCTTAGACACGCTTGTGTTGTCTCTAGTGCCCGAAAACTTGAGAATTATGTTTATGACATCATCATGCATTTAGGGAAACACAACCAAGACACACGCCCATGTGCTAGGCCGTGTCCTCCACACGGTTGAGACACACGACCGTATCTCTACCTGTGTTTTTGTTACCATGCATTCTGACCTAAAAATTTTAGGTGTAGGGGACACACGGCCATACTACACCCCCATGGGGCTGACTGTGTGTCACACACGGCCTAAACACACGTCCGTGTGTCTATCCGTGTGGACCCTTTTGGAGGCTATAAATCTAAGCCAATGGCCACCTTATATAACCACTCATATCCGTGAACCTCAATGATGTTTAACATGGCCAAAATATGTCCGAGGACTACCATAAATGGTCTATGGCCTGTTAACCTCATCTCATTGGTTATGTACATGCTAATTTATCCTCTTTGTATTTAGGATTTCCATCTCATTCAAAAACACATTTAGACTTGGCTCATTGTTATAACTCATTGCCAATTATGATCTAACCATCCCAAGTGATTTGGCCACATTTCATATGTCTATTTATAATAGACCATATTTAATCATCACAAGAACATTTAACCACAAACAAGCACAATTAGTAGGTCATAGCCTGCATCGAAATGAGCCATGTCTTATGGCCATATACAAAAAGAATAAGTTTAATATTTAAGCTTTTACATAGGCCAACAAATGACACATATCAGAAAATAACCAAAACCTATACATGCCATTGAAAGAAAATAAAGTATCTATATACCAACGCAAGACAAGTTGATAGTGTTGACAATGTTTTAATTTTCTTCCAATCTTCACGTGTAATAGTCTGGTTTAGACCTTAGTCTGAACAGTGGTTTTGGGACCACATATCAGCGTCAGAAAAATATTTAAATATTTTTTTCCGTGTTTATGGTATGTGAATGAGCATGTGTGAAAGTCTCGTATGAAAATTTAATTGTTTGTGTGCTTAATTTGATAAAAGGATTTAATCGTGTAAAAGGTAAAAGTTGCTTGCTATTTGTTAAAAGTGCCAAATTGACATGGCTTTTAAGTATGAGCTCCTTATGTTGTTATTTTTCCATTGAAAATGTTAATGGATTAAAAAAACCATCCATTAAATGGTTTTATAATTGTTTATAAAGGGGCAAAATAGGAAATTGGTATTTAAAGTCATAATAATTACAAGAAAAGCTATCAAATTCATGTTATCTCTTTGTTCATCAACTGAAATTGGCAAGAAAAAAAGAAAAGAAAAAGAGTTCTAGGGTTCGACTAGGTTGAAGCTTGACCGAGGGAAGTCGAAGATTATAGAGTAAACTATCCTAGTCAACAATTCCGAGTATGAGGTAAGCTCGTACGTAAAACTTGATATTGCAAGTATGTTTTGATGCCTTGATTATACATAGATTGTGTATATATATTTGGTTTGGATGAATACGATGATAAATCAATGGTATTTGGCACTAAGTGCGATTTAACCTAGCTTCGGCTATATGAGGCAGTAAGTGCGCGATACCGAGATAGCTTTGGTTAATTGAGATGGCACTAAGTGTGCGGAATTATTATAGCTTCGGCTAATATTTCTAGCAGTAAGTGTGCGAATGTTTAAAACATTGGTAATCTTTGGAAAGTCTTAAAATATCTGAACAAGAGGTGAGAATGAAAATGAATGAATTCGGGAAGGTTCAGGTACATATGATACCTATGTGGTAGATAGTATTATTCTTATTATATTCATTAAATTAGTAAGAACATATGGATGGTGTTGGCATAAAATTGATAGATGAAATGAGAATTTATAAGTACTTATGTGTTGATGTTTTAAATTTTACATACTGTTGATGATTTTTGTACGAGCTTACTAAGGTTTTGGAAGCTTACTTTGTGTATGTTTGCATTGTTCTTATAGATATCAAAGCTATTGTGAGCTCAGGAATCATCGAGGATTGTCACCACACTATCGAACCTTATTTTGGTACTTTGAAAATGTATATATTAAAGTATGGCATTTATAGACTAGAAGTGTTTAGATTATGTTTTGTGTTGGTATATATATTTAGCCATCTCATATGGCTTGGTATGGATGTGATTATGATATGGTTTTGGTATATGAATTATGAGGAAATAATATATATTTGATGTGTTTATATAGGAAAATAAGAAATGGTAAGATTGGTAAACTTTTGGAATGTATTAGCGATGGTGATTCATAAGTTTTGATCATGAAATTGATACATATGTTTGGTATGATTTTATTTTAGATTGGTATTGATTTGGTTAAAGTATTGGGATGGAAAATTGGTTGGAAATGTTATGTCATGAATGGATTTGGTTTTGGCTGTGATTTGGTCATAAAATGTTGTGCAAATATGTTTAGTTTGTTGCTTATAGGTTTGACCCAATTGGGGTGGCAAGTTGGCTATTCAAATGGCCTATTCTTGTCCACACGGGCAGAGACACGGGTGTGTGTCTCAGCCGTGTGTCACACACGGCTATGTTCCACGACCATGTGTCCCTTGTGGTACCCTACAATTGTAAGTCTGGCTCGAGCACGACCAAGGCACACGGGCGTGTGGTTAGCCGTGTGGCCCAAGTCATATTCGACCACGGCCAAAGCACACAGGCGTGTCTTGTGACCATGTGAACAAGTTAGTATGTATGCCCTGTTTTGACACGGTCTAGACACACAAGCGTGTCTAAAGCCGTGTGAGGCACACAGCTTGTTCACACTGGCGTTTCACCTATACGTATTTGAAAAATGTTTAAATTTTGAAGAAACTTTGTATGTGTTCAGTTTAGTCTCCACCCCTTACTAATACATGTTTAAGGTCACGATGACCTATATAAGGGACTCTATATTGATGATTAATCTTTAATAATTCGATGCTTATGAAATGAATGTTAATGTTCAGATTTTGTCCGGTAATGCCTTTAACCCTAGTTCTACAATGGATACGAGTTAGGGGTGTTACATCACGAGTCCATGAGCTCTGTAAAACAGGGAAAGGAGAGGGGGTAAGCATTAATATGCTTAGTAAGTCCGGATAACGGGAAAGTAAACTTATCAGTTATTTAGCATGCAACCATATAAGACATTTAGTCCAAACATTTATAGTAAAATTACCTAGCACACGTACACAACCATCAAGTTAGTCTCATGCCAGTACAATGTAACATCCTTCATAGATGAGCTCATCAATTCAAACATGTCTATTCCCATTTAACATTTTCATCCCGTCAAATTTCTTGGAATCTCGATGGATATCTCGTTTACCATCAAATCATGCAAGTAATCCTTTAAATATGCACTCCCGTGAACCTCACTTTTATGGCGGGATTACTAGTCCAGGTTAAATCCCCTACAATGACATATACTCGTACGAGTTCAGTTCTAAATTACCAGTCCAGGCTAAATTCAGATCCTATTCAGATGACCTGCCTCGGATAAATCCTTCAAAGCACACATATTCTTCAGGATGCTAGATCACTATAGGATTACCCGTTTAGGCTAGATCCTTTATACCATTATTTCATTTTCGAGTAATCCATCAGACATCCTTTTTATTCAACCAGGACATTTCACCATAACACTAATAATTCATGAGTGGTCATATAATAAATATTACTATTATAATTTATACATGTACATACATCTTTAATGTATTCAAAAATAGTTTACATTCGAGTTACACCAACTTACCTAGTAATTGCTTAGGTTTCGTATTCCAATTATTCTGAAACCTTTCGTTTTCCATGATCGATCTCTGGAATCGGTTCCTCAGGGTCTATATCAGTTAAAATAAATTATTAATACCTCATGCTATTTATTTCAGAACTAAAATTCAGCCCGGGCAAAATGCCCCTAACATTTCAAAATTTTATAACTTAGTCCCTAGGCTCGTAAAATGAAATACATGAAATTCCTTGGTTACCCAAGCCTAACAGAATGTATTATAAACTCATGCTAGCCCAAATTTTTCTCTATTTCACATTTCTTCCACATATTTTGTACCTTTTGCAAAAAGGTCCTTTTAGGGGTTTTTCATGAAAATCACTTAGGAAAAGATGTTTAACACACATCTAACTTTCATATTCCCCTATAAGTCATCGAAGAACAAACATGTCACACATGGGTCATTTTTCATAAATGAACCCTAGCTTAAAATATGGGTAGAAATGGAGAGAACATGTTTCAAGGATCTCAAAAATAGAAAGAACATTAAAAACGGGGCTAGGAGTCACTTACTATTGAGCTTGGAAAGTGAAGAAACCCTAGCTATGGTGTCCCTTCAAATTTCAGCAGCAAAAGGGAGAAGAATGGCTGATTTTTACCTTCATTTCCTGTAACATCCCTTTACCCAAGACCGTTGCCAGAGTCGAGCACGAGGCGTTTACAGACTTAATTTATCACTTAAACAATTTCAAACAATTTATTTCACCTTTCGTAATAAACTGCCCATCTGCATCATAGTCGCTAAAAAATTCATATCTCAAGTTATGAAACATGAAATTCAAATCCGTAAATGTTTCCTAAAAGTAGACTCATATATCTATTTACTAAAGTTTTTCCAGAATTTTTGGTTAGACCAATTAGTACAGTTTATTAGTTAAAGTTTCCCCTGTTTCAGTGTTTGACTGGTCTCACATCTGTTCACTACGAATCACGTTTGTCTCTATACATAATTTATATGACTATTTCGTTCATTTATCTTAAAAGTATACTCAATAAGGAATCTATATATATAAATTATGACTCCTAATTATTTTTTTACAATTTTTAGTGAATTTCTAAAGTCAGAATAGGGGATTCAGGAATTGCTCTGACACTGTTCCACCAAAACTCAAATTTCTCATAAAATACAACTGATTTACCTGTTTTGTTTCTTCCATACGAAAATAGACTTAATAAGATTCAATTTAATATTTTATTCACCATCTAATTCTGTCTCTACTATTTTTATTGATTTTTCAAACTCACGTCATTGTTGCTGTATGATACTATTTTTTAGCAAATTTCACCTTTTTATGAATTTCCATGGATTAGATAGCACATTAAGCATACATAACACCAAATATGAACTTGATTAGCCATTCCAATGGATAATCATTACCAAAAATTTCCTTACCACTCAATATTCATATCATAAGATTATATACACAAAATGATTATAATGCTGTACATGCCATACTCAAAATATACAAGCCACTATACCAAAATGGTCCACGGATAGTGTGAGCGAACCTTCGACCATTCCCGATTTTCGAGTTGGCTTGTCAAAACTACAAAGAATGGAAAGGAAGGAGTAAGCATAAATGCTTAGTAAGTTCACATGTAAATAGCAAGTAACATAATCATGCAATCCAACATAAAACATCATTTGCATAAATATCACCAAGACATTCATGTTACATTTGCATTTACTATCTTACCACAATTTCATCATACTAAGTTCTTAACCCGAGGGTTTAAGCACATACCTGTACAATTTTCTCATTCACCACACTTACCAACATGTCACATTCATCTTAAGTATTCTCCTTATTCACTTAAGATTCACTCGTTAAGCACATCGAAATATAATTTGGATACACGGATTGCATGCACATAAGTGCCATACCTGCACCTAGACAAACTCAATAGCCTGTGGAAATTATGTAGCCAAGCTACCACGTAACCCGCCCATAACCGAACTCAGACTCAACACAACGAGCTCGAGCGTTCGTATCCATAAGTGAACTCGGACTCAACTCAACGAGTTCGAATGCCTAGTTACATCTCACGAACTCGGACTCAACTCAACGAGTTTGGAACTCAAATATCCTAGTGACATGTCTCTTGTATCCTAATCTATTCCCAAGGTTCAAATGGAATTTTCCTCAATCACACATCTTTGCCGTCTTCCACGGAATGTCGGAATTGATACTTGGTAGCATTTCATATTTATCAAGTAGCTCACATAATTTGCATATTACTAAATAATAATCTACAAATGATAATATTTCATGATAATAATCATCATATCATATAAATAACATTAAATTACTTAAAATGACAATTATGTAACTACATTTACACATGAACTTACCTCGGTACAAAATGTTAGAAATCGAGCCTATTCCTCGTAAACTTTATTTTTCCCTTGATCACGACTCGAATCTTGTTTCTCTTGATCTAAAATGCTAAATTAATTTATTCAATATACACATTCATCAAAACAGCCCCTAAAATGGGCTCAGATAAAAATTACTATTTTACCCCTAGCTTTTCAATTATTTACAATTGAGTCCTTAAGTTTGTACAATGAGTTACATGCATTTCCCATGACATTTAGGCACAGCCGAATTTCCTAGTGTCCATAACAGCCCATATTTCACACTAAAAATCAGATTTTTACCATCAATTTTACCCTTTTTAAAACTAAGTCCCTTTTTAGGTGTTTTCACATAAAACTACTACGTAAAAGTTGTTAAACACACATCAAACCATCATATTCCTTCATTATTCATCAAAATACAATTATTTCACACATGGTTAAATTTCCATAAATGCATCCTAGCTCAAAATATTGCTAGAAAATGATAGAACATGCTTTCTAGATTTTAAAATCGAAAAGAGCATTAAAAACGGGCATGGAAATCACTTACAATCAAGGCTTGAAAATGTTGAAACCCTAGCTATGGTGACAAGCAAAATTCGGCAGCCCTTATAGAGAAGATGAGTGCATTTTTGTGTTATTTTTCCCTTTTTAATGACTATATTTACCAAATGACAAAAATGCCCTTAATTCCTTTCTTTGTAATTTTTCATGTACAAGCCCATTTTTTTCTAAAATTTTAAAAATTGGTTAAATTGCTATTTAAGACCTCATAATTAATATTTCAAAGCAATTTCATACTAAAAGCTTCTAGAATACAAGTTTTGCAACTTATTCAATTTAGTCCCTAGTTTCAAATAAGCACTTTATGCATAGAATTTCTTCACGAAATTTTCACACAATCATGCAATCATATCATAGACCTCAAAATAATTATAAAATAATTATTTCTATCTTGAATTTGTGGCCCCGAAACCACTATTCTGATTAGGCCCTAATTTGGGATATTACATTTCCCCTTTTTGTTGATTTTATTACCAAATGACAAAAATACCCTTCTTTACTAAACTTCCAAAATTTTCCATGCATGCCCTTTTTTTTCAAAAACCTAGAAATTGGGAAAATTAATGTTTAAGACCTTCTAATTAATAATCTAAAGCAATTTCATGCAAATTGCTTCTAAAATCCAAGTTTTGCAATTTATTCAATTTGGTCCCTAATTTCCAATTGGACACCTTTCACTAAGAATTTCTTCATGAAACTTTAACACATGCTTAATTTCATAGTCTAGGCCTCATAATAATCATAAAATAAATATTTTAACATCAGATTTGTGGTCCCAAAACCAGTATCCCGACTAGACACAATTTTGGGATGTTACATGTTACACGGTCGTGTGTCCCCTAGGGTACCCTTTTGAATTAAGTTAGTATACCCTATAGGTTTGACACAGCCTAGACACATGAGCGTGTCTACTGATCGTGTGTGACAACGGCCTGGCACATGAGCGTGTGGCCGGTCGTGTGACCCAACTCAGTAACCTCTCCAGTTTTCCCACGGGCATAGCACACGAGCGTGTCTCTGCCATGTAGTATAAGTTAGTATGTATGCCCTATTTTCACATGGCCTATGCCACGGGTGTGTCTAGTTTCCGTGTGAGGCATACGGTTAGTTCACACTGGTGTGTGACCCTGAAATCAAAGAATATTTTCTAAGTTTCCTAATGTTTGTAAATGTTATTGGTTTAGTCTCGAACCACTTCTAAGCATGTTTTCAGGTCTCGTGGAGCCTTATAAGGGACATTGTGCATGATTTGATTGGATTTTGATTTTGAATGTTCATATGTATGTGAATAAGGTGTATTATCCGGTAATACCTCGTAAACCTATTTCGATGATGGGTACGGGTTAAGGGTGTTACAAGATCGATGTTTTTAGAATAGATTTACGAGGCTAAAAAATACGATGATATGTTGTTAGTTTAAAAGAAATAGAGTTAACTTTTACTTCTAATTTTTAGATTGGATCCAACGATTGTTTGTACTTCAGAGGCAAATTTGTGTTCCAAGAAATTTAGATCTCGTTCAAAAGATTTTGTATGAAGCTCATAGTGGAAGTCTATCTTTTCATCCTAGTAGCAACAAGATGTGCAGTGATTTGAAACAAATGTACTGGTGGTCGAGTATGAAAGGATAGATTTCTGAGTTTGTATCGAGATGTTTAGTATGTCAGCAAGTTAAAGCTGAACATTAGGTACTTTCTAGTTTGTTAAAGCCAGTGATGATACCAAAATGCAAATGGGAGTGTGTCACCATGGATTTTGTATTGAGGTTACCCTTGTCTTTGAGAAAGAAAGATGCAATTTGGGTTGTCGTTGATCGTTTGAAAAAGTCAATACATTTTATTCTAGTGTGTACAAATTATTCTCTTAAGAGATTAGGAGAGCTTTATGTGACTGAGATTGTCAGATTGTACGAAGTGCCGATTTCCATTATATCTAAAAGAGATCTGCAGTTTTTACATCACGATTCTGGAGCAAGTTACAAGAGGCTCTAGGTACACGTTTTCATTTTAGCACTACATTTTATCCTCAGACCGATGGTCAGTTCGACCGAGTGATTCAGGTACTTGAAGACATGCTTTGATGTTGTGTTTTAAAGTTTGAAGACAACTGGAAAAAGTATCTATCGTTAGTTGGTTTGCATACAAGAACAATTATCAATCAAGCATAAAATGGTACCGTATGAAGCTTTGTATGGTTGTAAATGTCGAACTCCATTGTATTGGACTGAGCTTAGTAAGAAAAGGATTCACGGGGTTGATTTGATTTGAGAAACTAAAGAAAAAGTAAAAGTAATTTTAGATAGTTTGAAAGTAGATTCAGATCAATAGAAATCGTATGCGGATTTAAAACATAAAGATATTGAATTTCAAGTTAGCGATAAAGTATTCTTGAAAGCGTCGTATTGGAAGAATGTTCTTTGTTTTGGTCGTAAAGGAAAGCTAAGTTCGCGATTTATCCGGCCGTACAAGATTATAAAAAGAATCAGGCCAGTAGCGTATCGTTTAGCTTTGTCGCCAAAGTTTTAAAAGATCCATAATGCTTTTCGTGTATCTATGATATGATGGTACCAATCAGACCCTTCACATGTTATCTCACCTGTTAACATTGAGATTCAGCTTGATATGTTATACAGCGAAGAACCGATTAGAATCTTAGCTCGAGAGGTTAAATAATTGAGAAATAAAAGCATAGCTTTAGTGAAATTTATTTGGTAATGACACGACTTAGAGGAGGTCACATGGGAACTCGAAGAAGCTATGAGAAAGCAATACCCGAACCTTTTTTTGGTAAGATTTTTTGGGACGAAAATTCCTTTAGGGAGGAGAGTTGTAACAGCCTGTTTTTAATGAAATCAAAATAGTGGTTTTAGGACCACAAATTTATCATGAAAATATTTCTTTTATTATTATTTTCATGTCTATAGTATGTTAATGGTATCGTATAAAAATTTCGTTAAGAAATTTTATTGTTTGCATGCTTAATTCGATAAAAAGGACTAAATTACAAAATGACCAAAACTTGAGTTTTATAGGTTAAAGGCAGTAAATAGATATAGAACTAATGTGTAAAAGTCCTTATGTGGCAATTAAACCATTTTAATTGTGAGTGATCATTTATGTGCATTATTAAGTGACTTTAATTATTTATAATAAAGGTTAAAAGTGTAATTTAATAAATAAAGTAAATTAAATTAAGGAAAAAAATGTATCATCTTCCAATTCTCATCCACCGTTGAAATTTTAACCTAAGAAAAGCCATGGGAGAAGTTTAAGCATTCGGCCATCTCTCATTGCTTGCATGTGAGTATATTTCGTCCCATTTTTAATGATTTCTATGTTTTTGAAGTCGTTGTAGCTTAATATAGCTAGCCTAGGGACTAATTTGCCAAACTGTTAAAAGATCAAAGTTTTCCCATGAATGAATTCATGTTTTTTTTTTTAAGCTTGATGGTAGAAAATGAATCTTTTTTGTTAGATAAACAACTTTTGTAAAGTGATTTTGGTTGAAAATGTCCATTAGGGGTTTATTTTTAAAATTTGTAAAATGTGTGGTGGAAATTGTGAAATAATGAAATGTATGAGTTGCTATTAGCCTATAAAAAATTTAGCTAGACTTGGGTAGGAATAAATTTTCATGAATTATATTTTACAAGCTTAAGGACTAAATTGTAAAGAAATTAAAACATTAGGGGCAAAAGCATAATTTTGCAAAAATATCTAATTTGAATTGAATTGAATGGATTGATTATTAAATGGATTGAATTTATTGATTTAGAATAAGATAGGCCTCATACGGCTTTAGATCGAGGCAAAGATAAAGTCTCAGGTTAATCGACTCCATATCTTTGTTTTATCATCCAGGTAAGTTTGTATGTTTAAATAGTGTTTTAAATTTATGTCTTAAATGCTATCATGTTATATTGTCAAATTATGTTTCGGCAGAAAAATCCAACGGCGTATCGACAAACATCAATCAATGAAAAGGGATGATTTGACCATCAATTTTAAAAAGGGATAGTTTCGACTATCGATTATGAAAAAGAATGGTGACGACCATCAACTATAAAAATGGATGGTGATGACAATCAACTATGAAAAGGATGGCGATGACCATCAACTATGAAAAGGGTTGGTGATGACCATCAACTATGAAAAGGATGGCGATGACCATCAACTATGAAAAGGGATGGTGATGACCATCAACTATGAAAAAGGATAGTGACAACCATTGCATATGAAAAGGGATAGTTTCAACTATTGACTTGAAATGGATAGTGACGACCATCAGCTATGAAAAGGGATGGTGACGACCATCGATTAATGAAAAGTGATGGTAACGACAATAGAATATGAAAAGGGGTGGTTATGACCATAATTAGCACACTTCGGGTGAGCTTTTGTAAGTATTTTCAATGCAATTTACTTTGTTATTATGGAAAGGTAGAAAGTATGTGTATTCATAACTACAGAAAGTATGAGTTCATATGATTTGTACTTATGGAATTTATCTTATCATGTGATGATATTGAATTTGTCTGATAAGCACTAATTTGAATTGTTGGTGATGCTTAGGCTTGTGGCAAGCTTGTGTTGGATTGATCCATATTTATTATTAAGCTTATGCATTGAAATGGTAAGCATTGTTTATGAATTATGAATTTAATAAGCATTATATGCTTACTTTGTGTTCTTTTTCTATGTTTTATAGTTATCAAAAGCTCGTTCAGGTTGGAAGATCGTCGGAGACCTATCACACTATCCATTGGCTATATTGGTAGATTTTGATGTTTTTAAGTCATGGTTATAATGGAATGTATAGGTGTTTTGTTTTTGATGAAATGAACAAGATGTTTGGTTTTTAATTAACGTACTTTGGTTAATGGTATTTTGGTGACTGTTGGCTAATGTTGAAGTGGTTAGAAAGGATATGTATTGAATGAATCTTATGGTATAATTGAATATGATCTTGGTATATAGCCACTATGGAAGAATTTGGTATAGAAATTTGGTTGCAATTGTTGAGTTGTTAAATGGATAGGTTATGCTTGTGTTGAGTATGTTTGGTGTCAAGTGAATTGAGGTGCCTTGTGGCATATTAGTTGTATAAATAGGTACCATATTGTTCTAGGTTGATTATGCATATTTTACATACACTTTGGATGCTTGAAATGGGTACAAATAGGTTGTAGCTATCTGCATAATTTGGGTGAAGGAAATGGCTTGAAAATGGCCATTTCTTATCCACACAGGCGTGTATCTCAGCCATGTATGAGTAGATTTCAAAGGGTTGCAAGTCAAGCAGTTACACGGCCTAGTACATGGATTGGCACACGTTCGTGTGTCTTAGCCATGTGTGACACATGGCCGTGTGTCTCCTGTAGGATTCAAAGGGTTGCAAGTTAGGCAGTTACATGCCCTAACACACAGCCTGGCACACGGGTGTGTGAGGCCATTTATAGAGTGACACGGCCTGGCACATGGACGTGTGGCTTGGCCGTATGACCCATGTCGGAGAGTTACATGGTTATAGACATGGGCTGGGACATGGTTATGTGTCCCTACTTCAAATGCCCACACGGCCTGAGACACGGACGTTTGTCTCAGTCGTGTGAGTCACACGGCCTTGCCACACGACCGTGTGATCCCTGTAGCATGAAAATTTTCAACTTTTTCAATTAAATTCTATATGTTTCCTATTTAGTCTCAAATCATTTCTAAAGGGTTTCTAGGGCCTCGAGGGCTTCAATAAGGGACATTATGTATGAGTTTGATTGATATTGCTATAATTTATAATATGATTTGAAATCAAATATTTTATGTTTAAAATTTTTGGTACTGCTCTGTAGCTCTATTCTAACGATGAAGACGGGTTATGGGTGTTACAATCCTTCTCAGTCAAAACCATCTCAGGAGCATACTTACTATGTCACACAAAATCTTCCTCATAGTCAGCCATAGACAAACCCCCTTGCACAAGGTCCAAAAATTCCCGTTTATGAGCTTTCGTATACTACTCGCCCATGAGCTTCCTCCTAAATGCCTCAAGGAAATAATCCCAAGTCAGACGATCAGCAATTGTACCACTCTTGACAGTATTCCACCAACAATGAGCTTCACCTTTGAGTAAGGACACTGTGCAACCCAATTTCTCTTTGTCAGAAGAGGATATCTACTTGAGGATCCTTTCAACTCCTTCCAACCAGTACTTAACTACGGTCGAATTTGTCCCTTTAACTTTAGAAAATTATTTACCACCTAACACCCAAAGACGTTTAAGTGGCAACCCACGATTCACAGATGTTGGATTGGTAGGTGTATGAGCATGGTTACCACAAACAGTCTACTAAAATGCTCAAATTATCACTTCCATCAGAGGGCCTACCCCCTCATCAGGTATGTTCACTCTACATGGCAGCATAAGAGGTGCAGAGGATGTATCATCTTCTTGAGCACTAGCTCTCACATTCACACGTCTAGGAGGCATAACAAACTAGTCTAAGATACACATACAAATGAAAGAGGTGTGAGTGGCGGAGGAAATGATCTGAGTCACGTTTCTACAAGCAAAATTTAGGATTAAAGGCAATGTGTTCTTGGTCCTACCCCACATGCATTACAAACAAGAGATATCTCATGCAATTCAAACAATTAGAATAATTTAATCACTTGGATTTCTAGATCTATGGGTAGCGAAACCCCAATCAACATTTGAACAACAATCACCTAGGTCCGAGTTTTTTTTAACCTAGGCTTTAATACCACGAAATGTATCACCCCATACCCAGCCTGGTTGCCAAGCCTGAGAATAGCATGCTACACTACTGTCTCACATAGCACACAGCATAAGTCAATGCATTATTAAACATACATCTTTTTGTTTCCTTTATTATTATGGCATTCATACGAATGGTAGTCATACTTACTCTAGGGTGGATAAAACGTGCTAATGTACATTGTACAATCATAAAGTAAGCAGTAATCAAGCATTAGGATCACTTAGCAAAATATCTCAAAACTATTACGTAGGTATCGATACTGGTAGATTGGTACCGATAATTATCTCAAGTGGTATCGATAGCACTTGGAAAATCGATACCAAATTAGTCTATTTTTTCTCATTTTAAAAACCCAACTTTTAGAAAATATCAGTACCACGTAAAAGTATCGATAATTTTACCCTTAGTATCGATACTTATGGATAAATATTAATACCTACTAGGGAAACTGACTTCTTGCACTTCAAAAATTGTAGAGGTTTCATTTTTAAAACTTGATTATTGATACCTCTGTTCCAGACTATAAAAACATAGCATATATTAGCACATAGATCATTCCAAATTAGTTCTAAACTTCATGCATCAATTTTCTCATAAAATAAGCACTGAAATGTCTCAAATAACAGTCTCAAACATCATGTTTAAATTCCACAAATTACTAAGCATAATAGGTATGCAAATAGCTAAAATCATAGCAAAACTAATTTATGGTCTACCACACAAAAATAAACAAATAATACCTACTAATAGCAACTAAAGTTTTTGGTTTGGATCACCCTTCGAGAACACATTGCTCACACAAGCACTAATTATCTGCAAAGGTTAAAAAAGAGTGGGTGAGATTAACAAGCTTAGTGAATGCTCAAAATAACCACTACGTAAACAAGTTATTATACAACAAAGAAACAAGTATATGCCATATCCATAACATCTCTAATTCTAATATCATATTTCACACGTTTAAACATCTTTAATAAATTCTTTCACGCATTAACCACGTGAATATTTAAGCATATATCTCAGGATATATCAATCATATTTAATCACATTCAAGCACATTATATGATAATTTGACTCTTGAGGTTATGAAACATAATGTGGACTCTATCACCACACATCAGAACACGGATCTCCAGCACACCAAAATGACTCATAGAGTCGAACATTTCCCATAAGTGAAGCATATAGCTAACACTCTCTAACACACCAAACACATATATCCTAATGAATGGAGCTTAGCTTACATTCTCTTCTCTCTCCGAAAATTATCCTTAGGCCTCAACGCCAAAAAAATCACATTACAAAGGTGAGTATTCACAATCCTATGGCATGCCAACTATATCTAACGGTCTTATAAGATCACAAGGCCAAAATATCCACATTATTATAACATATCTACTTACCAATTTTTCACACACATTCACTACATATTCACATTGTTAGTACATTATAATCACTGCCACATGGTATGAAAACACACTCATATATTTACTATCACATGGCATGAATAACATGCCCCCGTATTCTCTTTCACAGTAGTCATCACAAGCTTATGGCACATGTCACAGCATCTCATACAGGTTCATATTTTCAAAATTGCACAACCACACATATATCACATTTAATCATAGGTGTGAGAACACGTACACTCATAATTTAGAGTAAGGGTTTACACTACCTCTAAATTCCCAATTACACAAAGAAACATTTACGAGCAGTAATTCCCAACACACTCACCAAAATATGCTTTCGCTGAAAAGTCAAAAGCTCAAACAAGCTATTCTTTGCCTTTGTCTCTACTTTAAAGGCCCTATTGACTCTGAAACTTACATAAGAGAACCACACAAGCATACAATCAAAAATCAGTCACTAACTCACCTTAATTACTCAAAAATAATAGTCTAACCTATGTTCTCTTTTAACCGAAACCTTCGACATAAAAACCTTAAGACTTGAATATCTCAGCCTACACATAATCTTTTTGAATGTAATAAAATCCATTCATCTATGACCAATTCCCAATGTTTAAACTATACAAAATTTCATGTTTTAAGGTATTAAAATTTTTTGACAAATAATGGCCATTATGACGAGAAATTCATTAAAACTTGAGAAATTCTGAACAAAACTTAAAAGTAACTTTAAAAGCCTTCTAATCATGTTAAAATAAGTTGAAAAAGTCTTTGAAACCATATTTTAATCCACAACCCCAAATCCACCATTAACAATCAGCTTTTTGGCTTTTATTTAAAACATGTGTTTTAATGGCTAAAAATTCAGTTCAAGAGACTAAATGTCATTTAAAACTATTAGAAAGATGAATGGTTACCTTCGATGGAAGAAAAATAAAATTTGAAACAAATTTGCAAAAATCCATACGTAAAGAAGATAATGAGATTATCGAGGTTTTTTAGTGTTTTTCTTGGTTTCAATGGAGATTTATGGTTCAAAGGATGTTGGAAATCAATAGGGATTGGGATTTGGAAGTAAAAATCGATTGGGAGAATGGAAAGGATAGAACAAGCAAGAAGAGGGAATAGCCATCGTGAAACAAACTAGTGAATGGGGTTTTTAGTTTAATTTCAAAAATCTGGTTAAATTGCTTCATAAAAACTCTTAATTTTGAATATTTTACAAAAAAAGTCCTCTTTTCAAAATTAAAAGTGTTGAAAACTCATTTTCAAAAATTGACTTAATTCCATAATAGCCATTGCCAAAAACATTATTGATTACCAACCTTACGAAATTCCTAGCACATATAAGCTAAAGTTCCTAAAATACCCTCGAAACTTATAGGCCCAAATTTGAGGTGTTACACAAATAGATTGATTAATAAAAAAATCATTAATTGCATTAATATACTTTGTATGATTTTCCTTAAATGGTTTATGCATGCAAAGCAAAATGAAAGCAAATGTTTCTCATTGGTTGTCTAATGTATAAACTATTACTGAGAGGTATTATGTGGTTAGGTCGTGATATGGAAAGACAACTTGTATTAGTAGATGAACTTAAACATGTCTTTAGTATAATAAGAAATGAACAAGTTGATTCAAAGAACAATATGTCATCAATCAAGTCCAATTGGAGAGATGTTGTCTTAGGCATCAGAGCGGATGACTTCTAAAAGATAGAGACATAGATGTGATTAACAAGACTAACTATACATAAGACTTGTAACAGCCTGGTTTAGACCCTAGTTAGAATAGTGGTTTCGGGACCACAAATCTGAGTCAAAAAAATTTAAATATTATTTTCCACGCTTATAATATGTGGATTAGTATGTGTGAAAATTTCATATGAAAATTTTACCATTTGTGTGCTTAATTAGCAAAAAAGACTTAATTGCGTAAAATATAAAAGTGGCCTTCTATTTGATAAAGTGCTTAATTGTTATGTTTCTTTAATTATGGGGTCCTTATGATGTAATTAGACCATTGAATTAATGAATGGACATATATGCCAAAGGTTAGTGGAATTTAAATGTATATAATAGGGCTATTTTAGTAAAATGTATATTATGTCAATTAAATTAAAACAAAGCATGAAAATAAGGCCATTTATGTTTAGCTTAGCCGAATTCATCAAATAAAAAGAAAAAAAAAGAGCTCTTATGTAACACCCCTTACCCGTTACCGTCGCCGGAACAGGATACAAGGTATTACCAGAACATAACATATACCAAGATAGAAATATGTCATCCCATTTGATAATGCATCGTATAACATATATCTTGAACAATATTAGCCAACTTTTATGGCTTGTACAAAGTAACTGGTCGAGTACTGTAACTAATATTTTAAACCTAGACAAATATGACACATAACAAAATAATTTTTGCCTACTATACATGCCATAATTCAAAACATTTAGTTCAAATACCCCAAAGTATGATAGTGCGGGTAGATCTTCACGATCCTTGACTCTGAGCAAGTGGAGAACACTATAAGACAAAAGAGAGAAAGCGAAGTAAGCTTATAGCTTAGTAAGTAGTATGTAAATACTAATTTAAGAATCTAACATGTTTACACAACAATTCAAGTATGTCTACTTTAACTTCACTACTTATTCCACTTCGATTAAGTTGTCTCTGCTGTGTCATATTCACTAAATAAATCATAACTCAAGTTACAAAACTCGAAATTCATATCCGTAAAATTTCCTGAATCTAGACTCATAAAGCTTCTTGCTAAATTTTTTTATAATTTTGGTTCAGCAGATTAGTACAGTTTATTAGTTAAAGTTTCCCCTGTTACACAGCTCGACTGGCCTGACCTCTGTCCACTACGAATTGAATTTCTCTCAGTACATAACTCAAACAACCCTGAAGTCTGTTGTATTTAAAACTAGTCTCAATAAGGAATTTAGGCATGTAAACTATATTTCTTAGTTTGCTTTGTACAATTTTTAATGATTTTTCAAAGTGGAAACAGGGGATCACGTATTCATCCTGAGCAAGTCAGTTACAATTGTAAATATCTCAAAATATAGAATTCCTTTGCTTGCCCTACTTCTTTTATATGAAAGTAGACTCATTAAGCTTTAATTTCACATCTCATTCAACCTCTAATTATATTCCTCCTATTTTTGGTGATTTTTCAAAATCACGTCACTGCTGCCATCTAAAAACAGTTTTAATACTAATTTCACTCTTTCACACATTCTTTATGCTAACCTCATTTTATCGTATATATGTATATGCCACAATTCATTTTCACCACATTTCATTCACTATAAGTGTAGGTCCAAACCACAATGTCACCACAAAACCATCCCGTTGAACAATTCGGATCAATCCTCGATATTTAACGGTTTCAAAGACACTGACCCCACCATCATACTTCATTTAGTTCGGCTCTCTTGTACACATGGGGAACACTTAGTACCACTCATGCGACCTAGCCGATTTGTCTCGTAGCTCTCTTGTCTACATGGTGTCCTTCACTTGGAATCACGCATGCGACCTAGCTACATTTATCTTTCACGTAGCTCTCTTGTCTACATGGTGTCCTTCACTTGGAATCACGCATGCGACCTAGCTACATTTATCTTTCACGTAGCTCTCTTGTCTACATGGGATACGCATGTGACCTAGCTACTACAGGGTGTCTCGTAGCTTTCTTGTACACATGATCTGCACTCAGCATCATACATGTGACCTAGCTACGCTCCCTCTATTTCATTCGATCTCTCCGAATGTTCAACCGGATCTCTCTCTCGTATTTATTTCCATTCTTCCCATAGTCAATTTATATTTTAACATCAGCTAGTATATTTATATAATAGGCTGAAATATAAGAATGTACATGAAATTATTGTAATATTTACATACAACTTACCTTGGTGCAAAATATGGAAATTTTGCAATTTAGTCCAAAACTTTTTCTTTCCCTGTTCGAGGTCGGGTTCAGCGCCTTTCTTGATCTATAATAACACATTTAGCTCATTTAATACTCATACTATTTATTTCAATCCAAAAATCACATTGTAGAAAAATTACATTTTGCCCCTAACTTTTACAAAATTACAATTTTGCCCCTAGACTCGGAATTTAATTTCAGCCCTTATTCTTATGTTTTATGATATGCTGAACATTTTCTCTTCTACAACAACATCAAATTCCCACTCTATCATATAGTTATGAACATTAGGTATTTTTACCGATTATCTTGCTTTTACTCGTTTTCACTTAAAACCGAGTAGCACAAATTATTTAACACAATTTAAAACCTCATATTCTATCATAAAACATCAAAATACACAAATTTCACCTATGGGTATGTTTCCAAATATGAACCCTAGGTTAAATTATTACTAGCATAAGCTTAATCGAGCTTCCGGATTCCAAAACGTAAAGAACATTAAAAGCGGGCTTAGAATCACTTACTATGGAGCTTGAAAGTTGAAGAATCCTAGCTATGGAGAGAGTGAAGTTTCGCAGCAACTAAATGGGGAAGATGACTATTTTGTGTTATTTTTCCCATTTTATTTCATTTAATATCAAAATGACTAAAATACCCTTACTACTAAACTTTCCAAAATTCCTTCCATGTCCTAAATTTGTCCATGAACTTAAAATTGGTAGAATTGCTATTTAAGACCTCCTAATAAATATTTCAAAACAATTTCATACTAAAATTTCTAGTATGCAAATTTTGCAACTTATTCGATTTAGTCCCTACTTTCAATTTAAACACTTTAGGCATAGAATTTCATCACGAAATTTTCACACAATCATGCAATCATATCATAAACCCCAAAATATTTATAAAACAATTATTTCTATCTCGGATTTGTGGTCACGAAACCACTATTCGATTAGGCCCTAATTCGGGTTGTCACAATTCTCCCCCCTTTAGAGATTTTCGTCCCGAAAATCTTACCCAGAAAGAGGTTTGGGTCTTTGTTTCCTCATAGCTTCCTCGGGTTCCCACGTAGCCTCTTCTATCCCATGTACGTGCCACAATACTTTCACTAAGGCTATACTTTTGTTTCTTAACTGTTTAACTTCTCGAGCCAAAATCTTTATTGGTTCCTCCTCATAGGTCATATCCGATCAATTTCAATTTCGTTGGGAAATCACATGTGAAGGATCGAACGATAACGTCGCAACATTGATACATGAAACACGTTATGAATCTTTTCTAACTCTGCGGTAAGGCCAACCGATATGCCATGGTCCAATTCTCTCAAGAATCTCAGACGGCCCAATAAAACGCGAACTCAACTTGCCTTTTCGACTAAATCTCGAATCTTTTCCATGGTGACACCTTCAAGAACACTTTATCACCCACTTGAAATTCAATCTCTTTTCTTTTAAATCGCATATGACTTTTGTCGATCTGAAGCGACTTTCAAGCAATCCGAATTACTTTTATTTTCTCTTGGTTTCTTTAACTAGATCAACTCCGTGAATCTGTTTCTCACTAAGCTCGGTCCAATATAAAGGAGTCCGACACTTACGACCATATAAGGCTTTCGATTGCCATTTGTATACTTGATTGATAAGCTGTTATTGTAGGCAAACTCAATCAAAGATAGATATTTCTCCCAACTACCTCCAAATTCTAAAACACAAGATCTAAGCATATCTTGAGTACCGGATTACTCTTTCCGTTTGACCATCTGTTTGTGGATGAAATGCGGTACTAAAGTTCAATTTTGTACCCAAAGCTTCTTGTAACTTTTTCCAAAATCTCGAGGTAAATCTTGGATCTCTATCGATATTATAGACATAGGTACTCGTGCAACTTCACAATTTCAGCAATATATAATTCGCTAATTTATCAAGTGAGTAATCAGTGCGTCTTGGTATAAAGTGGGCTGACTTTGTTAATCTATCAACCACTACCCAAACAGCATCCTTCTTTTAGGAGTTAAAGGCAAACCGGTTACAAAATCCATGGTAATCTTGTCCCATTTCCACTCGGGCACCATTACGGTTGAAGTAATCCTGAAGGTACTTGATGTTCACTTTTACTTGTTGATGATCAAACACTTAGTTACAAATTCGAAATGTCCTTTTCATACCGCCACCAATACTGACTTCTTTAAATCATTATACATTTTGTGCTACCGGGGTGAACTGATAAATGACCATTGTGCGCCTCATGTAATATTTTCGAATCAATTTATCATTTTTCGGCACACATATTACGTCTCGAAACATCAAGCATCATCTGGTCCAACTCGAAAATCGAGTCATAACTCGATTTGCATTGAGTTCTCTTGATCCGCAACTCACTATCATTTTTTGAGCATCACAAATCAACTGGAGAAATAACGGTTTAGCTCTCATCTCTGCTAAAATTGACCCGTCATCGACAATGCTAACCCGTGTTCATGGCTCTCAAAGTAAAAAGAAATTTTACGCTCAAGGCGTCAAGAACTACATTTGCTTTTCCGGATGATAATCAATCACTAAATCATAATCCTTTAATAATTCAAGCCATCTTATTGTCGCAGATTCAGATCCTTTTGATTCATCAAGTACTTCAAACTTTTGTGATCGGTAAAAATTCGGCATTTTCACCGTATAAATAATGTCGCCAAATCTTCAAGGCAAAAACAACAATGCCGGTTCCAAATCATGTGTAGGATAGTTCTTCTCATGCGGTTTTAAGCGCCTCGGAGCATAAGCTACTACTTTGCCCTCTTGCATCAACACACATCCAAGGCACATCAATGATGCATCACTATAAATTACGAACTCCTTTCCGACTCGGGCTGTACTAAAATTGGTGCTTGATCAATCGTGCTTTCAACTTTTCAAAACTCGTTGACATTTATCAGTCCATTCAAACTTAACATTCTTACGCAACAATTTAGTCATAGGAGAGGCAATTATCGAAAATCCTTCAACAAAATGCCTATAATACCCGGCCAAGCCTAAAAGCTTCTAACCTCAGATACATTCTTGGCGGTTTCCAATCAACGATCGCAGAAATCTTGCTTGGATCCACCGAATACCATCACCGAGACTATATGCCCCAAAATCCGACTTCACGAAGCGAACTCACTTTTACTAAACTTGGCAAACAGTTTCTTTTCTCTCAAGATCGCAATATAGTTCTCAAGTGTTCGGCATGTTCAAACTCATCTCGAGAATAAATTAAAATGTCATCTATAAACACTACTACAAACTTATCCAAATATGGCCGGAAAATCCGATTCATTAAGTCCATAAATATGGTGGAGCATTTGTTAAGCCAAAAGGCATCACCGAAACTCATAATGTCCATACCTTGTCCTAAAGGCGGTTTTCGACACATCGACTCCTTAACTCTCGGTGATAGTAACCGGACCTCAAATCAATCTTTGAAAACACTGTGGCCCCTTTAAGCGATCGAATAAATCATCAATCCTCGGCAATGGGTACTCGGTCTCACAAATCCCTTGTCATTAACTCCTGCAATCGAGCCTTCAATTCTTTTAATTCAATGAGCCATTCTATATGGAGCAATCGAGATCGACAAGATGCAAGCAACAAATCAATGGCAAAATCTATCTCTCTGTTTGGAGGCAACCTGTGCAATTCCTCCGAAATACATCCGAAACTCACGGACTATAGGTATCGATTCAAATTTCGGTTGAGACATCTCAACATTCATTACATAAGCGGATAAGCTTCACACCCTTTTCTCATGTATTTACATGCGGACATGTGCGAAATCACCATAGGCAATTTATTTGATTAAATCTGTTTCAACCCACGAATTTCTCCATTTTCACATTTTAACTCTAGTGTCTTTTGTTTACAATCTACCTTAGCATCATACAATGTTAACCGGTCCATTCCCAAGATAACGTCAAACTCACCAAATGGTAATGACATCAAGTTGGTAGGAAAACAGTGACCTTGAATCATTAATGGGCAATTCTTGCAAACCTTGTCAACTAGCACATATTGGCCTAAGGGGTTCGACACTTTAATCGTAAACTCAGTAAATTCAACAGGCAACTTTTTATTGGATACTAAATTCATGCAAATATAGGAATGGGTGGACCGGGATCAATCAATGCAATAACAATAGTATCATAAAGAGAAAATGTACCAAGAATGACATCGGAGATGATGCATCTTCTCGAGCACGTATAGCATAAGCTCTAGCAGTGCTCTAGCTTCTGATCTTGCCGTTAAATCTTTCATCACAGTTCTACTACTAGTCCCACCTCCAGTATTTCTCGGTGGTCTACCTCTACTAGCGGTGGTATTCTGTCTAACACTCTGAAATCTTTCTTCTTTAACCTTCTCCGGACAGTCTCTAATAAAATGCTCATGAGAACCTTTTGAAACAAGCTCGCTCGGTCCCCAACACTCACCATAATGTTGCTCGCCACATTGTCGACACTCGGGCTTTCTAGGTCGCACATTACCCACACTTGCCACCAAGTAGCTTGAGCTTTAGACCCGAATATGCTCTACCACGATCTGTGTAAATCCCCAATTGAAACTGTCATTCGAGGGTTTGTCTCTTTGGACCTCTTTGGTTGAGATTGAAATGGCTTACTTATCTGTCTTTTTCTGACATCTCGAGCCTCAATAGCAGCTTTTCTTCTTTCTTTGTTCAATTCTTTGGCTTTAAGAGCTCGATCAACCAATACTACAAATTCTTTCAACTCCAAAATCCTACAAACACTTTAATGTCCTCATTCAGCCCATCTTCAAATCTTCTACACATAATGGCCTCGGTGGACACACATTCACAGGCATACTTCTGAGTCTTACAAATTCGCGTTCATACTCTGCTGCAGACATTTTCCTTGCTTCAATTCAAGGAACTCCTTCCGTTTTGATCAATAAATCGCTGACTTATGTATTTCTTTCTAAATTCTTCTGGAAGAAATCCCAAGTAACTTTTCTTTTGGCACCACGCAACCAAAGTCTTCCACCGGTGGTAGGTCAATCTCTCAAAAGTGATCAAAGACACTTTAAGCATTCCTCGGTGTACATGAGAGCTCATCAAATACACGGGTAGAATTTTCAAGCCGAATTCCGCTTTCTCGGGATCATCATCAACCTTTGCTCTAAACTCTTGGCCCCTTGTTTTCGAATCTTGTCAACCGGAGGCTTGTTCATTCTTACCAAATTTATACCTTGAGCATTCTCAGGAATCGTCGAGGTATAGGAGGGGTGGAGGAGGTTGAGCATTTGGATTTGCTCGAATAAATTCATATACCAATTGTTCATCATTTGGAGAAAGGCGTCCGAGCCTCATCTCCTTGTCCCAATGTCTCGGTCTACTTTCCACTGGTAGCGGTCCTTGTGCGGGAGCCGGCGCATTACTAGCAAACATCATCACCGCAGTTCCTTGAGGATCCATTACTATATTAAAATAAAACACAGTTTAGAATAATCAGGAGTCACCACACTATCACAATATTTTTATGGCATGTATAGCTAGACTTTTACACACACTTTATTAGTCCGAGAACCGACTAAACCATAGCTCGATACCACTAAATGTAACACCCTTACCAATTACTGTCACGAACAGATACAAGGTATTACCGAACATAACATATACCAAGATAGAAATATGTCATCCCATTTGATAATGCATCGTATAACATATATCTTGAACAATATTAGCCAACTTTTATGGCTTGTACAAAGTAACTGGTCGAAATCTTGTAACAAATATTTTAAACCTAGACAAATATGACACATAACAAAATAATTTTTGCCTAATATACATGCCATAATTCAAAACATTTAGTTCAAATACCCCAAAGTATGATAGTGCGGGTAGATCTTCACGATCCTTGACTCTGAGCAAGTGGAGAACACTATAAGACAAAAGAGAGAAAGCGAAGTAAGCTTATAGCTTAGTAAGTAGTATGTAAATACTAATTTAAGAATCTAACATGTTTTCACAACAATTCAAGTATGTCTACTTTAACTTCACTACTTATTCCACTTGATTAATTTGTCTCTGCTGTGTCATATTCACTAAATAAATCATAACTCGAGTTACAAAACTCGAAATTCATATCCGTAAAATTTCCCTGAATCTAGACTCATAAAGCTTCTTGCTAAATTTTTTTATAATTTTGGTTCAGCAGATTAGTACAGTTTATTAGTTAAAGTTTCCCCTGTTACACAGCTCGACTGGCCTGACCTCTGTCCACTACGAATTGAATTTCTCTCAGTACATAACTCAAACAACCCTGAAGTCTGTTGTATTTAAAACTAGTCTCAATAAGTAATTTAGGCATGTAAACTATATTTCTTAGTTTTCTTTGTACAATTTTTAATGATTTTTCAAAGTGGAAACAGGGGATCACGTATTCATCCTGAGCAAGTCAGTTACAATTGTAAATATCTCAAAATATAGAATTCCTTTGCTTGCCCTACTTCTTTTATATGAAAGTAGACTCATTAAGCTTTAATTTCACATCTCATTCAACCTCTAATTATATTCCTCCTATTTTTGGTGATTTTTCAAAATCACGTCACTGCTGCCATCTAAAAACAGTTTTAATACTAATTTCACTCTTTCACACATTCTTTATGCTAACCTCATTTTATCGTATATATGTATATGCCACAATTCATTTTCACCACATTTCATTCACTATAAGTGTAGGTCCAAACCACAATGTCACCACAAAACCATCCCGTTGAACAATTCGGATCAATCCTCGATATTTAACGGTTTGAGACACACCCCACCATCATACTTCATTTAGTTCGGCTCTCTTGTACACATGGGGAACACTTAGTACCACTCATGCGACCTAGCCGATTTGTCTCGTAGCTCTCTTGTCTACATGGTGTCCTTCACTTGGAATCACGCATGCGACCTAGCTACATTTATCTTTCACGTAGCTCTCTTGTCTACATGGTGTCCTTCACTTGGAATCACGCATGCGACCTAGCTACATTTATCTTTCACGTAGCTCTCTTGTCTACATGGGATACATCTCGTATCACGCATGTGACCTAGCTACTACAGGTGTCTCGTAGCTTTCTTGTACACATGATGTGCACTCAAGCATCATACATGTGACCTAGCTACGCTCCCTCTATTTCATTCGATCTCTCCAATGTTCAACAGGATCTCTCTCTGTATTTATTTCCATTCTTCCCATAGTCAATTTATATTTTAACATCAGCTAGTATATTTATATAATAGGCTGAAATATAAGAATGTACATGAAATTATTGTAATATTTACATACAACTTACCTTGGTGCAAAATATGGAAATTTTGCAATTTAGTCCAAAACTTTTTCTTTCCCCGTTCGAGGTCGGGTTCAGCGCCTTTCTTGATCTATAATAACACATTTAGCTCATTTAATACTCATACTATTTATTTCAATCCAAAAATCACATTGTAGAAAAATTACATTTTGCCCCTAACTTTTACAAAATTACAATTTTGCCCCTAGGCTCGGAATTTAATTTCAGCCCTTATTCTTATGTTTTATGATATGCTGAACATTTTCTCTTCTACAACAACATCAAATTCCCACTCTATCATATAGTTATGAACATTAGGTATTTTTACCGATTATCTGCTTTTACTCGTTTTCACTTAAACCGAAAGCAGCACAAATTATTTAACACAATTTAAAACCTCATATTCTATCATAAAACATCAAAATACACAAATTTCACCTATGGGTATTTTTCCAAATATGAACCCTAGGTTAAATTATTACTAGCATAAGCTTAATCGAGCTTCCGGGATTCCAAAAACGTAAAGAACATTAAAAACGGGGCTTAGAATCACTTACTATGGAGCTTGAAAGTTGAAGAATCCTAGCTATGGAGAGAGTGAAGTTTGGCAGCAACTAAATGGGGAAGATGACTATTTTGTGTTATTTTTCCCATTTTATTTCATTTAATATCAAAATGACTAAAATACCCTTACTACTAAACTTTCCAAAAATTCCTTCCATGTCCTAAATTTGTCCATGAACTTAAAATTGGTAGAATTTCTATTTAAGACCTCCTAATAAATATTTCAAAACAATTTCATACTAAAAATTTCTAGTATGCAAATTTTGCAACTTATTCGATTTAGTCCCTACTTTCAATTTAAACACTTTAGGCATAGAATTTCATCACGAAATTTTCACACAATCATGCAATCATATCATAAACCCCAAAATATTTATAAAACAATTATTTCTATCTCGGATTTGTGGTCACGAAACCACTATTCCGATTAGGCCCTAATTCGGGTTGTCACATCTTAGGGTTAAGTACATTGATTTGGTGATTAAGGTATGGATTTTGTTCGGTTTTTGATAATTTCTATGTTTTTGTGATCGTTGCTTAGTAATCTATCAAGCTCATGTCTTAATTTCTGATTTTGAATTATTCCATTGTTGATTTTGTGAGCTTTGAAATGTTAGTTGATGGAAAATGAAAGATATGTATTGGGTTGACATATTTTGTTGTGGAATTTTTTATTAACTTGAGTAATTTGGACTAAATTATAAAAAAGAGATTTTGAAGGACTAGAATATGAAATAAATGAAACATATGGGCTTATATGAACATCATGTATATTTGGCTAAGCAAGTGTGTATGGAAATTTGGTGTATTTTGTAATTTTGTGAATTAGGGACTAAATTGTCAAAATGTAAAAATGTGAGGGATAATTTGTAAAATGCCCTAAATATGTATATTTGGATTGATTTCAATGAATTTGTGATTGAATATGTCAAATTTGAATTTAATATATCAAGAACCAAAGAAAATGGAATTAGATCGGGGAAAGTCAAAAGTTGTCAAGTAGTCGATTTCATCTGTTCGAATTCGTATGAGGTAAGTCAATATACAAATAAATGTGTTTTGAATTGAATTATTAATGTTTATATGTTATTGAATAATGATAAATGATTATAGGAGTTGAGCATGAGATATTCAAGAAAGTATCAACAAAGTTTCAATGTCCGAAAAGCCCCGTACGAACCCTAGGAATAGTTACGATACATATGTCATGACATAGGATCTGATATGTGTGTAAGACCACATCTGGGACATTGGCATCGACTTATGATTTACATGTAAGACCATATTTGGGGCATCGGCATTGTATTTGATTTCGTGTAAGACCCTATCTTGGACAGTGGCATCAATATTTGATTACATGTAAGACCACGTTTGGGACGTTGGTATTGTATGAGCTTTCCTAGCTATCCTAGCATCCTTATTGATTTTTAACGGTTCAATAGGCATTCTGAGAAAATAGATGACTATGTGAATTTGTATCCGATCCAGGTACGTTTGAATTATATACCATGTTTGAGAATAAAAGGTAAGTACATGTACCTTGGTGAACATATGATATAAGTATGAGTTTGTTATGAGAATGAGATATGATATATATATGTGAATCATGTTCAAATGAACATAAGAGATATATGGCTATGTGAATATATTTTGCCTTGTGTTATATGAATAAATTGATCTAGATTGATGTTATGTGTTAAGTTTATTTGTATATGGCTTACTAAGCTTTTGAAATCTTACTTTGTGCGTGTTTTCCATTATTTTTTAGATATCGTAGCTATCGAGAGCTCGGGGATCATCGAGGATCATGACCACACTATTGAACTCTATTTTTGTACCTTTTTAAAATGTATGAATTGAATTATGGCATGTATAGGCTAGAAATATGTGAATATGTTTTGTAATGTGTATATCTAGCCATGTGATATGGCTTGGTTATGGGTGTGATTATGAATGAATTTTGGTATATGCTTTGTGTTCAAAAATGGTATGTTTTGAAGCATTCTTGAATGACCAAATGAAATGTTAAATTTTGGTATGTTTTGACATGTGAATATTTAAGGAATTGGTAAGTTTATAGCTTGAGATTGAATGAAGTAAATTGAGGTTATGAACCATATGTTTTGGTATGATTTTGACTTATGATTTGGGATGATTTTGGTATGGTTATAATCATGAATTTTTTTGTTTGTGATATGGCATGATTGGTGTATATTTTGGTGTATGAATTGGTTGAAAATATGATGTATTGATGCTTGAATGGTACTTGTAGGGAGGACCCTAAAGGGGTGGCATTATGGCCTTGTAAATGACCTATTTTTTCCCAGACGGGCGTGTGTCTCAGCTATGTTGCTTAATGGCCATTTTGAAATGAGCCTGGGTAGACCACACGGTCAGACATAAGGGCGTGTGCTAGGCCATGTGGCCAAGTCAGTTTTGAGCACGGGCTAGACAAACAGGGCGTGTGACTGGCGGTGTGATCCAAGTCAGTAGCCTCCCTAATTTTCACATGACCTGGCACACGGGTGTGTCTTATGGCTGTGTGGACAAGTCAGTATGTATGCCCTATTTTGCCACGGCCTAGACACACGGGCGTGTCTAATGTCATGTGAGGCACACGGTCTATTCACACGGGCATGTGACCTGTATAGCTTTGAAAAATGTTTAAGTTTCGAAAAAATTTATATGTGTTTGGTTTAGTCCCTATCCCTTTCTAAAGCATGTTTAAGGTCTTGTTGACCTATGTAAGGGACTCTATATTGATGTATGACTATGATGCTATGATGATTATGAAATGAATGTTAAGTGTTTGATATGTCCGGTAATGCCTCTTAACCTTAGTCCGGTGACAGATACGGGTTAGGGGTGTTACAAGACTAGACCCAAAAAGAATAGGTCTTGAATCTGTTTATGGATTAATTCACTTGTGACACTAATAGTGTACCACATCTAAATCTTAAGTGCATGACAGAGTATATATTCATGACTCCTACACTTTGATGTAAGTAAAACCCTGAAATCTAATAGATAAGGAACTAAAATCTGGTGCGTTGGGTGTACTACTTCTACAATATGTAGCATCATTTGTAATAGTCGAATTCATAGCCTAAAACATGGGTAAATGATATCCTTTCATTGTCATTACAAGCTTGATGAAAAGTAAACATGGTCACAAGTCGTTTGTCTTGGTGATGGATGACTTGATTATTATTTGATATTGATTGATTTTTCATGAAAGAAGATGTAATGGTTACCATTAGATAAAATAGGATCATTTTCGGAGAACATTTATTATCTCAAAAAGATTAGGGATATCCTATAAGGGTAATACACATAAAACAAGGTCATTGGTCGAACACTAATCGAGTTGCTTTTGTAATGGTTTTCCATTGGGGAGAGCTGAGTCACGATACAATAGTGGAATGACTTCATGACTAAATGACTTTATAATTAACAATAGAAAATTTGGAACATAATTATAAATTACTTGAGCCTCAATTGCATATGTCCAATCGATCCCTCCACTAGCTCGTTGAAACCAAAAATGAATTGCATGATGAATGAAATGAATAAAAATGAATAGAAATGTGAAATGGAGAAGTAGGAAACATTTAGGAAATCATTATGGTTTTCTCCAAAATGAAAATGAAATTAGAGAAAATGGAATCATTTGGACATGAATGTCGTTTTCTCAAAACTGGAAATGAAAATGAAAATGCGAAATGATTTCAATTACAAATGAATACAGATTTCCCAAAAATGATCAAAAGATTAAGTTTATGTTATTGAGCTATTTTTAAGCCCGAAAATGAAAATAAACCATACAGTTTAAATGTATTTTCTTGAAAATTTTATCAAGGGTAAAATCATCATAATTTTATTGAGGGTAATATCGGGATGTGAAAATTATTTAATATATAAATATTGAAGTTTATTTTTGGGTAATATAAAAGAAATATTGGGTTGGATCAAATTATAAAGTATTGGGTTAAAAGCCCATAAAGTACTTGTAATTGGACACGATATGAAAGAGACCTAAAAGCCCCTTATGTAATATCGGGGGACAACGAACCCTAGTATATTTAACAAGGGTTGTCATCCCATACATCCTAGTAGAACTAGGATTTCATTATTCTAGTTGAAATACACTTCTCAGATTCAACAAGGGGTCGACATTCTCTCCTTATAAATAGATGGCATCGGTACGGCTATTAACATAACTAAGATATTGTTATTCTGCCTAAAAATAGAGAGACTTTTATTCTCCAAGAATTAAATATATTTTCCACAATAATGATTTTTTTGAGAAGATAATTTTCATTTTCACCCCAAAAGAAAGAAAACTATTTCTAGTTTTTGTGTTTGATTCGATTTAGTCGAGCCCACACTCGAGGCATTTCGTGGTACAAGAATAGCGGAGAAGATCATTTGGTTGAAACCTGGAATGACAAGGATTCGTCTATCCAAAAACGTAGGTATGATTTTGGTCTAAGGTTTATTGCTATAAATATCACAAACTGGATCAATTTTCAAAATTTTTATTTTCCGTTTTGCCAGAAAATTGTTTTCAAACCTGATTTTTTCCAACACTCACCATATCATCAAAATTCAACTAATTCAAGATATCTTTAATTGAACATCAAACATGCTAAACTCAATATTTCATATCTTTCACCATTCATTACCATCATCTTAACTACGATAATTCAAACTCAAACATGCTACTTTAAGCTACCAAACATAATTCAAGCTCAATTGCCAAAGCCAACTAATTCAATAAGGCATTTATATTGCCAATTCAAGCATATGATAGATTTCAACCATTCTAACGTTCAAGGTTAACTAAAAGCATATCACCTATATACATGTCACAAAAAATGAGCTTCAAAACAATTAAAAGACTATTGAACCAATAACAAGATAGCATGACCTTCTTGTCGATCTGCTTGACGCATTCTGCAAGTTAGCATTCTATAGGTAAAAGGAAAAAAATAGGGCAAGCATATTGAATGGTTAGTAATTTCACATGTATTTAAACAATATGTTACCTTATTTTACAATTTAATACAACAAGCTATTCAACTTGAGAATTTTTTCTAAACATGGCAATTACATACCAACAAGGTGAGTTCATCATATAACCAATTCACATAGTAATTCAAGCATTTAACATTTCAATTTGATTCAGTACCATTCACATAGAATTACCATTTCAATATCAATTTCATAATTTAATCAACATTTTAATTTACATATGCAACTACAAATCCCAATTGTCACACATGAATCAATCTAATGAATATACCGTGTTAACATATTGGCATCATTGGTGTCACATTTCTATTCAATTTGTATCATATAGACATCAGAATATCATTTCTAAATCGAATTGTTTGTTTCATCATGATTTCATGTCAACCCTCCAAACTTGCATATATGGTTCACATGATATTTCACATGTCATCGATATTTATATATTGTAAATCATCTTTGTATTAACAAATCAATTTATCATTTATCAATTTTCACATTTTATATCCTTACTAACCTAACTCAAACTCGACCTCGAGCAGACACACAAATCCAACCAACACACCAGATTTCACACCTAGTGCATCATCAGACAATTCCATAGTAAATAGGTTGCACCCAATGCTCATCGATATAATGAAAGTAAAATATGTGTCTAGCACTCATGATCTATCGTAATATGGTGTAGCTGATTAAACTAGTTTTTGCACTTTAGGAACTTGAATACAACCACTTTTATTATGTTTTAGTCAAATTTTTATAGTTTAGTTTACATTCAATACAATGTGTCCTGTGAGTCTTTTATTTACCTTAGGGGCCGAATGAGGTGTAAAGGTGAGCTAATGTACTTAGTGAGTTCCAGGAGACCATGCAAGGGCATAGGAACTCAATATTGGTCACAGTATTACAACACAAGGAGTTCGAGGTCGTAACATGGGGAGCAAAATGCAAGAATTGACATACTGCTTTTAGTGTCACGACATAGCCATAGGATGTCGCAACACACCCCTAAAGCCATCCTTGACATACTACCCTAGATGTCGCGACTTATGCACTAGGGTATCGCGACACCAGCCCAGTAGGGGAGATAAAAACGAGCCAGGGGTGTTTTGGTTTGCACAATCAAAATTTAAGCAAGAGAGCATTAGCTAACGTAGGGTTAAGGACAACGACAACTCTAACACTGTAAATAGGCTTCTAAACAGTTGTTAAAGAACAACTTTTCAATATTCTAAGTTTTTCTTTGCAATTTAGTTTTTAGTTTTCTTTTCTTTCTCTTACGGTTTAGATTTCTTTTTAATTCTTTTCACTCGTGTTTTTTGGAGAACTTGATTTGTAGACGTGTAAAGCCCCAATTTTCGGGAATTCTGTAAAAGTTGTAAAATTTAAAATTCTGTGTTCTGTTTGTTATGTGTAGGGTTAATCATGTTGGTGGGCCTCTAGGAGGCCCAAGCTTAGGATAAAACCCGATAGTTTTAATTAAATTTAATTCTATAAGAGAAAGGGTTCGATAAATTGGGCTTTTAGGAATTATTTGTGAAAAATGGATCACAAGGAAGCAAGTGGTAAGTGGCATGTGACGCCCTTTGGGAAGGATGTAGTGGCGTGTGGAAGCTTGGGAGGACCTGTGTTCAAGTCACAATGACAACAAATTAAGTGATTAATTTTATGTACAAGAAAGGGAAGTAGTGGAACCGAAATAAAAGTCATCGGGAAGAGTTTAAGAGGGTAAGGGATTGAATAAGGATAGAGATAAGGAGGAAATCTAGGAGCTGATTGGGGTGAGCTGTGTTGGCCGAATTTTGGACTCTTGAGGACCAAGAGGTGGCCAGCCAAGGGTTTCTTTAGGGGGTAAATTCGGCTAGGTTAAAGTGCCAGATAAATTCGGCAATAGGGAGGGAGTTGTGCCGCTTGTCGCTTTTCTCACCTTCTCCTTTAGCCATTTTTGCTTTCTTCTTATTCTCTTTCTCCATAGCCAAACCTTTCAAACCTCTTGTCCATCTCCACCCTACTCTACATCACTTTCCTCCATTAATTTTCTTAGACTAAAGCCGAACCTCAAATCTCAAAATCCCGAAAGCTATATTCTTGTGCCATTTTTCCAAAGCCATATTCCTCAATATGTTTTCCTTTTGACCAAAATTCTCTCCTCTAAACCCCTAGCATCTGTCAACAACATTACCTGTGGTTATAGCCTCAAATCATTATTTTCTATATCACCTAGAAAAGCGAAACTACTATAGAGTTAGGGACTTGTAGCGAAACTTCAAAGCTTCTAGATTCAAGTTTTACCGTCGTTTAAAGGTTGAATCGCATCGATCTACGTGGAAAGCGGGAAGGAATAAGTGGTAAGTGCTCATCACTCCAAATCTAGTCTTATTTTTCAAGTTAGGAAAAAGTCAAGTCCCTAAAATCTAGGGAGGCTATCGATTTGGGCATAGGGCATAAAGGGTCTTTAACCGATGATTTATTTTGATAATTAGTGTCTTCTCAAGGGTTGGATCAAGGCTTGGATCTTTGGAGCGATCGGACTTGGATCTAGCCATCGGATTTCGGCAATAAGGTAAAGTTTTAAAGGCTTTTAGGGACAGAGTCGAATATGGGTAAGTAATTATGGAGATTAGTGTTGTGATTTGCAATCTAAGAATTGTAGCAACGTAATTGTAGGCAGTTCGTGCATGGATCTTGTCAGCAAGTCGTCACAAATCAGGTGTGTAACTGACACCCTTTCATAGGCTAGATCGGCAAAAGCCGAAATACCGAAAAACTGGTATTTTGGGCGCTTGCGAGTGTGCGAATGCTCGTGAGACGTATGGGTAATTATTACTGGTAATTGGAAGTGATAAAACTGCAGTACACGCGATTTCGTGCGTTTTGATATTTTGGGCTTAATAGGCCAAAACTGGGTTAATGGGCCAACGGGCCCAATTCGGTAAGAACGCTCGGTAAGTGTTTCTGGCTAAACATAATAGCTACGATATGCATGAAAACCTTAGAAATAGTTATATTTACTAGAATACCCCTATGTATGCAAAATTACCATTATACCCCTATGTATGCTAAATGGCCTTTATACCCCTAGGGTTAATTTTGTCTGAAAAGCAAGATGAATTAAATCGTATGATGCATGCCATGAATGTATATCATTGCATGGGGACATGGGTTATATTATGGAGGAAGCGTCCGGTGGCTATGCCACAAATTATCTGATACGTGGCACCGCCACAAAATATTCAGATCTGGTGACTCTGTCACATTTTACGTATCTGGCGACCATCTTTGCATATTTCGTGGATGTAGCGGTTGGGTGGGTCGAGTAGTCTCCCACATGGTGAAAGGATGGTAGGGGTGTATGTGGTTAGATATGGTTGGGTTTACGCATAAGCATGATATATACGTTCAGTGCATTCTAGGCCTACGGGCTTTATTCGATATCTGCGGCCGAGGCCAACTTATTCTGTCTTTATGGTTTGAACCGATTTAGGCTATGGTTGGGTTGAATTACACCTGAGTTTTCCAAAACTCACCCTTATTTTCATCCTCGCAGTAATCCTCAACCATAGTGGGCTTGGAGCTGTGAGGGATTTGGACTGGCCACATGTTTCTACGAACCTGGTTTCTTTCTGGTGAACTGGACATCCTTTTAATTTCATTTATGGTTTTGGGTTTTAAGTGTAATAAGGCCGCTTAACTATTTTTATGGTTTTGTTTTAATTTTATTATTTTGTTTTATTGTGATGAAAAAAAACTATGATAACTAAGGAAAATGGGTTAGCTTTAGGACGCGTTTCCAAAAACATTAAGTGATTTCAAAATAACTCGATTACAAGTAAGACTTTCGCTAAGCAAATGTTTTCAAACTTAATCACATTATTAAGATGGACTTAACCAAATGGTTTTCTCACAATTATACGAGATGTTAGAGTGTGGCAATGGCGGTGTGCATGTCTAGGATTGGATCCGAAGGGAGCTTGGTACTTAAGCAGTCCGACAGACTCACCTTCTTTTTCTGGTTTCCTACCTGGTGCACAGCTCCTATTCAGTTTAACCTATATTAAAAGTATCTTTTACATCACCAATAAGGTTTTCCAAACTAAGTAATACAGAATGTTTTGTACGCATCAATATGGCGCACTGGATCCGGTCAAAACGTCTAGGCCGGGTTAGGGGTGTTACAAGACGCAATCAAACTATTGTGGATTTTTGAGCTTTCATCGATCAAATGTAATCAAGATTCTCTTAAATCTTATTCTTTATTTATTCTTTATGCATACTTATTTATCAAGTTTATTGTGTTTATGGATTCCATGAGGATTAGTGAGTGGAGTTGTGATTAGTTGATTACTCTGTAAGGTTTTCTTAATGTATTAGTTATTTGGGATAGGAGGAACTTAAACCTTAGACTTGACAACCCTAGGAAGTCATTTCGATAAGAATAACCTAAAATTGGTATGGCCTATCCGTGAACACCTTAACCCTGAACCGATCCGCATTGTGAGGTCGAGAGATAAATAATTCTTACTGACTTGTTAGTTTTGTGGAAAATCGAGAGATCCTACTAGGGTAATGACTAGTTGATCGAATAGAAACTCAAAACAAGAATTACTTATGACCAACGAAGTGAGCTAATCACCCATGTTTAAATTTGATTAAGTTTAGATTTTAGTTATTCAAAGTTCACTTTATTTATGCAATTATTATTCTTTCATTCATAGAAGCCCAAAAATCTATTCTTTGTGTTTTATCATAATATGGTTTATCTAGATTTCCAATTAATTCTATTCGTGTTTAGGCTAACTTTAATCTAGTACTTGCCTCCCTTAGGTACGATCCTTGGAGTACTCACCTACTTCGTTGTAACTATATTACAACCTGACCCGTATACTTGCGAATATCACCTCAATTTCACATCTTTAGTTGAAGAATTCACACTCTATACGTTTGTACATCAAGCGACAATCAACTTATTGACACGTAGTCTATGTAGCACGTACTCAATCTATCCTATGGCATGCCAACTATATTCGACTCTGCACGAACAGTTAATAAGGTAACCAATAATTCAATTTCATTATATGTTTGATTTTTATTCTATCAGTCTCAAATATCATCAATTCATCAATCAAGATTTCATTTCATACATAACATAATATAGTTCATCTTAATTCCAAGCTAATTTAATAATCTCACAAAGTTATACTAATTTCAATTTTATTCAATTTAATCCTCTATCAAAATAATCAATAAGACTCATACCAATATGATTTGACTAGTCATAATCAACTACTAATTCATTAAATATATTAAATTTCAATTTATCAATCAATTTATTGTAAAAATCTAACTCGTAGCCGCTGCTAGAATATGGTTGCGGAGCATTACTGGAGTTTACATTTTAAGGCAAACAAAAATTTCAAACATTTTAATTCATATCACTAATCATAGTAAAACCAAACAATAACATGCATATCATCCCTTATACGAGCCCTCGAGGCCCAAAAAACACATTGGAAACAAGTCGGGACTAAATTGAAAACATTTAGAATTTTTTAGAACAAGATGAAAATCTTCAAACTACAGGGGTCACACGACTGTGTGACCAAGCCATGTGGACATTCAAAATAGGGACACATGGACGTGTCCCAACCCTTATCCATGCCTATGTAACTCTCTGACTTGGGTCACACGGCTAAGCCAGACTCCCGTGCGCCAGGCCATGTAACTCTCAAAATGCAACCTTTAAAAAAAAACCTATAGGGGATACACAGCCGTGTCGCCTAGCCGTGTGTCACACTCGGCTGAGACACATGCCCGTGTCTTTGTCCGTGTGGACAAAAAATAGGTCATTTCCCAAGCCATTTTTCTCACATTTTCATGCACACACCTATAACCAATTTACCACATGTAATCAAGCACTCCAAAGTGCACCAGACCATGCTATAGCAAGCTATCTAATTAAGGTACATAAGCATACAACCAATACGTCCAAAAGGTGCCTCAATCACAATCATGAAACATGTATATCCATATACATAAATTGGCCAAAAGTTCAACTAACTTATAACTAAACTTATGCCATAACTTACCATTTTGTTTACCTATCAAGTTTCACACTAAAAGTACCAAACATGCCATTTTACGTCTAGCACCAATAACCATACATGCCGTCTATAACAATTATACCAATTCACCATATTCAAACATATCAAAAGACCATTTATAATATACATTTTTATTTACCATTTGAACTTCCATCATATAGTTATTATCCATCTCAAATATATATATCTCACTTATACATAGTTTACCATAACTCATCCATATATATATAGTTTAATTCCATACCAAGCTATACCATAATAGGCCACATGCCTAAATTATATTCAAACATACCCATTTGGTTATTCAAAACACCATTTCAAATGATCATATCAAATTTAACCATCAAGGCCATTTAAATGACACAAATCTAACCATATCTAGATGGTTCCAACAATCAACATGTATACAAACCATATTTCAACCATGCACATCTATTCTAAACCTTTCCAAGGCATACCATATCTTAACCATGTTGAGGTCAATTCATCATATATCACTTTGGTCGTTCAAACATGCTTTAACACATTATCAAATTAACACATATGAACAAGGCACCAAATGTACCAAGCCTATATCACGTAAAATGACATATACATTCCAAACGCATCAATTAAAGTTCAACTAATCATTAACCATAAGCTCACCTATACATGCCATTATAACCTTAACCAAAATATCGAAATCTACCGATATAACTATTGGATAGTGTGATGGATCTCCGATGAACTTCCATCCTGATCGAGCTTTTGATAATCTGAAAAGTAATGGAAAAATAACTACGTAAGCAATGAATGCTTAGTAAGCTCATATAATCTTTAGTCATATAAATCCATTTCAAATATGAAATTTATCCATATCAAGAATAATCATATAACAATATTACAAGGTTCATGAAACCATATCCAACAAATCACAAAGTGAATAAATCCACAGCATCACATATACATATCATCCTTAGCATAGTAGGACTTTATAAAACTTTAAACCCTTTCAAATTTTCTTATTTTCATTTGCATTTCATTACTTTCTATTGCATTTACTCTCATTAGCTCAAAAAACAACATCAATTCAATTCATCATTCCCTTATTCATCATTTTACACTTTAGGTATGAGCTTACTACTTCATTACCTTTCCACACCCTTTTCATATGCATAAGACACAAGATATAAGCATATAATTCAATCATAGCCACAAGATAATGCATTAAAACATAACTCCTTTTGGAATTAGTCACATGATAAAACATTTCACAAGAAATTACATTATTTAAACCTTACCACTCTTTCACAAACACAAGCATATTTTCATTGGAGCACTTACTGTGACAGCCCTAATTTGACCCTAGTCGGAAAGTGGTTTCGGGACCACAAAACCGGGTCGTAAAAATAATTAACCATTAAGTTTTGTGTTTATTCTATGTGAAATAGGCATGTGTGAAAGTTTCATGCTCCAATTTTGTCATTAGTATGTGAAATTATTAAATAGGACTTATGTGAGGAAATTTAGAAATGTGCTAGGCAAATGTTATAGTGGCCTATTAAAGCATGTTAGAAAATACTTGTACTTGCATGTCAAATTAGCCAAAAGTCTAGATGGTGGCCGGCCATGCTATGGGTTAAAACATATTATAAATATGTTATGTTAACATTTGTGTTAAAAATAATAAAATAAAGAGCATGGGTAATAAAATAATAGTGGTTAGTAGGAGAAGAAACAAAAAAAAAAAGAGTTAGCTAGGTTGCTCCTCCATTGCCGTAACTAGAGAAAGAAGAAGAGGGGAAGTTCGGCCAAGGTGGTTCTTTAGATTAAAGGTATGTTCAATGTTGCTTTTGGAGGTTTATACATGCTTTGGATGATTAGCCTAATTCTATCTATCTCATGGATGGAATTGGGGTTGTTGGAGAGTTAGGATTCGGCTAAGAGGCTTCAAAATTTTAGTTGATGCCTTGATACTACTAGCATGTTAGCTATATGGATGTGTTAAGTTACTTGAAATGTTAGATAAATTTGAACTCCCTACCAAATTCTTTAGACAACCCATGTTAGAAATTTCGGTATTGAGATGTCTAGAACTTTCGGCCATTGTAGCTATGGAGAAATAAGGTTTTTGTTTCTTGTTAAATTTAGATGAACAAGGGTAGATGAGTGTTTGAACTATACAAATAATCATATGTGAGCATTAGGTGCTAAGGGAAAGGAATCGGCTACCTTATTAGGTACCAAGACCGAATGTGAATTTGATTAGGTTTGAGTAATTATTATGCTTAAAATCGATGTAGTTAAGTACCATGTTCTAGCCGAACATGTAGTTGTTTAATGTTGTGAACAAGTGCCGTTTAGTTGTTTTAAAATTGTCTAAATTAGATGTTTAATCATCTAAGGGTTCGGCATTGTGCATTCTTGTTAAGAGTTTGATTTGAAATCATGAGATCTTGTTGACTTGTGTTTAAATGGCATTCGGTCATGGTCTATGGGAGTTTACTAATCCGGTTTAGGTGCCAAATACTTTGTATTGGAAATTTTGATGTGTAAGTAGAAATTAATTAAGATGATATTGAGACATTTGAAAATAAATATGTATTAAAGTTATATTTGTAGTAGTTTAATGTGATTTACCAAGTGCACAAATTTGAAAGCGAGAAGGTGATAGACTTAAGTGGTAATTGATTCAAATAAATTGGTTCTAAAATGTATATGAATGCCGTATGATCGTGTTTGATTGGGAGGTAAATTGTTTGATTCAGCTCAAGAGCTTAGAGGATCAACGTTGGATAGGGAAAGGAAAAGTAATTGAATAGCCGTTGAAGTCGTTCGACAACGTCCGAGGTAAGTCTTGAGTAATGAAACTTAGTTTATGATTTGATTAAGTCATGACATATAAGCATAACAAATAAGCGGTGATATAATGATTCTACTTGAATGATATATTGAGGTGATTAGTTTATACCTCGACGGGTAGCCGAATGTGTATAGAGATCATGTTATAAAGCCAATCAAAATCATGCTCTTTGTATGTGGCTATTGAGCGAAATTGGTAAGGTTTGATAAGTGTCTTGTGTTTGAGCTTTAGTAATGAAACTGAAATATGGATGTGTCATGATTTATTGATATATGTGCATGATTATTGAATGATATCCGGGCTAAGTCCCGAAGGCATTTGTGCTATTGACTATATCCGGGCTAAGCCCCGAAGGCATTTGTGCTATTGATTATATCCGGGCTAAGTCCCGAAGGCATTTGTGCTAGTGACTATATCCGGGCTAAGTCCCGAAGGCTTTTGTGCTATTGACTATATCCGGGCTAAGACCTGAAGGCATTTGTGCGAGTTGCTATATCCGGCTAAATCCCGAAGGTACTTGGGTTTGGAAATGAGCGATCTTGCTGTAATAATTTCAATTAATACGCTCATAAAATCCAAACGATAAGGTATGTTTCGTATATGCATCGGAAAAGTTAATTCCTTTTAGATAGTAAGCGCTCTATTGATTAACAACTTAGGCCTTTAGTTAGGTTTGATCCACGGTGTATGAATATCTTTGGTTGAGGTGTGAAGTAAGTATGATTTTGGGAATATGTGTATATGCAACTATTCATTTAGTCATATGAACGCTATACTTTAGTCGTAAATAATTTCATTACTTGAACTTACTAAGCATTAAAATGCTTACTCTGTTACTTTGATTCTCTGTTTTATAGATTTTGTTCGTCAGCTATCGGACTCGGGAGTGTCAAAGTCGAAGTCATCCACACTATCTAAGCCACTTTTTGGTACTCTTTTAGTTCAATTTTGAAAATGGCATGTATAGGGCTGACCCTTGTTGTTAATTAAGTACCCTTTGGTAATGTGTATTCATATAGCCATGCGAAAATGGCTCGTATATTTTGAAGTATAACATTATGGTCTTGTGATATGGTTATTAAGTGGTGTGGAAATGTTTGGTAATGACTAGCCATTGGAATGGCAAATCATGGTCCTATTGGCGCTACATACGTCATGGCTAATCGGGATTACCCTTGATAATAATGTATGTCAATTTGCTATTCGATTCATGGAAAATTATGAAATAGGTAAAATTTACCTTAAAATAGATGCTGACAGCAGCAGCGACGTAAGTTGGAAAAATCACTAAAAATAGTAGGAATGGAATTAAATAGTGAATAAATTATGTAATCGAATCTTGATGAGTCTATTTTCACATGAAAGAAACGAAACGACCATATGAGCCATATTTTATGAGATGTTTAAGTTTTCGTGAAACAGGGCCAGAGCATTTTCTAGATCCCCTGTTATGAATTTGAAAATTTACCATAAATTAACCAGAGACAATTAGAAGTCATAATTTATATGTATAGATTCCTTTTTGAGTCTTGTAACACCCCGTACCCGAGTCCGTTACCGGAATCGAACACAAGGTGCACACAGACTTAACTTAATTATTTTCACAGTCCATTTAGAAATTTCCAGACAAGCTGGTTACTGCATCACTGTCGCCTTAAAAATCATATCTTGAGTTTCAAAGCTCAAAAATCAGTGTAGTAATTTTTATCTGAAACTATACTCATGTGTCCATCTACATATTTTTTTCTAGAATTTTTGGTCTGGCAAATTAGTACAGTTTATTAGTTAAATTCTCCCCTATTACAGGGATCGACTACACTGACCTTTGCGCATTACGACTTGGATATCTCCCTGTAAAGGGCTTCAATACTGATGCCGTTTGTTTCTATAGAAACTATACTCAAAGAGGAATCTATACATATATGGCATGACTCCTAATTATCTCTGGTTAATTTACAATGAATTTCCAAAGTCGGAACAGGGATTCCAGAAACCGTTCTGGCCCTGTTCCACGAAAACCTAAATATCTCTTAACATATAACTCATATGACCGTTTTGCTTCTTCCATATGAAATTAGATTCATCAAGGTTCGTTTACATAATTTATTCACTATTTAATTCCATCCCTACTATTTTTAGTGATTTTTCACATCCACATCACTGCTGCTGTCAGCATCTGCCTTTGAGGTAGACTTTACCTATTTCATAATTTCCATGAATCAATTAGCCCTTTTTGCATACATGGCACAAAGAATGATCATGATTAACCATTCCAATGGCTAATCGTTTCCAAACATTTCCAGACCTCTTAATGACAACATACAAAATGATTATGATACCATGCCAAAGTGTATATAAGCCATTTTCGCATGGCTATCCAAATTTATACAAAATCAAAGGGGTCTATGACCAACAAACGAAAGAGTAGTCCTATACATGCCATTTCAAAGCTCAACCAAAATTTGTACCAAAAGGGGGCTTTGATAGTGTGGGAGACTTCGACTTCCAAAAATCTCGAGTCCGATAGCTGACGAGCCAAAATCTATAAAACAGAGAACAAAGAAACGGAGTAAGCAATTTATGCTTAGTAAGTTTTGAGCAAGGGATTCCAGCACAACAAAAGCATAGCATTCATATAGCTAAACGGATAATTTCATATGCACACATTCTCAATATCATACTTACTTCACATTACCAACCCTTATGTTCATACACAAAAGATCAACTTAGCCAAAGGCCGGTAGCTCGTTTATCAACTGAGCGAATACTTATTTGTAAGGGCTCAACTAATTCAAAGCACATACGAACATACCTCATTGCTGGAATTTTTGCAAGCGTATTAACTGAAATTTTTACAGCAAGATTGCTCTTTCCCAAATCACGTACCTTTGGATTTTATCCGGATATAGCGACTCGCTCAAAAGCCTTCGGGACATAGCCCGGTTATAATAGCTCGCACAAATGCCTTCAGGACTTAACCCGGTTTTGGTAACTCGCACAAATGCCTTCGGGAATTGACCCGGATTTAGTCACTTAGCACAAAAGCCTTCGGGGCTTAGCCCGGATACCATTCGAATAACCAAGCACATATATCAACAAATCATAACACATTCTTATTACATTCTCATTACCGAAGCTCCAACACAAGTTACTTATCATATTTACAATTTCGGCTCAATAGCCACACACAAAGAGCATGATTTCAATTTGCTTAACACATGATCTAATCAAATCATAATCTAAGTTCCATTACTCGAAAACTTACCTCGGATGTTGTCGAATGATTCCGATGGCTATTCGACCACTTTTTCCTTCCCTTTATCGGATTTAGCTCCCCTCTGCTCTTGAGCTTAATTTAACAAATAAATTGATTTAATCATTTAAGCATCGAAAGAGGAATTCTAGGTACTTAGCCCACATATTTTCTTTAGACATTAAAGTCACATATGTACGGAAATCATAAATCAAACTCAACACATTAGTTAGTACTCTCCTTAGCCGAATTTTCTAAGCCAAGAATAGGCATCAATATACTTGCCTCTAACCGAATGCATGCACACCAATCCCCCTCATGTGGCCGAATATGCATGTCCATGTTGAGGCCAATTATACACTTAATACCACACAAAAACGGCATACATTTTACTAACTAACGCATTCCATATTGTAACTCAATGCGCATCAATCATTTATTTCATAACCAAAACATCATCATATGCAAATATATACCTTGAGATAGTATATATGCTAGAGCCAAATCTCAAAGTTGATTATAACTAAACATGAACATAAATCCAAAATACAAATCTTACCTACCATGCAATAAGCATAAATTATACTTATGGATGTACCATGGCCGAATACATCACAACACCATACCATTTCAATTTTGGTCATGGTTAAACAAAGAACTTAATGTCTCACTCAAAATGCTAAAAGAAAGTCCAAGAGCCATCAATCCACCATCACATGTATCATTAGCAAGCTTCATATTTAACATGCAATGGCATTAACACAAAATCCACCTTGGCCGAATACCATCCCCATGACTTAGCAAGGATTTGAACCATGGGCTAATAAGAACATCAAGTTAGCAACCAAAAACATGCATGAATCTCATGGCACAACATCAAACATAACTTAACTTAGATGCAAATATGGCCGAATATCTACAACCTTTCTCCTTTCAAACCGGCCAAGAAGAACCAAGGGATGAAGCTTTTCTTTTTCTCTCTTTTTTTCTTCCTAGTTTTGGCTCAAAGAAAGGATGAACAAAATTTTTTTTTTCTTTTTCTTCAACTCACGGCAATGGGGGGGATCACACACCTTCTTTCTCTTTTTTTTTTTCATTTCTTTATTCCTCACTTTAGTTTAATGTTTCCTCCCATATTGCACCAACAAAACATGTCTATGACATGTTTTGCCCATAATCCTTTGTCATGGCCAGCCACTAGTTCTTAGATGGGGGATAATTGACATGCAAGTCCTCCTTTTTGATTACATGCACTATTTGATCCTTATAGATTAGCCTATCACATTTCAAAAGTGTCACACAAGTCCTATTGACCAAATTCACATGCAATTTACTAAATCGAAACTTAAAACTTTCACACATTCATAATCACATATTTTAGACAATAAATATCGTATTCAAATAATTCGGTGACTTGGTTTAGCGATCCCGAAACCACTTCCCGACTAGGGTCAATTTTGGGCTGTTACAACTCTCCCCCACTTAAGAAATTTTCATCCCCGAAAATCTTACCAGTAAATAGGTTTGGGTATCGCTCTTTCATAGAGTTCTCAGGTTCCCAAGTAGCTTCTTCCATCCCGTGTCTGAGCCATAACACTTTTACTAACGGAACCCTTTTGTTTCACAACTCCTTCACTTCACGAGCTAGGATACGAATCGGTTCCTCTTCATAACTCATATCGGCTTGAATTTCGACCTCTGATGGACTAATTATGTGCGATGGATCAGATCTATAGCGTCGAACCATCGAAACATGAAAGACGTCGTGAATCTTTTCAAGTTCAGGGGGCAAAATCAATCGATACGCAACTGGACCGACTCGCTCGGATATCTCATATGGCCCGATGAACCTCGGGCTCAGTTTGCCCTTGCGGCCAAATATGAGTATCTTTTTCCAAGGTGAGACCATAAGAAACACTTTGTCTCCCACCTGATACTCAATATCTCTTCGTTTCAAATCCGCATACGACTTCTGACGATCTGATGTTGCCTTCAGACTTTCACGGATTACCTTTACTTTCTGTTCAGCATCTTTAATCAAATCCACTCCGAAAATTTTGCTCTCACCGAGCTCGGTCCAAAACAATGGCGTACGGCATTTACGCCCGTACAGAGCCTCGTAAGGTGCCATCTTAATACTTGATTGAAAACTATTGTTGTAAGCGAATTCAATCAAAGGTAAATACCGTTCCCATGAACCACTAAACTTGAGGATGCAACATCTCAACATATCCTCAAGTATCTGAATTATCCGCTAGGATTGACCATCGGTTTGGGGGTGGAAGGCGGTGCTGAAATGCAACTTGGTACCCAAAGCTTCTTGCAATTTCTTCCAAAATCGTGAGGTGAATCTCGGATCTCTATCCGACACGATAGAAATAGGTACCCCGTGTAATCTCACAATCTGAGAAACATACAATTCAACTAATTTATCCATTGAAAAATTCGTGCGTACGGGGATAAAGTGAGCCGACTTAGTCAATCTATCAACGACGACCCAAATCGCATCTTTCTTACTTGCCGACACTGGCAACCCAGATACAAAATCCATCGTTACTCGATCCCATTTCCATTCAGGTATCATGATCGGTTGGAGTAAACCCGTAGGCACTTGATGTTCCGCCTTCACTTGCTGACATATTAAACACTTTGAAACAAAATCGGAAATGTCTCGTTTCATACCATACCACCAAAATTGACGTCTTAGGTCGTTGTACATTTTCGTACTCCCCGGGTGAACTGACATTTGGCTACGATGAGCTTCGTTCAGAATTATCAAAATAAGTTCTGAATTTCTTGGAATACACAAACAACTTCTGAACCTCAAACAATCGTTATCATCAACTTGAAACTCTGATTCCCCATTCGGAACACATTCAGCCCGTCTTGCAACCAACTTATCGTCGACTTTCTGAGCTTCATGAATTTGATGAATCAATGATGGTTTGGCCTTTAATTCGCTACTAACACATTGTCGGGTAGAATAGACAAGTGTACATTCATCGTCAGAAAAAAAAGTGATTTCGGCTTAAGGCGTCCGCAACCACATTAGCCTTTCGGTGATAATCAATGACAAGCTCATAATCTTTTAACAACTCGAGCCAACGTCTTTGTCGTAGATTTAAGTCTCTTTGAGTCATCAAATATTTGAGACTTTTGTGATCCAAATACACATGGCACTTCTCACCAAATAAGTAATGTCGCCATATTTTCAAGGCGAATACGATGGCAGCTAATTCAAGATCATGGGTCGGATAATTTTTCTCATGTGGCTTTAATTGTCTCGACGCATAGGCCACAACTCGACCTTCTTGCATCAATACGCAACCTAACCCAAGTAGGAGGCGTCACTATAGATGACAAACTCTTTACGATTCGGCCGCACTAAAATTGAGCTTCCACGATAAGTTTTCGTTGATCAAAACTTTTCGACATTTTTCCGTCCATTCGAACTTAACATCTTTTGAAGTAGCTTCGTCATGGGTGTGGCTATCATCGAGAAACCTTTACAAACCGTTGGTAGTAACCGCAAGTCCCAAAAGCTCGAACCTCGTAATATTTCTGGAGGCTTCAGTTAAGTATGGCTGAAATTTTGCTCGGGTCAACTCGAATACCGTCGCGGATACCACATGACCCAAGAAGCTAACCTCTCTTAACCGAACTCACACTTCATGAACTTAGCATATAATCGCTTATCGCGTAAAATTTGCAACACTAATCTCAGGTGTTCAGCATGTTCGGTCTCATCTCTTGAATAGACCAAGATGTCATCAATGAACACAACTACGAATCGGTCCAAATACTATCTGAAGATCCGATTTATCAAATCCATAAATACCGCAGGGGCATTAGTGAGCCCGAACGGCATCACTAAGAACTCGTAGTGACCATACCTCGTTTTGAAAGCAGTCTTGGGTACATTCGAATCTCGAATCCGCAACTGATAATAACCTGATCTCAAATCTATCTTTGAAAACACTGAGGCTCCCTTTAGTTGATCAAACAAATCATCAATACGCGGTAGCGGATATTTATTCTTTATCGTCACTTTATTCAGCTGACGATAGTCAATGCACAACCTCATGGTTCCGTCCTTCTTTTTCACAAACAGTATTGGTGCACCCCACGGTGAGAAACTTGGTCGAGCGAAACCTTTCTCCGTCAATTCTTGTAACTGAGCTTTCAACTCTTTTAACTCGGTTGGTGCCATACGATACGGAGCTATCGAAATTGGCGTAGTCCCTGGTACAAGCTCAATACCAAACTCTACTTCCCGAACAGGTGGTAAACCCGGTAATTCTTCGAGAAAAACATCCGGGTATTCGCAAACCACCGGCACAGACTCGAGTTTTATTTCTAACTCCTTATCATCAAGTACATACGTAAGGTATGCTTCGCACCCCTTTCTTACATATTTCTGGGCCAACATTGATGGTATTACAGCTGGCAACCCCTTTAAGTCCGTAGACTCAACTGGATCATCTCGTTATTTGCGCACCTCAAATCCATAGTCTTGCTTTTGCAATTCACAACCGCATCATGCACGGTCAACCAATCCAAACCAAGAATAACATCAAATTCATCGAACGGCAAAAGCATCAAGTCCGCCGGAAAACAGGAACCTCGAATTACTAGGGGGCATTTCTTACACACTTTGTCAATAAGCACGTAACGACCCAAGGGATTTGACACCGAATTACGAACTCGAAGAGACTCAATAGGTAAAGTCTTCTTTGGATGCTAAGGTTTCAGTATATATAAGAATGAGTAGAACCGGGGTCAATCAAAGCAATCACATTAGTATCAAAGAGAGTGAAAGTACCAAGATAACATCCGGCGAGGAAGCATCCTCGCGTGCAGCGTTGCATAAGCCCTAGCAGAGCGCGAGCCTCGAATCTGGTCGTAGAATCTCTAGATCCTCTCGACCACCACTAGCATTGCCCGTATTTCTAGATGGTCTACCTCGGCGTTGGTAGCGCTGGTTTCCCACTCGATCTACATTCTGCTCGGACAACCTCGGGCAATCTTTAATGAAGTGGTCAATCGATCCGCACTTGTAACAGAGCGGTCACGGAATCTACAACTTCCGAATGCCATTTGCCACAATGTCGACACTCGCTCGTCTCGACGTTCATTCCCAACACCGGCGCAAAAGTGCCTCGTGTACCCATTGTGGGGTCGATCACGATCTCGTCTAAAAAGGCCCGAAGTGCCTCTAGACCGGCCCACATCATCTCGAAATTTCTTCGATGCCTGTTGAAGAGACTTTCCCGAGGATCTTTTAGGAAACTCTCTAGTTCCCACATCAACTTTTTGTTTTTCTTTTCTAAGCTCTTGACTTTACAAGCTCGCTCGACAAGTACTACGAGCTCTCGTATTTCAAGAATGCCAACGAACATTTTATATCTTCATTCAGCCCATCCTCAAGTTTTTACATGATAGCCTCGGACGAAACACATTCCGAGCGTATTTACTAAGTCTAACAAATTTTCGCTCGAATCGATGAATCGACATAGAACCTTGCTTAAGCTCAAGAAATTCCTTCCGTTTTTGATCAACAAATCTCTGACTAATATACTTTTTCCGAAACTTAGTTTGGAAAAACTCCCAAGTTACTTGCTCTCGGGGCACAACAGAAGTCAGAGTACTCCACCAATAGTAGGAAGAATCGTGTAGCAAGGAGATAGTACACTTTAGGCATTCATCGGGTGTACAAGATAGCTCATCGAGTACCCGGATAGTGTTGTCCAACCAGAATTCAGCTTGCTCGGCATCGTTGCTATTCGTAGCTTTAAATTCAGTAGCCCCATGTTTTCAGATTCTGTCAACTGGAGGCTTATTTGACCTTATTTGGTCAGTTACCGGAGGTATTGTAGGTGCGTGGGTTGTATTAGTCGGGAATGGAGGCTGTGGAATAGCCGTATTAGTTCGAATGTATTGGTTGAACCAATCATTCATCACGCTATAAAAAGCTTTCCTAGCCTCATCATTCGGATTGCTAGCCATAGGTTGAGAGTCCGCCGGCACTGTCCCTTGTGTGGGAGCAGGCGCCACACTCTCCACATCATCAGCTATCGCTCGGTTGGGATCGGGATCCATTACTATAAATAAACACAAATTCAAATGTCAGAAATCACCACACTATCCAATAATCACATAAAATGGCATGTATAGCTAGACCCAAACGCATTACGGTAGTCCTAGAATCGACTAAACCGTAGCTCTGATACCAATAAAATTATAACACCCCGTACCCGAGTTCGTTACCGGAATCGAACACAAGGTGCATACAGACTTAACTTAATTATTTTCACAGTCAATTTAGAAATTTCCAGACAAGCTGGTTACTGCATCGCTGTCGCCTTAAAAATCATATCTTGAGTTTCAAAGATTGAAAATCAGTTTCGTAATTTTTCCCTGAAACTAGGCTCATATGTCCATATACATATTTTTTTCTAGAATTTTTGGTCGGGCCAATTAGTACAGTTTATTAGTTAAAGTCTCCCCTATTACAGGGATTAACTACACTGACCTTTGTGCATTACGACTTGGATATCTCCCTATACAGGGCTTCAATACTGATGCCGTTTGTTTCTATAGAAAGTAGACTCAAAGAGGAATCTATACAAATATGGAATGACTCCTAATTATCTCTGGTTAATTTAAAATTAATTTCCAAAGTCGGAACAGGAATTCCAGAAACCGTTCTGGCCCTGTTCCACGAAAACCTAAATATCTCTTAACATATAACTCATATAACCGTTTCGTTTCTTCCATATGAAAGTACATTCATCAAGGTTCATTTACATAATTTATTCACTATTTAATTCCATCCCTACTATTTTTAGTGATTTTTCACATCCACATCACTGCTGCTGTCAGCATCTGCCTTTGAGGTAGACTTTACCTATTTCATAATTTCCATGAATCAATTAGCCCTTTTCACATACATGGCACAAAGAATGATCATGATTAACCATTCCAATGGCTAATCGTTTCCAAACATTTCCATACCTCTTAATGACAACATACAAAATGATTATGATACCATGCCAAAGTGTATATAAGCCATTTTCACATGGCTATCCAAATTTATACAAAATCAAAGGGGTCTATGACCAACAAACGAAAGAGTAGTCCTATACATGCCATTTCAAAGCTCAACCAAAATTTGTACCAAAATTTAGCTCCCCTCTGCTCTTGAGCTTAATTTAACAAATAAATTGATTTAATCATTTAAGCATCGAAAGAGGAATTCTAGGTACTTAGCCCACATATTTTCTTTAGACATTAAAGTCACATATGTACGGAAATCATAAATCAAACTCAACACATTAGTTAGTACTCTCCTTAGCCGAATTTTCTAAGCCAAGAATAGGCATCAATATGCTTGCCTCTAACCGAATGCATGCACACCAATCCCCCTCATGTGGCCGAATATGCATGTCCATGTTGAGGCCAATTATACACTTAATACCACACAAAAACGACATACATTTTACTAACTAACGCATTCCATATTGTAACTCAATGCGCATCAATCATTTATTTCATAACCAAAACATCATCATATGCAAATATATACCTTGAGATAGTATATATGCTAGAGCCGAATCTCAAAGTTGATTATAACTAAACATGAACATAAATCCAAAACACAAATCTTACCTACCATGCAATAAGCATAAATTATACTTATGGATGTACCATGGCCGAATACATCACAACACCATACCATTTCAATTTTGGTCATGGTTAAACAAAGAACTTAATGTCTCACTCAAAAATGCTAAAAAGAAATTCCAAGAGCCATCAATCCACCATCACATGTATCATTAGCAAGCTTCATATTTAACATGCAATGGCATTAACACAAAATCCACCTTGGCCGAATACCATCCCCATGACTTAGCAAGGATTTGAACCATGGGCTAATAAGAACATCAAGTTAGCAACCAAAAACATGCATGAATCTCATGGCACAACATCAAACATACCTTAACTTAGATGCAAATATGGCCGAATATCTACAACCTTTCTCCTTTCGAACCGGCCAAGAAGAACCAAGGGATGAAGCTTTTCTTTTTCTCTCTTTTTTTCTTCTTAGTTTTGGCTCAAAGAAAGGATGAACAAAATTTTTTTTTTCTTTTTCTTCAACTCACGGCAATGGGGAGGATCACACACCTTCTTTCTCTTTTTTTTTTTTCATTTCTTTATTCCTCACTTTAGTTTAATGTTTCCTCCCATATTGTACCAACAAAACATGTCTATGACATATTTTGCCCATAATCCTTTGTCATGGCCGGCCACTAGTTCTTAGATGGGGGATAATTGACATGCAAGTCCTCCTTTTTGATTACATGCACTATTTGATCCTTATAGATTAGCCTATCACATTTCAAAAGTGTCACACAAGTCCTATTGACCAAATTCACATGCAATTTACTAAATCGAAACTTAAAACTTTCACACATTCATAATCACATATTTTAGACAATAAATATCGTATTCAAATAATTCGGTGACTTGGTTTAGCGGTCCCGAAACCACTTCCCGACTAGGGTCAATTTTGGGCTGTCACAAGTCTAGTTTCATTAGAAACAAACAGAATAAGTATTGAAGCTCTGTACAGGGAGATATCTAAGTCGTAATGCATGAAGTTCAGAGTAGTCGAACCACGAAGCAGGGAGACTTTAACTAATAAACTGTACTAATTGGCTCGACCAAAATTCTAGAAAAAATTTGTAGATGGACATATGAGTCTAGTTTCAGGAAAATTTATGGAATCGGTTTTCAAGTTTTGGAACTCGAGATATGATTTTTAAAGTAAGCTGTGATGCAGTTAGCCGACTTGTCCGAAATTTTAAAATGAACTGTGTAAGTAAATGAATTAAGTCCGTTAACACCTCGTGTTCGACTCCGGCAACCGTCTCGGGTACGGGGCGTTACACTTACCATTTCAATGCAACTTAAAAGTAAACATAATACCATTCAATCAATAGCTTGGCACATACCTAAGCATCAAACAACAGCAAATGTTAGCCATGTAAATACATATATAAACCAATAATCATGGATGAGCACAACAATTGCTTAATTTTCATATACATGTATTATCCAATTCAAATTTCCATATACCATGTAACAACATTTCCATGTAATTCATATGTGTCCCTATAATAGTCCGTATTGAACTCTTACCATTTTGTATTCGAATATTTCCTGTTGAACCATTTAGAATATCGTTGGATACTCGGGATAGCTCACACATAGTGTGCTAAACTCTAATCTGTCAATTCCTATACATGTATGCTCATACGAGCTATAAATCAGTATGCTCTCATGAGCTGCAATCGGTAAGCTCATACGAGTTGAGAATCGATAAGCTCTCACGAGCTGAAATTGGTAATCCCTAATGACATGTCATTTGTATCCTACAAATTCCTAAGGTTCAAATGGGACTCAGTAATCGTCGTACGCCGTTGGATTTTCGTCGTTTAATAACACGGTAAATTGCATACTAACATATATATATTGATTTAATCATAATATAATCACATACTAACATTAAATTTAATCAAAATTATACAAAATACAGTTCATACAAACTTACCTGCCTAAATTACAAAAATACCAAAGTTTAGGGGCATATTGGTAATTTTTCATTTTCCTTGATTTTCCATTCGAACTTGATCTAAATTAATAATTTCATTAAATATATTAATATAGACAATAAAACAATTCATTTCATGCAATTTGATCATGTTTGACATTTTTATAAAATTACCCCTAAAGTTTTACTTTTATTCAATTTAGTCTTTGAGCCCAAAACATACAAATTAACTATTTTTACTTATGGCATCAAATACAACACATCATTGCAACAATTTCACATCAAGTCCTTTTACTTTTACTATTTTAATAATTTAGTCCTTAATTGAAAATTTCATCAAAAATCACTTAATAAAATACTGTTAAATATCAATCAACATTTCAAATTCATCATTTAACACATAAAATCATAAGGTTCATCAATGGTAACATTCAAAATCTTTAATAGTTTCAAAATCGAAGATACGGGCTAGCTGGACCTAGTTACAACGATCTCAAAAATATAAAAATTAAAAGAAATAAACCCAAATTTAGGACTTGGCCAAAAGTTTAAGATATCATCCATGGCTTCCTTCATTCTCCAATTTCGGCAAAACTAAAGAACAAAGATGATAGCATAATTGTTTTATTTTTAATATAATTTAATTTATCAAATTACCAATTTAACCTTGATTAATAATTAAAATAAACATCAAATTCAAGCCCTAATTGTCCACTAGCACCTAGAATGGTCTAATTATTGTTTAAGTACCTTTTCCTTTATTCAATTAACCATTTAATCACTCAAATCAAATAGCAATCAAAATTTACATCTTTTACGATTTACTCCTTTTTAATTAATTAACTATTGAAATGTTAAAAATTTTCAACAAAACTTTAATATCAAATTAATGACACTTTGTAAATATTTATAAAAATATATACGGCTTGGTTTATAGAAGCGAGGTCCCGATACCTCATTTTCTAAAACCACTTGACCTTAGGGTCTTACCATTTGAACTTAATTAATCCTCAGAATAGTATAAATTATCAAATCAAAAACCTTTTCAAAGTCACAATTAACTCATAAATATTAAAAAATAATATATATGAACTTATTCACCATATTTGGTTGCCCCGAAACCACTATTTTTGACACCGTTAAAAAAGGGGCTGTTACATTTATCATTTCTTTATGATTTAGTTCATATCTCACCTTCTGTACGAAATTGTAAACAATTCAAATTACTATAAAAATAAACAAATTCATAATTCAAATATAAAAAATTTAAATATAAACATGCCATATTAACTTAGTTAAATCAACAACCAAGTTAAAACTTCAAGTTGCCTTCAATAATTTTGTCTTTTCCCCAATTATTACAGATTTAGTCCAATTTATGATTTATACAATTATTCAATTCAATTTATCAATTCCAAGCATCTTATATCATTCTATTATGTGCATGTATCATTTCATTTTCACTATTTGGATACGCTTAAAGTTTTGCATTTTTTTCAATTTAGTCCCTAAATTGAATTCGGCATAACTTTCAAATTTGAGCTACGATTTCAAAACTGATCTAAATTACATCCTTCTATAACCCTTTATTATCTATATTTACCAAAATTTCACATCAAAATTAAAATGAGTACACTTTAGTCTTTATGTTAAAAACTAGCAATTAAACTTTAGAAACTAGTAAATTTTCACTTCTAAGCTTAAAATATAACAATTTAGCACCAATTTATTCAAGCATTTACTGATGGCAACTTTTGAAAACTTTAACAGTTTTACAAGTTGGTACATGGGCTACCTAAATCAAGCTTTAATGACCTCAAAAAACATAAAAATTACAATAAAAAAGACTAAATTGAACATACCTATTAATGACAGAAAGTATGAAAGCTTCAATACCCTTTTGTTTTTTTTTTTTGTTTTAGTGGAGAAAATGAAGATGACCCCAAAAAAAATTTCATTTTATTTTAACTTAAATACTTTAAATAATAATTAATTAGAACTTATTTAATTAAACCTTAATTAACAAATCTTAATGACAATTAACTAAATTGGTGGATAAAGTTGCCATCCACCACCGATTGGCTTTATAAATAAGGTCCAATTGCTTAATTGGTCCCTCAATTAAATAAAAATCATTAGCGATTAACTTATACCACTTTTATAATTTAGTCATTGTACCTTAACTAACTTTCCAATTGACAAAATTAAGGAATCAAACTTCAATTGAACCATTATACTAACCTTGAAAATATTAAATAATAATATTTACAGACTTGAACATCAAAAATGGGGTCCTAAAACCAACATTTCCAACACCATTAAAAAAGGGTTGTTGCAGAACATGCTATCGAAGCACATATAAAGTAGAAGTCACGAAAATATTTAAGGTTTTAAACTTTGAATAAATTTGAATAGAAACATATGAGCAAGTTAAATTCAAGTTTGTAGTTTTAAAACCATCTTAAAACCATTTACAATCATATCTTAAGTGATTGGAGGTGTCTAGAACTAAGTACGAGTTTCGAGGAGCTCAAAACACATAAAATAATGCAATGGCACTACCCAAGGAGCTATGTATCGGTATCTAGTCTCTAAGTACCAATGCATAAAGCCATGTACTGATACCTAAGGGTAAGGTATTGATATTTAGCCCCAAAGTATATATGTTTTAGCATTTGATTTCGAAAGTTCTGATACCTTTATTATAGGTTCCCAAAGTTGGACCATTGAGACCAAATTTTAGCCATTGACTTGCAAAGTTTTGATACCTACAATCAATGTTTGCTAAACCCTGATGTAAGGGATGACAACTCAAGTTTGAAAACATCTTAAGCAACTCCAAAACACCTCATATTAACCATACCATTACAATACTCAATGATTCATTTAAAGGGCATAAAAAATCAACTTAAAAAAAATATCACACTAAAATTTCATCATCGCATCGTAAATAATTTAAGATTAAGTACAAATTCTAAATTCATCATCAATGAAAGAAATGAAGGCATGCCATAACTACTTGCTACATAATTCAACGCTCAAAGTCATGTAATTAATGCTCAAAATTCAATTATGCAACATCCATTTATAGGTCTCAAGAACTATGAAACCAACATATTTGCATACTAAATTGATGTCCTGTCGTCAAATGTAGTAGTTAATCTAAGTCAATTCCACACTTAAGGAGCTTGTTTTCTATACAATTTAGGATTTTTCTATTACATTTTTGATACTTAGGCCTTAGGATTGAATATTAGGAAAATAAGTGTTTTTAACACATTTTATATGTGTTATAACCCAATAGGCCGACACAAGCCTTAAATAGTACTAATCTGTTTAATCGAGTGTGTAGGATGAAGAATTAAAGGTCCAATTGACATGGAAGCAAGGGACGAGTGATGGAAAAGCCTCCCAGGATGTCAAAGCATGAAACGAAGGACACAAGGCATAATTTTCATGGCATGTCGCGCCATAGACATTGTATGGCGCGACACAGATTGAAGTGATGACCAAGAATATTGAGGCTATTTTTATCTACGCAATCAACTTTATACGAAGACCTAGGACATGTCGAAGACCTAATTTGGGTTTCCAACACTTCTATAAATAAGAAATTATGGGTTTGATGTAACTAAGTCATTCTAGACACACTTAAAACCCCTAGTAGTTTAGGAGTAAGAGTAAATTAGTTTTCTTTCGACCTTTCATAAACTAGATATTTGTCCTTTTGGAATCAGTTTCAATCCAAGAGTTTATTTATTTTATTAAGGTATTTTAGTTTATTTAATCTTTTGCATTTGATCTATTTCTCTATTCCAATCAAGCAATTTGGTACTCTATTTACTATTTGATATCAATCCACTATTATTCAAATGTCATTTCTCTTTCAAATTGATTATGTTCTTTACATGATTTATTCAATTGGAGTTGAGGTTATGAATAACATGAGTGGCTAAACCCCTTAGGAAAGATTAATAAGTAGATGGGGATGTGTTTAACGAAGGATTTAAGGTTTCTCGAGAGGGGTTACTTGGTATAGATTACAGGTTCTTAAACCACCAGGATTGACAACCCTATGAAGTTATCAAAGGCTAGATGAGGTTGGGAGATAAGTTGAACCGAGTAAATCGTAATTTATCCTGGTTGAGAAAGTGAGGTCGAGAGATAAGCAAGTATCAACCAATCGATTAGTGAATTAGAGGCCAGGAGGTAATAATTAGTTAATCGGTAGCTAATCCAGCCTAAAACCCTAATTCGAAGTCAATTACAAACCCTAAAGAGAGTTAATCTTCCTGATTGGTTTATTTATTTTAGTAAATTATTTTTGCTCTTTCTTGTTTATCTGTTTAGTTATTTAGTTTCTTTCAATTATCTATTTTATAGTTTATCGTAATAAATGAATTAATTAGTACTATTTAGACTTATAATTATAGAAAGGTTTTTCATAGATTTATTCCATCCTCCCTTGGATTCAGTCCTCGAAATATATCCAAGTATTTTGTTGTACTAAACTATATTACAATTTGACTCATGCACTTGCAGACAACACCATTCTAAATTCTTAAATATTCTTGGTTTCATATTTTACTATAAACGAGAACTCATTTATAGGCGGTTAATCGACTCATTAGTACCTGCCACTATAAGCTACTTGTTGGAAAAATCATTTATGAAAAAGTGTTTGTTACATAGAGGAAGTTTAATTTTTTTGTTCATAAAATTGAACCCCTGTTATGTTATTTATTGTAACACACCAAACCTAACCCTATAAGAGAATCTGAGAACAGTGTATCACTATTTAAAATCAAACCAACTTTTAAACATTTTGGTCAAAGCTTTATATATTTCTTACAAAATTATAAATACAAAACATATATTAATTATTAATTTACTAATGTTTGAATGAAAACATCAACAATTTAAAAATAATGTACAAGACATAAGACGTATAAGTTCAAATATAATAACTTCATTAAACAAAATATATTAATTTAAAACCAAGCATTAATAATTCATAGAAATCTCATAAAAACAAAGTCTTATAAAAATAGAAGTTCTTAGTACAAATTATTTCCAAATACACTTATATGCCACCCCCATGAGTCATGCATGATACGAAACAAAGCAGTCAGCTCACAATAATAGTAGCAATCTGGCATAGTCCTTCTAACAAAGTCTTCCTTCGGTTAGCAAGCTTGAGAAGGAAAAGGTAACAAAGTAAGTTCATACGAAGTTATAGAGTTCCAAAGAGAAATCATACATAAAATTACTGATAGTACATCTGAAACTTTTTGAAATATTTACACAAATTCACATACTATGCCAACTATACGCTAGCTCAACACAACTCAGAAAAATTTGTTCTCATGTCAGCTACATACCCAGAATTCAGAATCAATTAATTAGGTTCAAGTGGTAAGACCCTAAAGTCAAGTGGTTTTAGAAAATAAGGTATCATGCCCTTGTTTCTATAAATTGAGTCGTAAATAATTTTATAAATATTTATAGAATGTTATTAAGGTTGTATTAAAGTTTTGTTAAAAAATTTTAACGTTTAAATAGTTAATTAAGGGAAAAGGACTAAATTGTAAAGGATTCAAAAGTTAATAGCTATATTTTTCAAATGCAAAAAGGACCAAAATGGTAATTAAACCATGGTAAAAGATTCCAAGCAGTGGTGACATGATTAAATCCACTAGCTTTTGGATTATTTGCTCTTTAAGTCCTAATTAGTTTAGGATTAAATTGTAAATAAGTTTATTTAGTTTGAATTTAATTTAATTGAAGGACCAATTATGCAATTAAACCTTTCTTAGATGGCAATTATGCCATATATTTATGTGATGGACAATTATGGAGGTGCGTTAGTGATATTATAAGTGTTTTTTAAAGGTTAATGTTGTAAATTAGTAATTATGTCAATGAAAAATAAAAGATAATAAAATGTAAAAAACTATCATCTTCTTTACTTATCCAAGAGAACTGAAAACACCATTTTTAAAGGAGAAACAATTTTGGCCAACTAGGGTTCTTCCATTTAAGAGGTAAACTTTGTTCGTTTCCAATAATTTTTAAGTTTTTGAGATCGTTGCAACTAGGTCCAGCTAGCCCGTACCTTTTTTTATAAATTGTTAAAGATTTTGAATGTTACTATTGATGAATCTTTGTGATTTTAGATGTTAAATGATGAATTTGAAGTATTAGTTGTTATTTATAAGTATTTTGATAAGTGATTTTTGATGAATTTAACGATTAGAGATTAAATTGTTAACATAGTACAAAAGCAAGGACTTGATGTGAATTTTTTATAAATATGGGCTGTATTGGAAGCTATGAACATTTGGTTAGGATAGTGTTGCAATAAAAATGGTTAATTTGCATGTTTTAGGCTTAGGGACTAAATTGAATAAAAGTGTAATGTTGGGGGCAATTGTGTAAAAATGTCAAAAATGACTAAATTGCATAAAATGAATTATTTTTTCTATCTAAATTAATGAATTTAATGAAATTATTAACTTAGATCAAGAACAAGTGGAAAAAATTAAGAAGAAAGGAAAATTACCCAATAGTCCCTATACTTTGACATTTTTGCACTTTAACTAGGTAAGTTCGTATGAACTATAATCATTTAAATGTTGATTAAATTTAATATTTATTATGTTGTTCTAATTTAATTGAATCAATATATATATTATGTGTTATTATGCAATTTATCATAAAAAAATGATGGAAATCCAACGACATTTCGACAACTATTCGAGCCCCATTTGAACCTTAGGAATATATAGGATACAAATGACATGTCATTAGGGTTACCATGTTTCAGGTGCTAGTCCTGAATGTCTTACCGATGGTTGAGTTCCGGCATTTGTTGCAAATACTCGTCAGCTTGTGTGAGCGGTATCGTGTAGCTACATTCCGACCACCAGCTTGTCTGAGTAGACCCATTTATGGCTCAAGTGAGCATTGATGTAAAGGAAATAGGAAATAAAACGATTTCGACCAAATGTTTATCACACTTTGTGTGAGCTTTCCCGCGTATCCGATATTTTTCTAAGTGGTTCAACGGGCACGAAAAGGGATAAAATGGTACGTACTCAAGTAACTTATGTTATGAAAACTATGAAAAGGAATGAAAAGAAAAGGTACAATGAAAGTATGTCTATGTTCAAGAAATTGAGATTCCAAGTGATGTTGTTCATGTTTAATGACTTATCTTATGTTAATTCAAGTGAGTTATGAATTGATTCACTAACATGAATTGTTGATGATGCTTAGGCTTGTGCCAAGCTTAAGGTTGGATTATATCATGCTTAATCTTAATGTCATAAATTAAATTGGTAAGTGTCCAAATGAAAATATACTGATGTTCATGAAAGGATGGTATGAATCAAAATATGCATTTCCTAATGAAATGGGTTATCATATGGTTGATGTTATACTTATGTCTTGTATTATGCAAATGAAATAGGTAAGAAAAGGTAATGAAATGTTAAGTTCATAATTTAGATGTAATATGATGAAAAAGGGATTGATGAGTTGAACGGCGTGCTTATATATGAGAAATTTGCGTATGCTATGGATGATTTTACTTATGTCATGAATAAATATACTAATTCGTTAATTAATGTTGTTATTTAAGTTTATGCTAAGTAAATGGAATGGAAAGTAAGAAAATGAAGTATTTCATAGTTTTATGAAAAGGTTAATAATGGTGTAATATGTCTTATAAAATCCTATTGTGTTAAGAATAAAAATGTATATGTTATTGATAGACTTAATCATTGGGAGTTGATGATTATGTAATTGATATCTTGAAGCATTGGTATAGGTTTATGTTTACCTATAAAGTTCATTGTTGAAATGGAATGTTATGTTTAAATTTTATACGAGCTTACTAAGAATTCATTGCTTACGTCTTTATTTTTCATTTACTTTACAGATTATCGGATGCTCGATCGGGTTGAAAGCTTGTTGAAGATCTATTACACTATCCAGGGATTATATTGGTAAGATTGTATGTTGGTCAAGGTTATAATGGCATGTATAGGAGGACTTATGGATAATGTTTAGTTCAATGAGTATTTATGATTTTAGCATGTTATGACAATATAGTTGATGTACATATGATACTTGGATGCCTTGTTGGTTAGAGTTGTTATGGCTAAGTTGATGAATGTTGTAATGACCAATTTGGTATGTGATGGTATGCTTATAATGTGGCTAAATTAGGTTATGCTTTGAGATGGTTATTGTAACAGCCCGATTTAGACCCTATTTGAAACGGTGGCTTCGGGACAACAAATCTGAGTCAGAAAAATATTTAAAAATTATTTTTTGTGTTTATTATGTGTGAATTTATATCTGTGAAATTTTCGTGTTTTAATTTTGTCGTTTAAGTACCCGATTTAATAAAAGGGCATAATCGCGTAAAATATAAAAATGGCTAACTAATTGTTAAAGTGCTAAATTGATGTGTTCTTTTAATTATGGGGTCCTTATGTGGGAAATTGGCCATTAAATAATAGTATGGCTGGTTTTGGGCTTGAAATATATGGTTTGTTAATTAAATTTACAAGGTTAAAAGGGTAATTAGTATATTATAATGTAATTAAATAAAACAAACATAAAATGGCCATGAATTTTAGTTCATAGTTGGCCAAAAATTCAAAAGAAAAAAAAGAAAGAAAAGAACAAGTTAGGTTCGGCCTTGTCCAAGTTTAATTCAAGGTTAGTTTTTCTCGATATTTGATAATTTTTACGTTTTTGAGATCGTTACAGTGTAATGTACAAAGCCCATACTTGAATTTCTGATTTTGATGAATATTTTGAGTTATGCCATTGATGAATAATTGAACTTTGTCATGTTAATTGAAGAAATATGAAATATATGTTTTGGATTAACATGTTTTGTATTGTAATTTTTGATGATTTTGAGTAATTAGGACTAAATTGAAAATATAATAAATTGAAGGACTAAAATGTGAAATAAATGAAATGTATGGACTTGTATGAGCTAAAGGAAGATTCGACCTAAGCATGGTGTGTGCAAATTTTGCATGTTTTGCGTTTTGTGCAGTTTGGACTAAATTGTAAAAGTGTAAAATGTCAGGGGTAAAATGGTAATTTTCCCATTTATGTGTTTTTGGACTAAATTGAGTGAAATTATGTTTGAATGAGTTTAATTTGAATATGTTTAGCTCAACAACCAAAGAAATCAGATTTAGATCGAGGGAAAACCAAAGTTGTCGATTAATAATTCTGTTCTGATTATCGTTGTCTGAGGTAAGCTTATAAGCAAATAGATGTTATTTATTTGATTAAATACGAGTTATACATGCTAAAATGAATTATGTGAAAGTATATATATGTTAGCCGAATGTGTATATACTTGGGAGCTATGTTTACGAATTTATTTTGACCGAGTTACGACGTCCTAAAGCCCCGTACGAACCTTAGCAATTGCTAGGATACATATGTCATGACATAGGATTTCCGATATGTGTTCTCGTGTAAGACCACATCTGAAACGTTGGCAACTATATGTGATTACGTGTAAGACCATGTCTGGGACATCGGTATCATATTTGATTCGTGTAAGACCCTATCTGGGATAGTGGCATTGATATATGATAGCATGTAAGACCACGTCTGGGACATTGGCATTGTACTATATATGTGATTATCTGAGTATCCTATTTAATTCTGAATGGTTCAACGGGCAGTAATAAGTTGTTATTGAAAGTATAAATGACCTAAAGTGATCAGGTATGTGATAACTTATTGCCCATTTGAAATAAGGTAAGTAGGTTACTTGATATATGTTGCAAATCATATACGATGTAGATTAAAAATATATGTGTGCATATGGAAAGTACATTCAGCCAATGGTTATGTATAGTGATATCATATTTTTGATCTATGTGCAAACATTTATAAATGTTTATATTCGCCTTATGGATATAAAATGTAAATATTTATGAAATGATTCATGAATATATGTATATGAGTTTTGTATATTAGGTTAAATAATGATATTATGGCTTTTAGATTAAACGATATTTTGATATAGGATATATGTAAATTAGGCTAAATGAAAGTACATGTATATGAAATTGTGAGCTTGAAAATAAATGTGACCATGATAGCATAAATTAGTTTGGTTAAGTTGAGTTGATATTAACATTGGGTTACTTATTTGCTTATAATTTACTAAGCTATGATAGCTTACTGTGTGTGTTTATGTTTTCCTTTGTTTTATAGATTTTGGAGATTAGTTATGAGCTCGAGGATCATCAGCAAAGTCTATCACAGTATCGACTATTTTTGGTATTTTATAAGTTTGAACTTGAACCTATGGCATGTATAGGCTAGGTTATATTTGGTTAGGTTTTAAGTTGTGTATATATTAAGCCATGCGAAAATGGCTAATATGACATGTGAGTATATAAAATTTTAGTCAAGTTTATATGTGTTATATGCATTGAAAATGGTTGGTTGTTTCGGATGTGTGTTTGGCTGATTCAGCTTTAGTTCATGCATAGATGAATATATATGTGAACTTGGTTGATGTGCTTTGTTTGTTTAGCTCATTTTTATTAAGTTTGATGTATGGTATGTTTTGTCTTTGAGAATGTTTTATTAGTTTGGCTTAGTAATGGAGTAAAATGATAATGATATATATATTCAAGTGGGTATTAGTTATTCTGATTCGGTTGTAATGGCAATGTATATGCATACAAATTATGCTTGAATGGTTGGCTAAATATGTATGGTCAATGAAGACAAATAATGAGTATGTTATATTATTGTTTTGGTTAATATGCTTTGCTTGAGGTACGGTAATAAAAGACTAAAATGTTAGGTTTTGTATCGAGTTGAAAATGTGCCATATTTGTGGTTCGGCAAATGTGTTTAAATTAGGTCATTATGTGTTTACTTATATGTTAATGTTATAATTGTGGTATTGAATATTTGTGGATTAAGTTAGGCTATGGAAATTTGATTAATGAATGTGGTTTTTGTGTCGGTTTCAAATGGCATGTTACTTAGATGTTTTGGTCAGTTTATTTGAATAGTTTAATTGGTTAAGTTGATGTTATATTCGGCATATGATAAGTAGAATATTATATATATGTATCAATGTTATGAAATTGTTGTATTTAGGTAAACAAATGTCATAAAGGTATGGTAATATTTGATAGATGAAATAGACATAATGGTACATGTTATTTATATGAAATGCAATTATGTATGTTTACATGTTTTAAAGTATGTGCATATAATTTGTAAGTTGATAAGTTATTTTATATTTAAATCATCCGAATGCCATAAATGTTAAGTATTCATATATGCTTGGTATATGAAATGAAATATACTTGGTTATGAGTTAAGCATTCGATTTCCATGATTCCTTGGTTGTATTGATTGAATATAAATTTGGAAATTGTATGAATTATAGAATCAAAGCATGTTAGATTGGTTTAAAATTTTACTAGATGATTATCATTGAAATGAAAGTCTGTTCTGAGTTGTATTATGATCGGTAATGCCTTGTAACCCCATTCTAGCGACAGATAGGGGTTAGGGTTGTTACATTTGATTGGTAATAGAGCTACAGTTTAGTCGATTCTAGGACTAATGTAGCGCCTGTGAGTCTAGCTATACATGCCATATTGTATATTGCAATAGTGTGATGAATTTTGACATTTGTAAATGTGTTTTTGTATAGTATATGGATCTCGATAGAGTTATAGCTAATGATGTCGAGAGTATAGCGCCTGCTCCTGCACAAGGGATAGTGCCGATTGTTTCTCGATCTACTTCGAGTAACGAAGAAGGAGAGGCTAGACAAGCCTTTTACCTAATGATGAATGACTGGATTACTTAATATATTCAGATAAATTCGGCTGCACAACAACCTCCACCCCCGAACAATCCTTCTTCGATACCTATTATACCTTAAGTGAGTGATCCGTTGAGATTACATAAACCCCTGTTGATAAAATCAAAAAACACGGGGCTAAAGAATTCAGAGCTATTGATGATGATGATGTTGAGCGAGCTGAATTCTGGCTTGATAATACTATCCACTTGTTTGATGAGCTATCTTATACCCCGAATAAGTGTTTGAATTGTGCATATCTTTGCTACGAGACACCACATATCACTGGTGGAATACACTAGTATCGGTGGTTCTAAAAGAACGGGTGACCTGGGAGTTCTTTCAAACTGAGTTCCATAAGAAATACATCATTCAGAGATTTATCGACTAGAATCGCAAAGAATTTCTGGAATTGAAACAGGGTCGCATGACTGTGACAGAATATGAACAAAAATTCATGAGACTCAGTCGATATGCTCGAGAGTGTGTTTCGACATAAGCCACAATGTGTAAAAGATTCGAAGACGGGTTGAACAAAGACATTAAATTGCTAGTTGGCATACTTGAAATAAAAGAGTTAGTAGTACTGGTTGAGCGAGCATGCAAAGCCGAAGAGCTTGGGAAAGATAAAATAAAAGTTGACTTCAAACCTAAAGATTCACGTGAAAGATCATCGGGTAAAACATTTTAGTTGGCGTCAAAGAAATTTCAAGATGATTCTAGCCGTTCAAAGGCTACTGTGGGTTATTCTAGATAGGATCGAGATAGACCACCAGTGAGCTCGAGAGCTACCTCAGTAGCTAGTGTTGGTAATGTTAGATATAATTAACCTGAGTGTAAACATTACGGTAAACAATATCCCGGCAGTTGTAGATTGCATGATCGAGCCTGTTTTAAATGTGGATCGATGGATCATTTCGTTCGTGAATACCCTGAGTTAGCTGAACAAAATATAGTACAGAATACGAGACCGAGTAACATGTCAGCTCGAGCTAGACCGCCTAAAAATATGGGTAATATGAGTAGCAGTTAGAGAGGAATTAAAGACGTAGCTGTAATTTGAGGCTCGCACACCTGCCAGAGCTTATGCCATACGTGCTCACGAGGAGGCTTCATCCCTAGATATTATTACTGGTACATTCACTCTCTATGATACTAGTGTAATTGCTTTGATTGATCCTGGTTCGACTCATTCTTATGTGTGGGAGACCTTAGTATTCAGTAAGACTTTGTCTGCTGAGTGTATTGAGTTTGTGATTAGAGTATCAAACTCCTTTGGCCGGTGTGTTCTGGTTGACAAAGTGTGTAAGAATTATCCTTTGATGATTTGAGATTCGTGTTTTCTAGCTGATTTGATGTTGTTTCCATTTGACGAGTTCGATATAATTTTGGGTATGGACTAGTTGACTTTGCATGATGCTGTTGTAAATTGCATAAGAAAGACTATTGATTTACGGTGCCAGAATGATAAGATTATTCGGATTGTATCTAATGATCTGAATGGTTTACCGATAGTGATATCGTCGATGTTAGCACAAAAGTATGTGAGAAAGGGTTGTGAAGCTTACTTTGTGTATGTGCTTGATAGTAAAGTGGCCGAAAGAAAGATTGAATCAGAACCAGTTGTGTGCGAGTATCCGGATGTGTTTCCTTAAGAATTGCTAGGTTTACCACCTATCCGAGAAGTAGAGTTTGGTATTGAGTTTGTAACATCCTGAAATAGGGCCTAGTCGGAATGGTGGTTTTGGGAATACAAATTCGACATCAAAATATTTACTTTATGATTATTATGAGGCCTAAAATATGAGTAAATGCATGTGTTGAAATTTCATGAAGAAATTCTTTGAGTAAGGTGTTCAATTGTAAATTAGGGACTAAATTGAATAAATTTCAAAACTTGATTTCTAGAAGCAATTTGTATTAAATAAAAATGAAATAAAAATGGAAAAAATGAACCAAAATCAGCCCACTATCTTCCTTGTCCAGCTAAAACTTCAAGGGTTTCCATAGCTAGGGTTTTCAAGCTTTCCAAGCTTAATAGTAAGTGCTCCCAAGCTTCGTTTTTCATGCTCTTTGTATTTCTGAAATCCCGGTAGCTTGCTCTCTCCATTTCTACCCATATTTCATGCTAGGGTTCATGTTTAAAAATTTACCCATGCATGAGTTGCTTGTATTTGGATGGATTATGGAGGAATATGAAAGATGAATATGTATTAAACATCTTTTCCTAGTTGATTTTCATGACAAACCCTTATAGGGACTATTTTGCAAAAGATGTAAATGTGTGGTAGAAATGAGAAAATAATGGAAAATGTGGGCTACCATAAGAAGGAAAAGTGTTTGGCTAGGCTTGGGTATGATAGAAATTGCATGTGTTTCATTACACGAGCCTAGGGACTAAATCGTAAAAATGTGAAAGGTTAGGGGCAAAATAGTCATTTGGACCGGGGGTAGATATTAAACTTGAAATGTATAATGTAGTGTATTGATGAGTTAAAATTTGTTGTTATAGACCCAGAGAAACAAATTTCGGAGGTCGATCGAGGTAAACGTAAGGTTTCAGAATAACCAAAACACAACTCCGAAAAGAATACCAGGTAAGTTCGGATAACTTAAAGTAAACTCCTAATATGCATAATGGAATGATTTATGAATGCATGATGATTTGATTTATTATTAGCATGAAATATCATAGAAATGCATATTTGATGGTAACATGTGAAAAATGTCTCGGATGAGATTGACAAAGGGAATTCGATGGATAAACCCTCATTGATATGTTTAAAGAGATCCTGCATGTGTTGCAGTAAGAATTTAGCCTGGACGGGTAATCCTTGCTCTCAAGTATGAAAAGGATCTAACCCAAACGGGTGTTCCTTGAATGATCAAGCCTCCCGAAGAATATGTGTGCATTATGGATTTAGCCCGGACGGGTAATCCGGTTAGGGTCTGAATTTATTTAGCCCGGATGGGTAATCCGATTAGGGTCTGAATTTAACCTAGCTGGTAATTCAGATCCGAGCTCATGAAGGGGATTTAGCCAGGACTGGTAATCCTGCCATGAGATGTGGGGTTCGCGGGAGTGCATATATGTGAAATGATCATTCGTAAGAATTGACGAATAATGGGTATTCCATCGAGATTTCCTAGAAACTCAACGGGATTAATATGATACATGTCAATAAGATGATGAATGATGAGCTCATCTACATAAATTACCTAATTCTTTGTTACGTAACTAACTCATTGACTGAGTGCATATGATAGGGAATCGTTTCATAATTGATGATTTCATGATTTAATTATGGATGTATGCTAATTACTCGGTAAGTTTACTTTCCAGTTATTCTAGCTTACTAAGCATGTAAATGCTTATCCCTCTCTTTTTCCCTATCTCACAGAGGTCAAGGACTCGAAAGGATTGGAAGACGATTGGAGAGTCAACACACTATCAACTAGACAAGCTTTGGTATAAAGACTTTGTTTGTTTTGTTCAATGGCATGTATAGTATTTTTGAGTATTTTGTTATAAGTGTCATTTGATTTGCCAAATCAAGGCATGTAAAATATGTTTATCTCCTTGTATATGGCCACGAAAATTGGCTTAATTGAAGTAGGCTATGACCTACGAATTTATGCATGGTTTTATTTACAAGTGATGGGTCGTTACCAATTGGCAATGAGTCATATGAACAAGCCAATTTCGGATGAATTAAAGTAACATGGGAACCCATAAACACTAAATGGGAAATAACCTATCATGTATGAAACCAATGATATGAGGTTTCCATACATCTAGTTTAAACAAGATTATTTACAAGTGTATAATTGTGCATTACTTTTAATTTGGTGACCATTAAGCACAAGTAGTAGAAAGGGGTGATTAAAGGCTTGGAAAATAGCCTATTACAGTCCACATGGTTAGACACACGAGCGTGTGTCCAGGCCGTGTGTGACACACGGTTCCCTCCCATGGGCATGTGCTATGGCCGTGTGTCCCTTGCACTTAAAATTTTTTTCTCAAAGATGTACACGGGTAGGCCACACTGGCGTGCACCATGGCCGCATTAAAAAGACAGTGTCGTCCACAGGAAGGCAGCACGGGTGCGTTCCATGGCTATGTTGATAAGTCAGTGTTGCCCACGGCTGAAGGGCATGGGTGTGCCCCAAGTCACACGGGCGTGTAAGTCCACACGGGCCACCTACACAGGCGTGTGGCACTTTATGTTAAGGAAAAATTTCCTAAGGAGCCCAATGTTTATTGAACGTACCCGAATGTGTCCCGTACTGCCTCTAGGTATGTTATAGGCCTCGAAGGCCTATATAAGGAACGAGTTGTTCATAAATGAAAAGCTTAAAATTTGAGTAAAACTTGGTGACCCAATTTGGTATGTTTCAAAATGTAAAGTCCTTGTAATGCCTCAAACCCTATCCCGGTGCCGGGTACGGGTGAGGGGTGTTACATTTATTGGTATAAGAGCTACAGTTCAGTCAGTTGTAGCACTACCGTAGAGGATGTTAAAGTTCACTATACATGCCATTATTCCAATGTTGATAGTGTGACGCCTCTTAATTGTTTAAACTGTTTTGAATATAGTGAATGTCTTCCAATCAAGTACTAGATGAGTCTAAGGGAGCTGAGAGCCATGCTCCAGGTTCCGTACAACGAGCTGTATCTAGTAGTAGTAGAAGGCTGATGTGAGAAGGCCGAGAAGAGGCCCGAGCTTCCTTTTTTGATATGATGGATGAATGGTTTGGGGACTATTTGAGAAATCACCCCAATATACCTAGACCTCCCCCGCCCCCTAACCAACCTGATAAGGATGTGCCACTAGGTATGGCACTGGTAAGAATCAGTAAAGCCCCTGTCGATAAGCTTAGAAAGTATGAGGCTGAGGAATTCAGAGCTAAAGTTGATGATGATGCTGAAAGAGCTGAGTTCTGGCTCGAAAATACTACACGGGTGCTAGATGATTTGTCATGCACACCTAAGGAATGCTTGAAGTGTACTGTGTCCCTTTTGAAAGACACTGCATACAATTGGTTGAAGACCGTATCCTCGATAGTGCCAAAAGAAAATATTACTTGGGATTTCTTCCAAGCAGAGTTTAGGAAGAAATATATTAGCCAATTATTTTTGGACTAGAAGTGAAAGGAGTTCCTCGAACTCAAACAAGGGAACAAGACTATAGCAGAATACGAGAGAGAGTTCGTACGACTAAGTCAGTACGCAACTAAATGGGTCCAAACTGAATCAAAAATGTGTAAACGCTTCGAGGAAGGTCTGAATAAGGATATCAAGTTGTTGAATAGGATCTTGGAAATACGGGAGTTGACCGCATTGGCCGATAGAGCCAAAAAGGCCGAAGAACTTAGTAACGAAAGAAAACAAGCAAAGAGAGAGGCTCGAGTTACGAGCAAGAGGTCTAGCGGTAAAACACTCTCGCTCTCCATGAAGAAAGCCAGGAGCCTGCATGAACACTCCACTTCGTCAGTGGGATATTCGGATAGATAGAGAAGCTCTAAACGACGAGGTCAAAAGTCTTCCTCCTAGATGGTGACTAGTGTGGGGAGTGTAGATGATCAAAAACCAAATTGTAAGAACTGTAACAAATTTCACTTCGGAGAGTGCTGAATGAAGAGCGACACATGTTTCAGATGTGGTTGTCTTGATCACTTTCTCAGAGACTACCTGGAATGAGCTAAAAAAGAAGTGGAATAAGCTCCGAAGTCGAGTGCTCCCATTCTACGGGGTAGACCTCCGAGATACACTGGGAGTGCTAGTGGCAGTCGGGTCGTGACTAAAGACGCTGCAGAATTAGAGGTTCAATCCTCAGTAAGAATGTATGTGATACGTGCTCGAGAGGAAGCTACTACTCCTAATGTTATTATGGGTACTTTCTCTCTTTTTTAATATAAGTGTTGTTGCTTTAATTGACCCAAGGTCGACGCATTCATATATCTGCTTGTGATTGGTGTCTAGTATGAACATACCTGTTGAACATACGGAGGATATTATTAGAGTATCGAACCCACTAGGTAGATCAGTTCTAGTTGATAAAGTTTGTAAAAATTGTCCTTTGACGATTCAAAGTCGTTGTTTCTCAGCTAACCTTATGTTGTTACCATTTGATGAATTTGATGTAATACTTAGTATGGATTGGTTAGCCCTTCATGATGTAATAGTAAATTGTGGTAGTAAGTATATTAAGTTAAAATTCTCGGATGGTAAGACTCTACAGGTTGAATCAAGAGAATTGGGTTCCTTGCTGGTTGTAATCACGACAATGGTTGCCCACAGATATATGAGGAAATGATATGAAGCCTACCTTGCATTTGTACTGAAAAATAAGGAAACAGAGCTGAAATTCGAGTCCATTCCAATAGTATGTGAGTACCCAGATGTGTTTTCGAAAGAATTACCCAGATTACCTCCTGAAAGGGAAATAGAGTTTGGTATTGAATTGGTGCCAGGGACGACTCCCATTTTTATTGTCCATTACAGAATGGCACCTACTGAGCTGAAGGAGTTAAAAGCACAGTTGCAAGAGCTGACGGATAAAGGATTCGCTAAGCCAAGTTTTTCACCTTGGGGTGCCCCCATGTTGTTCGTAAAGAAGAAAGATGGTTCGATGAGGTTATGTATCAATTATCGGCAACTGAACAAGATAACTATCAAGAATACGTATCCTTTTCCAAGGATCGATGATTTGTTTGACCAGTTGAGAGGAGCCACCGTATTCTCTAAGATAAACTTGAGGTCTGGCTATTATCAGCTCCGAGTTAAAGACTTGGATGTACCCAAGATAGCTTTTAGGATGAGGTATGACCATTATGAATTTCTTGTCATGCTATTTAGGCTGACGACTGCACCGGTTGTGTTTATGGATCTAATGAATAGGATCTTTCGGCCATATTTGGATAAGTTTGTCGTTGTGTTTATTGACGACATTTTGATCTACTCTAAAGATGAGACAGAGCATATGAAGCACCTGAGAATTGTGTTGCTGACCTTGCGGGAAAAGCAACTGTATGCTAAGTTTAGCAAGAGTGATATTTGGCTCCAAGAAGTTGGATTTTTGGGTCATATAGTTTCGGTGAAGGCATACGAGTTGATCCAACTAAGGTTTCTCCAATTGTTGAATGGAAATCGCCTAAGAATGTAACTGAGGTTAGAAGCTTTTTTGGCTTAGCCGGTTACTATCGAAGATTTGTAAAACGATTTTCCATGATAGCGACTTCGGTGATGAAGCTGCTACAGAAAGACGTTATGTTTGAATGGACAGAGAAGTGTCAGCAAAGTTTTGAGAACTTAAAGACATTGCTGACTAAAGCTCCTGTTTTAGTGCTACCTGAACCGGGAAAAGAGCTTGTGGTCTATAGTGATGCATCCTTAAATGGATTGGGTTGTGTACTTATGCAAAATGGAAAGAAGATAGCCTATGCTTCACGGCAATTGAAGCCTCACGAGAAGAATTATCCAACCTACGACCTAGAGCTTGCTGCTATTGTTTTTGCCTTGAAAATTTGGAGGCATTATTTGTATGGCTAGACTTGCCGTATATTCACGAACCACAAGAGTTTGAAATACTTGATGACTCAGAAAGAATTAAATTTGAGACAGCGGAGATGGTTAGAATTAATTAAGAATTATGATCTGATTATCGACTATCACCCGGGAAAGGCAAATGTGGTCTCCAATGCATTGAGTAGAAAATCCCTGTATGCTTTGAGAGCCATGGATACTCGTTTGACATTGTTTGATGATTATTCAATTCCGGCCGAGCTGGAGAAGAAGCCAACATTTCTGCAAGAAATTCATGATGCTTAGCTTAATGATGATGACTTGCAAGCAAAAAGAGCTCAATGTGAGTCTGGTGTTGAGTCAGATTTCTGAATTAGTCCTGATAGATGTTTAATGTTTAGAGATAGGGTTTGTAATGAACTTATTTGGAAGATTTTGCAAGAAGCACATAACAGTCGTCTGTCTGTTCACTCGGGAAGTACCAAGATGTACAACGATTTAAAGTAGATGTATTGGTGGAATGTCATAAAAAAAGATGTTTCTGAATTTGTATCAAAATGCTTGGTATGTCAGCAAGTTAAAGCTAAACATCAAGTGCCTTCAGGTTTGTTACAGCCTGTAATGGTCCCCTAATGGAAGTGGGACAAAGTTACCATGGACTTCGTGACGGAATTACCTTTAACTCTAAAAAAAGAAAGATTCCATATTGGTTATAGTGGACAAATTGAAAAAGTCGGCTCATTTCATCCCAGTAAGGACGGATTATTCTCTTGATAGATTGGTTGATTTGTACATTTCTGAGATAGTAAGATTGCACGGAGTACCACTATCGATTATTCTGGACAGAGACCCGAGGTTCACTTCGAGATTCTGGAATAAGTTACAAGAAGCCTTGGGTACAAAGTTGAGCTTTAGCACAGTTTTTCACCCTTAGACTGATGGCCAATCTGAGCGGATGATTCAGCTTCTCGAGGACATGTTGCGTTGTTGCATCCTCGAATTTCAGGGTAGCTGGGAAAAATACCTGCTAATGGTAGAATTTGCCTACAATAATAGTTTCCAAACAAGTTTGAAGATGGCACCTTATAAGGTCTTGTATGGCAAGAAGTGCCAAACTCCATTGTACTGGACAGAACTCAAGGAAAATCGGATTCATGGAGTTGATCTAATTAAAGAAACTGAAGAAAATTTTAAAGTAATACGAGATTGTTTAAAAGTGGCATTAGATAGGAAAAAGTCTTATGTTGATCTGAAAAGAAAGGAAATTGAGTTTGAAGCTGGAGATAGAGTATTCTTGAAAGTATTTCCATGGAAAAAGGTATTGAGATTTGGTCGGAAAGGTAAACTGAGTCCACTATTTATCAGATCGTACGAGATCACCGAAAGAGTTGGACCGTTAGCCTATCGTTTGGCGTTGCCACCCAAATGGGAAAAGATTCATTACGTGTTCCATGCATCCATGTTAAGGAGATACCGGTCAGACCCCTCTCATGTAATTTCACTGACTGAGATTGAAATTCAACCGGACATGACTTATGGAGAGAAACCGGTTAAGATATTGGCTCGTGAAGTTAAACAGTTGAGAAATAAAGATGTGGCTCTAGTAAAAGTTTTATGGCATTGACATGGAGTAGAAGAGGCTACATGGGAATTGGAAGAAACCATGAGAAGTCAATACTCGAATCTGATTTCTTGTAAGACTTTCGAGGACGAAAGTCCCTAAGGGGGAGAAATGTAACATCTTAAAATAGGGCCCAGTCAGAATGGTGGTTTTGGGACCACAAATTCGACATCAAAATATTTATTTTATGATTATTATGAGGCCTAGAATATGAGTATATACAGGTGTTAAAATTTCATGAAGAAATTCTTTGAGTAAGGTGTTCAATTGGAAAGTAGGGACTAAATTAAATAAATTGCAAAACTTGAATTCTAGAAGCAATTTATATGAAATTGCTTTGAGTTACGAATTAGAAGGTCTTGGAGAGAAATTTTCTCAAATTCTAAGTTTTTGGACAAAAATGGTCTTGCATGGATGGAATTTTAAGGAAAGGGCTAAAGGGCATTTTGATAATTTGGTATTTTAATGAAATAAAATGGGAAAAATGAACCAAAATCAGCCCATTCTCTTCCTTGTCCAGCCGAAACTTCAAAGGTTTCCATAGCTAGGGTTTTCAAGCTTTCCAAGCTCAATAATAAGTGCTCCCAAGCCCCGTTTTTCATGCTCTTTGTATTTCTGAAATCCTGGTAGCTTGCTCTCTTCATTTCTACCCATATTTCATGCTAGGGTTCATTTTTAAAAATTTACCCATGCATGATTTGCTTGTATTTTGATGGATTATGGAGGAATATGAAAGATGAATGTGTATTAAACATCTTTTCCTAGTTGATTTTCATGGAAAACCCTTATAGGGACTATTTTGCAAAAGATGTAAATGTGTGGTAGAAATGAGAAAGTAATGGAAAATGTGGGCTACCATAAGAAGGAAAAGTGTTCGGGTAGGCTTGGGTAAGATAGAAAGTGCATGTGTTTCATTACACGAGCCTAAGGACTAAATCGTAAAAATGTGAAAGGTTAGGGGCAAATTGGTCATTTGGACCGGGGTAGATATTAAACTTGAAATGTATAATGTAGTGTATTAATGAGTTAAATTTTCTTGTTATAGACCTCGAGGAGCAAACTTCGGAGGTCGATCGAGGTAAACGCAAGGTTTCGGAATAACCGAAACACAACTCCAAAAAGAATACCAGGTAAGTTTGGAAAACTTAAAGTAAACTCCTAATATGCATAATGCAATGATTTATGAATGCATGATGATTGTATTTATTATTAGCATGAAATATCATAGAAATGCATATTTGATGGTAACATGTGAAAAACGTCTCGGATGGGATTGGCAAAGGGAATTCGATGGATAAACCCTTATTGATATGTGTAAAGAGATCCGGCATGTGTTGCAGCAAGGATTTAGCTCAGACGGGTAATCCGTGATCTCAAGTATGAAAAGGATCTAACCCGGATGGGTGTTCCTTGAATGATCAAGCCTCCCGAAGAATATGTGTGCATTATGGATTTAGCCCGGACGAGTAATCTGATTAGGGTCTGAATTTAGCCTGGACTGGTAATTCATATCTGAGCTCATTAAGGGTGTTTGTCGTTATAAGGGATTTAGCCTGGACTGGTAATCCCAACATCACCTTAGTAGTTCATGATATGGGCGATTTAGCCTGGACTGGTAATCTTGCAATGAGATGTGGGGTTCGCGGGAGTGCATATATGTGAAATGATCATTCGTAAGAATTGACGGATAATGGGTATTCCATCGAGATTTCCTGCAAACTCAACGGGATTAATATGATGTATGTCAATAAGATGATGAATGATGAGCTCAACTACATAAATTACCTGATGCTTTGTTATGTAACTAACTCATTGACTGAGTGCATGTGTGTAACACCCCTAACCCGTACCCGTCGCCGGAGGGTTAAAGAGTATTATCATATACAAAAGAGTCATATCAAGATAATTAGGTACAGTGATTTATTCTTAAGTTCAATTCAATCAAACATTGAAAACATTAAGCAAATCTCAACCACGCATTCACATTAACCATTTGGAACACATATAGTAACTTATCAAGCCATTTTCGCATGGCTACCATTATATACATCATCAAAAAGATAGTTATTTAACAACAAAAAGTCAAGCCTATACATGCCATTATCAAAATTTAACTACTAGAGTACCAAAAAGCTTAGATAGTGTGGTCGACTTCGACTTTGGGATCCCCGAGACCGTAGCTGACGAACAAAATCTACAAAACAGAGAATTAAGGTAACGAAGTAAGCATTACTATGCTTAGTAAGTTTTAAGCATTTCAAACAATTAAAGCTTGTCATTAAAATCAAGCATTAAGTATCACAAAGTTCATATTCAAATTGTAGATCATTTGGCTGATTATGCACAAGCACACTAGTTATAAGACTTATTGACCGAATACATATATGAATACTCAAAAGACTTTTAGCACATATTTTACTATCAATTAGGCTCATACAATTAAATTTAGACATATACTTTCATATAATAATGGACATCAACCGAATAGGCCATTCCCTTATTCGTAGATACGGTAATCATCCACACATATGTATATATATTGATATATATATATCATTCTTTGATAATAATAGTTTGCTTTAAAAATCAATTTACATATGAGTACGTAATACGTACCTGGCCATCTTAATGTATCATACATAATCAATAGTGGTTTCCTCGAATATTCGATTTCACAATCTTACTCAAATCACCGGCATTAAGCCTACTAGGTTTTTAAAACCCGCTTCCAATTTCTAGCACAAAGCCTGCAAGACTTTAAGCCCGGATATATTTCCAGCACATAGCCTGATGACCTCAAGTCTGGATATGTTTCCAAGTATCTTGCATACTTAGTCATATTTGAACACATTTCATTTGACTTATCACTTTAGAAGTCATTTAATACATTCGGATATAAACTCAACATGTACATCATCATATACAATTCGGCTCAAGAGTCATACCTAATATTACATATTCATTTAACCATTCAAGCTTAAACCCAAAGTGACCATTAGACTATCAATCATATACATGAATTATTTATTTCACATCCTAATTCACGTACAAACCAAAAGGTCGCAATTCACCTAATATACTTATATAGAGGCATCATCAATTATATTATAAAGGAGACTACTCAAAACTTACTTCGGATATTTTTTTGAACAGTTGCAGATAGGCTATACAATTGCTTTCCCCTTTTCCTTATCTGATTTAGCTCCTCCCTGCTCTTGAGCTTAATTTAAACAAAATGAATTTATTTAATTACTTATTCAACTATACTTCTTACTAGTCGCATATAACAATCATACATAACTCCAATACATGTTAATATTTTATAAAATAGGCCATGACTCAATTTCATACTTATTTATTCCCTATCTAATTCGCATGCACAACAAAGATTTACATAACTTATTATGTTACCTTATACATGAATTTAACTATATATATATATATATTCAATTGTCTCTATGACGCAAGGTGTATACATAAGGCATAAATATAAATATATATATATATATATATAGTGCATGCCTTGACATCGTGTAAACCCCATTCAGCCCTAACTAAACAAACTTTACCTCCATTTAAAAATTCCATTTCATGACCAATGTAGCAATTTCGTATGAGTATCACCTATGCCAAACAATGACTGAATCACTCAATCACATTGATAGCCGAGTCTATCTTTTTCATATTAAGGTCATAATTCACTTAAAGTAACTTCTAATCTTTCACACTTTCATATCCATTATTATAAGTATTGCCGAATGCTAAAACATAATTAAGCTAAAAAAAATTATCCAACAACATCTTAATTAATTCTACTTATTCATAAAAATTCCAAATGCAAAGTATTTAACACCTATACACTTAAACCAAATTAGCAAACACCTATAGATCTTGGCCGAATGCCATTAAATATAAGTCATCAAAATCTTATTATAAACAAAATCAAACTCTCAAAAATAATGCACAATGCCGAACCCTTAGATGTTCAAACATCTAATTTACTCAATTCAAAACACTTAAACTACATTTGTTCAAGACACTAAGCAACTACATGTTCGGCTATTACACATATGATCAATGACAATTCATACTTTTAACAAGATTAACTTCTTTCATCAACAAATTCTTCTTCAAAACTTAAAGGTTATAATCAACTTATTTCTTTGTTGAATGTTCAATTTCGTCCATCAAAATTCAAAGCTTCGGCATGGGCTAAGTAAGAATCAAGGTGATCAACCTAAAACAAGTTAAAATTTCAAAAATCTAACACAATTCACTAACCTTCTTTATGCTTCAAAATGGCCGAAAGTTTTCCCCCAAATTCTTTCTTTCTAATTGGCCAAGAAAAACAAACATAAAGCTTTGTTTTCATCACCCATTTTTCTTTTTTTCTTTTTTTTTTCATTCTTTAGATATAAAATATAAAACCATTTTAAGTGATAAATAATATATTTTTATATAAAGCATCATCATAGCCAGCCACTAACAACAAAAAGGGATATTTGACATGCAAGTTCAACCTTTTTATAATATGCATTAATAGACCACTTCAATTTTACCCATCACATTTCACAATTGCCTCACATGAGTCATATTTAATAAATTTCACATATAAATGACAAAATTAAAGCATGAAATTTTCACACATGCATGTACACATACAATAAGCATAGAATATATCGGTTAATTATTTTTATGACTCGGTTTTGTGGTCCCCAAACCACTTTCTGACTAGGGTCAAATTAGGGCTGTCACAACTCTCCCCCACATAAGGAATTTTCGTCCCCGAAAATCTTACCGGTGAATATGTTAGGATATCGATCTTTCATAGAGTCTTCCAGTTCCCAAGTAGCTTTCTCAACCCCATGCTTAAGCCACAGTTCCTTCACTAATGTGATTTTCTTATTTCGTAATTCTTTTACCTCACGAGCCAAAATACGAATCGGTTTTTCTTTGTAACTCAAATTAGATTGAATCTCGACCTCTGATGGATTAATTATATGCGATGGATCGGATCTATAACATCAAAGCATCGAAACATGAAAAACGTTGTGAATCTTTTCAAGCTCAAGGGGAAAAATCAATCTGTATGCGACCGACCCAACTCGTTCGGATATTTCATATGGCCCGATGAACCTCGGACTCAATTTGCCTTTACGACCAAATTTGAGCACCTTTTTCCAAGGCGAAACTTTAAGAAACACTTTGTCTCTAACCTGATATTCAATGTCTTTTCATTTTAAATCCGCATACGACTTCTGACGATCTGAAGCTGCTTTCAGACTTTCACGGATTACTTTTACTTTCTGCTCAGCATCTTTAATCAAATCAGCCCCGAAGATTTTACTTTCACTAAGCTCGGTCCAAAACAACGGTGTACGGCATTTACGACCGTACAAAGCCTCGTAAGGTGCCATCTTAATGCTTGATTGAAAACTATTGTTGTAAGCAAATTCAATCAAAGGCAAATATCGTTCCCATGAACCATTAAACTCAAGAATGCAACATCTCAACATATCCTCGAGTATCTGAATGATCCGCTTGGATTGACCATCAGTCTGAGGGTGAAAATCAGTGCTAAAATGTAACTTGGTACCCAATGCTTCTTGTAACTTCTTCCAGAATCGTGACGTGAATCTCGGATCTCTATCCGACACAATAGAAATAGGTACCGTGTGTAACCTCACAATCTGAGAAACATACAACTCGGCTAGTTTGTCAAGTGAATAATCCGTACGTACAGGAATAAAATGAGCCGACTTTGTCCGTTTATCCACAACAACCCAGATCGCATCTTTCTTACTTGACGAAAATGGCAACCCGAATACAAAATCCATCGTACTTCGATCCCATTTCCACTCGGGTTTCATGATCGGCCGAAGTAATCTCGAAGGCACTTGATTTTCCGCTTTCACTTGTTGACACACCAAACACTTCGAAACGAAGTAAAAAATGTCTCGTTTCATACCAGGCCACCAAAACTGACGTTTCAGATCGTTGTACATTTTTGTGCTACCAAGATGGATCGACATTCGGCTATTATGGGCTTCGTTCAAAATCATTGAAATAAGTTCTAAATTTCTTGGAACACACAATCGACTTCTGAACCTCAAACAATCATTTTCATCAATTTGAAACTCTGAATCAACATTCGAAACACATTCAGCTCGTTTAGCCACCAATTCATCATCAACTTTCTGAGTTTCACATATTTGATGAATCAATAACGGTTTGGCTCTTAATTCTGCTACTAACACATTATCGGATGAAACGGACAAGTGAACATTCATCAGTCGCAAAGCAAACAGTGTCTTGCGACTCAAAGCATTGGCAACCACGTTAGCCTTTCCAAGGTGATAGTCAATAATAATATCATAATCTTTCAACAATTCAAGCCAATGTCTTTGTTTTAGATTCAAATCTTTTTGAGTCATTAAATATTTGAGGCTTTTATGATCCGAATATATATGACATCTCTCTTCGAATAAGTAATGTCGCCATATTTTTAAAGCAAAAACTATGGCAGCTAATTCGAGATCATGAGTCGGATAGTTTTTCTCACGTGGCTTCAATTGTCTCGATGCGTAAGCTACAACTCGACCTTCTTGCATTATTACACAACCCAGCCCATGTAAGGACGCATAACTGTAAATGACAAACTCTTTATCGGATTCGGGCTGCACTAACACTAGGGCTTCCGTCAAGAGTGTTTTCAGTTGGTCAAAACTTTTCTGGCACTTTCCTGACCATTCGAACTTAATATCTTTCTGAAGTAGCTTCGTCATTGTGTGGCTATCATCGAGAAACCTTTTACAAACCGTCTGTAGTAACCAGCAAGTCCCAAAAAGCTCCGAACTTCAGTAATATTTCTTGGCGGTTTCCAATCAAGTAAGGCTGAAATTTTGCTCGGATCAACTTGAATACCCGATACGGATACTACATGTCCCAAAAAGCTAACTTCTCTCAACTAGAACTCACATTTACTGAACTTAGCATATAACTGCTTATCCCGTAAAATCTGCAACACTAATCTCAGGTGTTCGGCGTGTTCAGTTTCATCGTGTGAATAAATCAAGATGTCATCTATAAACACAACTATAAACCGGTCTAAATACTGCCTGAAAATTCGATTCATCAAATCCATAAATACTGCAGGGGCATTAGTGAGCCCAAACGGCATCACTAAGAACTTGTAGTGACCGTATCTCGTTCTAAAAGCAGTTTTAGATATATCTGAATCTCGAACTCGCAACTGATAATAGCTCGATCTCAAATCTATCTTTGAAAACACTGAAGCTCCCTTCAGCTGATCAAACAAATCATCAATACGCGGTAACGGATATTTATTCTTTATCGTCACTTTATTCAACTGACGGTAGTCGATGCACAATCTCATGGTTCCGTCCTTCTTTTTCACTAACAATACTGGTGTACCCCAAGGTGAGAAACTAGGTCGAGCGAAACCTCTATCTGTCAAATCTTGCAACTGAGTTTTCAATTCTTTCAATTCCGTTGGTTCCATACAGTACGGCGCTATCGAAATTGCTGTAGTCCCAGGTACAAGTTCAATACCAAACTCTACCTCCCGAACAGGTGGTAACCCTGGCAATTCCTCGGGAAAAACATCTAGATACTCACAAACCGCTGATACTGATTCAAGCTTCTTTTCTGATTCTTTACTATTAAGTACGTACGCAAGATACACCTCACACCCCTTTTTGACATATTTCTGAGCCAACATCGAGGATATAACTGCTGGTAACCCGTTCATATCTATAGGCTCAACTCGGATTATCTCATCATTTGCACATCTCAAATCAATAGTCTTTCTTTTGCAATTCACAACTGCATCATGAATGGTCAACCAATCCATACCGAGAATAACATCAAATTCATTAAACGGTAAAAGCATCAAATCGGCCAGAAAACAGGAACCTCGAATTATCAGGGGACATTTCCTACACACTTTGTCGACTAACACATATCGACCCAAGGGATTTGACACTCGGATTACGAACTCAGTAGACTCAACAGGTAGAGTCTTACTAGATGCTAAAGTCTCACATACATATGAATGAGCAGAACCAGGGTCAATCAAAGCAATCACATCTGTATCAAAGAGAGTGAAAGTACTGGTAATAACATCAGGGAAAGAAGCATCCTCGCGTATGCGTATCGCATAAGCTCTAGCAGGAGCACGAGCCTTAGATCTGGTTGTAGCATCTCTAGACCCTCTCTGACCGCCACTAGTATTCCCCGTATTCCTAGGTGGTCTACCTCGTGCTGTAATACTCGGTCTCCCACTCTGGTTCATATTTTGCTCGGATAATCTCGGGCAGTCTTTAATAAAATGATCAGGTGACCCGCATTTATAACAAGAGGGGTCATGAAATCTACAACTCCCCGAATGCCATTTACCACAATATTTACACTCTGTCCTATTCCGACGATCATTTCCAACACTGGCAACTGAAGTGGCTCGTGTACTCGAGAGGGGTCGATCGTGGTCTCGTCTGAAAAACTCAAGTATTCTTTGATCGGCTGAATCATCTCAAAATTTCTTTGATGATTGCTAAAAAGACTTTCCTGAAGATCTTTTATGAAATTCTCCAGCTTCGACATCAGCTTTCCTTTTTTCTTTACTAAGTTCTTCGGCTTTGCAAGCTCGCTCGACAAGTACTACGAACTCTCGTATTTCAAGAATGCCAACAAACATCTTTATATCTTCATTCAGCCCTTCTTCAAAACATTTACACATAATAGTCTCAGACGATACACATTCCCGAGCATATCTACTGAGTCTGACAAACTTCATTCATAATCGATGAATCGACATGGAACCCTGTTTAAGCTCAAGAAATTCTTTTCGTTTCTGATCAATGAACCTCTGACTGATATATTTTTTTCGGAATTCAGTTTGGAAGAACTCCCATGTCACCCGTTCTCTGGGTACAACAGAAACCAATGTGTTCCACCAATAGTAAGCAGAATCACGTAGCAAGGATATAGCACATTTCAAGCATTCATCGAGTGTGCAAGATAGTTCATCAAGTACCCGAATAGTGTTGTCCAACCAAAATTCAGCTTGCTCGACATCATCACTATCTGTAGCTTTAAATTCATTAGCCCCGTGCTTTCTGATTCTATCAACCGGAGGCTTATTTAACCTCGTCTGATCACTTACTGAAGGTATTGTAGGTACAGGGGGCGTATTATTTGGGAGTGGGGGTTATGGAACAGCCGTATTAGTTCGAATGTATTGGTTGAACCAATCATTCATCACACTATAAAAAGCCTGTCTAGCCTCGTCATTCTAATTGCTTGCAATAGGTTGAGAGTCTATCGGTGCTATCCCATGTGCGAGAGCAGGCAGTACACTCTCAACATCATCAGCTACTGCTTGATTGGGATCGGGATCCATTACTATACGAAAACACAATTTTAACTGTCAGAAATCATCACACTATCAATTAACACTATATGGCATGTATAGCTAGACTAATACACGCTACGTTAGTCCTAGAATCGACTAAACCGTAGCTTTGATACCAATAAAATGTAACACCCCTAACCCGTACCCGTCGCCGGAGGGTTAAAGAGTATTATCATATACAAAAGAGTCATATCAAGATAATTAGGTATAGTGATTTATTCTTAAGTTCAATTCAATCAAACATTGAAAACATTAAGCAAATCTCAACCACGCATTCACATTAACCATTTGGAACACATATAGTAACTTATCAAGCCATTTTCGCATGGCTACCCATATATACATCATCAAAAAGATAGTTATTTAACAACAAAAAGTCAAGCCTATACATGCCATTATCGAAATTTAACTACTAGAGTACCAAAAAGCTTAGATAGTGTGGTCGACTTCGACTTTGAGATCCCCGAGACCGTAGCTGACGAAGAAAATCTATAAAACAGAGAATTAAGGTAACGGAGTAAGCATTACTATGCTTAGTAAGTTTTAAGCATTTCAAACAATTAAAGCTTGTCATTAAAATCAAGCATTAAGTATCACAAAGTTCATATTCAAATTGTAGATCATTTGGCTGATTATGCACAAGCACACTAGTTATAAGACTTATTGACCGAATACATATATGAATACTCAAAAGACTTTTAGCACATATTTTACTATCTATTTAGCTCATACAATTGAATTTAGACATATACTTTCATATAATAATGGACACCAATCGAATAGGCCATTCTCTTATTCGTAGATACGGTAAGCATCCACACATATGTATATATATATTGATATATATATATATCATTCTTTGATAATAATAGTTTGCTTTAAAAATCAATTTACATATGAGTACGTAATACGTACCTGGCCATCTTAATGTATCATACATAATCAATAGTGGTTTCCTCGAATATTCGATTTCACAATCTTACTCAAATCACCGGCATTAAGCCTGCTAGCTTTTTAAAACCCGAGTCCAATTTCAAGCACAAAGCCTACGGGACTTTAAGCCCAGATATATTTCCAGCACGTAGCCTGTGGACCTCAAGTCCGGATATGTTTCCAGCACGTAGCCTGCGGACCCCAAGTCCGGATATGTTTCCAAGTATCATGCATACTTAGTCATATTTGAACACATTTCATTTGACTTATCACTTTAGAAGTCATTTAATACATTCGGATATAAACTCAACATGTACATCATCATATACAATTCGGCTCAAGAGTCATACCTAATATTACATATTCATTTCACCATTCAAACTTAAACCCAAAGTGACCATTAGACTATCAATCATATACACGAATTATTTATTTCACATCCTAATTCACGTACAAACCAAAAGGTCGCAATTCACCTAATATACTTATATAGAGGCATCATCAATTATATTATAAAGGAGACTACTCAAAACTTACTTCTGATATTTTTTTGAATAGCTGTGGATAGGCTATACGATTGCTTTCCCCTTTTCCTTATCTGATCTAGCTCCTCCCTGCTCTTGAGCTTAATTTAAACAAAATGAATTTATTTAATTACTTATTCAACTATACTTCTTAGTAGTCGCATATAACAATCATACAGAAGTCCAATACATGTTTATATTTTATAAAATAGGCCATGACTCAATTTCATACTTATTTATTCCCTATCTAATTCGCATGCACAACAAAGATTTTCATAACTTATTATGTTACCTTATACATGAATTTAACTATATATATATTTAATTGTCTCTATGACGCAAGGTGTATACATAAGGCATAAATATAAATATATATATAGTGCATGCCTTGGCATCATGTAAACCCCATTCAGCCCTAACTAAACAAACTTTGCCTCCATTTAAAAATTCCATTTCATGACCAATGTAGCAATTTCGTATGAGTATCACCTATGCCAAACAATGACTGAATCACTCAATCACATTTATAGCCGAGTCTATCTTGTTCATATTAAGGTCATAATTCACTTAAAGTAACTTCTAATCTTTCACACTTTCATATCCATTATTATAAGTATTGTTGAATGCTAAAACATAATTAGGCTAAAAAAAAATTATCCAACAACATCTTAATTAATTCTACTTATTCATAAAAATTCCAAATGCAAAGTATTTAACACCTATGCACTTAAACCAAATTAGCAAACACCTATAGACCTTGGCCGAATGTGTAACACCCCGTTCCCGATACCGTCACCGGAGTCGGACACGAGGGGTTCTCAGACCAACTCTCATGTGTCACACAGACTATTTTTCACATTTCCAGTCCATCTGGCAAACTGCGTCCCTGTCACCTTAAAAAAATCATATCTCGAGTTCCAGAACTCGAAAACCAGTTCCATAAATTTTCCCCGAATTTAGACTCATATATCCATCTGTGGATTTATTTCTAAAATTTTTGGTCAGGCCAATTGGTACAGTTTATTAGTTAAAGTCACCCCTGTTTCGGGGTTCGACTACACTGACCTTTGCGCATTACGACCTGGATATCATCTCGTACAGAGCTCCAATGCTCATGCCGTTTGTTTCTAATGAAACTAGACTCAAAGGGGAATCTATGCATATAAGGCATGACTTCTAATTGTTTCTAGATAATTTATGGTAAATTTTAAAAATCGAAACATAGAATCCAGAAACCGTTCTGGCCCTGTCTCACGAAATCTTGAATATCTCTTAAAATACAGCTCATATGGTCGTTTCGTTTCATCCATATGAAAATAGACCCATCAAGCTTCGAGTACATAATTTTTTTAGCAATTAATTCCACTTCTACTATTTTTAGTGATTTTTCGATCTCATATCACTGCTGCTGTCCGCAACAGTTACTGCAGAGACTATGCCAATTTCATGAATCCTTCCTTAGCCTTACTAATCATCCATCATACATGACACAAATTATGGCCACCTTATCAAAATTAAGGTTTCTAAGACTCGTGGCTATAGGTTCTAGCATCCCACTCAAACGACCACATAGGCCATTTTCACATGGCTTAAAGTTTACAACCCAAAATTTAACAAAACAAAATAGCCCATACATGCCAAATGTTCTCCTAAGTTGACTAAGAAGACAATACCAAAAATTGCTCACGGTGTGATGACTTCGTTGACGGTTCCGAGCACCCAAAAGGAGACGACTCCAAGAAACCTAAAATGGGTGACAAGAAAACACCGAGTGAGTTTATAACTCAAGAAGTCATAAGCATTCCACAATCATCCATTAATAAAATTATCATAAAATGAAATAATGAAACAAGGCCAAGTGTTCCAACCATACCGAACTATACCATAGTTCCTTAGACCTTCGGATCAATCTCATACCAAGTCATACATTTACATTTCATATACTATTCAATAGGATATTTGAAGCAATTTCCATACATCATTTCATTTCCGCAACAATCATGCAATCAAATGAACTTTCATCTATTCCACGATACCTTATTTACGGAATGCAATTGAAATCATCACATAGATTTAAATCTTACCAACTCCACCCGAGCATGAACATAGCATCTATTCGCCATGAACTCAAGGTACTTACTCTTTCCGCTGTCCATACTCATCTCGATAAAGTCACACCTCCATATAAATATTCAATCGGAGATATGTGTAGAGTTCGCACACATAGTGCTTAATACTCAATCACGCACACTTAGTGCCATGTGATTCAAGCCCGCACACATAGTGCCATATAGTCCAAACTCGCACACTTAGTGCCATACATTACAAGCTCGCACACTCAGTGCCAATCTGCCACCGTACACATCTATTTCTCGCACACTTAGTGCCAAGCAAACTTCCTACACATTTCACTATCTCTTTTACGTTCAACAATATCATCTTTTCATACACATACATTTGTACATATTTCATCTCATTAAACACAATTGCATAGATATTACAATCATTTAAGCAATATAAAATATATGCTTAATGACTTACCTTGTATTGGGTAAAATGGTTCCAACTCGGCTACTCGATGTTCTTTCCTTTGCCTTTGCTTGATTCTCCACCTCTAGCTTCTTGAGCTTAATCAATAAATTAACTAGTTTAACCGTCTTGCCACATATTTATACATGACATCAACTATACTATCATCATTAATTCATCAAATCACAAAATTTTATCTCATGAACATTTAACACTTAACATTTACCCCATCTAGGCCGACTTTGCTAGCACACAAGCCTTTGGCGAATGTCCTTGACCTATAGTCACCCAAAATTTCTTTGTTCTTTAAAATTCATCCAAGACCACATTCGGCACCTCCAACTAATAATTTAGATACTCTCAAGCTCATTCACAAGTACTATTATATATCACATTAAGCATTAATTATTTTGCAACATGGATTCTATAGCATGGCCGAATACTCATGCACATACACATATAACAACAAGAACTCAATGGCACAAAAATCTCCTTTTATTAAACATTCATCTCACTTCTCTTCATGCTTCGTCACAACAACATTAAAATACCAACCAAGAAAGACAACCTCCATGGCGAACTTCATCTCCATCAAATAGCAAAGAAATCTAAGCCATGGGCTAGGTAGGTTTCAAACTAACAACTAAAACATGAATGAATCTTAAGGAATGACATCAAACATACCTCAATCTAGTTGCAAGTATGGCCAAGCTTCTCCAAACCCCCCCTCTCCCTCACTCACGGCAATACAAAAATTTGAGAAAGGATGAGCACTTTTTTTTGTTTTCTTGTTCAATTCACGGCAAATGGGGGGCATCCATGCTCATCATTTTTTTTAAATTCTTTAATGCTAGCTTTTATTTTATGGCTTCCTACATACACCACTAACCTAACATGTTGGAAACATGTTCCTTTGCCCATAATCCTGTCATGGCGGCCACTATCCTTAGGAAATGGACTATTTGACATGCAACTCCATCTATTTTACTTCATTCTTTTACTAACCTCTTAAAATTAGCCACATATATTTAAATCCTTTCACATGAGTCCTCTTTCTTTCAATTCACGTTCAATTTAACTAAATCAAAGAATTAAAATTCACACATGCATTTTCACATATATTTGGCATGGAATAAGGTATTTAAATGTTTTTGTGACCCAGTTTTGTGGTCCCGAAACCACTTCCCGACTAGGGTTAAATTAGGGATGTCACAGAATGCCATTAAATATAAGTCATCAAAATCTTATTATAAACAAAATCAAACTCTCAAAAATAATGCACAATGCCGAACCCTTAGATGTTCAAACATCTAATTTACTCAATTCAAAACACTTAAACTACATTTGTTCAAGACACTAAGCAACTACATGTTCGGCTATTACACATATGATCAATGACAATTCATACTTTTAACAAGATTAACTTCTTTCATCAACAAATTCTTCTTCAAAACTTAAAGGCTATAATCAACTTATTTCTTTGTTAACCATATCGAATGTGCAAATTCATCCATCAAAATTCAAAGCTTTGGCATGGGCTAAGTAAGAATCAAAATGATCAACCTAAAACAAGTTAAAATTTCAAAAATCTAACACAATTCACTAACCTTCTTTATGCTTCAAAATGACCGAAAGTTTTCCCCCAAATTCTTTCTTTCTAATCGGCCAAGAAAAACAAACATAAAGCTTTGTTTTCATCACCCATTTTCCTTTTTTTCTTATTTTTCATTCATTAAATATAAAATATAAAGCCATTTTAAGTGATCAATAATATATTTTTATATGAAGCATCATCATGGCCGGCCACTAACAACAAAAAGGGATATTTGACATGCAAGTTCAACCTTTTTATAATATGCAATGATAGACCACTTCAATTTTACCCATCACATTTCACAATTGCCTCACATGAGTCCTATTTAATAAATTTCACATATAAATGACAAAATTAAAGCATGAAATTTTCACACATGCATGTACACATACAATAAGCATAGAATATAACGGTTAATTATTTTTATGACTCGGTTTTGTGGTCCCGATACCACTTTTCGACTAGGGTCAAATTAGGGCTATCACAATGTGATAGGGAATCATTTCATAATTGATGATTTCATGATTTAAATATGGATATATGCTAATTACTCAGTAAGTTTACTTTCCGGCTATTTCAGCTTACTAAGCATGTAAATGCTTATCCCTCTCTTTTTCCCTGTCTCACAGAGCTCGAGTACTCGAAAGGATTGGAAGACGATTGGAGAGTCAACACACTATCAACTAGACAAGTTTTGGTATAAAGACTTTGTTTGTTTTTTTCAATGGCATGTATAGTATTTTTGAGTATTTTTTTATAAGTGTTATTTGATTTGACAAATCAAGGCATGTAAGAATATGTTTATCTCCTTGTATATAGCCACGAAAATTGGCTTAATTGAAGTAGGCTATGACCTACGAATTTATGCATGGTTTTATTTACAAGTGATGGGTCGTTACCAATTGGCAATGAGTCACATGAACGAGCCAATTTTGGATGAATTAAAGTGACATGGGAACCCATAAACACTAAATGGAAAATAACCTATCATGTATGAAACTAATGATATGAGGTTTCCATACATCTAGTTTAAACAAGATTATTTACAAGTGTATAATTGTGCATTACTTTGAATTTGGTAACCATTAAGCACAAGTAGTATAAAGGGGTGACTAAAGGCTTGGAAAATAGCCTATTAGAGTCCACATGGTAAGACACACGGGCGTGTGTCTAGGCCGTGTGTGACACACGGTTCCCTCCCATGGGCGTGTGCTATGGCCGTGTGTCCCCTGCACTTAAAATTTTAGCTCAAAGTTGTACACGGGTAAGCCACACAAGTGCACCATGGCCGTGTTAAAAAGAGTTGTCGCCCACGCAGGCAAGCAAAGACGGTGTGTGCTATGGCTGTGCTGATAAGTCAGTGTTGCCCATGGCTGAACGGCATGGGCGTGCCCCAAGTCACACGGGCGTGTGAGTCCACACAGCCCACCTACATGGGCATGTGGCACTTTATGTTAAGGAAAAATTTCCTAAGGAGCCCAAGGTTTATCGAACGTACCCGAATGTGTCCCGCACTACCTCTAGGTATGTTATAGGCCTCGAAGGCCTATATAAGGAATGAGTTGTTCATAGATAAAAAGCTTAAAATTTGAGTAAAACTTGGTGACCCAATTTGGTACGTTTCAAAATGTAAAGTCCTTATAATGCATCGAACCCTATCCCAGTGTCGGGTACGGGTGAGGGGTGTTACAGAGTTGGTGTCAGGGACGACTCTAATATCGATAGCTTTATACAGAATGTCACTTACTAAATTAAAAGAATTTAAAGCTTAGTTGCAAGAATTGACAGATAGGTGTTTCGCGTGACTGAGTTTCTCTCACTGGGGTGCACTAGTTTTATTTGTGAAAAAGAAAGAAAGAACTATGAGAATGTGTATTGACTATAAATAGCTCAATAAGGTGACTATAAAGATTAAATATCTGTTGCCATGGATTGACGACCTATTCGATCAACTGAAAGGGGCTACTGTGTTTTGAAAGATAGATTTGAGATCAGGTTACTATCATTTGCGAGTTAAAGACTTCGATGTGCCAAAGATTGCCTTCCGAACGAGGTAAAAGCATTATGAGTTTCTGGTTATGCCTTTTGGACTTACTAATACACTTTCTATTTTTATGGATTTGATGAACCGAATCTTCAGACAATATCTGGATCGATTTGTGGTTGTGTTCATAGATAACATTTTGATCTGTTCCCGTGATGAAACCGAGCATGCTGAACTTTTGAGACTTGTGTTATAGACTTTGCGAGATAAACAATTGTATGCAAAGTTCAGCAAATATGAGTTCTGGTTATGTGAAGTCAGTTTTCTGGGGCATGTTGTATTAGCATCAGGTATTCGGGTAGATCCGAGTAAAATTTCAACTATACTTGATTGGAAACCTCTAAGAAATGTTTCTGAAGTCTGAAGTTTTTTGGGACTTTCTCGTTACTATAGACGGTTCGTGAAAGGTTTTTCTATGATTTCAATCCTAATGACGAAATTATTACAGAAAGATGTTAAGTTCGAGTGGTCAGAAAAGTGCCAGAAAAGTGATGATCAGTTGAAAACCCTTTTGACCGAAGCTCTAGTGCTAGTTCAGCCAGAATCGAGTAAAGAATTTGTTATCTATAGTGATGCATCTTTAAATGGTTTCGGCTGTGTTTTGATGCAGGAAGGCAAATTCATAGCTTATGCCTCGAGACAGTTAAAGCCGCATGAAAAGAACCTTCGATTATCATCTTTTACAAACTTTCTTCACTAAATTTTAATGAAGAAGCCATTTTTGAGATGAAGCTTTTGGCCATGGTGAAATTCTTGCATGGTATGTGATTTTGGCGCCATTTTTAATAATTTTGATGTTTTTAAGATCATTGCAACTAGGTCCAGCTAGCCCGTACCTTCAATTTTGAAACTGTTTAAGATATTAAATGTTGCCATTGATGAATCTATATGATTTTAGTTATTAAAGGATGAATATGAAATGTTGGTTGAGATTTAAAAGTATTTTGTTAAGTAATTTTGATGAATTTTCTTATTAGGGACAAAATTGTTGCAATAGTAAAAGTACAAGGATTTGATGTGATATTGTTGCAAATATAGGCTGTATTGGAAGCTAACAATATTCAACTATTTTGAAATTTCAATAAAAATGGTTAATTTGCGTATTTTAGGCTCAGGGACTAAATTGAGTAAAAGTAAAATGTTAGGGGTAAATTTGTAAAAATGAAAAAATTACTGAATTACATAAAATAAATTTTTTGCTATCTAAATTAATAGATTGAATAAAATTATTAATTTAGATCAATATCGAGTGGAAAATTAAGGAGAATGGAAAATTATCAAAATGCCCTTGTACTTTGTCATTTTTGCAATTTAGCCAGGTAAGTTTTGTACGTTTCAATAGTGTTTTAAATTGTTTTTTTAAATGCTATCATATTATGTTATCATATCATGCCTCAACAGAAAAATCCAACGAAATATCGACGAGCATCGATTAAATATAAGGGATAGTTTCGACTATCGACTATGAAAGGGATGGTGATGACCATCAACTATGAAAAGGGATGGTGACGATCATTGAATATGAAAAAGGATAGTTTCGACTATCAACTATCAAAAGGGGTGGTGGTGGATAGTTTTGACTATCGACTATGAAAAGTGATGGTGATGACCATCAACTATGAAAAGCGATGGTGATAATTATCAATTGATGAAAAGGGATGGTGACGACTATCGAATATGAAAAAGGATGGTGACGACCATCGAATATGAAAAGGGATGGTTACAACCATCATTTAGCACACTTGTGCGAGCTCCGATAAGGATTCTGATTGACTTCACTACGACAAATATAGAAAGGTATGATGCACCAATGATCAAAGTATGAAAATTCATGATTATGAAAGGTATGATTTAAGCAATGCTATGTTTACGTACCATATCTTACCATGTGATGATATTGCTAAGTTATATGTTTAATCACTAGCTTGTGACTATGGTAAATGTTATGTTTATGTCTTCTGTGTTATGCAAATGAAATGGTAAGTGTTCAATATGAACCAAGACATATGTGTATGAAACTTATTGAAATGGTGATACATGGAAAACATGATATGTTATGAAGGATGATAAATCCAATTGGATCTTGCTCAAGTATAATGGTTATCTATGTTAAGTTCACATGAATTATATTAAATTATGCTAACATGTTTTGTTGTTGGTGCTAGGCTTGTGCCAAGTTTATCATTGAATTATATCATGTTTAACCTTAGTGAAATGCATTGAAACAGTAAGTGCCCAATTGGTAACGTGCTTATGTCCATGAAAAAGTGGAATAAATCAAAGTATGTAATTTCTTATGCAATAGGTAAGGTGCCTTTTGGGCATATTGGTTGTATGGATAAAAACCTTATTGATCTAGCTTTATTATGCATAGTTTAGGCACATTTTTGAATGCTTGAAATAGGTGCAAATGACTTGTACGTATGAACATGTTTTGGGTGAGAGAAATGACTTGAAAATGGCTTATTTCTTGTCCACACAGCCTAAGACATGTGTGTGTGTGTGTCAACTGTGTGACCCCTGCAGGGTAAATTTTTCTATCTTTTTCCTTGAATTTTTAAAAGTTTTCGATTTAGTCTTGAATCATTTCTGAAATGTTTCTAAGGCTTCGAGGGCTTGAATTGGGACGTTATGCATGTTCTTTATTAGATTTTACAATGATTATGAACTATTGGAAATGAATGAATTGAGTTATATTTTTTAAGATAATGCTCTGTAACCTTATTCTAGCAACGGATACGGGTTAAGAGTGTTAAATTTTGTGATATCAGAGCTACGGTTTAGTAGGTTCTCAGACTAAACGTAGCATGTATGAAGTCTAAAAATACATGCCATTATATAATCTATGATAGTGTGATGTCTCTTGACTCTGATGAGATTTGTTTCACTTTTAGATAGCAATTTCTTCCAGTTGAGCTAGTTTTGATAATGCTAAAAGCGATACTTAGGTATCTGAGTAAAAGGTTACTAAGGATGATTAGAAGGTCATGAAGGTATGAATTAATGTTTATAATGTTATGTTAATGATAAATGTTGTGTTATGTGTATATATATGAGAGCCAAATTTAGAGGCTTTACGATCACCCCCTCACCTATACAGTCTTATACAACAAAATTTACAAGAATTATGTTGATTAAGTCTGCAAGTGAAAAGCTAAAGAATTCAACGATTGAATTAGTAATACTGTGGTCAGAGTCGTGATAGTTCTAGAAGAGATATTAGCTTTCTTTTCTGAAGATCATTCGAGATACACAATGTCCTTTTTAAAGAAGAAATTATTCACACGTAATTGACTTATTCAGGCATGGTATCTAAAGAATGGGTTAATCGAGATTTTTTTGAATTGATTTCTTTATTGAAATGGGATAATGTGGAGTCATCAAAAACTTTAGTAGTCAGTGGGATAGTGTTTGAACTACAAATGTATTTGAAGCAGCGGTTATGCCCAAGTATCTTATAGCGATCTCCTCTGGGTATTCTATATGTTCTTATATTCTCAGAGATATATGCAACTGTTCATCTTCAGATGTTATTCTTATCATAAGAGAATGCTAGTTAACCATAATGTTAGACAGAAGTATTGTTAGTCTGGTTGATTATGATTGGCATTGCTCTATTTTTCTTTGGCATTCTATTCTATTATGATCGATAGAAGATTCAACAACAAGACTAATATGATGTTATTTGATTTCTTCTACTGGTTGATGCTCTGAATTAAATATATGTAATTTATGTTGTGTCTATTTCCAGTGTATACGAGCGATATTCTTCTTCTGGATTTTCTATGGGGTATCATCGATCTCTTTATCATTCAATGTGGTTGTATTCTCAGAAATTCAGTAGAGCTTTACATCTTGGATTTCGTTATCTTGATTTTCTTATCATTCTTATGGTCTATTCTATCAAATGTGGTTCATCTACAAAGGATATATACATATTGACTTGAGATAATTATATCTATTATAATTATGATTCCTGGTTCGATTATGAGAGCATGGTGCTACAGATCCAAGGTTTTTAGAGGTTGTGTTCCTGTAATTGTTGTTATTAGAACTACATTCGATTTTCTACTTTTATTTTGGATTACCTTATTGATGGTTGGGTTATTGTTCTATCTATATGGTTGAAACGTTGATCTTATTATAGCACTATGGTTTTAATTCATCTAATGGTTGTGGCTCCGATATGGTTCAAAATTTAAATGTTAATAATTGAAATATTTTTATTATATATCCCTTTTCTAGCTTTCATGAAGGGTGTAGGTAACAACAAAAGTTTAAATGTGAAATATCGAGCTCAAACTTGTATATTGGTTCTCAATCCTCAAGTAATCTCGATTTATGTCAATGAGTTAAAATGGGATGTTATGTTTCATTTCAGTTAATGTAGTATCTAGAGATCTTTCATTGGTATTATGAGGAAATTATTGTAACACCCCTTACCCGTATTCGACGCCGGGACAGGGCACGAGGATTTACCAGACATAAACTCACATAATCACACAAAACCGGGCCATAAAATTTCGGCCAAATTTAAAACTTTTCATTCACATGCATATCGTCCCTTATATGGGTCCTCGAGGCCCAAAACATACATTAGATGCGGCTCAGGACTACACCGAGAACTTTCAGAACTTTCATATTACTTAGAAAATTTTCTTATTTTGGGAGTTACACGCCCATGTAGGTAGTTCTTGTGGTCTCACACGCCTATGTCCTCAGCCCGTGTACTCTCTACTTATGACGTCATCATAGAATGGGGTCACACGGCCAAGACACATGCCTATGTGCTAAGATCGTGTCTTTCACACGGTTGAGACACATAGCCGTGTCTCTGACGTATGTTTACTACTGGGTATTCTATTTTTCCTAATTAGGGTGCAGGCGACACACGGCCGGATCACACGCTCAAAGGCTGACCGTGTGTCACACACAGCCTAGACACATGCCTATGTTTCTACCTGTGTGGATAATTTCAAGGCTATTTTCCATGCCATTTGTCACCCTCCTATGCCCACATATATACATACATCATACTTAGTCATTCAATAACATAACCACCTGACCACATTCAACCATCACTCATCAAGAAAATATAAACCACCTTATAAGACATTGACATACACATGAATAATAATAAGATCAACATAAGCCATCCTTCATGGCTATATATACAAATTGGAGTATTAAATCATCATAAACCAATACATATGGAAAAATAATATAACACATAAACAAAGTAACTTAGTCCCTATACATTCTATAAGCTTAAGAGGTTTGTATTCACTTTTACCCCACGATGATAATTTGATAGTGTGCTAGCATCTTCTGCAATCTCCAACCTGAGCTAGCTTAGTGACCCTATAGGACATAGGAAAAAGTGGGGGTAAGCTATATAGATTAGTAAGTCCGTATGAAAATAATGAGCAATTATTAACCTGCTTCTACTAATTCTCACAATATGATCTCAAGGTAATACAAGCATAATTGCACTTTTTACTTATGTTCATGTCAAGTTGTTTACTCACATCATTGTCACTAAATTATTAATATCTTGAGCTACAGAATTCTAAATTAAGATTCGTTAAAACAATTTGAAACTAGACTCATATATCTTTCTATCATAAAATCATTCAGAATTTTTGGATTATCCAATAAGTACAATTTATTCTTCAAATTTAACTATGTTCTGCTGTTTGATAGCTTCGACCTTTCTTTACTAAAATTAATTATCTCACAATACAATATTCGGATAATATTCCGGTCTATTTATCTTAAAAATAAACTCATTAATAATTTATGTATAAGAATTCTAACCCATAATTATTTTCATACAATTTTTAATGATTTTCCAAATTTAAGACAAGGAAGCCCGAAATCACTCTGACCCTGTCTCACAAATATTCAAATATATCATAATATGAAATTTTTTTGCTTACACCATTTCCTCTATGTGAAACCAGACTCAACAAGCTTTAATTTCATATTTTATTCAACCTCCAACTCAATTTCTATAATTTTTTGGTGGATTTTCAAATTCGGACTACTACTGTTGTCCAAAACTATTTTAGTGTAAAGTGATGATACTAAGTTTATAACACCTTTACAAATCATTTCCACCATCATGGTAAAAATACATTTTTTTTTCTTTATATATCACAAGCATAGACCCATAATCACAAGGTCATCAGAAAATCATTCTCATGGGCATGACTTACTTATTTGCATCCTTCCCAAAGGTGCGTCATAAACTGACATCATTTCTCATGAGTTTTGCGCACATACTTGTACCACTTCGTAACATAATCATACATTATCACAACTTTGAAATAATCTTTGAATTATCTGTTGAACCACTTAGAATATTAAAGGATACTCGAAATCATCATACACACAATAGGATGCCAAAGCCATGTCCCAGACGTGGCCTTACATGGGATCACACATCAATGCCAATAGCCTAGCTATGGTCTTACACGAAATCTCATAACACTGTCGATGCCATGTCCTAGACATGATCTTATACGGGACCTCATATTGATGCCAATGCCATATCCCAGGTATGGTATTACATGGTAAATCATGTTGCCAATGCCATATCCTAGAAATGGTCCTACATGGGATTTCATATTGATGCCAATTCCATATCCCAGATATGGTCTTACACGGGATCTCATCTCGATGCTTATGTCATACCCCATATACAGTGTTACAAGGGATCTCATATTGATGCCAAAGCCATATCCCAGATATGGTCTTATACAGGATTTCAAAACTCACATGCCATGATATCCATATCTTAGCTATTCCTAGGGTTCAACCGGGATTTCTAAGACACCAACTTTTATCGAATCGTCATTGAGACATCATGAATAAATTTCATAAAGACAAATACATATACATATACATTTCATGCAATATTTAAGCATTAAACATATAATGGTAATAGCATGTTGCATTATTTTCATACAAACTTACCTAGATACCAAAAATAATGAAAAGAACCTAACCGTCAAATGTGTGTTTCTCCCCCGTTCTTGGTCCAAACCTCATTTTCTTTGATCTAAAACATCACATTTAACTTATTTATTAGTTACATTATTCAATGTGATCCAAAAATCACATTATGGAAAATTTATGTTTTTGCCCCTAAACTTTGTCATATTTACACTTTTTCCCCTAGGCTCGTAAAATGACTTTTATTCAATTTCTTTGCACTTTAATCCTAGCCGAATCATTTTCATAACTATAGCAGCCAACAATTTCCACTAAGTCACACTTTTATGACAAATTCTATAACTTTTACAAATAGGACCTTTTATGCATTTTCATCGAAAATCACTTAGTAAAAGTCGTTTCTCTAACATCAAACTTACATATTCCTCCATTAAACATCAAAATACACACATGTCACACACGGGTGAATTTTTAAACTTGAACCCTAACTCAAAATAAGGCTAGAAATAGGTAGATCATGCTTCAAGGATCTAAACAACATGAAAATCATTAGAAACAGGGCAAGAACAGACTTACTATTGAGGTCGAAAGCTTGAACAAAACCCTAGCCATGGCTTCCATGAAAATTTCAGCCAAAGGTTGAAGATGAGCATAAATTTTACTTTTATTTTCCCTTTTTATTATTTTAATTACCAAATGACCAAAATGCCCCTAACATAAAAATATTCTATTTCACCCATTTCATGTTCATTTTTGTCAAAAAAATTAATCAATGGTCTAATTACCATTTAAGGACCTCTAATTTAAAATTTCATAACAATTGGGCACCTCTAGCATGTAGAACTCAACTTTTGCACTTTTTACAATTTAGTCCTTTTGACTAAATTGAGTGCCCAAACGTCAAAATTTTAGAACAAGATTTTCACAAAATCATTCCATGTAATCGTAGACCATAATAATATAATAAAAACAAATTTTCTTACATCAGATTTGTGGTCCCAAAACCACTATCCCAACTAGGCCCAAAATTGGGTTGTTACAATTCTCCCCCCTTTAGGGATTTTCATCCCCGAAAATTTTACTAGAAGAAGTTGCTTTCAACTCTTATGAATTACTTTCATTAATATCACATAGTAAAAAATCATATCAACCTCGTATATCTCTTTCTAATCAGCTTTGAACTTTAACACATTATAACACCCTAACCCGTATCCGTCGGCGGAAAGGGGTTACGAGGTATTATCAAACGAAACACAACTTTTGGACATTCATGGATATACATAGAAATTAATTATCTTAATACATCTCATTTGAATAAATACTAAATTAAAATAAAATTTTACAGGTTACACATAAATTAAATAACATTCCACCATAATCGTTATTAAAAGGCTAAATATAAGCATAAGGATTAAAACATCTCATTCCATATTATTTAAGACCATACATACATGCAACCTTATTATAAGTTTTATCTCAACCAACTTACTCATTAAAAACCAAGTTACTATTCATATGGTCATTTATTAAAACTATAGTCGAATATATATATATAACATGCAAAAATACATATGCCTTATTTGATGTCAACTTCCATTATACTCTATCGCTTTACATGCATAAAACATTTTCAAGAACTAAACCACATAATCACACATATTATTATTAGTTATCAAGCAAAGTAATGGTAGTCATGTTCCAAAACTAATTCAACATTCGCATATTCGACTAAATATTTATATATATATACGTATCCATATATCCAAAACAATCCACTTTTAATATCAAATACATGTTATCCCACTTTGTCGAACATCCACCGAAAACTAATAATTCACCTTATTGTCGAATCAAAACATGGTTGTTTCACATGCTAGTCACATACCTAAAGTCATATTTAAAATCAATGATCAAAGACATATATATATATTATCCTTACCTACTTCATCACATAACCAAATATCAATACTTTAAATCATAGCCATTTACCTAATATATCCCATTTATATATCAAGCATATCATTCAACAAAATTTCTAACCACAATTTCACATCAAACCAATTATATCAATCACATATACTTTGGCATAACTTTATCAACATTAACAATATATTAACCATGGTTCACATATAAACACAAATAATAGCCACAACATCAAAACCACAATCAATCATGTCCATAGCATATTCAAAACTTAAAACCAAACTTATCATGAATAAACAAGCCATTTTCATATGGCTTATATACATACAAACCAAAATCCAACATTTAAAAAGTATATTTCAGCCTATACGTGCCATAGTTCAAGTTCAATTATAAAAATACCGAAGTAATGGATAGTGTGATGAACTTTACTGACGATCCCCGGAGCTTGTAACTTGAATCCGAAATCTATAAAATAGAGTAAACGAAAATACACAGAGTAACTAACTTAGCTTAGTAAGACTTAAGCAAATTAAACAATTAATGCATAATATCATCTCAATACTAAATCATTTAAATCAAATAATTCAACTTATACATTTGTAATCACATTTAATTTCAAGCTTCTAATTCCATACATATATAACATATAATTTCATTGAACAATTCCTCCTTGACCGAATGCTCATATAATCAAAATAATTAATTATCATGCAACCTTTAAAATCAACATGTCAACATGCAAATAAATGTACATACACTCATATACACAAGCTCAAAAATCGTAATATAACATCACGTACATGAACTATTCATATGCCTGAATATACATGGTCTTGTATACAAATATTCAAAGACCAAATCCATAATATTCATATCATTCGATCATAAGACCAAATACACATACCATAATCACATATATACACACATACCATAATCACATATATACTTCATTTGCATCACACATGATTTGTAACAAATAATCAAGTTACTTACTTACCTTATTTTAGGTAGGTAACAAGTTAATTCATACTTGGCCATTTAGCTCGTTTAACGTATTCAAATACCACATCAGCATGAAGTCTTTTAGGCATAAACTTATAAGTAATCACCAGCATAAAGCCTGCTAGGCATAAGCCTGTATTTTACACCGGCATAAGGCCTGCGAAGCTCAAGGTTTGATTTTATACACCGGTAATAAGCCTACTAGGCATAAAACCTGATTTAATTCACCAGCACAAGGCTTGGTAGACTCAAATCCCAAATATCACTATTATAAAATTGTCTCATAAACAATTTATATATCAAAAATTCCGAATATGCCTTATAGTTCATACAGATTTTCAGATGTTATAACTTAGTCGAATTAGCTCAAATACATTATTTCCATGCTTAATCATATTCGGCTAACTCTACTATAAATCTATAAATTCCAAATCAGCGTATTAACCGATACATAATTAGAATTAACAATATCTATTTGTTTATAGACTTACCTCGGACAATGAAAAACCGGTACGAATCAGCTAGTTGACAAGTTTATTTTTCCCCCGATCTAAATTCGATTTTTTCTTTTCTTGATCTAAATTAATTTAAATTAAACTTATTAAATCAAATATTCAACCAAATTCATCCAAAAACACACAAATGAGCAAATTACACTTTTACCCCTGATATTTCACATTTTTCACGATTTAGTCCCTATTGCATAAAACACAAAATATGCACAAGCTCACAACAACATAGTTAGAATGAATATTCCTCATACTCATACTAGTCCATATATTTCATTTATTTCACATTTTAGTCCCTCAATTTATTTTTTTTACAATTTAGTCCTAATTACTCAAAATCATCAAAAACTCCAATACAAAACATGTTAATCTAAAACATATCTTTAATATTTCATCATCAAACATCACAAAACACAAATATTCATCAAAATCAGAAATTCTAGCATGGCGTCGGATAGTATTCGAAGTAATGATCTCAAAAATGTAAAAATTATCAAAAACCAAGTTAAACTCATACCTTAATTTGAACTTCAAGTTGTCGAACTTAAAATCACAACCTAAGCTTTCTTTTTCTTTTAGTTTTGGCACTAACCAATAACTATGAAAACTTATTTTAAGTTCTATGTTATATAATTACATATATTATTACATGTTTTACTAAATTAAACTTTATAATTCGTGGTCATTACCGTCCATGCTATAATGATTTAGTCAAATTGCAACATAAATGCTTCAACTTACAAAGCCATTAACAATTTGGCCCTTATGCTTTTAACTATCAAGTTTTTAATTTATACGATTAAGTTGTTTATTTAATCAGACATTCAAACAACAAAATTAAATAACGAAAATTTCAAAAATATAAATTCACATGAAATAAACATAAAAAATAATTTTTAAATATTTTTCTGACTCGGATTCGTGGTCCCGAAACCATTGTTTGATTAGGGTCTGTAATGACCCGTTTTAGGATTAATCGAAGCAGTGGTTTCGGGTCACCAAACCCGATTTAGTAGGTTTGTAAATATTATATTTAATATTTACGAGTTAATTGTGATTTTAAAAATATTTTTGATATTGTGATATTTGTTTTATAAGTGATTTATTAAGTTCAAGTGGTATGACCCTAAGGTCAAGTGGGTTTAGGAAATGAGGTATCGGGACCTCATTTCTATAAATTGAGTCATAAATATTTTTATAAATATTTACAAAGTGGCAAAAAGATGGTATTAAAGTTTCGTTTAAAAATTTTAGTGTTTGGAGGTCAATTGATAAAAAAATGGTTTAATCGCGTAAAATGAAAAATTTAAGGGTTAATGTATAAGGGCCAATTTATGATTGTTTTATATTATGGAATATTAAGGTTGCAATTTGGCCATAAATAGGAATTGGTGGCCGACCAATATGCATGGATTAATGACTTGAATTGTTTGTTATATTTTATGGCATTATGGTATACCTTAATATATGTTAATATATTATATTTAATAAAAGATGAAAGTGTTCATCTTTCATTTATTTTTATTTGGCCGAAACTAAGAGAAAGAAAAGAAAGTTTCAGCTTTGATATTTTCGGTCCTTGCATGTTCAATTAGGTAAGTGATTTGAGTTTGGTTTTGTTAATTTTACACTTTTGAGATAGTTGCTTTGAATACTATAAAGCCCATGCTTGAAATTTTGAAATTGATGATATATTCATGAAGTGTCATTGTTAATAGTTTGATAAAATTTACGTTTGATGTGAGAAAATAAAATAAATGTGTTAGATTAACATTTTGGTATTGGGATTTTGGTAATTTTGAGCATTTAGGGTTAAATTGAAAAAAAATACTAAATTGAAGGACTAGATTGTGAAATTAGTGAAATGGGAGGATTTATATAAGCTTAGTGAACATTCGGCCCTAGCATTGTATATGCAAATTCTTCATATTTTGTGTTTTGAGAAAATTGGATTAAATTGTAAAAGTGCATAATATTAGGGGTAAATTGGTAAATTGCTCAATTATGTGTATTCGGCCAGGGAAGTTTGACATGAAACTTTGATAGGTTTGAGAGATGAATGACTGAATGAGCTATAGGTTATGTATGGATGAATTTTATGCGCATGTGTGTGCGTGGCATTGGTAGTTAATGGCATTCGGCATTGTTTAATTAAAATTAGAAATGAATGCTTGAAAGTTAAATAGGTCGCTCTAATGATCAAATATGCTAAAAGCTACTATATGGACAAATGATCTGAATGAATTGGTTTTTGAAATGTATATGGTTGCCGTATGTATGTGTTTGATTGAGAAGTAAATTTGTTTGATTTAGCTCAAGAGCCTAGAGGATCAAAGTTGGATAAGGGAAGGAAAAAGTGATCGAATAGCCGCCAAAATCGTTCGACCACATCCGAGGTAAGTTTTAAGCGATTAATCATTGAGTAAATTCAATCATAACAGGACATAATGAGTTGATTTAATAAGATATGATGTGGCAGGATATGTCTTGAACTCAAATGGTAAGTTCATAAGTGTTTGGACTTGGAAATTTAAGAGCAAATTGTAATAAATTGCTTGGACAGCAGCAGTAATGTGATTTTAGAAAATCACTATAAATTGTTGGTGTGGAATTATAGGCTGAATAAAATATGTAATCAAAGCTTAGTTGGTCTAGTTTCTTATAAAAGAGACCTTGGAAGCAAAGATATTTCCTATAAAGAGATATTTAAAGTTGTGCGGGACAGTGTCGGAATGACTCCGAAATCCCCTGTTCTGTTTTCGAAAAATCATTATAATTTGTACAAAAATGGTTATGAGATAATATTTATATGCTTAGACTCCTTAATGAGTCTAGTTTCAAATGGAATCAAATAGAACACATTATGAATTCTGTACAATGAAAAATTTGATTCGTAGTGAAGAGTGGTCAGATTAGTCAAACAGTGAAACAGGGGAAACTTTAAGAAAAATCTGGTATTGATTGGCCACACCTAAAATTCTGGAAATTTTATGGATGAAATATACATGAGTCTACATTCAGGGAAATTTAACGGCAATTGATTTGGAGTTTTGTAGCTCCAGTTATAAATAATTTATTGACTACTGCTCAGGAAAAACAGCTTGTGCTGAATTTGAGATTATGTTGCAAACCTTGATAAAACTTGTTTTAGTTGCTCATAAGCTCTTGATTAAACCCATACGTGAATTCGAAATTGTGAAATTGTAAGTTTATAAGTATTCGAATATGAAAATGATAGATGTAGATTCAGCCAAGACAAGGTGTATACGTGAAAGTATATGTGGTATGTGAAGTATATTTGGATAATTGTGATGTGAATACATGAAAATTTATATTTTGATTTAGGATTTTATGTGATGAATGTGAACCTGTATATATATGCGTGATAAGGCCGAATGGCCAATGTGATGAATGTGAACATGTGTATGTGTGATAAGGCCGAATGGCCAATGTGATGAATGTGAACATGCGTATGTGTGATAAGGCCGAATGGCCAATGTGATGAATGTGAACATGCGTATGTGTGATAAGGCCGAATGGCCAATGTGATGAATGTGAACATGTATATATGTGGTAAAGCCAAATGGCTAATGTGAGGCCGAATGGCTAATGCGAAATGTGTATGAGATAGATATGTGGTAAAGCCAAATGGCTAATGTGAGATATGTATGAGATGTATATATATATATATATTGTGGCCAAATGACAAACGGCGGAAGGTGTGTTTTATTAGATATTTGATGAGATAAATAAATTACAAATATGATAGTCGATGTGAATGCTGTAACGTGTGAATAAATATGCATGTAACTCTGTGATGTAAATCCGGATTTAAGGTCCGATGACTATATGTGGTGACTATATCCGGTTAAAACCCGCAGCTTTATGCAAGAATATTATCTCGATTAATGTCCAGAGGCTTCGTTGCTCGTACTATATCCGAGCTTTAAAGACCCGACGGCTAAATGCTAGGATTCAAGTAAGACTTTGATATTGAGTATCGCATTAAGTTACCATCAAATAAGTATTATGTATTTAAGATGTTCAGGTACGTATCACTTACTCATCGGTGGAGTGATTTCGAGGTGAATTATCGGTATCAAAGAGGTAGGTAAATGTGATTAATATTATAACTCCAAATATGAGAATGATCTAATTGGTAAGGATTATGATTTGTAAGCTTAAGTATGGATGTGATTATGAACAAGTGGAAAGGATTATTGAAAGCTGATAATCGATGAAGAATGTGCTTTGGAAATATTTGACCATCTAGGTCATTATTATTCGAAAGTATATATGTGGCAGCCAAGTGTTGCGTTTAATGACATTATAGATCGAGATGAAGCTCTAGATTAACTTCATCGAACAGTTGAAATGAATGACCAATGATAGTGATTGAGAACACTTTGTTTTGCTTAAAACTTACTAAGCATAAATTGCTTACTCTGTTTCTTTGTTCTCTGTTTTATAGATTTTGGCTCGTCAGCTATCGGACTCGGGATTTTAGGAAGTCGAAGTCTCCCACACTATCAAAGCCCCCTTTTTTGGTACAATTTTGGTTGAACTTTGAAATGGCATGTATAGGACTACCCTTTTGTTGTAGGTCATGTACCTTTCGGTTTTGTGTAAACTTGGATAGCCATGCGAAAATAGCTTATATACGTTTTTAGCATAGTACTATAATCGTTTGTATGTTGATCATTATGAGGTACGGAATTGTTTTGAAACGATTAGCCATTGGAATGGTTAATCATGATCACACTTTGTGCTATGTATGCAAAAGGGCCAATTGAATCATGGAAATCATGAAATAGGTAAAGCCTACCTTAAAGGCAGATGCTGACAGCAGCAGTGATGTGGATGTGAAAATCACTAAAATAGTAGGAACTGTATTAAATAGTGAATAAATTATTTAAATGAACCTTGATGAATCTACTTTCATATGGAAGAAATGAAACGGTCATATGAGTTATATGTTAAGAGATATTAAAGTTCTCGTGAAACAGGACCAGAATGGTTTCTGGATCCCCTGTTCCGAATTTGGAAATTCATTGTAAATTAACCAGAGATAATTAGGAGTCATGCCATATATGTATAGATTCCTCTCTGAGTCTAGTTTCTATGGAAACAAATGGCATCAGTATTGAAGCCCTGTACAGGAGATATCCAATTCGTAATGCGTGAAGGTCAGTGTAGTTGAACCCTGGATTAGGGGAGAATTTAACTAATAAACTCTACTAATTGGCTCGACCAAAAATTCTAGAAAAAAATATGTTGATGGACTTATGAATCTAGTTTCACGGAAAATTTACGAAACTGATTTTCGAGCTTTAAAACTCAAGATATGATTTTTAAGGCGACAGTGACGCAGTAACCAGCTAGTCTGGAAAATTTTTATGGACTGTGAAAATAAATGTATTATGTCCGTTAGCACCTCGTGTTCGACTCGGAAACGGTCTCTGCACGGGTGTTACAATTTTATTGGTATCAGAGCTACGGTTTAGTCGATTCTAGGACTACCGTACTACGTTTGGGTCTAGCTATACATGCCATTATGTGATTATTTGATAGTGTGGTGATTTCGACAATTGAAAATGTGTTTGTTGTATTGTAATGAATTTCGATCCCGATCGAAATGTAGCAAGCTTCGACTATGAGAATTTGCGATATAACTTCACTTGGATATGCTTAAACCATTAAGTTGATCAGTGCACGTATCATGTACCCGTATTTGGATTTTGATTTGGATTGAATTATAAGGGTATAAGTGATGCAATTTTGAAAGAGTGTTACATTTGTAAATGTGATCTTTGTATGTGGCTATGGAACTAAAAGTTGAATAGCCGATAAGCATGTTGTGTTTGTATTCAAGTAATGTAAATGATATACTAATGTGTATTGTTATATATGTATATGCACATGAGAATAGAGAGTTGTATAGCCGGGCTAAGTCCCGAAGAGCATTTGTGCTAGTGATATATCCGGACTAAATCTCAAGAGCATTCGTGCTAGTGATATATCCGGACTAAACTCAAGAGCATTCGTGCTAGTGATGTATCCGGACTAAACTCAAGAGCATTTGTGCTAGTGATATATCCGGCTAAACTCAAGAGCATTCGTGCTAGTGATGTATCCGGACTAAATCCAAGAGCATTTGTGCTAGTGATGTATCCGGCTAAACTCAAGAGCATTCGTGCTAGTGATGTATCCGGACTAAATCTCCCGAAGAGCATTCGTGCTAGTGATGTATCCGGACTAAATCTCGAAGAGCATTTGTGCTAGTGATGTATCCGGACTAAATCCCAGAGAGCATTCGTGCTAGTGATGTATCCGGACTAAATCTCCCGAAGAGCATTCGTGCTAGTGATATATCCGGGCTAAATCCCGAAGAGCATTCGTGCTAGTGATGTATCTGGGCTAAATCCCGAAGAGCATTCGTGCTAGTGATGTATCCGAGCTGGGTCCCGAAGAGCAATCATGCTGGTGACGTGTATTCGGGCCTTCGTACCTAGTAGGCTTCGTGCCGGTAATTTGAGCAAAGTTTAAGTGTTCATTACTATACGAATTCAAATTTAAATGAGATGATATGTTTAAAAGAGTACATACATGATGTTTATCGACTTGGATAAGCCATTTCAATGTGTAATAAAGAATGAATAAGAGCACTATGTGTGTGAATGATTAGAGGCACTGTGTGTGTGCGAGTTCTTTTAACCGAGCACTATGAGTGCGAGATCGGTCAGTGGGCACTAAGTGTGTGAAGTGGAATTCATGTAAGACCTCGTCTGGGACGAAGGCATTGATTTGAGATAGTGTGTAAGACCATGTCTGGGACATGGCATCGACTCGATATGTGAGAATATGTAAGACCATATCTAGGATATGGCATTGTAAGGGCTATATGTGCTTAATGAGTACCGTAATGATTTGAATGATTCAACGGGTATGTACGGAAGGTATGTGAAAATCAAATGAAAGTAAAAATTTTGTGAGTTCATATTATATTATGTTATGTATACTAAGGAAGTGAATACGTAAAAGATGGCGATATGTTGTTAAGAAATGAATTCATGTTATAAATGTGTTACGGATTTAGTCTATGGGATGTTTGAGTATATGTGTACTTTCGGTCGAGTTACGACTTATACATGAATGAAAATGTGGGTTACAAATATGTGGGATTGATGATGTGAATTATACATGTTAATATGTGCTTGATATGTGTTTGAAATGCAATTGTGAATTAAATTAAGTGATTATTGCTTATGAAATCAAGAAAATGAGATATATGTGCATACTTGTAGAAATGTTTATGGATTTGTTTTAAGATAAGAAAGTGATTTTATAGATCGATGTGAAAGCAAGAATGAATTACAATTGTTATTGATGAGCTAATATTTATACTGGACATAATTCAATAAGAGGACATTATCCTAACTTAGTCGCTACTAAGATTTTCGGGACGAAAATCCCTAAGGGGAAGAGTTGTAACAGCCCGCTTTTAGGATTAATCGAGCAGTGGTTTCGGGGTCACCAAACCCGACGAGTAGGTTTGTAAATATTATATTTAATATTTACGAGTTAATTGTGATTTTAAAATATTTTGATATTGTGATATTTGTTTTATAAGTGATTTATTAAGTTCAAGTGGTATGACCCTAAGGTCAAGTGGGTTTAGGAAATGAGGTATCGGGACCTCATTTCTATAAATTGAGTCATAAATATTTTATAAATATTTACAAAGTGGCAAAAAGATGGTATTAAAGTTTCGTTTAAAAATTTTAGTGTTTGGAGGTCAATTGATAAAAAAATGGTTTAATCGCGTAAAATGAAAAATTTAAGGGTTAATGTATAAGGGCCAATTTATGATTGTTTTTATATTATGGAATATTAAGGTTGCAATTTGGCCATAAATAGGAATTGGTGGCCGACCAATATGCATGGATTAATGACTTGAATTGTTTGTTATATTTTATGGCATTATGGTATACCTTAATATATGTTAATATATTATATTTAATAAAAGATGAAAGTGTTCATCTTTCATTTATTTTATTTGGCGAAACTAAGAGAAAGAAAAGAAAGTTTCAGCTTTGATATTTTCGGTCCTTGCATGTTCAATTAGGTAAGTGATTTGAGTTTGGTTTTGTTAATTTTTACACTTTTGAGATAGTTGCTTTGAATACTATAAAGCCCATGCTTGAAATTTTGAAATTGATGATATATTCATGAAGTGTCATTGTTAATAGTTTGATAAAATTTACGTTTGATGTGAGAAAATAAAATAAATGTGTTAGATTAACATTTTGGTATTGGGATTTTTGGTAATTTTGAGCATTTAGGGTTAAATTGAAAAAATACTAAATTGAAGGACTAGATTGTGAAATTAGTGAAATGGGAGGATTTATATAAGCTTAGTGAACATTCGCCCTAGCATTGTATATGCAAATTCTTCATATTTTGTGTTTTGAGAAAATTGGATTAAATTGTAAAAGTGCATAATATTAGGGTAAATTGGTAAATTGCTCAATTATGTGTATTCGCCAGGAAGTTTGACATGAAACTTTGATAGGTTTGAGAGATGAATGACTGAATGAGCTATAGGTTATGTATGGATGAATTTTATGCGCATGTGTGTGCGTGGCATTGGTAGTTAATGGCATTCGCATTGTTTAATTAAAATTAGAAATGAATGCTTGAAAGTTAAATAGGTCGCTCTAATGATCAAATATGCTAAAAGCTACTATATGGACAAATGATCTGAATGAATTGGTTTTTGAAATGTATATGGTTGCCGTATGTATGTGTTTGATTGAGAAGTAAATTTGTTTGATTTAGCTCAAGAGCCTAGAGGATCAAAGTTGGATAAGGGAAGGGAAAAAGTGATCGAATAGCCGCCAAAATCGTTCGACCACATCCGAGGTAAGTTTTAAGCGATTAATCATTGAGTAAATTCAATCATAACAGGACATAATGAGTTGATTTAATAAGATATGATGTGGCCAGGATATGTCTTGAACTCAAATGGTAAGTTCATAAGTGTTTGGACTTGGAAATTTAAGAGCAAATTGTAATAAATTGCTTGGACAGCAGCAGTAATGTGATTTTAGAAAATCACTATAAATTGTTGGTGTGGAATTATAGGCTGAATAAAATATGTAATCAAAGCTTAGTTGGTCTAGTTTCTTATAAAAGAGACCTTGGAAGCAAAGATATTTCCTATAAAGAGATATTTAAAGTTGTAAGGGACAGTGTCGGAATGACTCGAAATCCCTGTTCTGTTTTCGAAAAATCATTATAATTTGTACAAAAATGGTTATGAGATAATATTTATATGCTTAGACTCCTTAATGAGTCTAGTTTCAAATGGAATCAAATAGAACACATTATGAATTCTGTACAATGAAAAATTTGATTCGTAGTGAAGAGTGGTCAGATTAGTCAAACAGTGAAACAGGGAAACTTTAAGAAAAATCTGGTATTGATTGGCCACACCTAAAATTCTGGAAATTTTATGGATGAAATATACATGAGTCTACATTCAGGGAAATTTAACGGCAATTGATTTGGAGTTTTGTAGCTCCAGTTATAAATAATTTATTGACTACTGCTCAGGAAAAACAGCTTGTGCTGAATTTGAGATTATGTTGCAAACCTTGATAAAACTTGTTTTAGTTGCTCATAAGCTCTTGATTAAACCCATACGTGAATTCGAAATTGTGAAATTGTAAGTTTATAAGTATTCGAATATGAAAATGATAGATGTAGATTCAGCCAAGACAAGGTGTATACGTGAAAGTATATGTGGTATGTGAAGTATATTTGGATAATTGTGATGTGAATACATGAAAATTTATATTTTGATTTAGGATTTTATGTGATGAATGTGAACCAGATATATATAAGTGATAAGGCCGAATGGCCAATGTGATGAATGTGAACATGTGTATGTGTGATAAGGCCGAATGGCCAATGTGATGAATGTGAACATGCGTATGTGTGATAAGGCCGAATGGCCAATGTGATGAATGTGAACATGCGTATGTGTGATAAGGCCGAATGGCCAATGTGATGAATGTGAACATGTATATATGTGGTAAAGCCAAATGGCTAATGTGAGGCCGAATGGCTAATGCGAAATGTGTATGAGATAGATATGTGGTAAAGCCAAATGGCTAATGTGAGATATGTATGAGATGTATATATATATATATTGTGGCCAAATGACAAACGGCGGAAGGTGTGTTTTATTAGATATTTGATGAGATAAATAAATTACAAATATGATAGTCGATGTGAATGCTGTAACGTGTGAATAAATATGCATGTAACTCTGTGATGTAAATCCGGGATTTAAGGCCCGATGACTATATGTGGTGACTATATCCGGGTTAAAACCCCGCAGGCTTTATGCGAGAATATTATCTCGATTAATGTCCGTGAGGCTTCGTGCTCGTACTATATCCGAGCTTTAAAGACCCGACGGCTAAATGCTAGGATTCAAGTAAGACTTTGATATTGAGTATCCGCATTAAGTTACCATCAAATAAGTATTATGTATTTAAGATGTTCAGTATGCGTATCACTTACTCATCGGTGGAGTGATTTCGAGGTGAATTATCGGTATCAAAGAGGTAGGTAAATGTGATTAATATTATAACTCCAAATATGAGAATGATCTAATTGGTAAGGATTATGATTTGTAAGCTTAAGTATGGATGTGATTATGAACAAGTGGAAAGGATTATTGAAAGTCGATAATCGATGAAGAATGTGCTTTGGAAATATTTGACCATCTAGGTCATTATTATTCAAAGTATATATGTGGCAGCCAAGTGTTGCGTTTAATGACATTATAGATCGAGATGAAGCTCTAGATTAACTTCATCGAACAGTTGAAATGAATGACCAATGATAGTGATTGAGAACACTTTGTTTTGCTTAAAACTTACTAAGCATAAATTGCTTACTCGTTTCTTTGTTCTCTGTTTTATAGATTTTGGCTCGTCACCATCGGACTCGGGATTTTAGGAAGTCGAAGTCTCCCACACTATCAAAGCCCCCTTTTTTGGTACAATTTTGGTTGAACTTTGAAATGGCATGTATAGGACTACCCTTTTGTTGTAGGTCATGTACCTTTCGGTTTTGTGTAAACTTGGATAGCCATGCGAAAATGGCTTATATACGTTTTTAGCATAGTACTATAATCGTTTGTATGTTGATCATTATGAGGTACGGAATTGTTTTGAAACGATTAGCCATTGGAATGGTTAATCATGATCACACTTTGTGCTATGTATGCAAAAGGGCCAATTGAATCATGGAAATCATGAAATAGGTAAAGCCTACCTTAAAGGCAGATGCTGACAGCAGCAGTGATGTGGATGTGAAAAATCACTAAAAATAGTAGGAACTGTATTAAATAGTGAATAAATTATTTAAATGAACCTTGATGAATCTACTTTCATATGGAAGAAATGAAACGGTCATATGAGTTATATGTTAAGAGATATTAAAGTTCTCGTGAAACAGGACCAGAATGGTTTCTGGATCCCCTGTTCCGACTTTGGAAATTTATTGTAAATTAACCAGAGATAATTAGGAGTCATACCATATATGTATAGATTCCTCTCTGAGTGTAGTTTCTATGGAAACAAATGGCATCAGTATTGAAGCCCTGTACAGGGAGATATCCAATTCGTAATGCGTGAAGGTCAGTGTAGTTGAACCCTGGATTAGGGGAGAATTTAACTAATAAACTCTACTAATTGGCTCGACCAAAAATTCTAGAAAAAAATATGTTGATGGACTTATGAATCTAGTTTCACGGAAAATTTACGAAACTGATTTTCGAGCTTTAAAACTCAAGATATGATTTTTAAGGCGACAGTGACGCAGTAACCAGCTAGTCTGGAAAATTTTTATGGACTGTGAAAATAAATGTATTATGTCTGTTAGCACCTCGTGTTCGACTCCGGAAACGGTCTCGGGTACGGGGTGTTACAGGGTCTAAATCGGGCTGTTACAACTCTCCCCCTTATGGATTTTCGTCCCCGAAAATCTTACCGGTGAGTAGGTTTGAATAACGTTCTCTCATTGCAACTTCTGGGTCCCACGTTGCTTCCTCAACTCCGTGTTTATGCCACAGTACTTTTATCAGTGGAATTTTCTTATTTTGCAACTCTTTAATTTCACGAGCTAGAATGCAAATCAGTTCTTCTTCGGACGTCATATCGGGCTTAATCTCAACCTCAGCCGGGCTAATTACATGTGAAGGGTTAGATCAATATTTACGAAGCATCAAAACATGGAATACATTGTGGAGCTTTTCTAACTCAGGTGGCAACAATAATCTGTAAGCAATCGGTCCGATACGTTCTATAATCTCATACGGCCCAATGAACCTTGGACTTAATTTGCCTTAATAACCGAATCTAAGTATTTTATTCCACGGCGAGACTTTCAAAACCACTCTATCCCCGATCTGAAACTCTATATCTTTACGTTTCAAGTCCGCATATGATCTGATGATCTGATGCTGCTTTTAGACTTTCCCGAATCACTTTCAGTTTCTGTTTAGTTTCTTTGATCAAATCAACCCTGTGTATCTTGTTTTTACTGAGTTCAGTCCAATACAATGGTGTACGGCATTTACGACCAAATAAAACCTTGTAAGGTGCCATTTTGATACTCAATTGAAAGCTATTATTGTATGCAAATTCAATTAGAGGTAGGTATCGTTCCCACGTACCTTCAAACTCAAGAATGCAGCATCTCAACATATCCTCAAGTATCTGAATGATTCGCTCGGGCTGACCATCTATCTGGGGATGAAAAGTAGATACCTAATGCATCTTGCAGTTTCTTCCAAACCGCGATGTAAACCTCGGATCTCTATCTGACGCAATAGAAATAGGTACTCCGTGTAGTCTCACAATTTGAGAAACATATAACTCAGCAAGTTTATCAAGCGAATAATCTGTATGAACCGAAAGAAAGTGAGTCGATTTAGTCAATCTATCCACAATAACCCAGATTGCATCTTTTTTGCTCGGTGTTATCAGTAAACTGGATACAAAATCCATCGTTACTCTATCCCATTTCTATTCAGGTATCATGATTGGCTGTAGCAATCTAGAAGGTACCTGATGCTCGTCTTTTACTTGCTGGCAGACTAAACATTTCGATACAAAGTCAGAAATGTCTCGTTTCATACCTTGCCACCAATAATGCTGTTTCAGATCATTATACATCTTCGTACTACCCGAGTGAATAGATAGCCGATTGTTATGAGCTTCGTTCAAAATCATGTGAATCAACTCTGTATTTCTCGGAAAGCATATTTGGTTTTTGAATCTCAAATAGCCATCAGCATCAACTCGAAACTCTGAATCAACATTTGAATCACATTGAGCTCGTTTTGCTATCAACTCTTTATCATCCTTCTAGGCATCGCATATTTGTTGAACAAATATCGGCATTGTTTTCAATTCAGCTATTATCGAACCATCATCAGACATAGTCATATGCACATTCATTGCACGCAAAGCAAATAATGATTTTTGGCTTAGAGCATCAGCAACAACATTAGCCTTTCCCGGGTGATAGTCAATCAAAATTTCGTAGTCTTTTAGCAATTATAACCATCAACATTGTCTCAAATTCAGATATTTCTAAGTCATCAAGTACTTCAAGCTTTTGTGATCAGAATAAACATGACATTTTTCACCAAACAGATAATAATGCCAAATTTTCAATGCAAATACAAGAGTTGTAAACTGTAGGTCGTGTGTCGGATAGTTCTTTTCATGTGGCTTTAACTATCTTGAGGCATAAGATATAACTTTGCCTTCCTACATCAGTACACAACCCAAACCATTTAAATATGCATCACTATAGATAACAAATTCTTTACCCGATTTTGGCTGACCTAGCACTGGAGCTTCGGTCAAAAGGGCTTTCAACTAATCAAAGATTTTCTGGCACTTTTCTGACCATTCGAATTTAACATCTTTCTATAATAGCTTTGTCATCGGGGTTCCAATCATAAAGAAACCTTTCACGAATCAGCTATAGTAACCAACAAGTCCCAGAAAACTTCGGACTTCAGAAACATTTCTTAGAGGTTTCCAATCAAGTATTGTTGAAATTTTACTCGGATCAACCCGAACACTTGATACTGAAACAACATGTCCCAGAAAGCTAACTTCGTGTAACCAGAACTCACATTTACTAAACTTCGCATACAACTATTTTTCTCGCAAAGTTTGTAACAAAAGTCTCAAATGCTCAGCATGTTTGGTTTCATCACAAGAACCGATCTTAATACTTCCTGAGGATCTGATTCATCAAATCCATAAAAACAGCAGGTGCATTAGTAAGTCCGAACGGCATAACCAGAAACTCATAGTGTCCGTACGTTATTCAAAAAGCAGTTTTTGGCACATCGAAGTCTCTAACTTGCAACTGATAATAACCCGATCTCAAATCTATCTTTCAAAACACTGAAGCCCTTTTCAACTGATCGAACAGGTTGTCAATCTGTGGCAACGAATATTTATTCTTTATAGTCACCTTATTTAGTTGGCAGTAATCAATATACATTCTCATAGTTCCATCTTTCTTTTTCACAAATAAAACTGGCGCACCCTAGGGAGAGAAACTTGGTTGTGTAAAACCTCTATCAGTTAACTCTTGCAACTGTACTTTCTACTCTTTTAATTTAGTAGGTGCCATCTTGTACGAAGCTATTGAAATCGAAGTCGTCCCCGGTATTAACTCAATACCAAAATCTACCTCTCGAATAGGTGGCAAACCAGACAATTCTTCAGGAAACACGTCCGGATACTCGCACACAACTGGTACAGATTCAATCTTCTTTTCAGTCACTTTACTATCAAGTACATAAGCAAAGTAAGCTTCACAACCTTTTCTCACATATTTTCAAGCTAACATCGAAGATATTACTGCTGGTAAACCATTCAGATCATTAGATTCAATCAGAATAATCTCGTTGTTCTGACATCTCAAATCAATAGTCTTTCTTTTGCAATTAACAACGACATCATGCAAAGTCAGTTAATCCAATCCCAAAATTATATCAAACTCGTCGAATGGTAACAACATCAAATCAACCGGAAAGTATGAATCTCGAATCATCAATGGGCAGGTTTTACACACTTTGTCAACTAGAACACACCGACCCAGGGGGTTTGATACTCGAATCACAAACTTAGTAGACTCAACAGGCAAAGTCTTACTAGATACTAATATCACAAACACATATGAATGAATCAAACCAGGATCAATCAATGCAATAACATTAATATCATAAAGAGTGAAAGACCAGTGATAACATCTGGGGAAGAAGCCTCCTTGCGGGCGCGTATAGCATATGCTCTAGCACGTACACGAGCCTCAAATCAAACTGCTGTATCTTTCGTTCCTCTCTGACTGCCACTTACATTACCGAATGCCTGGGTGGTCTACCTCGCACTTACATATTACTCGGTCTCGCATTCTGAACAGTGTTTTGCTCGGCTAACATCAGATAATTTTGAATAAAATGATCCATCGATCCACATTTTAAACAAGACCGATCATGCAATCTGCAATCTGCAATCTCCAGAATGCCATTTACCATAATGCTTGCACTCGACTCTATTCTGTCGAACATTACCAACACTAGCTATCGAAGTGGCTTGTGAACTCATAGGGGGTCGGTCTCGATCTCGTCTACAAAAGCCCACAGTATCCTTAGATTGACTAGAATCATCTCTAAACTTATTCGATGCTGATGGAAAAGTCTTACCCGATGATTTTTTTTTGGAAATCTTTGGCATCAAAATCAGCTTTTCTTTTCCCTTTCCCGAGCTCTTCAGCCTTGCAAGCTCGCTAAACAAGTACTACGAACTCTTTGATTTCAAGTATACTAACCATCAATTTAATGTCTTTGTTCAAACCGTCTTTGAATCTTATACACATGATAGCTTCAGTTGAAACACACTCATAGGCATAACAACTGAGTCTCATAAATTTCGCTCGTACTCTGTCACAGTCATACCACCCTATTTTAATTCAAGAAATTCCTTACGCTTCTGATCAATGAATCTCTGGCTGATATATTTCTTACGGAACTCAGTCTGAAAGAATTCCTAGGTCACTCGCTCTTTCAAAACCACCAATACTAGTGTATTCCACCAGTGATATGCGGTGTCTTGTAGTAGAGATATGGCATATTTTAAGTACTCATCTGGGGTACAAGTTAACTAATCAAACACACAGATAGTATTATCAAGCCAGAATTCACCTCACTTAGAATCGTCATCATTAGTAGCTCTAAATTCTTCAGCCCCATATTTTCTAATTTTATCAATAAGAGGCTTGTTAATCTCATCGGATCAATCATCGGAGGTACCACAGGTATCAAAGATGGATTATTCAGAGGTGGAGGTTGTTGTGTAGCCGGGTTAGTTCGGATATATTGAGTAAACTTGTAACACCCCGTACCCGAGTCCGTTACCAGAGTCAAACACAAGGTGCACACAGACTTAACTTAATTATTTTCACAGTCCATAAAAATTTTTTTTTTTCCAGACAAGCTGGTTACCGCGTCACTGTCGCCTTAAAAATCATATCTTGAGTTTCAAAGCTCGAAAATCAGATTCGTAATTTTTCCCTGAAACTAGACTCATATTTCCATCTACATATTTTTTTCTAGAATTTTTGGTCAGGCCAATTAGTACAGTTTATTAGTTAAAGTCTCCCCTAATCCAGGGTTCGACTACACTGACCTTCACGCATTACGAATTGGATATCTCCCTATACAGGTCTTCAATATTGATGCCGTTTGTTTCTATAGAAACTAGACTCAAGGAGGAATCTATAAATATATGGCATGACTCCTAATTATCTCTGGTTAATTTACAATGAATTTCCAAATTCGGAACAGGGAATCCAGAAACCATTCTGGCCCTGTTTCACGAAAACCTAAATATCTCTTAACATACAACTCATATGACCGTTTCGTTTCTTCCATATGAAAGTAGATTCATCAGGGTTAATTTAAATAATTTATTCACTATTTAATTCCATTCCTGATATTTTTAGTGATTTTTCACATCCACACCACTGCTGCTGTCAGCATCTGTTTTCAGGTAAACTTTACCTATTTCATGATCCTCCATGGAACAACTAGAGTTTGTCATACATATACCAAAAGTGATCATGAATGACCATTCCCATGGCTAACCGTTACCAACATTTCCATACCTCTCGACAACCAACATACAAAACGATTTTAATGCTATGATCAAAGTATATTTAAGCCATTTTCGCATGGCTATCCAAATTTACACAAAACCGAAGGGTACATGACCAACAACAAAAAGGGTAGTCCTATACATGCCATTTTCAGAGTTCAACCAAAAGTGTACCAAAAGGGCTTTGATAGTGTGGACGACTTCGACTTCAATGATCCCGAGTCCGATGGTGATTTAACCAAAATCTATAAAACAGAGATTCAAAGAACGGAGTAAGCATTTAATGCTTAGTAAGTTTTAAGCAAAACAAAGTGTTCTCAATCACTATCATTGGTCATTCATTTCAACTGTTCGATGAAGTTAATCTAGAGCTTCATCTCGATCTATAATATCATTAAACGCAACACTTGGCTGCCACATATATACTTTCGAATAATAATGACCTATATGGTCAAATATTTCCAAAGCACATTCTTCATCGATTTTCAACTTTCAATAATCCTTTCCACTTGTTCATAACCACATCCATACTTTTAAGTATTTCGACATGTCAAGTACTAAATTACCATAGGCACATAAAGAACCAAACATATTCCTTATCACATATACGTAAGCTTACAAATCATAATCCTTACCTTGTACTGGCACATCTAGCTCAACCCAACCCATACTCAAATCATAAGGCTTTTGGGCAGAATATGCACTAATACATAAGAAGATTTCATCGCATACTTTATTATACAAACATACCATTACCAATTAGATCATTCTCATATTTGGAGTTATAATATTAATCACATTTACCTACCTCTTTGATACCGATAATTCACCTCGAAATCACTCCACCGATGAGTAAGTAATACGCACTGAACATCTTAAATACATAATACTTATTTGATGGTAACTTAATGCAGATACTCAATATCAAAGTCTTACTTGAATCCTAGCCTTTAGCCGTCGGGTCTTTAAAGCTCGGATATAGTACGAGCAACGGAAGCCTACGGACATTAATCAGATAATATTCTCGCATAAAGCTCAAGGGTTTTAACCCGGATATAGTATCGACACAAATGCCCTTCGGGACTTATCACACATATGCACTTTCACATCCATCATATCGGCCATTAGGCCTTATCACATATATACACTTTCACATTCATCACATTGGCCATTCGGCCTTATCACACATATGCACTTTCACATTCATCACATGGGCCATTAGGCCTTATCACATATATACACTTTCACATTCATCACATTGGCCATTCGGCCTTATCACACATGTATGTATATCATACATATTTCATATTTTTCTTGTACATCAATTTCAGCAATAGCTTGTAAGCAACTCAAATAGTTTCATCAAAGTTTACAACAAAATCACATATTCACTACAAGCAGTTTTCCTGAACAACAGTCACTAAATTGTTTATAACTGGAGCTACAAAACTCAAAATCAATTGCCGTTAATTTTCCCCGAATGTAGACTCATGTATCTTTCATCCATAAAATTTTCAGAATTTTAGGTGTGGCCAATCAACACCAGATTTTTCTTAAAGTTTTCCCCTGTTTCACTGTTCGACTAATCTGACCACTCCTCACTACGAATCAAATTTCTCATTGTACCGAATTCAAAATGTGTTATATTCAATTTGTTTTGAAACTAGACTCATTAAGGAGTCTAAGCATATACATTTTACCTTATAACCATTTTTGTGCAAGTCATAACGATTTTCTAAAAACAGAACAGGGGATTTCGGAGTCATTCTGACACCGTCTCACACAACTTTAAATATCTCTTTATAGGAAATTTCTTTGCTCGCACGGCCTCTTTTATAAGGAACTAGACTAATTAAGCTTTGATTACATATTTTATTCAGCCTATAATTCCACACCAACAATTTATGGTGATTTTCTAAAATCACGTTACTGCTGCTGTCCTAAGCAAATAATTACAATTTGCTCTTAAATTTCCAAGTCCAAACACTTATGAACTTACCATTTGAGTTTTAAACATATCATGACCACATCATATCTTATTAAATCAACTCATTATGTCCTATTTTGATTGATTTTACTCAACGTTTGATCACTTAAAACTTACCTCGGAAGTGGTCGACGATTAGTTATCCACGGCTATTCGTTTACATTCTCTTTTTCCCTTATCCGACTTTGATCCTCTTTGCTCTTAAGCTAAAGCCGCAGAGCACTTTCGAACACCATCACTCAGCTTGGATTGAAGCATCGGATACAAAAACTTTAACCTTCATGTACAATTAATTTCGCATTCAATCCCTTAAATTTCAGCTTGTAAAGCAAATAAATAGCAGTTTTAGACATCATAGTCTTCACCCATTTAGACAACATTCTTTAACATCTAAATAGCTCATTTATGTCATCTACTTAATATTTCATAACTTATCATGCTAGCTGAATATTATTTATTCAAGTTCATCATCTTCATATTCGGCATTAGCATCAAATATAATAGCCCATTTCTTCCCACTTTGAATCTATGCATCCATTTAATCATAGTTTGTTCAAGCACTCATACAACAAAATTCATCCAATTTAACAAGAAACAAAACTTAATTCCTCCATAACCACAATGGCCGAAAGATCTAGACATCTCAATACCGAAATTTCTAACATGGGTTGCCTAAAGAATTTGGTAGGGAGTTCAAATTTATCCAACATTTCAAGGAACTTAACACATCCACATAGCTAACATGCTAGTAGTATCAAGGCATCAACTAAAATTTTGAAGCCTCTTAGCCGAATCCTAACTCTCCAACAACTCCAATTTCATCCATGAGATAAATAGAAGTAGGCTAACCCTCCAAAGGATGTGTAAACCTCCAAAAGCAACATTGAACATACCTTAATCTCAAGAACCACCTTGGCCGAACTTCCCCTCTTCTTCCTCCTTCAATTCACGGCCAAGAAGAACCAATTTCTTCTTTTCTTTCTTTCTCAAGTCACGGCAATGGGGGGGAAACATGGATGAGACAACTTTGTTCTCATCACCCCTCCCTTTTCATTTCTTTATTACTAACCCTTTATTTCATTCTTTCTCCCATAACACACTAACACAACATGTTTCCAACATGTTTCACCCTATAACATTTTGTCCATTCTCATGCTCATGGCCGGCCACTACTAATTAGGGGGGAAATTGACATGCAAGTCCACCCTTTTTATTTCATGCACTAATAGATCCTTATGTTTTGACCTATCACATTTCAAAAGTGTCACACATAAGTCCTATTGACTAAATTCACATGCAATTTACTAAATCAAAGCTTAAAACTTTCACACATTCGTATTCACATATAATAGTCATAAAATATGACGGCTAATTATTTTTAAGACTCGATTTTGTGGTCCCGAAACCACTTTTCGACTAGGGTCAAATTAGGGGTGTCACAAAACTAATCATTCATGGTAAAAGGCTTGCTTAGCCTCTCCCACTTGGTTGCTCGAGGTTGATCGAGAATCGACCAGTGCCGTCCCTCGTGCGGGAGCAGGTGTTATGCTCTCGACATCATCAGCTACAGCTCTGTTGGGATCCATATACTATACAAAATATATTTTGAAATGTCAGAAGTCATCACACATCCTATGTTAGTCCTAGAATCGACTAAATCGTAGCTCTGATACCAATAAAATGTAACACCCCTAAACCGTATCATGGATTACGAGGTACTACCAAATGAAACACAACTTTTAGATATTCATGGATTTACATAGAAATTAATTATCTTAATACGTCACATTTGAATAAATACTAAATCGAACTACATTTTACAGGTTGCACATAAAATAAATAACATTCCACCATAATCATTATTAAAAGGCTGAATATAAGCATAAGGATTAAAACATCTCATTACACATTATTTAAGACCATACATACATGCAAACTTATTATAAGTTTTATCTGAACCAACTTACTCTTTAAAAACCTCAGTTACTATTCATATGGTCATTTATTAAAACTATAGCGAATATATATATATATATATATATATATATATATATATATAACATGCAAAAATACATATGCCTTATTTGATGTCAACTTTCATTATACTCTATCGCAAGCATAAAACATTTCCAAGAACTAAACCAAATAATCACACATATTATTATCACTTACAAAGCAAAGTAATAGTAGTCATGTTCCAAAACTAATTCAACATTCACATATTCTGCTAAATATGTATATATATGTATCCATATATCCAAAACAATCCACTTTTAATATCAAATACATGTTATCGCACTTTATCTAACAACCACTGAAAACTAATTCACCTTACTGCCGAATCAAAACATGGTGGTTTCACATGCTATTCACACACCTAAAGTCATATTTAAAATCTATAATCAAAGACATATATATGTTATCCTTACCTACTTCATCACATAACCAAATATCAATACTTCAAATCATAGTCATTTACCTAATATATCCCATTTATATATCAAGCATATCATTCAACAAAATATCCAACCACAATTTCACAGCAAACCAATTATATCAATCACATATACTTTGGCATAACTTTATCAACATTAATAATATATTAACCATGGTTCACATATAAACACATATAATAGCTGCAACATCAAAACCACAATCAAACATGTCCACAGCATATTCAAAACTTAAAACCAAACTTATCATGAATAAACAAGCAATTTTCGCATGGCTTATATACATACAAACCAAAATCCAACATTTAAAAAGTATATTTCAGCCTATACACGCCATAGTTCAAGTTCAATTATAAAAATATAGAAGCAATGGATAGTGTGATGAACTTTACTGACGATCCTCCGAGCTTGTAACTTGAATCCAAAATCTATAAAACAGAGTAGACGAAAATGCACAGAGTAAGCTAACTTAGCTTAGTAATCCTTAAGTAAATTAAACAATTAATACATAATATCATCTCAATACTAAATTATTTCAATCAAAAAATTCAACTTATACATTTGTAATCACATTTAATTTCAAGCTTTTAATTCCATACATATATAACATATAATTTAATTGAACAATTCCTCCTTGACCGAATGCTTATATAATCAAAGTAATTAAATATCATCCAACCTTTAAAATCAAAGATGTCAATATATAACTAAATGTACATACACTCATATACATAAGCTCAAAAATCGTAATATAACATCACATACACGAACTATCCATATGGCCGAATATACATGGTCTTGTATACACATATTCAAATACCAAATCCATAATATTCATATCATTCGATCATAAGACCGAATACACATACCATAATCACATATATACTTCATTTGCATCACACATGATTTGTAACAAATAATCAAGTTACTTACTTTATTTTAAGTAGGTAACAAGTTAATTCATACCTGGCCATTTAGCTAGTTTAACGTATTCAAATACCAGCATGAAGTCTTTTAGGCATAAACTTATAAGTAATCATCAGCATAAAGCCTGCTAGGCATAAGCTTGTATTTTACATTGGCACAAGGCCTGCTAAACTCAAGGTTTGATTCTATACACTAGCAACAAGCCTGCTAGGCATAAAGCCCGATTTAATTCACCAGCACAAGGCTTGCTAGGCTGAAATCCCGAATATCACTATTATAAAGTTGTCTCGTAAACAATTTATATATCGAAAATTCCAAATATGCCATATAGTTCATATAGACTTTCAGATGTTATAACTCAGTCGAATTAGCTCAAATACATTATTTCCATGCTTAATCATATTCGACTAACTCTACTATAAATCTATAAATTCCAAATCAGCAAATTTACTCATACATAATTAGAATTAACAATATCTATTTGCTTATAGACTTACCTCGGACGATGAAAAATCGATACGAATTTGCTAGTCGACAACTTTATTTTTCCCCCAATCTAAATCCAATTTTCTCTTTTCTTGATCTAAATTAATATAAATTAAGCTTATTAAATCAAATATTCAACCAAATTCATCAAAAAACACACAAATGGGAAAATTACATTTTTACCCCTGATATTTTATATTTTTCACAATTTAGTCCCTATTGCATAAAACACAAAATATGCACAATCTCACAACAACATAGTTAGGCTGAATATTCCTTATACTCATACTAGTCCATATATTTCATTTATTTCACATTTTGGTCCCCTAATTTATTATTTTTTACAATTTAGTCCTAATTACTCGAAATCATCAAAAACTCCAATACAAAACATGTTAATCTAAAACATATCTTTAATATTTCATCATCAAACATCACAAAATACAAATATTCATCAAAATTAGAAATTCTAGTATGGGTCAGATAGTATTCAAAGGAACGATCTCAAAAACGTAAAAATTATCAAAAACTGAGTTAAACTCATACCTTAATTTGAACTTCAAGTTGCCGAACTTAAAACCACAACCTAAGCTTTCTTTTTCTTTTAGTTTCGGCACTAACCAAGAATTATGAAAGCTTATTTTAATTTTTATGTTATATAATTACATATATTATTACATGTTTTACTAAATTAACCTTTATAATTCATTGTCATTACCGTCCATACTATAATGATTTAGTCAAATTGCAACATAAATGCTTCAACTTACAAAGCCATTAACAATTTGGCCCTTATGCTTTTAACTATCAAGTTTTTAATTTATGCGATTAAGTCTGTTTATTTAATCGGGCACTCAAACAACAAAATTAAATCACGAAAATTTCACGAATATAAATTCACACGAAATAAACATAGAAAATAATTTTTAAATATTTTTTGACTCAAATTCATGGTCCCGAAACCTCTGTTCCAATTAGGATCTAAATCGAGCTATTACACACATGGTGTCGGAACATATTGTTATAGATCTAAAATACTCTTTTAAAAAAACAAACAAGCTGCTACTAAAGCCTCGTACAAACTTTCCTGTATAAGTTCTAAATTATTCAAATTGAATTTCATCTCAGTATAGCATTAGTCATCAAGTCAGACATGAAATTCAGAATTCAAAAATCGATTCATACTGTACTCGTTTAGTTTACCGTTCACCAACACTTCTTTGAACTTTTCAAATTCACAAGGAAAGCATCACTTTAACTTTTAACTTACCTAGAATCAGACCACCATCAATAAGATTAGTCGGGTAACTAGTACTTTCAAAAATAAACAAAACTTTTCCATCCAGGCATCTGTAACTATAACTGCTCTCCCAGAGATTAAATCAATAACTTATTTGAAATCTTTCATCATCACAAACCATTAACATTGTTTTAAATTCCAATCTTTCTAGGACATTTGATACTTTAACTTTTTGAACCAGAAAGCTCATGACATTTCCCATCGAACACATGAAGTCATCCAATTCTCAACATAGACATAATAGCGGCCGTCTCTAAATCACTAGTCTAACAGTTATTTTTAATGTGACATTAATCGTTTGAAAATACAAACTATCTCTTTATATACTTGTATTAAAACACATTCCAATCTGTTCAATAGTACATCACAAAAATCACAAATTCTTCACTCAATTCAGTCGATTCCAGAATCATTGCTTCGGTTAACAATACCTTTAACTGTTTGAAACTTTACTAACACGAATTCGACTACTCAAACTTTCATAAATGCGAAAACCTTTCAAATACGAGCAACTTTATCTCATAATAACATCATTCGGTTAGAGCGATCTAATAAGTATATCTCTATATCATACTTTCTAGAATATAATTTCTTCATTCAGGCTATCCATCTATATATATACTCATGAATTCACATAATTTATTCCTTCAGCTGAGGACATGCTTAAATACATATAATTCAAACTACATCTCAACAAATCAACTTATTCTAATAAAAACAATTGGGTTGATTTCAACTATTGAATAACAACATATCACTATACTCTTTTCAACCGTATTAGCTCTAAGGAACAAATGTCTTACTTGAACTCATCGACTTAATCAAACTTACCAGTTTTGGAATTTCCATCGTAGGAAAGATAATACATTTTCTAAATATGCATATATACAACAAAAAAAACATCCAGTAGATATAGAAGAATAGTCTCACATAAGTTTTCACCATCAACTTTTATTCCAAACATACTAGAATAGAGTCCCGAAGAGAGAGATAAAATAATACTAATCATAAAACAACCAGGCTAATAGTGCTTTCGACTAATATTAGAGTTATCTAACACTCTCACAACATAAGAACCTCATCAGGAAATAAACAATCACATACATATCTCTGAGAATAAGGAATATATAGAATACCCAAAAGAGGTCATCATAATTTATTCAACAATAACTGTTACACATAGACACCTTTACAACTCGATTATCATTTCTCTGACTAATTCTGTCATCATGAGTCCCGCATAATTCCATTCACTAACGAACACCAATTCAGGAAAAATTCCAGCAAATACATGCTTTAGACATCTTATCTAAATGAGTCGATTAATCGAGTTTAACTTCTCTAATCGAGACATTGTGTAATTTGTATAATCTTTAAAACATTATGATATTTCTTCCAAAACTGTTTTCACTTTCCAAACTTATCTCTATATGCATTACTAATTATTTCACTACTGAACTCTTTAGTTTCACACTTATGAACTTATTCAACATGATTCTCGTGAATTTTCGTTATAAAAGCAACACTGGTAAGGAGATGAGGTCGTAAAGCCTCTAACTTGACTCTTACTAATACACGCATATGACTTAACATTCATCATTAACGTCATATCATCATAATCACATAGTTCACTTCAAGTAAATTATCACACTTATTTATTTTACAAATGTTTCCTTTCATCCATAATTTCAATTAGTGAATTTACTTACTCAAGCTCAATATTAATATCTAATTAAATACCAACACTTAGCTTCAATTTTACTTACCATCATTTGTCAAATTAGAGAACGTCTTACGGGTCGAGTACGTCGTTTTCTTGATGCGATAGTCCAACTATGGTCTTACATGTCACTACGATGCCATAGTCCAGCTATGGTATTACACGTACTCAAATGTACTACCATGGTCCAACCATGGCCTTATCCGTCAATTCATCACTAAACGATCGTACTCATCTCCTACGTTCTACTCAATTTGATCTCCTAGTTCAATTTCCATAACATTATAACATTTAGGGTTCCATAACAAAGTCATAAAATAAAACATTATATATTCTCTAATTTAACAATTAAATATGAGATTCAACTATATGGACATACTGATTATGCATCATTCAAACGAGTGTACTTATACACACATTCCATCCATTAGGTAAGTCTACTTATCATATCCACTAAATCAAATGGTTGAGCACATAACATCATGTGAATACTAACATACATGGATTGTAACACCCCACACCCATACCCTACGCCGGGATGGAATATGAGGCATTACCTACCTTGAACACATACATTCCTACGTTTTTGAATCATCAAGACCTGGTCAAATTTAAAACTTTGTCTAAACTTATTCCATATGGCCTACGAGTCTCCAAACATTCATATAAAAACCAATAGTGATCAATTCGAGTCTTCCAATGAACTCTGAAAAATAACACTAGACACAGGGGCACACACCCATGTGGGAGGGGCAACACGCCCGTGTGACCAATTCAACATGGTCATGCTGTTGGCCCGTGTGGCTCACACAGCCTAAGCATACAGGGGCATGCCCCGTGTCTTTTACCCGTATAGAATTAATTTCAAATTCGAACCTACAGAGGTTGTCACACGGCCTGGCACACGCCCGTGTCCATGGCCCTTATCCCTCATACGGCCATGACATGCCCGTGTCTTAGCCCGTGTATAAAAACATGGACATTTTGTTTCTAACGTCAGTAATTCTTAAGGGTCACACGACTAAGGCACGCGCCCGTGTGCTAGGCTGTGTCCTTTATACGGTTGAGACACACGGCCGTGTCTTTGCCGTTGTGTTTAGTACCATGCATATGGACTTGCAAATTTTACGTGCCGGGGACACACGGCTGAACATCACTCCCGTGGGGCTAATTGTGTGTCACACACGGCCTAGACACATGCCCGTGTGTCTACTCGTGTGGACAATATAGGGCTATCTACCAAGCCCTTTTGCCACCCTAAAACACAACTAACAACAACCAACATATCAAGTTTTAACTTAATATGATTTTCACACCCAAACAACCAAAAGCAAGACCTATATACATTACATATATTCAACCATGCCAACAATTTCACATTCTTGATAGATTAACTTACATTCACATAATAATTTTCAATATTAGCCATCTTTCCATGGCCTTATACAAAATGAATCAAAAGCTAAAGTAAGCCAACACATTTGGCCAATTAACGAAGACACAGAACACAAAAGTCAGGGTCCTATACATGCCATAATCAAAATAAAAGATCTAACTATACCAAGTGCTTCAGTTGATAGTGTGACTGGTTTCTCCGATGTAGAGATGATCCTCAAACTACTATGACGACATTATAAGAAAAATGGAAAGAAATAGGTAAGCATGAAGCCTAGTAAGTTGTATGAAAATAAATATAACGACATCTTTACCATTCATCATCATGCTCATAACACTAAAATAGGCATAAGCACAACTTACTCGTCACTATCCAACACAATTCACATAACATATACTAAGCTCACATCTTATGCATTTCATTTGGGTACCTGTATCACTCACAACATGGTTGTACTTTTCTCATTTAACTTAAACTGTAACTCTCATTGTTGCACCATTTGGAACGCTATCAAATATTCACTACGCCTCAAACATAGGGTATAATGCCGATGCCATGTCCCAGACATGGTCTTACACAGACCCTACGTATCCATGCCAATGACATGTCCCAGATATAGTCTTATACTGACACGTCATGTAGCCGATGCATGTCCTAGACATGTCTTACACTAACGCACAAACATTTTGAATGTCATGGCCTGAATATCTAATTTATTTCCTAAGGTTCAAACAGGAGTCCTACTATCTGAATATTCATTATACGTGATTATTTCTACAAACAAGTAATTCATGCTATCTCAATTTAAACACAAATAATGACAATGTAGTTGTATTATTTACATTCAACTTACCTCAGATTGCAAAATGTAGACGGCTAGTTCGACTTAGTCCACTTGCTTTATTTTTCCCCGGTCTAGGCCTAGATTTTGTAATTCTTGATCTAAAATGATAAAAATTTACGAATTTAATCATTTTATTAATCTAGATACTCAACAACTTAAAATTGACCAAAATGACCATTTTGCCCCTAAACTTTTCCAAAATGACCATTTTACCCTTAGGTCCAAAAATCGATTTTTATCCAATTTCTTCATATCTTAAGCCTAGTCGATTACTTTTTACACTAGAAGTAGTCCAAAATTCTCAATATTTCACACCTTTATCACCTATTTTACAACTTATGCAAACTATTCCTTTTTAGGGTTTTCATGAGAAATCTCTTCACAAAAGTTGTTTATTTCACAACCATGGTTCTTTCTCTTCCATAAAATTTCAGAAAATAGCATGTCTACTAACATGGAAAAACCCTAGACTTTCAACCATTTTGCAAAATAGTCCCCTTGTTAGAAAGCTCATGCTACAAGGACCTCAAAAGTACAAAAATATTCAAGAAAAACCCTCAAATCACTTACTTGCCAAGGCTTTTAGTTGCTGAAAAAATTTCAAGCTTCCATGGCCATTTTCTTGGAGAAAAATTGATGGAGAAGAAAGAGAGATGAAAAAAATGACAACTTTTACTATTTGTTTTATTTTATTCAATTTCAACACCTAATTTCACCAATTTTTTTACTTTTGACCGCCTTTGTCTGCTATGGCCGGCCATGCTATTCTAAAGGGTCTAATTCCCTTTAAAGACCTCCTATTTAGGTTCTCTAGCTATTTGACACCCTTAGCTATCAAAATAGGACTTTTGCACTTTATGCAATTTAGTCCTTTCTCGTAATTAAGCTCATAAATGCTAAAATTACTTCACCAAAATTTTCTTGCACTAATATAAACATGTTATAATCTTAAAATAATAATAAAATATTTTCTCCGATCACAGATTAGTGGTCTCAAAACCACTGTTCTGACTAGGCCCAAAATTGGGTTGTTAGAATTCTTCCCCTTAGGGATTTTCATCCCCGAAAATCTTACCGGCGAACAAGTTCGGGTATTGATCTCTCATGGTCTCCTCGAGTTCCCCTGTGGCTTCCTGATGTGATGTGAATCGTGATAAGTTTTATAATTTATGAATGTTCGTTCTTGAAAACTAACTATTATTATCACAACAAAGGCAAGTGCACCTTATTGAACAGTAGTATAGCTTATGGCAAGACCTGGATGTCGAACCCAAAGGAACTAAAAGTATTAGTATTAACTTATCTTTTTATTATCTAGCCTAAAAATAAAGGGGTTTGTTTTATCTAAACTAATTACTAAACTAAGAATGCACAGGAAGTAAATTGGGGAAATAACTTTTTGGAAAACTGAATGATTTGGACAATACCTAAGGGAAAAATCCACCTAGAATTCACTTGTTATTGACTCTGAATCAGACGATTTATTCACTTGACTTGATCCGTAGAAATCCCTAATTTATATTATTATCTCTCTCAAGCCTAACAACGTCTAACCTAATTGTATGATATTCGTAACAGGTTTTAAAGATTTATAAATGAATTGTTCTTGTGACTAACTTATTATCACAATTAAGGTATGTGTACCTATCGAACAGTAGTATAGCTTAGCAAGACCTGATTTTTGAATCCAAAGGAACTACGAGTACTAGTATTTACTTCCTTTTTATTATCTAGCCTAAAAATTATGAGGTTTGGTTATCTAAACTAATTACTAACTAAGAACGCACAGAAAGAAAACTCGAGAAAATACTTTTGGGAAATTCGATTGATTAGAACAATACCTAAGGAAAAATCCACCTAGACTTCACTTGTTATTTGACTCTGAATCAGACGATTTATCATTTGACTTGATCCGTAGAAATCCCTCAGTTATATTATTATCTCTCTCGAGTCTAGTAATGTCTAACCCTAGGTTGAATAATTGAAATCTCTTTCTAATTAACACCCTAGAATTGCATTAACCCGATGTATGGATTCCCTTATTAGGTTTCACCCTAATCCGGCAAAATCTTGTCACCTTATCTCTAGGCGCGCAATCAACTTCGCTTAACTATGACAATTTTACTCTTAAACAGTGTTTATTCCTCCTCTAAATAAGAGTGTTAACTTAAATCAATATCCTATATTATTAAAATAAGAATTAAGAACACATAATTTAGAACAAGTCAAATATTTATCATACAATTCAGATAATAATAACAAGATTTGTCTTAGGTTTCATTCCCCATAGGTATTTAGGGGGTTTAGTTCATATTTATGAAAGAAAACATCTCAAAAGCATAAAGATAACAAAACATAAGAAAACCCAAAACTCCTGAAGGAACTTGAAGGGAGATCTCCAGTCTTGATGATGAATTTAGCTCCTGAGATGGATCAATCGGCTTTCCTTGAGTAATTCCTTGCTACCTACTCTGCGTCCCCCATCCTATGTGCCTCCTCAAGTGTATAAATAAGCTTTTGAATGCCTAAGAGCCCTAAAAATTGGCCTTTTTCAAATAGGACTAAATTTGGGCTCGGCAAGAACACGCCCGTGTGTGATTACTCCAGCCCGTGGTCAAGGTTGTTAAATAGGCACGGGTGTGTGGTCTACCCATGTAAGTCATGCTTCGATCCTGCCAAATTAACACGGTAGTGTGACACACCCGTGTGAGGAAGTCTAGGCCGTGTTATTTTCCCATGTGGGTCCATTTTCTCCGTTTTCATCCTGTTTCTCGCTCTTTCTACTCTCGTATGCTCACCTAAGTATAAAACATGAAATTAAAGGATTAGGAGCATCAAATTCAACAAATCTAAGGAGAAATCATCCGTAAATGCAATAACATAGGAAAAAAATGTATAAATTACGGTTTATCAAATACCCCCACACTTAAGCATTTACTTGTCCTCAAGCAAAATCCTCAACTCAATATCAAAATAAATTCTTCTCAATTTATAATCCCTATCAATAATATCTCAAAATAATCCATAAGTATTTATACATTGAAAATTCAACTAAAAGTACATCAAAGTTTCAGACATTCTAAGTTGAGCATTTTATCATGAAAACATAGGTGTCTCCCCTTATCTAAGTGATTACCTTGATCAAAATATTATAGAGTTTAACATCCTCACTAAAGATTCACTCAAATCACTCAAGGTGTTTAATGACATCAGTTAAAGCACTCATTAGTCAATATGAGAAGTTATTACCATAGGCTTGCTCGAAAATCAAATCTCCACCACTATATATTGAGATGATACCTCAATCAAAAAGGTCTTTAGTGGGTTGTAACGTGACTTTGGTTAGGGGGTTATGGTCACAACCTGAAAGAAAAGGTTAGAATCAAGCTTGAATTGAAAAATTACCTAACTAGAAAAATGACTAGTCATCAGTTGAATACAAGTGAGCTTCTTCTCAGAATATGGAATTAACACTCAAGCTCAAAAATGGTGAATTACTACTAATATGTATGTATGTATGTATGTATTGTTGTTGTTTTTTTTTTTAAGAACAAGTCAAATACATAGAAGAACAAAACATAGCTAAGCAATTAGTTCAAATCAAATCTTGACAAAAATAGGGATCAAATTAGGGGATTTCAACAATAATGGGCTATGGGTTAATATTGAGGGTAAATCAATTAATGGTTTGTTAAGCTCAAAGGGGTTCATTAAGGGTTAATTATGAAGGTAGGCTTTTGTGGAATGAGTGTGTAACACCCCCACGCCCGAAACCGTCACCGGAGTCAAGCTTGAGGTGTTACTAAACTTATCTTACCTTTTAAACAACTCTAAACCACTTGTTTTAATTTTTGGAATAAACAGTTTTTCTGCGTCATGGTTGCTTAAAAATTCATTTCTCGAGTTTCAAAACTCAAAATTAAGATCTGTAAATTTTTCCTGAAACTAGACTCATATATCTATCTACTAATTTTATCTAGAATTTTTTACTTAGCCAATTAGTACAGTTTATTAGTTAAAGTTACCCCTATTTCAGAATTTGACTGCACTGGCCTCTACTTACTACGAACCACTTTTCTCTCTGTACAAAAATCATATGACTATAACGTTTGTTTCTATTAAAACTAAATTCAATAAGGATTCTAACCATATAAATTACACCATCTAATTATTTTTGTAAAATTTAAGGTGAATTTCTAAAGTTGGAACAGGGGATCCAAAAATCGCTCTGGCCCTATTTCACCAAAACTCAGATACCTTATAAAATACAAAACCTTTACCTGTTTTGCTTATTCCATATGAAAATAGACACAACAAGCTTTAATTTCATATATTATTCACCATCAACCCATGTCTCTACAATTTCTTGTGATTTTTCAAAATCCCATTATTTCTGATACTTGAATCTGTTTTTAAGTTACTTTCACATTTTTCTTAGTTTTCATGTGATAGTTAGTACTTAATCATACATAGTATTAAACATGTATATCATCAGCCATTCTATTAGATAATCACTAGCAAGTATTTATACATCATTCATTGATCATATCATATCAAAAGAAACCAAGTTCCTATACATGCCATACACAAAACGAAACGTCTAACTATACCAATGTGATTTCTTCGATAGTGTGATCCGGTCTTCGACGTTTCCTTCGATCCCTGAGTGGCTTGATAAAAACTATAAAAAAAAAAGAAAATAAAGAGAGTAAGCACTAGGCTTAGTAAGCTTACAAGAAAATAAATTACAACTTTCAACATAATGAATAATTATACATAATGTCACCTAGCCTCATAAACTTTCTTTACTTCTCATTTTCTACCTTCTTCTTTACTCACTTACCTTCTTTCTTACCTGACCTTTCACTATTCATAAATATAATCTACCTTACCTTTTGCAGATAATTCACTGTAATTTAACGTGTACAATGACCCGTTGAACCACTCGGAATACTAAGGATACTAGGGTCGTTCCTGTCTATCAATATCCTACCAATGCCATGCCTTCGACATAGACTTACATGAATTATTCCTGTCTCCAATACTATATATATATATCTAATATGGGCTTACATGGCTCATTCATGTCTCCAAATCCATATATCTGATATGGACTTACATTGCTCATTTCTGTCCTGTCCTGTCCTGTCAACCCCAATATCCTAACATTCCTAAGGTTCAAACGGGGCTTCCTAATGCTTTTTCTCTGTCACTTCGCCTTTAATTCGACTTTAAATATTCTTAAAAAATAAGTATATAAATGCTGGAAATTGACAATAATAATGTAAAATAAAAGAATATTGCATTTATTTACTGTAAACTTACCTCGATACAAAATTTGACTAAACTTTACAATTTAGTCCTTAACATTTTTTTTCCCTGATCTACTCCCAAATTTCGCTCTTCTTGATCTATAATAGCAAATTTAACTTATTTAATATTCACATTTATCAAAACAAACCTTGACCCAAACTTTGGAAAATTTACATTTTTTCCCCTAAACTTTCACATATTTGCACTTTTTTCCAAGGCTCGTAATTTAAACTTCATCCTATTTTCTTATGTTTTATGACATGCTGATCATTTTTCCCTTTTATGACAACATCAAATTCACACTCTAACATGTACTTATGACTATTAGGTATTTTTACCGATTAAGCCCTTTTACTCATTTTCAGTTAAAATCGAGTAGCAAAAGTTGTCTAACATAATTTAAAACATTATATTCTATCATAAAACATCAAAATAAACACATTTCACCGATGGGTATTTTTTCAAATATGAACCCTAACTTAAATTATTGCTAGCATAAGCTTTATCGAGCTACCAGGACTCCGAAAACGTAAAGAACATTAAAAACGGGGCTTGGAATCACTTACTATGGAGCTTGAAAGCATGAAATAAACCCTAGATCTGGAGAACCCTTGAAATTTAGTGCTAATGAAGAAGATGATGAATTTTGTGTTATTTTTCCCTTTTTATTTCATTTAATATCCAAATGACCAAAATGCCCTTCCTTATTAAACTTTCAAAAATTCCATCCATGTCCTATTTTGTCCATGAACTTAGAAATTGGTCAAATTGTTATTTAAACCCTCCTAATTAATATTCCAAAGCAATTTCATACTAAAAACGTCTAGAATGCAAGTTTTGCAAATTATTCGATTTAGTCCCTAATCTCAACTTACGCCCTTTATGCATAGAATTTCATCACGAAATTTTCACACAATCATGCAATCATATCATGAACCTCAAAATAATAATAAAATAAATTTTTCTACCTCGGATTTGTGGTTTGGCAACCACTGTTCCGTTTAGGCCCTATTTCGGGATGTTACATTTCTCCCCCCTTTTAGGGATTTTCGTCCCCGAAAATCTTACCTGTGAAGAGATTTGGGTACTGTTTTCACATAGCCTCTTTGGGTTCCCATGTAGCCTCGTCTACCCCATGTCTATTCCATAGTACTTTCACAAATGTAATATTTTTGTTCCTTAATTGCTTTATCTACTAATACATGCTTGCCTAATGGGTTCGATACTTTAATCACAAATTCTGTAGATTCTATAGGCATACTTGTACTAGACATCAATTTCTTGCAAACATATGAATGAGTTGAACCCGGATCAATCAAAGCAATGACATTAATATCATATAGAGAAAATATACCCGTAATCACATCGGGGAAGGATGCCTCTTCGCGTGCACGAATAGCATAAGTCATTGCAGGGGCTCTAATATCTGGTCTCACAGCCGAATCTCTTGAGGTACCTTTGTTACTTGCTCCTACTCTCGGTTGCCTCGATGATCTGCCTCTAGTAGGAGCATTTCTGGATCTAGCACTCTGTGTTATCTCTCGATTAGCCAACTGTGGACATTCTCGTACAAAATGATCTGGAGCACCGCATTTATAACAAACATTTTCATCTGCCCGGGAAGGACCATAATGAAGTCTACCACACCGTGAACACCTTGATCTACCCTGTCCAACATTACCTACACTCGCAATCGAGGTGTTCTGAGTGTTCGAATCCTTAAACCTGCTGCCTCTATTCTGACTAGAATACCCGGCTGAGAAACTAGATCTGGTAGAAAACTCCTTCGGTCTTTTGGATGTAGCCTGGAATGACCTGCTCATCTGTCTCTTCTTTGTATCTTGTGTCTCTGTCTCAACTTTGCCTTTTGTTTTTAACAGCTCCTCTGCCTTGCAGTCTCTCTCAAATAAAATAACGAACTCTTTTATTTTTAGGACACCCACTGACAGTCGGATATTATCATTTAACCCATCCTCAAACCTTTTACACATAATAGCCTCTGTGGACACACATTCTCGAGCATATTTACTAAGCCTGACAAATTCGCGCTCATAATCGGTCACTATCATATTACCTTATTTCAATTCCAGGAATTTCTTTCTCTTCTGATCAATAAACCTCTGACTGATGTACTTTTTACGAAGTTCCTCCTGAAAGAAATCCCAAGTGACCTTCTCCTTTGGTACAACTGATACAAGTGTCTTCCACCAGTAGTAGGCTGAGTCTTTAAGAAGTGATACTACACATTTCATACATTCCTCGGGTGTACAAGATAATTCGTCAAAGACTCTGATAGTATTTTCTAACCAAAATTCTGCTCTTTCTGCATCATCATCTTTTGTTGCTTGGAACTCTTCTGCCCCTTGTTTCCTGATTCTATCAACTGGTGGCTTTTCTTTTATCACTGTACCTATGACTGGGGGAGCTTGAGCTACATGGGTAGCCTGAGAATCATGAGGTGGTGGAGGTCTAACTGCCAGATTTGTACGAACGAACTCGGCAAACAAATCATTCAAAGCTTGGAAGAGAGCTTCTCGAGTCACTCCTCCCTGATTAACTGTTATTGGCCTATTCTCAGATGGCGCTGCCCCTTCCGTGGGAGCAGGCGCATTACTTTCTACATCATCATCACCAGCTCGCTCGGGATCCATTACTATTAAACAAAATATCTAAAAATCGTTAGGAGTCGTCACACTATCAAAATACAGGTATGACATGTATAGCTAGACTTTTACTCACACTAACTATTTCGAGAACCGACTAAACCTGCTCTGATACCAATAAATGTAACACCCTCATGCCCGAAACCATCACCGGAGTAAGCTTGAGGTGTTACTAAACTTATCTTACCTTTTAAACAACTCTGAACCACTTATTTTAATTTTTGGAATAAACTATTTTTCTACGTCATGGTTGCTTAAAAATTCATTTCTCGAGTTTCAAAACTCAAAATTAAGATCTGTAAATATTTCCTGAAACTAGACTCATATATCTATCTACTAATTTTTTTCTAGAATTTTTGACTTAGCCAATTAGTACAGTTTTTTAGTTAAATTTACCCCTGTTTTAGAATTCGACTGCACTAGCCTCTACTTACTACGAACCACTTTTCTCTCTGTACACAAATCATATGACTATACCATTTTTTTTTATTAAAACTACATTCCATAAGGATTCTAACCATATAAATTACACCATCTAATTATTTTTTTAAAATTTATGGTGAATTTCTAAATTTGGAACAGGGGATCCAGAAATCGCTCTAGCCCTATTTCACCAAAACTAAGATACCCTATAAAATACAAAAACATTTACCTATTTTGCTTATTCCATATGAAAATAGACACAACAAGATTTAATTTCATGTATTATTCACCATCAAACCATGTCTCTACAATTTCTTGTGATTTTTTCAAAATCCCGTTATTTCTGATACTTGAATCTGTTTTTAAGTTACTTTCACATTTTTCTTAGCTTTCATGTGATAGTTACTACTTAATCATACATATTATTAAACTTGTATATCATCAGCCACTCTATTAGCTAATCACTAGCAAGTATTTACACATCATTCATTGAACATATCATATCCAAAGAAACCAAGTTCCTATACATGCCATACACAAAATGAAACGTCTAACTATACCAATGTGATTTCTTCGATAATGTGATCGGGTCTACGACGTTTCCTTTGATCCCCAAGTGGCTTGATAAAAAATATAAAAATAAAGAAAATAAAGAGAGTAAGCACTAGGCTTAGTAAGCTTACAGGCAAATAAATTACAACATTCAACATAATGAATAATTATACATAATGTCACCTAGCCTCATAAACTTTCTTTACTTCTCGTTTTCTACCTTCTTCTTTACTCACTTACCTTCTTTCTTACCTGACCTTTCACTATTCATAAATATAATCTACCTTCCCTTTTGTTGATAACTCACTGTAATTTAACATGTACAACGACCCGTTGAACCACTCGAAATACTAAGGATACTAGGGTCGTTCCTGTCTATCAATATCCTGCTAAGGCCATGTCTTCGACATGGACTTACATGAGTTATTCTTGTCTCCAATGCCATATATATATATATATATCTAATATGGGCTTACATGGCTCATTCTTGTCTCCAAAGCCATATAACTGATATGGACTTACATGGCTCATTTCTGTCCTGTCCTGTCCTGTCAACCCCAATATCCTAACATTTCTAAGGTTCAAACGAGGCTTCCTAATGCTTTTTCTCTGTCACTTCGCCTTTAATTCGACTTTAAATATTCTAAAAAATAAGTATATAAATGCTGAAATTGACAATAATAATGTAAAATAAAGAATATTGCATTTATTTATGTAAACTTACTCGATACAAAATGTGACTAAACTTTACAATTTAGTCCTTTACTTTTCTTTTCCCGATCTACTCCCGAATTTCGCTCTTCTTGATCTATAATAGCAAATTTAACTTATTTAATATTCACATTTATCAAAATATTCCTTGACCCAAACTTTGGAAAAATTACATTTTTGCCCCTAAATTTTCACATATTTGCACTTTTCCCCAAGGCTCGTAATTTAAACTTTGTCCTATTTTCTTATGTTTTATGACATGCTGATCATTTTTCCCTTCTATTACAACATCGAATTCACACTCTAACATGTACTTATGACTATTAGGTATTTTTACCGATTAAGCCCTTTTACTCGTTTTCACTTAAAACCGAGTAGCACAAGTTGTCTAACATAATTTAAAACCTCATATTCTATCATAAAATTTCAAAATAGACACTTTTCACCTATGGGTATTTTTCCAAATATGAGCCCTAACTTAAATTATTGCTAGCATAACTTTTATCGAGGTACCGGGACTCCGAAAACGTAAAGAACATTAAAAACGGGGCTTGGAATCACTTACTATGGAGCTTGAAAGATTGAAACAACCCCTAGATATGGAGAACCCTTGAAATTTCGTGCTAATGAAGAAGATGATGAATTTTGTGTTATTTTTCCCTTTTTATTTCATTTAATATCCAAATGACCAAAATGCCCTTCCTTATTAAACTTTCAAAATTCCATCCATGTCCTATTTTTCCATGAACTTAGAAATTGGTCAAATTGTTATTTAAACCCTCCTAATTAATATTCCAAAGCAATTTCATACTAAAAACTTCTAGAATGCAAGTTTTACAAATTATTCGATTTAGTCCCTAATCTCAACTTAAGCACTTTATGCATAGAATTTCATCACGAAATTTTCACACAATCATGCAATCATATCATGAACCTATAAATAATAATAAAATAAATTTTTCTACCTTGGATTTGTGGTTTGGCAACCACTGTTCCGTTTAGGCCCTATTTCGGGATGTTACATTTCTCCCCCCTTTAGGGATTTTCGTCCCCGAAAATCTTACCTATGAAGAGATTTGGGTACTGTTTTCGCATAGCCTATTCGAGTTCCTATGTAGCCTCGTCTAACCCATGTCTATTCCATAGTACTTTCACAAGTGCAATACTTTTGTTCCTTAATTGCTTTACCTCTCGAGCTAGAATCTTTACCGGTTCTTCACCGTAAGTCATGTCTGGCTAAATCTCAACCTCTGTCTGAGAAATCACATGTGACGGATCTGAACGATAACGATGTAGCATAGACACATGAAATACATTATGAATCTTTTGTAACTCAATCGGCAAAGCTAACCGATATGCTAATGGTCCGACTCTCTCAATCACTTCAAACGGTCCAATAAAACGTGGACTTAGTTTGCCTTTCTTGCCAAATCTGAGAACTTTCTTCCACGGGGATACTTTCAAAATAACTTTGTCACCAACTTGATACTCAATCTATTTTCTCTTCAAATCGCATACGACTTTTGTCCGCTCAAGTCGCTTTCAAGCAATCTCGATGATTTTACTTTCTTCGCTTCCTTAACTAAATCAACCCCGTAAATCTGATTTTCCTTAAACTCTGTCCAATACAAACGTGTGCGACATCTACGCCCATACAAAGCTTCATAATGTGCCATCTTCAAACTCGACTGATAACTATTATTGTAGGCAAACTCTACTAATGGTAAATATTTTTCCCAAATGCCTTGAAATTCTAGTACACAACATCTAAGCATATCTTCAAGTACCTAAATAACTTTCTCTGGCTGACTGTCAGTTTGAGGATGGAAAGCTGTACTAAAACTCAACTTAGTGCCCAAAGCCTTCTGTAATTTCTTCCAAAACCGTGAAGTAAATCTTGGATCTCTGTCTGAAATGATTGATAATGGTACCCCGTGTAGTCTAACTATCTCTGAAATATACAACTCGGCCAACTTGTCAAGTGAATAATCCATACGAACTGGGATAAAATGAGTCGACTTCGTTAACTTATCAATCACAACCCATATTGCATCTTTTTTTTTTCACAAATAGCACTAGTTCACCCCATGGTGAACTACTGGGTCTTACAAAGCCTTTATCTGTTAATTCCTGCAACAGAGCTTTCAATTCTTTCAAATCCAACGAAGTCATTCTATAAGGAGCAATAGAAATGGGCGTGGTACCTGGAATCAACTCAATACCAAACTCAACTTCTCTAATAGGAGGCAAACCTGGTAGTCCTTCCAGAAAAACATCGGGAAACTCACATACCACAGGCACTGATTCAATTTTCAATTCTAGATCTTTAGTGTTCAACACAAAAGCAAGATAAGCTTCATACCCTTTTCCCAAACATTTCTGAGCAGACATAACAGAAATTATGGGAAATGAACTATCTGACTCTTTTGAATTAACCCAAAGAATTTCACCATTTTCACACTTTAACTCAATGAATTTCTTTCAACAATTCACTATCACATCATGTGTAGTCAACCAATCCATACCAAGAATCACATCAAACTCATCAAATGGCAATAGCACGAGATCGGCCGGAAAACAGTAACCTCTAATCATCAAAGGACAATTTCTACATACTTTATCTACTAATACATGCTTGTCTAATGGATTCGATACTTTAATCACAAATTCTATAGATTCTATAGGCATACTTATACTAGGCATCAATTTCTTGCAAACATATGAATGAGTTGAACCCGGATCAATCAAAGTAATGACATTAATATCATGTAGAGAAAATGTACCCGTAATCACATCGGGGAAGGATGCCTCTTCGCGTGCACGAATAGCATAAGTCCTTGCAGGGGCTCTAACATCTGGTCTCACAGCCGAATCTCTTGAGGTACCTCTGTTACTTGCTCCTACTCCTAATTACCTCGGTGATCTGCCTATAGTAGAAGCATTTTCAGATCAAGCACTCTGTGTTATCTCTCGATTAGCCACCTCTGGACATTCTCGTACAAAATGATCTGGAGCACCACATTTATAACAAACATTTTTGCCTACCCGACAAGGACTATAATGAAGTCTACTACACCGTGGACACCCTGATCTACCCTGTCCAACATTACCTACACTCGTAGTCGAGGTGGTCTGAGCCTTCGGATCCTTAAATCTGCTGCATCTATACTGACTAGAATACCCGGCTGAGAAACTAGATCTGGTACAAAACTCCTTTGGCCTTTTGGATGTAGCCTGGAATGACTAGCTCATCTGTCTCTTCTTTGTATCTTGTGTCTCTGTCTCAACTTTGCCTTTTTGTTTTTAACAGCTCCTCTGCCTTACAAGCTCTCTCAACTAAAATAACGAACTCTTTTATTTCTAGGACACCCACTGATAGTCGGATATTATCATTTAACCCATCCTCAAACCTTTTACACATAATAGCCTCTATGGACACATATTTTCGAACATATTTACTAAGCCTGACAAATTCGCACTCATAATCGGTCATCGTCATATTACCTTGTTTCAATTCTAGGAATTCCTTTCTTTTCTGGTTAATAAACCTCTGATTGATGTACTTTTTATGAAATTCCTCCTGAAAGAAATCCCAAGTGACCCTCTTCTTTGGTACAATTGATACAAGTGTCTTCCACCAGTGGTAGGCTGAGTTTCTAAAAAGTGATACTACACATTTCATACATTCCTCGGGTGTACAAGATAATTCGTCAAAGACTCTGATAGTATTTTCTAACCAAAATTCTACTCTTTCTATATCATCATCTTTTGTAGCTCGAAACTCTTCGGCTCCTTGTTTTCTGATTTTATCAACTGGTGGTTTTTCTCTTATAACCGTACCTATGACTGGGGGAGCTTGAGCTACATGGGTAGCCTGAGAATCATGAGGGGGTGGAGGTCTAACTGCCGGATTCATACGAACGAACTCGGCAAACCAATCACTCAAAGTTTAGAAGAGAGCTTCTCAAGTCACTCCTCCCTGATCAACTGTTACTGGCCTTTTCTCAGATGGCGCTGCCCCTTCCGCGGGAGCAGGCGCATTACTTTCTATATCATCATCACCAGCTCGCTTGGGATCCATTACTATAAAACAAAATATTTAAAAATCGTCACGAGTTGTCACACTATCAAAATACAGGTATGGCATGTATAGCTAGACTTTTACTCACACTAACTATTCCGAGAATCGACTAAAACTGCTTTGATACCAATAAATGTAACACCCCCATGCCCGAAACCGTCACCGGAGTCAGGCTTAAGGTGTTACTAAACTTATCTTCCCTTTTAAACAACTCTAAACCACTTATTTTAATTTTCGGAATAAACTATTTTTCTGCGTCATGGTTGCTTAAAAATTCATTTCTCGAGTTTCAAAACTCAAAATTAAGATCTGTAAATTTTTCCAAAAGCTAAACTCATATATCTATCTACTAATTTTTTTATATAATTTTTAACTTAACCAATTAGTACAGTTTATTAGTTAAAGTTACCCCTATTTTAGAATTTGACTGCACTGGCCTCTACTTAGTACGAACCAGTTTCCTCTCCGTAAAAAAATCATATGACTATACCGTTTATTTCTATTAAAACTAGATTCAATAAGGATTCTAACCATATAAATTAAACCACCTAATTATTTTTTTAAAATTTATGGTGAATTTCTAAATTTGGAACAGGGTATCCAGAAATCGCTCTGGCCCTATTTCACCAAAACTCAGATACCCTATAAAATACAAAACCTTTACCTGTTTTGCTTATTCCATATGAAAATAGACACAACGAGTTTTAATTTCATATATTATTCACCATCAACCCATGTCTCTACGAATTCTTGTGATTTTTTAAAATCCCGTTATTTCTGATACTTGAATCTGTTTTTAAGTTACTTTCACATTTTTCTTAGGTTTCATGTGATAGTTACTACTTAATCATACATACTATTAAACTTGTATATCATCAGCCACTCTATTAGCTAATCACTAGCAAGTATTTACACATCATTCATTGATCATATCATATCCAAATAAACCAAGTTCCTATACATGCCGTACACAAAATGAAACATCTAACTATACCAATGTGATTTCTTCGATAGTGTGATCTGGTCTCCGACGTTTCCTTTGATCCTCGAGTGGCTTGATAAAAACTATAAGAAAAAGAAAATAAAGATAGTAAGCACTAGTCTTAGTAAGCTTACAAATAAATAAATTACAACATTCAACATAATGAGTAATTATACATAATGTCACCTAGCCTCATAAACTTTCTTTACTTCTCATTTTCTACCTTCTCATTTTCTTACTTGACCCTTCACTATTCATAAATATAATCTACCTTCCCTTTTGCTGATAATTCACTCTAATTTAATGTGTACAATGACCCGTTGAACCACTCGGAATACTAAGGATACTAGGGTCGTTCCTGTCTATCAATATCCTGCCAATACCATGTCTTCGACATGGACTTACATGAATTATTCTTGTCTCCAATACCATATATATATATATATATAATATGGGCTTACATGGCTCATTCCTGTCTCCAAAGCCATATAACTGATATGGACTTACATGGCTCATTTCTGTCCTGTCCTGTCCTGTCAACCCCAATATCCTAACATTTCTAAGGTTCAAACGGGGCTTCCTAATGCTTTTTCTCTGTCACTTCGCCTTCAATTCGACTTTAAATATTCAAAGAAAATAAGTACATAAATTTTGGAAATTGAAAATAATAATGTAAAATAAAAGAATATTGCATTTATTTACTGTAAACTTACCTCGATACAAAATGTGATTAAACTTTACAATTTAGTCCTTTACTTTTTCTTTTCCTCGATCTACTCCCGAATTTTGCTCTTCTTGATCTATAATAGCAAATTTAACTTATTTAATATTCACATTTATCAAAATAGTCCTTGACCCAAACTTTGGAAAAATTACATTTTTGCCCCTAAATTTTCACATATTTTCACTTTTGCCCCAAGGCTCGTAATTTAAACTTTGTCCTATTTTCTTATGTTTTATGAAATGCTGATCATTTTTCCCTTCTATGACAACATCGAATTCACACTCTAACATGTACTTATGACTATTAGGTATTTTTACCGATTAAGCCCTTTTACTCGTTTTCACTTAAAACCGAGTAGCACAAGTTGTCTAACATAATTTAAAACCTCATATTCTATCATAAAATTTCAAAATAGACACTTTTCACCTATGGGTATTTTTCCAAATATGAGGCCTAACTTAAATTATTGCTAGCATAACTTTTATCGAGGTACCGGGACTCCGAAAACGTAAAGAACATTAAAAACGGGGCTTGGAATCACTTACTATGGAGCTTGAAAGATTGAAACAACCCCTAGATATGGAGAACCCTTGAAATTTCGTGCTAATGAAGAAGATGATGAATTTTGTGTTATTTTTCCCCTTTTATTTCATTTAATATCCAAATGACCAAAATGCCCTTCCTTATTAAACTTTCAAAAATTCCATCCATGTCCTATTTTTTCCATGAACTTAGAAATTGGTCAAATTGTTATTTAAACCCTCCTAATTAATATTCCAAAGCAATTTCATACTAAAAGCTTCTAGAATGCAAGTTTTACAAATTATTCGATTTAGTCCCTAATCTCAACTTAAGCACTTTATGCATAGAATTTCATCACGAAATTTTCACACAATCATGCAATCATATCATGAACCTCAAAATAATAATAAATTAAATTTTTCTACCTTGGATTTGTGGTTTGGCAACCACTGTTCTATTTAGGCCCTATTTTGGGATGTTACAAATATCCTGGAATATTAAGGCAAGAATTAATAACAAGTCAAATATTTATCATACAATTCAGATAATAATAACAAGATCCGTCTTAGGTTTCATTCCCCTTAGGTATTTAGGGGGTTTAGTTCATATTTATGAAATAAAATATCTCAAAAGAATAATGATAACAAAACATAAAGAAAACCCAAGAACTTTTGAAGGGAATTGAAGGGAGATCTTTAGTCTTGAAAGTGAATCCGGCTTCTAAGATGGATCAATTAATTTTCTTCGAGTAATTCCTTACCTCCTACTCCGTGTTTCCTCTTTAATCCTCCTCTAGTGTGTTTAAATAGGCTTTAGAATGCCTAAAAACCCTCAAGAGTGGCCCTTTCCGAATAGGACTAAACTTGGGCTCGACAGAGACACGCTCGTGTTTGATTTCTTCAATCCGTGTTCAAGGCTGTTAAATAGACATGGGCATCTGGTCTACCCGTATACGGAAGTCCAGGTCATGTTGATTTCACATGTTGGTCCATTTTTTACGTTTTCGGCCCGTTTCTCGGTCTTTTTACTCTCCTATGCTCACCTAAGTATAAAACATGAATTTAAAGGAGTAGGAGCATTGAATTCACCAAATCTAAGGATAATTCATCCAAAACTATGCTAAGCATGGGATAAAAATATGTATAAATTATAGTTTATCAAATACCCCCACACTTAAGCGTTTGCTTGTCCTCAAGCAAAATCCTCAACCCACAATTAAAATAAATTCTTCTCAACTTATAGTTCTCATCAATAGTATCTCCAAATAATCCATAAGTACTCATACATTCAAAATTCAACTCGAAGAACATCAAAGGTTCAAACATTCCAAGTTGAGCATTTTATCACGAAAACCTAGGTGTTTCCCCTCATTAAGTAATCACCTTTGATTCAAAATATCACAAAGTTTCACATCCTCACTAAAGATTCACTCAAATCACTCGAGGTGTTTAAGGACAAGAAATTTAGCACTCAACAGTCAAAATGAAAAGTTATTACCATAGGCTTGCATGAAAATCAAATCTTCCCCACTATATATTGAGATGATACATCAATCAAAAAGCCTTTAGAGGGTTTAACGTGGCTTTGGTTAGGGGGTGTGGTTACAAGTTGAAAAAGAATGTTAGAATCGAGATCGAATTGAAAAATTACCTAACTATAAAAATACTACAAGTTGATAAATTACATTTCCATTTAGAAAATCCTAGAATTGAACTTTTCTTAATGGGATAAGGAATTTAAATACTTAAGCTCAAAAACAAAGAATTACAACTAATATGTACGTATGTTGCTGTTTTTTTTTTTTAGAACAAGTCAAATAACACAGAACTTTGCTAATTATTACAACGAAAAATAAAACATAGCTAAGCAATTAATTCAAATAAAATCTCGACAAAAATAGGGATCAAATTAGGGGATTTCAACAATAATGGTTTATGGGTTAACATTGAAGGTAAATCAATGAATGGCTTGTTAGGCTCAAAGGGTTCACTAAAGGTTAATTAAGATGGTAGGCTTTTATGGAGTAAGTTGGTTAAACCTAAGTGCCTTTATCATTTCGACATATCAAATCAATGATGTGGTCTTGACATATATAATCAAGCAAGTTCTAGAATAGCGATTCGATATTGACGCACTCAAAGCAACAATAAAAGTGAGCATGAAAGAAATAATATATGCTCTAAGGGCTCAAGATCTCACAAAAATTATGGTTTTTTGATGTTTAACTTATGAATTTCAACTCAAGATAATACCTAAACTTAGGGAAACAACCTAAAAATTTTTAATTTTCAAGAATCAACTTTTCATGTTTGATTCCTTAATTCCTTTAAAGTTTAAACAGTCAATGCATAAACGCCTATGTTTTAATTCAAGACATATCAATAAAAATCATAAATTAATCAAGATTCATTCTAATAGTGATATGAGTGATTCACATGAGAATAAGACAAAATTCAGGGATTTTTCTGATAATGATATAAATAACCTCCCCACACTTAATATGTACATTGTCCTCAATGTAAAAAGATAGTATTACAGAACAATATAGATATAAGAGAGGGAGAGAAGTGAAACTTTCTGAATTTGTGGATGAATTCCTTGAATTGGAGTTATTGAGAATAATCGGCCAAGGCAATGATGAGAGTGAAGGAGGATACTTCGGTGGTGGTAGAGGTTCATTAGTCCATAAGTCCTGCGCTAAAAGAATATTATATCAGGTAGTAGCTATGGTTGTGGTCGAGGAGCACATGGCAGTCATGGAGAATCTTTTCCAGTGGAGTTGTAATTTCCTAAGTAATAGTGAGCTTTGGAGCTCTTTATAACTACGATAAAATCACTAACTCTTCAGGAAATATAAAGAAGCATAATTACTCGTAAAGAAATAGCCAAAAACATAAATTATCTAATATTAATTATAAAACCTAAAAATGGAATAGTATTAAATGGAAGTTAAATAAAATTACTTTAAGAAGATAAATAAAGATAAAAATGAAAATAAAAATAATGAATAAAAAGTTTTTAAACATCGTCATCGCCGGATGTTTCGCGAGGTGGTGGTGGCGATGAGATGTGAAGGTGCTGACAAATCTGATGTAGAGTAGCATCAATGTGATCAAAGCGCTGAAAACATTGCTGCTCAAATCGACTAAGGCGCTCAGAGATGTCAAAGTATGAAGTCGCCGCATGAACTGGATGATGGATGGGTGGTGGCTGAGACGGTGGGTGTAACACCCCTTACCCGTATCCGTCGCCGGAACAGGGTACAAGGTATTAACAAATTATAGTATATACTATTAAATAGAACCCAAACAAAAATATGGCGTGCAATTTAATCATGAATCATTATAACATATGCCATTAACAATACAAACCAATTTCAAATGCTTCGTACAAAATGATTAGTTTGATACTATAATTAGTATTTTAAACCTAGACAATTATGACACGTACCAAAATAACTAAGTCTGCTATACATGCCATATTTCAAAATGTTGAGTTCAAATACCAAAAGAATTGATAGTGCGGGCGGATCTTCAACGATCTCTAACTCCTGTGCTAGCTGGATGACACTATAAGACAAAGGAGAGAAAAGAAAGTAAGCTTATAGCTTAGTAAGTAAGTATATAAATAACAAATAAGGAATCTAATATGTTTACAACATAACTCAATTATATCATATTTTTAACTTTACTATTTACTCCGATTTGATCAAGCTGTCCCTCTTGCGTCATGATCACTAAATAAATTATAACTCGAGTTATGAAACTCAAAATTCAAATCCGTAAAATTTCCCTGAATCTAGACTTATAAGTCTTCTTACTAAATTTTTTCTATAATTTTTGGTTTAGCCAATTAGTACAGTTTATTAGTTTAAGTTTCCCCTGTTACACAGCTCAACTGATCTGACCTCTGTTCACTACGAATTGAATTTCATTGAGTACACAATTCAAATAACCATGAAACTGTTTCATTTAAAAATAGACTCAATAAGGATTTTTGGAATATAAACTATATTTCTTATTGTGTTTTGTACAATTTTTAATGATTTTTCAAATTTGGAACAAGGGATCACATAGTCATCCTAAGAAAGTCACACACAATTGTAAATATCTCAAAATATAGAATTCCTTTTCTTTCTCTGTTTTTTTATATGAAAATAGACTCATTAAGCTATAATTTCACATCTTATTCAACCTCTAATTAAATTCCTTCCATTTTTTGTGATTTTTCAAAATCACGTCACTGCTACTGTCCAAAACAGTTTTAGTGCTAATTTCACTTATATATATATCATAAATCATTTTCACCACATTTCACACATCGCGAGTATAGGCCCATGATTACAATGTCACCACAAAGCCATCCTGTTGAACAATTCGGATTAATCTCGACTTGATGGTTTCAAAGACACACCCCACCATCATATTTCATTTAATTCGCTCTCTTGTACACATGGTGAACACTTAGTACCAGTCATGTGACCTAGCCAATTTGTCTCGTAGCTCTCTTGTCTACATGGTGTTCTTCACTTGGAATCACGCATGCGACTTAGCTACATTTATCTCTCCCGTAGCTCTCTTGTCTACATGGGATACATTCCGTATCACACATGTGACCTAGCTACTACATAGTATCTCGTAGCTTTCTTGTACACATGATGTGCACTCAGCACCATACATGTGACCTAGCTACGCTCCCTCTATTTTTTTCGATCTTTCCAAATGTTCAACCGGGATCTCTCTCTCTATTACTTATTTCCATTCTTCCAATAGTTGATTTATACTTCAACATCAGCTAGTATATATATAATATGCTGAAATATAAGAATGTAAATGAAATTAATGTATTATTTACATACAAACTTACCTCGGTGCAAAATATGGGAATTTTGCAATTTAGTCCAAAACTTTCTCCTTCCCCCGTTCGAGGTTGATTCCATGTCTTTCTTGATCTATAACAACATATTTAGCTTATTTAACACTCAAACTATTTATTTTAATCCAAAAATCATATTATACAAAAATTACATTTTTGTCCCCTAACTTTTACAAAATTATGATTTTGCCCCAAGGCTCGAAAATTTAATTTCAGCTCTTATTCTTATGTTTAATGACCTACTGATCATTTTTCTCTTCTATGGCAACATCAAATTCTCACTCTAACACATAGGTATGAACAATAGGTATTTTTATCGATTATGTCGTTTTGCTCGTTTTCGCTAAAAATCGCTTAGAAAAGATCATTCTCCTAACTTCACAAATTCATATTCTACCATAAAACAACAAAATACATGCCTATCATTCATGGGTAAATTTTTAAACATAAACCCTAACTCGAAATAATGGTAGAAATAGGTAAACCGAGCTACGAGGATTTCAAAAATGTGAAGAACATTAAAAACGGGGCTTGAAATCACTTACTATGAAGCTTGAAAGTTGAAGAAACCCTAGCTATGGAGGAGAGAAAATTTCGGCAGCAACTAGTGAAGATGATGACCAATTTTGTGTTATTTTTCCCATTTTATTTCATTTAATATACAAATGACCAAAATGCCCTTACTACTAAACTTTCCAAAAATTCCCTCCATGTCCAACTTTTGTCCATAACTTAGGAATTGGTCAAATTTCTATTTAAGACCTCCTAGTTAATATCCCAAAGCAATTTCATACTAAAAACTTCTAAACACGAGTTTTACAATTTATTCAGTTTAGTCCCTAATCTCAACTTAAGCGCTCAATGCATAGAATTTCATCACGAAATTTTCACGAAATCATGAAATCATATCATAAACCCCAAAATAATTATAAAACAATTATTTCTATCTCGAATTTGTGGTCACAAAACCACTATTTTGATTAGGCCCTAATTCAGGTTGTCACAATTCTCCCCCCTTTAGAGATTTTCGTCCCCGAAAATCTTACTGGTAAAGAGGTTCGGGTACTGTTTCCTCATAGCTTCCCAAGGTTCCCACGTAACCTCTTCTATCCCATGTCTGTGCCACAATACTTTCACTAAGGCTATACTTTTATTTCTTAACTGTTTAATTTCCCGAGCCAAATTCTTTATTGGTTCCTCCTCATAGGTCATATCCGGTCGAATCTCAATTTCTGTTAGAGAAATCACATGTGAAGGATCAAAACGATAACATCGCAACATTGATACATGAAACACGTTATGAATTCTTTCTAACTCTGCCGGTAAGGCCAACCGATATGCCATTGGTCCAATCCTTTCAGTAATCTCGTACGGCCCAATAAAACTCGGACTCAACTTGCCTTTTCGGCTAAATCTCAGAATCTTTTTCCATGGTAACACCTTCAAGAACACTTTATCACCCACCTGAAATTCAATATCTTTTCTTTTTAAATCTGCATATGACTTTTGTCGATCTGAAGCAGCTTTCAAGCAATCCCGAATTACTTTTACTTTCTCTTCGATTTCTTTAACTAGATCAACTCCGTGAATCTATTTCTCACTAAGTTCGGTCCAATATAAAGGAGTCCGACACTTGCGACCATACAAGGCTTCGTACGGTCCATTTGTATACTTGACTAATAACTGTTATTGTAGGCAAATTCAATCAAAGATAGATATTTCTCCCAACTACCTCCAAATTCTAAGACACAGCATCTAAGCATATCCTCGAGTACCTGGATTACTCTTTCCGACTGACCATCTGTTTGTGGATGAAACGCGGTACTAAAGTTCAATTTTGTACCTAAAGCTTTTTGTAACTTTTTCCAAAATCTCGAGGTAAACCTCGGATCTCTATCTGATATTATAGACATAGGTACTCCGTGCAACCTTACAATTTCAGCAATATATATTTCAGCTAATTTATCAAGTGAGTAATCGATACGTACTGGTATAAAGTGTGATGACTTTATTAACCTATCAACCACTACCCAGACAGCATCCTTCCTTTTAGGAGTCAAAGGCAAACCGTTACAAAATCCATGGTAATCTTGTCCCATTTCCACTCGTGCACCATTATTGGTTGAAGTAGTCCCAAGGCACTTGATGTTCACTTTTACTTGTTGACAGATCAAACACTTGGTTACAAATTCGAAATGTCCTTTTCATACTTGGCCACCAATACAACTTCTTTAAATCATTATACATTTTGTGCTACGGGGTGAACTGATAAATGTACCATTGACGCCTCATGTAATATTTTCTGAATCAATTCATCGTTTTTCAGTACACAGATCCTGTCTCAAAACATCAAACAGTCGTCTGGTCCAACTCGAAAATCTGAGTCGTAACCTAATTCATATTGAGTTATCTTGGTTCGCAACTCGCTATCGTTCTTTTGAGCATCACAAATCAGCTGGAGAAATAACGGTTTAGCCCTCATATCTACTAAGATTGACCCATCATCAGATAATGCTAACCCCGTATTCATGGCTCTCAAAGTAAAAAGAAATTTCTTGCTCAAGGCATTAGAAACTACATTTGCTTTTCCCGGATGATAATCAATCACTAGCTCATAATCCTTTAATAATTCAAGCCATCTCCGCTGTCGCAGATTCAAATCCTTTTGATTCATCAAATACTTCAAACTTTTGTTGTAATATCCTGATTTTGGGCCTAGTCGGAATAGTGGTTTCGTGACCACAAAATCCGAGATATAAATAATTATTTTATGATTATTTTAAGGTCTATGATATGATTGCATGATTGTGTGAAAGTTTCGTGAAGAAATTTTATGCATAAAGTGCTTAATTTGAAATTTGGGACTAAATTGAATAAATTGCAAAACTTGTGTTCTAGAAGTATTTTGCATAAAATTGAATTAGATTATTAATTAGAGGTCCTTAAAGAGTAATTTTACCAATTTCTAAGTCTATGGACAAAAATTGGACATGGATGGAATTTTTGGAAAGTTTAGTAGTAAGGGCATTTTGGTCATTTAGGGGTAAAATGAATTAAAATACAAAATTAAAAGCCAATTTTGCTCATCTTCAACCCCATGGCCGAATATAGCAAGGAGAAACCATGGCTAGGGTTTTTCAAGCTTCCAAGCTCGATTGTAAGTCCGTTCTAGCCTCGTTTTTAATGATTTTTACGTTTTGGAGTCCCTAGCTCGATTTAGCTTATGCTAGCAATAATTTAACCTAGGGTTTATATTTGGAAAAATACCCATAGGTAAAATTTGTGTATTTTGGTGTTTTATGATAGAATATGAGGTTTTAAATTATGTTAGACAACTTGTGCTACTCGGTTTTAAGTGAAAACGAGCAAAAGGGCTTAATCGGTAAAAATACCTAATAGTCATAAGTACATGTTAGAGTGAGAATTTGATGTTGCCATAGAAGGGAAAAATGATCAGCATGTCATAAAACATAAGAAAATAGGCTGAATTTTAATTTACGAGCTTTGGGGCAAAAGTGTAAATATGCAAAAGTTTAGGGGCAAAATTGTAATTTTTCCAAAATATGATTTTGGGTCAATTTGAATAACGTGAGTCCTAATTAGACTATATTTTAAATGATAGAGCAAGGAAAACTGAAATTCGGGCTAAAATGGGGAAAATACCAAGTTGTAGACGAAATGGTAAAAATAGCCATTTTCGCATACGAGGTAAGTTCATATGTAAATGTTGGTAACATAGTTATTATTTTAAATGTTTTAATGTTTTTTAAATGATATGATAATTATTATGAAATATTATACTTGTGATAATTGTTTGATAATATGTCAAATTATGTGATATATTTGGAAAATGTGAAATACTACCGAGTATCGGTATCGGCATTCCGTAGAAGATGGTTGAGACACATGATTGGGAAAAAGGTCCGTTGAACCTCGTGAATGGATTAGGATACAAGTGACATGTCACTGGGATATTTGGGCATCCGAACTCGTTGAGTTGAGTCCGAGTTCACTTATGGATGCGAATGTCCGAACTCGTTGAGTTGAGTCCGAGTTCGTGAGATGTAACTAGGCATCCGAACTCGTTGAGTTGAGTCCGAGTTCACTTATGGATGCGAACGCTCGAGCTCGTTGAGTTGAGTCCGAGTTCGCTTATGGGCTGGTTACATGATTGCTTGATTGAATATGTGGCACTTATGTGCAAGTTATCCATGTATCCGAATTATATTCCGATGTGTTCAACCGGTAAAGTTCTACTCAAATGGAGGAATACTCAAGATGAAAGGGACGTGTTGGTAAGTGTTGTGAAATGGATACTTTGAACAGGTATGTACTTAACCCTCGGGTTGAAAACTCGATATAACAACAATATGGTAAGATGATAAATGAAAAGGTGATATGAATGTCTTGGTGATGATTATGCAAATGATGTTTTATGTTTGCTTATATGGTTATGTTACTTGCTATTTGCATGTGAGCTTACTAAGCATTTATGCTTACTCCTCCTTTTCATTCCTTGTAGTGTTGACAAGCCAGCTCGAAATCGGAAGCAATGGAGGCACGCCACACTATCCGTATACCATCTTGGCATAATGGCTTGTATATTTTGAGTATGGCATGTATAGCATTATAATCATTTTGTATATATGGTCTTATGATATGGTTATTGAGTGGTATGGAAATAGAAATGCTTGGTAATGATTAGCCATTGGAATGGCTAATAATGATCATATTTGGTATTATGTATGTCAAATTGCTAGCTAATCCATGGAAACCATGAAATAGGTAAAATTTACCATAAAATAGATTCAGACAGCAGCAGTGACGTGAGTTTAAAAATCACTAAAAATAGTAGAAATGGAATTAAATAATGAATAAGTTATGGAATCGAAGTTTGATGAGTCTATTTTCATATGGAATAAGCGAAACAGGTATATGAGCTATATTTTATGAGATGTTTAAATTTTTGTGAAACAGGGCCAGAGCGATTTCTGGATCCCTGTTCTGAATTTGGAAATTCACCATAAATTTTACAAAGATAATTAGAAGTCATGCTTTATATGTACAGATTCCTTATTGAGTCTAGTTTTATTAGAGATAAACGGCATAGTCATTGAAGCTCTGTACAGGGAGATATCTGATTTGTAATACACAGAGGTCGAGTAGTTAAACCCTGAAACAGGGAGACTTTAACTAATAAACTGTACTAATTGGCCCAACCAAAAATTCTAGAAAAATTAGTAGATATATATATGAGTCTAGTTTCAGGAAAAATTTACGGAATTGGATTTTGAGTTTCAGTAACTCGAGATATGATTTTTAAAGCGTGTGATGCGCTTAGCCGACTTGTCCGGAAATTTTAAAATGAATTGTATGAGCTGTTTAATTAATGAATTAAGTCCGTTAACACCTCGTGTTCGACTCTGGCAACGGTCTCGGGTACGGGGTGTTACATTTGTGATCAGTAAAAATTTGGCATTTTTCACCATACAAATAATGTCGCCAAATCTTCAAGGCAAAGACAATAGCGGCCAATTCAAATCATGCGTAGGATAGTTCTTCTCATGCGGTTTTAACTGTCTCGAAGCATAAGCTACCACTTTACCCTCTTACATCAACACACATCCAAGGCCTGTCAATGATGCATCACTATAAATTACGAACTCCTTCCCTGGCTCGGGCTGTACTAAAATTGGTGCTTCAGTCAATCGTGCTTTCAACTTTTCAAAACTCTACTGACATTTATCAGTCCATTCAAACTTAACATTCTTTTGCAACAACTTAGTCATAGGAGATGCAATCATCAAAAATCCCTCAACAAAACGTCTATAATACCCGGCCAAGCCTAAAAAGCTTCTAACCTCAGATACATTCTTTGGCGGTTTCCAATCAACGATCGTGAAAATCTTGCTCGGATTCACCCGAATACCATCACCTGAGACTATATGTCCCAAAAATCTGACTTCACAAAGCCAGAACTCACTTTTACTAAACTTAGCATGTAACACCCCTTACCCGTATCCGAGGCCGGGCTAAGGTACGAGGCGTTACCAGACAAACATACAAACATTAAACTAAAATACAAGCCATAAAATTTTATTCATATTTCAAAGCGTTCATTCTCTTACACATAGTCCCTTATTTGAGTCTACGGAGCCCAAAACATACTTTAGAAAGGGTTCGGGACTAAACCGAAAACTTACGAAAATCTTGGAAATTTCATGCTTTAAGGCTCCACACGCCCGTGTCCCAAAGTCGTGTTCTATATAATCTTTGAGACACATGGTCGTGTCTCTCACTGTGTGGAATATACCTAGGCTATTTTCCAAGCTTTGGTCAACCTTGATCTCTTACACACTTATACAAAATCAAAAGCATATAACATGGTATTCATTTAATGATTAAACATCCTCAATTAAACCACAAACATAGCATTTGTATGTCATCATACATGTGTCTCTCATACTCATTTTACCTTGTTTATTATAGTACCACCTATACATTTATACCAAGATTATCATCTTACCAAATATCTTGACTTAATCATCAAGCATTCATATTTAAAGCTAGATCATATCTTTATAAAATACCACGATTGAGATCATGAGAATAACATGTTTGCTGAAACAATTCAATTCAATTCCATACCCAACAAGCATTACATTGAGACTAGTCATATATATATATATATACATGTCATGATACATAACATTCTCTTTTTGTTTTCTTATAAACACATATCATTTATTTCATTATATCAATATTTCATATACCATAGTTTCCATGTATTCCACATATATTTATTTTCCTCCTCCTCCTCTCCATTCCACATCCTTAATGTATATAGCATTCTTATAAGTACGATTTCACAATTTACTAATAAATGTTCACATCAAACTATCCACACGAGTCATAGTCACTTAATTATTTATAATTCGAGCTACAGAGCTCCAAATTAAGATCCGTAAATTTCCCTGAAACTAGACTCAAATATATTTCCACCATAAAATTTTCATAATTTTTAGTTTAGCCAATTAGTACAGTTTATTCATTAAATTTTCCTCTGTTTCACTTTCTGACAGTTCTAACCTCTCTTCACTAAAAAATAATTATCTCATAGTACAAAACTCGGATAATGTTTTTGTCGATTTATATTGAAAATAGACTCATTATGTATTTTAAAAATATAATTTTGAGCCTCTAAATATTTTTTTCCAAAGTTTTGTGATTTTCCAAAGTCAGAACAGGGGATCACGTAATCATTCTAAATCAGTCTCAGAAAAACATAAATATATCAAAATATAGAACTCCTTTGCTTTCTTTTTTTCTTTTATACGAAAATAAACTCATTAAGCTTTAATTTGATATCTCATTCAGTCTCTGATACAATTTCTACTATTTTTGGTGATTTTTCAAAATCACGTCACTGCTACTGTCCAAAATAGTTTTATTGCTAATTCACTCTTTCACACTTTCTTTGTATTAACCTCATTTTAACATACATATCACAAATCATTTTCACCACATTTCATACATCACAAGTATAGGCCCATGATCACAAGGTCACCATAAAATCATCCTCATGTATAACTTACTTGTTTATAACCTTACAACATCCTGGTCACTTAATGAACACATCATTCACATAACCAAGTTCCTGCACTTATTCATCACAAAACTCACAAAGCAATACATAGAGAGTCTCCCGTTGAACACTTCGGATCAATCCTCGATACTCAGTGGTTTCAGCACATAGCTCCACCCATCATATAGTTCGCCTCTCTTGTACACATGGTGAACACTTAGTACCACTCATGTGACCTAGCCAGTTTATCTCGTAGCTCTCTTGTCGACATGGTGTCCTTCACTTGGAACCACGCATGCGACCTAGCTACATATATTCCGTAGCTCTCTTGTCTACATGGTGTACACATAGTATCACCCATGCGACCTAGCTACATCATAATGTCTTGTAGCTCTCTTGTACACATGATGTGCACTCAGACTATACATGTGACCTAGCTACATACCATCAGATCGTCCAATCTTTCCGAAGGTTCAACCGGATTTCTCTCTTTTCCAACAATTTCACCAATCAAGTAATTATCCACAAACATATTTCCAATATTTTTATAAAATATCATAATACAAGTAATAGTGATGTATTACTTACATATAAACTTACATCTCATTTAATATCAACGCAATAACATTAAATTACATATTGTCTTATTAAAAATCATATGAACTTACAATTTCCCATAATATCCATAATCATAGAAATCACATTTATGTATGATAATTCAATGCACTTCGTGTACCATAGACATATTTTAAATCAATTCATAAACTTGGCACCATAATCATTTAATTTAACATAATTCAATTAATTCACTAAATTTAACTTTCAAATATAAATTACAGCATTATTGTTGTATTATTATCATACCAATTTACATACTTTCAACACCTCGAAATCATAGTAAATATACCAATTTTACATTGAAACATGCATAAATTAATGCTTATTATACATATGAACTTACCTTGATATTAAAACAGTCATTTTACCAACTTTCCCAATTTTCGATTTTTCCTCAGTCTAGGTTCAAATCTCGTTTTCCGGGATCTAAAACATCATATTTTACTTATTTAATTAATGTACTATTTAAAACAGTCCTTAAGTCAAACTTTGCAAAAATTACAATTTTGCCCCTAAACTTTTTACACTTTTCCCCTAGGCTTGGGAATTAAACTTCATCCCTTATTCTTATGTTTTATGACATGATGATCACACATCAAATTCTCACTCTAACATATACTTATGACTATTAGGTATTTTTACCGATTAAGCCCTTTTGCTCGTTTTCACTTAAAACCGAGTAGCACAAGTTGTCTAACATAATTTAAAACCTCATATTGTATCATAAAACACCAGAATACACAAATTTTACCTATGGGTATTTTTCCAAATATGAACCCTAGGTTGAATTATTGCTAGCATAAGCTAAATCAAGTTCTGGGACTCCAAAACGTAAAGAACTTAAAAAGCGGGTTAGAACGGACTTACAATTGAGCTTGGGAAGCTTGAAAACCCTAGCCATGGAGTCTACTTTGGTATACACGTCCATGGTGAAGAAGATGAGCAAAATTGGCTTTTAATTTTGTATTTTAATTCATTCTACCCCTAAATGACCAAAATACCCTTACTACTAAACTTTCCAAAAATTCCATCCATGTCCAATTTTTTTCCATAACTTAGAAATTGGTCAAATTGCTATTTAAGACCTCCTAATTAATATTTCAAATCAATTTCATACTAGAAACTTCTAGAATGCAAGTTTTGTAACTTATTCAATTTAGTCCCTAACTTCGAATTAAGCACTTTATGCATAGAATTTCTTCACGAAATTTTCACTCAATCATGCAATCATATCATAGACCTCAAAATAATCATAAAATAATTATTTATATCTCAGATTTTGTGGTCCTGAAACCTCTGTTCCAATTAGACCCAATTTTGGGCTATTACAACTCTCCCCCTCTTCAGAGATTTTCGTCCTCGAAAATCTTACCAGAGTGAGGTTTAGTATCTTTCTCATAATTTCCAGCATTACTAACTAATTGTTTTCAAGACGATACTTTCAGAAACACTCTGTCATCAATTTGAATCCCAAGATAACTCAGTAAACTCTGATATTTCTCTAACTCTGTCCTTCACTTGTCAACCATTCTCAGACTCTGGTCATATCTATAATTATTTTATCACTGAATTCTTTGATTCCACACTTAGGAACTTAGTGAACATGATTCTCATGAATTTCCGTTATATACACCTCATCGGTAAGGGGGTGAGGTCGTACAGTTTCTAACTCGATTCTGACATATATTTATATGAAACATTTTTTTCATTATCCACATATGTCATTATAATCATACTATCCACTTCAAACAATTTATTATTCATACATGTCTTACATAAAATTTCCAATTATCTCATTTCAAACAAGTGCACTCACTCATACATTCTATGAATTTTGAATAACTTTAATCATCACATTTACTAATTAATTTAGTCAAGCATGCAACAGCATATGAAGGCCAAACAAATATGAATAATTATATCACTATATAAACTTTCATCTCACATATTATCACATATACATATATCACAATTTTTATTCATACATTTCGAGTTTAACACATCATAGCTACACTTTATTCAAATACTTCAATATCGCTATCAAATGGTCGATGTAGCTCGGTTGGAGAATATTTCATTTTAAACAAAATAGTCCTTATTAGTGTCGGGAGACATCACACTATCACATATTTGTGGCATGTATAACTAAACTCTTACACTTGCTATGTTAGTTCGAGAATCGACTAAACCTACTCGATACCACTAAATGTAACACCCTTACCCGTATCCGAGGCCGGGCTAAGGTACGGTATGCTACTGACAAACATACAAACATTAAACTAAAATACGAGCCATAAAATTTTATTCATATTTCAAAGCGTTCATTCTCTTACACATAGTCCCTTATTTGAGTCTACGGAGCCCAAAACATACTTTAAAAGGGTTCGGGACTAAACTGAGAACTTACGAAAATCTTGGAAATTTCATGCTTTAAGGCTCCACATGCCCGTGTTCCAAAGTCGTGTTCCATACACGGCTGAGACACATGGTCGTGTCTCTGCCTGTGTGGAATATACCTAGGCTATTTTCCAAGCTTTGGTCAACCTTTATCTCTTACACACTTATACAAAATAAAAAGCATATAACATGGTATCCATTTAATGATTAAACATCCTCAATTAAACCACAAACATAGCATTTGTATGTCATCATACATGTGTCTCTCATACTCATTTTACCTTGTTTATTATAGTACCACCTATACATTTATACCAAGATTATCATCTTACCAAATATCTTCAGCTTAATCATCAGGCATTCATATTTAAAGCTAGATCATATCTTTATAAAATACCACGATTCAGATGCGCAGAATAACATGTTTGCCTGAAACAATTCAATTCAATTCCATACCCAACAAGCATTACATTGAGACTAGTTATATATATATATATATATACATGTCATGATACATAACATTCTCTTTTTGTTTTCTTATAAACACATATCATTTATTTCATTATATCAATATTTCATATACCATAGTTTCCATGTATTCCACATACATTTATTTTCCACCTCCTCCTCTCCATTCCACATCCTTAATGTATATAGCAGTCTTATAAGTACGATTTCACAATTTACTAATAAATGTTCACATCAAACTGTCCACACGAGTCATAGTCACTTAATTATTTATAATTCGAGCTACAGAGCTCCAAATTAAGATCCATAAATTTCCCGTGAAAATAGACTCAATATCTTTCCACCATAAAATTTTCATAATTTTTGGTTTAGCCAATTACTACAGTTTATTCATTAAATTTTCCCCTGTTTCACTTTTCGTGATTCGACCTCTCTTCACTAAAAAGAATTATCTCATAGTACGAACTCAGATAACGTTCTTGTTGATTTATCTTGAAAATAGACTCATTATGTATTTTAAAAATATAATTTTGAGCCTCTAAATATTTTTTTCCAAATTTTTGTGATTTTCCAAAGTCAAAACAGAGGATCACGTAATCATTCTGAATCAGTCTCACAAAAACATAAATATCTCAAAATATAGAACTCCTTTGCTTTCTTTTTTTCTTTTATATGAAAATAAACTCATTAAGCTTTAATTTGATATCTCATTCAGTTTCTGATTCAATTTCTACTATTTTTGGTGATTTTTCAAAATCACGTCACTGCTACTGTCCAAAACAGTTTTATTGCTAATTCACTCTTTCACACTTTCTTTGTATTAACCTCATTTTAACATACATATCACAAATCATTTTCATCACATTTCATACATCACAAGTATAGGCCCATGATCACAAGGTCACCATAAAATCATCCTCATGTATAACTTGCTTGTTTATAACCTTACCACATCCTGGTCACTTGATGAACACATCATTCACATAACCAAGTTCCTGCACTTATTCATCACAAAACTCACAAAGCAATACATAGAGTGTCTCCCGTTGAACACTTCGGATTAATCCTCGATACTTGGTGGTTTCAGTACATAGCTCCACCCATCATATAGTTTGGCTCTCTTGTACACATGGTGAACACTTAATACCACCTATGTGACCTAGCCAGGTTATCTCGTAGCTCTCTTGTCTACATGGTGTCCTTCACTTGGAACCACGCATGCGACCTAGCTACATATATCCCGTAGCTCTCTTGTCTACATGGTGTACACATAGTATCACTCATGCGACCTAGCTACATCATAATGTCTTGTAGCTCTCTTGCACACATGATGTGCACTCAAAGACTATACATGTGATCTAGCTACATACCATCAGATCATCCAATCTTTTCAAGGTTGAACCGGATTTCTCTCTTTTCCAACAATTTCACCAATCAAGTAATTATCCACAAACATATTTCCAATATTTTTATAAAATATCATAATACAAGTAATAGTGATGTATTACTTACATATAAACTTACATCTCATTTAATATCAACGCAATAACATTAAATTACACATTGTCTTATTAAAAATCATATGAACTTACAATTTCCCATAATATCCATAATCATAGAAATCACATTTATGTCGATAATTCAATGCACTTTGTGTACCATAGACATATTTTTAAATCAATTCATAAACTTGGCACCATAATCATTTAATTTAACATAATTCAATTAATTCACTAAATTTAACTTTCAAATATAAATTACAAAGATTATTGTTGTATTATTATCATACCAACTTACATACTTTCAACACCTCAAAAATCATAGTAAATATATCAATTTTTCATTGAAACATGCATAAATTAATGCTTATTATACATATGAACTTACCTTGATATTAAAACGGTCATTTTACCAACTTTCCCAATTTTCGATTTTTCTCTCATTCAAGGTTCAAATCTCATTTTTCGGGATCTAAAACATCATATTTTACTTATTTAATTAATGTAATATTCAAAATAGTCCTTAACTCAAACTTTGGAAAAATTACAATTTTGCCCCTAAACTTTTTCATATTTACTCTTTTGCCCCTAGGCTCGGGAATTAAACTTCATTCCTTATTCTTATGTTTTATGACATGATGATCACTTTTCCCTTCTATGGAAACATCAAATTCTCACTCTAACATATACTTATGACTATTAGGTATTTTTACCAATTAAGCCCTTTTGCTCGTTTTCACTTAAAACCGAGTAGCACAAGTTGTCTAACATAATTTAAAACCTCATATTGTATCATAAAACACTAGAATACACAAATTTTACCTATGGGTATTTTTCCAAATATAAACCTTAGGTTGAATTATTGCTAGCATAAGCTAAATCAAGTTACCGGAACTCCAAAAACGTAAAGAACTTAAAAAATGGGGTTAGAACGGACTTACAATTGAGCTTGGGAAGCTTGAAAACCCTAGCCATGGAGTCTGACTTGGTATACACGTCCATGGTGAAGAAGATGAGCAAAATTGGCTCTTAATTTTGTATTTTAATTCATTTTACCCCTAAATGACCAAAATACCCTTACTAAACTTTCCAAAAATTCCATCCATGTCCAATTTTTGTCCATAACTTAGAAATTGGTCAAATAGCTATTTAAGACCTCCCAATTAATATTTCAAATCAATTTCATAGTAGAAACTTCTAGAATGCAAGTTTTGTAACTTATTCAATTTAGTCCCTAACTTCGAATTAACCACTTTATGCATAGAATTTCTTCACGAAATTTTCACTCAATCATGCAATCATATCATAGACCTCAAAATAATCATAAAATAATTATTTATATCTCAGATTTTGTGGTCCCGAAACCTCTATTCCAACTAGACCCAATTTTGGGCTATTACATAGCAAACAGTTTCTTTTCTCTCAAGATCTGCAATATGGCTCTCAAGTGTTCGGCATGTTCATACTCATCCCGAGAATAAATTAGAATGTCATCTATAAACACTACTACAAACTTATCCAAATATGGCCGAAAGATCCGGTTTCTCCTAAAGGCGGTTTTCGGCAGATCTGACTCCTTAACTCTCAACTGGTAGTAACCAGACCTCAAATCGATCTTTGAAAACACTGTGGCCCCCTTTAACTGATCGAATAAATCAACAATCCTCGGCAATGGGTACTTGTTCTTTATAGTCACCTTATTAAGCTGACGGTAATCAATGCAAAGTCTCATTGAACCATCCTTCTTCTTCTGAACAATACAGAGCACCCAGGAGAGAAACTCGGTCTCACAAATCCCTTATCTATTAACTCTTGCAACTGAGCCTTCAATTCTTTTAATTCAATTGAGCCATTCTATATGGAGCAATCGAGATCGGTGCATGCGGCAACAAATCAATGGCAAACTCTATCTCTCGTTCGGAGGCAACCTGGCAATTCCTCCGAAATACATCCGAAACTCACAGACTATCGGTACTGATTCAAACTTTAGTTGAGGCAACTCAATATTCATTACATAAGCCAGATAAGGTTTACACCCTTTCCTCATGTATTTCTATGCAGACATGTGCGAAATCACCATAGGCAATTTATTTGATTCATCTGTTTCAACCCACAGAATTTCTCCATTTTCACATTTCAACTTTAGTGTTTTTTGTTTACAATCTACCTTGGCATCATACAATGTCAACCAGTCCATTCCCAAAATAACGTCAAACTCATCAAATGGTAACAGCATCAGATTAGCCGAAAAACAGTGACCTTGAATCATTAATGGGTAATTCTTGCAAACCTTGTCAACTAGCACATATTGGCCTAAGGGGTTCCACACTTTAATCGTAAACTCAGTAAACTCAACAGGCAACTTTTTATTAGATACTAAATTCATGCAAATATAGGAATGAGTGGACCCGGGATCAATCAATGCAATAACAATAGTATCATAGAGAGAAAATGTACCAGTAATGACATCAGGAGATGATGCACCTCTCGGGCACGTATGGAATAAGCTCTAGCAGGCGCTCTAGCTTCTGATCTCGCTGCTGAATCTTTCATCCCAGTTTTACTGCTAGTCCCACCTCCAGTATTTCTCTGTGGTCTACCTCTGGTACCGGTGGTATTCTGTCTAGTACTCTGAAATCTTTCTTCTTTAACTTTCTCCAGACAGTCTCTAATAAAATGCTCGCGAGAACCGCACCTAAAACAAGCTCGCTCGTTTCCCCAACACTCACCATAATGTTGCCTACCACATTGCTGACACTCGGGCTTTCTAGGTCACACATTATGTAACACCCCGAACCCGTGACCGTCGCCGGTGTCGGACACGAGGGGTTAATGGGCCAAATCTTCTCAAGGTACCAACCAATTTGGCATTTCCAGACAGGCTGGAAAACTGCGTCACTGTCGCCATAAAAATCATATCTCGAGTTTAGAAACTCAGAAACTGATTCCGTAAATTTTCCCTGAATTTAGACTCATATATCTATCCATGGATTTATTTCTAGAATTTTTGGTTGGTCCAATTGGTACAGTTTATTAGTTAAAATCACCAATGTTACAGAAGTCGACTACACTGACCTTCGCGCGTTAAAACTTGAATATCTCTCTGTACAGGGCTTTAATACTGGTGCCGTTTGTTTCTAATGAAACTAGACTCAAAATGGAATCTGCACATATAAGGCATAACTTCTAATTATTTCTGGATAATTTATAGTAAATTTTCAAAGTCACGACAGGGGACCCAGAAACCGTTCTGGCCCTGTCTCACGAGAACTTTAATATCTCTCAATATACTGCTCATATGGTCGTTTTGTTCCATCCATATTAAACTAGATTCATCAAGGTTCAATTTCATAATTTATTCACTATTTAATTCTACTTCTACTATTTTTAGTGATTTTTCAATCTCACCTCACTGCTGCTGTCCGCAACAGTTACTGCAGTAGACTATGCCAATTTCATGAATCTTTCCTTGGCCTTAATCATCCATCAAACATGACACAAATTATGGCCACCTTATCAAAATTAAAGTTTCTAAGACTCGTGGCTATAGGTTCTAGCATCCCACTCGACGACCACATAGGCCATTTTCACATGGCTTAAAGTTTACAACCCACAGTTCAACAAAATATAATAGCCTATACATGCCAAATGTTCTTCAACAACGAAGACAACACCAAAATATTTCAGCCGGTGTGATGACTTCAACGACGGTTCCGAGCACGCAACAATACAAGTCCAAGAGACCTAAAATGGGTGACAAGAAAACACCGAGTGAGTTTATAACTCAGTAAGTCATAAGCACTTTACAATTATCCATTAGCTAAATTCATCACAAAGTGAAACAATGAAACAAGGCTAGGTACTTCATCCATATCGGAACTATACCATAATTCCTCGGACCTTTCGGTTCAATCTCATACCAAGCCATACATCCACATTTCATATTTATACGATAAGATATTTGAGGCATTTTCACACACTAACTCATTTTCACCACAATCACACAATTGCAATCATCACATAGATTTAAAGCTTACCAAGCTCAACCCCGAGCATGAACATATTGCCTATTCGTCATGAGCTCAAGGTACTTACCCGATTCGCTGTCCGGATTAACTCGATAATGTCGCACACTCAGTGCCAATTGTAATACAAGAGCATATAGTGAATCCGCACACTTAGTGCTATATATTTTCAGCTCGCACACTTAGTGCTATAGAATCAAACTCGCACACTTAGTGCTGTACAATTTTAAACCCGCACACTTAGTGCCAATCTTGTCACCGTGTCCATTTATACCCGCACACTTAGTGCCGTGACCAATACCTTATGCATTTTGCTGCCTTTATACATTCAACAATGGCATCATTCCATACACATACATTTTCATTTACACATCAATTCATTAAACACAATTGCATATATATTATGATCATTTAAATCAATACCAAATATATGCTTAATGACTTACCTCGGATGTTGTCGCACGTTTTCAATGGCTATTCAATTACTTTGTCTTTCCCTTGTCCAACTTTGATCCTTTGAGTTCTTGAGCTAGTTCACACAAATTTAACTTATTAAAACCTCATTATGCTAGCTTATGGCGAATATGACAAGGAGTTTAAATGGTCATATGGCCACCCTTTTGCTTGGATACACATTGGTCATGCACATTTTATATTACATCAAGCAATTCAATACAATTCATTCAAGCATCAAGGAAAAGCTAAGGCCCTCAATAGGCTACCTAAGGCGAATATACACATCAACATATGTATTCGTTCATGTGGCCGAACATACACATTCATGTTAAGGCCGATTTCCACACTTGATACATTCAACAAGTAAGGTCGCTTGTATCGACTTAACACCAATTTGATTCAAGTTCACAACTAGGCTAGTATGCATATATACACTAGTAAATCAAACACTAACATTTGTACTTCACCTTATTAGCACTTCTCATTCAAATGACATGAACAACGAACATAGTTTCCTTTTATTCCCTACCATGGCCAAATGCCATACAACACCATACCATGCATCATTACAAGCTTTACCTTTAGCATGCAAATAACATCCACAAATCCACCTTAGTTGAACCTTAACTCATCTTCATGCCTCACCACCACAACATCAAACATCAAAGATCAATGATACCAAGAAGACAACACCCATGGCGAATATCATCCCCATTTCATGGTAAAGGTTTAGACCATGGGTTAGGTGGAACTCAAACTATCAACTAAAACATGCATAAATCTCATGGATAACATCAACATACCTTAGTCTAGCAAACTCCCATGGCTGATTTTCTCAAGCTTTCCCCTTTCTTCTTAGTACATTCGCCAAGCAAGGAGAAAATGAGAGAATGAACATTTTTTTTCTTTCTTTCTTTGTTTTTTCTCATGTATGCGGAAAAGGGGGAAAGCATCCACACTCTTTTTTTTTTGTTATCATCATTTTCTTTTTCCATTTCTTTAATGCTAACTTTCTTAATTTATTGTTTCCTACATGCATCACTAGTCTAACATGTTGGAGACATGTTTCCACCCATAGTATGGCCGGCCATCATGCTTCATTTTGGCTAATTTGACATGCAAGGACAACACTTTCCCACATGTATTAATAGGCCACCTTACATTTGCCTAGCACATTTCTAAATTTTCTCACATAAGTCCTATTTGATAAAAATTCACTTACAATTAACAAAATCCAAACATGAAATTTTCACACATGCATATATACATATAATGAGCATCAATTATGATGGTTAATTATTATTATGACTCGGTTTAGTGGTCCCAAACCACTTTCCGACTAGGGTCAATTTAGGGATGTCACAACTCTCCCCACTTAAGAAATTTTCGTCCCGAAAATCTTACCGTAAATAGGCTCGGGTATCGCTCTTTCATAGAGTCTGAAGTTCCCAAGTGGCTTCTTCCATTCGTGTTTATGCCACAACACCTTCACTAACGGGATTTTCCTATTGCGCAACTCTTTTACTTCACGCCTCATAATGCGAACGGTTCCTCTTCATAGCTCAAATTAGGTGAATCTCAATCTCGATGGAGCAATTACGTGCGATGGATCGACCTATATCGTCAAGCATCGAGACATGAAAACGTTGTAGAATCCTTTCGAGCTCGGGGGCAAAATTAATCGATATGCATCGCCCAACTCGTTCGGATACTTCATATGGCCCGATGAACCTCGGACTCAATTTGCCCTTACGACCAAATCTAAGCACCTTCTTCCAAGGTGAAACTTTGAGAAAGACCTTGTCTCCAACCCGATATTCAATATCTTTTCTTTTCAAATCCGCATACGACTTTTGGCGATCCAAGCGCTTTCAAACTTTCACGAATTACTCGAACTCTTTGCTCGGCATCCTTAACCAAATCAACCTCAAGAATTTACCTTCACTAAGTTCACCCCGAATAATGGGGTACGGCATTTACGATCGTATAAAGCCTCGTAAGGCGCCATCTTAATACTTGATTGAAAGCTATTGTTGTGCGAATTCAATCAAAGGCGATACCGCTCCCATGAACCACTAAACTCAAGGATACAACATCTCAACATATCCTCGAGTATTTGAATTATCCGTTCGGATTGACCATCGATTTGGGGGTGAAAGGCGGTGCTGAAATGCAACTTGGTACCCAAAGCTTCTTGCAACTTCTTCCAAAATCGCGAGGTAAATCTCGGATCTCTATCCGACACGATGGAAATAGGCACCCGTGTAATCTCACAACTGAGAAACGTATAATTCGCTAGTTTGTCCATTGAAAATCCGTGCGTCACGGGGATAAAGTGAGCCGACTTAGTCAGTCTATCGACAATGACCCAAATCGCATCCTTCTTACTCACTGACAATGGCAGTCCGGATACAAAGTCCATTGTGACTAGATCCCATTTCCACTCGGGTATCGTGATCGGCTGAAGTAATCCTGAAGGCACTTGATGTTCCGCTTTCACTTGTTGACATATTAAACATCTCGAAACAAAATCAGAGATGTCTCGTTTCATACCATGCCACCAAAACCGACGTTTCAAATCGTTGTACATCTTCAGACTCCCGGGTGGATTGCCATTCGGCTACAATGGGCTTCGTTCAAAATTATTGGAATAAGTTCCGAATTCTTTGGAACACACAGACGACTTCTGAACCTCAAACAATCGTCATCATCGATTTGAAATTCCGAGTCCTTGTTCGGAACACACTCATCCCGTTTTGCAACCAACTCATCGTCGACTTTCTGAGCTTCACGAATTTGACGTATCAATAATGGTTTGGCTTTCAATTCAGCTACTAACACATTGTCGGGTAGGATAGACAAGTGTACATTCATCGCTTCATAAAGCAAGCAAAGTGATTTCCGGCTTAAGGCATCCGCAACCACATCAGCCCTTCCCGGGTGATAATCAATGACGAGCTCATAATCTTTTAACAACTCGTGTAACACCCCTAACTCGTGACCGACGCCGGTGTCGGACACGAGGGGTTAACGGCCAAATCCTCTCAAGATACCAACCAATTTGACATTACCAGTCAGGCTGGAAAACTGCGTCACCGTCGCCTTAAAATCATATCTCGAGTTTCAAAACTCGAAACTGGTTTTGTAAATTTTCCTGAATTTAGACTCATATACCCATCCATGAATTTATTTTTAGAATTTTGGTTGGGCCAATTGGTACAGTTTATTAGTTAAAGTCACCCATGTTACAGGGATCGACTGCTCTGACCTTCGCGCGTTACAACTTGAATATCTCTCTGTACAGGGCTTTAATACTGGTGTCATTTGTTTCTAATGAAACTAGACTCAAAATGGAATCTGTACATATAAGGCATGACTCCTAATTCTTTCTGGATAATTTATGGTAAATTTTCAAAGTCGCAACAGCGGACCCAGAAACCGTTCTGGCCTTGTCTCACGAGAACTTTAATATTTCTCAGTATACTGCTCATATGGTCATTTCGTTTTGTCCATATAAAATAGATTCATAAAGGTTCAGTTCCATAATTTACTCACTATTTAATTCTACTTCTACTATTTTTAGTGATTTTTCAATCTCATCTCACTGCTGCTGTCCGCAACAGTTACTGCAGTAGACTATGCCAATTTCATGAATTTTTCCTTGGCCTTAATCATCCATCATACATGACACAAATTATGGCCACCTTATCAAAATTTGAGTTTCTTAGACTCGTGGCTATAGGTTCTAGCATCCCACTCGACGACCACATAGGCCATTTTCACATGGCTTAAAGTTTACAACCCACAATTCGACAAAATATAATAGCCTATACATGCCAAATGTTCTTCAACAACAAAAACAATACCACAAGATTTCCGCCGTGTGATGACTCCAACGACGGTCCCGATCATGCAAACAATACGAGTCCGAGAGACCTAAAATGGGTGACAAGAAAACACCGAGTGAGTTTACAACTCAGTAAGTCATAAGCATTCATCAATCCACCGATAAAGTTACTACTACATGTACAACAAATGAGGCTAGGTACTCGTCCATATCAATTTATACCATAATACCTCGGACCTTTCGGTCCAATCTCGCACCAATTCATACATCCACATTTCATATTCTACACAACAAGATAATCAAGCATTTTTACACATTAACTCATTTTCCAGCACAACCATACAATTTCAATCATCACATAGATTTAAGGCTTACCAAATTCAACCCCAAGCATGAACGTATTCTCTATTCGTCATGAGCTCGAGGTACTTACCCGATCCGCTGTCCATACTCAATTCAATGGAGACACACCCTCCATATATATAGAGTACGCACACACAGTGCTTACTACTCGATTTCGTACACTTAGTGCCACGTAATTTAAGCCCGCACACACAGTGCCATACCCTCCGAGCTCGCACACCCAGTGCCGTATTTTTCCAGCTTGCACACTTAGTGCCATATATTTCCAGCACGCACACTTAGTGCCAATCTCGTCACCATACACACGTATTGCCCGCACACATAGTGCCGAAAGCAAACTTTCTACACATTCCACTATTTCTTTTACATTCAACAATTATCCTCATTCCATACACATACAATTTCATTTATACATATATATAGCATTCCATTAAACACAATTGCATAGATTTTCCAATCATTTAAGCAATATCAAACATATGTGCTTAATGACTTACCTTGTGTTCGGTAAATAATTCCAAGTCGGCTACTCGATGATCTTCGATTTCCCCTTGTTGGACGCCTCTCCTTTAGGATCTTGAGCTTAAACAAATAAATTAGCTCATTCAACCGCTTTGGTACATATATTGGTATCCACATTTTAATGATCTTATGACATACGGAACGACATAGTAAAATTTTTATCTTACTACCTTACGTTCTTAGCTATTCGCTAATAGCCTTATGCAATTACCATACTATCAATAATCCAATCACATTCATTACTCAAGTATAGTATTTTCACATTCGGCAATAATATTACATACAATAGCCGATTCTTCTTACTTTGTATTTATGCATCTATTTGATCATTAGTTTAGTTCAAACACCCATACACCAAGATTTATCAAGTTTAGCATGAAACATAACCTTAATCCTCAATGACCACTATGGCCGAAAATCCTAGTCAACCCAAAATCACAATTTCTAACACATAATTGTTCATAACACAATTAAAGCATCCTCTCCATTCCAACACTTCAAGACACATACATTTCCCACAAATCTCCAACTTCATATTCGGCCTTAGTGTACATACACAAGCTGATTTTTTCTTCCTATCATCCAACCTAGCTATATGAATATTTAACTAGCTCACACTTCACCCATCCACAATCACTCATTTAACACAAAGAAAATAATCAACTCCCTTCACTATCTACCATGGCGAATACTTCATGCACCACCCAAATCCAAAATTTTAACATGGGCTAGTTAAAGAACTTAGTAATCAACTTTCATTAAGCTGAAATTTCAAAATCTAACATGAATTACTAACCTTGTTTTGAGCTTAAAGTTGATCGAAATCTCCTCCCCTTTCTTTCTTCAATTCGGCTAAGAGAGAACCAAAGGAAATAAAGCTCTCTTTTTTTTTCTTTCTTTGCTCCATTCACGGCAAATTGGGGGGGGGGAGGCTTCCACACACTTTTTTTTTTCTTATTTTATTCCCCTTTCTTTTTAATTCCTTTCTTTATTTTAGTTTGTCTCCCATAATCCAATTTCTTATTATAATATCTAAGGCAAACAAATATATTGCCCATCATCAATCTAACTTGGCCGGCCACCATAAGGAAAATTTGGCAATTTGACATGCAAGTCCAAGCATTTTCTAATATGTATCAATAGGCCACTTTAACATTAGCCTAGCACATTTCTCAATTTCCTCACATAAGTCCTTTCTAATAAATTTCACCTACGAATGACGAAATTAAGGCACGAAATTTTCACATATGTACGTTCATGCACAATAAACATAGAAAATAATAATTAATTATTCTTGTGTCTCGGTTTTGTGGTCCCGAAACCACATCCCGACTATGGTCAATTTTGGGATGTCACAACTCTCCCCCACTTAAAAAATTTTCGTCCCCGAAAATCTTACCGGTAAATAGGCTCGGGTATCGCTCTTTCATAGAGTCCTCAAGTTCCCAAGTGGCTTCTTCAATTCCGTGTTTATGCCACAACACCTTCACTAACGGGATTTTCTTATTGCGCAACTCTTTTACTTCACGCATCATAATGCGAACTGGTTCCTCTTCATAGCTCAAATTAGGCTGAATCTCAATCTCGGATGGAGCAATTACGTGCGATGGATCAGACCTATATCGTTGAAGCATCGAGACATGAAAAACATTGTGAATCTTTTCGAGCTCAGGGGGCAAAATTAATCGATATGCGACTGGCCCAACTCGTTCGGATACTTCATATGGCCCGATGAACCTCGGACTCAATTTGCCCTTACGACCAAATCTAAGCACCTTCTTCCAAGGTGAAACTTTGAGAAAGACCTTGTCTCCAACCTGATATTCAATATCTTTTCTTTTCAAATCCGCATACGACTTTTGGCGATCCAAGCGACTTTCAAACTTTCACGAATTACTCGAACTTTTGCTCGGCATCCTTAACCAAATCAACCTCAAGAATTTACCTTCACTAAGTTCACCAGAATAATGGGGTACGGCATTTACGATCGTATAAAGCCTCGTAAAGGCGCCATCTTAATACTTGATTGAAAGCTATTGTTGTGTTTAATTCAATCAAAGGCGATACTGTTCCCATGAACCACTAAACTCAAGGATGCAACATCTCAACATATCCTCGAGTATTTGAATTATCCGCTCGGATTGACCATCGGTTTGGGGGTGAAAAGTGCTAAAATGCAGTTTGGTACCCAAAGCCTCTTGTAATTTCTTCCAAAACCGCGACGTAAATCTTGGGTCTCTATCCCACACGATAGAAATAGGTACCCCATGCAATCGAACAATTTGGGAGACGATAATTCGCCAACTTATCGAGCGAAAAATCCGTATGACAGGATAAAATGAGCAGACTTTGGTCATCTATCAACAATGACCCAAACCGAGTCTTTCTTATTCGAGTCAATGGTAACCTGCACACAAAGTCCATTGTTACTCGATCCCATTTCCATTCGGGTATCATGATCGGTCAAGTAATCCCGATGGCACTTGATGTTTCGCTTTCACTTGTTGACATATCGGACACCTTGAAACAAATTGAAATGTCTCGTTTCATACAAGGGCCACCAAAATTGGCGTTTGTGTCATTGTACATTTTAGTACTACCGGGTGGATTGACATTCGACTACAATGGGCTTCATTTAGAATTATCGAAATAAGTTCAATTCTTTGGAACACAGACGACTTCGAACCTCAAACAATCGTCATCATCAATTTGAAACTCGATTCCTTGTTCGTAACACACTCAGCCCGTTTTGCAAGCAACTCCTCATCAACTTTCTCGAGCTTCACGAATTTGATGAGCCAATAATGGTTTGGCCTTTAATTCGCTACTAACACATTGTCGGGTAGAATAGACAAGTGTACATTCATCGTCAGAAGCAAAGCAAAGTGATTTCGACTTAAGGCATCCGCAATCACATTAGCCTTTCCCGGGTGATAATCAATGACGAGTTCATAATCTTTTAACAACTCGAGCCATCGCCTTTGTCGCAGATTTAAGTCTCTCCGAGTCATCAAATATTTGAGACTTTTGTGATCCGAATACACATGGCACTTCTCACCAAATAAGTAATGTCGCCATATCTTTAAGGCGAACACGATGGCGACCAATTCGAGATCATGGGTTGGATAATTTTTCTCATGTGGCTTTAATTGTCTCGACGATAGGCCACAACTCGCCTTTCTTGCATCAATACGCAACCCAACCAAGTAGGGATGCGTCACTATAAATGACAAACTCTTTGCCCGATTCGGGTTGCACTAGAATTGGGGCTTCATCAAATAAGCTTTCGGTTGATCGAAACTTTTCGACATTTCTCCGTCCATTCAACTTAACATCCTTTTGGAGTAAGCCGTCATTGGCGTGGCTATCGTCGAGAAACCTTTTACAAATCGTCGGTAATAACCGCAAGCCCCAAAAGCTCCTAACTTCGGTAATATTCCTTGGTGGTTTCCAATCGACTATGGCCAAAATTTTGTTCGGGTCCACCCGACACCGATCACGGACACCACGTGCCCCAAAAAGCTAACCTCTTTCAACCAAAATTCACATTTATGAACTTTGCGTATAATCGCTTATCTCGTAAGATTTGCAACACTAGCCTCGGTGTTCAAGATGTTCGTTTCATCTCGAATAGACCAAAATGTCATCGATAAATACAACTACGAACCGATCCAAGTATGGCCTGAAAATTCTATTCATTAAATCCATAAACACCGTTAGGGCATTAGTGAGCCCAAACGGCATCACCAAGAATTCAGAGTGACCGTACCTTGTTCTAAAAGCGGTTTTGGGTATGTCCGATTCTCGGACCCTCAACTGATAGTATCCCGACCTCAAATCTATCTTTGAAAACACCGAGGCTCCCTTTAATTGATCAAACAAATCGTCAATTCGTGGCAACGGATATTTATTCTTTATCGTCACTTTATTGAGTTGACGGTAGTCGATGCACAACCTCATGCTTCCGTCCTTCTTTTTCACAAACCATACTGGTGCGCCCCATGGAGAAAAACTCGGTCGAGCGAAACCTCTATCCGTCAATTCTTGCAATTGAACCTTCAATTCATTTAACTCCGTTAATGCCATACGATACAGAGCTATTGAGATCGACGTAGTGCCCGGCACAACTTTGATGCCGAATTCCACTTCTCGAACCGGTGGCAATCCCGGCAACTCCTCCGAAAAAACATCTGAATACTCACAAACCACTGATACCGATTCGAGTTTCTTTTCCGTCTCTTTACTTTCCAACACATACGCAAGGTATGTTTCACACCCCTTTTCACATATCTCCAGGGTCATAGAAGATATTATCGCGGCACTCCTTTCAAATCAAGAGACTCGACTCGGACTACCTCATTATTTGCACTCCTCAAAACAATGGTTTTCCTTTTGCGGTCCACCATTGCATCATGTACGGTCACCAATCCATACCAAGAATAACATCGAATTCATCAAATGGTAGAAGCATCGATCGCCGGAAACAGGATTCTCGAATTATTAGGGGCATCTCTTGCACACTTTATCAACGAAGTACGTATTGACCCAAAGGGTTTGACACTCGAATTACGAACTTAGTAGACTCAACGGTAGAGTCTTCTTTGGATGCTAAAGTTTCACATACATATGAATGAGTAGAGCCGGGTCAATCAATGCAATCACAATAGTTCAAAGAGAGTAAAAGTACCGGTGATAACGTCGGGGAGGATGCCTCCTCTCGTGCTGGATGGCATATGCTCTAGCAGAGCACGGGTCTCGGATCGGACAGCCAGTATTAGAGGCTCCTCTCGATTACCACCCCTACCTCCAGAGATTCTCGGGGCCTACCTCCACCGTCGTTCCACTAGGTCTTGCACCTTGCGTCTTATTCCTCTCATCTAGCTCCGTGCAATCTCTAATGAAGTGGTCCTTGAACCGCATCCATAACAGAGCCCTATTAACAGACTTACCCCAACATTCACCTAGGTGTCGTCTTCCACATTGGGGCATTCAGGTCTCTCTTGACGATTATTTCCACACTAGCTCTTGAAGTAGCTCGAGTCCGTCAATGGTCGGGCTCTAATGGAAATTCCCTGATCGTCCTCGACTTCATTGGTGTCCTCCACGAACCTCTTTACATCCGAGAACGGAGCTTTACTCGTCGATCTTTTACGGTAATCTCTTGCTTCAAATTCAGCCTTCTTCTTCTCCTTCCCAAGTTCTTCCGCCTTGCGTGCTCGTTCGACTAGTGTCACGAACTCCTTTATCTCCAAAATTCCCACTAGTAACTTTAACTCTTCATTCAATCCTTCTTCAAATCTTTTGCACATCGCAACCTCATCAGCCACACACTCCCGAGCATACCGACTAAGTCTTACGAACTCATGTTCGTATTCGATATCTGATCATCCGCCTTGCTTGAGTTCCAAAAATTCCTTACGCTTCGATCGATGAACTGTTGACTAATGTATTTCTTTCGAAATTCGGATTGAAAGAAATCCCAAGTAACTCGTTCATTTGGGACTATGGAAATTAAAGTCCTCCACCAATAGTAAGCTGAGTCTCGCAACAAGGATATAGCACACTTAAGACATTCATCGGTGTGCATGATAGTTCATCTAACACTCTAATGGTGTTATCGAGCGTAACTCGGCCTTTTCGGCATCATCAAGAACTATGGCCTTGAACTCCTCGCCCCGGCGCTTCCTAATCAAGTCCACGGTGGTTTACTCAGCCTCATAGGATCAATAAGCGGAGGCATTGCGGGCTCTTGGGGTGGAGTATTTAAATTCGGGAATGGTTGGACAGCCGGATTGGTTTGGGCATATTATGCGACCCACTCATTCATCATTGTGAAGAAGGCTTGTTTCGCCTTCATTTTGATTATTCGTGGATGATCGAGGCTCAACGGCAGTGTCCCTTGCGCGGAGCAGCCGCTACACTTTCAACGTCATCCGCCAAGGGTCTCTCTACCCCGGGTTCCATTGCACATCAAAACAAAAATTTCAACCGTCAGAAGTCATCACATTATTAAGCACTAACAATTTGGCATGTATAGCTAGACTCACACGCGCTATGGTAGTCCTAGAACCGACTAAACCATAGCTCTGATACTAATAAAATTGTAACATTTCTAACTCGTGACCGACGCCGTGTCGGACACGAGGGTTAACGCCAAATCCTCTCAAGATACCAACCAATTTGACATTACCAGTCAGGCTGGAAAACTGCGTCACCGTCGCCTTAAAAATCATATCTCGAGTTTCAAAACTCAGAAACTGGTTTCGTAAATTTTCCGTGAATTTAGACTCATATACCCATCCATGGATTTATTTTTAGAATTTTTGGTTGGGCCAATTGGTACAGTTTATTAGTTAAAGTCACCCATGTTACAGGGATCGACTGCTCTGACCTTCGCGCGTTACAACTTGAATATCTCTCTGTACAGGGCTTTAATACTGATGCCGTTTGTTTCTAATGAAACTAGACTCAAAATGGAATCTGTAAATATAAGCCATGACTCTTAATTCTTTCTGGATAATTTATGGTAAATTTTCAAAGTCGCGACAGGGGACCCAGAAACCGTTCTGGCCCTGTCTCACGAGAACTTTAATATTTCTCAGTATACTGCTCATATGGTCATTCCATTTCGTCCATATAAAAATAGATTCATAAAGGTTCAGTTCCATAATTTACTCACTATTTAATTCTACTTCTACTATTTTTAGTGATTTTTCAATCTCATCTCACTGCTGCTGTCCGCAACAGTTACTGCAGTAGACTATGCCAATTTCATGAATTTTTCCTTGGCCTTAATCATCCATCATACATGACACAAATTATGGCCACCTTATCAAAATTTGAGTTTCTTAGACTCGTGGCTATAGGTTCTAGCATCCCACTCGACGACCACATAGGCCATTTTCACATGGCTTAAAGTTTACAACCCACAATTCGACAAAATATAATAGCCTATACATGCCAAATGTTCTTCAACAACAAAAACAATACCACAAGATTTCCGCGGTGTGATGACTCCAACGACGGTCCCGATCATGCAAACAATACGAGTCCGAGAGACCTAAAATGGGTGACAAGAAAACACCGAGTGAGTTTACAACTCAGTAAGTCATAAGCATTCATCAATCCACTGATAAAGTTACTACTACATGTACAACAAATGAGGCTAGGTACTCGTCCATATCGAATCTATACCATAATACCTCGGACCTTTCGGTCCAATCTCGTACCAATTCATACATCCACATTTCATATTCTACACAACAAGATAATCGAAGCATTTTTACACATTAACTCATTTTCCAGCACAACCATACAATTTCAATCATCACATAGATTTAAGGCTTACCAAATTCAACCCCAAGCATGAACGTATTCTCTATTCGTCATGAGCTCGAGGTACTTACCCGATCCCTGTCCATACTCAATTCAATGGAGACACACCTCCATATATATAGAGTACGCACACACAGTGCTTACTACTCGATTTCGCACACTTAGTGCCACGTAATTTAAGCCCGCACACACAGTGCCATACCCTCCGAGCTCGCACACCCTGTGCCGTATTTTTCCAGCTTGCACACTTAGTGCCATATATTTCCAGCACGCACACTTAGTGCCAATCTCGTCACCATACACACGTATTGCCCGCACACATAGTGCCGAAAGCAAACTTTCTACACATTCCACTATTTCTTTTACATTCAACAATTATCCTCATTCCATACACATACAATTTCATTTATACATATATATAGCATTCCATTAAATACAATTGCATAGATTTTCCAATCATTTAAGCAATATCAAACACATGTGCTTAATGACTTACCTTGTGTTCGGTAAATAATTCCAAGTCGGCTACTCGATGATCTTCGATTTCCCCTTGTTGGACGCTCTCCTTTAGGATCTTGAGCTTAAACAAATAAATTAGCTCATTCAACCGCTTTGGTACATATATTGGTATCCACATTTTAATGATCTTATGACATACGAACGACATAGTAAAATTTTTATCTTACTACCTTACGTTCTTAGCTATTCGGCTAATAGCCTTATGCAATTACCATACTATCAATAATCCAATCACATTCATTACTCAAGTATAGTATTTTCACATTCGCAATAATATTACATACAATAGCCGATTCTTCTTACTTTGTATTTATGCATCTATTTGATCATTAGTTTAGTTCAAACACCCATACACCAAGATTTATCAAGTTTAGCATGAAACATAACCTTAATCCTCAATGACCACTATGGCGAAAATCCTAGTCAACCCAAAATCACAATTTCTAACACATAATTGTTCATAACACAATTAAAGCATCCTCTCCATTCCAACACTTCAAGACACATACATTTCCCACAAATCTCCAACTTCATATTAGGCCTTAGTGTACATACACAAGCTGATTTTTTCTTCCTATCATCCAACCTAGCTATATGAATATTTAACTAGCTCACACTTCACCCATCCACAATCACTCATTTAACACAAAGAAAATAATCAACTCCCTTCACTATCTACCATGGCGAATACTTCATGCACCACCCAAATCCAAAATTTTAACATGGGCTAGTTAAAGAATTTAGTAATCAACTTTCATTAAGCTGAAATTTCAAAATCTAACATGAATTACTAACCTTGTTTTGAGCTTAAAGTTGACCGAAATCTCCCTCCCCTTTCTTTCTTCAATTCGCTAAGAGAGAACCAAAGGAAATGAAGCTCTCTTTTTTTTCTTTCTTTGCTCCATTCACTGCAAATTGGGGGAGGCATCCACACACTTTTTTTTTTCTTATTTTATTCCCTTTCTTTTAATTCCTTTCTTTATTTTAGTTTGTCTCCCATAATCCAATTTCTTATTATAATATCTAAGGCAAACAAATATATTGCCCATCATCAATCTAACTTGGCGCCACCATAAGGAAAATTTGGCAATTTGACATGCAAGTCCAAGCATTTTCTAATATGTATCAATAGGCCACTTTAACATTAGCCTAGCACATTTCTCAATTTCCTCACATAAGTCCTTTCTAATAAATTTCACCTACGAATGACGAAATTAAGGCACGAAATTTTCACATATGTACGTTCATGCACAATAAACATAGAAAATAATAATTAATTATTCTTGTGTCTCGGTTTTGTGGTCCCGAAACCACATCCCGACTATGGTCAATTTTGGGATGTCACAACTCGAGCCATCGACTTTGTCGCAGATTTAAGTCTCTTTGGGTCATCAAATATTTGAGACTTTTGTGATCCGAATACACATGGCACTTCTCACCAAATAAGTAATGTCGCCATATCTTTAAGGCGAATACGATGGCAGCCAATTCGAGATCATGGGTCGGATAATTTTTCTCATGTGGCTTTAATTGTCTCGACGCAATAGGCCACAACTCGCCCTTCTTGCACAATGCGCAACCCAACCCAAGTAGGGATGCGTCACTATAAATGACAAACTCTTTGCCCGATTCGGGTTGCACTAGAATTGGGGCTTCGGTCAAATAAGCTTTCATTGATCGAAACTTTTTCGACATTTCTCCGTCCATTCGAACTTAACATCCTTTTGGAGTAGCCGTCATTGGCGTGGCTATCGTCGAGAAACCTTTACAAATCGTCGGTAATAAAAGCAAGCCCCAAAAAGCTCCTAACCGGTAACATTCCTTGGTGGTTTCCAATCGACTATGGCGAATTTTGTTCGGGTCCACCACGACACCGTCTGGACACCACGTGCCCCAAAAAGCTAACCTCTTTCAACCAAAATTCACATTCTTGAACTTTGCGTATAAGCGCTTATCTCGTAAGATTTGCAACACTAGCCTCAGTGTTCAAAGATGTTCGATTTCATCTCTCGAATAGACCAAAATGTCATCGATAAATACAACTACGAACCGATCCAAGTATGGCCTGAAAATTCTATTCATTAAATCCATAAACACCGTAGGGCATTAGTGAGCCCAAACGGCATCACCAAGAATTAAGTAGTGACCGTACCTCATTCTAAAAGCGGTTTTGGGTATGTCCGATTCTCGGACCCTCAACTGATAGTACCCCGACCTCAAATCTATCTTTGAAAACACCGAGGCTCCCTTTAATTGATCAAATAAATCGTCAATTTGTGGCAATGGATATTTATTCTTTATCGTCACTTTATTGAGTTGACGATAGTCGATGCACAACCTCATGGTTCCGTCCTTCTTCTTCACAAACAATACAAAAGCGCCCCATGGAGAAAAACTCGGTCGAGCGAAACCTCTATCCGTCAATTCTTGCAATTGAACCTTCAATTCCTTTAATTCCGTTAATGCCATACGACACGGGGCTATTGAAATCGGTAGTAGTACGGTACAACTTCGATGCGAATTCCACTTCTCGAACGGTGGCAATCCGGTAACTCCTCGGAAAAACATCTGAATACTCACAAACCATCGGTACCGATTCGAAGTTTCCTTTCCGTCTCTTTACTTCCAAACACATACGCAAGGTATGTTTCACACCCTTTTCACATACCTCCGGCGGTCATAGAAGATATTATCATTGGCGCTCCTTTTAAATCGATGAGACTCGACTCGGACTACCTCATTATTTGCGTCCTCAAATCAATGGTTTTCCTTTTGCGATCCACCATTGCATCATGTCTGAAATACCAATCCATACCAAGAATAACATCAATTCATGAAATGGTAGAAGCATCGATCGGCCGGAAAACAGATTCTCGAATTATTAGGGGCATCTCTTGCACACTTTATCAACGAAAGCACGTATTGACCCAAAGGGTTTGACACTCGAATTACGAACTCGGTAGACTCAACGGTGTAGAGTCTTCTTGGATGCTAAGGTTTCACATACATATGAGTGAGTAGAGCGGGGTCAATCAATGCAATCACAATAGTATCAAAGGCGGTAAAAGTACCGGTGATAACGTCGGGGAGGATGCCTCCTCTCGCATGCGGATGGCATATGCTCTAGCAGAGCACGGGTCTCTGATCGGACAGCCGTATTAGAGGCTCCTCTCTGATTACCACCCCTACCTCCAGAGATTCTCGGGGGCCTACCTCCAGCCGTCGTTCCACTAGGTCTTGCACCTTGCGTCTTATTCCTCTCATCTAGCTCCGTGCAATCTCTAATGAAGTGGTCCTTCGAACTGCATCCATAACAGGCCCTATTAACAGACTTACCCCAACATTCACCTAGGTGTCGTCTTCCACATTGGGGGCATTCAGGTCTCTCTTGACGATTATTGCCCACACTAGCTCTCAAGTAGCTCGGGAGTCCGTCAATGGTCGGGCTCTAATGGAAATTCCCTTGATCGTCCTCGACTTCATCACCGTCCTCCCGAACCTCTTTACACCGAGAACGGAGTTTTACTCGTCGATCTTTTACGGTAATCTCTTGCTTCAAATTCAGCCTTCTTCTTCTCCTTCCCAAGTTCTTCCGCCTTGCGAGTGCTCGTTCGACTAGTGTCACGAACTCCTTTATCTCCAAAATTCCCACTAGTAACTTTAACTCTTCATTCAATCCTTCTTCAAATCTTTTGCACATCGCAACCTCATCAGCCACACACTCCCGAGCATACCGACTAAGTCTTACGAACTCATGTTCGTATTCAGATCTGATCATCCGGCCTTGCTTGAGTTCCAAGAATTCCTTACGCTTCGATCGATGAACCGTTGACTAATGTATTTCTTTGAAATTGGATTGAAAGAAATCCCAAGTAACTCGTTCATTTGGGACTATGGAAATTAAAGTCCTCCACCAATAGTAAGTCGAGTCTGCAACAAGGATATAGCACACTTAAGACATTCATCGGGTGTGCATGGCAGTTCATCTAACACTCTAATGGTGTTATCGAGCGTAACTTCGGCCTTTTCGGCATCATCAATAACTATGGCCTTGAACTCCTCGGCCCCACGCTTCCTAATCAAGTCCACGGTGGTTTACTCAGCCTCACGGGATCGATGAATCGGAGGCATTGCGGGCTCTTGGGGTGGAGTATTTAAATTCGGGAATGGTTGGACAGCCGGGTTGGTTCGGGCATATTCGCGACCCACTCATTCATCATGGTGAAGAAGGCTTGTTTCGCCCTTCATTTTGATTATTCGCGGATGATCGAGGCTCAACGGGCGGTGTCCCTTGCGCAGGAGCAGCCGCTACACTTTCAACGTCATCCGCCAAGGGTCTCTACCCCGGGTTCCATTGCTAATCAAAACAAAAAATTTCAACCGTCAGAAGTCATCACATTATTAAGCACTAACAATTTGGCATGTATAGCTAGACTCACACGCGCTATGGTAGTCCTAGAACCGACTAAACCATAGCTCGATACCAATGAAATGTAACACCCGAACCCGTGACCGTCGCGATTGTCGGACACGAGGGTTAATGGGCCAAATCTTCTCAAGGAACCAACCAATTTGGCATTTCCAGACAGGCTAGAAAACTGCATCACTGTCGCCATAAAATCATATCTCGAGTTTGAAACTCGAAACTGATTCCGTAAATTTTCCTGAATTTAGACTCATATATCTATCCATGGATTTATTTCTAGAATTTTGGTTGGGCCAATTGGTACAGTTTATTAGTTAAAGTCACCAATGTTACAGAAGTCGACTACACTGACCTTCGCGCGTTAAAACTTGAATATCTCTCTGTACAGGGCTTTAATACTGGTGCCGTTTCTTTCTAATGAAACTAGACTCAAAATAGAATCTGCACATATAAGTCATGACTTCTAATTCTTTCTGGATAATTTATAGTAAATTTTCAAAGTCACGACAGGGGACCCAGAAACCGTTCTGGCCCTGTCTCACGAGAACTTTAATATCTCTCAATATACTGCTCATATGGTCGTTTCGTTCCATCCATATTAAACTAGATTCATCAAGGTTCAATTTCATAATTTATTCACTATTTAGTTCTACTTCTACTATTTTTAGTGATTTTTCAATCTCACCTCACTGCTGCTGTCCGCAACAGTTACTGCAGTAGACTATGCCAATTTCATGAATCTTTCCTTGGCCTTAATCATCCATCAAACATGACACAAATTATGGCCACCTTATCAAAATTAAAGTTTCTAAGACTCGTGGCTATAGGTTCTAGCATCCCACTCGGCGACCACATAGGCCATTTTCACATGGCTTAAAGTTTACAACCCACAGTTCAACAAAATATAATAGCCTATACATGCCAAATGTTCTTCAACAACGAAGACAATACCAAAATATTTCAGCCGGTGTGATGACTTCAACGACGGTTCGAAAACGCATAACAATACGAGTCCAAGAGACCTAAAATGGGTGACAAGAAAACACCGAGTGAGTTTATAACTCAGTAAGTCATAAGCACTTTACAATTATCCATTAGCTAAATTCATCACAAAGTGAAACAATGAAACAAGGCTAGGTACTTCATCCATATCGGAACTATACCATAATTCCTCGGACCTTTTGGTTCAATCTCATACCAAGCCATACATCCACATTTCATATTTATACGATAAGATATTTGAGGCATTTTCACACACTAACTCATTTTCACCACAATCACACAATTGCAATCATCACATAGATTTAAAGCTTACCAAGCTCAACCCCGAGCATGAACATATTGCCTATTCGTCATGAGCTCAAGGTACTTACCCGATTCGCTGTCCGGGATTAACTCGATAATGTCGCACACTCAGTGCCAATTGTAATACAAGAGCATATAGTGAATCCGCACACTTAGTGCTATATATTTTCAGCTCGCACACTTAGTGCTATAGAATCAAACTCGCACACTTAGTGCTGTACAATTTTAAACCCGCACACTTAGTGCCAATCTTGTCACCGTGTCCATTTATACCCGCACACTTAGTGCCGTGACCAATACCTTATGCATTTTGCTGCCTTTATACATTCAACAATGGCATCATTCCATACACATACATTTTCATTTACACATCAATTCATTAAACACAATTGCATATATATTATGATCATTTAAATCAATACCAAATATATGCTTAATGACTTACCTCGGATGTTGTCGCACGTTTTCAATGGCTATTCAATTACTTTGTCTTTCCCTTGTCCAACTTTGATCCTTTGAGTTCTTGAGCTAGTTCACACAAATTTAACTTATTAAAACCTCATTATGCTAGCTTATGGCGAATATGACAAGGAGTTTAAATGGTCATATGGCCACCCTTTTGCTTGGATACACATTGGTCATGCACATTTTATATTACATCAAGCAATTCAATACAATTCATTCAAGCATCAAGGAAAAGCTAAGGCCCTCAATAGGCTACCTAAGGCCGAATATACACATCAACATATGTATTTGTTCATGTGGCGAACATACACATTCATGTTAAGGCCGATTTCCACACTTGATACATTCAACAAGTAAGGTCGCTTGTATCGACTTAACACCAATTTGATTCAAGTTCACAACTAGGCTAGTATGCATATATACACTAGTAAATCAAACACTAACATTTGTACTTCACCTTATTAGCACTTCTCATTCAAATGACATGAACAACGAACATAGTTTCCTTTTATTCCCTACCATGGCCAAATGCCATACAACACCATACCATGCATCATTACAAGCTTTACCTTTAGCATGCAAATAACATCCACAAATCCACCTTAGTTGAACCTTAACTCATCTTCATGCCTCACCACCACAACATCAAACATCAAAGATCAATGATACCAAGAAGACAACACCCATGGCCGAATATCATCCCCATTTCATGGTAAAGGTTTAGACCATGGGTTAGGTGGAACTCAAACTATCAACTAAAAACATGCATAAATCTCATGGATAACATCAACATACCTTAGTCTAGCAAACTCCCATGGCTGATTTTCTCAAGCTTTCCCCCCTTTCTTCTTAGTACATTCGGCCAAGCAAGGAGAAAATGAGAGAATGAACATTTTTTTTTTCTTTCTTTCTTTGTTTTTCTCATGTACGGAAAAGGGGGGGGGAAAGCATCCACACTCTTTTTTTTTTTGTTATCATCATTTTCTTTTTTCCATTTCTTTAATGCTAACTTTCTTAATTTATTGTTTCCTACATGCATCACTAGTCTAACATGTTGGAGACATGTTTCCACCCATAGTATGGCCGGCCATCATGCTTCATTTTGGCTAATTTGACATGCAAGGACAACACTTTCCCACATGTATTAATAGGCCACCTTACATTTGCCTAGCACATTTCTAAATTTTCTCACATAAGTCCTATTTGATAAAAATTCACTTACAATTAACAAAATCCAAACATGAAATTTTCACACATGCATATATACATATAATGAGCATCAATTATGATGGTTAATTATTATTATGACTCGGTTTAGTGGTCCCGAAACCACTTTCCGACTAGGGTCAATTTAGGGATGTCACAACTCTCCCCCACTTAAGAAATTTTCGTCCCCGAAAATCTTACCGGTAAATAGGCTCGGGTATCGCTCTTTCATAGAGTCTGAAGTTCCCAAGTGGCTTCTTCCATTCCGTGTTTATGCCACAACACCTTCACTAACGGATTTTCCTATTGCGCAACTCTTTTACTTCACGCCTCATAATGCAAACCGGTTCCTCTTCATAGCTCAAATTAGGCTGAATCTCAATCTCAGATGGAGCAATTACGTGCGATGGATCAGACCTATATCGTCAAGCATCGAGACATGAAAACGTTGTGAATCCTTTCGAGCTCGGGGCAAAATTAATCGATATCGATCGCCCAACTCGTTCGGATACTTCATATGGCCCGATGAACCTCGGACTCAATTTGCCCTTACGACCAAATCTAAGCACCTTCTTCCAAGGTGAAACTTTGAGAAAGACCTTGTCTCCAACCTGATATTCAATATCTTTTCTTTTCAAATCCGCATACGACTTTTGGCGATCCGAAGCAGCTTTCAAACTTTCACGAATTACTCGAACTCTTTGCTCGGCATCCTTAACCAAATCAACCCCGAAGAATTTACCTTCACTAAGTTCAGTCCAGAATAATGGGTACGGCATTTACGACCGTATATAAAGCCTCGTAAGGCGCCATCTTAATACTTGATTGAAAGCTATTGTTGTGTAGCGAATTCAATCAAAGGCGGAATCTGTTCCCATGAACCACTAAACTCAAGGATACAACATCTCAACATATCCTCGAGTATTTGAATTATCCGTTCGGATTGACCATCGATTTGGGGTGAAAGGCGGTGCTGAAATGCAACTTGGTACCCAAAGCTTCTTGCAACTTCTTCCAAAATCGCGAGGTAAATCTCGGATCTCTATCCGACACGATGGAAATAGGCACCCGTGTAATCTCACAACTGAGAAAGCGTACAATTCGGCTAGTTTGTCCATTGAAAATCCGTGCGTCGGGGATAAAGTGAGCCGACTTAGTCGGTCTATCGACAATGACCCAAATCGCATCCTTCTTACTCACGACAATGGCGGTCCGGATACAAAGTCCATTGTGACTAGATCCCATTTCCACTCGGGTATCGTGATCGGTGAAGTAATCACGAAGGCACTTGATGTTCGCTTTCACTTGTTGACATATTAAACATCTCGAAACAAAATCGAGATGTCTCGTTTCATACCATGCCACCAAAACCGGCGTTTCAAATCGTTGTACATCTTCGTACTCCGGGTGGATTGCCATTCGGCTACAATGGGCTTCGTTCAAAATTATTGGAATAAGTTCAATTCTTTGGAACACACAGACGACTTCGAACCTCAAACAATCGTCATCATCGATTTGAAATTCCGAGTCCTTGTTGGAACACACTCATCCCGTTTGCAACCAACTCATCGTCGACTTTACGAGCTTCACGAATTTGACGTATCAATAATGGTTTGGCTTTCAATTCAGCTACTAACACATTGTCGGGTAGGATAGACAAGTGTACATTCATCGCTTCATAAAGCAAGCGGTGATTTCCGCTTAAGGCATCCGCAACCACATCAGCCCTTCCGGGTGATAATCAATGACGAGCTCATAATCTTTTAACAACTCGTGTAACACCCTAACTCGTGACCGGCGCGGTTAGCCGGACACGAGGGGTTAACAACCAAATCCTCTCAAGATACCAACCAATTTGACATTACCAGTCAGGCTGGAAAACTGCGTCACCGTCGCCTTAAAAATCATATCTCGAGTTTCAAAACTCGGAAACTGGTTTTGTAAATTTTCCCTGAATTTAGACTCATATACCCATCCATGAATTTATTTTTAGAATTTTTGGTTGGGCCAATTGGTACAGTTTATTAGTTAAAGTCACCCATGTTACAGGGATCGACTGCTCTGACCTTCGCGCGTTACAACTTGAATATCTCTCTGTACAGGGCTTTAATACTGGTGTCGTTTGTTTCTAATGAAACTAGACTCAAAATGGAATCTGTACATATAAGGCATGACTCCTAATTCTTTCTGGATAATTTATGGTAAATTTTCAAAGTCGCAACAGCGGACCCAGAAACCGTTCTGGCCTTGTCTCACGAGAACTTTAATATTTCTCAGTATACTGCTCATATGGTCATTTCGTTTTGTCCATATAAAAATAGATTCATAAAGGTTCAGTTCCATAATTTACTCACTATTTAATTCTACTTCTACTATTTTTAGTGATTTTTCAATCTCATCTCACTGCTGCTGTCCGCAACAGTTACTGCAGTAGACTATGCCAATTTCATGAATTTTTCCTTGGCCTTAATCATCCATCATACATGACACAAATTATGGCCACCTTATCAAAATTTGAGTTTCTTAGACTCGTGGCTATAGGTTCTAGCATCCCACTCGGCGACCACATAGGCCATTTTCACATGGCTTAAAGTTTACAACCCACAATTCGACAAAATATAATAGCCTATACATGCCAAATGTTCTTCAACAACAAAAACAATACCACAAGATTTCCGCGGTGTGATGACTCCAACGACGGTCCCGATCATGCAAACAATACGAGTCCGAGAGACCTAAAATGGGTGACAAGAAAAACACCGAGTGAGTTTACAACTCAGTAAGTCATAAGCATTCATCAATCCAGCGATAAAGTTACTACTACATGTACAACAAATGAGGCTAGGTACTCGTCCATATCAATTTATACCATAATACCTCGGACCTTTCGGTCCAATCTCGTACCAATTCATACATCCACATTTCATATTCTACACAACAAGATAATCAAGCATTTTTACACATTAACTCATTTTCCAGCACAACCATACAATTTCAATCATCACATAGATTTAAGGCTTACCAAATTCAACCCCAAGCATGAGCGTATTCTCTATTCGTCATGAGCTCGAGGTACTTACCGATCCGCTGTCCATACTCAATTCAATGGAGACACACCTCCATATATATAGAGTACGCACACACACGTTGCTTACTACTCGATTTCGTACACTTAGTGCCACGTAATTTAAGCCCGCACACACGATTGCCATACCCTCCAGCTCGCACACCCGGTCAGTATTTTTCCAGCTTGCACACTTAGTGCCATATATTTCCAACACGCACACTTAGTGCCAATCTCGTCACCATACACACGTATTGCCCAAGACACATAGTGCCGAAAGCAAACTTTCTACACATTCCACTATTTCTTTTACATTCAACAATTATCCTCATTCCATACACATACAATTTCATTTATACATATATATAGCATTCCATTAAACACAATTGCATAGATTTTCCAATCATTTAAGCAATATCAAACATATGTGCTTAATGACTTACCTTGTGTTCGGTAAATAATTCCAAGTCGGCTACTCGATGATCTTGATTTCCCTTGTTGGACGCCTCTCCTTTAGGATCTTGAGCTTAAACAAATAAATTAGCTCATTCAACCGCTTTGGTACATATATTGGTATCCACATTTTAATGATCTTATGACATACGGAACGACATAGTAAAATTTTTATCTTACTACCTTACGTTCTTAGCTATTGACTAATAGCCTTATGCAATTACCATACTATCAATAATCCAATCACATTCATTACTCAAGTATAGTATTTTCACATTCGGCAATAATATTACATACAATAGCCGATTCTTCTTACTTTGTATTTATGCATCTATTTGATCATTAGTTTAGTTCAAACACCCATACACCAAGATTTATCAAGTTTAGCATGAAACATAACCTTAATCCTCAATGACCACTATGGCCGAAAATCCTAGTCAACCCAAAATCACAATTTCTAACACATAATTGTTCATAACACAATTAAAGCATCCTCTCCATTCCAACACTTCAAGACACATACATTTCCCACAAATCTCCAACTTCATATTCGCCTTAGTGTACATACACAAGCTGATTTTTTCTTCCTATCATCCAACCTAGCTATATGAATATTTAACTAGCTCACACTTCACCCATCCACAATCACTCATTTAACACAAAGAAAATAATCAACTCCTTCACTATCTACCATGGCGAATACTTCATGCACCACCCAAATCCAAAATTTTAACATGGGCTAGTTAAAGAACTTAGTAATCAACTTTCATTAAGCTGAAATTTCAAAATCTAACATGAATTACTAACCTTGTTTTGAGCTTAAAGTTGATCGAAATCTCCCTCCCCTTTCTTTCTTCAATTCGCTAAGAGAGAACCAAAGGAAATAAAGCTCTCTTTTTTTTCTTTCTTTGCTCCATTCACGGCAAATTGGGGGAGGCTTCCACACACTTTTTTTTCTTATTTTATTCCCTTTCTTTTTAATTCCTTTCTTTATTTTAGTTTGTCTCCCATAATCCAATTTCTTATTATAATATCTAAGGCAAACAAATATATTGCCCATCATCAATCTAACTTGGCCGCCACCATAAGGAAAATTTGGCAATTTGACATGCAAGTCCAAGCATTTTCTAATATGTATCAATAGGCCACTTTAACATTAGCCTAGCACATTTCTCAATTTCCTCACATAAGTCCTTTCTAATAAATTTCACCTCGAATGGCGAAATTAAGGCACGAAATTTTCACATATGTCGTTCATGCACAATAAACATAGAAAATAATAATTAATTATTCTTGTGTCTCGGTTTTGTGGTCCCGAAACCACATCCCGACTATGGTCAATTTTGGGATGTCACAACTCTCCCCACTTAAAAATTTTCGTCCCGAAAATCTTACAGTATAAATAGGCTCGGGTATCGCTCTTTCATAGAGTCCTCAAGTTCCCAAGTGGCTTCTTCAATTCGTGTTTATGCCACAACACCTTCACTAACGGGATTTTCTTATTGCGCAACTCTTTTACTTCACGCATCATAATGCGGTGGTTCCTCTTCATAGCTCAAATTAGGTGAATCTCAATCTCGGATGGAGCAATTACGTGCGATGGATCAGACCTATATCGTTGAAGCATCGAGACATGAAAACATTGTGAATCTTTTCGAGCTCGGGGGCAAAATTAATCGATATCGATGGCCCAACTCGTTCGGATACTTCATATGGCCCGATGAACCTCGGACTCAATTTGCCCTTACGACCAAATCTAAGCACCTTCTTCCAAGGTGAAACTTTGAGAAAGACCTTGTCTCCAACACGATATTCAATATCTTTTCTTTTCAAATCCGCATCGACTTTTGGCGATCCGGCGACTTTCAAACTTTCACGAATTACTCGAACTTTTGCTCGGCATCCTTAACCAAATCAACCCGAAGAATTTACCTTCACTAAGTTCACCCGAATAATGGGGTACGGCATTTACGATCAGTATAAAGCCTCGTAGGCGCCATCTTAATACTTGATTGAAAGCTATTGTTGTAGCGAATTCAATCAAAGGCGATCTGTTCCATGAACCACTAAACTCAAGGATGCAACATCTCAACATATCCTCGAGTATTTGAATTATCCGTTCGGATTGACCATCGGTTTGGGGTGAAAAAGTGCTAAAATGCGTTTGGTACCCAAAGCCTCTTGTAATTTCTTCCAAAACCGCGACGTAAATCTTGGGTCTCTATCCGACACGATAGAAATAGGTACCCCATGCAATCGAACAATTTGGGAGACGTATAATTACGCCAACTTATCGGCGAAAAATCCGTGCGGACGGGGATAAAATGAGCAGACTTGGTCGATCTATCAACAATGACCCAAACCGAGTCTTTCTTATTACGAGTCAATGGTAACCTGGACACAAAGTCCATTGTTACTCGATCCCATTTCCATTCGGGTATCATGATCGGTGAAGTAATCCCGATGGCACTTGATGTTTCGCTTTCACTTGTTGACATATCGAGACACCTTGAAACAAATTGAAATGTCTCGTTTCATCAGGGCCACCAAAATTGGCGTTTGGTCATTGTACATTTTAGTACTACCCGGGTGGATTGACATTCGACTACAATGGGCTTCATTTAGAATTATCGAAATAAGTTCAATTCTTTGGAACACAGACGACTTCGAACCTCAAACAATCGTCATCATCAATTTGAAACTCGATTCCTTGTTCGTAACACACTCGGCCCGCTTTTGCAAGCAACTCCTCATCAACTTTCGAGCTTCACGAATTTGATGAGCCAATAATGGTTTGGCCTTTAATTCGCTACTAACACATTGTCGGGTAGAATAGACAAGTGTACATTCATCGTCAGAAGTAAAGCAAGCGGTGATTTCGACTTAAGGCATCCGCAATCACATTAGCCTTTCGGGTGATAATCAATGACGAGTTCATAATCTTTTAACAACTCGAGCCATCGTCTTTGTCGCAGATTTAAGTCTCTACGAGTCATCAAATATTTGAGACTTTTGTGATCCGAATACACATGGCACTTCTCACCAAATAAGTAATGTCGCCATATCTTTAAAGCGAACACGATGGCGACCAATTCGAGATCATGGGTTGGATAATTTTTCTCATGTGGCTTTAATTGTCTCGACGATAGGCCACAACTCGCCCTTCTTGCATCAATACGCAACCCAACCAAGTAGGGATGCGTCACTATAAATGACAAACTCTTTGCCCGATTCGGGTTGCACTAGAATTGGGGCTTCATCAAATAAGCTTTCGGTTGATCGAAACTTTTTCGACATTTCTCGTCCATTCGAACTTAACATCCTTTTGGAGTAGCCGTCATTGGCGTGGCTATCGTCGAGAAACCTTTACAAATCGTCGGTAATAACCGCAAGCCCCAAAAGCTCCTAACCGGTAACATTCCTTGGTGGTTTCCAATCGACTATGGCCAAAATTTTGTTCGGGTCCACCACCGACACCGATCTGGACACCACGTGCCCCAAAAAGCTAACCTCTTTCAACCAAAATTCACATTTCTTGAACTTTGCGTATATCGCTTATCTCGTAAGATTTGCAACACTAGCCTCGGTGTTCAAGCATGTTCGATTTCATCTCTCGAATAGACCAAAATGTCATCGATAAATACAACTACTGAACCGATCCAAGTATGGCTGAAAATTCTATTCATTAAATCCATAAACACCGCAGGGCATTAGTGAGCCCAAACGGCATCACCAAGAATTCAGAGTGACCGTACCTTGTTCTAAAAGCGGTTTTGGTATGTCCGATTCTCGGACCCTCAACTGATAGTATCCCGACCTCAAATCTATCTTTGAAAACACCGAGGCTCCCTTTAATTGATCAAACAAATCGTCAATTCGTGGCAGCGGATATTTATTCTTTATCGTCACTTTATTGAGTTGACGGTAGTCGATGCACAACCTCATGCTTCCGTCCTTCTTTTTCACAAACCATCTTGGTGCGCCCATGGAGAAAAACTCGATTCGAGCGAAACCTCTATCCGTCAATTCTTGCAATTGAACCTTCAATTCATTTAACTCCGTTAATGCCATACGATCTGAGCTATTGAGATCGGCGTAGTGCGGCACAACTTTGATGCGAATTCCACTTCTCGAACGGTGGCAATCCGGCAACTCCTCCGAAAAAACATCCGAATACTCACAAACCAACGATACCGATTCGAGTTTCTTTTCCGTCTCTTTACTTTCCAACACATACGCAAGGTATGTTTCACACCCTTTTCACATATCTCCAGGGGTCATAGAAGATATTATCATTGGCACTCCTTTCAAATCGAGAGACTCGACTCGGACTACCTCATTATTTGCACTCCTCAAAACAATGGTTTTCCTTTGCGATCCACCTTTGCATCATGTACTGATCACCAATCCATACCAAGAATAACATCGAATTCATCAAATGGTAGAAGCATCGGATCGGTAGGAAAACAGATTCTCGAATTATTAGGGGCATCTCTTGCACACTTTATCAACGAATGCGTATTGACCCAAAGGGTTTGACACTCGAATTACGAACTTAGTAGACTCAACAGGTAGAGTCTTCTTGGATGCTAAAGTTTCACATACATATGAATGAGTAGAGAGGGGTCAATCAATGCAATCACAATAGTTCAAAGAGAGTAAAAGTACCGGTGATAACGTCGGGGAGGATGCCTCCTCTCGTCATGCGGATGGCATATGCTCTAGCAGAGCACGGGTCTCGGATCGGACAGCCAGTATTAGAGGCTCCTCTCGATTACCACCCCTACCTCCAGAGATTCTCGGGGCCTACCTCCACCGTCGTTCCACTAGGTCTTGCACCTTGCGTCTTATTCCTCTCATCTAGCTCGTGCAATCTCTAATGAAGTGGTCCTTGAACCGCATCCATAATGAGCCCTATTAATGGACTTACCCCAACATTCACCTAGGTGTCGTCTTCCACATTGGGGGCATTCAGGTCTCTCTTGACGATTATTTCCCACACTAGCTACTGAAGTAGCTCGAGTCCGTCAATGGTCGGGCTCTAATGGAAATTCCGCGATCGTCCTCGACTTCTTGGTGTCCTCCACGAACCTCTTTACATCCGAGAACGGAGCTTTACTCGTCGATCTTTTACGGTAATCTCTTGCTTCAAATTCAGCCTTCTTCTTCTCCTTCCCAAGTTCTTCCGCCTTGCGGCTCGTTCGACTAGTGTCACGAACTCCTTTATCTCCAAAATTCCCACTAGTAACTTTAACTCTTCATTCAATCCTTCTTCAAATCTTTTGCACATCGCAACCTCATCAGCCACACACTCCAGAGCATACCGACTAAGTCTTACGAACTCATGTTCAGATTCGAGATCTGATCATCCGGCCTTGCTTGAGTTCCAAAATTCCTTACGCTTCGATCGATGAACTGTTGACTAATGTATTTCTTTGAAATTCGGATTGAAAGAAATCCCAAGTAACTCGTTCATTTGGGACTATGGAAATTAAAGTCCTCCACCAATAGTAAGTGAGTCTCTTAACAAGGATATAGCACACTTAAGACATTCATCGGGTGTGCATGATAGTTCATCTAACACTCTAATGGTGTTATCGAGCCAGAACTCGGCCTTTTCGGCATCATCAGTAACTATGGCCTTGAACTCCTCGGCCCCGCGCTTCCTAATCAAGTCCACAGGTGGTTTACTCAGCCTCATAGGATCAATAACTGGAGGCATTGCGGGCTCTTGGGGTGGAGTATTTAAATTCGGGAATGGTTGGACAGCCGGATTGGTTTGGGCATATTGCGCGACCCACTCATTCATCATTGTGAAGAAGGCTTGTTTCGCCCCTTCATTTTGATTATTCGTGGATGACTGAGGCTCAACGGGCAGTGTCCCTTGCGCGGGAGCAGCCGCTACACTTTCAACGTCATCCGCCAAGGGTCTCTCTACCCCGGGTTCCATTGCACATCAAAACAAAAATTTCAACCGTCAGAAGTCATCACATTATTAAGCACTAACAATTTGGCATGTATAGCTAGACTCACACGCGCTATGGTAGTCCTAGAACCGACTAAACCATAGCTCTGATACCAATAAAATTGTAACACCTAACTCGTGACCGGCGCCGTTGTCGGACACGAGGGGTTAACAACCAAATCCTCTCAAGATACCAACCAATTTGACATTACCAGTCAGGCTGGAAAACTGCGTCACCGTCGCCTTAAAAATCATATCTCGAGTTTCAAAACTCAGAAACTGGTTTCGTAAATTTTCCCTGAATTTAGACTCATATACCCATCCATGGATTTATTTTTAGAATTTTTGGTTGGGCCAATTGGTACAGTTTATTAGTTAAAGTCACCCATGTTACAGGGATCCACTGCTCTGACCTTCGCGCGTTACAACTTGAATATCTCTCTGTACAGGGCTTTAATACTGATGCCGTTTGTTTCTAATGAAACTAGACTCAAAATGGAATCTGTAAATATAAGCCATGACTCCTAATTCTTTCTGGATAATTTATGGTAAATTTTCAAAGTCGCGACAGGGGACCCAGAAACCGTTCTGGCCCTGTCTCACGAGAACTTTAATATTTCTCAGTATACTGCTCATATGGTCATTCCATTTCGTCCATATAAAAATAGATTCATAAAGGTTCAGTTCCATAATTTACTCACTATTTAATTCTACTTCTACTATTTTTAGTGATTTTTCAATCTCATCTCACTGCTGCTGTCCGCAACAGTTACTGCAGTAGACTATGCCAATTTCATGAATTTTTCCTTGGCCTTAATCATCCATCATACATGACACAAATTATGGCCACCTTATCAAAATTTGAGTTTCTTAGACTCGTGGCTATAGGTTCTAGCATCCCACTCGGCGACCACATAGGCCATTTTCACATGGCTTAAAGTTTACAACCCACAATTCGACAAAATATAATAGCCTATACATGCCAAATGTTCTTCAACAACAAAAACAATACCACAAGATTTCCGCGGTGTGATGACTCCAACGACGGTCCCGATCATGCAAACAATACGAGTCCGAGAGACCTAAAATGGGTGACAAGAAAACACCGAGTGAGTTTACAACTCAGTAAGTCATAAGCATTCATCAATCCACTGATAAAGTTACTACTACATGTACAACAAATGAGGCTAGGTACTCGTCCATATCGAATCTATACCATAATACCTCGGACCTTTCGGTCCAATCTCGTACCAATTCATACATCCACATTTCATATTCTACACAACAAGATAATCGAAGCATTTTTACACATTAACTCATTTTCCAGCACAACCATACAATTTCAATCATCACATAGATTTAAGGCTTACCAAATTCAACCCCAAGCATGAACGTATTCTCTATTCGTCATGAGCTCGAGGTACTTACCGATCCGCTGTCCATACTCAATTCAATGGAGACACACCCTCCATATATATAGAGTACGCACACAGTGCTTACTACTCGATTTCGCACACTTAGTGCCACGTAATTTAAGCCCGCACACGGTGCCATACCCTCCGAGCTCGCACACCACATGCCGTATTTTTCCAGCTTGCACACTTAGTGCCATATATTTCCAGCACGCACACTTAGTGCCAATCTCGTCACCATACACACGTATTGCCAAGACACATAGTGCCGAAAGCAAACTTTCTACACATTCCACTATTTCTTTTACATTCAACAATTATCCTCATTCCATACACATACAATTTCATTTATACATATATATAGCATTCCATTAAATACAATTGCATAGATTTTCCAATCATTTAAGCAATATCAAACACATGTGCTTAATGACTTACCTTGTGTTCGGTAAATAATTCCAAGTCGGCTACTCGATGATCTTCGATTTCCCCTTGTTGGACGCCTCTCCTTTAGGATCTTGAGCTTAAACAAATAAATTAGCTCATTCAACCGCTTTGGTACATATATTGGTATCCACATTTTAATGATCTTATGACATACGAACGACATAGTAAAATTTTATCTTACTACCTTACGTTCTTAGCTATTCGGCTAATAGCCTTATGCAATTACCATACTATCAATAATCCAATCACATTCATTACTCAAGTATAGTATTTTCACATTCGGCAATAATATTACATACAATAGCCGATTCTTCTTACTTTGTATTTATGCATCTATTTGATCATTAGTTTAGTTCAAACACCCATACACCAAGATTTATCAAGTTTAGCATGAAACATAACCTTAATCCTCAATGACCACTATGGCGAAAATCCTAGTCAACCCAAAATCACAATTTCTAACACATAATTGTTCATAACACAATTAAAGCATCCTCTCCATTCCAACACTTCAAGACACATACATTTCCCACAAATCTCCAACTTCATATTCGGCCTTAGTGTACATACACAAGCTGATTTTTTCTTCCTATCATCCAACCTAGCTATATGAATATTTAACTAGCTCACACTTCACCCATCCACAATCACTCATTTAACACAAAGAAAATAATCAACTCCCTTCACTATCTACCATGGCGAATACTTCATGCACCACCCAAATCCAAAATTTTAACATGGGCTAGTTAAAGAACTTAGTAATCAACTTTCATTAAGCTGAAATTTCAAAATCTAACATGAATTACTAACCTTGTTTTGAGCTTAAAGTTGACGAAATCTCCTCCCCTTTCTTTCTTCAATTCGGCTAAGAGAGAACCAAAGGAAATGAAGCTCTCTTTTTTTCTTTCTTTGCTCCATTCACGGCAAATTGGGGGAGGCATCCACACTTTTTTTTTTTCTTATTTTATTCCCTTTCTTTTTAATTCCTTTCTTTATTTTAGTTTGTCTCCCATAATCCAATTTCTTATTATAATATCTAAGGCAAACAAATATATTGCCCATCATCAATCTAACTTGGCGGCCACCATAAGGAAAATTTGGCAATTTGACATGCAAGTCCAAGCATTTTCTAATATGTATCAATAGGCCACTTTAACATTAGCCTAGCACATTTCTCAATTTCCTCACATAAGTCCTTTCTAATAAATTTCACCTCTGAATGGCGAAATTAAGGCACGAAATTTTCACATATGTGCGTTCATGCACAATAAACATAGAAAATAATAATTAATTATTCTTGTGTCTCGGTTTTGTGGTCCCGAAACCACATCCCGACTATGGTCAATTTTGGGATGTCACAACTCGAGCCATCGACTTTGTCATGATTTAAGTCTCTTTGGGTCATCAAATATTTGAGACTTTTGTGATCCGAATACACATGGCACTTCTCACCAAATAAGTAATGTCGCCATATCTTTAAAGGCGAATACGATGGCGACCAATTCGAGATCATGGGTCGGATAATTTTTCTCATGTGGCTTTAATTGTCTCGGCGCATAGGCCACAACTCGCCCTTCTTGCATCAATGCTAACCCAACCCAAGTAGGGATGCGTCACTATAAATGACAAACTCTTTGCCCGATTCGGGTTGCACTAGAATTGGGGCTTCGATCAAATAAGCTTTCATTGATCGAAACTTTTCGACATTTCTCCGTCCATTCGAACTTAACATCCTTTTGGAGTAACCGTCATTGGCGTGGCTATCGTCGAGAAACCTTTTACAAATCGTCGGTAATAACCGCAAGCCCCAAAAGCTCCTAACCCGGTAACATTCCTTGGTGGTTTCCAATCGACTATGGCGAATTTTGTTCGGGTCCACCGACACCGTCGGACACCACGTGCCCCAAAAGCTAACCTCTTTCAACCAAAATTCACATTTCTTGAACTTTGCGTATAATCGCTTATCTCGTAAGATTTGCAACACTAGCCTCGGTGTTCAAGCATGTTCAGTTTCATCTCTCGAATAGACCAAAATGTCATCGATAAATACAACTACGAACCGATCCAAGTATGGCTGAAAATTCTATTCATTAAATCCATAAACACCCGAGGGCATTAGTGAGCCCAAACGGCATCACCAAGAATTCGAGTGACCGTACCTCATTCTAAAAGCGGTTTGGGTATGTCCGATTCTCGGACCTCAACCGATAGTACCCGACCTCAAATCTATCTTTGAAAACACCGAGGCTCCCTTTAATTGATCAAATAAATCGTCAATTTGTGGCAATGGATATTTATTCTTTATCGTCACTTTATTGAGTTGACGATAGTCGATGCACAACCTCATGGTTCCGTCCTTCTTCTTCACAAACAATACAAGTCGCCCCATGGAGAAAAACTCGGTCGGCGAAACCTCTATCCGTCAATTCTTGCAATTGAACCTTCAATTCCTTTAATTCCGTTAATGCCATACGATACGGGGCTATTGAAATCGGCGTAGTACCGTACAACCGATGCGAATTCCACTTCTCGAACGGTGGCAATCCGTAACTCCTCGGAAAAACATCGAATACTCACAAACCACTGGTACCGATTCGAGTTTCCTTTCCGTCTCTTTACTTCCAAACACATACGCAAGGTATGTTTCACACCCTTTTCACATACCTCCGAGCGGTCATAGAAGATATTATCACTGGCGCTCCTTTTAAATCGAGAGACTCGACTCGGACTACCTCATTATTTGCGATCCTCAAATCAATGGTTTTCCTTTTGCGATCCACCTTGCATCATGTACGATCGACCAATCCATACCAAGAATAACATCAATTCATGAAATGGTAGAAGCATCGGATCGGTAGGAAAAGCGAGATTCTCGAATTATTAGGGGCATCTCTTGCACACTTTATCAACGAAAGCACGTATTGACCCAAAGGGTTTGACACTCGAATTACGAACTCGAAGAGACTCAGCGGTAGAGTCTTCTTTGGATGCTAAGGTTTCACATACATATGAGTGAGTAGAGCCGGGGTCAATCAATGCAATCACAATAGTATCAAAGACGGTAAAAGTACCGGTGATAACGTCGGGGAGGATGCCTCCTCTCGTGCGCGGATGGCATATGCTCTAGCAGAGCACGGGTCTCGATCGGACAGCCAGTATTAGAGGCTCTCTCTCGATTACCACCCCTACCTCCAGAGATTCTCGGGGCCTACCTCCACCGTCGTTCCACTAGGTCTTGCACCTTGCGTCTTATTCCTCTCATCTAGCTCGTGCAATCTCTAATGAAGTGGTCCTTGAGCTCGCATCCATAATGAGGCCCTAATGCAGACTTACCCCAACATTCACCTAGGTGTCGTCTTCCACATTGGGGCATTCGGGTCTCTCTTGGCGATTATTGCCCACACTAGCTCTACTGAAGTAGCTCGGGAGTCCGTCAATGGTCGGGCTCTAATGGAAATTCCATGATCGTCCTCGACTTCTGCTGTCCTCCCGAACCTCTTTACTGCCGAGAACGGAGTTTTACTCGTCGATCTTTTACGGTAATCTCTTGCTTCAAATTCAGCCTTCTTCTTCTCCTTCCCAAGTTCTTCCGCCTTGCAGGCTCGTTCGACTAGTGTCACGAACTCCTTTATCTCCAAAATTCCCACTAGTAACTTTAACTCTTCATTCAATCCTTCTTCAAATCTTTTGCACATCGCAACCTCATCAGCCACACACTCCGAGCATACCGACTAAGTCTTACGAACTCATGTTCAGATTGAGATCTGATCATCGGCCTTGCTTGAGTTCCAAGAATTCCTTACGCTTCGATCGATGAACAGTTGACTAATGTATTTCTTTCGAAATTCGGATTGAAAGAAATCCCAAGTAACTCGTTCATTTGGGACTATGGAAATTAAAGTCCTCCACCAATAGTAAGCTGAGTCTCGCAACAAGGATATAGCACACTTAAGACATTCATCGGGTGTGCATGACAGTTCATCTAACACTCTAATGGTGTTATCGAGCGAACTTCGGCCTTTTCGGCATCATCAAGTAACTATGGCCTTGAACTCCTCGCCCCACGCTTCCTAATCAAGTCCACGGGTGGTTTACTCAGCCTCACGGGATCGATGCTTGGAGGCATTGCGGGCTCTTGGGGTGGAGTATTTAAATTCGGGAATGGTTGGACAGCCGGGTTGGTTCGGGCATATTCGCGACCCACTCATTCATCATGGTGAAGAAGGCTTGTTTCGCCCCTTCATTTTGATTATTCGCGGATGGCTGAGGCTCAGCAGGCGGTGTCCCTTGCGCAGGAGCAGCCGCTACACTTTCAACGTCATCCGCCAAGGGTCTCTCTACCGGGTTCCATTGCTAATCAAAACAAAAATTTCAACCGTCGAAGTCATCACATTATTAAGCACTAACAATTTGGCATGTATAGCTAGACTCACACGCGCTATGGTAGTCCTAGAACCGACTAAACCATAGCTCTGATACCAATGAAATGTAACACCCCGAACCCGTGACCGTCGCCGGTGTCGGACACGAGGGGTTAATGGGCCAAATCTTCTCAAGGAACCAACCAATTTGGCATTTCCAGACAGGCTAGAAAACTGCATCACTGTCGCCATAAAAATCATATCTCGAGTTTCGAAACTCGGAAACTGATTCCGTAAATTTTCCCTGAATTTAGACTCATATATCTATCCATGGATTTATTTCTAGAATTTTTGGTTGGGCCAATTGGTACAGTTTATTAGTTAAAGTCACCAATGTTACAGAAGTCGACTACACTGACCTTCGCGCGTTAAAACTTGAATATCTCTCTGTACAGGGCTTTAATACTGGTGCCGTTTCTTTCTAATGAAACTAGACTCAAAATAGAATCTGCACATATAAGTCATGACTTCTAATTCTTTCTGGATAATTTATAGTAAATTTTCAAAGTCACGACAGGGGACCCAGAAACCGTTCTGGCCCTGTCTCACGAGAACTTTAATATCTCTCAATATACTGCTCATATGGTCGTTTCGTTCCATCCATATTAAACTAGATTCATCAAGGTTCAATTTCATAATTTATTCACTATTTAGTTCTACTTCTACTATTTTTAGTGATTTTCAATCTCACCTCACTGCTGCTGTCCGCAACAGTTACTGCAGTGAACTATGCCAATTTCATGAATCTTTCCTTGGCCTTAATCATCCATCAAACATGACACAAATTATGGCCACCTTATCAAAATTAAAGTTTCTAAGACTCGTGGCTATAGGTTCTAGCATCCCACTCGGCGACCACATAGGCCATTTTCACATGGCTTAAAGTTTACAACCCACAGTTCAACAAAATATAATAGCCTATACATGCCAAATGTTCTTCAACAACGAAGACAATACCAAAATATTTCAGCGGTGTGATGACTTCAACGACGGTTCCGAGCACGCAACAATCTGAGTCCAAGAGACCTAAAATGGGTGACAAGAAAACACCGAGTGAGTTTATAACTCAGTAAGTCATAAGCACTTTACAATTATCCATTAGCTAAATTCATCACAAAGTGAAACAATGAAACAAGGCTAGGTACTTCATCCATATCGGAACTATACCATAATTCCTCGGACCTTTTGGTTCAATCTCATACCAAGCCATACATCCACATTTCATATTTATACGATAAGATATTTGAGGCATTTTCACACACTAACTCATTTTCACCACAATCACACAATTGCAATCATCACATAGATTTAAAGCTTACCAAGCTCAACCCGAGCATGAACATATTGCCTATTCGTCATGAGCTCAAGGTACTTACCCGATTAAGCTGTCCGGGATTAACTCGATAATGTCGCACACTCAGTGCCAATTGTAATACAAGAGCATATAGTGAATCCGCACACTTAGTGCTATATATTTTCAGCTCGCACACTTAGTGCTATAGAATCAAACTCGCACACTTAGTGCTGTACAATTTTAAACCCGCACACTTAGTGCCAATCTTGTCACCGTGTCCATTTATACCCGCACACTTAGTGCCGTGACCAATACCTTATGCATTTTGCTGCCTTTATACATTCAACAATGGCATCATTCCATACACATACATTTTCATTTACACATCAATTCATTAAACACAATTGCATATATATTATGATCATTTAAATCAATACCAAATATATGCTTAATGACTTACCTCGGATGTTGTCGCATCGCGTTTTCAATGGCTATTCAATTACTTTGTCTTTCCCTTGTCCAACTTTGATCCTTTGAGTTCTTGAGCTAGTTCACACAAATTTAACTTATTAAAACCTCATTATGCTAGCTTATGGCCGAATATGACAAGGAGTTTAAATGGTCATATGGCCACCCTTTTGCTTGGATACACATTGGTCATGCACATTTTATATTACATCAAGCAATTCAATACAATTCATTCAAGCATCAAGGAAAAGCTAAGGCCCTCAATAGGCTACCTAAGGCCGAATATACACATCAACATATGTATTCGTTCATGTGGCCGAACATACACATTCATGTTAAGGCCGATTTCCACACTTGATACATTCAACAAGTAAGGTCGCTTGTATCGACTTAACACCAATTTGATTCAAGTTCACAACTAGGCTAGTATGCATATATACACTAGTAAATCAAACACTAACATTTGTACTTCACCTTATTAGCACTTCTCATTCAAATGACATGAACAACGAACATAGTTTCCTTTTATTCCCTACCATGGCCAAATGCCATACAACACCATACCATGCATCATTACAAGCTTTACCTTTAGCATGCAAATAACATCCACAAATCCACCTTAGTTGAACCTTAACTCATCTTCATGCCTCACCACCACAACATCAAACATCAAAGATCAATGATACCAAGAAGACAACACCCATGGCCGAATATCATCCCCATTTCATGGTAAAGGTTTAGACCATGGGTTAGGTGGAACTCAAACTATCAACTAAAAACATGCATAAATCTCATGGATAACATCAACATACCTTAGTCTAGCAAACTCCCATGGCTGATTTTCTCAAGCTTTCCCCTTTCTTCTTAGTACATTCGGCCAAGCAAGGAGAAAATGAGAGAATGAACATTTTTTTCTTTCTTTCTTTGTTTTTTCTCATGTACGGAAAAAGGGGGGAAAGCATCCACACTCTTTTTTTTTTGTTATCATCATTTTCTTTTTCCATTTCTTTAATGCTAACTTTCTTAATTTATTGTTTCCTACATGCATCACTAGTCTAACATGTTGGAGACATGTTTCCACCATAGTATGGCCGGCCATCATGCTTCATTTTGGCTAATTTGACATGCAAGGACAACACTTTCCCACATGTATTAATAGGCCACCTTACATTTGCCTAGCACATTTCTAAATTTTCTCACATAAGTCCTATTTGATAAAAATTCACTTACAATTAACAAAATCCAAACATGAAATTTTCACACATGCATATATACATATAATGAGCATCAATTATGATGGTTAATTATTATTATGACTCGGTTTAGTGGTCCCGAAACCACTTTCCGACTAGGGTCAATTTAGGGATGTCAAACATTACCCACACTTGCCACCAAAGTATCTTGAGCTTTAGACCCCAAATATGCTCTACCACGATCTCTGTGTGAATCCCCAGTTGAAACTGTCATTCGAGGGTTTGTCTCTTTGGACCTCTTTGATTAAGATTGAAATGACTTGCTTATCAGCCTTTTTCTGGCATCTCGAGCCTCAATAGCAGCTTTTCTTCTTTTTTTGTTCAATCCTTCGGCTTTAAGAGCTCGGTCAACCAATACTACAAATTCTTTCAACTCCAAAATTCCCACTAGCACTTTAATGTCCTCATTTAGCCCATCCTCAAACCTTTTGCACATAATGGCCTTGGTGGACACATATTCTTAGGCATACTTGCTGAGTGTTACAAATTCGCGTTCATACTCTGCCACAGACATCTTGCCCTGCTTCAATTCAAGGAACTCCTTCCGTTTTTGATCAATAAATCGCTGACTTATTTATTTATTTCTGAATTCTTCCTGGAAGAAATCCCAAGTAACTCTTTCTTTTGGCACCACTGCTACCAAAGTCTTCCACCAGTGGTAGGCAGAATCTCTCAAAAGTGATACAGCACACTTTAGGCACTCCTCGGGAGTACATGAGAGCTCATCAAATACACGGGTAGAATTTTCAAGCCAGAACTCTGCTTTCTCGGGATCATCATCGATCTTTGATCTAAACTCTTTGGCCCCTTGTTTTCAAATCTTGTCAACTGGAGGCTTGTTCATTCTTACAAAATCTATGCCTTGAGTAGCTACAGGAATCGTCTGAGGTATGGGAGGGGGTGGAGGAGGTTGAGCATTTGGATTTGCTCGAATAAACTCAATATACCAATTGTTCATCATTTGGAGAAAGGCATCCCAAGCCTCATCTCCCTGTCTCAATGTCTCAGGTCTACTTTCCACAGGCGCGGTCCCTTGTGCGGGAGCCGGTGCGTTACTAGCACCATCATCAGCCGCAGTTCCTTCAGGATCCATTACTATATTAAAACAAAACACAGTTTAGAATAATCAAGAGTCACCACACTATCACAATATTTTTATGGCATGTATAGCTAGACTTTTACACACACTTTATTAGTCCGAGAACCGACTAAACCATAGCTCTGATACCACTAAATGTAACACCCCTTACCCGTATCCGTCGCCGGAACAGGGTACAAGGTATTAACAAATTATAGTATATACTATTAAATAGAGCCCAAACAAAACTATGGCGTGCAATTTAATCATGAATCATTATAACATATGCCGTCAACAATACAAACCAATTTCAAAGGCTTCGTACAAAATGATTAGTTTGATACTATAATTAGTATTTTAAACCTAGACAATTATGACACATAACAAAATAACTAAGTCTGCTATACATGCCATATTTCAAAATGTTGAGTTCAAATACCAAGAGTATTGATAGTGCGGGTGGATCTTCAACGATCTCTAACTCCTGTGCTAGCTGGATGACACTATAAGACAACAGAGAGAAAAGAAAGTAAGCTTATAGCTTAGTAAGTAAGTATATAAATAACAAATAAGGAATCTAATATGTTTACAACATAACTCAATTATATCATATTTTTAATTTTACTATTTACTCTGATTTGATCAAGTTATCCCTCTTGCGTCATAATCACTAAATAAATCATAACTCGAGTTACGAAACTCGAAATTCAAATCCGTAAAATTTCCCTGAATCTAGACTTATAAATATTCTTACTAAAGTTTTTCTAGAATTTTTGGTTCAGCCAATTAGTACAGTTTCTTAGTTTAAATTTCCCCTATTACACAGCTCAACTGATCTAACCTCTGTTCACAACAAATTGAATTTCTCTGAGTACACAATTGAAATAACCATGAAACCTATTTCATTTAAAACTAGACTCAATATGGAATTTAGGAATATAAACTATATTTCTTATTGTGTTTTGTACAAATTTTAATGATTTTTCGAAGTTGGAACAAAGGATCACATAGTCATCCTGAGCAAGTCACACACAATTGTAAATATCTCAAAATATAGAATTCTTTTTCTTGCTCTGTTTCTTTTATATGAAGCTAAACTCATTAAGATTTAATTTCAAATCTCATTCAACCTCTAATTAAGTTCCTTCTATTTTTGGTGATTTTGTAAAATCACGTCACTGCTACAATCCAAAATAGTTTTAGTGCTAATTTCACTCTTTCACACATTCTTTGTACTAACCTCGTTTTAAATTATATATATATATCACAAATCATTTTCACCACATTTCACACATCGCGAGTATAGGCCCATGATTACAATGTCACCACAAAGCCATCCCGTTGAACAATTCGGATTAATCCTCGATACTTGATGGTTTCAGCACACAGCCCCACCATCATATTTCATTTAATTCGGCTCTCTTGTACACATGGTGAGCACTTATTACCACTCATGCGACCTAGCCAATTTGTCTCGTAGCTCTCTTGTCTACATGGTGTTCTTCACTTGGAAACACGCATGCGACCTAGCTACATTTATCTCTCCCATAGCTCTCTTGTCTACATGGGATACATCCCGTATCACACATTTGACCTAGCTACTACATAGTATCTCGTAGCTTTCTTGTACACATGATGTGCACTCAGCACCATACATGTGACCTAGCTACGCTCCCTCTATTTTTTTCGATCTTTTCGAATGTTCAACCGGGATCTCTCTCTCTATTACTTATTTCCATTCTTCCAATAGTCGATTTATACTTCAACATCAGCTAGTATATATATAATATGCTGAAATATAAGAATGTAAATGAAATTAATGTATTATTTACATACAAACTTACCTCGGTGCAAAATATGGGAATTTTGCAATTTAGTCCAAAACTTTCTCCTTCCCCCGTTTGAGGTCAATTCCACACCTTTCTTGATCTATAACAATATATTTAGCTCATTTAACACTTAGTTTAATCCAAAAATCACATTATACAAAAATTGCTTTTTTGCCCCCTAACTTTTACAAAATTATGATTTTGTCCCAAGGCTCAGAAATTTAATTTCAGCCCTTATTCTTATGTTTAATGACCTAGTAATCATTTTTCTCTTCTATGGCAACATCAAATTCTCACTCTAACACATAGTTATGAACAATAGGTACTTTTATCGATTATGCCGTTTTGCTCATTTTCGCTAAAAAATTGCGTAAAAAAGATCGTTCTCCTAACTTGAAACATTCATATTCTACCATCAAACAACAAAATACATGTCTATCATTCATGGGTAAATTTTTAAACATAAACCCTAACTCGAAATAATGGTAGAAATAGGTAAACCGAGCTACGAGGATTTCAAAAATGTGAAGAACATTAAAAACGAGGCTTGAAATCACTTACTATGAAGCTTGAAAGTTGAAGAAACCCTAGCTATGGAGGAGAGAAAAACTAGTGAAAATGATGACCAATTTTGTGTTATTTTTCCCATTTTATTTCATTTAATATACAAATGACCAAAATGCCCTTACTACTAAACTTTCCAAAAATTCCCTTCATGTCCAACTTTTGTCCATAACTTAGGAATTGGTCAAATTGCTATTTAAGACCTCCTAGTTAATATCCCAAAGCAATTTCATACTAAAAAGTTCTAAAACACGAGTTTTACAATTTATTCGGCTTAGTCCCTAATCTCAACTTAAGCGCTCAATGCATAGAATTTCATCACGAAATTTTCACTAAATCATGAAATCATATCATAAACCCAAAAAAAATTATAAAACAATTATTTCTATCTCAGATTTGTGGTCACGAAACCAATATTCCGATTAGGCTCTAATTTGGGTTGTCACAGTGGGCCCTTATGAGATGGAGGGACATCATCAATAATATCCTCTGGTCCTCCTCCTTGACAGACTAGACCAAGCAGTACTGGACAGGGTCAACTCCACATCGTCAGTCAATCATCCTCATATGTATCATACTCGAGATGCCCTGTGGGGACATCTGACCAATTTGGGTGAGGGAAGATGATTCCGCCGCCGTGTTGAGGAGGCCAAATACCGTGCTAGGCGAGTCATATAAGGGCCAGTGGATATGACTCCCTTCCTATGCCGCTCCACCGTGCTAGGTGAGTCATATAAGGGCCAATGGATATGACTCACTTCCTATGCCGCTCCGTCTGATTGCGAATGGCGAGGGCAATGAAATAGGCAAGGTCGAAGACGTGCCCATTCACCATACTCCATAAAAAGTAGGCATCGAGAATGTTGATGATGCCGGTGCTCTCTTGCCGACCTGTCAGAGTGTGGGCCAAGATGGCATGTAAGTACCTCAGGGATGGGGCGAAGGCTGATGCCTTAGAGCGGCTAAGGTCATAGGTGGCCGAAGCAGGAACGAGTGCCCTCTAGTAGTTAGAGAGAGACAAATGGATGTGGCGATGGAGGATGTCAAAATCATCTTCATCCATGAACTCTTCTATATAGAGCACCAAAGTGACGCCGAACTCAGATACCGTCAACTGGCGGACTAAACAGCCGATACGGAATTGGACCATTCTGAGATCATTGAACTCTATCATAACTACTTGAAGATGAAAGGTCGAGCAGAGTTCGAGTGTGAGCTCGAGGTATGTCGGCTCGATGATCTCGAAAAAGAGCCCCCATGGGTCAATCGTCAGAAGGGCTCGGACCACGTCAGCCAGTTGGATTTGTTCAAGTACGGCCCAATCAATGCAGCGGCCCACACCTAGGGGTTGGGCCCGTAGTATTTGAAATAGTTCCTCCTGCGGTCCTTGTGGGAATTGGAGGAATGGGTGTTGGATCTCAACAGTGGGACCTAAGGATGACGCCACTCCTTTAAGCTTCTTTGAGGTGGGGATGGTGGTTTTCATTCCATGTGGATTTGACATGGTATCTGTAATGGCAAGACAATGTTATAGGAATACCCCCCAGGAATAGCGTGGAAAGGTATGCAAGCATGTTAAAATTAAATGGAAATACTTCATAGGGGTTACTAACTACATAAAAATATCAAATCATTATTATCATTAGGAATACTAGAGTAGTGTCAACTAAATACCTAGTGAATGCATATGGGAATATGGAATATGGCATGAAATCTATGGAAACATAAGAAAGAATAAATGTATCACAATGCATTAACTAAAATGGCAAAGAATAACAAGCATAAGCATGACTATAGTGAGAACTATGAATATTAATAAAAAAATCAGCCAAATAAATGAAAAATAGCATAAAATTAGTGAAATAAATGAAGGTAATAGGGAGGTAAGAATAGACAAACACAATAGTTCTTAGTGGAGGGAGGAGTTAGTTGTCTAAGGAGAGTTGTCGGTCGGCCACGAGCGTGGGAGTGAGGCGTGTGAAGAGGTTGTGGCGACCAGCCACGCCTGTGTTGTTTTGACAGATTTACCCACGGCCATGTCGCATGGCCGTGGCACCTTATCGACTCCCGTGTTAGGGAAACATTTTGCCCTATTTTCACACGGCCGTGTTGTCTTCCGTTGTATGGGCACGGCCTAAGGCACGCCCGTGTGCTTGGCCATGTGGTTCTGGGAAACCTGTGTTCAATGAATCAGTTAGTGAATTAAAGGTTAAAAACTAAAATTTAAAGAAGTCAACACCGTTAGTGCTCAGGTTTCCCTCCTAAGAAGCGTTTATTTATAGTTTAAGCTTGACTTACCTCTCTGTTGCGTGGTCGCGGTCGTGCGAGGAGTTTACACTCCTCATCCCTGCTATCAGTTTTATCAAAATAAGGTTTTACATAAGTACTATTTACCTTGAACGTACCAAATTTGGGATGAATTACCTCGACTGTGTCGTATGGGAAAATGCTAAGTACCGTAAGATGGATTTCTCCATTAGGTTCAGAGGTGGCAATCCGAGGGTCTGCTGCATCTAATAGTACTTTGTCTCTAACCTTAAGTTGATTTGGTTAAATATTGCGTGGTTTTGGTCTATCATGTGTTCTCAATTTCTGTGTCCATCGTTCATCTAGTTCCTCGACTTGTAGCCTTTGTTCTTCATAGATGGCTTCTTTGTTGTTATTTGAACAAGGCTCATGTATGTTTTTTGAACGTATTTCCTACAAAGAAGATTGAACCACATGATCAACATTAGTAGAATTTCGAGCCTGAAGAGTGATTGTTTCATCACCCACATGAAGTGTGAGTTCACCTGTACCAACATCAATCATAGTTCTAGCAGTTGCTAAAATGGGCCTTCCTAAAGTTAAAGGCACGTCACTATCCTTCTCTATGTCTAGAACAACAAAATCAACTGGGACAAAGTTTAATGAGTACATATTCAATAATACCCTTAGGAAATCTAACTATTTTGCCTGCTAACTGAATGCTCATCCTAGTTTGTTTAGGTTTCCCAATACCTAGTTGTTTAAACATTTTATAAGGCATAACATTGATACTAGCCCCTAAATCAGCCAAAGAATTATTAACATCTAAGCTACCTATTACACAAGGAATTCTAAAACTCCCTGGATCTTTTAATTTGTTGGCCAGCTTATTCTGTAGTATGGCTAAGCAAACTACATTTAACTCCACATGCGACGCCTCATCCAACTTCCGCTTATTTTTTAAAAGCTCCTTTAAGAATTTTGTTGCATCTAGCATCTGCGAAAGAGCTTCAATAAATGGTAAGTTAATATGTAATTTTTTTAATAATTTAAGGAATTTACCAAATTGTTCGTCTGTGCGGCCTTTCCTTGTCGCATTGGGGTATGGCACACAAGGTTTGTACTCTTTACTGACCAGTGTTTGTTTACTGTGGTCTACCTAACCTTTGCTTTTACTTACCACAATTCCTTGCCTTGGTTCTGGTTCAGGTTCAACTAACCCTTCCTAATCTTGAATGGTAATTGCATTGAGTTGTTCCCTTGGGTTAGATTCAGTGTTACTCGACAGGCTACCTTGTGGTTGTTCAAAAATCAATTTGGCGAGTTGGCCTATCTGAGTTTCGAGCCCTTGGATCGACGCTTGTTGATTCTTAAATGTTGTTTCAATAATCTAAAAGTGAGTTTCTGAACCGAGATAAACTTTATTAGCATCTCTTCAAGGTTCAGCTTCTTTTCCTGTTGGTAAGGTGGTTGTTGAAAACCCAGAGTATGTTGTGGCCTTTGGTTCCCTTGACCACCCCACGAGAAGTTAGGATGGTTCCTCCAACCTACATTATATGTGTTACTACATGGGTTATTTTGAGATCTAGAATTATTATTACCCATAAATTGAACTTGTTCCTCCTCGGTGCTAGGGTTGAAGCGTTGATATTCTGTGTATGCTCCTCCTCCATTTGAATCGTACCTCATCACTGGATGTACCTGAGTAGAACCACATAAACCATCAATCTTTTTGTTTAAGAGTTCTACCTGGTTAGATAGCATAGTAACCGCATCGAGGTTGAAAACATCGACTTCTTTCGTCGGCTTTGTTCTCATGACTTGCCACTGATAGTTATTTAGTGAGATCTCTTTAATAAATTCGTAAGCCACTTCTGGTGTTTTGTTATTTATAGTCCCACCAGCAGCTTCGTCGATAAGTTGCCTTGTTGAGGGGTTCACACCGTTGTAAAATGTTTGAACCTGCAACCATAAAGGTAACCCATGGTGAGGGAACCTTCTCAATAGGTCCTTGTATCTCTCCAATGCATCATAGAGTGTCTCTAGATTCATCTACACAAAAGAAGAGATATCATTCCTCAACTTAGTCGTTTTAGCTGGCGGAAAATATTTGAGTAAAAATTTTTCGGTCATTCGTTCCCAAGTAGTGATTGACCCTTGTGGTAACGAGTTCAACCACTGTTTAGCTTTGTTCCTCAACGAAAAGGGAAACAAACGAAGGCGAATGGCATCATCAGAAACACCATTGATCTTAAAAGTGTCGCAAAACTCTAAGAAATTCGCCAAATGAGCGTTTAGGTCCTCGTCCTGCAAACCGTCAAACTGAACAAACTGTTGGATGATTTGAAAGCTCAAAATTATTTGCAGCAACAGCAGGCCTAACTATACTTTACTCAGTTCATGTTAAAGTAGGTTTAGCATAATCATACATAGTGCGTAGAGTAGGATTCTGATTTACTGGATCAGCAGCTATCGCAGGAGGTAGTGCGTTTTCGTAATTTTTAGCCATCTCCACGGTTGTAGTGGAAATATCGTCCTCTTACTCTTCCTCTATGTATCTTAGGCTTCGCCTTATCTCTCTGCAGTTTCTACGAGTTGTGCGATCGATCTCACTGTCAAAAAGTAATGGTCCTGACGGGTTTTGTTCTTTTCATACACTATAAAAACCTACCAGAAGTGAATAAATGAAAAATTAGAAAAGAAAATAAAAATTTAAATTGCAATAAATGTAAAATGGCTAAAGTAATAAAAATCGAGTGCTCCTAATATCTTAGTTCCCCGGTAACGGTGCCAAAAACTTGATGTGATGTGAATCGTGATAACTTTTATAATTTATGAATGTTCGTTCTTGAAAACTAACTATTATCACGACAAAGGCATGTGCACCTTATCGAACAGTAGTATAGCTTATAGCAAGACCGGGATGTCGAACCCAAAGGAACTAAAAGTACTAGTATTAACTTATCTTTTTATTATCTAGCCTGAAAATAAAGGGGTTTGTTTTCTCTAAACTAATTACTAAACTAAGAATGCACAGAAAGTAAATTGGGGAAATAACTTTTGGGAAAACTGAATGATTAGGACAATACCTAAGGAAAAATCCACCTAGACTTCACTTGTTATTTGACTCTGAATTAGACTATTTATTCATCTGACTTGATCCGTAGAAATCTCTCAGTTATATTATTATCTCTTTTGAGACTAGTAACGTCTAACCCTAGTTTGATTAATGGAAATCTCTTTCTAATTAACTCCCTATTGTTGCATTAACTCGATCTATGGATTCCCTTATTAGGTTTCACCCTAATCTGGCAAAATCTTGTCACCCTATCTCTAGGTGTGCAATCAACTCTCCTAAATTATGTTAGATCTACTCTTAGACAGAGACTTTTGCTCCTCTGAATAAGCACATCAATACTTGAATCAATATCCTGGAATATTAAAGCAAGAATTAAGAACTCATAATTAAGAACAAGTCAAATATTTATCATACAATTCAGATAATAATAACAAGATCCATCTTAGGTTTCATTCCCCTTAGGTATTTAGGGGGTTTAGTTCATATTTCTGAAAGAAGACATCTCAAAATAATAATGATAACAAAACATGATGAAAACCCAAGAACTCTTAAAGGGAATTGAAGGGAGATCTTTAGTCTTGAAAGTGAATTCGACTTCTGAGATGGATCAATAAGCTTTCTTCGAGTAATTCCTTGCCTCCTACTCCGTGTGTCCCCTTTAATCCTCCTCTAGTGTGTTTAAATAGGCTTTAGAATGCCTAAAAGCCCTCAAAAGTGGCCTTTTCTGAATAGGACTAAACTTGGGCTCGATAGGGACACGCCCATGTTTGATTTCTTCAATCTGTGTTCAAGACTGTTAAATAGACACGGGTGTGTGGTCTACCCATGTATAGAAGTCCAGGCCGTGTTGATTTCACATGTTCGTCCATTTTCTCCATTTTTGGCCTGTTTCTCGGTCTTTTTACTCTCCTATGCTCACCTAAGTATAAAACATGAATTTAAAGGATTAGAAGCATCGAATTCACCAAATCTAAGGATAATTCATCCAAAAATATGCTAAGCATGGGATAAAAATATGTATAAATTATGGTTTATCACTTCCTCAACTCCATGTCTATGCCACAAAACTTTCACGAGCGATACTTTTATTCCTCAACTGTTTGACTTCTTAAGCTAAAACCTTGACCGGCTCTTCGCCATAAGTCATGTCTAGATGAATTTCTACGTTTGTTGGTGCAATCACATGCGAAAGGTCCAATCTATATTGGTGTCACATGGACACATGAAACATGTCGTGAATCTTTTCTAACTCTGATTGCAAAGCCAATCGATAGGCCACAGGCCCCACTCTCTCGATAACCTCATAAGGTCCTATGAAACGAGGACTCAACTTGCCTCTTCTACCAAATCTGAGGACTTTCCTCCACGGGGATACTTTCAAAAATACTCGATCACTGACTTGAAATTCAATCTTTTTTCGTTTCAAATCCACGTAAGATTTCTGTCTATCCGTGGCGGCCTTCAAACAGTCATGAATCACTTTAACTTTCCCTTTCGTCTCTTTGACTAAATCAACCCCGTGAATCTAACTCTCTTTGAGCTCTGTCCAATATAAAGGCGTTCGACAATTTTGCCCATATAAAGCCTCATAAGGTGCCATCTTCACACTTGACTAATAACTATTACTGTAAGTGAATTCAACCAATGGTAAGTACCTTTCCCAACTACCTTGAAATTTGAGAACGCAACATCACAACATGTCTTCTAAAATCTAAATTACTCTCTCTGACTGGCCGTTGGTTTGTGGGTGAAATACCGTGCCAAAATTTAGTTTAGTTTTCAATGCCTCTTGTAACTTCTTCCAAAACCTCGAGGTAAATCTCGAGTCTCTATCTAAAATGATCAACAGAGGCACTCCATGAAGCCTCACAATCTCAGAAACGTACAAGTCGGCCAGTTTCTCAAGGGAGTAGTTGGTACGTACTAGTATAAAATGTGCTGACTTTGTGAACCTATCCACAACAACCCAAACAACATCCTTTTTCTTCGGGGTTATCAAAAAACTCGTCACAAAATCCATAGTAATCCGATCCCACATCCACTCGGGGACTGTGATAGGCTAAATTAGACCCGAAGGTACTTGATATTTAGCCTTCATTTTCTGACACACTAGGCACTTAGAGACAAACACTGAAATGTCTCTTTTCATTCCCGACCACCAATACATTTTCTTCAGGTCGTTATACATTTTCACACTACCTAGGTGGATAGCCAAGCAACCACTATGTGCCTCTCGTAGAATCTTTTGAATAAGTTCACTATTCTTGGGTATACAAACTCTATCTTTGAACATTATACACCCATCTGTGCCCATCTGAAAGCCTGATTCAACCCCCGACTCACACAGAATTCTCTTGGCTTGCAAATCCTTATCACCTTTCTGAGCTTCACAGATCTCTTGTAGAAGCATCGGTTTAACTCTCAACTATGCTAGAACTGAACCATTATCTAATAAGGCTAATTGGGCATCCATTGCTCTCAACGCAAATAATGATTTTCTACTCAAGGCATCGGTGACCAAGTTCACTTTGTCCGGGTGATAATCAATCACCAATTCATAATCCTTTATCAACTCTAGCCATCTTCGTTGCCATAAATTCAACTCCTTCAGAGTCATCAAATACTTGAGACTTTTATGGTCGGTGAACACTCGGCATTTCTTGCCATACAAATGGTGTCTCCAAATTTTCAACACAAACACGATGGCGGCCAACTCTAAATCGTGCGTCGGGTAATTTTTCTCATGTGCCTTTAGCTGTCTCAAAGCGTAGGCTATGACTTTACCTTATTGCATGAGCACGCACCCCAATCCATTTAAGGAGGCGTCGCTATAAATCACAAACTTTTTGTCCAATTCCGGCTGCACTAACATTTGAGGCTTCAGTCAAGAAAACCTTTAACTTCTCAAAACTCTGTTGGAACTTTTCTACCCATTCAAACTTGACTTCTTTTTGCAACAATCTTGTCATCAGAGTTGCTATCATAGAGAATCTATTCACAAAACTTCTGTTGTAATATCCCGAATTAGGGCCTAATTGGAATAGTGGTTTCGTGACCACAAATGTGAGATAGAAATAATTATTTTATAATTATTTTGAGGTTTATGATATGATTGCATGATTGTTTGAAAATTTCGTGACGAAATTCTATGCATAAAGTGTTTAAGTTGAAATTAGAGACTAAATCGAATAATTTGCAAAACTTGCATTCTAGAAGTTTTTAGTATGAAATTGCTTTGGAATATTAATGAGGAGGTCTTAAATAGCTATTTGACCAATTTCTAAGTTTATGGACTAAAATTGGACATGGATGGAATTTTTGAAAGTTTAGCAAGGAAGGGCATTTTGGTCATTTGGATATTAAATGAAATAAAATGGGAAAAATAACACAAAAATGATCATCTTCTCCATAATTTTCTGCCAAATTTTGCTATCCACCATAGCTAGGGTTTCAACACTTTTAATCCTTGATTGTAAGTGATTTCTATGCCAGTTTTTACTGATTTTTATGTTTTTGAAATCCCGGTAGCTTAATTTAGCTTATTCTAGCAATAATTCAACCTAGGGTTCATATTTGGAAAAATACCCATAGGTGAAATTTGTGTATTTTGGTGTTTTAGGATAGAATATGAGGTTTTAAATTATGTTAGATAACTTGTGCTACTCGGTTTTAAGAGAAAACGAGTAAAAGGGCTTAATCGGTAAAAATACCTAATATTCATAAGTACATGTTAGAGCGTGAATTTGATGTTTCCATAGAAGGGAAAAATGATCATCATGTCATAAAATATAATAAAATAGGATGAGGTTTAATTTACGAGTCTTGGGGCAAAAGTGTAAATATGTAAAAGTTTAGGGGCAAAATGGTAATTTTTCCAAAGTTCATACTAGGGGCTGTTTTGATGAATATATGTATTAAATAAATTAATTTGGTATTATAGATCAAGAGAAACAAGATTCAACTCGTGATCAAGGGAAAAACAAAGTTTACGAGGAATAGGCTCGATTGCTAATATTTTGTATCGAGGTAAGTTCATGTGTAAATAAGGTAACATAATTTTATTTTAAGTGATTTAATGATATTTGTATGATATGATATTTATTATCATGAAATATTGTGCTTTGTGAATTATTATTTGGTAATACGCAAATTATGTGAACAACTTGATAAGTATGAGATGTTAGAAGTATCCGTTTTTACATTTCGAAGAAGGTGATCAAAATGTAAGATTGAGAAGAATCCCGTTTGAACCTTGGGAATAGATTAGGGTACAAGTGACATGTCACTAGGATGGTTGAGTTCCGAACTCGTTGAGTTAAGTCTGAGTTCGTGAGATGTAACTAGGCATCCGAGCTCGTTGAGTTGAGTCCGAGTTCACTTATGGATGCGAACGCCCGAGTTCGTTGAGTTGAGTCCAAGTTCGTTTATGGGTGGGTTACATGGTAGCTTGGCTACATAGATTTCAAAAGCACTTGAGCTTGTTCAGTTCTGAGTATAGCACTTACGTGCACACTATCCGCGTATCCGAAATTATATTCCGATATGTTCAAAGGGAGATCCTAAGAGAATATGGAGAATGCTTAAAACGAAAGTGATTCGATGATGAATGTGTTGAAAAAGTGAAAATGGATAGGTATGAGATTAATTCTTGGTTGAGGACTTGGTGAGACAAAATTGTGGTAAGATAGTAAGTATTCTTATGTTATGTGTGTCTTAATGATGTTTATATTGGATTGCATGATCATGTTACTTATTGTTTGCATGTGAACTTACTAAGCATTTATGCTTACTCCCTCCTTTTCATTCATTGTAGTTTTGACAAGCCGGCTTGAGAATCGGGTTAGGTCGAAGACTCATTCACACTATGCAAAGACCTAAATTGGTAAAATGGCTTGTATATTTTGAGTGTGGCATGTATAGCACTATACTCACTTTGTGTAAATGATTATATGATATGGTTATGTTTTGGTAAGAAAAGGGTTTATAAATGATTAGCCATTGGAATGGCCAATCTAAATCATATTTGATGACATGTTTGTTTAAAATGTTATTTAGTTCATGAAAATCTATAGTAAAGTAAAATTTGCTATAAAACAGAATATTGCTGTAGCAATGATGTGAATTCGAAAAATCACTAAAAATAGTAAGAAATGGAATTAAATGATGAATAAGTTATGAAATTGAAGCTTGATGAGTCTATTGTCATATGGATGAAACAACACAGGTAAATGAGTTATATTTTATAAGATATTTAAGTTTTAGTGGAACAGGGTCAGAGTGGTCTCTCAATCCCCTGTTCTAAATTTGAAAATCTACCATAAATTGTGCAAAAATAATTAAGAGTTGTAATTTATATGTACAGATTCCTTATTGAGTCTCGTTTTATGAGAAACAAACAGTATATCATTAAAACTCTGTAAAGGGAGATATCCGATTCGTAATACACAGGGGTCAGAGTAGTCGAACCCTGAAACAGGGGAGATTTTAACCAATAAACTGTACTAATTTTCCTATCCAAAAATTCTATAAAAAAAATTAGTAGATTGATATATGAATCTAGTTTTAGGAAAAATTTACGGATCTTAATTTTGAGTTTCAGGACTCGAGATATGAATTTTTAAGCGACTGCGATGCAGTTAGTCAACTTGTCTGGAAATTCTAAAATAAATTGTTTAAGCTATTTAATTAATGAATTAAGTTTAGTAACACCTCGTACTCGACTCCGGCGATGGTCTCGGGTACGGGGGCCTTACATTTAGTGGTATCAAAGCAGGTTTAGTCAGTTCTCGGACTAACGTGTTGTTTGTACAGGTTTTGCTATACATGCCATATATATATTGTGATAGTGTGACGACTACTGACGTTTTAAACGATTTTTTTATAGTAAACGGATGCCGATCCAGCTGCGGTTGATGATGTAGAGAGTAATGCACTAGCTCCGGCTGAAGAGGCAGTGCCAACTGAAAATCCACCTCTTACTGTTGGTCAAAGAAGAGGAGAAGGGGCTCGGGAAGCCTTTCTCCAGATGATGAATGTCTGGTATACTGAGTTCGTTCGTATGAACTTGAATGCACAACCTCCCCCACCTCCCCCGATTCCTCAACCTGTACCCCAGATGCCTCAAGGTGTAGATCTGATGAAATTTCACAGAACTCCATTTGACAGAATCCGTAAGCAAGGGGCTGAAGAATTCAGGGCAAATGTTGATGATGATGTCGAGAAAGCAGAGCTTTGGCTTAAGAATTCTATTCGGGTATTTGATGAATTGTCTTGTACACCTGAGGAATGCTTGAAATGTGCTATATCATTGTTGAGGGATTCAGCCTATCATTGGTGGAAGACATTGATTTCAGTGGTACCGAAAGAGAAAGTGACTTGGGAGTTCTTTCAAGAAGAATTTCAGAAGAAATACATCAGTGAAAGATTTGTTGATCAGAAGCGTAAAGAGTCTCTTGAATTGAAGCAGGGCAACATGACAGTTACTGAATACGAAAGGGAGTTTGTCAGGTTGAGTAAGTATGCTAAAGAATATGTTCCTACAGAGGCTAAAATGTGCAAATGATTTGAAGATGGACTCAATGAAGACATCAAAGTATTTGTTAGGATTCTTGAATTAAAAGAAATGGTAGTACTTGTTGATCGGGCTTGCAAGGCTGAAGAACTACTTAAAGAGAAGAAAAAAGTAGAGGCTGAGACTAGAAGTTGGAAGAAAAGATCGACGAGCAATTCATTCTCATAGTAATCTAGAAAATCTAGAATTATGAATCCTTGGTCTCAGGTTTCAGCCGGACAATCATATGGAAATTTTAAGAAGCAAAATGTGGGTCTTAAATCTCAGACTACTTCCGTGCCTAGTGTGGGGAATTCGAGATTTGTTAAGCCCGAGTGCCAGCGGTGTGGTAGAAATCATTTTGGCCCGTGTAGAGTGATGAATGTTTTCGGAGTTGTTCTCCGGATCATTTTATTAGAGACTGCCCAGAGAGAATTGAGAAAGAAAAATTTCAGTGTAAAAGCTAGTGGTGCAGACTCGAAGGGAAGATATTCGAGAAAAGCTGGAAATGAAGCAAGCAGCAAGAATGTAGTCAAAGATTCAGCTGCTAAACCTGAAGCAAGGGCTCCAGCTAGAACTTATGCCATAAAAGCACGTGAAGATGCTTCATCACCCGACGTGATTATTGGTATATTTTCTCTTTATAATGTTAATGTTATTGCTTTGGTTGATCCAGTTCTACTCATTCATATGTGTGCATGAAATTGGTGTCTAGTATGAATATACCTGTTGAGTACACATAATTTATGATCAGAGTGCCGAATCCATTAGGCAAATGTATGATAGTTGATAAAGTATGCAAGAAATGCCCTTTAATGATTCGGGGTCATTACTTTCCGACCGACTTGATGTTGTTGTCGTTTGATGAATTTGATGTTATTTTGGGCATAGAGTGGTTGACATTGCATGATGCTATAGTAAATTGCAAAGAAAAGGTTATAGAATTAAAGTGTGAATGTAACACCCCGTACCCGAGTCCGTTACCGGAGTCGAACACAAGGTGCACACAGACTTAACTTAATTATTTTCACAGTCCATAAAAAAAAAAATTTCCAGGCAAGCTGGTTACTGCATCACTGTCACCTTAAAAAATCATATCTTGAGTTTCAAAGCTCGAAAATCAGTTTCGTAATTTTTCCCTGAAACTAGACTCATATGTCCATCTACATATTTTTTTCTAGAATTTTTGGTCAGGCCAATTAGTACAGTTTATTAGTTAAAATCTCCCCTATTACAGGGTACGACTACACTGACCTTCATGCATTACGACCTAGATATCTCCTTGTACAGGGCTTCAATACTGATGCCATTTATTTCTATAAAAACTAGACTGAAATTGGAATCTATACATACATGGAATGACTCCTAATTATCTCTGGTTAATTTATAGTGAATTTCCAAAGTCGGAATAGGGATTCCAGAAACCGTTCTGACCCTGTTTCACGAAAACCTAAACATCTCTTGATATACAACTCATATGACCATTTCGTTTCTTGCATATGAAAGTAGATTCATCAAGATTCATTTACATAATTTATTCACTATTTAATTCCGTTCCTGCTATTTTTAGTGATTTTTCACATCTACACCACTGCTGCTATCAGCATCTGTTTTCAAGGTAACTTTACCTATTTCGTGGTTTCCATGGACCAACTAGAGTTTTGTCATACACAGGTCCACATATGATCATATTTAGCCATTCCAAGGGCTGATCATTGCCCAACACTTCCATTCCAGTCCATAGTCACATCATGAAACCATATATATATACATAAGCACAAATGGTCTAATGCCATACTCCACTTCTATGAGCCATTTTCGCATGGCTGTACACACATACATCACAAAACGTACTTGAAAAACAGCAAAGGGTAGTCCTATACATGCCATTCCAAAGGTCAACCAAAATTGTACCAAAAGGGGGCTTTGATAGTGTGGGAGACTTGACTTCCAAAATCCGAGTCCAGATGGTGACGAGCCAAAATCTATAAAGCAGAGAACAAAGAAAGCGGAGTAAGCAATTTATGCTTAGTAAGTTTTGAGCAAGGGATTCCAGCACAACAAAAGCATAGCATTCATATAGCTAAACGGATAATTTCATATGCACACATTCTCAATATCATACTTACTTCACATTACCAACCCTTATGTTCATACACAAAAGATCAACTTAGCCAAAGGCCGGTAGCTCGTTTATCAACTAAGCGAATACTTATTTGTAAGGGCTCAACTAATTCAAAGCACATACAAAACATACCTCATTGCTGGAATTTTGCAAGCATATTAACTGAAATTTTTACAGCAAGATTGCTCATTCCCGAATCACGTACCTTGAATTTAACGGATATAGCGACTCGCTCGAAAGCCTTCGGGACATAGCCGGTTATAATAGCTCGCACAAATGCCTTCGGGACTTAACCCGGATTTAGGAACTTGCACAAATGCCTTCGGATCTTAGTCCGAATATGGTCACTTAGCACAAAGCCTTCGGGACTTAGCCCGGACATCATTCGAATATCCATGCACATTCAACACTAAATCATGACACATTCGTATTTCATTTTCATTAGCAAAACTCAAACACAAGACACTTATCACACTTGCAAATTTCGGCTCAATATCCACCTTGGCCGAATATCATCCCCATGACATAGCAAAGATTTGAACCATGGGCTAATAAGAACATCAAGCTAGCAACTAGAAACATGCATGAATCTCATGGCACAACCTCAAACATACCTTAATCTAGACACAAGTATGGCCAAACCTCCTCCTAATCCTCTTCCAAACCAAGCATGAAGCAAGAACCCCTTCCTTTTTCCTTAGAATTTTCGGCTCCAAGAAATGAAAAAAAAAAGATGAACAACAAATTTTTTTTCTTCTCTGTTCTTCAACTCACGGCAATGGGGGGAATCACACACCTTCTCTCTTTTTTTTTCTTCCCATTTCTTTATTCCTAACCTTAGTTTATTGTTTCCTCCCATAATGCACCAACAAAACATGTCTATGACATGTTTTGCCCATCCTTCTTTGTCATGGCCGGCCACCACTTATAAAAATAGGGGTATTTGACATGGAAAACCATTGTTTTGCATGCATGATTCAATTAGTCATCACACATTTCCCCATCCTACTTTCAAAGTTTACTACTAGGTCCTTTTTAGTGAAATTCACATTTATAACCCTAAATCAAAACATAAAAAATGTCACACACGAATTAACACATATTATAGACATCAAAATGAATATTAAATTATTTTTATGCCTCGGTTTTGTGGTCCCGAAACCACATTCCGACTAGGGTCGTTTTAAGGCTGTCACAGTGAAAATGGTAAAATTCTGCGGGTTGAGCCAGGAAATCAGGGCATTATCTAGTGTGATTTCTTCGATGTCGGCTCAGAGATATTTAAGGAAGGGTTATGACGCTTATTTGGTGTATGTAATTAATACAAAAGAAATTGAAAAGAAAGTTGAATCAGTGTCGATTCTGTGTGAATTCGCGGATGTATTTCCAGAAGAGTTACCGGGTTTGCCTCCAGTCAGGGAAGTAGAATTTGGTATTGAATTGATACCGGGAACAGCTCTGATCTCGATTGCTTCGTATAGAATGGCACTAGAAGTGAAAGTCACAATTGCAAGAGTTGACTGACAAAGGCTTTGTGAGATCGAGTTTTTCACCTTGGGGTGCTCCCGTGTTATTTGTGAAAAAGAAGGATGGTTCTATGAGATTGTGTGTTGACTATCGGCAATTAAACAAGGTGACAATCAAGAACAAGTATCCGTTGCCGAGAATTTATGATTTGTTTGATCAGCTGAAAGGAGCAACATGGTTTTCAAAGATTAACTTGAGATCTGGGTACTACCAGCTGCGAGTAAAAGAGTCAGATGTGCCTAAAACTGCTTTTAGAACAAGGTACGATCATTATAAATTTTTAGTTATGCCATTTGGGTTAACAAATGCTCCTGCTGTGTTTATGGATTTGATGAATCGCATATTTCGGTCATATTTGGACAAATTTGTTGTGGTATTTATAGATAATATTTTAATTTATTCGAAAGATGAGACAGCGCATGCCGAACACTTGAAGATAGTTTTGCAAACTTTGAGAAACAAGCAGTTATATGCCAAGTTTAGTACAAGTGAATTTTGGCTTTGGGAAGTTGGATTTTTAGGTCACATTGTTTCAGTTGATGGTATACGGGTTGATCCTAGTAAAATTTTGGCCATTGTTGATTGAAAACCACCAAAAAATGTAACCGAGGTTAGAAGTTTCTTGGGGCTAGTTGGGTATTATTGGTGGTTTCTAAATGGATTTTCTATAAATGCTGCTCCTATGACTAGACTACTCCGAAAGGATGTTAAATTTGAATGGACGGAAGAATGTCAACAGAGTTTTGAAGAATTGAAAAAGTTATTAACTGAAGCACCAGTGTTGGTACAACCCGAATCAGGTAAAGAATTTGTGGTGTATAGTGATGCTTCTCGAAATGGCTTAGGCTGTGCACTTATGCAAGAAGGAAAAGTGGTGGCTTATGCTTCGAGGCAGTTAAAATCTCACAAAAGGAATTATCCAACTCATGATTTGGATTTGGCTACTATAGTGTTTGCTTTGAAGATTTAGCAACATTATCTGTATGGTGAAAAGTACCGAGTATTTACTGCCCACGAAAGTCTTAAGTACTTGATGTCACAAAAAGACTTGAATTTGAGACAATGAAGATGGTCGGAGTTATTGAAAGATTACGAGCTTGTTATTGACTATCATCCAGGAAAAGTGAATGTGGTTGCCGATGCTTTGAGCAGAAAGTTGCTATTTGCTTTGAGAGCTATGAATACTCAGTTAAAGGTATCAGATGATGGTTCAATTTTAGCATAGTTAAGAGCAAGACAGATGTTTTTACAAGAGATTTGTGAAGCTCAGAAAAGCGATGATGATTTACAAGCCAAAAGAAAACAATGTGAGGTTGATACGAGGTCAGATTTCAGAATCGGTTCTGATGGTTGCTTGATGTTTAAAAATCAGATTTGTGTACCGAAAAATGATGAGTTGATTCAAAAGATTTTGTATGAAGCACATAATGGTGTTTGGCGGTTCACCCAGGCAGTACAAAAATGTATAATGACTTGAAGAAAATGTATTGGTGGAGTGGAATGAAAAGAGATATCTCCGAGTTTGTATCAAAGTGCTTAATTTGTCAACAAGTCAAAGCTGAACACCAAGTACCTTCAGGACTACTCCAGCCTATCATGGTTCCTGAATGGAAATGGGATCGGATTACTATAGATTTTGTATCAGGGTTGCCATTAACTCCAAGGAAGAAAAATGCCATTTGGGTAATAATTGACAGATTGACTAAATCGACTCATTTTATTCCTGTATGTACAAATTATTCTCTTAATAAGTTGGCTGAATTGTATATCAGTGAGATTGCTAGACTTCACGGAATACCTTTGTCAATTATTTCGGATAGAGATATGAGATTTACTTAGCGGTTTTGGCAAAAGTTGCAAGAGGCATTAGGTACGAAGTTAAATTTCAGTACTGCCTTTCATCCACAAACTGATGGACAGTCAAGGAGAGTGATTCAGATTATTGAAGACATGCTCAGATGTTGTGTATTGGAATTTCAAGGTAGTTGGGAAAGGTACTTACTGTTAGTAGAATTTGCTTATAATAATAGTTATCAGACGAGTTTGAAGATGGCACCTTATGAAGCATTGTATGGTCGTAAATGTCGGACGCCATTGTATTGGACTGAACTCAAGGAAAATCAGATTTATGGAGTTGATCTAATAAAAGAAACTGAAGAAAAAGTGAAAGTGATTCGAGATTGTTTGAAAGCTCATTCAGATAGACAGAAATCTTATGCGGATTTGAAACGAAAGGAAATCGAGTTTCAAGTTGGTGATAAGGTATTTTTAAAAGTATCTCCATGGAAGAAAGTTCTTAGATTTGGATGGAAAGGCAAGTTGAGTCCGTGTTTTATCAGACTGTATGAAATAATTGAAAAAGTTGGACAAGTAGCTTATCGGTTAGCATTACCATCTGAATTACAGAAGATGCATGATGTGTTTCACGTATCTATGCTACGTCGGTATCGTTCGGATCCTTCACATATAATTTCACAGACAGAAATTGAGCTACGACTGGATATGACTTACGAAGAAGAACCGATTAAGATTTTAGCTCAAGAGGTCAAGCAACTAGGAAATAAAAGTGTTGCTCTTGTGAAAGTATTGTGGCAAAAACACAGGGTAGAAGAGACTACATGGGAACCTAAGGAAACCATGAGAAATCAATACCCACACCTGTTTACCGGTAAGATTTTCGAGGACGAAAATCCTTAAAGAGGGGAGAGTTGTAATATCCCGAATTAGGGCCTAATCAGAATAGTGGTTTCGTGACGACAAATCTGAGATAGAAATAATTATTTTATAATTATTTTAAGGTTTATGATATGATTGCATGATTTTGTGAAAATTTCGTGACGAAATTCTATGCATAAAGTGCTTAAGTTGAAATTAAGGACTAAATCGAATAATTTGCAAAACTTGCATTCTAGAAGTTTTAGCATGAAATTGCTTTGGAATATTAATGAGGAGGTCTTAAATAGCAATTTGACCAATTTCTAAGTTTATGGACAAAAATTGGACATGGATGGAATTTTTGAAAGTTTAGTAAGGAAGGGCATTTTGGTCATTTGGATATTAAATGAAATAAAATGGGAAAAATAACACAAAAATGATCATCTTCTCCATAAGTTGCTTTCAAAGTTTTCTTTCCACCATAGCTAGGGTTTCAACACTTTTAAGCCTTGATTGTAAGTGATTTCTATGCCCGTTTAATGATTTTTATGTTTTTGAAATCCAGGTAGCTCGATTTAGCTTATGCTAGCAATAATTCAACCTAGGGTTCATATTTGGAAAAATACCCATAGGTGAAATTTGTGTATTTTGGTGTTTTATGATAAACTATGAGGTTTTAAATTTTGTTAGACAACTTGTGCTACTCGGTTTTAAGTGAAAACAAGTAAAAGGGCTTAATCGGTAAAAATACCTAATATTCATAAGTACATGTTAGAGTGTGAATTTGATGTTTCCATAGAAGGGAAAAATGATCAGCATGTCATAAAACATAAGAAAATAGGATGAGGTTTGATTTACGAGCCTTGGGGAAAAAGTGTAAATATGTGAAAGTTTAGGGGCAAAATAGTAATTTTGCCAAAGTTCGTACTAGGGGCTGTTTTGATGAATGTATGTATTAAATAAATTAATTTGGTATTATAGATCAAGAGAAACAAGATTCAAGTCGTGATCAAGGGAAAAACAAAGTTTACAAGGAATAGGCTCGATTGCTAATATTTTACATCGAGGTAAGTTCTTGTGTAAATAAGGTAACATAATTTTATTTTAAGTGATTTAATGATATTTGTCTGGAATGATATTTATTATCATGAAATATTGTGCTTTGTGAATTATTATTTGGTAATATGCAAATTATGTGAACAACTTGATAAGTATGAGATGTTAGCAAGTATCCGTTTTTACATTTCGAAGAAGGTGATCAAAATGTAAAATTGAGAAGAATCCCATTTGAACCTGGGAATAGATTAGGGTACAAGTGACATGTCACTAGGATGGTTGAGTGCCGAACTCGTTGAGTTGAGTTCGAGTTCGTGAGATGTAACCAGGCATCCGAGCTCGTTGAGTTGTGTCCGAGTTCACTTATGGATGCGAACGCCTGAGCTCGTTGAGTTGAGTTCGAGTTCGTTTATGGGCGGGTTACATGGTAGCTTGGCTACATAGATTTCAAAAGCTATTGAGCTTTTTCAGTTATGAGTATATCACTTATGTGCACACTATCCGCGTATCTGAAATTATATTCCGATGTGTTCAACGGGAGAATCCTGAGAGAATATGGAGAATGCTTAAAACGAAAGTGATTCGATGATTAATGTGTTGAAGAAGTGAAAATGGACAGGTATGAGTTTAATTCTTGGTTGAGAACTTGGTGAGACAAAAAATTGTGGTAAGATAGTACGTATTCTTATGTTATGTGTGTCTTAATGATGTTTATATTGGATTGCACGATCATGTTACTTATTATTTGCATGTGAACTTACTAAGCATTTATGCTTACTCCCTCCTTTTCATTCATTGTAGTTTTGACAAGCCGGCTTGAGAATCGGGATAGGTCGAAGACTCGTTCACACTATCCGAAGACCTAAATTGGTAAAATGGCTTGTATATTTTGAGTGTGGCATGTATAGCACTATACTCACTTTGTGTAAATGATTATATGATATGGTTATGTTTTGGTAAGAAAAGGGTTTATAAATGATTATCCATTGGAATGGCCAATCTAAATCATATTTGATGACATGTTTGTTTAAAATGTTATTTAGTTCATGAAAATCTATAGTAAAGTAAAATTTGCTAAAAACAAAATATTGTCGCAGTAATGATGTGAATTTGAAAAATCACTAAAAATAGTAAGAAATGGAATTAAATGATGAATAAGTTATGAAATTGAATCTTAATGAGTCTACTTTCATATGGATGAAACAAAATAGGTAAATGAGTTATATTTTATGAGATATTCATGTTTTGGTGGAACAGGGTCAGAGTTGTCTCTGAATCCCCTATTCTGAATTTGAAAATCTACCATAAATTGTACAAAATAGTTAGGAGTTTTAATTTATATGTACAAGTTCCTTATTGAATCTAGTTTTATGAGAAAGAAGCATCATAATCAGTAAAAGTCTGTATAGGGAGATATCTTATTCGTAATACATAGGGGTCAGAGTAGTCGAACCCTGAAATAGGGGAGATTTTAAATAATAAAATGTACTAATTGGCCCAACCAAAAATTGTAGAAAAAAATTAGTAGATAGATATATGAATCTAGTTTCAAGAAAAATTTATAGATCTTAATTTTGAGTTTCGAAACTGGAGATATGAATTTTTAAGCGATTGTGACGCAGTTAGTCAGCTTGTCTGGAAATTCTAAATTAAATTGTTTAAGCTGTTTAATTAATGAATTAAGTTTAGTAACACCTCGTTCTCGGCTCCGGCGACGGTCTAGGGTACAGGGGCGTTACATCTGTAGTATCCAACCAAACCCAAAAAGCTTCAAACCTCTGTCACATTCCTCAGTGGTTTCTACTCAACAATAGTCGAGCTCTTGCTTGCGTCAACTCTGATCCCATCACCCGACACAATGTGTCCTAGAAATCCAACCTCCTTAAGTCAGAATTCACTCTTACTGAACTTAGCGTACAACTGCTTCTCTCTCAAGGTTTGTAAAACTGCTCTCAAATGCTCCGCGTGCTCACTCTCATCACATGAATAAATGAATATTCATCGATAAAAATGACGACGAACTTTTCCGGATATGGTTGGAAAATGCGATTCATCAGGTCCATAAAAACCGCTGGCGCGTTCGTTAAGCCAAAGGGCATGACGAGGAACTCATAATCCTGTACCTCGTCTGAAATGCAGTTTTCGGTACATCTTGCTCCTTAACCCTCAACTGGTAATATCCTGACCTCAGTTCAATCTTGGAAAATACAGTGGCTCCCTTCAACTAATCAAATAGGTCATCAATTCTTGGCAAAGGATACTTGTTTTTCACAGTTACTTTGTTGAGCTATCTGTAGTTGATACATAACATCATCGACCCGTCTTTCTTTTTCACGAAAAGTACTGGAGCACCCCATGAGGAAAAACTCAGTCTCACGAAGCCCTTATCCATTAACTCTTGTAGCTGTACTTTCAACTCATTTAATTCTGTTGGTGTCATTCTATACGGGGCAATCGATATAGGAGTCATTCTAGGTATTAACTCGATGCCAAACTCGACTTCTTTGGTTGGAGGCAATCCAGGCAACTCTTCTGGAAACATATCTATAAACCCACAAACCATCAGTACCAATTCAATCTTCGACTCGAACACTTGAGTATTAAGCACAAAAGTGAGATAAGCCTCATATCCTTTCCTCAAATATTTCTCAACAGTCAAAGACGATATTGCTACCGGTGAGTCATCTGGTTCCTCTGGTTCAACCCGAAGAACATTCCCATCTTCATATTTCAACTCAATAGATTTCCTCCCATAGTCCACTGCAACACTATAAGAAGTTAACCAATCCATTCAAGGGATTACATCGAACTCATCAACCGGCAACAACATGAGGTTAGCTAGAAAACTATGAACCTTAATTGTCAAAGGACAAATTTTACATACTTAGTCAACTAACACATGTTTGCCTAGCGGGTTTGACATTTTTATCACAAATTCGGTAGACTAAACAGACATATTCATTCTGGGTACTAATTTCATGCAACATAGGAATGAGTAGACCCTGGATCAATCAAAGCAATAACAAAAATACCATGAAGAGAAAAAGTATTAGTGATAACATCTGGTGAAGACACCTCTTTGCGAGCACGAATGGGATAAGTTCTTGTAGGCGCTCGACCCTCTAACCTTATAGCTGGATCTCTATGGTTACCTCTACTGCTAGCCCTACTACCCGGGTTCTTCTGTGGTTTACCCCTCGCAGGAACACTACTCACCCTCATATCTTGCTTTTTCTCTTTCTCATCTAGTTCAGGGCAATCTCAGATGATGTGGTCCAAAGGTCCGCATTTGAAGCAACCTCTTTCGTTCGCTCGACATTCGCCGAAATGACATCTACCACATTGTGAACACTCTGGCCTGTTTGACTGAGCACTACCAACACTTACAACAGAAGTGGTTTGGGCTTTGATGCCGCATGCTGCTTATTCTTGCTCTTATTTGAGAATTTCATTAATGCGTTCGATCGGGTAGGAAACTCTCTCGATATTTTAGATGAGGACTACTGTGATTTCCCCATCTGTCTTTTTCTTGAGGCTCGGGACTCAATGTTAGCTTTTCTCTTCTCTTTGGCCAACTCCTCGGCCTTACATGCCCTCTCCACTAGCACCACAAATTCCCTCAGTTCTAAAATTCCAACTAAAAATTGAATATCTTCATTCAATCCATCCGCAAATCTCTTGCACATGATAGCTTTGGTAGACACGCACCTCACGAATTCACACTCATACTCTGTTACGGTCTTTTAGCCCTATTTCAATTCTAGAAATTCCTTCCTCTTTTGATCTATAAACCTTTGACTAATATACATCTTTCGGGACTCTTCCTGAAAGAGTTCCCAAGTTATCCTCTCTCTCGGTACAACAGACACTAGAGTATCCCACCATTGGTCGTTTGAGTCCCGTAGAAGTGACACTGTGCACTTCACACAATCCTCAAGCGTGCAAGGTAACTCATAAAATACCCTAATGGTATTTTCTAACCAAAATTCTACTCTCTTCGGGTCATCATCAATCTTGGCCCAAAATTCTTCAGTCCCTTGCCTTCATATCTTATCTACCAGGGTCTCTCTCTCCTAACCACTTTCACTCCTTTCAGAGCTACAGGGGCATATTGAGGAATCAGAGGAGGTGGGGGAGGTGGAGTATTCGGATTCGCCTGAATAAACTCCGAATATTAGGCATTTATCATGCGGAGATAAGCTTCTCTAACTCCTCCACCCTGACTCATCGTCACAGGCTCGCTATCTACTAGCGCGGTCCCTTCAGCAGAAGCCAACGCATTGCTCTCCACATCATCCACCGTAGCTACATCAGGATCCATTTATCATATGAATAAAACATAATTTATCTCGTCAGAAGTCATCTCACTATCAGTATACAATTATGACATGTATAGCTAGACTCGTACTCATGCTAAGTTAGTCCTAGAACCAACTAAACCATGCTCTGATACCACAAATGTAACACCCCACACCCGTACCCTACGTCGGGATGGAATACGAGATGTTACCTACCTTGAACACATGCATTCCTACGTTATTGAATCATCAAGACTTGGTCAAATTTAAAATATTGTCTAAACTTCTTCATTATGGCCTACGAGTATCCAAACATTCATATAAAAACCATTAGGGATCAATTCGGGTCTTCCAACGAACTCTGAAAAATAACACTAGACACAGGGGCACATGCCCGTGTGGGAGGGGCAACACACCTGTGTGACCAATTCAACATGGTCGTGCTATTGGCCCGTGTGAGCTAAGCATAAAAGGACACACCCGTGTCCTTTACCCGTGTGGAACTAATTTCAAATTCGAACCACAGAGGTTTTCACACGGCTTGGCACACGCCCGTGTCTTAGCCCGTATGCAAAACACCTTGGCATTTTGTTTCTAACATCAACAATTCTTATGGTTCACATGGCCAAGGCACATGACTGTGTCTCTGCCCGTGTGTTTACTACCATGCATACTGACTTGCAAGTTTTACGTGCAGACGACACACAGTCGAACATCACACCTGTGGACTGACCGTGTGTCACGCACGGCCTAGATACACACCCGTGTGTCTACCCGTGTGGAGAATATAGGGTTATCTACCAAGCCCTTTTTCCACCCTGAAACACAACATAACAACAACTAACATATCAAGGTTTAACTTAATATGATTTTCATGCCCAAACAACCAAAATCAAGACCTATATACATTACATATATTCAACCATGTAAACAATTTCACATTCATGAAAGATTAACTTACATTCACATAATAACTTTCAATATTAGTCATCTTTCCATTGCCTTATACAAAATGAATCAAAAGCTAAAGTAAGCCAACACATTTGGCCAATTAACAATGACACAAAACTCAAAAGTTAGGGTACTATACATGCCATAATCAAAATAAAAGGTCTTACTATACCAAGTGCTTTGGTTGATAGTGTGACTGGTTTCTCCGACGTAGAGATGATCCTCGAACTACTATGGCGGCACTATAAGAAAATGGAAAGAAATAAGGTAAGCATGAAGCTTAGTAAGTTGCATGAAAATAAATAAAACGACATCTTTACCATTCATTGTCATGCTCATAAAGGCATAAGCACAACTTACTCGTCACTATCCAACACAATTCACATAGCATATACTAAGCTCACATCTCATGCATTTCATTTAGGTACCTGTATCACTCACAACATGGTTATACTTTTCTCATTTAACTTAAACTATAACTCTCACCATTGAACCATTTGGAACGCTATCGGATATTCACTACGCCTCAAACATAGGGTATAATACTGATGCCACGTGCCAGACATGGTCTTACACTGACTCCTACGTATCCGTACCGATGCCATGTCCCAAACATGGTCTTATACTAACACATCATGTAGCCGATGCATGTCTCAGGCATGTCTTACACTGGCTTACATGAAGAGGCCGATGCATGTCCCGGACATGTTTTACACTAGTGCACAAACATTCCAAATGTCATGGCCTGAATATTCGATTTATTTCCTAAGGTTCAAACGGGAGTCCTACTATCTCAATATTCATTAAACACGATTCTTTCCACAAACAAGTACTTCATGCTATCTCAATTTAAGCACATATAACAACAATGTAGTTGTATTATTTACATACAACTTACCTCAGATTGCAAAATATAGACGGCTAGTTCGGCTTAGTCCACTTGCTTTGCTTTTCCCCGGTCTAGGCCTAGATTTTGTAATTCTTGATCTAAAATGATAAAATTTATGAATTTAATCATTTTATTAATCTAGATACTCAACAACTTAAAAATGGGCAAAATGACCATTTTGCCCCTAGACTTTTGCAAAATGACCATTTTACCCCTAGGTCCAGAATCAATTTTTATCGAATTTCTTCATATCTTAATCCTAGTCGATTACTTTTTACACTAGAAGCAGTCCAAAATTCTCAATATTTCACGACTTTATCACCTATTTTACAACTTATGCAAAATAATCATTTTTAGGGTTTTCATGAGAAATCTCTTCACAAAAGTTATTTATTTCACAACCATGGCTCATTCTCTTCCATAAAATTTCAGAACACAGCATGTCTACTAACATGGAAAAACCCTAGACTTTCAACTATTTTGCAAAATAGTCCCCTTGTTAGAAAGCTCATGCTATAAGGACCTAAAAAGTACAAAAATATTCAAGAAAAACCCTCAAATCACTTGCCAAGACTTTTAGTTGCTAAAATTTTTTCAAGCTTCCATGTCGATTTTCTTGGATAAAACTCAGTAGAGAAGAAAGAGAGAGATGAAAAAAGATGACAACTTTTACTATTTGTTTTATTTTATTCAATTTCAATACCTAATTTCACCAATTTTTTTACTTTTGACCACCTTTGTCTCCTATGGCTGGCCATGCTATTCTAAAGGGTCTAATTTCCCTTTAAAGACCTCCAATTTAGGTTCTTTAGCTATTTGACACCCTTAGCTAACAAAATAGGACTTTTGCATTTTATGCGATTTAGTCCGTTTTCGTAATTAAGCTCATAAACGCTAAAATTACTTCACTAAATTTTTCTTGCACTAACATAAACATATTATAATCTAAAAATAATAATAAAATACTTTCTCTGACCTTGGGTTAGTGGTCTCAAAACCACTGTTCTAACTAGGCCCAAAATCGTGCTGTTACATGGATAAGCTTATTACAACATAAACTTTCGTTTTTTTCACCTTTCCACACTCCTCAACTTACTAGTATCTATTTTCATACATGAACACATGCATATTATGAATTTCTATTCATACCTTTCCAAATTTCAACACATCGTAAGCATATTTCAATAATTTCAATACATTTTTAGAATTATCGAAAATAGCTCAGTTGGGCGTTATCTCAATCTTAAAAAAACAATTTCATTAGAGCTGGGAGATATCACACTGTCACGAACAGTAATATGGCATGCATAGCTAGACTCGCATATGCTAGGTTAGTCCAGGAATCGACTAAACCATAGCTCTGATACCACTAAATGTAACACCCCTCACCTGTATTCGACGCTAGAATAGGGTATGAGGCGTTACCGGACATAAACTCACACAATCACACAAAACCAGGCCACAAAATTTTTTTCCAAATTTAAAACTTTTCATTTACATGCATATCGCCCCTTATGTGGGTCCTCGAGGCCCAAAGCATACATTGGATGTGGTTCAAGACTAAACCGAGAACTTTCAGAACATTCATATTACTTGGAAAATTTTATTATTTTGGGGAGTTACTCGCCCGTGTTCTCAGCCCGTGTAACTCTCTGTTTATGATGTCATCAGCAAAATAGGGTCACACGACCAAGTCACACACCTGTGTGCTAAGGCTATGTCCTTCACACGGCTGAGACATACGGCCGTGTCTCTACCCGTGTGTTTACTACTAGGTATTCTGTTTTACTTACTTAGGGTGTAGGGGACATACGACTGAATCACACACCTATAGGCTGATCGTGTGTCACGCACGACTTTGACACACGCCCGGGTGTCTACCCGTGTGGACAATTTCAAGGCTATATTTCAAGCCATTTGCCACCCTCCCATGCCCACATATTGTGACAGCCCAAAATTGACCCTAGTCGGAATGTGGTTTCGGGACCACAAAACCGAGGCATAAAAATAATTTAAAATTTATTTTGATGCCTATGATATGTGTTAAATTGTGTGTGACATTTTTGATGATTTGATTTAGTGTTATAAATCTGAATTTCACTAGAAAGGGCCTAGTAGTAAACTTTGAAAGTATGATGGGAAGATGTGGGATGACTAGTTGATCATGCATGCAAAAATAAGGGATTTGCATGTCAAATTTCCCCAAAAGAAGCATAGTGGCCGGCCAAGGTAGGTGTTGATGGGCAAGGGAAACATGTTTCCAACATGTTTGGTTAGTGAGTTATGTATGAAGAAATAAAATAAGAATTAGCATTAAAGAAATGAACAAAAAAAAAAAAGATGAGCATGGATGCCCCCCATTGCCGTGCAACTAAGAAAGAAAACAAAAAATTTTTGTTCATCCTTGTTCTCTCCTTTTGGCCGAAAATACTAAGAGGAAGAAGAGATTTTGCTTCATTTTCTTTGTTCGGAAGAGATCTAGAAGGAAATTTGGCTAAACTTGCATCAAGAGTAAGGTATGTATGAGGTTGTGTTATGAGTTTCATGCATGTTTTAGTTGCTAACTTGATGTTCATGTTAGCCATGGTTCAAATCCTTGTTATGCCATGGGAATGGTATTTGGCCAAAGTTGTTATTGTGTTAAAGCCATTGCATGCTAAATGTGAAGCTTGCTAATGATGCATGCAATGATGGATTGTCTACTCTTGAAATTTCTTTGTAGCCATCTTGAGTAAGACATTGAGTTTTCTTTTGTTTAACCATGATTGATGTTGAAAGGGCATGATTGTGATGTATTCGGCCATGATGCATTCATGAGCATGGTTCATGCTTCTTGCATGTTAGTTAAAATTTGTGTTTTGGATGGCTATGGACACCTTGAAATTGACCTTGCACCTATATGTGTATATATGATTGCACATGATATTTTGATTATGAAGAAAGTGATAAATATGTTGTTTAAAGAAGAAATTTGTTGAAGAATGTTGTGAAATTTGGATCTACAATCGGCCTAGTACACATATGATGTGAAAATCTTGCAATTTATTGTTGATTTTGTGCAAGTATGACTAAGTATAATCGGCCACATGAGGGGAATTATTGTGCATGCATTCGGTTAGAGGCAAGCTTAATGATGCCTATTTTTGACTTAGGTAATCGGCTACCTTGTTGTGAGCTAAGGCCGAATGTGTGCGTAATTAAAGAAAATTGACTAAAGTGCTTAGTTATGTGATGTTGAGTCAATGATATGTGTATTCGGCCAAGGCTAGCAAGCGAGACTTTAATGAATTGAATTTGTTTGAATTAGCTCAAGAGCTTAGAGGGCCACAATTGGATAAGGGGAAGGAAAAAGTGATCGATTAGCCGTCAAGCCGTTCGACAACATCCGAGGTAAGTCCTCAAGAAATGACCCTCATGAATTATGTGAAATGAAATATGGATGTGTAATGATTATTGATTTATGTGTGTGTGAGTATTTGAATGATACCGGGCTAAGTCCCAAAGGCGATTATGCAAGTGATATGTTTGTGTTTGAGCCTTAGTGTGAAAATGAAACATGGATGTGTAATGATTATTGATGTATGTGTGTGCATGAGCAATTGAATGATATCCGGCTAAGTCCCGAAGACATTTATGCTAGTAATTATATCCGGGTTAAGACCCGAAGGCCATTGTGCTAGTGACCTCATCCGGGCTAAGACCCGAAGGCATTCGTGCAAGCTGTTAAATCCGGGCTAATACCCGAAGGCATTTGTGCAAGTCATTCTATCCGGGCTAAGACCCGAAGGCATTCGTGCATGTGGTTATATCCGATTGTATTCTGAAGAAGCTTGGGCCGAAGGTGAGCGTTGGTTGCTGTAATAAATTTAATTAGTACGCTCGAAAAGCCCAAAGGAAAAGGTATGTTTATATGTGCATTGGAAAAGTCGATATGTTTGAGTAACATTCGTTCAATCGACTAACGAATTTTCAGCTATTGAATTGGTTGATATCTTGTGAAAGTATACAATAATGAAGTGTGAAGTAAGTATGATTATGTGAATGTGTATTAATGAAATGATTCATTTGGCTATGTGAATGTAATGCTTTAGTTAAAGCTGATTTTATTGCTTGAGACTTACTAAGCATAAAAATGCTTACCCCGTTGCTTTGGCTCTCTGTTTTATAGCTTTTGCTCGTTAGCGATCAGATTCAGGATCATTAAAGTCGAAGTCATCTACACTATCAAAGCCTCCATTTTGGGTATAATTTTGGTTGAACTTTGAAATGGCATGTATAGGACTACCCTATTGTAGAAGGTCATGTACCTTTCGGTTTTATGTAAGCTTGGATAGCCATGCGAAAATGGCTTAGATACGTTGTTAGTATGATTCTATAATCGTTTGTATGATGATCATTATGGGGTATGGAATGGTTTTGAAAAGATTAGCCATTGGAATGGTTAATCATGATCACACTTGTGCTATGTATGCAAAAGGGCCAATTGAATCGTGGAAATCATGAAATAGGTAAAGGTTACCTTGAAAACAGATGCTGGCAGCAGCAGTGGTGTGGTTTTGAAAAATCACCAAAATTTGTAGGAATGGTATTAAATAGTGAATAAGTTATGTAAATGAACCTTGATGAGTCTACTTTCATATGGAAGAAACGAAACGGTCATAGGAGTTACTTGTTAAGAGATATTAAAGTTATTGTGAGACAGGGCCAGAACGGTTTCTGGGTCCCCTGTTGCGACTTTAAAAATTTTATATAAATTAGTCTGAAAGAATTAGAAGTCATGCCTTATATTTGCAGATTCCATTTTGAGTCTAGTTTCATTATAAACAAACGGCACCAGTATTAAAGCCCTGTACAGAGAGATATTCAAGTTGTAACGCGCGAAGGTCAGAGCAGTCGATCCCTGTAACATGGGTGACTTTAACTAATAAAATGTACCAATTGGCCCGACCAAAAATTCTAGAAATAAATCCATGGAAGGATATATGAGTCTAAATTTAGCGAAAATTCACGGAATCAGTTTCCAAGTTTTGAAACTCGAGATATGATTTTTAAAGCGACAGTGACGCAGTTTTCCAGCCTGTCTGGAAATGCCAAATTGGTCGGTACTTTAAGAGGATTTAGCTCGTCAATTCCTCGCGTCCGACACCGGCGATGGTCTCGGGCTCGGGGTGTTACACATATACACACATCATACTTAGTCATTCAACAACATAACCACTTGACCACATTCAACCAGCACTCATCAAGCAAATATAAACCATCTCATAAGACATTGACATACACATGAATAATAATAAGATCAACATAAGCCTTCCTTCATTGCTACATATACAAATTGGATTATTAAATCATCATAAGCTAATACATATGGCTAAATACTATAATACATAAACAAAGTAACTTAGTTCCTGTACTTGCTATAAGCTTAAGAGGTTTGTATTCGCTTTTACCCTACGATGATAATTTGATAGTGTGTTAGCATCTCCAGCGATCTCCAATCCGAGCTAGCTTAGTGACCCTATGGGACATAAGGAAAAGAGATGTTAAGCTATATAGCTTAGTAAGTCCTTATGAAAATAATGAGAAATTATGAGCATGCTTCTACTAATTCTCACAATATGAACTCAAGGTAATACAAGCATAATTGCACTTTTTACTTATGTTCATGTCAAGCTGTTTACTCACGTCATAGTGACTAAATTATTAATATCTTGAGCTACAGAATTCTAAATTAAGATCCGTTAAAATAATTTGAAACTAAGCTCATATATCTTTATACCATAAAATTTTCAGAATTTATGGATTAGAAATAAGTACATTTCATTCTTCAAAGTTGCCCCTATTATGCTATTTGACATCTTAGACCTTTCTTTACTAAAAATTAATTATCTCATAGTACAGAATTTGGATAATGTTACCGTCTATTTCTATTAAAAATAGACTCATTAATGATTTATTCATATGAATTATAACCTATAATTATTTTCATACAATTTTAATGATTTTCCAAATTTAAGACAGGGGAGCCCGAAATCACTCTAACCCTGTCTCACAAATATTCAAATATATCATAATATGAATTTTTTTTGCTTACACCGTTTCCTCTATGTAAAACTAGACTCAATAAGCTTTAATTTAATATTTTATTCAACATTCAAATAAATTTCTACAAGTTTCGGTGGATTTTCAAAGTCGGACTGCTGCTGCTGTCCAAAACTATTTTAGTGTAAAGTGATGATACTAAGTTTATAACACCTTTACAAATCATTTCCACCATCATGGTAAAAATACATTTTTTTTCTTTATACATCACAAGACTATACCCATAATCACAAGGTCATCACAAAATTATTCTCATGGGCATGACTTACTTATTTGCATCCTTACCAAAGGTGCATCATAAACTGACATCATTTCTCATGAGTTTTGCGCGCATACCTGTACCACTTTGTAACATAATCATACATTATCACACCTTTGACATAATCTTTGAATTACCCGTTGAACCACTTGGAATACTAAAGGATACTCAAAATCATCATACACATAATAGGATGCCAAAGCCATGTCCTAGACGTGGTCTTATTTGGGATCACACATCAATGTCAATAGCCCAGCTACGGTCTTACACGAAATCTCATAACAGTGACGATGCCATGTCCCAAAAATAGTTTTATATGGGACCTCATATCGATTCCAATTCCATATCCCAGATATGGTCTTACATGGGATCTCATGTCGATGCCAATGGCATATCCTAGATATGGTCTTACACGGGATCTCATCTCGATGCCTATGTCATATCCCAAATACGGTCCTACAAGGGATCTCATATTGATGCTGATGCCAAATCCCAGATATGGTCTTATACAAGATTTCAAAGCTCACTTGCCATCATATACGTATCTTAGCTATTCCTAAGGTTCAACCGGGATTTCTAAGACACCAACTTTTGTCAAATCGTCATTGAGACATCATGAATCAATTTCGTAAAGACAAATACATATACATATACATTTCATGCAATATTTAAGCATTAGACATATAATAGTAATAACATGTTGCATTATTTTCATACAACTTACCTCGATACCAAAAATAGTGAAAAGGACCTAACTATCAAATGTGCGTTTTCCCCCGTTCTTGGTCCAAACCTCGTTTTCTTTGATCTAAAACATCACATTTAACATATTTATTAGTCACATTATTCAATGTGATCTAAAAATTACATTATGGAAAATTTACATTTTTGTCCCTAAATTTTGTCATATTTACACTTTTTCCCTTAGGCTCTTAAAATGATTTTTATTCAATTTATTTGCATTTTAAGCCTAGCCGAATCATTTTCATAACTATAGCAGCCCACAATTTCCACTAAATCACACTTTTATGTCAAATTTTATAACTTTTACAAATATGCATTTTCACCAAAAATCACTTAGTAAAAGTCATTTCTCTAACATGAAACTTACATATTCCTCCATCAAACATCAAAATACACACATGTCGCACATGGGTGAATTTTTAAACTTGAACCCTAACTCAAAATAAGGCAAGAAATAGGTAGATCATGCTTCAAGGATCTAAAAAACGTGAAAATCATTAAAACCGGGGCAAGAACGAACTTACTATTAAGCTTGGAAAGCTTGAACAAAACCCTAGCCATGGCTTCCATTCAAATTTCGGCCAAAGGTTGAAGATGAGCATAAAATTGGCATTTATTTTCCCTTTTTATTATTTTAATTACCAAATGACCAAAATGCTCCTAACTTAAAAAATTCTATTTCACCTATTCCATGTCCATTTTTGTCCAAAAAATTAACCAATGGTCTAATTACCATTTAAGGACCTCTAATTTAAAATTTCATAACAGTTGGACACCTCTAGCATGTAGAACTCAACTTTTTCACTTTTTACAATTTAGTCTTTTTGACTAAATTGAGTGCCCAAACGTCGATATTTTTGAACAAGATTTTAACAAAACCATCCCGTGAATTCGTAGACCTTAATAATAAAATAAAGAAAAATTTTCTTACATCGGATTTGTGGTCTCGAAACCACTTCTGACGAGGGCCAAAATCGGGTTGCTACAATTATGATAGATTGTATGTCTAGGTTGTCTTGACAATAAAAAAAAGAGATTATTCTAAAATGTTATTATTTGATAGATAAGATCGACTCAGCTGCTTTAACCAAAGCGGGTTATTCATTTGAAAAGTTTATTGAGTTATATGCATTTGAGTTTATCCTCAGGTCCAGGAATAAATTTTGTTCATTCACGGGTAAATTGATAGACAATTAGAATGAGGGATTCATATTCTAGAAGACATGGTACAGAAATATATCTATTAGATCAGTTCTAATCGGGAAATGTCATTATAGGTTAAAGTCATCTTGATTGTAACACCCCTTACCTGTGTCCAACACCGAGATAGGATTCGAGGCATTACTGGACTTAAATGTAAACAAACATACAAAACCGAGCCATAAAAATTCATCTAAATTTAAATTTTTTCATTCACATACAAATTGTCCCTTAAAAGGGCCTACGAGGTCCAAAACATACATCGGAGGTGGTTCAGGACTAAACAGAGATCTATCAGAACCTTTTCAACACTTAGAAAACTTTATTGTTTTGGAGAGTTCACATGCCTGTGTGGGTAGGCCATGTGGTCACACACACCTGTGTGGCTTGGGATACGCCCGTATCCTCAGCTCGTATAACTCTCTGACTATGACGTCATCAGCAAAAAGAGGTCACACGGCCACAACACATGCCCGTGTGCTTAGGCTGTGTGGCGGATTAAATTCTCGAAATTAAGTGCAAACTTCACATGGCTTGGGTACACACGCATGCCCTAAGGCCGTGTCTTCCACACAGCTGAGACGCACGACCATGTCTCTGCCCGTGTGTTTACTACTAGGCATTCTGTTTTGCATTAATTAGAGTACAGGGGATACACGGCCATACCACACGCCCATGGGGCAGACTGTGTGTCACACATGGCGTTAACACATGCCCGTGTGTCCAACCGTGTGGAAAATTTCTAGGATATTTTTCAAGCCATTTGCCACCCTTGAACACTCACCTACCTACACTATCTTTATGGCTTGCAACATTGCACCTTTAGTTACTCAAGCATTCACATACGTGGTTAATTTATAACTTGGTAGTGTCAATATATCACATACTTAAATCATTAGGCTTTCATATAGCATTCCACACCAATTTCATATCTATTCATCATTATACCACATTTATTGTCATACTCATTAATCATATTTCATACATTAAATATTCATTCCATCCATCACACTTATTAACATAATCAACCACAAGCAACCACATCAAGTATAACACATTTGTATGCATGCACAAATGTTTAGGGTTACAACCCAATAGTCAATATGAGCCACCTCTCATGGCCATATACAAAATGAATCACAATACCATGATGAGCCAACACATTTGGCTAATCAATATGACAAATAAAAAAACACCAAGTCCCTATACATGCCATATTCAAAATGTTGAATCTAACTATACCAAAATTTCCAACTGACAGTGTGAATGAAAACTCCGACATCCTCTAATCCCCGAGCTAGCTTGGGGACACTATAAAAAGAAAGGAAGGGGGTAAGCTTTAAAACTTAGTAAGTTCACATGCAAATAATAAGTGACATAAATCATACAATTAACATAAGGCAAAGTTTCATAAATGTTACCAAGTCTCATAAGCATAACTTTCTCACTTTCATTCTTACCACATGTTCATAGCATACCGAGATCTTTAATCATGAGTTTATGTACATACCTGTGCCACCATGCACATAATACTTACTTTCTTGTCTTTAACGTGTTCATTAAGATTACCCATGGAACTTTTCTCTGAGCTACCCATTGAACACTTGGAATACTATTGGATACATCGGAATCTCACACCTAAGTGCCCCATATGTAGCCAACACTACCTTATATCACATATCACATGTTGCTCACTCTCGAGCTACTCACGGGTCTGCTCACTTGAGCTGTCGGTCAGGATGTAGCTACACGGGCTGCTCACACAAGCTATCAAGTATCCGCAACACATGCCGGACTACCAAGCCACTGGTAGAACATACAAGACCAGTACCCGGAACACCAAAACATGTGTAACATATATCATGAACTCAGACCACAACTGTAACACCCCTCGCCCTCATCCGACGCCGGGACGGGGTTCGAGGTGCTACCTGACTTTTATTAACACTTCCATACTAAACAAGGCCATGAAATCTCAAATAATTAAAAACTTTTCTTTTCACATGCAATCTGTCCCTTATGCGAGCTTACGAGGCCCAATACATGCATTCGGGGCGGTTCGGGACCCACTCGAGAACTCATGAAAAACTTAGAAAAATCTCTTGCGTTAAGGCTTCACACGCCCATGTGCTCAGGCCGTGTGGCCAAAAATAGGCTAATTATCAAGCCTTTTGTCACTCTCACACCACATGCATAGATACATACTTATCCAATAACATACAACGTGGCATAAATGAGCTCTTAAACATCTACAAACATGTTATGCTCAAGTTATTTTCTTATGCAATAAATATTATAGAATTTGCCCATATCATTACCACATACTAGACATAACTATCATTACATCACAAACCATTCATGAAGCATTATTAACTATTTACCAATCACTTAATCCTCGCATAAGTTCTTGGCTCATCAATGAATCTCAATTCAATCTCTAGGCATACATGTTGTAAGCCACATCACAAGAGATAATAACATACATGCATAAGAATAATCATATGGGCCCATAATGTCATTAGCCGACATAGGCCAATTTACATGACTAATACTACCTTAATAACAAGCCAATGCCTTTGGCTAAATCATAATATTACATACTCACATTAAAACCCTATACATGCCATAGACTCGAATCACTTGAGTTTACTTACTCCGACAACGTTAACTCGATAGGGTGATAATATCTCTGACGGCCTCCAACCCGAGCTAACCTGGAAACTCTAGAAAACATGGGAAAGAAGGGGGGTAAGCTTTCGCTTAGTACATATGAAAACAATAAGCAACTCATTAACTTGTTTTATCAATGTTTACAACATATTTTCAAGTTCACTACAAGCTGTCTTTCTGAGCAATGGTCACTAAATTATTTATATATGGAGCTACGAAACTCCGAATTAAGTTCCGTTAATTTTCCCTGAAACTAGACTTATTTTCCTTTCTTCCATAAAATTTTCAGAATTTTTGGTTAAGCCAAATAGTACAGTTTATTAGTTAAAGTCTCCCCTATTTCAGAGTATGACCACTCTGTCCCCTGTGCACTACAAACTGAATTTCTCCCTGTACAAAATTCCAACAACCATGCCGTTTATTTCCCATAAAAATAGACTCAATAAGGAATCCATTCATGTAAGGTATAACTCTTAATAATGTTTTTACAGTTTTTGGTGAATTTCTGAAGTTAGAACAGGGGATCTCGAATTCATTCAGACCCTGTTTCACAAGAATTCAAATATCAAACAATATGGAATTCTTTTTCTTCCTCTGTTTCTTTCATGTGAAAATAGACTCATTAAGCTTTAATCCCATATTTTATTCTGCCTCTAACTCATTTTCCACTATTTTTAGTGTATTTTCAAAGTTACACTACTGCAGTAACTCAAATCTGTCAAGGCTAAATTACTCATTCATGATCATTGTTCATAATATTAATACAACACCATTTTATCCATCATGGTAAGAACATATATTATGCATCATAGATCATCACATATCAAGGCATTCTCATAGGATTAGTATACATACTTGCACAACTCGTAACATAACTCGAGTGCATACTCACCAATGACTTACCTCATTGAGACCATCATTAACTCTTTCCTTGGATTGCCCGTTGAACACTTGGAATACTAATTAGATACTCGGAAAAGCCTTTGCACATAAGTGCCTCAATTGTAGCTAAAGCTACCTCATATCTCATGACATTTCAATGCTCACTCTCGAGCTAGTCATCTAGACTCATAATTCCTAGTGACATGTCACTCGTATCCTATTCTATTCCTAAGGTTCAAACGGGATTTTTCCTCGTCTATTAAGGCTTTGTCTTATCATATTTCTATTAATTACATACACATTAATATCTGTACAATTCATGTAATGATAACATTTAAATACATGTATAGCATGGTATTGTTTACATACAAACTTACCACGATACCACAAATGTGAAAAGGACATACTCGTCCATAAATCGATTTCTTTCCGTTCTAGGTCCAAGTCTCAATTTTCATCATCTATAACATCACATTTAGCCTACCAATCAGTCACAATATTCATATGGGTCTAAAAATCATATTTTTACAAATTTTCATTTTGACCTCTAAACTTTTGCATATTTGCACTTTTGCCCCAATGCTCGTAAATTAATTTTTATTCAATTTCTATAAGGTTTAAGACATGCTGAACATTTTTCTCTTCTATGGCAACTCCAAATTTTCACTAATTCACACACTTATGACCAATTTGTAACTTTCACAATTTAACCCCTTTTTGACATTTTTACCGAAATTCATTGAATAAAACTCATATTTAACACATCAAACATTCATTATCCACTATAAATCATCAACACACAACCATATCATGAATGGGTAAATTTTTAAACTCTAATTTCTCTTCAATCAATTGGTAGAAATAGAAAATTTAAGCTTGGGGATCTCAAAAATACGAAAATCATTAAAAGCGGACAAAAACCGTACCTATATAAGCCATAAAAGCTTGGCGAATGGAGCTCATCCATGGCTGCTATTTTCTGTTCTTTCCACGGTTGAAGAAGAAAGAATGAAAAAAATGATAGCTTTTATCATTTGTCTTATTAGGTTATTTTAATTAATATACAAAATTACCATTTTATTTCAACCAAATTTCAAAAATACCAAACAAATATCCATTCACTAACTTATTAAAGGAATAATTGTCACATAAGGACTTTCAATTTAAAACTCATAACAATTAGGCACCTCATATATAAAGAACTCAACTTTTGCACTTTTTACAATTTAGTCCTTTTGACTAAATTGAGTGCTCAAACGTCAAAATTTTCGAATGAAATTTTTATGAAATATTTTCATAAATTTATAGACTATAAAAATATAATAAAAATAATTTTTTTTTTTCAAGTCGGGTTTGTGGTCCCGAAACCACTGTTCCGACTAGACCCAAAATCGGGCTATTACAACAACTCAATGAGCTCAGATCACATAGTTCCTAGTGAAATGTCACTTGTATCCTAAATTATTACTAAGGTTCGAACGAGATTCTTCGATACCACATTTTTGTTGAGCTTGCTTGTAATGTCGATTTAAATATACATAGCACCAATCATATACTCATGGAACAATCAAAGCATAATTCATAATAAAATTAAAGCATTAACACATGGTACAACATTACATTAATTATATATATACTTATCATACATGCAATTTTAAAGCATTTTAAGTATGGTACATGTTGCATAATTTGCAAATGAACTTACCTCGGTACAAAATGATAGAAACAAGCCTAATCCTCGTAAACTTTATTTCTCTTTTCTTTATATATAATGTCAAATTTAACTTGTTCAATACATACATTATTTGATTTGACCCATAATTCATACTTTGGTAAAATTACCTTTTTACCCTAACTTTTCACTTATTTACACTATAGTCCCTAGGCTGGTAAAATGAAATGCATGCATTTTCTTGGTTACGCAAGCCTAGTCGAACCTATACCATGCTCATAATAGCCCACATTTTCCTTTATTTCACATTTTTACTAATTTTTTACACCTTTTACAAACAAGTCCTTTTTAGGTGTTTTCACTAAAAATCACTTAGTAAAAGATGTTCATTACGCATCAAACTTTCATAATCTTCCATTAATCATCAAAATACAAACATGTCACACATGGGTCAAATTTTATACATGAATCTTAGCTTAAAATATGGCTAGAAATGGATAGATCATGCTTCAAGGACTTCAAAAATGCAAAGAATATAAAAAATGGGGCTTGGGAGCACTTACAATCAAGCTTGAAAAGTTGAAAACCCTAGCTATGGAACCATTGCAAATTTCGGCACACTAGGAGGAAGATGAACACAATTTTGACTTGATTTTTCCCTTTTTATTCTTTTATTTACCAAATGACAAAATTGCCGTTAAGGCCTTTCTTTCCAATTTTTCCTATTCATGCCCATTTTTTTCCAAAATTTTAGAACGTGGTGTAATTGCTATTTAAGGACCTCTAATTAATAGCCCAATGCAATTTCATGCTTGGAGCTTCTAGAACACAAGTTTTACAACTTATTCACTATAGCCCATAAAGTCAAATTGGACACCTTAGGCATAGAATTTCTTCATGAAAATTTCACACAAAGATGCAATCATATCATAGACCATCAAATAATCATAAAATAGTTATTTCTATTTCAGATTTGTGGTCTCAAAACCACTGTTTTGACTAGACCCTAATTCAGGATGTTACATTGATAGTAACAGTTATCACACTTGTATTCAGATAAGATTGTTTGAAGCTTTTCATGACATAGAATGTTTGTCAGTTGAAAGTTACATATGCAGATGTGTCGGAAACATCAGTTAGAGTCTATTGTAAAATTTTGAACATTAACTAAACACTATGAATTGTCTAATACACCTAGAATCTAATAATTTGGGTTTTTTTTTGTTTATGTTTCGACAAGTGATTGTTGGAAATTTCTTGATTATTGTGCTATTAATGATGAAGTTATGATAGGAGAACATCATATCTGTTCAATTAAGTGCAAGTATAGTATCAAGTTCTAATATGACTTCTGATATGAGTTCTGAATCAAGACGAGTTAAGATTGATTTATTTATGGACTTAGATTGAAAAGTTGGAAGAAAAACTCAACTTGATGCCTATTAACAGGTGAGAAATTTCGAGGAAAAAATTCTTGTAAGGGGGAGATCTGTAACAGCCCGTTTTTCAGTGATGTCAGAAATAGTGGTTTTGGGGCCACCAAATTCGAAGGGTAAGTTTGTAAAAATTATTATTTAATATTTATGAGTCAAAAATGGTTTTAAAAGGTTTTTAATTTGATAATTTATGTTATTATAGCAATTTATTAAGTTTAAGTGGTAAGACCCTAAGGTCAAGTGGTTTTAGAAAATGAGGTATCGAGACTTAAAAATTATAAAAGATGTAAATTTTGATCACTATTTGATTTGAGCCATTAAATGGTTTATTGAATAAAGAAAAAGGGACTTAAATGGTAATTAAACCATTTAAGAATTTAGTGGACAATTATGGGCATGGATTTGGTGTTTTATTTAATTATTAACCAAGGTTAAAATCGTAAAAGATGTAAATTTTGATCACTATTTGATTTGATCATTAAATGGTAATTAAACTGTAACAACCCTTACCCGTGTTTGACACCAGAACAGGGTACGAGGCATTACCGGTCTTAATCACTAATCATAGTATAAAAACCGATTCATAATTAATAACATAATCAAGACTATCCACATTAAATGACTTTATACAATAGAGACCTTCAAGTAACATAGGTCAGTATTTTAAACCAATTCCTAGCAACTTAATAACAATTAAACTAGTGTCCATACATGCCAAAGACTTAAAATACTTTAAAACCTTTATATATCGATCAATAGTTTGATAGTGTGATTTAACCTCCGGCGATCTCCAACTCGAGCTAACATCTGCGACACTATAGAAAAAAGGAAAGGAAGGGAGTAAGCATTATAGCTTAGTAAGTAAGTATGTAAATATTAATAAACAATACATTATCATCCTTTAAACAAAGTCACAATATGTTCCCGTAATATTACCATCACAAACACATATACTTTCACTATTACAATCATAAACATGTTCAAAATAAGCTGTCTAGCAGAGTACCAGCAACTAAATTATTTATTTCTGGAGCTACAGAACTCCAAATTACAAACTGTTAATTTTCCTTGAAACTAGACTCACATATACTCCTACCATAAAATTTTAAAAATTTTTGGTTTAGCCAATTAGTACAGTTTATTCATTGAAGTTACCCCTGTTTCACTGCTCAACTATTCTGACCACTCTTCACTACGAATCAATTTTCTCCTCGTACAGAATTCAAAGGATGTTATTGTTTGTTTCATTTGAAACTAGACTCATTAAGGATTTCAAACATATAACTTATATCCCATAATAATTTTTTTACAATTTTTAATAATTTTTCCAAGTCAGAATAGGGGATCACGTAGTCATTCTGAACCAATCTCTCAGAAACTTAAATATCTCATAATATAGAATTCATATGCTTGCTCTATTTCTATTATATGAAAATAGGCTCTAAAGCTCTAATTTTATATCTCATTCAGTCTCTGATTCAATTTCTACTATTTTTGGTAAATTTTTATATTCACGTCACTGTAACAATCCAGAACAGTTTTATTGTCAATTTTGATCTTTCACACTTCAATTGTATTCATCACTTTCCCATAACAATCTTTCCAATTTCCAATTTCCAATCACATATCGAGCATATTGCTCATAAGTTGCACACATATATACTTACATTTATCATCACACAGTCATACACAATTTCATTTAATCAATTTCCTAGTTGAACGCTTCGGAATAATAACAGATACGTAATGGTATCGCACACAGCCCACCTTTAAAATCAAAGCTCTCTTGTACACATAGTGGCCTTCACTTAGCACCACTCATGTGACCTAGCTCGATTGTACACATAATTTTGGCTCTCTTGTAAACATGGTGAACACTTAGTACCACCCATGTGACCTAGCCAGTTTATCTCATAGCTCTCTTGTCTACATGGTGTCCTTCACCTGGAACCACGCATGCGACCTAGCTACATATATCCCGTAGCTCTCTTGTCTACGTGGTGTACACATAGTAGCACCCATGCGACCTAGTTACATCATAATGTCTCGTAGCTCTCTTGTACACATGATGTGCACTCAGCACCATACATGTGACCTAGCTACATATCATCTGTATCATCCAATCTTTCCGAAGGTTCAACCGGGATTTCACTCTCTTCCTAATACTTGATTCCATACTTCCAATAGTCAATTATGATTCAAAAATCAGCTACAATACATAAAATATGCTGAAATACAAACAACATAATAAAGATAATGTATTATTTACATATAAACTTACATACTTTCACATTTCCATGTCGAATTAATATTGAACATTTAAATTATCATAATTATACTTACTTTCAACACCTCGGAAATCATAGTAAATATTTCAATTTTACATTGAAACAGGCATAAATTAATGCTTATTATACATATGATCTTACCTCGATACTAAAACGACCATTTTACCAACTTTCTCGATTTTGATTTTTCTCCCATTCTAGATTCATATCTCGTTTTCCGGGATCTAAAACATCATATTTTACTTATTTAATTAATGTCCTATTCAAAAGCAGTCCTTAACTCAAACTTTGGCAAAATTAAAATTTTGCCCCTAAACTTGCCCCTAGGCTCGGTAATTAAACTTCATCCCTTATTCTTATGTTTTATGACATGCTGATCATTTTTCCTTCTATGGCAACATCAAATTCTCACTCTAACACATAGTTATGAACAATAACAACTTTTACCGATTAGGTCGTTTTACTCATTTTTGCTTAAAACCGCTTAGCAAAAGTTGTTTAATATAATTTCAGCCTTCATATTCTACCATAAAACATCAAAATAAACACAATTTCACGTATGGATATTTTTCCAAATATGAACCCTAGCTTAAATTATTTCTAGAATATGCTTAATCAAGTTACCGGGATTCCAAAATCGTAAAGAACTTCAAAAACAGGGCTAGAACAGACTTACTATTGAGCTTGCGAAGCTTGAAAAACCTAGCCATGGCTTCCCCGATGCTAATTTTGGCCTCCATGAAAAAAGATGAGTCAATTTTGGCTTTATTTCCCCTTTTTATTTCTTTTAATTACCAAATAACAAAAATGCCCTTAAGGCCTTTCTTTAAAATTTTATCCTATTCATGCCCATTTTTGTCCAAACAAAATATAATGGTCTAATTACCATTTAAGGACCTCCTCTTTAAACCCCATTTCAATCAAGTACTTATGAATTAGAACACATATTTTGTAACTTTTGCAATTTAGTCCTAAAAGTCCAATTAAGCACTTTATCAGTAAAATTACTTAACGATATTTTTACACAATATTTTAATCAATAAATAAACCTTAAAACTTAATCGAATAAATTTTTGACTTTGAATTCGTGGTTCTAAAACCATCGTTCGTTTAGGCCCTAAATCGGTCACATTAAAGAACTTCGCAAATAAGCCCTAATAGGCAGATTAAACATGCAATCTATAAAATTTCTTATCAATACTCTAACACATGCATCTAATCACTAGGTAATCATAAAAACTAATCGAAATAAACTTTTCTATCTCAGATTTTTGGTTTCGCAACCACTATTTTTAGGTCCTATTTCGAGATGTTACATTTCTCCCCCCTTTTAGGGATTTTCGTTCCCGAAAATCTTACCGGTAAAAAGATTCGATATCTTTTCTCAAAATTTCTTAAACATCTCCAAACAAATTTTCTTCAAAGCAGTACTTTCAAAATCACCCCACTATTAAATTGAAATCCAATATATCTAGGTTTCAACTCGTTATGACCTCTATATTAATCGAAAACTATTTCCAGTTCTCACATCTGCTTTCACTTTTTTTTTAACCAAAAACTCTGCATTCAGCTATTAATACAGCTCAAGCATTATTCTTCTGTCTAATTTTATCATTACTAAATCCATATTATCTCATTCACAATCAAAATTTATTGAAAAAAAAATCCAGCAATCATATACTTTAAGCATCATACCTGGATGAGTTAATTAACTAAGTTTAATCTTTCTTTAACTGTAGCATTTCAGAATTCAGAAAATCTTCATATTAACCTGACATCTTTTCTGCAACTGAGTTCATTTATTAAACCATTCTCAAATGCTATCACATTGTCAATTAATCTTATTGGAAGGAGGTGAGGATGTAAAACTTCTAACTTGCCTCTTATATATTCATGCATATAACTTAACACTTATCAATATATATATAATTTGCTTCAAATAACTCAACATGCATATTCAGTTTAAACAACCCTCCTATCATATTATACAAACAAATACACTTATACATGTGTTCATAATTCTCAAATAGAATTACTCATAACATTCATTTAATTTCACAAGTTACACTCATAGCATCACATAATTGCCAATCAACATGTACACTTATTATAATATAAACTTTCCCTTCATCTGATCTTTCATATTCCAAGAGAAATTCTTATTCACAACTCATTCATTATCACATAAACATCATGAACTAGTGCTTTTAGCTTTTACGAGTCTCACTTCATCTTAATATTATCACAGTTATATAATTCACTTTAGATAGACTTACACACATATTCATATTTTAAAACAAATGCACTCAAACATACATTCCACAAATTTGAGTAAATCTATTTATCACATTCACTTAGTCAAATAAGTTAGACACATAATATCATGTCAATGTCAAACGAACATGGATGAGTTTATAATGGGGTAAACTTTCGTTTCTTTTCACTTTTCTATATTTCTCCACTTATGTCTATTTCATTTTACACTTGATCTCACACATATCATCACAAGTCACCAAGATCAATTTAAGTACACCAATATATCCACCAAATTATACGAACTTACTTAACACCTTTTTACACTGTCGATGGTAGCTCAGTTGGAAAACACTTCTGTCTCAACAGAACCATTTCATCGGGATCGGGAGGCATCACACTATCACAGGTAGTAATATGGCATGTATAGCTTAACTCTTACACATACTAGGTAAGTCCAAGAATCGACTAAACCATAGCTCTGATACCACTAAATGTAACACCTTTTACCCGTGTTTGAGGCCAGAACAGGGTACAAGGCATTACCAGTCTTAATCACTAATCATCGTATAAAAACCGATTCATAATTAATAACATAATCAAGACTATCTACATTAAATGACTTTATACAATAGAGACCTTCAAATAACATACGTCAGTATTTTAAGCCAATTCCTAGCAACTTAGTAACAATTAAACGAGTCTCCATACATGCCAAAGACTAAAAATACTTTAAAACCTTTATATATTGATCAATAGTTTGATAGTGTGATTTAACCTCCGGCGACCTCCAACTCGAGCTAACATCTGCGACACTATAGGAAAAAGGAAAGGAAGGGAGTAAGCATTATAGCTTGGTAAGTAAGTATGAAAATATTAATAAACAATAATTATCATACTTTAAACAAAGTCACAATAAGTTCCCGGAATATTACTATCACAAACACACATACTTTCACTATTACAATCATAAACATGTTCAAAATAAGCTGTCTAGTAGAGTACTAGAAACTAAATTATTTATTTCTAGAGCTAAAAAACTCCAAATTACTAACTGTTAATTTTTCTTGAAACTAAATTCACATATATTCCTACAAAAAAAATTTCAAAATTTTTTGTTTAGCCAATTAGTACAGTTTATTCATTGAAGTTACCCCTGTTTCACTGCTCAACTATTCTGACCACGCTTCACTACGAATCAATTTTCTCCTCGTACAGAATTCAAAGGATGTTATCGTTTATTTCATTTGAAACTAGTCTTATTAGGAATTTCAAGCATATAAAGTATACCCCCTAATTATTTTTTTACAATTTTTAATGATTTTTCCAAGTCAAAATAGGGGATCACATAGTCATTCTGAACCAGTCTCTCAAAGACTTAAATATCTCATAATGTAGAAATCCTTTTCTTGCTCTGTTTCTGTTATATGAAAATAGACTCATTAAGCTCTAATTTTAATCTCATTCAGTCTCTGATTCAATTTCTACTATTTTTGGTAAATTTTGATATTACCGTCATTGCAACTATCCAGAACAGTTTTATTGTCAATTTTGATCTTTCACACTTCAATTGTATTCATCACTTTCCCATAACAATCTTTCCAATTTCCAATTTCCAATCACATATTGAGCATATTGCTCATAAGTTAGACACGTATATACTTACACTTTTCATCACAAAGTCATACACAATTTCATTTAATCAATTTCCTAGTTGAACGCTTCGGAATAATAACAGATACGTAATGGTATCGCACACAGCCCACCTTTAAAATCAAAGCTCTCTTGTACACATAGTGGCCTTCACTTAGCACCACTCATGTGACCTAGCTCGATTGTACACATAATTTTGGCTCTCTTGTAAACATGGTGAACACTTAGTACCACCCATGTGACCTAGCCAGTTTATCTCATAGCTCTCTTGTCTACATGGTGTCCTTCACCTGGAACCACGCATGCGACCTAGCTACATATATCCCGTAGCTCTCTTGTCTACGTGGTGTACACATAGTAGCACCCATGCGACCTAGTTACATCATAATGTCTCGTAGCTCTCTTGTACACATGATGTGCACTCAGCACCATACATGTGACCTAGCTACATATCATCTGTATCATCCAATCTTTCCGAAGGTTCAACCGGGATTTCACTCTCTTCCTAATACTTGATTCCATACTTCCAATAGTCAATTATGATTCAAAATCAGCTACAATACATAAAATATGCTGAAATACAAACAACATAATAAAGATAATGTATTATTTACATATAAACTTACATACTTTCACATTTCCATGTCGAATTAATATTGAACATTTAAATTATCATAATTATACTTACTTTCAACACCTCGGAAATCATAGTAAATATTTCAATTTTACATTGAAACAGGCATAAATTAATGCTTATTATACATATGATCTTACCTCGATACTAAAACGACCATTTTACCAACTTTCTCGATTTTCGATTTTTCTCCCATTCTAGATTCATATCTCGTTTTCCGGGATCTAAAACATCATATTTTACTTATTTAATTAATGTCCTATTCAAAACAGTCCTTAACTCAAACTTTGGCAAAATTAAAATTTTGCCCCTAAACTTTTGCCCCTAGGCTCGGTAATTAAACTTCATCCCTTATTCTTATGTTTTATGACATGCTGATCATTTTTCCCTTCTATGGCAACATCAAATTCTCACTCTAACACATAGTTATGAACAATAACAACTTTTACCGATTAGGTCGTTTTACTCATTTTTGCTTAAAACCGCTTAGCAAAAGTTGTTTAATATAATTTCAGCCTTCATATTCTACCATAAAACATCAAAATAAACACAATTTCACGTATGGATATTTTTCCAAATATGAACCCTAGCTTAAATTATTTCTAGAATATGCTTAATCAAGTTACCGGGATTCCAAAATCGTAAAGAACTTGAAAAACGAGGCTAGAACGGACTTACTATTGAGCTTGGAAAGCTTGAAAACCCTAGCCATGGCTTCCCCCATGCTAATTTAGGCCTCCATGGAAAAAGATGAGTCAATTTTGGCTTTATTTTCCCTTTTTATTTCTTTTAATTACCAAATGACTAAAATGCCCTTAAGGCCTTTCTTTAAAATTTTGTCCTATTCATGCCCATTTTTGTCCAAACAAAATATAATGGTCTAATTTCCATTTAAGGACCTCCTCTTTAAACCCCCATTTCAATCAAGTACTTATGAATTAGAACACATATTTTGCAACTTTTGCAATTTAGTCCTAAAAGTCCAATTAAGCACTTCATCAGTAAAATTACTTAACGATATTTTTGCACAATATTTTAATCAATAAATAAACCATAAAACTTAATCGGAATAAATTTTTCGACTTCAAATTCGTGGTTCTAAAACCATCGTTCCGTTCAGGCCCTAAATCGGGATGTTACCGCAACTTCTGCAAATAAGCCCTAATAGGCAAATTAAACATGCAGTCTATAAAATTTCTTATCAATACTCTAACACATGCATCTAATCACTTGGTAAATCATAAAAATTAATAGAAATAAACTTTTCTATCTCAGATTTGTGGTTTCGCAACCACTATTCCATTTAGGTCCTATTTCGAGATGTTACATTAACCATTTAAGAATTTAGTGGAAAATTATGGGCATGGATTTGTTGTTTTATTTAATTATTAACCAAGGTTAAAATAGTAATTTGATAATTAAATTAAATAAAAACAAAAATCTATTATCATCTTTTACAACCTTTCTTCATCGAATTTTAATGGAGTAAGAAGCCATTTTTAAGATGAAGCTTTCGGCCATGGTGAAATTATTGCATGGTATGTGATTTTGGCCCCATTTTTAATAATTTTGATGTTTTTGAGATCGTTGCAACTAGGTCCAGTTAGCTCGTACCTTCGATTTTGAAACTGTTAAAGACTTTAAATGTTGGAATTGATAAATATATGTTATTTTAGTTATTAAAAGATGAATGTGAAATGTTGGTTGAGATTTAAAAGTATTTTGTTAAGTAATTTTGGTGAATTTTTCGATTAGGGACTAAATTGTTGAAATAGTAAAAGTACAAGGATTTGTTGTGAAATTGTTGCAAATATAGGCTTTATTGGAAGCTAACAATATTCAGCTATTTTGAAATTTCAATAAAAATGGTTAATTTGCATGTTTAGCCTGAAACATTAAATTGAATAAAAGTAAATTATTAGGGGTAATTTTAAAAAATGTCAAAATGATTGACTTACATAAGATAAATTGTTTTACTATCTAAATTAATAGATTGAATAAAATTATTAATTTTGTTCAAGATCGAGTGGAAAATCGAGGGGAATGGAAAATTACCAAAATGCCCCTATACTTTGTCATTTCTGCAAATTAGCTAGGTAAGTTTCCAACGTTTAAATAGTGTTTTAAATTTTTGTTTTAAATGCTATCATGTTATGTTATCATATCATGCCTCAACAGAAAAATGCAACATGTATCAACGAGCATCGATTAAAGAAAAGGGATAGTTTCGATTATCGACTATGAAAAGGGATGGTGACGACCATCGAACACGAAAAGGGATAGTTTTGAATATCGGTTATGAAAAGGGATGGTGATGACCATCAACTATGAAAAGGGATGGTGACAACCATCGAATATGGAAAGGGATGGTTACGACATCATTTAGCACACATGTGTGAGCTCCGTTAAAGGTTTTGATTGACTTCACTATGACAAATATGGAAAGGTATGATGTAACAATGATCAAAGTATGAAAATTCATTATTATGAAAGGTATGATTTAAGTGATGCTATGTTTACGTACCATATCTTAGCATGTGATGATTTTGCTATGTTATGTGTTTAATCACTACCTTGTGACTATGGTAAATGTTATGTTTATGTCTTTTGTGTTATGCAAATGAAATGGTAAGTGTTCAGTATGAAACTTATTGAAATGGTGATACATGGAAAACATGATATGTTATGAAGGGTGATAAATCCAATTGGATCATGCTCAAGTATAATAGTCATCTATGCTAGATTCACATGAATTATATTCGATTATGCTAACATATGATGTTGGTCGTGCTCAGTTGGTAATGTGCTTATGTCCATGAAAAGGTGGAATAAATAAAAGAATGTAACTTCTTATGAAATGGTTGATTATGTAGTTGATTCCAAAAGAGCTATGTTTAAATGCACTAGCTTGTAGTCATGGTTGATGTTATGCTTATAACTTGTGTGTTATGCATATGAAACAGGCGATGAAAGGTAATGAAACAGTAAACTCATAGTTGAAATGTGATTTTATGAAAAGGGAATGATGAGTTTGAATGATGTACTATATGTGAAAAATTTACGTAAACTATGGATGAATATAATATATCATCGATAAATATACTAAGTCGGGAATTGATAATGTTGTTTAGGCTTAGGATAAGCCTTGGGAATGGAATGGAAAGAAAATAAATTGAAAAGTGACAATCTTATAGAAAGGTTGATGGTTATCTATTAAGTTCCATAAAATCCTATCATGTGATGAATGATAAATATAGGTGACATTAATGAACTTACTCATTTGTGAGTTGATGATCATATAGATTTATAAATTTTACGACATTGACATAGGTTTATGTTTATTCTATAAAGTTTATTATTGAAACGGAATGCTATGTTTAAAGTTGATACGAGCTTACTAAGCATTCATTGCTGACGTAGTTAATTTTTTCCTTTACGTTATAGATTATCAGAAGATTAATCGGGTTGGAAGCTAGTTGGAGATCTATCACAATATTCATCAATTTTATCGGTAGATCTTAATGATTTGGTCGTGGTTATAATGGCATGTATAGGTGGACTATTTATAATGCTTGGTTGATCATATTAGCATGTAATATTGCTTTGAATTTTTGAAACTTACGTTATTTTGATGCCTTGATGGCTGGTGTGCTTTTGGCACTCTGATTCTTAATGGTTGGTGTTTATATGATCAAATTGAAGCATGGTTTTTATGGTCAAAGTGCTAAGTGTTGGCATGTTCGTAAAAATATCATTTAGGGGATGATTTGAAATGAAATTTAGTCAAGTATAATTGGTTGAATTATGACCCATTTGGTATGTTTGAATCTGAATTTGTTCATGGTAAATTATGGTATAACATGGTATGGAATAAAGCTAGATATATATAGATGAAATATGATCAAATATATATATAAGTTAGATATATGTGTATTTAGGATGCATGAAAACAATGGTTCAAATGATAAGTTCTAATGATATGGTATAAGTTAAGTATGATATGCTTTAAAATGGTAGCAAAGTGATCAATTATACATATGTGTTGTTAAGTTGAGTGCTTGCTTTTGAGGTGCTTTTTAGGCATATTGGTTATATGGATAAATACCATATTGATCTAGCTTTATTATGCATGTTTTAGTTACATTTTTGAATGCTTGAAATAGGTGCAAATGACTTGTACGTATGAACAAGTTTTGGGTGAGAGAAATTGCTTGAAAATGACCTATTTCTTGTCCACACGGCCTAAGACACGGGCATGTGTCTCAACCGTGTGTGACACACAGCCATGCAACACAGCCGTATGTCCCATTTAGGTTTTAATGATTGCATTTTCAAAGTTACATAGCTTGGCACACAGGCGTATGGCATGGTCGTGTGACCCAAGTCAGAGAGTTACACAGTACAAACACGGGCTGGGACATGGCCATGTGTCCCTAATTTGAATGCCCACATGGTCTGAGATAGGGGCATGTGTCTTAGCCATATGAGCCACTCGGCCAGGCTACACAACTGTGTGACCCTTGCAAGGTAAATTTTTCTATATTTTTCCATGAAGTTTTAAATGATTTTTGATTTAGTTCCAAATCATTTCTAAAGTGTTTTTAATGCCTCAAAGGCTTGAATTAGGATGTTATGCTTGTGTTTGATTGGATTTTGCAATGATTATGAAGTGTTGGAAATGAATGAATTATGTTACATTTTTAAGGTAACGCTCTATAACCTTATTCCAACAACAGATACGGGTAGGGGTGTTACACTTTATGTGAGCTTTCCTGCATATCCAGTATTATTCTAAGTGGTTCAATGGGCATGAAAAGGGACAAAATGGTAAGTATTCATGTGACTTATGTTATGAAAACTATGAAAGGGAATGGAAAGAAAAGGTATAATGAAAGTATGTCTATGTTCAAGAAATTGAGATTTCAAGTGATGTTGTTCATGGTTAATGACTTATATTATGTTAATTCAAGTGAGTTATGAATTGATGCACTAACATGAATTGTTGATGATGCTTAAGCTTGTGCCAAGCTTATGGTTGGATTATATCATAATTAATCTTAATGTCATACATTGAATTGGTAAGTGTCCAAATGGAAATATGCTTATGTTCATGAAAGGGTGGTATGAATCAAAATATGCAGTTCCTAATGAAATAAGGTTGATGTTATACTTATGTCTTTTATTATGCAAATGAAATGTGTAACACCCTTTACCCGTATTCGACGCCGGAACAGGGTTCGAGGCATTACCAGACTTAAACATAAACGAACATACAAAACTGGACCATAAAATTTCATCCAATTTAAACCTTTTCAATCATATGCAAATTATCCCTTATATGGGCCTACGAGACCCAAAACATACATTGGAGGTGGTTTGGGACTAAACCGAGAACTTTCAAAACTTTGGGATAACTTAAAAGATTTTTCCTACTTTGGAGAGTCACATGCTAGTGTGGGTAGGCCGTGTGGTCGCACACGTCTGTGTGGCTCGGACACGCCGGTGTCCTCAGCCCGTGTAACTCTCTGACTATGACTTCAACAAGAAAATAGGGTCACATGGCGAAGTCACACGCCCGTGTGCTTAGGCCGTGTGGCGAATTAAATTCCACAAATCAAGTTTAGACTTCACACAGCCTGGGCACACGCCCATGTCCTAAGGTTGTGTCCTTCACACGGCTGAGACAAACGGCCGTGTCTCTGCCCGTGTTTACTACTAGGCATTCTATTTTGCATAATTACGGTGCAGGGGACACACGGTCGGATCACACGCCCATGGGGGAGGACCGTGTGTCACACACGACCTAGACACATCCCCGTATGTCCAACCATGTGGACAATTTCTAGCCTATTTTCCAAGCCATTTTCCACCCTTAAACACTCACATACTCAATTCCGCTTCATAGCATGCAACATGGCACATTTGGTTACTCAAGCATTCACATTTATGGTTAATTATGACTTGGTAGTGTCAACATATCACATACTTAAACCAATAAGCTTTCATATGGCATTCCACACCAATTTCATATCTATTCATCATTATACTACAATTATTGTCATACACATCAATCACATTTCATACATTAAACAAGAATGCCATCCATCATACTCATTAACATAAACAACCACAAGCCTCATCAAACACATACATTTAGCATGTAACTCACACTTCACCACACATCCATCAAGCAACCACATCAAGCATAACACATTGTATGCATGCACAATTAATTAGGGTTATAACCCAAATAATCAATATAAGCCACCTTTCATGGCCATATACAAAATAATCATAATACAATCATGAGCCAACATATTTGGCTAATTAATATGACACATAACAAAAAGACCAAGTCCCTATACATGACATATTCAAAATAATGAGACTAACTATACCCAAATATTCAATTGATAGTGTAACACCCCTTACATCCAACGCCGGGATAGAATACGAGGCATTACCAGACTTGAACATACACTACTATGTGAAACCAAGCCATAAATTTCGTTCAATTTTAAAATTTATTCAAGAACATGCATACAGTCCCTTATATTGGCCTTCGAGGCCCAAAACATGCATCTGGGCTAGTTCAGGACTAAACCATGAACTTTAGAAAAATTTTCATAAAACAGGATCACACACCCATGTGGATACAAGGACACGGCCGTGTGCCCTAGACACACACATGCCCCTAGGTCGTGTAAACTCTCTATTTATGATGTCAGCAACAATTAAGGGTCACACAGCCAAGTCACACACCTGTGTGCTAAGCTGTGTGGTGAATTTAATTTTTGCATTTAAGGTGCAAACATGCCCATGTCCTAAGACCGTGTCTTCCACACAGCTGAGTGACACAGCCATGTCTCTGCCTGTGTGTTTACTACCATGCATACTGACTTGTAAAATTAAGGTGCAAGGGACACACAGCCAGACTACACACCCATAGGGCTGACTGTGTGTCACACACAGTCCAGACACATGCCCGTGTGTCTACCCATGTAGACAAAATTTGAGGCTAATTTCCAAGCCTTCTTGTCACCCACAACAACACAAACACACTCACATGCCAATGGTGATAAATTAAGCAATGATTAGGTTACTTAGACCTCCAAAACTTTACAGCATGCATGACATTCACATATCAAAGTATTCATGTTTAAAACTCCCCACTAGACAAGTTCAGTGATTTCATTTCTTTACCTTTGTTCATATTATGACTATGCTAATTGGTATCATTTATCCATTAAGCATGGATTACACCTTTTATCATTCATTGTTAGCAACCAATTTAGCACACACCACACAAATAATAACACATCCCATGCATGTATCAATATTTAAGAATTTCAACCCAATAATCAAAATGAGCCATGTTTCATAGCCATATACAAAATGACATAATATACCAAAAGGAGCCATCACTTTGGCTAAAAAATATGACACATTTAACAAAATGCTAAATCCCCTGTACATGTCATGCTTAAATATAGTAAACTAATTATACCTTAAAATATCTATTGATAGTGTGACTCGAACTCTGACGTCTACGATCCCCAAGCTAGCCTGGCGATGCTATAAGAAATAGGAAAAGAGAGACGGGTAAGCATATAGCTTTGTAAGTCCTGTGCAAATAATAAACAACATAAGTCATGAAATTCATGGATTAAACATGCTATCAATTACTAACACATTATCATATTACACATATTGAACACAATGAGAATTGATAATAAATGCCATTGAACATCATGTTTATCTTACTCTTTCATAACCATGCCAAATTTCCCAACATGAATCGAGTCTGAAACTCATGAGGTTTACCTACATACCTGTACCATGCATTATTACTCATTCTACCACACAATCTTAAACATAATCTTGAATGGTCTGTTGAATTACCCAGAATACTAAAGGACGTTCAGAATAATCACACACTACATAAAATGCAAAAGCCATGTCCCCGACATGGTCTTATATAGGTACACATACCGATGCCATATCCCAAATATGGTCTTATACAAAGTCTCATGTTGGTGTCGGTGCCATGTCCCAGACATGGTCTTATACGGGGCTTCACATCGATGCCATGTCCCAGACATGGTCTTACATAAAATCTCATATCAACGACATATCCTAGATATGGTCTTACATGAAATCACATACCGATATCGATGTCATATCCTAGATATGGTCTTACACTTGCACACGTATCAACACCGATGCCATGTCCCAAACATGGTCTTACACTGGCTCTCATTACCCATGGTGTCATGATATCCGAATCCTAATCATTCCTCGGGGTCATCTGGGACTTCCGAGATAGAAAACTATCACCAAACTTTCAATAAATTGTCACAAGCCAATTTCATTAGAGCATTCATACATACATCATAGAACATCAATTATATTAAATGCATGATAACAAAATTGTTAAATTACTTACACACAACTTACTTCGGTGCAAAATATGACAATGTGCAATTTAGTCCACAACTTACCTTTTCCTCGGTCAAGGTCTATCCCTCATCCCTCTTGATCTATAATAGCACATTTAGCTCATTTAATACACGTACTATTTAGTTCAGTCCAAAAATCAAGATATAGAAAAATTACAATTTTTGCCCCTAAAATTTTACAAAATTACAAAATTACCCCTAGGCTCGTAAAATGAAAAGTATCCCACTTTATCATTACCCAAGCCTAGCCGAATCATTTATTCTCTTATACCATCCCAAAATTTTCATTTATTTACACATTTACACATGGTTTTTACAACTTTACAATTAGGTCCTTTTTATCAATTTCACCAAAAACCACCTAGTAAAAGTTGTTTATCACACATCAAACCTTTATATCCTTCCATTAGACATCAAAACACAAACATACCATTCATGGGTATATTTTTGGACATGAACCCTAGCTCAAATTAAGGCTATAAACAGGTAAATTGAGCTACGAGGATTTCAAAAATACAAAGAACATTAAAAACAGGGCTAGGATGCACTTACTTTGAGCATAAAAGATGAAAGAAACCCTAGCTATGGCTTCTTATGAAATTAGGCCAAGGATAGAGAAGATGGACTCAAATTTTGACTATTTTTCCCTTTTAATTCTTTTAAATACCAATGGACCAAAATGCCCTTCCATTAAATCTTTGATATATTATCCCTCCTATGTCCATTTTTGTCCATAATGACATATAATGGTCTATTTGCTAAATAAGGACTTCAAATTTTAAATCCCATCACATTTAAGTCCCTAAATCAACTAGAATATATATTTTTCACTTATTGCAATTTAGTCCTAATGGTTCAATTAGACACCTTGTCGATAAAATTTCTCATTGATATTTTCACACAGTTATTTAATCGCACAGTAGACCTTATAAGTTTATCGATATATATATTTCTACCTCGGATTTGTAGTTTCAAAATCACTGTTCCATTTAGGCTCTAATTTAGGATGTTACAGATAGTGTGATCGAGTCTCCGGCATCCTCCGATCCCCGAGCTGGCTTGGCGACACTATAAGAAAAAGAAGGGAAGGGGGTAAGCTTTAAAGCTTAGTAAGTTCACATGCAAATAAAATGCAACTTAAATAGACATTAATCATACATTTAGCATAATGGACATAGTCTTGCATTTTTATCCCATCTCTTAATTTTACTCTTCATATATATATACATATATATATATATATATTCTTACCCCAAGTTCATCATATCTCATGGTATTCTCATGAGTTCAAGGTACATACCTGTGCCACTTCCACAAAATAGCTTACTTTTTCATCTTGGTGCAATCATTAATATTACTCATTGAGCTTCTCTTGAACTACCCGTTGAACACTCGGAATACTATTAGATACATCGGAATCTTGCACCTAAGTGCCCCATATGTAGCCAATGCTACTTCATATCTCATATCACATGTTAGTCACTTTCGAGCTTGTAACACCCCTTACCCGTACCTGAGGCCGGGATAAGGTATGAGGCATTACCAGACAAACATACAAACATTAAACTAAAATACGGGCCATAAAATTTCATTCATATTTCAAAACGTTCATTCACTTACACATAGTCCTTTATTTGAGTCTACGAAGCCCAAAACATACTTTAGAAAGGGTTCGGGACTAAACTAAGAACTTACGAAAATCTTGAAAATTTCATGCTTTAAGGCTCCACACGCCCATGTCCCAAAGTCGTGTTCCATACACGGCTGAGACACATGGTCGTGTTTACACTGTGGAATATACCTAGGCTATTTTCCAAGCTTTGGTCAACCTTAATCTCTTACACACTTATACAAAATCAAAAGCATATAACATGGTATTCATTTAATGATTAAATATTCTCAATTAAACCACAAACATAGCATTTGTATGTCATCATACATGTGTCTCTCATACTCATTTTACCTTGTTTATTATAGTACCACTTATACATTTATACCAAGCTTATCATCTTACCAAATATCTTCAGCTTAATCATCAAGCATTCATATTTAAAACTAGATCATATCTTTATAAAATACCACAATTCAGATGCGCAAAATAACATGTTTGCCTAAAACATTTCAATTCAACTCCATACCCAACAAGCATTACATTGAGACTAGTCATATATATATATATACATGTCATGATACATATCATTCTCTTTCTGTTTTCTTATAAACACATATCATTTATTTCATTATATCAATATTTCATATACCATAGTTTCCATGTATTCCACATATATTTATTTTCCTCCTCCTCCTCTCCATTCCACATCCTTAATGTATATAGCATCCTTGTAAGTACGATTTCACAATTTACTAATAAATTCTCACATCAAACTGTCCACATGAGGCATAGTCACTTACTTATTTATAATTCGAGCTACAGAGCTCCAAATTAAGATCCGTAAATTTTCCCTGAAACTAGACTCACATATCTTTCCACTTGGTTTATCAAATTAGTACAGTTTATTCATTAAAATTTCCCCTGTTTCACTTTCTGACAGTTCTGACCTCTCTTCAATAAAAATTAATTATCTCACAGTACAAAACTCAGATAATGTTCTTGTTGATTTATCTTGAAAATAAACTCATTAGGGATTTTAAAAATATAAGTTTAATCCTCTAATTATTTTTATCCAAATTGTTTTGATTTTCCAAAGTCAGAACAGGGGATCACGTAATCATTTTGAACCAGTCTAACAAAATTATAAATATCTCAAAATATAGAACTTCTTTTCTTGCTTTGTTTCTTTTATCTGAAAGTAGACTCATTAAGCTTTAATTTCATATCTTATTAAGTCTCTGATTCAATTTCTACTATTTTTTGTGATTTTTCAAAATCACATTAATGCTACTGTCCAAAACAGTTTTATTACTAATTCACTCTTTCACACTTTCTTTGTATTAACCTCATTTTAACATATATATCACAAATCATTTTCACCACATTTCATACATCACAAGTATAGGCCCATGATCACAAGGTCACCATAAAATCATCCTCATGTATAACTTACTTGTTTATAACATTACCACCTCCTGGTCACTTAATGAACACATCATTCACATAACCAAGTTCCTGCACTTATTCATCACAAAACTCACAAAGCAATACATAGAAAGTCTCCTGTTGAACACTTCGGATCAATCCTCGATACTTGGTGGTTTTAGCACAAAGCTCCACCCATCTTATAGTTCGGCTCTCTTGTACACATGGTGAACACTCAGTACCACCCATGTGACCTAGCCAATTTATCTCAGAGCTCTCTTGTCTACATGGTGTCCTTCACCTGGAACCACGCATGCGACCTAGCTACATCATAATGTCTTGTAGCTCTCTTGTACACATGATGTGCACTCAGCACCATACATGTGACCTAGCTACATACTATCTGTATCATCCAATCTTTCCGAAGGTTCAACTGGGATTTCTCTCTCTTTTCCAACAATTTCACCAATCAAGTAATTATCCACAAACATATTTCTAATATTATTATAAAATATCATAATACAAGTAATATTGATGTATTACTTACATAGAAACTTACATCTCATTTAATATCAAGGCAATAACATTAAATTACACATTGCCTTATTAAAATCATATGAACTTACAATTTCCCATAATATCCATAATCATAGAAATCACATTTATGTATGATAATTCAATGCACTTCATGTACCATAGACATATTTTTAAATCAATTCATAAACTTGGCACCATAATCATTTAATTTAACATAATTCAATTAATTCACTAAATTTAACTTTCAAATATAAATTACAGCATTATTGTGTATTATTATCATACCAACTTACATACTTTCAACACCTCAGAAATCATAATAAATATATCAATTTTACATTGAAACATGCATAAATTAATGCTTATTATACATATGAACTTACCTCGATACAAAAACGACCATTTTACCAACTTTCCCAATTTTTGATTTTTCTCTCATTCTAGGTTCAAATCTCGTTTTTCAGGATCTAAAAATTTTATTTATTTATTTATTTAATTTACTATTCAAAACAGTCCTTAACTCAAACTTTTGCAAGATTACAATTTTGCCCCTAAACTTTTGCATATTTACACTTTTTCCCCTAGGCTCGGGAGTTAAACTTCATCCCTTATTCTTATGTTTTATGACATACTGATAACTTTTCCCTTCTATGGAAACATCAAATTCTCACTCTAACATATACTTATGACTATTAGGTATTTTTACCGATTAAGCCCTTTTACTCGTTTTCATTTAAAACAGAGTAGCACAAGTTGTCTAACATAATTTAAAACCTCATATTCTATCATAAAACAGAAAAATAAACACATTTCACCTATGGGTATTTTTCCAAATATGAACCTTAGCTTAAATTATTGCTAGAATAAGCTGAATCAAATTACCGAGATTCCAAAAATGTAAAGAACTTGAAAGACAGGGTTAGAATGGACTTACTATTGAGCTTGGAAATCTTGAAAACCCTAGCCATGGCTTCCCCCATGCTAATTTCGGCCTCCATGAAAAAGATGAGTCAATTTTGGCTTTATTTTCCCTTTTTATTTCTTTTAATTACCAAATGACCAAAATGCCCTTCCTTACTAAACTTTCAAAAATTCCATCCATGTCCAATTTTTGTCCATCACTTAAAAATTGGTCAAATTGCTATTTAAGACCTCCTAATTAATGTTTCAAAGCAATTTCATACTAGAAACTTCTAGAATGCAAGTTTTACAACTAATTCAATTTAGTCCCTAACTTCAAATTGAGCACTTTATGCATAGAATTTCTTCACGAAATTTTCACACAATCATGCAATCATATCATAGACCTCAAAATAATCATAAAATAATTATTTCTATCTCAGATTTTGCAGTCCCGAAACCTCTATTCCAGCTAGACCCAATTTTGGGCTATTACAGAGCTATTCACGAGTCTGCTCATACAGGCTGTCAGGTATCCGCAACACATGCCAAACAACCTCACCATCAATAGTATGTACGAGACCAGTACCCAGACCGCCATAACATGTGTCTCACGATCATGAAATTAGACCACAACTCATGAGTTCAGATCGCATAATTTTCCTAGGATCCTAAACTATTCCAAAGTTTCAAACGGGATTCTTCGATACCACATTTCCGTTGAGCTTGCTCGTAATGTCAATTTCAATATCCATAGCACCAATCACATACTCATGAAATAATAAAGCATAATTCATAATAAAATTTAGGCATTAAACACATGGTACAACATCACATTAATTATATATATACTTATCATACATGCAATATTAAAGCATTTAAAGTATGGTACATGTTGCATAATTTGCAAATGAACTTACCTCGGTACAAAATGATAGAAACGAGCCTAACCTTATTTTTCCCCCCGATCAAGACCTGAATCACACTTTTCTTGATCTATAATGCAAAATTTAACATGTTCAATACACACATTGCTCATATCAACCCATAACACAGTTAAAATTACATTTTTACCCTAACTTTTCACTTATTTACAAATTGGTCCCTTGGCTCATAAAATGAAATGCATGCATTTTCTTTGTTACCCAAGCCTAGCTGATTCATATTCTAACTCATATCAGCCCATGTTTCTCATTAAAGCACATTTCTAGTACCCATTTCTTTATCTTTTACAAACAAGTCCTTTTTAGGTGTTTCCACTAAAAATCACTTAGTAAAGATGTTTATCACACATCAAACATTCATATTGCTCTATTAAACATCAAAATACATACATATTACAAATAGATAAGTTTTTGAACATGAACTCTAACTTAAAATAATGGTAGAAATAGCTAGATTGGTTGATGACAACTTCAAAAATGTAAAGAACATTAAAAACGGGACTTGGGAGCACTTACAATCAAGCTTGAAATGTTGAAAACCCTAGCTATGGAGACTCCCAAAATATCAGCACCCCTTGAGAAGATGGACATCATTTTTTCTTGATTTTTCCTTTTTTATTCTTTTATTAACCAAATGACTAAAATGCCCTTAAGGCATTTCTTTCAAAATTTTCCTATTCATGCCTATTTTTGTCCAAAATTTTAGAACTTGGTCAAATTGCTATTTAAGGACCTCTAATTAATAAACCAATGAAATTTCATCCTTGAAGCTTCCAGAACACAAGTTTTGCAACTTGTTCAATTTAGTCCCTAAAGTCAAATTAGACACCTTAGGCATAAAATTTCTTCATGAAAATTTCACACAAACATACAATCATATCATGGATCATCAAATAATCATAAAATAATTATTTCTATTTTAGATTTGTGGTCTCGAATACTTTCCTGACTAGACCCTATTTCGAGATGTAACAACTCTCCCCCCTTTAGGGGTTTTCGTCCCCGAAAATCTTACCGGTGAAAAGGTTTGGGTATTACTTTCTCATGGCCTCCTCAGACTCTTATGTATCCTCTTCAACCCCATGTCTTTTCCATAACACTTTCACTAAGGCAATGCTTTTGTTTCTCAACTGTTTAACTTCTTGTGCCAGAATCTTAACTAGTTCCTCACCAGAAGTCATATCCGGTCGAATCTCGACTTTTGTCGATGAGATAACATGTGAAGGGTCTGATCTATATTGGTGCAACATAGACACATGAAATACATCATGATTCCTTTCCAACCTTGATGGTAAAGCCAATCGATAGGCAACTGGCCCCATTCTCTCGGTGATCTCATACGGCCCTATAAAACGAGGACTCAACTTGCCCTTCTTGCCAAATCTCAAACCATTTTCCATGGAGATGCTCTCAAAATACCTTATCACTGACTCGATACTCAATTTCTTTTCATTTCAAATTCGTGTAGGATTTCTATCTATCCGAAGTGGCTTTCAGACAATCACGAATTACTTTTACTTTCTCTTCGATTTGTTTGACTAGATCAACTCCGTGAATCTACTTTTCTCTGAGCTTGGTCCAATACAAAGGTGTTTGGCACTTACGTCCGTACAATGCCTCATAAGGCGCCATTTTCAAACTCAAGTGATAATTGTTGTTGTAGGCAAACTCCACCAACGGTAAGTACTTTTCCCAACTACCTTGGAATTCCAATTCGCAACATCGGAGCATATCTTCCAAGATCTGGATTACTTGCTCAGACTGACCATTAGTATGTGGATGAAAAGTAGTGCTAAAATTCAGCTTTGTACCCAAAGCTTCTTGTAACTTTTTCCAAAACTATGAAATGAACCTCGGATCTCTATATGATACAATCGATAAAGGTACTCCATGAAGTCTAACAATTTCACCAATGTACAATTCAGCTAACTTATCAAGTGAGTAATTAGTACGCACTGGAATAAAATGAGCTAATTTGGTCAGTCTATCGATAATAACCCATATGGCATCTTTCTTTCCCAAAGTTAAAGACAAACCTGTCACAAAATCCATAGTAATTCAGTCCCATTTCCACTCGGGAACCATGATGGGCTGAAGTAAACTTGACGATACTTGGTGTTCAGCCTTTACTTGTTAACAAACTAAGCATTTCGATACAAACTCTGAGATATCTCTTTTCGTACCATTCCATCAATACATTTTCTTCAAGTCATTATACATTTTTGTGCTGCCTGGGCGAACTGACAAACAACCATTGTGTACCTCGTGCAAAATATTCTGAATCAACTCAGTGTCCTTCGGAATACAAATCCTACCACGAAATCTCAAACAACCATTAAAGTCACTCAGAAAATCTGGTTCACTGCTGTACTCACACTGAATTCTCTTAGCATGCAACTCTTTATCAACTTTCTAAGCATCACAAATTTGTTGAAGAAAAGTCAGTCTAGCTCTCAACTCGGCTAGAATCGAACTATCATCGGACCAAGTCAGCCATGTATTCATAGCCCTCAAGACAAACAAAAACTTCCTACTCAAAGCGTCGACAACCACATTTGCCTTACCCGGATGGTAATCAATCACAAACTCATAATCTTTTAACAGTTCCAACCATCTTCATTGCTGTAGGTTTAAATCATTTTGAGTCATCAAGTATGTAAGACTTTTGGATCGGTATAGACATGGCATTTATAACCAAATAAATAATGTCTCTAGATCTTCAAAGCAAACACTATGGTGGGAAACTCTAAGTCCTATGTTAGATAGTTCTTTCCATGAGGCTTCAACTATCTCAAAGCGTAAGCTACAACTTTACCCTCTTGCATAAGTGCACATCCCAAACCATTTATGGAAGCATCACTATAAATCACAAATTTTTTACCTGACTCGGGTTATACCAAAACCGGAGCCTCAGCCAACAATGTATTTAGTTTCTCAAAACTCTATTAGTACTTTTCTGTCCTTTCGAACTAGACATCTTTCTACAACAACTTCGTCATCAGGGTAGCAATCTTGAAAAATACTTTAACAAACCATTTATAATAACCGGCCAAGCCTAGAAAGCTTCTAACCTCAGTTACATTCTTCGGTGTTTTCAATTCAACAATAGCCGAGATCTTACTCGGGTCAACTCTAATCCCATCACTTGAAACAATGTGGTCTTGAAATAATCATATCATGGATCATCAAATAATCATCAAATAATTATTTCTATTTTAGATTTGTGGTCTCGAACACTGTTCCGACTAGACCCTAGTTCGAGATGTTACAAAATGGGTAAGAAAAGGTAATGAAACAATAAGTTCAGAATTTAGATGTAATATGATGAAAATGGATTGATCAGTTGAATGATGTGCTTATATGTGAGAAATTTATGTATGCTATGGATGAATTTACTTATGTCATTAATAAATATACTAATTCATGAATTAATGTTGTTAATTAAGTTTATGCTAAGTAAATGGAATGAAAAGTAACTAAAGGAAGTATTTCATAGTTTTATGAAAAGGTTAATAATGGTGTAATATGTCTTATAAAATCCTATTGTGTTAGGAATGAAAAATGTATATATTATTGGTAGACTTACTCATTTGTGAATTGATAATTATGTAATTGATATCTTGAAGCATTGGTATAGGTTTATGTTTACCTATAAAGATCATTATTGAAATGGAATGTTATGTTTAACGTTTATACAAGCTTACTAAGCATTCATTGCCTACGTAGTTATTTTTCCTTTACTTTACAGATTATTGGAAGCTCGATTGGGTTGAAAGCTCATCGGAGGTCTATCACACTATCCAGTGATTATATCAATAGTTTTATATGTTGGTCAAGGTTATAATGGCATGTGTAGGAGGACTTATGGATGATGTTTAGTTGAATGTGTAAGAGTATGCCCAAAGATCAATCATGAGATGGTTGTAATAACATACTTGATTTACCATGTTTATTAATATAAGGCGTTACCATTATTATTTTAGTTTCTTTTCTGCGTGTATAAATAAACTATTTTATAATAATGTCCTGAGAATAATATGATTATTCTTAAAAGGTACTTAGTCAAGTATTATTGTTGACTAGGACAACAATAATGCATTAAGACTAACATGTAGTTGATTGATGATAAAGAGTTGTCATTGATATGGAGTGTCAGAATCAATGCATGAATTTGTGTGTTAGAGAACAACATATTGGACTGACCCGCTATGAGTATGTTTCTTGGATTATTATGTAATTGTCACAACATTACTCATAGTGATTAATATGTATATGATCCTTAGACTTGAGATCATTATTATCCCAACATCGTGAGTTGTATATTTTAATACAGTCAAACATACACCATAACTGGTTGATTTATAAAGGCTGATGTTGGATATACCACAATCTATTAGAGGGATATGGTTGATCAATATAGGATAAGTCCCTTCTATATAATAGGAGTAATATCTTAGGCCACTTGATTGAGTGAGACTAGAAATGCATGGCCATGCTCAAATAAGTTGATTTGAGATGTCATAATTATTTGTGTATCATAGTCTACTCAAGGTATCAAGAAACATGGGATGGACTATGCAAGTGTGACTATTCTCTGACTTGTGTCCATTCCAGAGATAAAAGGACTTAAGTATTAATGCATAAAAGATTAATCACAAAAGTTTATGTCGAATCATGACTTCTTGTAACTTAGATAGCAATGATGCATTGCTAGATGCCACTCATTGTTTTTAACATTAGAACCGTTCTAGTATTATTGCTAACGTTACGAGAACCTACAGGGTCACACCCTATGGTTGAAATGAATGCAATAAAACACAGTTGGTATTGTGTTTTGTTGTCACATGAATTAAATTAATTATAGAATTAATTTAATTGGGCAATCATGTGACACCCCTAATGTGACCCTAGTCGGAGAGTGGTTTCGGGACCACGAAATCGAGTCACAAGAATAATTAAGTGTTATATTCCGTGCTTATTGTATGTGGAATTGGTATGCGTAAATATTTCGTGTCTCGATTTTTATTAATTAGGTGCAAATTTATAAGAGAGGACCCATGTGCTAGGACTTGAAAATGTGATAGGTGTATTTTTAAGTGGCCTAAAAATGCATGAAGTGAAATAAATGGAGTTGCATGTCAATTATCCCATTCCCTAAGGTGGATGGCCGGCCATGACAAATTATGGGCAAGGGGAAACATGTTCCCAACATGTTTTACTAATGGATGATGTTAGAAATGATAAAATAAGAGTATGGAAAAAAAAAAGTGTTCATCCTTCTCCATAGGCTTGGCCGAATGTCCTAAAGAAAGAAAAGAAAAATTTGTTCATCCTTTCTCATCTTCTTGGCCGAAAATACTAAGGGAAAAGAGGGAGGATTTTTGCTTCATGCTTGGGTTGGAAGAGATCTAGAAGGAGATTTGGCTAAGTTTGCATCAAGATTAAGGTATGTATGAGGTTGTGTTGGGAGTTTCATGCATGGTTTGGTTGCTAACTTGATGTGCATGTTAGCCATGGCTCAAATCCTTGTTATGCCATGGAAATGGTATTTGGCCAAAGTTGTTATGGTGATAAAGCCATTGCATGCTAAGTGTGAAGCTTGACGATGATGCATGCAATGATGGATTGTCTACTCTTGAGTAAGATTTTGAGTTTTCTTTTTGTGTTTAACCATGATTGAAGTTGAAAGGAGCATGATTGTCATATTCGGCCATGATGCATTCATGAGCATGGTTCATACTTCTTGCATGTTAGTTAAAATTTGTATTTTGGATGGCTATGGACACCTTGAAATTCGCCATGCTCATATTGTATATATATCTTTGCACATGATGTTTTGGCTATGAAGTAAGTGATGAATATATTGGTTTAAAGAAGAAGATGTTGAAGAATGCTTGTGAAATTGCAAGCACAATTCGCCTAGCACACATATAAGTGCTTGATGCTATATTATAAGTTTTAATACAATGTGCAAAGCATTAACTAGTAAAATGCATGCTGTTTTTGTGAGGTATTATGCATAATTGGCCTCAACATGTACATGAATATTCGACCTTGGGTAGCCTATTGAAGGCCTTAGCTTTTCTTTGATGCTCAAATAAATTGTATTGAATTGCTTGATGTAGTATAAAATGTGCATGACCATTGTGTATTCAAGCTAAAGAGTGGCCATATGACCATTTAAACTCTTTGTCATATTCGCCATAAGCAAGCACAATGAGGTTTTAATAAATTGAATTTGTTTGAATTAGCTCAAGAGCTAAGAGGGCCACAATTGGACAAGGGAAGGAAAAGTGATCGAATAGCCGAAAAAGCCGCCGACAACATCCGAGGTAAGTCCTCAAGAAGTGACCTTACTTGAATTATGTGAGATGAAGTATGGATGTGTATGATTATTGATTTATGTGTGTATGAGAAATTGAATGATACCCGGCTAAGTCCCGAAGGCGAATATGCTTGTGAATATATGTGCGTTTGAGCCTTGGTAACGAAAATGAAATATGTATGTCCAATGATTATTGATGTATGTGTACATGAGAAATTGAATGATATCCGGCTAAGCCCCAAGACAATTATGCTGAAATTATATCCGGTTAAGACCAAGGCAATTGTGCTAGTGGCTATATCCGGCTAAGACCCAAGGCATTCGTATGAAGTTATTCTATCCGGCTAAGACCAAGGCATTTGTGCACGTGATTATATCCGGTTATATTCAAGAATCTTGGGCTGGAGGTGAGTGTTGGTTGCTGTAATGAATTCAATTAGTACACTCGAAAGGCCCAAAGGATAAGGTACGTTATATGTGCATTGGAAAGTCGAAATGTTTGAGCAACATTCGCTTAATCGACTAATGAATTTCAGTTATTGAATTGATTGATACTTTGTGAAAGTATATAATGATGAAGTGTGAAGTAAGAATGTGTATTAATGAAATGATGCATTTGACTATGTGAATGTATTGCTGTAATTAGAGTTGATTATATTCCTTGAGACTTACTAAGCATAAAAATGCTTACCCGCTGCTTTGGCTCTCGTTTTCTAGATTTCGCCGATAGCAATCGGATTCGGGATCGTTGAAGTCAAGTCATCCACACTATCAAGCCCCATTTTGGTATAAATTCTTGGTTGAACTTGAAATGGCATGTATAGGACTACCCTTGTTGGTTAAATATGTTGTGATGTATATATGTACGGCCATGCGAAAATGGCTCGTAAAAGTGAAGTATCGACTTAGACTAATTGTGGTTTGTATGTATATATATGTGGTGTCATGATGTGGCTATGGCTTGGAAATGGAATGTTGGTCACATGATCAGCCATTGGCATGGTTAAAATGATCATATATGAACCTATGTATGGCAAGACTAGTTGGTTCATGGAGACTACCAAATAGGTAAGACCTACCTTAGAAAACAGATGCTGCCAGCTGCAGTGACGTGAATGTGAAAATCACCAAAATTCGTAGGATTAGAATTAAATAGTGAATAAGCTATGTAAATAAACCTTGATGAGTCTATTTTGATATGGAAGAAACGAAATGGTCATAGGAGTTACATGTTAAGAGATATTAAAGCTATTGTGAGACAGGGCCAGAACGGTTTCTGGGTTCCCTGTCGCAACTTTAAAAATTTACTATAAATTATACAGAAAGAATTAGGAGACATACCTTATATTTACAGATTCCATTTTGAGTCTAGTTTCATTAGAAACAAACGGCACCAGCATTAAAGCCCTGTTCAGAGAGATATTCAAGTTATACCGCGCGAAGGTCAGAGCAGTCGATCCCTGTAACATGGGTGACTTTAACTAATAAACTGTACCAATTTGCCCGACCAAAAATTCTAGAAATAAATCCATGGATGGATATATGAGTCTAAATTCAGGGAAAATTTACGAAACCAGTTTCCGAGTTTTGAAACTCGAGATATGATTTTTAAGGCGACAGTGACGCAGTTTTTCCAGCCTGACTGGAAATGTCAAATGGATGGGTAAAACAAGTGAACTTGGCTTGTTAACCCCTCGTGTCCGACACCGGCGATGGTCTCGGGTTCGGGGTGTTACAATTTTAGTGGTATCAGAGCCACGGTTTAGTCGATTCTAGGACTACCGTGATGTGTTTGGGGTCTAGCTATACATGCCATTAAATGATGAATCGATAGTGTGGTGATTTCTGACAATTTGACTTTGTGTTTGTTTATAGCAATGGATCCCGATCCCAACCGAAGCGATAGCTGATGATGTGGAGAGTGTGGCGCCTGCTCCCGCGCAAGGGACAGCGCCAGTGGACTCTCAACCTATGGCCAGCAATCCTAATGACGAGGCTAGGCAAGCCTTTTATAGTGTGATGAACGAATGGTTTAATCAATACATTCGAACTAACACTACTGTTCCACAACCTCCATTCCCGACAAATGCAACCCCTCACCTACAATACCTCCGTGATGACCAAATAAGGTCAAGTAAGCCCCAATCGATAGGATTCAAAACATGGGGCCACTGAATTTAAGGCTACGGATGATGATGATGCCGAAGCGAGCTGAATTTTGGTTAGATAACACTATCCGGTGCTTGATGAGCTATCCTGTACACCGATGAGTGCTTAAAGTGTACCATCTCCTTGCTACGCGAGTCCGCCTACTATTGGTGGAGTACTCGACTTACGTGGTGCCTAGGGAGCAAGTGACTTGGGAATTCTTTCAAACCGAGTTCAAAAAGTATATCATCGAGATTCATCGACCAAAAGCGGTGGAATTCCTTGATCTTAAGCAAGGTTCGATGTCGCCATCGACTATGAACGAAAATTTGTGAGGCTTAGCCAGACGCGAGAATACATTTCGTCCGAAGCTATTATGTAAACGCTTCGAGGATGGGCTGAATGATGATATAAGGATGTTTGTTGGCATCCTCGAGATACGAGAGTTCGTAGTACTTGTTGAGCGAGCTTGTAAAGTCAAGAGCTTAGAAAGGAGAAACAAAAGCTGATGTGGGAACCGGAGAATTCGAAAGAGGTCCTCGGAAAGTCTCTTCAACAAGCATCGAAGAGATTTCGAGATGATGTGATCCGGTCTAGAGGCGTTTCGGGCTTTTCTAGACGAGGACACGATCTACCCCCATTGACCACACGAGTCACCTCGATCGCCGGTGGTGGAAATGATCGCCGAGAGGGCGGAGTGTCCACATTGTGGCAAATGGCATTCGGGAGCTGTTGGTTTCGTGATCGCTCCTGCTATAAGTGTGGATCGGCCGACCACTTTATGAAGGATTGCCCGAGGATGCATGAGCAGAATGTAAGTCGAGTGCAAACCCGGTGCTACCATCGCCGAGGTAGGCCACCTAGAAATATGGGCAATGTCATTGGCGGTCGAGAGGATCTAGAGATGCTACCATCGATCCGAGGCTCGTGCTCTGCTAGGACTTATGCCATACGCGCACGCCGAGGATCTTGCCTCTCCGGATGTTATTACCGGTACTTTCACTCTTTTCAATACAAATGTGTTTGCTTTGATTGACCCCGGTTCTACCCATTCATATATATGTGAAACCTTAGCATCCAAAGAAGACTTTGCCCATTGAGTCTCATCGAGTTTGTAATTCGGTGTCAAACCCTTGGGTCATTACGTGCTTGTCAACAAAGTGTGCAAGAAAAGTCCCCTAGTGTTCCGAGGTTCTTGTTTTCCGCGGACTTGATGCTTTTGCCGTTCGATGAGTTCGACGTTATTCTTGGTTTGGATTGGTTGACCATGCACGATGCGGTTGTAAATTGCAAGAGCAAGACTATCGATTTGAGGTGCGCGAATAATGAAATAATTCGGGTTGAGTCTACGGACTTAAAGGGGTTGCCACCGTAATATCGCCGATGTTGGCCCGAAATATGTAAGAAAAGGGTGCGGCGTACCTTGCGACGTGCTCGATGACAAGGAATCGTAAAAGAAACCCGAATCTGTGCCGTGGTTTGTGAATACCGGATGTTTTCCCAAGAATTGCCGGGTTTACCACTGTTCGGAAATAGAATTTGGCATCGAATTGATACCGGTACCACTCCAATTTCGATAGCTCCGTATCGTATGGCACCAACGAATTAAAGGAGTTGAAAGCTCGATTGCAAGAATTGGTGGATAGAGGTTTTGCTCGCCGAAGTTTTTCGCCTTTGGGTGCACCAAGATTGTTCGTGAAGAAGAAGGATGGAACCATGCGGTTGTGCATCGACTATCGTCGACTTAATAAAGTGACGATAAAGAACAAATATCCGCTGCCACGTATTGATGACTTGTTCGATCAATCAAGGGAGCCTCGGTGTTCTCGAAAATAGATTTGAGATCGGGCTATTATCAATTGCGAATCCGAGATTCGGACGTCCAAGACCGCCTTCGAGCGAGATATGGTCACTATGAGTTCCTAGTGATGCCGTTTGGGCTCACTAATGCCCTCGCGGTATTTATGGATTTAATGAATCGGATCCTTGGATCGATTCAGTAGTCGTGTTCATTGATGACATCTTGGTCTATTCAAGAAATGAGACCGAACATGCTGAACACTGCGGTTAGTGCCGCAAATTTTACGGATAAGCAATTATATGCTAAGTTCAGCAAGTGTGAGTTCTGGTTAAGAGAGGTTAGCTTCTTGGGTCATGTGGTATCTGCATCGGGTATTCGAGTCGACCCGAATAAAATTTCAGCCATACTTAATTGGAAGCCTTCGAGAAATATTACTGAGGTTCGGAGCTTTTTGGGGCTTGCCGGTTATTACCGACGATTTGTAAAAGGCTTCTCAACAATAGCCACGCCGATGACGAAGCTACTCCAAAAGGATGTTAAGTTCGAATGGACGGAGAAATGCCAAAAAAGTTTCGATCAACTGAAAACTTATTTGACTGAAGCCCCAATTCTAGTGCAACCCGAGTCCGGCAAAGAGTTTGACATCTATAGTGACGCCTCTCTACTTGGGTTAGGTTGCGTATTAATGCAAGAAGTTCGAGTTGTGGCCTATGCGTCGAGGCAATTAAAGCCACATGAGAAAAATTATCCGACTCATGATCTCGAATTGGCCGCCATCATATTCGCCTTAAAGATTTGGCGACATTACTTATTTGGTGAAAGGTGCCATGTATACTCGGATCACAAAAGTCTCAAATATTTGATGACCCAAAGAGACTTAAATCTGCGACAAAGACGTTGGCTCGAGCTGTTAAAGGATTATGAGCTGATCATTGACTATCACCCGGAAAGGCGAATGTGGTTGCGGATGCCTTGAGTCGTAAATCGTTATTCACTTTACGAGCGATGAATGTGCACTTGTCCGTCCGATCCGACAAAGGTGTCGATGGCTGAATTGAAAGCCAAACCATTATTGACACACCAAATTCGAGAAGCTCGTAAAGTCGACGACGAGTTGGTTGCAAAACGGGCTGCATGTGTTCCGAACAAGGACTCGGAGTTTCAAATCGACGATGACGATTGTTTGAGGTTCAAAAGTCGTCTGTGTGTCCCAAAGAATTTGGAACTCATTTCGATAATTCTGAATGAAGCCCATTGTAGCCGAATGGCAATCCACCCGGGGAGTACGAAGATGTACAATGATTTAAAACGTCGGTTTTGGTGGTATGGTATGAAGCGAGACATCTCCGACTTTGTTTCGAGATGTTTAATATGTCAACAAGTGAAAGCGGAACATCAGGTGCCTTCAGGATTACTTCAGCCAATCACGATACCCGAGTGGAAATGGGATCGAGTCACAATGGACTTTGTATCCGGACTACCATTGTCAGCAAGTAAGAAGGATGCGGTTTGGGTCGTGGTAGATCGATTGACTAAGTCAGCCCACTTTGTCCCCTCAGACGCACGGATTTTTCAATGGACAAATTAGCTGAATTGTACATTTCTCAGATTGTGAGATTACACGGGGTGCCTATTTCCATCGTGTCGGATAGAGATCCGAGATTTACCTCGCGATTTTGGAAAAAGTTGCAAGAAGCTTTGGGTACCAAGTTGCATTTCAAGACCGCCTTTCACCCCAAATCGATGGTCAATCCGAGTGGATAATTCAGATACTTGAGGATATGTTAAGATGTTGCGTCCTCGAGTTTAGTGGTTCATGGGAACGGTATTTGCCGTTGATTGAATTCGTTTACAACAACAGCTTTCAATCAAGTATTAAGATGGCACCCTACGAGGCCTTGTACGGTCGTAAATGCCGTACACCATTGTTTTGGACTGAGCTCGGTGAAAGCAAGATTTTCGGGGTGGATTTGATTAGGGATGCTGAACAGAAAGTGAAAGTAATCCGTGAAAGTCTGAAGATAGCCTCCGATCGTCGAAGTCGACGCGGATCCAAGCGTAAGGATATCGAGTATCGTGGGTGATAAAGTGTTTCTCAAGGTATCGCCTTGGAAAAAGACACTGTGTTCTACCGTAAGGGCAAGTTGAGCCCGAGGTTCATTGGGCCATATGAGATATCAGAGCGAGTCGGTCCAGTGGCATATCGTTTGATTTTGCCCCCTGAACTCAAAAAGGTTCACGATGTCTTCCACGTTTCGATGCTTCGACGCTATAGATCCGATCCATCGCACGTGATTAGTCCATCAGAAATTGAAATTCAAGCTAATATGAGTTATGAGGAAGAACCGATTCGTATCCTATCACGAGAAGTGAAAGAGTTGCGAAACAAGCGGGTTCCGCTAGTGAAAGTGTTATGGCTCAAGCACGGGATAGAAGAAGCTACTTGGGAGACCGAGAACTCTATGAGAGAGCGATATCCGAACCTATTTACCGGTAAGATTTTCGGGGACGAAAATCTCTTAAGTGGGGGAGAGTTGTGACACCCCTAATGTGACCCTAGTCGGAGAGTGGTTTCGGGACCACGAAACCGAGTCACAAGAATAATTAAGTGTTATATTCCGTGCTTATTGTATGTGGAATTGGTATGCGTAAATATTTCGTGTCTCGATTTTTATTAATTAGGTGCAAATATATAAGAGAGGACCCATGTGCTAGGACCTGAAAATGTGATAGGTGTATTTTTAAGTGGCCTAAAAATGCATGAAGTGAAATAAATGGAGTTGCATGTCAATTATCCCATTCCCTAAGGTGGATGGCCGGCCATGACAAATTATGGGCAAGGGGAAACATGTTCCCAACATGTTTTACTAATGGATGATGTTAGAAATGATAAAATAAGAGTATGGAAAAAAAAAAAAAAGTGTTCATCCTTCTCCATAGGCTTGGCCGAATGTCCTAAAGAAAGAAAAGAAAATTTGTTCATCCTTTCTCATCTTCTTGGCCAAAAATACTAAGGAAAAGAGGAGGATTTTTGCTTCATGCTTGGGTTGGAAGAGATCTAGAAGGAGATTTGGCTAAGTTTGCATCAAGATTAAGGTATGTATGAGGTTGTGTTGGGAGTTTCATGCATGGTTTGGTTGCTAACTTGATGTGCATGTTAGCCATGGCTCAAATCCTTGTTATGCCATGGAAATGGTATTTGGCCAAAGTTGTTATGGTGATAAAGCCATTGCATGCTAAGTGTGAAGCTTGATGATGATGCATGCAATGATGGATTGTCTACTCTTGAGTAAGATTTTGAGTTTTCTTTTTGTGTTTAACCATGATTGAAGTTGAAAGGAGCATGATTGTCATATTCGGCCATGATGCATTCATGAGCATGGTTCATACTTCTTGCATGTTAGTTAAAATTTGTATTTTTGGATGGCTATGGACACCTTGAAATTCGGCCATGCTCATATTGTATATATATGTTTGCACATGATGTTTTGGCTATGAAGTAAGTGATGAATATATTGGTTTAAAGAAGAAGATGTTGAAGAATGCTTGTGAAATTGCAAGCACAATTCGGCCTAGCACACATATAAGTGCTTGATGCTATATTATAAGTTTTGGGCCACAATGTGCAAAGCATTAACTAGTAAAATGCATGCTGTTTTTGTGAGGTATTAAGTGCATAATTGGCCTCAACATGTACATGAATATTCGGCCTTGGGTAGCCTATTGAAGGCCTTAGCTTTTCCTTGATGCTCAAATAAATTGTATTGAATTGCTTGATGTAGTATAAAATGTGCATGACCATTGTGTATTCAAGCTAAAGAGTGGCCATATGACCATTTAAATTCTTTGTCATATTCGGCCATAAGCAAGCACAATGAGGTTTTAATAAATTGAATTTGTTTGAATTAGCTCAAGAGCTAAGAGGGCCACAATTGGACAAGGGGAAGGAAAAAGTGATCGAATAGCCGAAAAAGCCGTTCGACAACATCCGAGGTAAGTCCTCAAGAAGTGACCTTACTTGAATTATGTGAGATGAAGTATGGATGTGTATGATTATTGATTTATGTGTGTATGAGAAATTGAATGATACCCGGCTAAGTCCCAAGGCGAATATGCTTGTGAATATATGTGCGTTTGAGCCTTGGTAACGAAAATGAAATATGTATGTCCAATGATTATTGATGTATGTGTACATGAGAAATTGAATGATATCCGGCTAAGCCCGAAGACAATTATGCTGGAAATTATATCCGGGTTAAGACCAAGGCAATTGTGCTAGTGGCTATATCCGGCTAAGACCCAAGGCATTCGTGCGAAGTTATTCTATCCGGCTAAGACCAAGGCATTTGTGCACGTGATTATATCCGGTTATATTCAAGAATCTTGGGCTGGAGGTGAGTGTTGGTTGCTGTAATGAATTCAATTAGTACACTCGAAAGGCCCAAAGGATAAGGTACGTTATATGTGCATTGGAAAGTCGACATGTTTGAGCAACATTCGCTCAATCGACTAATGAATTTCAGTTATTGAATTGATTGATACTTTGTGAAAGTATATAATGATGAAGTGTGAAGTAAGAATGTGTATTAATGAAATGATGCATTTGACTATGTGAATGTATTGCTGTAATTAGAGTTGATTATATTCCTTGAGACTTACTAAGCATAAAAATGCTTACTCCGTTGCTTTGGCTCTCAGTTTTCTAGATTTCGCTCGATAGCAATCGGATTCGGGATCGTTGAAGTCGAAGTCATCCACACTATCAAGCCCCATTTTGGTATAAATTCTTGGTTGATCTTGAAATGGCATGTATAAGACTACCCCTTGTTGGTTAAATATGTTGTGATGTATATATGTACGGCCATGCGAAAATGGCTCGTAAAAGTGAAGTATCGACTTAGACTAATTGTGGTTTGTATGTATATATATGTGGTGTCATGATGTGGCTATGGCTTGGAAATGGGAATGTTGGTCACATGATCAGCCATTGGCATGGTTAAAATGATCATATATGAACCTATGTATGGCAAGACTAGTTGGTTCATGGAGACTACCAAATAGGTAAGACCTACCTTAGAAAACAGATGCTGCCAGCTGCAGTGACGTGAATGTGAAAAATCACCAAAATTCGTAGGATTGGAATTAAATAGTGAATAAGCTATGTAAATAAACCTTGATGAGTCTATTTTCATATGGAAGAAACGAAATGGTCATAGGAGTTACATGTTAAGAGATATTAAAGCTATTGTGAGACAGGGCCAGAACGGTTTCTGGGTTCCCTGTCGCAACTTTAAAAATTTACTATAAATTATACAGAAAGAATTAGGAGACATAACTTATATGTACAGATTCCATTTTGAGTCTAGTTTCATTAGAAACAAACGACACCAGAATTAAAGCCCTGTTCAGAGAGATATTCAAGTTATACCGCACGAAGGTCAGAGCAGTCGATCCCTGTAACATGGGTGACTTTAACTAATAAACTGTACCAATTGGCCCGACCAAAAATTCTAGAAATAAATCTATGGATGGATATATGAGTCTAAATTCAGGGAAAATTTACGAAACCAGTTTCCGAGTTTTGAAACTCGAGATATGATTTTTAAGACGACAGTGACGCAGTTTTTCCAGCCTGACTGGAAATGTCAAATGGATGGGTAAAACAAGTGAACTTGGCTTGTTAACCCCTCGTGTCCGACACCGGCGATGGTCTCGGGTTCGGGGTGTTACAAATCAAATATCGAACATATTATATGTACAAGGATGTTGTACACATAAGGAGAACATAATTCTATTAATATATGAATTTGGTTCGTATATAAATTTAAATAAATATAGTTTATCGAAATCTTTATTATAATTAATGTAATTATAATTTTTAGTTAAAACATTATTATATTTATTTAATTTAATTATGATTATTATGTTCGGATTAAAATTTAATTCGATATATACATACCAATTATAAAGGAGTTATATTTAGAAAGGAGAAAACCCTAAAAGTGAATATATATATAAAACCCAAAGCTTTGCTATTAGGTCTAGCAATGCGTCAAGCAAAATATCTCGAAAATAGTTTTTGGGGATTTCTTCCATTCTTTGTCAACTGGGTGGATTGCGTAGAGGTCGGGATCATAAAGATTGCGGCTTGGATTCGAAATCAAAATAGTATTCTCATTGCCGAGGCTTCACTGTCTACTCAGATCGAAATTTTGGTAATTTTGAAACTTTTTCACCCTGATTCGTTCCTCGCACATGGATCCATAGTTTGGATCGCCAGAATATATATATATTTTTCCGCTGTGCCATGGGGGTACCGGCGTTCCAATAGAATGAGTATTGATAATTTTAGCATGAATATGTCATTTTTCTTGATGTACTTATGACTCTTGGATGCCTTGTTGGTTAGAGTTATTATGGCTAAGTTGATGCATGTTGTAACGACCAATTTGGTATGTGATGGTATGCTTATAATGTGGCTAAATTAGGTTATATTTTGAGATGGTTATAAGCTATATGAATTGGTATGAATACGGTCAATTATGCATATGACTAGGTATATTTGATTGTTTGTGTGTGAGGTGCCTAATGGCATATTGGTTGGATGGTTAAATGGCTTATTGCATTGGTCATATTATGCATGATTTATGTATGTTTTGAAGTCTTAATTATATGTGCAAGTTTCTTGTAGGTTCATGTTTGAATGAGTGAAAGAAATGGCTTGATTTTGGCTAGTTTCTTTTCGAACTTACTCGGCCTAGCAGATGGCCTTGCACACAAGCGTGTGAGGCCATTTCAAAGGTTACACGACTTGCCACACGTGCATGTGGCTTGGCCGTGTGACCCAAATTAGAGAGTTACAGGGTCGTGTGTCCCTATTTTGAATGTTACACGGCCTAAGACAAGGGCGTGTGTCTCAGCCGTGTGAGTCTCACGGCCATGTGACCCCTACAGTGTAAATTTTTCTACCTTTTTCCTTAATATTTTAAATGTTTTTTATTTAGTCATGAATCATATCTAAAAAGCTTCTACGGCCTCAGGAGCTCGAAAAAGGGACGATATGCATGTGTATGAATGAATTATACTATGGTTAATGAAATGTTTGGAAATGAATGTTTAAAGATATGTTTAGTCAGTAATGCTATATAACCCTAATCTGGGGACGGATACAGGTTAGGGGTGTTACATCTGTCAATCCAGTTTGTAATATAGCTATCCTACTAAAGGCTACACAAACATATCTCCTCATCTCCATCACCTCATATTAGTTCATATCATATCATACATATCAAAAACAAATGGTAGTGGCTTAAGCATGAAGAATGGCGCTTACTTTATATCATAGACAAACTGCATTAAGACTGAAGACCTTGTTTAACCATTACCCACAAAACATCTTTCATACATTACAGAGGAGGATTGCTTACCTTATGCAAATTTTAAAATAAACAAAATTACAACACACGGAAGTAAGAAGTAACTCACCAAAAGCTCTAGAAGAAGTCTATAAATCAAGTCCTTTACCTTTATCACTTGGACCTTTGTTAACTTCTTGAGTAGTGAGCTGGTACTAACGTAGAAGGTAGCTGAATATTACGAACCTTACTTCGAAGAGGTTTTCTAAACTTAGGTTGTTTTTAAAAAGTTTTCAAAGGAAATCAAGGAAGAAGAAGAAGAAAATGTAAAGATGTTTAGAAAGACCACCTCTATCCTAATATACTTAAGCTCAGAGACAAGGATTAGTGGTTAAATCATATAATTCCACTAACTATCTTGATTCCCATGATTAAGTGCACTTAAAATAATTTAAGTCTTCTCATCTATAGTAGTCTAGTTCCATTCTAACTGAATCTCAACTTAACTAACCTAATTACCATACTTAAATAATTAACAAATCTAAATAGTTGCGAACTTAACGAGTTTGCCTAGAGCATTTGGGTTGGGCAAATACTTAAAGTAGAGTCCTCCAAACCACAGAACTCCCCAAAACTAAGAGTTGGCCAAATGGGGAAATACAAATTATTCTATACTTAGTCAAGACAAACATTTTACTTACTCATATCTATCCTTATTTTACCAACTATACGCCAAACAGTAACTAGATACAGAGACTAGGTCAGTCGGGCTACTACAATTCTCCCGCACTTAGAAAATTTCGTCCACAAAATTCATACCCATGAATTGAAAAGGATACTATTCTTTCATTAAAATTTATCTTTCCTAAGTAGCCTCTTTTGTATTATGATTTCTCCATTCACCAAATGAATCCTCTTGTTTCAAAGCTCTTTCACCCTCTCTTGCCAAGATACGAATGAGCTCTTCCTCATAAGACAGATTTGGTTCCACCTCTAACTCTTTAATCTGCACAACATGGTTTAGAATTGATTTATATCTTCTTAGCATAGACATATGAAACATATTGTGAATCTTTGACAACTCTGAAGGTAAAACAAATCTATAAGCCACTGGTCCAACTTGCTCTAAGACTTAATATAGCCCTACAAATCTTGGACTCAACTTTCCTTGCTAACCAAATCTTATAATCTTCTTCCACGGAGAGAATTTTAAGGTCATTTTATCACCAACTTCAAAATAAATCTCTTTCCTCCTCTGTAACACCCAAAACCCTGCCCGGACGTTATGGTTGAATCCGGCGTGTCACATTGAATTGTTTTAGCGAAAACCTTATTTTCATTGAAACCCCTTCTTTAAAATGATACACCTCAATTGCTTTGTAAAATCTCTTTTCAATTGTAGAAGCTTTGTTTAAAATAATTAATTTAAATGTAAATTGTCATTTAAAAATTTAGTTGTGGAAACGTGGTATTTTAAAAAACAGTTATGGTTTAACGTTCTACTTCTAATAATATAAAGCATAAAAATGATAGTAATCCTAATTTGAAATATTAGCTAGAGGAAACACCTTTTTAGAACCCAAATCAAATAGAAATAATTTAAAATCACAATATTAAAAATTACATAAAGACTAAGTCTAAACTTTTTATGCTAGTTGGCCACCTCCGGGTCCCTTCATCCGTCGAACCGCCTACTGAAGATCACCTGAAAAATTTAAAAGGAGGGGGTGAGTTTCGAAAACCTAGTGTGTACAACCCTCAACGAGTATCAATCATCAGTCATTTTAGGCCTGAGCCCAATTCAATAATGGTGGCCTTTGGGTCTTAGCCCACATCGCAATAATATCACAATAATATCATACGTGCAATGCTATGCAACCCACCCCAATAATCCAACCGCTACACACCAACTCCGTCCCCCGGTACACATCATGTGGGGATATAAATATCGACCCACCCAACCAATACATATCAATGGTAGCCCGATTGCGGTACTACCTTCATTGCAGTAAGCTGCCAATCATATATTGGGCTTAATAGCCGTCGGTGGATCCACGGTTGTCAAGCAACCATGCGATCCTCATATACTTTGTAACACCCCGTACCTGAGACCGTCACCGGGGTCGGACACGAGGGGTTAACAGACTTCGTTCACTTAATTTCACCGTTCATAAAAAAATTTTCCAGACATGGCTAAGCGTCACTGTCACCTTAAAAATCATATCTTGAGTTCTACAACTCGAAAATCAGTTTCGTGATTTTTCCCTAAACCGACTCATATATCCATCTACAAATTTTTTCTAGAATTTTTGGTCGGGCCAATTAGTACAGTTTATTAGTTAAAGTCTCCCTGTTCGAGTGCGACTACTTGACCTTCATGCATTACAACTGGATATATATCCTGCGTGGCTTCAATATCGATGCCGTTTGTTTCTATAGAAACTAGACTCAAAAAGGAACCTATACATATATGGCATGACTTTAACTAACGGAACCCTTTTGTTTCGCAACTCTTTCACTTCACGAGCTAGGATACAGATCGGTTCTTCTTCATAACTCATATCGGCTTGAATTTCAATCTTGGAGGGGTTTATTACATGCGAAGGATCGGATCGGTAACGTCGAAGCATCGAAACATGAAAAACGTTGTGGATCCTTTCGAGTTCAGGGGGTAAAAGCAACCTATATGCAACTGGGCCAACTCGTTAGGAGATCTCATACGGCCCAATGAATCTCGGACTCAATTTGCCCTTACGGCCAAATCTGAGTATCTTTTTCCAAGGTGATACCTTGAGAAACACTTTGTCTCCCACCTGATACTCAATATCTCTTCGTTTAAAATCCGCGTACGACTTCTGACGATCTGATGCTACCTTCAGACTCTCACGAATTATACTTACTTTCTGTTCAGCATCTTTAATCAAATCCACTCCGAAAATTTTACTTTCACCGAGCTCGGTCCAAAACAATGGCGTACGGCATTTTTGACCGTACAAAGCCTCGTAAGGTGCCATCTTAATACTTGACTAAAAACTATTATTGTAAGCGAATTCAATCAAAGGTAAATACCGTTCCCATGAACCACTAAACTCGAGGATGCAACATCTCAACATATCCTAAAGTATCTGAATTATCGTCTAGGATTGACCATCGGTTTGGGGGTGAAAAGCGGTGCTAAAATGCAACTTCGTACCCAAGGCTTCTTGAAATTTCTTCCAAAATCGTGAGGTGAATCTCGGATCTCTATCCGACACAATAGAAATCGGTACCCGTGTAATCTCACAACCGAGAAACATACTGATTCAGCTAGTTTATCCAATGAAAAATCCGACGACGGGATAAAATGAGCCGACTTAGTCACTCTATCAACAACAACCCAAATCGCATCTTTCTTACTTGTCGACAATGGCAACCCAGACACAAAATCCATCGTGACTCGATCCCATTTCCATTCAGGTATCATGATCGGCTGGAGTAAACCCATAGGCACTTGATGTTCCGCCTTTACTTGCTGACATATTAAACACTTCGAAACAAAATCGGAAATGTCTCGTTTCATACCATGCCACCAAAACTGACGTCTCAGATCGTTGTACATTTTCGTACTCCCCGGGTGAATCGACATTCGGCTACAATGAGCCTCGTTCAGAATCATTGAAATGAGTTCTGAATTTCTTGGAACACACAAACGACTTCTGAACCTCAAACAATCGTCATTATTAATTTGAAACTCTGATTCCATATTCGGAACACATTCAGCCCGTCTTGCAACCAACTCATCGTCGACTTTCTGAGCTTCACGAATTTGATGAATCAATAATGGTTTGGCCTTTAATTCGGCTACTAACACATTGTCGGGTAGAATGGACAAGTGTACATTCATTGCTCGTAAAGCAAACAGTGATTTCCGGCTTAAGGCGTCCGCAACCACATTAGCCTTTCCCGGGTGATAATCAATGACCAGCTCATAATCTTTCAACAACTCAAGCCAACGTCTTTGTCGCAGATTTAAGTCTCTTTGAGTCATCAAATATTTGAGACTTTTGTGATCCGAAAATACATGGCACTTCTCACCAAATAAGTAATGTCGCCATATTTTCAAGGCGAATACAATGGCAGCTAATTCGAGATCATGGGTCGGATAATTTTTCTCATGTGGCCTTAATTGTCTCGACGCATAGGCCAGAACTCAACCTTCTTGCATCAACACGCAACCTAACCCAAGTAGGGAGGCGTCACTATAGATGACAAACTCTTTGCCTGATTCAAGCTGCACTAAAATTGGGGCTTCAGTCAAATAAGTTTTCAGTTGATCAAAACTTTTCTGACATTTTTCCGTCCATTCGTGTAACACCCCGAACCCGAGACCATCACCGGTGTCGGACACGAGGGGTTAACAAGCCAAGTTCACATGTTTTGCCCACCAATTTGACATTTCCAGTCAGGCTGGAAAACTGCGTCACTGTCGCCTTAAAAATCATATCTCGAGTTTCAAAACTCGGAAACTGGTTTCGTAAATTTTCCCTGAATTTAGACTCATATATCCATCCATGGATTTATTTCTAGAATTTTTGGCCAGGCCAATTGGTACAGTTTATTAGTTAAAGTCACCCATGTTACAGGGATCGACTGCTCTGACCTTCACGCGTTATAACTTTAATATATCTCTGTACAGGGCTTTAACACTGGTGCCGTTTGTTTCTAATGAAACTAGACTCAAAATGGAATCTGTACATATAAGGAATGACTCCTAATTCTTTCTGGATAATTTATAGTAAATTTTTAAATTTGCGACAGGGGACCCAGAAACCTTTCCGGCCCTGTCTCACAATAGCCTTAATATCTCTTAACATGTAACTCCTATGACCATTTCGTTTCTTCCATATGAAAATAGACTCATCAAGGTTCATTTACATAGCTTATTCACTATTTAATACCATTGCTACAAATTTTGGTGATTTTTCACATTCACGTCACTGCAGCTGGCAGCATCTGTTTTTAAGGTAGGTCTTACCTATTTGGTAGTCTCCATGAACCAACTAGTCTTGCCATACATAGGTTCATATATGATCATTTTAACCATGCCAATGGCTGATCATGTGACCAACATTCCCATTTCCAATCCATAGCCACATCATGACACCAAATATATACATACAAACCACAAATAGTCTAAATTCATGCTTCCTTTTTCGAGCCATTTTCGCATGGCCGTATATATATACATCACAACATATTTAACCAACAAGGGTAGTCCTATACATGCCATCTCAAGTTCAACCAAAATTTATACCAAAATGGAGGCTTGATAGTGTGGATGACTTGACTTCAACGATCCCAAATCCGATTGCTTGAGCGAAATCTAGAAAAGCGAGAGCCAAAGCAACGGGTAAGCATTTTATGCTTAGTAAGTCTCAAGGAATATAATCAACTCTAATTACAGCAATACATTCACATAGCCAAATGCATCATTTCATTAATACACATTCTTACTTCACACTTCATCATTATATAATTTCACAAAGTATCAATCAATTCAATAACTGAAATTCATTAGTCGATTGAGCGAATGTTGCTCAAACATGTCGACTTTCCATCGCACATATAAATGTACCTCATTCTTTGGGCTTTTGAGTGTACTCATTGAATTTATTACAGCAACCAACACTCACCTCCAGCCCAAGATTCTTGAATATAACCGGATATAACCATGTGCACAAATGCCTTGGTCTTAGCCGGATAGAATGTCTCGCACGAATGCCTTGGTCTTAGCCGGATGTAGCCACTAGCACAATTGCCTTGGTCTTAACCGGATATAATTTCCAGCATAATTGTCTTGATTTAGCCGGATATCATTCAATTTCCATGAACACATACATCAATTATCATTGGACATACATATTTCATTTTCGTTACTAAGGCTCAAACGCAATTATAGTCACAAGCATATTCGCCTTGGGACTTAGCCGGGTAGAATTCAAATACTCATGCACACATAATCAATAATCAATACACATCCATACTTTATTTCACATAATTCAAGTAGGGTCACTTCTTGAGGACTTACCTCGGATGTTGTCGAACGGCTTTTTCGGCTATTCGATCACCTTTTCCTTCCCTTGTCCAATTGTGGCCCTCTTAGCTCTTGAGCTAATTCAAACAAATTCAATTTATTAAAACCTCATTGTGCTTGCTTATGGCCGAATATGACAAGGAGTTTAAATGGTCATATGGCCACTCTTTAGCTTGAATACACAATGGTCATGCACATTTTATACTACATCAAGCAATTCAATACAATTTATTTGAGCATCAAGGAAAAGCTAAGGCCTTCAATAGGCTACCCAAGGCCGAATATTCATGTACATGTTGAGGCCAATTTTGCACTTAATACCTCACAAAAACAGCATGCATTTTACTAGTTAATGCTTTGCATATTGTGGCTCAAAACTTATAATATAGCATCAAGCACTTATATGTGTGCTAGGCCGAATTGTGCTTGCAAATTTCACAATTATTCTTCAACATCTTCTTCTTTAAACAAACTTATTCATCACTTCCTTCATAACCAAAACATCATGTGCAAACATATATATACATATATGAGCATGGCGAATTTCAAGGTGTCCATAGCCATCCAAAACACAAATTTTAACTAACATGCAAGAAGCATGAACCATGCTCATGAATGCATCATGGCGAATATGACAATCATGCTCCTTTTCAACTTCAATCATGATAAAACAAAAGAAAGCTCAAAATCTTACTCAAGAGTAGACAATCCATCATTGCATGCATCATAATCAAGCTTCACACTTAGCATGCAATGGCTTTATCACCATAACAACTTTGGCCAAATACCATTTCCATGGCTTAACAAAGATTTGAGCCATGGCTAACATGCACATCAAGTTAGCAACCAAAACATGCATGAAACTCCTAACACAACCTCATACATACCTTAATCTTGATGCAAACTTAGCCAAATCTCCTTCTAGATCTCTTCCAAACCAAGCATGAAGCAAAAATCCTCCTTCTTCCTTAGTTTTGGCTCAAAGAAAGGATGAACAAAATTTTTTCTTTCCTTCTCTACAACTCACGGCAATGGGGGAATACCTCACTCACACACATTTTTTTCATTCTTTTCTTACCCATACACCTTTGTTTATTATTTCTCCTAATGCACCAACAAAACATGTTTCATGACATGTTTTGCCCATCTCTCTTGCCATGGCCGGCCACTTCATGTTGGGGGAAATTTGACATGCAAATCCCTTATTTTTGCATGCATGAGCAACTAGTCATCACACATTTCCCCATCATACTTTCAAAGTTCACTACTAGGTCCTTTCTAGTGAAATTCGCATTTATAACACTAAATCGAAACATCAAAATGTCACACACAAATTAACACATATCATAGGCATCAAAATAAATTTTAAATTATTTTTATGCCTCGGTTTTGTGGTCCCGAAACCACATCCCGACTAGGGTCAATTTTGGGCTGTCACAATTCGAACTTAATATCTTTTTGAAGTAGCTTCGTCATGGGTGTGGCTATCATCGAGAAACCTTTTACAAACCGTCGGTAGTAACCGACGAGTCCCAAAAAGCTCGAACCTCAATAATATTTCTGAGGCTTCTAGTTAAGTATGGCTGAAATTTTGCTCGGGTCAACTCGAATACCGTCTGAGATACCACATGGCCCAAGAAGCTAACCTCTCTTAACCGAACTCACACTTCTTGAACTTAGCATATAAGCGCTTATCCCGTAAAATTTGCAACACGAATCTCGGTGCTCAGCATGTTCGGTCTCATCTCTTGAATAGACCAAGATGTCGTCAATGAACACAACTACGAACCGGTCCAAAATCGTCTCAAGATCCGATTCATCAAATCCATAAATACCACAGGGCTTTAGTGAGCCCAAAGCGGCATCACTAAGAATTCGTGAGTGGCCGTATCTCGATTCGAAAGCGTTTTGGGTATATCCGAATCTCGAATCCATAGAATCGATAATAACCCGATCTCAAATCTATCTTTGAAAACACCGAGGCTCCCTTTAGTTGATCGAACAAATCATCAATACGCAGTAACGGATATTTATTCTTTATTGTCACTTTGTTCAGCTAACGATAGTCGATGCACAACCTCATGGTTCCGTCCTTCTTTTTCACAAACAATACTGGTGCGCCCTAAGGTGAGAAACTTGGTCGAGCAAAACCTCTATCCGTCAATTCTTGCAACCGAGCTTTCAACTCTTTTAGCTCGGTTGGTGCCATCTGATCGGAGCTATCGAAATCGGAGTAGTCCGGTACAAGCTCAATACCAAACTCTACCTCCGAGCAGGTGGTAAACCCGGTAATTCTTGAGAAAACGTCCGGGTATTCACAAACCATCGCACAGATTCGGTTTCTTTTCTATCTCTTTGTCATCAAGTACATACGCAAGGTATGCTTCGCACCCTTTCTTACATATTTCGAGCCAACATTGATGATATTACGGTGGCAACCCCTTTAAGTCCGTAGACTCAACTCGGATTATCTCGTTATTTGCGCACCTTAAATCAATGGTTTTTCTTTTGCAACTCACCATTGCGTCATATACGGTCAACCAGTCCATACCAAGAATAACATCAAATTCATCAAATGGTAAAAGCATCAAATCGGCCGGAAAACAGGATTCTCGGATCATTAGAGGGCATCTCTTACACACTTTGTCAACAAGCACATATTGACCCAAAGGATTTGACACTCGAATTACGAACTCAGTAGACTCAATAGGCAGAGTCTTACTGGATGCTAAAGTCTCACATACATAAGAATGAGTAGAGCCAGGGTCGATTAATGCAATTACATTAGTGTCAAAAAGAGTGAAAGTACCAGTGATAACATCAGGGGAGGATGCTTCCTCTCGTGCACGGATGGCATATGCCCTAGCAGGAGTACGGGTCTTAGATCGAACAGCCGTATCCGAGGCCCCTCTCTGACTACCACCCCTACCTCCTGAAATTCTCGGTGGTCTACCTCTAGCTGTCATTCCACTAGGTCTTGCACCTTGCATCCTATTCTTCTCATCAAGCTCCGTGCAATCTCTAATGAAGTGGTCCTTCGAACCGCATCCGTAGCAGGCCCTGTTAGTAGACTTACCCCAACATTCACCTATGTGTCGTCTTCCACATTGGGGGCATTCAGGTTTCTCTTGGCGATTATTGCCCACACTAGTTACCGAAGTAGCTCGGGAGTCCGTCGATGGTCGTGCTCTAATGGAAATTCCCGCAGTCGTCCTCAATTTAATAGTGTCCTCCCTGAACTTCTTTACAGCCGAGAATGGAGCTTTAGCCATCAATCTTTTACGATAGTCTCTAGCTTCAAATTCAGACTTCTTCTTCTCCTTTCCAAGTTCTTCCGCCTTGCAGGCTCGTTCAACTAGTGTTACGAATTCTTTTATCTCCAAAATACCCACTAGTAGCTTTAAATCTTTATTCAATCCTTCTTCAAATCTCTTGCACATAGCAACCTCATCAGCCACACACTCCCAGGCATACCAACTGAGTCTTATGAACTCATGTTCGTATTCAGATACTGTCATACGGCCTTGCTTGAGTTCCAAGAATTCCTTACGCTTTTGATCGATGAACCGTTGACTAATATATTTCTTTCGAAATTCCGCTTGGAAGAAATCCCAAGTAACTCGTTCATTTGGGACTATGGAAATCAAGGTCCTCCACCAATAGTAGGCTGAGTCTCGCAACAAGGATATAGCACACTTTAGACATTCATCGGGTGTGCATGACAGTTCATCGAACACCCGAATGGTGTTATCAAGCCAGAACTCGGCCCTTTCGGCATCATCAATAACTATGGCCTTGAACTCCTCGGCTCCGCGCTTCCTAATCAAGTCTGGTGGTTTACTCAGCCTCACAGGATCGATGGCGATGGCATTACGGGCTCTTGGGGTGGATTATTCAAATTCGAGAATGGTTGGACAGCCCTGAATGGTTCGGGCATATTGCGACCCACTCATTCATCATGGTGAAGAAGGTTTGTTTTGCCCCTCATCCCGATTATTTGCAGATGACCGAGGTTCAACGGTGGTGTCCCTTGCGCAGAGCAGCCGCTACACTTTCAACGCCATCCGCTAAGGGTCTCTACCCCGGGTTCCATTTGCTAATCAAAACAAAAATTTTAACCGTCAGAAGTCATCACATTATTAAGCACTAACATTAAGGCATGTATAGCTAGACTCATACGCGCTATGGTAGTCCTAGAACTGACTAAACCATACCTCTGATACCAATAAAATTGTAACACCCCGTACCCGAGACCGTCTCCGGGGTCGGACACGAGGGGTTAACAGACTTCGTTCACTTAATTTCACCGTTCATAAAAAAAAATTTTCCAGACAGCTGGCTAACTGTGTCACTGTCACCTTAATAATCATATCTTGAGTTCTACAACTCGAAAATCAGTTTCGTGATTTTTCCCTGAAACTAGACTCATATATCCATCTACAAATTTTTTTCTAGAATTTTTGGTTGGGTCATTTAGTACAGTTTATTAGTTAAAGTCTCCCCTGTTCCAGGGTGAGACTACACTGACCTTCATGCATTACGACCTGGATATCTCCCTGTACAGGGCTTCAATACTGATTCCGTTTGTTTATATAGAAACTAGACTCAAAAAGGAATGTATACATATATGGAATGACTTGTAAATGTCTTGGGTTAATTTATAATGAATTTCCAAAGTTGGAACAGGGAATCCAGAAACTGTTCTGGCCCTGTTTCACGAAAACCTAAATATCTCTTAACATACAACTCATATGACCGTTTCGTTTCTTCCATATGAAAGTAGATTCATCAAGGTTCATTTACATAATTTATTCACTATTTAATTCCATTCCTACTATTTTTAGTGATTTTCCACATCCACATCGCTGCTGCTGTCAGCATCTGCCTTTAAGGTAGACTTTACCTATTTCATAGTTTCCATGATTCAATTAGCCCTTTTTGCATACATAGCACAAAGTATAATCATGATTAACCATTCCAATGGCTAATCGTTTCCAAACATTTCCATACCTCTTAGTGATCAACATACAAACGATTATAGTACTATGCTAAAACGTATATAAGCCATTTTCGCATGGCTATCCAAAGTTTTACATACCAAAGTTCAAACAAACATAATAGCCTATACATGCGAAATGTTCTCTTAGACCAACTAAGAAGAAGATACCAAAAGTTGCAAGCTGGTGTGATGACTTGATGACGGTCCCGAATACGCAAAAAGTCGAGTCCAAGAAACCTAAAATGGGTGACAAGCAAACACCGAATGAGTATATAACTCGAAGAAGTCATAAGCATTACACTACCATCCATTATAAAATTTTCACAAGAGGAAACAACAAAATGAGGCTAAGTACTCCATCCATACCGAACTATGCCATAGTTTCTTAGACCTTACGATTCAATCTCATTCCAAGTCCTACATTGACATTTCATACGCTATTCAATAGGATAATTGAGGCATTTCCATACATCATTTTATTTTCGTTATAATTATACAACTAAACGAACTTTCACCTATTCCACGATGAACCTTATGTACGTGACTTCAATTATAATCATCACATAGGTTCAAAACTTACCACGCTCAACTCCATATATAAACATAGCACCTATTAGCCATGAACTCAAGGTACTTACCCTTTCCGCTGTTCGAAATCGATTCGGTAAGGTCGCACCCTTAATATAAATAATTGATAGAAAAAATATATATATATATTTATATAGTGGGTTCGCACACATAGTGCTTAATAATCAACCACGCACACTTAGTGCCATGCATTTCAAGCCCGCACACTTAGTGCCATTCTCTCAACCGTGAACACTTATTGTCCGCACACTTAGTGCCGAAAACCAGCCACTATATACGCTTCACTTCCTTTTTACATTCGACAATTTCATCTCTACATACATATACATTTGTATACATTTCATCTCATTAAACACAATTGCATAGGTATTACGATCATTTAAATCAATACCAACTATATGCTTAATGACTTACCTTGTGTTGGGTAAAATAATTCCAAGTCGGCTACTCGATGACCTTCGATTTCCCTTGTTGGACGCTCTCCTTTAGGATCTTGAGCTTAAACAAATAAATAAACTCATTCAACCGCTTTGCTACATATATTGGTATTCACATTTTAAGGATTTTATGACATACGGAATGGCATGGTAAAATTTTTATCTTGCTACCTTATGCTCTTAGCTATTCTACTAATAACCATATGCTATCGCCCTACTATCAATAATCCAATCACACATGCATATATATATATATATGGCGAATGTACAAAGCTTAGACTCATCATCACCTATGCTCTTAATTTGATGGCGAATATGCATACATATATATATATGATATCAACTATACTATCATCTTTAATTCACCTAAACACAAAATTTCATCTCATGAACACTTGACTGAATTTTTCCTAATCTAGCATGGCTTCACATATATTTGTAACATCCTATAAATCCACATATATCACATTTCTACATAAATTTTCTTTTACTTTTCCTCTACTTCCATTCACAACATCAAAAGCACCATACACATGTATCATTACAAAGCTTCACACTTAGCATGCAAATGGCATCAACACAAATCCACCTTAGCCGAAACTTAACTCATCTTCATGCCTCATCACCACAAGATCAAACATCAAACATCAACCAAGAAGACAACACCCATGGCCGAATATCATCCCCATCTTATAGCAAAGATTTAAACCATGGGCTAGGTAGAACTCAAACTAACAACTAAAAACATGCATGAATCTCATGGACAACATCAAACATACCTTAGTCTAGCAACCTCCCATGGCTGATTTTCTCAAGCTCTTCCCCCCCTTCTTCTTAGAACATTCGGCCAAGCCAACAAAATGTGAAAGGATGGACACTTTTTTTTTCTTTTCTTTGTTTTCATCATATTCCTTTTTCATTATTTATTCTTTCTAACATAACCACTAACTAAACATGTTTGCAACATGTTTCCATTCATAGCATGGCCGGCCACTATGCTTAAATTTTGGCTAAATTGACATGCAAACCCAGCATTTTCACAACATGCATTTATAGGGCACCTTACATTTGCCTAGCACATTTCTAAATTTTCTCACATAAGTCCTATTTGATAAAATTCACTTACAATTAACAAAATCCAAACATGAAATTTTCACACATGCATATGTACATATAATGAGCATCAACTATGACGGTTAATTATTTTTATGACTCGGTTTAGTGGTCCCGAAACCACTTTCCGACTAGGGTCAATTTAGGGCTGTCACATACTTCCTCCATTCCATAATTCCCAACCTATATGCAACCTAAACAAAATATCGTATGTATGCAGCAGATATACATGTAACATCCATAAATCTTACATTCAACATACAGGGGTATTTTGATCATTTTTGCCCTTAGAGGTATTTCTATAATTTCTCTTTATTAGGTTTATTACTTACCTTGGCCCGTTAACAAGTCCTCGTTGGCTATAGTGAACATATACTATGCACCAGGTAGGATTCCAAAGAAGAGGAGGTGAGTCATTAAGACCGGTTAAGTACCAAGCTCTCCCTAGATCCAATCCTAGACATGCATATGCCCATTACCACACCTTAACCTTATGACTCATCCACGGTCTCGATTAATTAATTAAGTTTTATGTCAGTTAAACAGTTATCAGATACTAGGCCCAAAACCCCCTTACAGAGCCCAAACAAGTCTACATACATGCATATGGCCCACTAGGCCCAATCTCATTCATATGGCCCATTAGGCCCAAATCACATTCATATACATGCTTTCATATAATCTCCATGACTTAACATCAAGTTGCCAATTTTGCATATTATAGGCCAAACAGCCCATCGGGCCCACTTAGCCCATCTAATCCGGTTGGCCAAAACATGACCCAAGTTCATGGAATCGCCCGTGAGGCCTCAGATAACCTATCGGTTTCCCCCTTACGAGTGTTCGTGCACTCACAAGACTACCATAGCCCAACTTTCAGCTTTTCAGCATTTTGGCTTTTGCTGATCTACTATGTGTGTGCAGTGTATGTACACACCTTCGACTTTATATCAAGCTATCATAGGGTAGACGTACACACCTTATCACCTGGAGTAGTAAGTATTCATAATCGCCCGAACCTATATTCAACATTATACTCCGTCAGTCACATCCCATTAATTCAACATAAATCCACTACTTACCGAAGAACAACCTATACTTGCCTTGACTAGATTGATCGTCTGCGATCTGCCTATGTAACTCAAAATCTGATGTATTCCCCCTTTTGCATCTAGGTGGAAAGTCTCGAACGGCTGACACCTTACGTCGCTTAAACTTGGGAGCCTCTATCCCAACCTCTCTGCTAGAACCCCCTTTTTCCATCAACTAATACTTAGCCAGCAATCACACTCTTGAATGAGAGGGAAAAAGAGAAATAAATGGAGAAACTATGGGTTAACAAAAGTATTGGAAAGGATAAAGAAAAATCAGCTTTTAAGAGTGTAGAAACGAAAGAACTTAGAAATATTTAACAAAAGCCAAAGAAGATCTATTTCATTTACCGATTACGAGATCACTTGCCAACAAGAAATCAAACCCCCAAAGTGTATGACTCGACTTTTAAATGAAAAAGAAACAATCGGCTAGGTTAAAGAGGGAAGAGATTGATTCAATTAAAATAGGGAAGAAAAGATCAAAAGTTTGGCTTAAAGAAAAGAGGAGATGATATGCCACTAAAGCACACAAAAACAACAAATGCCCTTACTTTCCCATACGACACACATATATATACTAAAAATAATAATTAACTAAATAGATAAATAAAAATAAATACCTACACTCCCCAATAGACTTGCACTCGTCTTGTTAAATTCCCTTCAATTTCTCCAATTTTTATCATCATCATATCCACACTTAATCCTCATCCTAATCCCCTTGATTTTATCCTACAATTACAATTTGAATTGCATTCAAATTGCTTCCACCGAATAACAATCTTTCCTTGCGTTGAGTAGTAAAATTAAACTCCCTTTTGCGCATTCCACTACTCGAACTCTAACCCTCTAACTTCCCAACACGCTGCTGGCCACTGTATCACATCCTATCTTGTGCTATCATTCGGTCACAATTAACAATAAAGCTTATATGCCTAAGCCTTAGTTTTCTTAAAGTATAAAAATTTAAACTATGCCAGGCCTGGGATTCAAACCTACAACCTCTCATATCCATAGCATGCTTCTCGCCATTGCACCGTAGGTGCTGTTGTGCCATATTCCATCCCTAACTATTTTTAAGGCCTATTAACTCGCAACCAGGTTATCCTAAAAATATTTGCTACCATTCAAATTGGAACCCCTACTCTCTGGGCTACGTTATATGTCCCTTGCCACTACGGCACTTACCTTATTTGTGTTGTTCTTCCTCCCCAATTAATTATAAAGTCTTTTTGTCGACCCCCATGTTGTCTAAAAAAAACCCAAAACTTTTGCTCATGCCGTGACTTCAACCCAGCACCTCTCCTTACTCCTAACGCCATCATACCACTAGCCCAAGCGTATCCTTTGTGTCGAATTTCCACCAAACATATTTATAAGGCATAAACTCTTGCTTCCCTACTAATCATATGCACAATAAAAATTTTCGCCAAGGCCAGGACTCGAACCCTGGACTTCCTGCTTGCTACCAACGCCTTTTGCCACTAGGCCAAGCATTTCCTTGTGTCAGATTTTACCAGGCCTTATTAATAAGACTTCCACCTAATGCTCAGGGTCCTTTAGAAAAAAATTCAAAATTTTGCTAAAGCCTTGGATCGAACCCAAGACTTTTTCCACACTACCAACCCTTCCTAAATCACTTAACAATTACACTAAACATGCAATTATAAAATATTTAAACACATTTCATTTATTTAAGACGCCTTCTAACTGATCCCAAACTCAAGGCTCATTACTTCAAGGCCCAAAATTTAGGGTGTTACATCTTCAGATCAGCATAGGCTTTTTGACAATCCTGCAACTTTTAGATGACTACAAATGATAGACTTTTTCTTCTATTTCACGCACTAACTCAAGACCTACTAATTTTCTTTTAGTAAGCTCTATCCAACAAATGGTGTTCAACACCTTCTACCATACAAAGCTTCCAATGGAAACATTTTTATATTGGCATAATAACTATTGTTATACGTAAATTCAACCAGAAGAAGATACTTTTCCTAATTCAACCTAAAGTCAATTACACAACTTCCTAAGATATCCTTTACAACTTGAATGACTCTTTTAGACTGACCATCTATCTCAGGGTGGAATGCAGTACTGAATTACAACTTAGTTCCCACTAATCCCTATAATTTCTTATAAAATCTTGTAGTAAACCTTAGGTCTCTGTTTGAACTTTGGAAGATGGGATTCCATGCAGGTGCCAGAGAATAAGTAGTGCACTACAAGAAAATGTGCTTGACTTAGTTAGCCGATCTACCATCACCCAAACTGAATTCTTCTTTGAAGGACTAAGAGGAGGTAGCCCTAACAAAAAATCTATGATAATTCTATCTTATATCCATTTTGGTATCCCAAAAGGATACAACTTACCTAAGAGAACTTGATGTTCTTCTTTAACTCTTTGGCAAGTCAAACATGTTGAAACATATTATGTGGTTTCCCTCTTTATTCTAGGCCACAAGTATCATGTTTTCATTTATCTATACATCTTAATACTCCTTAGATGAAGCGAAAAAGGTCCCTAATGAGATTCCTTTAGTAGTTCTTTTCTTAAGCCATTCCCATCTGGTACATACATTCTTCCCATGAATTACAGTTCACCATTTTTATCTAAGCTATATTTTGTTGGATTACCAGACATCAAACATTGCTTATACATTTCACATAGTGCATCCTTCATCTACTTTTCAAGAATTTGAGAGAGAAAAGTTGGCTTAACAGTGAACTCAGTCAATAAGGATCCATTATCAACCATACTCACTTTTGCTCATAGTGATGTTAATGTTGCCACTGTTTTTCTACTCAAAGCATCAGCCACAACATTTTCTTTTCCAGGGTAATACTCTATAGTTGAATCATAATCTTTCAGTAGTTCCATCCAACATTTTTGGTGTAGATTCAAATTTTTCGTGTCAATTAACACTTCAAACTCTTATGATCAGAGAATACATGACACTTTTCTCCATAGTGTATTCATATCTTCAACACTAATACTACTATTTCCAGTTCAAAATCATGGGTTAGATAGTTCTTCTCATAAGGTTTTAGTTAGTGCGATGCATAAGCTATAACCATACCCTTTTGCAGAAGCACACATCCAAGCCTATTCAGAGATGCATCAGTATAAATAGTATACTCTATACCAGACTCTGGCTGTGCTAAAATTAGAGCTTCAATCATACTATTTTAAACTTTTCAAAATTTTTCTGACACTTATTAGTCCATTCAAACCTTTTTTTTTTCTTTTTCAATAGTCTAGTGAGGAGTTGTCAACATTGAACAAGCTTTCAAAAACCTTATGCAATAGCATGCTAGCCCCAAAAAGTTGCAAACTTTAATGACATTTTTGGGCAGATTCTATTTAAGTATTGCTTTCAAATTATTAAGATCTACTTTAATACCTTTAGCAGAGATCACATGGCCTAGAAAATGTACTTCTCTCATCTAGAATTCACACTTACTGAACTTGGCATATAACTGATTTTCATGTAATGTTCTCAACAAATTTCTCAAATGTTCCTCATGATAAGCTTCATTCTTAGAGTAAACAAAAATATCGTCAATAAAAACCACCACAAACTTATCACAATATGGCTAAAACACTCCATTCATGAAGTCCTTGAATACTATAGACACATTAGTTAAACCAAATGACATTACCAAAAATTCATAATGGGCATACCTTGATCGAAAGGCAATCTTAGACACATCATTACCTCTAATCTTTACTTGATAATATTTAGATTTCAGATCAATCTTAGAGAAAACTATAGACCCACACAATTGATGAAACAAATATTCATTTTTTGGGCAGAGGATAATAATTCTTTATAGTACCTTATTCAACTAGGGCATAGTGTTCCATCTTTCTTCTTTACAAATAGAATTGGAGCACCTCATAGTGACAACTTGATCTTATAAATCCTCTATCCAATAGATCTTGCAACTTTTCTTTAAACTTTTTTAGTTCCAATGATGCCATTTTGTAGGGAGTACATGAGATAGGTGTTGTTCCAAGTTCCAGTTCAATTGAAAACTCTACTTCTCTCTTAGGTGGAATCCCTAAAAGCTCTTCTAGAAACACATATGGAAATTCCCTTTCCAATGGAACTTGACTGATGTCATTTCTTGACTCAGATGAATCCATAATGTATGCAAAATAAGCATTTGTGCCCTTAGCTATCAATTTTCTGGTGGATACATCAGAAATTATTTTGTTCGCCAAACTAGTTTATATGTTGGGCATTAATACTTCTTTAGCCTCAAAAGTCAACAGACGCACACCTCTAGAATGACAGTCTACCATAGCATTATGTCTAGTCAGCCAATCCAATCCAAAGCTAGCATCAAACTTATGGAAACTCAATAATAACAATTCTATCAAGAAAGTGTATTCACCAAACACCAACGAGCAATTCTTTATCATCTTATTAACCACAGTACTCTGACCCAATGGATTATTTACTAACACATTCATTTCAAAATATACAATGTTAAGACTCAGACCCTCTATAACCTTAGTACAAATATAAGAATGAATGGATCATGTATCTATCAATGCATAAATATTGATTTTGGGGAAAGAAAATTTACCCATTATAACTTTTGGTAGATCAGCATTTTCCTAGCTTTCATTAGATGCACTTGGGCAAACACTCCAAAACTTGGCTTACTAAAATTTTTCATTGGTGCTCCCTGTATTGAGCTAGACTTTGTCGCCACTCCAGATCTGGTCTCTTGCTGAAACTTCTAAGGCCTATGAACAGACTGCTCTATGCTTGTTTCTATCTTGGAGGGACAATCATTAACCAAATGATCCTTGGGTCCACATCCAAAACATGCCCCAGAACGCCTCCAACATCCTCCTTCATGGCTTCTACCACAAAAATCACAATCAACATTTCTCATTACTCTAGACCCTATAAAGCATGCCATAGAAATGGTTAGTCTACTAAATCCTTCATGCCTAAAACTTGCAGGCTATGAATCTTTTCTTCAAGTTGAAAAAGTTTGATCTCTAGGCTTCTTAAAACTTGTTGGAGGTGGCGGGTTAGATATTCTTCTTTTTATCTTTTCTCTTTCAAAGTTTTTACTCCTGTCTCTAATAATTGTTTCCATCTTATGAGCTTTGGTAGTCATAGCTACTAAAAATTTACATTTAGAAGCTTCTACCATAGCACGAGTTTCATCTTTCAATCCCCACTTAAACTTATCAGACATTTCCTTCTCTGACTAGAGTATCTACTGAGTCTAACAAATTATCGTTCATTTTCCATCACAGACATCCTTTCTTGTCTAAGATACATAAATTATTTCTTCGTCTGTTCTACATATATCTAGTTCACATAATTTTCTCTAAACTTCTCTAGAAAGAACTCTTAATTAATAATCTTTTTAGGAGTCACACTAATCAATGTTTCCCATGACTGATAGGCTTCTCCTTCTAGCAATGATATAACATATAAGAGACTCTCTTCTGGTGTACATTTATGTTCCTTTATCACTCATAAATTCTTTAACACCCATCTTACGAATTTCTTTCATAGGGTCTCCTTTAGGCGGAGTCACAATAAGTACCGGTGGTACAGGTTGTGCTAGGCGAACCACTTTTGATTGTGGTTGTAACAGCCCGATTTAGACCCTATCGAAACAATGGTTCTAAGATCACAAATCTGAGTTAAAAGAATATTTTAATATTATTTTTGGTAATTACAGCATGTTATTTGATATTTGTGAAAATTTTCGTGATTTAATTTTAACGATTAGTTGTCTAATTTGATAAAAGGACTTAATCGCATAAAATGTAAAAGTGGCATTCTAATTGTTAAAGTGCTTAATTGCTTTGATTAATTAAAGATAGGATCCTTATGTTGTAATTTGGCCATTATACGATGGGATGGATGGTTATGGGCTTATGTTATATGGTTTTCCAATTAAATTACAAAGGTTAAAATAGTAAAAGGTATTTTAATAAGAAATAAATAAAATAAATCAATAAGTTAATGGGTGTTCATCTTTTATGACCGAATATGAAAAGAAAAGGAAGCCATTTACTTTGTTCAAGGATTCCACACTTTGAAGTTAAAATTGAGATCAAGAAAAGAGGAAATCAGAATTGGATCAGAGGAAATTTAAAGTTGTCGAATAATCATCCCGGTTCGTTCGCCTTCATTCGAGGTAAGTTCATAAGTAAATAAATGTCGTTAAATTCGATTGTATGTATTTTTTGTGCCGAATTGAATTATTACTTGTATATATGTTCAAGTCGAATTTGTATAAGTATGGGAGAAGTATTTATGAGCCTGAATTCATCGAGTTATGATGTTCGAAAGTCCGTACGAACCTTAGGAAAAGATAGGATACATATGTCATGACATAGGATTCTGATATGTGTTATCGTGTAAGACCACGTCTAGGACGTTGGCATCGAATTGTGATTTACATGTAAGACCATGTATGGGACATTAGCATCTTATATGATTTCGTGTAAGACCCTATCTGGGACAATGGCATTGATATTTGATTACATGTAAGACCAAATCTGAGACGCTAGCATTGTACGAGTATATGAGCTATCTGAGTATCCTTATTGATTCTGAATGGTTCAATGAGTATTCCGAGAAATGAATAACTAGATGAAATAGTATTTGATTCAGGTATATGTGATTTATTTATGAAATTCAAAAATGAAATGTGAGTATGTTTCATATGACCATAAGTGAAATATATGACAACGAATGATATGAATGTATTCAAATGAATGATATATTACATACACTCATTATATGAAATTGTGGTTCTATATTTCAGACATGAGAATTATGAAACATGAAACATGGCTTTAATGCATGATTGCTTGGTTTGAGTACTTGAACGGATAATGAAATCAAAATGGTCGAGTTGGGGTATGCTTTATATGTAATATATGATTAATAAAATAAAGTTGATCTTGGTTGACTATATGGCTCATGTATGCGAATTTGGTTTATATGATAAGGGATTTATGATGTTTGAGTTTGGAAGTGTTTATAAAGAAGTTGATATAACTTTATATATGATTTGTAATAAATGACCAAGGTTTGTGTGACAGCTTTAAAACGACCCTAGTCGGAATGTGGTTTCGGGACCACAAAACCGAGGCATAAAAATAATTTAATATTTATTTTATTGCCTATAATATGTGTTAACTCATGTGTGACATTTTTTGATGTTTTGATTTAGAGTTATAAATGTGAATTTCACTAGAAAGGACCTAGTAGAAAACTTTGGAAGTATGATGGGGAACGTGTAATGACTAATTAAAGCATGCATGCAAAACAATGGCCTTGCATGTCAAATATCCTCTTTTATAAGAGGTGGCGGCCATGACAATGAGGATGGGCAAAACATGTCATAGACATGTTTTGTTCGTGCATTAGGGAGAAAAGAAATAAACAAATAAGCATGGGTAATAAAGAATGAAAAAAAAATGTGTGTGAGTGAACCCCCCTATTGCCGTGTATTGAAGAAAAGAAAAGAAAAAAAAATTGATCATCCTTTCATTCTCTCTTGACCGACAATCCTAAGGAAGAAGAGGGAATTTTTGCTTCATGTTTGGTTTTAGGAAGGGGTTTGGTTATACTTGCATCAAGATTAAGGTATGTTTGAGGTTGTGCCATGAGACTCATGCATGTTTTTAGTTACTAGCTTGATGTTCTTATTAGCCCATGGTTCAAATCTTTGTTATATCATGGGGATGGTATTTGGCCAAGGTGGATTTTGTGTTAATGCCATTGCATGTTAAATATGAAGCTTGTTAATGGTATATGTGATGGGGGATTGATGGCTCTTGGACTTTCTTTTTAGTATTTTTGAGTAAGACATTAAGTTCTTTGCTTAATCATGACCAAAATTATGGTTTTGTGATGTATTCGGTCATGGTATATCCATAAGTATGATTCATGCATGTTGCATGGTAGGTAAGATTTGAGCTTTGGATATGTGTTTATATTTGGATATAAACAACTTGAGATTCGGCCCTTGCACCTACATGAATATGTGTTTGCACATGATGAATTGGTATGACATATATACTATTTCAAGGTGTATATTTGCTTGTGATGATGTTTCGGTTATGTAGTAAATGAGAGATGTGTATTGAGCTACAATATGTAATGCATTAGTTAGTAAAATGTATGCTGTTTTTTTTGTGTGGTATTAAGTGTAAAATTGGCCACAACATAGACATGCATATTCAGCCAAATGAAGTAGATTGGTGTGCATGTATTCGGTTAGAGGCAACCGTATTGAAGCCTTATCTTGGCTTAGATAATTGACTAAATGGGTAATAAGTGAGGATGGTTGCCGAATATACAAACATACATATGCATGTGTAATTGAATTATGAATGTTTAGCAAGATGGTTAAACTAGTTGATTTATTGATTATGCACAAGGAGTTAAAGAAGGAGAATCAAGCAAGGGAAAGACGAAGGTCATCGAGTAGCCGACTTGGACTGTTTTACCCAACACAAGGTAAGTCACTAAGCATATATTTTGTATTGATTTGAATAGACATAATGTCTATGTAATTATGCCGAAAGGAATGATGAATTTATATACATGTGTGTATGTGGTGATGGAAGTATTGAATGGATGGAAAAAAGGTGAGATGTATTGAGTTGTTGATTTCGGCACTAAGTGTGCGGGTATAAACATTTGTGATCATGAGAATGGCACTAAGTGTGCGGGTTTAAAAACTTGTACAGCACTATGTGTGCGAATTTGATCATGTAGCACTAAGTGTGCTAGTTGATTATATAGCACTAAGTATGCGGACTCACTATATGCTTTTGAATTACTATTGACACTGAGTGTGCGACACTATTGAGTTGATCACGGACAGCGGATCGGGTAAGTACCTTGAGTTCATGGCTAATAGGCGCTATGTTTATATTTGGGGTCGAGCTTGGTAAGTTTGAACCTATGTGACAATGTAAATTGAAGTCACGTACATAAGAATTATCGCGGAATGAGTGAAAGGTCATGTAGATGTATGATTGAATCGAAAGGTCTAAGGAACTATGGTATAGTTCGGTTTGAATGGAGTAATTAGCCTCGTTCCATTTTGTTTCCTCTTGCGATAATGTTATTAATGGTTGTTAGTGCATTGCTTATGACTTCTTGAGTTATATACTCATTCGGTGTTTGCTCGTCACCTATTTTAGGTTTCTTGGACTCGAGTTTTTGCATATTCGGGACCGTCATCAAGTCATCACACCGCTAACAACTTTTGGTATTTTCTTCGTAGTTGGTCTTGGAGTACATTTCGCATGTATAGGCTATTATGTTTTGTTTGAACTTGGTATGTAAAATTTTGAATAGCCATGCGAAAATGGCTTATAAATGTTTTGAGCATAATGTTATAATCATTTGGTATGCATATGCTCATTAAGAAGCACGGAAACGTTTGGCAATGACCAGCCATTAGAATGGGTCATCATGATTATATTTTGGACTATATGTGTAAAAGGGGTGGTTGAATCATAGAAACTATGTGTTAGAGAAAGTCTACCCTAGAAATAGATGCTGGCAGCAACAGTGATGTGGATGTGAAAAATCACTAAAAATAGTAGGAATGGAATTAAATAGTGAATAAATTATGTAAATGAACCTTGCTGAATACATTTTCATATGGAAGAAACGAAACGGTCATATGAGTTGTATGTTAAAAGATATTTGGGTTTTCGTGAAACAGGGCCAGAACGGTTTCTGGATTCCCTGTTCCGACTTTGAAAATTCATTATAAATTAACCAGAGATAATTAGGAGTCATACCATATATGTATAAATTCCTCTTTGAGTCTAGTTTCTATAGAAAGAAACGACATCAGTATTGAAGCCCTTCACAGGGATTTATTCGAGTTGTAATGCACAAAGGTCAGTGTAGTCGACCTCTGTAACATGGGAGACTTTAACTAATAAACTGTACTAATTGGCTTGAGCAAAAATCCTAGAAAAAAATCTGTAGATGGACATATGAGTCTAGTTTCAGGGAAAAATTACAAAACTGATTTTCGAGTTGTAAAACTCAAGTTATGATTTTTGAAGCGACTAGTACACAGATTGGCAGCTTGTCTCGGAAATTCTCATTAAGTGGTTTGAAGTCCGTTAACACCTCGTGTTCGACTCGTGACGGTCTCGAGTTCGGGTGTTACAATTTTATTGGTATCAGAGCTATGGTTTAGTCGGTTCTAGGACTACCATAGCACGTATGAGTCTAGCTATACATGCCTTAATGTTAATGTTTAAATGTGTGATGACTTCGACGGTTAAAATTATTATTTTGATTAGTAAATGGATGCGGTGTAGAGAGAACCTTGGCGGATGACGTTGAAAGTGTAGCGGCTGCTCTCGCACAAGGGACGCCGCTGTTGAACCTCATTCATCTGCGAATAATCAGGTGAGGGGCTAGACAAGCCTTCTTTACCATGATGAATGAGTGGGTCGTGCAATATGCCCGAACCAATCCTACTGTCCAACAATTCCCAATTTGAATAATCCACCCCAAGAGCCCGTAATGCCATCGCCATCGACCGTGAGGCTGAGTAAGCCACCGAGACTTGATTAGAAGCGCGGGCTGAAGAGTTCAGGCCATAGTTACCGATGATGCCGAAAGGGCCGAAGTTCGCTTGATAACACCATTCGGTGTTTGATGAACTGTCATGCACACCGATGAATGTCTAAAGTGTGCTATATCCTTGTTGCGAGACTCACCTACTATTGGTGGAGGACCTTTATTTCCATAGTTCCAAACGAACGAGTTATTTGGGATTTCTTTCAAAGCGGAGTTTCAAAGAAATATATTAGTCAACGGTTCATCGATCAAAAGCGTAAGGAATTCTTGGAACTCAAGCAAGGCCGTATGACAAGATCTGAATCTGAACATGAGTTCGTAAGACTCATCGGTATGCCCGGAGTGTGTGGTGATGAGGTTGCTATAGTGCAAGAGGTTTGAAGAAGGATTGAATGAAGATCTAAAGCTACTAGTGGGTATTTTGGAGATAAAAGAATTCGTAACACTAGTTGAACGAGCACGCAAGGCGGAGGAACTTGGAAAGAAGAAGAAGAAGAAGGCTGAATTTGAAGCTAGAGACTATCGCAAAAGATCGACGGGTAAAGCTCCGTTCTCGGTGTAAAGAAGTTCGGGAGGACACCAATAAATCGAGGACGATCTGGGAATTTCCATTAGAGCACGACCATTGACGGACTCAGAGCTACTTGGTAGCTAGTGTGGGCAATAACCGTCAAGAGAAACTGAATGCCCCAATGTGGGAGAAGACACATAGGTGAATGTTGGGGTAAGTCTACCAATAGAGCTTGTTACGGATGCGATTCAAGGACCACTTCATTAGAGATTGCACGAGCTTGATGAGAAGAATAGGATGCAAGGTGCAAGACCTAGTGGAATGATGACTAGAGGTAGACCACCAAGAATTTCAGGAGGTAGGGTGGTAGTCGAGAGGGGCCACTTGACACGGCTGTTCGATCCGAGACCAGACTCTGCTAGGGCATATGCCATCCGTGCATGAGAGGAAGCATCCTCCCCTGATGTTATCACTGGTACTTTCACTCTCTTTGATACTAATGTGATTGCTTTAATTGACCCTAGTTCTACTCATTCTTATATATGAGAAACCTTAGCATCCAGTAAGACTTTACCTATTGAGTCTACTGAGTTCGTAATTCGGGTGTCAAATCCCTTGGGTCGTTACATGCTTGACGACAAAGTGTGCAAGAAATTTCCCCTAGTAATTCTGAGGGTCCTGCTTTCCGGCGGACCTGATGCTTTTGCCGTTTGATGAATTTGATGTTATTCTTGGTTTGGATTGGTTGACCATGCATGATGCGGTTGTGAATTGCAAAAGCAAGACTATTGATTTGAGGTGCGAATAACGAGATAATCTGAGTTGAGTCTACGGACTTAAAGGGTTGCCACCGTAATATCATCAATGTTGGCCCGAAACATGTAAGAAAGGGTGCGAAGCATACCTTGCGTGTACTTGATGATAAGGAATTGGAAAAGAAACCCGAATCGGTGCCGGTGGTTTGTGAATACCCGGATGTTTTTCCTGAAGAATTACCGGGTTTACCACTTGTTCGGGAAGTAGAGTTTGGTATTGAGCTTGTACCTGGGACTACGCCAATTTCGATAGCTCCGTATCGTATAGCACCAACCGAGTTGAAGGAGTTGAAATCTCAGTTGCAAGAGTTGACGGATAGAGATTTTGCTCGACCAAGTTTTTCACCTTGGGGTGCACCAGTGTTGTTTGTGAAAAAGAAGGACGGAACCATGAGGTTGTGCATCGACTATCGTCGACTTAATAAAGTGACAATAAAGAACAAATATCCGTTATCACAGATCGATGATTTGTTCGATCAACTGAAGGAGCCTCGGTGTTCTCAAAATAGATTTGAGATCGGGCTATTATCGCTTGAATTCGGATTCGGACATACCCAAAACCGCCTTCGAGCGAGATATGGTCACTACGAGTTCTTAGTGACGCCGCTTGGGCTCACTAATGCCCCGCGGTATTTATGGATTTGATGAATCGGATCTTCGACCGTATTTGGATCGGTTCGTAGTTGTGTTCATTGACGACATCTTGGTCTATTCAAGAGATGAGACCGAACATGTGGAGCACCCGAGATTAGTGTTGCAAATTTTACGGGATAAGCGGTTATATGCTAAGTTCAGCAAGTGTGAGTTCGATTAAGAGAGGTTAGCTTCTTGGGTCATGTGGTATCTGCAGACGGGTATTCGAGTCGACCGAGCAAAATTTTAGCCATACTTAACTCGAAGCCTTCAAGAAATATTACCGAGGTTTGGAGCTTTTTGGGACTTGCGGTTACTACCGACGGTTTGTAAAAGGATTCTCGATGATAGCCACACCCATGACGTAAACCGCTTCGAGAAAAGATGTCAAGTTTGAATGGACGGAAAAGTGTCGTAAAAGTTTCACCAATTGAAAACTCATTTGACTGAAGCTCCAATACTAGTGCTGACCGAATCGGCAAAGAGTTTGTCATCTATAGTGATGCCTCCCTACTTGGGTTAGGTTGCGTATTGATACAAGAAGGTCGAGTTGTGGCCTACGCGTCGAGACAATTAAAGCCACATGAGAAAAATTATCCGACCCATGATCTCGAATTAGCTGCCATTGTATTCGCCTTGAAAATATGGCGACATTACTTATTTGGTGAGAAGTGCCATGTATTTTCGGATCACGAAAGTCTCAAATATTTGATGACTCAAAGAGACTTAAATCTGAGACAAAGACGTTGGCTTGAGTTGTTGAAAGATTATGAGCTGGTCATTGATTATCACCCGGGAAAGGCTAATGTGATTGCGGACGCCTTAAGCTGGAAATCACTGTTTGCTTTATGAGCAATGAATGTACACTTGTCTATCCTACCCGACAATGTGTTAATAGCCGAATTAAAGGCTAAACCATTATTGACTCATCAAATTCGCGAAGCTCAGAAAGTTGACGATGAGTTGGTTGCAAAACGAAATTTGAGTGTGTTCGAACAAGGAATTGGAGTTTCAAATTGATGATGACGATTGTTTGAGGTTCAGAAATCGTTTGTGTGTTCCAAGAAATTCAGAACTCATTTCGATGATTCTGAACGAAGCTCATTGTAGCCGAATGTCAATTCACCCGAGGAGTACGAAGATGTACAACGATTTGAAATGTCAATTTTGGTGGCATGGTATGAAACGAGACATCTCCGACTTTGTTTCGAGATGTTTAATATGTCAACAAGTGAAAGCGGAACATCAAGTGCCTTTAGGGTTACTTTAACCGATCATGATACCCGAGTGGAAATGGGATCGAGTCACAACGGACTTTGTGTCCGGGCTGCCATTGTCAGCTAGTAAGAAGGATGCGATTTGGGTTGTTGTTGATAGACTGACTAAGTCGGCTCACTTTATCCTGTCGTGCACGGATTTTTCATTGGATAAACTAGTTGAATTGTACGTTTCGAGTTGTGAGATTACACGGGTACCGATTTACGCTCGTTTGGGATAGAGATCCGAGGTTCACCTCGCGATTTTGGAAGAAATTGCAAGAAGCCTTGGGTACCAAGTTGCATTTCAGACCGCCTTTCACCCCCAAACCGATGGTCAATCCGAGCGAATAATTCAGATACTTGAGGATATGTTGAGATGTTGCATCCTCGAGTTCGATGGTTCATGGGAACGATATTTACCTTTGATTGAATTCGCTACAACAATAGTTTTCAATCAAGTATTAAGATGGCGCCTTACGAGGCCTTGTACGGCGTAAATGCCGTACACCATTGTTTTGGACCGAGCTCGGTGAGAGCAAAATTTTGAGTGGATTTGATTAAAGATGCTGAATGAAAGTAAGAGTAATCCGTGAAAATCAAGATAGCTTCCGATCGTCGAAGTCGTGACGCGGATCTGAAACGAAAAGACATTGAGTATCAAGTGGGAGATAAAGTGTTTCTTAAAGTTTCGCCTTGGAAAAAGATACTCGATTTGGCAGAAGGCAAATTGAGCCCGAGGTTCATCGGGCCATATGAGATACCCGAACGAGTCGGTCCAGTTGCGCATCCTCTGATTTTGCCCCCTGAACTTGAAAAGATTCATGACGTCTTTCATGTTTCGATGCTTCGACGCTATAGATCTGATCCGTCGCACGTAATTAGTCCATCAGAGGTTGAAATTCAAGCCGATATGAGTTATGAAGAAGAACCGATTCGTATCCTAGCTCGTGAAGTGAAGGAGTTGCGAAACAAAAGGGTTCATTGGTGAAGGTGTTATGGCTCAAACACGGATAGAAGAAGCTACTTGGGAACCCGAGAACTCTATGAAAGAGCGATACCCAAATCTATTTACCGGTAAGATTTTCGGGGACGAAAATTTTTTAAGTGGGGGAGAGTTGTGACAGCCTTAAAACAACCCTAGTCGGAATGTGGTTTCGGGACCACAAAACCGAGGCATAAAAATAATTTAATATTTATTTTATTGCCTATAATATGTGTTAACTCATGTGTGACATTTTTTGATGTTTTGATTTAGAGTTATAAATGTGAATTTCACTAGAAAGGACCTAGTAGAAAACTTTGGAAGTATGATGTAGGAATGTGTAATGACTAATTAAAGCATGCATGCAAAACAATGGCCTTGCATGTCAAATATCCCTCTTTTTATAAGAGGTGGCCGGCCATGACAATGAGGGATGGGCAAAACATGTCATAGACATGTTTTGTTGGTGCATTAGGGAGAAAAGAAATAAACAAATAAGCATGGGTAATAAAGAATGAAAAAAAACATGTGTGTGAGTGAACCCCCCTATTGCCGTGTATTGAAGAAAAGAAAAAAAAAATTGATCATCCTTTCATTCTCTCTTGACCAAAAATCCTAAGGAAGAAGAGGGAATTTTTGCTTCATGTTTGGTTTTAGGAAGGGGTTTGGTTATACTTGCATCAAGATTAAGGTATGTTTGAGGTTGTGCCATGAGATTTATGCATGTTTTTAGTTACTAGCTTGATGTTCTTATTAGCCCATGGTTCAAATCTTTGTTATATCATGGGGATGGTATTTGGCCAAGGTGGATTTTGTGTTAATGCCATTGCATGTTAAATATGAAGCTTGTTAATGGTATATGTGATGGGGATTGATGGCTCTTGGACTTTCTTTTTAGTATTTTGAGTAAGACATTAAGTTCTTTGCTTAATCATGACCAAAATTATGGTGTTGTGATGTATTCGGTCATGGTATATCCATAAGTATGATTCATGCATGTTGCATGGTAGGTAAGATTTGAGCTTTGGATATGTGTTTATATTTGGATATAAACAACTTGAGATTCAGCCCTTGCACCTACATGAATATGTGTTTGCACATGATGAATTGGTATGACATATATACTATTTCAAGGTGTATATTTGCTTGTGATGATGTTTAGGTTATGTAGTAAATGAGAGATGTGTATTGAGCTACAATATGTAATCGTTAGTTAGTAAAATGTATGCTGTTTTTTTGTGTGGTATTAAGTGTAAAATTGGCCTCAACATAGACATGCATATTCGCCAAATGAAGTAGATTGGTGTGCATGTATTCGGTTAGAGGCAACCGTATTGAAGCCTTATCTTGGCTTAGATAATTGACTAAATGGGTAATAAGTGAGGATAGTTGCCGAATATACAAACATACATATGCATGTGTAATTGAATTATGAATGTTTAGAAAGATGGTTAAACTAGTTGATTTATTGATTAAGCACAAGGAGTTAAAGAAGGAGAATCAAGCAAGGGAAAGACGAAGGTCATCGAGTAGCCGACTTGGACTGTTTTACCCAACACAAGGTAAGTCACTAAGCATATATTTTGTATTGATTTGAATAGACATAATGTCTATGTAATTATGGCGAAAGGAATGATGAATTTATATACATGTGTGTATGTGGTGATGGAAGTATTGAATGGAAGGAAAAGAGGTGAGATGTATTGAGTTGTTGATTTCGGCACTAAGTGTGCGGGTATAAACATTTGTGATCATGAGAATGGCACTAAGTGTGCGGGTTTAAAAACTTGTACAGCACTAAGTGTGCGAGTTTGATCATGTAGCACTAAGTGTGCGAGTTGATTATATAGCACTAAGTGTGCGGACTCACTATATGCTTTTGAATTACTATTGACACTGAGTGTGCGACACTATTGAGTTGATCACGGACAATGGATCGGGTAAGTACCTTGAGTTCATGGCTAATAGGCGCTATGTTTATATTTGGGGTCGAGCTTGGTAAGTTTGAACCTATGTGACAATGTAAATTGAAGTCACGTACATAAGAATTATCGCGGAATGAGTGAAAGGTCATGTAGATGTATGATTGAATCGAAAGGTCTAAGGAACTATGGTATAGTTCGGTTTGAATGGAGTAATTAGCCTCGTTCCATTTTGTTTCCTCTTGCGATAATGTTATTAATGGTTGTTAGTGCATTGCTTATGACTTACTGAGTTATATACTCATTCGGTGTTTGCTCGTCACCTATTTTAGGTTTCTTGGACTCGAGTTTTTGCATATTCGGGACCGTCATCGAAGTCATCACACCGGCTAACAACTTTTGGTATTTTCTTCGTAGTTGGTCTTGGAGTACATTTCGGCATGTATAGGCTATTATGTTTTGTTTGAACTTGGTATGTAAAATTTTGAATAGCCATGCGAAAATGGCTTATAATTGTTTTGAGCATAATGTTATAATCATTTGGTATGTATATGCTCATTAAGAAGCACGGAAATGTTTGGCAATGACCAGCCATTAGAATGGGTCATCATGATTATATTTTGGACTATATGTGTAAAAGGGGTGGTTGAATCATAGAAACTATGTGTTAGAGAAAGTCTACCCTAGAAATAGATGCTGGCAGCAACAGTGACGTGGATGTGAAAAATCACTAAAAATAGTAGGAATGGAATTAAATAGTGAATAAATTATGTAAATGAACCTTGCTGAATCCGTTTTCATATGGAAGAAACAAAACGGTCATATGAGTTGTATTTTAAAAGATATTTGGGTTTTCGTGAAACAGGGCCAGAACGGTTTCTGGATTCCCTGTTCCGACTTTGAAAATTCATTATAAATTAACCAGAGATAATTAGGAGTCATACCATATATGTATAAATTCCTCTTTGAGTCTAGTTTCTATAGAAACAAACGGCATCAGTATTGAAGCCCTGCACAGGGAGTTATTCGAGTTGTAACGCACGAAGGTCAGTGTAGTCGACCTCTGTAACATGGGAGACTTTAACTAATAAACTGTACTAATTGGCTCGACCAAAATCCTAGAAAAATATGTAGATGGAAATATGAGTCTAGTTTCAGGAAAAATTACGAAACTGATTTTCGAGTTGTAAAACTCAAGTTATGATTTTTGAAGCGACTAGTACAGATTGGCAGCTTGTCTGGGAAATTCTCAATAAGTGGTTTGAAGTCTGTTAACACCTCGTGTTCGACTCCGGCGACGGTCTCGGGTTCGGGGTGTTACAGTTTGGTTGGCAATGTAATGAAAATGTGCGAGCTTTATTTATATGATTGAGCTAATGGTTGTAATTCGAATTTGAAAGCATGGTTATATGTTCATTGATAAGTTAGATAAGTGGAGTTACTTAATATGGATATGAATTTACTAGTATGATGAATATATATGTGGTTGAGATTTCTTAAATTTGACCTGATTAAATTGAATTATAAATATCATTGAGATGACTTATTTGCTTATGGCTTACTAAGCTTTCTAAGCTTATTGTGTGTGTTTTTCCTATGTTTATAGAGTTTCAGAGACTTGCTCGGGTTAGAAGTCATTGGAGATCTCATCACACTATCCAGTTATCGCATTGGTAAATAAATGCCTTGAGCTTTTGGTTATGTGGCATGTATAGGCTAGTTTTGATATGGTTCATTTTGATTTGTGCATATGTAGCCATGCGAAAATGGCTTGATCATGATGCTAATGTTGACTATATTCAGTTTTGTATTAAGCTCATTTGGGAAGTATATTTTATGATTTAGTTATGGATTTGGTATAATCTTGATACGAGATGGATATGATAATTTTGAGATGTTAATCATGTATGAGTGAATGAATTTGGCATTTGATTTTGGTATGTTTTGGTATAGAAAATGAGCATGAAATTTGATGATGATATTATGGATGGATTGATACATGTTTGGAGTTGAATTTTTATGAAAATGTTGTATATGTGATGCTTGATTTTGGATTTGTAGGGAGGACCCTATTGGGTGGCAGATTAGCCTTATAAATGGCCTATAATTGCCTATACGATTGAGCACATAGGCGTGTGTCTCGACTGTGTCCTTAAATGATTAGTTTTGAATCAAGTTAGACTTACACAAGAGCCAGACACACATGCGTGTGACAGGCCGTGTGACCCAAGTCAGTATATATGCCCTGTTTCACCATGGCCTAGACACACAAGTGTGTCTAATGCCTTGTGAGGCACACAACCTATTCACACGAGTATGTGAGCTTTGTAACTTAGCGAAATTTTTAAATTTCAAAAAAAAAAATTGTATGTATTTGGTTTAGTCCGGACCTCTTTCTAATGCATGTTTTAGGTCTTGTTGACCTAAGAAAAGGACCTTATGTTGATATCTAAATTTGATATGATAATGTATGACTTTTTATTGTTAAATGATTACAAAATGTTCCGATATGTCCAGTAATGCCTCTTAACCCTAGTCCAGCGACGGATACAGGTTAGGGGTGTTATAGTGGTTGTTGTGGCTATTGATGATGGGCGCTTGAGTATTCCTCATAAACTGATCAAACATCCATGTCATCATCATAAAGAAAACACTCCTGAAAGCATTTTTGGCTATTCCTAAGCCAACTGTATGTGCTTATTTTGGAACAAGAGGCATATGACTTTCAACTTCTTCTTCGGCCGCTTTTCTAGATCCTTCAGACATAGTTTTCAACACTACAAGAAAAATCAAATTAGTTTAATACACTCAGGGACTAAGTTAGAGGTGTATCATGCATGATGGGGCATGACTCAACCTTTGGTTTTTCAAGAATTGGCTCAATCTTGACTCTGATATCAAACTTGTAACATGCCAAACCCAACCCTTTAATAGGATCTGAGTATGGTGTGTCACTACTTAAAATCAAACTACCTTTTAAACATTTTGGTGAAAGATTTATATATTCCTTACAAAGTTATAAATATGAAACATATATTAGTTGTTAATTTACCAAGGTTTGAATGAAAACATCAACAATTTAAAAAATAATGTACAAGCCATATGGCGTATAACTTTAAATATAACAACTTCATTAAACAAAATGTATTAAGTTAAAAACCAAGCATTAATACTTCATAGAAATCTCATAAAAATATAATATTATCAAAATAGAAGTTCTTCATACAAATCATTTCCAAATACACTTATGTGTCACCTCCATGAGTCATGCAAGATATGAAATAAAGCAGTCAACTTGCAATAATAGTAGCACTCTAGCATAGTCCTTCTAACAAAGCCTTCCTTCAGTCAACAAGCCTAAGAAGGAAAATGTAACAAAGTAAGGTAATAAAAACTTAGTGAGTTCCAAAGAGAATTCATAAATAGCATTAATGATAGTACATCTAAACCTTTCTGAAAGATTTACACACATTTACATAGTACACCCAATGGTGTATACAGAATACAAACAGACTCAATATGCCAACTTACTTATCACTTGAGTGTATATTGTACGCCAGCTCAACACAACTCAGACAATTCTATTCTCATGTCAGCCACATACCCAGAATTCAAATTAAAAGCATATCATTCAGTCTTATTCACATACATTTTCCTCCTTAACTCCCCATATCATTTTCATTCAGAACAGCATGTTTTATCGTGATCTGTCAATCCAATTTACAATATAGTTGTTGTAACAGCCCATTTTCGGTGAAATTGGAATAGTGGTTTTGGGACAGCAAATCCGATCTGAAAATAAAATTTATTTTTATTGTATTACATGGTCCGTAATATGTTAGAAATGTCATGTGAAAATTCTGATAAGAAAATTTTATCGATTATGTGCTTAATTAGGGAAACAACTAAATCACATAATATACAAAAGTTGAATTCTAGTAGCTATAAGGATTATATAGCTATGGGTAGGTCCCTATATGGTAATTAGACCATTAAAGAAAAGTATGTAGATATTTTAGTGACGCATCCATGGAAATTTAGAAAAAGGGCAAAGACTAAATTGGAAATTGAAAAATATTTAATTAATTAAAAAGTTGATAAAAGATATCATCTTATTTTTCTTATCTTCTTCCCCAAAAATATATGGAAACCCTAGGAGAGAGAAAAGGAACTTTCATGGCTTAATTGGGTAAGTTTACTTGTCTTGTTTTTAGTAATTTTGATATTTTTGACACCGGGATAGCTTAATCTATCTATTTAGGGGATCATTTTGAAGAGTTATCAAAGTATGAAAATTAGGTCATGGATGTATATGCTGAAAATTTAAAAGTTATGGTAGAAAATGAAAGGTTGTTGATAGATAAACAACTTTTACAAAATGATTTTTGATGAAAACATGATTTAAGGACTAAAATGTAAAGTTGTGAAAATTGATGAAAATTTTGAAATTTATAGAAAATAAGTGCTATAAATTTTAAGTTGAAATTTTGGTCAGGCTTGGAATAGGGGTAAATTGCATGAGTTTCATTTTCCGAGCCTAGGGACAAAATTGGAATTTATGGAAAAGTTAGGGGCAAAATGGTAATTTTATCTAGGACATAAATTGAGTCCAAATGAATATGAAATGTATGAAATTGATGATTAAAGTTATTTATATAGATCCAGAAAATACAAATTCGTGGTTAGATCAAGGAAAAGAAAAGGTTTCGGATTAGTAGATTTTATATGTGAACAAGTGTCGAGGTAAGTTTGTGTAACTTAATCGAGCATGTAAATATGTTAACTTGAATATTATGATTTTATGCAATATGAATTATATTTATGTGAATGTTATAAATGTATGAAATGATTACATATTCAGAAATGTTGGAAAAAAGGGTAAAGTCTCGTTTGATTATTGAATTTCGATGGATAAATGTGCTTTTCCGAAATGAATGAGGTTCTGCATTTGTTGCTGACAGGATTTAGCTCAAACGAGTAATGCTATTGACCTCGTTATGGAAAGGATGTAGCCCAGACGGGTAATCCTGATATAATATCTCTTGAGCATATGTTACAATTAGGGTTTAGCCTAGACTGGTAATCCTAATTGAGCTCTTTTGAGCATAGTTACATAAAGGATGTGACAGCCCTAAAGTGACCCTAGTCGGAAAGCGGTTTCGGGACCGCTAAACCGAGTCACCAAATTATTTGAATATGATAATTATTGTCTAAAATATGTGAATATGAATGTGTGAAAGTTTTAAGCTCCGATTTAGTTAATTACATGTGAATTTAGTTAATAGGACTTATGTGTGACACTTGTGAAATGTGATAGGTTAGTCTATAAGGATCTATTAGTGCATGCAATTAAAAAGGGTGCACTCGCATGTCAATTTCCCCACTTAATTGGTAGTGGCCGGCCATGACAATGAGGGTGGACAAAATGTGATGGGTAAAACATGTCATAAACATGTTATGTTAGTGTTTTATGGGAGGAATGATAAAATAAGGAGCATGGGTAATAAAATAATAGTGGTTAGTAGGAGGAGAAAGAGAAAAAGAAAAAAAAAATGAGCTAGGCTACTCCTCCATTGCCGTGACTTGAGGAAGGAAGAAGAAGAGGATTTTCTTGCTTCATGTTCGGTTGGTTGGTGTTTAGGAGGAGGTATGTTTGATGTTGCTTCATGAGATTCATGCATGTTTTTAGTTGTTAGCTTGAGTTCTACCTAGCCCATGGTTTAAATCTTTGCTATGTGATGGAGATGATATTCGACCATAGGTGTTGTCTTCTTGATTGGTGTTTGACGTTGTGGGGATGAGGCATGAAGATGAGTTAAGTTTCGGCTAAGGTGGATTTGTGTTGATGTCATTTGCATGCTAAATGTGAAGCTTTGTAATGATACATGTGATGGTGGATTGATGACTCTTGGATTTTCGTTTTAGCATTTTTGAGTTAGACATTAAGTTCTTTGTTTAACCCATGACCAAAATTGAAATGGTATGGTGTCTTGATGCATTCGGCCATGGTAGGAAGTAGAAGAGAAATATGGTTGTTGATTCATGTTATTTGGATGAAAAATGGTAGTAAGGTGAAGTGCGAATGTTAGTGAAAATGTTAGTATTTGATTACTAGTGTATATATGTGTATTAGCCGAGTTTTGAACTTGAAACAAAATGGTATGTAGTCAATACAAGTAACCATGTTTGTAGGAAGTATTAAGCATATAATTGGCCTCAACATAGACATGCATATTCGGCCACATGAGATAGATTGGTGTTGCATGTATTCGGTTATAGGCGAGCATAATGATGAATCTATCTTGACTTAGATAATCGGCTCAAGGAGAATTTGTTAAAGTGCTTAGTTAATTGATATTAGGTTAATGATGTGTGTATTCGGTCATAAAGGTGCACATGAGGAAATGTTAGATTAATTGTATTAAATTGCTCAATGTGATTAAAAATGCGTATGACCATTTTGTATTTGAGCTAAAGGTGGCCATATGACCTATCAAACTCCTTGTCATATTCGCCATAAGCTAGCATAATGAGACTTTAATAAGTTAAATTTGTTTGAATTAGCTCAAGAGCTTAGAGGACCAAAGTTGGATAAGGAAAGGAAAAAGTGATCGAATAGCCGCCAAATCGCTCGACAACATCCGAGGTAAGTTTTGAGTATTGGATCTTAGATTATGATTCGATTAGATCATGTCTTAAGTAAATCAAAATCATGCTCTTTGTATGTAACTATTGAGCCGAAAATGATAATGCTTGATAAGTGACTTGTGTTTGAATTCTAGTTATGAAAATGAAATATAGATGTGTCATGATTTATTGATATGTGCATGGATATTCGGATGATAACCGGCTAAGTCCCGAAGGCATTTGTGCTAGTGACTAATTCCGCCACGCCCGAAGGGATTTGTGCGAGTTACTATAACCGGCTAAGTCCCGAAGGCATTTGTGCGAAGTTACTATAACCGGCTAAGTCCCAAGGCATTTGAGCAAGTAGCTATATCCGCTAAATTCAAGGTACTTGGTTTGGGAATGAGCGATCTTGCTGTAATAATTTCAATTAATACGCCGTAAAATCCCAACGATGAGGTACGTTTTCAGATATGCATTGGAGTAGTTGATTCCTTTTAAATATTATTCGCCGCACAATTAATGAGCTTAGGCATTTGGTTAAGTTGATCCCTTATGTGTGAATATAAGGGTTGGAAATGTGAAGTAGGACTGATTTTTGAGAATATGTGTATATGAAATTATCCGTTTAGTTATATGAATGCTATACTTCGCTTGTGCCTAATTTCATTGCTCAAAACTTACTAAGCATTAAATGCTTACTCAGTGCTTTGAATCTCTGTTTTATAGATTTTGGTTCGTCACCATCGGACTCGGGATTGTTGAAGTCAAGTCGTCCACACCATCAAAGCCCTTTTGGTACACTTTTGGTTGAACTCGAAAATGGCATGTATAGGACTACCCTTTTGTTGTTGGTCATGTACCCTTTGGTTTTGTATAAATTTGATAGCCATGCTAAAATGGCTTATATATACTTTGAGCATAGCATTATAATCATTTTGTATGTTGTTCATTGAGAGGTATGGAAATGTTTGGTAACGATTAACCATTGGAATGGTTAATCATGATCATTTTGGTGCTTTGTATGACAAATTCTAGTTGATTCATGGAAAACCATGAAATAGGTAAAGTTTACCTTAAAATAGATCTTGACAAAGAAGTGGTGTGGATTTGAAAAATCACTAAAAATAGTAGGAATGGAATTAAATAGTGAATAAATTATGTAATCGAACCTTGATGAATCTATTTTCATATTAAAGTAATGAAACGATCATATGAGCCGTATTTTATGAGATGCTTAAGTTTTTGTGAAACAGGGCCAGACCAATTTCTGGATCCCCTGTTCCGACTTTGGAAATTCACTATAAATTAAACAGAGATAATTAAAGGTCATGCCCTATATGTACAGATTCCTTTTCGAGTCTAGTTTCTTTAGAAACAAACGACATAAGTATTGAAGCCTTGTAAAAGGAGATATCTAAGTCGTAATGCATGAAGGTCAGTGTAGACGAACCTTGAAACAGGGGAGATTTAACTAATAAACTGTACTAATTGGCTTGACCAAAATTCTAGAAAAAAATTTTTAGATGAATATATGAGTCTAGTTTCAGGTAAAATTTACGAAACTGGTTTTCAAGTTTTGGAACTCAAGATATGATTTTTAAGGTGAAAGTGACGCAGCTTAGCCACTTGTCCGAAATTTTAAAATGGATGTGAAAATAAATGAATTAAGTCTGTTAGCACCTCATGTTCGACTCAACAACGGTCTCTCTGCACGGGTGTTACAATTTTATTGGTATCAGAGCTACGGTTTAGTCGATTCTAGGACTACCGTAATACGTTTGGGTCTAGCTATACATGCCATTATGTGATTATTTGATAGTGTGGTGATTTCTGACAATTGAAAATGTGTTTATTTATAGTAATGGATCCCAATCCCAACCGAAGCGGTAGTGATGATCTTGAGTGTAGCGCTGCCCTTGAAGGGACAATGGCGGACTCTCAACCTATTGCTAGTAATCCGAATGATGAAGCTAGACAAGCTTTTTATAGCGTGATGAATGATTGGTTCAACCAATACATTCGAACTAATACTACTGTTCCACAACCTCCATTCCGACTAATACCACCCCCGCACCTACAATACCTCCCAAGAATCGACCAAATAAGGTCAAATAAGCCCCCATTGATAGAATTTGAAAACACGGCTATCAATTTAAAGCTACGGACAATGATGATGCCGAGCAAGTTGAATTTTGGTTGACAACACTATTCGGTACGATGAGCTATGTTGCACACCGATGAGTGCCTAAAGTGTACTATCTCCTTGCTACATGATTCGCCTACTATTGGTGGAATACGTTGACTTGTTGTGCCCAGAGAGCAAGTAACTTAGGAGTTTTCCAAACCGAGTTTGGAAAAAGTATATCATCGAGATTCATGGATCAAAAACGGAAGGAATTTCTTGAACTTAAACAAGGTTCCATGTCGGTTCATCGATTATGAACGAAAGTTTGTAAGGCTTAGCCACGCCGAGAATGCATTTCTTCAGAAGCCGTGATGTGTAAACGTTTTGAGGATGGACTGAATGATGATATAAAGCTGTATATTGGCATTTTAGAAATCTGAGAATTTGTGGTACTTGTCGAGCGAGCTTGCAAAGCCGAGGAGCTCAGTGTGGAGAAAAGAAAAGTTGATATGGGAGCAAAGGAGTTTTGTAAGAGGTCTTCGGGGAGGCCCTTTCAACAGTCATCGAAGAAATTTAAAGATGATTTAGGCCGATCTAGAGACACTTCGGGTTTTTCTAGACGAGATCGTGATCGACCCCTCGTGAGTGCACGAGTCACTTGGCCGCCGATGTTGGAAATGATCGTCGAGACGAAGCGGAGTGTCGAGATTGTGGTAAATGGCATTCGGGAGTTGTAGATTCCATGACCGCTCTGTTACAAGTGCGGATCAGTGACCACTTTATTAAAGATTGCCCGAGATTGTCCGAAGTAACGTAAATCGAGTGGGAAACCCGGTGCTACTACTCGCCGGGTAGACCATCTAGAAATACGGGCAATGCTAGTGGCGGTCGAGAGGATCTAGAGATGCTACAACCAGATCTAAGGCTCGTGCTCTGCTAGAGCTTACGCTTATACGCCGCACGCGAGGATGCTTCCTCGCCGATGTTATTACCGGTACTTTTACTCTCTTTGATACTAATGTGATTGCTTTGATTGACCCTGATTCTACTCATTCTTATATATGTGAAACCTTAGCATCCAGTAAGACTCTACCTGTTGAGTCTACTGAGTTTGTAATTCGGGTGTCAAATCCTTTGGGTCATTACGTGCTTGTTGGCAAAGTGTGCAAGAAATGTCCCCTAGTAATCCGAGGTTCCTGTTTTCCGGCCGATTTGATGCTTTTACCATTTGACGAATTTGATGTTATCCTCGGTATGGATTGGTTGACCGTACATGATGCAATTGTAAACGTACATGATGCAATTGTAAATTGCAAAAGAAAAACCATCGATTTAAGGTGTGTAAATAACGAGATAATCCGAGTTGAGTCTACTGATTGAATAGGTTTCCAGCTGTAATATCATCGATGTTGGCTCAGAAATATGTAAGAAAGGGGTGTGAAGCATACCTTGCGTATGTACTTGATGACAAAGAGTTAGAAAAGAAGCCTGAATCTGTGCGGTGGTTTGTGAATACCGGATGTTTTTCCGAAGATTACCGGGTTTACCAATTCGGGAGGTAGAGTTTGGTATTGAGCTTGTACAGGACTACACCGATTTCGATAGCTCCAGATCGTATGGCACCAACCGAGTTACAAGAGTTGAAAGCTCAGTTGCAAGAGTTGACGGATAGGGTTTCGCCGACCAAGTTTCTCACCTTGGGGTGCACCAAGATTGTTTGTGAAAAGAAGGACGGAACCATGAGGTTGTGCATCGACTATCGTCAGCTGAATAAAGTGACAATAAATAATAAATATCCATTACCGCGTATTGATGATTTTTTTGATCAACTAAAGGGAGCCTCGGTGTTTTCAAAGATAGATTTGAGATTGGGTTATTATCAGTTGCGAATTCGAGATTCGGATATACCCAAAACTGCTTTCAAAACGAGATACGGTCATTACAAATTCTTAGTGATGCCGTTTGGGCTCACTAATGCCCCCGCGATATTTATGGATTTGATGAATCGGATCTTCAGACCGTATTTGGATCGGTTTGTAGTTGTGTTTATCGATGATATTTTGGTCTATTCGAGAAATGAAACCGATCATCTTTGAACACCGGGATTAGTGTTTCAAATTTTACGGATAAGCGCTTATATACTAAGTTCAGAAGTGTGAGTTCGTTAAGAGAGGTTAGCTTCTTGGGTCATGTGGTATCAGACGGTATTCAAGTTGATCCGAACAAAATTTCGCCATACTTAATCGGAAGCCTCGAGAAATATTACCGAGGTTCGGAGCTTTTGGGACTTGCTGGTTACTACCGACGGTTTGTAAAGGTTTCTCGATGATAGCCACACCCATGACGAAGCTACTTCAAAAGATGTTAAGTTCGAATGGACGGAAAAATGTCGAAAAGTTTTGATCAATGAAAACTTATTTGACCGAAGCTCAATTTTAGTGCAGCCCGAATCGTGCAAAGAGTTTGTCATTTATAGTGATGCATCCCTACTTGGGTTGGGTTGCGATTGATGCAAGAGGGTCGAGTTGTAGCTTATGCGTCGAGACAATCAAGCCACATGAGAAAAATTATTAGACCCATGATCTTGAACTAGCTGCCATCGTGTTTGCTTTGAAAATATGGCGACATTACTTATTTGGTGAGAAGTGCCATGTATATTCGGATCACAAAAGTCTCAAATATTTGATGACTCAAAGAGACTTGAATCTGGTGACAAAGACGTTGGCTCGAGTTGTTGAAAGATTATGAGCTGGTCATTGACTATCACCCGGAAAGGCTAATGTGGTTGCGGATGCCTTAAGTCGTAAATCACTGTTTGCTTTACTAGCGATGAATGTACACTTGTCTGTTCTATCCGACAATGTGTTAGTGGCAGAATTAAAGGCCAAACCATTGTTGATTCATCAAATTCGTGAAGCTCAGAAAGTCGATGATGAACTGGTTGCAAAACGGGCTGAATGTGTTTCGAATATGGAATCAGAGTTTCAAATTGATGATGATGATTGTTTGAGGTTCAGAAGTCGTTTGTGTGTTCCAAGAAATTCAGAACTTATTTCGATGATTCTGAATGAAGCTCATTGTAGCCGAATGTCAATTCACCCGGGGAGTACGAAAATGTACAACGATCTGAGACGTCAGTTTTGGTGGCATGGTATGAAACGAGACATTTCCGATTTTGTTTCGAAGTGCTTAGTATGTCAGCAAGTGAAGGCGGAACATCAAGTGCCTACGGGTTTACTTCAGCCGATCATGATACCTGAATGGAAATTGTAACACCCCGAACCCGAGACCGTCGCCGGAGTCGAACGCGAGGTGTCAACAGACTTCAAACCACTTATTGAGAAGTTCCAGACAAGCTGCCAATCTGTGTGCTAGTCGCTTCAAAAATCATAACTTGAGTTTTACAACTCGAAAATCAGCTTTGTAATTTTTTTCTGAAACTAGACTCATATTCCCATCTACATATTTTTTTCTATAATTTTTGGTCAAGCCTATTAGTACAGTTTATTAGTTAAACTCTCCCATGTTACAGGGGCCGACTACACTGACCTTCATGCGTTACAACTCGAATAACTCCCTGTGCAGGACTTCAATACTGGTGTCGTTTGTTTCTATAGAAACTAGACTCAAGGAGGAATTTATACATATATGGTATGACTCCTAATTATTTCTGGTTAATTTATAATGAATTTTCAAAGTCGGAACAGGGAATCCAGAAACCGTTCTGGCCCTGTTTCACTAAAACCCAAATATCTCTTAACATACAACTCATATAACCGTTTCGTTTCCTCCATATGAAAATAGATTCATCAAGGTTCATTTACATAATTTATTCACTATTTAATTCCATTCCTACTATTTTTAGTGATTTTTCACATCCACGTCACTGTTGCTGCCAGCATCATTTTCTAGGGTAGACTTTCTCATCTGACACATAGCTTCTATGATTCAACCACCCCTTTTTCACATATGGTCCAAAATATAAGCATGATGACCCATTCTAATGGCTGGTCATTGCCAAACACTTCCATGCCTCTTAATGAGCATATACATACCAAAAGATTATAACATTATGCTCAAAACATTTATAAGCCATTTTCGCATGGCTATTCAATATTTTACATACCAAGTTCAAACAAAACATAATAGCCTATACATGCCGAAATGTTTTCTTAAACCATCTAAGAAGAAAATACCAAGAAGTCGCTAGACGGTGTGATGACTTCGATGACAGTCCGAGCACGCAAAATGGATCAAGAACCTAAATAAACAACAAATAAGCACACCAAATGAGTACATAACTCAGTAAGTCGTAAGCACTACTCTACCATCAACAATAACAATCATAAGTGAATAATCAAATAATACAAAATGGATGTTTCCAGCCATAACAAACTATACTGCAATTTCTAAACTTTTTGGTTCGATCTCATGCCCAATCCTTCAACCAAATCAAACGCCAAGTCAGCCCAATCGATTTGGATCCGCTTCTCAAGTTGGAACAACAATGCACTAGATAATTTTATGCGCACACCGTACAATCCCAATTTCGATGTTTAGTTAGTAACTCAATCACTTACCTCGTTCATGCACAATTTATTTCCACAACCGAATGTGGCACACATAGTGCTTATTATGTTCGCACACATAGAGCTATAGCAAATCGCACACATAGAGCTATAGCAAATCGCACACGTAGTGCTATAGTAAATCGCACACTTAGTGCCATAGTAAATCGCACACATAGTGCCATAGTGAATCGCACACATAGTGCCATAGTAAATCGCACACATAGTGCATTTGAGATAGCCTCATGCCTCAACCTTCCAATCGGCACACATAGTGCCACATAGTCTTTGCACACATTATGCCTTATGTCAATTCATCATGGTAAAGCAATTTACTAAATTCAAATTGTACATATAATCATATTAATAAGTAGGAGAATCACTCCGAAAAATATCTATCCAAGGAGTTCTCACAACAAGTGCTTAAAGACTTACCTTGTGTTGAGTATAACGGTTCCGACCCTGCTACTCGATGTCCTTGGCTTTGCCCTTGCTTGTTTCTCCTTCTTTAACTTCTCGGCTTAATAGATAAATAAACTAGTTTAATCATCTTGCTATACACTTATAGTTTCAATTACACATGCATATGTATATTTGTAGATTCGGCAACCTCTCTTACTAATTACTCATTTAGTAGTTTATACACATGATTAAAGGTAACATCATGAATGGGCATACTTATATATATATATATATATATATACATACCCGATTGTGCACAAAACAATTTGACTCAACCTCACCTATGTACTCCCTTTGATGGCTTAATATGTATATATGTATAGTGTCATCTATAACATCATCTAAACACCTAAATTCTTCTAATGCACACTTGACCAACCCCCTTTTTTTTTTTCCAATCTAGCATAGCTTCACCTCCAACAAAAAGACTAACATCTTCATTTTCATGCTAACATAACAAGCAACTTAGTTCATCCACACAACTAACATGTCAATAGCATCAAGGTATCTACTAATTTTTTTTTGTCAAATCCCAACTCTCCAACAACCCCAAATCCCACCATGGGTTAGATAGAATTCAAACTAACAACCAACAATACACATGAATTTAAGAGAATAACTCCAACATACCTCAACTTGGATACTAGTATGGCCGACTTCTCCAAAACTTTTTCTTTTCCTTTCACTTGGTTTTTCGCTAAGAGGTAGCAAGGATGAACACTTTTTTTTTTGTTCATTTTTTATCATTAATCTTTATTTCCTCTATTTTAATATCTTACCAACATTAAATAATTATAACAACATGATCTTGGAAAGATGAAGCCATGCTTGGTCGGCCACTCAACTTAGTTTGGGGCATTTTGACATGCAAACCCAACTTTTCATAATTCCATACTATTTGGTCCTCACTTATTTACCTATCAAATTTTCTAAGTCTCTCAACTAAATCCTTTCGAGCAAGATTCACATTCCTAAGATAAAAATTGAATCACCAAATTTTATACTAGTACTACCACACATATAAGGTATGCAAATAAAATTTTAACTAAATTTTATGACTCGGTTTTGTGGTCCCAAACCACATCCCGACTAGGGTCAAATTTTGGGTGTTACAATTCTCCCCACTTACGTAAATTTTCGTCCCCGAAAATCTTACCGTAAATAAGTTTGGGTAACGCTCTTTCATAGAGTTCTCGGGTTCCCAAGTGGCTTCTTCCATCCCGTGTCCGAGCCATAACACTTTTACTAATGGAACCCTTTTGTTTCGCAACTCCTTCATTTCCCGAGCTAGGATACGAATCGGTTCTTCTTCATAACTCATATTGGCTTGAATCTCAACCTCGATGGACTAATTACGGGACGGATCAGATCTATAGCGTCAAGCATCGAAACATGAAAGACGTCGTGAATCTTTTCAAGTTCGGGGCAAAATCGACGATACGCGAATCGGACCGACTCGCTCGGATATCTCATATGGCCCGATGAACCTCGACTCAATTTGCCCTTGCGCCCAAATCGAGTATCTTTTTCCAAGGCGAAACTTTAAGAAACACTTTATCTCCCACCGATACTCAAGGTCTTTCCGCTTCAGATCCGCGTATGACTTCGACGATCGGAGGCTATTTTCGATTTTCACGGATTACTCTTACTTTCTCTCAGCATCTTTAATCAAATCCACTCAAAATTTTGCTCTCACCGAGCTCTGTCCAAAACAATGGTGTACGGCATTTACGCCGCATAAGGCCTCGTAAGGCGCCATCTTAATACTTGATTGGAAACTATTGTTGTAAGCTTAATTCAATCAAAGGTAAATACCGCTCCCATGAACCACCGAACTCGAGGATGCAACATCTCAACATATCCTCAAGTATCCGAATTATTCGCCGGATTGACCATCGGTTTTGGGGTGAAAGCGGTCTTGAAATGCAACTTGGTACCCAAAGCTTCTTGCAATTTCTTCCAAAATCGCGAGGTGAACCTCGGATCTCTATCGACACAATGTAAATCGGTACCCGTGTAATCTCACAACTGAGAAACGCATAATTCAGCTAATTTATCCAATGAAAAATCCGACGCACAGGATAAAGTGAGCCGACTTAGTCACCTATCAACAACAACCCAAATCGCATCCTTCTTACTAGTCGACAACGGCGCCGGACATAAAGTCCATTGTGACTCGATCCCATTTCCACGGGTATCATGATCGGTTGAAGTAACCTCAAGGCACTTGATGTTCCGCTTTCACTTGTTGACATATTAAACATCTCAAACAAAGTCTGAGATGTCTCGCTTCATACCATGCCACCAAAACCGACGTTTCAAATCGTTGTACATCTTCGTACTCCCGGGTGGATTGCCATTCGGCTACAATGGGCTTCATTCAGAATTATAGAAATAAGTTCAATTCTTTGGAACACACGACGACTTCGAACCTCAAACAATCGTCATCATCAATTTGAAACTCGATTCCTTGTTCGTAACACACTCACCCGCTTTGCAAGCAACTCCTCATCAACTTTCCGAGCTTCCCGAATTTGATGAGCCAACAATGGTTTGGCCTTTAATTCGCTACTAACACATTGTCGTAGGATAAACAAGTGTACATTCATCGTCAGAAGCAAACAAAGTGATTTCGCTTAAGGCATCCGCAACCACATTAGCCTTTCCGGTGATAATCAATGACGAGCTCATAATCTTTAACAACTCGAGCCATCGTCTTTGTCGCAGATTTAAGTCTCTTTGAGTCATCAAATATTTGAGACTTTTGTGATCCGAATACACCGCACTTCTCACCAAATAAGTAATGTCGCCATATCTTTAAGGCGAATACGATGGCCGCCAATTCGAGATCATGGGTTGGATAATTTTTCTCATGTGGCTTTAATTGTCTCGACGATAGGCCACAACTCGACCTTCTTGCATCAATACGCAACCTAACCCAAGTAGGGAGGCATCACTATAGATGACAAACTCTTTGCCGATTCGGGCAGTACTAGAACCGAGCTTTCGTCAAATGAGTTTTCGGTTGGTCGAAACTTTTCGACACTTTTCCGTCCATTCAAACTTGACATCTTTCAAGCGTTTTGTCATGGTGTGGCTATCATCGAGAATCCTTTTACAAACCGTCGGTAGTAACCGCAAGTCCCAAAAGCTCCGAACCTCAAGAATATTTCTTGGAGGCTTCCAGCTAAGTATGGCTGAAATTTTGCTCTGTCGACTCGAATACCCGGCGAGATACCACATGACCCAAGAAACTAACCTCTCTTAACCGTAATTCACACTTGTTGAACTTAGCATATAACCGCTTATCCCGTAAAATTTGCAACACTAATCTCGTGTGTTCGCGTGTTCGTTCTCATTTTGTGAATAGACCAAAATGTCATCAATGAAGACAACTACGAACCGATCCAGATATGGGCTGAAGATCCGATTCATCAAATCCATAAATACCGCAGGGCATTAGTAAGCCCAAACGGCATCACTAGGAACTCGTAGTGACCATATCTCGCTCAAGGCGGTCTTAGGTATGTCCGAATCTCGAATTCAGAATCGATAATAGCCCGATCTCGGATCTATTTTCAAAACACCGAGGTTCTTCGCTTGATCGAACAAATCATCGATACGTGGTAACGGATATTTGTTCTTTATCGCCGCTTATTAAGTCGACGATAGTCGATGCACGACCTCATGGTTCCATCCTTCTTTTCACAAACAACACCGGCGCGCCTCTGTATGTAAAAAACTCGAGCGAGCAAATCCTCTATCCACCAATTCTTGCAATCGAGCTTTCAACTCCTTTAATTCCGTTGGTGCCATACGATACGGAGCTATCGAAATTGAGTCGCATCGTGTACCAATTCGATGCTAAACTCTATTTCCGAACAGTGGCAAACCCGCAATTCTTCGTGGAAAACATCCGGTATTCACAAACCACCGCACAGATTCGGTTTCTTTTCGACTCCTTGTCATCGAGTACATACGCAAGGTACGCCTTGCACTTTTCTTACATATTTCGGGCCAACATTGCCGATATTATACCGGCAACCCTTTAAGTCCGTAGACTCAACTCGAATTATCTCGTTATTCGCGCACCTCGATCGATAGTCTTGCCTTTGCAATTTACAACCGCATCGTGCATGGTCAACCAATCCAACCCAAGAATAACGTCGAATTGGCCGAACGGCAAAAGCATCAAGTCCGCGGAAAACAAGAACCTCAAACACTAGGGACTTTTCTTACACACTTTGTTGACAAGCACGTAATGACCCAAGGGTTTGACACCAATTACAAACTCAAGAGACTCAATAGGCAAAGTCTTCTTGGATGCTAAGGTTTCGCATATATAAGAATGAGTAGAACCGTGGTCAATCAAAGCAATCACATTAGTATCGAAAAGAGTGAAAGTACCGGTGATAACGTCGGGAGGATGCCTCCTCTCGGCGCTGGATGGCATATGCTCTAGCACGAGCGCTGGTCTCAGATCGAACATACCAGTGTCAAGAGCCCCTCTCGACTACCACCCCTACCCCGAAATTCTTGGTGGTCTACCTCTAGTTGTCATTCCACTAGGTCTCGCACCTTGCATCCTATTCTTCTCATCAAGCTCAGTGCAATCTCTAATGAGGTGGTCCTTGAACCGCATCCGTAACAAGCCTTATTGGTAGACTTACCCCAACATTCACCTATGTGTCTTCTCCCACATTGGGAGCATTCAGGTTTCTCTTGACGGTTATTGCCCACACTAGCTACCGAAGTAGCTCGGGAGTCCGTCAATGGTCGTGGTCTAATGGAAATCCCCGCAGTCGTCCTCGATCTATTGGTGTCCTCCCTGAATTTCTTTACAGCCGAGAACGGAGCTTTACCCGTCGACCTTTTGCGATAGTCTCTAGCTTCAAATTCAGCCTTCTTCTTCTCCTTTCCAAGCTCCTCCGCCTTGCAGGCTCGTTCAACTAGTGTTACGAATTCTTTTATCTCCAAAATACCCACTAGTAGTCTTAGATCTTCATTCAATCCTTCTTCAAACCTCTTGCACATAGCAACCTCATCAGCCACACACTCCGGGCATACCGATCGAGTCTTACGAACTCATGTTCAGATTCGACATCTTGTCATGCGGCCTTGCTTGAGTTCCGTGAATTCCTTACGCTTTTGATCGATGAACTGTTGACTAATATATTTCTTTCAAACTCCGCTTGAAAGAAATCCCAAGTAACTCATTCGCTTGGGACTATAGAAATCAAGGTCCTCCACCAATAGTAGGTTGAGTCCCGCAACAAGGATATAGCACACTTTAGACATTCATCGGTGTGCATGACAGTTCATCAAACACCAATGGTGTTGTCAAGCGTAACTCGGCCCTTTCGGCATCATCGAATTACTACTCGAACTCTTCAGCCCGCGCTTCCTAATCAAATCTACAGTGGCTTACTCAGCCTCACGTGGTCAGAATCGATGGCATTACGGGCTCTTGGGGTGGATTATTCAAATTCGGGAATTGTTGGACAGCCGGATTGGTTCGGGCATATTGCGCGACCCACTCATTCATCATGGTAAAGAAGGCTTGTTTAGCCCCCTCACCTTGATTATTCGCAGATGACTGAGGTTCAACAGGCGGCGTCCCTTGTGCAGGAGCAGCCGCTACACTTTCAACGTCATCCGCCAAGGTTCTCTCTACATCGGGATCCATTTACTAATCAAAATAACAAAAAAAACATTTTAACCGTCAGAAGTCATCACATATTTAAACATTAACATTAAGGCATGTATAGCTAGACTCATACGTGCCATGGTAGTCCTAGAACCGACTAAACCATGGCTCTGATACCAATAAAATTGTAACACCCCGAACCCGAGACCGTCGCCGGAGTCGAACGCGAGGTGTCAACAGACTTCAAACCACTTATTGAGAAGTTCCAGACAAGCTGCCAATCTATGTGCTAGTCGCTTCAAAAATCATAACTTGAGTTTTACAACTCGAAAATCAGCTTTGTAATTTTTTTCTGAAACTAGACTCATATTCCCATCTACATATTTTTTCTATAATTTTGGTCAAGCCAATTAGTACAGTTTATTAGTTAAACTCTCCCATGTTACAGGGGCCGACTACACTGACCTTCATGCGTTACAACTCGAATAACTCCCTGTGCAGGACTTCAATACTGGTGCTGTTTGTTTCTATAGAAACTAGACTCAAGGAGGAATTTATACATATATGGTATGACTCCTAATTATTTCTGGTTAATTTATAATGAATTTTCAAAGTCGGAACAGGGAATCCAGAAACCGTTCTGGCCCTGTTTCACTAAAACCCAAATATCTCTTAACATACAACTCATATAACCGTTTCGTTTCCTCCATATGAAAATAGATTCATCAAGGTTCATTTACATAATTTATTCACTATTTAATTCCATTTCTACTATTTTTAGTGATTTTCACATCCACGTCACTGTTGCTGCCAGCATCATTTTCTAGGGTAGACTTTCTCATCGACACATAGCTTCTATGATTCAACCACCCTTTTTCACATATGGTCCAAAATATAAGCATGATGACCCATTCTAATGGCTGGTCATTGCCAAACACTTCCATGCCTCTTAATGAGCATATACATACCAAAAGATTATAACATTATGCTCAAAACATTTATAAGCCATTTTCGCATGGCTATTCAATATTTTACATACCAAGTTCAAACAAAACATAATAGCCTATACATGCCGAAATGTTTTCTTAAACCATCTAAGAAGAAAATACCAAAAAGTCGCTAGACGGTGTGATGACTTCGATGACAGTCCCGAGCACGCAAAATGGATCAAGAACCTAAATAAACAACAAATAAGCACACCAAATGAGTACATAACTCAGTAAGTCGTAAGCACTACTCTACCATCAACAATAACAATCATAAGTGAATAATCAAATAATACAAAATGGATGTTTCCAGCCATAACAAACTATACTGCAATTTCTAAACTTTTTGGTTCGATCTCATGCCCAATCCTTCAACCAAATCAAACGCCAAGTCAGCCCAATCGATTTGGATCCGCTTCCTCAAGTTGGAACAACAATGCACTAGATAATTTTATGCGCACACCGCACAATCCCAATTTCGATGTTTAGTTAGTAACTCAATCACTTACCTCGCTCATGCACAATTTATTTCCACAACCGAATGTGGCACACATAGTGCTTATTATGTTCGCACACATAGAGCTATAGCAAATCGCACACGTAGTGCTATAGTAAATCGCACACTTAGTGCCATAGTAAATCGCACACATAGTGCCATAGTGAATCGCACACATAGTGCCATAGTGAATCGCACACATAGTGCCATAGTAAATCGCACACATAGTGCATTTGAGATAGCCTCATGCCTCAACCTTCCAATCGGCACACATAGTGCCACATAGTCTTTGCACACATTATGCCTTATGTCAATTCATCATGGTAAAGCAATTTACTAAATTCAAATTGTACATATAATCATATTAATAAGTAGGAGAATCACTCCGAAAAATATCTATCCAAGGAGTTCTCACAACAAGTGCTTAAAGACTTACCTTGTGTTGAGTATAACGGTTCCGACTCGGCTACTCGATGTCCTTGGCTTTGCCCTTGCTTGTTTCTCCTTCTTTAACTTCTCGGGCTTAATAGATAAATAAACTAGTTTAATCATCTTGCTATACACTTATAGTTTCAATTACACATGCATATGTATATTTGTAGATTCGGCAACCTCTCTTACTAATTACTCATTTAGTAGTTTATACACATGATTAAAGGTAACATCATGAATGGGCATACTTATATATATATATATATATATACATACCCGATTGTGCACAAAACAATTTGACTCAACCTCACCTATGTACTCCCTTTGATGGCCGAATATGTATATATGTATAGTGTCATCTATAACATCATCTAAACACCTAAATTCTTCTAATGCACACTTGACCAACCCCTTTTTTTTTTCCAATCTAGCATAGCTTCACCTCCAACAAAAAGACTAACATCTTCATTTTCATGCTAACATAACAAGCAACTTAGTTCATCCACACAACTAACATGTCAATAGCATCAAGGTATCTACTAATTTTTTTTTTTGTGAAATCCCAACTCTCCAACAACCCCAAATCCCACCATGGGTTAGATAGAATTCAAACTAACAACCAACAATACACATGAATTTAAAAGAATAACTCCAACATACCTCAACTTGGATACTAGTATGGCCGACTTCTCCAAAACTTTTTCTCTTTTCCTTTCACTTGGTTTTTCGGCTAAGAGGTAGCAAGGATGAACACTTTTTTTTTTTTGTTCATTTTTTTATCATTAATCTTTATTTCCTCTATTTTAATATCTTACCAACATTAAATAATTATAACAACATGATCTTGGAAAGATGAAGCCATGCTTGGCCGGCCACTCAACTTAGTTTGGGGCATTTTGACATGCAAACCCAACTTTTCATAATTCCATACTATTTGGTCCTCACTTATTTACCTATCAAATTTTCTAAGTCTCTCAACTAAATCCTTTCGAGCAAGATTCACATTCCTAAGATAAAAATTGAATCACCAAATTTTATACTAGTACTACCACACATATAAGGTATGCAAATAAAATTTTAACTAAATTTTATGACTCGGTTTTGTGGTCCCGAAACCACATCCCGACTAGGGTCAAATTTTGGGTTGTTACAGAAATGGGATCGAGTCACGATGGATTTTGTATCTGGGTTGCCAGTGTCGGCAAGTAAGAAAGATGCGATTTGGGTTGTTGTTGATAGACTGACTAAGTCGGCTCACTTTATCCCCATACGCACGGATTTTTCATTGGATAAACTAGCTGAATTGTATGTTTCTCAGATTGTGAGATTACACGGGGTACCTATTTCTATTGTGTCGGATAGAGATCCGAGATTCACCTCACGATTTTGGAAGAAATTGCAAGAAGCTTTGGGTCCCAAGTTGCATTTTAGCACCGCTTTTCACCCCCAAACCGATGGTCAATCCGAGCGGATAATTCAGATACTTGAGGATATGTTGAGATGTTGCATCCTCGAGTTTAGTGGTTCATGGGAGCGGTATTTACCTTTGATTGAATTCGCTTACAACAATAGTTTTCAATCAAGTATTAAGATGGCACCTTACGAGGCTTTGTACAGTCGTAAATGCCGTACACCATTGTTTTGGACCGAGCTCGGTGAAAGTAAAATTTTCGGAGTTGATTTGATTAAAGATGCTGAACAGAAAGTAAAAGTAATCCGTGAAAGTCTTAAGGCAGCCACAGATCGTCAGAAGTCGTACGCGGATTTGAAACGAAAAGACATTAAGTATCAGGTGGGAGACAAAGTGTTTCTTAAAGTTTCACCTTGGAAAAAGATACTTAGATTTGGCCGTAAGGGCAAATTGAGTCCGAGATTCATTGGGCCGTATGAAATCTCCGAACGAGTTGGTCCAGTTGCATATAGGTTGCTTTTACCCCCTGAACTTGAAAGGATCCACAACGTTTTTCATGTTTCGATGCTTCGACGTTACAGATCTGATCCTTCGCACATAATAAGTCCCTCCGAGGTTGAAATTCAAGCCGATATGAGTTATGAAGAAGAACCAATTCGTATCCTAGCTCGTGAAGTGAAAGAGTTGCGAAACAAAAAGGTTCCTTTAGTAAAAGTGTTATGGCTCAAACACGGGATGGAAGAAGCTACTTGGGAACCCGAGAACTCTATGAAAGAACGATACCCAAACCTATTTACCGGTAAGATTTTCGGGGACTAAAATTTCTTAAGTGGGGGAGAGTTGTGACAACCTTAAAGTGACCCTAGTCGGAAAGCGGTTTCGGGACCGCTAAACTGAGTCACCAAATTATTTGAATATGATAATTATTGTCTAAAATATGTGAATATGAATGTGTGAAAGTTTTAAGCTCTGATTTAGTTAATTGCATGTGAATTTAGTTAATAGGACTTATGTGTGACACTTGTGAAATGTGATAGGTTAGTCTATAAGGATCTACTAGTGCATGCAATTAAAAAGGGTGGACTTGCATGTCAATTTCCCCACATAATTGGTAGTGGCCGGCCATGACAATGAGGGTGGACAAAATGTGATGGGTAAAACATGTCATAAACATGTTATGTTAGTGTTTTATCGGAGGAATGATAAAATAAGGAGCATGGCTAATAAAATAATAGTGGTTAGTAGGAGGAGAAAGAGAAAAAGAAAAAAAAATGAGCTAGGCTACTCCTCCATTGCCGTGACTTGAGGAAGGAAGAAGAAGAGGATTTTCTTGCTTCATGTTCGGTTGGTTGGTGTTTAGGAGGAGGTATGTTTGATGTTGTTCCATGAAATTCATGCATGTTTTTAGTTGTTAGCTTGAGTTCTACCTAGCCCATGGTTTAAATCTTTGCTATGTGATGGAGATGATATTCGGCCATGGGTGTTGTCTTCTTGGTTGGTGTTTGATGTTGTGGTGATGAGGTATGAAGATGAGTTAAGTTTCGGCTAAGGTGGATTTGTGTTGATGTCATTTGCATGCTAAATGTGAAGCTTTGTAATGATACATGTGATGGTGGATTGATGACTCTTGGATTTTCCTTTTAGCATTTTTGAGTTAGACATTAAGTTCTTTGTTTAACCCATGACCAAAATTGAAATGGTATGGTGTCTTGATGCATTCGGCCATGGTAGGAAGTAGAAGAGAAATATGGTTGTTGATTCATGTTATTTGGATGAAAAATGGTAGTAAGGTGAAGTGCGGATGTTAGTATTTGATTACTAGTGTATATATGTGTATTAGCCGAGTTTTGAACTTGAAACAAAATGGTATGTAGTCAATACAAGTAACCATGTTTGTAGGAAGTATTAAGCATATAATTGGCCTCAACATAGACATGCATATTCGGCCACATGAGATAGATTGGTGTTGCATGTATTCGGTTATAGGCAAGCATAATGATGAATCTATCTTGACTTAGATAATCGGCTCAAGGAGAATTTGTTAAAGTGCTTAGTTAATTGATATTAGGTTAATGATGTGTATATTCGGTCATAAAGGTGCACATGAGGAAATGTTAGATTAATTGTATTAAATTGCTCAATGTGATTAAAAATGCGTATGACCATTTTGTATTTGAGCTAAAGGTGGCCATATGACCTAAGCTAAAGGTGGCCATATGACCTATCAAACTCCTTGTCATTGTAACACCCCGTACCCGAGACCGTCGCCGGAGTCGGACACGAGGGGTTAACGGGCTTAATCCACTTACTTGCACAGTTCATTTTAAAAATTTCCAGACAGCTGGCTAACTGTGTCACTGTCACATTAAAAATCATATCTTGAGTTCCACAACTCGAAAATCAGTTTTGTGATTTTTCCCTGAAACTAGACTCATATATACTTCTACAAATTTTTTTCTAGAATTTTTGGTCAGGCCAATTAGTACAGTTTATTAGTTAAAGTCTCCCATATTACAGGGATCGACTACACTGACCTTTGCGCATTACAACTTGGATATCTCCCTTTACAGGGCTTCAATACTGATGCCGTTTGTTTCTATAGAAACTAGACTTCAAAAGGAATCTGTAAATATATGGCATGACTTCTAATTATCTCTGGTCAATTTATAATGAATTTATAAAGTTGGAATAGAGACTCCAGAAACCGTCTGGCCCTGTCTCACAAAAACTTAAATATCTCTTAACATACTGTTCATATGATCATTTCATTACTTTCCTATGAAAATAGATTCATCAAGGTTCGTTTAAATAATTTATTCACTGTTTAATTCCATTCATACTATTTTTAGTGAATTTTCAAATCTACATCACTGCTGCTGTCAGCACCTGCCTTTAAGGTAGACTTTACCTACTTCATAGTTTCCATGATTCATCTAGCCCTTTTTGCATAAATAGCACAATTTATGATAGTGATTAACAATTCCATACCATATGATTATAACATTATGCTAAAAAATATATAAGCCATTTTCGCATGGCTATCCAAAATTATACAAATCCAAAGGGGTCCATGACCCACAACAAAAAGGGGTAGTCCTATACATGCCATTTCAAAGTTCAACCAAAATATACCAAAAGGAGCTTTGATAGTGTGGGCGACTTCGACTTCAAAAATCCCGAGTCCGATAGCTGAAGAACCAAAATCTATAAAACAGAGAATCAAAGAAACGGAGTAAGCATTTAATGCTTAGTAAGTTTGAGTCATGAATTTAGACACAACCGAAGTATAGCATTTATGTAGCTAAACAGATAATTTCATATGCACAAATTCTCAATATCATACTTACTTCACATTACCAACCCTTATATTCATAAACAAAGATCAACTTAGCCAAAGGCCGATAGCTCATTTATCAACTGAGCGAATACTTATTTGTAAGGGCTCAACTAATTCAAAGCACATACGAAACATACCTTATTGTTGGGATTTCACAAGTGTATTAACTGAAATTTTTACAGCAAGTTCATTCATTCCCGAATCACGTACCTTCGAGTTTAACCGGATATAGCTACTGCTCAAATGCCTTCGACATAGCCCGTTATAGTAACTCGCACAAATGCCTTCGGACTTAACCGGATTTAGTAACTCGCACAAATGCCTTTGGGACTTAACCCGGATTTAGTAACTCGGACAAATGCCTTCGGATCTTAGTCCGGATATAGTCACTTAGCACAAAGCCTTCGGGACTTAGCCCGGACATCATTCGAATAACCATGCACATTTATCAATAAATCATGACACATTCAGTATTTCATTTTCATTAGCAAAACTCAAACACAAGGCACTTTTCACACTTGCAATTTCGGCTCAATAACCACACACAAAGAGCATGATTTTGATTTGCTTAAAACATGATCTAATCAAATCATAATCTAAGTTCCATTACTCGAAAACTTACCTTGGATGTTGTCGAACGGCTTCAACAGCTATTCGATCACTTTTTCCTTTCCCTTATCCAACTGTGGTCCTCTAAGCTCTTGAGCTAATTCAAACAAATTTAACTTATTAAAGTCTCATTTTGCTAGCTTATGGCCGAATATGACAAGGAGTTTGATAGGTCATATAGCCACCTTTTAGCTCAAATACACAATGATCATACGCATTTTTAATCACATCAAGCAATTTAACACAATTCATTCAAACATCAAAAGAGAAGCTCAAGGTACTTAGCCCATATATACATTAGACATTAGAGTCACATATGTACGAAATCACGAATCGAATTCAACATACTAGCTAATATTTCCCTTTAGCCGAATTTTCTAAGTCAAGCTAAAGTCATCAATAGGCTACCTATGGCCGAACATACACATCAACTCATGGACTCATTCATGTGGCCGAACATACACATCTATGCTAAGGCCGATTGCAACACTTAATACATTCAACAAGTATGGTCACTTGTATTGACTAAACACCATTTGTTTCAAGTTCAAAACTTGGCTAATACACATATATACACCATTAAAGCATCCTCTCCCTTTCCATTAATTCAACACATGCATTACCCATAATATACAAAATTATATTCGGCCTTAGCACACAACTTGCTAGCCGATTCTTCTCCATCTAGCAACTAATGCACATACGAGCTCATTTGTTAGACTCTACTTCATCTAACAACAACCTTATTTCTCTTCTATTTCCTACCATGGCCGAATGCTCAAGATTCCTCAATATCAAAACTTTTAACTTGGGTTGCTCAAAGAGCTTGGTGATGAGTTCAAATTTATCTAACACCTCAAGCAACATAACACATCCCTTAATCTAGTGAACCACCATAACATCAAACACCAACCAAGAAAACAACACCCATGGCCGAGTATCATCTTCATCACATAGCAAGATTTAGACCATGGGCTAGGTAGAACTCAAGCTAACAACTAAAACATGCATGCATCTCATGGACAACATCAAACATACCTTAGTCTAGCAAATCACCATAGCCGATTTTCTCAAGCTCCTCCCTTCCTTTCTTTTCTCTATTCGCCAAGGATGAACCAAAGGATGAACACTCTTTTTTTTGTTTTTCTTTCCTTCAACTCACGGCAATAGGGGGCATGGATGAGACCCTTTTTTTTTCTTCCCATTTCTTTATTACTAACTTTATTTTATTGTTTCCTCCCATGATGCACCAATACAACATGTTTATGACATGTTTTGCCCATCACCCTTTGTCATGGCCGCCACTAGTAATTAGGGGGAAAATTTGACATGCAAGTCCTCCTTTGATTACATGCACTATTTGATCCTTGTAGATTAGCCTATCATATTTCAAAAGTGTCACACAAGTCCTATGTACTACATTCACATGTAATTAACTAAATCGAAGCTTAAAATTTTCGCACATTCATATTCACATATTTTAGACCATAAATATCACATTCAAATAATTTGGTGACTCGGTTTAGCGGTCCCGAAGCCGCTTTCCGACTAGGGTCACTATAGGGCTGTCACAGTCATATTCGGCCATAAGCTAGCATAATGAGACTTTAATAAGTTAAATTTGTTTGAATTAGCTCAAGAGCTTAGAGGACCAAAGTTGGATAAGGGAAAGGAAAAGTGATCGAATAGTCACCAAATCGCTCGACAACATCCGAGGTAAGTTTTTGAGTAATGGATCTTAGATTATGATTCGATTAGATCATGTCTTAAGTAAATCAAAATCATGCTCTTTGTATGTAACTATTGAGCCGAAAATGATAATGCTTGATAAGTGACTTGTGTTTGAATTCTAGTTATGAAAATGAAATATAGATGTGTCATGATTTATTGATATGTGCATGGATATTCGGATGATAACCGGCTAAGTCCCAAGGCATTTGTGCTAGTGACTAATTCCTGCTAAGTCCCAAGGCATTTGTGCGAAGTTACTATAACCGGCTAAGTCCCAAGGCATTTGTGCGAAGTTACTATAACCGGCTAAGTCCCATAGGCATTTGAGCAAGTAGCTATATCCGCTAAATTCAAGGTACTTGGTTTGGGAATGAGCGATCTTGTTGTAATAATTTCAATTAATACGCCGTAAAATCCCAACGATGAGGTACGCTTCAGATATGCATTGGAGTAGTTGATTCCTTTTAAATATTATTCGCCGCATAATTAATGAGCTTCCGCCTTTGGGTTGTTGATCCCTTATGTGTGAATATAAGGGTTGGAAATGTGAAGTAGGACTGATTTTTGAGAATATGTGTATGAAATTATCCGCTTAGTTATATGAATGCTATACTTCAGTTGTGCCTAATTTCATTGCTCAAAACTTACTAAGCATTAAATGCTTACTCCGTTCTTTGAATCTCTTTTATAGATTTTGGTTCGTCACCATCGGACTCTGGATTGTCAAGTCAAGTCGTCCACACTATCAAAGCCCTTTTGGTACACTTTTGGTTGAACTCTGAAAATGGCATGTATAGGACTACCCTTTTGTTGTTGGTCATGTACCCTTTGGTTTTGTATAAATTTGGATAGCCATGCGAAAATGGCTTATATATACTTTGAGCATAGCATTATAATCGTTTTGTATGTTGTTCATTGGGAGGTATGGAATGTTTGGTAACGATTAGCCATTGGAATGGTTAATCATGATCATTTTGGTGCTTTGTATGACAAATTCTAGTTGATTCATGGAAAACCATGAAATAGGTAAAGTTTACCTTAAAAACAGATCTCGACAAAGAAGAAGTGGTGTGGATTTGAAAAATCACTAAAAATAGTAGGAATGGAATTAAATAGTGAATAAATTATGAATTAAATAGTGAATAAATTATGTAATCGAACCTTGATGAATCTATTTTCATATTAAAGTAATGAAATGATCATATGAGCCGTATTTTATGAGATGCTTAAGTTTTTGTGAAACAGGGCCAGACCGATTTCTGGATCCCCTATTCTGACTTTGGAAATGCACTATAAATTAACCAGAGATAATTAGAAGTCATGCCCTATATGTACAGATTTCTTCTCGAGTCTAGTTTCTTTAGAAACAAACGGCATAAGTATTGAAGCCTTGTACAAAGAGAAATCTAAGTCGTAATGCATGAAGGTCAGAGTAGTCGAACCTTGAAACAGGGGAGACTTTAACTAATAAACTGTACTAATTGGCTTGACCAAAAATTCTAGAAAACAATTTGTAGATGGATATATGAGTCTAGTTTCAGGTAAAATTTACAAAACTGGTTTTCGAGTTTTGGAACTCAAGATATGATTTTTAAGGTGACAGTGACGCAGTTTGCCAGCTTGTCTGGAAATTTTTAAAATGGACTGTGAAAATAAATGAATTAAGTCTGTTAGCACCTCGTGTTCGACTCCGGCAACGGTCTCGGGTACGGGGTGTTACAAAGGATTTAGCCTAGACTGGTAATCCTGTAATACGGAATGTGGCTCAAAATTATGTTTGATTGGTGTATATGAAAGTTTTATGACTAACATGTTTGATTGAATGCCTGTGTTTAGGCAATTTTGCCAGGTCGATGGAAAACATAACTTTGTATGCTTAGATTTAATAAATAAGATTGATAAGTTTAGTTTCCGTTATACGAACTTACTAAGCATGTAATGCTTACTTCATTTTATTTTCCCCTGTTTTATAGTGCTCAAAAACTCGCGAAGGTTAGAGGTCATTGGTGCATCATCATACTATCCACTAGCTTATTTTAGGTATATATAGTAAAATCATTTTGGTATAATGGCATGTATAGGCTAACTTGGCCATAGATGGCTTAAATATGTGGTTTATAATCTAGCCATTGGAATGGCTAGTAATGGTTTTTTTTTTTATATACTTGTAATTTATATACTTGTAATGTCATACTATGGTAGCTATATACATATTAAATGGTTGTTCAAATTATGCCTATCATATGGAATATACCAAGGTAAGATTATAAACATGTATGCATGTAATGATATGCCATGTTGAATGATAGAGTTTGCTCAATTTGAATGCTTGAAATGGTTGGTTGATAAATCATAATTTATACATATTTTTATCCCATGCTTAGCATAACTTTGGATGAATTATCCTTAGAATTGGTCAATTCGATGCTCCTAATCCTTTAATTTCATGTTTTGTACTTTGGAGAGCATAGGTGAGTAAAAAGAGTGAGAAACGGGCCAAAAATGGAGAAAATGGGTCAACATAGGAAATCAACACGGCCTGGACTTCCTCACACAGGTAGTTCACATGCCCATATCCATTCAATAGACTTGAACACGATTTGAAGCAATTACACACGGGCATGTCACACGGGCGTGTCCCTGTCAAGCCCAAATCTAGTCTTATTCGAAAAAAGCCACTCTTGAGGGTTTTGAAGCATTCTAAAGCCTATATAAATACCCCAGGAGGTACCTGAAAGACACACATGGAGTAAGAGGCAAGGAATTACTCGAAGAAAGCCGATTGATCCATCTCAGAAGCCGGATTCACCTGTAAGACTGAAGATCACCCTTCAATTCCCTTCAAAAGTTCTTGGGTTTTCTTTATGTTTTGTTATCATTAGTCTTTTGAGATATTTTCTTTCATAAATATGAACTAAACCTTCTAAATACCTAAGGGGAATGAAACCTAAGACGGATCTTGTTATTACTATCTGAATTATATGATAAATATTTGACTTATTCTTAATTATGAGTTCTTAATTCTTGCTTTAATATTCCAGGATATTGATCCAACTATTGATGTGCTTATTTAGAGGAGCAAAAGTCCTTATCTAAAAGTAGATCTAACATAATTAAGCGGAGTTGATTGCATGCCTAGTGATAGGGTGATATAATTTTGCCGGATTAGGGTGAAACCTAATAAGGGAATCCATAGATCGAGTTAATGCAACACTAGGGGTTTAATTAGAAAGAGATTTCAATTAATCAACCTAGACTTAGTTGTTGTTAGTCTTGAGAGAGATAATAATATAACTTAGGGCTTTCTACGGATCAAGTTAAGTGAATAAATAGTCTGATTCAGAGTCAATAAGAAGTGAAGTCTAGGTGGATTTTTCCCTTAGGTATTGTCCAAATCATTCAGTTTTTCCAAAAGTTATTTCCCCAATTTACTTTATGTGCATTCTTTGTAATAGTCCGGTTTTGAACCTAGTTGGAATAGTGGTTTCGGGATCACATATCCAAGTCAAAAAATATTTTAATATTATTTTTCGTGCCTATTGTAAGTGAATTGACATATGTTAAAGTCTTGTGTGAAAATTTAATTGTTTGTGTGCCTAATTTGTAAAAAGGACCTAACCTTGTAAAAGGTAAAAGTTGTGTGCTAGATGTTAAAGTACCTATTTGAGTTGGCTTTCTAAAATAAAGGTCCTTATGTGATTATTTGACCATTAAAAGCTTGAATGGACATAAAAAGGCATGTGTTAGATGAACTTATATTGGTTTAATAAAATGTAAAATGGTCATTTAGATTTTTATGTTAATATTAATAAAACAAAGCTTAAAATAAGCTCATTTTCATGCTCATTCATTGAATTTGAAAAGAAAATAAAAGAGAAAAGTTAAGGTAGGGTTTGGCTACTATTTTTGGTGATTATGGTATGGTTTTGACTTGATTTTTGATCATTTCTACGTTTTTGTGATCGTTGTTTAGTATACTACAAAGCCCATGCTTCAATTTCTGATTTTGGTGATGATTTTGAAATATGACATGGATGAATTCATGAGTTTTGTGTTGTTAAATGGTGAATTATGGAAGGTAAGTTTTGGGTTGACATATGTTGTCTTTAAATTTTTGATGAAATTGAGTAAATTGGGCTAATTTGTAAAAATGTTATTTTGAGGGCCTAAAATGTGAAATAAATGAAATGTGTGAACTAGTATGAGTACTAGGAGAATTTGACTAAGCTTGTGTATATGCAAATTATGTGTAATTTTTTATTTTGTGAAATAGGGACTAAAGTGTCGAAATGTAAAAATATGAAGGCTAGTTTGCAAATTGCCCTAATTATGTGTTTATGGATTGAATTGAATCATTTGATGAATAAAAGGATTAATTTTGAATACTTATAGATCAAGAAAAGAGGAGTTCAGATTTAGATCGAGGAAAATCGAAGATTACAGAATAAACATTCGAGTCAACACCTTCAAATATGAGGTAAGTTCGTACTTAAAATATGATGTTAAGTAAGCTTTGAAGCTTTTATTATACATGGGTTTTATATAATTGAATTGGATAATATGATGATGAATCAGAAGTTTTGGCACTAAGTGTGTGATTTAAACTAGCTTCGGCTACTTGACGCACTAAGTGTGCGATTTCGACTAATTCTCGGTTATTTGAGATGGCACTAAGTGTGTGGAAAGATTTAGCTTCGGCTAAACTTATTGCACTAAGTGTCAAGATGTCTAAAATACGAATAAGTTATGGAAAGTCTTATAACATTCAAAAAGAGGTAAGTATGAAAGTCAATAAGTACGGGAAGATTCAGGTATGTATAATACCTAAGTGGTAGATGATGTTGTATATGTGAATTTCATTGAGTTGATAGGGTCTTATGGATTGAAATTGTGCAAATACTCATATGTTGTCTTTTTATGTTTCATATACTGTTGATGATTTAAGTACGAGCTTACTAAGCTTTTGAAAGCTTACTTTAACACCCCTAACCCGAATCCAACACCGGGACAGGGCTTGAGGCATTACCGAAACTTTACACTTTCAGTATTCTAACTCGGGTCACAAAATTTCTTTTGAATTTAAATCTTTTCAATCATGAACATCTCATCCCTTGTATATGCCTTCAAGACCTATAACATATCGGAAGGCAATACAGGACAAATACGGGCACGTTTGATTAACCTTGGGCTCTTCAGAAAATTTTCCTTAATATAAAAGGGACACACGCCCTTGTAGGTGGGCCGTGTGGACTCACACGCCCGTGTATCTTGGGGCACACCCATGCCCTTCAACCGTGGGCAACACTGTAATGCCCCGTACCCGAGACCGTTACCGGAGTCGAACACGGGGTGTTAACGGACTTAATTCATTTGCTTACACAGTTCATTTTAAAATTTCCAGACAAGCTGTCTAACTGCATCACAGTCACTTTAAAAATCATATCTCGAGTTCCAAAACTCGAAAACCGATTCTGTAAATTTTTCCTGAAACTAGACTCATATATCCATCTAAAAATTGTTTTCTAGAATTTTTGGTCGGGCCAATTAGTACAGTTTATTAATTAAAGTCTCCCCTGTTTCAGGGTTCGACTACTCTGACCTTCATGCATTACGACTTAGATATTGCCCTGTACAAAGCTTCAATACTTATACCATTTGTTTCTAATGAAACTAGACTCAAAAAGGAATCTGTACATATAGAGCATGACTTCTAATTATCTCTGGTTAATTTATAGTGAATTTCCAAAGTCAGAACAGGGGATCTAGAAATCGCTCTGGCCCTGTTTCACGAAAACTTAAACATCTCATAAAATACGACTCATATGGTCGTTCCGTTTCTTTCATATGAAAATAGACTCATCAAAATTAGATTACATAATTTATTCATTATTTTATTACTTTCTACTATTTTTAGTGATTTTGCAAACTCACATCACTGCTGCTGTCAGCATCTAGTTTAAGGTAAATTTCACCTATTTCATAGTTTTCCATGAATCAACTAGCCATTTGTCATACATAGCACCAAAATGATCGTGATTAACCATTCCAATGGCTAATCATTACCAAGCATTTCCATACCACTTAATGAACAATATCAAAATGATTATAATGCTATGCTCAAAATATATATAAGCCATTTTCGCATGGCTATCCGAATATATACATTACCAAAAGGTACTTGATTAACAACAAAGGTCAGTCCTATACATGCCATTATCAAAGTTCAACTAAAAGACTACCAAAAGGGCTTTGATAGTGTGGACTAATTCGACTTTGACACTCCCGAGTCCGATAGTGATTTAACAAAATCTATAAAACAGAGAATCAAAGCAATGAATAAGCATTTTAATGCTTAGTAAGTTTAAGTAATGAAATTATTTACGACTAAAGTATAGCGTTCATATGACTAAATGAATAATTGCATATACGCATATTCCCAAAATCATACTTACTTCATGCTTCAACCAGTATATTCATACATAGGGGATCAAACCTAACTAAGGCCGGAAGTTTGTTAATCATTTGAGCGAATACTATTTAAAAGGAATCAACTTTCCGATGCATATACGAAACATACCTTATCGTTTGGATTTTATGAGCGTATTAATTTAAATTATTACAGCAAGATCGCTCATTTCCAAACCCAAGTACCTTCGGGATATAGCCGGATATAACAACTCGGACAAATGCCTTCGGGACTTAGCCCGGATATAACAACTCGCACAAATGCCTTCGGGACTTAGCCCGGATATAGTAACTCGCACAAATGCCTTCGGGACTTAACCCGGATATAGTAACTCGCACAAATGCCTTCGGGACTTAACCCGGATATAGTCACTAGCACAAATGCCTTCGGATCTTAGTCCGATTATCATCCGAATAATCATGCACATATATCAATAAATCATAACACATCTATATTTCATTTTCATTACTAGAATTCAAACACAAGACACTTATCAACCATTACCATTTTCGGCTCAATAGCCACATACAAAGGGCATGATTTTGGTTCGCTTTATAACATGATCTCTATACGCATTCGGCTGCCCGTCATAAGTATAAGCCAATTACCTCAATATATAATTCAAGTAGAATCATTATATCACCGTTTATTTGTTATGCTTATATGTCATGACTTAATCAAATCATAAACTAAGTTCCATTACTCGAAGACTTACCTCGGATGTTGTCGAACAACTTCAACGGCTATTCAATTACTTTTTCCTTTCCTTTATCAGATTTAGTTCCCCTTTGCTCTTGAGCTTAATTTAACAAATAAATTGATTTAATCATTTTGAACATCAAAGAGAAACTCAAGGTACTTAGCTCATATATACATTAGACATTAGAGTCATATATATATGAAATCATGAATCAAATTCAACATATTAGCCAATATTCTCCTTTAGCCGAATATCTAAGTCAAGATAAAATCATCAATATGCTTACCTATAGCCGAATGTGCAACATCAATCTATCACTATCACCTACATCCTTAATTAAAGGCTGAATATATGCAACATGAATCTATGTATTCATTCATGTGGTCGAATATACATATTCCAATATGATATCATTTCCATTTCATTTAACACTTAACATTTACCACATATCAATTAACCAATTTTGTTTATAATTACAAAACTCTTCATCTATTCATGCTCTCATATTCGGTCATCCATACCTATACTAACCATATAACTAAAAAATTTTAAGTTTAAACATAAATACAACATTTTAGCACCATGGCCGAACACCTCATGAAGTTGCTAAGACCCATCCTTTTCAAATTCTCACACACACTCACATCCAATCCTTTTTATTAAGCACTCAAACTCAATCAACTTCATGCCTCATCACCACAACATCAAACACCAACCAAGAAAGACAACATCCATGGCCGAGTATCATCTCCATCAAATAGCAAAAATTTAAACCATGGGCTAGGTAGAATTCAAACTAACAACTAAAAATATACATGAATTTCATGGAATAACATCAAACATACCTCAACCTAGTTACAAGCATGGCCGAACTTCTTCAAACCTTTCTTTCTTTCTTTTCCTTGGTTTTTCGGCCAAGAAGAACCAAACTCTCACTTTGTTTTCATCACCCCCCAATTTCCATTACTTTATTACTAACCTTTTATTTTATTATTTCTAACACAAAATGTTAACACAAAATGTTTATAATATGTTTTATCCCATAGCATGGCCGGCCACTACCTAAAATTTTGGGTAATTTGACATGCAAGTACAAGCATTTTCTAACATGCATTAATAGATCCTTATAGATTAACCTATCACATTTCAAAAGTGTCACACATAAGTCCTATTAACTAAATTCACATGAAATCGACTAAATCGAAGCTTAAAACTTTCACACATTCATATTCTCATATTTTAGACAATAAATATTATATTCAAATACTTCGGTGACTCGATTTAGCGGTCCTGAAACCACTTTCCGACTAGGGTCAATTTAGGCCTGTCACAAACACTGACTTATCAACACGGTCATGGAACATGCCTGTGCTGCCTACCCATGGACGAAACTGTCATTTTAACACGGCCATGCCGCACGCCCGTGTGGCCTACCCATGTACAACTTTGAGCTAAAATTTTAAGTGCAAGGGACACACAGTCATAACACACGCCCGTGGGAGGGAACCGTGTGTCACACACGGCCTAGACACACGCCCGTGTATCCAACAATGTGGACTTTATTAGGCTATTTTCCAAACCTTTAGTCACCCCTTTCTACTACTTGTGCCTAGTAGTTACCAAGTTTGAGAGAAAACAAAATTTTACGCTTGTAAATAATCTTAATGAAAATAGTTGTATGGAAACCTCATGTCATTGGTTTCATACATAAATGGTTATTTCCTCTTTAGTGTCATGGTTCCCATTCTACATTAATCCATCTAAAATTGGCTCATTCATATGACTCATTGCCAATTGATAGCAACCCATCATTTGTAATTAAAACCATGCATAAAATCATAGGTCATAGCCTACTTAAATTAAGCAAATTTTCATGGCCATATAAAAAAAGATGAATGCATCTTTACATGCCTTCATTTGGCAATTCAAATAACACATATGACAAAATACTTAAAGTCCTATACATGCCATTAACAAAATAGAAGTATCTTTATACCAAAGCTTGGCTAGTTGATAGTGTGTTGCTTCTCCAACCGTCTTCCAATCCTTATGAGTCCTCTAGCTCTATAAAACAGGGAAAAGACAGGGGGTAGGCATTTTCATGCTTAGTAAGCTCGAATAACTGGAAAATAAACTTACCGAGTAATTAGCATACATCCATACTTAATTCATGAAATCATCCATTATGAAATGATTTCCTATCACATGCACTCAATCAATGAGTTAGTCAAATAATCATGTATCATGTAATTTAACTAGATGAGCTCATCATTCAACATTTCATTCATATATGTATATCTCATGTTAATCTCGTTGAGTTTCTAAGAAATCTCGATGGAATACCCATTATCCGTCAATTCATACGAATGATCATTCCATATATGCACTCCCGCGAACCTCACATCATATGGCGGGATTACTAGTCCTGGCTAAATCCCCCATTATATGAACTCGTAAGGTGATGTCGGGGTTACCAGTCAAGGCTATATCCCTTATAGCGACAAACACCTTTAATGAGTTCGGATCTAAATTACCAGTCCAGGCTAAATTCAGATCCAATTCAGATTACCCATCTGGGCTAAATCTGTAATGCACATATATTCTTCAGGAGGCTCGATCATTGAAGGAACACCCGTCCGGGCTAGATCCTTTCCATACTTGAGATCACGGATTACCCGTCCGGGCTAAATCCTTACTGCAACACATGCAAGATCTCAATTCACATGTGAAACATGGTTTATCCATCGAATCCCCTTTTTAACCTCAACCGAGATAGTTATCAACAAGTCATTTCCAAAGGTGCATTTCATGCATTTTCATACCATTAATAAATGCAAATATCATGCATTCATGAATTATACAATTATGCATATTATAGGTTTACTTTAAGTTATCCGAACTTACCTGGAATTCTTTTCGGGATTGTGTTTCGGTTATTTCGAAACCTTGCGTTTACCACGATCGACCTCCGAAATTTGTTCCTTGGGGTCTATAACAGCAAAATTAACTCATTAATACCCCACATTGTACATTTCAGGTTTAATATCTACCCCCGGTTCAAATGATCGTTTTGCCCCTAACCTTTGACATTTTTACAATTTAGTCCTTAGGCTCGTTTAATGAAACACATGCAATTTCTATCTTACCCAAGCCTAACCGAACATTTTTCTCTCTTATGGAAACCCACGTTTTTCATTATTTTCCTCATTTCTACCACACATTTACATCTTTTGCAAAATAGTCCCTACAGGGTTTCTCATGAAAACCAACTTGGAAAAGATGTTTAACACATTTATCTTTCATATTCCTCCATAATCCATCAAAATACCAATAACTCATGCATGGGTAAATTTTTGAACATGAACCCTAGCATGAAACATGGGTAGAAATGGAAAGAGCAAACTATCGGGATTTCAAAAATACAAAGAACATAAAAAACGGGGCATGGGAGCACTTACTATTGAGCTTGAAAATTGAAGAAACCCTAGCTATGGTGTCCTCCAAATTTCGGCAGCTATGGGAAGATGATGAGCATTTTTTTGCTCCATTTTTCCCCTTTTATTTCATTAAAATGCTTAATGACCAAAATGCCCTCATGCCCTTTCTTCAAAATTTCATCCATGCAAGCCCATTTTTATCCAAAAAATTAGAATTTGGGAAAATTTATCTCCAAGACCTTCTAATTCATAATCTAAAGTAATTTCATACAAATTACTTCTAGAATCCAAGTTTTGCAATTTATTCAATTTAGTCCCTAATTTCCAATTGGACACCTTATACTTAGAATTTCTTCGTGAAACTTTAACACATGCATATACTCATATTCTAGGCCTCATAATAATCATGGAATAAATATTTTGATGTTTGATTTGTGGTCCCGAAACCACTATTTCAACTAGGCCCTATTCCGGGATGTTACACTTACTTTGTGTGTGTGTTTGAATTGTTTTGTAGATATCGAAGCTACCAAGCTCAAGGATCATCAAGGGTCGTCACCGCACTATCGAACCTCATTTTGGTATTTATTAAAATGTATATATATTTAAAGTATGGCATGTATAGTCTAGTAGTTGTGGAAGTATGTTTTGTGATGTATATATATTTAGCCATGTGAATTGGCTAATTTGTGTTTGAACTCATAGTTGATAATGGTTTATGATATGTGATGTTAATTTGAAATTTTAGTATGCTTAGTTAGATAAAGAAAATGGTAAGTGTGGTGAATTTTTGGAATGAGATTGTATGATGATTTGATATAATCTTACATTATGTTCATTATAAATAGGTAAGGTTTATAAGTATGTAAATCTTTGATAATATTATGGTATGAGTGATATGTGTTTTAGCATAAAAAAAATGGTTGATTGGATTGTACATATATGCTTGTTCCCATGCTTGTTTGTTGATCCAAAAAGGGGTGGCAATTTGGCTTAAACCAAGCCTGCATTGTGCCACACGGCCATAGCACATGGGGGTGTCTGTCGGCCGTAGGGAAAAGTTAGCATGTAAACTCTGTTTTGGCACGGCCTGGTTACACGGATATGTGACCTCAATAGAATTGAGAAATTTTGCTAAGTTCTAAAAATTTTGAATGTGTTCAGTTTAGTCCTGACCTATTCCTAATGCATGTTTAAGGTCTCGTTGACCTAAGAAAGGGACTTTATGTTGTTGTTTGACTATGATGCTATGATGTTTTTGAAATGAATGCAAAGTGTTTCGATATGTTCGGTAATACCGCTTAACCCTAGTCTGGCGATGGATACGGGTTAGGGGTGTTATATTTAGTTGGTATCAAAGCTATGGTTTAGTCGGTTCTAGGACCATTATAGCGTATGTGAGTCTAGTTATACATGCTATATATCTGAAACTGCGATAGTGTGAGGAATCCTAAGATGGAAATGTGCTTTTGTATAGCAATGGATCCCGATAGAGCTGTAGCTGACGATGTTGAAAGTAATGCGCCTGCTCCCACACAAGGGACGGTGCAAGCTGATTCTTGACCAGATATGAGTAGCTGCGATGGTGAGGCTAAGCAAGCCTTCTATCATTTGATGAACGATTGGTTCACTCTTTATATTAGAACCAATCCGGCTATACAACAACCTCCACCCCCAGTTGATTCTCCTCAAACTCCTGTTATGTCACGAGTGAATCCAGTACAGTTGAGTAGACACCAGTTGACAAGATTAGAAAATATGGAGCTGAAGAATTTCGAGCTACAACAAGTAACGATGCTGAAAAAGCCAAATTCTGGTTAGAGAATAGAATAAGAGTGTTTGATAAGTTGTCATTGAATCCAGAAGAATGTATAAAATGTGCCATTTCACTACTGAGAGACACGGCGTATCATTGGTGGAAAACTTTGAAATCTGTAGTTTCGAGTGAACGAGTTATGTGGGAGTTCTTCCAAGTTGAATTTTGGAAGAAATATATCAGCCAAAGATTCATTGATTAGAAGTGCAAAGAGATTCTTAAGCTTAAACAAGGTCATATGTCTGTCACAGAATACGAGCGAGAATTTATAAGGTTGAGTCAATATGCCCATGAATGTGTATCTTCAGAAGCAATAATGTGCAAGAGATTTGAAGACGGTTTGAATGAGGATATTCGTTTGCTAGTTGGTATTCTAGAAATCAAAGAATTCGTGGTGCTTTTTGAACGAGCATGTAAAGCAAAATATCTTGGGAAATAGAAAAGAAAGGTTGATTTTGAAGCTAGAGAGATACAAAAGAGATCAACGGGTAAACCATTTCAATTTGGCTCCAAAAAGTTTAGAGATGATAGCAGTCGTTCAAAGGCTAGTGCGGGGCATTTGAACAGAGATCGTGTTAGATCATAATCGAATTACAAATATTTAGCCACATCTATTGCTAGTGTTGATAATGCAAAGAATGAAAGGCTAAATGTGATCAATGTGGAAGACGACATTTTGGTGAATACTGGGGAAAGAGTAATAATCGAGCTTGTTATAGTTGTGGTTTAAGAAACCATTTTATTAGAGATTTCCCAGATTTAGCTAAAAAAGATAATATTCAGAATCTGAAGCAGAGTGGTAATGTTTCTCGTGGTAGACCTTCCAGAAATTCAGGAAATGTAAGTGGTAGTCAGAAAGGAACGAAAGACACAGCTGTTAGATCTGAGTCTTGTGCACCTGCTAGAGCGTATGCTATCCTAGCTCGTGAGGAAGCTTCATCATCAGATGTGATTATGAGTACATTTACTCTCTATGATACTTCTATGATTGCTTTGATAGATCCTGGATCAACACATTCATATATATGCATGGACTTAGTGAATAGTAAGACTTTGCCTGCAGAGTCTACTGAATTTGTGATTAGAGTTTCGAACCCCCTAGGCAGAAGTGTTCTAGTTGATAAAGTCTACAAGAATTGTTAGTTAATGTTTCAAGACAATTGTTTTCCAGCTGATCTAATGCTATTACCTTTTGATGAGTTTCATATAATTCTGGGTATGGATTGGTTAACCTTGTATGATGCTGTAGTGAACTGTAAACGGAAAACTATTGATTTGATATGCAAGAATAATGAAATAGTCAGAATTGAATCTAGTGATTTGAATGGATTGCCTACTGTAATATCTTCGATGAAAGCTTTAAGTATTGTGAGAAAGGGTTGTGAAGCCTACTTTGCTTATGTGATTGATTCGAAAGTGTCAGAAAAGAAAGTTGAATCTATACCTGTTGTTCGTGAGTTCTCTGATGTGTTTCCTGAAGAACTTCCGGGATTACCTCCCGTTAGAGAAGTAAAATTTGGTATTGAATTGGTACCTGGTACTAATTCGATTTCGATAGCTCCGTATAGAATGGCTCTGACTGAGTTAAAAGAATTAAGTCTTGGTTGCAAGAATTAACCGATCGAGGATTTGCTAGACCGAGTTTCTCACCTTGGGGTACTCTAGTTCTATTTGTGAAAAAGAAAGACGGTATGATGAGAATGTGTATAGATTATCGTCAGTTGAATAAAGTGACTGTCAAGAATAAGTATCCTTTGCCTCGAATTGATGATTTGTTTGATCAGTTGAAAGGAGCTACTATGTTTTCAAAAATAGATTTTAGATTGGGCTACTATCAGCTACGAGTGAAAGATTCAGATATTTCGAAGACTGGTTTCAGAACAAGGTACGACCACTATGAATTTTTAGTTATGACTAATGCACCTACTATTTTTATGGATTTGATGAATAGAATTTTTAGACCGTATTTAAATCAATTTGTTGTGGTATTCATTGATAACATATTGATTTATTCGCGTGACGAATCCGAACATGCCGAGCATCTGAGAATAGTGTTACAGACTCTACGAGATAAATAGTTATATGTAAAGTTCAGTAAATATGAGTTTTGGTTGCAAGAAGTGGGTTTTCTAGGTTATATTATATCAGCCTCTGGTATCCGAGTTGATCCGAGTAAAATCTCAGCTATTTTGGATTGGAAGCCACCGAGAAATGTTTCTGAAGTCCGTAGTTTTCTGGGACTTGCTAGTTACTATAGAAGATTCGTAGAAGGTTTTTCGATGATTGTGACTCCGTTAACAAAATTGCTCCAAAAATATGTGAAGTTTGAGCGGTCTGAAAAGTTTCAGAATAGCTTTGATCAGTTGAAAGCTTTATTGACTGAAGCTCCAGTTTTGGTACAAACTGAATCGGGTAAAGAATTTGTGATTTATAGTGATGCTTCGTTAATTGGTTTGGGATGTGTTCTAATGCAAGAAGGAAAAGTAGTTGCTTATGCTTCGAGATAGTTGAAGCCACATGAAAAGAATTATCCAACTCACGATCTCGAGTTAGCTGCTATTGTGTTTGCCTTGAAGATCTGGCTTCACTATCTGTATGGTGAGAAATGTCACATGTTTTCTGATCATAAAAGCTTGAAGTATTTGATGACTCAGAAAGATTTGAACCTATGACAAATAAGGTGGTTAGAACTATTAAAAGACTACGAACTTGTAATTGATTATCATCCGAGAAAAGCAAATGTTGTTGCTAATGCCTTAAGTCGAAAAATATTGTTTGCTTTGAGTGCAATGGATGCCCATTTGGTTATGTCTGATGATGGTTCAGTTTTAGCTAAATTAAAAGCAAGACCCTTGTTCTTACAGCAGATTATTGAAGCTCAGAAGATTGATAATGAGATTTTGGCTAAACGAGCTCAGTGTAATGTAGAGACAGATTCAGAATTTAGAGTTGATAAAGGTAATTGCTAGAGATTTTGAGATAGGATTTGTGTTCCGAGAAATCCAAAGTTAATTCAAATGATTTTGAGTGAAGCCCACAGTAGTCGGTTATCTGTGCATCCGGGCATACGAAAATGTTTAATTATCTGAAGCAGCAATATTGGTGGTCCGGAATGAAAAGAGATATCTCTGATTTTGTTTTTAAATGTTTGATCTGTCAGCAAGTCATAGCTGAACATCAGCTGCCATCTAGATTATTACAACCAATTATGATTCCGGAGTGGAAATAGGATCAAGTAACTATGGAGATTGTGTCGAGTTTGCCCCTATCTCCAAGAAAGAAAGACTCAATTTGGGTTGTAGTTGATCAATTGACGAAATCGGCTCATTTTATTCCAGTTCGATCTGATTATTCGCTTGATAAATTAGCTGAATTATACATTTCTGATATAGTGAGATTGCATGGTGTGCCATTGTCTATAGTGTCAGACAGAGATCTGAGATTCACATCACGATTTTGGAAGAAGTTACAAGATGCTCTGGGTACCAAATTGCATTTTAGTACTACAAATAGATGGTCAATCTGAACAGATTATTTAGGTACTCGCGGATATGTTGAGATGTTGCATTCTTGAGTTTGAAGGTACGTGGGAATAATATTTACCTTTGATTGAATTCGCTTATAATAACAGTTTTTAGTCGAGCATTAAAATGGCACCATACGAAGCTTTATATGGTCGCAAATAGCGTACACCTTTATATTGGTCAGAGATTAGTGAAAATAAAATTTATGGGGTTGATTTGATAAAAGAAACTGAACAGAATGTGAAAGTGATCCGAGATAGTTTGAAAGCAGCTTCTGATCGTCAAAAATCATTTGCAGATTTGAAAAGAAAAGACATTGAGTTTGAGGTTAGCGATAAAGTGTTTCTGAAAGTGTCTCCGTGGAAGAAAGTGATTCGGTTTGGTAGAAAAGGCAAGTTGAGTCCAAAGTTCATTGGACTGTATGAAATCATCGAGCGAGTTGGGTCAGTTGCTTATAGATTGAGGCTACCGTCTGAGTTAGAAAAGATACATAATGTGTTTCATGTTTCGATGCTTCGATGGTACAGATCTGATCCTTCGCATGTAATTCCTCCGTCTGAGATTGAAATTCAGTCTGATATGACTTACGAAGAAAAGCCGATCCGAATCTTAGCTCGAGAGGTTAAAGAGTTACGTAATAAGAAGATTCTGTTAGTTAAAGTGATGTGGCATCGACACAGTATTGAAGAGGCCACGTGGGAATCTGAAGATGCTATGAAACAACAATATCCAAATCTATTTAACTGTCAGATTTTCGGGGACGAAAATCCCTAAAGGGGGAGAATTGTAACAGTCTAGTTTTGACTTTAGTAGGAATAGTGGTTTCGGGACCATATATCCAAGTCAAAAAATATTTTAATATTATTTTTCGTGCCTATTATAAGTGAATTGACATATGCGAAAGTCTCGTGTGAAAATTTAATTGTTTGTGTGCCTAATTTGTAAAAAAGACCTAATCACGTAAAAGGTAAGAGTTATGTGCTAAATGTGAAAGTACCTATTTGAGTTGGCTTTCTAAAATAAAGGTCCTTATGTGATTATTTGACCATTGGAAGCTTGAATGGACATAAAAAGGCATGTGTTAGGTGAACTTATATTGGTCTAATGAAAGGGCAAAATGGTTATTTAGATTTTTATGTTAATATTAATAAAACAAAGCTTAAAATAAGCTCATTTTCATGCTCATTCACTAAATTGAAAAGAAAATAAAAGAGAAAAGCTAAGCTAGGTTTCAGCTACTATTTTTGGTGATTAAGGTATGGTTTTAACTCGATTTTTGATAATTTTTACGTTTTTGTGATCATTGTTTAGTATACTACAAAACCCATGCTTCAATTTCTGATTTTGGTGATGATTTTGAAATATGCCATGGATGAATTCATGAGTTTTGTGTTGTTAAATGGTGAATTATGGAAGGTATGTTTTGGGTTGACATATGTTGTCTTTGAATTTTTGATGAAATTGAGTAAGTTGGGCTAATTTTTAAAATGTTATTTTTAGGGGCTAAAATGTGAAATAAATGAAATGTGTGAACTAGTATGAGTACTAGGAGAATTCGGCTAAGCTTGTGTATATGCAAATTATGTGTATTTTGTGATTTTGTGAAAAAGGGACTAAAGTGTCGAATGTGAAAATGTGAAGGCTAGTTTGAAAATTAAGCGCTTCTCAGGAGGCAACCCGAGCACTAACATTGTTTATTTATTTAAATTTTTGTTTTTAACAACTAAATCGTTAATTAAGAGCTTAAACGCCAGTTTTCCAAATTCACACGGTAAGGCACATGGGCGTGCCTTCGGCCTTGTGCTTACCACGAGAGGAGACACGCCCGTGCGATATGGTCGTGGGAGAACAAATCAAAATTGTTTCCCCAACACGGGATTTGATACATTGACACAGCTGTGGGCAATCCTGCAAAAACAACATGGGCATGCGACACGCCCGTGTCTATTAACCGTGGTCGAAACTGCCAAATTAACACGAGCGTACAACACGCCTGTGTCACCACCCGTGGTCGAGACTGTCAAAAGAAAATGGGTTTGTGCATCCATACACGGGTGCAGAAGAAGCAAACGAAGTAGGACACGGCCTTGTGACACGACCCTGTGCACCAACACGCCCAAAGAACATGGGCGTGGGCCGAATTTCAGACGCGCCCAAATTTGAAAATCATAAAACACACGGGCTAAAATAAGGGCACACGGGCGTGCCCCACAGCCGTGTGCTCCAAAATTTATATAAACCCCTCACTATTTATCATCCCCTCACCTCGCGAACCATCTAGCAATGAAGATGTTTAAAGACTTTTATTTATTATTTCTATGTTTTTACTTTTATCTTTATTCGGTTTAAACTTACTTTTTTATTTTATTTTATTTTTCTTTAATTTTATTTTTATTGCATCCTTAGGTTTTATTATTTATATTAAACAATTTCTACTTTCGACTATTTCTTTACAAGTAATCATGCTACTTTATATTTTCTAAAGAGTTATTGATTCTATCGCAGTTCTACAGAGCCCCAAAGCTCACTATTACTTAGGAAATTGCAACACTACTGGAAAAGGTTCTCCACGACTACCATGTCCTGCTCAACCATGACCATAGCTACCACCAGATATAATATTCTTTTGGCGCAGGACTTGTGGACTAACGAACTCTACCACAACCGGAGCATCCTCCTCCAATCTCACACTTGCCTTAGCCGACTACTCTCCATAAATCCAATTCAAGGATTCCAATTAACATTTAGGAAGTCTCACTACTCTCCCTATCTTATGATCTTATATCAATATTTTTCAGTAAATCTATCTTTATACATTAAGGACAATGTACATCTTAAGTGTGGGGGGTTATTCATATCATCATCAGAAAAAAAACCCCTGAAATTTGTCTTGTTTTCAAATAATCTTCTCATATCATTATTAGAATAAATTTTGATTAATTTGTGATTTTTATTGATATGTCTTGAATTAAAACATAGGCATTTATGCATTGATCGTTTAAACTTTAAGGAATTAGAGAATCAAGCATGATAAGTTGATTTTTGAGAAGTAAAATGTTTAGGTTGTTCCCCCAAGTTTAGGTATTATCTTGAGTTGAAATTCACAGGTTAAACATCAAAAGGCCATAATTTTTGTGAGATATTGAGCCTTTAAAGCATATATTATTTCTTTCATGCTCACTTTTATTGTTGCTTTGAGTGCATCAATATCGAATTGTTATTCTAGAACTTGCTTGATTATGCATGTCAAAACCACACCATTTGAATTGATATGTCGAGATGATAAAGGCAGTTAGGTTTAACCTACTTATTCCATAAAAGCCTACCTTTATAATTAACCCTTAGTGAACCCCCTTGAGCCTAACAAGCCATTCATTGACTTACCCTCAATATTAACCCATAACTCATTATTGTTGAAATCCTCTTATTTGATCCCTATTTTTGTCGAGATTTGATTTGAATAAATTGCTTAGCTATGTTTTATTTTTGATAATTAGTAAAGTTCTATGTTATTTTTGACTTGTTCTTAAAAAAAAACATACATACAACATACATACATATTAGTAGTAATTTTTTATTTTTTGAGCTTAAGTATTTAATTCCTTATTCCATGAAGAAAAGCTCAATTATAGGATCTTCTAATTAGGAACGTAATTTGTCAGTTGTAGTATTTTTCTAGTTAGGTAATTAATTCTAGAGAGAATTTAACAGATCTTTTTACTAAGGCATTGCCAACTTCAACATTTAAAAGACTACTACACAAGATTGGAATGTGTCGACTCAAAGATGTAATGTAATGCTGCCATCAGGGGGAGTCTAAAAACAAGTTGTACTCTTTTCCTTTAATCAAGGTTTTGTCTCATTGGGTTTTCCTGGTAAAGGCTTTTAAGGAGGCAGCTTGTAATAGAAGATTGTGTACTCTTTTTCCTTCATCAAGTTTTTTTTATCCCACAGGGTTTTCCCTAATAAGGTTTTAACGAGGCACATTATCTACCAATAGACATCCAAGGGGGAGTGTTATAAATATCTTATTAAGTAGATGTCCATCATGATAAAAATAAAGTTTTGATATATTTTAAATTCTAATAGTTATTAGAATTATAATTCTATTTCTTTTATACTTCTTATGCCTATAAATAGAGACCTTGATGAAGCATTGTAATCATTCTTTTGATAAAAATTTCATTCTCTGTTGTTTTCATATATTTTTTATTCTCTCCATCTTTATTTATTTTATAACATTTACAAAATTATTATTTTTAATAAATAAATTTCATATTAAAAAGAGAAAATGAGTATTTATTTATAATTATGTATGTATTTTTATCAAAAATAAATTTTAAAATAATTTCATTAAAAATATTAAATTTTAATTTAATGTGTGAAATTGAAAGTTAAATTTATTGTTTTTAGAATTAAAATTAAATTAATAAAATTTGTAAACATTAAAAACGAATTTTTTTATTATAAATAAAAATACATCCGTAGAAATTTAAGGAATCAAATTGTTACAATTTGATCGACAAAAAACTTAAATAATCAAAGTAAAAACATTTTAAATAATAAACATAAGGAAGGCGACACTAATGAATTATATCTGAAGCAGCCAGCTGGTTTGGCATTTCTGTATGCACTGAAGAAAAATAAGGACTAATGTTCCTGCAACAGTCAGTATAAGTTATACAGAGAAATTGAATATATATTTATTTTGGCGGTCTAACGGAAAGTAAAAGTTGAAGCTTTATATAATGATAAATAACAAGAAAAGCAACGAATCATGCGAATATTTTTCACATATATTTTATATCCGTCTTATAGATAATGCCATATAATTTGTAATAACTGAGTGGTGAAGAGTAATTATTAATATTTGGTATTATATAAATGTTTGCAGAAAAAAGATGGGCTTGAATTTGTGATTATTCATCTATTAATTTCTTTTCAAATCAATGTCACAGAATTTAATTGTCTCACAAGGTTTAGGTCATATCTTCATTTCCGTTCTGTTGAGTACTATTAAAGATACCCCAGGTATTTTTAATCTTTTATGTTTTAGTTTACAGTTGAATTTAATTGAAATTAGTAAAACCACAATAAATAAATAAAGGAGTCATTAATAAACATATGCAGTAATTAAGAGTATATTTTTTAAGGTTAAAATATGTAACAATCTCTATACTTTGAAAAAATTAATATTTAATCCCTATACTTAAAATAGTTAAAATTAATTCTTCTCAACTTTTTAATTTTAAAATCTTAATCTACTCATTAATATTATTAATATTTTTCATCAAATTTTGTCAACTTGACATATTGATTAGATTATCATCATATAATGTAGCATATGATTGATGAAAATAAATATGTTGTTGACAAATTTTGACAAAAATACTAATGGTATTAATAATTAGACTATGATTTTTAAATTGGAAAGTATGAGGATTTAATTTTAACTTTCAACATATAGAACTTAAATCTCAAATTCATTAAAAATACAATGACTACAAACATAGTTTAACCTTTTATAACGGGTATTTATAATATTTTTATTATATTAAATAAGATAACTGAAACAATTAATGCTATCATCTTGTAAACATTGAATGTCGATAATGACAGTATAGAACGATCGCAAAGCAATAAGAAAAGAAAAAAACACATAGATTTTACGTTGAAACCCTTTAAGGAAAAAATCATGAGCAGATAAGAAGAAAATTCACTAATATTGAATTCGAATGATACAAGAGGAGTTTCGACAACATCTATTTATAGGTTGAAAACCTTATTCTAATCAATAACCAATAGAAGCAGTATAGTAAAGTTGAAACACCTTACTCTAATTAATATTAAATAGAAAAATTATACTTCTATACGGATTTCACTTACGCAGCATGTACTGTACCTCTATTTTGCCATTGTATTTCACTTCTTTAATAGGAATTTGAGTTATATAATTTAACAATTTTTATTAAATTAAAGCATAAATTATAACGTCAGAATTGTACGAAACGAACATGTATATGCATTGGCCTCACCTCTTTTTTGTACATGAACATGTAAATTATAGTGTTTGATAATTCAAGAATTCGTACTCATAAAACTTCCAATAAATCATAGCTTTCTAGAGATAAGATTTTTTGATAGATTGTATTTTTATTTTAGAGAGGACGAAAGCGTTAAGAAAATGAGAGGGTTACCATTAAAATCAACTTCTCTTACTTAAGTTTTCACTGCTGATTGTAAGTCAAAATAATCACTTAATAATAATTATCTAAAATAAATAAAATTATTTAATTTATTAAAATTGATAACCAGTAAAATTTTAATAATAAATATTTCAACATTCTCTCACTTATCGAAATTTATAACATTGTCTCATTAATAGTTTTATATACAGAAAAATAAAATCATATTATCACGAAAATATATGGATAAATTCCTTTATGAATAAATCTTCAATATTTGTTCCAGGACCTATACAGACGTACACTTTTCTAGACCAAAATATATACAACCATAATGAAAAAACAAGCTAAACAACATAGTGTGAATTTTTCTTTCTCTTATTTGATTCATCATTTCTTTCTTTCTCAACCTCCACGATATCATCAATATCCCTTTCAATCTCTTCATCCATATTACATCTCTCTTGTGAAGTTAAATTTTCACCCACTTTGATAAAGCCCTTGCGTTTCCAAAACTTCCAGTTTTAAAGCGGTCCAAGATTCGCTCTGATCTGGGATCCACCAAAACGAAAGCCATCAAGACGCTCTCTTACTTTATAAGCATCCTTCAATGATTCGAACCAAACAAAATTGAATTGAGTCTCAATTTTTTGCTCAAGGAAAAACGTCAACCACATACCTATGATATACTAAAGTTCTAGCTAACCTGTAACACCCCAAACCCGACCTAAAAGTTAGGCTCGAATCTGGCGTGTCACATTGAAGTGTTTTTTGAAAACCATGTTTTTATTGAAAACCCTTCTTACTACTCAAAACCTCTGGCCATTTTAAAACTTGTGAAACGTTAATTCCCTTAAAACCTTACTTGCTGCGGAAGCTTACTTTTAAACAGTTGCGGAAACGAGATATTTTGAAAACCAGTTGTTGTTTTGGAAAATCGTGCCCTACTTCTAACAGATATTAAGCATACTAAATAAATTTCCCAAATAAAAGGTTAAGAAAATAAAGAGGCATTAATACAACCCAAATAAAAAACCAAAGTGCTTAACTAAATAAACGAAATAGAAAAACATATGCAGTTGTGTGGTCGTCTCCGAGTACCTCTGCAACACCGATCCACCTAACGCTGGGGATTACATGCAGAGTTAATAAACGGGGTGAATTTATGAAAACTCAATATGTAATCCCCTTACTAGAGTAATATCAAGAAATGTATGCGAAATTGAGAATCGATGCAGGCGGAGCCCATTACAAGAATAAATGCAGTCCAGCTCAGAGCATACATGGGCCAAAGCCCGTTACAATATCATTTGGGTCACAGCCCATAACAGAATCAATTGGGCCTAGCCCATCATAGCCTCAGTTGGGCCGAAGCCCACATCGCAATAATATCACAATAATATCATACATGCAATGCTATGCAACCCACCCCAATAATCCAACAGCTACACACCAACTCCGTCCCCCAGTACACATCATGTGAGGTTATAAATATCGACCCACCCATGCAGTACACATCAATGCTAGCTCGGTTGTGGTACTACCTTCATTGCAGCAAGCTGCTAATCAAATATTAGGCTTAATAGCCATCGGTGGATCCACGGTCGTCAAGCAACCATGCAATCCTCATATACCTCTTCCGTTCCATAATTCCCAACCCATGCAATATATCGTGTATGTCATGCTCAGTCATCACACGTGTATGCAGAATGGCCATACTCAGTAATAGTCTTTTAAACATATATTAAGTGTAACACCCCGAACCCGAGACCATCGCCGGTGTCGGACACGAGGGGTTAACAAGCCAAGATCACATGTTTTGCCCACCAATTTGACATTTCCAGTCAGCCTGGAAGACTGCGTCACCTTCGCCTTAAAAATCATATCTCGAGTTTCAAAACTCGGAAACTGGTTTCGTAAATTTTCCCTGAATTTAGACTCATATATCCATCCATGGATTTATTTCTAGAATTTTTGGTCGGGCCAATTGGTACAGTTTATTAGTTAAAGTCACCCATGTTACAGGGATCGACTGCTCTGACCTTCGCGCGGTATAACTTGAATATCTCTCTGTACAGGGCTTTAATTCTGGTGCCGTTTGCTTCTAATGAAACTAGACTCAAAATGGAATCTGTAAATATAAGGTATGTCTCCTAATTCTTTCTGGATAATTTATAGTAAATTTTTAAAGTTGTGACAGGGGACCCAGAAACCGTTCTGGCCCTGTTTCACCATAGCTTCAATATCTCTTAACATGTAACTCCTATGACCATTTCGTTTCTTCCATATGAAAATAGACTCATCAAGGTTCATTTACATAGCTTATTCACTATTTAATACCATTCCTACGAATTTTGGTGATTTTTCACATTCACGTCACTGCAGGTGGCAGCATCTGTTTTTAAGGTAGGTCTTACCTATTTGGTAGTCTCCATGAACCAACTAGTCTTGCCATACATAGGTTCATATATGATCATTTTAACCATGCCAATGGCTGATCATGTGACCAACATTCCCATTTCCAATCCATAGCCACATCATGACACCAAATATATACATACAAACCACAAATAGTCTATATTCATGCTTCCTTTTTACGAGCCATTTTCGCATGGCCGTATACATATACATCACCACATTTTTAACCTAACAGGGGTAGTCCTATACATGCTGTCGTAACCATTTTTTTGAAAAAACGAAACGAACGGGTATCGACTTGAAAGAAATAGGAGTCGCCACCAATCTTTTTAGGTGTGATCGGATCACCTTAAGTTAATCATTTTAAAAGTTAAGATTTACCTAAACGATAATTTTGGTCTCTGAAAATCGAAAATGGGTTCGAGTCGGTTACATACGAGGAAGGATTAGCACCCTCGATACGCCCAAAATTGGTACCTAGTTGATTAATTAGTGTCTTAGTATCGAAAATTAAAAAAGTTTGAAAGAATTTTAAAATACGATCCTTCTTTATAAAAAGCTCAAGTGTTAAAGACTCTCTCGTCTCAAAATATAAAATGTCACACCCAGTGAGTTAGGACACGACATCTTAAATTTTCGAGAGCGAGCTTGCCTTTTATGAAATCTGTGTATTTCATTAAAAGGGTATTCGATTATTTAGAATAACGAGAGAAGTCGAAACCCAGTAAGTTAGGGCACGTTTTCTCGAATTCTCAAACACCGAATATTGCCTTTATTTCTGAACAAAATTCTCATTTCGAGATGACAAAATATCATACCCGGTAAGTTAGGGCACAACACTTCACACCTTCGAGAATAAGAATTTTTTTTTTTAACTTGTATAATGATTTAAAAAGAATATATTCCGTTATTTAGGTTAAATGAGAAAAGTCGAAACCCAGTAAGTTAGGGCACGATTATCTCGAATTACTTAAATACGGGATATCACTTTTATGAAAGGGTTATTTTGTTAGGTAAAGGAAGATATCACACAAATTTGTAAAAAGGAAATAAAGCATAATCTTAACAAGCAAAATAATAAATGAGTAATATGAATGACAAAAACGAAAGAAATAAACAAACCACGAATTGAAGAAGAGAATAATAGGTAAAAATAATAAAATGATAAAATAAATAAGAATAAGAAGAATGAGTAACAAGGAAACTTAATAATAAATCGATAAATAAATAAGTAATATATAAAATAGAAAAAAATTAATAATAATGTTGACAAAAGGTAAAAATGTTTTAATAAATATAATATAAATAACATTCTAATAATATAATAGCGATGATAATAATAGTAATAAAAATAAGGGCAGCATAATAAAATAAAATAAAAATGAAAATAAAATAATAACAATAGTAATAAAATAATAAAGAAGTAATAGTAATACTAGTATTAGCTTAATAAAGTAATAGTAATAAAATGGTACTAATGCAAATAATGATATACAAATATATATTAAAAGTATGTATATATGACACAAATGTATTAATGAATGATAAGGTCAAAAACTAATAATAATAATATATTCGTGGATATATATGTGTATATATATTGAAGATGTAAATAAACATATATTGATATTAATAGTAGATATGATGGAGGTAAAAGTAGATATGAAAAGTATATAATGTGGTATTAATATATGTGTAATATGGTATTTAAGTGTATATACATAAAACATACATTAGGAATAATAATATGTGAAAAGACAACAATAAGAATGTATATATAAAATGCATGCAGTATTTAAAAATGCCGGATAATAGTAATATATGCTGATAATAATAATATGAAAATAGTAAATAAAATAATGAATAATATTTAAAATATCAAAGGAAAAAGAAATAATATGGAAAACCACTTTAAACCGAAAGAGGATTAAATTTAAAACAAATATGAAGTTATGGGGCTGATTTAAAATTAATAGAGGAGAAAGGAATTAATTTGAAAACGTGCGCGATTGCGAGAGGACCGAAGGAAATTTTCTGCCCTTAAAACGACATCATTGGGAGGATTCAATCACAAACGTGATGAATTTTGAGGCTAATTTGAAAGAAATGAAAAGCTAATTGCAAAACGTGTGAAAAGCGGAAGGACTTCGCAAGCAATTATACCATGCTTGTAAAAAACACGCGGATCCTCGATCAGTCCGGTCGGGTCGCTCGGGTCTGGCGTGAAACGGCGTGCTTTTGGTATTGGGAGTTGAGGCCCAAAACGGCGTCATCGGGCGATAAAACCAAATTTTTCGAGAAATTTCATTTGGTCCGAGGTGAGGGAAAAAAGAGAGAGAGGGAAGTGGGCGATTTAGGCCTGTGGCGATCAATGTCCGGTCGCCGAACCGCCGGGCGCCGTCGTCTCCGGCCGTTGCGGTGGCCGGAATTCCAAAAGGTATATTTTTTTTTATATTTTTCTTTATTTGTCTATATGTATATTTGTGTGAATGATTGATTTGGAAGTAAAGAACGAAAATAATCAAAAATGATAATAAACAGAAAATATATATATATACATATACGATAAATCACCTCTGTTTTTTTAGGTTTTGGTTCTTCGTTGGATTGTTTTCTGGTTTTTTGGTATTGCTAGAGTCTTTGTTCTTGCTTGAATACTGTTGCTTTTTGTTTTCACCAAAAAAAATTGCCTCCCTCTACATCGTTTTTTGATTCGGCCTTAAATAGCCATTACCAATCTTTTTTTTATATTACATTGTCTCTCTTTGTAGGAAAATGGGCGGTGCTGGCAGAAATCGGTAGTGGAGCAGAGGGGAGCACATGCTGGCGTCGGTGGTGGAGCAGAGGGAGCACTGCTGCATGCTAGGGTTCTCTTAGTTCTTCCTTCCTTTTTAGTCATTGTGGGCTAGGGTTTTGGTTCTGGGTAGTAGATTTGGGCTTATTGGGCTTAGTTAAATTTGGCCTGTACAGCTGCCCCTCTTTGCTCGTTGTCGTGTAACGAGAATGGAGCAAAGACTCCAAAAGGGCCAAATTTGCCTGGTCTCACCGGGTCTCGACTTCTTCGGTGCTCATCTTCTTCAAGTATCTTCAGTGTGCTCTACTGCAATTTCAGGGGATATGATTTGTGATGATCTGCTCTAATGCAACTTCAAAGAGATAGGATCTGTAATCTGTTCCACTGCAACTTTAGTGAAACGAGACTTGCTATATTCAGTCTGCTCCACTATAATTTCAAGGAAATAAGACTGGTAACTTCGACCTGCTCCACTGCAATTTCAGGGAGATAAGGTTAATGACTTCAATCTACTCCGCTGAAACTTTAAAGAGATCTGCTGTGGCTTCGAGCCACTCCAATGCCTTTTCAGGGAGAAGATATTTGATTTACAGCCTGTTACCCTACTGCTTAGGGGATTAAGGCTTGTCATATTTGATCCGTTTTCCTACTGCTTAGGGTTTTAGATCTGTAAACTCAACCTGTTACCCTACTGCTTAGGGGTTTAAGGCTCTTCGTCTTCGATCTGCTCCACTACTGCTTAGGGAGATAAGATCTGCAATTTAACCTGTTACCCCACTGCTTAGGGGTTTAAGGTTTTTCGTCTTCGATCTACACCACTACTGCTTAGGGGGATAAGATCTGCAATTTGGTCTGTTTCCCTACTGCTTAGGGGTTTAAGACCTTACGACATCAGCTTGTTACCCTACTGCTTAGGGGGTTAAAGCTTGGTGGTTTGAATCTGCTTCACTGCATTCGAGGAGGTGAGATTCGACGTATTTGATCTGCTCCTCTGCAACTTCAGGGAGGTGAGATCTGTGATTTTCAGCCTGTTACCCTACTGCTTCGGGGGTTGAGGCTCATCTTCTTTGATCTGTTTCCCTACTGCTTAGGGTGATAAGATCTGCAATTTTCAACCTATTACCCTACTTCTTAGGGGGTTAAGGTCTGTAAATTTGGCCCGTTACCCTACTGCTTAGGGGGTTAAAGCTCATTATCTTCGATCTGTTTCCCTACTGCTTAAGGTGATAAGATCTAGGAATTTACTGATTCTAGGGACATGACCTGTAGAATCAGTTCCAGGTATTTATGCTCATGTCAAAGAATTAGGGTGTTATGATCAAAATGAATCAAATGTTCCTAATTAGATGCATTTATGAATGATCTATGAATGTATGAGTGCAGCATGTTGTGAGCGTGAATCCCTGTTTAGGTTGCCATTGCTCCTAGTTAATCAAGGTTCCTTTACTGAAATGGTATCCTGTCTTCTTGTTCAGCTTAAATTTTGAATAGAAAACCCGAAGAGGTAGTCCCAATTTAAACTCTTTCTTCTCAGATGCTTCCAATCTTTGAGTTTGGTTAGTTCTAAATAATAGTCCTGTTTCAGGTTCCTGTACTATTTAGAAACTTTCAGAGTAATATGCGTAACTCTTTTGTGAAAATGGCTTTAGTCCATTAATCATCATTTCAATGCAAAATGCTTGAAAAAGATCATGACAAAACTGAAATTTATCGAAACAACATTTGAAGGGAATATATTAATTACGGTCAACAAACATTGCTGGAATACAAAATGGATAAAAGGGAATAGGTGCCCCGGATATCGCAGCGTGAGTTTCTCTCTTGACTTCTTGAAGGCTCCTTTTTTGCCCAATATGCGTTTAGGGATCTAGAGTACTCTTGCTGATGCCCCAAGATGTAACATCTCTCCTCTTTGTTAATTTAGGTACCATAAGACCATCGCATGTCCCACCTTTGATCAAAATTTGAGTTGCCCTTTATGGGTTTTCAATTCAAAATCCCTTTGGTCTTAAGATGCTCTTTTGAGTTTTCACCCCGCCTCTCTCCTTTTTTTTTTTTTTTTTTTTTTTTTAGGTAAGTATTTCTTAACCGAATCCGAATTCACGGATTGGATAAGGTCTTGCCATCCATTTCACCAATATCAATGCTCCGCCGAAAAGGCTTTCTTCACCACATAAGGCCCTTCCCAATCCAAGCATCCATTTTCCTCTCAAGTCTTTTTGTATGGGCGGGATCTTTTTCAAGACTAGGTCTCCTCGTGGAATTCTCTGGGACGAACCTTTTTGTCGTAAGCTCGCATCATTCGCTTTTGGTACATCTGACCATGGCGAATAGCCCGTAGCCTCTTTTCTTCAATCAAATTCAACTGATCGTATCGGGACTGGATCCATTCTGCTTCATCCAACTTTACCTCTGACAAAACTCTAAGGGAAGGGATCTCGACCTCGATAGGTAAAACTGCCTCCATTCCATAAACTAATGAGAAAGGCGTTGCCCAAAGAGAAGTTCTGATAGACGTTCGATAAGCATAGAGGGCAAATGGTAGCTTCTCATGCCAATCTTTATAAGTTTCTGTCATCTTTCCTACAATCTTCTTGATGTTCTTATTGGCTGCTTCGACTGCACCGTTCATCTTCGGGCGATACGGTGACGAGTTGTGGTGTCTGATCTTGAACTGACTGCAGACATCCGCTATCGTGCTATTATTTAAATTCAATGCGTTGTCAGATATGATCCTTTCTGGCATTCCATATCGACAGATGATTTCCTTTTTTAGGAACTTGCTAACTGCTGATTTAGTGACATTGGCGTATGAAGAGGCCTCTACCCATTTGGTGAAATAATCGATGACCACAAAGATGAAACGATGCCCATTTGAAGCTTTAGGCAAAATTGGCCCAATCACATCCATGCCCCACATCGAGAAAGGCCATGGCGAGGTCATGACATGCAGATGTGAGGGAGGCACATTAATCTTGTCTCCATAGATTTGGCACTTATGACATCTTTTGGCGTAGTTAATACAGTCTCCTTCCATGGTGGACCAATAATAACCGAACCTCATAATTTGCCTGGCCATTGTAAAACCATTAGCGTGTGTCCCGCAGATGCCCTCATGGACTTCTTTCAAGATTTTCTCGGCCTCAATGGCGTCTACACACCTTAATAGTACCTGATCCTTCCTTCTTTTGTACAGGATCTCCCCATCTAAGACATAGTCACTGGCCAGTCTTCTCAACGTTCTCTTGTCATTCTCGGTAGCTTGGTTAGGGTACTCACGATTCTTCACATATCGTAGGATGTCGTGGTACCAAGGGTGATCATCATTTTCCTCTTCTTCTTCAAGGTTGTAACAATGAGCCGGGGCCTCGTAAATGCTCATTTGGATCGGTTTCACATCTTACATTTGGTTCACCTTGATCATAGAAGCCAAAGTTGCTAGGCGTCGACCATCGATTTTCTTCTCGTGGGAGGTAGTAGAAGACAATATCATCGAACTCTTTAATTAACTCAAGGATTAACCTCCGGTAATTGATCAATTTGGGGTCTCTTGTCTCCCATTCACCTTTGAGTTGATAAATTACTAGGGCAGAATCTCCATATACCTCTAACACATTGATTTTACGTTCTATGGCCGTACGTATTCCCATGATGCATGCCTCGTATCCTGCCATATTGTTTGTGCAGTCGAAATCTAATTTACTAGTGAATGGATAATGATCTCCACTCGGGGACACCAGAATCGCCTGATTCCGTTACCCATGGCATTTGATGCTCCGTCAAAGTTTAGCTTCCAAGGGTGACCCTCTTGAGGTCTTCTTGATGGTTGCTATGCACATTAGATCTTCATTTGGGAAATCAAAGTTCAGAGGCTCGTAGTCCTCTAGGGCTCACTGGCTAAGAAATCTGCTATTGCACTCCCTTTTACTACCTTCGGTTCACATAGACTATATCGAATTCGAAAGTAGAATTTGCCATCGGGCCATTCTCCGTTCAAGGCGATTGACTCCATCAAGTACTTCAGAGGATCCATTTTAGAGATCAGCCAAGTTGTATGGTACAACATGTATTGTCTCGATCTTGGGTTGTCCAAATCAAGGCACAAAGACAACTTTTCAATGAGCGAGTATCTCGTCTCACACTCGATAAACTTTTCTTGAGGTAATATATCGCTTTTCTTTCCTTCCCGATTCATCGTGTTGGCCAAGCACGCATCCCATAGAATTTTCAAATACCGTCAAATCTGATATCAATGGCTTATCTGGATTAGGTGGTGTCAATACTGGGGCATTGGACAAATATTGCTTAACCTTGTCGAAAGTCTTCTGGCATTCCTCGTCCCAACCACCAGGGTTGTGTTTCTTAAGGAGACGGAATATGGGGTCACATTTTTCAGTTAGTTGTGAAATAAACCGAGCGATGTAATTTAATCTTCCTAGGAATCCTCGGACTTCCTTTTGAGTACGTGGTGGAGGTAATTCTTGTATGGCCTTGACTTTGTCTGGGTCGATCTCAATCCCTTTTCCACTGACCACGAATCCTAGCAGTTTTCCTGACCTGGCTCCGAAGGTACATTTTGCAGGATTGAGCTTCAACTGGAATTTTCTCAACCTCAAAAATAATTTTCTTAAGACTTGCACATGTTCTTCTTGATCCGAGATTTGGCGATCATGTCGTCGACATAAACTTCAATTTCTTTATGCATCATATCATGAAATAGGGTAACCATGGCTCTCGATATGTTGCTCCGCATTTTTCAATCCAAGCGGCATTACTTTATAGCAAAGGTTCCCCACATGGTCACAAATGTGGTTTTATTCATGTCTTGAGGATGCATTTTGATCCGATTGTACCGAGAAACCATCCATGAAGGAGAAAAGTGAGTAACTGCCGTGTTGTCCACTAAGGTGTCGATATGAGGCAATGGGAAATTATCTTTCGGTGGCCTTGTTTAAGTCTCTCGTAGTCTACACCCATCCGTATTTTCCCATCTTTTTTAGGGACGGGACGATGTTGGCTACCCATTCGAGTACTTAACTACTTGTAAGAAACCAGCATCAAATTGCTTCTTGACCTCCTCTTTTATTTTTAACGAGAACATCGGCCGCATCCTTGAAGCTTTTCTTTGGCGGCTGCATTCTTCTTTGATGGGGAGCACGTGTACCACAAGGTCGATGCTTAGCCGGGCATATCTCGATATGACCATGCAAAGACATCCTTGAACTCTTGGAGTAACTCAATAAGGTCCCGCTTTGTCTCTGTAGCGATGCAAGTTCCGATCTTTACTTCTCTTCTTTCTAGTTCATCTCCCAAGTTCACGACTTCTACGGTCTCTTTGTGGGGTAGAATCTGTTTCTCCTTGCGTTCTACCATCCTCAACAAATCAGGGGATAAGTTACAATCACTGTCATCTCCAAAATCCTCGGATCCCTCTAGACACATATCGCACTCAAAGGGAGACTCCGAATTAATAGCAAGGTCACTCACATCGTTGATATCTGGAGACCTGTTTTGGGCAGAAAGGAAGATGCAAAGAACAAAAGAATCTAAGAACAATGGCATGTACGGTATGAGTATGAAAGAATATTTGCACTGAATAAGACGAAAGGATGCATTTTATTGAAATAACGATTTGAACATAGGCCTATTTCACAAAAGACACTTATTACTCCTAGGCCTAGGGTAATAAGCGTGTTTTGGGCATTACTCGTGTTAGTTTTAAAGACTACGAGGAATCTCTTCCGCAATTCAATTATTTAAAACACTTTCGACTCATAAGGGCGAATGCGGTCCCATTCTCTTCTCCGGTTCCTCCTTGAACGTGGCATTAATTTGAAGTTTTCCTCATTTCTTGATGGACTCTTGGCTCGCCAATCTTCCTTCGGCATAAATAGTTCCTCCTGACACAAATGTTCTGGATATATGGGGAAAGGTCATTGGTTTCCATTTAATCTCTTCCCCGTTCAAACGCGCTCTTCTTCTTTCTCGTTTCTTCTCTTGCTCCTCTTTCTTTTGTCTTGCATCTGGCTTGAATCCTAAGCCAAAGCGGTCCCGTTTGTCCGTAAGCATAGGTACTTTGACCCTTCCTTGTAGGCTTCTTCCAAGTCCTTTCCCTGGCAAGGCTCCCTTCCCAACCATCAATTGTAGTCCCATTCTTGTGGTTTTGGAAAGTCTGGGTGTTGGGACTTTATTTCCTTCGACAACAAAGGTCGCATTTACGAATTCCAACGATCGAAAAGAACATTCCATGGCTTCATCATCTGTCCCCACATATGGTGCGTTGCTGGTAACAGATGCAATGATGTCTTCCTCCGCATTTATGGTCACCAATCGACCTTCCGTTATAAGTTTAAGCTTCTGATGTAATGATGACGGCACTGCCCCTGCCGAGTGGATCCAAGGTCTTCCCAATAGGCAATTGTAAGAGGGTTTAATGTCCATCACTAAGAAGTCTATCTCGTACTTGCTAGGACCGATTTGAAGGGGTAATTCAATCCTCCCCATTACATTTCTTTCAGTACCGTCAAACGCCCTTACTACATTTAGGCATGTCTTCATATGGGAACTATCCACGGGCAACCTTTTCAGTGTGGATAGGGGTAAGACGTTTAGTGCTGATCCATTATCGATCAGTACCCCCGGTAATGTGTATCCCTTGCAACGCGTGGTAATGTCTTGAGGGCCTTTGTGGACCCCATGCCTCCTAGTGGTATTTCGTCGTCGTTAAAGAAAATAAAATTGTCAGCGCTGATATTGTTGACCAGGCGGTCCAGTTTGTTGACAGAGATGTCATGCGCGACGTATGTCTCGTTCAGCACTTTCATTAACGCGCTCCGATGCGTTTCTGAGCTCAAGAGTAAGGCCAGCACCGAAATGCGAGCTGGTTGCTTATGTAGCTGTTCAACGATGCTGTACTCACTGTGTTTTAAAAATTTCAAGAATTCCCTGGCTTCATTCTCGGTTACTGACTCATTGACTGACGATTCAAACTCGACCATCTTTTCTTTCCTTTGCTCTACTGTCGGGACCTTTTCTTTGGCAATTTTGGTTCCTGTGCCTTCGGGAACATAACGTCTCCCACTGCGTGTAAAAAAACCTACGTCTTGGTTTTCTTGTGAAGCACCACGGGCTCTCTTCTTTCTGGGATCGTCACATTGCATTTGTAATTCCATGGTACCCTCTTGCTATCTTTATAAGGGAAAGCAACGGGCTTCTGGATCACGACTTTGGGTGTGACTTGGGTCCCATCTTCATTAGTTCTTAAGCGTGATATGATAACCAATGGGTGGTTGATTTTGCAAGCGTTTCTCGTCGACCCTTCTTCAGAGGCACACACGTCTGCTTTTTCCTGGTTCCTGACATATTCGAAGAATTCCAGCTCCTTATTATCCATCAATCCTTGTACTAAAGCCCTGAATTGGCTGCATTTCTGGATCTCATGGTCCTATTGGTCGTGGAACTCACAATAATTCTTCGCTTCTCGAGGCTTAACCCCAATTCGCGCCATCAAACCTCTTTCCACCATTTTCTTCCACACTTCTTTCAACGGGTATTCACTTCGCAACATTCATCTTAATTTCCTTCCACGAACTCTTGATTATGGCATTTATACCCTTATCCCCATGATTCGGTAATGGGTTTTCGCACTAGGTGTATCATCAAATTTCACGATGCCAATGTTGATGAGTCTTTCAACTAGCTTCTTGAAAGTGGTGCGATTTTCTATCGAGTGCCACGTGGCTCTGCATGGTATTCGCATTGGGTGTTTGCGTCGTACCATTTGGGGAATGGGGTTGCATTGGCTTTAGATAGAAGGCGACACTACATGGGCATCGAATAAGCTCGTACAATTCCTTGTAGGACATCGGGATAGGAGTAAACCGGACTCTTTCCGCTAGGCCTTGGGTTGAAGTCCGTCTTGGAGAACCATGATGGTCGGTAGTCACCATCTTTGGTTGGCTCATGGTGACTGGCTTATTATACATACTCATGTTGTTCACATCGTTCTCTTTCCTTCTCGGGGTTGATCTCTTAGCATTTTCCCCTGCTTCAATCCTTCCACATCTTATCGCGTTCTCTATCATTTCTCCAGACATTACTATGTCTGAGAAGCTTTTAGTAGCGCTCCCTAGCATGTGGTTAATGAATGGAGCCTTCAGCGTATTGATAAAGAGCATGGTCGTTTCTTTCTCCAGAAGAGGTGGTTGAACTTGCGTTGCTACCTCTCTCCATCTTTGGGCGTATTGCCTGAAACTCTCATTTTGTTTCTTCTCCATGTTCTGTAATGTGACTCTATCGGGGCCATGTGCATCACGTGATCAGATCGCTTCATGAAAGCCTGCGCTAAATCCCTCCATGAACTGATATGGTTACGACTCAGTTGGTTGTACCACCTAGTAGCGGCTCCAACTAGACTTTCCTGGAAACAGTGGATCAATAGTTGGTCATTATTGACATAGCCTGCCATGCGTCTGCAGAACATAGTGATGTGGGCTTCGGGACAGCTAGTCCCGTTGTATTTCTCAAATTCTGGGGTCTTGAACTTGGGAGGGAGTACCAGGTCTGGAACCAAACTTAATTCCTTAGCGTCGATTCCACCACGATAGTCGGTGTTTTCCATTTCTTTAAATTTTTCTTCCAACCATCTACATCTTTCCTCAAGCTCTCTCGGGAGTTCTACCCTTGTCTTTTCTGCTTCTATTACTTCATCGAGATTGAGGACCACAGGGTTGGTCGGATTATCCCCCGGATTAGAGCCCGAACCAGTCTGATAATTCATCTGTGCCGAGACACCGGTTTGAAATGGTTGAGGCGATAGTGATGATGGCCTTCTTGGGTACACATCGGGTTGTGTCCGAACGTCCATTGGGACAAACCCGGAGGTAGACGGATCTTCGTTGTCATCTCCATTATTGATTATGGGGCTTTTCCTTTTTCTAATCCACCAGCCAATAGACGCATTAATTGATCCATCATACTCCTTTGGGACTCCAAGATCGGTCCCTTACATCTTCTTTGGATTTTGGCCACCGTTCTTGCATACGATTTGTAGTTGATCCTGCATCTCTTTTGCATCTGTTCCAATCTTTCTAACCTTTGATCCATTGCTTTTGTTTTCCTCTTGTACCGTAACGATGTTCCAGGGTAACTGCCATGATTTTTAGGTTTTCTTGTAAGTTTTAGTGTGTATGATGCAATGTTGATGCATGAATGCAATGAATGAGATGGATGCAAAAACAGCGTTGATTCCAATTCGATTTCATTAGAGTAACTTTTCTAGAAAACAAGTTTCTTTACATAAAATAGATTACATATAAGGCTTGGCCCTGATACTTAAGGCCTTAACTGCCTAAGAAGCCAAGCTAGCTTTTGGCCTCGATCCGTCTCGACTCGTATTTTAAACTCAAAGACATCGGCTTGTATCGCTAACGTTTGCAAGTGGTCACCACTTCTCGTACTTGAGTCAAAGCCTCGCCCATGATGTAGTCCCTACTCGACTTGGTCTTGGGATTGATGAAGTTGCTCCTTCCATCGCTCGTTATTTACTTGAGGAGCTCTATCCAAGTTCACGATTTTGCAGTATTGCTTTGAGTTCCTCTATATTCTTTTTAATTCTTCGATTCTATTCGACTAGCTTTCAACTCGATTGCAGAGTTACGCGGCGCAGATCGATATAAGAACCTCTCTAACTCGATACCGGATCTTTAACCCTTCTTTCTCATTTTGACTTTCTACCAAACTTCTCTTTAGAGCACCTTCTCGAGCTTGAGTATCGCGAAATTTTTCCTCCCTTTGGTTGGCTTTGCTTTGCTCTTTTCTAACTTCATGTCGCCATTGTTCGGATGTTTTCCTAACCCAATGGTTCTTATTGATCTACGCAGCTTCTTATAGTCCGTTTTAAACCTGTCTAAGTCCTCTTGACCTTGTTCTTCCCTTTTCGAGTCTTTCGACTTCTAATTTCGGGCATCGACGTCTAACCCTAACTGCATCTTTTCTTCTTCCAAATGCTCGATCCTTTTTTCTAGCTCTAGACTCTTTCTCTCGAAATCTTGCCTGATGATTTCCAGCTCAGATGGGATTACTTTCAAGTGCTCTTCTACCGACTGAGGATTCCTTGATCGATGTAGGATGTTGTCGTTAATCCTCCGATTCCACCATCGGTCGTACTCGAGGAGTAGTCATGGGATTTGACAAACTTCTTCATTTTACTGAGTCCGGTTCGGGCATTTGATATCTCGCGAACTTTCTTTTTGTAATTATTCCTGTGAACGTGAACTCGACTTTGGGCCAACCCGTATGTTGGTGGTGTAAACTGTCTGGATCTATATTGTCGCAATGCAAGCAGAGGAGCGTATCCGACGGCTCCCCACACTCCCAACAAGGGAACCCAATCAAAATCTCCGCATCGATATAATATTTCATCAAGGACCATCCACGGGGCTCTCCATTCAACATCTTCTTCTTGCAGATTTTGGAGAACATCCATCCAATTTTCTTTCATACATCATCTCGCCTCGGTGTAGCCACCGACTCTTTCAATGGAGAGTAATTTTCAGAGAAGATACGATATGAGACCTTTTCCACTTTCCAAAAATGGCTGTGGAACCAGGATAGCAAAAGCTGTGCACATCCAATAAATCTCCCTTCACCTGCTCTTCTACAAGCATTTAATGATCTGAAAGTTTCCGCCAAGATTGCGAATGCAGTGTGGTTCCTTTATTAAGCTTTGTCAAAAGGTCAACAACGACCTCGTCTACATGCCCCAAAGCCTTGGGAAGATGACCGATCCATAGATGCTTAAGGCGAAGACATCTACCCTTTTTTCACGTCGGTGCGCTAAGATTAGATCCTCGGGTTCCTCCATGGGATGCATTTACAATCTCCTTTTGTTTGATCCGGGTTGTCACCCATTGTTCGCTCATCCCCGTGATGTTCATCAGTTTTTTTGAAAATGCTGGGACGTTGGCGGTCTGGTATAAATTCTGTCTATTTGAATCTTTGGGCAACGGAGCAAGGTCGTGTATTCTTCTATAGTAGGTACCAAATCTACCTTCCCGAAAGTGAAGCAAGCGAAGCGGAATTCCAATATTGGGCAAGGGCTCGAAACAGGTGCTCGTCTACCTTGACATCGAGCAGATAAGGTAAATCACCGTAATGACAATAGAATAATTGTTTGAACTCGTCGTCCCACTGGTTCCATATTTCTTTCAATTCTTGGAGATTATTTTGGGTTCTGTTGATCCGAGTGAAATTCCATAGCTCTGACACATACCCCTTGGTAAGACTATCACCTTTCTCTTGTTGTGTTGTCTCAGCCCATACCCGGACAGCCGCGTTGTCTTCTACTTTATCAAAAAACCCCTTTTCCATGATAAGCTATCTATTTAGGAACCGAACACGAATCAACACCTTTTATGATGAAAATGCCATGCAAATACAAATGAAAGTAAAACAAAGCAAGTCAGTAGTTTATGCACAGTTCAAAGCAAACGAAGAATAATATATATAGCACTTGCTCAGGTAACCACTAGGATTTCGGAGTGGCTCTACCTAGGGCGGGTTATTAAGGCTCGCTACATGGGGTTTGATTCTAGAATAAGAGTACCTGAACCAGCAGATTCCTCGATCTTCACCCATTATAGGCTCATACAGACCGAGTTCAGTTCAGGGGAATACATTTCCCTATGGCTGCACGGAGATGAAAATCTCACGAAGACATAGGTACGGATGTATCCCGAAAGCAATCCACTATCCTGCACGGAGGTGAAAACCTCACGAAGGAATAGTTTCGCGCTCCCACTTAAGAGGGTGTGACCACAACGGTCATGCAATGCAATATGCAATACTATTTAAAGAATTGGACCAACGTAGCAGGTATTATTTAGACAACAAAAATAGCTGATGAAATGCGATGAAAGGATCGTATTTCAAAACCAAATTTTAATTTTCGATAAAAAGACAAGAGTTAATTAACTTGTGGCTTGACTCTCTTATAAAAGTCCCCAGTGGAGTCGCCAAGCTGTCGTAACCATTTTTTTGAAAAAACGAAACGAACGGGTATCGACTTGAAAGAAATAGGAGTCGCCACCAATCTTTTTAGGTGTGATCGGATCACCTTAAGTTAATCATTTTAAAAGTTAAGATTTACCTAAACGATAATTTTGGTCTCTGAAAATCGAAAATGGGTTCGAGTCGATTCACATACGAGGAAGGATTAGCACCCTCGTCGCCCAAAATTGGTACCTAGTTGATTAATTAGTGTCTTAGTATCGAAAATTAAAAAAGTTTGAAAGAATTTTAAAATACGATCCTTCTTTATAAAAAGCTCAAGTGTTAAAGACTCTCTCGTCTCAAAATATAAAATGTCACACCCAGTGAGTTAGGACACGACATCTTAAATTTTCGAGAGCGAGCTTGCCTTTTATGAAATCTGTGTATTTCATTAAAAGGGTATTCGATTATTTAGAATAACGAGAGAAGTCGAAACCCAGTAAGTTAGGGCACGTTTTCTCGAATTCTCAAACACCGAATATTGCCTTTATTTCTGAACAAAATTCTCATTTCGAGATGACAAAATATCATACCCGGTAAGTTAGGGCACAACACTTCACACCTTCGAGAATAAGAATTTTTTTTTTTAACTTGTATAATGATTTAAAAAGAATATATTCCGTTATTTAGGTTAAATGAGAAAAGTTGAAACCCAGTAAGTTAGGGCACGATTATCTCGAATTACGAAATACGGGATATCACTTTTATGAAAGGGTTATTTTTGTTAGGTAAAGGAAGATATCACACAAATTTGTAAAAAAGGAAATAAAGCATAATCTTAACGAGCAAAATAATAAATGAGTAATATGAATGACAAAACGAAAGAAATAAACAAACCACGAATTGAAGAAGAGAATAATAGGTAAAAATAATAAAATGATAAAATAAATAAGAATAAGAAGAATGAGTAACAAGGAAACTTAATAATAAATCGATAAATAAATAAGTAATATATAAAATAGAAAAAAATTAATAATAATGTTGACAAAAGGTAAAAATGTTTTAATAAATATAATATAAATAACATTCTAATAATATAATAGCGATGATAATAATAGTAATAAAAATAAGCAAGACATAATAAAATAAAATAAAATGAAAATAAAATAATAACAATAGTAATAAAATAATAAAGAAGTAATAGTAATACTAGTATTAGCATAATAAAGTAATAGTAATAAAATGGTACTAATGCAAATAATGATATACAAATATATATTAAAAGTATGTATATATGACACAAATGTATTAACAGAATGATAAGGTCAAAAACTAATAATAATAATATATTCGTGGATATATATGTGTATATATATTGAAGATGTAAATAAACATATATTGATATTAATAGTAGATATGATGGAGGTAAAAGTAGATATGAAAAGTATATAATGTGGTATTAATATATGTGTAATATGGTATTTAAGTGTATATACATAAAACATACATTAGGAATAATAATATGTGAAAAGACAACAATAAGAATGTATATATAAAATGCATGCAGTATTTAAAATGCCGGATAATAGTAATATATCTGATAATAATAATACTGAAAATAGTAAATAAAATAATGAATAATATTTAAAATATCAAAGGAAAAAGAAATAATATGGAAAACCACTTTAAACTGAAAGAGGATTAAATTTAAAACAAATATGAAGTTATGGGGCTGATTTAAAAATTAATAGAGGAGAAAGGAATTAATTTGAAAACGTCTTGCGATTGCAGAGGACCGAAGGAAATTTTCGGGGCCGTTTTAAAAAAAAATTTCCCAAACCAAAATTTTTTTGGGGGAAAAAAAAAAATTTTTAAAAAAAATTTTTTTTTTTAAAAAAAATTTTTAAAAATTTTTCCTTAAAATTTTAAAAAAAGGGCCCAAAAACCCGGGAAATTTAAATTAAAAATTTTGGAAATTTTTTTAAAAGGGGAAAAAAAAAAAAAAAAAAAATTTTTAAAAAAAAAAAAAAAAAAAAAAAAAAAAAAAAGGTTTTAAAAAATTAAAAAAAAAAAAAAAAGGAAAAAAAATTTTTTAAAAAAAATTTTTTAAAAAAAAATTTAATTTTGGAAAAGGTTAAAAATTTTTAAAAAAAAAAAATAAATTTTTTTTTTAAAAAAAAAAAATTGGGTTTAATTTAAAAAAAAAAAAATTTAAAAAGAAAAAAAAAAAAAAAATTTTTTCCAAAAAAAAAAAAAATAAAAATTTTTTTTTAAAATTTTTTTTAAAAAAAAAATTTTAACCTTTTTTAAAATAAAAAAAAAAAACCTTTAAATTTTTAAAAAATTTTAAATTTTAATTAAAAATAGGGAAAAATTTAATTGGGGTTATTTTTTTAAAAGGGAAAATTAAAATTTTTTTAAAAAAAAAAATTAAAAATAAAAAAAAACCAAAAAAAATTAAAAAAAAAAAAAAAAAAAAAAAAAAAATTTTAAAAAAAAATAAAAAATTTAAAAATTTAAAAATTAAAAAAAAAAAAAGGAAAAATTTAAAAAAAGGGTTAAAAAAAAAAAAAATTTTTTTAAAATTAAAAAAAAAAAAAATTTTTTTAAAAAAAATTTTAAAAAAAAAAATTTCTTCCCAAAAAAAAAAAAATTTAAAAAAAAAGAAAAAAAAAAAAAAAAAAAAAAAAAAAAAACCAAAAAAAAAATTTTAAAAAAATTTTTTGGTTTTGGGGGTTTTAAAAAAGGGGTTTAAAAAAAAAACCCAAAATTGGGTTTAAAAACCAAAAGGAAATTTAAAATTTTGGGGGGAAAAAAAAAAAAAAAAAAATTTTTTTTTTAAAAAAAAAAAAGGGGGGGAAAAAATTAAAAGGGTTTTTTAAAATTTTTTTTTTTTAATAATTTTGGTTTTTTTTAATAAAAAAATTAAAAAAAAAAAAAAATTTAAAAATTAAATTAAAAAAAAATTTTTAAGGGTTTTTTTTAAATTTTTGTTTTGGGGTTTTTTTTTTGGGAAATTTTTTTTTTAAAAAAATTTTTTTTTAAAATTTAAAAAAAAATTTTTTTAAAAATTTTTTTTTAAAAAGGGGGGGAAAAAAAAATTTGGAAAAAAAAAATTTTTTAAACAAAAAAAGGGGGGTTTTTAAATTTTTTTTAATTTGGGGGGTTTTTTTAAGGGAAGGGGGGGGGTTTTTCCCCCCCTTTTTTGGGGAAGGAAAACCAAAGGGGGGTTTTTTTTGGGGAAATTTGGGAAAATTTTAAAAGGTTTTGGGGGGGGAAATTTTTTTTTAAAAAATTTAAAAATTTTTTTAAAAAAATTTTTTTAAACCCAAAAACGGGGAAAATTTTGGGGGCCCCCCCGGGGGTTTTCCAAAAAAATTTTTAAAAAAATTTTTTGGGGTTGGGAAAAAAAATTTTGGGGGGTTTTTGGGCAAGGTTTCCCGAAATTGGGGGTCCCGGGCCCCCCCTTTTTTAAAAAAATTTTTTTTTTTTTTTTTTCCCCCCTTTTTTGGGGAAAAATTTTTTTTTAAAAAAAGGGGTTTAAAAATTTTGGGAAAAAAAAAAAATTTTCCCAAAAAACCCTTTTTTTTTTTTGGGTTAAAGGGTTTTTGGTTTTAATTTTGGGGGGGTTTTTTTTTTTTTTGGGTTTTTTTTTCCCCCAAAAATTTTCCCCCTTTTTTTTTTTTAAAAAAGGGGCCAAAAACCCCCCCTTTTTTTTTTTTTTTTTTTTTTAAAAAAATTGGGGGGGAAAAAATTTTCCCCGGGGGGGCCTTTTTTTTCCGGGGAAAGGGAAAGGGGTTTAATCAAAGGGTTTTTTTTTTTTTTTAATTTTTGGGGGGTTTGGGAGGGTTTTTTTTAAAACCCCCAAATCCCCTTTTCCTTTTTGGTTTCCCCAAAAAAAAAAATTTTTAAAAAAGGGGTTCCCCTTTTTTCCTTTTTCCCCCTTTTTTTTTTTTCCAAATTTAGGGGTTTTTTTTAAAATTTTTAATTAAAATTCCCTTTTTTTTTTTTCCCCCCAAAAAAAAAAGGAAAATTTTTTAAAAAAAATTTAAGGTAAAAAACCCCCCAAAAATTTAAATAAAATTTTAAAAAAATTTCCCCTTTTTGGGGTTTTTTTTCCCCACTTTTCCCTTTTTTAAAATTTAAATTTCTTTACCCCCGGGGAAAAAATTTTTTTTTTTTTTTTTTTAAAAAACCAAACCCCTTTTCCTTTTTGGGAATTTTTGGGTTTTTTTCCCCCCTTTTTTGGGTTTTTTTTTTTTTTTTTTTTTTTTTTTTTAAAAAATTTTTTTTAAACCCCACCCTTTAAAAAAATTTGGGGCCCCTTTTTGGGGTTTAAACCCCCCCCCTTTTTTTTTTTTTTTTAAAAAAATTTTTTTTTTTGGGGCCCTTTTTTCCCCCGGGGGTGGTTTTTTCCCTTTTTTTTTTTTTTTAAAAAAAATTTCCCCCCCCGGGGGGGGGAAAATTTTTTTTTTTCCCCCTTTTGGGGGTTTTTTTCCCAATTTTGGGGGGGTTTTTTTTTTTTCCCCTTTTTTTAAATTTCTTTTTTTTTTCCCCCGGCCCAAAAATTTCGGGAAAAAGGGGGGGTTGGAAAAATTTCCCTTTTTTTTTTTAAAAAAAGGGGGCCCTTTTTCCAAATTTTTTTTTGGTTTTTAAAAATTTTAAAAGGGGGGAAAATTTCCCTTTTTTAATTATTCCCAAAAAAAATTTTTTTTAAAAAATTTCCCCCCCCCCCCCGGGGGGGGGGGGAAAAAACCCCGGGGATTTAAAAAAACCCCCTTTAAAAAATTTTTTTTTTTAAAAAATTTTTTTTTTTTTTTTAAAATTTTTAAAATTTTTTTTTTTTAAAAAAATTTTTCCTTTTTTCCCCTTTTTAAATTTTTTTCCCCGGGGGTTTTTTCCAAAAAAAAATTTTAAATTTAAAAAATTTTTTTTTTTAAAAACAAAAGGGAAAAGGGAAAACCGTTTCCCTTTGGGGTTTTCCCCAAAAACCCTTTTTTCCCCCAATTTTTTTGGGGGGAAAAAAAAATTTTTTTCCCCCCAAAAATTTCCCTTTTCTTTTTTTTATTTTAAAAATTTTTTCCCCCCCTTTTAAAAATTTTGGTTTGGCCCTTTTTTTCCCTTAAACCCTTTGGCCAAATTTTTTTAAAAAAAATTTTTTTTTTTTTTTTTTTTTTTTTTTAAAAAAATTTTTTTTTTTTTGGGGGAATTTTTTTTAAAAATTTTTTTCCCCCCCCCCCAAAGAAAAATTTTTTTCCCCTTTCCCCCCAAACCCCTTTTTTTAAAATTTTTTTTTTTTTTAAAGGCCCCCTTGGGAATTTTGGGAAAAATTTTTTTTGTTTTTTTGCCCCCTTTTTCCCCAAGGGAAAACCCTTTAACCCTTTTTCCTTTTAAAATTTAAGCCTTTTCTTTTCCCCCCCTTAAAATTTTTAAATTTTTTTCCCCGGGGGTTGGGTCCCGGGGGAAAAAAATTTTTTTTCCCCAAATTTTAAAAAGGGGGGGGGAAAAAAAGGGAAAAAAATTTTTTTAAACCCTTTTCCTTTTTTTGGGGGGTTTCCTTTTTTCCTTTTTTTTTCCTTTTTTTTTTTTCCCCCCCCCTTAATTTCCGGTTTTTTTTTTTTCCCCCCCCCCTGTTTTTTTTAAAAATTTGGGGGGTTTTTTTAATTTTTCCATTAAAAAAGGGAAATTTTCCTTTTTGGGAATTTTTTCCCCAATTTTTTAAAAAAAAAAAGGGGTTTTTAATTTTTGGGGGTTTTTTTTGAAAACCCCAAAAAAAAAAACCCCTTTGGTTTAAAAAAAAATTTTTTGGGGGAAAAATTTTTAAAAATTTTTTTTTTTTTTTGGGGGGGGCCCCTTTTGGGTTTAAAAAAACCCCCCCAAAAAAAAAAAAAACCCCCCCCCCCCTTTAAAACCCGGGGGTTTTTTTTGGGATTTTTAAAAAGGGTTTGGCCTTTTTTTTTTTTTTTTTTTAAAAAAAGGGGCCCCTTTTTCCCCCCTTTTTTTTTTTTTTTTTTTTCCCCAAAAACCCTTTTTAAAATTTTCCCCTTTTTTCCCCCCCCTTTTTTTTAAAAATCCCCCCAAAAAAATTTTTTTCCCCCCCCAAAAAAAATTTAAAAAAAGGGGCCCCCTTTTCCTTTCCTGGGGGGGAAAAAAAAAAAAAATTTTTTTTTTAAAATTTTAAAAAAAAATTTTTTTTCCCAAATTAAAAAAAAATTTTTAAAGGGGAAAAAATTTTAAATTTTTTTTTTTTTTTTTGGAAATTTTTAAAAAATTTTTTTTGGGGGCCCCCTTTTTTTTTCCCTCCCCCCAAACCCCTTTTTTGTTCCCCCCAAACTTTCCCTTCCCCTTAAAAGGGTTGAAAGGGGGTTTTTGGTTTTTTTTTTTTTTTTTTTTTTTTTCCCCCTTTTTTAAATTTTTCCCAAACCCCCCTTTTTTAAATTTTCCCGGGCCCCCCCAAAAAATTTAAACCCAATTGGGTTTTCCTTTTTTAAATTTTGGGTTTAAAAATTTTTTTTAAAAAAAAAAATTTTGGTTTTTTTCCCCCCCTTTTTGGTTTTCCAAAAACCCCCTTTTTTAAAACAATTTTTTTAACCTTTAAAAATTTTTCCCCGGGGGAAATTTAAAATTTTTTTTTTTTCCTTTTTTTTTTAAAAATTTTTTTTTCCCCAAACCCCCAAAGGGCCTTTTGGGGGGGAAAAGGGGGGGGGGGAAATTTTGGATTCCCTTCCCCCCTTTTTTGGGTTTTTTGGGGGGAATTTTTGGGGAAAATTTTTGGGAAAAAAAGGGGGGTTTTTTAAAATTTTCCCAAAACCCCTTTTTTTTTGGGGCCCGGGGGGAAAACCAAAGGCCCTTTTTTTTTTCCCCCAATTTTTTGGAAAAAAAACCCCTTTTTAAAAATTTGGAAGGAAAATTTCCCTTTTTCCCTTTTTTTTTTTTTTTTTTTTTCCCCCTTAATTTTTTTTTTAAAAATTTTTTTTTTAAAAAACCAAAATTTCCTTTTCCCCTTTTTTTTGGGGGGGCCCCTTTTGGGGGTTTTTTTTTTTTCCCCCCTTTTTTTTTTCCTTTTAAAAAGGCCCCCCGGCCCCTTTTTGGTTTTTTTATTTTTTTTTAAAAAAGGGGGGGGGAAAAAAAATTTTTTTTTTCCCCCTAAATTCCCCTTTTTTTTTTTTTTGGGGCCCCTTTTTTTTTCCCAATTTAACCCCTTTTACCCTTTCCCCTTTTTGGGGGGGGGGGTTTTTAATCCTTTGGGGGGTTTTTTTTTTTGGTTTCCCTTTTTTTTATTTTTGGGGTTTTTCCCCCAAAATTTTGGCAGGGGAATTTTTTAAAAAGGGGGCCCTTTCCCAAATCGGGGGGTTTTTTTTCCTTGGGAAAGCCCCCTTTGGGAAAAACCCTTTTTGGGGCCCTTTTTTTTTTAAATGGTTTTCCCCTTTTTTCCTTTTTTTAATTTTCCCCCCAAAAATTTTTTTTTTTTTTTTGGGGGAAATTTTTCCCCCGGGGTTTAAAATTTTTTTAAAAAAACCCTTTTTTTTCCCCAAAAAAACCCCCCCCCTTAAAAAATTTTTTTTTAAATTTTCCCGGGGCCCCCCTTTTTTTTTTGGGGGGGGAAAAAAAAAAAAAACCTTTTTTTTGGGGGGAAAAATTTTTAAAAAGGGAAAAGGGTTTTTTTGAAAAACCCCCCCCTTTTTTTCCCCTTATTCCCTTTTCCCCAAAAAGGGGGGTTTTTGGGTTTTTTTTTTCCCCAAATTTTTTTTTTTTTTTTTTAAAAATTTTTCCCAAAAAACCCCCCCTTTTTTTCCCCTTTATTTTTGGGACCTGGTTTTTTTTTTTTTTTTTTCCCTTTGGAAATTTTTTTTAAAACCCCCAAAATTTGGTTTTTTTTTTGGTTTCCTTTAATTTTTTTTTTTTTTTTTTTTTTTTTTTTTTGGGTTTTCCCCCCCTTTTTTTTCCCCTTTTTTTTTAAGGAATTTTTTTTCCCCCCTTTTTTTAAATTTTTTTTCCCCGTTTTTTCCCCCGGGCCCCCCCTTTTTTTTTTTTTTAAATTTTTGGTTTTTGGGAAAAAAGGGGGGTTTTTTTCCCTTCGAAAAAGGGAAAACTTTTTAAAGAAAAACCTTTTTAAAAAAAAACCCCCTTTGGGAAAAATTTGTTTCCCCCTTTTTTGGCCCCCCCCTTTTTTTTAAAAGGGGGAAAACCCCCTTTAAAATTTTCCCCTTCCCTTTTGGGAAGGGGGGTTTTTTTAATTTTCCCCAAATTAAAATTTTTCCTATTTTTTTTTTAAGGGTTTTTTGGGAAAAAAAAAATTTTTTTTTTCCCCCCTTAAAAATTTTTTTTCCTTTTAAAATTTTTTTTTAAAAAATTTTTTTTTTTCCCCCCCTTTTTTGGTTTTTTTTTTTTGGGGGGGCCTTTTTTCCCCCCCAATTTTTAATTTTTTTTTTAAAAAAAAAATTTCCCTTTCCCCTTTTTTTTAAAAAAAATCCCCTTTTTTTTCCTTTCCAAATTTTTCCCGGGGTTTTCGGGGAAACCCCCCCTTTTTTTGGTTTTTCCCCGGGGTTTTTTTTTTTTTTTGAACCCCCTTTTTGGATTTTGGGATTTTCCCTTCCAAATTTTTTTTTCCGTTTTTTTTTTTTTTTTCCCCGGGGCCCCCGGGGGGGTTTAAACCTTCCCCCTTAAAATTTTGGGGGGGGGGGCCCCCCTTTAACCCCAAAAAACCCAATTTAAAACCCGGTTAAAATTTTTTTCCCCCCCCAAAAAATTTTTTTAAAAAATTTTTTTTCCTTTCCCCTTTTTTTCCCCCTTTTTTAAAAAATTTTTAGAAAATTTTTTTTTTCCAAAAAAAGGGGCCCCCAAAAAATTTTTCCCCTTTTTCCAAATTTTTTAAAAAAAAATTTTTTTTTTTAAAAACCCCTTAAAAAAAAATTTTTAACCCAAATTGGGAAAAAATTTTTTTCTTTTTTTTTTCCCCCTTTTCCTTTTTTTTTTTTTTTTTTTTTTATTTAAACCCTTTTTTTTTTTTTTTGGGGGGTTTTTAAATTTTTTTTTTTTAAAAATTTTTTTTTTTAAAAAAAGGAAAACCCCCCGAAAGTGGAAAAACCCCTTTTTTAAAAGGGGGGGGGGGTTTAAAAATTTTTAAAAAAATTTTTTTTTCCCCCTTTTTTTTTTTTTTTCCCCAAAAAACCCCCCCTTGGAAAATTTTTTTTTTTTTTTAAAAAATTTATTTTTTTTTTTTAAAAAAAAAATTTTTTTTTTAAAGGGCCTTTTCCCCTTTTGGTTGCCAGAAAAAAAAGTAAAAAAGGGGCCCAAAAAAGCAAAAAAAATTTTTTTTCCAAATTTTGGGTTTAAAGGGGGAAAAAAGGGGGGGCCAAAAAAAACCCCAAAGGGTTTTTCCCCCCGGGGTTTTAAAATTTTTAAATTTTTCCCTTTTAATTTTTCCCCCAAAAAGGGGGGGCCCCCCGCCCCTTTCCTTCCCAAAACCCCAAGGGGTGGGGTTTTTAAAGGGGGGAAAAATTAAAAAATTTTTTTAAAAAAAAAGGGGGAAAAAAAAAAAAATTTTTAAAATTTGGTTTAAAAAAAAGGAAAAATTTTTTTTTTTTGAAAGGGGGTTTTTTAAAAAAAAAACCAAATTTTCCCAAAAAAAGGGGCCCCCCTTTTTTTACCCCTTTTTAATTTTTTTTTTTTTTTAAAAAATTTTTGGGTTTCCCTTTTTTCCCCTTTTTTTTCCCCCCCTTTTTTTTCCCCTTTTTAAATTTTTAAGTTAAAAAAAAGGTTTTTTTAAAATTTTTTTTTAAATTTTTTTTTTAAAAAAAAAACCCGGGAAGGAAATTTTCTCGGGCCCTTAAAACGACATCATTGGGAGGATTCAATCACAAACGTGATGAATTTTGAGGCTAATTTGAAAGAAATGAAAAGCTAATTGCAAAACGTGAAAAGCGGAAGGACTTCGCAAGCAATTATACCATGCTTGTAAAAACAAGCGGATCCTCGATCGGTCGAATTGGTCGCTCGGTTCAAGCGTGAAGCGGCGCTGCGTTTGGCGCTGGGAGTTGAGGCCCAAAACGGCGTCGTACCGGGGGCGTATAAAAACCAAATTTTTCTGAGAAATTTCATTTGGTCTGAGGGTGAGGGAAAAAAGAGAGAGAGAGGGGAAGTGGGGCGATTTCCGGCCCCAGGGCCGGTCAATGTCCGGTCGCCGAACCGCCGGGCGCCGTCGTCTCCGGCCGTTGCCGGCCACCGCATGCGGTGGCCGGAATTCCAAAAGGTATATTTTTTTTTATATTTTTCTTTATTTGTCTATATGTATATTTGTGTGAATGATTGATTTGGAAGTAAAGAACGAAAATAATCAAAAATGATAATAAACAGAAAATATATATATATACATATACGATAAATCACCTCTGTTTTTTTAGGTTTTGGTTCTTCGTTGGATTGTTTTCTAGTTTTTTGGTATTGCTAGAGTCTTTGTTCTTGCTTGAATCTCGTTGCTTTTTGTTTTCACCAAAAAATTGCCTCCCTCTACATCGCTTTTTTGATTCGCCTTAAATAGCCATTACCAATCTTTTTTTATATTACATTGTCTCTCTTTGTAGGAAAATGGTAGGTCTTTGTAAATCGGTAGTGGAGCGAGGGAGCACATGTTGGCGTCTTGGTGGAGCAGAGGGAGCACTGCTGCGACTAGGGTTCTCTTAGTTCTTCCTTCCCTTTTTAGTCATTGTGGGCTAGGGTTTTGGTTCGGGTAGTAGATTTGGGCTTATTGGGCTTAGTTAAATTTGGCTGTATACATGCCATTTCAAAGGTCAACCAAAATTTATACCAAAATAGAGGCGTTGATAGTGTGGATGACTTGACTTTATTGATCCCGAATCCGATTGCTATCGGCGAAATCTATAAAACAGAGAGCGAAAGCAACGGGTAAGCATTTTATGCTTAGTAAGTCTCAAGGAATATAATCAACTCTAATTACGTAAATACATTCACATAGCCAAATGCATCATTTCATTAATACACATTCTTACTTCACACTTCATGATTATATACTTTCACAAAGTATCAATCAATTCAATAACTGAAATTCATTAGTCGATTGAGCGAATGTTGCTCAAACATGTCGACTTTCCAATGCACATATAAACGTACCTTATTCTTTGGGCTTCTCGAGTGTACTAATTGAATTTATTACAGCAACCAACACTCACCTCCAGCCCAAGATTCTTGAATATAACCGGATATAACCACGTGCACAAATGCCTTCGGTCTTAGCCCGGATAGAATGTCTCGCACGAATGCCTTGGTCTTAGCCGGATGTAGCCACTAGCACAATTGCCTTGGTCTTAACCCGGATATAGTTTCAACATTATTGTCTTGGGGCTTAGCTTTGGATATCATTCAATTTCTCATGCACACATACATCAATAATCATTGGACATACATATTTCATTCTCGTTACTAAGGCTCAAACACAATTATAATCACTAGCATAATCGCCGGGACTTAGCAGGGCATTATTCGAATACTCATACACACATAAATCAATAATCAATACATCCATATTTCATTCCACATAATTCAAGTAAGGTCACTTCTTGAGGACTTACCTCGGATGTTGTCGAACGGCTTTTACGGCTATTCGATCACTTTCTCCTTCCCTTGTCCAATTGTGGCCCTCTAAGCTCTTGAGCTAATTCAAACAAATTCAATTTATTAAAACCTCATTGTGCTAGCTTATGGCGAATATGACAAGGAGTTTAAATGGTCATATGGCCACCCTTTAGCTTGAATACACAATGGTCATGCACATTTTATACTACATCAAGCAATTTGATACAATTTATTCGAGCATCAAGGAAAAGCTAAGGCCTTCAATAGGCTACCCAAGGTCGAATATTCATGTCCATGTTGAGGCCAATTATGCACTTAATACTTCACAAAAACAGCATGCATTTTACTAGTTAATGCTTTGCATATTGTAGCTAAAACTTATAATATAGCATCAAGCACTCATATGTGTGCTAGGTAGAATGTGCTTGCAATTTCACAATCATTCTTCAACATCTTCTTCTTTAACAAACATATTCATCACTTAGTTCATAACCAAAACATCATGTGCAAACATATATATACATATATGAGCATGGTCAATTTCAAGGTGTCCATAGCCACCCAAGACACAAATTTTAACTAACATGCAAGAAGCATGAACCATGCTCATGAATGCATCATGGCCAAATATGACAATCATGCCCCTTTTCAACTTCAATCATGGTTAAACAAAAAGAAAACTCAAAATCTTACTCAAGAGTAGACAATCCATCATTGCATGCATCACCATCAAACTTCACACTTAGCATGCAATGGCTTTATCACCATAACAACTTTGGCCAAATGCCATTTCCATGGCATAACAAAGATTTGAGCCATGGCTAACATGCACATCAAGTTAGCAACCAAAACATGCATGAACTCCCAACACAACCTCATACATACCTTAATCTTGATGCAAATTTAGCCAAATCTCCTTCTAGATCTCTTCTAAACCAAGCATGAAGCAAAAATCCTCCTTCTTCCTTAGTTTTGGCTCAAAGAAAGGATGAACAAAATTTTCTTTCTTTCTCTACAACTCACGGCAATGGGGGAGAATACCAGACTCACACACATTTTTTTCATTCTTTTCTTACCCATACACCTTTGTTTATTATTTCTCCCTAATGCACCAACAAAACATGTTTCATGACATGTTTTGCCCATCCTCTCTTGCCATGGCCGCCACTTCATGTTGGGGGAAATTTGACATGCAAATCCCTTATTTTTGCATGCATGAGCAACTAGTCATCACACATTTCCCCATCATACTTTCAAAGTTCACTACTAGGTCCTTTCTAGTGAAATTCGCATTTATAACACTAAATCGAAACATCAAAAATGTCACACACAAATTAACACATATCATAGCCATCAAAATAAATTTTAAATTATTTTTATGCCTCGGTTTTGTGGTCCCGAAACCACATTCCGACTAGGGTCAATTTTGGGCTGTCAGATTAAGAGCATATCAATCATACAAACACAGTCAAGTCAGTTAAAACGCAGTTATACATTCATAATCAAATCAGTTAAATTCGAAGTCTAAGTCGGTCATTTACCCTCAAGGGCAAAATAGTCATTTTACCCTACAGGGGTATGTCGGTCATTTTACACTACAAGGGTATTTCAGTAATTTTACACTACAAGGGTATTTCGATAGTTTTATAAATCGGGGGTGTTTCGTAATTTTACAAATTGAGGGTATTTCAGTAATTATACAAATCGAGGGTATTTCAGTAATTGTACAAATCGAGGGTGTTTTGGTAATTTTACAAATTGAGGGTGTTTCGGTAATTTCACAAATCGGTGGTATTTTAGTAATTTTACAAATTGAGGTTATTTCAGTAATTTCACAATCGAAGGTATTTCGGTAATTTTACAAATCAAGGGTATTTCGGTAATTTTACAAATCAAGGGTGATCCAGTAATTTTGCAAATTGAGGGTATTTCTGTAATTTTACAAACTAGGGGTATTTCGGTAATTACTCTTTATTATGGGTTTATTACGTACCTTGGCCCGTTAACAAGTCCTCGTTGGCTAAAGTGAACAGATACTATGCACCAAGTAGGATTCCAGAAAAGAGGAGGTGAGTCATTAAGACCGCTTAATTACCAAGCTCTCCCTAGATCCAATCCTAGACATGCATATACCTATTGCCACACCTTAACCTTATGACTCGTCCATGGTCGCGATTAATTAATTATTTAAGTTTTCTGTCTGCTTGAGCAGTTACTAAAAACTAGGTCCACAACCCCTTTCTAAACACTAACAGATCCACACTTATTCATTTGGCCCCTTTAAGCCCAATCTCGTTCACATGGCCCATCAAGCCCAATCACATTCATATGGCCCATCAGGCCCAACTAATTCCCACCTAATAGTTAGATTTACACAAGCGAGCCTACAGGCCCATCGGGCCCATTCTGCCCATCGAGGCCCAGAACATCCCCAGCACACGAGAACACTCATGGCGGCTTTCAGCTTTTGCCAATTTCTAACAAAGAAGGGCGTGAATACACACCTGTTTATGAGAACGCACCGAAGTCCACGATCACCAACCTTGGCACATCCTGCATTGGGTCTTAATCACCTTTTTCTTTTTTCCCAACTCATTTGGTTCGCTCTATTTAAAGCCAGCTTCTCACCAATTCCCATGTTAGCTTCCCGATGTGGGATTACTTTCAACCATTAGGAAAATTCCTTATTTTCTTATGATCACCTCAACCACAGAGTTCCAGTCCAACTCCACCTCCTCCACAGCTCAAACAGTAAAATAAATACTCCATTGACGCATCCCAAGACTTGAACCTTAGACCTCACAGTTACACAACATGCCACCTTGCCACTTCACCACAGGCTCTTTCTGTGCCATATTTTTTTCTCAATTAAATATAAGGACCATAGGCCAAAGTTCATGTTCCTTTAAAAGAAAAACCAAAATAAATTGCAAGAGCCAAAACTTGAACCCAGGCTCCCTTACAACCTTAATGACGCCACAACCACTAGAACACAAGCTTCCTTGTGTCATTTATTTACCACAATAATTTAAAAGGCCTTCATCCAAGCACCCAGGGTTTTATTCACTTATTACCAAAATTTTTGCTAAAGCTTAGGTTTGAACCCAAGATTTCTCCAACACTTCTTAGGGCCATTAACCACTAAAGTAGACATTTAATTGTGTCATTTCCTTGTACAATTAAATGCTTATATACAACCTCCTTACGGACCCAAACTAAAGGCTCAATACTTCTAGGCCCAAATTCAAGGCGTTACATAACCACTATTAAAATCTCAAGATTTGAGAAATTCATTAACATACCTTTGTTTATACAAACTATTCATATTTATTCAATGCTAGAAATATTAACTAATTACTAACTACTTAGTAACTGTATTACACTAGAAGCTAACAAGACATTTAGACTGTTACTCTAATATTTCCCTTTCAACATCTTGACAAAGAACACTTGCAGCAACAACATTCATGCGATGACGATAGCGAGAAAAGCACCCAGTGTTAATGGTTTAGTCAAGACATCAAGAACTTGATCACAACTAGGTGCAAAACACACATGAAGTTAATCACTAAGAACCTTTTCTTAAACAAAATGCATATATAATTCAACATGCTTGACCTTAGCATGTAGTACCAAATTTGTAGCCAAGGAAACAGTACTACCATTATCATACCAAATGACTGATGTGCCGCTCATCTTAACACCTTTCTCATCCAATAGCAAGCGAAACTACGTCAACTCAGATATGGTGTTTGCTAAACTTTGAATATCGTCTTAGAAGTAGACTAGGATACAACACTTTGTTTTTTCGACATCCAACCAATAAGATTATCACCAAGGTACAAACAAAAACAGGAAGTAGACTTGCGATCTTTTAGTGAACTAGCTCAGTCAGCATCACAAAACCCAAGTAAGGCTTATACTAGACTCTTGAAACAACAAAGCATAATCAATTGTGCCCAGACATACCAAACAATATACTTCACTGTTGTCCAATGTATCATGTCGTTGATGCATATATTGACTGACTTTATTGACAGTAAACAACAACTCAGGCCTAGTTAAACAAAAATATTGCAAATTCGCCACAACTTGTTGATAAAGAGTTTCATCAGAAAGTGGTGATCCGATTAAAGATGTAAGAGTGGGAGAACTCACCATAGGAGTGTCCATAGGTTTAACGTTTGACATGTTGGCACGCTCCAATAACTCATGAGCGTACTTTTCTTAATAAACATGAATACGACTCTCATGTCTCAAAATCTCAAGCCCAAGAAAATAGTTCAACTCACCTGTGACAGCCCAAAATTGACCCTAGTCGGAAGGTGGTCTCGGGACCACAAAACCGAGGCATAAAAATAATTAAAAATTTATTTTGATGCCTATAATATGTGTGTGCTCATGTATGACATTTTATGATGATTGATTTAGTGTTATAAGGGTGAATTCCACAAGAAAGGACTTAGTAATGAACTTTGAAAGTATGATAGGAAATGTGTGATGACTAATTAAAGCATGCATGCAAAATAATGGACTTGCATGTCAAATTCCCCCTTTATAGGTGGTGGCGGCCATGACAAGGAGGATGGGCTAAACATGTCATGAAACATGTTTTGTTGGTGCATTAGGGTGAAATAATAAACAAAGGTGTATGGGTGATAAAAAATGAAAAAAAAATGTGTGAGTGTGGTAATCCCCCATTGCCGTGAGTTGTAGAGAAGGAAAGAAAAAATTTTGTTCATCCTTTCTTTGAGCCAAAACTAAGGAAGAAGGAGGATTTTTGCTTCATGCTTGGTTTGGAAGAGATCTAGAAGGAGATTTGGCTAAGTTTGCATCAAGATTAAGGTATGTATGAGGTTGTGTTAGGAGTTTCATGCATGTTTTGGTTGCTAACTTGATGTGCATGTTAGCCATGGCTCAAATCTTTGTTAATCCATGGAAATGGTATTTGGCCAAAGTTGTTATGGTGATAAAGCCATTGCATGCTAAGTGTGAAGCTTGATGATGATGCATGCAATGATGGATTGTCTACTCTTGAGTAAGATTTTGAGCTTTCTTTTGTTTTATCATGATTGAAGTTGAAAAGGAGCATGATTGTCATATTCGCCATGATGCATTCATGAGCATGGTTCATGCTTCTTGCATGTTAGTTAAAATTTGTGTTTTGGATGGCTATGGACACCTTGAAATTGGCCATGCTCATATATGTATATATATGTTTGCACATGATGTTTTGGTTATGAAGGAAGTGATGAATAAGTTTGTTTAAAGAAGAAGATGTTGAAGAATAATTGTGAAATTGTAAGCACATCTGCCTAGCACACATATGAGTGCTTGATGCTATATTGTAAGTTTTGAGCTACAATATGCAAAGCATTAACTAGTAAAATGCATGCTGTTTTTGTGTGGTATTAAGTGCATAATTGGCATCAACATGGACAAGTATATTCGCCTTGGGTAGCCTATTGAAGGCCTTAGCTTTTCCTTGATGCTCGAATAAATTGTATTGAATTGCTTGATGTAGTATAAAATGTGCATGACCATTGTGTATTCAAGCTAAAGGGTGGCCATATGACCATTTAAATTCCTTGTCATATTCGCCATAAGCTAGCACAATGAGGTTTTGATAAATTGAATTTGTTTGAATTAGCTCAAGAGCTAAGAGGGCCACAATTGGACAAGGGAAGGAAAAGTAATCGAATAGCCGTAAAAGCCGCTCGACAACATCCGAGGTAAGTCCTCAAGAAGTGACCTTACTTGAATTATGTGGAATGAAATATGGATGTATTGATTATTGATTTATGTGTATGAGTATTGAATGATACCCGGGCTAAGTCCGAAGGCGATTATGTTAGTGATTATAATTGTGTTTGAGCCTTAGTAACGAAAATAAATATGTATGTCCAATGATTATTGATGTATGTGTGCATGAGAAATTGAATGATATCCGGCTAAGCCTCAAGACAATTATGCTGGAAATTATAACCGGTTAAGACCAAGGCAATTGTGCTAGTGGCTACATCCGCTAAGACCAAGGCATTCATGCGAAGTCATTCTATCCGGCTAAGACCAAGGCATTTGTGCAAATCGTGATATCCGGGTTAAGTCCCGTAGGCCTTGGTGCGGGTTACCATAACCGGCTATGTCCCAAGGCGATTGATCGAGTAGCGACATCCGGTTAAACTCAAGGTATGTGATTTGAAAATTATAAGCTTGCTGGAAAATTTCAGCTAATGCACTTGTGAAATTTCCCAATGACAAGGTAAGTGCGGTGTGTGCTGCGCTAGGAGTAAGAGCGTGAATATCCGCTCCTATGATGGAACGAGTTATCGGCCTTAATGAAGCCGTTATTTGTGTATGAACATAAGAGTTGGGATGGTGAAGTAAGTATGATTATGTGAATGTGCATTAATGAAATGATGCATTTAACTATGTGAATGTATTGCTGTAATTAGAGTTGATTATATTCCTTGAGACTTACTAAGCATAAAAATGCTTACTCTACCGCTTTGGCTCTCGGTTTTCTAGATTTCGCTCGATAGCAATCGGATTCGGATCGTTGAAGTCAAGTCATCCACACTATCAAGCCCCCATTTTGGTATAAATTCTTGGTTGAACTTGAAATGGCATGTATAGGACTACCCTTGTTGGTTTAAATATGTTATGATGTATATGTGTACGGCCATGCGAAAATGGCTCGTAATAGTGAAGTATCAACTTAAACTATTTGCGGTTTGTATATATATATATGGTGTCATGATGTGACTATGAATTGAAATGGGAATGTTGGTCACATGATCAGCCATTGGCATGGTTAAAATGATCATATGTGGACCTATGTAAGGCAAGACTAGTTGGTTCATGGAGACTACAAAATAGGTAAGACCTACCTTAAAAACAGATGCTGCCAGCTGCAGTAACGTGAATGGGAAAAATCACCAAAATTTGTAGGAATGGTATTAAATAGTGAATCAGCTATGTAAATGAACATTGATGAGTCTATTTTCATATGGAAGAAACGAAATGGTCATAGGAGTTACATGTTAAGAGATATTAAAGCTATTGTAAGACAGGGCCAGAACGGTTTCTGGGTTCCCTGTCGTAACTTTAAAAATTTACTATAAATTATCCAGAAAGAATTAGGAGACATACCTTATATGTACAGATTCCATTTTGAGTCTAGTTTCATTAGAAACAAACGGCACCAGCATTAAAGCCCTGTACAGAGAGATATTCAAGTTATACCGCGCGAAGGTCAGAGCAGTCGATCCCTGTAACATGGGTGACTTTAACTAATAAACTGTACCAATTGGCCTGACCAAAAATTCTAGAAATAAATCCATGGATGGATATATGAGTCTAAATTCAGGGAAAATTTACGAAACCAGTTTCCGAGTTTTGAAACTAGAGATATGATTTTAAGGCGACAGTGACGCAGTTTTTCCAGCCTGACTGAAATGTCCAATGGATGGGCAAAACAAGTGAACTTGGCTTGTTAACCCTCGTGTCCGACACGGCGATGGTCTCGGGTTCGGCGTGTGACAATTTTATTGGTATCGAGCCACGGTTTAGTCGATTCTAGGACTACCGTGAGGTGTTTGGGGTCTAGCTATACATGCCATTAGATGATGAATCGATAGTGTGGTGATTTCTGACAATTTGACTTTGAGTTTGTTTATAGCAATGGATCCCGATCCCAACCGAGCAATAGCTGATGATGTGGAGACAAATGGCGCTGCTCAAGACAAGGGACAGCGCCGCGGACTCTCAACCTATGGCCAACAATCCGAATGATGAGGCTAGGCAAGCCTTTTATAGTGTGATGAACGAATGGTTTAATCAATACATTCGAACTAACACGGCTGTCCCACAACCTCCATTCCCGACAAATGCAACCTCAAGACCTACAATACCTCCGTAATCGACCAAATAAGGTCAAGTAAGCCCCAATCGATAGGATTCAAAACATGGGGCCATTGAATTTAAAGCTACGGATGATGGTGATGCCGAACGAGCTGAATTTTGGTTGGACAACACTATCCGGTGCTCGATGAGCTATCTTGTACACCGATGAGTGCTTAAAGTGTACCATCTCCTTGCTACGTGATTCCACCTACTATTGGTGGAGTACTCGACTTGTGGTACCTAGAGAGCAAGTGACTTGGGAATTCTTTCAAACCAAGTTCAAAAAAAAAGTATATCGATCGAGATTCATCGACCAAAAGCGAAGGAATTTCTTGATCTTAGGCAAGGTTCTATGTCGGTTACCGACTATGAACGAAAATTTGTGAGGCTTAGCCGATACACGCGAGAATGCATTTCGTCCGAAGCTATTATGTGTAAACGCTTCGAGGATGGGCTGAATGATGATATAAGGATGTTCGTTGGCATTCTCGAAATACGAGATCGTAGTACTTGTTGAGCGAGCTTGTAAAGTCGAAGAGCTTAGAAAGGAGAAACAAAAAGCTGATGTGGGAACTGGAGAATTCCGAAAGAGGTCCTCGGGAAAGTCTCTTCAATAGGCACCGAAGAGATTTCGAGATGATGTGAACCGGTCTAGAGGCGCTTTGGGCTTTTCTAGACGAGGACGCGATCGACCCCCTGTGACCACACGAGTCACTTCGATCGCTGATGGTGGAAATGATCGAGAGAGGGCGGAGTGTCAACATTGTGGCAAATGGCATTCGGGGAGCTGTTGGTTTCGTGATCGCTCCTGCTATAAGTGTGGATCGGCCGACCACTTTAGGAAGGATTGCCCGAGGATGCTTGAATAGAATGTGAGTCAGAGTGGAAACTCGGGTGCTACCATCGCCGAGGTAGGCCACCTAGAAATATGGGCAATGTCGATTGGCGGTCGAGAGGATCTAGAGATGCTACCATCGATCCGAGGCTCGTGCTCTGCGAGGACTTATGCCATACGCGACGCGAGGATGCCGCCTCCGGATGTCATTACTGGTGCTTTCACTCTTTTCAATACTAATGTGATTGCTTTGATTGACCCCGGTTCTACTCAATCTTATATATGTGAAACCTTAGCATCCAAAGAAGACTTTGCCTATTGAGTCTCATCGAGTTTGTAATTCGGTGTCAAACCCTTGGGTCATTACGTGCTTGTCAACAAAGTGTGCAAGAAAAGTCCCCTAGTGTTCCGAGGTTCTTGTTTCCGCGGACTTGATGCTTTTGCCGCTCGATGAATTCGACGTTATTCTTGGTCCGAATGGGTTGACCATGCACGATGCGGTCGTAAATTGCAAAAGCAAGACTATCGATTTGAGGTGCGCGAATAACGAGATAATTCGGGTTAAGTCTACGGACTTAAAGGGGTTGCCCGTAATATCGCAATGTTGGCCCGAAAATATGTAAGAAAAGAGTGCGGCGTACCTTGCGACGTGTTCGATGACAAGGAATCGTAAAAGAAACCCGAATCGTGCCGTGGTTTGTGAATACCCGGATGTTTTCCTCAAGAATTGCGGGTTTACCACCTGCTCGGAAATAGAATTTGGCATCGAATTGGTACCGGTACCACTCCAATTTCGATAGCTCCGTGATCGTATGGCACCAACGGAATTAAAGGAGTTGGAAGCTCGGTTGCAAGAATTGGTGGATAGAGGTTTTGCTCGCCCGAGTTTTTCGCCTTTGGGTGCGCCGGTGTTGTTCGTGAAAAGAAGGATGGAACCATGCGGTACGTGCATCGATTATCGCCGACTTAATAAAGCGATAATAAAGAACAAATATCCGCTGCCACGTATCGATGACTTGTTCGATCAACTAAAGGGAGCCTCGGTGTTCTCGAAAATAGATTTGAGATCGGGCTATTATCAATTGCGAATCCGAGATTCTGGACGTACCCAAGACCGCCTTGTAAGCGAGATATGGTCACTATGAGTTCCTAGTGATGCCGTTTGGGCTCACTAATGCCCTACGGTATTTATGGATTTAATGAATCGGATCTTTAGACCATATTTGGATCGATTAAGTAGTCGTGTTCATTGATGACATCTTGGTCTATTCAAGAAATGAGACCGAACATGCTGAACACCGCGGTTAGTCTTTGCAAATTTTACAGGATAAGCAATTATATGCTAAGTTAAACAAGTGTGAGTTCGGTTAAGAGAGGTTAGCTTCTTGGGTCATGTGGTATCTCGACGGGTATTCGAGTCTAATTCAATAAAATTTCAGCCATACTTAATTGGAAGCCTCAGAAATATTATCGAGGTTCGAGCTTTTTGGGGCTTAGGTTATTACCGACGATTTGTAAAGGCTTCTCAACGATAGCCACGCCGATGACGGCTTACTCCAAAAGGATGTTAAGTTCGAATGGATTTGAGAAATGCCAAAAAGTTTCGATCAATGAAAACTTATTTGATCGAAGCCCCAATTCTAGTGCAACCCGAGTCAAGCAAAGAGCTTGTCATCTATAGCGACGCCTCTCTACTTGGGTTAGGTTGCGATTAATGCAAGAAGGTCGAGTTGTGGCCTATCGCGCCGAGGCAATTAAAGCCACATGAGAAAAATTATCCGACTCATGATCTCGAATTGGCCGCCATCGATTCGCCTTTAAAGATTTGGTGACATTACTTATTTGGTGAAAGGTGCCATGTATACTCGGATCACAAAAGTCTCAAATATTTGATGATCCAAAGAGACTTAAATCTGCGACAAAGACGTTGGCTCGAGCTGTTAAAGGATTACGAGCTGGTCATTGACTATCACCCGGGAAAGGCGAATGTGGTTGCGGATGCCTTGAGTCGTAAATCATTATTCGCTTCTGACGATGAGCGTGCACTTGTCTGCTCGATCCGATAGTGTGTTAGTAGCTGAATTGAAAGCCAAACCACTATTGATACATCAAATTCGAGAAGCTCAGAAAGTCGACGATGAGTTGGCTGCAAAACGGGCTGAGTGTGTTCCGAACAAGGATTCAGAGTTTCAAATCGATGATGACGATTGTTTGAGGTTCAAAAGTCGTCTGTGTGTTCCAAAGAATTCGGAACTCATTTCGATAATTCAATGAAGCCCATTGTAGCCGAATGGCAATCCACCCGGGGAGTACGAAGATGTACAATGATTTGAAACGTCGGTTTTGGTGGCATGGTATGAAGCGAGACATCTCCGACTTTGTTTCGAGATGTTTAATATGTCAACAAGTGAAAGCGGAACATCAGGTGCCTTCAGGATTACTTCAGCCAATCACGATACCCGAGTGGAAATGGGATCGAGTCACAATGGACTTTGTATCCGGACTGCCATTGTCAGCAAGTAAGAAGGATGCGGTTTAGGTCGTGGTAGATCGATTGACTAAGTCGGCCCACTTTGTCCCCGTACGTACGGATTTTTCAATTGACAAATTAGCTGAATTGTACGTTTCTCAGATTGTGAGATTACACGGGGTGCCTATTTCCATCGTGTCGGATAGAGATCCGAGATTTACCTCGCGATTTTGGAAAAAGTTACAAGAAGCTTTGGGTACCAAGTTGCATTTCAGCACCGCCTTTCACCCCCAAACCGATGGTCAATCCGAGCGGATAATTCAGATACTTGAGGATATGTTAAGATGTTGCGTCCTCGAGTTTAGTGGTTTATGGAACGGCATTTGCCGTTGATTGAATTCGCCACAACAACAAAGCTTTCAATCAAGTATTAAGATGGCACCCTACGAGGCCTTGTACGGTCGTAAATGCCGTACACCATTGTTTTGGACCGAGCTCGGTGAAAGCAAGATTTTCGGTGGATTTGATTAGGGATCTGAATGAAAGTGAAAGTAATCCGTGAAAGTCTCGAAGATAGCCTCCGATCGTTAGAAGTCGTGACGCGACTGAAGCGTAAGGATATCGAGTATCGTGGGTGATAAAGTGTTTCTCAAGGTATCGCCTTGGAAAAAGATACTCGAGATTCGGCCGTAAGGGCAAGTTGAGCCCGAGGTTCGTTGGGCCATATGAGATATCCGGCGAGTCGATCCAAAGGCATATCGTTTGATTTTGCCCCCGAACTCGAAAAGGTTCACGATGTCTTTCACGTTTCGATGCTTTGACGCTATAGATTCGATCCATCGCACGTGATTAGTCCATCGAAATTGAAATTCAAGCTAATATGAGTTATGAGGAAGAACCGATTCGTATCCTATCACGAGAAGTGAAAGAGTTGTGAAACAAGCGGGTTCCGCTAGTAAAAGTGTTATGGCTCAAGCACGGATAGAAGAAGCTACTTGGGAGACCGAGAACTCTATGAAAGAGCGATATCCAAACCTATTTACGGTAAGATTTTCGGGACGAAAATTTCTTAAGTGGGGAGAGTTGTGACACCCAAAATTGACCCTAGTCGGAAGGTGGTCTCGGGACCACAAAACCGAGGCATAAAAATAATTAAAATTTATTTTGATGCCTATAATATGTGTGTGCTCATGTATGACATTTTATGATGATTGATTTAGTGTTATAAGGGTGAATTCCACAAGAAAGGACTTAGTAATGAACTTTGAAAGTATGATAGGAAATGTGTGATGACTAATTAAAGCATGCATGCAAAATAATGGACTTGCATGTCAAATTCCCCTTTATAGGTGGTGGCCGGCCATGACAAGGAGGATGGGCTAAACATGTCATGAAACATGTTTTGTTGGTGCATTAGGGTGAAATAATAAACAAAGGTGTATGGGTGATAAAAAATGAAAAAAAATGTGTGTGAGTGTGGTAATCCCCCATTGCCGTGAGTTGTAGAGAAGGAAAGAAAAAAATTTGTTCATCCTTTCTTTGAGCCAAAACTAAGGAAGAAGGAGGATTTTTGCTTCATGCTTGGTTTGGAAGAGATCTAGAAGGAGATTTGGCTAAGTTTGCATCAAGATTAAGGTATGTATGAGGTTGTGTTAGGAGTTTCATGCATGTTTTGGTTGCTAACTTGATGTGCATGTTAGCCATGGCTCAAATCTTTGTTAAGCCATGGAAATGGTATTTGGCCAAAGTTGTTATGGTGATAAAGCCATTGCATGCTAAGTGTGAAGCTTGATGATGATGCATGCAATGATGGATTGTCTACTCTTGAGTAAGATTTTGAGCTTTCTTTTGTTTTATCATGATTGAAGTTGAAAAGGAGCATGATTGTCATATTCGCCATGATGCATTCATGAGCATGGTTCATGCTTCTTGCATGTTAGTTAAAATTTGTGTTTTGGATGGCTATGGACACCTTGAAATTGCCATGCTCATATATGTATATATATGTTTGCACATGATGTTTTGGTTATGAAGGAAGTGATGAATAAGTTTGTTTAAAGAAGAAGATGTTGAAGAATAATTGTGAAATTGTAAGCACATCTGCCTAGCACACATATGAGTGCTTGATGCTATATTGTAAGTTTTGAGCTACAATATGCAAAGCATTAACTAGTAAAATGCATGCTGTTTTGTGTGGTATTAAGTGCATAATTGGCATCAACATGGACAAGTATATTCGCCTTGGGTAGCCTATTGAAGGCCTTAGCTTTTCCTTGATGCTCGAATAAATTGTATTGAATTGCTTGATGTAGTATAAAATGTGCATGACCATTGTGTATTCAAGCTAAAGGGTGGCCATATGACCATTTAAATTCCTTGTCATATTCGCCATAAGCTAGCACAATGAGGTTTTGATAAATTGAATTTGTTTGAATTAGCTCAAGAGCTAAGAGGGCCACAATTGGACAAGGGAAGGAAAAAGTAATCGAATAGCCGTAAAAGCCGTTCGACAACATCCGAGGTAAGTCCTCAAGAAGTGACCTTACTTGAATTATGTGGAATGAAATATGGATGTATTGATTATTGATTTATGTGTGTATGAGTATTCGAATGATACCCGGCTAAGTCCCAAGGCGATTATGTTAGTGATTATAATTGTGTTTGAGCCTTAGTAACGAAAATAAATATGTATGTCCAATGATTATTGATGTATGTGCATGAGAAATTGAATGATATCCGGGCTAAGCCTCAAGACAATTATGCTGGAAATTATAACCGGTTAAGACCAAGGCAATTGTGCTAGTGGCTACATCCGGGCTAAGACCAAGGCATTCATGCGAGTCATTCTATCCGGCTAAGACCAAGGCATTTGTGCAAATCGTGATATCCGGGTTAAGTCCCGAGGCCTTGGTGCGGGTTACCATAACGGGCTATGTCCCAAGGCGATTGATCGAGTAGCGACATCCGGTTAAACTCAAGGTATGTGATTTGAAAATTATAAGCTTGCTGGAAAATTTCAGCTAATGCACTTGTGAAATTTCCCAATGACAAGGTAAGTGCGGTGTGTGCTTTGGCGCTAGGAGTAAGAGCGTGTGAATATCCGCTCCTATGATGGAACGAGTTATCGGCCTTAATGAAGCCGTTATTTGTGTATGAACATAAGAGTTGGGATGGTGAAGTAAGTATGATTATGTGAATGTGCATTAATGAAATGATGCATTTAACTATGTGAATGTATTGCTGTAATTAGAGTTGATTATATTCCTTGAGACTTACTAAGCATAAAAATGCTTACTCATTGCTTTGGCTCTCGGTTTTCTAGATTTATTTCGATAGCAATCGGATTCGGGATCGTTGAAGTCAAGTCATCCACACTATCAAGCCCCCATTTTGGTATAAATTCTTGGTTGAACTTGAAATGGCATGTATAGGACTACCCTTGTTGGTTTAAATATGTTATGATGTATATGTGTACGGCCATGCTAAAATGGCTCGTAATAGTGAAGTATCAACTTAAACTATTTGCGGTTTGTATATATATATATGGTGTCATGATGTGACTATGAATTGGAAATGGAATGTTGGTCACATGATCAGCCATTGGCATGGTTAAAATGATCATATGTGGACCTATGTAAGGCAAGACTAGTTGGTTCATGGAGACTACAAAATAGGTAAGACCTACCTTAAAACAGATGCTGCCAGCTGCAGTAACGTGAATGGGAAAAATCACCAAAATTTGTAGGAATGGTATTAAATAGTGAATCAGCTATGTAAATGAACATTGATGAGTCTATTTTCATATGGAAGAAACGAAATGGTCATAGGAGTTACATGTTAAGAGATATTAAAGCTATTGTAAGACAGGGCCAGAACGGTTTCTGGGTTCCCTGTCGTAACTTTAAAATTTACTATAAATTATCCAGAAAGAATTAGGAGACATACCTTATATGTACAGATTCCATTTTGAGTCTAGTTTCATTAGAAACAAACGGCACCAGCATTAAAGCCCTGTACAGAGAGATATTCAAGTTATACCGCGCGAAGGTCAGAGCAGTCGATCCCTGTAACATGGGTGACTTTAACTAATAAACTGTACCAATTGGCCTGACCAAAATTCTAGAAATAAATCCATGGATGGATATATGAGTCTAAATTCAGGAAAATTTACGAAACCAGTTTCCGAGTTTTGAAACTAGAGATATGATTTTTAAGGCGACAGTGACGCAGTTTTTCCAGCCTGACTGGAAATGTCCAATGGATGGGCAAAACAAGTGAACTTGGCTTGCTAACCCTCGTGTCCGACACGGCGATGGTCTCGGGTTGGCGTGTGACAATTTTATTGGTATCGAGCCACGGTTTAGTCGATTCTAGGACTACCGTGAGGTGTTTGGGGTCTAGCTATACATGCCATTAGATGATGAATCGATAGTGTGGTGATTTCGACAATTTGACTTTGAGTTTGTTTATAGCAATGGATCCCGATCCCAACCGAGCAATAGCGATGATGTGGAGACATGGCGCTGCTCCCCGCACAAGGGACAGCGCCGGCGGACTCTCAACCTATGGCCAACAATCCGAATGATGAGGCTAGGCAAGCCTTTTATAGTGTGATGAAGCGAATGGTTTAATCAATACATTCGAACTAACACGGCTGTCCCACAACCTCCATTCCCGACAAATGCAACCCAAGACCTACAATACCTCCGAATCGACCAAATAAGGTCAAGTAAGCCCCAGTCGATAGGATTCAAAACATGGGGCCATTGAATTTAAAGCTACGGATGATGGTGATGCGAACGAGCTGAATTTTGGTTGGACAACACTATCCGGTGCTCGATGAGCTATCTTGTACACCGATGAGTGCTTAAAGTGTACCATCTCCTTGCTACGTGATTCCACCTACTATTGGTGGAGTACTCGACTTGTGGTACCTAGAGAGCAAGTGACTTGGGAATTCTTTCAAACCAAGTTCGAAAAAAAAAAAGTATATCGATCGAGATTCATCGACCAAAAGCGAAGGAATTTCTTGATCTTAGGCAAGGTTCTATGTCGGTTACCGACTATGAACGAAAATTTGTGAGGCTTAGCCGATACACGCGAGAATGCATTTCGTCCGAAGCTATTATGTGTAAACGCTCGAGGATGGGCTGAATGATGATATAAGGATGTTCGTTGGCATTCTCGAAATCGAGAGATCGTAGTACTTGTTGAGCGAGCTTGTAAAGTCGAAGAGCTTAGAAAGGAGAAACAAAAAGCTGATGTGGGAACCGGAGAATTCGAAGAGGTCCTCGGAAAGTCTCTTCAATAGGCACCAAGAGATTTCGAGATGATGTGAACCGGTCTAGAGGCGCTTTGGGCTTTTCTAGACGAGGACGCGATCGACTTCGTGACCACACGAGTCACTTCGATCGCCGATGGTGGAAATGATCGCCGAGAGAGGCGAGTGTCAACATTGTGGCAAATGGCATTCGGGGAGCTGTTGGTTTCGTGATCGCTCACGCTATAAGTGTGGATCGGCCGACCACTTTAGGAAGGATTGCCCGAGGATGCTTGAATAGAATGTGAGTCGAGTGGAAACTCGGGTGCTACCATCGCTCGAGGTAGGCCACCTAGAAATATGGGCAATGTCGTTGGCGGTCGAGAGGATCTAGAGATGCTACCATCGATCTCGAGGCTCGTGCTCCTGCGAGGACTTATGCCATCTGGCGCACGCGAGGATCTTGCCTCTCCGGATGTCATTACCGGTGCTTTCACTCTTTTCAATACTAATGTGATTGCTTTGATTGACCCTGGTTCTACTCAATCTTATATATGTGAAACCTTAGCATCCAAAGTAAGACTTTGCCTATTGAGTCTCTCGAGTTTGTAATTCGGTGTCAAACCCTTGGGTCATTACGTGCTTGTCAACAAAGTGTGCAAGAAAAGTCCCCTAGTGTTCCGAGGTTCTTGTTTCGGCGGACTTGATGCTTTTGCCGTTCGATGAATTCGACGTTATTCTTGGTCCGAATGGGTTGACCATGCACGATGCGGTCGTAAATTGCAAAAGCAAGACTATCGATTTGAGGTGCGCGAATAACGAGATAATTCGGGTTAAGTCTACGGACTTAAAGGGTTGCCGGTGTAATATCGCAATGTTGGCCCGAAAATATGTAAGAAAAGAGTGCGAAGCGTACCTTGCGACGTGCTCGATGACAAGGAATCGAAAAGAAACCCGAATCTGTGCCGTGGTTTGTGAATACCGGATGTTTTCCTCAAGAATTGCGGGTTTACCACTGTTCGGAAATAGAATTTGGCATCGAATTGGTACCGGTACCACTCAATTTCGATAGCTCCGTATCGTATGGCACCAACGAATTAAAGGAGTTGGAAGCTCGATTGCAAGAATTGGTGGATAGAGGTTTTGCTCGCCCGAAGTTTTTCGCCTTTGGGTGCGCCGGTGTTGTTCGTGAAAAGAAGGATGGAACCATGCGGTACGTGCATCGATTATCGTCGACTTAATAAAGCGATAATAAAGAACAAATATCCGTTGCCACGATCGATGACTTGTTCGATCAACTAAAGGAGCCTCGGTGTTCTCGAAAATAGATTTGAGATCGGGCTATTATCAATTGCGAATCCGAGATTTGACGCACCCAAGGCGCCTTGAGCGAGATATGGTCACTATGAGTTCCTAGTGATGCCGTTTGGGCTCACTAATGCCCTGCGGTATTTATGGATTTAATGAATCGGATCTTTAGACCATATTTGGATCGATTAGTAGTCGTGTTCATTGATGACATCTTGGTCTATTCAAGAAATGAGACCGAACATCTTTGAACACTGCGGTTAGTGCCGCAAATTTTACAGGATAAGCAATTATATGCTAAGTTCAACAAGTGTGAGTTACGGTTAAGAGAGGTTAGCTTCTTGGGTCATGTGGTATCAGATCGGTATTCGAGTCGGCCGAATAAAATTTCAGCCATACTTAATTGGAAGCCTCAGAAATATTCTTGAGGTTCGAGCTTTTTGGGGCTTGCTAGGTTATTACCGACGATTTGTAAAGGCTTCTCAACGATAGCCACGCCGATGATGGCTTACTCCAAAAGGATGTTAAGTTCGAATGGACGGAGAAATGCCAAAAAGTTTCGATCAATGAAAACTTATTCGATTGAAGCCCCAATTCTAGTGCAACCCGAGTCCGGCAAAGAGCTTGTCATCTATAGCGACGCCTCTCTACTTGGGTTAGGTTGCGTATTAATGCAAGAAGGTCGAGTTGTGGCCTATGCGTCGAGGCAATTAAAGCCACATGAGAAAAATTATCCGACTCATGATCTCGAATTGGCCGCCATCGTATTCGCCTTAAAGATTTGGTGACATTACTTATTTGGTGAAAGGTGCCATGTATACTCGGATCACAAAAGTCTCAAATATTTGATGATCCAAAGAGACTTAAATCTGCGACAAAGACGTTGGCTCGAGCTGTTAAAGGATTACGAGCTGGTCATTGACTATCACCGGGAAAGGCGAATGTGGTTGCGGATGCCTTGAGTCGTAAATCATTATTCGCTTTCGAGCGATGAGCGTGCACTTGTCTGCATTCGATCCGATAGTGTGTTAGTAGCTGAATTGAAAGCCAAACCACTATTGATACATCAAATTCGAGAAGCTCGAAAGTCGACGATGAGTTGGTCGCAAAGCGGGGTGAGTGTGTTCCAAACAAGGATTGAGTTTCAAATCGATGATGACGATTGTTTGAGGTTCAAAAGTCGTCTGTGTGTTCCAAAGAATTGAACTCATTTCGATAATTCAATGAAGCCCATTGTAGCCGAATGGCAATCCACCCGGGAGTACGAAGATGTACAATGATTTGAAACGTCGGTTTTGGTGGCATGGTATGAAGCGAGACATCTCCGACTTTGTTTGAGATGTTTAATATGTCAACAAGTGAAAGCGGAACATCAGTGCCTTGAGATTACTTGACCAATCACGATACCCGAGTGGAAATGGGATCGAGTCACAATGGACTTTGTATCCGGACCGCCATTGTCGACAAGTAAGAAGGATGCGGTTTAGGTCGTGGTAGATCGATTGACTAAGTCGGCCCACTTTGTCCCCGTGACGCACGGATTTTTCAATTGACAAATTAGTGAATTGTACGTTTCTCGTTGTGAGATTACACGGGTGCCTATTTCCATCGTGTCGGATAGAGATCCGAGATTTACCTCGCGATTTTGGAAAAAGTTACAAGAAGCTTTGGGTACCAAGTTGCATTTCAAAGACCGCCTTTCACCCCCAAACCGATGGTCAATCCGAGCGGATAATTCAGATACTTGAGGATATGTTAAGATGTTGCGTCCTCGAGTTTAGTGGTTTATGGGAACGGCATTTGCCGTTGATTGAATTCGCCACAACAACGACTTTCAATCAAGTATTAAGATGGCACCCTACGAGGCCTTGTGCGGTCGTAAATGCCGTACACCATTGTTTTGGACCGAGCTCGGTGAAAGCAAGATTTTCGGTGGATTTGATTAGGGATGCTGAATGTAAAGTGAAAGTAATCCGTGAAAGTCTGAAGATAGCCTCCGATCGTTAGAAGTCGACGCGGACTGAAGCGTAAGGATATCGAGTATCGTGGGTGATAAAGTGTTTCTCAAGGTATCGCCTTGGAAAAAGATACTCGATTCTACCGTAAGGGCAAGTTGAGCCCGAGGTTCGTTGGGCCATATGAGATATCCGGCGAGTCGATCCGGTGGCATATCGTTTGATTTTGCCCCGAACTCGAAAAGGTTCACGATGTCTTTCACGCTTCGATGCTTTGACGCTATAGATTCGATCCATCGCACGTGATTAGTCCATCGAAATTGAAATTCAAGCTAATATGAGTTATGAGGAAGAACCGATTCGTATCCTATCACGAGAAGTGAAAGAGTTGTGAAACAAGCGGGTTCCGCTAGTAAAAGTGTTATGGCTCAAGCACGGGATAGAAGAAGCTACTTGGGAGACCGAGAACTCTATGAAAGAGCGATATCCAAACCTATTTACGGTAAGATTTTCGGGACGAAAATTTCTTAAGTGGGGAGAGTTGTGACAGCCCAAAATTGACCCTAGTCGGAAGGTGGTCTCGGGACCACAAAACCGAGGCATAAAAATAATTAAAATTTATTTTGATGCCTATAATATGTGTGTGCTCATGTATGACATTTTATGATGATTGATTTAGTGTTATAAGGGTGAATTCCACAAGAAAGGACTTAGTAATGAACTTTGAAAGTATGATAGGAAATGTGTGATGACTAATTAAAGCATGCATGCAAAATAATGGACTTGCATGTCAAATTCCCCTTTATAGGTGGTGGCGGCCATGACAAGGGAGGATGGGCTAAACATGTCATGAAACATGTTTTGTTGGTGCATTAGGGTGAAATAATAAACAAAGGTGTATGGGTGATAAAAAATGAAAAAAAAATGTGTGTGAGTGTGGTAATCCCCCCATTGCCGTGAGTTGTAGAGAAGGAAAGAAAAAAATTTGTTCATCCTTTCTTTGAGCCAAAACTAAGGAAGAAGGAGGATTTTTGCTTCATGCTTGGTTTGGAAGAGATCTAGAAGGAGATTTGGCTAAGTTTGCATCAAGATTAAGGTATGTATGAGGTTGTGTTAGGAGTTTCATGCATGTTTTGGTTGCTAACTTGATGTGCATGTTAGCCATGGCTCAAATCTTTGTTAAGCCATGGAAATGGTATTTGGCCAAAGTTGTTATGGTGATAAAGCCATTGCATGCTAAGTGTGAAGCTTGATGATGGTGCATGCAATGATGGATTGTCTACTCTTGAGTAAGATTTTGAGCTTTCTTTTGTTTTATCATGATTGAAGTTGAAAAGGAGCATGATTGTCATATTCGCCATGATGCATTCATGAGCATGGTTCATGCTTCTTGCATGTTAGTTAAAATTTGTGTTTTGGATGGCTATGGACACCTTGAAATTCGCCATGCTCATATATGTATATATATGTTTGCACATGATGTTTTGGTTATGAAGGAAGTGATGAATAAGTTTGTTTAAAGAAGAAGATGTTGAAGAATAATTGTGAAATTGTAAGCACATTCGGCCTAGCACACATATGAGTGCTTGATGCTATATTGTAAGTTTTGAGCTACAATATGCAAAGCATTAACTAGTAAAATGCATGCTGTTTTTGTGTGGTATTAAGTGCATAATTGGCATCAACATGGACAAGTATATTCGGCCTTGGGTAGCCTATTGAAGGCCTTAGCTTTTCCTTGATGCTCGAATAAATTGTATTGAATTGCTTGATGTAGTATAAAATGTGCATGACCATTGTGTATTCAAGCTAAAGGGTGGCCATATGACCATTTAAATTCCTTGTCATATTCGCCATAAGCTAGCACAATGAGGTTTTGATAAATTGAATTTGTTTGAATTAGCTCAAGAGCTAAGAGGGCCACAATTGGACAAGGGGAAGGAAAAAGTAATCGAATAGCCGTAAAAGCCGTTCGACAACATCCGAGGTAAGTCCTCAAGAAGTGACCTTACTTGAATTATGTGGAATGAAATATGGATGTATTGATTATTGATTTATGTGTGTATGAGTATTCGAATGATACGGGCTAAGTCCCAAGGCGATTATGTTAGTGATTATAATTGTGTTTGAGCCTTAGTAACGAAAATAAATATGTATGTCCAATGATTATTGATGTATGTGTGCATGAGAAATTGAATGATATCCGGGCTAAGCCTCAAGACAATTATGCTGGAAATTATAACCGGGTTAAGACCAAGGCAATTGTGCTAGTGGCTACATCCGGCTAAGACCAAGGCATTCAGATGAGTCATTCTATCCGGCTAAGACCAAGGCATTTGTGCAAATCGTGATATCCGGTTAAGTCCCGTGAGGCCTTGGTGCGGGTTACCATAACCAGGCTATGTCCCAAGGCGATTGATCGAGTAGCGACATCCGGTTAAACTCGAAGGTATGTGATTTGAAAATTATAAGCTTGCTGGAAAATTTCAGCTAATGCACTTGTGAAATTTCCCAATGACAAGGTAAGTGCGTGTGTGCTTTGCGCTAGGAGTAGAGCGTGTGAATATCCGCTCCTATGATGGAACGAGTTATCGGCCTTAATGAAGCCGTTATTTGTGTATGAACATAAGAGTTGGGATGGTGAAGTAAGTATGATTATGTGAATGTGCATTAATGAAATGATGCATTTAACTATGTGAATGTATTGCTGTAATTAGAGTTGATTATATTCCTTGAGACTTACTAAGCATAAAAATGCTTACTCGCCGCTTTGGCTCTCGTTTTCTAGATTTCGCTCGATAGCAATCGGATTCGGGATCGTTGAAGTCGAAGTCATCCACACTATCAAGCCCCATTTTGGTATAAATTCTTGGTTGAACTTGAAATGGCATGTATAGGACTACCCCTTGTTGGTTTAAATATGTTATGATGTATATGTATACGGCCATGCGAAAATGGCTCGTAATAGTGAAGTATCAACTTAAACTATTTGCGGTTTGTATATATATATATGGTGTCATGATGTGACTATGAATTGAAAATGGGAATGTTGGTCACATGATCAGCCATTGGCATGGTTAAAATGATCATATGTGGACCTATGTAAGGCAAGACTAGTTGGTTCATGGAGACTACAAAATAGGTAAGACCTACCTTAAAAACAGATGCTGCCAGCTGCAGTAACGTGAATGTGAAAAATCACCAAAATTTGTAGGAATGGTATTAAATAGTGAATCAGCTATGTAAATGAACATTGATGAGTCTATTTTCATATGGAAGAAACGAAATGGTCATAGGAGTTACATGTTAAGAGATATTAAAGCTATTGTAAGACAGGGCCAGAACGGTTTCTGGGTTCCCTGTCCCAACTTTAAAAATTTACTATAAATTATCCAGAAAGAATTAGGAGACATACCTTATATGTACAGATTCCATTTTGAGTCTAGTTTCATTAGAAACAAACGGCACCAGCATTAAAGCCCTGTACAGACAGATATTCAAGTTATACCGCGCGAAGGTCAGAGCAGTCGATCCCTGTAACATGGGTGACTTTAACTAATAAACTGTACCAATTGGCCCGACCAAAAATTCTAGAAATAAATCCATGGATGGATATATGAGTCTAAATTCAGGGAAAATTTACGAAACCAGTTTCTGAGTTTTGAAACTAGAGATATGATTTTTAAGGCGACAGTGACGCAGTTTTTCCAGCCTGACTGGAAATGTCCAATGGATGGGCAAAACAAGTGAACTTGGCTTGCTAACCCCTCGTGTCCGACACCGGCGATGGTCTCGGGTTCGGGGTGTTACATCACCTAAGTCTTTAAGTGAGAACTGCTGATCAAGACAACAAATAACATAATCTAACTCAACACCATCATCACCTGTTACTATAGTATCATCAACATACACCAAAAAAATAAAAAAAACTTTTAATTGAGGTTTTTTTGAAAAACGACGGGTCAGCTCGTGAAGGTTGGAACTTCAATTGTTGAACTAAAAAAATTTCTCAACGTCTCAAACCAAGCCCTTGGTGCTTGTTTAAGACCATAGATAGCTTTGTTCAATCTACAAGCCAATGTTTGCCTTTGATCATCAAGAACCTCAAACATGGTTGGTTGTTTCATGTAGATAGTCTTAGGTAGATCCCATTCAAAAAAGCGTTATTCACATCCAACTGTCACAACTTCTATTTCCTATATGCTGCCAAAGCAAACATCGTTTGAATTGTATTAACTTTGACAATGGGACTAAAAATCTCATGATAGTCCAAGCCAGCAGCTTGAGAAAATCCTTGAGCCACCAAACAAACCTTGTTACGAGCCACACTCCCATCAAGATTTTTCTTGATTTTAAATAGCCACTTCCATCCAACTAACAATCGATCAGATGGTGCCAGAACTAAATCCCATTTATTATTCTGAATCAATGCTTGAAGTTCATCATCAACTATCTTATGACAGGAAGGGATTGCCATAGCCTCGTGAATGTTTGAAGGCTCAACAAAACTAATTGTAGCAGTATAAGCCTTTGGTTTATAGACTCCCACTTTGCTTCAAGTACCCATGGGATGATTATTACTTGAAGTTGGAATCTGGTGCACATCAACAGGTACTGTATTAGTAACAAAATCCATTGAGGATGATGCTAACACATCATGGCGAGTAGTAATCTTAACAATAAGTACATACATTGGTGGATTAGAAGAATGAGCAACTATAGGTTGAGCAACCATAAGCTGACCAAAAGGTATAGTCAAAGGAGCCATAATAACTGGCAAAGTCGTAATGACATTCGTATAAGAGCTAGAATTGTTGGAGAGAGATGATGCACTAGGAACTGAAGCTTTGGCAAAAGGAAACACCCCCTCAACAAATCTCACATGTCGAGAGATGTACACATGACCAGACTTATCGAGACATTTGTAACCATTGTGATTAGCAGTATAACCAAGAAAAGTACATGGTGTTGATCGATATTGAATCTTATATCGATAATATGGTCAAAGTAGAGGATAAAATGGACTCCCAAACACACTTAGTTGATGGTAATCGAGTTTGCATCCAAAAAATCTTTCGATATGTGAAGCCCCACTTAATACCTTTGTAAGAAGCATATTCATAAGATGCACAGCAGGAGAGAAACCGTATGTCCAATAAGAAATGGACAATGAAACTTATGCCAACAACACCAATCTTGTTTCAACAACCTATCGATGAGGTCGTTCTACATGTCTGTTCTACTTATATGTATGAGGATAAGAGAGTTTGTGAGCAATGCCACATTGCTTGAGATACGAAGTAAATGATTGAAACTCCCCACCTTCACTGGTCATATATGCAGTCGCTCCACTATCCAGGTACCATAATGAGTCAGCAACCATGGATGGAGTAGTTGGTATTGCAGAGAAAAGAACATTTCCTTGATTCACAGAGGCAGCAACAATATGTGAAGAAAGCGAGCCACATGACACCGGTCAACTGTACCCTATGAAGAAAGTGACCCAAAACATATCGACCCACTTTGTTTCATTAGGTTAGTAGCACAATGTAAAAAATGAGGCCCAGCACAACCACCATCATAACTAGAACTAGTATTTGTGTAACACATATAGGTTGTTACGGCTTATGGACCATATGAGAATATGGCTCACCCCAATTAGAGCTCCTATTGTCAGACCCCATTCTAGGGTTTTCAACCTCGTCCCCATCCAAAGTTGAAACATAATGGTAGAAACACTGTCAGACAATATGGCCAATCTTACCACAGATCTGACCTATGGCTTAATATTACCACCACGCTGACCCCAACCTCGTCCACGACGAGAAAAACCCAACGCACGAAAAGTGTGAAACATCTATGCCGGTGATTTTCTAAGATATGAAGGAACAACTAACAACAATGACTTGGTCTTTCTTGACACGACAAGATTCACGAAAAATGATTTCTGAGATAGATACCCTTGTTGTTGGGCTTCAGCATCCAAAAGGGTTGTCAAAATACCCTGAAGATCAAATGGAATCTTGCTCATGGTTATAATTGAAACCACATGATCAAACACTACTGGAAGACCATTGAAAATCATTGATTGTTTCTCTTTCAGTGAAACACTATGACCACAACCCTCCAAAGAATCATAGAGATGTTTAACCTTAGAGAGATAAGCATACATTGAAAGATATTTCTTTTTTAAGATTATGAAGCAAAAACCTATAGCGCATAGCCTTAGTAGTTGAATGACTCCCAAAAAGACACACGAAAGCCTCCCACAACTAAAAAGAAGAACCATAACTCCCAACTAATTGGTTATAAAGACAAGCCTTACAATCGAGAGAAGTCAAGCCGCCAAATCCGAATCTTGCTACTCAAATTGAACAAACGCCGAATTCTCACTGGACACGCCATCATCATAAACCACTACCCGTAGTGGTATAGCAATATTTCCATCAAAAAATGACTACAACCGATGTGTTTTAATCACCAACAAAACATACTGCGTCCACGCCAAGAAATTTCTATTGTCAAAAAGTATCGCCACCTTCTAAGATACAAAGGTAAACAGATTAAGAAATTTTTTAGCCAACTCCATTTTCAACTCAAAAATAAAAAAAAATACGCTCTGATACCATATTGAAATATCAAGAATTGAAAACTTCATTAACATACCTTTGTTCATACAAACTATACATATTTATACAATGCTAGAAATCGTAATTAATTACTAACTACTTAGTAACTGCATTACATCAGAAGCTAACTAAAAAAGTTAGACTGCTACTATAATAACACCACTTGCTTTTTGCAAAATACTGTCCATGAGGATGGTAGTAACACAATTACAATTGTAATAGCCTAATTTTGGGCCTAGTTAGAACAGTGGTTTCGGGACCACGAATCTGACGTAGTAAAACTTATTTTTATTATATTTTTATGGTCTACAATTTTATGAAATGGTTTCATGAAAATTTCATTCGAAAATTTTGACGTTTGAGCACTCAATTTAGCAAAAAGGACTAAATTGTAAAAAGTACAAAACTTGAGTTCTACATGTTAGAGGTGTCAAATTGCTATGAAATTTTAAATTAAAGGTATTTAGATGGTAATTAGACCATTTGTTAAGTTTGTAATAGCCTAAAATTGGGTCTAGTTGGAACCGAGGTTTCGGGACCACAAAATCCGAGAGACAAATAATTATTTTATGATTATTTTGAGGTCTATGATATGATTGCATGATTGTGTGAAAATTTCGTGAAGAAATTCTATGCATAAAGTGCTCAATTTGAAGTTAGGGACTAAATTGAATAAGTTGCAAAACTTGCATTCTAGAAGTTTCTAGTATGAAATTGCTTTGAAATACTAATTAGGATATCTTAAATAGAAATTTGAACAATTTTTAGTGATGGACAAAAATTGGACATGGATGGAATTTTTGAAAGTTTAGTAAGGAAGGGCATTTTGGTCATTTGGTAATTAAACGAAATAAAAAGGGAAAATAAAGCCAAAATTGACTCATCTTTTTCATGGAGGCCGAAATTAGCATGGGGGAAGCATGGCTAGGGTTTTCAAGCTTTCCAAGCTCAATAGTAAGTCTGTTCTAACCCCGCTTTTCAAGTTCTTTACGTTTTTGGAATCCTGGTAATTTGATTAAGCTTATTCTCGTAATAATTTAAGCTAGGGTTCATATTTGAAAAAATACCCATAGGTGAAATGTGTTTATTTTTCTGTTTTATGATAGAATATGAGGTTTTAAATTATGTTAGACAACTTGTGCTACTCGGTTTTGAGTGAAAACGAGTAAAAAGGCTTAATCGGTAAAAATACCTAATAGTCATAAGTATATGTTAGAGTGAGAATTTGATGTTTCCATAGAAGGTAAAAGTGATCATGATGTCATAAAACATAAGAATAAGGGATGAAGTTTAATTCTCGAGCCTAGGGGCAAAAGTGTAAATATGCAAAAGTTTAGGGGCAAAATTGTAATTTTTACAAAGTTTGAGTTAAGGACTGTTTTGAATAGTACATTAATTAAATAAGTAAAATATGATGTTTTAGATCCCGGAAAATGAGATTTGAACCTAGAATGAGAGAAAAATCGAAAGTTGGGAAAGTTGGTAAAATGGCCATTTTAGTATCGAGGTAAGTTTATATGTATGATAAGCATTAATTTATGCATGTTTCAATGTAAAGTTGATATATTTATTATAATTTCCGAGGTGTTGGTATGTAAGTTGGTATGATAATAATACAAACAATAATGCTGTAATTTATATTTGAAAGTTAAATTTAGTGAATTAATTGAATTATGTTAAATTAAAAGATTATGGTGCCAAGTTTATGAATTGATTTAAAATATGTATATGGTACATGAAGTGCATTGAATTATCATACATAAATGTGATTTCTATAATTATGGATATTATGGGAAATTGTAAGTTCATATGATTTTTAATAAGGCAATGTGTAATTTAATGTTATTGCCTTGATATTAAATGAGATGTAAGTTTATATGTAAGTAATACATCAATATTACTTGTATTATGATATTTTATAATAATATTGGAAATATGTTTGTGGATAATTACTTTATTGGTGAAATTGTTGGAAAGAGAGAGAAATCCGGTTGAACCTTGGAAAGATTGGATGATCTGAGATAGTATGTAGCTAGGTCACACGTATGGTGCTGAGTGCACATCATGTGTACAAGAGAGCTACAAGACATTATGATGTAGCTAGGTCGCATGGGTGATACTATGTGTACACCATGTAGACAAGAGAGCTACGGGATATATGTAGCTAGGTCGCATGCGTGGTTCCAGGTGAAGGACACCATGTAGACAAGAGAGCTACGAGATAAATTGGCTAGGTCTCATAGGTGGTACTGAGTGTTCACCATGTGTACAAGAGAGCCGAACTATGTGATGGGTGGAGCTATGTGCTGAAACCACCAAGTATCGAGGATTGATCCGAAGTGTTCAACGGGAGACTCTCTATGTATTGCTTTGTGAGTTTTGTGATGAATAAGTGCAGGAACTTAGTTATGTGAATGATGTGTTCATTAATTGACCAAGATGTGGTAAGGTTATAAACAAGTAAGTTATACATGAGGATGATTTTATTGTGACCTTGTGATCATGGGCCTATACTTATGATGTATGAAATGTGGTGAAAATGATTTGTGATATGTATGTTAAAATGAGGTTAATACAAAGAAAGTGTGAAAGAGTGAATTAGCAATAAAACTATTCTGGACAGTAGCAATGACGTGATTTTGAAAAATCACCAAAAATAGTAGAAATTGAATAAGAGACTGAATGAGATATCAAATTAAATCTTAATGAGTATATTTTCATATAAAATAAATAGAGTAAGAAAAAGAGTTTTATATTTTGAGATATTTATGTTTTTGTGAGACTGGTTCAGAATGATTACGTGATCCCCTATTTTGACTTTTGAAAATCACAAAAATTTGGATAAAAATAATTAGAGGTTTAAACTTATATTTTTAAAATCCATAATGAGTCTATTTTCAAGATAAATCAACAAGAACATTATCTGAGTTCTGTACTATGAGATAATTAATTTTTAGTGAAGAGAGGTCAGAACTATCAGAATGTGAAATAGGGGAAATTTTAATGAATAAACTGTACTAATTGGCTAAACAAAAAATTATGAAAATTTTATGGTAGAAAGATATGTGAGTCTAGTTTTAGGAAAAATTTATGGATCTTAATTTGGAGCTCTATAGCTTGACTTATAAATAAGTAAGTGACTATGACTCGTGTGGACAGTTTGATGTGAGTATTTATTAGTAAATTGTGAAATCGTACTTACAAGAATGCTATATACATTAAGGATGTGGAATAGAGAGGAGGAGGAGGAAAATAAATATATGTGGAATACATGGAAACTATGGTATATGAGATATTGATATAATGAAATAAATGATATGTGTTTGTAAGAAAACAGAAAGAGAATGATATGTATCATGACATGTATATATATATATATATATATATATATGACTAGTCTCAATGTAATGCTTGTTGGGTATGGAGTTGAATTGAAATGTTTCAGCAAACATGTTATTTTATGATCTGAATTGTGGTATTTTATAAAGATATGATCTAGTTTTAAATATGAATGCTTGATGATTAAGTGAAGATATTTGGTAAGATGATAATCTTGGTATAAATGTATAAGTGGTATTATAATAAACAAGGTAAAATGAGTATGAGATACACATGTATGATGACATGCAAATGCTATGTTTGTGGTTTAATTGAGAATATTTAATCATTAAATGAATACCATGTTATATGCTTTTGATTTTGTGTAAGTGTGAAATGATTTAGGTTGACCAAAGCTTGGAAAATAGCCTAGGTATATTCCACAAAGGCAGAGACACGACCATGTGTCTCAGCCGTGTATGGAACACGACTTTGGGACACGGGCGTGTGGAGCCTTAAAGCATGAAATTTCCAAGATTTTTGTAAGTTCTTGGTTTAGTCCCGAACCCTTTCTAAAGTATGTTTTGGGCTTCGTAGACTCAAATAAGGGACTATGTGTAAGTGAATGGACGTTTAGAAATATGAATGAAATTTTATGGCCCGTATTTTAGTTTAATGTTTGTATGTTTGTCCAGTAACACCTCGTACCTTATCCCGACCTCGGGTATGGGTAAGAGGTGTTACAAAGTTAGTGGAAAATAATGAACATGGGTTAGGTGAACTTTCATGTTTTATAAAAAGGGAATTTTGGTAATTTGTCAATTAAAGACAAAATAAGTAAAATAAAAGCAAAATTTAGTCCATCTTCTTCTTGCTTGGCTGAAACTTGAAGGGAAAAGACATAGATAGGGTTTTGCCACTTTTCAAGCTCGATTGTAAGTCTATTTTTCTTCCATTTTTAATGCTCTTTACATTTTTGAAGTCGTTATCACTCGATCTATCTATTTCTACCATTAATTTGATAAATGATTAAGTTCTAGGGTTTGACCCATGTTTAATATGTGTGTATTTTGATATCTAATGGTATAAAATGTATGTTTGGAAGATGATAAACAACTTTTGCTAGGTTATTTTTGATAAAAAATGTCAAAAGGACCTAGTTGTAAAAAGGTTATAAAATGTGTGTAAAAGTGTGATTAAATGAAATATGTGGGCTGTTATAAGCATGAAAGAAGTTCAGCTAGGCTTGAGAATCGAAGAAATTGAATCTATTTTAATTTACGAGTCAAGGGACCAAAGTGTAAAAATGTCAAAGTTTAAAGGCAAAAATGTAATCTTGCCATAATGTGATTTTTGAACTTAATTGAGTTATCTGAATAATAAATGAGTTAAATTTTCTATTATAGATCAAGTGAAACGAGGTTCAGACCTAGATCGGGGGAAAAACAATGTGTTTAACAAATAGGTCCCATTTTTACTATTTTTGTACTGAGGTAAGTTCGTATGTAAAGAATGCATTGTTTTAATTATGTTTTAAGTGCTTTATTATTGTATGAATTGCGATTGACCCTTGAATATATTCAACAAAGTTTCGAAAAGTGTGAAATCCCGGTTGAACCTTAGAAATAGATAGGATACAAATGTCATGCATAGGGTTAATGAGACTACGTGTAAGACCATATCTGGGACATGACATCGATATAAGACTTTGTGTAAGACCATAACTGGGCTATTGGCATCAATACGAGATTACATGTAAGACCATATTTGGGATATGTCATTGGTACGGTACTGTGTGTATAGGACTCCCAAGTATCCTTTAGTATTCCAAGTGATTCAACGAGTAATTTAACGAGTATGTCAAAGATGAATTGTGTGAAAATCCAATTCGAGATGACTCAGGTATGTACGGAAAACTCATACGTAATGAGCTCGTTAACCCTCGGTAAGGTTATGATTGAGTAAGTTTGACTATGAGATTTATAATAACATTTATGTTAATTTACCTCATGCTAACTGTATGTTAAATGTGTGTTTATTATACTTATTATTTACTTAGGAACTTACTAAGCTTTGTAGCTTACTCCTCATTCTTTTCCCTTTTCTTATAGTGACACCAAGCTAGCTCAAATTTAGGGATCGTCGGAGACTCCAACACACTATCAACTGATTATTTTGGGTACCAATGAACTTGACATTTTGATTTATGGTATGTTTAGGGACCTGGTCATTTTGTTATGTGTCATAATTGATTTGGCCAAATGTGTCAGCTTCTGTTGGTTGATAATTCATTTTGTAAATGGCCATTGAAATTGGCTAATATTGGTTAAAGTATATATGCATATGATGACGTTTTCATGGATGTGGAAATTTGCATGGTTTAAGTTGATAAGTATGTGATGATCGTATGTGATAAATGGTTGCATGTGAATGATGTGTAGATGTCTTGATTGTGGCTGATTTGGTTGTATGTATATGCTTGGATTGGTGTTGTATGTTGTTGTGTAGGTATGTGTATGGAAGGTTGACAATTGGTCCACACAGGTGTGTGTCTAGGCCGTGTGACACACGGCTTGCCTTATGGGCGTGAGTTCTGGCCGTGCATCCCCTGCACCTTAATTGTTACAAAATAGAATGTTCAGTATCGAGTTCACTGGTAGAGACATGGGCGTGTGTCTCAATCGTATAGACGGAACAACCTCGAACACGTGTGTGTGCCCTGACCGTGCGAAGTCTGCACCTATTTTATAAAAATTAAATCGACCACACGGCCTAAGCACATGACTGTTGCATAGGTTATTGGGTGAAAGATAGAGAGTTACACGGGCTAGAGACACGGGGGTGTATGACCATACGGCCTGCCTGCAAGGGCGTGTCCCAAAGCCACACGGGCATGTGACCCCTGTTTAGTGAAAAAAATTTTAAGTGTTGTAAAACTTTCTAAAGTTCTCAGTTTAGTCCCGAACCACTTCCAATGTATGTTTTGGGCATCGTAGGCTCTTTTTAGGGATGATATGAATGTATATGACAAGTTTGAAATTTGGATCGAAATTTATGTCTCGGTTTTGTATGATTGCTCGTGTATAAGTTCAGTAATGCCTCGTACTTGTTTCGATGTTGAATATGAGTAAGGATGTTACATTTAGTGGAATCAGAGCTACGGTGTAGTCAATTCTCAGACTAACGTAGCGTGTGTAAGAGTCTAGCTATACATGCCATAAATGAACTATGATAGTGTGATGACTCCTGACAATTTTAAACTGTGCTTTCATATAGTAAATGGATCCCAATCGAGCTAAGGCTGATGATGTTGAAAGTAATGTGCTGGCTCCCGCTCAAAAGGCAGCGCCATCTGATAGTAGACCTCCTAAGGAGAATAGGGTAGGGAAACCTTTCTCCATATGATGAACGATGGTGTACGGAGTTTGTTCGAACAAATCTGAATGCCCAACCTCCTCCACCCTCACTTATTCCTCGACTGGTTCTCGTAGCTCTACAAGGTATGGAATTTTAAGAATGAACAAGCCCCCAATTGATAAGATCCAAAAACATGGAGCCGAAGATTTCAGGGCTAATATGGATGATGATCCTTAGAAAGCCTAGTTGATGAACTGTCTTGCACATCAGATGAGTGTTTAAAGTGTGCCGTCTCACTATTGAGAGATTCTGCATATCACTATCGGTGGTACCAAGAGAGAGGATTACATGGGAATTCTTTCAAGAGAAGTTTCGAAAGAAATATATTAGTCAGCAGTTTATCGATCAGAAACATAAAGGATTTCTTTAGCTGAAACAGGGTCGTATGACAGTGACAGAGTATGAACGAGAGTTTTTCAGACTTAGTAAATATGCTCGAGAGTGTGTTTCAACTAATGCTATCATGCGTAAGAGATTTGAGGATGAATTGAATGAGGAAATTCGTGTGTTAGTTGGGGTCTTAGAGCTAAAAGAATTTGTGGTATTGGTCAAGCGAGCTTGTAAAGCCGAAGAGTTGAATAAAGAGAAGAGGAAAGCTGATCTTGAAGCTAGAGATTTGAGGAAAAAACCTATGAGTAAGTCATTTCCATCTCAGTTAAAGAAATCTAAAGAAATTTATTCCCATTCGAATGTTTCAGCTGGGTATTCACATAGAGATCGTGGGAAGCAAGATTCTGGTTCTAAAGCTCAAGCTACTTCGATGGCAAGTGTGGGTAATGTTAGATATAATAGACCTGAATGTCAGCGTTGTGGTAGACGTCATCCCAGTGAGTGTAGAATGAATGACCGGACTTGTTTCAAGTGTGGTTCTCAAGAGCATTTTATCCGGGATTGCCTCGAAATGGCTGAGAAAGAAAATTTCAAAGTGCAAGGTCGAGTGATACTAATAATAGGGTTAGGCCACCAAGGAATACTAGAAACGAAACTAGTAGTAAAGGTATGACAAAGGATTCAACTGTGAGATTCGAAGTTCGAGCGCCTGCTAGAGCCTATGCCATTTGTGCTTGCGAAGAAGCGACATCTTCCGATGTTATCACTGGTACTTTTTGTCTCTAAAATACTATTGTAGTTCCATTGATTGATCCTGGATCGACCCATAACTAGTAGGAGCTTTCTTGTTAAGTTTATTGAGTTTGTGATTAGAGTATCAAACCCTTTAAGCAAACATGTACTAGTTGATAGAGTTTGCAAGAATTGTCCATGATGATTCAAGGTCACTATTTTCTGGTTGATTTAATGTTGTTGCCATTTGATGAATTCGATGTTATTTTGGGCATGGATTGGTTGACATTGCATGGTGCCATAGTGAACTATAAAAGAAAGAGTATTGAACTAAAATGTGAAAATGGTGAACCTCTTCGTATTGATTCAGATGAGTCAAGTGAGTTACCTGCTGTGATTTCTTTGATGTCTGCCCAAAAATATGTAAGGAAAGGCTGTGAAGCTTATCTTGCTTATGTGTTGAATACAAAAGTGTCTGAATTGAAAATTGAGTCAGTGTCGATAGTTTGTGAATATCCGGATGTGTTCCCAGAAGAGTTGCCCGCGTTACCACCAGTTAGAGAAGTCAAGTTTAATATTCATTTAGTACCAGGGACTTAGCCTATATCTATTGAACCATATAGGATGGCCCCGACTGAATTGAAAGAATTGTAAGCTCAGTTGTAATAGTTGACAAATAAGGGTTTTGCAAGACCGAGTTTTTCTCCCTAAAGTGCTCCCGTATTATTTATAAGGAAGAAAGACGGATCCATGAGGTTTTATATCGACTACCGTCAGCTCAACAAGGTGACTATAAAGAACAAGTATCATTTATTAAGGATTGATGACTTGTTCGATCAGATGAAAGGAGCAATAATATTCTCAAAAATTGATTTGAGATTTGGCTACTATCAGTTGAGAGTGAAAGAGGCGGATGTGCCGAAAACCGCTTTCAGGACAAGGTATGGGCACTATGAATTTCTTGTTATGCCTTTCAAACTAACTAATGCACCTGATATTTTTAAGGACTTGATGAATAGAACCTTCCAACCATTTTTAAATAAGTTTGTGGTTGTGTTCATTGATGACATCCTGATTTATTCTCAAGACGAGTCTAAGCATACTGAGCATTTGAGAATTGTATTGTAGACTTTGAGAGATAAGAAATTGTTTGCTCAATTTAGTAAAAGTGAGTTTTGGCTTCGAGAAGTCAGATTTTTGGGACATTGTTTCAGGTGATGGTATTCAGGTTGATCCAAGTAAGATTTCTGCAATTGTTGATTGGAAACCACTGAGAAATGTATTTGAAGTTAGAAGCTTTTTGGGCTTAGCTGAATATTACCGACGTTTTTTCAAAAGATTTTCAATGATTGCTACTCATATGACCAAGCTGTTGCATAAAGATGTTAAGTTTGAATGGTCTGAAAAATGTTAACAAAATTTCGAGAAGTTGAAAGCATTGTTGACTGAGGCACCAATTTTAGTACAACCTAAACCGGGAATAGTATTCGTAATTTATAGTGACACGTCACTGAATGGATTAGGATGTGTGTTGATACAAGAGGACAAAGTGATAGCTTATGCATCGAGATAGTTGAAACCGCACGAGAAGAATTATCCGATGATGATTTGGAATTAGTCTCCACTGTGTTCGCTTTAAAAATTTGGAAACATCATTTGTATAGAGAGAAATGCCATATCTTGACTGATCATAAGAGTTTAAAATACCAGCAACAGAGATGGCTCGAGTTATTGAAGGATTACGAGCTAGTAATTGATTACCACCCAGGTAAGGCAAATGTAGTCGCAGATGCATTGAGTAGAAAGACTCTATTTTCTTTGAGAGCGATGAATACACGGATGACTTTGTCCAATAATTTTTCAACTAGCTGAGTTAAGAGCTAGACCGTTATTTCTTCAACAAATTTGTGAAGCCCAGAAATGTGATAGTGAGTTGCAAGCCAAAAGAGTTCGTTGTGAATCGGGTAGTGATTCAGATTTTCATATCAGATCTGATGATTGTTTGATGTTCAAGACAGGATTTGTGTACTGAGAAATGATGAACTTATTCAGAAAATTCTTCATGAAGTACATAATGATTGTTTATCTGTACATCCGAGTAGTACAAAAATGTATAATGATCTAAAGAAATTGTATTGGTGGTCAGGCATGAAATGAGATATTTCAGAGTTTGTTTAAAGATGCTTGATTTGTCAACAAGTGAAAGCTGAACACTAAGTGCCTTCGGGTTTAGTCGAGCCAGTGATGGTGCCCGAGTGGAAATAGGATAGGATTACGATGGATTTTGTAACGGGTTTGCCTTTGACTCCGAAAAGCAAAGATGTCGCATGGGTTGTGATTGATAGATTGATAAAATCTACTCATTTAATCCCGGTACATACAGACTATTATCTTGATAAGTTAGTTGAATTATATATGGTTGAAATTGTAAGATTACATGGAGTACCTATTTCTATTATTTCGGATAGAGATCCGAGGTTTACTTCATGATTTTGGAAGAAGCTGTAAGAAGCTTTGGGCACAAAGTTGAACTTTAGTACCGCTTTTCATCCTCAAACTGATGGTCAATCTGAGAAAGTAATTCATTCTCGAAGATATGCTCCGATGTTTTATTCTATAATTCAAGGGTAGTTGGGAAAAATATTTGCCATTAGTTGAGTTTGCTTATAACAACATCTTTCAGTCAAGTATGAAGATGGCACCTTATGAGGCGTTGTATGGCCGCAAGTGCCGAACACCTTTATTTTGGACCGATTTTAGTAAGAAACAAATTCACGGGGTTGATTTGGATCGATCTTAGTGATTACTTGAAATCAACTTTAGATCGACAGAAGTCGTACGTGGATTTGAAAAGAAAAGAGATTGAGTTTCAGGTTGGTGATTTGAAAGTATCTCTGTGGAAGAAAATTCTCAGATTTGGTCGTAAAGGCAAGTTGAGTCCATGTTTCATTGGGTCGTATGAGGTTATTGAAAGAATAGGGCCAGTGGCATATCGGTTAGCTTTACCGATAGAGTTGGAAAGGATCCATAATGTGTTTCATGTGTCGATGTTGCGATGATATCATTTTGATCCTTCACATATGTTTTCTCCAATAGAGATTGAGATTCGACTGGATATGACGTATGGTGAAAAACCAATCAAGATCTTAGCTCGGGAAGTTAAACAGTTGAGAACTAAGAGTATAGCCATAGTAAAAGTTTTATGAAAATGACATGGGGTCGAAGAGGCTGTGGGAACCTGAGGAGCCTATGAGAAAACAGTACCCAAACCTATTTTCTGGTAAGATTTTCGGGGACAAAAATCCCTAAGGGGGGAAGAGTTATAATAGACCAATATTGGGCCTAGTCGGAACAGTAGTTTTGGGACCACGAATCTGACATAGTAAAACTTGTTTTTATTATATTTTTATGGTCTACAATTTCATGGAATGATTTCATGAATATTTTGTTCGAAAATTTTGACGTTTGAGCACTCAATTTAGCAAAAAGGACTAAATTGTAAAAAGTACAAAACTTGAGTTCTACATGCTAGAGGTGTCAAATTGCTATGAAATTTTAAATTGAAGGTCCTTAGATGGTAATTAGACCATTTGTTAAGTTAGTGGACAAAAATGGACATGGGTTAGGTGAAATTTCATGTTTTATAAAAAGGGCATTTTGGTAATTTGTTAATTAAAGAAAAAATAAGTGAAATAAAGGCAAAATTTAGTTCATCTTCTTCTTGCTTGGCAGAAACTTGAAGGGAGAAGACATAGCTAGGGTTTTGCCACTTTTCAAGCTCGATTGTAAGTCAGCTCTTGTCCCGTTTTTAATGCTCTTTACATTTTTGAAGTCGTTATCACTAAATCTATCTATTTCTACCATTAATTTGAGAAGTGATTAAGGTCTAGGGCTTGACCCATGTTGAATATGTGTGTATTTTGATGTCTAATGGTAGAAAATGTATGTTTGGAATATGATAAACAACTTTGGCTAGGTGATTTTTTTATAAAAATGTCAAAAAGACCTATTTGTAAAAAGGTTATAAAATGTTTGTAAAAGTGTGATTGAATGAAAAATGTGGGCTGTTAAAAGCATGAAAGAGGTTCGACTAGGCTTGGGAATTGAAGAAATTGAATCCATTTCAATTTACGAGCCAAGGGACCAAAGTGTAAAAATATCAAAGTTTAGGGGAAAAAATGTAATTGTGTCATAATGTAATTTTTGAATTGAATTGAGTAATGTGAATAATAAATGAGTTAAATTTCCTATTATAGATCAAGAGAAATGAGGTTCGAACCTAGATTGGGGGAAAAACAAAGTGTTTGACAAATAGGTCCCATTTTTACTATTTTTGTACCGATGTAAGTTCGTATATAAATAATGTAACACCCTAATTTTTGGTCCAGAAGTAATAGGCCTCGAGTTTGGGATTGGTTAGAAGGCGACTTTAATAATTTAAATGTGTTTAAATATTTTATAATTGCATGTTTAGTTTAATTGTTATGTGATTTAGGAAGGGTTGATAGTGTGGAAAAAGTCCTGGGTTCGATCCAGGGCTTTAGCAAAATTTTGCATTTTTTTTTCTAAAAGACCCTGAGCATTAAGTGGAAGGCTTATTAGTAAGGCCTAGTAAAATCTGACACAAGGTAACGCTTGGCCTAGTGGCAAAAGGCATTGTTAGCAAGTAGGAAGTCCAGGGTTCAAGTCCTGGCCTTGGCGAAAATTTTTATTGCACATATGATTAGTAGGGAAGCTAGCGTTTAGGCCTTATAAATATGTTTGGTGGAAATATGGAACAAGAGCACCTGGGGGGTAATGGCCAGAAGCATGCTATGGATCTGAGAGGTTGTAGATTCGAATCCCAGGCCTGGCAAAGTTTTAAATTTTTATTCTTTAAGGAAACTGGGACTTAGGCATATAAGCCTTTAGTTAATTGTGATCGAATGGTAGTACAAGATAGGTGGCGGTGCAGTGGCCAGCAGCGTGTTGGGAAGTTGAAGGGCTGGAGTTCGAGTGGTTTCATGCGCAAAAGGGAATTCAATTTTACTGTGCAACGCAAGGAAGGATTGCCATTCGGTGGAAGCAATTTGAATGCAATTGTTGGCTAAAATCAAGGTTACGGTGGAGATAAGGATAACGATTAAGTGTGGATATGATGGTGATAAAATTGTAGAAATTGAAGGGAATTTAACTTGACGAGTTTAAGTCGATTAAGGAGTGTAGGTTTGTATTTTTTTAGTATATATACGTGTGTTGTATGGGCAAGTAAGGGCATTTGTTGTTTTTGTATGTTTCAGTCGCATGTTCTGGGAAAATTTCTTCCAACCTCTTAACTCTTTTGGTTTTTTTTTTTTTTGCAAATACCTGAGTAATCTCAAACCCTTCATCTCCTCTTTTCTTTAAGCCAAACTCTTGATCTTTTCTTCCCTATTTTAATCAAATCAACCTCTTCCCTCTTTAACTTAGCCAGTTGCTTCTTTTTCATTTAAGAGCCGGTTCATACACTTTGGGGGTTGATTTCTTGTTGGCAAGCGATCTCGTGATCGGTAAGTGAATTAGACCTTCTTCGGCTTTTGTTAAATATTTCTAAGTTCTTTCGTTTCTACACTCTTAAAAGCCAATAATTCCTTATCCTTTCCAATACCATTACTTTCGTTAACCTATGGCCTCTCCATTTATTTCTCTTTCTCCCTCTTCATTCAAGAGTGTGATAGCTGGCTAAGTATTAGTTGATGGAAAAAGGGTGTTCTAGTAGAGAGGTTGGGATAGAGGCTCCCAAGTTTAAGCGACATAAGGTGTCAGTCGTTAGGGACTTTCTGCCTTGATGCGGAAGGAGGACTACATCAGATTTCGAGTTACATAGACAGATCGTAGCCGATCAATGTAGTCAAGATTCGGGCGATTATGAATACTTAGTACTCCAAGTGATAAGGTGTGTACTTCTACCCTATGATAGCTTGATATAAAGCTGAAGGTGTGTATATACTCTACACACACGTTAGATTGGCAAATCCCGAAATGCCGAAAAGCTGAAATGTCGAAAAGCTGAAAGTCTGGCTAAGATAGTCTTGTGAGTGCACGAATACTTGTAGGGGGAAATCGATACGTTGACTGAGGCCCTATAAGCGATCTCATGGATCTAGGCCGTACTTAGGCCATCTGGGCTGGAATGGGCTAAATGGGCCCGACGGGCCATGGGCCCAAAATAAGTGAATTTGTTGATTTGATAATAAGTGATGAACTAGTCATGTTGGTTACATGGCTTGGAATTGATTCTTTCCAGATGGGCCATATGAATGTGATTTGGGCCTAATGGGCCATATGAATGAGATTGGGCCGAGTGGGCCATATGCATGTATGTAGACTTGTTTGGGCTTTGTAAGGGGTTTTGGGCCTAGCATCTGATAACTGCTTAAACAGACATAAAACTTAATTAATTAATTAATCGTGACTGTGGACAAGTCGTAGGGTTAAAGTGTGGCAATGGGTATATCCATGTCTAGGATTGGGTCTAGGGAGAGCTTGGTGCTTAAGCGGTCTTAATGACTCACCTCCTCTTTGCTGGAATCCTACCTGGCGTATAGTATCTGTTCACTTTAGTCAACAGGGACTTGTTAACGGGCCAAGATAGGTAATAAACCCATAGTAAAGAGAAATTACCGAAATGCCCCTAAGGGCGAAAATGACAAATTGTAACGCCCCTAACCTGTATCCGTTACTAGATTAGGGTTATGAGGCATTACTGTATAAAACACAGCTCAGCACAATCATTCCTCACCTTTCATACACCAAAGAATTAATAAACATTTAAAACTTATCAAATTCAAATATCCACAATTCACTTAATATAAATTTGAATACACGAGTCACAATCCCAATTCAAAATAATCATACCTTACTGAACATGTATCGCAAATAAGCAAATTTCAAATATATATCAAAACCCAACTGATCATGTTCCATAATTACTAAATTCGATTATGGAACATGTTCCAATATTCAATTCCCTATATCCATCATATTAATGCCATTTTCATAATTCAATCATATTCCATTATAAATCATTACACTTCATACTACGAATATATGCCAATTTCTATCTCATTAATCGTATATCAAACATATAATTTGATAACTTCTGCACAAGCTCATAATAAAACCAATTGAATCATATTACATAAATTATTATGCAATCACATATGAAACTTAAATACATTATAACATGGCTGAACACACTAATGATGTATATATACAAGTGCACAATTCATCCTAAAAATAAAAGCCATACTTAACACTTGAACACAAATAACACTCCAGTGTGCATCTAATTCATATCTATATTAATTTACCTAAACTTCATATTTTATCCTATTAACTAATCTTTATTTCAATCTCACCATTATCAATATCATAAGCATACCAAATTAAATTAAATATCATATTCAGATTTACAATCATACATGAACGTATACCTATAATGATATTAGCAACAAATTGACATTTTTAACTATCCATTAAAATTAAACCAAAACATACTTAATCATTACCATTATTTACCATTTGAACCCATACCAAAACAACCAACCAAAACAATCATAAAACATATTCATTACGTACCACTTAGCAACCGAACCTGTTAAGTTAATATACCCCATTTCATATTCCAAAATGAGCTAACTATTAAAATGACTACCAGAACCAAAATCATTAAACATTTTAATTAAGAACATGTAAAACCAAACTTAAGCATAATAAGCAAGCCATTTTCGCATGGATTTAAATACATACTCATTCGAAATAATTAACTCTAAGATTAATCTATACATGCCACATAACCGAGTCTCAAAACATTATTTACTAAAATGATAACCGGATAGTGTGATGTCCTCTCCATCGACTTCTAACTTGAGCAGATCTCCGAAAATCTATAAACAGAGGAAAAACACAGAATAAGCTTTGAGAGCTTAGTAAGTTATAAGCAAATAAATAACTCAATGACAATAACAATTCAATTTCCAAACCAATTTATACTATCATAATCACGTTTAATTTCAAACTTATAATTTCTTATAATACATATACTTTCATTTTACCAAATATCCATACATTTAAGATTAATATATCATTCAAATTCCCAAAGCCACAATATCAATAATTAATCGAATATACATAAACTCATACACATATATTCATAGATCATTTCATTACTATTCTTACTTTATATCATTAAGGCCGTACATAATCATTTATATAAGTTTGCACACAAGTTACAATATGATATCAGTATACTTAACCTTTCGACAAATGTATTGTATCTATTATCAAGGTGACATTCAATTTCAAAACCATAGTACCATTATAAGATCGAATATATTTACACCCATAAACATATATTCTTGAATCAAACTTTAATATCTCATACTTATACTTATCATGTAGTCGAATATACATATGTTTATACCAAAGTATCATACACTATTAAAATCATATTATCAATGCATAAAGTCAATCTTTAAACATTTGTTTACATATACTCATGTATTAAACCTTAATACCACATAATTACACTTAACTTATGGACGAATATACTTCACAATTATTCACAAATTCAAACTAACATCATACATATGTTTGTATCACATATCAAATAATCAGCTTACCTTATTTTTGAAGGAAACAATAAGCTAACTCATACCTGATCATTTAGCTTGTTTAATGTATTTGATCACCACATCAGCATAAAGTCTTTTAGGCATAAACATATAACAATTCACTGGCATAAAGCCTGCTAGGCCTAAGCCTGAATCTCACACCAGCACAAGGCCTGCTAGACTCAAAGTCTGATTTTATACATCGACAATAAGCCTGCTAGGCATAAGCCTGATTTAATTCACCAGCACAAGGCTTGTTAGGGTTATAGCCCAAATATCACTATTATAAAATTTTCCCATAAACAATTTATATATAAAAAATTCCAGATACTCCATATAGTTTATACAGACTTTCAAATGTTATAACTCAGTCAAAACGAATGCATGAACATAGTTACCATGCTTAAACACATTCGGTATTAGCATATAGTAATTCATATATTTCATTTCAACATATATACTCTGCATTTAATTAAAATTAATTATGCCTATTTCCTTATAAACTTACCTCGGACAATGATAATCGGGACAGGATAACTAGTCGACAACTTTTGGTTTTTCCCGGTCCAAATTCGATTTCTACATTTCTTGATCTAATTCAATACAAATTCAACTTATTTAATCATATATTCAATCAAATTCATCCAAAAACACATAAATAGGCTAATTGCAATTTTGCCCTTGACATTTCACATTTTTCACAATTTAGTCCCTATTTCAAAACAACACAAAATACTTAAAATGTCACTATGCCCATGTTAGGCCGAATTTACCTTAGGTCCTTAACATCCCATTAATTTCATTAACATTTTGACCCCTCAATTTACAAATTTCTCAATTTAGTCCTGAATAAGCATTTTTATCAAAAAATCACTTAATAAAACATGATAACCTAGCATTAAATATTTATTTTTCATCATCAAACAACAAAAACAACAAGCTCTCTTCGATGGAAAATCACAAAATACACAACCAATTCAAAAATTCAAGCATGGGCTAGCTAGAACTCAAAGCAACGATCTCAAAAATGTAAAAATTATTAAAAACGGATAAGAAAATACTCACATGCATGAGAAATGAGTATAGCCAAATGTAACACCCCTAACCTGAATCCGAACACCGGATTAAGGCTAAGAGGTATTACCAAACTAAACATTTAATTATCTCATTCACAGTGTCAATAAACATAAACAGAGATCGAGCTGAAATACATACATACTGATATTTAAGTTATATGCCATTTTCGTATGGCCAAAATATTTACAATTTCAAAACATAGTTATCATCAGCCTAACCTATACATGCCATATCGAGTCCAAAATATAACTATACCAAAAATATCGATAGTGTGATGAACTGCTGACGATCCCCGAGTCGGTGGCTAAAATCAACAATCTATAAAACAGAGAAATAAAGAACAGAGTAAGCTTTCAAAGCTTAGTAAGTTTTAAGCATCACAAACAATTAAAGACTTATCAAAAATCGAAACATTCATTCACACTTAAGTATCATTCTTTAGTACTAATAATTCACAAAAATCATTGACTGAATGTACATGAGTACATAAAGAAATTTCAACATATAATTCATATATAAATATACCATGACCGATTAAATCATTCTCATATTCACAAATATAACCACCAATCATATTTATATATATATATATTCTTCTTTGATGCTAATGATTCACTTCGAAATCAATTCACCAATGAGTAAGTAATACGTACCTGAACATTTTAAATGTATAGTACTTACTCGACGATGGTTTACTGCGAACATTCAATATCTTAATCTTACTTAACTTACTGGCATTAAGCCTGTTAGGTCTTAGGACTTGAAACCAATTGCCAGCACAAGCCTGCGGGAATTTAAACCCGGTATAATACTAGCTCGAAGCCTCCGGGACTTTAGCCCGGACATATTTCCAGCACGTAGCCTGCGAACCTTAAGTCCGGATATAATTCCAGCACATAGCCTGCGGACCCTAAGTCCAGATATAATTTCCAGCACATAGCCTGCGGACCCTAAGTCCGGATATACATCACTGAATGTCATGCATACTTATTCGCAAGAAAATTCAATTCACATAACATCTCACAATCATAGTTCATTTATTCCATTCGAATAATAGCATAACATGGGCACCATTCATATAACTTTTTCCTCAATAACATACATAAGAATATATGTCCATTTACTTTCCAAGCTTAACTTCTAATGTGTATTCGGCTTTAAGCCTTAAACATACATAGAATCAATAGATCGCAGTACAATTATCATACACATATCAAGACATTATCAATTACGTACTAAATGTGACTATTCAAAACTTACCTCGGATATACTTGAATGGTTCCAGAAAGGCTACTCAATTACTTTCTCCTTTCCCCTATCCAACTTCGACCCTCTTTGCTCTTGAGCTTAAATTTAAAAATTTTAAACTAGTCATTATTCGACTATTCAACCATTTCTTCAGAAATATAATATATATATTCGACTTTCACACACATAGATAATAGTAAGTTTATAAGAAAACATTAAGCAACTCATTAACAAATTTTTATCAATGATTACCACATAATCACAAATTCACAATAAGTTGTCTTCCTGAGCAACAGTCACCAAATTATTTATAACTGGAGCTACAAAACTCCAAATCAATTGCCGTAAAATTTCCCTGAAAATAGACTCATATATATTTTATCCATAAAATTTTTAGAATTTTTAATTTGGCCAATCAATGCCAGATTTTTCTTAAAGTTTCCCCCTATTTCACTGTTTGACTAATCTGACCACCCTTTATTACGAATAAAATTTCTAATTGTACAGAAGTCAAAATATGTTCTCGTTCATTTCATTTGAAACTAGACTCATTAAGCTTTAATTAAATAGTTTATTCATCTTCTAACTCCACTCTCACAATTTATGGTGATTTTCCAAAATCACTTTACAGCTGCTGTCCCGTTCAGATTTATTACAATATACTAAATCACAACTCTTTGCATTCATATTATTAACCAAATATAGTTATGCAACCAAAACACAAATCATATATACCTTGTAATATGCATATCAAAATAACTCCAACCATGATCGGATATAACCGAATTTAAACATGAAAATTAAGCCATTTTCGAACTCCTATACTAAATCAATACATACCAAAAGCTAATTTTTACATATCCGTCAACTCGAACCTAAAACCATAACCGAATACTCAAGTACATATTATCTATTCTATTATTACAATTTATGCACATGTGGCTAAAACAAATTGAACCATTTTGAACACAAATATCAACTAAAAATACAACCATTTACATATGTATATTTTACTCATGCAAAGACCATAATCGAATCAACCATAGATACCACCCAAATCATCAATTATTTTTTTTAACAGACCTAACTACTCAAAATCAACCTTTCATACACTCATATCTAATATCATAGGTAATGCCAAATGTTCAAATTCAACTAAATTTAAAGATTTAACCTTCATCATTTTAATTAATCACTACCTATTCTTCAAAACTTCAATTACAAGGTAATTAACACATATACTCATTTTATTTTATTCCCACCTTGACCAAAAGCTCAAATTCTCCCAAAACTCAAAATTTTAACATGGGTTGAAATAAGAACTTGATAACTAACTTAAAAACAACTAAAATTTTAAGAACTAATAAAAATTCTTACCTTGATTTAAGCCTATGGTAACTGAATGAAGTTTTCTCCCCTTTCCTCTCTTACATTTCAGCCAAGAAGAACAAAGGTGAAGCTTTGTTTTCATCACCCATTTTATTTTTATTAATTCATTACTAAATTAAAATTATAAAGCCATTATAATTAAATAATACATATATTCTATATAACATATCATCATGGCCGGCCACTACCTAAATAAAATGAATATTTGACATGCAAGTCCATCCTCTTTGTCACATGCATTAATAGGCCACTTAAGATTAACCTATCACATTTCAGAATTTTCTCACATAAGTCCTATTTAATAATTTCACATACAATTGACCAAATTAAAACATGAAACTTTCACACGTGCATGTACACATAGAGTAAGCATAGATTATAACGGTTAATTATTTTTATGACTCGGTTTTGTGGTCCCGAAACCACTTTTCGACTAGGGCCAAATTAGGGCTGTCACACCGAATGCTCAAGCTTCAATGGCTATTCTAAATGTGAATTTTTAGTGGTAGAAGGTGATAATGAACCAAAATTTTCTTTTGTTTTATTTAATATTAACTTATTTACTAAATACTAACTTTAACCTTTAAAAACAAAATAAATTTCAACAATGCCAAACCAAATCTTCCACTAACCAAAATAGTGGCCTAACTATCCAATAAGGACACCCACTTTAATATTCCATAGCTATTAGACACATTTGACTTATAGAACACAACTTTTACACTATACGTGATTTAGTCCTTTTCGCTCAATTAACTATCGAAACGATAAAATTTTTCAACAAAACTTTAATATCATCTTATTGCCACACTGAAAATATTTATAAAAATATTTAAAACTCGATTTACAGAAACGAGGTCCCAATACCTCATTTTCTAAAACCACTTGAACTTAATAAATCGCTTATAAAGCCAAAAAAAATCACAATATCAAAAATCTTTTTTGTTAAATCACTGATAAACCGTAAATTATACATATTTTTAACCCATGTTTAATGCATTTTATGGATGATTCCTCACTAGAATTGCTGAATTCGATGCTCCTAATGCTTTAATTTCATGTTGTATGCTTCGGAGAGCATAGGAGAGCGAAAGGAATGAGAAACGGGCCAAAAATAGAGAAAATGGGCCAAAGTATGAACTCAACACGGCCTGGACTTCCTCACACGAGCAACCCACACGGCCGTGCCAACATGGAAAAATTGAAGCACGATTCACACGGGCAGACCACACGACCGTGTCAATTTGGCAGTCTCGAACACGGCCTGAAGTAATCGACCATGGGTGTGTGCCACGGGCGTATCCCTGCCAAGCCCAAGTTGAGTCTAATTCGGAAAAGGCTAATTTGTAGGGCCTCTAGGCATTCCAAAGCCTATAAATACATCCTAGAGGAGGAAGAAAAGGGAGACAGAGAATAGGGAGTAAGGAATTACTCCAAGGAAGCCGATTGATCCATCTCAGAAGCCAGATTCATCATCAAGACTGAAGATCTCTCCTCAATTTCCCTTCAGGAGTTTTGAGTTTTCTTTATTTTTTGTATTCTATATTCTACTGAGATGTTTTCTTATTTATTTATGAACTAAAACCCCTAAATACCTAAGGGGAATAAAACCTCAGACGAATCTTGCTATTATTTTCTGAATCGTATGATAAATATTTAACTTGTTCTCAATTATGTGTTCTTAATCCTTGTTTTGATATCCTAGGATACTGATTCAAGATAAGCTCTTATTCAGAGGAGAAATAGACCCTGGCTAAGAGTACATTTATCATAATTAAGCGAAGATGATTGCGTGTCTAGAAATAGGGTGACAAGATTTTGCCAGATTAGGGTGAAATTTAATAAGGGGATCCATAGATCGAGTTAATGCAACCCTAGAATGTTAATTAGAGAAAAGTCTCGATTATTCAATCTAGGGATTAGATGTTATTTGTCTTGAATAGGCATAATAACATAACTTAGGGATTCTACGGAACAAGTTGGATGAATAAATCGTCTGATTCGGAGCCAGAATAACAAGTAATGTCTAGGTGGATTTTTCCTTAGGTATTGTCTTAAGTCAATCGATTTTTCCCAAAAGCAATTCCCCAATTCTTTTCTCTGTGCGTTTTTAGTTTAGATAATTAGTTAATTAAAACAAAACCCCTTTATTCTTAGGCTGTATAATAAAAAAGATAGTCATTACTAGTACTTTTAGTTCCTTTGGGTTTGACAATTCGGTCTTGCTAAAACTATACTAGTGTTTGATCTACGTCGCGATAATAGTTAGTTCAAGAATGAGTAATTATAAATATTTAAAACCGATCACCAAAGCTAAACGCAATCAAGTTTCTGGCGCCGTTGGCGGGGAACTGAAATATTAGGAACGCTCAATTTTTATTACTTTAGCCATTTATTTTTCTTCCAATTAATTTTATTTTATTATCATTATTATTTATTAATTTACTTTTTCTTTCTCTTGGCAAGTTTTTATAGTTTATGACTAGAAGAAACCTATCAGGACCATTACTTTTTTACAAAGAAATCAATCGTACAGTTCACAAAACTCAAACAGAAATAAGGTGAAGCTTACGATACACAGAGAACGAGCAAGAAGACGATACTCGACCCCCAATCGAAGAGATGGCTGAAAACCGAGGCAATCAGCTTCCTCCTGCAATTGCGGCTAATCAAAATCCTACTCCACGCACTATGTATGATTATGCTAATCCTTCTTTAACAGATTGTAGCTGCAAATACTTTTGAATTAAAACCTAACAATACTCAAATGATACAACAATTTGTTCAGTTTGATGGTTTACTGGATGAAGATCCCAACACTCACTTAGCAAACTTTTTGGAATTTTGCGATACATTTAAAATTAATGGCGTTTCTGATGATGCCATTCGTCTTCTGTTATTCCTTTTTTCATTAAGGAACAAAGCTAAACAGTGGTTGAACTCGTTACCATGAGGATCAATTACTACTTGGGAACAAATAACCGAAAAATTCTTACTAAAATATTTTTCACCGGCTAAAATAGCTAAATTATGTAATGATATCTCTTCTTTTGTGTAGATGGATTTAGAAACACTCTACGATGCATGGGAGAGATACAAGGATCTTTTGAGCAGGTGCCCTCACCATGGGTTACTGCTTTGGCTTCAGGTTCAAACATTCCATTATGGCTTGAATCCTTCGACTCGACAAATGGTTGACGCAGCCGCTAGCGGAAGCATCAATAATAAAACACCGAAAAATGCCTATGAGTTTATTGGGGAAATGTCACTGAATAATTATCAGTGGCAAGTCATGAGGATAAAGCCAACGAAAACAGCTGGTGTTTATAACATCGATTCAGTCACCATGCTCTCTAATCAGGTAGAACTTTTGAATAAAAAAATTGATGGTTTTCTTAGTTCTTCATAGGTTCACCCAGTAGTGAAGTGCGAGGCAAATGGAGGTGGAACAAACCATTCGGAATACCAACCTTATGGCCACAACATGGATAACGAGCAATTAAATTACATGGGTAATAATCCTCAACCTCAAAACAATCCATATAGTAACACTTATAATGCAGGTTAGAGGAACCACCCCAATTTCTCGTGGGGCGGTCAAGGAAATCAAAGACCACAACATCCTCCGGGCTACCAACAACCACCCTACCAGTAGGAAAAGAAGCCGAACCTTAAAGAGATGCTCTCCAAGTTTATTTCGGTGTCGGAAACTCATTTTTAGAACACCAAGACATCACTTAAAAATCAACAAGCGTCGATCCAAGGGTTCGAAACTCAGATAGGCCAGCTGTCCAAACTGATCTCGGAAAGACCACTAGGAAGCTTACTTAGTAACACCAAATCAAAAGAGCAAGTCAAAGCAGTTACACTAAGAAGTGGGAAAGTGTTAGTAGAATCTGAAATGAAGTTACCACAAGAAACCGTGGGAAGCAAAAGGAGGGAAGAAAAACCCGAAAATAGTGACAAACCAGTGCCGGTGGAATATAAACCTCGTGTGCCATACCCCAACGCGACAAGGAAAGACCGCTCAGATGAAAAATTTGGTAAATTCCTTAAACTCTTGAAAAAATTACATATTAACGTACTGTTTATTGAAGCTCTATCGCAAATGCCAAACGTAATGAAATTTTTAAAGGAGCTTTTAGCAAATAAGCGAAAGTTGGACGAGGCGTCACATGTGTAGATGAACGCAGTTTGCTCGGCCATTCTCCAAAATAAACTACCCAAAAAACTAAAAGACCCAGGGAGCTTTACTATTCCTTGCTTAATTGGTAGTTTAGATGTTAATTATGCATTGGCTGATCTAGGGGCTAGTATCAACGTCATACCTTACAAAATGTTTAAGTAACTAGGTCTCGAGAAACCTAAACAGACTAGGATGAGCATTCAATTAGCAGATAAAACTATAAGATTCCCTAGGGGTATTATTGAAGATGTGCTAGTTAAAATCGATAAATTTATATTTACCGTTGACTTTATTGTCCTAGACAAAGAAGAGGATAGTAACACTCCCTTAATCCTAGGAAGACCCTTTTTAGCAACTGCTAAAACCATCATTGATGTTGCCACAGATGAACTCACACTTCGGGTGGGAGATGAAACAATCACCCTTCAAGCTCGCAATTCTGGTAACGCATCAGGAATTGAAGGTAATCATCTAAACCATTCTAATAAACCTAACAATATAGTGCCAATTACTTTGCAGAAAATGAGTTTGAAGGAAGCACACGAGTCATTCTCAAGCAATAGTAGAGAACCTGTTCATGAAGATTGGAGATTACAAATCAAGGAACTCGATGAATGGCGGACACACAAACCAAGAACACCTGACAAACTGAAACTACACCAAAATGAGCCCGATACCTCTCCAAATCAACTTAAGGTTAGTGATAAGGTCTTATTAGATGCCGCGGATCCCCACATTGTCACTACCTCACCGAATGAGGAAATCCCTCTTACAGTACTCAGTATTTTTCCATTCGATAGGGTGGAGGTGAGTTATCCCAAGTTCGAAACGTTTAAGGTAAACAACACCCGATTAAAACCTTATTTTAATGAGATTGATAGCAGGAATAAGGAGTATAAACTCCTTGAACCACCATGATTATTCAACGGAGAGGTAATTTGAGCTTAAACTATAAATAAGCGCTTCTTGGGAGGCAACCCGAGCACTAACAATATTAATTTCTTTGAATTTTGGGATTTAACTCCTAACTTACTAATAGAAATCTTGAAAACAAGTGTTTCCACAGAGAGACGGCCAAGAACACAGGCGTCCTTAAGGCCGTGTGACAAACACAGATAGAAACACGGCCGTGCGATACGGCCGTGCAGAAATAGGGTAGAAGATTTCCCTAAACATGGCCGTGGTCGAATTGCCAAATAAACACGGGCGAGCGACACGCCCGTGTCTAGCACCCGTGGACAACACTGTCAGAATGACACGGGCGTATGAAAACCTACACGACCATACGAGAAGCGAACCACGCCAGACACAGCCGTGTGACACGATCATATAGCCACACGGCCTATACACACGAGTGTGCGATAAGGCCGTGTGACGACATCACAATTCGCAACGAACACGGACAGAACACGAACCACACAGGCGTGTGCATCGGCCGTGCCACTTGAAAAATTAGAATAATTATCTTATTTTATTTTTCTTTTATTAAGTTTTTAAGATTCATTTGTTTTCCTTTTAGAAATGGCTTACCTTCTGAGTCAAGCTTGCCATCCAGAGTTATCTCCAATACTCGATTTCGCCAATCCAAGAATATCATCCATTCTTAATACAAGAAGTTTCACTTCTTCCCCCTATCTTCTTTAAATACTTTAATATATATCTTTGTACATTGAAGGCAATGTACATCTTAAGTGTGGAGGGGTATTTATTTCCTTATCAGAAAAATCCCTGAATGACTGCCTTGTTCTCTTAAAAAGCTCTCATATCATATTTAGGATAAATTTTAATTGATTTATGATTTTGATTGATATATCTTGAATTAAAACATAGGGATTTATGCATTGATTGTTTAAACTTTAAGACATTAGAGAATCAAGCATGATAACTTGATTTTTAAGAATTTAAAATTATAGGTTGTTTCCCCAAGTCTTGGTATTACTTTGAATTAGAATTCACGAGTCTAAACATCAAAAAAGCCATAATTTTTGTGAGATTTTTGAGCCTGTTGAGCATCTATTAATTCTTTCATGCTCACTTTTATTATTGCTTTGAGTACGTCAATATTGAACTATTATTCTAGAACTTGCTTGATTATGCATGTCGAGACCACACCATTTGATTTGATATGTCAAAATGATTAAGGCACTTAGGATTAACCCACTCATGCCATGAAAAGCCTACCTCCATGATTAACCACTAGTAAATCCCCTTGAGCCTAACGAGACCATTTCTTGTATTACCCTTAAAGTTACCCCTTAACCTATTATTGTTGAAATCCTCTAAATTGACCCCTATTTTTGTCAAGATTTGAGTTGAATGAATTGCTTAGCTATGTCTTGTTCTTAATAATTAGTTTATGTTTTTTATTTAACTTTTTCTTAAAAAAAAACTATGCATACATATTTGTAATTTCATATACTGAGAAGAATCTCTGTTGTATGCAAGTGAAGATTAACTCTTTTTCTAGTTAGGTAATTTTTCAATTCAATCTCGATTCTAACCATTTCTTTCAGCTTGTGACCACACCCCCTAACCAGGCCTTGTTACAACCCTCTAAAGACCTTTTGATTGATGTATCATCTTAAATTATAGTGGTGGAGATTTGATTTTCATGCAAGCCTATGGTAATGACTTTTCAGTATTGACTATTGAGTGCTTAATTTATTGTCCTTAAACACCTCGAGTGATTTAAGTGAATCTTTAGTGAGGATGTGAAACTCTGTGATATTCTGAATCAAAGGTAATTACTTAGATGCGGAGAGACACCTATGTTTGCATGATAAATACTCAACTTGGAATGTTTGAGACGTTGATGTTCTTTTAGCTGAATCCTCAATGTATGATTACCTATGGATTATTTTGAGATATTATCGATAAGAATTGTAAGTTGAGAAGAATTTATTTTGATTATGAGTTGAGGATTTTGCTTGAGGACAAGAAAATGCTTAAGTGTGGGGGTATTTGATAAACCGTAAATTATACATATTTTTACCCCATGTTTAATGCATTTTATGGATGATTCCTCATTAGAATGGTGAATTCAATGCTCTTAATGCTTTAATTTCATGTTTTATATTTAGGAGAGCATAGGAGAGCGAAAGAAACGAGAAACGGGCCAAAAATAGAGAAAATAGGCCAAAGTATGAACTCAACACTACCTGGGCTTCCTCACACGGGCAGCCCACACGGTCGTGCCAACGTGGTAGAATCGAAGCACGATTCACATGGGTAGACCACACGGCCGTGTCAATTTGGCATGCTCAAACATGGCTTGAAGTAATCGAACACGGGCTTGTGCCACGGACGTGTCCCTGCCGAGCCCAAGTTGAGTCCAATTCAGAAAAGGATAATTTTGGGGGCCTCTAGGCATTCCAAAGCCTATAAATACACCTTAGAGGAAGAAGAAAAGGGAGATGGAGAATAGGGAGTAAGGAATTACTCCAAGGAAGCTAATTGATCCATCTCAGAAGTCGGATTCATGATCAAGACTGAAGGTCTCTCCTCAATTTCCCTTTAGGAGTTTTGGGTTTTCTTTATGTTTTGTATTCTATGTTCTTCTGAGTTGTTTTCTTATTTACTTATGAACTAAAACCCCTAAATACCTAAGGGGAATGAAACCGAAGATGAATCTTGTTACTATTTTCTGAATCGTATGATAAATATTTAACTTGTTCTTAATTATGTGTTCTTAATCCTTGTTTTGATATCCCAAGTTACTGATTCAAGATAAGCTCTTATTCAGAGGAGGAATAGACCCTGACTAAGAGTACATTTATCATAATTAAGCGGAGTTGATTGCGCGCCTAGAAATAGGGTGACAAGATTTTGCCGGATTAGGGTGAAACCTAATAAGGGGATCCAGAGATCAAGTTAATGCAACCCTAGAGTGTTAATTAGAGAAAAGTCTCGATTATTCAATTTAGGAATTATACGTTATTAGTCTTGAATAGGGATAATAACATAACTTAGGGATCTCTACGGAACAAGTTGAATGAATAAATCGTCCGATTCGGAGCCAGAATAACAAGTAAAGTCTAGGTGGATTTTTCCTTAGATATTGTCTTAAGTCAATCAATTTTCCCCAAAAGCAATTCCCCAATTCTTTTCTCTGTGCGTTCTTAGTTTAGATAATTAGTTAATTAAAACAAAACCCCTTTATTCTTAGGCTAGATAATAAAAAGACAGTCATTACTAGTACTTTTAGTTCATTTGGTTCGACAATCTGGTTTGCTAAAACTATACTACTGTTCGATAGGTAAACTTGCCTACATCGCGATAATAGTTAATTCAAGAACGAGTAATTATACATATTTAAAACCTATCACAAAAGCTAAATGCGATCAATCATAATTAAATTGTAAATATTAAAATAATAATGAAATATATATATATTTTTTATGTCAAATAGTGGTCCCGAAACCATTGTTCCGATTAACCTTAAAAATGGGCTATTACAAAAATACCCCTATGTGTTGAATGTAAGATTTATGGCTATTACATGTAAACCTGATGCATCCATATGATAGTCTGTTTAGGTTGTATATGGGTTGGGAATTATGGAACGAAGGAAGTATATGAGGATCGCATGGTTACTTTACGACCGTGGATCCACTGATGGCTATTAAGCCCAATATTTGATTAGCAGCTTGTTGCAATGAAGGTAGTACTGCAACCGGGCTACCATTGATGTGTATCGGATGGGTGGGTTGATATTTATATCCCCACATGATGTGTACCGGGGGACGGAGTTGGTGTGTAGCGGTTGGATTATTGGGGTAGGTTACACAGCATTGCATGTATGATATTATTGTGGTATTATTGCGATGTGGGCTTCGGCCCAACTGAGGCTAATATGGGCTAAGGCCCAAAGCCCACAGTTATTGAATTGGGCTCAGGCCCAAAATGGCTGATGATTGCTTTATACTCATTGAGGGTTGTACAAACTGAGTTTTTGAAACTCACCCCCCTCTTTTTAAATTCTTCAGGTGACCCTCAGTATGCGGTTTGACGGATGGAGGGACTCGGAGGTGGCCAACTAGAAAAAAGTTTAGACTTAGTCTTTTATGTAATTTTTAATATTTTATTTTAAATTATTTTTTTTAATTTGGGGTGTAATAAGGCCTTTCCTTTGGTTATTATTTCAAATCAGGATTATTATTATTTTCATGCTTTATATTTGTTAGAAGTAGAATATGTTTTTTCCTAAACCATAACTGTTTTTTTTAAAATACTATGTTTCCGCAACTTAATTTTTAAATGACAAGTTTTCATAGATCATCTGTTTTAAATAAAGCTTTCGCAACTGAAAACAGATTTTATGAAGTAATTATTATCATACAAGAAAGAATAGTTTTTTTAAAAATACACCTCGCTTTGAAAACAACAAATACAAGCTGGGATTTTACTCAAGGTTTTTATTTTAAAAAAGGGTTTTCAAGGAAAACAAGGTTTTCGGAAAACACTTCAATGTGACACGCCAAGTTCGGCCATAACGTCTAGGCCAGGTTTGGGGTGTTACAAATAATGCATTATTTTAATTATGATTTAAATGATTTATTATTGTATGAATTGCGATTGACCCTTGGACGTAGTCAACAAAAATTCAAAAAGCGTGAAATCCCGGTTGAAACTTAGGAATAGATAGGATACAGATGTCGTGGCATTAGGGTTAATAAGACTACGTGTAAGACCATATCTAGGATATGGCATTGATATGAGACTTTGTGTAAGACCATAGCTGGGCTATTGGCATCGATACGTGATTACATGTAAGACCATATCTGGGATACGGAATTGGTATGGTACCGTGTGTATAGGACTCTCGAGTATCCTTTAGTATTCCAAGTGGTTCAACGAGTAATTTAACGAGTATGTCAAAGATGAATTGTTTGAAAATCCAGTTCCAGATGACTCAGGTATGTACATAAAACTCATATGTAATGAGCTCGTTATGTGAGGAACCCTCGGTAAGGTTATGATTGAGTAAGTTTGACTATGAGATTTATAATGACATTTATGTTAATTTACCTTATGCTAATTGTATGTTAAATGTGTGTTTATGATGCTTATTATTTGCATAGGAACTTACTAAGCTTTATAGCTTACTCCCCTTTCTTTTCCCTTGTCTTATAGTGACACCGAGCTAGCTCTGATTTGGGGATCGTCGGAGACTCCATCACACTATCAACTAATTATTTTGGGTACCATTGAATTTGACATTTTGAGTTATGGCATGTATAGGGACTTGGTCATGTTGTGATGTGTCATAATTGATTTGGCCAAATGTGTTGGCTTATGTCAGTTGATAATTCATTTTGTAAATGGCCATTGAAATTGACTAATATTGGTTTAAGTATATATGCATATGATGACGTTTTCATGGATATGGAAATTTGCATGGTTTAAGTTGATAAGTTTGTAATGTTCGTATGTTATAAATGGTAGCATGTGAATGATGTGTGGATGTCTTGATTGTGCCTGATTTGGTTGTATGTATATGCTTGGATTGGTGTTGTATGTTGTTGTGTAGGTATGTGCATGGGAGGGTGACAAAATGGCTTGGTAAATAGCCTTATTTTTGTCCACATAGGTAGGCACATGCCCGTGTCTCTAGGTAGTGTTGACACATGGCTTGCCCCATAGGTGTGTGTTCCGGCCGTGTGTCCCCTGCACCTTAATTGTTGCAAAACAGAATACTCAGTATCGAGTACACGGGCAGAGACACAGGCGTGTGTCTCAGCCATGTGTATGGCATGACCTCCAACACGAGTGTATGCCCTGACCGTGTGAAGTCTACACCTATTTTATGAAAATTATGAAAATGAAATCGACCACACGGCCTAAGAACATGGGCGTGTGCATTGGCCATATGACTTAAATTTTTTCTTAGGTGACAAATAGAGAGTTACACGAGTTAGGGACACGGGCGTGTATGACCACACGGCCTGCCTACACGGGCGTGTGGCCCCTGTTTAGTGAAAAATTTTCTAAAGTTTTCAGTTTAGTCCCGAACCACTTCCAATGTATGTTTTGGGCCTCGTAGGCTCATTTTAGGGAAGATATGAATGTCTATGAAAAGTTTTAAATTTGGATGGAAATTTATGTCTCAGTTTTGTATGATTGCTCGTGTATAAGTCCAGTAATGCCCCGTACCCTGTTCCAGTGTCGAATACGGGTAAGAGGTGTTACAACAATATATTGACTTACTAGGGTGCTGTAGATGATTTTGGATGTATCTAACATCGATTGGTCTTCCTTATAGTTTTTGTTGATCTATAGTTGTAGTTTCAAAGATTTTGTTTACTTAAAAATTAGTTTCTCAATTGTTTCCCTTATGGGAATTGGTAGATAACATTAGATGGGGTCAGCACTAGTTCCAATACAAGGAAATTATGAATAAAAATTTCAATTAATATCTCATAATGGCATGTCTCAGTACAATCCCATTTCCACAATGATCATAGAAAAACTTTTTTCGCATGCCTATTATCTAAGGATCTGTTATTATGAACTTATGTGCTCCTTGGTTAAGTGCTAAACTTCAATGTGTTTATCTTGACTTTCATTTTTGTTATTCTTAGCAAATAACATAGCTGGAGTATTGTCACAAATATTCATATGGGCTTAAAGATAGACTCAACAACTCCAAGCTCTATAATGAAACTTCTGAACCAAATATTTTATATAGTAACTTCAAAATATAATACAAACTCTATTTACATAGTAGAAGTGGTCACTAACATATATATTTGGAACTTCTCCAAAATAAAATTGCTCAGTCAAACATAAAATATAAAATATGCCCAGATGTTTATTTGGCCTTGGCCTTGGCCTACCCTGACAATATTCAATTTTTTTAATATTGTTTTTAATATATAAAAAAAACATTTTTATAGAAAAATGACCAATATTCTAATTCAAGGATCATAACTACCACAAAAATTCAATTGTCACAACAAAGGTTCCATTAGTAATATGGAAAACAAACAAATAACACACAACATGTGACTACATTATTCTTACATCAATTATCAATGATAAATTTACATTGCTTTGAAGGAAAACTCGAGGCATATAAAATATTTTTACATTTCAAAAAACTTGTAATAGTATAAGCTTAAAGGATAAAAATTTTAAAAGAATACATCGATCTGCTTAACTTATCCCTCCCCCATCCATCCGTTTTTCTCCATTGCAACTTTCTTTTCATGATTATATTTTTATCTTTATAAATGTCTTTACACTAACTCACTCGATATAGGTAGAGACTCCTATTTTATACTGCAAGGGAAGTCTTAATATCAGATCAAGAACTATAAGATATAATTATTATGTTTTAAGACATTAATACTAATTGGTTTCGACTTGGCCCGAGTTGAGAAGATCCTGCCCAAGGCCCAACCGAAATAGAAAACATGTCACAAATATTGCTTAAGTCCATTTCTAAGCTTCATATTTTTTTTCCAAACCCTTTCATTTTTTGACGGACTTTGAGTCTGGGCGAGTGGCTCCGTCTAGAACATGTCTAGTTGGGCTACTAAAACAAAAAACTGAAATGAGGTCATTAGATATTTTCATGGTTTTTTTAAGATTTTAGCTTGTATTGTGGATTTGATTAAATATAAAATTAAGTAATTTAACACAAGGTGTCGTTTTGTAAAACGGGAATCGACTTGGATTTTGAAAATGAACACAAAAGACGGGAGTCGCCACCGATCCTTTTTGACTAGGTGTGATCGGGACACCTCATTAAAGTGGTTGTTTTTAATAAATAACAACAATTTCGGTCTACGCAAATCAAGAAAACAGGTTCGGGAGTCGGTTACGCATGAGGAAGGATTAGCACCCTCGATACGCCCAAAATTGGTACCTAGTTGATTAATTAGTGTCTTAGTGTCGAAGATTGAAAACTTGGAAGACTTTTGAAATACGATCCCTCTTTATAAGGAAAATGCTTAAATATTAAAGACCTTCTCGTCTCAAATATGAAATGTCATATCCAGTGAGTTAGGACACAATATCTCGAATTTTTGAGAGCGAGCTTGCCTTTTGTAAAATCTGTGTATTTTAAAGGGTATTCGATTATTTAGAGTGAACGAGAGAAATCGAAACCCAGTAAGTTAGGGCACATTTTCTCGAATTCTCAAACACCGAATATTGCCTTTATTCCAAAACAAATTCTTATTTCGAGATGACAAAATGTCGTACTCGGTAAGTTAGGGCACAACACTTCACATCTTCGAGAATAAGCATTTTTCAAAACTCGCATTGCGATTTAAAAGAGTAGTCTGTTATTTAGGTTAAACGAGAAAAATCGAAACCCAGTAAGTTAGGGCACGTCTTCTCGAATTACCAAATACGGAATATCACTTTTACAAAAGAATTTTTTAAGGTATCGAGTGAAAAATATAATGTGACTTATTGTGAAACATAAAACCAGATCATGATGCTAATATGCAATACGTATGACAGTAGCAATGACAAGGATATAAGTAATCATAAAAAAGATGAAAGCAAGGCTAGTGATATAAGAATATAAAACACAAGCATAAAGTAAATGAAATGATCGATTACATAAGTAGATAAGTAAATAAACAAATAAAAATAAATAAAGCAGGGCAAAAATGACAATGATAATGAAACGATAATAATATAATAAAAAACTAATAATAACGATATATAAATATATACATATATGTATTAAAATACATACGTATTAATAATAAAAAATATATATATAGTAATGTATACATACGTAATAGTAAAAATACCATATTAAAAGATATATAAGTGTAATATGAAAATGTATGTGTAATATTGAAATATTTACATGGTATGTACATATTAGAAATAATAATGATAAGAATCAACTATTACTAATATTTTATAAATATATACATAAAGGTATATGATAATATTAAAGGTGTATACATAATAAAAAATAAGTATATATATATATAGACATAATGTATATAAAATATATATAATGTTTAAAAGAACAAATATACTATATTAATATATATATATGTATGACATGGAGCATAGTGTATACATGTCAAAAGGATGCACATACGACATACCCACAGATTAAAAACAATAATATTAAACTATTAATATTATATATATATATATATATGAGTGTTAAGTAAGAATGATAGTAATCGATGCTAATAAAATATAAATATAGTAAGTAAATAGACTCAAAAAGAAATAAAATAATAGCCATAATAATAGAAATAATAGTAATAATAAAATAATAACGATAATAATAAATCGAATAATATTAATAATAATAATAATAGAAATAATAATAATATAAGTGTATATAAAAATAATAATAATGATAACTAAGATAATAGTAAAACAATGAGAATAATTAAGAAAGGGATTTAATTGAATTTAAAATAGAAAATTTAGGGCACAAATCGCAAAAAAAAAAAAAACCAGGCCCAAAACAAAGCACATCGAAAGGTAAGGATTGAATGGGACAATATCCTTCTTGTACATGTATGCGTGGCTATCGGGTGGACCAAAATGGGGTAGAATCAAGATTAAAGGGATAAATTAAAAATAAAAGAATGGATTAAAAACATTTAAAAACGTAGAGGGGCTTAGCGTAAATAGACCATTTGGTCTAAAACACGCGAATCTCCCTATACTGGTCGGTCACACACGGTCGGGGGCCAAACGGCGCTGCTTTTGAGCCCCGAACCCACACATCAAACGACGTCGCTTGCTTCTTCACAAAAGCCCCTAAAATTTCTTCTATTGCTTCATTTTCAGCCGACTTTAAGAAAGTTTCAGAACTTTCTTCTCTCTACTAGGGTTTCAAACCCTTTCTAGTGCCACCGTCGGTCCTACCCTCCTCCACCGTTGACGGCGGTCATGGCAACAACAGACGGCTTTCCAGGTGAGCTCCTTCCCCTCCTCTTTTATTTATTTCAAGCCTCTTTTTATTTAATACATTTTTTGCAAAATAAATAGAGTAAAAACAAATAGAAAAGCCGAAAATTCCAAACCCAAAAAATAATAGCAAAAACCTTTTGAACTTCTTTTCTTTCTTCGGATTTCTGCCAAAAATCGTTTGATACAACCTTTTTGTATTATCTCTTCTTTGATTGCTGGTGTTTGTGTGTAAAGCCATTTTTTTGTATCCCCAAAATTCCCTTTCTCAAATACAATCGCCCCCCCCCCTTTTCGTTCAATTTCCTTTTCGACTTTATAGCCGATTACAAAAGAAATATTTTTTTATCTCTGGTATTGCTTGTCGCTTCGCTCTGCTTTTGCTTCTCTTTGTGTGCTTTCGCTCTCTGCTTGTTTTGCGGTGATGGGATGATGGGACGGAGGCGGTGCAAGTGGAGGCAAGTGGCCCTAGGGTTTCTTGCTTCTTCTTTTTCTCTTTGGTGGTTTGGGCTTGTTTGTAATCAGTGCAGGTCTTTGGTGTTAGTTTTGGGCTTGGGTATATTGGGCTGATTTAGGCCCGATCAAATTTGGACCGGTACAGCTGCCCCTCTTTGCTCGTTATCGTGTAACGAGAATGGAGCAAAGACTTAAAAAAAGGGCCAAATTTGCTTGGTCTCACAGGGTCTTGACTTCTTTGGTGCTCCACTTCTTCTTGTAGCCTTGCCCGGTCCACTGTATCTTGATGCTTCGATCCACTCTACTGCGACTACTCGTAGCTTTAACCTGCTCTACTTAAGTCTACTCCACTGCAACTTCAAGGAGATAAGACTGGTGACTTCCATCTTCTCCGCTAAAACTTCAAGGAGATCTATTGTGGCTTCGAGCCGCTTCAATGCCATCTCAGGGAGAAAAGATGTCTAATTTCTAGCCTGTTACCCTATTGCATAGGGGTTTAAGGTCCATCACCTTGGATCTGTTTCCCTACTGCTTAAGTGGTTAAGATCTGTAAATTCAGCCTACTGCTTAGGGGGTTAAGATCTGTAAATTCAGCCTGTTACCCTACTACTTAGGGGTTTAAGGCCTGTCGCCTTCGATCTATTTCCCTACTGCTTAGGGGGTTAAGATCTGTAAATTCAGCCTGTTACCCTACTGCTTAGGGGTTTAAGGCCCTTCGTCTTCGATCTGCTCCACTACTGCTTAGGGAGATAAGATATGCAATTTGGTGTGTTACCCTATTGCTTAGGGGTTTAAGACCCTTCATCTTCGATCTGTTTCCTTACTGCTTAGGGGGTTAAGATCTGTAAATTCAGCTTGTTACCCTACTGCTTAGGGAGATAAGGCTTGTGAATTCACCGATTCCACTGCATCGTCCTCTTTGGAACATGATCTGTAAAATTAGTTTCATGCATCTATGTTTATGCCAAATGATTAGGAAGCTATGATTGAAATGAATCAATTGCTCCTAACTAAATGTAATGCTTATGTCAAATAATTAGGATGCCATGATCAAAATGAATCAAATGCTCCTAACTAGATGTTGTTATGAATGTGTCAAATAATTAGGATGCTATGATCGAAATGAATCAAATGCTCCTAATTAGATGTGTTATGAATGTCATATGAATGAAAATGATCCCTTTAAAAAGGCTTAACGTATCATCGCTCGTTGTTCATCAGGACATTATCACTGACGTATTACATTGTCATTTTGTTCGGTTGGTATTCTTGACAGAAAAGTCAAAGAAACAATCACATTTTGCTCAGCAAGCTTGCCCCGCTGTGATTTCAGAGTTTCTTCTACTGTACCTTCTAGGACATAAAGTTCGTACTTCCCGCTGCATTTCAGGGGAATAATCATTTGATCTCTTTTATCCATCCTGCTGCCACTCAGAGGTATAGGAGTTGCGTCATCTTCAATCAATTTGATCGGTTACACTATTCCCTAGGTGTAATGACCAGATGTATATGCCTGATATTTACATGAATGCAAAGTATCATTTTTCTTTTCCTGAGAATAATCTCATTGCTTGCTCTTTGCCAGGATTATAACACCAATGTAATTTTTCCGCTCAACCAATATCTTTGACAGGAAACCCAATGAGATGATTTCAATTTGGGCTCAAATATTTTCAACCCTTAGGCTTGGTGAGTTTTGAATAATGGTCCCGTTTCAGGCTCCTGTACTATTTAGAAGCTCCTAAAGTAATATGCAGAACTTCTTTTGTGAAAGAATTATTGGTCCATTAATCATTATTTCAATGCAAAATGCTTGAAAAATATCAAAATGATGGACAAGAAGAAAATTGATTGGGAGCATAGATCGAAATGGATAAATTAATCAAAGATTGCAAATGCAATAAGAAGGAAATTAACTCAAAATGAATAAGTTAATCAAAGATAGCAATGCAATAAGAAGAAAATTTATTCGGACATATCTTGAAAAGAATCAAAGATAACAAATTCAAAATGGGCAAAATGGAAGCTAGATGCCCTAGATATCGCAGCTTGAGCTTCTCTGTACCAACTTCTTGAGGACCTTTCTGAGCTCAATATGTGTTTAGAGGATCCGGAGTACTTTGTCAATGCCCCAAGACGTAGCATACTTCTTCATTGTTAATTTAGGCATAGCAAGACTAATGTATGCCCCATTTTGATCCAAATTTGAGTCGCCCTTTTTGGGTTTTCAACTCAAATCCCCTTTGGTCTCAAGGAGCCCTTTGCGGGATTTTGCCATGGCCTCTCCTCTTTCCCTTTTTTTTTTTTAAGGCACCCTTTGTGGGTTTTCACCTTGGCCTCTTTCCTTTTAGGTAGAATATTTCTTAACTGGATTTGAATTCACTGGATTGGGTAAATCTTTGCCATCAACGCTCCTCCAGAATGAGCCTTTTACTACATAAAGTCCCTCCTAGTTTGACATCCACTTTCCTCTAAAGTCCTTTTGTATAGGATTCTTTAACATCAAGTTCCCTTCGTGAAATTTTCTAGGATAAACTTCTTTATCGTAAGCTTGCATTAGTCATTTTCGGTGCATTAGACTTCGACAGATAGCTTTCGACCCTCTCTTTTCAAATTCAATTGATCCTATCAGGATTGGATCTATTTTGCCTTATCTAGCTTCAGCTCTGACGAGACTCGGAGAAAAGGAATCTCATCTTCAAAACCGATTCTATCCTATAAACCAACGAGCAATGTGTTGCCCCAGCTAAGGTCCTAGCCGATGTTCAATGAGCATAGAGGGTACATGATGACTGCTTATGCCGATCTTTACAAGTTTCAGTCATCTGTCCATGATCTTCTTCTTTTTTTCTTTTTCTTTTTTTTAAGATTTGATGATTGGCATATGAAGCGACTTTCACCCTCTTGGCGATGTAATTGATGCCTGCTGAAAGCCTTCGACGAGATTGGCCCAATAACCTCCATGCCCGATATAGAAAAAGTCGAAAGAATGAAGAGGCACATGAATTTTCTCTTCATAAATTTGGCATTTACGGCATACTGATGCAATCCCTTTCTATGGTGGACCAGCAGAACCCAAATCTCATGATTAGCCTGGCCAGCATATGTCATTCAAAACCCTGCAACATCCTCATATCTTAGTAGCCAGGCGTATCTTGATACGATCGTGTAAAATCTTTAAATTCTTGGAAGTGACTCAATGACATCTCGCTTTGCCTTTGTGATGATGCAGACTCCGATGTTTGCCTTTTTCTCTTGTCCTAGGCTTACTATCCACTATCTTTTTGTAAGAGAGGATCTGTTTTCATCTTACTCTACCATCCTTAACAAATCAGAGAGTAGTCTACATCTTTGTCATCTTCAAAGTGTTGAGATTCCTTTAGGCCAATATTTTGCTCAAAAGGAGACTCGAAGTCAATGACAGCGTTACTCACATCATGGATATCTAGGGACCCGCTGAAGGTAGATTCCAAAGAATAAATGATTCTACGATCATGGATGAAGTATACATGAATATTTGAAAGAAAGTCAAAAGAACAAAAGAATCTATGAACAATTATTTGTATAGTATGAAATGAAATAAAAGAATATTTACTCAAAAAGATGCATTTTATTGAAATAAAGACTTAGGACACAAGCCTATTTCACAAAAGGAATTTAATTGCTTCTAGGCTTAAAGCAACAATCGTGTTTTGAATATTACTCTAGATTAGCTCTAAAAATAAAGGAATCTCTTCCACAGTCCTATTGTTCAAAACACTTCCAGGTAATGCAAGGGTTTGGAAACTTTCATTCCCTGATTTCTTCTTCGAATAAGTCATTCAGATTCCCCAATATTCTTTCTAAGCTCTGTTCAAGGCATTGCAACTCTCTTGCCCCCACTTTCAAATCGTATTTACTGTATTGTCAGAGCGATTTGGTTCTGAGGAATCATCAAACTTTACAACCCCCATTTCAATGAACCTTTCGACCAACTTTTTAAATGTAGTGCAGTTTTCGATTGAGTGTCCTGCTATGCCCGCATGGTACTCGCATTGAGCATTCTCATTATACCATTTTGGGAACGGAGGTTGCACAGGTTCTGAGTAGAATGGAGACACCACATGTACATCAAAGAGATTCTGATACAACTCCTTATATGACATCAGGATGGGTGTAAACTGGAGCCTTTCTGTATTTGGCCTCGAGTTGGATTCTTGCCTCGGCTGACCTATGTTGACCAATTTGGGGTACCCTTTGCTCATATTATTCACTTCATTTTTGTTTCTATTTGGGGTTGACCTTTTGGCGCTTTCTCTTGCATCTATCTTCCAGCTTCTGATTGCGTTTTCGATCATCTTGCCGGACATTACTATATCTGAGAAGCTCATGGTAGCACTTCCCAACATATGGGTAATGAATGGGGCTTTAAGGGTGTTGACGAAAAGCATCGTAGTTTCTTTCTCTAGAAGAGGTGGTTGGACTTGAGTCGCTACCTCTCTCCATCTTTGGGCATATTGCCTGAAGTTCTCACCTTGCTTCTTTTCCATATTCTGTAATGTAATTCTGTCGGGTGTCATGTCTTTCACGTGGCCATATTGTTTCATGAAAGCCTGTGCCAAGTCCCTCCATGAATGAATTTTGGCACGGCTTAATTGGTTGTACCATTTGGCAGTTGACCCAATCAGACTATCTTGGAAGCAATGAATTAATAGTTGATTGTTATCAACGTAACCTGTCATTTTTCGGCAGAACATCGTGATGTGAGCTTCAGGACAACTAGTCCCATTATATTTTTCAAATTCTAGAGTCTTGAATTTCGGCGGGAGTACTAAATCTGGGACTAAGCTGAGATCTTTGGCGTCAACCTCGCGATGGTAATCAGCATTCTCCATCACTCTAAGTTTTTCTTCCAACCACTTGTATCGATCTTCGAGTTGTCTTGCCAGTTCAACCTTTGCTTTTTCTATTCCTGCCATTTCGTTTAGATCAGGAACTTCATGATTGGTTGGACTGTTCCTTGGATTGGAACCTGAGCCCGTCGGGTAGTTCATGGGTGCCGAGATACCAGCCTGGTGTTGTTGTGATCTGATAGCAATAGGTACATCTTGCAGACATGTTTGATCATCTATCGGGGTGAAATCCGGAGGGTACAGAGGCTCCTCATTATTCTCTCCAGTATTGAGCATGGGGCTTTTTCCTTTTCCTAGCCCCTTAGTCAGTAATTGGGACAACTGATTCATCATGTCCCTTTGGGACTCTAACATTTGGTCCCTCATGTCTTGCTGGATCTTTGCTAGTTGCTCTTGCATTTGCATTTGTAACTGGTCTTGCATCTCTTTTTGAAGTTGTTCCAGTCTTTCCAATCTTTGATCCATATCTTTTATCCTTTTTCGTGTACCGTAAAGATGCCTAGTTGTTTGGCTTTTGTCGGTTCCCAGGTTAACTGAAATAATTGTACCTAATTAGGGTTTTTTTAGGGAAAGTCTAATGCAAATGATGCAATGCAATGCAAATGCAAATGCAAATGCAAATGCATGGAATGAATGCAAAAGAAAGGAATGCGTTGATTCTGAATTTAATTTCATTAGAACAACTTTTCTAAAAAACAAATTCCTTTACATAAAACGGATTACATATACGGCCTTTCTCTCATATTCCAAGTGAAGACACCTATCTTCCTCTTCACATCCGTATGTTTATGGTTGAGTCTGGTGAATTTTCCAAAAGATGTCCCTGTTAACTCCTTTTTGCTTGATCCAGGCTGCGACTCGTTGCTCGCTTATCCCTACGATGCTCGTTAGCTTCTTTAAGACATGAAGGCTCTCGAATAATCTTTATTAGCTTGAATCCTCAGGCGATGAAGTAAAGTCGTGTATTCCTTCATGGGCTATCAGCCTTCTTTCATTGTGTTTACTTGGACTATATTTAGACAACCGTGTTATAATCCACTTTATCAAGAAATTTGTTTTCTTATGACAAACTATTCTATTTAGCAATCAAATATGAATCAACACCTCCTTTCTATGATGATGTAATGCAATGCAATTATAAACAAAACAAAAACAAAATACGTTAGCACAAGAGAAGTAAACAAAACAGAGTACCTACCTGGGTGACCACTAGGGGTTCGAAGTGGCTCTACCTAGGGTAAGCTCCTAGGTTTCTCTATATGTGGTTCGGTTCTAGAGTAAAGGTACCTGAACTGGCAGATTCCTCGATCTTCACCCATTATAGGCTCATACAGACCTAGTTCAATTCAGGGGAATACGTTTCCCTATGGCTATACGGAGATGAAAATCCCACGAAGACATAGGTACGGACGTATTCCGAAAGCGATCCACTATCCTGCACGGAGGTGAAAACCTCACGAAGGAGTAGTTTCTCACACTCACTTAGAGGGGTGTGACCATAACGGTCATGCAATGCAATATGCAAAATTATTTAAAGACTCGAACCAACATAACAGTTATTATATCGCAAATAATAGATAAAACGTGATGAAAGGATCATATTTCAAAACCAAATTTCCAATTTTCGATAAAAAGACAAAAGTTAATCAGCTTGTGGCTTGGCTCTCATATTTGGGTCCCTAGTGGAGTCGCCAAGCTGTCGTAACCATTTTTTTGTAAAACGGGAATCGACTTGGATTTTGAAAATGAACACAAAAGACGGGAGTCGCCACGATCTTTTTTGACTAGGTGTGATCGGGACACCTCGTTAAAGTGGTTGTTTTTAATAAATAACAACAATTTTGGTCTACGCAAATCAAGAAAATAGGTTCGGGAGTCGGTTACGCACGAGGAAGGATTAGCACCCTCGATACGCCCAAAATTGGTACCTAGTTGATTAATTAGTGTCTTAGTGTTGAAGATTGAAAACTTGGAAGACTTTTGAAATACGATCCCTCTTTATAAGGAAAATGCTTAAATATTAAAGACCTTCTCGTCTCAAATATGAAATGTCATATCCAGTGAGTTAGGACACAATATCTCGAATTTTCGAGAGCGAGCTTGCCTTTTGTAAAATCTATGTATTTTAAAGGGTATTCGATTATTTAGAGTGAACGAGAGAAATCGAAACCCAGTAAGTTAGGGCACGTTTTCTCGAATTCTCAAACACCGAATATTGCCTTTATTCCAAAATAAATTCTTATTTCGAGATGACAAAATGTCGTACCCGGTAAGTTAGCGCACAACACTTCACATCTTCGAGAATAAGCATTTTTCAAAACTCGCATTGCGATTTAAAAGAGTAGTCTGTTATTTAGGTTAAACGAGAAAAATCGAAACCCAGTAAGTTAGGGCATGTCTTCTCGAATTACCAAATACAGAATATCACTTTTACAAAAGAATTTTTTAAGGTATCGAGTGAAAAATATAATGTGACTTATTGTGAAACATAAAACCAGATCATGATGCTAATATGCAATACGTATGGCAGTATCAATGACAAGGATATAAGTAATCATAGAAAAGATGAAAGCAAGGCTAGTGATATAAGAATATAAAACACAAGCATAAAGTAAATGAAATGATCGATTACATAAGTAGATAAGTAAATAAACAAATAAAAATAAATAAAGCGAGGCAAAAATGACAATGATAATGAAATGATAATAAATAATAAAAAACTAATAATAACGATATATAAGTATATACATATATGTATTAAAATACATACGTATTAATAATAAAATATATATATAGTAATGTTGTGACATCCCTAAATTGACCCTAGTCGGAAAGTGGTTTCGGGACCACTAAACCGAGTCATAATAATAATTAACCATCATAATTGATGCTCATTATATGTATATATGCATGTGTGAAAATTTCATGTTTGGATTTTGTTAATTGTAAGTGAATTTTTATCAAATAGGACTTATGTGAGAAAATTTAGAAATGTGCTAGGCAAATGTAAGGTGGCCTATTAATACATGTGGGAAAGTGTTGTCCTTGCATGTCAAATTAGCCAAAATGAAGCATGATGGCCGGCCATGCTATGGGTGGAAACATGTCTCCAACATGTTAGACTAGTGATGCATGTAGGAAACAATAAAATAAGAAAGTTAGCATTAAAGAAATGGAAAAAGAAAATGATGATAACAAATAAAAAAAAGGAGTGTGGATGCTTTCCCCCCCCCTTGCCGTACATGAGAGAAACAAAAACAAAGAAAGAAAGAAAAAAAAAAAGTGTTCATTCTCTCATTTTCTCCTTGCTTGGCTGAATGTACTAAGAAGAAAGGGGGGGGGAGCTTGAGAAAATCAGCCATGGGAGTTTGCTAGACTAAGGTATGTTGATGTTATCCATGAGATTTATGCATGTTTTTAGTTGATAGTTTGAGTTCCACCTAACCCATGGTCTAAACCTTTACCATGAAATGGGGATGATATTCGGCCATGGGTGTTGTCTTCTTGGTATCATTGATGTTTGATGTTTGATGTTGTGGTGGTGAGGCATGAAGATGAGTTAAGGTTCAACTAAGGTGGATTTGTGGATGTTATTTGCATGCTAAAAGTAAAGCTTGTAATGATGCATGGTATGGTGTTGTATGGCATTTGGCCATGGTAGGAAATAAAAGGAAACTATGTTCGTTGTTCATGTCATTTGAATGAGAAGTGCTAGTAAGGTGAAGTACAAATGTTAGTGTTTGATTTACTAGTGTATATATGCATACTAGCCTAGTTGTGAACTTGAATCAAATTGGTGTTAAGTCGATACAAGCGACCTTACTTGTTGAATGTATCAAGTGTGGAAATCGGCCTTAACATGAATGTGTATGTTCGGCCACATGAACGAATACATATGTTGATGTGTATATTCGACCTTAGGTAGCCTATTGATGGCCTTAGCTTTTCCTTGATGCTTGAATGAATTGTATTGAATTGCTTGATGTATTATAAAATGTGCATGACCAATGTGTATCCAAGCAAAAGGGTGGCCATATGACCATTTAAACTCCTTGTCATATTCGCCATAAGCTAGCATAATGAGGTTTTAATAAGTTAAATTTGTGTGAACTAGCTCAAGAACTCAAAGGATCAAAGTTGGACAAGGGAAAGACAAAGTAATTGAATAGCCATTGAAAGCGTGCGACAACATCCGAGGTAAGTCATTAAGCATATATTTGGTATTGATTTAAATGATCATAATATATATGCAATTGTGTTTAATGAATTGATGTGTAAATGAAAATGTATGTGTATGGAATGATGCCATTGTTGAATGTATAAAGGCAGCAAAATGCACAAGGTATTGGTCACGGCACTAAGTGTGCGGGTATAAATGGATACGGTGACAAGATTGGCACTAAGTGTGCGGGTTTAAAATTGTACAGCACTAAGTGTGCGAGTTTGATTCTATAGCACTAAGTGTGCGAGCTGAAAATATATAGCACTAAGTGTGCGGATTCACTATATGCTCTTGTATTACAATTGGCACTGAGTGTGCGACATTATCGAGTTAATCCCGGACAGCGAATCGGGTAAGTACCTTGAGCTCATGACGAATAGGCAATATGTTCATGCTCGGGGTTGAGCTTGGTAAGCTTTAAATCTATGTGATGATTGCAATTGTGTGATTGTGGTGAAAATGAGTTAGTGTGTGAAAATGCCTCAAATATCTTATCGTATAAATATGAAATGTGGATGTATGGCTTGGTATGAGATTGAACCGAAAGGTCCGAGGAATTATGGTATAGTTCGATATGGATGAAGTACCTAGCCTTGTTTCATTCTTTCACTTTGTGATGAATTTAGCTAATGGATAATTGTAAAGTGCTTATGACTTCACTGAGTTATAAACTCACTCGGTGTTTTCTCGTCACCCATTTTAGGTCTCTTGGACTCGTATTGTTGCGTGCTCGGAACCGTCGTTGAAGTCATCACACCGCTAAAATATTTTGGTATTGTCTTCGTTGTTGAAGAACATTTGGCATGTATAGGCTATTATATTTTGTTGAACTGTGGGTTGTAAACTTTAAGCCATGTGAAAATGGCCTATGTGGTCGCCGAGTGGGATGCTAGAACCTATAGCCACGAGTCTTAGAAACTTTAATTTTGATAAGGTGGCCATAATTTGTGTCATGTATGATGGATGATTAAGGCCAAGGAAAGATTCATGAAATTGGCATAGTCTACTGCAGTAACTGTTGCGGACAGCAGCAGTGAGATGAGATTGAAAAATCACTAAAAATAGTAGAAGTATAATTAAATAGTGAGTAAATTATTAAATTGAACCTTGATGAATCTATTTTTATATGGACGAAACGAAACGACCATATGAGCAGTATACTGAGAAATATTAAAGTTCTCGTGAGACAGGGCCAGAACGGTTTCTGGGTCCCCTGTCGCAACTTTGAAAATTTACCATAAATTATCCAGAAACAATTAGAAGTCATGCCTTATATGAATAGATTCCCCTTTGAGTCTAGTTTCATTAGAAACAAACGACATGAGCATTAGAGCTCTGTACGAGATGATATTCAAGTTGTAACGCGCGAAGGTCAGTGTAGTCGACCCCTGTAACATGGGTGACTTTAACTAATAAACTGTACCAATTGGCCAGACCAAAAATTCTAGAAATAAATCCATGGATGGATATATGCGTCTAAATTCAGGGAAAATTTACGGAATCAGTTTCCGAGTTTTGGAACTCGAGATATGATTTTTAAGGCAACAGTGACGCAGTGTTCCAGCCTGTCTGGAAATGCCAAATTGGTTGGTACCTTGAGAGGATTTGGCCCGTTAACCCCTCGTGTTCGACACCGGCGACGGTCACGGGTTCGGGGTGTTACATTTCATTGGTATCAGAGCTATGGTTTAGTCGGTTCTAGGACTACCATAGCGTGTGAGTCTAGCTATACATGCCAAATTGTTAGTGCTTAATAATGTGATGACTTCGACGGTTGAAATTTTTGTTTTGATTAGCAATGGAACCCGGTAGAGAGACCCTTGGCGGATGACGTTGAAAGTGTAGCGGCTGCTCTGCGCAAGGGACACCGCCCGTTGAGCCTCGATCATCCGCGAATAATCAAAATGAAGGCGAAACAAGCCTTCTTCACCATGATGAATGAGTGGGTCGCAATATGCCCGAACCAACCCAACTGTCCAACCATTCCAATTTAAATACTCCACCCAAGAGCCCGCAATGCCTCCGATTCATCGATCCTGTGAGGCTGAGTAAACCACCGTGGACTTGATTAGGAAGCGTGGGGCGAGGAGTTCAAGGCCATAGTTCTTGATGATGCCGAAAAGGCCGAGTTTCGCTCGATAACACCATTAGAGTGTTAGATGAACATCATGCACACCGATGAATGTCTTAAGTGTGCTATATCCTTGTTCTGAGACTCAACTTACTATTAGTGGAGGACTTTAATTTCCATAGTCCCAAATGAACGAGTTACTTGGGATTTCTTCCAATCCAATTTGAAAGAAATACATTAGTCAACGGTTCATCGATCGAAGCGTAAGGAATTCTTGGAACTCAAGCAAGGCGGATGATCAGATGTCGAATCGAACATGAGTTCGTAAGACTTAGTCGGTATGCTCGGGAGTATGTGGCTGATGAGGTTGCGATGTGCAAAAGATTTGAAGAAGGATTGAAAGAAGAGTTAAAGTTACTAGTGGGAATTTTGGAGATAAAGGAGTTCGTGACACTAGTCGAACGAGCCTGCAAGGCGGAAGAACTTGGGAAGGAGAAGAAGAAGGCTGAATTTGAAGCAAGAGATTACCGTAAAAGATCGACGAGTAAAGCTCATTTCTCGGCTGTAAAGAGGTTCAGGAGGACACCGAAGTAAGTCGAGGACGATGCGGGAATTTCCATTAGAGCCCGACCATTGACGGACTCCGAGCTACTTCAGTAGCTAGTGTGGGCAATAATCGTCAAAAGAGACCTGAATGCCCCCAATGTGGAAGACGACACCTAGGTGAATGTTGGGGTAAGTCATTAATAGGGCTCATTATGGATGCGGTTCAAGGACCACTTCATTAGAGATTGCACGGAGCTAGATGAGAGGAATAAGACGCAAGGTGCAAGACCTAGTGGAACGACGGTGGAGGTAGGCCCCGAGAATCTCTGGAGGTAGGGGTGGTAATCGAGAGGAGCCTCTAATACGGCTGTCCGATCCGAGACCGTGCTCTGCTAGAGCATATGCCATCCGCGCACGAGAGGAGGCATCCTCCCCGACGTTATCACCGGTACTTTTACTCTCTTTGATACTATTGTGATTGCATTGATTGACCCCGGCTCTACTCACTCATATGTATGTGAAACCTTAGCATCCAGTAAGACTCTACCTGTTGAGTCTACTGAGTTCGTAATTCGAGTGTCAAACCCTTTGGGTCAATACGTGCTCGTTGATAGAGTGTGCAAGAGATGCCCCCTAATAATTCGAGAATCCTGTTTTCCGGCCGATCTGATGCTTCTACCATTTAATGAATTCGATGTTATTCTTGGTATGGATTGGTGATTGTACATGATGCGTTGGTGGACGCAAAAGGAAAACCATTGATTTGAGGAGTGCAAATAATGAGGTAGTCCGAGTCGAGTCTCGATTTAAAAGGAGCGCCAACGATAATATCTTCTATGACCGCTCGGAGGTATGTGAAAAAGGTGTGAAACATACCTTGCGTATGTGTTTGAAAGTAAAGAGACGGAAAGGAAACTCGAATCGGTACCAGTGGTTTGTGAGTATTGGATGTTTTTCTTGAGGAGTTACCGGATTGCCACCGGTTCGAGAAGTGGAATTGCATCGAAGTTGTACGGGTACCACGCCGATTTCAATAGCCCCGTGATCGTATGGCATTAACGGAATTAAAGGAATTGAAGGTTCAATTGCAAGAATTGACGGATAGAGGTTTCGCTCGACCGAGTTTTTCTCCATGGGGCGACTTTGTATTGTTTGTGAAGAAGAAGGACAGAACCATGAGGTTGTGCATCGACTATCGTCAACTCAATAAAGTGACGATAAAGAATAAATATCCATTGCCACGAATTGACGATTTGTTTGATCAATTAAAGGAGCCTCGGTGTTTTCAAAGATAGATTTGAGGTCGGGTACTATCGGTTGAGGGTCCAAGAATCGGACATACCCAAAAGCGCTTTTAGAACGAGGTACGGTCACTACGAATTTTTGGTGATGCCGTTTGGGCTCACTAATGCCCTCGGTGTTTATGGATTTAATGAATAGAATTTTCAGGCCATACTTGGATCGGTTCAGTAGTTGTATTTATCGATGACATTTTGGTCTATTCGAGATATGAAACTGAACATGCTGAACACCTGAGCCTAGTGTTGCAAATCTTACGAGATAAGCAGTTATACGCAAAGTTCAGTAAATGTGAATTTTGGTTGAAAGAGGTTAGCTTTTTGGGGCACGTGGTGTCCGCATCGGGTGTTAGGGTGGACCCGAACAAAATTTTGGCCATAGTCGATTGGAAACCACCAAGGAATGTTACCGAAGTTAGGAGCTTTTTGGGGCTTGCCGGTTATTACCGACGATTTGTAAAGGTTTCTCGACGATAGCCACGCCAATGACGGTTACTCCAAAAGGATGTTAAGTTCGAATGGACGGAGAAATGTCGAAAAGTTTCGATCAACTGAAAGCTTATTTGATGAAGCCCCAATTCTAGTGCAACCCGAATCGGGCAAAGAGTTTGTCATTTATAGTGACGCATCCCTACTTGGGTTGGGTTGCGTATTGATGCAAGAAGGGCGAGTTGTGGCCTATGCGTCGAGACAATTAAAGCCACATGAGAAAAATTATCCGACCCATGATCTCGAATTGGCTGCCATCATATTCGCCTTAAAGATATGGCGACATTACTTATTTGGTGAGACGTGCCATGTGTATTCGGATCACAAAAGTCTCAAATATTTGATGACCCAAAGAGACTTAAATCTGCGACAAAGGCGATGGCTTGAGTTGTTAAAAGATTATGAGCTCGTCATTGATTATCACCCGGGAAGGGCTAATGTGGTTGCAGATGCCTTAAGCCGGAAATCACTGTTTGCTTTACGAGCGATGAATGTACACTTGTCTATCCTACCCGACAATGTGTTAGTAGCTGAATTGAAAGCCAAACCATTATTGATACGTCAAATTCGTGAAGCTCGAGTAAAGTCGACGATGAGTTGGTTGCAAACGGGATGAGTGTGTTCGAACAAGGACTCGGAATTTCAAATCGATGATGACGATAGTTTGAGGTTCGAAGTCGTCTGTGTGTTCCAAAGAATTGAGAACTTATTCCAATAATTTTGAACGAAGCCCATTGTAGCCGAATGGCAATCCACCGGGAGTACGAAGATGTACAACGATTTGAAACGTCGGTTTTGGTGGCATGGTATGAAACGAGACATCTCGATTTTGTTTGAGATGTTTAATATGTCAACAAGTGAAAGCGAACATCAAGTGCCTTCAGATTACTTCAACCGATCACGATACCCGAGTGGAAATGGGATCGAGTCACAATGGACTTTGTATCCGGACTGCCATTGTCAGTGAGTAAGAAGGATGCGATTTGGGTCGTTGTCGATAGACTGACTAAGTCTGCTCACTTTATCCCCGTACGTACGGATTTTTCAATGGACAAACTAGCCGAATTGTACGTTTCTCAGATTGTGAGATTACACGGGGTGCCTATTTCCATCGTGTCGGATAGAGATCCGAGATTTACCTCGCGATTTTGGAAGAAGTTGCAAGAAGCTTTGGGTACCAAGTTGCATTTCAGCACCGCCTTTCACCCCCAAACCGGTGGTCAATCCGAACGGATAATTCAAATACTCGAGGATATGTTGAGATGTTGTATCCTTGAGTTTAGTGGTTCATGGGAACGGTATCTGCCTTTGATTGAATTCGCTTACAACAATAGCTTTCAATCAAGTATTAAGATGGCGCCTTACGAGGCTTTATACGGTCGTAAATGCCGTACCCCATTATTCTAGACTGAACTTAGTGAAGGCTTCGGATCGCCAAAAGTCGTATGCGGATTTGAAAAGAAAAGATATTGAATATCAGGTTGGAGACAAGGTCTTTCTCAAAGTTTCACCTTGGAAGAAGGTGCTTAGATTTGGTCGTAAGGGCAAATTGAGTCCGAGGTTCATCGGGCCATATGAAGTATCCGAACGAGTTGGGCGATCGCATATCGATTAATTTTGCCCCGAGCTCGAAAGGATTCACAACGTTTTCATGTCTCGATGCTTGACGATATAGGTCTGATCCATCGCACGTAATTGCTCCATCGAGATTGAGATTCACCTAATTTGAGCTATGAAGAGGAACCGGTTCGCATTATGAGGCGTGAAGTAAAAGAGTTGCGCAATAGGAAAATCCGTTAGTGAAGGTGTTGTGGCATAAACACGAAATGGAAGAAGCCACTTGGGAACTTGAGGACTCTATGAAAGAGCGATACCGAGCCTATTTACGGTAAGATTTTGGGGACGAAAATTTCTTAAGTGGGGAGAGTTGTGACATCCCTAAATTGACCCTAGTCGGAAAGTGGTTTGGGACCACTAAACCGAGTCATAATAATAATTAACCATCATAATTGATGCTCATTATATGTATATATGCATGTGTGAAAATTTCATGTTTGGATTTTGTTAATTGTAAGTGAATTTTTATCAAATAGGACTTATGTGAGAAAATTTAAAAATGTGCTAGGCAAATGTAAGGTGGCCTATTAATACATGTGGGAAAGTGTTGTCCTTGCATGTCAAATTAGCCAAAATGAAGCATGATGGCGGCCATGCTATGGGTGGAAACATGTCTCCAACATGTTAGACTAGTGATGCATGTAGGAAACAATAAAATAAGAAAGTTAGCATTAAAGAAATGGAAAAAGAAAATGATGATAACAAAAAAAAAAGGAGTGTGGATGCTTTCCCCCTTGCCGTACATGAGAGAAACAAAACAAAGAAAGAAAGAAAAAAAAGTGTTCATTCTCTCATTTTCTCCTTGCTTGGCGAATGTACTAAGAAGAAAGGGGGGAGCTTGAGAAAATCAGCCATGGAGTTTGCTAGACTAAGGTATGTTGATGTTATCCATGAGATTTATGCATGTTTTTAGTTGATAGTTTGAGTTCCACCTAACCCATGGTCTAAACCTTTACCATGAAATGGGGATGATATTCGCCATGGGTGTTGTCTTCTTGGTATCATTGATGTTTGATGTTTGATGTTGTGGTGGTGAGGCATGAAGATGAGTTAAGGTTCAACTAAGGTGGATTTGTGGATGTTATTTGCATGCTAAAAGTAAAGCTTGTAATGATGCATGGTATGGTGTTGTATGGCATTTGGCCATGGTAGGAAATAAAAGGAAACTATGTTCGTTGTTCATGTCATTTGAATGAGAAGTGCTAGTAAGGTGAAGTACAAATGTTAGTGTTTGATTTACTAGTGTATATATGCATACTAGCCTAGTTGTGAACTTGAATCAAATTGGTGTTAAGTCGATACAAGCGACCTTACTTGTTGAATGTATCAAGTGTGGAAATCGGCCTTAACATGAATGTGTATGTTCGGCCACATGAACGAATACATATGTTGATGTGTATATTCGGCCTTAGGTAGCCTATTGATGGCCTTAGCTTTTCCTTGATGCTTGAATGAATTGTATTGAATTGCTTGATGTATTATAAAATGTGCATGACCAATGTGTATCCAAGCAAAAGGGTGGCCATATGACCATTTAAACTCCTTGTCATATTCGCCATAAGCTAGCATAATGAGGTTTTAATAAGTTAAATTTGTGTGAACTAGCTCAAGAACTCAAAGGATCAAAGTTGGACAAGGGAAAGACAAAGTAATTGAATAGCCATTGAAAACGCGTGCGACAACATCCGAGGTAAGTCATTAAGCATATATTTGGTATTGATTTAAATGATCATAATATATATGCAATTGTGTTTAATGAATTGATGTGTAAATGAAAATGTATGTGTATGGAATGATGCCATTGTTGAATGTATAAAGGCAGCAAAATGCACAAGGTATTGGTCACGGCACTAAGTGTGCGGGTATAAATGGATACGGTGACAAGATTGGCACTAAGTGTGCGGGTTTAAAATTGTACAGCACTAAGTGTGCGAGTTTGATTCTATAGCACTAAGTGTGCGAGCTGAAAATATATAGCACTAAGTGTGCGGATTCACTATATGCTCTTGTATTACAATTGGCACCGAGTGTGCGACATTATCGAGTTAATCCGGACAGCGAATCGGGTAAGTACCTTGAGCTCATGACGAATAGGCAATATGTTCATGCTCGGGGTTGAGCTTGGTAAGCTTTAAATCTATGTGATGATTGCAATTGTGTGATTGTGGTGAAAATGAGTTAGTGTGTGAAAATGCCTCAAATATCTTATCGTATAAATATGAAATGTGGATGTATGGCTTGGTATGAGATTGAACCGAAAGGTCCGAGGAATTATGGTATAGTTCCGATATGGATGAAGTACCTAGCCTTGTTTCATTCTTTCACTTTGTGATGAATTTAGCTAATGGATAATTGTAAAGTGCTTATGACTTACTGAGTTATAAACTCACTCGGTGTTTTCTCGTCACCCATTTTAGGTCTCTTGGACTCGTATTGTTGCGTGCTCGGAACCGTCGTTGAAGTCATCACACCGGCTGAAATATTTTGGTATTGTCTTCGTTGTTGAAGAACATTTGGCATGTATAGGCTATTATATTTTGTTGAACTGTGGGTTGTAAACTTTAAGCCATGTGAAAATGGCCTATGTGGTCGTCGAGTGGGATGCTAGAACCTATAGCCACGAGTCTTAGAAACTTTAATTTTGATAAGGTGGCCATAATTTGTGTCATGTATGATGGATGATTAAGGCCAAGGAAAGATTCATGAAATTGGCATAGTCTACTGCAGTAACTGTTGCGGACAGCAGCAGTGAGATGAGATTGAAAAATCACTAAAAATAGTAGAAGTATAATTAAATAGTGAGTAAATTATTAAATTGAACCTTGATGAATCTATTTTTATATGGACGAAACGAAACGACCATATGAGCAGTATACTGAGAAATATTAAAGTTCTCGTGAGACAGGGCCAGAACGGTTTCTGGGTCCCCTGTCGCAACTTTGAAAATTTACCATAAATTATCCAGAAACAATTAGAAGTCATGCCTTATATGAATAGATTCCCCTTTGAGTCTAGTTTCATTAGAAACAAACGGCATGAGCATTAGAGCTCTGTACGGGATGATATTCAAGTTGTAACGCGCAAAGGTCAGTGTAGTCGACCCCTGTAACATGGGTGACTTTAACTAATAAACTGTACTAATTGGCCCGACCAAAAATTCTAGAAATAAATCCATGGATGGATATATGAGTCTAAATTCAGGGAAAATTTACGGAATCAGTTTACGAGTTTTGGAACTCGAGATATGATTTTTAAGGCAACAGTGACGCAGTTTTCCAGCCTGTCTGGAAATGCCAAATTGGTTGGTACCTTGAGAGGATTTGGCCCGTTAACCCCTCGTGTCCGACACCGACGATGGTCACGGGTTCGGGGTGTTACAAATGTATACATATGTAATAGTAAAAATACTATATTAAAAGATATATAAGCGTAATATGAAAAATGTATTTGTAATATTGAAATATTTCCATGGTATGTATATATTAGAAATAATAATGATAAGAATCAACTATTACTAATATTTTATAAATATATACATAAAGGTATATGATAATATTAAAGGTGTATACATAATAAAAATAAGTATATATGTATAGACTTAATGTACATAAAAATATATATAATGTTTAAAAGAACAAATATACTATATTAATATATATATGTATGACATGGAGCATAGTGTATACATGTCAAAAGGATGCACATACGACATACCCACACATTAAAAACAATAATATTAAACTATTAATAATATATATATATATATATATATATATGAGTGTTAAGTAAGAATGATAGTAATGAGATGCTAATAAAATATAAATATAGTAAGTAAATAGACTCAAAAGAAATAAAATAATAGCCATAATAATAGAAATAATAGTAATAATAAAATAATAACGATAATAATAAATCGAATAATATTAATAATAATAATAGCAATAATAATAATATAAGTATATATGAAAATAATAATAATGATAACTAAGATAATAGTAAAACAATGAGAATAATTAAGAAAGGATTTAATTGAATTTAAAACAGAAAATTTAGGGCACAAATCGCAAATAATAAAAAAAACCAGGCCCAAAACAAAGCACATCGAAAGGTAAGGACTGAATGGGACAATATTCCTTCTTGTACATGTACGCGTGGCTATCGGGTGGACTAAAATGGGGTAGAATCAAGATTAAAGGGATAAATTAAAAAATAAAAGAATGGATTAAAAAACATTTAAAAACGTAGAGGGGCTTAGCGCGTAAATAGACCATTTGGTCTAAAACACGCGAATCTCCCTATACTCGGGTCGGGTCACACGGGTCAGGGGCCAAAACGGTGTCGTTTTGAGCCCCTGAACCCACACATCAAACGACGTCGTTTGCTTCTTCACAAAAGCCCCTAAAATTTCTTCTATTGCTTCATTTTCAGCCGACTTTAAAAAAGTTTCAGGAACTTTCTTCTCTCTACCAAGGTTTCAAACCCTTTCTAGTGCCACCGTCGGTCCTACCTTCCTCCACTGTTGACGGCGGTCATGGCAACAACATATGGCTTTCCAGGTGAGCTCCTTCCCCTCCTCTTTTATTTATTTCAAGCCCCTTTTTATTTAAAACGTTTTTTGTAAAATAAATAGAGTAAAAACAAATAGAAAAGCCGAAAATTCCAAACCCAAAAAACAATAGCAAAAGCCTTTTGAACTTCTTTTCTTTCTTCGGATTTCTGCCAAAAATCGTTTGATACAACCTTTTTGTATTATTTCTTCTTTGATTGCTGGTGTTTGTGTGTAAATACCATTTTTTTGTATCCCCAAAATTCCCTTTCTCAAATACAATCGCCCCCCCCCCCTTTTCGTTCAATTTCCTTTTCGACTTTATAGCCGATTACAAAAGAAATATTTTTTTATCTCTAGTATTGCTTGCTGCTTCTGCTCTGTTTTGCTTCTCCTTTGTGTGCTTTCTGCTCTCTGTTTGTTTTGCAGGTGATGGGATGATGGGACGGAGGCAGTGCAAGTGGAGGCAAGTGGCCCTAGGGTTTGCTGCTTCTTTTTTTTCTGCTGGTGGTTTGGGCTTGTTTGTAATCAGGTCTGGGTCTTTGGTGTTAGTTTTGGGCTTGGGTATATTGGGCTGCTTTAGGCCCGGTCAAATTTGGATCGAAATACAAGGTAATTGATGTTATTTACTTTAATAGTGAATAAATCTTGTTTGTTCATTTTGTTACTTGATGGAGGTATCTAATTAAAAGTTGATTGTTGTGACACCCCTAACTTGACCCTGGTCGGAAAGTGGTTTCGGGACCACAAAATCGAGTCACAAAAGTATATAAATTTTCTTTTCTATGTTTATTATATGTAAAGTTTCATGTGTGAAAGTATTGTGTTTTAATTTTGTCATTTGAATGTGGAATTATTAAAAAGGACTTATGTGAGAAACTTGAAAATGTGATAGGTTGATTTGTAATGGCCAAATATTGTATGGTTTAAAGTATGAGGACTTGCATGTCAAATATCCCTCCCTCAAGTTAGTGGACGGCAAGGCTAGTGGATGATTGCCATTTTATGCCTTTTATTAATAAATTAAATGTTAAATGAATAAATAATATGAAGTATGGACTTATATTAAAAGAAATGGGTGATAAAACAAAGTTGGTTCATCTTTCTCTTCTCCATTGCCGTACCTAAAGAGAAAAAGGAGAAATTGAAGTTAAGGCATTTGGTCACCTTTAAGGGATTAAGGTATGTTAATGCTCTTTCATTGAAAATCTTTGTATATTTGGAGTGGTCATCAAGTATAGAAGCTAGCTCATGGCAAATGTTTTTGTAAATTTATGAAGATGACATTCGGTCATGGATGTTTGTATTTTTTGATGTTGTTTTGATGCTTTAGTGTATTGAAGGTTGATTATAGATGAGTTGAGCTTGGTAAAATTGAATAGTTGTGGCTTAATTGCTTAATGACTATCGGCTATGTTGAAGTGCTAAATGAGTGCTAAATTGAGCTTATGATAGTAATTAGAATTTGGGAAATTTATGCATTTTGTGGTCCAAGTGTGATAAGAACCATACGGTTATGGCATGTAAGCATGAAGATTTGTGGAAGTTTTAGAATTGGCCTAAGTGTTTTCGTCATTAACATATATATATATTGCGAATGTATGCTTGAAGGATTGGTTAAGTACATTGTTGTTAAATGCTTGTTGATTTGTATAATTGTTGCCTAGCTACTAAATGAACTTAGGATATTATGGATAAGTTCAAGAGTGGCAAAATTGAAATGAAGTTTGCTTGTGCGAATGTGCATATAAGTAAGTGGAGTTATGTTATAATAGAACTAAGTGTGGCTAGTAAAGCCTATTTAGTTTTCTTGCTATGTTTGACCATAAATATGATACATATTGAAATCTATTGTTTTAGATATAGATTAAATGATATGTGATTGCCAAATGTGATTGTTAAGTGAATAATATTAGTTAAGTACTTAAGCAAATCTATTGTTTTACTTAAGCTTAAGAGCAAAGAGGATCAAAGTCGGATAGGGAAAAGAGGAAGTAAACGAATAGCCGTGGATATCTAGTCGTCGACCACTTTCGAGGTAAGTTTTAAGTGATTAAACGTTGAGTAAATTCAATCATAATAGAACATAATGAGTTGATTTAATAAGATATGATGTGGCCATGATATGTTTTAAACTCAAATGGTAAGTTCATAAGTGTTTGGACACTGAAATTTAAGAGCAAATTGTAATAATTTGCTTAGGACAGCAGCAGTAACGTGATTTTAGAAAATCACCATAAATTGTTGGTGTGGAATTATAGGCTGAATAAAATATGTAATCAAAGCTTAATTAGTCTAGTTCCTTATAAAAGAGGCCGTGTGAGCAAATAAATTTCCTATAAAGAGATATTTAAAGTTGTGTGAGACGGTGTCAGAATGACTCCGAAATCCCCTATTCTGTTTTTAGAAAATCGTTATAATTTGCACAAAAATGGTTACAAGGTAAAATTTATATACTTAGACTCCTTAATGAGTCTAGTTTCAAATGAAATTGAATATAACACATTTTGAATTCTGTACAATGAGAAATCTGATTCGTAGTGAGGAGTGGTCAGATTAGTCAAACAGTGAAACAGGGGAAAACTTTAAGAAAAATCTGGTATTGATTGGCCACACCTAAAATTCTGAAAATTTTATGGATGAAAGATACATGAGTCTACATTCGGGGAAAATTAACGGCAATTGATTTTGAGTTTTGTAGCTCCAGTTATAAACAATTTAGTGACTGTTGCTCAGGAAAACTGCTTGTAGTGAATATGTGATTTTGTTGTAAACTTTGATGAAACTATTTGAGTTGCTTATAAGCTATTACTGAAATTGATGTACAAGAAAAATATGAAATATGTATGAGATATATATATATATGTGATAAGGCCGAATGGCCAATGTGATGAATGTGAAAGTGCATATATGTGATAAGGCCTAATGGCCGATGTGATGAATGTGAAAGTGTATATATGTGACAAGGCCTAATGGCCGATGTGATGAATGTGAAAGTGTATATATGTGAAAAGGCCTAATGGCCCATGTGATGAATGTGAAAGTGCATATATGTGATAAGGCCTAATGGCCGATGTGATGAATGTGAAAGTGTATATATGTGATAAGGCCTAATGGCCGATGTGATGAATGTGAAAGTGTATATATGTGATAAGGCCTAATGGCCGATGTGATGAATGTGAAAGTGTATATATGTGACAAGGCCTAATGGCCGATGTGATGAATGTGAAAGTGTATATATGTGACAAGGCCTAATGGCCCATGTGATGAATGTGAAAGTGCATATATGTGATAAGGCCGAATGGCCAATGTGATGAATGTGAAAGTGTATATATGTGATAAGGCCGAGTGGCCAATGTGATGGATGTGAAAGTGTATAAATGTGATAAGTCCCGAAGGGCATTTGTGTCAGTACTATATCCGGGTTAAAACCCCGCAGGCTTTATGCGAGAATATTATCCTGATTAATGTCCGTAAGCTCCGTGCTCGTACTATATCCGAGCTCTAAAGACCCGATGACTACGTGTGGAGATTATGTCTGGGTAAGACCCGATGACCACGGGTGGAGATTTTGTCCGGGTAAGCCCCGAACTAAAGGTTTCGCTGAAGATTTGAGTAAAGCGTAAGATTATACGACTTCACAGTAACAATTGGTAATAAATACATTCAATGCGTTAAGTTGGTCAGGTATGTATTTTGAGATTATATTTAAGCTTGATTTGGACAAAATCACAAGGTCGTTATATGATGCATATGTGAGTAAAGTAATAAGACTGTTCTATGATTATTGTGCATTTGGTCGATGTGGAAAGTTAGGTGAAAATATGTAATGTACCTATGTTTACAAGAGATCACTATCAAGTGAGAATTTATCTGCCTATTATATATGATGAGATGTGCATATTCGGTAAAGGGATGGTATGCCCGAAGGAAGAGTGAAATAAAAATACGAACAACTATGTTATAATTTGGTTGTTATCTGTTGACACTGCTTAAAACTTACTAAGCATTGTAATGCTTACTCCGTTTACTTTGTTTCCTCTGTTTTATAGATCTCATTTGGAAGCTACAGGCTCGGGGATCGTCAGCAACTAGTCACACTATCACTATCCACTGTTTGGTACTGCTATGTTTTGGATTATCTTATGGCATGTATAGAATAGACTAGTAGTGGGAGGATATTTTGGTTAATGTATATAAGCCATGCGAAAATGGCTTTAAGTATACTTTGATCATAGCATTATAATCATTTTATATGTCGTCCGTCGAGAGGTATGGAAATGTTGGTAATGGTTAGTCATGAGAATGGTTATTCATGATCACTTTTGGTATATGTATGACAAACTCTAGTTGATCCATGGAGGATCATGAGATAGGTAAAGTTTAGCTTAAAAAAAAAATTGATGCCGGCAGCAGCAGTGATGTGAATGTGAAAAATCTCTAAAAATAGTAGGAATGAAATTAAATAGCTAATAAATTATGTAAACGAACCTTGACGAGTCTATTTTCATAGGAAAGTAACAAAACGATCATATGGACAGTATGTTAAGAGATATTTAAGTCTTCGTGAGACAGGGCCAGAACGGTTTCTGAAGTCCCTGTCCCGACTTTGGAAATTCATTATAAATTAACCAGAGACATTTAGAAGTCATGCCATATATGTATAGATTCCTTTTTGAGTCTAGTTTCTATAGAAACAAACGGCATCAGTATTGAAGGCCTGTACAGGGAGATATCCGAATCGTAATGCATGAAGGTCAGTGTAGTCGCACCCTGTAACAGGGGAGACTTTAACTAATAAACTGTACTAATTGGCCCGACCAAAAATCCTAGAAAAAAATCTGTAGATGGGCATATGAGTCTAGTTTTAGGAAAAAATTTAAGAAACTGATTTTCGAGTTTTGGAACTCAAGATATGATTTTTAAAGTGACAGTGACGCAGTTAGCCAACTGCCTGGAAATATTTAAAATGGACTATGAAAGCAAGTGATTTAAGTCTGCAAACCCCTCGTGTCCGACTCCGGCAACGGTCTCGGGTACGGGGTGTTACAATTATATTGACTTACATAAATAAAATTAATAGAAAAAAAAATTATAACCTCCTTCCTTAAGGAATTGTGTAACAGAAGGGAAAATGTCAAGAAGGAAACATTAATATGTTCTTTTTCGTAAAATAATTTTATATAATTGTCAAAATTATATTATTCTAAAAATCTTATAATCATATTAAGTTTGGTTTGTACGATATCAAGATTTTAAATTTTATATGTGATATCATGAATTAGGTTAAAAACTATATGTTTTTCCATTTAAATTCTTTTTGTGTTTCTTTTTTTTTTTTTTTGGTTTTATAATTCGATTTCACTTACATTTATATAAAAAAATTAACAACCCCAATCGAGGGACTGCCTAAACTCGAACTAAAGGTACTTTTTTCCCACTTAAAATACGTTTATATTGGTAATAGTTCTACTTTGCTTGTGATTATTTTAGTAGAACTGACAGAACATCAAGAGGGGCAATTGATTGTTGTCTTAAAAAAATTTCGTCAATTGTTGCATGGAAAAAGAATTCATCGATCGAATTTGAGTTCCATTGTTTAGAAATTTGGTGCAGAAATTTCGATGCATGTTAATGTTTATTGCATCGCTTCTTAATAATAATGTTACTTCATTAGCCAATAAAAGCATTGTTTCTTAAGTGGTGTTATATATTTTATGTTGATATCAACGTAAATTTTGTTTGAGATTTGTTTCTCTTTAGCTACGATTAGTATAGGTTGATTGTAAACATAAGCAATTGCTTAAGCTATCGCATGATTTGGTTTTGGATTTGGGGTATTTCTTTGAAGCCCTCATTATATTCTCTGAATAGTTAAGTTTATGCACATTATCCAATTTTATTTCAAGAATATACAATATATTAAAATCAAAATTATTAGTTTTCTTAATATTCTATAAAATTGGACACTTTAAATTTGAATAATTTTCATTTGATTTTATGTAATTTTTAGTCAGTAATAACGTGTTGTAAAATTGAGATCTAGTTACTTGAAATTGTTGCTTGAGGCGTGAGGATCACTGTCCTTAAGGATGTTTTGCGGATTCTTTAGGATTCAACAAGCACTTTTGTTAGTAGTAGAAAAACAGGGAATAAGGAAGAACAAACCAATTAAACACTCAGCTAAATTAGAGAAGAAAGCTTTGAGACAGTAGAGAGTGTTTCAAAGTGAAGGTGGAGAATACACATTTTGTTGGTTAATAATAACATTAGGAAAATTTGATTTAGTTAGAAAATCAAATAACCTTGTTTGAATAAAATAGTAAAAATAAAATAAAATTAAGAAATATATGTAAAAAGCAAACCGAACTCGAGCCTAGTGTCACACACAAGGGGAATCAACCTATTTGAACTAAACTAAGCTTTCAAGTTTAGTCTTCATGCACATGTGCCCATCCTTTTATTTTGGCTCTTATAGGCCCAAAGTAAAACAATGCTATATAAACATCATCTTGAGAGGTTTTTTAAAGGATGTGGATTGTGTAATTCTTTGATATACATAAAACTTCCAACAAACCCTCTCATATTTAAAAAGAAAATTAAGAATTAGTTTTAGCTAAGAACTTCTATACAATGCAATAATCCTGGTATCTTTTGGAATATGAACCAATTATTCAAATATATAAACTAACATTCTGATTTATCACACTATATTTATGGCTAGTTTTTCAACTCGGTTGCACGCTAATAGGCCACGTGCATGTTTGATTTTTGTGACTGCTCTAGAAATTGCGGAAAACCTCATAAAAGCCGCCCCACTTCACACTCCTATTCTATAGAGCAATACACTACCTATAAATAATATGAATTTGATTAAGATTTTTTACTTATCCTCACCATCCATTCAGATTTTGTTTAAGCATTATTTACACCATAAGAGGAACATAATCTTATAGTGTTTAACATGTCAACTAATGACTTTATTCTTACCCATATGAACCTAACTCATGGGATCTCCAATCACATAGGTTGGGTTTCCATCATTGTTGACCTCATCTTTGGCAATAATAATGACTATTAACACAAGTGCAATGCATGAATGGTATGATTGAATTGAATGGATAGAATTAGTTTTGTTATATTGTGGTGCCAAATGAGGCACATTGGTTAGGCTCTTTAGGTTGTTTTATATCATGATTTGGCTTGATTTATTAATGTGTTTTAGGCAAGATTTTGAGGTATATTGATGTGTGTTTGAATGATTAAGTGTTTAGGTTGAATGAATTACAAAAATAGTCATTTTTTATGTCACATGGTTTGCCACACGACTGTGTGCCACACACAGTTGGTTGACACAGTCGTGTGAATGTTTACAAAATTTTACACCTAGGTCCACATGGCCTTAACCTGTCATACGGCCTGGCCACATGGTCGTGTGACCCTTGTTTTGTGTTTTTACCTCCTTGTTTAGTTCTGAATTGTTTTTAGAGCTTTCATAAGCTCGATCTCGCACGTATAATACGTTTTATTTTAATGATTGATTTCTAATTAATGTTTAAAAGATTTTTTGAATTAAAACTACTTGCTCTTGTTCTGTTATTTAATGTAGTATCCTATAACCCTAATCTGACGACGGACATGTGTGAGGGGTGTCACATTTAGTTGTATCAGAGCTACAATTTAGTCAATTCTAGGACTAAACATAGTTTCTTTGGAGTTTAGAAATTACATGCCACATATATCATGTGATAATGTGTTGCTTTTGATCTTATTTGACCTTATTTTCATTTAGATATAAAAGATGTTAGCTGATTCTAACCATGCCATTACTAATGAAATCGAAAGTAATATCTCGACTCTCAAGAAAGAACGAGTGTATATCATGCCAGTTTTGTAGATTTCCAAAAAGGAGGTAAAAATTCCTTTTACTAAGTACTAGGTCAATGGTTCAATGAATTCTTATGAGTCAATTTTGTGACTCTACAACCTCCGCTCCTACTGTGCCTCCCTGAGCACTCCTTGGTCCTCAAAGTCCCACTCACGTATGTGTATGTAGAATCAGATAGATGAGATTCATAAATGTGGGGTTGATGAGTTCAGAGGCAAGACAACTGACAATCCAGCTAGAGCTGAATTTTGGTTAGAAAATATTCATAGAATATTTAATGAATTGGCATGTTCAATCGATGACTACTTAGGATGTGTCATATTATTTTTGAAAGACGAAGTGTATCAGTGGTGGTACGTTATTAGCTATTGTACAAAAAGAGAAAGTTAGTTGAGATATTTTTTGAGTCAAATTTAGAAAGAAATATGTTTGTAAATGGTACATAGACAAGAAAAAAAAAAAGAGTTTCTCAAGTTGAAATAGGGAAACAAGTTTGTACCAGAATATGAATTATAGTTTGTATAGCTTAGTAAGTATACTCGTGAGATTGTATTGACTGAGGAAGCGTTGTGTGTTCATTTTGAAGATAGACCAAATGATGAAATTAAAATGTTGGTTGGAGCAATTGAAATACAGAAATTCATCGTTTTGCCTAGTCGAGCACAGAAAATGGAAGAGACCTATAACAGTAAGAAAAATATTGAAATGAAATTTCATGACTCTAATGAACGAAATGTATCTAAATCATTTCTAGCTCCATTCTCAAAGAATCTGAGAGAAAATTTTAGTCGCAATGTCACATCATTTGGATTCATAGGAAAAAATAAGTTGAAACAGAATGATTCAAGATTCTAGTCGACGATGGTAGTTAATGTTGGTAGTGTCTATAATGATGATAAATCTGTTTGTGATCATTGTGGAAAGTTCCACAGGGGTGTATGTCAAGTTATGAATGGCGCCTATTGTAATAGTCTGGTTTAGATCCTAGTCGGAATAGTAGTTTTGGGACCACAAATCCGAGTTAGAAAAATATTTTAATATTATTTTCTGTGCTTCTAATATGTGAATTGACATGTGTGGAAGTTTCGTATGAAAATTTAATCGTTTGTGTTTTTAATTTGATAAAAGGACTTAATTGCGTAAAATATAAAAGATGTGTTCTATTTTCTAAAGTGCCTATTTGCTATGTCTTTTTAATTGTGAGGTCCTTATTATGTAAATAGACCATGATATTAATGGATGGACATAAATGACTATGGTTAATGAAATTTTAAATGGTTTAATAAAAGGGCAAAATTGGTATTTAGTATAATATGTTATTAAAATAAACTAAAAGCATGAAATAAACCATTATGTGTTAATCCATAGCCAAAATTAGAAAAGAAAAAGAAGAAGAAAAATCTCTTAGGGTTTGGCTAAATAATTTGAGGATTAAGGTATGCTTTTTGATCTGTTTTTGATAATTTCTATGTTCTTTGTGATCGTTGCTTTGTGTTTTACAAAGCCCATGTCTTAATTTTTTATTTTGTTGATGATTTTGAGTATCAGGTGGGTGATAAAGTGTTTCTCAAGGTATCGCCTTGGAAAAAGATACTCGAGTTAGTAGTAAGGGCAAGTTGAGCCCGAGGTTCATTGGGCCATATGAGATATCGAGCGAGTCGGTCCGGTGGCATATCGCTTGATTTTGCCCCCGAACTCAAAAGGTTCACGATGTCTTTCACGTTTCGATGCTTGACGCTATAGATCCGATCCATCGCACGTGATTAGTCCATCGAAATTGAAATTCAAGCTAATATGAGTTATGAGGAAGAACCGATTTGTATCCTATCACGAGAAGTGAAAGAGTTACGAAACAAGCGGGTTCCGCTAGTAAAAGTGTTATGGCTCAAGCACGGGATAGAAGAAGCTACTTGGGAGACCGAGAATTCTATGAAAGAGCGATATCAAACCTATTTACGGTAAGATTTTGGGGACGAAAATTTCTTAAGTGGGGAGAGTTGTGACACCCAAAATTGACCCTAGTCGGAATGTGGTTTCGGGACCACAAAACCGAGGCATAAAAATAATTAAAATTTATTTTGATGCCTATGATATGTGTTAAATTGTGTATGACATTTTGATGTTTCAATTTAGAATTATAAATGTGAATTTCACTAGAAAGGACCTAGTAGTAAACTTTGAAAGTATGATGGGGAAATGTGTGATGACTAGTTGAGCATGCATGCAAAAAATAAGGGATTTGCATGTCAAATTTCCCCAAAGATGGTATAGTGGCCGCCATGACAAGGGAATATGGGCAAGGAAAACATGTTATGACATGTTTTGTTAATGCATGATGTGATAAATGAGAAAAAATTAAGCATGTAGGAAGAGAAACAAAAAAATCAAAATTTGCTCATCCTTCCCCCCTTTTGCCGTGAGTGAAAGAGAAGCAAAGAAAAAATTTTGTTCACCTATTTTCTCTTCTTTGGCCGAAAATACTAAGGAAAAGGAAGGATTTTGCTTCATTTTCTTTGTTTAGAAGAGATCTAGAAGGAAATTTGGCTAAACTTGCAACAAGAGTAAGGTATGTATGAGGTTGTGTTGGGAGTTTCATGCATGTTTTGGTTGCTAATTTGATGTGCATGCTAGCCATGGCTCAAATCTTTGTTATGCCATGGAAATGGCATTTGGCCAAAGTTGTTATGGTGATAAAGCCATTGCATGCTAAGTGTGAAGCTTGATGATGATGCATGCAATGATGGATTGTCTACTCTTGAGTAAGATTTTGAGTTTTCTTTTGTTTAACCATGATTGAAGTTGAAAAGGGCATGATTGTCATATTCGCCATGATGCATTCATGAGCATGGTTCATGCTTCTTGCATGTTAGTTAAAATTTGTGTTTTGGATGGCTATGGACACCTTGAAATTCGCCATGCTCATATATGTATATATATGTTTGCACATGATGTTTTGGTTATGAACTAAGTGATGAATATATTGGTTTAAAGAAGAAGATGTGGAAGAATGCTTGTGAAATTGCTAGCACAATTCAGCCTAGCACACATATAAGTGCTTGATGCTATATTATAAGTTTTGGGCCACAATGTGCAAAGCATTAACTAGTAAAATGCATGTTGTTTTGTGAGGTATTAAGTGCAAAATTGACCTCAACATGTACATGAATATTCGGCCTTGGGTAGCCTATTGAAGGCCTTAGCATTTCCTTGATGCTCGAATAAATTGTATTGAATTGCTTGATGTAGTATAAAATGTGCATGACCATTGTGTATTCAAGCTAAAGGGTGGCCATATGACCATTTAAACTCCTTGTCATATTCGCCATAAGCTAGCACAATGAGGTTTTAATAAATTGAATTTGTTTGAATTAGCTCAAGAGCTTAGAGGGCCACAATTGGACAAGGGAAGGAGAAAGTGATCGAATAGCGAAAAAGCCGTTCGACAACATCCGAGGTAAGTCCTCAAGAAGTGACCCTACTTGAATTATGTGAAATAAAGTATGGATGTGTATTGATTATTGATTATGTGTGCATGAGTATTTGAATTCTACCGGGCTAAGTCCCGGCGAATATGCTTGTGACTATAATTGCGTTTGAGCCTTAGTAACTGAAAATGAAATATGTATGTCCAATGATAATTGATGTATGTGTTCATGGGAAATTGAATGATATCCGGGCTAAATCCTGAAGACAATTATGCTGGAAATTATATCCGGGTTAAGACCCGAAGGCAATTGTGCTAGTGGCTACATCCGGGCTAAGACCCGAAGGCATTCGTGCGAGACATTCTATCCGGGCTAAGACCCGAAGGCATTTGTGCACATGGTTATATCCGGTTATATTCCGAAGAATCTTGGGCTGGAGGTGAGTGTTGGTTGCTGTAATAAATTCAATGAGTACACTCGAACAGCCCAAAGAATGAGGTACGTTTATATGTGCATTGGAAAGTCGACACGTTTGAGCAACATTCGCTCAATCGACTAATGAATTTCAGTTATTGAATTGATTGATACTTTGTGAAATTATATAATGATGAAGTGTGAAGTAAGAATGTGTATTAATGAAATGATGCATTTGGCTATGTGAATGTATTGCTGTAATTAGAGTTGATTATATTCCTTGAGACTTACTAAGCATAAAATGCTTACCCGTTGCTTTGGCTCTCGGTTTTCTAGATTTCGCTCAAGCAATCGGATTTGGGATCGTTGAAGTCGAAGTCATCCACACTATCAAGCCTCCATTTTGGTATAAATTTTGGTTGAACTTGAGATGGCATGTATAGGACTACCCTTGTTGGTTGAATATGTTGTGATGTATATATATACGGCCATGCGAAAATGGCTCGTAAAAGTGAAGTATCGACTTAGACAAATTGTGGTTTGTATGTATATATTTGGTGTCATGATGTGGCTATGGTTTGGAAATGGGAATGTTGGTCATATGATCAGCCATTGGCATGGTTAAAATGATCATATATGAACCTATGTATGGCAAGACTAGTTGGTTCATGGAGACTACCAAATAGGTAAGACCTACCTTAAAAATAGATGCTGCCAGCTGCAGGGACGTGAATGTGAAAAATCACCAAAATTCGTAGGAATGGAATTAAATAGTGAATAAGCTATGTAAATGAACCTTGATGAGTCTATTTTCATATGGAAGAAACGAGATGGTCATAGGAGTTACATGTTAAGAGATATTAAAGCTATTGTGAGACAGGGCCAGAATGGTTTCTGGGTTCCCTGTCACAACTTTAAAAATTTACTATAAATTATCCAAAAAGAATTATGAGACATACCTTATATTTACAGATTCCATTTTGAGTCTAGTTTCATTAGAAACAAACGGCACCAGCATTAAAGCCCTGTACAGAGAGATATTTAAGTTATACCACGCAAAGGTCAGAGCAGTCGATCCCTGTAACATGGGTGACTTTAACTAATAAACTGTACCAATTGGCCCGACCAAAAATTCTAGAAATAAATCCATGGATGGATATATGAGTCTAAATTCAGGGAAAATTTACGAAACCAGTTTCCAAGTTTTGAAACTCGAGATATGATTTTTAAGGCGTCAGTGACGCAGTTTTCCAGCCTGACTGGAAATGTCAAATGGATGGGCAAAACAAGTGAACTTGGCTTGTTAACCCCTCGTGTCCGACACCGGCGATGGTCTCGGGTTCGGGGTGTTACAATTTTATTGGTATCATAGCCATGGTTTAGTCGATTCTAGGACTACCGTGATGTGTTTGGGGTCTAGCTATACATGCCATTAAATGATGAATCGATAGTGTGGTGATTTCTGACAATTTGACTTTGTGTTTGTTTATAGCAATGGATCCCGATCCCAACCGAAAGCGATAGCTGATGATGTGGAGAGTGTGGCGCCTGCTCCGCGCAAGGGATAGCGCCGGACTCTCAACCTATGGCCAGCAATCCTAATGACGAGGCTAGGCAAGCCTTTTATAGTGTGATGAACGAATGGTTTAATCAATACATTCGAACCAACACTACTGTTCCACAACCTCCATTCCCGACAAATGCAACCCCTCAGACCTACAATACCTCCGGTGACTGACCAAATAAGGTCAAGTAAGCCCCAATCGATAGGATTGAAAACATGGGCCACTGAATTTAAGGCTACGGATGATGATGATGCGAAGCGAGCTGAATTTTGGTTAGATAACACTATCCGGTGCTTGATGAGCTATCCTGTACACCCGATGAGTGCTTAAAGTGTACCATCTCCTTGCTACGAGTCCGCCTACTATTGGTGGAGTACTCGACTTGTGGTGCCTAGAGAGCAAGTGACTTGGGAATTCTTTCAAACCGAGTTCAAAAAAGTATATCATCGAGATTCATCGACCAAAAGCGAGGGAATTCCTTGATCTTAAGCAAGGTTCGATGTCGCCATCGACTACGAACGAAAATTTGTGAGGCTTAGCCAGATGCGCGAGAATGCATTTCGTCCAAACTATTATGTAAACGCTTCGAGGATGGGCTGAATGATGATATAAGGATGTTTGTTGGCATCCTCGAGATACGAGAGTTCGTAGTACTTGTTGAGCGAGCTTGTAAAGTCAAGAGCTTAGAAAGGAGAAACAAAAGCTGATGTGGGAACCGGAGAATTCGAAGAGGTCCTCGGAAAGTCTCTTCAACAAGCATCGAAGAGATTTCGAGATGATGCGAGCCGGTCTAGAGGCGTTTGGGCTTTTCTAGACGAGGACGCGATCGACCCCTGTGACACACGAGTCACTTCGATCGCCGATGGTGGAAATGATCGCCGAGAGAGGCGGAGTGTCCACATTGTGGCAAATGGCATTCGGGAGCTGTTGGTTTCGTGATCGCTCCTGCTATAAGTGTGGATCGGCCGACCACTTTATGAAGGATTGCCCGAGGATGCTTGAGCAGAATGTGAGTCGAGTGGAAACCCGGTGCTACCTTCGCCGAGGTAGGCCACCTAGAAATATGGGCAATGTCGTTGGCGGTCGAGAGAGGATCTAGAGATGCTACCATCGGATCCGAGGCTCGTGCTCTGCAAGGACTTATGCCATCTGCGCACGTGAGGATCTTGCCTCTCCGGATGTCATTACCGGTACTTTCACTCTTTTCAATACAAATGTGATTGCTTTGATTGACCCTGGTTCTACTCATTCATATATATGTGAAACCTTAGCATCCAAAGAAGACTTTGCCTATTGAGTCTCATGAGTTTGTAATTCGGTGTCAAACCCTTGGGTCATTACGTGCTTGTCAACAAAGTGTGCAAGAAAAGTCCCTAGTGTTCGAGGTTCTTGTTTTCCGGCGGACTTGATGCTTTTGCCGTTCGATGAGTTCGACGTTATTCTTGGTTTGGATTGGTTGACCATGCACGATGCGGTTGTAAATTGCAAGAGCAAGACTATCGATTTGAGGTGCGCGAATAATGAAATAATTCGGGTTGAGTCTACGGACTTAAAGGGGTTGCCAGCTGTAATATCAGCGATGTTGGCCCAGAAATATGTAAGAAAAGGGTGCGAAGCGTACCTTGCGTACGTGCTCGATGACAAGGAATCAGAAAAGAAACCCGAATCTGTGCCCGTGGTTTGTGAATACCCGGATGTTTTCCCCGAAGAATTGCCGGGTTTACCACCTGTTCGGGAAATAGAATTTGGCATCGAATTGGTACCTGGTACCACTCCAATTTCGATAGCTCCGTATCGTATGGCACCAACGGAATTAAAGGAGTTGAAAGCTCAGTTGCAAGAATTGGTGGATAGAGGTTTTGCTCCGCCGAAGTTTTTAGCCTTGGGGTGCGCCAGTATTGTTCGTGAAGAAGAAGGATGGAACCATGCGGCTGTGCATCGACTATCATCAGCTTAATAAAGCGACGATAAAGAACAAATATCCGTTGCCACGTATTGATGACTTGTTCGATCAACTGAAGGGAGCCTCGGTGTTCTCGAAAATAGATTTGAGATCGGGCTATTATCAATTGCGAATCCGAGATTGGACGCACTCCAAGACCGCCTTGAGCGAGATATGGTCACTATGAGTTCCTAGTGATGCCGTTTGGGCTCACTAATGCCCTGCGGTATTTATGGATTTAATGAATCGGATCTTTAGACCATATTTGGATCGATTAAGTAGTCGTGTTCATTGATGACATCTTGGTCTATTCAAGAAATGAGACCGAACATCTTTGAACACCTGCGGTTAGTCTTTGCAAATTTTACGGATAAGCAATTATATGCTAAGTTAAAGAAGTGTGAGTTCGGTTAAGAGAGGTTAGCTTCTTGGGTCATGTGGTATCTGCGACGGGTATTCGAGTCGACCGAATAAAATTTCAGCCATACTTAATTGGAAGCCTCCTAGAAATATTATTGAGGTTCGGAGCTTTTTGGGGCTTGCCAGTTATTACCGACGATTTGTAAAAGGCATCTCAACGATAGCCACGCCGATGACGAAGCTACTCCAAAAGGATGTTAAGTTCGAATGGACGGAGAAATGCCAAAAAGTTTCGATCAACTAAAACTTATTTGGTGAAGCCCTAATTCTAGTGCAACCCGAGTCCGCAAGGAGTTTGTCATCTATAGCGACGCTCTCTACTTGGGTTAGGTTGCGTATTAATGCAAGAAGGTCGAGTTGTGGCCTATGCGTCGAGGCAATTAAAGCCACATAAGAAAAATTATCCGACTCATGATCTCGAATTGGCCGCCATCGTATTCGCCATAAAGATTTGGCGACATTACTTATTTGGTGAAAGGTGCCATGTATACTCGGATCACAAAAGTCTCAAATATCGATGACCCAAAGAGACTTAAATCTGCGACAAAGACGTTGGCTCGAGTTGTTAAAGGATTATGAGTGATCATTGACTATCACCGGAAAGGCGATTGTGGTTGCGGATGCCTTGAGTCGTAAATCATTATTCGCTTTCTGAGCGATGAAGCGTGCACTTGTCGTCCAATCCGATAGTGTGTTAGTAGCTGAATTGAAAGCCAAACCACTATTGATACATCAAATTCGAGAAGCTCGAGAAAGTCGACGACGAGTTGGCTGCAAAACGGCTGAGTGTGTTCGAACAAGGACTCAGAATTTCAAATCGACGATGACGATTGTTTGAGGTTCAAAAGTCGTCTGTGTGTTCCAAAGAATTGAACTCATTTCGATAATTCTGAATGAAGCCCATTGTAGCCGAATGGCAATCCACCCGGGAGTACGAAGATGTACAATGATTTGAAAGCGTCGGTTTTGGTGGCATGGTATGAAGCGAGACATCTCCGACTTTGTTTGAGATGTTTAATATGTCAACAAGTGAAAGCGGAACATCGGTGCCTTGAGATTACTTCACCAATCACGATACCCGAGTGGAAATGGGATCGAGTCACAATGGACTTTGTATCCGGACCGCCATTGTCGCAAGTAAGAAGGATGCGGTTTGGGTCGTGGTTGATAGATTGACTAAGTCGGCTCACTTTGTCCCGTGACGCATGATTTTTCAATGGACAAATTAGCCGAATTGTATGTTTCTCGATTGTGAGATTACACGGGTGCCTATTTCCATCGTGTCGGATAGAGATCCGAGATTTACCTCACGATTTTGGAAAAAGTTGCAAGAAGCTTTGGGTACCAAGTTGCATTTCAAGACCGCCTTTCACCCCAAATCGATGGTCAATCCGAGCGGATAATTCGGATACTTGAGGATATGTTAAGATGTTGCGTCCTCGAGTTTAGTGGTTCATGGGAAGCGGTATTTGCCGTTGATTGAATTCGCTTACAACAATAGCTTTCAATCAAGTATTAAGATGGCACCTACGAGGCCTTGTACGGTCGTAAATGCCGTACACCATTGTTTTGACCGAGCTCGGTGAAAGCAAGATTTTCGGGTGGATTTGATTAGGGATTTGAATGAAAGTGAAAGTAATCCGTGAAAGTCAAGATAGCCTCCGATCGTCGAAGTCGTGACGCGGATCTGAAGCGTAAGGATATCGAGTATCGTGGGTGATAAAGTGTTTCTCAAGGTATCGCCTTGGAAAAAGATACTCGTGTTCTACCGTAAGGGCAAGTTGAGCCCGAGGTTCATTGGGCCATATGAGATATCGAGCGAAGTCGGTCCGGTGGCATATCGCTTGATTTTGCCCCCGAACTCAAAAAGGTTCACGATGTCTTTCACGTTTCGATGCTTCGACGCTATAGATCCGATCCATCGCACGTGATTAGTCCATCAGAAATTGAAATTCAAGCTAATATGAGTTATGAGGAAGAACCGATTTGTATCCTATCACGAGAAGTGAAAGAGTTGCGAAACAAGCGGGTTCCGCTAGTAAAAGTGTTATGGCTCAAGCACGGGATAGAAGAAGCTACTTGGGAGACCGAGAATTCTATGAAAGAGCGATATCCAAACCTATTTACCGGTAAGATTTTCGGGGACGAAAATTTCTTAAGTGGGGGAGAGTTGTGACAGCCCAAAATTGACCCTAGTCGGAATGTGGTTTCGGGACCACAAAACCGAGGCATAAAAATAATTAAAAATTTATTTTGATGCCTATGATATGTGTTAAATTGTGTATGACATTTTGATGTTTCAATTTAGAATTATAAATGTGAATTTCACTAGAAAGGACCTAGTAGTAAACTTTGAAAGTATGATGGGGAAATGTGTGATGACTAGTTGAGCATGCATGCAAAAAAATAAGGGATTTGCATGTCAAATTTCCCCAAAGATGGTATAGTGGCGGCCATGACAAGGGAATATGGGCAAGGAAAACATGTTATGACATGTTTTGTTAATGCATGATGTGATAAATGAGAAAAAATTAAGCATGTAGGAAGAGAAACAAAAAAATCAAAATTTGCTCATCCTTCCCCCTTTTGCCGTGAGTGAAAGAGAAGCAAAGAAAAAATTTTGTTCACCTATTTTTCTCTTCTTTGGCGAAAATACTAAGGAAAAGGAAGGATTTTTGCTTCATTTTCTTTGTTTAGAAGAGATCTAGAAGGAAATTTGGCTAAACTTGCAACAAGAGTAAGGTATGTATGAGGTTGTGTTGGGAGTTTCATGCATGTTTTGGTTGCTAATTTGATGTGCATGCTAGCCATGGCTCAAATCTTTGTTATGCCATGGAAATGGCATTTGGCCAAAGTTGTTATGGTGATAAAGCCATTGCATGCTAAGTGTGAAGCTTGATGATGATGCATGCAATGATGGATTGTCTACTCTTGAGTAAGATTTTGAGTTTTCTTTTGTTTAACCATGATTGAAGTTGAAAAGGGCATGATTGTCATATTCGCCATGATGCATTCATGAGCATGGTTCATGCTTCTTGCATGTTAGTTAAAATTTGTGTTTTGGATGGCTATGGACACCTTGAAATTCGGCCATGCTCATATATGTATATATATGTTTGCACATGATGTTTTGGTTATGAACTAAGTGATGAATATATTGGTTTAAAGAAGAAGATGTGGAAGAATGCTTGTGAAATTGCTAGCACAATTCAGCCTAGCACACATATAAGTGCTTGATGCTATATTATAAGTTTTGGGCCACAATGTGCAAAGCATTAACTAGTAAAATGCATGTTGTTTTTGTGAGGTATTAAGTGCAAAATTGACCTCAACATGTACATGAATATTCGGCCTTGGGTAGCCTATTGAAGGCCTTAGCATTTCCTTGATGCTCGAATAAATTGTATTGAATTGCTTGATGTAGTATAAAATGTGCATGACCATTGTGTATTCAAGCTAAAGGGTGGCCATATGACCATTTAAACTCCTTGTCATATTCGGCCATAAGCTAGCACAATGAGGTTTTAATAAATTGAATTTGTTTGAATTAGCTCAAGAGCTTAGAGGGCCACAATTGGACAAGGGAAGGAGAAAGTGATCGAATAGCCGAAAAAGCCGTTCGACAACATCCGAGGTAAGTCCTCAAGAAGTGACCCTACTTGAATTATGTGAAATAAAGTATGGATGTGTATTGATTATTGATTATGTGTGCATGAGTATTTGAATTCTACCGGGCTAAGTCCCAAGGCGAATATGCTTGTGACTATAATTGCGTTTGAGCCTTAGTAACGAAAATGAAATATGTATGTCCAATGATAATTGATGTATGTGTTCATGGGAAATTGAATGATATCCGGCTAAATCTCAAGACAATTATGCTGGAAATTATATCCGGTTAAGACCCAAGGCAATTGTGCTAGTGGCTACATCCGGCTAAGACCAAGGCATTCGTGCGAGACATTCTATCCGGGCTAAGACCAAGGCATTTGTGCACATGGTTATATCCGGTTATATTCAAGAATCTTGGGCTGGAGGTGAGTGTTGGTTGCTGTAATAAATTCAATGAGTACACTCGAACAGCCCAAAGAATGAGGTACGTTTATATGTGCATTGGAAAGTCGACACGTTTGAGCAACATTCGCTCAATCGACTAATGAATTTCAGTTATTGAATTGATTGATACTTTGTGAAATTATATAATGATGAAGTGTGAAGTAAGAATGTGTATTAATGAAATGATGCATTTGGCTATGTGAATGTATTGCTGTAATTAGAGTTGATTATATTCCTTGAGACTTACTAAGCATAAAATGCTTACCCCGTTGCTTTGGCTCTCGGTTTTCTAGATTTCGTCAAGCAATCGGATTTGGGATCGTTGAAGTCAAGTCATCCACACTATCAAGCCTCCATTTTGGTATAAATTTTGGTTGAACTTGAGATGGCATGTATAGGACTACCCTTGTTGGTTGAATATGTTGTGATGTATATATATACGGCCATGCGAAAATGGCTCGTAAAAGTGAAGTATCGACTTAGACAAATTGTGGTTTGTATGTATATATTTGGTGTCATGATGTGGCTATGGTTTGGAAATGGGAATGTTGGTCATATGATCAGCCATTGGCATGGTTAAAATGATCATATATGAACCTATGTATGGCAAGACTAGTTGGTTCATGGAGACTACCAAATAGGTAAGACCTACCTTAAAATAGATGCTGCCAGCTGCAGGGACGTGAATGTGAAAAATCACCAAAATTCGTAGGAATGGAATTAAATAGTGAATAAGCTATGTAAATGAACCTTGATGAGTCTATTTTCATATGGAAGAAACGAGATGGTCATAGGAGTTACATGTTAAGAGATATTAAAGCTATTGTGAGACAGGGCCAGAATGGTTTCTGGGTTCCCTGTCACAACTTTAAAAATTTACTATAAATTATCCAAAAAGAATTATGAGACATACCTTATATTTAAAGATTCCATTTTGAGTCTAGTTTCATTAGAAACAAACGGCACCAGCATTAAAGCCCTGTACAGAGAGATATTCAAGTTATACCACGCAAAGGTCAGAGCAGTCGATCCCTGTAACATGGGTGACTTTAACTAATAAACTGTACCAATTGGCCCGACCAAAAATTCTAGAAATAAATCCATGGATGGATATATGAGTCTAAATTCAGGAAAATTTACGAAACCAGTTTCCAAGTTTTGAAACTCGAGATATGATTTTTAAGGCGTCAGTGACGCAGTTTTCCAGCCTGACTGGAAATGTCAAATGGATGGGCAAAACAAGTGAACTTGGCTTGTTAACCCCTCGTGTCCGACACCGGCGATGGTCTCGGGTTCGGGGTGTTACAATTTTATTGGTATCATAGCCATGGTTTAGTCGATTCTAGGACTACCGTGATGTGTTTGGGGTCTAGCTATACATGCCATTAAATGATGAATCGATAGTGTGGTGATTTCTGACAATTTGACTTTGTGTTTGTTTATAGCAATGGATCCCGATCCCAACCGAGCGATAGCTGATGATGTGGAGAGTGTGGCGCCTGCTCCCGCGCAAGGGATAGCGCCGGCGGACTCTCAACCTATGGCCAGCAATCCTAATGACGAGGCTAGGCAAGCCTTTTATAGTGTGATGAACGAATGGTTTAATCAATACATTCGAACCAACACGGCTGTTCCACAACCTCCATTCCCGACAAATGCAACCCCAAGACCTACAATACCTCCGGTGATCGACCAAATAAGGTCAAGTAAGCCCCAATCGATAGGATTAGAAAACATGGGCCACTGAATTTAAGGCTACGGATGATGATGATGCCGAAGCGAGCTGAATTTTGGTTAGATAACACTATCCGGGTGCTTGATGAGCTATCCTACACCCGATGAGTGCTTAAAGTGTACCATCTCCTTGCTACGCGAGTCCGCCTACTATTGGTGGAGTACTCTGACTTCTGTGGTGCCTAGAGAGCAAGTGACTTGGGAATTCTTTCAAACCGAGTTCCGAAAAAAGTATATCAGTCAGAGATTCATCGACCAAAAGCGGAGGGAATTCCTTGATCTTAAGCAAGGTTCGATGTCGATTCACCGACTCGAACGAAAATTTGTGAGGCTTAGCAGATGCAGCGAGAATGCATTTCGTCCAAACTATTATGTGTAAACGCTTCGAGGATGGGCTGAATGATGATATAAGGATGTTTGTTGGCATCCTCGAGATACGAGAGTTCGTAGTACTTGTTGAGCGAGCTTGTAAAGCCGAAGAGCTTAGAAAGGAGAAACAAAAAGCTGATGTGGGAACTGGAGAATTCCGAAAGAGGTCCTCGGGAAAGTCTCTTCAACAAGCATCAAGAGATTTCGAGATGATGCGAGCCGGTCTAGAGGCGTTTGGGCTTTTCTAGACGAGGACGCGATCGACCCCGTGACCACACGAGTCACTTCGATCGCATGATGGTGGAAATGATCCGAGAGAGGCGGAGTGTCCACATTGTGGCAAATGGCATTCGGGAGCTGTTGGTTTCGTGATCGCTCCTGCTATAAGTGTGGATCGGCCGACCACTTTATGAAGGATTGCCCGAGGATGCTTGAACAGAATGTGAGTCAGAGTGGAAACCCGGGTGCTACCACTGCTCGAGGTAGGCCACCTAGAAATATGGGCAATGTCAATGGCGGTCAGAGAGGATCTAGAGATGCTACCATCAGATCTGAGGCTCGTGCTCCTGCAAGGACTTATGCCATACGCGCACGTGAGGATGCTGCCTCTCCAGATGTCATTACCGGTACTTTTACTCTTTTCAATACAAATGTGATTGCTTTGATTGACCTGGTTCTACTCATTCATATATATGTGAAACCTTAGCATCCAAAGAAGACTTTGCCTATTGAGTCTCTGAGTTTGTAATTCGGTGTCAAACCCTTGGGTCATTACGTGCTTGTCAACAAAGTGTGCAAGAAAAGTCCCTAGTGTTCGAGGTTCTTGTTTTCCGCGGACTTGATGCTTTTGCCGTTCGATGAGTTCGACGTTATTCTTGGTTTGGATTGGTTGACCATGCACGATGCGGTTGTAAATTGCAAGAGCAAGACTATCGATTTGAGGTGCGCGAATAATGAAATAATTCGGGTTGAGTCTACGGACTTAAAGGGTTGCCAATTTGTAATATCGCGATGTTGGCCCGAAATATGTAAGAAAAGGGTGCGGCGTACCTTGCGACGTGCTTTCGATGACAAGGAATCGAAAAGAAACCGAATCTGTGCCCGTGGTATGTGAATACCGGATGTTTTCCAAGAATTGCGGGTTTACCACTGTTCGGAAATAGAATTTGGCATCGAATTGGTACTGGTACCACTCCAATTCGATAGCTCCGTATCGTATGGCACCAACGGAATTAAAGGAGTTGAAAGCTCGGTTGCAAGAATTGGTGGATAGAGGTTTTGCTCGCCTTGAGTTTTTAGCCTTGGGGTGCGCCAAGATTGTTCGTGAAGAAGAAGGATGGAACCATGCGGTGTGCATCGACTATCATCGACTTAATAAAGCGACGATAAAGAACAAATATCCGTTGCCACGTATTGATGACTTGTTCGATCAACTGAAGGAGCCTCGGTGTTCTCGAAAATAGATTTGAGATCGGGCTATTATCAATTGCGAATCCGAGATTGGACGTACCCAAGGCGCCTTGAGCGAGATATGGTCACTATGAGTTCCTAGTGATGCCGTTTGGGCTCACTAATGCCCCGCGGTATTTATGGATTTAATGAATCGGATCTTTAGACCATATTTGGATCGATTCGTAGTCGTGTTCATTGATGACATCTTGGTCTATTCAAGAAATGAGACCGAACATCTGAACACCTGCGGTTAGTCTGCAAATTTTACGGGATAAGCAATTATATGCTAAGTTTAGCAAGTGTGAGTTACGGTTAAGAGAGGTTAGCTTCTTGGGTCATGTGGTATCTGCATCGGGTATTCGAGTCGACCGAATAAAATTTCAGCCATACTTAATTGAAAGCCTCCAGAAATATTCTTGAGGTTCGAGCTTTTTGGGCTTGCCGATTATTACCGACGATTTGTAAAGGCATCTCAACGATAGCCACGACGATGACGGTTACTCCAAAAGGATGTTAAGTTCGAATGGACGAAGAAATGCCAAAAAGTTTCGATCAACGAAAACTTATTTGGTGAAGCCCCAATTCTAGTGCAACCCGAGTCCGCAAGGAGTTTGTCATCTATAGCGACGCCTCTCTACTTGGGTTAGGTTGCGTATTAATGCAAGAAGGTCGAGTTGTGGCCTGTCGTCGAGGCAATTAAAGCCACATGAGAAAAATTATCCGACTCATGATCTCGAATTGGCCGCCATCGTATTCGCCTTAAAGATTTGGCGACATTACTTATTTGGTGAAAGGTGCCATGTATACTCGGATCACAAAAGTCTCAAATATCTGATGACCCAAAGAGACTTAAATCTGCGACAAAGACGTTGGCTCGAGCTGTTAAAGGATTATGAGCTGATCATTGACTATCACCCGGGAAAGGCGAATGTGGTTGCGGATGCCTTGAGTCGTAAATCATTATTCGCTTTACGAGCGATGAACGTGCACTTGTCTGTCCAATCCGATAGTGTGTTAGTAGCTGAATTGAAAGCCAAACCACTATTGATACATCAAATTCGAGAAGCTCAGAAAGTCGACGACGAGTTGGCTGCAAAACGGGCTGAGTGTGTTCCGAACAAGGACTCAGAATTTCAAATCGACGATGACGATTGTTTGAGGTTCAAAAGTCGTCTGTGTGTTCCAAAGAATTCGGAACTCATTTCGATAATTCTGAATGAAGCCCATTGTAGCCGAATGGCAATCCACCCGGGGAGTACGAAGATGTACAATGATTTGAAACGTCGGTTTTGGTGGCATGGTATGAAGCGAGACATCTCCGACTTTGTTTCGAGATGTTTAATATGTCAACAAGTGAAAGCGGAACATCAGGTGCCTTCAGGATTACTTCAGCCAACCACGATACCCGAGTGGAAATGGGATCGAGTCACAATAGACTTTGTATCCGGACTGCCATTGCCAGCAAGTAAGAAGGATGCGGTTTGGGTCGTGGTTGATAGATTGACTAAGTCGGCTCACTTTGTCCCCGTGACGCACGGATTTTCAATGGACAAATTAGCCGAATTGTATGTTTCTCGATTGTGAGATTACACGGGGTGCCTATTTCCATCGTGTCGGATAGAGATCCGAGATTTACCTCACGATTTTGGAAAAAGTTGCAAGAAGCTTTGGGTACCAAGTTGCATTTCAGCACCGCCTTTCACCCCCAAACCGATGGTCAATCCGAGCGGATAATTCAGATACTTGAGGATATGTTAAGATGTTGCGTCCTCGAGTTTAGTGGTTCATGGGAACGGTATTTTCCGTTGATTGAATTCGCTTACAACAATAGCTTTCAATCAAGTATTAAGATGGCACCCTACGAGGCCTTATACGGTCGTAAATGCCGTACACCATTGTTTTGGACTGAGCTCGGTGAAAGCAAGATTTTCGGGGTGGATTTGATTAGGGATGCTGAGCAGAAAGTGAAAGTAATCCGTGAAAGTCTGAAGATAGCCTCCGATCGTCAGAAGTCGTACGCGGATCTGAAGCGTAAGGATATCGAGTATCAGGTGGGTGATAAAGTGTTTCTCAAGGTATCGCCTTGGAAAAAGATACTCAGGTTCGGCCGTAAGGGCAAGTTGAGCCCGAGGTTCATTGGGCCATATGAGATATCAGAGCGAGTCGGTCCAGTGGCATATCGCTTGATTTTGCCCCCTGAACTCAAAAAGGTTCACGATGTCTTTCACGTTTCGATGCTTCGACGCTATAGATCCGATCCATCGCACGTGATTAGTCCATCAGAAATTGAAATTCAAGCTAATATGAGTTATGAGGAAGAACCGATTTGTATCCTATCACGAGAAGTGAAAGAGTTGCGAAACAAGCGGGTTCCGCTAGTAAAAGTGTTATGGCTCAAGCACGGGATAGAAGAAGCTACTTGGGAGACCGAGAATTCTATGAAAGAGCGATATCCAAACCTATTTACGGTAAGATTTTGGGACGAAAATTTCTTAAGTGGGGAGAGTTGTGACAACCCAAAATTGACCCTAGTCGGAATGTGGTTTCGGACCACAAAACCGATGCATAAAAATAATTAAAATTTATTTTGATGCCTATGATATGTGTTAAATTGTGTATGACATTTTGATGTTTCAATTTAGAATTATAAATGTGAATTTCACTAGAAAGGACCTAGTAGTAAACTTTGAAAGTATGATGGGAAATGTGTGATGACTAGTTGAGCATGCATGCAAAAAATAAAGGATTTGCATGTCAAATTTCCCCAAAGATGGTATAGTGGCGGCCATGACAAGGAATATGGGCAAGGAAAACATGTTATGACATGTTTTGTTAATGCATGATGTGATAAATGATAAAAAATTAAGCATGTAGGAAGAGAAACAAAAAATCAAAATTTGCTCATCCTTCCCCCTTTTGCCGTGAGTGAAAGAGAAGCAAAGAAAAAATTTTGTTCACCTATTTTTCTCTTCTTTGGCGAAAATACTAAGGAAAAGGAAGGATTTTTGCTTCATTTTCTTTGTTTAGAAGAGATCTAGAAGGAAATTTGGCTAAACTTGCAACAAGAGTAAGGTATGTATGAGGTTGTGTTGGGAGTTTCATGCATGTTTTGGTTGCTAATTTGATGTGCATGTTAGCCATGGCTCAAATCTTTGTTATGCCATGGAAATGGCATTTGGCCAAAGTTGTTATGGTGATAAAGCCATTGCATGCTAAGTGTGAAGCTTGATGATGATGCATGCAATGATGGATTGTCTACTCTTGAGTAAGATTTTGAGTTTTCTTTTGTTTAACCATGATTGAAGTTGAAAAGGGCATGATTGTCATATTCGCCATGATGCATTCATGAGCATGGTTCATGCTTCTTGCATGTTAGTTAAAATTTGTGTTTTGGATGGCTATGGACACCTTGAAATTCGCCATGCTCATATATGTATATATATGTTTGCACATGATGTTTTGGTTATGAACTAAGTGATGAATATATTGGTTTAAAGAAGAAGATGTGGAAGAATGCTTGTGAAATTGCTAGCACAATTCAGCCTAGCACACATATAAGTGCTTGATGCTATATTATAAGTTTTGGGCCACAATGTGCAAAGCATTAACTAGTAAAATGCATGCTGTTTTTGTGAGGTATTAAGTGCAAAATTGACCTCAACATGTACATGAATATTCGCCTTGGGTAGCCTATTGAAGGCCTTAGCATTTCCTTGATGCTCGAATAAATTGTATTGAATTGCTTGATGTAGTATAAAATGTGCATGACCATTGTGTATTCAAGCTAAAGGGTGGCCATATGACCATTTAAACTCCTTGTCATATTCGCCATAAGCTAGCACAATGAGGTTTTAATAAATTGAATTTGTTTGAATTAGCTCAAGAGCTTAGAGGGCCACAATTGGACAAGGGAAGGAGAAAGTGATCGAATAGCCGAAAAAGCCGTTCGACAACATCCGAGGTAAGTCCTCAAGAAGTGACCCTACTTGAATTATGTGAAATAAAGTATGGATGTGTATTGATTATTGATTATGTGTGCATGAGTATTTGAATTCTACCCGGGCTAAGTCCCGAAGGCGAATATGCTTGTGACTATAATTGCGTTTGAGCCTTAGTAACGAAAATGAAATATGTATGTCCAATGATAATTGATGTATGTGTTCATGGGAAATTGAATGATATCCGGGCTAAATCAAGACAATTATGCTGGAAATTATATCCGGTTAAGACCGAAGGCAATTGTGCTAGTGGCTACATCCGGCTAAGACCAAGGCATTCGTGCGAGACATTCTATCCGGGCTAAGACCGAAGGCATTTGTGCACATGGTTATATCCGGTTATATTCAAGAATCTTGGGCTGGAGGTGAGTGTTGGTTGCTGTAATAAATTCAATGAGTACACTCGAAAAGCCCAAAGAATGAGGTACGTTTATATGTGCATTGGAAAGTCGACACGTTTGAGCAACATTCGCTCAATCGACTAATGAATTTCAGTTATTGAATTGATTGATACTTTGTGAAATTATATAATGATGAAGTGTGAAGTAAGAATGTGTATTAATGAAATGATGCATTTGGCTATGTGAATGTATTGCTGTAATTAGAGTTGATTATATTCCTTGAGACTTACTAAGCATAAAATGCTTACCCGTTGCTTTGGCTCTCGGTTTTCTAGATTTCGCTCAAGCAATCGGATTTGGGATCGTTGAAGTCAAGTCATCCACACTATCAAGCCTCCATTTTGGTATAAATTTTTGGTTGAACTTGAGATGGCATGTATAGGACTACCCCTTGTTGGTTGAATATGTTGTGATGTATATATGTACGGCCATGCGAAAATGGCTCGTAAAAGTGAAGTATCGACTTAGACAAATTGTGGTTTGTATGTATATATTTGGTGTCATGATGTGGCTATGGCTTGGAAATGGGAATGTTGGTCATATGATCAGCCATTGGCATGGTTAAAATGATCATATATGAACCTATGTATGGCAAGACTAGTTGGTTCATGGAGACTACCAAATAGGTAAGACCTACCTTAAAAATAGATGCTGCCAGCTGCAGGGACGTGAATGTGAAAAATCACCAAAATTCGTAGGAATGGAATTAAATAGTGAATAAGCTATGTAAATGAACCTTGATGAGTCTATTTTCATATGGAAGAAACGAGATGGTCATAGGAGTTACATGTTAAGAGATATTAAAGCTATTGTGAGACAGGGCCAGAATGGTTTCTGGGTTCCCTGTCGTAACTTTAAAAATTTACTATAAATTATCCAAAAAGAATTAGGAGACATACCTTATATTTACAGATTCCATTTTGAGTCTAGTTTCATTAGAAATAAACGGCACCAGCATTTAAGCCCTGTACAGAGAGATATTCAAGTTATACCACGCAAATGTCAGAGCAGTCGATCCCTGTAACATGGGTGACTTTAACTAATAAACTGTACCAATTGGCCCGACCAAAAATTCTAGAAATAAATCCATGGATGGATATATGAGTCTAAATTCAGGAAAAATTTACGAAACCAGTTTCCGAGTTTTGAAACTCGAGATATGATTTTTAAGGCGACAGTGACGCAGTTTTCCAGCCTGACTGGAAATGTCAAATGGATGGGCAAAACAAGTGAACTTGGCTTGTTAACCCCTCGTGTCCGACACCGGCGATGGTCTCGGGTTCGGGGTGTTACACCACGTACCCTTATGATTCTAAATAGTTCAACGGACACTCTGAGAAAAGAATGAATATATGAAATGTGTAACCAATTTAGGTACGTTTGAAATGTAATTCAATGTTTGAGAATAAAAGGTAAGTGCATAAGCAAATGATGATATCTGATATAAGTATGAGAAAGTATGCCATATGCGCAAATGAATTGAGTATATGGGAAATGTACATAAATTATGTGGTTTGTGATAGTATTTGACTATAGAGTATATGTAATTCGATGATGCTTATATGCTTTAATTGATAAGTTTATATGTATATGGCTTACTAAGCTTTTGAAAGCTTACTTTGTGTTTGTGTTTGCATTGTTTATAGATATCGTAGCTATCAAGAGCTCGAGGTTCGTCGAGTATCATCACTACACTATCAAACTCTATTTTGGTACATTTTGAAAGTGTAAATATTAGAGTATGGCATGTATGGCTAGAGGTAGTTAAATATGTTTTGTGAAGTGTATATTTAGCCATGTGATATGGCTTAATTGTGGTTGAACTTATGGTTTGGTTTTGGTATATAATATGTGATGCAAATTATGCTTATGTGATGTGTTTATGAAAGACCAAATGAAATGGTCAATTTTGGTAAGTTTTGGTATGTGCAATTTGAGAAATTGGTAAGTTTATAGCATGTGATTGAATGAAGTAAAATGAGGTTATGAAATAATTGTTTAGATATGATGTCTTATGTTTTGGCATGATTTGGTATGACTATTAAGCATGAAATTGATTGATAATGTTATGGCATGATTGGTGTATGTATTGATTGTGAAATGGATAAACATTTGGTATGCAATTGATGCATATTTGATGCTTGTAGAGAGGACCCTTAATGGGTGGCAAATTGGCCTTGTAAATGGCCTATTTTTTTCCTACACGAGTAGAGACACGGGCGTGTGTCTCATCCGCGTTGCTCAAAGACCATTTCGAAATGAGCCTGAGCAGACCACACGGTTACACAGACGGCGTGTGCTAGGCTCTGTGGCCAAGTCAGTCTTGACCACAAGCTAGACACACGGGCCCGTGACTGGCTGTGTAACTCAAGTCCGTAGCCTCCCTAATTTTAACACAGGCGTGTCTCGTGGCCGTGTGGACAAGTCAGTATGTATGCCCTGTTTTAACATGGCCCAGACAGACGGGCGTGTCTAATGCCATGTGAGGCACACGACTTTGTAACTTTGAAAAAAATGTTAAAGTTTTCAAAAAATTTTGTATGAGCTCGGTTTAGTCTCGACCCCTTTATAATGCATGGTTAAGGTCTCGAAGACCTATATAAGGTACTCTATTGTGATGTATGACTACGATTATGGATGATGTTTATGAATTGTTCGTAAAATGTTTCGATTTATCTGGTAAAGCCTTTAACCCTAGTCCGACGACAGATACAAGTTAGGGGTGTTACATTTGGTTGGTATCAGAGTCAGGTTTAGTCGATTCTAGGACTAACGTAGCGTATTCATGCCATATTTATGAACTGCGATAGTGTGATGAATCCTGACAATTAAAATGTGTTTATATATAGCAAATGGATCTCGAACGAGCTGTAGCTGACGATATCGAAAGTAATGTGCCTGCTTGACCGGCTACGAGTAGCTATGATAGAGAGGCTAGACAAGCCTTCTATCAAATGATGAATGATTGGTTCACCCAATATATTCGAACTAATCCGGCTGTTCAACAACTCCCTACCCCGCCTAATCCTCCTGAAGCTCCTGCTATGTCACAAGAGAATCCGATTCAGTTAAGCAAGCCACTGATTGATAAGATTAGAAAATATGGGGCTGAAGAGTTTCGAGCTACCACAAGTGACGATGCTGAGAGAGCCGAGTTCTAGTTAGAAAATACAATACGAGTATTCGATGAATTGTCACTGACTCTCGGTGAATGTCTAAAGTGTGTCGTTTCACTTCTGAGAGATACGATGTATCACTGGTGGAAGAGATTGATATCTGTGGTTCCAAAAGAGCAACTCACATGGGATTTCTTTCAAACTAAATTTCGAAATAAATATATCAGTCAGAGATTTTTTTATCAGAAACACAAAAAAGTTTCTTAAACTGAAGCAAGGCCGTATGTCTGTTACAGAATACGAGTGAGAATTTGTAAGACTGAGTTAGTATGCACAAGAATGTGTACCTACTGAGGCAATAATGTGCAAAATATTTGAAGATGGTCTAAATAAAGATATTCATTTGTTAGTCAAAATTTTAGAGATAAAAGAGTTTGTAGTGCTTGTTGAACGAGCGTGCAAAGCTGAAGAGCTCGGGAATGATAAAAGAATAGCTGATTTAGAAGCTAGAGATGTGAGAAAGATCTACAAGTAAATCATTTCAATTTATGTCAAAGAAATTCTAAGATGATTTTAGCCATTCAAAGGCTAATGTGGGACATGCGAGTAGAGATTGTACGAGATCGCATTTGAGTTTCAAAGGTCCAGCTACTTCTGTTGCTAGTGTTGGAAATGTCAGATCTGATCACCCTAAGTGCAAACAGTATGGTAAAAGACATCCTGGCAATTGTAGACTATATGATTGGGCTTGTTTCAAATATGGATCTTTAAACCATTTTATCCATGATTGCCCCGTGTGACAGCCCTAATGTGACCCTAGTCAGAAAGTGGTTTCGGGACCACAAAACCGAGTCACAAAAATAATTAGATGTTATATTCTGTGCTTATTGTATGTGGAATTTGTATGTGTGAATATTTCATGTTTGAATTTTGTTAATTGTGAGTGAATTTTATTAAATAGGACTTATGTGAAAGAATTTAGAAATGTGCTAGGCAAATGTAAGTGGCCTATTTATGCATGTTGCAAAATAATTGTACTTGCATGTCAAATTCCCCACTCTAGAGGAAGTGGCCGGCCATGATGGTATGGGATACAAAAAAAACATGCACTTTGTGTTAATATTATAATGACTACATGGTTTTATAATAGGAAATAAGTATTAGAAAAAAAAAAAAGAAGCCATACATTCCCACCTTGTTCTTGCCGAATGTGGGAGAAGGAAAGAAGAAATATGTAACACCCCGTACCCGAGACCGTTACCGGAGTCGAACACGAGGTGCTAACCGACTAATTCATTTACTCTCGCAGTCCAATTAAAAATTTTTCCAGACGACTGGCTAACTGCGTCACTGTCACCTTAAAAATCATAACTTGAGTTCCACAACTCAAAAATCAGATTCGTAATTTTTCCCTGAAACTAGACTCATATGTCCATCTACATGTTTTTTCTTAGAATTTTGGTCGGGCCAATTAGTATAGTTTATTAGTTAAAGTTTCCCCTAATCCAGGGTTCGACTACAGTGACCTTCACACATTACGAATTGGATATCTCCCTGTACAGGGCTTCAATACTGATACCGTTTGTTTCTATAGAAACTAGACTCAGAGAGTAATCTATACATATATGTCATGACTCCTAATTATCTCTGGTCAATTTACAATGAATTTCCAAAGTCGGAACAGGGATTCCAGAAACCGTTCTGGCCCTGTTTCACAAAAACCTAAATATCTCTTAACATACAACTCATATGACAGTTTCGTTTCTTCCATATGAAAGTAGATTCATCAAGTCTCATTTACATAATTTATTCACTATTTAATTCCATCTCTACTATTTTTAGTGATTTTTCACATCCACATCACTGCTGCTGCCAGCATCTATTTTTAGGGTAGACTTTATCTAACACATAGTTTCTATGACTCAACTAACCCTCTTGCATATATAGTCCAAAATATAATCAAGATGAACCATTCTAATGGCTGACCGTTGCCAAACATTTCCATGCCTCTTAATGAGCATATACATATCGAATGATTATAACATTATGCTCAAAACATTTATAAGCCATTTTCAAGTGGCTATCTAAAATTATACAAATCCAAAGGGTCCATGACCCACAACAAAAGGGGTAGTCCTATACATTGACCAAAATATCCTCTCACTACTAGTCTATTCCATACATGCCATAAGATATTCCAAAACGTAGCAGTACCAAACGGTGGGTAGTGATAGTGTGACTAGTTCTTGACGATCCCCGAGCCTGTAGCTTCCAATGAGATCTATAAAACAGAGGAAACAAGTAAATGAGTAAGCATTACAATGCTTAGTAAGTTTTAAGGATCTCAACAGATAGCAACCAAATCATAACATAGTTGTTCGTATTTTATTTCACTCTTCCTTGGGCATACTATCCCTTTTCCGAATATGCACATCTCATCATATAAAATAGGCGATAAACTCTCACATAAAAGTGAGCTCATGTGACATAGATATATCATATGATTTCACATAACCTCTCACACTAAACCGATGTCACATAATCATAGGAATAGTCCCATAGATTGCTCTCGTGTGCATCATATATAAACTTGGAGTACATACTGTTTAACCTTTCGCATTGCGTATATTTATAAGCAATTCTTATTACGTAAGTCTTACCGGACATAATCTCCACACGTAGTCATCGGGTCTTACCGGACATAATCTCCACACGTAGTCATCGGGTCTCACCGGAACATATTTCAAGTTTCATGTACATTTAATCACATGTTACAACATTCACATTAGCCATTCGGCTTTACCACACATACACATCACACATATATTTCACATTAGCCATTCGACTTTACCACATATACATATCACACATATATTTCACATTAGCCCTTGACTTTACCACATATACACATCACACATATATTTCACATTAGCCATTCGGCTTTACCACATATACATATCACACATATGTTTCACATTCATCACATCGGCCATTAGGCCTTATCACATATATATACACATATGTTTCACATTCATCACATCGGCCATTAGGCCTTATCACATATATATACACCTTCACATTCATCACATTGGCCATTAGGCCTTATCACATATATATACACCTTCACATTCATCACATCGGCCATTAGGCCTTATCACATATATACTCTTCACATTCATCACATTGGCCATTAGGCCTTATCACATGTATATACACTTTCACATTCATCACATTGGCCATTAGGCCTTATCACATATATACATCTCCTACATATTTCATATTTTTCTTGTACATCAATTTCAGCAATAGCTCATAAGCAACTCAAATAATTTCATCAAAGTTTACAACAAAATCACCTATTCACTACAAGCAGTTTTCTTTTCCTGAGCAACAGTCGCTAAATTGTTTATAACTGGAGCTACAAAACTCAAAACCAATTGCCGTTAATTTTCCCCGAATGTAGACTCATGTATATTTCATCCATAAAATTTTCAGAATTTTAGGTTTGGCCAATCAATACAAGATTTTTCTTAAAGTTTCCCCTGTTTCACTGTTTGACCAATCTGACCACTCTTCACTACGAATTAAATTTTTCATTGTACAGAATTCATAATGTGTTTTATTTGATTCCATTTGAAACTAGACTCATTAAGGAGTCTAAGCATATAAATCTTATCTCATAACCATTTTTGTACAAATTATAATGATTTTCCAAAAACAGAATAGGGGATTTCGGAGTCATTCCGACACTGTCCCGCACAACTTTAAATATCTCTTTATAGGAAATTCCTTTGCTTCCACGGTCTCTTTTATAAGAAACTAGACCAACTAAGATTTGATTACATGTTTTATTCAGCCTATAATTCCACACCAACAATTTATAGTGATTTTCTAAAATCACATTACTGCTGCTGTCGAAGCAATTTATTACAATTTGCTCTTAACTTTCCAAGTCCAAACACTTATGAACTTACCATTTGGACTTAAGACATATCATGGCCACATCATATCTTATCAAATCAACTCATTATGTCCTATTATGATTGAATTTACTCAACGATTAATCGCTTAAAACTTACCTCGGATGTGGTCGAGCGATTTGGCGGCTATTCGATCACTTCTTCCCTTCCTTATCCAACTTGATCCTCTAGGCTCTTGAGCGTAATTAAACAAACAAATTGACTTAATCATTTGAGCATCGAAAAGAGGAATACAAGATACTTAGCCAATATATATACTCATTAGGCATCAAAGTCGCATATGTGCGAAATCATGAATCGAACTCAACACATTAGTTAATATTCCTCTTAGCGAATTTTCTAAGCCAAGAATAGGCATCAATATGCTTGCCTCTAACCGAATGCATGCACACCAATTTCCCCTCATGTGGCCGAATATACATGTCCATGTTGAGGCCAATTATACACTTAATACCACACAAAACAGCATACATTTTACTACTAACGCATTACATATCGTAGCTCAATACACCTCTCTCATTTACTTCATAACGAAACATCATCACAAGAAAATATACACTTGAAATAGTATATATGTCATACCAATACATCATGTGCAAACATATATTCATGTAGGTGCAAGGGCGAATTCTAAAGTGGCTTATATCCAAATATATACACATATCCAAAGCTTAAATCTTACTTACCATGCAATATGCATGAATCATACTTATGGATATACCATGGCCGAATACCACAACACCATAATTTTGGTCATGATTAAACAAAGAACTTAGTATCTCCTTCAAAAATGCTAAAAGAAAATCTAAGAGTCCTCAATCCCCCATCACATGTTTCATTATCAAGCTTGATATTTAGCATGCAATGGCATTAACACCACATTCACTTTGGCCGAATTTCATTCCCATGACATAGCAAAGATTTGAACCATGGGCTAACAAGAACATCAAGCTAGCAACTAAAAACATGCATGAATCTCATGGCACAACCTCAAACATACCTTAATCTTGATGCAAGTATAGCCAACCTCTTCCTAATCCTCTTCAAAACCAAACATGAAGCAAAATTCCTTCCTTCCTCTAGTATTTTCGGTCAAGGGAGAAAAAATGGATGAACAAATTTTTTTTTTTCTCTTTCCTCAATACACTGCAAGGGGGTTCACTCACACATTTTTTTTTCATTCTTTATTACCCATACTTATTTGTTTATTGTTTCTCCCTAATGCACCAACAAAACATGTTTCATGACATGTTTTGCCCATGATTCCTTGTCATGGCGGCCACTAGAACTTGGGGGAATTTGACATGCAAGTCCTCCCTTTGACTACATGCACTATTAGGTCCATATAGATTAGCCTTTCACTTTTCAAAAGTGTCACACAAGTCCTACTAATTGAATTCACATGCAATCGGCTAAATCGAACTTGAAATTTTCACACATTCATAATTACATATTCTAGACAATAAATATTACATTCAATCATTTCGGTGACTCGGTTTAGCGGTCCCGAAACCACTTCCCGACTAGGGTCAATTTTGGGCTGTCACAAAATATGCTTTGAGAATTTCAGCAAGATAGCAAGCTAAAAAAATCCAAGGTATGTGCATTGGGTCATAGAGAAAATTGAATCAAAAATTGGTTGATCTTTGTCCTCCATTGCCGTAGCCTAAAGGGAGGGAGAGAAAAGTTTGGTTGCTTTGATTTTTGGCTTAGAAGATGGCTAGAATGAGGTATGTATTGAATGATTCTTGAAAATCTATGCATGTTTGAGATGATTAGTTCAAACTCTACTCATCCCATAGATGTGTTTTGGTTTTGGTTTGATAATGATGTTAATGATGGTGAGTTTCGGTCATGCATTAACTGAAATTGTAAGTATGATTTATGGTATAATTTGTGTGATGGAATGGTCTTGAGAGTTGGCTTGATTAAATGGGTAAAATGCTAAGTGTTTTAAAGATGATGTAATGGTTATTTCAGTTTATGTGAAGTAAATATAGATGATGGTTATAAGCTGTTTTATGATTTGATAATGGTGATTAAATCTTGTAGTTAAGTGTTAGATATATATATACATGTTAATAATGAATTTAGTTGTACTTGCTATGTGAGAAATGTACAATGCTATAAGTATTTGATTATTAGATATGGTTATTTTAAGTTGATTTGTGATGGTATGATTGCATTGATGAAGTGGTGGGAAGAATTAGCTATTATGCTTGATACTAATGCGAAAATGAGAATGTTGTACTTGAAAATGTAGGTGAACATGACAAGTGTATTCGACTTAGGGCCTAGAGGATATGAAAATTTGGTATTTATTTTGATTGTGTGTGTATGACCATGGATAATTGGCTGCACAAATATTATGAATACATAATGTATGATAAGTTTATTAAGTTACAAAACATTATACATTTTGGCTAGTATAAAATGTATATGGATGTCGTATGACTATGTTTAATTTGGGAAGTAAATTGTTTGATCTAGCTCAAGAGCCTAGAGGATCAAAGTTGGATAAGGGAAAGAAAGAGGTGATCGAATAGCCGTCGTAATCGTTCGGCAACTTCCGAGGTAAGTTTTAAGTGATCAAACGTTGAGTAAATTCAACCAAAATAGGACATACTGAGTTGATTTAATAAAATATGATGTGGTCATGATATGTTTAAAACTCAAATGGTAAGTTCATAAGTGTTTGGACTTGGAAATTTAAGAGCAAATTGTAATAATTTGCTTAGGACAGCAGCAGTAACGTGATTTTAGAAAATCACCATAAATTGTTGGTGTGGAATTATAGGCTGAATAAAATATGTAATCAAAGCTTAATTAGTCTAGTTCCTTATAAAAGAGGCCGTGTGAGCAAAGAAATTTCCTATAAAGAGATATTTAAAGTTGTGCGGGACAGTGTCGGAATGACTCCGAAATCCCCTATTCTATTTTTGGGAAATCATTATAATTTGTACAAAAATGGTTATGAGATAAGATTTATATGCTTAGACTCCTTAATGAGTCTAGTTTCAAATGAAATCAAATAGAACACATTTCAAATTCTGTACGATGAGAATTTTGATTCGTAGTGAAGACTGGTCAGGATAGTCAAACAGTGAAACAGGGGAAACTTTAAGAAAAATCTGGTATTGATTGGCCACACCTAAAATTCTGAAAATTTTATGGATGAAAGATACATGAGTCTACATTCGGGGAAAATTAACGGAAATTGATTTTGAGTTTTTTAGCTCCAGTTATAAACAATTTAGTGACTGTTGCTCAGGAAAACTGCTTGTAGTGAATAGGTGATTTTGTTGTAAACTTTGATGAAACTATTTGAGTTGCTTATGAGCTATTGCTGAAATTGATGTACAAGAAGAATATGAAATATGTATGAGATGTATATATGTGATAAGGCCTAATGGCCGATGTGATGAATGTGAAAGTGTGTATATATGTGATAAGGCCTAATGGCCGATGTGATGAATGTGAAAATGTATATATATGTGATAAGGCCTAATGGCCGATGGGATGAATGTGAAAGTGTATATATGTGATAAGGCCTAATGTCTGATGGGATGAATGTGAAAGTGTGTATATATGTGATAAGGCCTAATGGCCGATGTGATGAATTTGAAAGTGTGTATATATGTGATAAGGCCTAATGGCCGACGTGATGAATGTGAAAGTGTATATATATGTGATAAGGCCTAATGGCCAATGTGATGAATGTGAAAGTGTATATATGTGATAAGGCCTAATGGCCGATGTGATGAATGTGAAATATATGTGTGATATGTATATGTGGTAAAGCCGAATGGCTAATGTGAATGTTGTAACATGTGATTAAATGTACATGAAACTTGGAAATATGTTCCGGGTGAGACCCGATGACTACGTGTGGAGATTATGTCCGGGTAAGACTTCGTAATAAGAATTGCTTATAAATATACGCAATGCGAAAGGTTAAACAGGTATGTACTCCAAGTTTATATATGATGCACACGAGAGCAATCTATGGGACTATTCCTATGATTATGTGACATCGGTTTAGTGTGAGAGGTTATGTGAAATCATATGATATATCTATGTCACATGAGCTCACTTTTATGTGAGAGTTTATCCGCCTATTGTATATGATGAGATGTGCATATTCGAAAAGGGATAGTATGCCCGAAGGAAAAGTGAAATAAAAAATACGAACAACTATGTTATAATTTGGTTGTTATCTGTTGTCATTGCTTAAAACTTACTAAGCATTGTAATGCTTACTCGCTTACTTTGTTTCCTCTGTTTTATAGATCTCATTGGAAGCTACTGTGCTCTGGGATCGTCAGCAACTAGTCACACTATCACTACCCACTATTTGGTACTGCTACGTTTTGGAATATCTTATGGCATGTATGGAATAGACTAGTAGTGATAGGATATTTTGGTCAATGTATAGGACTACCCCTTTTGTTGTGGGTCATGGACCCTTTGGATTTGTATAATTTTGGATAGCCATGCGAAAATGGCTTATAAATGTTTTGAGCATAATGTTATAATCATTCGATATGTATATGCTCATTAGGAGGCATGGAAATGTTTGGCAACGATCAGCCATTAGAATGGTTCATCATGATTATATTTTGGACTATATATGCAAGAGGGTTAGTTGAGTCATAGAAACTATGTGTTAGATAAAGTCTACTCTAAAAATAGATGCTGGCAGCAGCAGTGATGTGGATGTGAAAAATCACTAAAAATAGTAGATATGGAATTAAATAGTGAATAAATTATGTAAATGAGCCTTGATGAATCTACTTTCATATGGAAGAAACGAAACGGTCATATGAGTTGTATGTTAAGAGATATTTAGGTTTTCGTGAAACAGGGCCAGAACGGTTTCTGGATTCCCTGTTCCGACTTTGGAAATTTATTGTAAATTAACCAGAGATAATTAGGAGTCATGCCATATATGTATAGATTCCTATTTGAGTCTAGTTTCTATAGAAACAAACGGAATCAGTATTGAAGCCTTGTACAGAGAGATATTCAAGTCGTAACGCGCGAAGGTCAGTGTAGTCGACCCCTGTAACATGGGAGACTTTAACTAATAAACTGTACTAATTGGCCTGACCAAAAATTCTAGAAAAAAATATGTAGATGTAAATATGAGTCTAGTTTCAGGGAAAAATTACAAAACTGATTTTTGAGTTTTGAAACTCAAGATATGATTTTTAAGGCGACAGTGATGCAGTAACCAGCTTGTCTGGAAAATTTTTTTATGGACTGTGAAAATGATTAAGACAAGTTTGTGTGCACCTTGTGTTCGACTCCGGTAACGGACTCGGGTACGGGGTGTTACACCCCGAGTCTGTTGAGCAAGAAATTGTATAAAATTCGAGGCTAAGTGGCAATGCATCTCGTTGTAGATCTCCCAGAAATACGGGAAATGTGAGTGGTTGTCAAATAGAAACTAAAGTCAATGTTGTTTGATCTGAGGCTAGAGCACCTACCAAAGCTTACGCCATTCGAGCTCACAGGGAAGCTTCGTCTCCTCATGTTATAACTGGTACTTTCACACTTTATGATACTTCAGTGATTACTTTGATAGATCCTGGATCAACACATTAATATATATGCATGAACTTAGTGAACGTAAGACTTTGCCTGTAGAGTCTACTGAATTTGTAATTAGAGTTTTGAACCCCCTAGGTAGATGTGTTTTGGTTGATAAAGTTTGCAAGAATTGTTCGTTAATGTTTCGAGATGTTTGTTTTCTGACTGATACTAATGCTATTACCTTTCGAAGAGTTTGATATAATTCTGGGAATGAATTTTCTAACTTTGCACAATGCTATTGTGAATTGCAAACAGAAAACTATTTATTTGAGATGCAACAATGATGAAATAGTTTAAATTGAATCCAGTGATTTGAATGGGTTACCAGTTGTGAGTTTGTCAATGAAAGCTCTGAGTATTGTGAGAAAAGGTTGTGAAGCTTACTTTGCTTATGTGATCGATTCAAAAGTGAAAGAAAAAAAAGTTGAATCAGTGCCTGTTGCCTGTGATTTCCCTGATATGTTTCCTGATGAACTTCCGGGATTACCTTCGATCCGAAAAGATAAATTTGGCATTGAGTTATTACCAGGAACTACTCTGATTTCGATAGCTTTGTATAGAATTGATCCGACCGAAGAAAAAGAATTAAACTCTCACTTGCAAGAGTTGACAGATAGAGGGTTTGCTAAACCGAGGTTTTCACCTTGCGGTGTTCTAGTTGTAACAGCCTAATTTTGGGCCTAGTCAAAATAGTGGTTTGGGAACCACAAATCCGGAGTTAGAGAAATTATTTTATTATTATTTTGGTGTCATAGCATGATTATATGAGTGCATGAAAATTTTGGTGAATTAATTTTAGCGATTGTGAGCTCAATTACGAAAAAGGACTAAATCGTATAAAAGGGAAAAAGTTTTCTTTTACTAGCTAGATGTATTAAATAGCTAGAGAACCATAATTTGGGGACTTTAAAGTGCAATTACACACTTTTAAAAGAGGTGGTCGGTCATAGGGGACAAAGAGAGTCATGTTGACTAGGTTAAGTGGACATTTGGTGACTTATTTGACTAAAATAAAGAAATAAAGAAAAGAGAGGATATAGTGTCATCCTTTCCACTGATTTTTCCCAAAAACTAAGGGGGTTTAGAGAGCTCAAAATATCATCCATTTGTATCTCTTGCAAGTAAGTCATTTAGAAGGTTATTCTTGATGATTTTTGTATTTTTGGACCCCTTGTAGCATGAGCTTTCTAATAAGGGGACTATTTTGCAAAATGGATGAAAGTTTAGGGTTTTTCCATGAAAGCATTTATGTGGTTAGCTGAAATTTTATGAAAGAAAATGAATCTTGGTTGTTAAATAAACAACTTTTCTGAAAGGGGTTTCATGAAAACATCTAAATAGGCTATTTTGTAAAGTTTGTAAAATAGGTGGTAATTATGCGAAATGTTTGAAATTATGAGTTGTTATAAGTATAAAAAGAGTTTAGCTGGGCTTGGTTAATGAGAAAACTCGATAAAAATTAATTTACGAGTCTAAGGGTAAAATCATAATTTTTGTAAAGTCTAAGGGTAAAACGGTTATTTTGTCGAATTGTGAATTGTAGAATGTTTTTACTAATGTGATGATTAAATGAGTGAAATTTTAATATTATAGATCAAGAAATACGCAATCAGAATCTAGACCGGGGAAAAATCAAGCAAGCGAATTAAATACAATTAGTCGCCTACATTTTGTGTACCGAGGTAAGTTGTACGTAAATAATGTAACCTAATTGTATTTATGTATTGTATAATCAATATGGCATAAATTGTAGGCTATTGCTGTGAATGTGCATGATGAGAATTGATGTAGTAGAGACTCTCTGTTGAACCTTAGGAAAAATTTGGATATCCATGCCATGACATTTGGGTGATGTGTTTGTCAGTGTAAGACCTATCTGGTACATGGCACCGACACAGATAAGTGAGAGCTAGTGTAAGACCTGTTTGGGACATGGCATCAGCCTCAATATATGCAAGCTAGTGTAAGACTTGTCTAGGGCATGGCATCAGCTTGAGGTGTGTTAATGTAAGACCTGTCTGGAATACGGCATCGACACAGATAAGTGAGAGCCAGTGTAAGACCTGTCTAGAACATGGCATCGGCCTCGATGCATGGAAGTCAATGTAAGGCCTGTCTAGGACATGGCATTGATTTAGATGTGAGAGCCAGTGTAAGACCATGTTTGGAACATGGCGTCAGCATCGTACCCTATGATTGAGACTTAGTGATTGTCCTGTAGGATTCCAAATGGTTCAACGGGAAATTTACGGTTTATATCAAAACAATAGAGCTTATGACCATGTTCTGAGTGGTACAGGTACTTATATGAAATTGATCATATGTGAACTCTATTCTTGTTATATGAATAACGAGGTATGAACATGAGTAAGTTGTGTTATGAACATTTACTCTTTTGTGTGAGTTATGATATATTGGGAGTATGATTACATGTGGTAACATGGTTTTTATTTTGATATTTACATGTAGCTTACTAAGCTTTGTGTTTACCTTTTTCCTTTCCATTCTCTTGTAGTGCCGCCAAATTAGCCCGTGGATCAAGGAACGTTAGAGGCATCGCTCACACTATCACTCGAAGCTTTTAGTATAGTTAGTTTTATCATCTTGAGTATGACACAAATAGGGATTGAGTTTTTTTGTTATGTGTCATATTGTTAAGTTAGCAAATTGTGTTGGCTTGGGATGAAAACCTTCTTTTTTTGAGGCCATGGTTAATGGCTAATATTCATTATTGATAATTGCAAATTATGATGCTTCCATGGATGAACAAAATGTATGAATGATTAAGTGCATGTTTGGTTTGTTAGAGTGTCATGAGGTTTGCATTTGAATGTCATGTTGCGGATGATTTAGTTTTATATTACTGTATGGATTGGAGATATTTGTTGTTGTGTAGGTTAGTGCAAATAAGGGTGGCAAAAGGCTTGGCATATAGCCTTGTTTTTGTCCACACGGGTAGACACAAGGGCGTACATCTAGGTCGTGTGCGACACTCAGTCAGTCTCATGGGCTTGTTGTCCGACCATGTGTCCTCTACACCTTAAAGTTTCAAGTCAGTATGGATGGTAGTAAACATACGTATAGAGACACGGTCGTGTGTCTCAACCGTGTGGAGGACACAGCCTCCGGGCATGGGTGTATGCCTAGGCCATGTGAAGTCTGCACCATAAATATGGAATTAAATTCACCACATGGCCTAGCACTTAGGCGTGTGCCTTGGCTGTGTGCCCCTAAATGGTTGCTGATGTCAGAAACAGAATGTCAAGGTTTTTGGACACAGGTTGAGACACAGGCGTGTCATGGCTGTGTGAGTGACACGGGCCATGGATACGGGCATTTGCTAGGCCGTGTGAAAACCCCTGTAGGTTTGAATTAGGAATTAATTCCATACGGGTTAGGGACACAGACGTGTCCTGATGTGTTTAGGCCGTGTGAACTGCACAGGCCTTCAACACGGCCATGTCAAGAAGGCCACACGGGAGTATCGCCCCTTCCATACGGGCTTGTGTCCCTATTTCAAGAGTCATTTTTCAGAGTTCTTGAAAGGACTCAGTTTGGTTTTGAATAATCCTTAAAGCTTGTTTTGGGCCTCGTAGACCCATAATAAGAAATTCTATACATGGTTTGAAAATTTTTTAATTTGATCAAATTTTTATGATTCGTAAATGTTGGAATGCATGTGTTTAAGTTTAGTAATGCCTCGTACTCAGTCTCGGCCTTGGACTCGGGTAAAGGGTGTTACATTTAGTGGTATCAGAGCTATAGTTTAGTCGATTCTAAGACTAACCTAGCATGAGTATGAGTCTAGCTATACATGCCATAGTTGTATATTGATAGTGTGACGACTCCTGACGAATATAAATCATGTTTTTATATAGTAAATGGATCCCGATGGAACTATGGAAGATGATGTGGAAAGTAATGCGACGGGTCCCGCTGAAGGGACCGCGCCAGTTGAAAGTGAGCTCGTGACGATAAGTCAAGGCGGAGGGGCTAGAGATGCCTACCTCCTTATGATGGATGCTTGGTACTCGGAGTTCATTGCGAATTCGAACACTCCACCTCCCGCACCTCCTCCGATCCCTCAACCTACCCTATAGCTCCTCATGGAGTAGAAGTGGTTAAGAGAGAGAAACCTCGAGTGGATCCGAAAGCATGGGGTTGAGGAATTTTGGGCTAGTGTTGATGATGAACCGGAGAGAGTAGAGTTCTGGTTAGAAAATACCATCAGAGTATTTGATGAGCTATCGTGCACGCCGGAAGAGTGTATGAAGTGTGTAGTATCACTCTTACGAGACTCGGTCTATCAATGGTGGAATACTCTCGTGTCAATGGTATCGAGGGAGAAAGTAACTTAAGAATTCTTCCAGGAAGAGTTCTGTAAAAACTATATTAGCCAAAGGTTTATTGATCAAAAGAGGAAAGAATTCCTTGAACTGAAGCAAGGCCGTATGACAGTGACAGAGTACGAGAGCGAGTTTGTGAGGCTCAGCAAATATGCCCGGGAGTGCGTATCTACAGAAGTCACCATGTGCAAGAGGTTTGAAGATGGTCTGAATGAAGACATCCGTCTGTTAGTTGGCATCTTAAAGTTGAGGAAGTTTGTGGTACTTGTTGAGAGAGCTTGCAAGGCCAAAGAATTGGCCAAAGAGAAGAGAAGAGCTAACATTGAGTCTCGTGACTTAAAGAAAAGTCAGATGGGGAAAACACACTAGATCTCATTCAAGAGATCAAGAGATTTTCCTTCTTGATCAAATGCGTCAGTGGGATTCTCGAGCAGAAACAAGAAAAAACAGCATGCAGTGTCTAAAGCTCAAACCACTTCTATCGCGAGCGTTGGTAGTCTTCGACCAAACAGACCAGAATGTTCACAGTAAAGTAGGCGTCATTTCAGTGAGTGTTGAGGTAATGAAAGAGGCTATTTCAAATGTGGGTCACTGGACCATTTTATTCGTAACTTTCTCGAGATAGTCGAGAAAGGTAAGGATCAAGGTGTGAGATCGAGTAATGCTCCTTCGAGGGGTAAACCACATAAGACCTGATAAGTGGGATTAGCAATAGAGGCGCGCTTAGAGATGCTGCTGTGAGGTCCGAGGGCAGAGCGCCTGCAAGGACTTATGTCGTTCGTGCCCATTAAGAGGCTGTGTCTCTTGATGTGATTACGTGTACCTTTTTTTATCCATGATATACCTATTGTTGATTTGATTGATCCAGGGTCTACCTATTCCTATATTTCTAAGAAATTGATACCCAGTATGAACATGCTAGTCGAGTCCACTGAAATTGTGATAAAAGTGTCTAACCTGTTAGGCAAACATGTGTTAGTAGACCAAGTATGTAGAAACTGTCCCTTGACAATTAAAGGTCATTATTTTCCGGCTATCCTTATGTTGTTGCTATTTGATGAATTCGATGTAATCCTCGGTATAGACTGGTTGGCTTCTCATGGTGTTGTAGTGGATTGTGGATGAAAAATTATCAAGTTGAAATGTGAAAGCAGGGATGTTCTTTGAGTTGAATCAGGTGAAGTGGATAGCTTGCCTATAGTAATATCGTCTTTGACTACGGAAAGATATTTGAGAAAAGGGTACAAAGCTTATCTCGCTTTTGCGTTGAATACTCAAGTATCTAAAGTAAAGATTGAGTAAGTACCAGTGTTATGTGAGTACCCAGATGTGCTTTTGAAAGAATTGCCCAGACTACCCCCAACTAGGGAAGTTGAGTTTAGTATCGAGTTAGTCCCTGGTGCGACACCTATCTCAACTGCCCCATATAGGATGGCTCTGATAGAGTTAAAGGAGTTGAAAATACAACTATAAGAGTTAATAGATAAGGGTTTTGTCAGGCTGAGCTATTCTCCGTGGAGTGCTCCGGTATTTTTTGTGAAAAAGAAAGACGGGTTGATGAGGTTATGTATAGACTACAAATAGCTAAACAAGGTGACTATGAAGAAGAAGTATCCTTTACCAAGAATCGACGATCTATTTGACCAATTGAAAGAAGCCACTGTGTTTTCAAAGATGGACTTGAGTTTTGATTATTACCAGCTCAGAGTAAAGAAGCAAGATGTGCTGAAAACTGCTTTCCGGATAAGGTATGGTCACTATGAGTTTCTTTTCATGCCCTTTAGTTTAACAAAATGCCCCTGCGGTGTGAATGGACTTAATAAACTGCATTTTCTTACCGTATTTAGATAATTTCTTTGTGGTTTTTATCGATGATATATTAATTTATTTTCATGATGAAAGAGAGCATGCGGAGGATTTGAGAACTATTTTGTAGACCTTAAGAGATAAGTAGTTGTATGCCAAGTTTAGTAAAAGTGAGTTTTGGCTTTTAGAGGTCAGATTCCTAGGACACATCGTATCGGGTGGTGGAATTAGAGTTGATCTGAGTAAGATCTTAGCTATTTTTGAGTGGAAACCACCAAGGAATGTATCAGAGATTAGAAGCTTCCTAGGCTTAGTGGGGTACTACCGACGATTCATTAAAGGATTCTCTATGATAGCTACTCTGATGACAAGGTTGCTATAGAAAGAGGTCAAGTTCAAATGGACAGATAAGTGCCGATAGAGTTTTGACACATTGAAGGCTTTATTGACCGAGGCCCTCATTTTAGTGCAACCAGAACTGGAAAGGAATTTGTGGTATATAACGATGCCTCCTTGAATGGATTAGGGTGCGTGCTCATGCAAGAAGGTAAGGTTGTTGCCTACGCCTCGAGATAGTTGAAGCCACATGAGAAAAACTACCCAATACAGAATTTAGAGTTTGCCACCATCGAGTTCGCATTGAAAATATGGAGACACCATTTGTATGGTGAAAAATGTCAAGTGTTCACAGACCATAAAAGTCTCAAGTATTTGATGACTCAAAAGGAGTTGAATTTACAGCAACAGCAATGGTTAAAGTTGATAAAAGACTATGAGTTAGTAATCGACTACCACTTGGGAAAGGCGAATGTAGTCACCAACGCTCTGAGTAGCAAGTCATTATTAACCTTGAGGGTCATGAATACTCAGCTGTTTGTGGCCAATGATGGTTCAGTTTTGGCGGATTTGAGAGCTAGACTGACGTTCCTATAAGAGATTTGTGAAGCTCAGAAGGGTGATAAGGATTTACAAGCTAAATTGACTCAGGGCAACACAAACAATGAATCAGACTTTCAGATTGGTACCAACCACTGTTTGATGCTTCGAGATAGGGTATGTGTACCTAAAGACGGTAAGCTTATTCTAAGGATTTTGCGAAAGGCACATAGTGGTTGCTTATCTTTCCATCCAAGTAGTGTTAAAATGTATAATGTCCTGAAGAAAATGTAGTGGTGGTCAGGAATAAAAAGAGACATTTCAGAGTTCATTTCTAAGTGTTTAGTTTTTCATCAAGTAAAGGCTGAACACCAATTATCTTCGGGTTTGCTTCAACCCGTAATGGTTCCCGAGTTGAAATGGGACCGGGTAACCATGGATTTTGTGTTGGGGTTGCCTTTGACGCGAAAGAAAAAGGATGCCGTTTGGGTTGTTGTTGATAAGCTTACAAAGTTGGCACATTTTATACCGGTGCGTACCGACTACTCCCTTGAGAAATTTGTTGATTTGTATGTTTCTGAGATCTTGAGACTTCACAGAGTGCGCTTGCTGATTATTTTAGGTAGAGATCCGAGATTTACCTCGCAGTTCTGGAAGAAGTTACAAGAGGCGTTAGGGACGAAATTAAATTTTAGCACTGTGTTTCACCCGCAAACTGACAGTCAGTCGAAAAGAGTAATTCAGATTCTAGAAGACAGGTTACGGTGTTGTGTTTTCGAGTTTCAAGTCAGTTGGGAAAAGTATTTACCACTGGTCGAATTCCTCTATAGCAATAGTTATCAGTCAAGTCTGAAAACGGCACCTTTTGAGGCTTTGTCTGGACGAAAGTGTCGAACGCCCTTATATTGGACCGAACTTAGAGAGGGTCAAGTTCACAGGGTTGATTTAGTCAAAGAGACCAAAGAGAAAGTAAAAGTAATTCGTGACTTTTTGAAGGCCGCATTGGATAGACAGAAATCCTACAGGGATTTGAAACGAAAAGAAATTGAGTTTCAAGTCGATGATAAGGTGTTTTTGAAAGTATCCTCGTGGAAGAAAGTTCTCTGATTCGGTAAGAAAGGAAAATTAAGTCAACGGTTTGTTTGACCTTATAAGGTGACTGAAAAAACTGGACTGGTAGCATATCAACTTACCTTTCCATCCGAGTTAGAGAAGATCCACAATGTTTTCCATGTGTCGATATTGTGCCGTTATCGTTCGGATCCTTTGCAGGTTCTTTCGTCAGCAGAGGTTGAGATTCGTTCTGATATGACTTGCAGCGAAAAGCCGGTTAAGATTTTGGCTTGGGAGGTTAAGCAATTGAGGAATAAGAGTGTAACACTCGTGAAAGTTTTGTAGCATAGACATGGAGTCGAAGAAGCCAGATGGGAACTCGAGGAGATTATGAGAGACCAATACCCAAACCTTTTCATTGGTAAAATTTTTAGGGACGAAAATCCCTGAGGGGGAGAATTGGAACAGCCTGATTTTGGGCCTAGATAGAATTGTGGTTTTGGGACCACAAATTCATAGTTGAAGAAATTATTTTATTATTATTTTAGTATCAGAGCATGAATACATGAGTGCATGAAAATTTTGGTAAATTAATTTTAGCGATTGTAAGCTCAATTACGAGAAGGACTAAATCGCATAAAAGGGAAAAAGTTTTGTTTTACTAGCTAGATGTGTTAAATAGCTAGAGAACTATAATTTGGGGGCTTTAAAGTGCAATTAGACCCTTTTAAAAGAGGTGGTCGGCCATTCGGGACAAAGAGAGTCATGTTGACTAGGTTAGATGGACATTTGGTGACTTATTTAACTAAAATAAAAAAATAAAGAAAAGAGAGGTTTTTTTCAACAGCTAAGGGGGTTTGGAGAGCTCAAAAAATCAGCCATTTTTATCTCTTGCAGGTAAGTCATTTAGAAGGTTATTCTTGATGATTTTTGAATTTTTAGACCACTTGTAGCATGAGCTATCTAATAAGGGGACTATTTTGCAAAATGGATGAAAGTATAGGGTTTTGCCATGAAAGAATTTATGTGGTTAGCTGAAAACCTATAGAAGAAAATGAATCTTGGTTGTTAAATAAACAACTTTTGTCAAAGGGGTTTCATGAAAACACCTAAATGGGCTATTTTGTAAAGTTTGTAAAATAAGTGGTAATTATGTGAAATGTTTGAAATTGTGAGTTTCTATAAATATAAAAAGAGTTCGGCTAGGCTTGGTTAATGAGAAAACTCGATAAAAATTGATTTACGATTCTAAGGGCAAAATTGTCATTTTGCCGAATTGTGAATTGTAGAATGTTTTTATTAATGTGATGATTAAATGAGTGAAATTTTAATATTATAGATCAAGAAATATGCAATCCGGATCTAGACTGGGGAAAAACCAAGCAAGCGGATTAAAAACAATTACTTGCCTACATTTTGTGTACTGAGGTAAGTTGTACGTAAATAATGTAACTTATTTGTTTTTATGTATTGTATAATCAATATGGTATAAATTGTGGGCTATTACTGTGAATGTGCATGATGAGAATTGATGTAGTAGAGACTCCAAGTTGAACATTAGGAATAATTTGGATATCCATGCCATTACATTTGGGTGATGTGTGTGTCAGTGTATGACCCGTCTGGGACATGGCGTTGACATAGATAAGTGAGAGCCAGTGTAAGACCTTTCTAGGAGATGGCTTCAGCCTCAAGATATGCAAGCTAGTGTAAGACCTATTTGGGACATGGCATCGGCCTAAGGTGTGTCAATGTAAGACCTGTCTGGGACATGGCATCAACACAAATAAGTAAGAGCCAGTGTAAGACCTGCCTAGGATATGGCACCGACTTAGATGTAAGAGCCAGTGTAAGACCATGTTTGGAACATGGTGTCAGCATCGTACCCTATGTTTGAGACTTAGTGATTATCTTTTAGTATTCCAAATGGTTCAACGGGAAATTTATGGTTTATTTCAAAATGATAGAGCTTATGACCATGTTCTGAGCGGTACAGGTACTTATATGAAATTGATGATATATGAACTCTATTCCTGTTGTATGAATAGCAAGGAATAAACCTGAGTAAGTTGTGTTATGAACACTTACTCTTTTGTGTGAGTTATGATATATTGGGAGTATGATCACATGTGGTAACATCCTTGTTATTTCGATATTTACATGTAGCTTACTAAGCTTTGTGCTTACCATTTTCCTTTCCATTCTCTTGTAGTGCTGCCAAATTACCCCGTGGATCAAGGAATGTCAGAGGCATCGCTCACACTATCACTAGAAGCTTTTGGTATAGTTTTTTTTATCATCTTGAGTATGGCATGTATAGGGATTGGGTCTTTTTGTTATGTGTCATATTGTTAAGTTAGCCAATTGTGTTGGCTTCGAATGAAAACCTTCTTTTTTTGAGGCATTGCTTAATGGCTAATATTCATTACTGATAACTGTAAATGATGATGCTTCCATGGATGAACAAAATGTATGAATGATCAAGTGCATATTTGGTTTGTTAGAGTGTGATGAGGTTTGCATTTGAATGTCAGGTTGAGGATGACTTAGTATTATATTGCTGTGTGGATTGGAGATATTTGTTGTTGTGTATGTTAGTACAAGTAAGGGTGGTAAAAAGGCTTGGTATATAGCCTTGGTTTTGTCCACACGGGTAGACAAACAGGCATGCGTCTAGGCCGTGTGTGACACACGGTTTGCCCTATGGGCGTGTTGTCTGACCGTGTGTCCCCTGCACCTTAAAATTTTTAAGTTAGTATGCATGGTAGTAAACACACGGGCAGAGACACGGCCGTGTGTCTCAGCCGTGTGAAGGACATGGCCTCTGGGCATGGGCGTGTGCCCAGGCCATGTGAAGTCTGCACCTTAAATGCGGAATTAAATTCACCACACAGCCTAGCACACTGTCGAGTACCTTGGCTGTTCCTAAATGGTTGCTGACGTCAGAAAAATAATGTCAAGGTTTTTGGACATGGGTTGGGACACGAGCGTGTTCCAGGCCGTGTGAAAACCCCTGTAAGTTCAAATTAGGAATTAATTTTATACGGGTTAAGGACACAGACGTGTCCTGATGTGTTTAGGCCGTGTGAACTGCACGGGCCTTCAACACGACCATGTTAAGAAGGCCACATAGGCGTGTCGCCCCTTCCACACAGGTGTGTGTTTTTATTTCAAGAGTCATTTTCCAGAGTTCTTTAAAGGACCCGGTTTGGTTTCGAATCATCCTTAAAGCTTGTTTTGGGCCTCGTAGACCCATAATAAGGAATTCTAGACAAGGTTTGAATTTGACCAAATTTTTATGATTCGTAAATGTTGGAATGCATGTGTTTAAGTTTAGTAATGCGTTGTACTCAGTCCTAGTCTCAGATCGGGTAAGGGGTGTTACACCAGTTCTATTTGTGAAAAAGAAAGACGGCACGATGAGAATGTGCATTGATTATCGTTAGTTGAATAAAGTGACTATCAAGAACAAATATCTTCTGCCACGAATTGATGATTTGTTTGATCAATTGAAAGGAGCTACTGTGTTTTTGAAGATAGATTTGAGATCAAGCTATTATCAGTTGCAAGTAAAAGACTCAGACATTCCAAAAACTGCATTCAGAATGAGGTACGGCCATTATGAGTTCTTAGTTATGCCTTGCAGATTAACTAATGCACTTACTATTTTTATGAATTTGATGAACATAATTTTCAGACCGTATTTAGATCGATTTGTTTGTCGTATTCATTGATGACATATTTATCTATTCGCGTGATGAATCTGTAACACCCCCTACCCGTGTCCTACGCCGGGACAGGTTACGAGACATTACCGGACTTAAATATAAACAATCATGCAAACCGAGCCATAAAATTTCATTCATATTTTAAATCATTCTATCACATGCACATAGTCCCTTATTTGGGTTTACGAAGCCTAAAACATACTTTAGAAAGGGTTCGGGACCAAACCAAGAACTTTGGAAAGCTTTGGGAAAAACTTAAAAAATTTTCTCATGAAACAAGGTCACACGCCCGTGTGGACACAGGGGCACGCCCATGTGCCATCAACACGCCCGTGTCCTTAGGCCATGTAACTCTTTGTTTATGATGTCAGCAAATAAATTGAACCACATGGCCAGGCCACATGCCTGTGTCCCCAGGCCGTGTCCCTAGCATTGTGGAGACACATGGTCGTGTCTCATCCCGTGTAGTTAACTCTTAGTCTATTTTCCAAGCTTTTTTGTTAACCTTACATGCACACACATATACATGCATCCAAAGGCATTCAACATCCTCAAATATGATACCAACCTATCATTTACCTATCAACATGTATGTGTTACACATTCCTTCATTAAACCAAGACTAGTCATCCCATAGTTATCTTTGTGCCAATTTATTTCAAATTATCATCAAACTTCCATGTTCAAAGTATTATTATTTTATCTCCATATTACACATTTAATTCATGGTCATAAAACATGCATTCAACACACATGACATATTGCCAACCATACATGACAAACAAACATAATCATATCTTCACATCATAAGCAATAAAACTTAACATGACTAGATAGACTTACAAGCCATAATCAATATAAGCCACATCTCATGGCCATATACGATAGCTCAAAATGGGCCAATACATTTGGCCAAATCATAATAACACATGTAATAGAACTAGGTCCCTATACATATGTAACAATATTCCATAGGTGTTGGCTTGATAGTGTGATGTTGCCTCCGACGATCTCTAACCCCGAGCCGACCTGAGAACACTAAGGAAATGGAAAGGAGGGAGTAAGCTTTACACTTAGTAAGCTCGTATGAAAATAATAAGCAATGTATTAACATGCTATTTTTCAATTCCTCTCTATTTATTCAAAGTCCAGTTAAGTTGTTTTCTCGAGTCATGGTCACTAAATTATTTATATCCAGAGCTACAGAACTCACAAATTTAGATACATTAATTTTCCCTGAAACTAGACTCACATATATTATTACCATAAAATTTTCATAATTTTTGGTCTAGTCAATAAGTACATTTTATTCCTTAAATTTACCCCTATTTTGTTGTCTGACAGTTTCGACCTCTCTTCACTATGAATTAATTATCTCATAGAACGAGACTCAGATGATGCTTCCATCTATTTTCCTTTAAAATAGACTCATTAAGGATTTTAATTATATAAATTATAACCCATAATAATTTTTGTAAAATTTTTAATGATTTTCAAAAGTTAAGATAGGGGAGTCCGAGATCACTCTGACCCTGTTTCACAAAAATTTGAATATCTCATCATATTTTACTTGATAATCTTTAATTTCATATTTTACTCAGCCTCTAACTTAATTTTGACTATTTTTGGTGGATTTTCAAAGTTGGACCACTACTATTGTACTAATCTACCTTAGTGCAACATAATGATAACCATCACAAATTTGTCATAGAAATTATTCTCATAAATATACTCATTCATTTGCACTCTTATCACAAGTCCATTTCATTTCACATGGCAAACACATGCTCATGGGTTTCGAGTACATACCTATGCTATCTCTTAGCACAATCACTCATCCAAACATGACAATCATATACATCATACTAGTATCATCTAAGCATAGATGAGTTTATCATTTCAAGTATTTCCATTCCATTTCTCATATTAATTCCTGTTGAATTCCTCGGAATCTCAATGGATATCACATTTATCGTCAAGTCATGCAAGTGATCATTTCAAGTATGCACTCCCACGAACCTCACTCATTATGGTGGGATTACCAGTCCAGGCTAAATCCTTTACAATGACATACACTCTCATAAGCTCGGATCTAAATCACCAGTTTAGGCTAAATTTAGTCCTTAACCGGATTACCTGTCTAGGTAAATCCTTAATGCACTCATATTCTTTGGGAGGCTCGATCACTTAAGGAACACCCGTCTGGGCTAGATCCTTTCTATATTGAGATCAACAGATTACCTGCCCAGGCTAAATCCTTTTCTGTAACACATGCAGGATCTCATGTCATGTAAATAATGATTTATCCATCTGATATCCATTTTTATTCAATTGAGAATTTTCTATTTTCATCAAGTATATCATTATGCATAGATGATCATGCAATGTACATTCAATTAAACGCATTTTCATGTTTATTTGGGCATTAGTCCATACAATAAAAATAACATATCACCTAGTTTTCATACAAACTTATTCATTTTATTTAAAATGTCAATTTCCATCAAATGTCCATTAACGTCAAATTCAATACAATCATAGCAAGATATATTTCACGTATAACAATAATAACATGAATAATATGCTTATTGAATCATGCAAACTTACCTCAAATACGAAAACGACAAAATTACCATTTTAGTCCAAAACTTGTATTTTCCCGATTTAAGCTCGAATCTCGATTTCCTTGATCATCATTTCAAATATAGCCTATTTAAGACTCACATTATTCAAATTGACCCAAAATCATATTTTTGCAAAATTAAATTTTTGCTCCTAAACTTTGTCAAAATTACACTTTTTCCCCTAGGCTCGTAAAGTGATTTTTTATTCAATTTTACCATTCTATAGGCCTCGCCAAACCATTTTCATAACTATAGAAAACTATAATTCTCATCATAACACCATTTTATACCATTTTTACAACTTTTACAAAACAATCCTTTCAGACGTTTTCATTGAAGATCGCTTAGTAAAAGTTGTTTATTTAACACCCAACACTCTTTTTCTACCATCAGACATCAAAATACAAGCATGTCACTCATGGGTAAATTTTTAAACATAAACCCTAACTCAAAATAATGGTAGAAATGAGTAGATCGTGATACTGGGACTTCAAAATTGTAAAGAACATTAAAAATGAGGGTCGGGTTCACTTACAAATGAGCTTGGAAGCTTGAACCAAAATCTAGCCATGGTGTCCATGCTAGTTTCGGCTGGATGGATAAGATGATAGCCAATTTTGGTTTATTTTCTCTTTTTAATTCTTTTAAAAATTAGATTACCAAAATGCCCCTAACTTAAAAATATTTTATTACACCCATTTCATGTCTATTTTTGTCCAACAATTAACCAATGGTCTAATTATCATTTAAGGACCTCCAATTTAAAAACTCATAACAATTGAACACTTCTAACACGTGGAACTCAACTTTTGTACTTTTTACAATTTAGTGATTTTGACTAAATTGAGTCCCAAACGTCAAAATTTTTGAATGAAAGTTTCATGAAATCACTCCGTGAAATCATAGTCCATAAAAATATAATAAAAATAAATTTTCTTACGTCTGATTTGTGGTCCTAAAACCACTATTCCGACTAGGCCCTAATCCAGTATGTTACAGTATTCGAGCATGCTGAGCATATGAGAATAGCGCTATAGACTTTACGAGATAAGCAACTGTATGCAAATTTTAGCAACTGTGAATTCTGGTTACGAGAAGTTGGTTTTCAGGGGCATATTGTATCAGCATCTGGTATTCGAGTTGATCCGAGCAAAGTTTCGGCTATTTTGGATTGGAAGACTTCGAGAAATGTGTTCGAAGTCCACAGTTGTAACAGACTGATTTAGACCCTAGTCGAAATAGTGGTTTTGGGAGCACAAATTCGAGTCAGAGAAATGTTTAAATATTATTTTCTTTGTTTATGATGTGTGAATTAGCATGTGAAAGTCTCGTATGAAAATTTGAATGTTTGTGTACTTAATTTAATAAATAGGACCTAATCGTGTAAACTATAAAAGCTGTGTGCTAGATGTTAATAGTTCCTATTTGACTTGCATTTATAACTGAGAGGTCCTTATGTGGTTATTCTACCATTTACATGTCTAATGGACATTTATAGCCTTAATATATGTGAATTTATAATGATTTAATAAAAGGGAAAAATTGTTATTTAGATCATATGTTAATTAAAATAAAACAAAAGCTTAAAATAAGCTCATTTCATGCTCATGTTACCAAAATCATCAAAAGAAAAAGAAAAGAAATACAAGCTAGGGTTCAGCCTTGATTTTCATTGATTAAGGTATGTGTTTTGATCGGTTTTTGATAATTTCTACGTTCTTGTAATTGTTGCTTCATATATTATCAAGCCCATGCCTCAATTCCTGGTTTTGATGATGATTTTAAAATATGCCATGGATGAATTCATGAGCTTTATGTTGTTAAATGATGAAATATGAAAGTTTGATGTTCGATTTACATGTTTTGTCTTTGAATTTTTGATGAAATTGAGTAATTTGGGCTAAATTGTAAAAATAGAATGACTTGGTCAATAAAAGGGTTAATTTTGAATACATAAGGATCAAGAAAATAGGAATTCAAATTTAGACCGAGGAAACTCGAAGATAATCAAGTAGACAATTCAAATCGACAATTCTAAGTACGAGGTAAGTTCGTACGGGATAAATGATATTATAGTCATCTTTTAATGCTTTGATGATGCATGAATTGTATAGATGTTTTATTATGGTTTGTGTAAGTTGATAAATTGAAGGTGTTCGGCACAAAGTGTGCGATTTGAAATAATTGCGGTTATAAATAGCACTAAGTGTTCGAAGTGGAATAGCTTCAACTATATGAGGCACTAAGTGTGTGATACTGAGGTAGCTTCGGCTATTTGAGATGGCACTAAGTATACGGAATCATTTTAGCTTCGGCTAATCATTAAAGCACTAAGTGTGCGAATTCTTTAAGCTTGGAAAGACTTCGGAAAGAATAATGCATTCGAATGAAAGGTAAGAATGAAAATGAATAAATACAGAAGGTTCAGGTATGTACAATACCTAGGTGCTAGATGATATTATGTATATGAAGTTAGTTGAGTTGGTATAAACATATGAATTGTGTTGGCATAAAATTGATAGATGAATTGAAATTTTATAAGTACTTATGTGTTGATGTTTTATATTTTATAAATTGTTGATGATTTTTGGTATGAGCTTACTAAGCTTATGAAAGCTTACTCTGTGTATGTTTGCCTTGTTTTATAGATATCGAAGCTACTGTGAGCTTGAGGATCATTGAGGATCATCACCATACTATCGAACCTTATTTTGGTACCTATGAAAATTTATATATTAAAGTATGACATATATAGGCTAGAAGACTTTTGGTTAGGTTTTGTAATGTTATATTTAGCCAAGTGATATGGCTGAATATGGTTGTGTTTATATTTTGATTTTGGTATATGAAATGTGATGCAAGATGTTCTATTTGATGTGTTCATATATGGCTAAAAAAAATTGTAAGTTTGGCAATTTTTGGTATAAGGTTTGGTCATAAGTTTAGAGATTATGAAGCCATATGTTTTGATATGATTTGGTCTTATGATTTGGCACAATTGAGTTGAGTTTATAAGTATGAAAATGATTGATAATGTTATAGCATAAATTGTGTATGGATTGGTATGGATTTTGGCTGAAATGGTTGTGCAATTATGCTTTTTTCCTTGCTTGTAGGGTGATTCAAATGGGGGTGGCTGTAACACCCCGAACCCGAGACCATTGCCGGTGTCGGACACGAGGGGTTAACAAGCCAAGTTCACATGGTTTGCCCACCAATTTGACATTTCCAGTCAGGCTGGAAGACTGCATCACCGTCGCCTTAAAAATCATATCTCGAGTTTCAAAACTCGGAAACTGGTTTCGTAAATTTTCCCTGAATTTAGACTCATATATCCATCCATGGATTTATTTCTAGAATTTTTGGATGGGCCAATTGGTACAGTTTATTAGTTAAAGTCACCCATGTTACAGGGATCGACTGCTCTGACCTTCACGCGGTATAACTTGAATATCTCTCTGTACAGGGATTTAATGCTTGTTTCGTTTGTTTCTAATGAAACTAGACTCAAAATGGAATCTGTAAATATAAGGTATGTTGCCTAATTCTTTCTGGATAATTTATAGTAAATTTTAAAGTTGCGACAGGGAACCCAGAAACCGTTCTGGCCCTGTCTCACAATAGCATTAATATCTCTTAACATGTAACTCCTATGACCATTTCGTTTCTTCCATATGAAAATAGACTCATCAAGGTTCATTTACATAGCTTATTCACTATTTAATTCCATTTCTACGAATTTTGGTGATTTTTCACATTCACGTCACTGCAGCTGGCAGCATCTGTTTTAAGGTAGGTCTTACCTATTTGGTAGTCTCCATGAACCAACTAGTCTTTGCCATACATAGGTTCATATATGATCATTTTAACCATGCCAATGGCTGATCATATGACCAACATTCCCATTTCCAAGCCATAGCCACATCATGACACCAAATATATACATACAAACCACAATTATTCTAAGTTCATGTTCCTTTTCGAGCCATTTTCGCATGGCCGTACATACTTACATCACCACATATTTAACAAACAAGGGTAGTCCTATACATGCCATTTCAAGTTCAACCAAGAATTTATACCAAAATGGGGGCTTGATAGTGTGGATGACTTCGACTTCAACGATCCCGAATCCGATTGCTATCGAAATAAATCTAGAAAAGCGAGAGCCAAAGCAATGAGTAAGCATTTTATGCTTAGTAAGTCTCAAGGAATATAATCAACTCTAATTACAGCAATACATTCACATAGTTAAATGCATCATTTCATTAATGCGCATTCACATAATCATACTTACTTTACCATCCCAACTCTTATGTTCATACACAAATAACGGCTTCATTAAGGCCGATAACTCGCTCCATCATAGGAGCGGATATTCATACGCTCTTACTCCTAGCACGCAAAGCACACACCGCACTTACCTTATCATTGGGAAATTTCACAAGTGCATTAGCTGAAATTTTCCAGCAAGCTCATAATTTTCAAATCACATACCTTCGGAGTTTATCCGGATGTCGGTACTCGCTCAATCGCCTTGGGACATAGCCCGGTTATGGTAACCCGCACCAAGGCCAACGGACTTTACCCGGATATCACGATTTGCATAAATGCCTTCGGTCTTAGCCGGATTTAACAACTTGCACGAATGCCTTCGGGTCTTAGCCCGGATATAGCTACTAGCACAATTGCCTTCGGGTCTTAACCCGGATATAAATTTCAGCATAATTGTCTTCGGGGCTTAGCCCGGATATCATTCAATTTCTCATGCACACATACATCAATAATCATTGGACATACATATTTCATTTTCGTTACTAAGGCTCAAACACAATTATAATCATTAGCATATTCGCCTTGGGACTTAGCCCGGTGGAATTCAAATACTCATACACACATGATCAATAATCATACACATCCATGTTTCATCTTACATAATTCAAGTAAGATCACTTCTTGAGGACTTACCTCGGATGTTGTCGAACGGCTTTTTCGCTATTCGATCACCTTTTCCTTCCCTTGTCCAATTGTGGCCCTCTTAGCTCTTGAGCTAATTCAAACAAATTCAATTTATTAAAACCTCATTGTGCTTGCTTATGGCGAATATGACAAGGATTTTAAATGGTCATATGGCCACTCTTTAGCTTGAATACACAATGGTCATGCACATTTTATACTACATCAAGCAATTCAATACAATTTATTTGAGCATCAAGGAAATGCTAAGGCCTTCAATAGGCTACCCAAGGCCGAATATTCATGTACATGTTGAGGCCAATTATGCACTTAATACCTCACAAAACAGCATGCATTTTACTAGTTAATGCTTTGCATATTGTGGCTCAAAACTTATAATATAGCATCAAGCACTTATATGTGTGCTAGGTCAATTGGGCTTGAAATTTCACAATTATTCTTCAACATCTTCTTCTTTAAACCAACTTATTCATCACTTACTTCATAGCCAAAACATCATGTGCAAACATATATATACAATATGAGCATGGCGAATTTTCAAGGTGTCCATAGCCATCCAAAATACAAATTTTAACTAACATGCAAGAAGCATGAACCATGCTCATGAATGGCCGAATATGACAATCATGCTCCTTTTCAACTTCAATCGTGATAAATCAAAAGAAGGCTCAAAATCTTGCTCAAGAGTAGACAATCCATCATTGCATGCATCATCATCAAGCTTCACACTTAGCATGCAATGGCTTTATCACCATAACAACTTTGGCCAAATACCATTTCCATGGCTTAACAAAGATTTGAGCCATGGCTAACATGCACATCAAGTTAGCAACCAAAACATGCATGAAACTCCTAACACAACCTCATACATACCTTAATCTTGATGCAAACTTGGCCAAATCTCCTTCTAGATCTCTTCCAAACCAAGCATGAAGCAAAAATCCTCCTTCTTCCTTAGTTTTGGCTCAAAGAAAGGATGAACAAAATTTTTTCTTTCCTTCTCTACAACTCACGGCAATGGGGGATTACCACACTCACACACATTTTTTTTTCATTTTTTATCACCCATACACCTTTGTTTATTATTTCACCCTAATGCACCAACAAAACATGTTTCATGACATGTTTAGCCCATCCTCCCTTGTCATGGCCGGCCACCACCTATAAAGGGGAATTTGACATGCAAGTCCATTATTTTGCATGCATGCTTTAATTAGTCATCACACATTTCCTATCATACTTTCAAAGTTCATTACTAAGTCCTTTCTTGTGGAATTCACCCTTATAACACTAAATCAATCATCATAAAATGTCATACATGAGCACACACATATTATAGGCATCAAAATAAATTTTAATTATTTTTATGCCTCGGTTTTGTGGTCCCGAGACCACCTTCCGACTAGGGTCAATTTTGGGCTGTCACAACTCTCCCCACTTAAGAAATTTTCGTCCCGAAAATCTTACCGTAAATAGGTTTGGATATCGGTCTTTCATAGAGTTCTCGGTCTCCCAAGTAGCTTCTTCTATCCCGTGCTTGAGCCATAACACTTTTACTAGCGGAACCCGCTTGTTTCACAACTCTTTCACTTTCGTGATAGGATACGAATCGGTTCTTCCTCATAACTCATATTAGCTTGAATTTCAATTTCGATGGACTAATCACGTGCGATGGATCGGATCTATAGCGTCAAGCATCAAACGTGAAAGACATCGTGAACCTTTTCGAGTTTAGGGGCAAAGTCAAACGATATGCCACCGGATCGACTCGCCGGATATCTCATATGGCCCAACGAACCTCGGCTCAACTTGCCCTTACTACCGAATCGAGTATCTTTTCCAAGGCGATACCTTGAGGAACACTTTATCACCCACCGATACTCGATATCCTTACGCTTCAGATCCGCACGACTTCGACGATCGGAGGTTATCTTCAGACTTTCACGGATTACTTTCACTTCTGCTCAGCATCCCTAATCAAATCCACCGAAAATCTTACTTTCACCGAGCTCGGTCCAAAACAATGGTGTACGGCATTTACGATCGCATAAGGCCTCGTAGGGTGCCATTTTAATACTTGATTGAAAGTGTTGTTGTAAGCGAATTCAATCAACGGCAAATACCGCTCCCATGAACCACTAAACTCGAGGACGCAACATCTTAACATATCCTCAAGTATCTCGAATTATCTCGCCGGATTGACCATCGGTTTGGGGGTGAAAGGCGGTCTTGAAATGCAACTTGGTACCCAAAGCTTCTTGCAACTTTTTCCAAAATCGCAAGGTAAATCTCGGATCTCTATCCCACACGATGGAAATAGGCACCCCATGTAATCTCACAACTGAGAAACGTACAATTCCGCTAATTTGTCCATTGAAAATCCAGACGACGAGGACAAAGTGGGTCGACTTAGTCAATCGATCTACCACGACCCAAACCGCATCCTTCTTACTTGTCGACAATGGCGGTCCGGATACAAAGTCCATTGTGACTCGATCCCATTTCCACTCGGGTATCGTGATTGGTCAAGTAATCCTCAAGGCACCGATGTTCCGCTTTCACTTGTTGACATATTAAACATCTTGAAACAAAGTCGAGATGTCTCGCTTCATACCATGCCACCAAACCGACGTTTCAAATCATTGTACATCTTCGTACTCCCGGGTGGATTGCCATTCGGCTACAATGGGCTTCATTCGAATTATCGAAATGAGTTCCGAATTCTTTGGGACACACCGACGACTTTTGAACCTCAAACAATCGTCATCGTCGATTTGAAACTCCGAGTCCTTGTTCGGAACACACGCAGCCCGTTTTGCAACCAACTCGTTGTCGACTTTCTGAGCTTCTCGAATTTGGTGTGTCAATAATGGTTTGGCTTTCAATTCAGCCACTAACACACCGTCGGATCGGACAGACAAGTGCACATTCATCGTCGTAAAGTGAATAACGATTTACGACTCAAGGCATCCGCAACCATATTCGCCTTTCCGGGTGATAGTCAATGATCACTCATAATCCTTTAACAGCTCGAGCCAACGTCTTTGTCGCAGATTTAAGTCTCTTTGGGTCATCAAATATTTGAGACTTTTGTGATCCGAGTATACATGGCACCTTTCACCAAATAAGTAATGTCGCCAAATCTTTAAGGCGAATACGATGGCGGCCACTCGAGATCATGAGTCGGATAATTTTTCTCATGTGGCTTTAATTGCCTCGACGATAGGCCACAACTCGACCTTCTTGCATTAATACGCAACCTAACCCAAGTAGAGAGGCGTCGCTATAGATGACAAACTCCTTGCGGACTCGGGTTGCACTAGAATTGGGGCTTCAGTCAAATAAGTTTTCATTGATCGAAACTTTTTGGCATTTCTCCGTCCATTCAACTTAACGTCCTTTTGGAGTAGCCGTCATCGGCGTGGCTATCGTTGAGAAGCCTTTACAAATCGTCGGTAATAACCTAAGAAGCCCCAAAAAGTCTCGAACCTCAAGAATATTTCTGAGGCTTCCAATTAAGTATGGCTGAAATTTTATTCGGTCGACTCGAATACCCGATGCAGATACCACATGACCCAAGAAGCTAACCTCTTAACCGTAACTCACACTTGTCGGACTTAGCATATAATTGCTTGTCCCGTAAAATTTGCAAAGACTAACCGCAGTGTTCAAAGATGTTCGGTCTCATTTCTTGAATAGACCAAGATGTCATCAATGAACATGACTACGAATCGATCCAAATATGGTCTAAAGATCCGATTCATTAAATCCATAAATACCGTAGGGCATTAGTGAGCCCAAACGGCATCACTAGGAACTCATAGTGACCATATCTCGCTCAAGGCGGTCTTGGGCACGTCCGAATCTCGGATTCGCAATTGATAGTAGCCCGATCTCAAATCTATTTTCGAGAACACCGAGGCTCCTTCGCTTGATCGAACAAGTCGTCAATACGTGGCAACGGATATTTGTTCTTTATCGCCGCTTATTAAGTCGACGATAGTCGATGCACACCGCATGGTTCCATCCTTCTTTTCACGAACAACACCGCACACCCTAAGGCGAAAAACTCGGCGAGCAAAACCTCTATCCACCAATTCTTGCAATCGAGCTTCCAACTCCTTTAATTCCGTTGGTGCCATACGATACGGAGCTATCGAATTGAGTGGTACCGTACCAATTCGATGCCAAATTCTATTTCCGAACAGTGGTAAACCCGGCAATTCTTCGTGGAAAACATCCGGTATTCACAAACCACGGCACAGATTCGGGTTTCTTTTCGATTCCTTGTCATCGAAAGCACGACGCTGTGTACGCTTCGCACTCTTTTCTTACATATTTTCGGGCCAACATTGCGATATTACACCGGCAACCCTTTAAGTCCGTAGACTTAACCCGAATTATCTCGTTATTCGCGCACCTCAAATCGATAGTCTTGCTTTTGCAATTTACGACCGCATCGTGCATGGTCAACCCATCCAAACCAAGAATAACGTCAATTCATCGAACGGCAAAAGCATCAAGTCCGCCGGAAACAAGAACCTCGGAACACTAGGAGACTTTTCTTGCACACTTTGTTGACAAGCACGTAATGACCCAAGGGTTTGACACCGAATTACAAACTCAAGAGACTCAATAGGCAAAGTCTTACTGGATGCTAAGGTTTCACATATATAAGATTGAGTAGAACCAGGTCAATCAACGCAATCACTTTAGTATTGAAAAGGGTGAAAGCACCGTAATGACATCCGGAGAGGCAAGATCCTCGGCTTGCGCAGATGGCATAAGTCCTCGCAGAGCACGAGCCTCGATCCGATGGTAGCATCTCTAGATCCTCTCGACCGCCAACGACATTGCCCATATTTCTAGGTGGCCTACCTCGAGCAAATGGTAGCACCCGAGTTTCCACTCGACTCACATTCTGCTCAAGCTTCTCTGCAATCCTTCCTAAAGTGGTCGGCCGATCCACACTTATAGCAGGAGTGATCACGAAACCAACAGCTCCCGAATGCCATTTGCCACAATGTTGACACTCGCCTCTCTCGGCGATCATTTCCACCATCATGGCGATCAAGTGACTCGTGTGGTCACAGGGGTCGATCGCGTCCTCGCCTAAAAAGCCCAAAGCGCCTCTAGACCGGTTCACATCATCTCGAAATCTCTTGATTGCTGTTGAAGAGACTTTCCGAGGACCTCTTTCAAATTCTCCAGTTCCCACATCGCCTTTTTGTTTCTCCTTTCTAAGCTCTTCGACTTTACAAGCTCGCTCAACAAGTACTACGATCTCTATTTCGAGAATGCCAACGAACATCCTTATATCATCATTCAGCCCATCCTCAAGCATTTACACATGATAGCTTCGGACGAAATGCATTCTCGCGTGTATCGCTAAGCCTCACAAATTTCGCTCATAGTCGGTAACCGACATAGAACCTTGCTTAAGATCAAGAAATTCCCAAGTCACTTGCTCTCTAGGTACCACGAAGTCGAGTACTCCACCAATAGTAGGTGGAATCACGTAGCAAGGAGATGGTACACTTTAAGCATTCATCGGTGTACAAGATAGCTCATCGAGCACCGGATAGTGTTGTCCAACCGAAATTCAGCTCGCTCGCATCATCATCATCCGTAGCTTTAAATTCAGTGGCCCCATGTTTTCAATCCTATCGACTGGGGCTTACTTGACCTTATTTGGTCAGTTACGGAGGTATTGTAGGTGCTTGGGGTTGCATTTGTCGGAATGGAGGTCGTGGGACAGCCGTGTTAGTTCGAATGTATTGATTAAACCATTCGCTCATCACACTATAAAAGGCTTGCCTAGCCTCATCATTCGGATTGCTGGCCATAGGTTGAGAGTCCGCCGGTGCTGTCCCTCAGCGGAGCAGCGCCACACTCTCCACATCATCAGCTATTGCTCGGTTGGGATCGGGACCCATTGCTATAAACAAACTCAAAGTCAAATTGTCGAAATCACCACACTATCGATTCATCATTAAATGGCATGTATAGCTAGACCCCAAACACCTCACGGTAGTCCTAGAATCGACTAAACCGTGGCTCGATACCATAAAATTGTAACACCCGAACCCGAGACCATTGCGGTGTCGGACACGAGGGGTTAACAAGCCAAGTTCACATGGTTTGCCCACCAATTTGACATTTCCAGTCAGGCTGGAAGACTGCATCACCGTCGCCTTAAAATCATATCTCGAGTTTCAAAACTCGGAAACTGGTTTCGTAAATTTTCCTGAATTTAGACTCATATATCCATCCATGGATTTATTTCTAGAATTTTGGATGGGCCAATTGGTACAGTTTATTAGTTAAAGTCACCCATGTTACAGGGATCGACTGCTCTGACCTTCACGCGGTATAACTTGAATATCTCTCTGTACAGGATTTAATGCTTGTTTCGTTTGTTTCTAATGAAACTAGACTCAAAATGGAATCTGTACATATAAGGTATGTTGCCTAATTCTTTCTGGATAATTTATAGTAAATTTTAAAGTTGCGACAGGGAACCCAGAAACCGTTCTGGCCCTGTCTCACAATAGCATTAATATCTCTTAACATGTAACTCCTATGACCATTTCGTTTCTTCCATATGAAAATAGACTCATCAAGGTTCATTTACATAGCTTATTCACTATTTAATTCCATTTCTACGAATTTTGGTGATTTTTCACATTCACGTCACTGCAGCTGGCAGCATCTGTTTTTAAGGTAGGTCTTACCTATTTGGTAGTCTCCATGAACCAACTAGTCTTTGCCATACATAGGTTCATATATGATCATTTTAACCATGCCAATGGCTGATCATATGACCAACATTCCCATTTCCAAGCCATAGCCACATCATGACACCAAATATATACATACAAACCACAATTATTCTAAGTTCATGTTCCTTTTCGAGCCATTTTCGCATGGCCGTATATACTTACATCACCACATATTTAACAAACAAGGGTAGTCCTATACATGCCATTTCAAGTTCAACCAAGAATTTATACCAAAATGGGGCTTGATAGTGTGGATGACTTCGACTTCAATGATCCCGAATCCGATTGCTATCGAAATAAATCTAGAAAATCGAGAGCCAAAGCAATGAGTAAGCATTTTTATGCTTAGTAAGTCTCAAGGAATATAATCAACTCTAATTACAGCAATACATTCACATAGTTAAATGCATCATTTCATTAATGCGCATTCACATAATCATACTTACTTTACCATCCCAACTCTTATGTTCATACACAAATAACGGCTTCATTAAGGCCGATAACTCGCTCCATCATAGGAGCGGATATTCATACGCTCTTACTCCTAGCACGCAAAGCACACACCGCACTTACCTTATCATTGGGAAATTTCACAAGTGCATTAGCTGAAATTTTCCAGCAAGCTCATAATTTTCAAATCACATACCTTCGGAGTTTATCCGGATGTCGGTACTCGTTCAATCGCCTTCGGGACATAGCCCGTTATGGTAACCCGCACCAAGGCCAACGGACTTTACCCGGATATCACGATTTGCATAAATGCCTTCGGGTCTTAGCCCGGATTTAACAACTTGCACGAATGCCTTCGGGTCTTAGCCCGGATATAGCTACTAGCACAATTGCCTTCGGGTCTTAACCCGGATATAAATTTCAGCATAATTGTCTTCGGGGCTTAGCCCGGATATCATTCAATTTCTCATGCACACATACATCAATAATCATTGGACATACATATTTCATTTTCGTTACTAAGGCTCAAACACAATTATAATCATTAGCATATTCGCCTTCGGACTTAGCCCGGTGGAATTCAAATACTCATACACACATGATCAATAATCATACACATCCATGTTTCATCTTACATAATTCAAGTAAGATCACTTCTTGAGGACTTACCTCGGATGTTGTCGAACGGCTTTTTCGCTATTCGATCACCTTTTCCTTCCCTTGTCCAATTGTGGCCCTCTTAGCTCTTGAGCTAATTCAAACAAATTCAATTTATTAAAACCTCATTGTGCTTGCTTATGGCCGAATATGACAAGGATTTTAAATGGTCATATGGCCACTCTTTAGCTTGAATACACAATGGTCATGCACATTTTATACTACATCAAGCAATTCAATACAATTTATTTGAGCATCAAGGAAATGCTAAGGCCTTCAATAGGCTACCCAAGGCCGAATATTCATGTACATGTTGAGGCCAATTATGCACTTAATACCTCACAAAACAGCATGCATTTTACTAGTTAATGCTTTGCATATTGTGGCTCAAAACTTATAATATAGCATCAAGCACTTATATGTGTGCTAGGCGAATTGGGCTTGAAATTTCACAATTATTCTTCAACATCTTCTTCTTTAAACCAACTTATTCATCACTTACTTCATAGCCAAAACATCATGTGCAAACATATATATACAATATGAGCATGGCGAATTTTCAAGGTGTCCATAGCCATCCAAAATACAAATTTTAACTAACATGCAAGAAGCATGAACCATGCTCATGAATGGCGAATATGACAATCATGCTCCTTTTCAACTTCAATCGTGATAAATCAAAAAGAAGGCTCAAAATCTTGCTCAAGAGTAGACAATCCATCATTGCATGCATCATCATCAAGCTTCACACTTAGCATGCAATGGCTTTATCACCATAACAACTTTGGCCAAATACCATTTCCATGGCTTAACAAAGATTTGAGCCATGGCTAACATGCACATCAAGTTAGCAACCAAAACATGCATGAAACTCCTAACACAACCTCATACATACCTTAATCTTGATGCAAACTTGGCCAAATCTCCTTCTAGATCTCTTCCAAACCAAGCATGAAGCAAAAATCCTCCTTCTTCCTTAGTTTTGGCTCAAAGAAAGGATGAACAAAATTTTTTCTTTCCTTCTCTACAACTCACGGCAATGGGGGATTACCACACTCACACACATTTTTTTTTTTCATTTTTTATCACCCATACACCTTTGTTTATTATTTCACCCTAATGCACCAACAAAACATGTTTCATGACATGTTTAGCCCATCCTCCTTGTCATGGCCGCCACCACCTATAAAGGGGGAATTTGACATGCAAGTCCATTATTTTGCATGCATGCTTTAATTAGTCATCACACATTTCCTATCATACTTTCAAAGTTCATTACTAAGTCCTTTCTTGTGGAATTCACCCTTATAACACTAAATCAATCATCATAAAATGTCATACATGAGCACACACATATTATAGGCATCAAAATAAATTTTTAATTATTTTTATGCCTCGGTTTTGTGGTCCCGAGACCACCTTCCGACTAGGGTCAATTTTGGGCTGTCACAGTGGCAAATTGGATGTTCAAATGGCCTATTTTTGTCCACACGGGCAGGAACACGAGCATTTGTCTCAGCCGTGCGTGATACATGGCTATGTTGCACTGTCGTGTGTCCCTTGGGGTACCTTACAATTGTAAGTCAAGCTTGAGCACGGCCAAGGCACATGGGCGTGTGGCTAGCCGTGTGGCCTAAGTTAGATTTGAACACGGCCTAAGCATACAAGCGTGTCTTGTGGTCGTGTGAACAAGTCAGTGTGTATACCCTATTTTGACATGGTCTAGACAAACGGGCATGTCTAAAGCCATGTGAGGCACACGGCTTGATCTGTACTTGTTTGAAAAAAATGTTTAAATTTTGAAGAAATTTTGTATATGTTCAGTTTAGTCCCGACCACTTTCTAATACATGTTTAAGGTCTTGATGACCTATTAACGGATTTTATATTGATGATTGATCTTTAATGCTTCGATGCTTATGAAAGGAATGTTAATGTTCCAATTTTATCTGGTAATGCCTATAACCCTAGTTTGGCAACGGATATGGGTTAGGGGTGTTACATTTTATTAGTATCAGAGCTATGGTTTAGTCTGTTCTTAGACTGCCATAGTGTATGTGAATCTAGCTATACATACCATAATTTTTGAACTGTAATAGTGTGATGAATCTTGACATTGAAATGTGCTTTTATATAGAAAATGGATCCCGAAAGAGCCGTAGCGGACGATGTCGACAGCAATGTGCCTACTCACGCTCAAGGGACGGCGCCATCTTATTCTCGACCGGATATGAGTAGCCGTGATGGTGAGGCTAGACAAGCCTTCTATCAGATGATGAATGATTGGTTCACTCAATATATTAGAACCAATCCAGATGCACAACAACCTCCACCCCCAGTTAATTCTCCTTAAATTCTTGTTATGCAACCAGTGAATCCGATTCAGTTAAGTAGACCACCAGTCGATAAGATTGGAAAATATGGGGCTGAAGAGTTCCGAGCTACAACAAACGATGATGCTGAAAAAGTCAAGTTTTGGATAGAGAACACGATAAGAATGTTTGATGAATTATCAATAAATCTTAAAGAATGCATAAAATGTGTTGTTTCCCTTCTGAGAGATACGGTGTATCATTGGTGGAAAACTTTGACATCTATGATTCCAAGTGAATGGGCTACTTGGGATTTCTTCCAAGCTGAATTCTGGAAGAAATATATCAGTCAGAGATTCATCGATCAGAAACATAAAGAGTTTCTTGAACTTAAACAAGGTCGTATGTCTGTTACAGAATACGAGTAGGAATTTGTAAGACTGAGTTAGTATGCTCATGAATGTGCATCTTCTGAGGCAATAATGTGTAAAAGATTCAAGGATGGCTTAAACGACGATATTCATCTGTTAGTCGAGATTCTAGAAATCAAAGAATTTGCTGTGCTTGTTGAACGAGCATGTAAAGCTGAAGATCTTGGGAAAGAGAAAAGAAAAACTGATTTTGAAGCTAGAGAGGTACAAAAGAGGTCATTGGGCAAGTCATTTCAGTCAGCAACAAAGAAATTTTGAGATGATAATAGCCGTTCAAAGGCTAGTGTGGGACATTCGAACAGAGATTGTGCTAGATCGCAATTGAGCTTTAAAGCTCCAACTACGTCTGTTGCCAGTGTTGGTAACGCAAAGAATGAAAAACCTGAGTGTGATCAATATGGAAGATGACATTTTATAGAGTGTTGGGGAAAGAGTAATAATCGAGCTTGTTACAGTTGTGGTTCATGAAATTATTTTATAAAAGATTGCTCAGATTTAATTGAAAAAGATAATGTTCGGAATTAGAGGTCAAGTGGAAACGTTTCTTGTAACACCCCGAGCCCGAGACCATCGCCGGTGTCGGACGCGAGGGGTTGACGAGCTAAATCCTCTTAAAGTACCGACCAATTTGGCATTTCCAGACAGGCTGGAAAACTGCATCACTGTCGCCTTAAAAATTATATCTCGAGTTTCAAAACTCAGAAACTGATTCCGTAAATTTTCCCTGAATTTAGACTCATATATCCTTCCATGGATTTATTTCTAGAATTTTTGGTCGGGCCAATTGGTACAGTTTATTAGTTAAAGTCACCCATGTTACAGGGATTGACTGCCCTGACCTTCGCGTGTTACAACTTGAATATCTCTCTGTACAGGGCTTAAATACTGGTTCCGTTTGTTTCTAATGAAACTAGACTCAAAATTTAATCTGCACATATAAGGCATGACTTCTAATTCTTTCTGGATAATTTATAGAAAATTTTTAAAGTCATGACAGGGGACCCAGAAACCGTTCTGGCCCTGTCTCACAATAACTTTAATATCTCTTAACAAGTAACTCCTATGACCTATTCGTTTCTTCCATATGAAAGTAGACTCATCAAGGTTCATTTACATAACTTATTCACTATTTAATACCACTCCTACAAATTTTGGTGATTTTTTCAAAACCACACCACTGCTGCTGCCAGCATCTGTTTTCAAGGTAACCTTTACCTATTTCATGATTTCCACGATTCAATAGGCCCTTTTTGCATACATAGCACAAGTGTGATCATGATTAACCATTCCAATGGCTAATCTTTTCAAAACCATTCCATACCCCATAATGATCATCATACAAGCGATTATAGAATCATACTAACAACGATCTAAGCCATTTTCGCATGGCTATCCAAGCTTACATAAAACGAAAGGTACATGACCTTCTACAATAGGGTAGTCCTATACATGCCATTTCAAAGTTCAACCAAAATTATACCCAAAATGGAGGCTTTGATAGTGTAGATGACTTCGACTTTAATGATCCCGAATCCGATCGCTAACGAGCAAAATCTATAAAGCAGAGAGCCAAAGCAACGGGTAAGCATTTTTATGCTTAGTAAGTCTCAAGCAATAAAATCAGCTTTAACTAAGGCATTACATTCACATAGCCAAATGAATCATTTCATTAATACACATTCACATAATCATACTTACTTCACACTTCATCATTGTATACTTTCACAAGATATCAACCAATTCAATAGCTGAAAATTCGTTAGTCGATTGAACGAATGTTACTCAAACATATCGACTTTTCCAATGCACATATAAACATACCTTTTCCTTTGGGCTTTTCGAGCGTACTAATTAAATTTATTACAGCAACCAACGCTCACTTTCAGCCCAAGCTTCTTCGGAATACAACCGGATATAACCACATGCACGAATGCCTTCGGGTCTTAGCCCGGATAGAACGACTTGCACAAATGCCTTCGGGTATTAGCCCGGATTTAACAACTTGCACGAATGCCTTCGGGTCTTAGCCCGGATGTGGTCACTAGCACAATGGCCTTCGGGTCTTAACCCGGATATAATTACTAGCATAAATGTCTTAAGGACTTAGCCCGGATATCATTCAATTGCTCATGCACACACATACATCAATAATCATTACACATCCATGTTTCATTTTCGTTACTAAGGCTCAAACACAAACATATCACTTGCATAATCGCCTTCAGGACTTAGCCCGGGTATCATTCAAATACTCATACACACATAAATCAATAATCATTACACATCCATATTTCATTTCACATAATTCGAGTAGGGTCATTTCTTGAGGACTTACCTCAGATGTTGTCGAACGGCTTCGACGGCTAATCGATCACTTTTTCCTTCCCCTTATCCAATTGTGGCCCTCTAAGCTCTTGAGCTAATTCAAAAAATTCAATTCATTAAAGTCTCGCTTACTAGCCTTGGCGAATACACATATCAACGACTCAACATCACATAACTAAGCACTTTAGTCAATTTTCTTTAATTACGCACACATTCGGCCTTAGCTCACAACAAGGTAGCCGATTACCTAAGTCAAGAATAGGCATCATTAAGCTTGCCTCTAACCGAATGCATGCACAATAATTTCCCCCATGTGGCCGATTATACTTAGTCATACTTGCACAAAATCAACAATAAATTGCAAAATTTTCACATCATATGTGTACTAGGCCGATTGTACATGCAAATTTCACAACATTCTTGAACAAATTTCTTCTTTAAACAACATATTTATCACTTTCTTCATAATCAAAATATCATGTGCAATCATATATACACATATAGGTGCAAGGTCAATTTCAAGGTGTCCATAGCCATCCAAAACACCAATTTTACTAACATGCAAGAAGCATGAACCATGCTCATGAATGCATCATGGCGAATACATCACAATCATGCCCTTTCAACTTCAATCATGGTTAAACAAAAGAAAACTCAATGTCTTACTCAAGATGGCTACAAAGAAATTTCAAGAGTAGAAAATCCATCATTGCATGCATCATTAGCAAGCTTCACATTTAGCATGCAATGGCTTTAACACAATAACAACTTTGGCCAAATACCATTCCCATGGCATAACAAGGATTTGAACCATGGCTAACATGAACATCAAGTTAGCAACTAAAACATGCATGAAACTCATAACACAACCTCATACATACCTTACTCTTGATGCAAGTTTAGCCAAATTTCCTTCTAGATCTCTCCTAAACAAAGAAAATGAAGCAAAAATCTCTTCTTCCTCTAAGTATTTTTGGCCAAAAAGGAGAGAACAAGGATGAACAAATTTTTTGTTTTCTTTCTTAGTTGCACTAAGCAATGGGGGGCATCCATGCTCATCTTTTTTTTTGTTCATTTCTTTAATGCTAATTCTTATTTTATTTCTTCATACATAACTCACTAACCAAACATGTTGGAAACATGTTTCCTTGCCCATCAACACCTACCTTGGCCGGCCACTATGCTTCTTTTGGGGAAATTTGACATGCAAATCCCTTATTTTTGCATGCATGATCAACTAGTCATCCCACATCTTCCCATCATACTTTCAAAGTTTACTACTAGGCCCTTTCTAGTGAAATTCACATTTATAACACTAAATCAAATCATCAAAATGTCACACACAATTTAACACATATCATAGGCATCAAAATAAATTTTAAATTATTTTTATGCCTCGGTTTTGTGGTCCCGAAACCACATTCCGACTAGGGTCAATTTTGGCTGTCACAACTCTCCCCCACTTAAGAAATTTTCGTCCCCGAAAATCTTACCGGTAAATAGGGTTGGGTATCGCTCTTTCATAGAGTTCTCGTTTTCCCAAGTAGCTTCTTCTATCCCGTGTTTGAGCCATAACACTTTCACTAGCGGAACCCGCTTGTTTCATAACTCTTTCACTTCACGTGCCAGGATACGAATCGGTTCTTCCTCATAACTCATATTGGCTTGAATTTCAACCTCTGATGGACTAATCACGTGCGATGGATCAGATCTATAGCGTCGAAGCATCGAAACATGAAAGACGTCGTGAATCTTTTCGAGTTCGGGGCAAAATCGACGATATGCCACCGGATCGACTCGCTTCGGATATCTCATATGGTCCAATGAACCTCGGGCTCAACTTGCCCTTACGGCGAATCTGAGTATCTTTTTCCAAGGCGAAACCTTGAGAAACACTTTATCTCCCACGATACTCGATGTCCTTACGCTCAGATCCGCGTCACAATTCGACGATCGGAGGCTATCTTGAGACTTTCACGGATTACTTTCACTTCTGCTCAGCATCTCTAATCAAATCCACCCGAAAATTTTGCTTTCACCGAGCTCAGTCCAAAACAATGGTGTACGGCATTTACGACCGTACAAAGCCTCGTAAGGTGCCATCCTAATACTTGATTGAAAACTATTGTTATAAGCGAATTCAATCAAAGGCAAATACCGCTCCCATGAACCATCGAACTCGAGGATGCAACATCTCAACATATCCTCAAGTATCTGAATTATCCGCTCAGATTGACCATCGGTTTGGGGGTGAAAGGCGGTGCTGAAATGCAACTTGGTACCCAAAGCTTCTTGCAACTTCTTCCAAAATCGCGAGGTAAATCTCAGATCTCTATCCGACACGATAGAAATAGGCACCCCGTGTAATCTCACAATCTGAGAAACGTACAATTCGGCTAATTTGTCCATTGAAAAATCCGTACGTACGGGGACAAAGTGAGCCGACTTAGTCAATCTGTCTACAACGACCCAAATCGCATCCTTCTTACTCACTGACAATGGCAGTCCGGATATGAAGTCCATTGTGACTCGATCCCATTTCCACTCGGGTATCGTGATCGGTTGAAGTAATCCTGAAGGCACTTGATGTTCCGCTTTCACTTGTTGACATATTAAACACCTCGAAACAAAGTCGGAGATGTCTCGTTTCATACCATGCCACCAAAACTGACGTTTCAAATCGTTGTACATCTTCGTACACCCCGGGTGGATTGCCATTTGGCTACAATGGGCTTCGTTCAGAATTATCGAAATAAGTTCCGAATTCTTTGGAACACACAGACGACTTCTGAACCTCAAACAATCGTCATCATCGATCTGAAACTCCGATTCCTTGTTCGGAACACACTCGGCCCGTTTTGCAACCAACTCATCGTCGACCTTCTGAGCCTCACAAATTTGATGTATCAATAATGGTTTGGCTTTCAATTCAGCTACTAACACGTTGTCGGATCGAACGGACAAGTGCACATTCATCGCTCATAAAGCGAATAATGATTTACGACTCAAGGCATCCGCAACCACATTCGCCTTTCCCGGGTGATAGTCAATGACCAGCTCATAATCCTTTAACAGCTCGAGCCAACGTCTTTGTCACAGATTTAAGTCTCTTTGGGTCATCAAATATTTGAGACTTTTGTGATCCGAGTACACATGGCACCTCTCACCAAATAAGTAATGTCGCTAAATCTTTAAGGTGAATACGATGGCAGCCAATTCGAGATCATGGGTCGGATAATTTTTCTCATGTGGCTTTAATTGCCTCGACGATAGGCCACAACTCGACCTTCTTGCATCAATACACAACCTAACCCAAGTAGGAGGCGTCACTATAGATGACAAACTCTTTGCGATTCGGGTTGCACTAGAATTGGGGCTTCGATTAAATAAGTTTTAGTTGATCGAAACTCTTCGACATTTCTCCGTCCATTCGAACTTAACATCCTTTTGGAGTAGCCGTCATTGGCGTGGCTATCGTTGAGAAACCTTTACAAATCGTCGGTAATAATCGGCAAGCCCCAAAAAGCTCGAACCTCGGTAATATTTCTCGGAGGTCCGATTAAGTATGGCTGAAATTTTGTTCGGTCGATTCGAATGCCCGATCGAGATATCACATGCCCCAAGAAGCTAACCTCTTAACCGAACTCACACTTGTTGAACTTAGCATATAATTGCTTATCCCGTAGAATTTGCAAAGACTAACCTCGGTGTTCAGCATGTTCGGTCTCATTTCTTGAATAGACCAAGATGTCATCAATGAATACGACTACGAACCGATCTAAATATGGTGCGAAGATCCGATTCATCAAATCCATAAATACCGCAGGGCATTAGTAAGTCCAAACGGCATCACTAGAAACTCGTAGTGACCATATCTCGCTCAAGGCGTCTTGGGTACGTCCGAATCTCGAATTAGAATCGATAATAGCCTGATCTCAAACCTATTTTCGAGAACACCGAGGCTCCTTCAGTTGATCGAACAAGTCATCAATACGCGATAACGGATATTTGTTCTTTATCGTCGCTTTATTAAGTCGACGATAGTCGATGCACAACCTCATGGTCCCATCCTTCTTTTCACAAACAACACCGGCGCACCCTAAGGCGAAAAACTCAGGCGGGCAAAACCTCTATCCACCAATTCTTGCAACCGAGCTTTCAACTCCTTTAATTCCGTCGATTGCCATACGATACGGAGCTATCGAAATTGGAGTGGTACCGGTACCAATTCGATGCCAAACTCTATTTCCGAACGGTGGTAAACCGGCAATTCTTGTGGAAAACATTCGGTATTCAAAAACCAGTGGCGATTCGGGTTTCTTTTCGACTCCTTGTCAACGAAAGCACATACGCAAGGTACGCTTGCCCTTTTCTTACATATTTCCGGGCCAACATTGCGATATTACGGTGGCAACCCCTTTAAGTCCGTAGACTCAACCGAATTATCTCGTTATTCGCAGCACCTCGATCGATAGTCTTGCTTTTGCAATTTACAACCGCATCGTGCATGGTCAACCAATCCAAACCAAGAATAACGTTGAATTCATCGAACGGCAAAAGCATCAAGTCCGCCGAAAAACAAGAACCTCGGAATACTAAGAGACTTTTCTTGCACACTTTGTTGACAAGCACGTAATGACCCAAGGGGTTTGACACCCGAATTACAAACTCAGTAGACTCAATAGGCAAAGTCTTACAGGATGCTAAGGTTTCACATATATAAGAATGAGTAGAACCAGGGTCAATCAAAGCAGTCACATTAGTATCGAAAAGAGTGAAAGTACCGGTAATAACATCTGGTGAGGCAGCATCCTCGCGTGCTTGTATGGCAATAAGTCCTAGCAGGAGTACGAGCCTCGGGTCTCGTTGTAGCATCTCTCAACCCTCTCTGACCGCCACTAGCATTGCCCGCATTTCTGGATGGCCTACCCCGAGCAGTGGTAGCACCCGGGTTTCCACTTTGACTTACATTTTGTTCAAGCAACCTCGGGCAGTCCTTGATAAAGTGGTCAGCCGATCCACACTTATAGCAGGAGCGATCACGGAACCTACGGCTCCCCGAATGCCATTTGTCACAATGCAGACACTCCGCTCTCTCTCGGCAGTCATTTGCACCACTGGCGATCGGAGTGACTCGTGTGGTCACAGGAGATCGACCGCGATCTCGTCTAGAAAAGCCCGAAGCGCCTCTAGACCGGCTCACATCATCTCGAAATCTCTTCGATGCCTGTTGAAGAGACTTTCCCGAGGACCTTTTTCGGAATTCTCCAGTTCCCACATCAACTTTTTGTTTCTCCTTCCTAAGCTCTTGACTTTACAAGCTCGCTCAACAAGTACTACAAACTCTCGTATTTCGAGAATGCCAACGAACATCCTTATATCATCATTCAGCCCATCCTCGAAGCGTTTATACATAATAGCGGACGAAATGCATTCTCGCTGCTGGTTAAGCCTCACAAATTTTCGTTCGTGATCAGAATCGACATAGAGCCTTGCTTAAGATCAAGAAATTCCTTTCGCTTCGGTCGATGAATCTCGATGATATACTTTTTTGAACTCGGTTTGAAAGAACTCCCAAGTCACTTGCTCTCTAGGCACCACGAAGTCGAGTACTCCACCAATAGTAGGCGGAATCACGTAACAAGGAGATGGTACACTTTAAGCACTCATCGGGTGTACAAGATAGCTCATCGAGCACCGGATAGTGTTGTCCAACCAAAATTCAGCTTGCTCGGCATCGTCATCATCCGTAGCTTTAAATTCAGTGGCCCCATGTTTTGAATCCTATCGATTGGGGCTTACTTGACCTTATTTGGTCGATTCATGGAGGTATTGTAGGTGCGGGGTTGCATTTGTCGGGAATGGAGGTTGTGGAACAGTAGTGTTAGTTCGAATGTATTGGTTAAACCAATCATTCATCACACTATAAAAGGCTTGCCTAGCCTCATCATTCGGATTGCTGGCCATAGGTTGAGAGTCCGCCGACTTTGTCCCTTGCGCGGAGCAAAGCGCCACACTCTCCACATCATCAGCTATTGCTCGGTTGGGATCGGGATCCATTGCTATAAACAAACACAAAGTCAAATTGTCAGAAATCACCACACTATCAATTCATCATTTAATGGCATGTATAGCTAGACCCCAAACATATCACAGTAGTCCTAGAATCGACTAAACCGTAGCTCTGATACCAATAAAATTGTAACACCCCGAGCCCGAGACCATCGCCGGTGTCGGACGCGAGGGGTTGACGAGCTAAATCCTCTTAAAGTACCGACCAATTTGGCATTTCCAGACAGGCTGGAAAACTGCGTCACTGTCGCCTTAAAAATCATATCTTGAGTTTCAAAACTCGGAAACTGATTCCGTAAATTTTCCCTAAATTTTTACTCATATATCCTTCCATGGATTTATTTCTAGAATTTTTGGTCGGGCCAATTGGTACAGTTTATTAGTTAAAGTCACCCATGTTACAGGGATTGACTGCTCTGACCTTCGCGTGTTACAACTTGAATATCTCTCTGTACAGGGATTAAATACTGATTACGTTTGTTTCTAATGAAACTAGACTCAAAATGGAATCTGCACATATAAGGCATGACTTCTAATTCTTTCTGGATAATTTATAGCAAATTTTTAAAGTCGCGACAGGGGACCCAGAAACCGTTCTGGCCCTGTCTCACAATAACTTTAATATCTCTTAACAAGTAACTCCTATGACTGTTTCGTTTCTTCCATATGAAAGTAGACTCATCAAGGTTAATTTAGATAACTTATTCACTATTTAATACCATTCCTACAAATTTTGGTGATTTTTCAAAACCACACCAGTGCTGCTGCCAGCATCTGTTTTCAAGGCAACCTTTACCTATTTCATGATTTCCACGATTCAATAGGCCCTTTTTGCATACATAGCACAAGTGTGATCATGATTAACCATTCCAATGGCTAATCTTTTCAAAACCATTCCATACCCCATAATGATCATCATACAAGCTGTGACAGCCTTAAAACGACCCTAGTCGGAATGTGGTTTCGGGACCACAAAACCGAGGCATAAAAATAATTTGATATTTATTTTGATGCCTATAATATGTGTTAACTCATGTGTGACATTTTGATGCTTTAATTTAGAGTTATAAATGTGAATTTCACTAGAAAGGACCTAGTAGAAAACTTTGAAAGTATGATGGGGAAATGTATGATGACTAATTAAAGCATGCATGCAAAACAATGGCCTTGCATGTCAAATACCCCCTTTTTACAAGTGATGGCCGGCCATGACAAGGGAGTATGGGCTAAACATGTCATGAAACATGTTTTGTTGGTGCATTAGGGGGAAACAATAAACAAATAAGCATGGGTAGTAAAGAAAGAAAAAAAATGTGTGTGTGAGTGAAACCCCCCCATTGCCGTACATGGAAGAAAAGAAAAGAAAAAAATTTTGCTCATCCATTTCATTCTCTCTTGACCGAAAATACTAGAGGGGAATGGAGGAATTTTGCTTCATGCTTGGGTTGGAAGAGGATTAGGAAGAGGTTTGGCTATATTTGCATCAAGATTAAGGTATGTTTGATGTTGTGCCATGAGATTCATGCATGTTTTTGGTTGCTAACTGGATGTTCTTATTAGCCCATGGTTCAAATCTTTGTTATATCATGGGGATGGTATTTGGCCAAGGTGGATTTTGAGTTAATGCTATTGCATGTTAAATATGAAGCTTGATGATGATACATGTGATGGTGGATTGAGGACTCTTAGATTTTCTTTGAGTATTTTTGAATGATATACTAAGTTCTTTGTGTAATCGTGACCAAAATTATGGTGTTGTGATGTATTCGGCCATGGTACATCCTCAAGTGTGATTTATGCTCTTTGCATGGAGAGTAAGATTTGTGTTTCGAAATCATGTTCATGTTTAGTTACAATCAACTTGAGATTCGGCTCTAGCATACATATATGTATATATGTTTGAGCATGATGTATTGGTATGACGTATATACTATTTTAATGTATATACTTATGATGATGTTTTGGTTATGAAGGAAATGATAGATGTGTATTGAGTTACAATATGGAAAGGTATTAGTTAGTAATGTATGCTGTTTTTGTGTGGTAATAAGTGCATAAATGGTCTCAACATGGACATGCATATTCGGCCACATGAAGGGAAATTGGTGAGCATGTATTCGGTTAGAGGCAACCATATTGAAGCCTTATCTTGGCTTAGATTGTTGACTAAATGGGTAATAAGTGAGGATGGTTGCCGAATATACAAACATACATATGCATGTGTAATTGAATTATGAATGTTTAGCAAGATGGTTAAACTAGTTGATTTATTGATTAAACTCAAGGAGTTAAAGAAGGAGAATCAAGCAAGGGAAACGCGAAGGTCATCGAGTAGTCGACTTGGACTATTTTTACCCAACACAAGGTAAGTCATTAAGCATATATTTGATATTGCTTAAATGATTGTAATATCTATGCAATTGTGTTTAATGAGATGAAATATATACAAATGTATGTGTATGAAAAGATGATAATGTTGAGCGTAAAAGAGATAGTGAAATGTGTAGGAAGTTTGCTTGGCACTAAGTGTGCGAGAAATAGATATGTACGGTGATTTAGATTGGCAATCGAGTGTGCGAGCTTGTAATGTACGGCACTAAGTGTGCGAGTATGGACTATATGGCACTATGTGTGCGGGCTTGAATCATATGGCACTAAGTGTGCGTGATTGAGTATTAAGCACTATGTGTGCGAACTCTACACATATCTCCGATTGAACATTTATATGGAGGCGTGATTTTATCGAGATGAGTATGGACAGCGGAAAGAGTAAGTATCTTGAGTTCATGGCTAATAGATGCTATGTTCATGCTCGGGTGGAGTTGGTAAGATTTAAATTTATGTGATGATTTCAATTGCATTCCGTAAATAAGGTATCGTGGAATAGATGAAAGTTCATTTGATTGCATGATTGTTGCGGAAATGAAATGATGTATGGAAATTACTTCAAATATCCTATTGAACAGTATATGAAATGTAAATGTATGACTTGGTATGAGATTGATCCGAAAGATCTAAGGAACTATGGTATAGTTCGGTATGGCTGGAACATTTGGCCTTGTTTCATTATATCATTTTATGATAATTGTATTAATGGATGGTTGTGGAATGCTTATGACTTACCGAGTTATAAATTCACTCGGTGTTTTCTTGTCACCCATTTTAGATTCCTTGGGCTCGTCTCCTTTTGGGTGTTCAGAATCGTCAACGAAGTCATCACACCGTGAGCAATCTTTGGTATTGTCTTCTTAGTCGACTTAGGAGAACATTTGGCATGTATGAGCTATTTTGTTTTGTTAAATTTTGGGTTGTAAACTTTAAGCCATGTGAAAATGGCCTATGTGGTCGTTTGAGTGGGATGCTAGAATCTATAGCCACGAGTCTTAGAAACCTTAATTTTGATAAGGTGGCCATAATTTGTGTCACGTATGATGGATGAGTAGTAAGACTAAGGAAGGATTCATGAAATTGGCATAGTCTCTGCGATGGCTATTGCGGACAGCAGCAGTGATATGAGATCGAAAAATCACTAAAAATAGTAGAAGTGGAATTAATAGCTAAAAAAATTACGTACTCGAAGCTTGATGGGTCTATTTTCATATGGATGAAACAAAACGACCATATGAGCTGTATTTTAAGAGATATTAAAGTTCTCGTGAAACAGGGCCAGAACGGTTTCTGGATCCCCTTTTCCGACTTTGGAAAATCATTGTAAATTAACCAGAGATAATTAGGAGTCATGCCATATATGTGTAGATTCCACTCTGAGTCTAGTTTCTATAGAAACAAACGGCATCAGTATTGAAGCCCTGTACAGGGAGATATCCAATTCGTAACACACAAAGGTCAGTGTAGTCGATCCCTGCAACAGGGGAGACTTTAACTAATAAACTGTACTAATTGGCTCGACAAAAAATTCTAGAAAAAAATCTGTAGATGGACACCCGATGTAAAACTCAAGATATGATTTTTGAAGCGACTAGTACACAGATTGGCAGCTTGTCTAGGAAATTCTCAATAAGTGGTTTGAAGTCTGTTAACACCTCGTGTTCGACTCCGGCGACGGTCTCGGGTTCGGGGTGTTACAATTTTATTGGTATCGAGCTATGGTTTAGTCGGTTCTAGGACTACCGTAAGCGTGTGAGTCTAACTATACATGCCAATGTGTTAGTGCTTAAAATGTGATGACTTCGACGGTTGAAATTTTTGTTTTGATTAGCAAATGGAACCGGGGTAGAGAGACCCTTGGCGGATGACGTTGAAAGTGTAGCGGCTGCTCTGCGCAAGGGACACCGCTGTTGAGCCTCATCATCCGCGAATAATTAAGATGAAGGCGAAACAAGCCTTCTTCACCATGATGAACGAGTGGGTCGCGTATTATGCCCGAACCAATCCGGCTGTCCAACCATTCCCAAATATAAATAATCCACCCCAAGAGCCCGTAATGCCATCGATTCTTGATCCTGTGAGGTTGAGTAAACCACCGTGGACTTGATTAGGAAGCGTGGGGCGAGGAGTTTAAGGCCATAGTTCTTGATGATGCCGAAAGAATTTGAGTTCGCTTGATAACACCATTAGAGTGTTTGATGAATATCATGCACACCGATGAATGTCTTAAGTGTGCTATATCCTTGTTATGAGACTCACCTACTATTGGTGGAGGACCTTAATTTCCATAGTCCCAAAGGAACAAGTTACTTGGGATTTCTTCCAAACGGAATTTCGAAAGAAATACATTAGTCAACGGTTCATCGATCAAAAGCGTAAGGAATTCTTGGAGCTCAAGCAAAGTCGTATGGCAGATCGAATCTGAACATGTGTTCGTAAGACTTAGTCGGTATGCTCTGGAGTGTGTGGTGATGAGGTTGCTATGTGCAAAAGATTTGAAGAGGATTGAATGAAGAGTTAAAGCTACTGGTGGGTATTTTGGAGATAAAAGAATTTGTAACACTAGTTGAACGAGCCTGCAAGGCGGAAGAGCTCGGAAGGGAGAAGAGGAAGGCTGAATTTGAAGCTAGAGATTATCATAAAAGATCGACGGGCAAGGCTCCATTTTCGGTGTAAAGAAGTTCGAGAGGACACAAATAAGTCGAGGCGCATGCGGGATTTCCATTAGAGCACGACCATCGATGGACTCACGAGCTACCTCGGTAGCTAGTGTGGGCAATAATCGTCAAGAAAAGCCCGAATGCCCCAATGTGGAAGACGACACATAGGTGAATGTTGGGGTAAGTCTATTAATAGGGCTGTTATGGATGCGGTTCGAGGGACCACTTCATTAGAAATTGCAGAGCTAGATGAGAAGAATAAGATGCAAGGTGTAAGATCTAGTGGGACGACGGCTAGAGGTAGACCCCGAGGATTTCGAAAGTAGGGGTGGTAATCGAGAGGGTCTCGATCGCTTGTTCGATCCGAGACTCGTGCTCTGCTAGAGCATATGCTATCCGCGCGACGAGAGGAGGCATCCTCCCCGACGTTATCAACGGTACTTTCACTCTCTTTAATACTAGTGTGATTGCATTGATTGACCCCTGGCTCTACTCATTCATATGTATGTGAAATCTTAGCATCCAAAGAAGACTCTCACTGTTGAGTCTCTTGAGTTCGTAATTCGGTGTCAAATCCCTTGGGTCGTTACGTCTTTGGTCGATAAAGTGTGTAAGAAATGCCCCTAGTCATTCGAGGTTCTGTTTTCCGCGGACTTGATGCTTTTGCCGTTCGATAAATTTGATGTTATTCTTGGGTTGGATTGGTTGACCGTGCATGATGCGGTTGTGAATTGCAAAAGCAAGACTATTGATTTGAGATCGCAAATAACGAGATGATCCGAGTTGAGTCTACGGACTTGAAGGGATTGCCGGTGTAATATCATCAATGTTGGCCTAGAAATATGTAAGAAAAGGGTGCGAAGCATACCTTGCGTATGTACTTGATGATAAGTAGTTAGAAATAAAACACGAATCTGCTTGGGTGGTTTGTGAATACCGGATGTTTTTCCCAAGAATTACGGGTTTGCCACTGTTCGGAGATAGAGTTTGGTATTGAGCTTGTACCAGGACCACACCGATTTCGATAGCTCCGTATCGTATGGCACCAAAGGAATTAAAGGAGTTGAAAGCTCGATTGCAAGAGTTGGTGGATAGAGGTTTTGCTCGCTCGAAGTTTTTCACCTTGGGGTGCACTAGTGTTGTTTGTGAAAAGAAGGACGGAACCATGAGGTTGTGCATCGACTATCGTCAACTTAACAAAGTGACAATAAAGAACAAATATCCGTTACACAGATCGATGATTTGTTCGATCAACTCAAGGAGCCTCGGTGTTTTCAAAAATAGATTTGAGATCGGGCTATTATCGATTCATGAATCCGAGATTCGGATATACCCAAAATTGCCTTCAGAACGAGATATGGTCACTACGAATTCTTAGTGATGCCGTTTGGGCTCACTAATGCCCTTGCGGTATTTATGGATTTGATGAATCGGATCTTCAGATCATATTTGGATCGGTTCGTAGTGGTGTTCATTGACGACATCTTGGTCTATTCAAGAGATGAGACCGAACATGCGGAGCACCTGAGATTAGTGTTGCAAATTTTACGGGATAAGCAGTTATATGCTAAGTTCAGCAAGTGTGAGTTACGGTTAAGGAGGTTAGCTTCTTGGGTCATGTGGTATGCGCCGGGTATTCGAGTCGACCGAGTAAAATTTCAACTATACTTAACTGGAAGCCTCAGAAATATTCTTGAGGTTCAAGCTTTTTGGGACTTGCCGGTTACTACCGACGGTTTGTAAAAGGATTCTCAATGATAGCCACACTCATGACGTAAACCGCTTGAAGGATGTCAAGTTTGAATGGACGGAAAAGTGTCGAAAAGTTTCGATCAATTGAAAACTCATTTAACGGAAGCTCAGTTTTAGTGCGGCCGAATCGGCAAAGAGTTTGTCATTTATAGTGACGCCTCCCTACTTGGGTTAGGTTGCGTATTAATGCAAGAAGGTCGAGTTGTGGCCTACGCGTCGAGATAATTGAAGCTACATGAGAAAAATTATCCGACCCATGATCTCGAATTGGCTGCCATCGTATTCGCCTTAAAGATATGGCGACATTACTTATTTGGTGAGAAGTGCCATGTGTATTCGGATCATAAAAGTCTCAAATATTTGATGACTCAAAGAGACTTAAATCTGCGACAAAGACGTTGGCTCGACTTGTTAAAAGATTACGAGCTTGTCATTGATTATCACCCGAGAAAGGCTAATGTGGTTGCGGACGCCTTAAGCGAAATCCTTTGCTTGCTTTACGAGCAATGAATGTGCACTTGTCTATTCTACCCGACAATGTGTTAGTAGCGAATTAAAGGCCAAACCATTGTTGACTCATCAAATTCGTGAAGCTCGAAAGTTGATGATGAGTTGGTTGCAAAAGCGGGTGAGTGTGTTAGAACAAGGAATCGGAGTTTCATATTGGTGATGACGATTGTTTGAGGTTCGAAGTCGTCTTTGTGTTCCAAAGAATTGAACTTATTTCAATGATTCGAGCGAAGCCCATTGTAGCCGAATGGCAATCCACCGGGAGTACGAAGATGTACAACGATTTGAAACGACGGTTTTGGTGGCATGGTATGAAACGAGACATCTCCGACTTTGTTTGAGATGTTTAATATGTCAACAAGTGAAAGCGGAACATCAAGTGCCTTGAGATTACTTCACCGATTACGATACGAGTGGAAATGGGATCGAGTCACAATGGACTTTGTGTCCGGACTGTCATTGTCAGCGAGCAAGAAGGATGCGATTTGGGTTGTTGATAGACTGACTAAGTCAGGCTCACTTTATCCCCGTGCGTATGGACTTTTCATTGAATAAACTAGCTGAATTGTATGTTTCTCAGATTGTGAGATTACACGGGGTACCGATTTCTGTGGTGTCGGATAGAGATCCGAGGTTCACCTCGCGATTTTGGAAGAGATTGCAAGAAGCTTTAGGTACCAAGTTGCATTTCAAAGATCGCCTTTCACCCTCAAACCGATGGTCAATCCGGCGGATAATTCGGATACTTGAGGATATGTTGAGATGTTGCATCCTCGAGTTCGATGGTTCATGGAAGCAGTACTTACCTTTGATTGAATTCGCACAACAATAGTTTTCAATCAAGTATTAAGATGGCGCCTTACGAGGCCTTGTGCGAGCGTAAATGCCATACACCATTATTTTGGACCGAGCTCGGTGAGAACAAAATTTTTGGAGTGGATTTGATTAAAGATCTGAAGAAAGTAAAAGTAATCCGTGAAAATCAAGATAGCCTCCGATCGTCGAAGTAAGTGACGTGGATCTGAAACAAAAGACATTGAGTATCAAGTGGGAGATAAAGTGTTTCTTAAAGTTTCGCCTTGGAAAAGATACTCGATTTGGCCGTAGAAGGCAAATTGAGCCGAGGTTCATCGGGCCATATGAGATATCCGAACGAGTCGGTCGATTGCGTATCATTTGATTTTGCCCCGAACTTGAAAAGATTCACGACGTCTTTCATGTTTCGATGCTTCGACGCTATAGGTCTGATCCGTCGCACGTAATTAGTCCATCAGAGGTTAAAATTCAAGCCGATATGAGTTATGAAAAAGAACTGATTCGTATCCTAGCTCGTGAAGTGAAGGAGTTGCGAAACAAAAGGGTTCCGTTAGTAAAAGTGTTATGGCTCAAACACGGGATGAAAGAAGCTACTTGGGAACCCGAGAACTCTATGAAGGAGCGATACCCAAACCTATTTACCGCTAAGATTTTCGGGGACGAAAATTTCTTAAGTGGGGGAGAGTTGTGACGACCTTAAACGACCCTAGTCGGAATGTGGTTTCGGGACCACAAAACCGAGGCATAAAAATAATTTGATATTTATTTTGATGCCTATAATATGTGTTAACTCATGTGTGACATTTTGATGCTTTAATTTAGAGTTATAAATGTGAATTTCACTAGAAAGGACCTAGTAGAAAACTTTGAAAGTATGATGGGAAATGTATGATGACTAATTAAAGCATGCATGCATAACAATGGCCTTGCATGTCAAATACCCCTTTTACAAGTGATGGCTGGCCATGACAAGGAGTATGGGCTAAACATGTCATGAAACATGTTTTGTTGGTGCATTAGGGAAACAATAAACAAATAAGCATGGGTAGTAAAGAAAGAAAAAAATGTGTGTGTGAGTGAAACCCCCCCATTGCCGTACATGGAAGAAAAGAAAAGAAAAAATTTTGCTCATCCATTTCATTCTCTCTTGACCGAAAATACTAGAGGGAAGGAGGAATTTTGCTTCATGCTTGGGTTGGAAGAGGATTAGGAAGAGGTTTGGCTATATTTGCATCAAGATTAAGGTATGTTTGATGTTGTGCCATGAGATTCATGCATGTTTTGGTTGCTAACTGGATGTTCTTATTAGCCCATGGTTCAAATCTTTGTTATATCATGGGGATGGTATTTGGCCAAGGTGGATTTTGAGTTAATGCTATTGCATGTTAAATATGAAGCTTGATGATGATACATGTGATGGTGGATTGAGGACTCTTAGATTTTCTTTAAGTATTTTTGAATGATATACTAAGTTCTTTGTGTAATCGTGACCAAAATTATGGTGTTGTGATGTATTCGGCCATGGTACATCCTCAAGTGTGATTTATGCTCTTTGCATGGAGAGTAAGATTTGTGTTTCGAAATCATGTTCATGTTTAGTTACAATCAACTTGAGATTCGGCTCTAGCATACATATATGTATATATGTTTGAGCATGATGTATTGGTATGACGTATATACTATTTTAATGTATATACTTATGATGATGTTTTGGTTATGAAGGAAATGATAGATGTGTATTGAGTTACAATATGGAAAGGTATTAGTTAGTAATGTATGCTGTTTTGTGTGGTAATAAGTGCATAAATGGTCTCAACATGGACATGCATATTCGCCACATGAAGGGAAATTGGTGAGCATGTATTCGGTTAGAGGCAACCATATTGAAGCCTTATCTTGGCTTAGATTGTTGACTAAATGGGTAATAAGCGAGGATGGTTGCGAATATACAAACATACATATGCATGTGTAATTGAATTATGAATGTTTAGCAAGATGGTTAAACTAGTTGATTTATTGATTAAACTCAAGGAGTTAAAGAAGGAGAATCAAGCAAGGGAAAGGCGAAGGTCATCGAGTAGCCGACTTGGACTATTTTACCCAACACAAGGTAAGTCATTAAGCATATATTTGATATTGCTTAAATGATTGTAATATCTATGCAATTGTGTTTAATTAGATGAAATATATACAAATGTATGTGTATGAAAAGATGATAATGTTGAACGAAAAGAGATAGTGAAATGTGTAGGAAGTTTGCTTGCACTAAGTGTGCGAGAAATAGATATGTACGGTGGCGAGATTGGCACCTTGAGTGTGCGAGCTTGTAATGTACGGCACTAAGTGTGCGAGTATGGACTATATGGCACTATGTGTGCGGGCTTGAATCATATGGCACTAAGTGTGCGTGATTGAGTATTAAGCACTATGTGCGAACTCTACACATATCTCCGATTGAACATTTATATGGAGGCGTGATTTTATCGAGATGAGTATGGACAGCGGAAAGAGTAAGTATCTTGAGTTCATGGCTAATAGATGCTATGTTCATGCTCGGGGTGGAGTTGGTAAGATTTAAATTTATGTGATGATTTCAATTGCATTCCCGTAAATAAGGTATCGTGGAATAGATGAAAGTTCATTTGATTGCATGATTGTTGCGGAAATGAAATGATGTATGGAAATTGCTTCAAATATCCTATTGAACAGTATATGAAATGTAAATGTATGACTTGGTATGAGATTGATCCGAAAGATCTAAGGAACTATGGTATAGTTCGGTATGGCTGGAACATTTGGCCTTGTTTCATTATATCATTTTATGATAATTGTATTAATGGATGGTTGTGGAATGCTTATGACTTACCGAGTTATAAATTCACTCGGTGTTTTCTTGTCACCCATTTTAGATTCCTTGGGCTCGTCTCCTTTTGGTGTTCAGAATCAAAGAAGTCATCACACCCGTGAGCAATCTTCGTATTGTCTTCTTAGTCGACTTAGGAGAACATTTGGCATGTATGAGCTATTTTGTTTTGTTAAATTTTGGGTTGTAAACTTTAAGCCATGTGAAAATGGCCTATGTGGTCGTTTGAGTGGGATGCTAGAATCTATAGCCACAAGTCTTAGAAACCTTAATTTTGATAAGGTGGCCATAATTTGTGTCACGTATGATGGATGAGTAGTAAGACTAAGGAAGGATTCATGAAATTGGCATAGTCTCTGCAGTAACTGTTGCGGACAGCAGTAGTGATATGAGATCGAAAAATCACTAAAAATAGTAGAAGTGGAATTAATAGCTAAAAAATTACGTACTCGAAGCTTGATGGGTCTATTTTCATATGGATGAAACAAAACGACCATATGAGCTGTATTTTAAGAGATATTAAAGTTCTCGTGAAACAGGGCCAGAACGGTTTCTGGATCCCCTGTTCCGACTTTGGAAAATCATTGTAAATTAACCAGAGATAATTAGGAGTCATGCCATATATGTGTAGATTCCTCTCTGAGTCTATTTTCTATAGAAATAAATTGCATCAGTATTGAAGCCCTGTACAGGGAGATATCCAATTCGTAACACACAAAGGTCAGTGTAGTCGATCCCTGCAACAGGGGACACTTTAACTAATAAACTGTACTAATTGACTCGACAAAAAATTCTAGAAAAAAATATGTAGATGCACATATGATTCTAGTTTCAGGGAAAATTACGAAACTGATTTTCAAGTTGTAAAACTCAAGATATGATTTTTGAAGCGACTAGTACACAGATTGGCAGCTTGTCTAGGAAATTCTCAATAAGTGGTTTGAAGTCTGTTAACACCTCGTGTTCGACTCCGGCGACGGTCTCGGGTTCGGGGTGTTACACAAGCGATTATAGAATCATACTAACAACATATCTAAGCCATTTTCGCATGGCTATCCAAGCTTACATAAAACCGAAAGGTACATGACCTTCTACAATAGGGTAGTCCTATACATGCCATTTCAAAGTTCAACCAAAATTATACCCAAAATGGAGGCTTTGATAGTGTAGATGACTTCGACTTTAATGATCCCAAATCCGATCGCTAACGAGCAAAATCTATAAAACAGAGAGCCAAAGCAACGGGGTAAGCATTTTTATGCTTAGTAAGTCTCAAGCAATAAAATCAGCTTTAACTAAGGCATTACATTCACATAGCCAAATGAATCATTTCATTAATACACATTCACATAATCATACTTACTTCACACTTCATCATTGTATACTTTCACAAGATATCAACCAATTCAATAGCTGAAAATTTGTTAGTCGATTGAACGAATGTTACTCAAACATATCGACTTTTCCAATGCACATATAAACATACCTTTTCCTTTGGGCTTTTCGAGCGTACTAATTAAATTTATTACAGCAACCAACGCTCACCTTCAGCCCAAGCTTCTTCGGAATACAACCGGATATAACCACATGCACGAATGCCTTCGGGTCTTAGCCCGGATAGAACGACTTGCACAAATGCCTTCGGTTATTAGCCCGGATTTAACAACTTGCACGAATGCCTTCGGGTCTTAGCCCGGATGTGGTCACTAGCACAATGGCCTTCGGGTCTTAACCCGGATATAATTACTAGCATAAATGTCTTAAGGACTTAGCCCGGATATCATTCAATTGCTCATGCACACACATACATCAATAATCATTAAACATCCATGTTTCATTTTCGTTACTAAGGCTCAAACACAAACATATCACTTGCATAATCGCCTTGAGGACTTAGCAGGGTATCATTCAAATACTCATACACACATAAATCAATAATCATTACACATCCATATTTCATTTCACATAATTCGAGTAGGGTCATTTCTTGAGGACTTACCTCGAGATGTTGTCGAGCGGCTTGACGGCTAATCGATCACTTTTTCCTTCCCTTATCCAATTGTGGCCCTCTAAGCTCTTGAGCTAATTCAAACAAATTCAATTCATTAAAGTCTCGCTTGCTAGCCTTGGCGAATACACATATCATTGACTCAACATCACATAACTAAGCACTTTAGTCAATTTTCTTTAATTACGCACACATTCGGCCTTAGCTCACAACAAGGTAGCCGATTACCTAAGTCAAGAATAGGCATCATTAAGCTTGCCTCTAACCGAATGCATGCACAATAATTCCCCCATGTGGCCGATTATACTTAGTCATACTTGCACAAAATCAACAATAAATTGCAAGATTTTCACATCATATGTGTACTAGGACGATTGTACATGCAAATTTCACAACATTCTTCAACAAATTTCTTCTTTAAACAACATATTTATCACTTTCTTCATAATCAAAATATCATGTGCAATCATATATACACATATAGGTGCAAGGTCGAATTTCAAGGTGTCCATAGCCATCCAAAACACAAATTTTACTAACATGCAAGAAGCATGAACCATGCTCATGAATGCATCATGGCCGAATACATCACAATCATGCCCTTTCAACTTCAATCATGGTTAAACAAAAGAAAACTCAATGTCTTACTCAAGATGGCTACAAAGAAATTTCAAGAGTAGAAAATCCATCATTGCATGCATCATTAGCAAGCTTCACATTTAGCATGCAATGGCTTTAACACAATAACAACTTTGGCCAAATACCATTCCCATGGCATAACAAGGATTTGAACCATGGCTAACATGAACATCAAGTTAGCAACTAAAACATGCATGAAACTCATAACACAACCTCATACATACCTTACTCTTGATGCAAGTTTAGCCAAATTTCCTTCTAGATCTCTCTAAACAAAGAAAATGAAGCAAAAATCTCTTCTTCCTCTTAGTATTTTCGGCCAAAAGGAGAGAACAAGGATGAACAAAATTTTTTGTTTTCTTTCTTAGTTACTGCGGCAATGGGGGGCATCCATGCTCATCTTTTTTTTTTTGTTCATTTCTTTAATGCTAATTCTTATTTTATTTCTTCATACATAACTCACTAACCAAACATGTTGGAAACATGTTTCCTTGCCCATCAACACCTACCTTGGCCGCCACTATGCTTCTTTTGGGGAAATTTGACATGCAAATCCCTTATTTTTGCATGCATGATCAACTAGTCATCCCACATCTTCCCATCATACTTTCAAAGTTTACTACTAGGCCCTTTCTAGTGAAATTCACATTTATAACACTAAATCAAATCATCAAAAATGTCACACATAATTTAACACATATCATAGGCATCAAAATAAATTTTAAATTATTTTTATGCCTCGGTTTTGTGGTCCCGAAACCACATTTCGACTAGGGTCAATTTTGGGCTGTCACATTTCTCGTGGTAGACCTCCCAAAAATACGGGAAATGTAAGCGGTAGTCAAAGAGGAACAAAAGATACAACTATTAGATCCAAGGCTCGTGCAACTGCTAGAGCCTATGCTATCCGAGCTCGCAAGGAAGCTTTATCGCCAGATGTGATTACGGGTACATTTACTCTTTATGATACTTCTGTGATTGCTTTGATAGACCCTGGATCAACACATTCGTATATATGCATGAACTTAGTGAACAGTAGGACTTTCTTGTAGATTCTACTAAATTTGTAATTAGAGTTTCGAACCCTCTAGGCAGATGTGTTTTGGTTGATAAAGTCTGCAAGAATTGCCCGTTAATGTTTTGAGACATTTGTTTTCCGGCTAATCTAATGCTATTACCTTTTGATGAATTTGATATAATTCTAGGTATGGATTGGTTAACTTTGCATGATGCTGTTGTGAACTACAAATGAAAAAATATTGATTTGAGATGCAAAAATGATGAAATAGTCAGAATTGAATCTAGTGATTTGAATGGATAGTCTGCTATAATATCTTCGATGAAAGCTTTGAGTATGGTGAGAAAGGGTTGTGAAGCTTATTTTGCATATGTGATTGATTCGAGAATGTTAGAAAAGAAAGTTTAATTTGTGCCTATTTTTTGTGAGTTCCCTGATGTGTTTCTTGAAGAACTTCCGGGATTACCTCCGGTTAAAGAAGTAGAATTTGGCATTGAATTGGTACCTGGTACTACTCTGATTTCGATAGCTCCATATAGAATGGCTCCGACCGAACTAAAAGAATTAAAGTCTCTACTGCAAGAATTGACTAATAGAGGATTTGCTAGATCGAGCTTTTTGCATTGGGGTGCTCCGGTTCTATTCGTGAAAAAGAAGGACGGAACGATGAGAATGTGTATAGATTATCGTCAGTTGAACAAAGTGACTATCAAGAATAAGTATCCTCTGCCTCGAATTGATGATTTGTTTGATTAGTTGAAATAAGATGCTGTGTTTTCAAAAATAGATTTGAAATTAGGCTATTATCAGTTACAAGTGAAAGACTCAAACATTCCGAAAACTTCTTTCAGAACGAGGTATGGCCATTATGAATTTTTAGTTATGCCTTTCAGATTGACTAAAGCACCTACTATTTTTATGGATTTGATGAATAGAATTTTCAAACCGTATCTAGATCAATTTGTTGTTGTATTCATTGATGACATTAATTTTTTCACGTGATGAATCCAAACATGCCGAGCATTTGAGATTAGTGCTACAGATTCTACAATATAAATAGTTGTATGCGAAGTTTAGTAAATGTGAATTCTAGCTGTGAGAAGTTGGTTTTCTGGGTCATATTGTATCAGCCTCTGGTATCCGAGTTGATCCGAGTAAAATTTCATCTATTTTGGATTGGAAACCTCCAAGGAATGTCTCTGAAGTCTGCAGTTTTACTTGCTGGTTATTATAGAAGATTCGTAAAAGGTTTTTTGATGATTGCAACTCCGTTGCCAAAACTGCTTTAGAAAGATGTGAAATTTGTATGGTCTGAAAAGTATCAGGATAGTTTTGATCAGTTAAAAACTTTGTTGACTGAAGCTTTGGTATTGGTACAAACTGAATCAAGTAAATAATTTGTGATTTATAGTGATGCTTCATTGATTGGTCTGGGATGTGTTTTAATACAAGAAGGCAAAGTCATTGCTTATGCTTCGAGACAGTTGAGGCTACATGAAAAGAACTATCTGACACACGACCTTGAGTTAGCCGCGATTGTATTTGCTTTAAAGATTTGGCTCCACTATTTGTTCGTTGAGAAATGTCATGTGTATTCTGATCATAAGAGTTTGAAGTATGATGACACATAAAGATTTGAATCTGGGCCAAAGAAGATGGTTAGAGGTGCTAAAAGACTAAGAACTTGTGATTGATTATCATCCGAGAAAAGCAAATGTTGTTGCTAATGCCTTGAGTCGAAAATCGTTGTTTGCTTTGCATGCGATGAATGCTTATCTGGTTCTGTCCGATGATGGTTCAGTTCTAGCTGAATTGAAATCAAGACTTTTGTTCTTACAGCAGATTATCAAAGTTAAGAAGATTCATAATGAGATTTTAGGTAAAAGAGCTCAGTATGATGTAGAGTCTGATTCAAAATTTAGAGTTGATAAAAATGATTGTTTGATATTCCGAGATCTAATTTGTGTTTCAAGATATTCAAAGTTAATTTAGATGATTTTGAGTGAAGCTCACAATAGTCGGTTATCTGTGCATCCGGGTAGTACAAAAATGTATAATGATCTAAAACAGCATTACTGGTAGTTTGGAATGAAAAGACATATCTCTGAATTTGTTTCTATATGTTTGATCTATCAGCAAGTTAAAGCTGAAAATTAGGTGCCATTTGGTTTGTTACAATCGATTATGGTTCCGGAGTGGAAATGGGATTCTATGACAATGGACTTTGTTTCGGGTTTACCCCTATCTCAGAGAAAGAAAGATGCAATCTGGGTTATAGTTGATCGATTGAACAAATCTGCTTATTTTATTCCAGTTCCATCCAATTACTCGTTTGATAAATTAGCTGAGTTATAAATTTCTAATATTGCGAGATTGCATGGTGTGCCATTGTCTATAGTGTCAGATAGAGATCCGAGATTTACATCACGATTCTGGAAGAAATTACAAGATGCTCTGGGTACTAAATTGCACTTCAGTATTGTTTTTCACCATCAAATAGATGGTCAATCTGAGCGGATTATTCAGATACTTGAGGATATGTTGAGATGTTGCATTCTTGAGTTTGAAGGTATATGGGAACAGTATTTGCCTTTAATTGAATTCGCTTATAATAATAGTTTTTAGTTCGGTATTAAAATGGCACCGTACAAAGCTTTAAATAGACGCAAATGTCGTACACCTTCGTATTGGACGAAGCTTAGTGAAAATAAGATACGGGGTTGATTTGATAAAAGAAATTAAACAGAAAGTGAAAGTGATTAGAGATAGTTTAAAAGCAGCTTCCGATCATCAGAAATCTTATGCAGATTTGAAAAGAAAAGACATTGAGTTTGAGATTGGCGACAAAGTGTTTTTGAAGGTGTCTCCATGGAAGAAAGTGCTTCGGTTTGGTAGAAAAGGCAAATTAAGTCCGAGGTTCATTGGGCCGTATGAGATTACCAAGCGTATCGGGCCTATAGCTTATAGATTGCTGTTGCCATCAGAGCTAGAAAAGATTCATGATGTGTTTCATGTATCGATGCTGCGACGATACAAATCCGATCCTTCGCATGTGATATCTCTGTCTGAAATTGAAATTCAGCCTGATATGACTTACGAATAAAAGTCGATTTGTATCTTAGCTCGAGAGGTTAAAGAAATGCGAAACAAGAAAATTTTGTTAGTAAAAGTGATGTGGAATCGACATGGTATTGAAGAGGCCATGTGGTAGCCTGAAGATGTTATGAGACAACAATATCCGAATCTGATTAATGGTAAGATTTTCGAGGATGAAAATCCCAAAGGGAGGGGGAGAATTGTAACAGTCTGGCTTAGACCCTAGTTGGAATAGTGGTTTTGGGACCACAAATTCGAGTTAGAGAAATGTTTAACTATTATTTTCTGTGTTTATGATGTGTGAATTAGCATGTGTGAGAGTCTCGTATGAAAATTTGAATGTTTGTGTACTTAATTTAACAAAAAGGACCTAATCGAGGAAAATGTAAAAACTGTGTGCTAGATGTTAAAAGTGCCTATTTGTGTTGGCTTTATAATTGAGAGGTCCTTATATGGTTATTATGCCATTTACATGTATAATGGACATTTATAACCTTAATATATGTGAATTTATAATGATTTAATAAAAAGGCAAAATTGTCATTTAGATTATATGTTAATTAAAATAAAACAAAAGCTTAAAATAAGCTCATTTCATGCTCATGTTGCCGAAATCATCAAAAGAAAAATAAAAGAAATACAAGGTAGGGTTCAGCCTTGATTTTCATTGATTAAGGTATGTGTTTTAATCGGTTTTTGATAATTTCTATGTTTTTGTAATCGTTGCTTCTTATATTATTAAGCCCATGCCTCTATTTCAAATTTTGATGATGATTTTAAAATGTGCCATGGATGAATTCATGAGCTTTATCTTGTTAAATGATGAAATATGAAAGTCTGCTGTTCGGTTTATTCTGTCTTTGGATTTTTGATCAAATTGAGTAATTTGGGCTAAATTGTAAAAATGTTATTTTAAGGGACTAAAATGTGAAATAAATGAAATGTATGGACTTGTATGAGAACTATGAAAATTCGGAAAAGCTTGTGTACAAGTAAATTATGTGTATTTTGTGGTTTTGTGAATTAGGGACTAAAGTGTCAAAATGTGAAAATGCAAGGGCTAGTTTACAAAATGCCCTAATTGTAATTTTGTGGATTGAAATGAAAGACTTTGTGAAAAAAAGGGTTAATTTTGAATACATATAGATCAAGAAAAGAGGCATTCGGATTTAGACCAAGGAAAGTCAAAGATAATCGAGTAGACGATTCAAATCGACAATTCTGAGGACGAGGTAAGTTCGTACGAGATAAATGATATTATAGTAATCTTTTAATGCTTTGATGATGCATGAATTATATAGATGCTTTATTATGGTTTGTGTAAGTGGATAAATCAAAGGTGTTCGGCAATAAGTGTGCAATTTGAAATAGTTGCAGTTATAAATAGCACTAAGTGTACGAAATGGAATAGCTTCAGCTATATGAAGCACTAAGTGTGCGATACTGAGGTAGCTTCGGCTATTTGATATGGCACTAAGTGTGCGAAATCATTTTAGCTTCGGCTAATCATTAAAGCACTAAGTGTGCGAATTCTTTAAGCTTGGAAAGACTTCGAAAAGAATAATGTATTCGAATGAAAGGTAAAAATGAAAATGAATAAATACAGAAAGGTTCAGGTATGTACAATACCTAAGTGGTAGATGACATTACGTATATGAAGTTAGTTGAATTGGTATAAACATATGAATTATGTTGGCATAAAATTGATAGATGAATTGAAAATTTATAAGTGCTTATGTGTTAATGTTTTATATTTTATAAACTGTTGATGATTTTTGGTACGAGCTTACTAAGCTTTTGAAAGCTTACTCTGTATATGTTTGACTTGTTTTATAGATATCGAAGCTACTGTGAGCTCGAGGATCATCAAGGATCGCCACCACACTATCAAACCTCATTTTGGTACCTATGAAAATGTATATATTAGAGTATGGCATGTATAGGCTAGAAGAGTTTTTGTTAGGTTTTGTAATGTTATATTTAGCCAAGTGATATGGCTTGATATGGTTGTATTTATGTTTTGATTTTGGTATATGAAATGTGATGCAAAATGTTCTATTTGATGTGTTCATAAGATTTGGTTATGAATTTAGAGATTATGAAGCCATATGTTTTGATATGATTTGGTCTTATGTTTTGGCACAATTGAGTTGAGTTTATATGTATGAAAATGATTGATAATTTTATGGCATAAATGTTGCATGGATTGGTATGGATTTTGGCTGAAATAGTTGTGCAATTATGCTTGTTTCCTTGTTTGTAGGGTGATTCAAATTGGGGTGGCAAATTGGTTCTTCAAATGGCCTATTTTTGTCCACACGGGCGTGTGTCTCAGCCGTGTGTCCCCTAGGGTACCCTACAATTGTAAGTCAGGCTTGAGCACGGCCAAGGGACATGGGCGTGTGGCTACCGTATGGCCCAAGTCAGATTCGACCACGGCCTAAGCACACGAGCCTGTCTTGCGGCCGTGTGAACAAGTCAGTGTGTATACCCTATTTTGACACGGTCTAGACACTTGTTTGAAAAAATGTTTAAATTTTGAAGAAATTTTGTATGTGTTCGGTTTAGTCTCGACCCCTTTCTAATACCTGTTTAAGGTCTCGATGACCTATATAAGGGACTCTATATTGATGATTGATCTTTAATGCTTCGATGCTTATGAAATGAATGTTAATGTTTCGATTTTGTTCGGTTTGACAACGGACAAGGGTTAGGGGTGTTACAACAATTTTTTGGGACTTTCCGATCATTATAGAAGGCTTGTAAAAGGATTTTCGATTATCACGACTCTGTTGACGAAATTGCTTTAGAAAGATGTGAATTTTGAATGGTCTGAAAAGTGTGAGAAAAGCTTTGATCAGTTGAAAGCCCTATTAACTAAAGCTCTGGTATTAGTACAACCAAAATCGGGTAAAGAATTTGTGATCTACAGTGATGCTTCATTGAATGGTCTGGGGTGTGTTTTGATGCAAGAAGGCAATGTTATAGCTTATGCCTCAAGACAACTAAAGCCGCATGAAAGGAATTATTCGACACACGATCTTAAGTTAGTTGCGATTATGTTTGCTTTAAAGATTTGGCGGCACTATCTGTTTGGTGAGAAATATCATGTATATTCTGATCATAAGAATTTGAAATATCTGATGACTCAGAAAGATTTGAACCTACGACAGAGAAGATGGTTAGAATTTTTAAAAGATTACGTGCTTGTTATTGATTATCATCTAGGAAAAGCAAACGTTATTGCTAATGCTTTGAGTCAGAAATCATTATTTGTATTACGTGCTATTAATGTTCAGATGTGTACAATTGATGATGGTTCAGTTTTAGCCGAATTGGAAGCAAAATTGTTGTTTTTACAACAGATTATTAATGCTCAGAAAGTTGATCATGAGATAATAGTAAAAAGAGCTCAAAGTAATTTATATTCTGATTCAGAATTCAGAATTGATAAAGATGATTGTTTGAGATTTTAAGATCGGATTTGTGTTTCAAGAAATCCAGAGCTGATTCAGATGATTTTGAACGAAGCTCACAAAAGTTATTTATTTGTACATCCGGGTAGTACGAAAATGTATAATGACTTGAAACAACATTACTGGTGGTCTGGAATGAAAAGAGAAATCTCCTATTTTGTTTTGAAATGCTTAATTTTTCAACAAGTTAAAGATGAACATCAGGTTTCGTTTGGGTTACTTCAACCAATTATGATTCCAGACTAGAAATAGGATAGAGTGACGATGGATTTTGTGTCAGGTTTGCCCCTATCTCTGCGAAAGAAAGACGCAACTGGGTTGTAGTTGATAGATTGACAAAATCAACCCATTTTATTCCGATAGAGATCTGACATTCACTTCGTGATTCTGGAAGAAATTGTAAGAGGCTTTAGGTACGAAATTGCATTTCAGTACTGCTTTTCACCCGGAAACGGATGGTAAATCCGAGCAGATTATTCAGATACTTGAGGACATGTTAAGATGTTGCATTCTTGAGTTTGAAGGTACATGGGAATAGTATTTTCCACTGATTGAATTCGTTTATAATAACAGTTTTCAATAAAGCATTAAAATGGCACCGTACGAAGCCTTATATAGTCGAAAATGTTGTGCATCTTTGTACTGGACTGAGCTCAGTGAGAATAAGATACACAAGGTTGACTTGATAAAAGAGATCGAACAAAAAGTAAAAGTGATTCGAGATAGTCTGAAAGCAGCTTTCGATCGTCAAAAATCTTACACGGATTTGAAACAAAAAGATATTGAATTTAAAATTGGTGACAAAGTGTTTTTGAAAGTCTCATCGTGGAAGAAAGTACTCCGAGTTGGTAGAAAAGGGAAATTGAGTTCAAGGTTCATTGGGCCATATGAGATTATTGAGCGTATCAGGCCAGTTGCTTATAGTTTGTTGTTGCCATCTGAGTTAGAAAAGATTCACAATGTGTTTCATGTATCGATGCTTCGACGATATAGTTATGATCCTTCGCATGTAATTCCTCCGTCTGAGATTGAGATTCAGTCTGATATGACCTACGATGAAAAGCCGATCCGTATTCTGGCTTGCGGAGTTAAAGAAATGCAGAACAAGAAAATTTCGTTAGTTAAAGTGACATGGCATCGACACAGTATTGAAGAGGCTACGTGGGAGCCTCAAGATGTTATGAGACGACAATATCCAAATCTGTTCAACAATAATATTTTCGGGGATGAAAATCCCTAAAGGGGGAGAATTGTAATAGTCTAGTTTAGGCCTTAGTCGGAATAATGGTTACGGGACCACAAATCTGAGTTAGAAAAATATTTTAATATTATTTTTTTACTTATAATATGTGAATTGACATGTGTGAAAGTTTCATATGAAAATTTAATTGTTGGTGTGTTTAATTTGATAAAAGGACTTAATCGCGTAAAATGTAAAAGATGTGTTCTATTTGCTAAAGTGCCTATTTGCTATGTCTTTTTAATTGTGAGGTCCTTATTATGTAAATAGACAATGATATTAATGGATGGACATAAATGCCTATGGTTAATGAAATTTTAAATGGTTTAATAAAAGGGAAAATTTGGTATTTAGTATAATATGTTAATTAAAATAAACTAAAAGCATGAAATAAACCATTATGTGTTCATCCATAGCCAAAATTAGCAAAGAAAAAGAAGATGAAAAAGCTCTTAGGGTTTGTCTAAATAATTTGAGGATTAAGGTATGTGTTTTGATCCGTTTTTTATCATTTCTGCGTTTTTGTGATCGTTGTTTTGAGTTTTACTAAGCCCATGTCTTAATTTTTTTTTTATTTTGTTGATGATTTTGAGTTATGCCATTGATGGAACTATGAGTTTTATGAAGTTTGATGTTAGTAAATGGAAGATATGTTTTGGGTTAACAAGTTTTGTCTTTGAATTTTTGATGAATTTGAGTAATTTGGACTAAATTGTAAAAATGAGAGTTTGAAGGATTAAATTGTGAAATAAATGAAACATGTGGCCCTATATGAACACTATGAAAATTTGGCTAAGCATATGTGTAAGGAAATTTTGTGTATTTTGTGATTTCGTGAATTAGGGACTAAAGTGTCAAAATGTGAAAATGTGAGGGCTAATTTGTAAAATGCCCTAAATATGTGTTTGTGGATTGAATTGAACGATTTGGTGAATAAAAGGGTTAAATTTGAATGTGTTTAGAAAAAGAACCAAAGAAAGCAGAATTAGATTGGGGGAAAACGAAAGTCGTTGAATAGTTGCTCGTTTCCGTTCATTTCCGTACTTTGTAAGTCAATATACAAATAAACATGTTTGAGTTGATTTATTTATGTTTGTATGACATTGAATTGTGTTAAATGGCTATATATGAAGCTCAATATGTGATATCCGAAAAAGTATTGACAAAGTTCCGACGTCCGAAAAGCCCCGTAAGAACCCTAGGAATAGTTAGGATACATATGTCATGACATACGATCCGATATGTGTTTTCATGGAAGACCACATCTGGGACGTTGGCATCGACTTATGATTTACGTATCAGACCATGCCTCGGACATTGGCATCGTATATGATTTCGTGTAAGACCCTGTCTGGGACAGTGGCATCGATATTTGATTACATGTAAGACCACGTCTGGGACGTTGGCATTGTACGAGCTTTTCGAGTTATCCACGTATTGTGACAGCCCAAAATTGACCCTAGTCGGAATGTGGTTTCGGGACCACAAAACCGAGGCATAAAAATAATTTAAAATTTATTTTGATGCCTATGATATGTGTTAAATTGTGTGTGACATTTTTGATGATTTGATTTAGTGTTATGAATGTGAATTTCACTAGAAAGGGCCTAGTAGTAAACTTTGAAAGTATGATGGGAAGATGTGGGATGACTAGTTGATCATGCATGCAAAAATAAGGGATTTGCATGTCAAATTTCCCCAAAAGAAGCATAGTGGCCGGCCAAGGTAGGTGTTGATGGGCAAGGGAAACATGTTTCCAACATGTTTGGTTAGTGAGTTATGTATGAAGAAATAAAATAAGAATTAGCATTAAAGAAATGAAAAAAAAAAAAAAGATGAGCATGGATGCCCCCCCCATTGCCGTGCAACTAAGAAAGAAAACAAAAAAATTTTGTTCATCCTTGTTCTCTCATTTTTGGCCGAAAATACTAAGAGGAAGAAGAGATTTTTGCCTCATTTTCTTTGTTTAGGAGAGATCTAGAAGGAAATTTGGCTAAACTTGCATCAAGAGTAAGGTATGTATGAGGTTGTGTTATGAGTTTCATGCATGTTTTAGTTGCTAACTTGATGTTCATGTTAGCCATGGTTCAAATCCTTGTTGTGCCATGGGAATGGTATTTGGCCAAAGTTGTTATTGTGTTAAAGCCATTGCATGCTAAATGTGAAGCTTGCTAATGATGCATGCAATGATGGATTTTCTACTCTTGAAATTTCTTTGTAGCCATCTTGAGTAAGACATTGTGTTTTCTATTTGTTTAACCATGATTGAAGTTGAAAGGGGCATGATTGTGATGTATTCGGCCATGATGCATTCATGAGCATGGTTCATGCTTCTTGCATGTTAGTAAAAATTTGTGTTTTGGATGGCTATGGACACCTTGAAATTCGGCCTTGCACCTATATGTGTATATATGATTGCACATGATATTTTGATTATGAAGAAAGTGATAAATATGTTGTTTAAAGAAGAAATTTGTTGAAGAATGTTGTGAAATTTGCATGTACAATCGGCCTAGTACACATATGATGTGAAAATCTTGCAATTTATTGTTGATTTTGTGCAAGTATGACTAAGTATAATCGGCCACATGGGGGGAATTATTGTGCATGCATTCGGTTAGAGGCAAGCTTAATGATGCCTATTCTTGACTTAGGTGATCGGCTACCTTGATGTGAGCTAAGGCCGAATGTGTGCGTAATTAAAGAAAATTGACTAAAGTGCTTAGTTATGTGATATTGAGTCAATGATATGTGTATTCGGCCAAGGCTAGCAAGCGAGACTTTAATGAATTGAATTTGTTTGAATTAGCTCAAGAGCTTAGAGGGCCACAATTGGATAAGGGAAGGAAAAAGTGATCGATTAGCCGTCGAAGCGTTCGACAACATCCGAGGTAAGTCCTCAAGAAATGACCCTACTCGAATTATGTGAAATGAAATATGGATGTGTAATGATTATTGATTTATGTGTGTATGAGTATTTGAATGATACGGGCTAAGTCCCAAGGCGATTATGCAAGTGATATGTTTGTGTTTGAGCCTTAGTAACGAAAATGAAACATGGATGTGTAATGATTATTGATGTATGTGTGTGCATGAGCAATTGAATGATATCCGGCTAAGTCCCAAGACATTTATGCTAGTAATTATATCCGGTTAAGACCAAGGCCATTGTGCTAGTGACCACATCCGGCTAAGACCCAACGCATTCGTTCAAGTTGTTAAATCGGGCTAATACCCAAGGCATTTGTGCAAGTCGTTCTATCCGGGCTAAGACCAAGGCATTCGTGCATGTGGTTATATCCGGTTGTATTCAAGAAGCTTGGGCTGAAGGTGAGCGTTGGTTGCTGTAATAAATTTAATTAGTACGCTCGAAAAGCCCAAAGGAAAAGGTATGTTTATATGTGCATTGGAAAAGTCGATATGTTTGAGTAACATTCGCTCAATCGACTAACGAATTTTCAGCTATTGAATTGGTTGATATCTTGTGAAAGTATACAATGATGACGTGTGAAGTAAGTATGATTATGTGAATGTGTATTAATGAAATGATTCATTTGGCTATGTCAATGTAATGCCTTAGTTAAAGCTGATTTTATTGCTTGAGACTTACTAAGCATAAAAATGCTTACCCGTTGCTTTGGCTCTGTTTTATAGATTTTGCTCGTTACCGATCGGATTCGGGATCATTAAAGTCGAAGTCATCTACACTATCAAAGCCTCCATTTTGGGTATAATTTTGGTTGAACTTTGAAATGGCATGTATAGGACTACCCTATTGTAGAAGGTCATGTACCTTTCGGTTTTATGTAAGCTTGGATAGCCATGCGAAAATGGCTTAGATACGTTGTTAGTATGATTCTATAATCGCTTGTATGATGATCATTATGGGGTATGGAATGGTTTTGAAAAGATTAGCCATTGGAATGGTTAATCATGATCACACTTGTGCTATGTATGCAAAAAGGGCCTATTGAATCGTGGAAATCATGAAATAGGTAAAGGTTACCTTGAAAACAGATGCTGGCAGCAGCAGTGGTGTGGATTTGTAAAATCACCAAAATTTGTAGGAATGGTATTAAATAGTGAATAAGTTATGTAAATGAACCTTGATGAGTCTACTTTCATATGGAAGAAACGAAACTGTCATAGGAGTTAGTTGTTAAGAGATATTAAAGTTATTGTGAGACAGGGCCAGAACGGTTTCTGGGTCCCCTGTCGCGACCTTAAAAAATTGCTATAAATTATCCAGAAAGAATTAGAAGTCATACCTTATATGTGCAGATTCCATTTTGAGTCTAGTTTCATTAGAAACAAACAGAAGCAGTATTTAAGCCCTGTACAGAGAGATATTCAAGTTGTAACGCGCGAAGGTCAGAGTAGTCAATCCCTGTAACATGGGTGACTTTAACTAATAAACTGTACCAATTGGCCCGATCAAAAATTCTAGAAATAAATCCATGGAAGGATATATGAGTCTAAATTCAGGGAAAATTTACGGAATCAGTTTCTGAGTTTTGAAACTCGAGATATGATTTTTAAGGCGACAGTGACGCAGTTTTCCAGCCTGTCTGGAAATGCCAAATTGGTCGGTACTTTAAGAGGATTTAGCTCATCAACCCCTCGCGTCCGACACCGGCGATGGTCTCGGGCTCGGGGTGTTACAATTTTATTGTTATCAGAGCTACGGTTTAGTCGATTCTAGGACTACCGTGATATGTTTGGGGTCTAGCTATACATGCCATTAAATGATGAATTGATAGTGTGGTGATTTCTGACAATTTGACTTTGTGTTTGTTTATAGCAATGGATCCCGATCCCAACCGAGCAATAGCTGATGATGTGGAGAGTGTGGCGCCTGCTCCCGCGCAAGGGACAGCGCCGGCGGACTCTCAACCTATGGCCAGCAATCCGAATGATGAGGCTAGGCAAGCCTTTTATAGTGTGATGAATGATTGGTTTAACCAATACATTCGAACTAACACGGCTGTTCCACAACCTCCATTCCCGACAAATGCAACCCCCGCACCTACAATACCTCCGGTAACTGACCAAATAAGGTCAAGTAAGCCCCCAGTCGATAGGATTCGAAAACATGGGGCCACTGAATTTAAAGCTACGGATGATGACGATGCCGAGCAAGCTGAATTTTGGTTGGACAACACTATCCGGGTGCTCGATGAGCTATCTTGTACACCCGATGAGTGCTTAAAGTGTACCATCTCCTTGTTACGTGATTCCGCCTACTATTGGTGGAGTACTCTGACTTCTGTGGTGCCTAGAGAGCAAGTGACTTGGGAGTTCTTTCAAACCGAGTTCCGAAAAAAGTATATCAGTCAGAGATTCATCGACCAGAAGCGAAAGGAATTTCTTGATCTTAAGCAAGGCTCTATGTCAGTTACCGACTACGAACGAAAATTTGTGAGGCTTATCCGGTACACGCGAGAATGCATTTCGTCCGAAGCTATTATGTGTAAACGCTTCGAGGATGGGCTGAATGATGATATAAGGATGTTCGTTGGCATTCTCGAAATACGAGAGTTCGTAGTACTTGTTGAGCGAGCTTGTAAAGCCGAAGAGCTTAGGAAGGAGAAATAAAAAGTTGATGTGGGAACTGGAGAATTCCGAAAAAGGTCCTCGGGAAAGTCTCTTCAACAGGCATCGAAGAGATTTCGAGATGATGTGAGCCGGTCTAGAGGCGCTTCGGGCTTTTCTAGACGAGATCGCGGTCGACCTCCTGTGACCACACGAGTCACTCTGATCGCCAGTGGTGGAAATGATCGTCGAGAGAGAGCAGAGTGTCTGCATTGTGGCAAATGGCATTCGGGGAGCTGTAGGTTCCGTGATCGCTCCTGCTATAAGTGTGTAACACCCCGAACCTGAGACCATTGCCGGTGTCGGACACGAGGGGTTAACAAGCCAAGTTCACATGGTTTGCCCACCAATTTGACATTTCCAGTCAGGCTGGAAGACTGCATCACCGTCGCCTTAAAAATCATATCTCGAGTTTCAAAACTCGAAAACTGGTTTCGTAAATTTTCCCTGAATTTTGACTCATATATCCATCCATGGATTTATTTCTAGAATTTTGGATGGGCCAATTGGTACAGTTTATTAGTTAAAGTCACCCATGTTACAGGGATCGACTGCTCTGACCTTCGCGCGGTATAACTTGAATATCTCTCTGTACAGGGCTTTAATGCTGGTGTCGTTTGTTTCTAATGAAACTAGACTCAAAATGGAATCTGTACATATAAGGTATGTCGCCTAATTCTTTCTGTATAATTTATAGTAAATTTTAAAGTTGCGACAGGGAACCCAGAAACCGTTCTGGCCCTGTCTCACAATAGCATTAATATCTCTTAACATGTAACTCCTATGACCATTTCGTTTCTCCCATATGAAAATAGACTCATCAAGGTTCATTTACATAGCTTATTCACTATTTAATTCCATTTCTACGAATTTTGGTGATTTTTCACATTCACGTCACTGCAGCTGGCAGCATCTGTTTTAAGGTAGGTCTTACCTATTTGGTAGTCTCCATGAACCAACTAGTCTTTGCCATACATAGGTTCATATATGATCATTTTAACCATGCCAATGGCTGATCATATGACCAACATTCCCATTTCCAAGCCATAGCCACATCATGACACCAAATATATACATACAAACCACAATTATTCTAAGTTCATGTTCCCTTTTCGAGCCATTTTCGCATGGCCGTACATACTTACATCACCACATATTTAACAAACAAGGGTAGTCCTATACATGCCATTTCAAGTTCAACCAAGAATTTATACCAAAATGGGGGCTTGATAGTGTGGATGACTTCGACTTCAACGATCCCGAATCCGATTGCTATCGGCGAAATCTAGAAAACTGAGAGCCAAAGCAGCGGAGTAAGCATTTTTATGCTTAGTAAGTCTCAAGGAATATAATCAACTCTAATTACAGCAATACATTCACATAGTTAAATGCATCATTTCATTAATGCGCATTCACATAATCATACTTACTTTACCATCCCAACTCTTATGTTCATACACAAATAACGGCTTCATTAAGGCCGATAACTCGCTCCATCATAGGAGCGGATATTCATACGCTCTTACTCCTAGCGCAGCAAAGCACACACCGCACTTACCTTATCATTGGGAAATTTCACAAGTGCATTAGCTGAAATTTTCCAGCAAGCTCATAATTTTCAAATCACATACCTTGAGTTTATCCGGATGTCGGTACTCGTTCAATCGCCTTCGGGACATAGCCCGGTTATGGTAACCCGCACCAAGGCCAACGGGACTTTACCCGGATATCACGATTTGCACAAATGCCTTCGGGTCTTAGCCCGGATTTAACAACTTGCACGAATGCCTTGGTCTTAGCCCGGATATAGCTACTAGCACAATTGCCTTGGTCTTAACCCGGATATAAATTTCAGCATAATTGTCTTGGGCTTAGCCCGGATATCATTCAATTTCTCATGCACACATACATCAATAATCATTGGACATACATATTTCATTTTCGTTACTAAGGCTCAAACACAATTATAATCATTAGCATATTCGCCTTGGGACTTAGCCGGGTGGAATTCAAATACTCATACACACATGATCAATAATCATACACATCCATGTTTCATCTTACATAATTCAAGTAAGATCACTTCTTGAGGACTTACCTCGGATGTTGTCGAGCGGCTTTTTCGGCTATTCGATCACCTTTTCCTTCCCTTGTCCAATTGTGGCCCTCTTAGCTCTTGAGCTAATTCAAACAAATTCAATTTATTAAAACCTCATTGTGCTTGCTTATGGCGAATATGACAAGGATTTTAAATGGTCATATGGCCACTCTTTAGCTTGAATACACAATGGTCATGCACATTTTATACTACATCAAGCAATTCAATACAATTTATTTGAGCATCAAGGAAATGCTAAGGCCTTCAATAGGCTACCCAAGGCCGAATATTCATGTACATGTTGAGGCCAATTATGCACTTAATACCTCACAAAAACAGCATGCATTTTACTAGTTAATGCTTTGCATATTGTGGCTCAAAACTTATAATATAGCATCAAGCACTTATATGTGTGCTAGGCAATTGTGCTTGAAATTTCACAATTATTCTTCAACATCTTCTTCTTTAAACCAACTTATTCATCACTTACTTCATAGCCAAAACATCATGTGCAAACATATATATACAATATGAGCATGGCGAATTTTCAAGGTGTCCATAGCCATCCAAAATACAAATTTTAACTAACATGCAAGAAGCATGAACCATGCTCATGAATGGCGAATATGACAATCATGCTCCTTTTCAACTTCAATCATGATAAATCAAAAGAAGGCTCAAAATCTTGCTCAAGAGTAGACAATCCATCATTGCATGCATCATCATCAAGCTTCACACTTAGCATGCAATGGCTTTATCACCATAACAACTTTGGCCAAATACCATTTCCATGGCTTAACAAAGATTTGAGCCATGGCTAACATGCACATCAAGTTAGCAACCAAAACATGCATGAAACTCCTAACACAACCTCATACATACCTTAATCTTGATGCAAACTTGGCCAAATCTCCTTCTAGATCTCTTCCAAACCAAGCATGAAGCAAAAATCCTCCTTCTTCCTTAGTTTTGGCTCAAAGAAAGGATGAACAAAATTTTTTCTTTCCTTCTCTACAACTCACGGCAATGGGGGATTACCACACTCACACACATTTTTTTTCATTTTTTATCACCCATACACCTTTGTTTATTATTTCACCCTAATGCACCAACAAAACATGTTTCATGACATGTTTAGCCCATCCTCCTTGTCATGGCCGCCACCACCTATAAAAGGGGAATTTGACATGCAAGTCCATTATTTTGCATGCATGCTTTAATTAGTCATCACACATTTCCTATCATACTTTCAAAGTTCATTACTAAGTCCTTTCTTGTGGAATTCACCCTTATAACACTAAATCAATCATCATAAAATGTCATACATGAGCACACACATATTATAGGCATCAAAATAAATTTTAATTATTTTTATGCCTCGGTTTTGTGGTCCCGAGACCACCTTCCGACTAGGGTCAATTTTGGGCTGTCACAACTCTCCCCACTTAAGAAATTTTCGTCCCGAAAATCTTACCGTAAATAGGTTTGGATATCGCTCTTTCATAGAGTTCTCGGTCTCCCAAGTAGCTTCTTCTATCCCATGCTTGAGCCATAACACTTTTACTAGCGGAACCCGCTTGTTTCACAACTCTTTCACTTCTCGTGATAGGATACGAATCGGTTCTTCCTCATAACTCATATTAGCTTGAATTTCAATTTCGATGGACTAATCACGTGCGATGGATCGGATCTATAGCGTCGAAGCATCGAAGCGTGAAAGACATCGTGAACCTTTTCGAGTTCGGGGGCAAAATTAGACGATATGCCCTTGGACCGACTCGCTCGGATATCTCATATGGTCCAATGAACCTCGGGCTCAACTTGCCCTTACTACCGAATCGAGTATCTTTTCCAAGGCGAAACCTTAAGAAACAATTTATCTCCCACGATACTCAATGTCCTTTCGTTTCAAATCCGCGTCGACTTTCGACGATCGGAGGCTATTTTCGGACTTTCACGGATTACTTTTACTTTCATTCAGCATCTTTAATCAAATCCACTCGAAAATTTTGTTTTCACCGAGCTCGGTCCAAAACAATGGTGTACGGCATTTACGCCCGCACAAAGCCTCGTAAGGTGCCATCTTAATACTTGATTGAAAACTATTGTTGTGGCGAATTCAATCAAAGGTAGGTACCATTCCCATGAACCATCGAACTCGAGGATGCAACATCTCAACATATCCTCAAGTATCTGAATTATCCGCCGGATTGACCATCGGTTTGGGGGTGAAAGGCGGTCTTTGAAATGCAACTTGGTACCCAAAGCTTCTTGCAATTTCTTCCAAAATCGCAAGGTGAACCTCGGATCTCTATCCGACACAAGTAAATCGATACCCGTGTAATCTCATAATCGAAACGTACAATTCAGCTAATTTATCTAATGAAAAATCCGTGCATACGAGGGATAAAGTGAGCCGACTTAGTCAATCTATCAACAACAACCCAAATCGCATCCTTCTTACTTGTCGACAATGGCGGTCCGGACACAAAGTCCATTGTGACTCAATCCCATTTCCACTCGGGTATCGTGATCGGTGAAGTAATCACGAAGGCACTTGATGTTCCGCTTTCACTTGTTGACATATTAAACATCTCGAAACAAAATCGGAGATGTCTCGTTTCATACCATGCCACCAAAACCGACGCGTTTCAAATCGTTGTACATCTTCGATACTCCCGGGTGGATTGCCATTCGGCTACAATGGGCTTCATTCGAATTATCGAAATGAGTTCCGAATTCTTTGGGACACACCGACGACTTTTGAACCTCAAACAATCGTCATCGTCGATTTGAAACTCCGAGTCCTTGTTCGGAACACACGCAGCCCATTTTGCAACCAACTCGTCGTCGACTTTCTGAGCTTCTCGAATTTGGTGTGTCAATAATGGTTTGGCTTTCAATTCAGCCACTAACACACTGTCGGATCGGACAGACAAGTGCACATTCATCGCTCGTAAAGTGAATAACGATTTACGACTCAAGGCATCCGCAACCATATTCGCCTTTCCCGGGTGATAGTCAATGATCAGCTCATAATCCTTTAACAGCTCGAGCCAACGTCTTTGTCGCAGATTTAAGTCTCTTTGGGTCATCAAATATTTGAGACTTTTGTGATCCGAGTATACATGGCACCTTTCACCAAATAAGTAATGTCGCCAAATCTTTAAGGCGAATACGATGGCGGCCAGCTCGAGATCATGAGTCGGATAATTTTTCTCATGTGGCTTTAATTGCCTCGACGCATAGGCCACAACTCGACCTTCTTGCATTAATACGCAACCTAACCCAAGTAGAGAGGCGTCGCTATAGATGACAAACTCCTTGGGACTCGGGTTGCACTAGAATTGGGGCTTCGATCAAATAAGTTTTCATTGATCGAAACTTTTTGGCATTTCTCCGTCCATTCAACTTAACGTCCTTTTGGAGTAGCCGTCATCGGCGTGGCTATCGTTGAGAAGCCTTTACAAATCGTCGGTAATAACCGCAAGCCCCAAAAAGCTCGAACCTCAAGAATATTTCTCGAGGCTTCCAATTAAGTATGGCTGAAATTTTATTCGGTCGACTCGAATACCCGATGAGATACCACATGACCCAATAAGCTAACCTCTCTTAACGAACTCACACTTCTTTGAACTTAGCATATAATTGCTTGTCCCGTAAAATTTGCAGCATTAACGCGGTGTTCAGCATGTTCGGTCTCATTTCTTGAATAGACCAAGATGTCATCAATGAACACGACTACGAATCGATCCAAATATGGTCTAAAGATCCGATTCATTAAATCCATAAATACCGTAGGGCATTAGTGAGCCCAAACGGCATCACTAGGAACTCATAGTGACCATATCTCGCTAGAAGGCGGTCTTGGGCACGTCCGAATCTCGGATTCGCAATTGATAGTAGCCCGATCTCAAATCTATTTTCGAGAACACCGAGGCTCCTTCGCTTGGTCGAACAAGTCGTCAATACGTGGCAACGGATATTTGTTCTTTATCGTCGCTTTATTAAGTCGACGATAGTCGATGCACAACCGCATGGTTCCATCCTTCTTTTCACGAACAACACTTTGGCGCACCCTAAGGCGAAAAACTCAAGCGAGCAAAACCTCTATCCACCAATTCTTGCAACCGAGCTTCCAACTCCTTTAATTCCGTTGGTGCCATACGATCTGAGCTATCGAAATTGGAGTGGTACCAGTACCAATTCGATGCCAAATTCTATTTCCGAACGGTGGTAAACCGGCAATTCTTGTGGAAAACATCAGGGTATTCACAAACCACGCACAGATTCGGGTTTCTTTTCGATTCCTTGTCATCGAAAGCACGACGCTGTGTACGCTTCGCACTCTTTTCTTACATACTTTCGGGCCAACATTGCGATATTTGGCAACCCCTTTAAGTCCGTAGACTTAACCCGAATTATCTCGTTATTCGCGCACCTCAAATCGATAGTCTTGCTTTTGCAATTTACGACCGCATCGTGCATGGTCAACCCATCCAAACCAAGAATAACATTGAATTCATCGAACGGCAAAAGCATCAAGTCCGCGGAAACAAGAACCTCGGAACACTAGGAGACTTTTCTTGCACACTTTGTTGACAAGCACGTAATGACCCAAGGGTTTGACACGGATTACAAACTCGATGGACTCAATAGGCAAAGTCTTTTTGGATGCTAAGGTTTCACATATATAAGATTGAGTAGAACCGGGGTCAATCAATGCAATCACTTTAGTATTGAAAAGGGTGAAAGCACCGTAATGACATCCGGAGAGGCAGCATCCTCGGCGCGGCGTATGGCATAAGTCCTCGCAGGAGCACGAGCCTCGGATCCGATGGTAGCATCTCTAGATCCTCTCGACCGCCAACGACATTGCCCATATTTCTAGGTGGCCTACCTCGGCAAATGGTAGCACCCGAGTTTCCACTCGACTCACATTCTTCAAGCTTCCTCGGGCAATCCTTCCTAAAGTGGTCGGCCGATCCACACTTATAGCAGGAGTGATCACGAAACCAACACTCCCCGAATGCCATTTGCCACAATGTTGACACTCCGCCCTCTCTCGGCGATCATTTCCACCATTAGCGATCGAAGTGACTCGTGTGGTCACAGGGGTCGATCGCGTCCTCGTCTAAAAAGCCCAAAGCGCCTCTAGACCGGTTCACATCATCTCGAAATCTCTTGATTGCTGTTGAAGAGACTTTCCAGGACCTCTTTCGAATTCTCCGGTTCCCACATCAGCTTTTTGTTTCTCCTTTCTAAGCTCTTCGACTTTACAAGCTCGCTCAACAAGTACTACGATCTCGTATTTCGAGAATGCCAACGAACATCCTTATATCATCATTCAGCCCATCCTCGAAGCATTTACACATAATAGCTTGGACGAAATGCATTCTCGCGTGTATCGCTAAGCCTCACAAATTTTCGTTCATAGTCGGTAACCGACATAGAACCTTGCTTAAGATCAAGAAATTCCCAAGTCACTTGCTCTCTAGGTACCACGAAGTGAGTACTCCACCAATAGTAGGTGGAATCACGTAGCAAGGAGATGGTACACTTTAAGCATTCATCGGTGTACAAGATAGCTCATCGAGCACCGGATAGTGTTGTCCAACCGAAATTCAGCTCGTTCGGCATCATCATCATCCGTAGCTTTAAATTCAGTGGCCCCATGTTTTGAATCCTATCGATTGGGGCTTACTTGACCTTATTTGGTCGATTCTCGGAGGTATTGTAGGTCTTGAGGTTGCATTTGTCGGGAATGGAGGTCGTGGGACAGCCGTGTTAGTTCGAATGTATTGATTAAACCATTCGTTCATCACACTATAAAAGGCTTGCCTAGCCTCATCATTCGGATTGCTGGCCATAGGTTGAGAGTCCGCCGGCTGTCCCTTGTGCGGGAGCAGCGCCACACTCTCCACATCATCAGCTATTGCTCGGTTGGGATCGGGACCCATTGCTATAAACAAACTCAAAGTCAAATTGTCAGAAATCACCACACTATCGATTCATCATTTAATGGCATGTATAGCTAGACCCCAAACACCTCACGGTAGTCCTAGAATCGACTAAACCGTGGCTCTGATACCATAAAATTGTAACACCCCGAACCTGAGACCATTGCCGGTGTCGGACACGAGGGGTTAACAAGCCAAGTTCACATGGTTTGCCCACCAATTTGACATTTCCAGTCAGGCTGGAAGACTGCATCACCGTCGCCTTAAAAATCATATCTCGAGTTTCAAAACTCGAAAACTGGTTTCGTAAATTTTCCCTGAATTTTGACTCATATATCCATCCATGGATTTATTTCTAGAATTTTTGGATGGGCCAATTGGTACAGTTTATTAGTTAAAGTCACCCATGTTACAGGGATCGACTGCTCTGACCTTCGCGCGGTATAACTTGAATATCTCTCTGTACAGGGCTTTAATGCTGGTGTCGTTTGTTTCTAATGAAACTAGACTCAAAATGGAATCTGTACATATAAGGTATGTCGCCTAATTCTTTCTGTATAATTTATAGTAAATTTTAAAGTTGCGACAGGGAACCCAGAAACCGTTCTGGCCCTGTCTCACAATAGCATTAATATCTCTTAACATGTAACTCCTATGACCATTTCGTTTCTCCCATATGAAAATAGACTCATCAAGGTTCATTTACATAGCTTATTCACTATTTAATTCCATTTCTACGAATTTTGGTGATTTTTCACATTCACGTCACTGCAGCTGGCAGCATCTGTTTTAAGGTAGGTCTTACCTATTTGGTAGTCTCCATGAACCAACTAGTCTTTGCCATACATAGGTTCATATATGATCATTTTAACCATGCCAATGGCTGATCATATGACCAACATTCCCATTTCAAGCCATAGCCACATCATGACACCAAATATATACATACAAACCACAATTATTCTAAGTTCATGTTCCTTTTCGAGCCATTTTCGCATGGCCGTACATACTTACATCACCACATATTTAACAAACAAGGGTAGTCCTATACATGCCATTTCAAGTTCAACCAAGAATTTATACCAAAATGGGGGCTTGATAGTGTGGATGACTTGACTTCAACGATCCGAATCCGATTGCTATCGGCGAAATCTAGAAAAGCGAGAGCCAAAGCAATGAGTAAGCATTTTTATGCTTAGTAAGTCTCAAGGAATATAATCAACTCTAATTACAGCAATACATTCACATAGTTAAATGCATCATTTCATTAATGCGCATTCACATAATCATACTTACTTTACCATCCCAACTCTTATGTTCATACACAAATAACGGCTTCATTAAGGCCGATAACTCGCTCCATCATAGGAGCGGATATTCATACGCTCTTACTCCTAGCGCAGCAAAGCACACACCGCACTTACCTTATCATTGGGAAATTTCACAAGTGCATTAGCTGAAATTTTCCAGCAAGCTCATAATTTTCAAATCACATACCTTCGGAGTTTATCCGGATGTCGGTACTCGTTCAATCGCCTTGGGACATAGCCCGTTATGGTAACCCGCACCAAGGCCAACGGACTTTACCCGGATATCACGATTTGCACAAATGCCTTGGTCTTAGCCGGATTTAACAACTTGCACGAATGCCTTGGTCTTAGCCCGGATATAGCTACTAGCACAATTGCCTTGGTCTTAACCGGATATAAATTTCAGCATAATTGTCTTCGGGCTTAGCCGGATATCATTCAATTTCTCATGCACACATACATCAATAATCATTGGACATACATATTTCATTTTAAGTTACTAAGGCTCAAACACAATTATAATCATTAGCATATTAGCCTTGGGACTTAGCCGGGTGGAATTCAAATACTCATACACACATGATCAATAATCATACACATCCATGTTTCATCTTACATAATTCAAGTAAGATCACTTCTTGAGGACTTACCTCGGATGTTGTCGAACGGCTTTTTCGGCTATTCGATCACCTTTTCCTTCCCCTTGTCCAATTGTGGCCCTCTTAGCTCTTGAGCTAATTCAAACAAATTCAATTTATTAAAACCTCATTGTGCTTGCTTATGGCGAATATGACAAGGATTTTAAATGGTCATATGGCCACTCTTTAGCTTGAATACACAATGGTCATGCACATTTTATACTACATCAAGCAATTCAATACAATTTATTTGAGCATCAAGGAAATGCTAAGGCCTTCAATAGGCTACCCAAGGCCGAATATTCATGTACATGTTGAGGCCAATTATGCACTTAATACCTCACAAAAACAGCATGCATTTTACTAGTTAATGCTTTGCATATTGTGGCTCAAAACTTATAATATAGCATCAAGCACTTATATGTGTGCTAGGCGAATTGTGCTTGAAATTTCACAATTATTCTTCAACATCTTCTTCTTTAAACCAACTTATTCATCACTTACTTCATAGCCAAAACATCATGTGCAAACATATATATACAATATGAGCATGGCCGAATTTTCAAGGTGTCCATAGCCATCCAAAAATACAAATTTTAACTAACATGCAAGAAGCATGAACCATGCTCATGAATGGCGAATATGACAATCATGCTCCTTTTCAACTTCAATCATGATAAATCAAAAGAAGGCTCAAAATCTTGCTCAAGAGTAGACAATCCATCATTGCATGCATCATCATCAAGCTTCACACTTAGCATGCAATGGCTTTATCACCATAACAACTTTGGCCAAATACCATTTCCATGGCTTAACAAAGATTTGAGCCATGGCTAACATGCACATCAAGTTAGCAACCAAAACATGCATGAAACTCCTAACACAACCTCATACATACCTTAATCTTGATGCAAACTTGGCCAAATCTCCTTCTAGATCTCTTCCAAACCAAGCATGAAGCAAAAATCCTCCTTCTTCCTTAGTTTTGGCTCAAAGAAAGGATGAACAAAATTTTTTCTTTCCTTCTCTACAACTCACGGCAATGGGGGATTACCACACTCACACACATTTTTTTTTCATTTTTTATCACCCATACACCTTTGTTTATTATTTCACCCTAATGCACCAACAAAACATGTTTCATGACATGTTTAGCCCATCCTCCTTGTCATGGCCGCCACCACCTATAAAGGGGAATTTGACATGCAAGTCCATTATTTTGCATGCATGCTTTAATTAGTCATCACACATTTCCTATCATACTTTCAAAGTTCATTACTAAGTCCTTTCTTGTGGAATTCACCCTTATAACACTAAATCAATCATCATAAAATGTCATACATGAGCACACACATATTATAGGCATCAAAATAAATTTTTAATTATTTTTATGCCTCGGTTTTGTGGTCCCGAGACCACCTTCCGACTAGGGTCAATTTTGGGCTGTCACAAAGTGTGGATCGACTGACCACTTTATCAAGGACTGCCCGAGGTTGCTTGAACAAAATGTAAGTCAAAATGGAAACCCGGGTGCTACCATCGCCGAGGTAGGCCATCCAATTGCGGGCAATGCTAGTGGCGGTCGAGAGGGTCGAGAGATGCTACAACGAGACCCGAGGCTCGTACTCTGCTAGGACTTATGCCATACGCAAGACGCCGAGGATGTTGCCTCACCGGATGTTATTACCGGTACTTTCACTCTTTTCGATACTAATGTGATTGCTTTGATTGACCCCGGTTCTACTCATTCTTATATATGTGAAACCTTAGCATCCAAGAAGACTTTGCCTATTGAGTCTCTCGAGTTTGTAATTCGGTGTCAAACCCTTGGGTCATTACGTGCTTGTCAACAAAGTGTGCAAGAAAAGTCCCTTAGTATTCCGAGGTTCTTGTTTTCCCGCGGACTTGATGCTTTTGCCGTTCGATGAATTCGACGTTATTCTTGGTTTGGATTGGTTGACCATGCACGATGCGGTTGTAAATTGCAAAAGCAAGACTATCGATCCGAGGTGCGCGAATAACGAGATAATTCGGGTTGAGTCTACGGACTTAAAGGGTTGCCACCGTAATATCGCAATGTTGGCCCGGAAATATGTAAGAAAGGGGCGAAGCATACCTTGCGTATGTGCTCGATGACAAGGAGTCGAAAAGAAACCCGAATCGGTGCGGTGGTTTGTGAATACCGGATGTTTTCTCAAGAATTGCCGGGTTTACCACTGTTCGGAAATAGAGTTTGGCATCGAATTGGTACCTGGTACCACTCAATTTCGATAGCTCCGTATCGTATGGCAATCGCGGAATTAAAGGAGTTGAAAGCTCAGTTGCAAGAATTGGTGGATAGAGGTTTTGCCCGCCCAAGTTTTTCGCCTTGGGGTGCACCGGTGTTGTTTGTGAAAAGAAGGATGGGACCATGAGGTTGTGCATCGACTATCGTCGACTTAATAAAGCGACGATAAAGAACAAATATCCGTTATCACGTATTGATGACTTGTTCGATCAACTCAAGGAGCCTCGGTGTTCTCGAAAATAGATTTGAGATCGGGCTATTATCGATAAGTAATTCGAGATTGGACGCACCCAAGACTGCCTTAAGAACGAGATATGGTCACTACGAGTTTCTAGTGATGCCGTTTGGACTTACTAATGCCCCTGCGGTATTTATGGATTTGATGAATCGGATCTTCAGACTATATTTAGATCGGTTCGTAGTCGTATTCATTGATGACATCTTAGTCTATTCAAGAAATGAGACCGAACATGCTGAACACCGAGGTTAGTCTGCAAATTCTACGGATAAGCAATTATATGCTAAGTTCAGCAAGTGTGAGTTCGGTTAAGAGAGGTTAGCTTGGGGCATGTGATATCCGCATCGGGCATTCGAGTCGACCCAAACAAAATTTCAGCCATACTTAACTGAAGCCTCGAGAAATATTACCGAGGTTCGGAGCTTTTTTGGGCTTTGCGGTTATTACCGACGATTTGTAAAAGGTTTCTCAACGATAGCCATGCCAATGACGGCTTACTCCAAAAGGATGTTAAGTTGAATGGACGGAGAAATGTCGAAGAGTTTCGATCAATCGAAAACTTATTTAACCGAAGCCCCAATTCTAGTGCAACCCGAATCGGCAAAGAGTTTGTCATCTATAGTGACACCTCCCTACTTGGGTTAGGTTGTGTATTGATGCAACAAGGTCGAGTTGTGGCCTATGCGTCGAGGCAATTAAAGCCACATGAGAAAAATTATCCCACCCATGATCTCGAATTGGTCGCCATCGTATTCGCCTTAAAGATTTGGCGACATTACTTATTTGGTGAGAGGTGCCATGTACTCGGATCACAAAAGTCTCAAATATTTGATGACCCAAAGAGACTTAAATCTGCGACAAAGACGTTGGCTCGAGTGTTAAAGGATTATGAGCTGGTCATTGACTATCACCCGAAAGGCGAATGTGGTTGCGGATGCCTTGAGTCGTAAATCATTATTCACTTTACGAGCGATGAATGTGTACTTGTCCGTTCGATCCGACAATGAGTTAGTAGCTGAATTGAAAGCCAAACCATTATTGATACATCAAATTTGTGAGGCTCGGAAGGTCGACGATGAGTTGGTTGCAAAAGCGGGCGAGTGTGTTCGAACAAGGAATCGGAGTTTCAGATCGATGATGACGATTGTTTGAGGTTCGAAGTCGTCTGTGTGTTCCAAAGAATTGAACTTATTTCGATAATTGAACGAAGCCCATTGTAGCCAAATGGCAATCCACCGTGGAGTACGAAGATGTACAACGATTTGAAACGTCGGTTTTGGTGGCATGGTATGAAACGAGACATCTCTGACTTTGTTTCGAGGTGTTTAATATGTCAACAAGTGAAAGCGAAACATCAAGTGCCTTCAGGATTACTTCAGCCGATCACGATACCCGAGTGGAAATGGGATCGAGTCACAATGGACTTCGTATCCGGACTGCCATTTTCAGTGAGTAAGAAGGATGCGATTTGGGTCGTTGTAGATAGATTGACTAAGTCGGCTCACTCTGTCCCCGTACGTACGGATTTTCAATAGACAAATTAGCCGAATTGTACGTTTCTCGATTGTGAGATTACACGGGTGCCTATTTCTATCGTGGTGGGATAGAGATCCGAGATTTACCTCGTGATTTTGGAAGAAGTTGCAAGAAGCTTTGGGTACCAAGTTGCATTTCAAAGACCGCCTTTCACCCCCAAACCGATGGTCAATCCGAGCGGATAATTCGGATACTTGAGGATATGTTGAGATGTTGCATCCTCGAGTTCGATGGTTCATGGGAACGGTATTTGCCTTTGATTGAATTCGCTTATAACAATAGTTTTCAATCAAGTATTAGGATGGCACCTTACGAGGCTTTGTACGATTCGTAAATGCCGTACACCATTGTTTTGACCGAGCTCGGTGAAAGCAAAATTTTCGGGTGGATTTGATTAGAGATGTGAATGAAAGTGAAAGTAATCCGTGAAAGTCTCAAGATAACCTCCGATCGTCGAAGTCGACGCGGATCTGAAGCGTAAGGACATCGAGTATCGTGGGAGATAAAGTGTTTCTCAAGGTTTCGCCTTGGAAAAAGATACTCAGATTCGGCCATAAGGGCAAGTTGAGCCCGAGGTTCATTGGACCATATGAGAAATCCGAGCGAGTCGGTCCAGTGGCATATCGTCTGATTTTGCCCCCTGAACTCGAAAAGATTCACGACGTCTTTCATGTTTCGATGCTTCGACGCTATAGATCTGATCCATCGCACGTGATTAGTCCATCGGAGGTTGAAATTCAAGCCAATATGAGTTATGAGGAAGAACCGATTTGTATCCTATCACGTGAAGTGAAAGAGTTATGAAACAAGCGGGTTCCGCTAGTGAAAGTGTTATGGCTCAAACACGGATAGAAGAAGTTACTTGGGAAACCGAGAACTCTATGAAAGAGCGATACCCAACCCTATTTACCGGTAAGATTTTCGGGGACGAAAATTTCTTAAGTGGGGGAGAGTTGTGACAGCCCAAAATTGACCCTAGTCGGAATGTGGTTTCGGGACCACAAAACCGAGGCACAAAAATAATTTAAAATTTATTTTGATGCCTATGATATGTGTTAAATTGTGTGTGACATTTTTGATGATTTGATTTAGTGTTATAAATGTGAATTTCACTAGAAAGGGCCTAGTAGTAAACTTTGAAAGTATGATGGGAAGATGTGGGATGACTAGTTGATCATGCATGCAAAAATAAGGGATTTGCATGTCAAATTTCCCCAAAAGAAGCATAGTGGCCGGCCAAGGTAGGTGTTGATGGGCAAGGGAAACATGTTTCCAACATGTTTGGTTAGTGAGTTATGTATGAAGAAATAAAATAAGAATTAGCATTAAAGAAATGAACAAAAAAAAAAAGATGAGCATGGATGCCCCCCATTGTCGTGCAACTAAGAAAGAAAACAAAAAAATTTTGTTCATCCTTGTTCTCTCCTTTTGGCCGAAAATACTAAGAGGAAGAAGAGATTTTGCTTCATTTTCTTTGTTTAGAGAGATCTAGAAGGAAATTTGGCTAAACTTGCATCAAGAGTAAGGTATGTATGAGGTTGTGTTATGAGTTTCATGCATGTTTTAGTTGCTAACTTGATGTTCATGTTAGCCATGGTTCAAATCCTTGTTATGCCATGGGAATGGTATTTGGCCAAAGTTGTTATTGTGTTAAAGCCATTGCATGCTAAATGTGAAGCTTGCTAATGATGCATGCAATGATGGATTTTCTACTCTTGAAATTTCTTTGTAGCCATCTTGAGTAAGACATTGAGTTTTCTTTTGTTTAACCATGATTGAAGTTGAAAGGGAATGATTGTGATGTATTCGCCATGATGCATTCATGAGCATGGTTCATGCTTCTTGCATGTTAGTAAAATTTGTGTTTTGGATGGCTATGGACACCTTGAAATTTGGCCTTGCACCTATATGTGTATATATGATTGCACATGATATTTTGATTATGAAGAAAGTGATAAATATGTTGTTTAAAGAAGAAATTTGTTGAAGAATGTTGTGAAATTTGCATGTACAATCGGCCTAGTACACATATGATGTGAAAATCTTGCAATTTATTGTTGATTTTGTGCAAGTATGACTAAGTATAATCGGCCACATGGGGGAATTATTGTGCATGCATTCGGTTAGAGGCAAGCTTAATGATGCCTATTCTTGACTTAGGTGATCGGCTACCTTGTTGTGAGCTAAGGCCGAATGTGTGCGTAATTAAAGAAAATTGACTAAAGTGCTTAGTTATGTGATGTTGAGTCAATGATATGTGTATTCGCCAAGGCTAGCGAGACTTTAATGAATTGAATTTGTTTGAATTAGCTCAAGAGCTTAGAGGGCCACAATTGGATAAGGGAAGGAAAAAGTGATCGATTAGCCGTCGAAGTTGTTCGACAACATCCGAGGTAAGTCCTCAAGAAATGACCCTACTCGAATTATGTGAAATGAAATATGGATGTGTAATGATTATTGATTTATGTGTGTATGAGTATTTGAATGATACCGGGCTAAGTCCCGAAGGCGATTATGCAAGTGATATGTTTGTGTTTGAGCCTTAGTAACGAAAATGAAACATGGATGTGTAATGATTATTGATGTATGTGTGTGCATGAGCAATTGAATGATATCGGGCTAAGTCCCAAGACATTTATGCTAGTAATTATATCGGGTTAAGACCAAGGCCATTGTGCTAGTGACCACATCCGGCTAAGACCAAGGCATTCGTGCAAGTTGTTAAATCCGGCTAATACCAAGGCATTTGTGCAAGTCGTTCTATCGGGCTAAGACCAAGGCATTCGTGCATGTGGTTATATCCGGTTGTATTCAAGAAGCTTGGGCTGAAGGTGAGCGTTGGTTGCTGTAATAAATTTAATTAGTACGCTCGAAAAGCCCAAAGGAAAAGGTATGTTTATATGTGCATTGGAAAAGTCGATATGTTTGAGTAACATTCGTTCAATCGACTAACGAATTTTCAGCTATTGAATTGGTTGATATCTTGTGAAAGTATACAATGATGAAGTGTGAAGTAAGTATGATTATGTGAATGTGTATTAATGAAATGATTCATTTGGCTATGTCAATGTAATGCCTTAGTTAAAGCTGATTTTATTGCTTGAGACTTACTAAGCATAAAAATGCTTACCCCGTTGCTTTGGCTCTCTGTTTTATAGATTTTGCTCGTTACCGATCGGATTCGGGATCATTAAAGTCGAAGTCATCTACACTATCAAAGCCTCCATTTTGGGTATAATTTTGGTTGAACTTTGAAATGGCATGTATAGGACTACCATATTGTAGAAGGTCATGTACCTTTCGGTTTTATGTAAGCTTGGATAGCCATGCGAAAATGGCTTAGATACGTTGTTAGTATGATTCTAAAATCGCTTGTATGATGATCATTATGGGGTATGGAATGGTTTTGAAAAGATTAGCCATTGGAATGGTTAATCATGATCACACTTGTGCTATGTATGCAAAAAGGGCCTATTGAATCGTGGAAATCATGAAATAGGTAAAGGTTACCTTGAAAACAGATGCTGGCAGCAGCAGTGGTGTGGTTTTGAAAAATCACAAAAATTTGTAGGAATGGTATTAAATAGTGAATAAGTTATGTAAATGAACCTTGATGAGTCTACTTTCATATGGAAGAAACGAAATGGTCATAGGAGTTAGTTGTTAAGAGATATTAAAGTTATTGTGAGACAGGGCCAGAACGGTTTCTGGGTCCCCTGTTGCGACTTTAAAAATTTGCTATAAATTATCCAGAAAGAATCAGAAGTTATGCCTTATATGTACAGATTCCATTTTGAGTCTAGTTTCATTATAAACAAACGGCACCAGTATTTAAGCCCTGTACAGAGAGATATTCAAGTTGTAACGCGCGAAGGTCAGAGCAGTCGATCCCTGTAACATGGGTGACTTTACCTAATAAACTGTACCAATTGGCCCGACCAAAAATTCTAGAAATAAATCCATGGAAGGATATATGAGTCTAAATTCACGGAAAATTTATGGAATCAGTTTCCGAGTTTTGAAACTCGAGATATGATTTTTAAGGCGACAGTGACGCAGTTTTCCAGCCTGTCTGGAAATGCCAAATTGGTCGGTACTTTAAGAGGATTTAGCTCGTCAACCCCTCGCGTCCGACACCGGCGATGGTCTCGGGCTCGGGGTGTTACACATATCCTTATGATTTCGAGCGGTTCAACGGGCATTCCGATAAAAGAATAAATATATAGAATGTGTAACCGATTCAGGTACGTTTGAAATGGAATTCAATGTTTGAGAATAAAAGGTAAGTGCATGAGCAAATGGTGATATGTGATATAAGTATGAGAAAGTATGCCATATGTGCAAATGAATTGAGTATATGGGAAATGTACATGAATTATGTGGTTTGTGATAGTAATTGACTATGGAGTATATGTAATTCGATGATGCTTATATGCTTTAATTAATAAGTTTATTTGTATATGGCTTACTAAGCTTTTGAAAGCTTACTTTGTATGTGTGTTTGTATTGTTTTACAGATATCGTAGTTTTCAGGAGCTCGGGGATTGTCAAGGATCATCACCACACTATCAAACTCTATTTTGGTACATTTTGAAAGTTTAAATATTGGAGTATGGCATGTATAGGCTAGAGGTAGTTGAATATGTTTTGTGAAGTGTATATTTAGCCATGTGATATGGCTTAATTATGATTGAACTTCTGGTTTGATTTTGGAATATAATATGTGATACAAATTATGCTTATGTAATGTGTTTATGAAAGACCAAATGAAATGGTCAATTTTGGTAAGTTTTGGTATGTGCATATTCAGAAATTGGTAAGTTTATAGCATGTGATTGAATGAAGTAAAATGAGGTTATGAAACAAATGTTTAGATATGATTTTGTCTTATGTTTTGGCATAATTTGGTACGACTAATAAGCATGAAATTGGTTGATAATGTTATGGCATGATTGGTGTATGTATTGATTGTGTAATGGATGAACATTTGGTATGCAATTGATGCTTATTTGATACATGTAGAGAGGACCCTTAATAAATGGAAAATTGGCCTTGTAAATGGCCTATTTTTGCCCACACGAGCAAAGACACAGGCGTGTGTCTCAGCCGTGTTGCTCAAGGGCTGTGACAGCCGAAAATTGACCCTAGTCGGAATGTGGTTTCGGGACCACAAAACCGAGGCATAAAAATAATTTAAAATTTATTTTGATGCCTATGATATGTGTTAAATTGTGTGTGACATTTTTGATGATTTGATTTAGTGTTATAAATGTGAATTTCACTAGAAAGGGCCTAGTAGTAAACTTTGAAAGTATGATGGGAAGATGTGGGATGACTAATTGATCATGCATGCAAAAATAAGGATTTGCATGTCAAATTTCCCCAAAAGAAGCATAGTGGCGCCAAGGTAGGTGTTGATGGGCAAGGAAACATGTTTCCAACATGTTTGGTTAGTGAGTTATGTATGAAGAAATAAAATAAGAATTAGCATTAAAGAAATGAACAAAAAAAGATGAGCATGGATGCCCCCCATTGCCGTGCAACTAAGAAAGAAAACAAAAAAATTTTTGTTCATCCTTGTTCTCTCCTTTTGGCCAAAAATACTAAGAGGAAGAAGAGATTTTTGCTTCATTTTCTTTGTTCGGAAGAGATCTAGAAGGAAATTTGGCTAAACTTGCATCAAGAGTAAGGTATGTATGAGGTTGTGTTATGAGTTTCATGCATGTTTTAGTTGCTAACTTGATGTTCATGTTAGCCATGGTTCAAATCCTTGTTATGCCATGGGAATGGTATTTGGCCAAAGTTGTTATTGTGTTAAAGCCATTGCATGCTAAATGTGAAGCTTGCTAATGATGCATGCAATGATGGATTGTCTACTCTTGAAATTTCTTTGTAGCCATCTTGAGTAAGACATTGAGTTTTCTTTTTGTTTAACCATGATTGAAGTTGAAAGGGGCATGATTGTGATGTATTCGGCCATGATGCATTCATGAGCATGGTTCATGCTTCTTGCATGTTAGTTAAAATTTGTGTTTTGGATGGCTATGGACACCTTGAAATTCGGCCTTGCACCTATATGTGTATTCAGCCAAGGCTAGCAAGCGAGACTTTAATGAATTGAATTTGTTTGAATTAGCTCAAGAGCTTAGAGGGCCACAATTGGATAAGGGGAAGGAAAAAGTGATCGATTAGCCGTCGAAGCCGTTCGACAACATCCGAGGTAAGTCCTCAAGAAATGACCCTACTCGAATTATGTGAAATGAAATATGGATGTGTAATGATTATTGATTTATGTGTGTATGAGTATTTGAATGATACCGGGCTAAGTCCGAAGGCGATTATGCAAGTGATATGTTTGTGTTTGAGCCTTAGTAACTGAAAATGAAACATGGATGTGTAATGATTATTGATGTATGTGTGTGCATGAGCAATTGAATGATATCGGGCTAAGTCCCAAGACATTTATGCTAGTAATTATATCCGGTTAAGACCTAAAGGCCATTGTGCTAGTGACCTCATCCGGGCTAAGACCCGAAGGCATTCGTGCAAGCTGTTAAATCCGGGCTAAGCATACCAAGGCATTTGTGCAAGTCGTTCTATCCGGGCTAAGACCGAAGGCATTCGTGCATGTGGTTATATCCGGTTGTATTCAAGAAGCTTGGGCGAAGGTGGCGTTGGTTGCTGTAATAAATTTAATTAGTACGCTCGAAAAGCCCAAAGGAAAAGGTATGTTTATATGTGCATTGGAAAAGTCGATATGTTTGAGTAACATTCGTTCAATCGACTAACGAATTTTCAGCTATTGAATTGGTTGATATCTTGTGAAAGTATACAATGATGAAGTGTGAAGTAAGTATGATTATGTGAATGTGTATTAATGAAATGATTCATTTGGCTATGTGAATGTAATGCTTTAGTTAAAGCTGATTTTATTGCTTGAGACTTACTAAGCATAAAATGCTTACCCGTTGCTTTGGCTCTCTTTTATAGATTTTGCTCGTTAGCAATCGGATTCGGGATCATTAAAGTCGAAGTCATCTAAACTATCAAAGCCTCCATTTTGGGTATAATTTTGGTTGAACTTTGAAATGGCATGTATAGGACTACCCTATTGTATAAGGTCATGTACCTTTCGGTTTATGTAAGCTTGGATAGCCATGCGAAAATGGCTTAGATCGTTGTTAGTATGATTCTATAATCGTTTGTATGATGATCATTATGGGGTATGGAATGGTTTTGAAAAGATTAGCCATTGGAATGGTTAATCATGATCACACTTGTGCTATGTATGCAAAAAGGGCCAATTGAATCGTGGAAATCATGAAATAGGTAAAGGTTACCTTGAAAACAGATGCTGGCAGCAGCAGTGGTGTGGTTTTGAAAAATCACAAAATTTGTAGGAATGGTATTAAATAGTGAATAAGTTATGTAAATGAACCTTGATGAGTCTACTTTCATATGGAAGAAACGAAACGGTCATAGGAGTTACTTGTTAAGAGATATTAAAGTTATTGTGAGACAGGGCCAGAACGGTTTCTGGGTCCCCTGTCGCGACTTTAAAAATTTTCTATAAATTATCCAGAAATAATTAGAAGTCATGCCTTATATGTGCAGATTCCATTTTGAGTCTAGTTTCATTAGAAACAAACGGCACCAGTATTAAAGCCCTGTACAGAGAGATATTCAAGTTGTAACGTGCGAAGGTCAGAGCAGTCGATCCCTGTAACATGGGTGAATTTAACTAATAAACTGTACCAATTGGCCCGACCAAAAATTCTAGAAATAAATCCATGGAAGGATATATGAGTCTAAATTCAGGGAAAATTTACGGAATCAGTTTCCAAGTTTTGAAACTCGAGATATGATTTTCAAGGCGACAGTGACGCAGTTTTCCAGCCTGTCTGGAAATGCCAAATTGGTCGGTACTTTAAGAGGATTTAGCTCGTCAACCCCTCGCGTCCGACACCGGCGATGGTCTCGGGCTCGGGGTGTTACAATTTTATTGGTATCAGAGCCAGGTTTAGTCGATTCTAGGACTACCGTGATATGTTTGGGGTCTAGCTATACATGCCATTGAATGATGAATTGATAGTGTGGTGATTTCTGACAATTTGACTTTGTGTTTGTTTATAGCAATGGATCCCGATCCCAACCGAGCAATAGCTGATGATGTGGAGAGTGTGGCGCTGGTCCCGCAAGAAGAGACAACAAGCCATGGACTCTCAACCTATGGCCAGCAATCCGAATGATGAGGCTAGGCAAGCCTTTTATAGTGTGATGAATGATTGGTTTAACCAATACATTCGAACTAACACTACTGTTCCACAACCTCCATTCCGACAAATGCAACCCCGCACCTACAATACCTCCGATGAATCGACCAAATAAGGTCAAGTAAGCCCCAATCGATAGGATTCGAAAACATGGGGCCACTGAATTTAAAGCTACGGATGATGACGATGCCGAGCAAGCTGAATTTTGGTTGGACAACACTATCCGGTGCTCGATGAGCTATCTTGTACACCGATGAGTGCTTAAAGTGTACCATCTCCTTGTTACGTGATTCCGCCTACTATTGGTGGAGTACTCGACTTGTGGTGCCTAGAGAGCAAGTGACTTGGGAGTTCTTTCAAACCGAGTTAGAAAAAGTATATCGATCGAGAGATTCATCGACCGAAGCGAAAGGAATTTCTTGATCTTAAGCAAGGCTCTATGTCGATCGCCATCGACTACTGAACGAAAATTTGTGAGGCTTAGCCAGATGCAGCGAGAATGCATTTCGTCCAAGCTATTATGTGTAACGCCGAGGATGGGCTGAGTGATGATATAATGATGTTCGTTGGCATTCTCGAAATCGAGAGTTCGTAGTACTTGTTGAGCGAGCTTGTAAAGTCGAAGAGCTTAGGAAGGAGAAACAAAAACTTGATGTGGGAACTGGAGAATTCCGGAAAAGGTCCTCGAGAAAGTCTCTTCAACAGGCATCGAAGAGATTTCGAGATGATGTGAGCCGGTCTAGAGGCGCCGGGCTTTTCTAGACGAGATCGCGGTCGACCTCCTGTGACCACACGAGTCACTTCGATCGCCGATGGTGGAAATGATCACGAGAGAGAGCGAGTGTGCGCATTGTGGCAAATGGCATTGGGAGCTGAGGTTCCGTGATCGCTCTGTTATAAGTGTGGATCGGTGACCACTTTATCAAGGACCCGCCGAGGTTGCTTGAACAAAATGTAAGTCAAAGTGGAAACTCGGGTGCTACCTTCGCCGAGGTAGGCCATCCGAAATACGGGCAATGCTAGTGGCTGTCGAGAGGGTCGAGAGATGCTACAACGAGACCCGAGGCTCGTACTCTGCTAGGACTTATGCCATACGCGACGCGAGGATCTTTGCCTCACCGGATGTTATTATTCAGTACTTTCACTCTTTTCGATACTAATGTGATTGCTTTGATTGACCCCGGTTCTACTCATTCTTATATATGTGAAACCTTAGCATCCAAAGAAGACTTTGCCTATTGAGTCTCTCGAGTTTGTAATTCGGTGTCGAACCCTTGGGTCATTACGTGCTTGTCAACAAAGTGTGCAAGAAAAGTCCCCTAGTATTCCGAGGTTCTTGTTTTCCGGCGGACTTGATGCTTTTGTCGTTCGATGAATTGACGTTATTCTTGGTTTGGATTGGTTGACCATGCATGATGCGGTTGTAAATTGCAAAAGCAAGACTATCGATCTCGAGTGCGCGAATAACGAGATAATTCGGGTTGAGTCTACGGACTTAAAGGGGTTGCCACCGTGTAATATCGGCAATGTTGGCACGGAAATATGTAAGAAAAGGGTGCGGCGTACCTTGCGTATGTGCTCGATGACAAGGAGTCGGAAAAGAAACCCGAATCGGTGCCGATGGTTTGTGAATACCGGATGTTTTCTCGAAGAATTGGGTTTACCACTGTTCGGAAATAGAGTTTGGCATCGAATTGGTACCGGTACCACTCCAATTTCGATAGCTCCGTATCGTATGGCCAACGGAATTAAAGGAGTTGAAAGCTCGGTTGCAAGAATTGGTGGATAGAGGTTTTGCCGCTTTGAGTTTTTCGCCTTTGGGTGCGCCGGTGTTGTTTGTGAAAAGAAGGATGGGACCATGAGTTTGTGCATCGACTATCGTCGACTTAATAAAGCGATGATAAAGAACAAATATCCGTTACCGCGTATTGATGACTTGTTCGATCAACTGAAGGGAGCCTCAGTGTTCTCGAAAATAGATTCGAGATCGGGCTATTATTAGTTGCGAATTCGAGATTTGGACGTACCCAAGACTGCCTTCAGAACGAGATATGGTCACTACGAGTTTCTAGTGATGCCGTTTGGACTTACTAATGCCCCTGCGGTATTTATGGATTTGATGAATCGGATCTTTAGACCATATTTAGATCGGTTCGTAGTCGTATTCATTGATGACATCTTTGTCTATTCAAGAAATGAGACCGAACATGCTAAACACCTGAGGTTAGTGCTGCAAATTCTACGGGATAAGCAATTATATGCTAAGTTCAGCAAGTGTGAGTTCTGGTTAAGAGAGGTTAGCTTCTTGGGGCATGTGATATCTGCATCGGGCATTCGAGTCGACCCGAACAAAATTTTAGCCATACTTAACTGGAAGCCTCCAAGAAATATTACCGAGGTTCGGAGCTTTTTGGGGCTTGCCGGTTATTACCGACGATATGTAAAAGGTTTCTCAACGATAGCCACGCCAATGACGAAGCTACTCCAAAAGGATGTTAAGTTCGAATGGACGGAGAAATGTCAGAAGAGTTTCAATCAACTGAAAACTTATTTGACTGAAGCCCCAATTCTAGTGCAACCCGAATCTGGCAAAGAGTTTGTCATCTATAGTGATGCCTCCCTACTTGGGTTAGGTTGTGTATTGATGCAAGAAGGTCGAGTTGTGGCCTATGCGTCGAGGCAATTAAAGCCACATGAGAAAAATTATCCGACCCATGATCTCGAATTGGCTGCCATCGTATTCGCATTAAAGATTTGGCGACATTACTTATTTGGTGAAAGGTGCCATGTGTACTTGGATCACAAAAGTCTCAAATATTTGATGACCCAAAGAGACTTATCTGCGACAAAGACGTTGGCTCGAGCTGTTAAAGGATTATGAGCTGGTCATTGACTATCACCGGGAAAGGCGAATGTGGTTGCGGATGCCTTGAGTCGTAAATCATTATTCGCTTCTGAGCGATGAATGTGCACTTGTCCGATTCGATCCGACAACGTGTTAGTAGCTGAATTGAAAGCCAAACCATTATTGATACATCAAATTTGTGAGGCTCGGAAGGTCGACGATGAGTTGGTTGCAAAGCGGGCGAGTGTGTTCGAACAAGGAATCGGAGTTTCAGATCGATGATGACGATTGTTTGAGGTTCGAAGTCATCTGTGTGTTCCAAAGAATTGAACTTATTTCAATAATTCGAACGAAGCCCATTGTAGCCAAATGGCAATCCACCCGGGAGTACGAAGATGTACAACGATTTGAAACGTCGGTTTTGGTGGCATGGTATGAAACGAGACATCTCCGACTTTGTTTCGAGGTGTTTAATATGTCAACAAGTGAAAGCGGAACATCAAGTGCCTTGAGGATTACTTGACCGATCACGATACCCAGTGGAAATGGGATCGAGTCACAATGGACTTCGTGATCCGGACCGCCATTGTCGTGAGTAAGAAGGATGCGATTTGGGTCGTTGTAGATAGATTGACTAAGTCGGCTCACTTTGTCCCCGCACGCACGGATTTTCAATGGACAAATTAGCCGAATTGTACGTTCTCAGTTGTGAGATTACACGGGTGCCTATTTCTATCGTGTCGGATAGAGATCCGAGATTTACCTCGCGATTTTGGAAGAAGTTGCAAGAAGCTTTGGGTACCAAGTTGCATTTCAGACCGCCTTTCACCCCCAAACCGATGGTCAATCCGGCGGATAATTCGAGATACTTGAGGATATGTTGAGATGTTGCATCCTCGAGTTCGATGGTTCATGGGAGCGGTATTTGCCTTTGATTGAATTCGCTTATAACAATAGTTTTCAATCAAGTATTAGGATGGCACCTTACGAGGCTTTGTACGGTCGTAAATGCCGTACACCATTGTTTTGGTGAGCTCGGTGAAAGCAAAATTTTCGGGTGGATTTGATTAGAGATTTGAATGTAAAGTGAAAGTAATCCGTGAAAGTCCGAAGATAGCCTCAATCGTCGAAGTCGTGCGCGGATCTGAGCGTAAGGACATCGAGTATCGGTGGGAGATAAAGTGTTTCTCAAGGTTTCGCCTTGGAAAAAGATACTCGATTCGGTACCGTAAGGGCAAGTTGAGCCCTAGGTTCATTGGATCATATGAGATATCCGAGCGAGTCGGTCCGGTGGCATATCGTCGATTTTGCCCCCGAACTCGAAAAGATTCACGATGTCTTTCATGTTTCGATGCTTGACGCTATAGATCGATCCATCGCACGTGATTAGTCCATCGGAGGTTGAAATTCAAGCCAATATGAGTTATGAGGAAGAACCGATTCGTATCCTATCACGTGAAGTGAAAGAGTTGCGAAACAAGCGGGTTCCGCTAGTGAAAGTGTTATGGCTCAAACACGGGATAAAAGAAGCTACTTGAGAAACCGAGAACTCTATGAAAGAGCGATACCCAACCCTATTTACCGGTAAGATTTTTGGGACGAAAATTTCTTAAGTGGGGAGAGTTGTGACAGCCCAAAATTGACCCTAGTCCGAATGTGGTTTGGGACACAAAATCGAGGCATAAAAATAATTTAAAATTTATTTTGATGCCTATGATATGTGTTAAATTGTGTGTGACATTTTTGATGATTTGATTTAGTGTTATAAATGTGAATTTCACTAGAAAGGGCCTAGTAGTAAACTTTGAGAGTATGATGGGAAGATGTGGGATGACTAGTTGATCATGCATGCAAAAATAAAGGATTTGCATGTCAAATTTCCCCAAAAGAAGCATAGTGGCGGCCAAGGTAGGTGTTGATGGGCAAGGAAACATGTTTCCAACATGTTTGGTTAGTGAGTTATGTATGAAGAAATAAAATAAGAATTAGCATTAAAGAAATGAACAAAAAAAAAAAAGATGAGCATGGATGCCCCCCATTGCCGTGCAACTAAGTAAGAAAACAAAAAAAAATTTTGTTCATCCTTGTTCTCTCCTTTTTGGCCGAAAATACTAAGAGGAAGAAGAGATTTTTGCTTCATTTTCTTTGTTCAGAAGAGATCTAGAAGGAAATTTGGCTAAACTTGCATCAAGAGTAAGGTATGTATGAGGTTGTGTTATGAGTTTCATGCATGTTTTAGTTGCTAACTTGATGTTCATGTTAGCCATGGTTCAAATCCTTGTTATGCCATGGGAATGGTATTTGGCCAAAGTTGTTATTGTGTTAAAGCCATTGCACGCTAAATGTGAAGCTTGCTAATGATGCATGCAATGATGGATTGTCTACTCTTGAAATTTCTTTGTAGCCATCTTGAGTAAGACATTGAGTTTTCTTTTGTTTAACCATGATTGAAGTTGAAAGGGCATGATTGTGATGTATTCGGCCATGATGCATTCATGAGCATGGTTCATGCTTCTTGCATGTTAGTTAAAATTTGTGTTTTGGATGGCTATGGACACCTTGAAATTGCCTTGCACCTATATGTGTATTCGGCCAAGGCTAAGCGAGACTTTAATGAATTGAATTTGTTTGAATTAGCTCAAGAGCTTAGAGGGCCACAATTGGATAAGGGGAAGGAAAAAGTGATCGATTAGCCGTCGAAGCCGTTCGACAACATCCGAGGTAAGTCCTCAAGAAATGACCCTACTCGAATTATGTGAAATGAAATATGGATGTGTAATGATTATTGATTTATGTGTGTATGAGTATTTGAATGATACCGGGCTAAGTCCCGGCGATTATGCAAGTGATATGTTTGTGTTTGAGCCTTAGTAACGAAAATGAAACATGGATGTGTAATGATTATTGATGTATGTGTGTGCATGAGCAATTGAATGATATCCGGCTAAGTCCCAAGACATTTATGCTAGTAATTATATCCGGTTAAGACCAAGGCCATTGTGCTAGTGACCTCATCCGGGCTAAGACCCAAGGCATTCGTGCAATTTGTTAAATCAGGGCTAATACCCAAAGGCATTTGTGCAAGTCGTTCTATCCGGGCTAAGACCAAGGCATTCGTGCATGTGGTTATATCCGGTTGTATTCAAGAAGCTTGGGCGAAGGTGGCGTTGGTTGCTGTAATAAATTTAATTAATACGCTCGAAAAGCCCAAAGGAAAAGGTTTGTTTATATGTGCATTGGAAAAATCGATATGTTTGAGTAACATTCGTTCAATCGACTAACGAATTTTCAGCTATTGAATTGGTTGATATCTTGTGAAAGTATACAATGATGAAGTGTGAAGTAAGTATGATTATGTGAATGTGTATTAATGAAATGATTCATTTGGCTATGTGAATGTAATGCTTTAGTTAAAGCTGATTTTATTGCTTGAGACTTACTAAGCATAAAAATGCTTACCCCGTTGCTTTGGCTCTCTGTTTTATAGATTTTGCTCGTTAGCGATCAGATTCGGGATCATTAAAGTCGAAGTCATCTACACTATGAAAGCCTCCATTTTGGGTATAATTTTGGATGAGCTTTGAAATGGCATGTATAGGACTACCCTATTGTAGAAGGTCATGTACCTTTCGGTTTTATGTAAGCTTGGATAGCCATGCGAAAATGGCTTAGATACGTTGTTAGTATGATTCTATAATCGTTTGTATGATGATCATTATGGGGTATGGAATGGTTTTGAAAAGATTAGCCATTGGAATGGTTAATCATGATCACACTTGTGCTATGTATGCAAAAAGGGCCAATTGAATCGTGGAAATCATGAAATAGGTAAAGGTTACCTTGAAAACAGATGCTGGCAGCAGCAGTGGTGTGGTTTTGAAAAATCACAAAAATTTGTAGGAATGGTATTAAATAGTGAATAAGTTATGTAAATGAACCTTGATGAGTTTACTTTCATATGGAAGAAACGAAACGGTCATAGGAGTTACTTCTTAAGAGATATTAAAGTTATTGTGAGACAGGGCCAGAACGGTTTCTGGGTCCCCTGTCGCGACTTTAAAAATTTGCTATAAATTATCCAGAAATAATTAGAAGTCATGCCTTATATGTGCAGATTGCATTTTGAGTCTAGTTTCATTATAAACAAACGGCACCAGTATTAAAGCCCTGTACAGAGAGATATTCAAGTTGTAACGCACGAAGGTCAGAGCAGTCGATCCCTGTAACATGGGTGACTTTAACTAATAAACTGTACCAATTGGCCCGACCAAAAATTCTAGAAATAAATCCATGGAAGGATATATGAGTCTAAATTCAGGTAAAATTCACGGAATCAGTTTCCGAGTTTTGAAACTCGAGATATGATTTTTAAGGCGATAGTGACGCAGTTTTCCAGCCTGTCTGGAAATGCCAAATTGGTCGGTACTTTAAGAGGATTTAGCTCGTCAACCCCTCGCGTCCGACACCGGCGATGGTCTCGGGCTCGGGGTGTTACAAGGGCCATTTCAAAATGAGCCTGAGCAGACTACACGGTCGCACACATGGGCATGTGCTAGGCTGTGTGGCCAAGTCAGTCTCGACCATAGGCTAGACACATGGGCGTGTGACTGGCCATGTAACTCAAGTCAGTAGCCTCCCTAATTTTCACACATCCTAGCAGACGGGCGTGTCTTGTGGCCGTGTGGACAAGTCAGTATGTATGCCCTTTTTTTGACATGGCCTAGACACACGGGCATGTTTAATGTCGTGTGAGGCATACGGCCTGTTCACACGGGCTTGTGACCTCTGTAACTTTGAAAAAAAATGTTTAAGTTTTCGAAAAATTTTATATGAGCTCGATTTAGTGCCAACCCCTTTCTAATGCAAGTTTAAGGTCTCGAGGACCTATATAAGGGACTCTATTGTGATGTATGACTACGATTATGGATGATGTTTATGAATTGTTCGTAAAATATTCTGATTTGTCCGGTAACGCCTTTAACCTAGTCCGGCGACAAATACGGGTTAGGGGTATTACACCTATTTTCAATATAGATCTACCAAACATCTTATGAGAGACTGCCTAAAGTAGTCAAGCATTAATGAAAATCAAGTTGATAAAGAGATGTTTGTTTCTCAGAGAGGCAAACAACCAAGACAGAGTAGTAACACCGGAACTATTTGAGGTGGAACAAAAGATAAGGCAAATAGATATGAGACTAGGGCGTGCTAGGACATATATTATTTGAGCCAGAAAAGAGGCTTCTGCCCCAGATTTTATAACTGGTACTTTTTCTCTCTTTGATATTAATATATATGCATTGGTAGACCCTGAGTCGACTCATTCTTAAATTTGTACTATTTTAGCATCTAAAAAGAACATATCAGTAGAAAAGATTGAATTTAATGTTAAAGTAACTAAATTTTTAGGTTAGCATGTCATAGTTAATTTGATTTGTAAAAACTGTCCACTGAGAATTCAAGGTTGTGATTTTTCCTACTGACCTGATGCTATCATTGTTCCACGAGATTGATGTAGTATTAAGTATGGGCTGGTTGACTTTGCATGATGCTGTAGAAAATTCTAGTCAGAAACGAATCAATTTGACATATCATATTTAGCAAGATGAATATTGTTAAGTCAGACAAATTTGTTTGTGTTATGAAGTCACATCTGCAATTTTTGCTCAAATAATGGTTCGTAAAATATTTAAATCATTTTTAGCTTACATTTTACATACACGAGCATCAAAGTTGAAGATTGATCAATTCCCGACAGACAGGGAATTCATTGATATGTTTCCTGAAGAACTACTCAGATTACCAATAGAATGAGAAGTTGAGTTTGCTATTGAGATAATGCCCTGAATTATTCTGTTATCAATTGCTTCATATAAAATGGCTCCGATGAATTAAAAGAGTTAAAGGCATAGTTGCAAGAGTTGGTTGACAGAGGTTTCAGACGACCGAGTGTGTAATCTGGGAAAACGATACTGTGTTTATAAAAAAGAAAGACGGGATTTTGAGAATTATATAATGATTACAGATAGTAGATCTAAGGCACCATGATGAACCAGTATTTTTTATTTTATAGAGATGACTTAATTGTTTAGTAAAAGGGGACTACTATACATTTAAGTATTGATTTTCAACCAGGTGGTTGTTAGTTTAGAGTTATGAGACAGCTGTGCCAAAGTCTACTTTACAGACTTGATATAAACCAATTAAGATTTTGATAACACCGCTTATATTATCGATCACTCGGTCGCTTTATAGATCTAATGGACAAAATTTGCTAGCTATCTCTGAATAGAATTATTGCTATGTTATCAATGATATTCAATATATTCACGGAATGAAATTGAACATGATTAGCATCAAGAAACAATGTTACAGATTTTAAGAGAGAAATATGTATTTGTGAATATCAGTAAATATGATTTCTGATTTTAAATAGTAAGTTTTTCTAGATCTTTTGATAACTACTAAAAATGTTTGATTACTTCAAATCAACTCCTAATAATGGTGAACTAGGGAATGACCAGGAATTATTACAACAGTATGTAGTTCTCTAGGATTTATTGTATACTATAGATTGTTTGTTTAGGTTTTTTAATGATAGCTCTACCATTGATGATGTTGTTGCAGTTAAACTTCAGTTTTGTTTGATTGAATAAATGTCAATAAATCTTTGAAAAGTTGAAAACTATGTTAACAAAAGTTCCAGAATTGAGTCTGAGATAGCACATTAGTAAAAGATAATGGTCTAAAGATCGGTTATGATCTGAGTAAAAGTTGATATGATGACAAATTTATTGAGTCAGAAATCCCTAAAAGCTGTGAATATTCACCTGATTTGAGAGTTTAATGGTTCTATTGTCACTGACCTAAAAGTTAAACCATTACTTCTTCAGAAAATTTGAGATTTGCAAAGAAACAATTCAAATTTGTTAGCTAAATAGGAGCAGATTTAGAATAGTCAAATAATTGATTTCAGTGTTGGTCGTGATGATAATTTGTATTTTCGAAATTGGATTTGTGTACCAAACAATTATGAGTTTAAAAGAGATATTCTACAAGAAGCCCATAGCAACATTTATTCAATATATCTAGGAGGCAAAAAAAATTATAATAAGTTGAAACAAAGTTATTGGTAGTCGGGAATGAAATGAGAAATATCTAAGTTTGTATCAAGATTGGTATGCTAGCAAGTAAAAGTCGAGTATCAAGTTCCGTCAGGTTTACTATAGCCTATTATGATTCCTAATTGGAAATAGGAATCTGTTTCGATAGACTTGTATCGGGACTGCCATTATCTCCGAAAAAGAAAGATTCAATCTAGGTAATTGTGGACAGGTGGATGAATTCAACTCATTTATTCTAGTCAGGATTGATTACTCGCTTAAGAAAATTGACTAACTATATATCGTTCAAATTGTCAGATTGTATGATGTGTCGTTGTCTATTATTTAGGATCTGGATCCGAGATTATTTTAACAGTTGTTCATATCATTAGAAATTGTTTGTGGATTTGAGAAGAAAAGATCTTGAGTTTAGACTGGTGACAGAGTATTTCTAAAAGTCTCCTCGTGGAAGACAGTTTTATAGTTCAACAAAAAAGGAAAGCTTAGTTTGAGATTTGTTGAATTAATCTCGTGACTTATAGACTTGCAATACCTTCGGAGCTCAAAAAGATTCATAATGTTTTTCATGTTTTGATGCTACGGCGGTATAGATCAAATTTCTCTTATGTGATTACTTTCGATGAGATAAAAATAAAACAAGACTTGTTATATTCAGAAGAACCAGTCAAAATATTAGCATTGGAAATAAAAAAAGAAACTATGGAATTAATGAGTTTCGTCAGTGAAAATCTTGTAAAATCGACATGGTACAGAAAAAGTTACATGAGAAACGAAAAAGTTAATGAGATTATAGTATCCAAACCTATTTTCAAGTAAAACTTTTGATGATGAAATTTCTTAAGGGGGAGAGTTGTAACAATACGTGTTTCAATGGTGTCGGAAACAATGATTTCAAGATCACAATTTCGGTGAGTGACTCTGTAGATATATTTAATTGATATTTATGAGTCAAATATATTTTAATAGTAAATCACGATTTAATAGATTTTATTAATTTGACAGTTAGTCAAGGTACAACTGGTGTGTACTGAAAGTTAGTGGTTTTTAAAAATGAGATATCGGGATCTCGTTTTCATAAATCGAGCTCATAAATATTTTTTTTTTTTGAATATTTAGGGAGCTATAGTATAAGTGGATTGAAGTTTAGTATGGTAATTTTGGTGATTTAATGTTAATTAAGGAAAATAACTAAATTATAAAACCATTAAAGTTAATCGATATTAAGTTTTATTAGTTAAATGTCTTAATTAATGAATGATTAAGGATCTTTAAGGCAATTTAACCTTTCTTATTATAAGTGGATGATTAATGCTTAATTATCGATTATTTTTATATTAAAATTAGAATTAAAATAATAATAAAACATGTTAACATATTATTCTTGAAGGTTAAAACATTAAAATGCCATTATCATCGTCTTCATTTTGGTTTTCCCTCATCAAAACAAAAACAAAAAACAAAAAAAACTCCATTGTTGAAGCTAAGGTTCAACTAAACATGGATGCTTGCATGTAAGTCCTCTAGTTATCTGTTTTTCATAAATTTTATGTTTTTAAGATCGTTGTAACTTAGTCTAGCTAACACATACCTCCATTTTTAAAATGGTTAAAGTTTAGAAAATATTCTATTCTTGTTAATTGATGTTTTGAATGTTTATGGTATATTTTGAAGCTTAGAAATGAAATAGGACTAATTTGTTAAGTATATTTTGTTAGTTTTGTGTATAATGACCAAATTTTAATAATGTAAAATTTGTCATTAAATTTATGGAAATTATGTTTTAGAGGGTTGTATAGTGATGAAATTGTAATGGGATTGAAAATCAAAGCTTGATTTGAAAGATATAATAGTTTCGGTTTTAGCGATTAAATTGAATAAAATACAAAACTTTAAGAAAATTGTTAAAATGAATAAAAGATATTATATTCATGAATTTAGATAATTTAAAGTGATCAAAGTTGATAATGTGAAATGAATTATTATATAGATCAAAGATTGAATCGTGAGGAGGAAAATCGGGGAAAAGAAAAATTACAGAATAGTCCCTATTAACTAACTCATTAGCTAAATATATTAGGTAAGTTCATAGGGTATAGAAATGTGTGTATATATATATGTATTTAATTGTTGTTGAATTGTGTATTTGTTTTTGTGTAACACCCCGAACCCGAGACCGTCGCCGAGTCGAAGCGAGGTGTTAATGACTTCAACCCACTTATTGACAATTTTCAGACAAGCTGCCAATCTGAGTACTAGTCGCTCCAAAATTCATAACTTGAGTTTTACAACTCGAAAATCAGTTCCGTAAATTTTTCCTGAAACTAGACTCATATGTCCATCTACATATTTTTTCTAGAATTTTGGTCGAGCCAATTAGTACAGTTTATTAGTTAAAGTCTCGCCTGTTGTAGGGATCGACTACACTGACCTTTGTGCGTTACGAATTGGATATCTCCCTGTACAGGGCTTCAATACTAATGCCGTTTGTTTCTATAGAAACTAGACTCAGAGAGGAATCTACACATATATGGAATGACTCCTAATTATCTCTGGTTAATTTACAATGATTTTCTAAAGTTGGAACAGGGATCCAGAAACCGTTCTGGCCCTATTTCACAAGAACTTTAAAATCTGTTAACTTATAACTCATATGACCATTTCGTTTCTTCCATATGAAAGTAGATTCATCAAGGTACACTTACATAATTTATTTGCTATTTAATACCATTCCTACTATTTTTAGTGATTTTTCACATCCACGTCACTGCTGCTGTCAGCATCTGCCTTTAGTAGGCTTTACCTATTTCATACTTTCCATGATTCAATTGGCCCTTTTTTTACATACATAGCACAAAGCGTGATCATGATTAACCATTCCAATGGCTAATCGTTTCAAAATAATTCCATACCTCATAAGGGTCAACATACAAACGATTATAGTTCTATGCTAAAAGCATTATATAAGCCATTTTCGCATGGCTATCCAAGTTTACACAAACCGGAAGGTACATGACCTTCAACAAAGGATGGTCCTATACATGCCATTTCAAAGTTCAACCAAAATTTGTACCAAAATGGGGCTTCGATAGTGTGGATGACTTGACTTCTTTGATCCCGAATCCGACAGCTAACGGCGAAACCTATAAAACAGAGAGCCAAAGCAACGGGTAAGCATTTTAATGCTTAGTAAGTCTCAAGCAATGAAATCAGCTTTGACTAAGGTATTTTATTCACATGGCTAATTAAACCACTTTACTAATTCACATTCCCATACTCATACTTATTTCACATCACCGACCCTTATGTTCATACACAAAAGAACAACTTAGCCCAAGGCGGTAGCTCGTTTATCAACTTAGCGCATACTTACTTGTAAGAATTCAATTAGTACAAGCACATACAAACATACCTCATTGCTGGAATTTTCACAAGTGTATAAGCTGAAATTTTCACAGCAAGATTGCTCACTTCGAATCACATACTTTCGGATTTAACCGGATATAGCGACTCAGACGATTGCCTTGGTCATAACCCGATTTGGTGACTTGCACAAAGGCCTTGGTCTTAGCCGGATATATCAACTCGCATACGAATGCCTTGGTCTTAGCCCGGATATATCAACTTCATACGAATGCCTTGGTCTTAGCCGGATATATTTCCAATGTTCACTTACATATATATCAATATTCAAGACACGTCCATAGTTCATTTTCGTTACTAAAGCTCTAACACAAAATATCTATCAACCTTTACTATTTCGGCTCAATGGCCACACAAACAAGGAGCATAATTTTGATATAATTCAAGTAGGGTCATCACTCGAAGACTTACCTTGGATGTTGTCGAGCGATTTCGACGGCTATTCAACTACTTTTCCTTCCCTTTATCGGATTTAGCTCCCTTTGCTCTTGAGCTAATTTACACAAATTTAACTTATTAAAATCTCATCATGATAGCTTATGGCGAATATGACAAGGAGTGTAAATGGTCATATGGCCATCCTTTAGCTCAAATACGCAATGGTCATGCACATTTTACATCACAACAAGCAATTCAATACATTCAAACATCAACGTGAAGTTCAAAGTACTTGGCCCTTATATACATTAGGCATCAAAGTTGTATATGTACGAAATCATAAATCGAACTCAACACATTAGTTAATATTCCTCTTAGCGAATTTTCTAAGCCAAGAATAGGCATCAATATGCTTGCCTCAAACCGAATGCATGCACACTAATTACCCCTCATGTGGCGAATATACACTTAATACCACACAAAAAAAAAACAGCATACATTTTACTACTAACACATTACATATCGTAATTCATTGCACATCTCTTATTTACTTCATAATCAACACATCATCACAAGCAAATATACACTTTGAATTAGTATATATGTCATACCAATCCATCATGTGCAAACATATATTCATGTAGGTGCAAGGGCGAATTCTCAAGTGGCTTATATCCAAATATATACACATTTCCAAAGCTTAAATCTTACTTACCATGCAACATGCATGAATTATACTTATGGATATATCATGGCGAATACCACAACACCACACCATTTCAATTTGGTCATGGTGAAACAAAGAACTTAGTATCTCATTCAAAAAAATGCTAAAAGAAAATCTAAGAATCTTCAATCCTCCATCACATGTATCACTTTCAAGCTTGTTATTTAACATGCAATGGCATTAACACCACATTCACTTTGGCGAATTTCATTCCCATGACATAACAAGGATTTGAACCATGGGCTAACAAGAACATTAAGCTAGCAACTAAAAACATGCATGAACCTCAAACATACCTTAATCTTGATGCAAGTTTAGCCAACCTCTTCCTAATCCTCTTCCAAACCAAGTATGAAGCAAAACTCCTTCCTTAACCTTAGTATTTTCGCCAACAAGAGAGTGAAAAGAGATGAACAAAATTTTTTCTTTCTTCCTTTAGGACATTCGCCAAGCTATGGAGGAAGATGGACACTTTTTTTTTTTGTTTCTCATCTACTAACATTAATTGTTTATTCCATACCCTTATTTTATTCTTTCCATCATAACCCATTTACCAAACATGTTTCATGACATGATTTTTGCCCATAAATCCTTGTCATGGCGGCCACTAGCTATGGGGGAAATTTGACATGCAAGTCCATTGTTTTGCATGCATCCTTTAATTAGTCATCACACATTTCCCTCATACTTTCAAAGTTTATTACTAGGTCCTTTCTAGTGAAATTCACATCTATAATTCTAAATCAAAGCATAAAAATATCACACATGAGTTAACACACATTATAGGCAATAAAATAAATATTAAATTATTTTTATGCCTTGGTTTTGTGGTCCCGAAACCACATTTCGACTAGGGTCGTTTTAAGGTTGTCACAACTCTCCCCACTTTAGAAATTTTCGTCCCGAAAATCTTACGGTAAATAGGTTTGGATATTGCTCTTTCATAGAGTTCTCGGGTTCCCAAGTAGCTTCTTCTATCCGTGTTTGAGCCATAACACTTTCACTAGCGGAACCCTTTTGTTTCGCAACTCTTTCATTTCACGAGCTAGGATACGAATCGGTTCTTCTTCATATCTCATATCGGCTTGAATTTCAACCTCGATGGACTAATTACGTGCGACGGATCAGATCTATAGCGTCGAAGCATTGAAACATGGAAGGCGTTGTGAATCTTTTCAAGTTCAGGGGCAAGATCAAGCGATCATTTAATCGGGCCAACTCGTTCGGAGATTTAAATGCGGTCCAATAAATCTCGGGCTCAACTTGCCCTTACGGTAGAATCTGAGTATCTTTTTCCACGGCGAAACTTTAAGAAACACTTTATCTCCCACGATACTCAATGTCCTTCGTTTGAGATCCGCATACGATTTACGACGATCGGAGGCTATCTTGATTTTCACGGATTACTTTTACTTTACATTCAGCATCTTTAATCAAATCCACTCCAAAATTTTGTTCTCACCGAGCTCGGTCCAAAACAATGGTGTACGGCATTTACGCCCGTACAAAGCCTCGTAAGCGCCATCTTAATACTTGATTGAAAACTATTGTTGTAAGCGAATTCAATCAAAGGTAGGTACCGTTCCCACGAACCATCGAACTCGAGGATGCAACATCTCAACATATCCTCAAGTATCTGAATTATCGCTTCGGATTGACCATCGGTTTGGGGGTGAAAAGCGGTCTTGAAATGCAACTTGGTGCCCAATGCTTCTTGTAATTTCTTCCAAAATCGCGAGGTGAACCTCGGATCTCTATCCGACACAATGTAAATCGGTACCCGTGTAATCTCACAATCGAGAAAGCGTACAATTCAGCTAGTTTATCCAATGAAAATCCATACATACGAGGGATAAAGTGAGCCGACTTAGTCGGTCTATCAATAATAACCCAAATTGCATCCTTCTTACTTGCGACAACGGCGGTCCGGACACAAAGTCCATTGTGACTCGATCCCATTTCCACTCGGGTATCGTGATCGGTGAAGTAACCACGAAGGCACTTGATGCTCCGCTTTCACTTGTTGACATATTAAACATCTTGCAACAAAGTCGGAGATGTCTCGTTTCATACCATGCCACCAAAACCGAGCGTTTCAACTCATTGTACATCTTCGTACTCCCGGGTGGATTGCCATTCGGCTACAATGAGCTTCGTTCGAATTATCGAAATAAGTTCAATTCTTTGGAACACACAAACGACTTCGAACCTCAAACAATCGTCATCATCAATTTGAAACTCCGATTCCTTGTTCGTAACACACACTCGGCCCGTTTTGCACGCAACTCCTCATCAACTTTACGAGCTTCACGAATTTGATGAGTCAACAATGGTTTGGTGTTAATTGGCTACTAACACATTGTCGGGTAGGATAGACAAGTGTACATTCATCGTCAGTAAAGCAAGCGGTGATTTTCGCTTAAGGCATCCGCAACCACATTAGCCTTTCCGGGTGATAGTCAATGACCAGCTCATAATCCTTTTAACTCGAGCCAACGTCTTTGTCGCAGATTTAAGTCTCTTTGAGTCATCAAATATTTGAGACTTTTGTGATCCGAATACACATGGCACTTCTCACCAAATAAGTAATGTCGCCATATCTTTAAAGCGAATACGATGGCGACCAATTCGAGATCATGGGTGGGATAATTTTCTCATGTGGCTTTAATTGTCTCGACGATAGGCCACAACTCGACCTTCTTGCATCAATCGCAACCTAACCCAAGTAGGGAGGCGTCACTATAGATGACAAACTCTTTGCCGAAAATTTGTACTAATCTTGGAGCTTAGTCAAATGAGTTTTCAATTGGTCAAAACTTTTCGACACTTTTCCGTCCATTCAAACTTGACATCTTTTCAAGCGGTTTCGTCATGGGTGTGGCTATCATCGAGAATCCTTTTACAAACCGTCGGTAGTAACCGCAAGTCCCAAAAAGCTCGAACCTCGGTAATATTTCTTGGAGGTTTCAGTTAAGTATGGCTGAAATTTTGCTTGGGTCGACTCGAATACCGATCTGAGATACCACGTGACCCAAGAAGCTAACCTCTCTTAACCGAACTCACACTTGCTAAACTTAGCATATAACCGCTTATCCCGTAAAATTTGCAACACTAATCTCGGGTGCTCGCATGTTCGGTCTCATCTCTTGAATAGACCAAGATGTCGTCGATGAACACAACTACGAACCGATCCAAATATGATCGAAGATCCGATTCATCAAATCCATAAATACCGCGAGGGCATTAGTGAGCCCAAGCGGCATCACTAAGAACTCGTAGTGACCATATCTCGATTCGAAGGCGGTTTTGGGTATGTCCGAATCTCGGATTACATGGCGATAATAGCCCGATCTCAAATCTATTTTTGAGAACACCGAGGCTCCTTCAGTTGATCGAACAAATCATCGATACGTGGTAGCGGATACTTGTTCTTTATTGTCACTTTATTAAGTCGGCGATAGTCGATGCACAACCTCATGGTTCCGTCCTTCTTTTCACAAACAACACTTTGGTGCACCCCAAGGTGAAAAACTCGAGGCGAGCAAAACCTCTATCCACCAACTCTTGCAACCGAGCTTTCAACTCCTTTAATTCGTTGGTGCCATACGATATGGAGCTATCGAAATCGGTGTGGTCCGGTACAAGCTCAATGCCAAACTCTATCTCCGAACGGTGGCAAACCCGCAATTCTTGGGAAAACGTCCGGTATTCACAAACCACAAGCACAGATTTGGGTTCTATTCCTAACTCCTTATCATCAAGTACATACGCAAGGTATGCTTCACACCCTTTTCTTACATATTTACGGGCCAACATTGATGATATTACGGTGGCAACCCCTTCAAGTTCGTAGACTCAACTCGGATCATCTCGTTGTTTGCGCATCTCAAATCAATAGTCTTGCTTTTGCAATTCACAACCGCATCATGCACGGTCAACCAATCCAACCCAAGAATAACATCAAATTCATCGAGCGGCAAAAGCATCAAGTCCGCCGGAAAGCAAGTACCTCAATTACTAGGGGCATTTCTTACACACTTTGTCGACCAGCACATAACGACCCAAAGGATTTGACACCGAATTACGAACTCGATGAGACTCAATAGGCAAAGTCTTCTTTGGATGCTAAGGTTTCGCATATATAAGAATGAGTAGAACCGGGGTCAATCAAAGCAATCACATTAGTATCAAAGAGAGTGAAAGTACCAGTAATAACATCGGCGAGGAGGCATCCTCGCGTCTTGGCCAGATAGCATAAGTCCTAGCTGAGCGCGAGCCTCGGATCTGGTCGCATGACATCTCTAGATCCTCTCGACCACCACTAGCCTTGCCCGTATTTCCGGATGGTCTACCTCGGCGGTGGTAGTACCGGTTTCCCACTCCGATCTACATTACATTCAAACAACCTCGGGCAATCTTTAATGAAGTGGTCAACTGATCCACACTTGTAACAGAGCGGTCACGGAATCTCTGACTTCAAAATGCCATTTGCCACACATCGGCACTCCGTCCTCTCTCGTCGATCATTCCCACTCTTGGCGATCAAGTGATTCGTGTGGTCACAGGGGTCGATCGCGATCTCGTCTAGAAAAGCCCGAAGTGTCTCTAGATCGGCCTAAGCCATCTCTAAGTTTCTTTGATGATTGTTGGAAGGGCTTCCCGAGTACCTCTTCTGAAACTCCCTTGCTCCCGCTTCCGCTTTCCTTTTCTCCATACTAAACTCCTCGGCTTTGCGCTCGCTCGACGAGAGTCACAAACTCTGATTTCCAAAATGCCAACATACTGACTTTATCTCATCATTCAGTCCATCTTGAGCGTTTACATCACGACTTACGAAGAAATGCATTTCGCAGCGTCTGGCTAAGCCTCACGAATTTTCGTTCATAGTCGGTAACCGACATGGAACCTTGTTTAAGTTCGAGAAATTCCTTTCGTTTTGGTCCATAAATCTCGATCGATATACTTTTTCCGAAACTCGGTTTGGAAGAACTCCCAAGTTACTTGTTCGCGGGGCAACAAGTCGAGTACTCCACCAATAGTAGGCGTAATCACGTAGCAAGGAGATGGTACACTTTAGGCATTCATCGGTGTACAAGATAGCTCATCGAGTACCGGATCGTGTTGTCCAACCAAAATTGACTTGCTCGGCATCATCACTATCCGTAGCTTTAAATTCAGTAGCCCCATGTTTTCGGATTCTATCAACTGGGGCTTATTCGACCTTATTTGGTCAATTACGGAGGCATTGTAGGTCTTGGGGTGTGTTTGTTGGGAATGGAGGTTGTGGAACAGTAGTATTAGTTCGAATGTATTGGTTGAACCAATCATTCATCACGCTATAAAAGGCTTGTCTAGCCTCGTCATTCGGATTGCTAGCAACAGGTTGAGAGTCCGCCGGCGCTGTCCCTTGTGCGGAGCAGCGCCACACTCTCCACATCATCAGCTATCGCTTCGGTTGGGATCGGGATCCATTACTATAAATAAACACAAGTTCAAAGCGTAAATCACCACACTATCATATAATCACATAAAATGGCATGTATAGCTAGACCCCAAACGCATTACGGTAGTCCTAGAATCGACTAAACCGTAGCTCTGATACCAATAAAATTGTAACACCCGAACCCGAGACCGTCGCCGAGTCGAGCGCGAGGTGTTAATGAACTTCAACCCACTTATTGACAATTTTCAGACAAGCTGCCAATCTGAGTACTAGTCGCTCCAAAATTCATAACTTGAGTTTTACAACTCGAAAATCAGTTCCGTAAATTTTTCCTGAAACTAGACTCATATGTCCATCTACATATTTTTTCTAGAATTTTGGTCGAGCCAATTAGTACAGTTTATTAGTTAAAGTCTCGCCTGTTGTAGGGATCGACTACACTGACCTTTGTGCGTTACGAATTGGATATCTCCCTGTACAGGGCTTCAATACTAATGCCGTTTGTTTCTATAGAAACTAGACTCAGAGAGGAATCTACACATATATGGAATGACTCCTAATTATCTCTGGTTAATTTACAATGATTTTCTAAAGTTGGAACAGGGGATCCAGAAACCGTTCTGGCCCTATTTCACAAGAACTTTAAAATCTGTTAACTTATAACTCATATGACCATTTCGTTTCTTCCATATGAAAGTAGATTCATCAAGGTACACTTACATAATTTATTTGCTATTTAATACCATTCCTACTATTTTTAGTGATTTTCACATCCACGTCACTGCTGCTGTCAGCATCTGCCTTTAGTAGGCTTTACCTATTTCATACTTTCCATGATTCAATTGGCCTTTTTTACATACATAGCACAAAGCGTGATCATGATTAACCATTCCAATGGCTAATCGTTTCAAAATAATTCCATACCTCATAAGGGTCAACATACAAACGATTATAGTTCTATGCTAAAACGTATATAAGCCATTTTCGCATGGCTATCCAAGTTTACACAAACCGGAAGGTACATGACCTTCAACAAAGGATGGTCCTATACATGCCATTTCAAAGTTCAACCAAAATTTGTACCAAAATGGGGCTTCGATAGTGTGGATGACTTGACTTCTTTGATCCCGAATCCGACAGCTAACGAAGCGAAACCTATAAAACAGAGAGCCAAAGCAACGGGTAAGCATTTTAATGCTTAGTAAGTCTCAAGCAATGAAATCAGCTTTGACTAAGGTATTTTATTCACATGGCTAATTAAACCACTTTACTAATTCACATTCCCATACTCATACTTATTTCACATCACCGACCCTTATGTTCATACACAAAAGAACAACTTAGCCCAAGGCCGGTAGCTCGTTTATCAACTTAGCGCATACTTACTTGTAAGAATTCAATTAGTACAAGCACATACAAACATACCTCATTGCTGGAATTTTCACAAGTGTATAAGCTGAAATTTTCACAGCAAGATTGCTCACTTCGAATCACATACTTTCGGATTTAACCGGATATAGCGACTTCATACGATTGCCTTGGTCATAACCGGATTTGGTGACTTGCACAAAGGCCTTGGTCTTAGCCGGATATATCAACTCGCATACGAATGCCTTGGTCTTAGCCGGATATATCAACTCATACGAATGCCTTGGTCTTAGCCGGATATATTTCCAATGTTCACTTACATATATATCAATATTCAAGACACGTCCATAGTTCATTTTCGTTACTAAAGCTCTAACACAAAATATCTATCAACCTTTACTATTTGGCTCAATGGCCACACAAACAAGGAGCATAATTTTGATATAATTCAAGTAGGGTCATCACTCGAAGACTTACCTTGGATGTTGTCGAGCGATTTCGACGGCTATTCAACTACTTTTCCTTCCCTTTATCGGATTTAGCTCCCTTTGCTCTTGAGCTAATTTACACAAATTTAACTTATTAAAATCTCATCATGATAGCTTATGGCGAATATGACAAGGAGTGTAAATGGTCATATGGCCATCCTTTAGCTCAAATACGCAATGGTCATGCACATTTTACATCACAACAAGCAATTCAATACATTCAAACATCAACGTGAAGTTCAAAGTACTTGGCCCTTATATACATTAGGCATCAAAGTTGTATATGTACGAAATCATAAATCGAACTCAACACATTAGTTAATATTCCTCTTAGCCGAATTTTCTAAGCCAAGAATAGGCATCAATATGCTTGCCTCAAACCGAATGCATGCACACTAATTACCCCTCATGTGGCCGAATATACACTTAATACCACACAAAAAAAAAACAGCATACATTTTACTACTAACACATTACATATCGTAATTCATTGCACATCTCTTATTTACTTCATAATCAACACATCATCACAAGCAAATATACACTTTGAATTAGTATATATGTCATACCAATCCATCATGTGCAAACATATATTCATGTAGGTGCAAGGGCGAATTCTCAAGTGGCTTATATCCAAATATATACACATTTCCAAAGCTTAAATCTTACTTACCATGCAACATGCATGAATTATACTTATGGATATATCATGGCCGAATACCACAACACCACACCATTTCAATTTGGTCATGGTGAAACAAAGAACTTAGTATCTCATTCAAAAAAATGCTAAAAGAAAATCTAAGAATCTTCAATCCTCCATCACATGTATCACTTTCAAGCTTGTTATTTAACATGCAATGGCATTAACACCACATTCACTTTGGCCGAATTTCATTCCCATGACATAACAAGGATTTGAACCATGGGCTAACAAGAACATTAAGCTAGCAACTAAAAACATGCATGAACCTCAAACATACCTTAATCTTGATGCAAGTTTAGCCAACCTCTTCCTAATCCTCTTCCAAACCAAGTATGAAGCAAAACTCCTTCCTTAACCTTAGTATTTTCGGCCAACAAGAGAGTGAAAAGAGATGAACAAAATTTTTTCTTTCTTCCTTTAGGACATTCGGCCAAGCTATGGAGGAAGATGGACACTTTTTTTTTTTGTTTCTCATCTACTAACATTAATTGTTTATTCCATACCCCTTATTTTATTCTTTCCATCATAACCCATTTACCAAACATGTTTCATGACATGATTTTTGCCCATAAATCCTTGTCATGGCCGGCCACTAGCTATGGGGGGGGAAATTTGACATGCAAGTCCATTGTTTTGCATGCATCCTTTAATTAGTCATCACACATTTCCCCTCATACTTTCAAAGTTTATTACTAGGTCCTTTCTAGTGAAATTCACATCTATAATTCTAAATCAAAGCATAAAAAATATCACACATGAGTTAACACACATTATAGGCAATAAAATAAATATTAAATTATTTTTATGCCTTGGTTTTGTGGTCCCGAAACCACATTTCGACTAGGGTCGTTTTAAGGCTGTCACATTTTGTATTTGTTTATATTGTTTGAACTTGAAATGCTATAAACTAATACCAAGGTGAAAAAGGACTTATTTGAATACTGATGAATACTTGTCAAAAATGATTCATTTGGATTCGGAATAAATGTGACTTGTTTATAGAATGTGTACTGAGAACATAGAAGTGCCCTCAATTTATAAATGTTGCGAATTCTAATTAAATGCCCATTTGAACGTAGTAAACAATTGTACGGGTTTGCACCTTGGTGCCCCTAACTGCACAATTATGCCCTTTCTTGCACTTCGGTTCCCCTGTTTGCACTACAGTGCTCCTTGGTGTAGTGTAGTTACTAGAGTATCCAAATTATTTTGCTAGAGTTCATCACGATAACTGTTAAAAGAAATTATATTAACTGACTTCATGAGTTTCTTGGAAATGATATGTTTGTACAACTATTGAAATGTTAGCTAATGAAATAGAATGAATGATGAGTATGTGTTTGAAAGTTTCTTAGAAAATATATCAAAATGACTAAAAAGTTTATAGTTTATATGAATGAAATGCTCCCTTTGTAAATGTGACTTGTGGTGAGAAGGTTATATGTTAAAAGAAAAAGATATTTGATTGTGCATGTGATGAGTTGAGAAGAATGTGTTTATTAATGGATATAGTCAGTTGATTAACTTGATTAATAGGTTTTATAGTTTTCACTAAATGGTACTGTTATGTATCGTATCGAATGGGTTTGGTAAGATTATTTGATTTGATTCATGATATACTCACCTTTCTATTGGAAAATGTCTTGATAGGAAAGTGACTTAAACTAGTTAATTCTATTTACTTAAATGTGAATCTAAGGTAAGACTATTGTTTATGTACCTATGAACTTACTAAGCATGTCAATGCTTATCCCATTTTATTTGCATGTCTTCTGTAGTTGCATCTTTACGAAACTTGGCTATTGGAGCACTTTAGAGGCTCACCTTTATCTAGCATCTCTTTTGGTAAACTTTGGTTCAACTTGGCTTGGTTATAAATGGCCTGTAATAGGTATAATATATATATGTGCTTGATGTTGAACTTGTTAAATTGCCATTTTGATATCTTATATGGTATTGTATGAAAGTGAGGTAGATTATGTTGATTTTGGTAAGTTGAATCATACTTTGCATATATGAAGTGAAGGTTGATATGCCTAAATTGTATGTGAATTAATGTATTGAAATGAAATTGCTATTATGAATGTACAGGTAATGCATGAATAGTATGATTGAATTAAATGGATAGAATTATTTTTGTTATATTGTGGTGCCAAATGAGGCATATTGGTTAGGCACTTTAGGTTATTTTGTATCATGATTTGACTTGATTTATTAATGTGTTTTAAGCAACACTTTGAAGTATATTGATCTGTGTTTGAATGCTTAAGTGTTTAAGTTGAATAAATTGTAAAAATGGTCATTTTTCATGTCATATGGTTTGCGGCACGGCCGTGTGTCACACACAGTTGATTGACACGTCCGTATGCCACTGGTAATTTGGATGCATGGTTATTGACATGGTCTTAATCTCTCACACAACCCAACCACATGATGTAACGCCCCAATTTTCGGGATTTTTGGGATTTCTGTAATTTCCAATAAATTTTAGAAATACTGTGTTTTGACTATCTGGTGTGGGTCTGAGTATGTTAGTGAGCCTTTAAAAAGGCCCAAGAGTAAATTTAATTCAAGGCAATTCCTAAATTTAAATTTTGGGAGAGAGGGTTCTAGCAATATGGGCTTTTGGGGTGGTAAAATAGGACACAAAAAAGATCTGTGGTAAAGTGGCATGTGGCGCCACCTAGGTGTTTGGGGAGTGACGTGTGGATGTTTAGGGGGAGCCAGAGTTCAAGTCACAAGGTAAGCGTATTGTTACTTTTATTTCTTTTGTTTGCATGTGCCGGGCATGTGATAGAGCTTAAGTGGAAATTCGGTTAGGGCTTTAGGAAGGTTGGGCCGTGGGTCTGAATGGCCATTAGGGCAAGCTTTATTTTCTTTTTGTTTTGCCGAATTAGGGTTAGCCACCTAGAGCCTTCCCTTTTATTCAATTCTCTTCTCAGTGTCGCAAAAAGATGAAAACGCAAAGTTAGATCTCCTGAGTGCCAAATTATTCCTTCTCTTCTCCTCTCTTCTTCTATTTTCTTTTCTCCTTTCTTTTCTTCTCTAGCCGAAACATTTCTGCCATTCTACTAATCTCCTCTTTCATTCCCATTCTTTTTTAAACCTCTATAGCTGATTGCCATAAAAGCCAAAATCCCGAAAGTTGTTTCTTATGCTGATTTCTTCTAGCCAAAATCCTCCAAATTTCTTCATCTCTTTTGGCTGATTTTCATATCCTCTAAACCTCAACCCCTGTCGGCAATACCACTGCAAAAACCACTATACCAAATCATCTTCCTCTTCACAGTTCCAAAAGCCGAAAACACCATAGTTTTTAGGGACATATAGCCGAATCTATAGATCTCTAAGATTCGATTTCTGCAACTATTTAAGGGCTGGATCTGTATCAGATCTGAGTAGAAACTGAAGTGGAATCATTTTGGTTGAAAGAACCTGTGGTAATATTCAGATCTATTCTTTATTTCGGGTTTTAGAAAAGCTGAAATCCCTAAAGGCATAGGGAGGCTGTCGAATGGAGCTTAAGGCTCTAAGGGTTGTAACAATTGATTTGTTTTGGTGTTAGTGTGATCTAGAGGTTGTTGATCGAAGGCTTGGACAAGTGGAACGACTAGATCGAGATCTAGTCACTAGTTTTGGCAAAGATAGGATCTCAAGGGCCATATGTATTGATGGTCGATTATGGTAAGTAAGTTTATGATGTTTGCCATTATACTTTGGATCTGATATGTCTAGTGACCGATTGTAGGATATCGTGGGAGATTTCGGTAGCAGTTGTCGCAAATCAGGTGTGTAAACGACACCCACTAGTAGACTGTATTGGCAAAAGCTGAAAAGCCGAAATGTCGAAAAGCTGGCATTTCGAGAACTTGCGAGCGTGCGAACGCTCGTGGGATTGTTTGTATTGATAATTTTGGCAACTTCAATGGTAAGATTGCAGTGTAACACCCCCTACCCGAGTCCGCTGCCGGAGTCGGACACGAGGGGTTAACGGCTTAAACCATTCACTTTCACAGTCCATTTTAAAAAAAAAAATTCCAGGCAGTTGGCTAACTGCGTATCTGTCACTTTAAAATCATATCTTGAGTTCCACAACTCAAAATCAGATTCATAATTTTTCCCGAAACTAGACTCATATATCCATCTACATATTTTTTCTAGAATTTTGGTCGGGCCAATTAGTGCAGTTTATTAGTTAAAGCCTCCCCTGTTACAGGGTGCGACTACACTGACCTTCATGCGTTACGATTTGGATATCTCCCTGTACAGGGCATAAATACTGATGCCGTTTGTTTCTATAGAAACTAGACTCAAAGAGGAATCTATACATATATGGAATGACTCCTAATTATCTCTGGTTAATTTACAATGAATTTCCAAAGTCGGAACAGAGAATCCAGAAACCGTTCTGGCCCTGTTTCACGAAAACCTAAATATCTCTTAACATACAACTCATATGACCGTTTCGTTTCTTCCATATGAAAGTATATTCATCAAGGTTCATTTACATAATTTATTCGCTATTTAATTCCATTCCTACTATTTTAGAGATTTTTCACATTCACATCACTGCTGCTGCCAGCATTTATTTTTGAGGTAAACTTTACCTATTTCATGATCCTCCATGGATCAACTAGAGTTTGTCATACATATACCAAAAATGATCATGAATAACCATTCCCATGACTAACCGTTACCAACATTTCCATACTTCTTGATGGACGACATACAAAATGATTACAGTGCTATGATCAAAGTATACTTAAAGCCATTTTCGCATGGCTTATATACATTAACCAGAATATCCCCCTTCGCTACTAGTCTATTCTATACATGCCATAAGATATTCCAAAACATAGCAGTACCAAGCAGTGGATAGTGATAGTGTGACTAGTTCTTTGACGATCCCCGAGCCTGTAGCTTCCAATTGAGATCTATAAAACAGAGGAAACAAAGTACACGGAGTAAGCATTACAATGCTTAGTAAGTTTCAAGCAGTGCCAACAGATAACAATCAAGTTATAACATAGTTGTTCGTATTTTTATTTCACTCTTCCTTCGGGCATACCACCCCTTTACCCAAATATGCACATCTCATCATAATCATAGGAATAGTCTCATAGATTGCTCTCGTATACATCACATAACTACCTTATGGTTTGGTTTAAATCAAGCTCACATATAAACTTGGAGTACATACCTGTTTGACCTTTCGCATTGCGTATTTTTATAAGCAATTCTTATAAAAGAAGTCTTACCCGGTCATAATCTCCACACGTAGTCACCGGGTCTTACCCGGTCATAATCTCCACACGTAGTCATCGGGTCTCGCCCGGAACATATTCCAAGTTTCATGTACATTTAATCACATGTTACAACATTCACATTAGCCATTCGGCTTTACCACATATGCATATCACACATATATTTTACATTGGCCATTAGGCCTCATCACATATACATACACTTTCACATTCACCACATCGGCCATTAGGCCTCATCACATATACGTACACTTTCACATTCACCACATCGGCCATTAGGCCTTATCACACATATATGTATATCATACATATTTCATATTTTTCTTGTACATCAATTTCAGCAATAGCTTATAACAAATCAAATAGTTTCATCAAAGTTTACAACAAAATCACATATTCACTACAAGCAGTTTTTCTGACCAACAGTCATTAAGTTGTTTATAACTGGAGCTACAAAACTCAAAATCAATTGCCGTCAATTTTCCCCGAATGTAGACTCATGTATCTTTCACCCATAAAATTTTCAGAATTTTAGGTTTGGCCAATCAATACCAGATTTTTCTTAAAGTGTCCCCTGTTTCACTGTTTGACTAATCTGACCACTCTTCGCTACGAATCGAATTTTTCATTGTACAGAATTCATAATGTGTACTATTTGATTCCATTTGAAACTAGACTCATTAAGGAGTCTAAGCATATAAATCTTATCTTATAACCATTTTGTACAAATTATAATGATTTTCCAAAAACAAATCAGGGAATTTCGAGTCAATCCGACACTGTCTCGCACAACTTTAAATATCTCTTTATAGAAAATTTCTTTGCTTCCACAGTCTCTTTTATAAGAAACTAGACCAACTAAGCTTTGATTACATATTTTACTCAGCCTATAATTCCACACCGACAATTTATAGTGATTTTCTAAAATCACATTACTGCTACTGTTCAAGCAAATTATCACAATTTGCTCTTAAATTTCAAGTCCAAACACTTATGAACTTACCATTTGGGTTTAAGACATATCATGGCCACATCATATCTTATTAAATCAACTCATTATGTCCTATTATGATTGAATTTACTCAACGTTTAATCACTTAAAACTTACAAAGGAATCAAACTCATATACTTAATAACTTACCTCGGGAATTGCCGAACGGTTACAAATCGACTATTCGGTTAGGTAGCTTGTTCTCTTTTTTCCGAATTAGACTCCCTAAGCTCTTGAGCTTGCATAAACAAATTTAATCTATTACCAACCAATTATACAAACTCATGGCCGAATATAACAAGAAGACTACAAGATTCTACTAGCCACTCATTGCTCTATTATTAACCTTACTTAATTATAAACGCATTCGGCAATTTGATAATTAAGTTCATTTCATGGTATCATAACTCAACATTTATCAATATATCATTAACAAAATATGCTCATGTCAAATTCACTCCCAATCACATCTCAAAATTCAGCAAGCTTAGAACTCATTTAATAATTAAATTCGGTAGCTTAACCACTTTGCTAACTACTTATGCATATAAGACTAATTTTTCATACTCGTCAACTTGAACCTAAAACAATAGCCGAATGCTCACGTACATATTATCTATTATTTCCATCACATAAATCATGCCATAAAACACTTTTAAAACAACTCACCATCATAGCCAAATATACATTTAATGAACATTACTCCTTTACCAAAGCTACTAATAACTATCACAAATACAAAACATATCAATATGTCAAACTCATTACCTCACCTATTTAGTCAAGCGAATAATAGAATCACTCACACTTAATCCATCCCATTATCTAATTTTTTTCTCCAAAATGAACTAACCATAATACCGATTGTATATTATACCTAGCATTTCTCATTACCAAATCACAAAACCAAACACCACAAGCATATTTACCATAAAACATATCTCCAAAATAGTTGAAAACACAAACAATAAACACAAACATTGGCATTATGCTCAAATCACCATAAGAAATCTCAACTTTCTTGACATTACCAAGAGTGCATCCACAACTTAACTTAGCATATTATAAAGCCAAATCAACAAATTCAAAGCTTACCTCCTAATAGCTAAAGATGAAGGCGAATTGCTCTAGGTAAGTTTTCCTTCCTTTCATCTTTGTTTGGTTAGAGAGTGGCATGAGAAGAAGATGAGCACCATCCTCCTTCTTCTCTTTTCAATTCGCCAAAGAGAACCGATTTCCTCTTTTAGCCTTCTACTTGAAAATTTCAACTTAGAAGCAAACAAATTCCATGGTTTTCCACTACATGCACTGCCTATCTTCTCTAGCTTCCTTTGCAAGAGACAAGGAAGCAAGATAGAAAATGAAAGTTGGAGTCTTTCTTTCTTCCATTCACGGCAGGGGGAGACAACTTTGGTTTCTCCTCCCACTCCCTTCTTTATTTATTATTCTTCCCACACCTTTTAACATAATATGTCTACAATATGCCTTACCCCATAGCATGGCCGGCCACCATTTAGATTTTGGCTAATTTGACATGCAAGTCCCTCATGTCAATAATTCATGCATTATTTGGCCACTTTAAATTTCACCTATCACATTTTCAAGTCCTATCACATGGGTCCTTTCTTATAAATTAGCACCTAATTGATAAAATCAAGGCACGAAATATTCACACATACAAATCCCACATATAATAAGCACAGAATATAACATCTAATTATTTTTGTGACCCGGTTTTGTGGTCCCGAAACCACTTTCCGACTAGAGTCACATTAGGGGTGTCACAACTCTCCCCCACATAAAAAATTTTCGTCCCCGAAAATTTCTACCGATGCATAGTTTAGAATAGCGTCCTCTTATTGAATTATATTCATATAAACATTAGCTCATCGATAGCAATTGTAATTCATTATTGATTTCACATCGATCTATAAAATCATTTTCCTATCTCAAAACAAATACATAAACATTTCTACAAGTATGCACATATATCTCATTTCCTTGATTTCATAAGCAATAATCACTTAATTTAATTCACAATTGCATTTCAAACACATATCAAGCACATACTAACATGTATAATTCACATCATCCACCCACATATTTGTAACCCACATTTTCATCCATGTATAAGCTGTAACTTGGCCGAAAATACACATATACTCAAACATCCCAATAATTATCCTTTATAACTCCATCGTATCTCAATATTCAACTTCCACACACCGAACATTTGATTCATTCAGCACATACGAACATACCTCGTTGTTGAAATTTTTGCAAGCGTATTAGCTGAAATTTTTACAGCAAGATTGCTCATTTCCGAATCACGTACCTTCGGGATTTAACCGGATATAGCGACTCGCTCGATTGTTCTCGGGACATAGCCGGTTATAGTGATTTGCACAATTGCCTTGAGAATTAGCCCGGATTTAGTAACTTAGCACAAACGCCTTCGGGACTTAGCCGGATACCATTGAATAACCAAGCACATATATCAACCAATCAATACACATTCTTATTACATTTTCATTACCAAAGCTCAAACACAAGACACTCATCATATTTACAATTTCGCTCAATAGCCACACACCAAGAGCATGATTTCGATTTGCTTAAAACATGATCTAATCCAATCATAAGTTAAGCTCTATTCACTCAAGAACTTACTTCACATTACCAACCCTTATGTTCATACACATAAGATCAACTTAGCCAAAGGCGGTAGCTCGTTTATCAACCGAGTGAATACTTACTTGTAAGGGCTCAACTAATTCAAGCACATATAGCTCTTACAATGCCATATCCTAGATATGGTCTTACATATTCTCACATCTCGAGCCGATGCCATGTACTAGGCATGGTCTTACACATTATCTCAAATCAATGCCTTCGTCCCAGACGAGGTCTTACATGAGTCTCATTTCACACTTAGTGCTCTGTTGAAAACTCATACACACGATTGCCTCAATTCATCGATCTCGCACACATAGTGCCTCAATTCTGATTTCGCACACATAGTGCCTCGACATCGATCTCGCACACACAAGGCCTCGATTCGATCTCACACACAATTGCCTCGACATCGATCTCGCACACACAAGTGCCTCGATTCGATCTCGCACACATTGCCTCGACATCGATCTCGCACACGGTGCCTCGACATCGATCTCGCACACATAGTGCCTCGATTCTCGGTCTCGCACACATAGTGCTCGGTTAACGAATTTGCACACACAAGTGCCTCTAATCATTCGCACACGTAATGCCCATATTCATTCGTTATTACCCATTGAAAGGACTTAACCAAGTCTATAAAACATCATATATGTACACTTTTAAACATATCATCTCATTTAAGTTTGAATTAGTATAGAAATGAACACTTAAATTTTGCTCAAATTACCAAGCACGAAGCCTACTAGGCACGAAGGCGAATACCGTCACTAGTATGATTGCTCTTGAACTTAGTCCGGATACATCACTCTCAATTCCCATGTACATATACACATATAGCAATACACATTTGTATATCATTTACATTACTTGAATACAAACACAACATGCTTATCGACCACTCAACTTCCGGTTCCATAGCCACATACAAAATCACATTTATAGTCATAACACTCTTTCAAAATTGCATCACCTATACCCTTAATTCAATCCAAATCAAAATTCAAATACGAGTACATGATACGTGCACTGATCAACTTAATAATTTAGGCGTATCTAAGTGAAGTTATATCACAAATTCTCATAGTCGAAGCTTGCTACATTTCGATCGGGATCAAGATTCATTACAATACAGCAACCACATTTTAATAGTCAAAAATCATCACACTATCATTTTATCACTTTATGGCATGTATAAATAGACTCACGCGTGCTACGTTAGTCCTAGAATCGACTAAACCGTAGCTCTGATACCAATAAAATTGTAACACTCCGTACCCGAGTCCGCTGCCGGAGTCGGACACGAGGGGTTAACGGCTTAAACCATTCACTTTCACAGTCCATTTTAAAAAAAAAATTTCCAGGCAGTTGGCTAACTGCGTATCTGTCACTTTAAAAATCATATCTTGAGTTCCACAACTCAAAAATCAGATTCATAATTTTTCCCCGAAACTAGACTCATATATCCATCTACAGATTTTTTTCTAGAATTTTTGGTCGGGCCAATTAGTGCAGTTTATTAGTTAAAGCCTCCCCTGTTACAGGGTGCGACTACACTGTCCTTCATGGGTTACGATTTGGATATCTCCCTGTACAGGGCTTAAATACTGATGCCGTTTGATTCTGTAGAAACTAGACTCAAAGAGGAATCTATACATATATGTCATGACTCCTAATTATCTCTGGTTAATTTACAATGAATTTCCAAAGTCGGAACAGAGAATCCAGAAACCGTTCTGGCCCTGTTTCACTAAAACCTAAATATCTCTTAACATACAACTCATATGACCGTTTCGTTTCTTCCATATGAAAGTATATTCATCAAGGTTCATTTACATAATTTATTCGCTATTTAATTCCATTCCTACTATTTTTAGAGATTTTCACATTCACATCACTGCTGCTGCCAGCATTTATTTTTGAGGTAAACTTTGCCTATTTCATGATCCTCCATGGATCAACTAGAGTTTGTCATACATATACCAAAATGATCATGAATAACCATTCCCATGACTAACCGTTACCAACATTTCCATACTTCTTGATGGACGACATACAAAATGATTACGAGTGCTATGATCAAAGTATACTTAAAGCCATTTTCGCATGGCTTATATACATTAACCGAATATCCCCCTCGCTACTAGTCTATTCTATACATGCCATAAGATATTCCAAAACATAGCAGTACCAAACAGTGGATAGTGATAGTGTGACTAGTTGCTGACGATCCCCGAGCCTGTAGCTTCCAATTGAGATCTATAAAACAGAGGAAACAAAGTACACGGAGTAAGCATTACAATGCTTAGTAAGTTTCAAGCGATGCCAACAGATAACAATCAAGTTATAACATAGTTGTTCGTATTATTATTTCACTCTTCCTTGGGCATACCACCCTTTACCCAAATATGCACATCTCATCATAATCATAGGAATAGTCTCATAGATTGCTCTCGTATACATCACATAACTACCTTATGGTTTGGTTTAAATCAAGCTCACATATAAACTTGGAGTACATACCTGTTTGACCTTTCGCATTGCGTATTTTTATAAGCAATTCTTATAAAAGAAGTCTTACCCGGTCATAATCTCCACACGTAGTCATCGGGTCTCGCCCGGAACATATTCCAAGTTTCATGTACATTTAATCACATGTTACAACATTCACATTAGCCATTCGGCTTTACCACATATGCATATCACACATATATTTTACATTGGCCATTAGGCCTCATCACATATACATACACTTTCACATTCACCACATCGGCCATTAGGCCTCATCACATATCGTACACTTTCACATTCACCACATCGGCCATTAGGCCTTATCACACATATATGTATATCATACATATTTCATATTTTCTTGTACATCAATTTCAGAAATAGCTTATAAGCAACTCAAATAGTTTCATCAAAGTTTACAACAAAATCACATATTCACTACAAGCAGTTTTTCTGACCAACAGTCATTAAGTTGTTTATAACTGGAGCTACAAAACTCAAAATCAATTGCCGTCAATTTTCCCGAATGTAGACTCATGTATCTTTCACCCATAAAATTTTCAGAATTTTAGGTTTGGCCAATCAATACCAGATTTTTCTTAAAGTTTCCCCTGTTTCACTGTTTGACTAATCTAACCACTCTTCGCTACGAATCGAATTTTTCATTGTACAGAATTCATAATGTGTACTATTTGATTCCATTTGAAACTAGACTCATTAAGGAGTCTAAGCATATAAATCTTATCTTATAACCATTTTTGTACAAATTATAATGATTTTCCAAAAACAAATCAGGGAATTTCGGAGTCAATCCGACACTGTCTCGCACAACTTTAAATATCTCTTTATAGAAAATTTCTTTGCTTCCACAGTCTCTTTTATAAGAAACTAGACCAACTAAGCTTTGATTACATATTTTACTCAGCCTATAATTCCACACCGACAATTTATAGTGATTTTCTAAAATCACATTACTGCTACTGTTCAAGCAAATTATCACAATTTGCTCTTAAATTTCCAAGTCCAAACACTTATGAACTTACCATTTGGGTTTAAGACATATCATGGCCACATCATATCTTATTAAATCAACTCATTATGTCCTATTATGATTGAATTTACTCAACGTTTAATCACTTAAAACTTACAAAGGAATCAAACTCATATACTTAATAACTTACCTCGGGAATTGCCGAACGGTTACAAATCGACTATTCGGTTAGGTAGCTTGTTCTCTTTTTCCGAATTAGACTCCCTAAGCTCTTGAGCTTGCATAAACAAATTTAATCTATTACCAACCAATTATACAAACTCATGGCCGAATATAACAAGAAGACTACTAGATTCTACTAGCCACTCATTGCTCTATTATTAACCTTACTTAATTATAAACGATTCGCAATTTGATAATTAAGTTCATTTCATGGTATCATAACTCAACATTTATCAATATATCATTAACAAAATATGCTCATGTCAAATTCACTCCCAATCACATCTCAAAATTCAGCAAGCTTAGAACTCATTTAATAATTAAATTCGGTAGCTTAACCACTTTGCTAACTACTTATGCATATAAGACTAATTTTTCATACTCGTCAACTTGAACCTAAAACAATAGCCGAATGCTCACGTACATATTATCTATTATTTCCATCACATAAATCATGCCATAAAACACTTTTAAAACAACTCACCATCATAGCCAAATATACATTTAATGAACATTACTCCTTTACCAAAGCTACTAATAACTATCACAAATACAAAACATATCAATATGTCAAACTCATTACCTCACCTATTTAGTCAAGCCGAATAATAGAATCACTCACACTTAATCCATCCCATTATCTAATTTTTTTCTCCAAAATGAACTAACCATAATACCGATTGTATATTATACCTAGCATTTCTCATTACCAAATCACAAAACCAAACACCACAAGCATATTTACCATAAAACATATCTCCAAAATAGTTGAAAACACAAACAATAAACACAAACATTGGCATTATGCTCAAATCACCATAAGAAATCTCAACTTTCTTGACATTACCAAGAGTGCATCCACAACTTAACTTAGCATATTATAAAGCCAAATCAACAAATTCAAAGCTTACCTCCTAATAGCTAAAGATGAAGGCCGAATTGCTCTAGGTAAGTTTTCCCTTCCTTTCATCTTTGTTTCGGTTAGAGAGTGGCATGAGAAGAAGATGAGCACCATCCTCCTTCTTCTCTTTTCAATTCGGCCAAAGAGAACCGATTTCCTCTTTTTAGCCTTCTACTTGAAAATTTCAACTTAGAAGCAAACAAATTCCATGGTTTTCCACTACATGCAGCTAGCCTATCTTCTCTAGCTTCCTTTGCAAGAGACAAGGAAGCAAGATAGAAAATGAAAGTTGGAGTCTTTCTTTCTTCCATTCACGGCAAGGGGGGGGAGACAACTTTGGTTTCTCCTCCCACTCCCTTCTTTATTTATTATTCTTCCCACACCTTTTTAACATAATATGTCTACAATATGCCTTACCCCATAGCATGGCCGGCCACCATTTAGATTTTTGGCTAATTTGACATGCAAGTCCCTCATGTCAATAATTCATGCATTATTTGGCCACTTTAAATTTCACCTACCACATTTTCAAGTCCTATCACATGGGTCCTTTCTTATAAATTAGCACCTAATTGATAAAATCAAGGCACGAAATATTCACACATACAAATCCCACATATAATAAGCACAGAATATAACATCTAATTATTTTTGTGACCCGGTTTTGTGGTCCCGAAACCACTTTCCGACTAGGGTCACATTAGGGGTGTCACATGCAGAGTGTGCAATTTCGTGCACCTCGGTGAATTTGGGCTTCGATGGGCCGAAATTGGGTAATGGGCCAACGGGCTCAATTCAGTAAAAATGCTCGGTAAGTATTTTTGTTAATACGTTAATAACTGTAATGAGCATGAAACCCTAAAAAGACTGATAAAATTACTAAAATACCTCTGAAAGGTAGAATTACTGTAATATCCCTGAAGGGGTAAGTTTACGATTATACCCCTCGGGGGTAAATAACTGTTCTTACGCTATAATTTGACTGTCTTTCTGAAGTATGCCTTGTTAATTATATATATATTCTGCATACATGTCATACTGCATGGGGTCGGGTTCTGTTATGGAGGAAGAACCCGTTCTGGTGGCTATGCCACATATTACGATATAGCGACTTTTGTTGCAGATTATAGTTAGTGCATAACCGGTGCTAACACCGTAAGTGTAGGGATGGCGTGGTGATTTATTCCCCAGTGAAGTGTAAGGATGGACAGAGGCAAGTGCAGGGTTGGATGGGGTTATCATGCATTAATCATATGAGACTGTTTTGTTATGGGCCAACTGTATTGAAATGTGCCCAACTGTGTTAATATGGGTAAGGCCCAACATATCTCGACTTGTAATAGGGCTACGGCCTAGATTAACACTGATATGGGCTAGGCCCAGTATACTCTGATACTGTAAGGGGCTATGGCCCAGATTAATATTGATATGGGCTAAGGCCCAGTTAACTCTGATTTCTGAATAGGGCTTAAGCCCAGTAGAGCTTGAACTGATTTAGGCTCTAGTTGGGTTTACTTTACACAATGAGTTTTCCAAACTCACCCCATTTTTCCCATCTTTGCAGGTGAGCCTTAGATTGGTGGACTTGGAGCTGGAGGGATTCAGAGTGGCCATGTGGACTATTTAAAATAAGTGTTTATACCTTCACTTTTTTTTTAGATTATTTCCTTTATGTTTTTGGGTTTTAATTTTTAATAAGGCCGCTTTAATTATTTTTAGTTGTTTTTAGTATGTTTTGTTAGCTTAGATATGATATTGTTTTAACTGTTTGAAATTGAATAGCTGTAGGGCTCATTTTAAAAAGGTTACTTGATTTCAAAATATTGCGATAACAAAGCAAGGCTTCCGCAACGAAAACGTTTTCAAAATTAATAACCTTTTCAAATGGTTTTAAACGAATTGGTTTTCCCTGAACAATCACTTAGTTAAAGTGTGGCAATGGTTGTGTGCATGTCTAGGATTGGATCCGTGAAGAGCTGGGTACTTAAGCAGTCTAATTGACTCACCTCCTCTTTTCTGACATCCTACCTAGTGCACAGCTTCCATTCACTTTAATCTTTAACGAAGATATTCTTTAAACACTAAGAAAGACTTTAGATAAAACATGACTTTTCTAGTAACGCTTCAATGTGACACGCCGGATTCAGTCGTAACGTCTGGGTCGGGTTTGGGGTGTTACACATGACCATTTGAATTTTTAAAAAATTTTACATTTAGTTCCACAAGGCCTAGCCACACGGCCGTGTGACCTAATTTTTTTTTTGTTTTTACCTCCCTATTAAGTTTTGAATTATTTTTAGAGCTTTTTTAAGCTCAATTTAAGCCTGATCGCGCACGTACAACACGTTTTATGTGAATTATTCAATTCTAATGAATGTTAAAATAATTTTTGAATTAAAATTGCTTGCACTTGTTTTGATATTTACTATAGCAACTGGTAACCCTGATATGATGACAGAGACGGATGAGGGGTGTTACAATATCTAGATAGATGAGACCGGAATGTACCATGTCATGTCTAAATTTTGCCAAATGGTGAGATTGGAAAGGTACCCATGTAACGCCCCCATGCCCGAGACCATCGACGGAGTCGAGCTTGAGGGGTTACCGAACAATATTTATCAAATTAAGAACTTCAAATCATTTATTTCTACATTCACAGCTTTCTAACTACCCGCGTCATAGTTACAAGAAAAATTATATCTCGAGTTATGAAACTCTAAATCCAGATCCATAAATTTTCCCTAAATCTAGACTCATATATCTATTTACTAATTTTTTTCTAGAATTTTTGGTTGGGCCAATTAGTACAGTTTATTAGTTAAAGTCTCCCCTATTTCAGTGTTTGACTGCTCTGACATCTGTGTATTACGAATCAGATATCTCTCTATACAGAATTTCAATGACTACAAGGTTTGTTTTTCTTAAAACTAGACTCAATAAGGAATATGTACATATAAATAAAAACTTCTAATAGTTTTTTAAAATTTATTATGAATTTTTAAAGTCAGAACAGGGGATCCAGAAATCACTCTGGCCCTGTTTCACAAAAGTTTAAATATCTCATAAAATATAATTTATATTCCTGTTTTGTTCAATCCATATGAAAATAGACTTATTAAGCTTAAATTTCATAACTTACTCATTATTTATTTCCATTTATACTATTTTTAGTGATTTTTCAAATTCATGTCATTGCTGCAGCAATATTCTATTTTAAGGCAAGTTTCATCTTTCCATGAATTTTTTTATGAACTAGATAACCTATTAAACTTCCATAATATCAAACATGATCTAAATTAGCCATCACCATGACTTATCAATATCAAACATTTTCTCAACCAAACATGGCCATATCATAAAATTATTTACACAAAATAAGTATATTGCTATACATGCCATACTTAAGTTTTACAAGCCATTTACCCGGATGAAAGTCCTTTGGATAGTGTGATCGAACCTTGACCCGTCCCGATTCCCGAGCTGGCTTGTTCAAAACTATAGTAAATAAAGAGGAGGGAGTAAGCATAAATGCTTAGTAAGTTCATATGTAAATAACAAGTAACATAACAATACAAATATACCAAACAAATTTAGCATGGTATCACCAAAACATATATCACATTTCTAAACATCATTCATCATCTTACCACCTTATCGTTGTTGTATCTATTTTCAACCCGAGGGTTAAGAACATACCTGTCCAAAGTGTCCATTTCAAAACACTTACCAAAACGTCGCTTGCATCTTAAGTGTTCTTCCATTTCACTAGAAATTTCACCCATTGAACACATCGGAATACAACTCGGATACACAGATAATTTGCACATAAGTGCCTCATATGTAATCAAGCTACCATGTAACCCGCCCATAAGTGAACTCGGACTCAAATCAACGAGCTCGGGCGTTCGCATCCATAAGTGAACTCGGACTCAACTCAACGAGTTCGGATGCTCAACCATCCTAGTGGCATGTCACTTGTATCCTAATCTATTCCTAAGGTTCAAACGGGCTTTTTCCCTCGATCTCACATTTGCCGTCTTCCATGGAATATCGGAACCGATACTCGGTAGCAATTCATATTTATCAAGTAGTAAACATAATTTGCATATTACTCAACATTAACCACAAAGCATAATATTTCATGATTAAAAATCAGCATATCATATAATTAACATTAATAACTTAAAAATAACATTTATGCTACATTATTTACACATGAACTTACCTTGGTACCAAAATATAAAGATTTTGCAATTTAGTCCACAATCTTTTCTTTTCCTCGATCACGACTTGAATCTCGTTTTTCTTGATCTATAATACCAAATTAATCTTATTTAATACATACATTTATCAAAACAGCATTTAATACTGAACTTTAAAAAATTACACTTTGGCCCCTAAACTTTTGCATAATTACACTTTTGCCCTAGGCTCTGGAATTAAACTTTATTCCTTATTCTTATGTTTTATAACATGCTGATCACTTTTCCTTCTATGGCAACATCAAATTCTCTCTCTAACATATACTTGTGACTATTAGGTATTTTTGCCGATTAAGCACTTTTACTCGTTTTCACTCAAAACCGAGTAGCACAAGTTGTCTAACATAATTTAAAACCTCATATTCTATCATAAAACATCAAAATACACAAATTTCACCTATGGGTATTTTTCCAAATATAAACCCTAGGTTGAATTATTGCTAACATAAGCTTAATCGAGCTACACGGATTCCAAAAACGTAAAGAACATTAAAAGCGGGCTTGGAATCACTTACTATGGAGCTTGGAAGCTTGAAACAAACCCTAGCTATGGATAACCCTTGAAATTTCGGCCTAATGAAGAAGATGGACAAAATTGGCTTTTAATTTTGTTTTTAATTCATTTTAATAACTAAATGACCAAAATACCCTTACTACTAAACTTTCCAAAATTCCTTCCATGTCCTAATTTTGTCCATGAACTTAAAATTGGTCAAATTGCTATTTAAGACCTCCTCATTAATATTCCAAAACAATTTCATACTAAAAACTTCTAGAATGCAAGTTTTGCAACTTATTCGATTTAGTCCCTACTTTCAATTTAAGCACTTTAGGCATAGAATTTCATCACGAAATTTTCACACAATCATGCAATAATATCATAATCATCAAAATAATTATAAAATAATTATTTCTATCTCGGATTTGTGGTCACGAAACCACTATTCCGATTAAGCCCTAATTCAGGATATTACAACCCATATGCCTAGGAAGAGGTCGGAAGGGTGGCCAGAAGGGTATTATTAGCTAAGGGTGATAAATAACTAAATTAAAGATAATTAATTATTTAATTAGATAATTAGAGATTTAATCAATCATAGGTTAGAGGCTCGCATCGTTAACAATAGGAATAGAAAATTCCATTAGGTGAATTTTACGTTAATTAATTTCATTACTTTAATTAATATTTTTATTTGGATTAACACTACTAACTCGTGACTTGATTAGATTAGTAATTATTTTTTGTAATTAAGTTAATACTAGTTTCTCCGATCTTCAATCCCTTGGGTATGATCCTCGGAATACTTACTAGTGTTTCATTGTAAACTTTACTATATTATAATTTGACCCATACACATACAGACACTGACGATTTAATTTTATATATTTTTGGTGTGATATTTATACTATGAATGACAACACGTTTATAGGAGGTCAAGTTGTTGGTTCCATGGTCGGGGATTGCGACGATGAAATTTTTATTAGATTGATTATTTCAAAATAATATTAATCAAAAGATGAACAAGCTAGATAGTGCTATATTTTTTTGTACATAATTAAATATTTTTTTTTTTTACTTAATTAAATATTTTTATTTTTAATCTTTTTATTTACCTTGTTGATTAGCATAACTAATCATGAATATTGATTTTATAGGTTGGTGTATGAACTATCCAAATCGAGTTGGTTGTACAGAGCTTTGATAAACCAATGGAGTCATGATTACAAAGATGAGCAGCCTGAATGTTCGAACAAACTCCAACTTAAGCCGAACAAGTATACATTCGAAAGGCAGGGAGATTTGACAAACCAATGGAGTTATGACGAAGAACGTTACATGCCCAACTACTTCGAAACCAATGGAGTTATAACAGAGGTTTGAAGAACCAATAGAGTTATGATAAAGAACTTCGAAGAAATTGAAAAATGGTTGGACCAGTAAGAGGATTTACTCCAAAAACAAATGAAAGTAGAGACTCTGTTAGAAGAGGTCGTGCATGATTTTCCTCATATCTATGGTAATTCACATGAAACATGGTCATGCAAAGCAATAGAGTTACCTCTTTCTGCATGTTTCGAACGATTGGAGGATATGATGTTGAACAACACCAACAAACTTACAAAGCAAAGACTCCATTGGAAGAGGTCGTACATTATGTCTCAAATTTCGATCCAAAGGACAATGTATTACTGACAACCATCCGGAATTAAATCTTGAAAGTCAACAAGAATTTGAAACCGGAGATGGGGAGGAGTTGAATATACTCAAAGACATCTCTGATCCAGTTCACATAATAGTAAATGTAGTATTAGAATTAGAGGTAGAGGAGCTTCAACCAATTCTAAATGAAAGTGTAGGCAGGCCGATATACTTTCTGGCCATAACCAAGGAGGTGCCAACCAAAGAAACTGGCAAGTTCGTCTTGTTCTCGTTCGGTGATGAAGGAAAAACTTGAGTGACCAAAGCTTCTCGCAACATACAGGGGAAGAAGCTTGAGGAAATAATACCCCGAAGACAATTTCTAGTTGGATCAGATTCGACACCAAATGGCTCGTGATGTGGATGTTGTGTCGATATTAGATAAGGCAATATTACTGGAATCAACCAAAGGCTTTTGTTCAGATTTATCAACAATGGAACAAACGACAGATCAAATTGTCGAGCACTAGTTGGAACTTTTTCTTCGGGGGCAATACGGATTATCCTAACTTCGAAAAATGACTTCGCTTTTAAAGTTTGTTCGATTTAAATTTTATTTTTCATTTTTTTATTGTTAGTTATATTTTAGGATCATATTTTTAATTTGATGTTAGGATTAGAAGGAAACAAGTTTCCAATAGCAACAAAGGAGCTAGATGGTAGTTGGGGCAAGTATGGACAACCGGAGGCTTTTGACAAGTTGCAGAAAGACCAAATTGAAACCATGTCATCACATAGCAATCCCATGCCACAATACGACCACTTTGAACCCAAAAATACAAAATCTTTTTTTCATGTCGCGCCATGCATTCTTTATGGCGTGGCGTGGCACACCCTTGATGGAAGCAAGAATAAGGGAAAAACCAGTGTTGTATCGCACCATGCCTACCCTATGGAACGACATACTAGTCATTTCTGGAAACTTTCCATCAGTGTTTCGGCGTAATCTTCAGAATATTCTCCAAGTTTGCACGACAAATCAAACCTTAGATGACCTCTATATATTGTCCTTAGCAACAGTTGTGTAACACCTTATACTTGGTCTGGTCACCGAACCTAAGTTATAAGGTACTCTAGCTGATAAACGTTATTATCATACAAAGATTCGGCATTAATAACCAACAAATATATTAAACAACATTAACACATGTAAGATGCAATTTACAAGAAAAATAAGGCATTAATTAAGCATATGAGACCTTTAAACAAACTTGGTAACAACTCAAGAATAAACTAAAACATTTACAAAAATTTAGGTAAAAATGTAAACAAGGGTCACACGGTTGTGTTTCCAAGCCATGTGACAAGGCTGAGACCATGTGGTCCTAAGACATGGTCGTGTTGCCTAACCGTGTGACAAACTAATGCCATGTAATCTTGGGTTAGACGGTCGTGTCTCCAAGGCGTGTCGCCAGGCTGTGTAACAAACTAATTCCATGTGAACAAACCTGTACCAAAATCAATTAGACCACATGGTCATGTCATACAACTGTGTGTGACAAACGATCGTGTGGCAAACTGTGTCACAAGCCGTGTGCACCTAAGCACACCTTCTAACCCAAGCAATCACACTTATAATATCTTAAGCCACAAGTCATGCCATACCAGCCATTTAACCTATTCAAAATACATTAAAAACTTGCCAAAATACCCATATAACATACAACCTAAGTGTCTAACTAAGATGTCATCATTGGCACCACAATTCATACATAAGACATTAACCATTAAGCATAAACAACTTAGCATTTCATATACATTACAAGCAAGAACTATACTTCATTTTCTCATGACTTAAACATTATCAAATAAGGTACTCCATATGACCTAAACCATACATGCATATTTATACACATAGTTATTCGAAATGGCACAAGCTTAACCAAAGTACTTATACACATATACAATACCATAATCCTATTTACATGCCACTTATAATTGGGCCAAAATAAATAATTAGCTACCAAAAGAGTTGATGGATAGTGTGATCTCCAGAAATGATCCAACCGACAGCTTGAATTCAACAATTTACAAGAAAGAATACGAAACAAGGTAAACTTACATAAAGCTTAGGAAGTTTGTAAAATATTAAATATCACATACCTATCATTTTAAGCATACTACTTGAATTTAATATAAAACTAGAATTCCATGCTTTGTTTAACATTTCCTAACATATCAAATGGTTATTCATGTACATATAACATTAGTAAGATCTTAAGATACATGTTTCACATGCCAAGCAAAAACCAATAAGTATTTAACTATTCATGCCATAATTTCATTTTGAAAATGTCTTTAACTATTTTCCCAGAGAACTATAGTAAACTAACTTTGGATACATGAGGGAAGTAAATGCTCACATGAGCTGATCAACGCAACATTAACTATTACACGATGCTACTCACACAAGCTGACGAAAATCTGTAACAAATGCTAGATTCCAACCATCGGTATGGTATCCACCACAGGTACATAGTACCTGAAAATATATCACTGACACAGAGTTCTTGGAACTTTAACACTGGTACATAGTACCTGGAAATATATCATCGGTACAAAGTGCCAGGAACACCCTAATGACATGTCATTTGTATCCTAATCATTCACTTAGCTCACACGAGCCTTAACTCATATTCCATAATCTTTTCATCTTTATACTATAATACCATGATCAACTTGATCACAAACATTAAATAGAATAACACATTTCAATTCAAACAAGAACAATTGTCATGTTTTACCATTCAAGCCTTTGTTTTCACTTTCAAACTTGCCTTAATTAACCATGCTCATTATATGCACATATATGTTTAGAATTCAAAACATGAATAAGCATACAAATCTAATACAAACTTACCAAAACGAAGTAGCTATCAAAACCAAACAAGGACTACTTGACAACTTTTCCTTTCCCGCAGTTATCGACTAGTTAATCCGTTTCTTGATCTATATATAATCATTTAGTTCAATTAACTCATTCAATACTTTAAAACATCTAAATTTATATATTTGACCCTTCAACAACATTTTACGTTATTTCAACAACATTTTACGTTATTTCAACAACATTTTACGTTATTACCCTTAACGTTTATCTTTTATTCAATTTAATCCCTAAAATCAAAACTTTCACATTTATCACAGTTAAACCAAACTCTAAGCTTCGAATTCTCTATGACCCTTATACAGCCCATAATTATTGAAATTTCATAATAATTTCATGCTAAATTTATTATTTTATCAAATTAGTCCTTAAACTTAAAACTATTCAAAATTACTTTACAAATTAATCCAAACTTATCATCAAGATTCAAACTAAACCATTAACAACAAAAAAGCTTCAAGAATAACCATGGCAAGTCTTCAAAACTTTGGCAGAATCACAAATTAGTCCTTGGGCTAGATTAATTAAGCTACAACATCTAAAAAATATAACAATTAATAAAAACAAAATCAAACCAACTTACATGCAAAAGAAAAAAGTTGGTTGGACCTCCAAGCTTACAAATATGGTTTATTTTTTCTCTTTCAAATTTGTGGGGATGAATTAAAGAAGATGATGACATGTTTTTCTTTCTTTTGTTTTGGTTTTATTTATTAATTTACTAATTTCCGTTTAATATTAACTAAAATTTCATAAATAATTACATATTAACCGTCCTTTATAAAGTAATAAGGTTTAATTACCTTTTAAAACCCTCACTGTAATGCCCCAAAATATAGGTACTCATTTTTTGTATGTTGTGTAACACAAATGTGTATCTGCTTCAGTTGTTAAGTGTTCTGGGAAGTGCCTGAAAAGTTTTAGGTTCAAGCCTGGGCAGTTGCAAAAACTTTGGTTTTTTTAAGAGTAAACCTTGCCTTTAGTTAGTAGATTTTAAACTATTGTGGGAAAAATTTTTCACAAAGAGCTGGCTAGTCTAAGGTTAAGTGGCATGTGGAGTGTTCTTTGGGGTCTGAGGTTCGAGCATTGGCAGGGTAGAATAAGCATTTTATTTTTGCTACAAGTGCTTGGGAGGTATCCTAGGTTGACCGAAATTAGGGTGTTAGTGGGAGCTTGAATGGGCGGTTGAGTAGAATAAGGTGGAGAGATTCTAGAAGAGAGATAAGGGGAGGAAAAAGTGGAGTTTGAGGTGTGGTAGTAGTTGGTCGAAAGTGGGACTCCCCATTATGCCAATTCGATCATAGGCTTTTGGGTGCCGAAATTGTGTGTATGTGTTTGCTCTCCTTTTCGACAGATTTACTTTCTTATTCTTCTTTGCATTTTTGGGTTGAGGCCGAATTGACCATTTGGATTGTAACACCCCGTACCCGAGACCGTTGCCGGAGTCGAACACGAGGTGCTAACCGACTTAATTCATTTACTCTCACAGTCCATTTAAAAATTTTTCAGACGACTGGCTAACTGCGTCACTGTCACCTTAAAAATCATAACTTGAGTTCCACAACTCAAAAATCAGTTTTGTAATTTTTCCCCGAAACTAGACTCATATATCCATCTACAGATTTTTTTCTAGAATTTTTGGTCAGGCCAATTAGTACAGTTTATTAGTTAAAGTCTCCCTTGTTACAGGGTGCGACTACACTGACGTTCATGCATTACGATTTGGATATCTCCCTGTACAGGGCTTCAATACTGATTCCATTTGTTTCTATAGAAACTAGACTCATAAAGGAATCTATACATATATGGAATGACTTCTAAATGTCTCTGGTTAATTTATAATGAATTTCCAAAGTCAGATCAGGGGATCCAGAAACCGTTCTGCCCCTGTCTCACGAAAACTTCAACATCTCATAATATACTGTTCATATGAATGTTTCGTTACTTTCCTATGAAAATAGATTCATCAAGGTTCGATTACATAATTTATTTTCTATTTAATTCCATTCCTAATATTTTTAGAGATTTTTCACAACCACATCACTGCTGCTGCCAGCATCTATTTTTAAGGTAAACTTAACCTATTTTATGATCCTCCATGGATCAACTAGAGTTTGTCATACATATACCAAAAGTGATTATGAATAACCATTCCCATGACTAACCGTTACCAATATTTCCATACCTCTCGACAAACGACATACAAAATGATTATAATGCTATGATCAAAGTGTACTTAAGCCATTTTCGCATGGCTATCCAAATTTACACAAAACCGAAAGGTACATGACCTACAACAAAAGGGTAGTCCTATACATTAACCAAAATATCCTCTCACTACTAGTCTATTCTATACATGCCATAAGATATTCCAAAACGTAGCAGTACCAAATAGTGGATGGTGATAATGTGACTAGTTGCTGACGATCCCCGAGCACTGTAGCTTCCAAATGAGATCTATAAAGCAGAGGAAACAAAGTACGGAATAAGCATTACAATGCTTAGTAAGTTTTAAGCCGTGTCAACGGATAACAATCAAATTATAACATAGTTGTTCGTATTTTTATTTCACTCTTCCTTCGGGCATACCATCCCCTTTTCCGAATATGCACGTCTCATCATATGTAATAGGCAGATAAATTCTCACTTGATGGTGACCTCTTATGATCATAGGTACATTACATATTTTTTTTCCTGACTTTCCACATTGACCAAATGCACAATAATCATAGAACAGTCTCATTGCTTTACTCACATGTGCATCACATAACGACCTTGCGATTTAGTCTAAATCAAACTTAAATATAATCTCAAAATACATACCTGACCAACTTAACACATTGAGCGTAATTATTACTAATTGTCACTGTGAAGTCGCATAACCTTACGCTTTACTTGAATCTTCAGCAAAACCTTTAGTTCGGGGCTTACCCGGACAAAATCTCCACACGTAGTCATCGGGTCATTAGAGCTCGGATATAGTACGAGCACGAAGCCTACGGTCATTAATCGGTGATAATATTCTCGCATAAAGCCTGCGGGGTTTTAACCCGGATATAGTACTAACACAAATGCCTTTCGGGACTTATCACATCTATACACTTCCACATCCATCACGTTGGCCACTCGGCCCTATCACATATATACACTTTCAAATTCATCACATTGGCCATTCGGCCTTATCACATATATACACCTTCACATTCATCACATCGGCCATTAGGCCTTATCACATATATATACACTTTTACATTCATCACATCGGCCATTAGGCCTTATCACATATATACACACTTTCACATTCATCACATCGGCCATTAGGCCTTATCACATATATACACACTTTCACATTCATCACATCGGCCATTAGGCCTTATCACATATATATATCTCATACATATTTCATATTTTTCTTGTACATCAATTTCAGCAATAGCTTATAAGCAACTCAAATAGTTTCATCAAAGTTTACAACAAAATCACATATTCATTACAAGCAGTTTTCCTGAGCAACAGTCACTAAATTGTTTATAACTGGAGCTAAAAAACTCAAAATCAATTGCTGTTAATTTTCCCCGAATGTAGACTCATGTATCTTTCATCCATAAAATTTTCAGAATTTTAGGTGTGGCCAATCAATACCAGATTTTTCTTAAAGTTTTCCCCTGTTTCACTGTTCGACTAATCTGACCACTCCTCACTACGAATTAGATTTCTCATTTTACAGAATTCAAAATGTGTTATATTCAATTTCATTTGAAACTAGACTCATTAAGGAGTCTAAGCATATAAATTTTACCTTATAACCATTTTTGTGCAAATTATAACGATTTTCTAAAGTCAGAACAGGGGATTTCGGAGTCATTCTGACACCGTCTCACACAACTTTAAATATCTCTTTATAGGAAATTTCTTTGCTCACACGGCCTCTTTTATAAGGAACTAGACTAATTAAGCTTTGATTACATATTTTATTCAGCCTATAATTCCACACCAACAATTTATGGTGATTTTCTAAAATCACGTTACTGCTGCTGTCCTAAGCAAATTATTATAATTTGCTCTTAAATTTCCAAGTCCAAACACTTATGAACTTACCATTTGAGTTTAAAACATATCATGGCCACATCATATCTTATTAAATCAACTCATTATGTTCTATTATGATTGAATTTACTCAACGTTTAATCACTTAAAACTTACCTCGGAAGTGGTCGACGATTAGATGTCCACGGCTATTCGTTTACTTTCTCTTTTCCCCTATCCGACTTTGATCCTCTTTGCTCTTAAGCTTAAGTAAAACAATAGATTTGCTTAAGTACTTAACTAATATTATTCACTTAACAATCACATTTGGCAATCACATATCATTTAATCTTTGATTAACCAATTTAACACATACCAAAATCCAATCATACATCTAACCTTTATCTCAATACCAAACCGAGTTATAAGATCATACATTATACTAAGCATATCATTAAACATACCTATTCAATTTAGCTAATTTCATAGCCGATTAATCACCTTACCCCACATTACTCAATGCCGAATATTAACCCAACATCACAAGCATAATCACCATGAAACTTACCTTAATACACATTTTATCTCATTTCCGAATACGTATATCATCAAACAAATATTTATTCACATAACAACAATTCATTCACATCAAAGCATAGTCGAATGTATCATTCTTCTTAAATTCAAAAATAAATACATGGGCTAACTTCAAAATCTATTTAACAACTTAACTTTATAAACACATATTCGGCTAGGAAGAAAGATTGATAATTTAAACCACACAACTCAAATTCTTACAATTTAAGCTTAGAAATTTCTATTCATGTAAATTTTAGCAACATGGAGTCCATTAAACACTCCAAAGTTTCATTTGAACAACAATTGTTCAACCTTCTAGCATAATTTCAATCGGACAGCAAGCATTATTTAACATTCAGGCTGTTTTATTAAACCATCCGAATAGCTTAATTAACACCAATTTATAGCCCCTTGAACAATGAATTAAACCCGTTCGATTAGCAACAAAAACTAATATTTAACAACCATTGTTCTCTTTTATTTCAAGCATGCAGTAGACCAATTTCTCCTCATATTACAGCACATTCAAATCAGCATTTACATGCTGGAACAATTTGTTTTCAAGCTGCAAATTTCTAGCAGTCATTTATGCATTTAATTGTCAAATTGTTACGTCACTACTAACAATTGAAACTTAGTAAGAATAACATAATATTTTAGCTATTAAACTCAATTTATCAACCCCTAATTGACATGAAAATAGAACCATTAATTTGTTCAAATTTTGGACAGCATAACGAAGGCACAAAATTGGACGATAGTAATTTTTACAACTAATCCAAGAGCTTTTCTTTTCTACAACCCACATTCATGCCTTCCAACCACAACCCATCATCATTTTTCTTTACAACATAGATAAAGATAGAGGAGAGCTTAGAAAACTTACCAACTTAGGATACAACTCCTAACAAGCTAAATCCTTAGTTTCCTTCAACATGCAAGTTGTCTCCATTTTTTTTTCTTTTGTTGCAGCCCTCTCCTTCTTCTTCGATGGATTACGGGTTACTTGAAATTTCAGCTACCTAACTAGCTAAAATCATAGCTTTTCCTCCTTCTAGCCATCTTCTAAGTCAAAATTAAAGCAACCAAAAACTTTCTTCTTCTTGTACGGCTAAGAAGAACAAGATGATACTTTTTTTCTTTTCTTCACCCTTCATCCCTTATTTTATTACTAACTCTTTTATTTTATTCTTTCCAACATGAAGCATTAACACACCATGCTTAAAATATGCTATGACCCATAGCATGGCCGCCACTAGCTCAAATTTTGGGCAATTTGACATGCAACCCCATCATTTCTATAACATGCATTAATAGGCCACTTTACATTTGCCTAGCACATTTCTAAATTTTCTCACATAAGTCCTATTTACTAGAATTCACCTACAATTAAACAAAATTCAAATATGAAATTTTCACACATGCATATATACATATAATAAGCATCAAATATGACAGCTAATTATTTTTATGACTCGGTTTTGTGGCCCCGAAACCACTTCCCGACTAGGGTCACATTAGGGGTGTCACATGGATATTTTCTTTTACTTCTCCAAAACCTAGCTGAATACCCTTTCTTTTCTTGTAACAGTCCGATTTTGACCCTAGTCGGAATAGTGGTTTTGGGACCACAAATTCGAGTCCAAAAAATATTTTAATATTATTTTCTGTGTCTGTGATATGTGAATTTATATCTGTGAAAATTTCTGTGATTTAACTTGTCTGTTTCTGTGTTTAATTATGAAATATGATTAAATCGCGTAAAGTGTAAAAGTTGAGTGCTAGATGCTAAAGTACCTATTTGGCTTGGCTTTTAAAATAAAGTCCTTGCATGTCAATTGAACCATTTTACTAATGCATGGACAAATATAGACATAAGTTGGTAGAAATTAATGTTATGTCATTAAGGGTATAATGGTAAAAGGTGATTATAATGTTATAATAATAATATGAAAACATGAAATTGGCCATATTATCATGCATATAGCTGAAAATAAAAGAAAAAGAAAAAGGAGAAAGCCATTTTAGGTTTTGGCACTTTGATTACTTGATTAAGGTACGGTTTTAACTCGATTTTTTATAATTTCTACGTTTCTGTAATCGTTGCTTCGTGTTCTTCAAAACCCATGTCTGAATTTCTATTTCTGTTAAAGAATTCATGAAATGTCATTGTTGATATCATGAGTTTTGTGATGTTTTTGAATGAATTATGAAGGCTTGGTAGATGGTTCATAAGTTGTCTTTGAGTTGTTGATGAAATTGAGCTATTTGGGTTAAATTTTGAAAATGAGGTTTAGAAGGACTAAATTGTGAATTGAACATGTTGTATGGGCTTATATAGAAGCCATGAAAATTCGGCTAACCCTTATTGCAAAAAAATTTTGCATATTGGTGATTTTGTGAAAAATGGACTAAATTGTCAAAGTGTGAAAATGTAAGGGCAAAAATGTAAAGTGCCCTAAATTGTATTAAATATGTGAAAATGAATGGTTGAATGGTTGAATTTGTATTGTATTAGATCAAGAACAAAGAAAATCAGACCTAGATCGGGGGAAGTCCAAAATAGTTGAATAGACGACTCGTTTTATCCGAAATCCGTTCGAGGTATGTCAAATTACAAATTCGTGTTAATTGAAATAAATTCTGCACATATAAACTGTAATCTATATTGGATGGCCTTGAGTGCCTAATGAATATCTTTGGTGTAAAGTGTGATAATATGTTAATATCTGAAAAGCTCTGTATGTTTCTAAGAAAAGTTGACATCTATCTGAGACATCATGTAAGACCGTGTCTGGGACACAGGCCTCGATTGAGATTTATGTATAAGACCATGTCTGGGACATCGGCATTGTATCTGATTTCGTGTAAGACCCTGTCTGGGACAGAGGCATCGATATTGAATTACATGTAAGACCACGTCCAGGACATCGGCATTGTACTTATTTATGAGCATCTATATCGTTTCTGACCCGTCTGATGATGGCGTATGAAATCTGAGTTTGAGTATATGAAATGTATAACCTATGCAAGTACGTTTGTATCGTACTAAATTTCTGAGTATGAAAAACTCTGTCTCTGTGAAATATGTATGGAAATGAAGCATGACATATATGCAAACAAAGGAGCATGGTTAAGTTTATGAATTATTCTATGAAATGGTTATGAATCTATATAGGTGAATTGTATTTATATGCTTTAGTAGTTAGACGAATTGTATTTGGCTTACTAAGCTCTTTGTAGCTTACTCTGTGTGTTTACTGTCTGTTTTACAGTTGTCGTAGCTACTGAAGGCTCGGGGATAGTCGAGGATTGTCACCACACTATCGATCTTATTTTAGTACTTTTGAAAGTGTAAATATTTTAAAGTATGGCATGTATAGGCTAGAAGGTTCTATGTATATAAGTTTTGATGCGTATATATTATGCCATGAGAGTTGGCTAACAAATGAAATGTTGTATATAGTTTTGGTATTTGGTTGATGGTGTCAAATGGTGTATGGTTGTAGTGTTTTATGAGCTAATATGTTTTTGTTATAATGAAGCATGTTATGAGTATGGAATTGGTTGAAAATTTTAGGTACAAATGTTGTTTATTATGGCTTGTAGGGATGACCTTTATAAAGGGGTGGCAGATTGGCTTAAACCAAGCCTGCATATTGCCACACGGCCATAGCACACGGGCGTGTTTGTTGGCCGTAGGCTTAAGTCAGTAGCTAGCTAAGAATCACACGGCCGTAGCATACGGTCGTGTCTATTGGCCATGGGAATAAGTCAGTATATAAGCTCTGTTTTGGCACGGGTTGGTTCACATGGGCGTGTCTGATTCTCGTGTGGGGCACACAGCCTAGTCACACGGGCATGTGACCTCTATAGAATTGAAACTTTTTAAAAGTTCTGAACTTCATGAATGTGTTCGGTTTAGTTCTGACTGTCTCTTGAAAGTACATTTTAAATCTCGTAGACCATCTTAAGAGATGATTGCTTATGAAATCATGTTATATGATATCTGTAATTCTGAATTGGTCTGAAATGTTCTGTCTATCTGGTAATGCCTCATAACCTTAATCCGATGTCGGTTATGGGTTAAGGGTGTTACATTTCTCATCTCTATTCCTTTAGTTTTCTTCTAGTGCCCTTCTTACATTGCTTAAACCGAACATTGACTGCTTCTCCCTCATTTTTTTTTTGTCGGCTCTATGGTTATTGATAGCTTCTCTTTTCACTATCAGATCGGTTTGTTAATCACCTCTCTTTAGCTAATATTGTAGCCAAATAATACTTCACCCTCTACTTTTTCGTATTTGCTTTTGTGGTCGAGTTATTGAAGATTCACTGACAAATCGGTAAGTGCCCTTGGTTTTCTCTTTTTGTTTCTCTTCTCCATTATGATCTTCTTTTAATATCTTCTCTTCTTTACCGATTGCTGTTAGGGGTACAACTGTACCACTTTGTCCCTATCACTCTGTGTCTTTTCGGCTTTCGTGGTGAGTGTAGGCCGACTGTCCTTTTCTCCGAAGTGATTCTGCGTTTTTCGATAGGTCTTTGCTTGGTTTCTGCTCTTTCGGCTTCACTTACTTTCCCTCTCTTCTTTGTTAATCATGTAGCTAACACCTCATTTTATCTATTTTACAAGGAGTATTGGGTGATCAATCATATTCAATAGTTTAAGTGGGTTAAACCACTTTAGTTCATTCAAGGCAAGAACGTAATGTTTTTGGGATTAGGTATTAAAAAGGTGGATGTTTTACTTAATTGCCAATCGGCTAATGGTATGTTTTGAATGAATGTAGGATCGGTGCTCGTGGACTTCTAACACTTTTCGCAAACAGGTGTGTAATCACACTGCTATTAGCATAGATCGGCAAAAGCTGAAAACGTATGACTGTTTCGCTACACGAGCGTACACTTGCTTGTATGGTAAACCAAATGCAGAAAAGTGGGCGTTCGATCCTAAAGGCCATCATGAGCGATTTCATAGGCTTAGGCCGTTTTGGGCCACGTTGGGCTAAAATAGGCCATGTGGGCCCACGAGGTCATGGGCCCACACGGGTAAATCACACGAATGCATGGAGATTATTGGGTTAGGCTGTGTAGTTTGCACGGCCAAGCCCATTTTTGGGCTTATTGGGCCACACTGGAGTATGAACCCACATGGGCCGTGTTATAGGCTTTGGGCCCATTTTCACTGATTATCTGGTAAGGTTGCACGGGTAGTCCAAGACCACTGTGGACCTACTGTTGGGCCAGTAAGTGTACCTGGACCCTTATTTTTGGTAAATGTCTAATATACCCCTAAGTGATGTATGACTATTTGAGCATGCCACTTATACTGTTTATACATTTATATTATGCTGCATCACATAGGGTGAGATATATGATTTGGAGGAAGTGTACTGAAAGGCTATAAGCCTATTACTGGCAGCTCTACTACAAATACTATTTTTAGTGTCGCAACCGGTGCTACTTGGAGTGTAGGGCTGGGTGGGTCGATTTTATCCCCATATGGTGTGTAGGGTTGGTACAGAGATGGTTTGTAGAGGCTAGATTGGGTAGGATATTCTAATTGTATACTGTACTGATACTGTTATTGAAATGGGCTCAGGCCTAGACTGCTACTATTACTAAAATGGGCTAAGGCCCTAACTGAGACTGCAAGGGTTTAGGCCCAAATTGTGTTTACTTTGATTGATTGCTATTATGAGATTACACACTGAGTTTCGTAAACTCATCCATCTGTTAAATGTGTAGGTAATCCTTAGACTTAGGTAGGTCGTTGCGATGGAGGACTCAACGGTGGCCACTCGCTTTACTTATCTTTTATTAATTTACGTTTTGGTTATATTTTGGATTTTTCTTTATGTAAAAAGGCGTCTTGGGTATTTATTTTTAATTGGTAATTTATTTTTATTCATTGGATTTATATCTGCTAGCGGTAGGAAAGTTGCAAGATTTCAAAAGCCAAACGTTTTCTAAAACACCACCAAATCGCAACTAGTTTTAAAAGCTTCTGCAAACGAAAACTATTTTACAAAATTAATAACGTTTTAATATAAGTAAACCTTAATCATACAATTCCACATCATCAATGAACAGACACAACTTTCATTCAGCTTTTTAAACTATAAAAAGAGGCTAGCTAAAGTTTGGACTTATGTTTTTAGAAAAACACTTCGATATGATGTCGTCAGATCCAGTCATAACATCTAGGCCGGGTTTCGGGCATTACACTCACTTCTTGTTTATAAAACCATTAAGCACCTATAAACTTAAAGCAATTAACTTTTGTAGCTTTTACAATTTAGCCCTTTTTTTTTCTTAATTAACTATCCAAAGGTTAAAATTATTGGACCAAATTTTATTATGACACTCCAATAACTTTATAAATATTAAATAAATAAAATTTTCTGACTCACTGGTCAGAATTGTGGTCTCGAAACCACACTTTCTAACACCACTGAAAACGGGTTGTTACAACTCTCCCCCTTCAAGGAATTTTTGTTCTCGAAAATCTTACCAAGAAAAAGTTCGGATATTACAATCTCATGGTTTCTTTGGGTTCCTAGGTGGCTTCCTGAATGGCATGACATTTCCATAGAACGTTTACTAAAGCTATCCATTTATTTCTCAACTCTTTAACTTCTCAAGCTAGAATTTTAACCGGTTTCTCAATGTATGTCATATTAAGCTATAACTTTATTTCAACTGGACAAATTACATGGGAAGTATCTGATTTATACCTTCTCAACATCGATACATGAAATACATTATGAATCTTTTTGAGCTCTAACGGTAAAGCCAAATAGTATGCTACTAGAGACATTCTCTCGGTAACCTCGTACGGACCAATAAATCTTGGACTTAGTCTTCTTTTTCATCTAAAGGAAAGAACTTTCTCGATAACCTCGTACGGACCAATAAATCTTGGACTGAGTCTTCTTTTTCATCCAAAAGAAAAAACTTTCTTCTGGGGTGATACTTTCAGGAATAATCTTTATTTCATTTCGATGACCCTGGTTTTCATGGGATATCGAACTTCAGTTCAACATTCTTCTATCTTTATTGGTGGAGTGATCATTGGGAGATCTTTACCTGGTCAGCTTAAGACCCCTTTATTACCTATTGTAGGTTCTAGATGGTTTATCATCCTTGCGGATTCCTACCCTTCCTTTCCCAATTTGCCTTCTATATTCTTTCTCCTCTTAACTCTTTCCATGCCAAATCATCCTAATTTCATCTTGGATTATGAACACGCCACAGTTCTGACGCATACACTAATATTCTGCCCATAAGGTCTATCTACTCATAAGGCCTACTAAAAAGGTCCAGGCACATTGGCATTCTTATCTGGGTTCATCTTTATTATTTCTACCCCATCCTTAGGTTGCAATATTGTTTGGATTACTTCATTGTATTCAGCCCTAATCGCGGTATCTTGTTTTTGGGGTGAAACATACTTGTTTGTTGTTGACTACTTTGGCCTATATTACCCAACAGATCATTATCTAGGTGACTGTACGAATTCATGATTCCTCTCACATGTTGATTCCTTACGAAACTAGCTATTTGGCTAATAATTTCATACTAGTTTTCCCTTAAAGAGAAATAGTCTTGATAGATATATCTACCACTCGATGTTTCCCTTCTTGGTAATTTTCTCTATTATTGGGTTCTAATTAACCCTTCATTTTCTTATGGACTGACCGATGTACTTTCAATCAACCACTAGTGTACAGAGTTCCTTGAGCACCCTCTAAAGATTATTGATGGTGGATCCTTATCTGCAATTCTTGATTAAACCCTATTTCGTTTGCCTGTACACCAAGCACCGCTGGTGCATCATCTCCCGTGACTATGTCTTGTTGGGTTATCACCCATATGCCCTACTTGCTTTCACAACCAAAATTCTAGCAACCTTTTTCCCACTTTCATTATGTTTCCCATTAATTGGCAGATTCTTTCGACCCGTTGGCTATCTAGTGTGTGTCCATACTTTCATTTTCCTTCTAACCCTTTTTTCTTAGTTTGTAGAATTTCTAGTTTTTACCATCTTGATTGTTCACCCATGTTGTTGCTTATTGAACTATGGTCTTAATTGCTTATTGAACTATGGTCTTACTTGTCAGGTCTCATGTTTAATGTCCTGGTGGACTCTACTGGTTATCATAGCTGAGCCATGGTCTTACATCTCATAATCCTCGTGTTTATTATCCCGACAGACTCCCTGTGTTTAGTGCCTCGACGGACGACCCTTTATGATGTCGTAGCATCTTTTAGTTATGGTCTTACACAATGTAACCCCATGTTTACCAACTCGATAGACTACCAAAGGATGCCATAGCATCTTTTAGCTATGGTCTTAGTCCTATTTACCATTTTGGCATACTTTCGTATGATGGCATAGCATTTTCAACTATGGTCTTACTAACTTTTATGGTCGAAGCAACACATGATGCCATAACATCTTTCAGCTATGGTCTTACTCATTTTAGGCGTATAGCCTCCGATCGGACTCATGTCCTAGGCATGATATTTCTTATTTATTTTTCTTACTGCATTCCATCCATTCCTCCATTTCACCATTCCTAACATTGATGCTCGAACACCGCAATGTCCCCTCTGCAACGCCTAGAGCTTCGCATATCACGACTTGATTTTGTAATACTATATGGCGGTATCTAACAGAAATTCTCATTTCTTGGATTCTTACTTCATCTAAACCCTTTTATAATTCTCTTTCATGTTCTTTTTTTAAAGCATGTGACATTTGCTTTTCAAGATCAAACATAATGGACTCATAATCAATTCTTGAATCCTAAACTAGTATGGTGGATACTCATGTGCCTACGAAATCTTTAACTTACCCAACATTCCAAGGATGGAGTGCAAAAACTCACCTGACCCTTCTTTGCTTCCTCCTCCACTTACCTTCTCCGAACACCAAAGCTTCTACTCTAACTCCTTGAATTTTCTACTTTGCCGACTAGTTCCTCATGATCATTGCTCCATGTACAGCTTTCCATAACCATCGCTTCCTCGGAGCAACCAAGGAAGATGAAGAAGAGGAGAGAATTAAAAAGAATTGAGAGGAATCCACATGAGGATTCATTTCTCAACTATTTATAACTATTCTCGCACGGTGTTTAATCATAAAATATCCACTTCTTTACAATCATTTTGTTTGCCACTAAGAGATCGGCTAGTTCTAATTTAACCAAACCGGGCTTGGATCTCAACCAATACCCAATTATGTTCCTAACTTTCCTAATTTTCAATAGAGACCGGCAGCTTATGGCCGCTTTCAATTTGGCCCCCAAGTTGTTCCTAATTTTTTGGTTTAAAGAAAACCAGGTGTGACAATGGTAACACGTAAATCTAATCAATAATTGAAAATGTATCCTTGAGATTAATTAAAAGAAATTATAATTAAGAATCAAGTGATTAAATTCATAGCTTTAAAATCATGGAAATATTAATAATGAAACATAATTGAAATTATTTGTATACTGTTGTGAACTTTGATGATGGTCATCTAAGAATTTCGTTGTCAAACCATGCTTGTAAGCTTTCAACAGGTTCCATGGGAAAACTTGACGTAAACTTAAGGTAAGAATGGTACCTTCCTTAGCTTATTATTGCTTTATTTTGTTAAGATGTTGAATAAATAAATCCATATATATTATATTTTGAGCTTGAAAGATATCAAATTATTCTTTAACATGATATGATTGTTGTTGAATATTGAATTATTGAATTATTGAGAAATTGATAAATTTGAATTAAGCACTTGTAAATCATAGTATGAGTTTTGTCAGGTATAGTTAACATATCATAGGATAATAGTAATACTAATTTTTTGTTATGATTACTTTGTGGGTTGCTTTATGCACTTGGAAGCTACTGCTAGCAATTTGTGCCCAAGAGTTTGGTTGGTTTACTGTTTAGTGTTCCTCACATACTCGGAGTTACTATTATTGTCATCATTCGCGCTTTGTATGTATTTGGTGTGTGGGTTAGATCCATGTACCTGACCTTGACCTCTACTAGTGTTTACAAATGGGTGATTAAGAATCAAAATATGCTTATCGATCATTGTTACCAAATCAAATCACTGTTAAATATCGTGATACTGAATTGTCAATTGCACTTTTCACAGGTTTTTATTTCTGATTTGTGCACCAAATTATACTAAATTATTGTATGTGTTATTGATCGCATCTACCGAATTAAATATCGTAAATGATCCATGAAATGGATCTGATTGTTAATGTTATATGTGATATACTATGATTTGATCGAACCATCGCCAAACCCTGCTATTTGAATGGAGAATGGTATTTGATTCATTGGATCATTCTTGAATGGCTTATCACGTTAGGTTAAATCGAAATGCACTATTGAATCAAGTTCGTAAAGTGGAATTCTAATCATCAAGTTGAACTACGATAATTGCTTAGAGTTGAAGTGTTAGAAATTGTTGGGTCATAATATATAGGATTAGTAAATGATTTTATGACATGAATATTGAACAAGTACGTTATGCATGCTAGATGTTATCATGTTAAATCATGATAAAAGCTATGAGATCATGAATTAATGTCCATTTTAGTTTAATAAAATGACTAAGATTTAAATACATCAATAATTGCTTTAAGTCTTGAATATAAATTATTGTACTTTAGGTCACATGATTATATTAATTATAATTTGAATTGGACTTTAATTGTATGAGTTTCATAGAATTATTGGTGAGAATTATAATACTCAACGTATTATTGTTCTTTTATGTGCACAGATTAATCGAGCCAAATCAAAAACTCGAGAAGAATTGTATCAACAGAACAAAGTCACAATCATACTAATATGAACTTTTTCTTATCCTTTTGGGTAATTAAATGATAGCTTTAGCATATACATATTAGGTGTTTCCATAAAGTCGTTGGTATATGTATTGGCTATGTAGTTTAGTATGTAAATTAAGTACTTTTCGATTTGGTTTGAGGGTGCTTTGATATTATCTTCTTATTAGATTGTGATGAAAGAATGGTTAACTAGTTGAAGCTAGATAGGAAACTTGTTGTTTAGGATGCATTTAAATACCATAAGATAGCCATTTAGGCCATAAGATAGGAAACTTCCTAAGCAATTGTAGACCTTATAGGTCAAGAAACCTTAGATTGACCTAACTTGTGCATTTTTGCACATAAGTCTCAATACTTACAAAGCACGTATCAAGACCTCCAAAGTCAATAGCTAAAATTTGAAAAACAGAGAGGCAAGTCTCAAGCAATGATACCGCAGTTTACTTTTAAAACGCAATTAAATCGATCCAATGAGCCCCAGGATAGTTAAATTCCCCATGGGTTGACCATATTGAGACGTTGAAATGGTTAAACTTATAGATGATCATCAATCATCGATTGTGTCACTGAAGATGCCACTAGACATCAAATGTAACGTCGTCTAATCGAGACCGTCATCGGCTCGGGTAAGGGGTGTTGCATGGACTTTATTGGATATGGTTTGTAGCATGATAAACAACTTCTAGTTACTAATGTCTTTGCAAATGCATCTGCCCAAAATTGATGTTGGCTCCTAATAAGGCAGCCTCTTCTTTTAAGTCGTGGACTAGGAGAATACTTAGTTTAAGGCACCTATAAGTTTGGGGTTGCCAAGCAGAAGGAAGAATATATAATCCATATGAAAAAAAAATAGATTCTCCTGCAATAAGTGGATTAATTATCTAGAGAAATTCGAAGGATACAGATTTGCATTTCAAACCTAAGTTCAATAATCATATAAATCAGTAAAGTTAGATTCCTTTTGAATGGTGAAGTTAGTGGAAGTGTTTCAAAAAATTTAAATAATGAAACTCTCTTACAAGAAACAATCTCACAAAGCTCTTATGAAAGTAAATCCACAAAAAAAATGCTATTAAGATCACAAAGAAAGAAAATCAGTCAACCCTAATGCTTATGTGTTTTATTTGTAATGGCCAATATTTTATATTGTAATCAATAACGATTCAGTTTTGTTTTCACAAGCCATAAATAATGTTGAATCTGACAAATGATTAAATTTCATGAAAGATGAGATGAAATATATGAAACAAAACAAAGTTTAGAATCTAATCAAATTGCCAAAAGATTCGAAACGAGTTAAATGCAAATGAATCTTAAAAGCAAATATGAATCAAATGAAAATATCAAATGATATAAAGCAGACTACCAGTTACCCAAGGTTATGCTAAGAAAGATGGGGTTGAGTATATAGACTTTTTTATTGTCCCTAAGAAAGACTCCTTAAAATTTATTATAGCATTAGTGACTCATTATGATTAGAGTTACATCAAATGGATGTGAAAATAGACTTTCTATATGGAGATACGGAGGAAGAGATTTATATGGACCAATTTAAAGGTTTCTCAATTGAAGGAAAATATCATATTAGGTGTAAACTTGGATTTCTAAAAGAAGACATGTAGTTTTCTTGGCAAGACTCAAAGGTTGAGCTCCGTCATATTGTTGTAGTTGTTGAATGATCCAACTAAGGGTTCTAGACAAGGGTATATCAATAAGCAAAGCAGAAAAATTAGTTAGAAACATGATTCTTATATTTGAATGGTAATTTAACAATTAGAAACAATTGAAATTTTAATAAACCAACCAATTTCAGAACTAGGCTTTTGGGAAATAGAGCATTCATCTAGATCATGTCAACCACTTTTAGATGCAGGTATGAAGAAATTAACCTTTAAGAGGGACCTTCTATCGACGCCGAAACCACCCAGACATCTCTTCATCGTCGGAACATTCAAGCAATTCCAACTTTCTCTGACTGTCAGTGCATTTAGATCCATCATTTTGCATTACTGTTGGCAGACTTTTGTTCTTTGCTTCCATCTCCAATGTCGACTCGCATTTCCCTGTGTTAAATGACCAAGTAGTCCTACTTCTAGTAATGGGAAAATCAGTGAACTTGGAATTCTCTGTCCTTGAATCCAAGCATTCTTCATCTTCATTATCTTCATGTACAAACCTCCATCTATCTGAATCTTTACTTTGCTTTCTGTCTCGCCTTGTGGATTTACCAATGGTGCCTTCAAATTCACCAGTGCATGTACCTGAAGCATTTGGCACCTTTGGCCGTTTGTGGTCACATTTCAAGCACACCATATTTCGTCTAAAGTTAATATAGTTGCACCTGTATAATGCCAAACATTCAAATTTTCCATAACATAATAAACAAGGCTGTTATATTTCAGTTTTGGAGAATTCAAGGGAAATTGAATGCAAAAGAAAACTCACGATTCACATTCCCATTCCCCGGGATTGAGATGTCGTTTTGGGGGATTTTCTTTGCATTGCAGACATCTTGTATTCTTTGCAAAATTTAAGAAGTTGCATCTGTAAGAATTGGAAGTCTTCATCAGGAATGCACCATTAGAAACTCAAAAGAAACTAAAGAATCAGAACCTTTCACATATCCAATCTCCCTTCTTTAATGGCAGATGATCCTGATCCTCCCGCATTTGCCTCAGTCTTTCTTCGAATAAACCATCACAATGCAAGCACTTAATATTTCTTGCAAAATTTAGGAAGTTGCATCTGCCAAATGGAAAGCAAAGCAAATTAAATTCACAATGCACAAACACTTCGAGAATCAAATTTTCAAATCACTATAACATTAGGCTATCAAATTACTTGGGACAAAGCCAATCGCCTGGCTTCATTGGAAATTTTATGTGTCCTTGTGTACTTGAATGATCATGCAGTGAAGCATCCCCTCTTGAGGGTGCTGCATTCGGCATGTCAGCTTGTTGATCTTTGCTGCCATAATCAACCATTTCTTTCAGCAGTGTTCGAACTGATTCTTTAACTGATTTGTTTTGACATGGCTTGTTCTCTACAGAACTGGTGATCGAGTCCAGACCGTATGTCAATAAAATGCGCATCACATCCACGGTCCTCCCACCTTGATCTTCACGTGCCTTCACATAAGCCCTATCACAGCTTCCTCTCAATTTGCATGAGCTGCAAACCTGCAAAGAGAAAATAAAAGAACAATAATCAGGAAAAAGAAAAACTGAAAATGTCTGTTTCGCTGGCCACATCAACTATAGGCACTAACAAAAGAGAAGAGCCCTAGTGCATACATTTCCTTCATCAATGCCCACATGAGCTCTTAAGCGCTTCCCAGAATTGACAACTTTCCTATCTAGGCTTGGGCATCCACATCCTACTATGATCTGAATATCTTTCCTTGAGAAATACCTGGAAGCCAAAAGACTATTCAGAAACAACAAAACAGTTCTCAGGGGAAAAACTCTTAACCAACATAGTGGTCGAAGCAAGTCAATTCCCGACGAACGTTAAGGAAAAAAAAAAAAAGAAGAGGATTTTAACTGAGAGGAATATTATCAAACAGGCTATATGCACCCAAACCTAAAGAAAGAAAATAGATGAAATAGTCATTACTGAAAATCCTCCATTACCTTATAAGACTAAAGCGATCCCTAGCAAAATTAAGGCACGCAGTGCGGATACTATTGGCTTCTTTGGAACCCAATTGGCCATTTTCAAAAGGGTTTCCATCTCCATCGAAATAGCCTCTCCTCAACAAGCATTCCATCAAATCCACCCACTCCTGCCACGGATGTGAAATCTGAACCGCTGATTCATTCCGCTTCGTGGGTCTCTCATGATCAAAGGGCACATCCATTCCCGACGGTGATTGGGCAGCGTGGGAACTGGGTTTTGGAGGATGGAGCTCAGCGAGCTCATTAAGAACGACATCAAACTTTGAATTGGAATGTAGGGTTCTGGTAAAGTTGTGAACATATGAAATGGGTACGAGAGGGAAGCCAAATTTCTGGAAATGGATTTTGAGAGCAGTGTACATAAATTCATTATAGCTACTTCTAAAAAGCTTCTTCATCTAAGAAAAGTTGGTTTCGAGGTTTCCTTTTCGGCGGAAAATTTCTGTGTAACGGTCATTTGAGCTTTAATACTCATAAAACAGCAACACTCCCGCCTCAATTTTTTTTTATATTTAATAGTTATATGATTAAATTTGGTTAATTTAATAGAATATGCTCAAAAAATAAAAGATTCGAGAATTTCTTCATCTATGTTGTTTTTTTGAAGAGAAAAGAAAACGTGTCGTGTAGGGCATGTTTTCATTTTGGTAAAAAAAAAATTCGGTTGAAAATTAAAAGTTTGTAGATTTATTTTTGTTTGTGTTTGAGATAAACATTATTATAGTTTTAAGGAAGCTTTGAATTAACAGTGGTGCCATAGCGCTAGGTGATCTATAAATTTCATCTGTCATATGAGTATGGAGCCATCACCTAGAAAGTCGGATCGTATTGCAACTCAAGATATAAGTTGACGGTCATTATATGGTCTGGGGTTGAAGTGTAATTGTGTTTCAAGTTTACAAATGTTAAGTTGTTAAGGGATGGAGCATAAATGGGTCGTAGTTGACAGTGGTTATGTGGGCACGACAACGGGCTCTTCTTATCAGAAGATAATGCTTTATAAAACTCAAACACAAATACGAGAAGAAAAACGCAGTGGCATTTTAGTATAGTCAAGTAATGTGTCATATCCATCACCACCGAAGGCGATGACCTCGTTATCATGACACGTGACAGCATTGGGGTGTAATAGGTTATACTAATAAGGTCACCGCCTTTGGTGGAGATAGACAACACAAATTACTTGATTACATTGGAATGCCCCTTGTGTTTTCCTTTCTCACACTTGTGTATTGGTTTTATGAAGCATGCTCCTTTGATAAGGAAAAACTCGTTGTGGTGCTCACATTAACACCGCCAACTACAACCCTGGTTATGCTCCATCCTTTGACAACATAACCCTTATAAACTTGAAGCCTTATTTACACTTCAACCCAAGATGATATAATCACTGCCAACTTCGACCTCGAGTTGCAAAGCGATCATGGCTTCTCAAGTGATGGCTCAATACTGACACGGCAAGTGAAATTTTTAGGTTTATATAGGGGATGGGGTGGGGTATAAAGGGAAAAAATTATCTCGAGAATCCCGGGTTGCAAGGCTCAGAAGAAACTAAGCCAACTTGATTGCTTCTGAGCCCTACAACCCGAGATTCTTGGGATAAACTTGATTGGAGAAAATGTAGAAGTCGCGAACTCAATGACTTCAATGTGTACACACAACTCAAGAGCATCGAGGAGAAGTGCTAATGACTATATGGTAACTCATGCAGTGGAAACACAAACCTATTCATTTATTCATTAATTTTTTTTGTAAAATGTAACTTAATATTAATTATTGAAGTAAGGTACATTACAATACACAAGCCAAATTTTTAATCTTTTTTCGAACCTGTAATGCCCCGTACCTGAGACCGTCACTGGAGTCGAATCCAAGGTGTTAACAGACTTAATTCATCACTTATACAGTTCAAACAATTTATTTTTAAAACTTCCAGACAAGCTGGCAATCTGCATTATAGTCGCTTAAAAATTCATATCTCGAGTTCTGAAACTCAAAATCCAATTCCGTAAACTTTTCCTGAAACTAGACTCATATATCTATCTAATTTTTTTCTAGAATTTTTGGTCGGGCCAATTAGTACAGTTTATTAGTTAAAGTCTCCCCTATTTCAAGGTTCTACTTCTCTGACCTCTGTGTATTACGAATCATATTTCTCTCTGTAAAGAATTTCAATGACTATGCCGTTTGTTTCTCTTAAAACTAGACTCAATAAGGAATCTGTACATATAAAGAATGACTTCTAATTATTTTTTTACAATTTATGGTTAATTCTTAAAGTCAGAACAGGGGATCCAGAAATCACTCTCACCCTGTTTCACAAAAATTCAAATATCTCATAAAAAATAATTCATATACCTGTTTTGTTCAATCCATATGAAAATAGACTCATTAAGCTTAGATTCTTTAACTTATTCATCATTTAAGTCAATTTCTACTATTTTTAGTGATTTTTTAAATTCACATCATTGCTACAGCAATATTCTGTTTTATAACAAATTTCACTTTACTATAGATTTCCATGGACTAAATAGCATTTTAAACATACATGGCATCAAATATGATTTAGATTGGCCATTCCAATGGCTAATCTTTCACAAACCCTTTTCTTACCAAACCATAACCATGTCATAAAATCATTTACACAAAGTGAGTATTTTGCCATACATGCCACATTCAAAATACACAAGCCATTTTACCAATTTAGGCCTTCGGATAGTGTGAACGAGTCTTCAACCTATCCCGATTCTCAAGCCGGCTTGTCAACAACTACAATGAATGAAAAGGAGGGGGTAAGCATAAATGCTTAGTAAGTTCACATGCAAATAGCAAGTAACATAATCATGCAATTCCACATAAAACATCATTTGCATAAACAACATCAAGACATTCGTGTTTCGTTTGCATTTAATATCTTTCTACGATTTCATCATACTAAGTTCTCAACCCGAGGATTTAAGCACATACCTGTCAAATTTTCTCATTCACCACACTTACCAATATATCACCTTCGTTTTAGGCATTCTTCTCATTCACTTAAAATTCACCCGTTGAACACATCGGAATATAATTCGAATACGCGGATTTCATGAACGTAAGTGCCATACCCGTAGCTAGACAAACTCAATAGCCTGCAGAACTTATGTAGCCAAGCTACCATGTAACCTGCCCATAAGTGAACTCAGACTCAACTCAACGAGCTCGGGCGTTCGCATCCATAAGTGAACTCGGATTCAATTCAACGAGTTCAGATACCTAGTTACATCTCACGAACTCGGACTCAACTCAACGAGTTCGGAACTCAAATATCCTAGTGACATGTCACTTGTATTCTAATCTATTCCCAAGGTTCAAACGGGCTTTTTCCTCGATTACACATCTTTTTCGTCTTCCACGGAATATCGAAATCGATACTTCGGTGATAGTTCATACTTATCAAGTAATTCACATAATTACATATTATTCAACAATAACCATTAAATTGCTTAAAATGACAATTATGTTACTACATTTACACATGAACTTACCTCGATACAAAATATTAGCAATCGAGCCTATTCTTCGTAAACTTTGTTTTTCCCTCGATCGCGACTTGAATCTCGTTTCTCTTGACCTATAATGCCAAATTAATCTTATTTAATACATACATTCATCAAAACAATCTTTAATACGAACTTTGGCAAAATTACATTTTTGCCCTTAAACTTTTGCATAATTACACTTTTGCCCCTAGGCTCGGGAATTAAACTTCATCACTTATTCTTATGTCTTATGACATGTTGATCATTTTTCCCTTCTATAGCAACATCAAATACACACTCTAACATGTACTTCTGACTATTAGGTATTTTTACCGATTAAGCCCTTTTACTCGTTTTCACTTAAAACCGAGTAGTACAAGTTGTCTAACATAATTTAAAACCTCATATTCTATCATAAAACACCAAAATACACAAATTTCACCTATGGGTATTTTTCCAAATATGAACCCTAGGTTGAATTATTGCTAGCATAAGCTTAATCGAGCTACCAGGATTCCAAAAACGTAAAGAACATTAAAAACGGGGCTTGGAATCACTTACTATGGAGCTTGGAAGCTTGAAACAAACCCTAGCTATGGAGAACCCTTGAAATTTAAGCCTAATGAAGAAGATGGACAAAAATTGGCTTTTAATTTTGTTTTTAATTCATTTTAATAACTAAATGACCAAAATGTCCTTCCTACTAAACTTTCAAAAAAATTCCATCCATGTCCAATTTTTGTCCATAGAGTTATAAATTGGTCAAATTGCTATTTAAGACCTCCTCATTAATATTCCAAAGCAATTTCATACTAAAAAGTCCTAGAATGCAAGTTTTGCAAATTATTCAGTTTAGTCCCTAATTTCAATTTAAGCACTTTAGGCATAGGATTTCATCACAAAATTTTCACACAATCATGCAATCATATCATAAACATCAAGATAATTATAAAATAGTTATTTCTATCTTGGATTTGTGGTCACGAAACCATTATTCTGTTTAGGCCCTAATTCAGGATATTACAACTCTCCCGCCCTTGTAAGATTTTCATTCTCGAAAAACTTACCGGTAAACAGGTGTGGGTATTGGTTTCTCATAGTTTCCTCAGGTTCCCATGTAGTCTCTTCTACCCCTTGCTTTTGCCACAATACTTTCACGAGAGCAACACTTTTATTTCTTAGTTGTTTGACTTCTCGAGCTAAAATCTTAATTGGTTCTTTTTCGTAAGTCATATCCAGTCGTAGCTCAACTTCTATTGGTGAAATTATATGTGAAGGATCCGAAATGTAGCATAGATACGTGGAAAACATCATGCATCCTCTGTAATTCAGATGGTAATGCTAACTGATAAGCTACTGGTCGAATTCTTTCAATTACTTCATACGGTCCAAAAAAATGCGGACTTAACTTGCCCTTCCGTCCAAATCTAAGGACTTTCTTCCATGGAGACACTTTCAAAAATACCTTATCACCAACTTGAAACTTGATTTCCTTTCATTTAAAATCTGCATAAGATTTCTGTCTATCTGAAGCAGCTTTCAAACAATCTCGAATCACTTTCACCTTTTCTTCGGTTTCTTTTATTAGATTAACTCCATAAATCTGATTTTCCTTGAGTTCAGTCCAATACAATGGTGTCTGACATTTACGACCATACAATGCTTCATAAGGTGCCATCTTCAAACTCGTCTGATAACTATTATTATAAGCAAATTCTACCAACGGTAAGTACATTTCCCAACTACCTTGAAATTCCAATATGCAACATCTAAGCATGTCTTCAAGAATCTTAATTACTCTCTCTGATTGTCCATCAGTTTTTGACAAAGGTATTCCATGAAGTCTAACAATCTCACGGATATACAATTCAGCCAACTTATTAAGAGAATAATCCGTACGTACCAGAATAAAATGAGCCGATTTAGTTAGTCTGTCAACTATTACCCAGATGGCATTTTTCTTCCCCGGAGTTAACGGCAACCCTGATACGAAATCTATAGTAATTCGATCCCATTTCCATTCAGGAACCATGATAGGCTAGAGTAATCCCGAAGGTACTTGGTGTTCAGCTTTCACTTATTGACAAACTAAGCACTTTGATACAAACTCGGAAATATCTCTTTTCATTCCACTCCACTAGTACATTTTCTTCAAGTCATTATACATTTTCGTACTGCCCGGATGAACCACCAAACAACCATTATGTGCTTCATGCAAAATCTTTTTAATCAACTCATCATTTTTTGGTATACAAATCCGGTTTTTAAACATTAAGCAACTATCAGAATCGATTCTGAAATCTGATCTCGTATCAACTTCACACTGCTTTCTCTTGGTTTGCAAATCTTGATCATTTTTTTGAGCTTCACAAATCTCTTGTAAAAACATCGGTCTTGCTCTTAACTCTGCTAGAATCGAACCATCATCTGATACCTTTAACTGAGTGTTCATAGCTTTCAAAGCAAATAACAACTTTCTGCTCAAAGCATCGGCAACCACATTCGCTTTTCCCGGATGATAGTCAATAACAAGCTCGTAATCTTTCAACAACTCCAACCATCTTCGCTGTCTCAAATTCAAGTCTTTCTATGTCAAGTACTTAAAACTTTTGTGATCTGTATATACTCGGCACTTTTCACCATATAGATAATGTCGCCAAATCTTCAAAGCAAACACTATAGCAGCCAATTCCAAATCATGAGTCGGATAATTCCTTTCGTTAGATTTTAACTATCTCGAAGCATAAGCCACCACTTTTCCTTCTTGCATAAGTACAGATCCTAAGCCATTTAGAGAATCATCACTATACACCATAAGTTCTTTACCTGATTCGGGTTGTACCAACACTGGTGCTTCAGTTAATAACTCTTTCAATTATTCAAAACTCTGTTGACATTCTTCCGTCCATTCAAATTTATCATCCTTTCGGAGTAGTCTAGTCATAGGAGCAGCAATTATAGAAAATCCATTTACAAATCGCCAATAATACCTAGCTAGCCCCAAGAAACTTCTAACCTCGATTACATTTTTCGGTGGTTTCCAATCAACAATGGCTGAAATTTTACTAAGATCAACCCGTATACCATCACTTGAAACAATATAACCTAAAAATCCAACGTCCCGAAGCCAAAATTCACTTTTACTGAACTTAGCATACAGATGCTTATCTCTCAAAGTTTGCAAAACTATCCTCAAGTGCTTAGCATGCTCTGTCTCATCTTTTGAATAAATTAAGATGTCATCTATAAACACCACAACAAATTTGTCCAAGTATGGCCGAAATATGCGATTCATTAAATCCATAAACACAGCAGAAGCATTTTTCAACCTGAATGGCATAACTAAAAATTCATAGTGATCGTACCTTGTTCTAAAAGTAGTTTTAGGCACATCCGACTCTTTTACTCGCAGCTGGTAGTACCTAGATCTCAAGTCAATCTTTGAAAACCATGTCGCTCCTTTTAGCTGATCAAACAAATCATCAATTCTTGCCAATGGATACTTGTTTTTGATTGTCACCTTGTTTAATTGCCGATAGTCAACACACAATCTCATAGAACCATCCTTCTTTTTCACAAATAACACAGGAGCACCCCAGGGTGAAAAACTCGGTCTCACAAAGCCTTTATCAGTCAACTCTTGCAACTGCAACTTTAATTCTTTCAACTTTGCTAGTGCCATTCTATAAGGAGCAATCGAGATTGGAGCTGTTCTCGGTATCAATTCAATACTAAATTCTACTTCCCTGACTAGAGGCAAACCCGGCAATTCTTCTGGAAATACATTCGCAAATTCACACACAACCAGCACTGATTCAACTTTCTTTTCAATTTCTTTTGTATTAATTACATACGCCAAATAAGCTTTATAACCCTTTCTCAAATATCTCTGAGCCGACATTGAAGAAATCATACTAGATAATGCCTCTGATTTGTCTGGTTTAACCCACAGAATTTCACCACTTTCACACTTTAATTCTATAACCTTTTCTTTGCAATTTACTATAGCATCATGCAATGTCAACCAATCCATACCCAAAATAACATCAAATTCATCAAACGGCAACAACATCAAGTTGGCTGGAAAGTAATAACCCCAAATCATTAAAGGGCATTTCTTGCATACTTTATCAACTATCACACATTTGCCTAACGGATTCGACACTCTAATCATAAATTCTGTGTTCTCAATAGGTATATTCATACTAGACACCAATTTCATGCACACATATGAATGAGTAGAACGGGGATCAATCAAAGCAATAACATTAACATCATAAAGAGAAAATATACCAGTAATCACGTCAGGTGATGAAGCATCTTCACGTGCCTTTATAGCATAAGTTCTAGCTGGAGCCCTTACTTCAGATTTAACTACTAAATCTCTGGCTACATTCTTGCTGCTTGCTTCATTTCCAGCTTTTCTCGAATATCTTCCCCTTGAGTCTGCACCACTAGCTTTTACACTCTGAAATTTTTCTTTCTCGACTCTCTCTAGGCAGTCTCTAATAAAATGATCCAAAGAACCACACCGAAAACATTCATTTGCTCTACATGGGCCAAAATGATTTCTGCCACACCGCTGGCACTCGGGCTTAACAAATCTCGTATTTCCCACACTAGCCGCAGAAGTAGTCTGAGATTTAGGACCCACATTTTGCTTCTTAAAATTTCCATATGATTTTCCAGCCGAAACCTGTGAACAAGGATTCATATTTCTAGATTTTCTGGATTGCTGTGAGAATGAACTGCTCGTCGGTTTTTTATTCCAATTTCTAGTCTCGGCCTCTACTTTTTTCTTCTCTTTAAGTAGTTCTTTAGCCTTGCAAGCTCGATCAACCAGTACTACCATTTCTTTTAATTCAAGAATCCCAACAAATACTTTGATGTCTTTATTGAGCCCGTCTTCAAATCATCTGCACATTTTAGCCTCTGTAGGAATATATTCTCTAGCATACTTACTCAACCTAACGAACCCCCTTTCGTATTCAGTAACTGTCATGTTTCCCTGCTTCAATTCAAGAAAATGTTTACGCTTTTGATCAACAAATCTTTCACTGATGTGTTTCTTCCGAAATTCTTCTTGAAAGAACTCCCAAGTTACTTTCTCTTTCGATACTACTGAAGTCAATGTCTTCCACCAATGATAAGCTAAATCCCTCAACAATGATATAGCACATTTCAAGCATTCCTCAGGTGTACAAGACAATTCATCAAATACCCGAATAGAATTCTCAAGCCAAAACTCTACTTTCTAGGCATCATCATCAATATTTGCCCTGGATTCTTCGGCCCCTTGCTTACGGATTCTGTCAACTGGAGTTCTGTGAAATTTCATTAGATCTACGCCTTGAGACATCGGGGATATAGGTTGAGGAATCAGGGGAGGTGAGGGAGGTTGTGCATTCGAGTTCGTACGAACGAACTCAGTATACCAGGCATTCATCATCTGGAGAAAGACTTCCGAAGCCCTTTCTCCTCCTCCTTGACCAACAGTAGGAGGTGGATTTTTAGTTGGCACCGTCCCTTCAGCCGGAGCTGGTGCTTTACTCTCTACATCATCAACCGCAACTGGATCGGGATCCATTTACTATAAAAAAATCATTTAAAAGGTCAGAAGTCGTCACACTATCACAATATATATATGGCATGTATAGCAAAACCTGTACATACAACACATTAGTCCGAGAACCAACTAAACATGCTCTGATACCACCAAATGTAATGCCCTGTACTCGAGACCGTTACGGGAGTCAAATACGAGGTGTTAACGGACTTAATTCATTACTTATACAGCTCAAACAATTTATTTTTAAAACTTCTAGACAAGTTGGCAAACTGCATTATAGTCGCTTAAAAATTCATATCTCGAGTTTTGAAACTCTAAATCCAATTCCAAAAATTTTTCCTGAAACTAGACTCATATATCTATCTACTAATTTTTTTTCTAGAATTTTTAGTTGGGCCAATTAGTACAGTTTATTAGTTAAATTCTTACCTATTTCAGGGTTCTACTTCTCTGACCTCTGTGTATTACGAATCATATTTCTCTCTGTACAGAATTTCAATGACTATATCATTTGTTTCTCTTAAAACTAGACTCAAAAAGGAATCTTTAAAATAAATAATTACTTCTAATTATTTTTTTTACAATTTATGGTGAATTCTTAAAGTCAAAACAGGGGATCCAGAAATCACTCTGGCCCTATTTCACAAAAATTCAAATATCTCATAAAATATAATTCATATACCTATTTTGTTCAATCCGTATGAAAATAGACTCATTAAGCTTCGATTCCTTAACCTATTCATCATTTAAGTCGATTTCTACTATTTTTAGTGATTTTTAAAATTCACATTATTGCTATAGCACTATTCTATTTTATAACAAATTTCACTTTACTATAGATTTCCATGGACTAAATAACATTTTAAACATACATGGCATCAAATATGATTTAGATTGGCCATTCCAATGGCTAATCATTCACAAACCCTTTTCTTACCAAACCATAACCATGTCATAAAATCAATTACACAAAGTGAGTATTTTGCCATACATGCCACATTCAAAATACACAAGCCATTTTACCAATTTAGGCCTTCGGATAGTGTGAACGAGTCTTCAACCTATCCCGATTCTCAAGCCGGCTTGTCAACAACTACAATGAATGGAAAGGAGGGGGTAAGCATAAATTCTTAGTAAGTTCACATGCAAATAGCAAGTAACATAATCATGCAATTCCACATAAAACATCATTTGCATAAATAACATCAAGACATTCGTGTTTCGTTTGCATTTAATATCTTTCTACGATTTCATCATACCAAGTTCTCAACCCAAGGATTTAAGCACATACCTATCAAATTTTCTCATTCACCACACTTACCAATATATCACCTTCATTTTAGGCATTCTTCTCTTTCACTTAAGATTCATCCGCTGAACACATCGGAATATAATTCGAATACGCAGATTTCATGAACGTAAGTGCCATACCCTCAGCTAGACAAACTCAATAGCCTGCAGAACTTATGTAGCCAAGCTACCATGTGACCCGCCCATAAGGGAACTCAGACTCAACTCAACGAGCTCGGGCGTTCGCATCCATAAGTGAACTCGGACTCAACTCAACGAGTTCGTGTGACATCCCTAAATTGACCCTAGTCGGAAAGTGGTTTCGGGACCACTAAACCGAGTTATAATAATAATTAACCATCATAATTGATGCTCATTATATGTATATATGCATGTGTGAAAATTTCATGTTTGGATTTTGTTAATTGTAAGTGAATTTTTATCAAATAGGACTTATGTGAGAAAATTTAGAAATGTGCTAGGCAAATGTAAGGTGGCCTATTAATACATGTGGGAAAGTGTTGTCCTTGCATGTCAAATTAGCCAAAATGAAGCATGATGGCCGGCCATGCTATGGGTGGAAACATGCCTCCAACATGTTAGACTAGTGATGCATGTAGGAAACAATAAAATAAGAAAGTTAGCATTAAAGAAATGGAAAAAGAAAATGATGATAACAAAAAAAAAAGTGTGTGGATGCTTTCCCCCCCTTGCCGTACATGAGAGAAACAAAACAAAGAAAGAAAAAAAAAAAGTGTTCATTCTCTCATTTTCTCCTTGCTTGGCCGAATGTACTAAGAAGAAAGGGGAAGCTTGAGAAAATCAGCCATGGGAGTTTGCTAGACTAAGGTATGTTGATGTTATCCATGAGATTTATGCATGTTTTAGTTGATAGTTTGAGTTCCACCTAACCCATGGTCTAAACCTTTACCATGAAATGGGGATGATATTCGCCATGGGTGTTGTCTTCTTGGTATCATTGATGTTTGATGTTTGATGTTGTCGTGGTGAGGCATGAAGATGAGTTAAGGTTCAACTAAGGTGGATTTGTGGATGTTATTTGCATGCTAAAAGTAAAGCTTGTAATGATGCATGGTATGGTGTTGTATGGCATTTGGCCATGGTAGGAAATAAAAGGAAACTATGTTCGTTGTTCATGTCATTTGAATGAGAAGTGCTAGTAAGGTGAAGTACAAATGTTAGTGTTTGATTTACTAGTGTATATATGCATACTAGCCTAGTTGTGAACTTGAATCAAATTGGTGTTAAGTCGATACAAGCGACCTTACTTGTTGAATGTATCAAGTGTGGAAATCGGCCTTAACATGAATGTGTATGTTTGGCCACATGAACGAATACATATGTTGATGTGTATATTCGGCCTTAGGTAGCCTATTGATGGCCTTAGCTTTTCCTTGATGCTTGAATGAATTGTATTGAATTTCTTGATGTAATATAAAATGTGCATGACCAATGTGTATCCAAGCAAAAGGGTGGCCATATGACCATTTAAACTCCTTGTCATATTCGCCATAAGCTAGCATAATGAGGTTTTAATAAGTTAAATTTGTGTGAACTAGCTCAAGAACTCAAAGGATCAAAGTTGGACAAGGGAAAGACAAAGTAATTGAATAGCCATTGAAAACGATGCGACAACATCCGAGGTAAGTCATTAAGCATATATTTGGTATTGATTTAAATGATCATAATATATATGCAATTGTGTTTAATGAATTGATGTGTAAATGAAAATGTATGTGTATGGAATGATGCCATTGTTGAATGTATAAAGGCAGCAAAATGCATAAGGTATTGGTCACGGCACTAAGTGTGCGGGTATAAATGGACACGGTGACAAGATTGGCACTAAGTGTGCGGGTTTAAAATTGTACAGCACTAAGTGTGCGAGTTTGATTCTATAGCACTAAGTGTGCGAGCTGGAAAATATATAGCACTAAGTGTGCGGATTCACTATATGCTCTTGTATTACAATTGGCACTGAGTGTGCGACATTATCGAGTTAATCCCGGACAGCGAATCGGGTAAGTACCTTGAGCTCATGACGAATAGGCAATATGTTCATGCTCGGGGTTGAGCTTGGTAAGCTTTAAATCTATGTGATGATTGCAATTGTGTGATTGTGGTGAAAATGAGTTAGTGTGTGAAAATGCCTCAAATATCTTATCGTATAAATATGAAATGTGGATGTATGGCTTGGTATGAGATTGAACCGAAAGGTCCGAGGAATTATGGTATAGTTCGATATGGATGAAGTACCTAGCCTTGTTTCATTGTTTCACTTTGTGATGAATTTAGCTAATGGATAATTGTAAAGTGCTTATGACTTACTGAGTTATAAACTCACTCGGTGTTTTTTGTCACCCATTTTAGGTCTCTTGGACTCGTATTGTTGCGTGCTCGAACCGTCGTTGAAGTCATCACACCGGCTGAAATATTTTGGTATTGTCTTCGTTGTTGAAGAACATTTGGCATGTATAGGCTATTATATTTTGTTGAACTGTGGGTTGTAAACTTTAAGCCATGTGAAAATGGCCTATGTGGTCGCGTCGAGTGGGATGCTAGAACCTATAGCCACGAGTCTTAGAAACTTTAATTTTGATAAGGTGGCCATAATTTGTGTCATGTATGATGGATGATTAAGGCCAAGGAAAGATTCATGAAATTGGCATAGTCTCTGCAGTAACTGTTGCAGACAGCAGCAGTGAGGTGAGATTGAAAATCACTAAAAATAGCAGAAGTAGAAGTAAATAGTGAATAAATTATGCAATTGAACCTTGATGAATCTAGTTTAATATGGATGGAACGAAACGACCATATGAGCATTATATTGAGAGATATTAAAGTTCTCGTGAGACAGGGCCAGAACGGTTTCTGGGTCCCCTGTCGTGACTTTGAAAATTTACTATAAATTATCCAGAAAGAATTAGAAGTCATGCCTTATATTTGCAGATTCCATTTTGAGTCTAGTTTCATTAGAAACAAACGGCACCAGTATTAAAACCCTGTACAGAGAGATATTCAAGTTTTAACGCGCGAAGGTCAGTGTAGTCGACTCCTGTAACATTGGTGACTTTAACTAATAAACTGTACCAATTGGCCCAACCAAAAATTCTAGAAATAAATCCATGGATATATATATGAGTCTAAATTCAGGGAAAATTTACGGAATCAGTTTCCGAGTTTTGAAACTCGAGATATGATTTTTTTAAGACGACAGTGACGCAGTTTTCCAGTCTGTCTGGAAATGCCAAATTGGTTGGTACCTTGAGAGGATTTGGCCCGTTAACCCCTCGTGTTCGACACCGGCGATGGTCACGGGTTCGGGGTGTTACATTTTATTAGTATCAGAGCTATGGTTTAGTCGGTTCTAGGACTACCATAGCGCGTGTGAGTCTAGCTATACATGCCAAATCGTTAGTGCTTAATAATGTGATGACTTCTGACGGTTGAAATTTTTGTTTTGATTAGCAATGGAACCGGGGTAGAGAGACCCTTGGCGGATGACGTTGAAAGTGTAGCGGCTGCTCTGCGCAAGGGACACCGCCTGTTGAGCCTCGGTCATCCGCGAATAATCAAAATGAAGGGCGAAACAAGCCTTCTTCACCATGATGAATGAGTGGGTCGCATAATATGCCCGAACCAACCCGGCTGTCCAACCATTCCCGAATTTAAATACTCCACCCCAAGAGCCCGCAATGCCTCCGATTCTCGATCCCGTGAGGCTGAGTAAACCACCGTGGACTTGATTAGGAAGCGTGGGCCGAGGAGTTCAAGGCCATAGTTCTTGATGATGTCGAAAAGGCCGAGTTCTGGCTCGATAACACCATTAGAGTGTTAGATGAACTGTCATGCACACTCGATGAATGTCTTAAGTGTGCTATATCCTTGTTGCGAGACTCAGCTTACTATTGGTGGAGGACTTTAATTTCCATAGTCCCAAATGAACGAGTTACTTGGGATTTCTTTCAATCCGAATTTCGAAAGAAATACATTAGTCAACGGTTCATCGATCAGAAGCGTAAGGAATTCTTGGAACTCAAGCAAGGCCGGATGATCAGATCTCGAATCTGAACATGAGTTCGTAAGACTTAGTCGGTATGCTCGGAGTGTGTGGCTGATGAGGTTGCGATGTGCAAAAGATTTGAAGAAGGATTGAATGAAGAGTTAAAGTTACTAGTGGGAATTTTGGAGATAAAGGAGTTCGTGACACTAGTCGAACGAGCTCGCAAGGCGAAAGAACTTGGGAAGGAGAAGAAGAAGGTTGAATTTGAAGCAAGAGATTACCGTAAAAGATCAACGAGTAAAGCTCCGTTCTCGGCTGTAAAGAGGTTCGGGAGGACACCGAAGAAGTCGAGGACGATCAGGAATTTCCATTAGAGCCCCACCATTGACGGACTCCCGAGCTACTTCAGTAGCTAGTGTGGGCAATAATCGTCAAGAGAGACTGAATGCCCCAATGTGGAAGACGACACCTAGGTGAATGTTGGGGTAAGTGCATTAATAGGGCCTGTTATGGATGCGGATCGAAGGACCACTTCATTAGAGATTGCACGGAGCTAGATGAGAGGAATAAGACGCAAGGTGCAAGACCTAGTGGAACGACGACTGGAGGTAGGCCCCCGAGAATCTCTGGAGGTAGGGGTGGTAATCAGAGAGGAGCCTCTAATACGGCTGTCCGATCCGAGACCCGTGCTCCTGCTAGAGCATATGCCATCCGCGCACGAGAGGAGGCATCCTTCCCTGACGTTATCACTGGTACTTTTACTCTCTTTGATACTATTGTGATTGCATTGATTGACCCCGGCTCTACTCACTCATATGTATGTGAAACCTTAGCATGTGACAGCCCAAAATTGACCCTAGTCGGAAGGTGGTCTCGGGACCACAAAACCGAGGCATAAAAATAATTAAAAATTTATTTTGATGCCTATAATATGTGTGTGCTCATGTATGACATTTTATGATGATTGATTTAGTGTTATAAGGGTGAATTCCACAAGAAAGGACTTAGTAATGAACTTTGAAAGTATGATAGGAAATGTGTGATGACTAATTAAAGCATGCATGCAAAATAATGGACTTGCATGTCAAATTCCCCCTTTATAGGTGGTGGCGGCCATGACAAGGAGGATGGGCTAAACATGTCATGAAACATGTTTTGTTGGTGCATTAGGGTGAAATAATAAACAAAGGTGTATGGGTGATAAAAAATGAAAAAAAAATGTGTGTGAGTGTGGTAATCCCCCATTGCCGTGAGTTGTAGAGAAGGAAAGAAAAAATTTTGTTCATCCTTTCTTTGAGCCAAAACTAAGGAAGAAGGAGGATTTTTGCTTCATGCTTGGTTTGGAAGAGATCTAGAAGGAGATTTGGCTAAGTTTGCATCAAGATTAAGGTATGTATGAGGTTGTGTTAGGAGTTTCATGCATGCTTTGGTTGCTAACTTGATGTGCATGTTAGCCATGGCTCAAATCTTTGTTAAGCCATGGAAATGGTATTTGGCCAAAGTTGTTATGGTGATAAAGCCATTGCATGCTAAGTGTGAAGCTTGATGATGATGCATGCAATGATGGATTGTCTACTCTTGAGTAAGATTTTGAGTTTTCTTTGTTTTATCATGATTGAAATTGAAAAGGAGCATGATTGTCATATTCGCCATGATGCATTCTTGAGCATGATTCATGCTTCTTGCATGTTAGTTAAAAATTTGTGTTTTGGATGGCTATGGACACCTTGAAAATTCGCCATGCTCATATATGCATATATATGATTGCACATTATGTTTGGTTATGAACTAAGTGATGAATATATTGGTTTAAAGAAGAAAATGTGGAAGAATGCTTGTGAAATTGCAAGCACAATTCGGCCTAGCACACATATAAGTGCTTGATGCTATATTATAAGTTTTGAGCCACAATGTGCAAAGCATTAATTAGTAAATTGCATGCTGTTTTGTGAGGTATTAAGTGCAAAATTGACCTCAACATGTACATGAATATTCGGCCTTGGGTAGCCTATTGAAGGCCTTAGCATTTCCTTGATGCTCAAATAAATTGTATTGAATTGCTTGATGTAGTATAAAATGTGCATGACCATTGTGTATTCAAGCTAAAGAGTGGCCATATGACCATTTAAAATCCTTGTCATATTCGGCCATAAGCAAGCACAATGAGGTTTTAATAAATTGAATTTGTTTGAATTAGCTCAAGAGCTAAGAGGGCCACAATTGGACAAGGGGAAGGAAAAGGTGATCGAATAGCCGAAAAAGCCGTTCGACAACATCCGAGGTAAGTCCTCAAGAAGTGACCTTACTTGAATTATGTAAGATGAAACATGGATCTGTATGATTATTGATCATGTGTGTATGAGTATTTGAATTCCACCGGGCTAAGTCCCAAGGCGAATATGCTAATGATTATAATTGTGTTTGAGCCTTAGTAACGAAAATGAAATATGTATGTCCAATGATTATTGATGTATGTGTGCATGAGAAATTGAATGATATCCGGCTAAGCCCAAGACAATTATGCTGAAATTTATATCCGGTTAAGACCAAGGCAATTGTGCTAGTAGCTATATCCGGCTAAGACCAAGGCATTCGTGCAAGTTGTTAAATCCGGCTAAGACCAAGGCATTTGTGCAAATCGTGATATCCGGGTAAAGTCCCGAGGCCATGGTGCGGGTTACCATAACCGGGCTATGTCCCGGCGATTGAACGAGTACCGACATCCGGATAAACTCGAAGGTATGTGATTTGAAAATTATGAGCTTGCTGGAAAATTTCAGCTAATGCACTTGTGAAATTTCCCAATGATAAGGTAAGTACGGTGTGTGCTTTTTGCGCTAGGAGTAAGAGCGATGAATATCCGCTCCTATGATGGAGCGAGTTATCGGCCTTAATGAAGCCGTTATTTGTGTATGAACATAAGAGTTGGGATGGTGAAGTAAGTATGATTATGTGAATGTGCATTAATGAAATGATGCATTTAACTATGTGAATGTATTGCTGTAATTAGAGTTGATTATATTCCTTGAGACTTACTAAGCATAAAAATGCTTACTCCACCGCTTTGGCTCTCGTTTTCTAGATTTCGCCGATAGCAATCGGATTCGGGATCGTTGAAGTCAAGTCATCCACACTATCAAGCCTCCATTTTGGTATAAATTTTGGTTGAACTTGAGATGGCATGTATAGGACTACCTCTTGTTTGTTAAATATGTTGTAATGTAAGTATGTACGGCCATGCGAAAATGGCTCAAAAGGAAGCATGAACTTAGACTAATTGTGGTTTGTATGTATATATTTGGTGTCATGATGTGGCTATGGATTGGAAATGGGAATGTTGGTCATATGATCAGCCATTGGCATGGTTAAAATGATCATATATGAACCTATGTATGGCAAGACTAGTTGGTTCATGGAGACTACCAAATAGGTAAGACCTACCTTAAAACAGATGCTGCCAGCTGCAGTGGCGTGAATGTGAAAAATCACCAAAATTCATAGGAATGGAATTAAATAGTGAATAAGCTATGTAAATGAACCTTGATGAGTCTATTTTCTTATGGAAGAAACGAAATGGTCATAGGAGTTACAGGTTAAGAGATATTAAAGCTATTGTGAGACAGGGCCAGAATGGTTTCTGGGTTCCCTGTCGCAACTTTAAAAATTTACTATAAATTATCCAGAAAGAATTAGGCGACATACCTTATATGTACAGATTCCATTTTGAGTCTAGTTTCATTTGAAACAAACGGCACCAGCATTAAAGGCCTGTACAGAGAGATATTCAAGTTATACCGCGCGAAGGTCAGAGCAGTCGATCCCTGTAACATGGGTGACTTTAACTAATAAACTGTACTAGTTGGCCCGACCAAAATTCTAGAAATAAATCCATGGATGGATATATGAGTCTAAATTCAGGAAAATTTACGAAACCAGTTTCCGAGTTGTGAAACTCGAGATATGATTTTAAGGCGACGGTGATGCAGTCTTCCAGCCTGACTGGAAATGTCAAATTGGTGGGCAAACCATGTGAACTTGGCTTGTTAACCCTCGTGTCCGACACCGCAATGGTCTCGGGTTCGGGTGTTACAATTTATTGGTATCAGAGCCACGGTTTAGTCGATTCTAGGACTACCGTGATGTGTTTGGGGTCTAGCTATACATGCCATTAAATGATGAATCGATAGTGTGGGGATTTCGACAATTTGATTTTGTGTTTGTTATTAGCAATGGATCCCGATCCCAACCGAAGCGATAGCTGATGGTGTGGAGAGTGTGGCGCCTGCTCCCACGCAAGGGACAGCGCGGCGGACTCTCAACCTATGGCCAGCAATCTTAATGACGAGGCTAGGCAAGCCTTTTATAGTGTGATGAACGAATGGTTCAATCAATACATTTGAACCAACACTACTGTTCCACAACCTCCGTTCTCGACAAATGCAACCCCGCACCTACAATACCTCGGTGACTGACCAAATAAGGTCAAGTAAGCCCCAATCGATAGGATTCGAAAACACGGGGCCACCGAATTTAAGGCTACGGATGATGATGATGCCGAGCGAGCTGAATTTTTGGTTAGATAACACTATCCGGGTGCTTGATAAGCTATCCTGTACACCCGATGAGTGCTTAAAGTGTACCATCTCCTTGCTACGCGAGTCCGCCTACTATTGGTGGAGTACTCTGACTTCTGTGGTGCCTAGAGAGCAAGTGACTTGGGAATTCTTTCAAACCGAGTTCTGAAAAAAGTATATCAGTCAGAGATTTATCGACCAAAAGTGGAGGGAATTTCTTGATCTTAAGCAAGGTTCTATGTCCGTTACCGACTACGAACGAAAGTTTGTGAGGCTTAGCCGGTACGCGCGAGAATGCATTTCGTCCGAAGCTATTATGTGTAAACGCTTCGAGGATGGGCTGAATGATGATATAAGGATGTTTGTTGGCATTCTCGAGATACGAGAGTTCGAGTACTCGTTGAGCAAGCTTGTAAAGTCAAGAGCTTAGAAAGGAGAAACAAAAAGCTGATGTGGGAACCGGAGAATTTCGAAAGAGGTCCTCGGAAAGTCTCTTCAACAAGCATCGAAGGATTTCGAGATGATGTGAGCCGGTCTAGAGGCGTTTGGGCTTTCTAGACGAGGACGCGATCGACCCCTGTGACCACACGAGTCACTTCGATCGCTGATGGTGGAAATGATCGCGAGAGAGGGCGAGTGTCAACATTGTGGCAAATGGCATTCGGGAGCTGTTGGTTTCGTGATCACTCCTGCTATAAGTGTGGATCGGCCGACCACTTTAGGAAGGATTGCCCGAGGATGCTTGAGCAGAATGTGAGTCGAGTGGAAACTCGGGTACTACCGCTGCTTCGAGGTAGGCCACCTAGAAATATGGGCAATGTCGTTGGCGGTCGAGAGGATCTAGAGATGCTACCATCGATCTCGAGGCTCGTGCTCTCTGCGAGGACTTATGCCATACGCCGCACGCGAGGATGCCGCCTCTCCGGATGTCATTACGGTACTTTCACTCTTTTCAATACAAATGTGATTGCTTTGATTGACCCCGGTTCTACTCATTCATATATATGTGAAACCTTAGCATCCAAAGAAGACTTGCCTATCGAGTTTCATCGAGTTTGTAATTCGGGTATCAAACCCCTTGGGTCATTACGTGCTTGTCAACAAAGTGTGCAAGAAAAGTCCCCTAGTGTTCCGAGGTTCTTGTTTTCCGCGAACTTGATGCTTTTGCCGCTCGATGAGTTCGACGTTATTCTTGGTCCGGATTGGTTGACCATGCACGATGCGGTTGTAAATTAAAAGAGCAAGACTATCGATTTGAGGAGCTCGAATAACAAGATAATACTGGGTTGAGTCTACGGACTTAAAGGAGTTGCCACCGTAATATCGCGATGTTGGCCCGAAATATGTAAGAAAAGGCGAAGCGTACCTTGCGTCGTGCTTTCGATGACAAGGAATCGTAAAAGAAACCCGAATCTGTGCCGTGGTTTGTGAATACCGGATGTTTTCCCAAGAATTGCCGCTTACCAACTGCTCGAAGTAGAATTTGGCATCGAATTGGTACTGGTACCATTCCAATTTCGATAGCTCCGTATCGTATGGCATTAACGGAGTTAAAGGAATTGAAGGTCCAATTGCAAGAATTGACGGATAGAGGTTTCGCTCGACCGAGTTTTTTTTTTTTTTTTTTCTCCATGGGCGCACCAAGATTGTTTGTGAAAAGAAGGACGGAAGCATGAGGTTGTGCATCGACTATCGTCAACTCAATAAAGTGACGATAAAGAATAAATATCTGTTACTACAATTGACGATTTGTTTGATCAATTAAAGGGAGCCTCGGTGTTTTCAAAGATAGATTTAAGGTCGGGTACTATCGGTTGAGGGTCCGAGAATCGGACATACCCAAAACCGCTTTTAGAACGGCACGGTCACTACTGAATTCTTGGTGATGCCGTTGGGGCTCACTAATGCCCCTGCGGTGTTTATGGATTTAATGAATAGAATTTTCAGACCATACTTGGATCGGTTCGTAGTTGTATTTATCGATGACAATTAGGTCAATTCGAGAGATGAAACTGAACACCTGAGGCTAGTGTTGCAAATCTTACGAGATAAGCAGTTATACGCAAAGTTCGGTAAATGTGAATTTTGGCTGAAAGAGGTTAGTTTTTTTTGGGGCACGTGGTGTCCGTGATCGGTGTCGGTGGACCCGAACAAAATTTCGACCATAGTCAATTGGAAACCTCCAAGGAATGTTACCAAGTTTGGAGCTTTTGGGGCTTGCCGGATACTATCGACGATTTGTGAAAGGTTTTCGATGATAGCTGCGTCGATGACGAAACTACTCTAAAAGATGTTGAGTTCGAGTGGTCGGAATTTGTCAAGAAAGTTTCGATCGACTAAAAACTTGTTTAACCGAGGCCCCGTGCTAGTACGTATGAGTCCGGTAAAGAGTTTGTCATATCTGATGGACGCATCCTTGCTTGGGTTAGGTTGTGTGTTGATGCAAGAAGGTCGAGTTGTGGCTTACGCGTCGAGACAACTAAAGCCGCATGAGAGAAACTATCCGACCCATAACCTTGAACTAGCGACCATAGTGTTCGCCTTGAAGATATGGCGGCATTACTTGTTTGGAGAAAGGTGTCATATTTATTCGGACCACAAGAGTCTAAAATATTTGATGACTCGAAGCGATTTAAACTGCGACAAAGACGTTGGCTTGAGTTGTTGAAAGACTATGAACTCAGCATTGATTATCACCGGAAAGGCCAACGTGGTGGCCGATGCTTTAAGTCGCAAGGCACCTTTATGCGCTTTGAGAGCGATGGATGCTCATTTATCCGTTTCACCCAGGAGGTGCTAGTAGTCGAATTAGAGGCCAAACCATTATTGATTCATCAAATACTTGAATCTCAAAAGGTCGACGCTGAATTGGTCGCTAAGCGAGCGAATGTGTTTCGGATGAAGAATCGAATTTCAGATTGACGACAATGACCGCTGACGTTCAAGGGTCGATTATGTATTCTAAGGATTCGAACTTGTTTCGATGATTTTGAGCGAGGCTCACAAGAGTCGAATGTCAATCCACCCGGGTAATACTAAAATGTACAATGACCGAAATGCCAATTTTGGTGGCGGTATGAAATAAGACATTTCGAATTTGTTTCAAGGTGTCGATATGTCAACAAGTGAAAGCGGAACATCAAGTGCCATCGGGATTACTTTAGCCAATCATGATACCGAATAGAAATGGGATCGAGTGACAATGGATTTTATATCCGGATTACCGGTGTCGGCAAGTAAGAAAGATGCGATTTGGGTCATTGTTGATAGATGACCAAGTCGCTCATTTATCCTGTCGCATGATTTTTCGCCGATAAATTGGCGAATTATCGTCTCCCAAATTATTCGATTGAATGGGGTGCCTATTTCTATCGTGTCGGATAGAGACCCAAGATTACGTCGCGATTTTGGAAAAAATTGCAAGAGGCTTTGGGTACCAAGTTGCATTTCAAGACCGCTTTTCACCCCAAACCGACGGTCAATCCGAAGCGGATAATTTAGATACTTGAGGATATGTTAAGATGTTGCGTCCTCGAGTTTAGTGGTTCATGGGAACGGTATTTGCCATTGATTGAATTTGCTTACAACAACGACTTTCAATCAAGTATTAAGATGGCACCTACGAGGCCTTGTACGGTCGTAAATGCCGACGCCATTGTTTTGGACCGAGCTCGGTGAAAGCAAGATTTTCGGGTGGATTTGATTAGGGATGCTGAGCAGAAAGTGAAAGTAATCCGTGAAAGTCGAAGATAGCCTCCGATCGTCGGAAGTCGACGCGGACCTAAAGCGTAAGGATATCGAGTATCGTGGGTGATAAAGTGTTTCTCAAGGTATCGCCTTGGAAAAAGATACTCGATTCTACCGTAAGGGCAAGTTGAGCCCGAGGTTCGTTGGGCCATATGAGATATCCGAGTGAGTCGATCCAGTGGCATATCGTTTGATTTTGCCCCCGAACTCGAAAAGGTTCACGATGTCTTTCACGCTTCGATGCTTCGACGCTATAGATCCGATCCATCGCACGTGATTAGTCCATCGAAATTGAAATTCAAGCTAATATGAGTTATGAGGAAGAACCGATTCGTATCCTATCACGAGAAGTGAAAGAGTTGTGAAACAAGCGGGTTCCGCTAGTAAAAGTGTTATGGCTCAAGCACGGGATAGAAGAAGCTACTTGGGAGACCGAGAACTCTATGAAAGAGCGATATCCAAACCTATTTACGGTAAGATTTTCGGGGACGAAAATTTCTTAAGTGGGGAGAGTTGTGACACCCAAAATTGACCCTAGTCGGAAGGTGGTCTCGGGACCACAAAACCGAGGCATAAAATAATTAAAATTTATTTTGATGCCTATAATATGTGTGTGCTCATGTATGACATTTTATGATGATTGATTTAGTGTTATAAGGGTGAATTCCACAAGAAAGGACTTAGTAATGAACTTTGAAAGTATGATAGGAAATGTGTGATGACTAATTAAAGCATGCATGCAAAATAATGGACTTGCATGTCAAATTCCCCTTTATAGGTGGTGGCCGGCCATGACAAGGAGGATGGGCTAAACATGTCATGAAACATGTTTTGTTGGTGCATTAGGGTGAAATAATAAACAAAGGTGTATGGGTGATAAAAAATGAAAAAAAAAATGTGTGTGAGTGTGGTAATCCCCCATTGCCGTGAGTTGTAGAGAAGGAAAGAAAAAATTTTGTTCATCCTTTCTTTGAGCCAAAACTAAGGAAGAAGGAGGATTTTTGCTTCATGCTTGGTTTGGAAGAGATCTAGAAGGAGATTTGGCTAAGTTTGCATCAAGATTAAGGTATGTATGAGGTTGTGTTAGGAGTTTCATGCATGCTTTGGTTGCTAACTTGATGTGCATGTTAGCCATGGCTCAAATCTTTGTTAAGCCATGGAAATGGTATTTGGCCAAAGTTGTTATGGTGATAAAGCCATTGCATGCTAAGTGTGAAGCTTGATGATGATGCATGCAATGATGGATTGTCTACTCTTGAGTAAGATTTTGAGTTTTCTCTTTGTTTTATCATGATTGAAATTGAAAAGGAGCATGATTGTCATATTCGCCATGATGCATTCTTGAGCATGATTCATGCTTCTTGCATGTTAGTTAAAAATTTGTGTTTTGGATGGCTATGGACACCTTGAAAATTCGCCATGCTCATATATGCATATATATGATTGCACATTATGTTTGGTTATGAACTAAGTGATGAATATATTGGTTTAAAGAAGAAAATGTGGAAGAATGCTTGTGAAATTGCAAGCACAATTCGCCTAGCACACATATAAGTGCTTGATGCTATATTATAAGTTTTGAGCCACAATGTGCAAAGCATTAATTAGTAAATTGCATGCTGTTTTTGTGAGGTATTAAGTGCAAAATTGACCTCAACATGTACATGAATATTCGCCTTGGGTAGCCTATTGAAGGCCTTAGCATTTCCTTGATGCTCAAATAAATTGTATTGAATTGCTTGATGTAGTATAAAATGTGCATGACCATTGTGTATTCAAGCTAAAGAGTGGCCATATGACCATTTAAAATCCTTGTCATATTCGCCATAAGCAAGCACAATGAGGTTTTAATAAATTGAATTTGTTTGAATTAGCTCAAGAGCTAAGAGGGCCACAATTGGACAAGGGAAGGAAAAGGTGATCGAATAGCCGAAAAAGCCGTTCGACAACATCCGAGGTAAGTCCTCAAGAAGTGACCTTACTTGAATTATGTAAGATGAAACATGGATCTGTATGATTATTGATCATGTGTGTATGAGTATTTGAATTCCACCGGGCTAAGTCCCAAGGCGAATATGCTAATGATTATAATTGTGTTTGAGCCTTAGTAACGAAAATGAAATATGTATGTCCAATGATTATTGATGTATGTGTGCATGAGAAATTGAATGATATCGGGCTAAGCCCAAGACAATTATGCTGAAATTTATATCCGGTTAAGACCCAAGGCAATTGTGCTAGTAGCTATATCCGGCTAAGACCAAGGCATTCGTGCAAGTTGTTAAATCCGGGCTAAGACCAAGGCATTTGTGCAAATCGTGATATCCGGGTAAAGTCCGTGAGGCCTTGGTGCGGGTTACCATAACGGGCTATGTCCCAAGGCGATTGAACGAGTACCGACATCCGGATAAACTCGAAGGTATGTGATTTGAAAATTATGAGCTTGCTGGAAAATTTCAGCTAATGCACTTGTGAAATTTCCCAATGATAAGGTAAGTACGGTGTGTGCTTTGCGCTAGGAGTAAGAGCGTATGAATATCCGCTCCTATGATGGAGCGAGTTATCGGCCTTAATGAAGCCGTTATTTGTGTATGAACATAAGAGTTGGGATGGTGAAGTAAGTATGATTATGTGAATGTGCATTAATGAAATGATGCATTTAACTATGTGAATGTATTGCTGTAATTAGAGTTGATTATATTCCTTGAGACTTACTAAGCATAAAATGCTTACTCCGCTTTGGCTCTCGGTTTTCTAGATTTCGCCGATAGCAATCGGATTCGGGATCGTTGAAGTCGAAGTCATCCACACTATCAAGCCTCCATTTTGGTATAAATTTTGGTTGAACTTGAGATGGCATGTATAGGACTACCTCTTGTTTGTTAAATATGTTGTAATGTAAGTATGTACGGCCATGCGAAAATGGCTCGAAAAGGGAAGCATGAACTTAGACTAATTGTGGTTTGTATGTATATATTTGGTGTCATGATGTGGCTATGGATTGGAAATGGGAATGTTGGTCATATGATCAGCCATTGGCATGGTTAAAATGATCATATATGAACCTATGTATGGCAAGACTAGTTGGTTCATGGAGACTACCAAATAGGTAAGACCTACCTTAAAACAGATGCTGCCAGCTGCAGTGGCGTGAATGTGAAAAATCACCAAAATTCATAGGAATGGAATTAAATAGTGAATAAGCTATGTAAATGAACCTTGATGAGTCTATTTTCTTATGGAAGAAACGAAATGGTCATAGGAGTTACAGGTTAAGAGATATTAAAGCTATTGTGAGACAGGGCCAGAATGGTTTCTGGGTTCCCTGTCGCAACTTTAAAATTTACTATAAATTATCCAGAAAGAATTAGGCGACATACCTTATATGTACAGATTCCATTTTGAGTCTAGTTTCATTTGAAACAAACGGCACCAGCATTAAAGGCCTGTACAGAGAGATATTCAAGTTATACCGCGCGAAGGTCAGAGCAGTCGATCCCTGTAACATGGGTGACTTTAACTAATAAACTGTACTAGTTGGCCCGACCAAAATTCTAGAAATAAATCCATGGATGGATATATGAGTCTAAATTCAGGAAAATTTACGAAACCAGTTTCCGAGTTGTGAAACTCGAGATATGATTTTTAAGGCGACGGTGATGCAGTCTTCCAGCCTGACTGGAAATGTCAAATTGGTGGGCAAACCATGTGAACTTGGCTTGTTAACCCCTCGTGTCCGACACCGGCAATGGTCTCGGGTTCGGGGTGTTACATAGCATCCAGTAAGACTCTACCTGTTGAGTCTACTGAGTTCGTAATTCGAGTGTCAAACCCTTTGGGTCAATACGTGCTCATTGATAAAGTGTGCAAGAGATGCCCCCTAATAATTCGAGAATCCTGTTTTCCGGCCGATCTGATGCTTCTACCATTTAATGAATTCGATGTTATTCTTGGTATGGATTGGCTGACCGTACATGATGCAGTGGTGGACTGCAAAAGGAAAACCATTGATTTGAGGAGTGCAAATAATGAGGTAGTCCGAGTCGAGTCTACTGATTTAAAAGGAGCGCCAGCGATAATATCTTCTATGACCGCTCGGAGGTATGTGAAAAAGGGGTGTGAAACATACCTTGCGTATGTGTTTGAAAGTAAAGAGACGGAAAGGAAACTCGAATCGGTACCAGTGGTTTGTGAGTATTCAGATGTTTTTCCTGAGGAGTTACCGGGATTGCCACCGGTTCGAGAAGTGGAATTCGGCATCGAAGTTGTACCGGGTACTACGCCGATTTCAATAGCCCCGTATCATATGGCATTAACGGAATTAAAGGAATTAAAGGTTCAATTGCAAGAATTGACGGATAGAGGTTTCGCTCGACCGAGTTTTTCTCCATGGGGCACTTTGTATTGTTTGTGAAGAAGAAGGACGGAACCATGAGGTTGTGCATCGACTATCGTCAACTCAATAAAGTGACGATAAAGAATAAATATCCATTGCCACGAATTGACGATTTGTTTGATCAATTAAAGGGAGCCTCGGTGTTTTCAAAGATAGATTTGAGGTCGGGGTACTATCAGTTGAGGGTCCAAGAATCGGACATACCCAAAACCGCTTTTAGAACGAGGTACGGTCACTACGAATTCTTGGTGATGCCGTTTGGGCTCACTAATGCCCCTGCGGTGTTTATGGATTTAATGAATAGAATTTTCAGGCCATACTTGGATCGGTTCGTAGTTGTATTTATCGATGACATTTTGGTCTATTCGAGAGATGAAATTGAACATGCTGAACACCTGAGGCTAGTGTTGCAAATCTTACGAGATAAGCAGTTATACGCAAAGTTCAGTAATTCGTGAAAGTTTGAAAGCTGCTTCGGATCGCCAAAAGTCGTATGCGGATTTGAAAAGAAAAGATATTGAATATCAGGTTGGAGACAAGGTCTTTCTCAAAGTTTCACCTTGGAAGAAGGTGCTTAGATTTGGTCGTAAGGGCAAATTGAGTCCGAGGTTCATCGGGCCATATGAAGTATCCGAACGAGTTGGGCGATCGCATATCGATTAATTTTGCCCCCGAGCTCGAAAGGATTCACAACGTTTTCATGTTTCGATGCTTGACGATATAGGTCTGATCCATCGCACGTAATTGCTCCATCTCGAGATTGAGATTCAGCCTAATCGAGCTATGAAGAGGAACCGGTTCGCATTATGAGGCGTGAAGTAAAGAGTTGCGCAATAGGAAAATCCCGTTAGTGAAGGTGTTGTGGCATAAACACGGAATGGAAGAAGCCACTTGGGAACTTGAGGACTCTATGAAAGAGCGATACCGAGCCTATTTACGGTAAGATTTTCGGGGACAAAAATTTCTTAAGTGGGGAGAGTTGTGACATCCCTAAATTGACCCTAGTCGGAAAGTGGTTTGGGACCACTAAACCGAGTCATAATAATAATTAACCATCATAATTGATGCTCATTATATGTATATATGCATGTGTGAAAATTTCATGTTTGGATTTTGTTAATTGTAAGTGAATTTTATCAAATAGGACTTATGTGAGAAAATTTAGAAATGTGCTAGGCAAATGTAAGGTGGCCTATTAATACATGTGGGAAAGTGTTGTCCTTGCATGTCAAATTAGCCAAAATGAAGCATGATGGCCGGCCATGCTATGGGTGGAAACATGTCTCCAACATGTTAGACTAGTGATGCATGTAGGAAACAATAAAATAAGAAAGTTAGCATTAAAGAAATGGAAAAAGAAAATGATGATAACAAAAAAAAGAGTGTGGATGCTTTCCCCCCTTGCAGTACATGAGAGAAACAAAACAAAGAAAGAAAGAAAAAAAAAGTGTTCATTCTCTCATTTTCTCCTTGCTTGGCCGAATGTACTAAGAAGAAAGGGGGGGGAAGCTTGAGAAAATCAGCCATGGGAGTTTGCTAGACTAAGGTATGTTGATGTTATCCATGAGATTTATGCATGTTTTTAGTTGATAGTTTGAGTTCCACCTAACCCATGGTCTAAACCTTTACCATGAAATGGGGATGATATTCGGCCATGGGTGTTGTCTTCTTGGTATCATTGATGTTTGATGTTGTCGTGGTGAGGCATGAAGATGAGTTAAGGTTCAACTAAGGTGGATTTGTGGATGTTATTTGCATGCTAAAAGTAAAGCTTGTAATGATGCATGGTATGATGTTGTATGGCATTTGGCCATGGTAGGAAATAAAAGGAAACTATGTTCGTTGTTCATGTCATTTGAATGAGAAGTGCTAGTAAGGTGAAGTACAAATGTTAGTGTTTGATTTACTAGTGTATATATGCATACTAGCCTAGTTGTGAACTTGAATCAAATTGGTGTTAAGTCGATACAAGCGACCTTACTTGTTGAATGTATCAAGTGTGGAAATCGGCCTTAACATGAATGTGTATGTTCGCCACATGAACGAATACATATGTTGATGTGTATATTCGGCCTTAGGTAGCCTATTGATGGCCTTAGCTTTTCCTTGATGCTTGAATGAATTGTATTGAATTGCTTGATATAATATAAAATGTGCATGATCAATGTGTATCCAAGCAAAAGGGTGGCCATATGACCATTTAAACTCCTTGTCATATTCGCCATAAGCTAGCATAATGAGGTTTTAATAAGTTAAATTTGTGTGAACTAGCTCAAGAACTCAAAGGATCAAAGTTGGACAAGGGAAAGACAAAGTAATTGAATAGCCATTGAAAACGTGCGACAACATCCGAGGTAAGTCATTAAGCATATATTTGGTATTGATTTAAATGATCATAATATATATGCAATTGTGTTTAATGAATTGATGTGTAAATGAAAATGTATGTGTATGGAATGATGCCATTGTTGAATGTATAAAGGCAGCAAAATGCATAAGGTATTGGTCACGGCACTAAGTGTGCGGGTATAAATGGACACGGTGACAAGATTGGCACTAAGTGTGCGGGTTTAAAATTGTACAGCACTAAGTGTGCGAGTTTGATTCTATAGCACTAAGTGTGCGAGCTGGAAAATATATAGCACTAAGTGTGCGGATTCACTATATGCTCTTGTATTACAATTGGCACTGAGTGTGCGACATTATCGAGTTAATCCGGACAGCGAATCGGGTAAGTACCTTGAGCTCATGACGAATAGGCAATATGTTCATGCTCGGGGTTGAGCTTGGTAAGCTTTAAATCTATGTGATGATTGCAATTGTGTGATTGTGGTGAAAATGAGTTAGTGTGTGAAAATGCCTCAAATATCTTATCGTATAAATATGAAATGTGGATGTATGGCTTGGTATGAGATTGAACCTAAAGGTCCGAGGAATTATGGTATAGTTAGATATGGATGAAGTACCTAGCCTTGTTTCATTGTTTCACTTTGTGATGAATTTAGCTAATGGATAATTGTAAAGTGCTTATGACTTACTGAGTTATAAACTCACTCGGTGTTTTCTTGTCACCCATTTTAGGTCTCTTGGACTCGTATTGTTGCGTGCTCGGAACCGTCGTTGAAGTCATCACACGGCTGAAATATTTTGGTATTGTCTTCGTTGTTGAAGAACATTTGGCATGTATAGGCTATTATATTTTGTTGAACTGTGGGTTGTAAACTTTAAGCCATGTGAAAATGGCCTATGTGGTCGTCGAGTGGGATGCTAGAACCTATAGCCACGAGTCTTAGAAACTTTAATTTTGATAAGGTGGCCATAATTTGTGTCATGTATGATGGATGATTAAGGCCAAGGAAAGATTCATGAAATTGGCATAGTCTACTGCAGTAACTGTTGCAGACAGCAGCAGTGAGGTGAGATTGAAAAATCACTAAAAATAGCAGAAGTAGAAGTAAATAGTGAATAAATTATGCAATTGAACCTTGATGAATCTAGTTTAATATGGATGGAACGAAACGACCATATGAGCAGTATATTGAGAGATATTAAAGTTCTCGTGAGACAGGGCCAGAACGGTTTCTGAGTCCCCTGTCGTGACTTTGAAAATTTACTATAAATTATCCAGAAAGAATTAGAAGTCATGCCTTATATGTGCAGATTCCATTTTGAGTCTAGTTTCATTAGAAACAAACGGCACCAGTATTAAAACCCTGTACAGAGAGATATTCAAGTTTTAACGCGCGAAGGTCAGTGTAGTCGACTCCTGTAACATTGGTGACTTTAACTAATAAACTGTACCAATTGGCCCAACCAAAAATTCTAGAAATAAATCCATGGATAGATATATGAGTCTAAATTCAGGGAAAATTTACGGAATCAGTTTCTGAGTTTTGAAACTCGAGATATGATTTTTTTAAGGCGACAGTGACGCAGTTTTCTAGCCTGTCTGGAAATGCCAAATTGGTTGGTACCTTGAGAGGATTTGGCCCGTTAACCCCTCGTGTCCGACACCGGCGATGGTCACGGGTTCGGGGTGTTACAGTTCGGATGTCTAGTTACATCTCACGAACTCAGACTCAACTTAACGAGTTCAGAACTCAAATATCCTAGTGACATGTCACTTGTATTCTATCTATTTCCAAGGTTCAAACGGGCTTTTCCCTCGACTACACATCTTTTCCGTCTTCCACGGAATATCGAAATCGATACTTCGGTGATAGTTCATACTTATCAAGTAACTCACATAATTACATATTATTCAACAATAACCACAAAACATAACATTTCACGATAATAATAAGCATCAGATCATATAAACAACATTAAATTGCTTAAAATGACAATTATGTTACTACATTTACACATGAACTTACCTTGATACAAAATATTAGCAATCGAGCCTATTCTTCGTAAACTTTGTTTTTCCCTCGATCGCGACTTGAATCTCGTTTCTCTTGATCTATAATGCCAAATTAATCTTATTTAATACATAAATTCATCAAAACAGTCTTTAATACAAACTTTGGCAAAATTACATTTTTGCCCCTAAACTTTTGCATAATTACACTTTTGCCCCTAGGCTCGGGAATTAAACTTCATCCCTTATTCTTATGTTTTATGACATGCTGATCATTTTTCCCTTCTATGGAAACATCAAATTCACACTCTTACATGCAGTTATGACTATTAGGTATTTTTACCGATTAAGCCCTTTTACTCGTTTTCACTTAAAACCGAGTAGTACAAGTTGTCTAACATAATTTAAAACCACATATTCTATCATAAAACACAAAAATACACAAATTTCACCTATGGGTATTTTTCCAAATATGAACCCTAGGTTGAATTATTGCTAGCATAAGCTTAATCGAGCTACCGGGATTCCAACAACGTAAAGAACATTAAAAACGGGGCTTGGAATCACTTACTATGGAGCTTGGAAGCTTGAAACAAACCCTAGCTATGGCTAACCCTTGAAATTTTGGCCTAATGAAGAAGATGGACAAAAATTGGCTTTTAAATTTGTTTTTAATTCATTTTAATAACTAAATGACCAAAATGCCCTTCCTACTAAACTTTCAAAAAAATTCCATCCATGTCCAATTTTTGTCCATAGACTTATAAATTGGTCAAATTTCTATTTAAGACCTCCTCATTAATATTCCAAAGCAATTTCATACTAAAAACTCCTAGAATGCAAGTTTTGCAAATTATTCGGTTTAGTCCCTAATTTCAATTTAAGCACTTTAGGCATAGGATTTCATCGTAAAATTTTCACACAATCATGCAATCATATCATAAACATCAAGATAATTATAAAATAGTTATTTCTATCTCAGATTTGTGGTCAAGAAACCACTATTCCGTTTAGGCCCTAATACGGGATATTACAGAACCTTCTGAGCAATCCTTTACTTTCTGAAAATATTGTACTTAACAAATGGATAGAGAAAAACTTAAATGGAAATGTAAATAAATAATTGTAAATTTTAAACTCACAATATGGTTGTCTAAAAATTAAACCAATTTAATAATTTTGTTTCGGGTATTGTAAATAAGTGTACATTTAGGATGTGAAACAAAGTATAGAAAAAATACAAATTACAAAATAACATAATCATTGGCGTCTCTAATGTGTGCCACAATCGGGTGGGCGTCAGGCACACCTAGGGTTCCATCACATTATTTGGGCTGCTGGCTCCTCATTGACTTCATCTTCATCTTTACGTACACGTCGGGGTTGATTGCCACAATCATTTCCTTCATTTTTCATTGATTGCGAGTATGTCCTAGTCGCCCATCATACATCCCCCTATTTGAGTCAGCGATTGAGGTGATAAGATACCTCGATAGAACAATAATTTTAGGGTGTTTGTGACACTATCGGCGGGCTACTATATGGTGTTGCATGCCCGATTGCGTATATAAGGTGGGAATTATCAGCAATATCAGATGTGTCTGTAACGCCCCAAAATTTCTATTTTGGCTTTTTTGGAAATGTGACACAACTATGTATCTACTTCAGTGGTTAATTGTTCTAGGTGTGTGGGAGAGGTCCCAAGTTCAAGCCTTGCATTTGGCAAATTTTGGTATTTTTCTGACTTAATCTTTATACTTGAGCAGTGGGCTTATATTAATTTATTTATAAAACCATATCAAAACGGGCTTGCTGGTCTAGTGGTTTAGTGGAGTGTTAGTTGGCTAGAGGTCCTATGTTCAAGTCCTTGTGCGAGCAAGGGAATTATTTTTGCTTGAGGCGTGTGGTGGAGTTCAAATTAAATTGAAATTCTGAGTAGTAGATTCTAGTGGGTGGTTAATTGAGAAAATTAAGGGATTGTGGGATTGAGGGGTTATCGTATGTTAGGTTAGATTTTATTTTTACTCTTTTTCCCTAAAAATAAAGCTTGGACGGCAACCCTCTCCCTCCTTCTTCTCCCTCTTTTGTCAATTTGTTTTCAAACGTTACTACTCTCTTTGCTATTCGTTCGAATTTACTCTTTCCTAGTTCACTCTCTAATCTTGTCGGTAGTGTTAAGTGATTTTGGTGCCCTGTAATCTCGGTTTTTAAGATAATAATTGGAGACCTATGTATACTATTTTGACAACTGAGAATCGGGTGTAAGGGGCTATCTCGTACAGTACTATAGTGGAAAGCGTCCGGGGGTTTCGAGGTAAGCATTAATTGGATGTTCTAACTCTTTGATAGTGTGGTGGTTTCAGATTAATTGTGGTTTTAGGCTGATGTTTTGGGCATTGGAATGTTGTGTGTAGGTTCAGGAGTGCTCGTGGTTGTTTTAGCAGCATAAACAATACAAGTGTGTACCCGAAAACATAAAAAATGGGGTTTCGAAGAAAGTTAAAAACCCCACTATTGACACCACACAGGCGTGTGGTCGCCCGTATGGTAGGCCTTGTGCCATAACACGGCATGTGATCGACGAGGCTAGGCCATGCGCACAAGGCACAGCTGTGTGATGGCTAGGTAGGCCGTGTGCTACACACGGACTAGACTGATTTGGGCTGTATGGGCCACATGAGTAGTCTACACGGGTATGTGGGAATCTGGGCCAGGCCGTGTGATCCACATGGCCAAGGCCAAATTAGGTCGTATAGGCTACATGGGCGTGTGAGCCCATTTAACTGAAATGTGTTCTAAAGTTGCACGGTCGCCCAAGTCGACTGTGAACCTACTATAGGGTCGGTAAGCACTACTTAGTCCCTTAAATGTGTAAACTACATGTATGATGTATGTACTGAGCGTGACGATTATATGACTAAACACTGAAATGTATGTATAACTGTTATTCATCTATTAGCATGTTATATACTGTATGTTGCATTGTATTGGGTTGGGATGTTGATATTGGAGGAAGTTTACTGAAAGGCTCCTAAGCCTATTATCTAGCAGCTCAGCTACAATTTACTGATTATGTGCCGCATTCGGTACTACTTGGTGTGTAGGGATGGGTGGGTGTTTTAAACCCCACATGGAGTGTAGGGATAGACGGAGATGGTGTGCAGAGGCTGGTTGGGTGGGACTTTGTTTACTGATTAATGTATATCTGATACTTTTATTGCGATGGGCTTAGGCCCTAATGCATATCTGATACTGAAACTGAAATAGGCTAAGGCCCAAACTACTACTGAAACTGAGATGGTCTTAGGCTCAAACTATATTTGACTGATGACTGTTGTTTGACTATATGCACGTCTTCTGTGTGGATTACACACTGAGTTTACATAAACTCACCCCTTTCTATTTTAATTGTATAGGTAATCCTCAGACTTAGATAGACTGGCGAGGCTATAACACCCTTAACCCTTACCCGTCACCCGACTAGGGTTAAAGGCGTTACCAGACATATCAGAACATTTAGCATTCATTTCACAAATATAATAGCATCATAGGTCAAACATCAATACAAAGTCCCTTATATAGGTCAACGAGACCTTAAACATACTTTAGAAAGAGTTCGGGACTAAATCGAACACATACAAAATTTTTCAAAAAATTAAAACATTTTTCAAAGATATACAGTCTACACACCTGTGTCAGTAGGCCGTGTGCCTTACACGGCATTAGACACGCTCGTGTGTCTAGGCCATGGCAAAACAGGGCATACATACTGACTTGTCCACATGGCCACAAGACACGTTTGTGTTCCAGGCCATGTGAAAATTAGGGGGGCTATTGACTTGAGTCATATGACCAGTCACACGCCCGTGTGTCTAGCTCGTGCTCAAAATTGACTTGGCCACACGGTCTAGCACACGCCCGTGTGAGCGACCGTGTGGTCTGTTTAGGCTCATTTGGGAATGGCCCTCGAGCAACACGGCTAAGAATGGGAAAAAATAGGCCATTTACAAGGTAAATTTGCTACCAATTAAGGGTCCTCCCTACAATCATCAAATAGACACCAATTGCACATCAAAATTCAACCATTTCACAATCAAAACATTCAACATTCATGTCATATCATTACCAACCAATCTCATGTTCATAACACATACCAATTCATGTCATTCCATAAGCCAAAAACATACCAAAACATATGGTTTATAACTTTAATACATTCCATTCATTTTCATGCCAAATTCTTACCAAATTCTAAAATATGTACATACCAAAACTTACCAAATTGACCATTTCTTTTGGCCAACCAAAAGCACATCACAATGGCACATTTGCATCACATATCATATATCAAAATCAAACCATATGTTCAAACATAAACTAGCCATATCACATGGCAGGATATATACATTACAAAACATATCCAAATAATTCTAGCCTATACATGCCATACTTTTATATTCACAATGTCAAAAGGTACCAAAATAAGGTTTGATAGTGTGGTGATGATCCTTGATAATCCCTGAACTTCTAGTAGCTTTGATATCTATAAAACAGTTGAAAAACACACAGAGTAAGCTTTCAAAAGCTTAGTAAGCCATATACAAATAAACTGAACAAATAACATCAATCTAGATCAGTTCATTCATATAATTCAAGGCAAAATATATTCACACAACTATATATCTCTTATAGTTTATTTGAACATGATTCACATATACATAACATAACTCATTATCATAGCAACTCATACTTACATCATATGTTCACCAAGGTACATATACTGACCTTTCATTCTCAAACATGGTATATAATTCAAACGTACCTGGATCGGATAAAAATTTACATAGTCAACATTTTCTCAGAATGCCTGTTGAACCATTCAAAATCAATAAGAATACTTGGATAGCTTGGAAATCTCGTACATTGCCAACGTACCAGACGTGGTCTTACATGTAATCAAATATCAATGCCATTATCTCAGACAGGGTTTTACACAAAATCAAATACGATACCGATGTCCCAAACATGGTCTTACACGTAAATCATAAGTCGATGCCAAAGTCCCAGACGTGGTCTTACACGAAAACACATATCGGATCCTATGTATCCTAACTATTCCTATGGTTTGTACGTGGCTTTTTGGACGTCAGAACTTTGTCGATACTTTTTCGGTTATCTCATATTCAAGGCATAAAGCCATTTATCATTGTTCAATAGCATATAAGCATAATTAAAACATTTCAAATACATTTATTTGTATATAGACTTACCTCGTACAAATTCGAACGAACGAAGTCAACTACTCAATGACTTTTGATTTCCCCCGATCTAATTCCATTTTCTTTTGTTCTTGATCTATATAAATTCAAATTTAACTCTTTTATTCATCAAATCATTCAAATCAATCCCAAAACACACATTTAGGGCAATTTACAAATTAACCCTCATATTTTCACATTTTGACACTTTAATCCTTAATTCACAAAATCACAAAATAAACATAATTACCATATACTCATGTTAGGTCAAATTCTCATAGTATTCATATAAGCTGATAAGTTTCATTTATTTCACATTTTAGTCCCTCAAAATCTCCTTTTTACAATTTAGTCCAAATTACTCAAATTTATCAAAAATTCAAAGACAAAACTTAGTAATCTAACACATATCTTCCATTTACTATCATCAAACTTCATAAAACTCATAATTTCATCAATGGCTCAACTCAAAATCATCAACAATTTCAGAAATTCAAACATGGGCTTGATAAAACTCTAAGCAAAGATCACAAAAACATAGAAATTATCAAAAACCGAACTAAAACAAACATTGAATCAAGCTTCGATCATGGCCGAATATTCAAAGCTTTAAAACCCTCATTTTTATTTCTTTAAATCGGTTATAAAAGATGAACTAATGGCCATATTTTGTTTTATTTTAATTAATATATGATTAATATACCAATTACCAAATTACCCTTTAATAAATCACTATAAAAACACATATACTAAGGCCATTAATGTCCATTAACCATGTAAATGGAATAATAACAACATAAGGACCCCTCAATTATAAAGACATAGAAAGTAGACACTTTAACAAATAGAAGGCCACTTTTACATTTTACACGATTAGGTCCTTTTTCAAAATTAAGCACACAAAAAATCAAATTTTCATACGAAACTTTCACACATGTCAATTCACATATTATAAGCAGTAAAAATAATAATAAATTATTTTTTAACTCAGATGTGTGGTCTCGAAACCACTATTCTGAATAGGGACTAAACCGGACTATTCCAGTCGCGGAGGACTCAATGGTGACCACATGTTTATTACACTTCTTAAACTCCATTAATGGCTTTACTCTCTATGTTTATGGGTTATTTAGAATATAATTTGGGACTTTTGGATAGTTTGCATTTATTTTGGGATTTTTAAGGTTTTCATAAACTTTCAAACTGCAATGAAAACTCAGTTTTATTAAACACAACATTTTTTCTAAATACGAACGATTTTCTTTAAATTTCACGGTTTTAAAAGCTTTCGCTACGGAATATGTATTTAAACGAATCAAACTAACAGGAAAAAATGTTTTGAAATGGATGAAAGTTAAATAAAGGTAAATAAACGGGAATGATTTAACTTGATAAGTTCGATTTCAAATTCCATTCCATGTGACATCGCTAGATTCAGCCATCACGTCTAGGCCGGGTTTGGGGGGTTATATTTAGTGGTATTAGAGCCAGGTTGCAAAACTCGATTGTGGATTTGGGTTTTAAAACTTGGTTTTTAGGAACTGATTTTCAAATGATTTGAAATGATTTGATTGATAATATGGTACACTGAGACTCCGACGCCGATCTTGTAAGTATTCTGATAAACTATTATGATATCATAGATAGTTTGTTCTGAAAACACTCTAATTAATGTATACCGAAATCGTAGTGAAACTAAAACTAATAGAAACTGTGTTTGCGAAAAACAAACTCTGAAATTATGATACTGCTTTACATAAGACATCTATTAATAAATACAAAAACTGTAACTGATTAATAAAATTTGTAATACAGATAAATCTGAATAGACATGAGTGCGTGAGGTATCCGTGGATGGGGTACTAAAGGCCGAGGTAGAGGCCGTAGAGGGGCTCGAACTGAGTCCTCCTTTTTGGGTAGCATGCCAAATCTAGATATAAGTGAGACACCGATGTCACCTGCTATTGAGACTGGGTCTCAAGATCGCATGGCTGGGGATGACGCATTGTCTCAGACTATGTTAAGGATACTGGAGAGGGCTGCTGGGCCCAACACTGGATCTGGCAGCCAAGGGCCGGTTACAGAATGACTCCAGTCCAACGGAGCCAAACTTTTTAGGGGTGTCACTCGAGTTGCCCCTAATGTGGCTGAATACTGGATGGAGGTTACTGAGAGCATAATGGATGATTTAGATTGTACCTCTGAGCAAAAATTGAAGGGTGTAGTCTCGTTGCTTCACGATGAGGCCTATCAATGGTGGCTGACTGTTAAGGAGGGCACACAACCCGATCGCCTGTCCTGGGAGTTCTTTAAGTCTTCCTTCCAAGGAAAGTATGTAGGAGCAAGTTATTTCGACGCCCATAGGCTTGATTTTATGAACCTCACTCAGGGAGACCAATCTGTGGCTGAGTATGAGGTCGAATTCTTGAGTCTGAGCCGCTATGCAGGAGGTATGGTGGTGTCCGAGTACGAAAGGTGTGTCTATTTTGAGGACGGCCTTAGGGATAATCTGAGGCTACTGATAGCTCCACAAAGAGAGTGAAAGTTTTTCATCATAGTATAGAAGGTGAAGATCATCAACAAGGTTAAGCGCACTGAGCGCCAAAACAGGGAGCGCGAGAAAGGTAAGAACAAAAGGGATTCAGAGCCCTCGAGTTCGATACTAAGGCCTAAGAAAAAGGCAACAAAGGGATTCACAAATAAGAGTGCCAATGTTACCACCAGCCTATAAATTGTTAAAGCCTCCATAAAAGCCAAACTAAGTAATAAAGTACCTCGTATTTTTCCCTCCACCTCGGGTTGTCTCGCGATACCTTCTACAGCTTGGCCCCGATTAGAGTTGGGCCCCCTGTTGTTCTTACTAGATAGCAGCTGTGTAGAGACTATGGGAGACGCCATCAGGGCGAGTGTTGGAGGAGGTCTGAAGGGTGTCTGAAGTATAGGTCATTAAAGCACCACATTTGGGAGTGTCCACTGAGGGACGATCAGATGCAAGCTCCGGGTTTTAGTATTGCTCAGCCACAAAAGGTAGTTCAGCAGCTACCGAAAGGTCGTGGTCAAGCTGGGGGTGGTGGCGGTATGGGCTGTAGAAAGAGAGCACCAAGTAGAGGTGATGGATAGATTGAGGCAAGGTAGCCTACTCTTGTTTATACTGCTTGTCTCCGAGAGGACAGAGATGCTCCGAATGTCATTATCAGTACGTTCTAAATTTATGATGTACCTTACTTTGCTTTGATAGACATAGGCTCTACACATTCTTATGTAGCTAGCACGATGTCTGGAAACTCGGGGATTTTGGTTGAGAGTACTTCTAGTGAAGTGACTGTACTAAGTCTACTGAGGCAATCAGTTCGGGTTAGCAAATTGTATAGAGATGTTCTGCTAGAGGTTCAACAGTCGATATTTTTGGCTAATCTGATGGAGCTTCCGTTTGGGGAGTTAGACCTAATTCTGGGTATGGACTAGTTGATCAAGCACTGTGTCAATCTAGGCTGTGCGACTAAGAGGGTTGTCTTGAGAACTAGGGAGGATAATGAGGTAGTAATGATTGAAGAGCGTCAAAATTATTTGGCTAATGTGATCTCTGCACTGGTGGCGATGAAACTGGTTCGTAAGGCATGTGAAGTGTTCTTGGCCTATGTTAGTGTTTCCGTTTTTAGAAACACTATTGTGAAGGACATCAGAACTGTAAAGGATTTTCCAGACGTTTTTTCTGAGAAGGTACTGGGTTTACCTCTGAATTGAGAAGTGGAATTCGGGATTGAGCTTCTTCTTGGTATAGTTCCGGTGTCTATCGCCCCCTACCGTATGGCATCGAGGGAGCTTATAGAGCTTAAGGCTCAACTGCAAGAACTTTTGGACCGTGGTTTCATCCGTCCCAATGTGTCTCCGTGGGGAGCACCGATCCTATTTGTTAAGAAGAAGATGGGACCATGAGGATGTGCATTGATTATCGACAGTTGAATAAGCTGACTATTAAGAACAAGTATCCACTTCCGAGGATCGATGACTTATTTGATCAGTTTCAAAGGGCTTCTGTGTTTTCTAAGATCGACCTCCATTTAGGGTATCACCAGTTGAGGGCTAAGAAAGTGGATGTGCATAAGACTGCATTTAGGACTCGGTATAGGCATTACGAGTTCCTAGTTATGCCGTTTGGGTTTACGAATGTGCCGACCATACTTATAGATCTGATGAACCGAGCATTCCAGCCTTATCTAGATTAGTTCGTCGTAGTTTTCATCAACGTCATATTGGTTTGTTCTAAGACTGAGGATGAGCATGACGAGCACCTTTGAGTGGTTCTTCAGATTTTGAGGGAAAAGCAGCTCTATGCTAAATTTAGCAAGTGCTAATTTTGGTTACAAGAGGTAACATTTATGAGACACGTAGTTTTTGCTCAGGGGATTTGAGTTGATCCTCGAAAGATCAATGCTGTACTGGATTGGAAACAACCTAAAAATGTGTCAGAGATCTGCAGTTTTTTAGGCTTGGCGGGTTATTATCGGTGGTTTGCAGAAGGTTTCTTACTAATTGTTGTGCCCTTAACTAAACTACTACGTAAAGGTGTTCCAAGCAGGAGAGCTTCGAGAAGCTTAAGACTATTCTGACTGATGCTCCTGTTCTAATACAGCCTAAACCTGGAAAGGAGTTTGTGGCTTACAGTGACGCATCACATGTAGGTTTGGGTTATATTCTGATGCCAGATGGTAAGGTGGTGGCATATGCGTCTCGTCAGCTCAAGATGCATGAGGCAAACTATCCGATGCATGATTTGGAATTGGTCGCCGTAGTCTTTGCCTTGGAAATTTAGAGGCATTATCTGTACGGTGAGAAGTATCTATACTGATCACAAAAACCTTAAGTACCTCCTAACTCAAAAGGAGTTGAATCTTAGGTAGCATAGATGGATTGAGCTATTTAAGGACCATAACTGTACTATTGAGTACCATCTTGACAAGGTCAATGTGGTGGCCGATGCGTTGAGTCGTAGCGCGATGACTGATCTGAGAACGATGTTCACTCGACTTAGTTTGTTTGACGATGGTAGTTTGTTGGCTGAGCTGCAGGTTAAAGACTTGGATAGAATAAATTTGGAATAGGCAGTTAGAGGATGTATCTTTGGGTCTTCATTTCTGTCAAATTGAGAATGGCAGCACTTTGAACTTTGGGCTGAATAATGATGGAGTACTTTGTTTCCGTAGTCAGATTTGTGTACCGCATGATACCGATCTGAGACAATCTATTCTGAGAAAGGCGCATAGTAGCCCTTATGCTATGCATCCCTGTGGGAATAAGATGTATCTAGATCTTAAAGAACTGTACTGGTGGCTGGGATTGAATAGGAAGGTTATTGATTTTGTGGCACGTTACCTGACGTGCCAGTAGGTTAAGGCTGAGCATCAGTTACCTTTGGGTTTGTTGCAGCCGGTTAAGATTCCTTTATGGAAATGAAAATGAGTGACTATAGGCTTCGTTAGTGGGTTGCCCTTGACACCCACTAAGAAAGATTCTGTTTAGGACATCGTGGATCGACTGACCAAGACTGCGCAATTCATTCCTGTTAGGACTGACTATTCTCTTCAAAATTTGGTGAAACTGTATGTCTCGAAGATAATTAGACTGCTTGGGGTTCTGGTGTCATCATATCTAATAGGGAATCTCGCTTTAATTCTCCGTTCTAGAAAAAGTTACATAAGGCTCTAGGTTCGAGACTGGACTTCAGTACTGTGTTCCATCCTCAGACCAATGGTTAGTCTGAAAGGGTGATTCAGATACTGGAGGATATGTTGAGGAGTTGTGTTATTGATTTTCGAGGAAGTTAGGAGGATTATCTGCAGCTAGTGGAGTTCTTCTATAATAACAGCTTCCAGTCTAACATTCAGATGGCACCTTACGAAGCTTTGTATGGACGTAAGTGTCACACGACAGGTTTTGGGTCCTGAGTTGGTTTTTGAGACTGAGGATAAGGTCCGACTGATCAGGGATTGTCTGAAGTCAGCTTCTGATAAACAGAAGTCCTATACAGATTTGAAGAGGCGTGAGATTGAGTATTCTGTAGGGGACTTCATGTTTCTCAAAGTCTCGCCATGGAAGAAGGTTCTGAGGTTCAGTTACAAGGGCAAATTGAGCTCTATGCTTATTGGGCCTTACCGAATTCTGAAGTGAGATAGGTCGCTTATCAGTTGGAGTTACCTCTATAGCTAGACCGTATTCATGATGTATTCCACGTCTCAATGTTGAGGCACTATTGCTTTGATCCTACTCATGTTGTTCCTGTTGAGGAGATTGAGGTTACGCCAGATTTGACCTTCGAGGAAGAGCCGGTTCAGATTCTAGATCACAATGTAAAGGTTATTCGGAGGAAGTCTATTCCATTACTGAAAGTGCTGTGGCGGAATCATGGCAGTGAGGAGGCCACGTGAGAGCTGGAGGATACGATACATCAACAGTATCCTCATCTGTTCTGATCAGGAAAATTCTAAGGCCGAAATAACGCCCCAATTTTCAGGAATTCTGTGAATGTTGGAAAATTTTCATGCTTTGATTTTGTCATTTGTGAGTGAAATTATGAAATAGGACCTATGTGAAAATGTTTGAAAATGCTATAGGCTAATTTGTAGTGGCCAAATGAATAGTAGTGCAAAATAGGAGGATTTGTACGTCAAACCTCCCATTTTACAAGAAGTGGCCGGCCATCATGTTGTTGAAGACAATATGTGCACTTGATATCCATAATTTATGGTACAAATTGATAAAAATTGATAATGGGTTAGGTAAATGTTCCATGATGGGCATGATAAGCATTATGGGCATTTTTTATTGACATTATGGCATAGGTATGGCACAAATAATATAGGTTATTTTGTGTCATAAAATGTTGGGTAATAAAATAACAAAGGATGAAAAGAACAAAGTTTTGTCCATCTTTGTTCATCATAGCGAAAGTTAGAGAAGAGAAAGGAGAGGAGAAAGCTCTTGAGTATTCGGTCACTAGGAGGAGGAAAATTGAAGGTAAGTTCTTGGTACCTTGCTTCTATTTTGAGGTTCATGAGTTCTTCTTGATTCTACCTTAACTCTTGAAGCATATTTTGTTTTTAGTTGTGTTGTGAGCATTTAGTCATGAATTAAAATGAAGGAAATGGTTGTTGTTTCATGTTCTTTTGATGAAATATGGAAGATAGGTTAAGTTGAGCCAAACAAATGAGCATGCATGTGCCTTAGATGCTAAAGGGAAAAATCGGCTAACATGTTGTGCTTTAAAATGATGAAATGGAGATTATACTTAAGTAAAATCATAGATATGTCATGATTGATTGGTGATATACATGTTTAAATAACATGCATGCAAGGTATGTGTGAAAGAGTGATTTGGTAATAAATCTGCTTGGGACAGCAGTAGTAACGTGACTTTGGAAAATCACCATAAATTGTGGGAGATGAATTAGATGCTTAATAAATTATTTAATTAAATATTATTGAGTCTAGTTTCTAATGAAATAAACAAGAACATATTTTGAATTCTGTACAATGATAAATTTGATTCGTAATGAAGAGTGGTCAGATTAGTCAAACAGTGAAACATGGGAAATTTTGAGAAAAATTTGGTATTGATTGGCTAAACCAAAAATTCTGAAAATTTTATGGATAGAAGATATATGAGTCTATTTTCAGGGAAAATTAATGGCACTTGATTTGGAGTTTCATAGCTCTAGTTATAAATGATTTAGTGACTGTTGCTCAGGAAGACAGTTTGCAGTGAAATTATGATTATGTGGTAAACACTGACAAAAATTTGTTAATGAGTTGCTTATTGATTTCTTATAAGCTTACTCTGATCTATAGGTGTGGTTGGCCGAATATTGTAAGGGGTTAATACGTAGTTCGTATTTGAATAGTTAGATTAACGTGTTAGTAATCCAATTGTAGGCGGTTCGTGTGTGGATCTCGTCAGCATATCGTCGCAAATAGGTGTGTAACTAACACCCTCTTATAGACTAGATCGGCACAAGCCGAAAAGCCGAAATGTCGAAAAGCCGGTATTTTGAGATCTTGCGAGTGTGTGAATGCTCATGAGATTAATAGTTTGATGTATATGGTAAATTAAAGTGATAAGATTGCAGAGTGCGCGATTCCGTGCATTTCGATATTTTTTGGGCTTAATGGGCCAAAAACGGGATAATGGGCCAACGGGCCCAAGTTGGTAAGAAAATGCGGTAAGTGTTTCTGATCGTACGTAAATGGCTATGTTATGTATGAAAACCTTAAGAATAGTGAAATTACTTGAACACCCCTATGTATGCAAAATTACTATTATACCCCTAGGGTTATTTTTTTTTTCTGAAAAGCATGATGTTCTGTTTTTGTATACGTATGCCATGACACATTATTTCTGTTACATGGGGACATGGGTTATATTATGGAGGAAGCGTCCTGGTGGCCATGCCACAAATATCTGATCTGGTGGCTCTGCCACATATATCTGTTTTGGTGGCTCTGCTACGATTATCTGATCCGTGACTCGTCACATTATCTGCTCGCGCACCATACCGCAAATTCGTGGTGTGTAGCGGTTGGGTGGGTCGAGTTGTCTCTCCACACGGTGTAAGGTTGGTACGGGGGTGTATACGGTTGGATATGGTTGGGTTTCTGCATAAACATGTAATATCTGTTCTGTTCTGTTATGGGCCTATGGGCTTTATTCTGAATTTATGTTCTGGGCTAAGGCAAACTTATTCTGTTTCTATGGTTTGAGCTGATTTAGACTATGGTTGGGTTATTTTACACACTGAGTTTTCCCAAACTCACCCCTTATTTTTCATCCACGTAGGTAAACCCCAACCATAGTGGGCTTGGAGCTGTGAGGGAATTTGGAGTGGCTACACGTTCTGCAAATTCCTGTTTTCTTCCGGTGAATTGGACATCTTTTCTTTTATTTTTATGATTTGGGTTTTCCGCTTAATTATTTTTTATGGTCTTAATATGTATTACTAAGATAGGTATTACTTATTTTAACTGTTGAATTTGGATAGCTTTAGGGCGCGTTTTCAAAAACAACAATTGATTTCAAAATAACACGATAACAAGCAAAGCTTCCGCAATGAAAGTATTTTCCAAAATTAATCACTTTTCCTAAAAATGACTTAATCAAATCGGTTTCCTAGAAATATCCATGACGTTAAGGTGTGGCAATGGCGGTATGCATGTCTAGGATTGGATCCGAAGGGAGCTTGGTACTTAAGCAGTCCGATGGACTCACCACCTCTTTTCCGGTTTCCTACCTGGTGCACAGCTTCCATTCACTTTAACCTATAATGAAATTATCTTTCAAAACACTAAGTAAGTATTTCTGGATCAACAATATAAAATGTTTTGAACGCTTCGATGTGGCATGTCGGATCCGGCAATAACGTCTGGGCCGGGTTTGGGGTGTTAGATTTAGTCTTATTAGAGCCTAGGTTGCAACAACTCGATTTTTAAATTTTAGATCTTTAGAAGGTGGCATTCCGAATCTCCGACTTAAGTCTGTAAGTATTCTGAGTTTTTCTGAATATTTTCCTGAATTATCTGTCTGTACTGAAACCCTATTAGGATACTTTGGATAGGATGATACTGAAACCATAGGAAAATCGATAAGAGATCGAATCGTAGCTAGACTTTGATTCTCGAAAACAAACTCTGAACTACTGTCTGATTCATAAAACATCTGTAATAAACACTGGAATATTAATTGATGCATAAAAATTTGTAATCAAAATAATATGATATGAGTACAAGAGGTCGTGGACAGAGCCGAGGAAGTGCTCGAGCGAGATCTTCGTCTTCGAGACATATGCCAGTGGTGGATGCACCAGTACCATCGACAATAGAGGTAGAGTCTCACGACCGCGGTGCCGAGGATGATGTCCTATCATAGGCAATGCTTCGTGTTCTGGAAAGGGTTGCCGGGGCAAGTACGGGCAATGGAGTTCGGGGATCTATTTCTGAACGACTTCGGGCTAACGGAGCGGAGATCTTTAGGGGCGTGTCTGGTATAGCCCCGAATATGGTGGAATATTGGTTGGAGGCCACAGAATGGATTATGGACAACTTGGACTGCTCTGAGGAGATTGTTAGTGGGGTATCTGTACTAAGTCCTTTGGGTCAATCGGTTAGGGTAAACAAACTGTATAGGGATGTACCCTTAGAAACTCAAGGTAGGATTTTCCCTAGAGATCTGATGGAGTTACCGTTTGGAGAGTTTGATCTCATTTTGGGAATGGACTAGCTTGTTAAGCATAAGGCGACCCTGGATTGTGCTACTAAACGAATGGTGTTAAGGACCACAAAGGATGAGGAGGTTATGGTGATAGGTGAGCGAAGGGATTATTTTTCCAATGTGGAGTCGGCATTAAGAGCCGAAAAGTGGATTCAGAAAGGTTGTGAGGCCTATTTGGCATTTGTAAGTCAGTCGGAAGAGGAGGGACTGACAGTGGATAAGGTTAGGACCGTAAAGGAGTTCTAAGATGTTTTTCTAGAGGAGCTTCCAGGATTGCCTCCAAACCGAGAAGTTGAGTTTGGAATAGATTTGTTTCCTGGAACGACGCCTGTGTCCATCGCACCGTATAGGATGGCACCGAAGGAGTTAGTGGAGTTAAAGGCTCAAATTCAAGAGTTGTTGGATAGGGGATTCATTAGGCCAAGCGCGTCTCCATGGGGAGCACCGGTGCTATTCGTGAAAAAGAAGGATGGTATGATTGGGATGTGCATTGATTATCGCCAGTTGAACAAACTAACGATTAAGAATAAGTATCCACTGCCAAGGATTGACAATCTGTTCGACCAGCTTAGAAGAGCTTCTGTATTTTCCAAGATTGACCTTCGATCTGGATATCATCTGTTAAAGGTCAAGGAGGCAGATATCCAAAAGACGGCATTCAGGACTCGGTATAGTCATTACGAGTTTCTGGTTATGCCATTTGACCGATTTAACACTCGCAGCATTTATGGATCTGATGAATCGTGTGTTCCAACCATTTTTAGATCAGTTCGTAGTCGTCTTTATTGACGATATCCTGGTATATTCTGAAATTGAAGCAAAACATGATGAGCATCTCCGTATAGTGTTGCAAGTGTTAAGGGAGAATGAACTCTTTGCGAAGTTCAGCAAGTGTGAATTTTGGTTGAGGGAGGTAACTTTCTTAGGACATGCAGTCTCTGCTGGGGGATTAAGGTGGACCCTCGAAAAATTGAAGCGATTTTGGAGTGGAAGCCGCCTATGTGACAGCCCAAAATTGACCCTAGTCGGAAGGTGGTCTCGGGACCACAAAACCGAGGCATAAAAATAATTAAAAATTTATTTTGATGCCTATAATATGTGTGTGCTCATGTATGACATTTTATGATGATTGATTTAGTGTTATAAGGGTGAATTCCACAAGAAAGGACTTAGTAATGAACTTTGAAAGTATGATAGGGAAATGTGTGATGACTAATTAAAGCATGCATGCAAAATAATGGACTTGCATGTCAAATTCCCCCTTTATAGGTGGTGGCCGGCCATGACAAGGAGGATGGGCTAAACATGTCATGAAACATGTTTTGTTGGTGCATTAGGGTGAAATAATAAACAAAGGTGTATGGGTGATAAAAAATGAAAAAAAATGTGTGTGAGTGTGGTAATCCCCCATTGCCGTGAGTTGTAGAGAAGGAAAGAAAAAATTTTGTTCATCCTTTCTTTGAGCCAAAACTAAGGAAGAAGGAGGATTTTTGCTTCATGCTTGGTTTGGAAGAGATCTAGAAGGAGATTTGGCTAAGTTTGCATCAAGATTAAGGTATGTATGAGGTTGTGTTAGGAGTTTCATGCATGCTTTGGTTGCTAACTTGATGTGCATGTTAGCCATGGCTCAAATCTTTGTTAAGCCATGGAAATGGTATTTGGCCAAAGTTGTTATGGTGATAAAGCCATTGCATGCTAAGTGTGAAGCTTGATGATGATGCATGCAATGATGGATTGTCTACTCTTGAGTAAGATTTTGAGTTTTCTCTTTGTTTTATCATGATTGAAATTGAAAAGGAGCATGATTGTCATATTCGCCATGATGCATTCTTGAGCATGATTCATGCTTCTTGCATGTTAGTTAAAATTTGTGTTTTGGATGGCTATGGACACCTTGAAAATTCGGCCATGCTCATATATGCATATATATGATTGCACATTATGTTTGGTTATGAACTAAGTGATGAATATATTGGTTTAAAGAAGAAAATGTGGAAGAATGCTTGTGAAATTGCAAGCACAATTCGGCCTAGCACACATATAAGTGCTTGATGCTATATTATAAGTTTTGAGCCACAATGTGCAAAGCATTAATTAGTAAATTGCATGCTGTTTTTGTGAGGTATTAAGTGCAAAATTGACCTCAACATGTACATGAATATTCGGCCTTGGGTAGCCTTATTGAAGGCCTTAGCTTTTCCTTGATGCTCGAATAAATTGTATTGAATTGCTTGATGTAGTATAAAATGTGCATGACCATTGTGTATTCAAGCTAAGGGTGGCCATATGACCATTTAAATTCCTTGTCATATTCGCCATAAGCTAGCACAATGAGGTTTTGATAAATTGAATTTGTTTGAATTAGCTCAAGAGCTAAGAGGGCCACAATTGGACAAGGGAAGGAAAAAGTAATCGAATAGCCGTAAAAGCCGCTCGACAACATCCGAGGTAAGTCCTCAAGAAGTGACCTTACTTGAATTATGTGAGATGAAATATGGATGTGTATGATTATTGATTATGTGTGTATGAGTATTTGAATTCCACCGGGCTAAGTCCCAAGGCGAATATGCTAATGATTATAATTGTGTTTGAGCCTTAGTAACGAAAATGAAATATGTATGTCCAATGATTATTGATGTATGTGTGCATGAGAAATTGAATGATATCGGGCTAAGCCTCAAGACAATTATGCTGGAAATTATAACCGGGTTAAGACCCAAGGCAATTGTGCTAGTGGCTACATCCGGGCTAAGACCAAGGCATTCGTATGAAGTCATTCTATCCGGCTAAGACCAAGGCATTTGTGCAAATCGTGATATCCGGGTTAAGTCCCGTAGGCCTTGGTGCGGGTTACCATAACCGGGCTATGTCCCGGCGATTGATCGAGTAGCGACATCCGGTTAAACTCGAAGGTATGTGATTTGAAAATTATAAGCTTGCTGGAAAATTTCAGCTAATGCACTTGTGAAATTTCCCAATGACAAGGTAAGTGCGGTGTGTGCTTATGCGCTAGGAGTAAGAGCGTGTGAATATCCGCTCCTATGATGGAACGAGTTATCGGCCTTAATGAAGCCGTTATTTGTGTATGAACATAAGAGTTGGGATGGTGAAGTAAGTATGATTATGTGAATGTGCATTAATGAAATGATGCATTTAACTATGTGAATGTATTGCTGTAATTAGAGTTGATTATATTCCTTGAGACTTACTAAGCATAAAAATGCTTACTCCGCCGCTTTGGCTCTCGTTTTCTAGATTTCGCCGATAGCAATCGGATTCGGGATCGTTGAAGTCAAGTCATCCACACTATCAAGCCTCCATTTTGGTATAAATTTTGGTTGAACTTGAGATGGCATGTATAGGACTACCTCTTGTTTGTTAAATATGTTGTAATGTAAGTATGTACGGCCATGCGAAAATGGCTCAAAAAGGAAGCATGAACTTAGACTAATTGTGGTTTGTATGTATATATTTGGTGTCATGATGTGGCTATGGATTGAAATGGGAATGTTGGTCATATGATCAGCCATTGGCATGGTTAAAATGATCATATATGAACCTATGTATGGCAAGACTAGTTGGTTCATGGAGACTACCAAATAGGTAAGACCTACCTTAAAACAGATGCTGCCAGCTGCAGTGGCGTGAATGTGAAAAATCACCAAAATTCATAGGAATGGAATTAAATAGTGAATAAGCTATGTAAATGAACCTTGATGAGTCTATTTTCTTATGGAAGAAACGAAATGGTCATAGGAGTTACAGGTTAAGAGATATTAAAGCTATTGTGAGACAGGGCCAGAATGGTTTCTGGGTTCCCTGTCGCAACTTTAAAATTTACTATAAATTATCCAGAAAGAATTAGGCGACATACCTTATATGTACAGATTCCATTTTGAGTCTAGTTTCATTTGAAACAAACGGCACCAGCATTAAAGCCCTGTACAGAGAGATATTCAAGTTATACCGCGCGAAGGTCAGAGCAGTCGATCCCTGTAACATGGGTGACTTTAACTAATAAACTGTACCAATTGGCCCGACCAAAAATTCTAGAAATAAATCCATGGATGGATATATGAGTCTAAATTCAGGGAAAATTTACGAAACCAGTTTCCGAGTTTTGAAACTCGAGATATGATTTTTAAGGCGACAGTGACGCAGTTTTTCCAGCCTGACTGGAAATGTCCAATGGATGGGCAAAACAAGTGAACTTGGCTTGCTAACCCCTCGTGTCCGACAACCGCGATGGTCTCGGGTTCGGGTGTTACAATTTTATTGGTATCGAGCCACGGTTTAGTCGATTCTAGGACTACCGTGAGGTGTTTGGGGTCTAGCTATACATGCCATTAAATGATGAATCGATAGTGTGGTGATTTACGACAATTTGACTTTGAGTTTGTTTATAGCAATGGATCCCGATCCCAACCGAGCAATAGCTGATGATGTGGAGAGTGTGGCGCCTGCTCCGTTACAAGGGACAGCGCCGCGGACTCTCAACCTATGGCCAGCAATCCGAATGATGAGGCTAGGCAAGCCTTTTATAGTGTGATGAACGAATGGTTTAATCAATACATTCGAACTAACACGGCTGTCCCACAACCTCCATTCCCGACAAATGCAACCCCGCACCTACAATACCTCCGTAATCGACCAAATAAGGTCAAGTAAGCCCCAATCGATAGGATTCAAAACATGGGGCCACTGAATTTAAAGCTACGGATGATGATGATGCCGAACGAGCTGAATTTTGGTTGGACAACACTATCCGGTGCTCGATGAGCTATCTTGTACACCGATGAGTGCTTAAAGTGTACCATCTCCTTGCTACGTGATTCCACCTACTATTGGTGGAGTACTCGACTTCGTGGTGCCTAGAGAACAAGTGACTTGGGAATTCTTTCTAACCGAGTTCAAAAAAGTATATTAGTCGAGATTCATCGACCAAAAGCGGAGGGAATTCCTTGATCTTAAGCAAGGTTCTATGTCCATTACCGACTACTGAACGAAAGTTTGTGAGGCTTAGCCGGTACACGCGAGAATGCATTTCGTCCAAGCTATTATGTGTAAACGCCGAGGATGGGCTGAATGATGATATAAGGATGTTCGTTGGCATTCTCGAAATACGAGATCGTAGTACTTGTTGAGCGAGCTTGTAAAGTCGAAGAGCTTAGAAAGGAGAAACAAAAAGCGATATGGGAACCGGAGAATTCGAAGAGGTCCTCGGGAAAGTCTCTTCAACAGCAATCAAGAGATTTCGAGATGATGTGAACCGGTCTAGAGGCGCTTTGGGCTTTTCTAGACGAGGACGCGATCGACCCCGTGACCACACGAGTCACTTCGATCGCCGATGGTGGAAATGATCGCCGAGAGAGGGCGGAGTGTCAACATTGTGGCAAATGGCATTCGGGAGCTGTTGGTTTCGTGATCGCTCCCGCTATAAGTGTGGATCGGCCGACCACTTTAGGAAGGATTGCCCGAGGATGCTTGAGCAGAATGTGAGTCGAGTGGAAACTCGGGTACTACATTGCCGAGGTAGGCCACCTAGAAATATGGGCAATGTCATTGGCGGTCGAGAGGATCTAGAGATGCTACCATCGATCTCGAGGCTCGTGCTCTGCGAGGACTTATGCCATACGCCGCACGCCGAGGATGCTGCCTCTCCGGATGTCATTACGGTGCTTTCACTCTTTTCAATACTAATGTGATTGCTTTGATTGACCCCGGTTCTACTCAATCTTATATATGTGAAACCTTAGCATCCAAGAAGACTTTTCCTATTGAGTCCATCGAGTTTGTAATTCGGTGTCAAACCCTTGGGTCATTACGTGCTTGTCAACAAAGTGTGCAAGAAAAGTCCCCTAGTGTTCGAGGTTCTTGTTTTCCGCGAACTTGATGCTTTTGCCGCTCGATGAGTTCGACGTTATTCTTGGTCTGGATTGGTTGACCATGCACGATGCGGTTGTAAATTGAAAGAGCAAGACTATCGATTTGAGGAGCTCGAATAACAAGATAATACGGGTTGAGTCTACGGACTTAAAGGAGTTGCCAACTGTAATATCAGCGATGTTGGCCCAGAAATATGTAAGAAAAGGGGGCGAAGCATACCTTGCGACGTGCTTTCGATGACAAGGAATCGAAAAGAAACCCGAATGCGTGCTCGTGGGTTGTGAATACCGGATGTTTTCCCCGAAGAATTGCCGGGCTTACCACCTGTTCGGGAAGTAGAATTTGGCATCGAATTGGTACCTGGTACCATTCCAATTTCGATAGCTCCGTATCGTATGGCATTAACGAAATTAAAGGAGTTGGAAGCTCAGTTGCAAGAATTGGTGGATAGAGGTTTTGCTCACCCGAGTTTTTCGCCTTGGGGTGCGCCAGTGTTGTTCGTGAAAAAGAAGGATGGAACCATGCGGTTTGTGCATCGATTATCGTCGACTTAATAAAGCGACAATAAAGAACAAATATCCGTTGCCACGTATCGATGACTTGTTCGATCAACTAAACGGGCCTCGGTGTTCTCGAAAATAGATTTGAGATCGGGCTATTATCAATTGCGAATCCGAGATTGGACGTACCCAAGACCGCCTTGAGCGAGATAAGGTCACTATGAGTTCCTAGTGATGCCGTTTGGGCTCACTAATGCCCTGCGGTGTTTATGGATTTAATGAATAGAATTTTCAGACCATACTTGGATCGGTTCGTAGTTGTATTTATCGATGACATTTAGGTCAATTCGAGAGATGAAACCGAACACCGAGGCTAGTGTTGCAAATCTTACGAGATAAGCGCTATACGCAAAGTTCGGTAAATGTGAATTTTGGTGAAAGAGGTTAGTTTTTTTTTGGGGCACGTGGTGTCCGTGATCGGTGTCGTGGTGGACCCGAACAAAATTTCGCCATAGTCAATTGGAAACCTCCAAGGAATGTTACGAAGTTAGGAGCTTTTGGGCTTGCCGGATACTATCGACGATTTGTGAAAGGTTTTTCGATGATAGCTGCGTCGATGACGAAACTACTCCAAAAAGATGTTGAGTTCGAGTGGTCGAACGTGTCAAGAAAGTTTCGATCGACTAAAAACTTGTTTAACCGAGGCCCCAGTGCTAGTACGGTGAGTCCGGTAAAGAGTTTGTCATATCTGATGACGCATCCTTGCTTGGGTTAGGTTGTGTGTTGATGCAAGAAGGTCGAGTTGTGGCTTACGCGTCGAGACAACTAAAGCCGCATGAGAGAAACTATCCCACCCATGACCTTGAACTAGCGACCATAGTGTTCGCCTTGAAGATATGGCGGCATTACTTGTTTGGAGAAAGGTGTCATATTTATTCGGACCACAAGAGTCTAAAATATTTGATGACTCGTAAAGATTTAAACCGCGACAACGACGTTGGCTTGAGTTGTTGAAAGACTATGAACTCGGCATTGATTATCACCCGGAAAGGCCAACGTGGTGGCCGATGCTTTAAGTCGCAAGGCACCGCTCGCTTGAGAGCGATGGATGCTCATTTATCCGTTTCACCCGAGGAGGTGCTAGTAGTCGAATTAGAGGCCAAACCATTATTGATTCATCAAATACTTGAATCTCAAAAGGTCGACGCTGAATTGGTCGCTAAGCGAGCCGAATGTGTTTCGGATGAAGAATCGGAATTTCAGATTGACGACAATGACCGCTGACGCTCAAGGGTCGATTATGTATTCCAAGGATTCGAACTTGTTTCGATGATTTTGAGCGAGGCTCACAGTAGTCGAATGTCAATCCACCCGGGTAGTACTAAAATGTACAATGACCTGAAACGCCAATTTTGGTGGCCCGGTATGAAATAAGATATTTCTGAATTTGTTTCAAGGTGTCTGATATGTCAACAAGTGAAAGCGGAACATCAAGTGCCATCGGGATTACTTCAGCCAATCATGATACCTGAATAGAAATGGGATCGAGTGACAATGGATTTTATATCTGGATTACCAGTGTCGGCAAGTAAGAAAGATGCGATTTGGGTCATTGTTGATAGATGACCAAGTCTCCGCTCATTTTATCCTGTCGCGACGGATTTTTTCGCCGATAAATTGGCGTAATTATACGTCTCCCAAATTATTCGATTGAATGGGGTGCCTATTTCTATCGTGGTCGGATAGAGACCCAAGATTACGTCGCGATTTTGGAAAAAAATTGCAAGAGGCTTTGGGTACCAAGTTGCATTTCAAGACCGCCTTTCACCCCAAACCGATGGTCAATCCGGCGGATAATTCGAGATACTTGAGGATATGTTAAGATGTTGCGTCCTCGAGTTTAGTGGTTTATGGGAACGGTATTTGCCGTTGATTGAATTCGCTTACAACAACAGACTTTCAATCAAGTATTAAGATGGCACCCTACGAGGCCTTGTACGGTCGTAAATGCCGTACACCATTGTTTTGACCGAGCTCGGTGAAAGCAAGATTTTCGGTGGATTTGATTAGGGATGCTGAGCGAAAGTGAAAGTAATCCGTGAAAGTCTCAAGATAGCCTCCGATCGCCGAAGTCGACGCGGACTGAAGCGTAAGGATATCGAGTATCGTGGGTGATAAAGTGTTTCTCAAGGTATCGCCTTGGAAAAAGATACTCGATTCTACCGTAAGGGCAAGTTGAGCCCGAGGTTCGTTGGGCCATATGAGATATCCGAAGCGAGTCGATCCGGTGGCATATCGTTTGATTTTGCCCCGAACTCGAAAAGGTTCACGATGTCTTTCACATTTCGATGCTTCGACGCTATAGATCCGATCCATCGCACGTGATTAGTCCATCAGAAATTGAAATTCAAGCTAATATGAGTTATGAGGAAGAACCGATTCGTATCCTATCACGAGAAGTGAAAGAGTTGTGAAACAAGTGGGTTCCGCTAGTAAAAGTGTTATGGCTCAAGCACGGGATAGAAGAAGCTACTTGGGAGACCGAGAACTCTATGAAAGAGCGATATCCAAACCTATTTACGGTAAGATTTTCGGGGACGAAAATTTCTTAAGTGGGGAGAGTTGTGACAGCCCAAAATTGACCCTAGTCGGAAGGTGGTCTCGGGACCACAAAACCGAGGCATAAAAATAATTAAAATTTATTTTGATGCCTATAATATGTGTGCTCATGTATGACATTTTATGATGATTGATTTAGTGTTATAAGGGTGAATTCCACAAGAAAGGACTTAGTAATGAACTTTGAAAGTATGATAGGAAATGTGTGATGACTAATTAAAGCATGCATGCAAAATAATGGACTTGCATGTCAAATTCCCCCTTTATAGGTGGTGGCCGCCATGACAAGGGAGGATGGGCTAAACATGTCATGAAACATGTTTTGTTGGTGCATTAGGGTGAAATAATAAACAAAGGTGTATGGGTGATAAAAAATGAAAAAAAATGTGTGTGAGTGTGGTAATCCCCCATTGCCGTGAGTTGTAGAGAAGGAAAGAAAAAATTTTGTTCATCCTTTCTTTGAGCCAAAACTAAGGAAGAAGGAGGATTTTTGCTTCATGCTTGGTTTGGAAGAGATCTAGAAGGAGATTTGGCTAAGTTTGCATCAAGATTAAGGTATGTATGAGGTTGTGTTAGGAGTTTCATGCATGCTTTGGTTGCTAACTTGATGTGCATGTTAGCCATGGCTCAAATCTTTGTTAAGCCATGGAAATGGTATTTGGCCAAAGTTGTTATGGTGATAAAGCCATTGCATGCTAAGTGTGAAGCTTGATGATGATGCATGCAATGATGGATTGTCTACTCTTGAGTAAGATTTTGAGTTTTCTTTGTTTTATCATGATTGAAATTGAAAAGGAGCATGATTGTCATATTCGCCATGATGCATTCTTGAGCATGATTCATGCTTCTTGCATGTTAGTTAAAAATTTGTGTTTTGGATGGCTATGGACACCTTGAAAATTCGCCATGCTCATATATGCATATATATGATTGCACATTATGTTTGGTTATGAACTAAGTGATGAATATATTGGTTTAAAGAAGAAAATGTGGAAGAATGCTTGTGAAATTGCAAGCACAATTCGGCCTAGCACACATATAAGTGCTTGATGCTATATTATAAGTTTTGAGCCACAATGTGCAAAGCATTAATTAGTAAATTGCATGCTGTTTTTGTGAGGTATTAAGTGCAAAATTGACCTCAACATGTACATGAATATTCGGCCTTGGGTAGCCTATTGAAGGCCTTAGCTTTTCCTTGATGCTCGAATAAATTGTATTGAATTGCTTGATGTAGTATAAAATGTGCATGACCATTGTGTATTCAAGCTAAAGGGTGGCCATATGACCATTTAAATTCCTTGTCATATTCGCCATAAGCTAGCACAATGAGGTTTTGATAAATTGAATTTGTTTGAATTAGCTCAAGAGCTAAGAGGGCCACAATTGGACAAGGGGAAGGAAAAAGTAATCGAATAGCCGTAAAAGCCGTTCGACAACATCCGAGGTAAGTCCTCAAGAAGTGACCTTACTTGAATTATGTGAGATGAAATATGGATGTGTATGATTATTGATTATGTGTGTATGAGTATTTGAATTCCACCCGGCTAAGTCCCGGCGAATATGCTAATGATTATAATTGTGTTTGAGCCTTAGTAACGAAAATGAAATATGTATGTCCAATGATTATTGATGTATGTGTGCATGAGAAATTGAATGATATCCGGCTAAGCCCAAGACAATTATGCTGGAAATTATAACCGGTTAAGACCAAGGCAATTGTGCTAGTGGCTACATCCGGCTAAGACCAAGGCATTCGTGCGAAGTCATTCTATCCGGCTAAGACCAAGGCATTTGTGCAAATCGTGATATCGGGTTAAGTCCGTAGGCCTTGGTGCGGGTTACCATAACCGGCTATGTCCCAAGGCGATTGATCGAGTAGCGACATCCGGTTAAACTCGAAGGTATGTGATTTGAAAATTATAAGCTTGCTGGAAAATTTCAGCTAATGCACTTGTGAAATTTCCCAATGACAAGGTAAGTGCGGTGTGTGCTTTATGCGCTAGGAGTAAGAGCGTGTGAATATCCGCTCCTATGATGGAACGAGTTATCGGCCTTAATGAAGCCGTTATTTGTGTATGAACATAAGAGTTGGGATGGTGAAGTAAGTATGATTATGTGAATGTGCATTAATGAAATGATGCATTTAACTATGTGAATGTATTGCTGTAATTAGAGTTGATTATATTCCTTGAGACTTACTAAGCATAAAAATGCTTACTCCCATTGCTTTGGCTCTCGGTTTTCTAGATTTCGCCGATAGCAATCGGATTCGGGATCGTTGAAGTCAAGTCATCCACACTATCAAGCCTCCATTTTGGTATAAATTTTGGTTGAACTTGAGATGGCATGTATAGGACTACCTCTTGTTTGTTAAATATGTTGTAATGTAAGTATGTACGGCCATGCGAAAATGGCTCAAAAGGAAGCATGAACTTAGACTAATTGTGGTTTGTATGTATATATTTGGTGTCATGATGTGGCTATGGATTGGAAATGGGAATGTTGGTCATATGATCAGCCATTGGCATGGTTAAAATGATCATATATGAACCTATGTATGGCAAGACTAGTTGGTTCATGGAGACTACCAAATAGGTAAGACCTACCTTAAAACAGATGCTGCCAGCTGCAGTGGCGTGAATGTGAAAAATCACCAAAATTCATAGGAATGGAATTAAATAGTGAATAAGCTATGTAAATGAACCTTGATGAGTCTATTTTCTTATGGAAGAAACGAAATGGTCATAGGAGTTACAGGTTAAGAGATATTAAAGCTATTGTGAGACAGGGCCAGAATGGTTTCTGGGTTCCCTGTCGCAACTTTAAAATTTACTATAAATTATCCAGAAAGAATTAGGCGACATACCTTATATGTACAGATTCCATTTTGAGTCTAGTTTCATTTGAAACAAACGGCACCAGCATTAAAGCCCTGTACAGAGAGATATTCAAGTTATACCGCGCGAAGGTCAGAGCAGTCGATCCCTGTAACATGGGTGACTTTAACTAATAAACTGTACCAATTGGCCCGACCAAAATTCTAGAAATAAATCCATGGATGGATATATGAGTCTAAATTCAGGGAAAATTTACGAAACCAGTTTCCGAGTTTTGAAACTCGAGATATGATTTTTAAGGCGACAGTGACGCAGTTTTTCCAGCCTGACTGGAAATGTCCAATGGATGGGCAAAACAAGTGAACTTGGCTTGCTAACCCCTCGTGTCCGACACCGGCGATGGTCTCGGGTTCGGGGTGTTACAGCCTAGGTCAGTATCGGAAATACGAAGTTTCCTAGGACTGGCAGGATACTACAGAAGGTTTGTGGAAGCTTTTTCTGTGATGGCAGCACCTTTGACAAAACTCATAAGGAAAGGAGTACCGTTTGTATGGACTAAGAAGCAGCAGGAAGCTTTTGAGAAGTTAAAGAAAGTTCTGACTGAAGCACCTGTGTTAATTCAGCCAGAGTCTGGGAAGGATTTTACTATGTACAGTGACGCATCACACGTAGGTTTGGGCTGCGTGTTAATGCAAGAGGGTAAGGTGGTTGCATATGCATCACGATAGCTTAAGCCTCATGAGGGGAACTATCCGACTCATGATTTGGAGTTGGCAGCAGTGATATTTGGACTTAAGATTTAGAGACATTACTTGTACGGAGAAAGGTGTATTATATACACTGACCATAAGAGTCTTAAGTATTTGTTGACTCAGAAGGAGCTGAACCTTAGGCAAAGGAGATGGATTGAGTTGCTTAAGGATTATGACTGTTCGATCTAGTATCACTCAGGAAAGACTAATGTGGTAGTCGATGCTCTAAGTCGTAGAACTGTATTTGATCTGAGAGCAATGTTTGCTCGCCTGAGTCTGTATGATGATGGAGGTCTGTTGGCTGAGTTGCAAGTGAGGCCAACCTGGGTGGATCAGATTAAGGAAAAGTAGTTGAACGATGAGTCTTTGGTCGCTCGTTTCCAACAAGTTAAGGAAGGGGAAACTTCTAAGTTTGGGTTAAATGGCGAAGGAGTTCTGTGTTTCCGAGGAAGAATGTGTGTTCCGAAGGACTCTGATTTAAGGCAGACAATATTGAAGGAAGCTCATGGAGGACTTTGTGCCATGCATCCTGGAGGGAACAAGTTGTATCACGACTTACGAGAATTGTACTGGTGGCCTGGACTTAAGCGAGAAGTAACGGAGTTTGTAGGAAAATGTCTGACATGCCAACAAGTGAAAGCTGAGCATCAATTACCTTCTGGACTGTTACAGCCGGTGAAGATACCACTTTGGAAGTGGGAGAGGGTAACCATGGACTTTGTGAGTAGGTTGCCTTTGACACCATCAAATAAAGACTCGGTGTGGGTGATTGTGGATAGGTTGACCAAATCGGCCCATTTCATACCTGTTCATACTGACTTTTCACTTCAAAAGTTAGCCAAGTTGTATGTGGCAGAGATTGTGTGACTTCATGGAGTCCCAGTTTCAACTATTTCTGATCGGGATCCCAGATTCACATCTCGATTTTGGAAAAAGTTGTATGAGGCGATGGGACGCGATTGAACTTTAGTACGGCTTTCCATCCCCAAACTGATGGTCAGTCAGAGAGGGTTATTCAGATTCTGGAGGACATGTTGAGGGGATGCGTGATTGACTTTCGAGGTAGTTGGGAGGATTACTTGCCGTTGGCAGAATTTGTGTACAATAATAGTTACTAGGCGAGTATTCGAATGGCACCGTATGAAGCACTGTATGGACAAAGGTGTCGTACACCTAGTTGTTGGACTGAACTAGGAGAGCGACAAATTCTTGGACCAGAGTTGGTAGCTGATACTGAGGATAAGGTCAGAATAATTAGGGACCGGTTAAAAGAACCATCTGATAGACAAAAGTTGTCTGTAGATTTGAAGCGTAAGGAGATTGAGTACTCAGTAGGTGATATGGTCTTCTTAAAGGTTTCTCATTGGAAGAAGATATTAAGGTTCGGTAAGAAGGGCAAGTTGAGTCCGCGGTTCATTGGGCCTTATCGGGTTTTGAAGCGAGTAGGCCCAATGGCTTATCAGTTGGAATTGCCTCCAAAGTTAGACAGGATTCACGATGTTTTTCACGTCTCCATGTTAAGGCGTTATCGTTCGACCTCGCTCATGTCCCGCCGATTCTGTAAATTGAAGTTCGACTAATTTGACCTTTGAGGAGGAGCTGTGCAAATATTGGCTCGAGATGTTAAGATTCTCGAAGGAAATCATTCCGTTAGTGAAAGTGCTTTGGCGTAATCATGGAAGGGAAGAAGCTACTTGGGAATCAGAAGAGACTATGCGTCAACAATACCCTCAACTATTTGGATCAGGTAAATTTCGAGGCCGAAATTTCTTTAAGGGGGTAGAGTTGTAACGCCCCAATTTTCAGGAATTCTGTGAATGTTGGCAAAATTTCATGCTTTGATTTTGTCATTTGTGAGTGAAATTATGAAATAGGACCTATGTGAAAATGTTTGAAAATGCTATAGGCTAATTTGTAGTGGCCAAATGAATAGTAGTGCAAAATAGGAGGATTTGTACGTCAAACCTCCCATTTTACAAGAAGTGGCCGGCCATCATGTTGTTGAAGACAATATGTGCACTTGATATCCATAATTTATGGTACAAATTGATAAAAAATTGATAATGGGTTAGGTAAATGTTCCATGATGGGCATGATAAGCATTATGGGCATTTTTTTATTGACATTATGGCATAGGTATGGCACAAATAATATAGGTTATTTTGTGTCATAAAATGTTGGGTAATAAAATAACAAAAGGATGAAAAGAACAAAGTTTTGTCCATCTTTGTTCATCATAGCCGAAAGTTAGAGAAGAGAAAGGAGAGGAGAAAGCTCTTGAGTATTCGGTCACTAGGAGGAGGAAAATTGAAGGTAAGTTCTTGGTACCTTGCTTCTATTTTGAGGTTCATGAGTTCTTCTTGATTCTACCTTAACTCTTGAAGCATATTTTGTTTTTAGTTGTGTTGTGAGCATTTAGTCATGAATTAAAATGAAGGAAATGGTTGTTGTTTCATGTTCTTTTGATGAAATATGGAAGATAGGTTAAGTTGAGCCAAACAAATGAGCATGCATGTGCCTTAGATGCTAAAGGGAAAAATCGGCTAACATGTTGTGCTTTAAAATGATGAAATGGAGATTATACTTAAGTAAAATCATAGATATGTCATGATTGATTGGTGATATACATGTTTAAATAACATGCATGCAAGGTATGTGTGAAAGAGTGATTTGGTAATAAATCTGCTTGGGACAGCAGTAGTAACGTGACTTTGGAAAATCACCATAAATTGTGGGAGACGAATTAGAAGCTTAATAAATTATGTAATTAAATATTATTGAGTCTAGTTTCTAATGAAATAAACAAGAACATATTTTGAATTCTGTACAATGATAAATTTGATTCGTAATGAAGAGTGGTCAGATTAGTCAAACAGTGAAACATGGGAAATTTTGAGAAAAATCTGGTATTGATTGGCTGAACCAAAAATTCTGAAAATTTTATGGATAGAAGATATATGAGTCTATTTTCAGGGAAAATTAATGGCACTTGATTTGGAGTTTCGTAGCTCTAGTTATAAATTATTTAGTGACTGTTGCTCAGGAAGACAATTTGCAGTGAAATTATGATTATGTGGTAAACACTGACAAAAATTTGTTAATGAGTTGCTTATTGATTTCTTATAAGCTTACTCTGATCTATAGGTGTGGTTGGCCGAATATTGTAAGGGGTTAATATGTAGTTCGTATTTGAATAGTTAGATTAACGTGTTAGTAATCCAATTGTAGGCGGTTCGTGTGTGGATCTCGTCAGCATATCGTCGCAAACAGGTGCATAACTAAACCCTCTTATAGACTAGATCGGCACAAGCCGAAAAGCCGAAATGCCGAAAAGCCGGTATTTTGAGATCTTGCGAGTGTGTGAATGCTCATGAGATTAATAGTTTGATGTATATGGTAAATTAAAGTGATAAGACTGCAGAGTGCACGATTCCGTGCATTTTGATATTTTTTGGGCTTAATGGGCCAAAAACGGGATAATAGGCCAACGGGCCCAAGTTGGTAAGAAAATACGGTAAGTGTTTCTGATCATAAGTAAATGGCTATGTTATGTATGAAAACCTTAAGAATAGTGAAATTACTTGAACACCCCTATGTATGCAAAATTACTGTTATACCCCTAGGGTTATTTTTTTTTCTGAAAAGCATGATGTTTGCATTTCAGATATCGTATGCCATGACACATTATTTCTATTACATGGGGACATGGGTTATATTATGGAGGAAGCGTCCTGGTGGCCATGCCACAAATATCTGATCTGGTGGCTCTGCCACATATATTCTGATACGGTGGCTCGCCACAATTATCTCAGATCTGGTGACTCTGTCACATTATTCGCTCAGCGACCATGCTTGCAAATTACGTGGTGTGTAGTGGTTGGGTGGGTCGATTTGTCTCCCCACACGATGTAAGGTTGGTACGGGGTGTATACGGTTGGATATGGTTGGGTTTACGCATAAACATGTAATATACATTACGTTACATTATGGGCTTATGGGCTTTATTTTGAATTTACATTGCGGGCTAAGGCAAACTTATTCATTTCGTGGTTTGAGCTGATTTAGACTATGGTTGGGTTATTTTACATCGAGTTTTCCCAAACTCACCCCTTATTTTTCATCCACGTAGGTAAACCCCAACCATAATGGGCTTGGAGCGTGAGGGAATTGAGTGGCCACACGCTCGCAAATTCTGTTTTCTTCCATGAATTGGACATCTCTTCTTTTATTTTTATGATTTGGGTTTTATGTAATAAGGCCACTTAATTATTTTTGATGGTCTTAATATGTATTACTAAGATAGGTATTACTTATTTTAACTGTTGAAATTGGATAGCTTTAGGGCGCGTTTTCAAAAACAACAATTGATTTCAAAATAACACGATAACAAGCAAAGCTTCCGCAATGAAAGTATTTTCCAAAATTAATCACTTTTCCTAAAAATGACTTAATCAAATCGGTTTCCTAGAAATATCCATGACGTTAAGGTGTGGCAATGGCGGTATGCATGTCTAAGATTGGATCCGAAGGAGCTTGGTACTTAAGCGATCGATGGACTCACCACCTCTTTTTCGGTTTCCTACCGGTGCATGACTTCCATTCACTTTAACCTATAATGAAATTATCTTTTAAAACACTAAGTAAATTTTTCTGGATCAACAATATAAAATGTTTTGAACGCTTTGATGTGGCATGTCGGATCCGGTCATAACGTCTGGGCCAGGTTTGGGGTGTTACAGAAATTATCTTTTAGGGGGTAGAGTTGTAATGCCCCAAAATTTCTATTTCAGCTTTTGTAGAAATGAGACACAATTGTGTATCTGCTTTAGTGGCTAAATTTTCTAAGTGTGTGGGAGAGGTCTCAAGTTCAAGCCTTGCATTTGGCAAATTTTGCTTGAGGCATGTGGCGTGTGGTAGAGTTCAAATTAAATTGAAATTCTAAGTAGTGGATGCTAGTTGGTGGTTAATTGAGAAAATCATGGGATTGTGGAATTGAGGGGTTATCGTATGTTAGGTTAGATTTTATTTTACTCTTTTTCCCCAAAAATAAAGCTTGGACGGCAACCCTCTCCCTCTTTCTTCTCCCTCTTTTGTCAATTTGTCCTCATACGCTACTACTCTCTTTTCTATTCATTCGTATTTACTCTTTCACAGTTCACTCTCTATTCTCGTCGGTAAGCACTACTTAGTCCCTTAAATACGTGAACTGCATGTATGATGTATGTACTGAGCATGGTGATTATATGACTGAACACTGAAATGCATGTATAACTGATATTCATCTATTAGCATGTCATATACTGTATGTTGCATTGCATTGGGTTGGGATGTTGATATTGAAGGAAGTGTACTGAAAGGCTCCAAAGACTATTATCTGGCAGCTCAGCTACAATTTACTGATTATGTACCGCATTCAGTACTACTTGGTGTGTAGGGATGGGTGGGTGTCAAACCTCATATGGAGTGTAGGGATGGATAGAGATGGTGTGTAGAGGCTGGTTGGGTAGGACTCTATTTACTGATTAATGTATATCTGATACTGTTACTGCGATGGGCTTAGGCCCTAATGCATATCTAATACTAAAACTGAAATGGGCTAAAGCTCGAACTACTACTGAAACTGAGATGGGCTTAGGCCCAGACTGCATTTGACTGATGACTATTGTTTGACTATATGCACGTCTTCTATGTGAATACGCACTGAGTTTACGTAAACTAACCCCTTTCTGTTTTAACTGTATAGGTAATTCTTAGACTTAGATGGACCGGCGTGACGGAGGACTCAATGATGACCACATGTTTATTGCACTACTTAAACTCCATTAATAGTTTCACTCTCTATGCTTATGGGTTATTTCGGATGTAATTTTGGGCTCTTGGACGGTTTGCATTTATTTTGGGATTTTTAACGGTTTTTATAAACTTTCAGATTGCAAAAAAAACTCGATTTTATTAAACACAATGTTTTTCCTAAACACAAATGATTTCCTTTAAATTTCACAATTTTAAAAGCTTCCGCTACGGAATATGTATTTAAACGAATCAAACTGACAAGAAAAATAGTTTTGAAATGGATGAAAGTTAAATAAAGGCAAATAAATGGGAACGATTTAACTTGATAAGTTTGAGTTCAAATTCCATTCCATGTGACACCGCTAGATTCAGCCGTCACGTCTAGGTTGGGTTTTGGGTGTTATAATGTCAGTGTTTTTGGCGGGATTGGCATATAGTATAATACGGTGGGTGGCAATCATGTAAAATATATCCCTGGAGAAGGTGTTGATGCAAGGAATGATTGTACATGCTATAGTGCTTGTGTAAAATAAATCGATGCTGAATGAATTGATGTAGGGAATGCATGTGTGTGTTGTGGTACTTGTATAAAATAAACTATTGCTGAATATGTTGATGCAGGGAACGATTGTGCGTGTTGTGGTGCTTGAGTAAAATAAATCAAAGCTGAAGGTGTTGATGAGGGGAATGAGTTTTCTTGTTGTGATGCTTGTGGAAAAAAATTAGGTTAGAACCAAAAATAAATGAACCATATTGACCGGGAGGTTACACGACAATCGGGTTCGCCGATGGAGATAGAACAGATGTTCTTGATCTTGGCGCAACATCTTCTCCTGACCTAGGATTGATGGGCCCTCATATTGGCCTCCAACGACGATGTTGCTTACTCCTTTCTAAAGCCGCTAGTAGATAAAACTCACCGTTATGCCTGAACTAATCCATGTAATCTAGATATGTCGGTAACTCTGGTGTTAGAAATGGTTCATGTGTTGGCAAGTACTCGTACCTACGTTGCCGCATCTCGATATACTTCTGGTGGAATGTTGGCCAATCTTCCTCAAGTCTCCCCCATAAATCGATCTTCTGTAGGTCATCGAGCTCCTAGGGTGGTGGCAAAATACATTATGCCACACCCGTAACCCATATCCATCGTCGGAATAGAGTTACAGAGCATTACCGAATAAACATAACCTAAAATCATTCATTTACAAAAATCTAAATAAACACAACATAATCTATTAATATATATGCATATCATTTCTTATTCAAGCCCTCGAGGCCTTAGAATCACTTAGAATCACTTTAAAAATGATTCGGGACTAAATTAGGAACATTTGAGACATTGAATAAAAAGTTAGAAAAATTCAAACTGTAGGGGTCACATGGTTGTGTGACTCAAATGGCTGAGACAAACGCCCGTGTTTCAGGCCATGTAACACTCGAAATAGGGACACACAGCCATGTCCTAGCCCGTGTCTATGCCCATGTAACTCTCTGACTTGGGTCACATGGCCAAGCCACACGCTCGTGTGCCAGACCATGTAACTCTCGAAATGGCCTCACATGCCCGTGTGCCTGACCATGTGCTAGGCTATGTAACTGTCTGAATTGCAACCTTAAAAACCTATAGGGGATACATGGTCGTGTCACATGGTCGTGTGTGACATACAGTTGAGACACACGCTCGTATCTTAGGTCGTGTGGACAAGAAATTGGCCAAAATCAAGCCATTTCTTTCACCCATTCAAACATGTTTGTAACACCCCTTACTCATATCCAATATCAGAATAGTGTACAAGATATTGCCAGACTTATACACAAGCAATCATACAAAACCGAGACGTAAAATTTCCATCCAAATTTAAAACTTTTCATATACATTCATATCATCCCTAAACGAGCCTACGATGCCCAAAACATGTATTGGAAGCGGTTTGGGACTAAACCGAGTATTTTAGAAAATTTCACAACACTTAGAAAAATTTTCATGTTTTAAGAGCCATGCGCTCATGTGGCTTGGGACAGGCCCATGCGGGTAGACCGTGTGGTCACACACGCCCATGTCCTTACCCCGTGTAACTCTCTGTTTGTCACCTAAGAACAAATTGAAGACACACAACCAAGTCACACGCCCGTGTGCTAGGCTGTGTGGTCGATTTAATTTTCATAATTTTCATAAAATAGGTGCAGACTTCACACGCCCATGGGGCAAGCCGTGTGTCACACACGGCCTAGAAACACAATCGTGTGTCTACTCGTGTAGACAAAAATGAGGCTATTTACCAAGCCATTTTGTCACCATTTTACGCATACACCTACTCAAACATAGCACCATTCCAAGCAATTACATTCAACCAATTCAGCCACAATTAAGACATCCACACATCATTCACATGCTACTATATACCACATACGAACATCACATACTTATCAACTTAAACCATGCAAATTTCCACATCCATGAAAACATCATCATATGCATATATACTTAGACCAATATTAGCCAATTCCAAATGGCCATTTACAAAATGAGTTATCAACCAATATAAGCCAAGACATTAGGCCAATTCAATTATGACACATGACAAAATAACCAAGTCCCTATACATGCCATAACTCAAAATGTCAAATTTGTTGGTATCCAAAATAATCAGTTGATAGTGTGAGTGGATCTCTGACAGTCTCCGATCCTCGAGCTAACTTGGTGACACTATAAGAAAAGCAAAAGAAAATGGGAGTAAGCTATATATATTAGTAAGTTCCTATGCAAATAATAGACATCATAACCCAACATTTAACATACAATTAACATGATGATAATTGGCATAGTTTATTAAGAGCTTAGAATCATAACTTACTCAATCATAGCCTTACCGAGGGTTCATCACATAACGAGCTCATCACGTATGAGTTTTTTTGTATGTACTTGAGTCATCTTGAATTGGATTTACACACAATTCATCTTTGACATATTCATTAAATTACTCGTTAAACCACTTGGAATACTAAAGGATACTCTGGAGTTCCGTACATACAGTACCATACCAATGCCATATCCCAAATATGATCTTACATGAGATCTAGTATTGATGGCAATAGCCTAGATATGGTCTTACACAAAGTCTCATATCAATGCCATATCCTAAATATGGTCTTACATGAGGTCACATATAGATGCCATATCCCAGATATGGTCTTACACATAGTCTTAGTAACCCTAATGTCATGACATTTGTATCATATCTATTCCTAAGGTTCAACCGGGATTTCACTCTTATCGTAACTTTATCAATACACTCAATGGTCACTCATAATTCATACAATAGTGAAGTATTTAAAACATAATTAAAACAATGCATTATTTACATAAGAACTTACCTCAGTACAAAAATAGTAGAAGTAGGGCCTAATCGTCAAACACTTTATTTTTCCTCGGATCTAGGTCCAAACCTCGTTTCTCTTGATGTATAATAGCAAATTTAACTCATTTATTATTCACATTACTCAATTCAGTTAAAAAAATCACATTATGGAAAAATTACATTTTTACCCCTAAACTTTAACATTTTTACACTTTGGTCCCTAGGCTCGTAAATTGAAATCTATTCAATTTCTTCAAGACCCAAGCCTAGCCAAACCTTGTTCAGGCTTATAACAACCCACATTTTTCATTTAATCACACTTTTACACACATTTTATAACCTTTTTACAAATAGGTCCTTTGACATTTTCATCAAAAATCACCTAGCAAAAGTTGTTTATCATACACCAAACATACATTTTCTACCATTAGACATCAAAATACACACATATATAACATGGGTCAAACCCTAGACCTTAATCATTTCTCAAATTAATGGTAGAAATAGATAGATCGAGTGATAACGACTTTAAAAATGTAAAGAGCATTAAAAACAGGGCAAGAATGGGCTTACAATCGAGCTTGAAAGTGGCAAAACCCTAGCTATGGCTTCCCTTCTAAATTTTGGCACAAGCAAGAAGAAGATGGAAAAGATTTTGGCTTGATTTTTGCTTTTTAATTCATTTAATTACTAAATGACCAAAATGCCCTTTTCTTAAAACACTAAAATTCTCTTACCTCATGTCTATTTTTTCCAAATTAAGGTAAAATGGTCTAATTACTATCTAAGGACCTTCAATTTAAAATTTCATAGCAATTTGACACCTTTGGCATGTGGAACTCAACTTTTGCACTTTTTACAATTTAGTCATTTTTGCTAAATTAAGTGCTCCAACATCAAAATTTTCAAACGAAATTTTCATGAAATCATTCCATAAAATAGTAGATCATGAAAATATAATAAAAATAAGTTTCACTGCGTCAGATTTGTGGTCCCAAAACCACTGTTTCTTACTACGCCCAAAATGGGGCTGTTACAATGTTCCTACAAGTAATATGCACATATAATCAAAGCATCAAAACTTACCAAAACATGCATAATCAGACCAATTCAATAGGCCAAAAATACATCCAACCAATATGCCAAAAGGCACTTCAATCACAACCAAGCAAATATACCAAAACTTATTCATAATTGACCATAATTCTAACACATACATCTAGTGCAATATCATCTCAAAGCATACCATAATTAAGACCATATAAAGAATAGTAACTTAAGTCACGTACAAGCCAAAACAAACCACAAGTATTTACTTTCAAGCCATTCTAACCAAACCAAAAAGATACCTATTTACAATCTTAGTAATGTACGTAACAACTTAGTTTAGTATTTTGCCATATGTACCATTACAACTTATACAACCAAATATACATACCACAACCCTAAGGAACAAAAGAACTACCAACATCGGCAAATAGTGTGACCAGAAGATTTGATCCATCCAAAAGTTAGCAATAACGATCTACAAAACAATACAGAAAAACGTATAAGCTTATTGGGCTTAGTAAGAATATAGTTATTATTTTAACTTAACAACAATTGAATGCAACTCATATTTTACTCAATTTGAAGTTACCAGAGTGTAAACAGGGGCATGTGTGTGCAATTCAAAGGTATCGAAGTACAAACAGGGGCACGTACGTGAAATTTAAGGGTACCGTAGTACAAACAGGGGCACATATGTGTAATTTAAGGGTACTAAATACAAATAGGGGCATATATGTGAAATTCAAAGAATAATTAAGTTTAAGCAATTAATTACATAACTATATTGTAAACATACAAGTAGAAATTCAATTACGTATAGAAATACTATGAAATTACTTGACAACTAGAGCATAAAAGTACAATCAAACTAATCCGTGACTTTCACTTTTCCTCAATTTAGATCCGATTGAGATTTATCTTGATCTAAATAAATACTTATATTCAATTAAGTGTTTCAATAAATATAAAACATTCAATTCAATCCATAATCCACATTTATACATAAATACAACTCTGCCCCTAACATTTTAACCTTTTTACAATTTAGTCCTTAAACTCGTGCTAGAAAAATTTATTATGAACCCATATCAACTCATAAAAATCATCATTTCATAATTTAACCATGACATTTTACTACTTTTACAAATAAGTCCCTAAATGACATTTTCATCAAAAATCACTTTACAAAACTTATTTATTTATCTACAAGGACTCATAATCTTTCATTAAAATTCATAAATCATGCGAGAATATTCATTGTGAAACCCTACACGTTTAAAAATTTTTCAAATTAGTCCATGGGCTAGTTAGATTAAGCTACCATGACTTCAAAAACATAAGAATCATTAAAAAGGGCTTGAAAACCTACCTTGCATGAAGGATATTCCATAGCCGAAAGCTTGCCCCCTCTTAAAAATGAATTTTTGGTGCTTTTAGGGTTATCAAAAAAGAAGATGACATCCTTTTGTTTTAATTTACTTAACATTTTAACTTAATTGTCCATTTACCAAAATAACCTTTAAAGAGTTTATAAATTTCAATAAAACCTTGCCATATAATTCACTAACTATTCTATTGGTTTAATTATCATCTAAATCCTTTCACTTTAAATTTCTATAGCTAATTGATAATTTTAACTACTATAACTCTAGTTTTACACCTTTTACGATTTAGTCCTTTTCACTTAATTAAGCATGCAAACATCAAAACTTCTTAACGAATTTTTTATACTACTCTACTAACATACCGTAGACATTAAAATGATAATAAAATAAATATTTCTTGATTGGATTTTTGGTCCTGAAACCACTGTTCCCCTAAAGGAATTTTCGTCCTAAAGAAATTTTCGTCCCTGAAAATCTTACTAGAAAGGAGGTTCGGGTATTGAAATTTCATAGCTTATTCCAATTACCAGGTAGCATCTTCTATATCGTATCATTGCCGAAGAACTTTCACTAAAGCTATGCTTTTATTTCTCAATTCCTTAACCTCTCGAGCTAGAATTCTGATTGGTTCTTCACTATACATCATATGAGGCTAAATCTCAACGTCAGCAGGTGCAATCACATGTGATGGATCTGGTTGATACCATCATAACACCGACACGTGAAAAACATTGTGGATCTTTTCTAATTCTAATGGAAAAGTTAATTTGTAAGCTACCGGCCCGATTCTTTCAATAATCTCATATGGCCCAATAAACCGCGAACTTAGCTTTCTTTTACAACCAAATCAAAGAACTTTCTTCCAGGGCGATGCTTTCAAGAACACTTTGTTGCTGATTTGAAATTCAATGTCTTTTCTTTTTAAATCCACATAAGATTTATTTTGATCTGAAACTGCTTTTAAACTGTCTCGAATTACTTTAACCATTTCTTTGGTTTCTAGTATCAAATCAACTCCGTGAAGCTTGTTCTTAGTGAACTCAGTCCAATATAATAGAGTTTGAAATTTTCAACTATACAAAGCTTCATACGGTGCCGTCTTTATACTTGATTGATAATTGTTGTTGTATGCGAATTCAACTAACGGTAAAAATCTCTCTTAGTTCCCTTTAAACTCTAAAGCAAAATATTGAGGCATATCCGTAAGTATCTAAATTACTCGCTCGAATTGATCATCGGTCTGGGGGTAAAACGCGGTACTAAAATGAAAACAAGTACCTAGAGCCTCATGTAACTTGTTCCAAAATCTAGATGTAGACTGTGGATCTCTATCAGAAATAAAAGAAACTGGCACCCCGTGCAATTTGACAATCTCAGCAACATAAAACTCTGCTAATCTCTCAAGTGAATAATCCATATGTATTGGGATAAAATGTGCAGATTTCACAAAACAATCAACAATGACCCAAACAATATCTTTCTTTCTCAGAGATATAGGCAATCCCGATACAAAATCTATCATGACGCATTCCCATTTCCATTTCGGAATCATCACTGGCTGTAACAAACCAGAAGGTACCTGATGTTCGCTTTAACTTGCTGACAAACTAATCATCTCAATACAAACTCCGAGATCTCATGTTTCATACCTGGCCACTAGTTCATTTCTTTCAAATCACCATACATTTTACTGCTACCTGGATGAACAAAATGGCTACTATTACGAGCTTCTTGTAAAATCATATGAAAGAGATCTAAATTTATCGAAACATAAACTTTGCCTTTCAAATACAAACTATCATCGGCCCAAACCTAAAAATCTAAATTAGAAGTCATCTCAATCCTTTTCTGTTTAGCTATCAACACATCATTACATTTATGATCTTTGTAAATTTGTTGTAAAAATATTAGTCTAGCTTTCAACTCAGCTAAAATCAAACCATCATTAGTCAGCATCAATCGCGTGTTCAAAGCTTGCAAAGCAAACAAAGATTTTCTATCTAATACCCTAAAATTTTGGGTTAGAAGTTTTAAGGTTGTGGTTAGGGTCATTGAATAGGTCAAGCACTTGAGTAGGTTTTTGTATTTTAATGTCAGCATGAGCTTGCTGGTTCAATGGTGGTGAGTGTGTTAGTTTACCTTTGAGTTCAGAGTTTAAGTCCTCACATGTGTTTTGAAGAATTAATTTATTTTGTTTTTGTTTTTCAAAATTTTTAATGATTTACTTTTTAAAATTAAAAGAGGAGTTTTTTTTTTTTAGTTTTCACGTTATTCTTCATTTTTTGTTTTTCTTCCCCATTGTTCCTCTTTTATTTCTGTTCTTTCCAAATTTCAGTTCTTTCGATTTCTTGTTTTTCCGTTTTACACTCACGTTAGGTGTTGTCTGTCAAGCCTAATCGTCCTTGTGTGTTTCATTTTATTAGAGGTGAAATGGGTAAGTTTTGTTCATGAGGGTTTATGATATAATTGCTTCTATTTCTATTATTTATTAATTGAAGTTCTTATAGTTTAAGTTTATGTGTGAATTTGAGGTTTCCAAACAATTTGGTCAGAGCGAATCGATTGATCTTTGCTGCTTGATATCATGTTCTAAGGTGTGTGTTCTGAAACGATTTAACTTTGATATCGAATTGCAGTGGAATTCGATAGTGTCTTGTCTGTTTCTAAAATTGGTTATTTGAAGTATTGTATTGTTACTTAATTTCATTAAATTATGTATGTTTTGGCATAATTTTGGGTTTCCAAAGGATGGGGATCATTTTGGTGTCAAAAACACAAATTTTAGGTTGTTTTGGTGTGGTTTCGTGACCATACAGGTGGCTACATAAGTGTGTGCCCCACACGGGCGGTCCACCTAGCCATGTACAATTGAGAAATTAGGGTTTCTAATGGTTTTTGGTTCCATATTGCCTGGCCTACGGGTGTGTGAGATCTCCACAAGGTTGTATCTTCTCTACTCTTTATTTTTGGCACTTTTGGACAGTGAGTTACATAAGTTGCTTGCAGGGCGTGTGTCTCCTCCACACGGGCGTGTGTGTCCTTCACATGGGCATGTAGACCCCCACACGACCTGGGTACTTCCACACGACCGGGGCATATAGCCATGTGGCCCTATTTTGTAAAATTTTCTTTTTGATTCATAAATTATCTATTTTATGTTTTTGTTAATCCAACCCTCATTCAAGCCTCGATAAGTGGGTTTGAGACTCGATTTAGTTGATTCGTGTATATATATGTGTTTATAGGCTTTAATTTTATTGCTCGTTTATGTGGTGAATACGTATGAGTTTGTTATTGTTGTCGTAACTGAATATTAGAATACAAGTGTAATCAAATATGAATCTGTTCAAACTAGAAATGTTAATGTCTATTTCTGTATATTGTCGACGTAAAGTGTGCATTGTTGCATAGCATGAAAACTTTGGGATCTAGTTATGAAGAGAAGGAAGATAAACATAGCAGTTCTAACTGCGATACTTTTCCACAGCGGCTAACCGCACTATTCTATAAGTATATTAGCTTAGTTGTATACAGTTACTCAAGTGGCATAGTTCCACATTGTGGTGTGTAGGGTGGACAAACTTATTATGGTTCTATGTGGTGTACATGGTGGACGGGCCCACCATAGCCCTTATGTGGTGTGCTGGATGGACGAAGTGGTGTTTGGTTGGTGGGGTGGAATTTTTACTTGTGCATTCGTTCGCATTTGAATATACGTCTATTTGTCAGGGCATTTTGTCTGGTTGTGTAAACCTTTGGCTATTGATAATATAGTTAATGTCATGTAATATGTTCTGATTATTACATATGATTGAAATATCATTTTTATGGTTTGATATTGTATTTGCCATATCGATTGAGACTTTCGTAAGTGATATTTTTATACATGTGCTTGTCCAAAGTATTTATTATGTCACTCCATCTTTTGCCATCTATTCATGTTTCAAACTCACACTGAGCTCGCTAGCTTATCTTTATAGTGTTTTTCCTTTTAGGTACGTTCCGTGTTTTGGAGCTGGACTTGATATACCAGAGGTTTCAGAAAGATATGGTTTGATTCAGTTTAAGTAAAAGCTCATAAGTTTTATATGGTTAATTTTAAGTCGGCTTGTAAAATGATTATATAAACAGTGGTACAAGTTTTTATGCTGGACTTTCGTAAGGTGTTATTTGGACTGAACTTTAAAAACTGTGGATTTTATTTCCAAATGTTTGACGCTAGTTTAATATTGTTTCAAACATAATGAACAAAAAGATTTTCTTGGTTTGAATTAAATTTTTTGTTTCCGCCACTTTTGGTGGCCAATGTAACCTCTAGGATTCAGTCAAAACTTCTAGACCGAGTTTTGGGGTGTTACATTTAGTGGTATTAGAGCCAGGTTTTCAAAAACTTGCCCTGTGTTTTTGTGTGCGCACATGTTTGTAAAAAAATTGTACCACGGTGTTTCAAAAAAGTTTTTGAGAAAATAAAATGTCTGAGACTCCGATGCTAGTCCATGCGAAACTATGAACTTATCAAATTAGTTCTGTAATATTAGAATAGTAATGTTTAGACAATTATCTTTGTGTTCGGTTTTGGTATTGTAGATTCTTGAGGTTAGTTCGAAATTCAATATGGATTCTGGTGATAAGCAAGATCGTGAGGGTCAGTATGGTGGGACTCTTAAGGAGTCGTCTGCTTCTCTGAGACACATTTCTGTTCAAGAGTCAGAAGTCAATACAGTTCAGTCAGCTACGGGTAGCGATAACATAGAGGTTAGTAATAAGGTGTTGACTCGGATAGTGAGAGAAGTTTTAGAGAAGGTCTTCAAGGCTAGTTTAGAGAGAACTAGAGAAATGGTTCAAGGTAGGTGTGCAGGTTGTGGGAAGAAAAGATATCGTAGTCTTTCGAGGTTGAAGCCTCAATCTGTGAAGCGTGCCAAGTCTCAGCGGAGTGTCAGTAAGAGTAATGTGGGAGGTTCCAGTAGAGGAGTGAGTGTGTTAGTTTGTGGGCGTTGTAAGAAGCATCATCCATGCGATTGTTGGAAAAAAGTGTCTCAGATGCAAGTCCACGGGGCATCGAATTAGGGACTGTCCTCTGCGACATTGAGTCAGGTATGGTTGTGTGATATTGTTGACTTTGTGTGATGTTGTTTGTGAATGATTTGACTTTTTGATTATGGCATTGTGTTTGTCTGTATAATAGAAAAGAAAGTTTATCTGGTTCAGTGGTTAAGTGTTAAAGGTATGTATGCAAAATTTTAAAGTTTAGTATGATATGGTAGTGTTCCGAGGTCAGAGTGCGTACAGGGATCGTAGTGGTGAGTTTTGTGTTTATACAGTTGTTCTGTTAGTTGGAAATTTTGGGGATAAAATTTCTTTAAGGAGTGGTGAGTTGTAATACCTCGAAATTTAGGGTTAGAAGTTTTGAGGTTGTGGTTAGGATCATTGAATAGGTTGAGCACTTGAGTGGGTTTTCGCGTTTTAATGTCAGAACGAGTTTGTTGGTTCAGTGGTGGTGAGTGTATTAGTTTACCTTTGGGTTCTGAGTTTAATTTCCTCACGTGTGTTTTGAAGAATTAATTATTTTTGGTTTTTTTTTAATTTTTAAAGATTTACTTATAAAAATTAAAAGATAAGTTTTTTTTTTTTAGTTTTCACGTTCTTCTTCATTTTTCTTTTTCTTCCCCATTGTTCCTCTTTTTATTTCTATTCTTTCCAAATTTTAGTACTTTTTATTTCTTGTTTCTTCCGTTTTACACTCACGTTACGTGTGGTTTGTCAAAACTGATCGTACTTGTGTGTTTCGTTTTATTAGAGGTGAAGAGGGTAAGTTTTGTTCATGAGGGTTTATGATAGAATTGCTTCTATTTGTATTATTTGTTAATTGAATTTCTTATAGTTTAAGATTATGTGTGAATTTGAGGTTTCCGAATAGTTTGGTGAGAGTAAATTGATTTATCCTTGCTACTTGGTATCGCATTCTAAGGTGTGTGTTCTGAAACAGTTTAACTTCGGTATCGAATTGCTGTGGAATTTGATAGTGTCTTGTGTGTTTCTGAAATTGGTTATTTGAAGTATTGTATTGTTACTGAATTGCATGAAATTCTATATGTTTTAGCATAATTCTGGGTTTCCAAAGGATGGAGATTTTTTCGGTGTCAAAAGTACCAATTTTAGGTTGTTTTGGTATGGTTTCGTGACCACACAGGTGGTCACATGGGCGTGTCCCGCACATGGCCATGTGAAATTGGGAAATTAGGGTTTTCAATGGTTTTTTGTTCCACACGGTCTGGCTACATGGGCGTGTGAGATCTCCACACAGCCGTGTCTCCTCTACTCTTTATTTTTGACACTTTTGGACAATGAGTTACACGGGCTGCTCACACAGGCGTGTGTCCCTCCACACGGGCATGTGTGGCCTTCACATTGGTGTGTAGACCCCTACAGGGCCTGGGCATTTCCACACGGTCGAGGCACAAGGTCATGTGGCCCTATTTTGCAGAATTTTCTTTTTGATTCATAAATTGTCTATTTTATGTTTTTGTGTAATCCAACCGTCGTTCAAGCCTCAGTAAGTGGGTTTGTGACTCAATTTAGTTTGATTCGTGTATATATATATATATATGTGTGTGTGTGTGTGTGTGTGTGTGTATGTGTGTGTGTTTATGGGCTTTAATTTTATTGCTCGTTTATATGATGAATAAGTATGAGTTTATTATTGTTTTCGTAACTGAATATTAGAATACAAGTGTAATCATATACGAATTTGTTCAAACTAGAAATGTTAATGTCTGTTTCTGTATATTGTCAGCGTAATGTGTGCATTGTTGCATAGCATGAAAATTTTGGGATCTGGTAATGAAGAGAAGGAAGACAAACTTAGCAGTTCTAGCTGCGACACCTTTCTACTGCGGTTTACCGCACTATTCTATAAGTATATCAGCTTAGCTGTATACATTAACTCAAGTGGCATAGTTCCACATTGTGGTGTGTAAGGTGGATGAACCAATTATAGTTCTATGTGGTGTGCATAGTGGATGGGCCTACCATAGCCTTTATGTGGTGTGCTAGATGGACAAAGTGGAGTTTGGTTGGTGGGGTGGGATATTGACTTCTGCATTCGTTTGCATTTGAATTTACGCCTGTTTGTCAAGACATTTTGTCTGGTTGTGTAAACCTTTGGCTATTGATAATATAGTTAATGTCATGTAATATGTTCTGATTATTGCATATGATTAAAATATCATTTCTATGGTTTGATATTGTATTTACCATACCGATTGAGACTTTCGTAAGTGATATTTTTATACATATGCTTGTCTAAAGTATTTATTATGTCACTCCATCTTTTGCCATCTGTTCATGTTTCGGACTCACACTGAGCTCGCTAGCTCATCTCTGTAGTGTTTTTCCGTTTAGGTACATTCCGTGTTTTGGAGCTGGACTCGGTATACCAGAGGTCTCAAAAAGATATGGTTTGATTCGGTTTAAGTAAAATATCATAAGTTTTATAAGGTTAATTTTAAGTCGATTTGTAAAATGATTATATAAACTGTGGTACAAGTTTTTATGCTTGACTTTCGTAAGGTGGTATTTGGACTGAACTTTAGAAATTGTGGATTTTATTTCCAAATGCTTGACACCAGTTTACTATTGTTTCAAACATAATAAACAAAAAGGTTTTCTTGGTTTGAATTAAAGTTTTTGTTTTCGCCACTTTTGGTGCCCAATGTAACCTCTAGGATTCGGTCAAAAATTCTAGGTCGGGTTTTTGGGTGTTACATTCTACTTAAAGCATCAATAACAACATTAGCCTTTCCTGGATGATAATCAATTATCAAATCATAATCTTTTAATAATTTGAGCCATTTTCGCTGTCTCAAATTCAAATCTTTCTATGACATTAAGTACTTCAAACGTTTATGATCCATGAAGATATGACTTTTTTCTTTGTACAAATGGTGTCACCAAATCTTCGTAGCGAATACAATTGCTGCAAGCTCTAAATCATACGTCAGATAATTCTTTTCATGTGATTTCAACTGTCTAGAAGCATATGCTATCACTTTGTCTTCTTGCATTAAAACACAACCCAAAATTCTTTACCGGCCTCTGGCTGAACTAACATGGGTGCCTCGGTTAACATTGTTTTCAACTATTTGAAGCTTTGATAACATTTCTCGGCCCCATCAATGGTTTAGCAATCATCAAGAATCCCTTGACAAACCTCCTATAATATCCAGCTAAACCCAGAAAACTTCTAATCTCAAATACATTTCTCAGATGTTTCCAATCAACGATAGCTGAATTTTTGCTTGAATCAACCTTAATGTTGTTGACCGAAACAACATGTCCCAAAAATTTGACTTCTCGAAGCTAGAGTTCACATTTTCTAAACTTAGCGAATACTTGCTTTTCACACAAAGATTGCAAAATAATTCTCAAATGTTTGGCATTCTCTTTCTGATCTTGTGAATAAATCAAGATACCATCAATGAATACCACAACGAATTTGTCTAAATACAGCCTGAAGATTCTGTTCATCAAATCCATAAATACTATAGGAGCATTAGTCAAACCAAATGGAATGAGAAGAAATTCATAGTGTCTGTTCTTGGTCCTGAAAGTAGTTTTTGGCACATTTGAGTCTTTAACTTGCAACTGATATTAACTAGAACGAACATCAGTCTTTGAAAATATTGTCGCACCTTTCAATTGATCAAACAATTGTCAATATGTGGCAATGTATACTTGTTCTTGATCGTGACTTTGTTGAGTTGTCGATAGTCAATACATAATTGCATAGGCCCATCCTTTTTCTTAACAAATAACATTGGAGCACCTTAAGGAGAAAATTTGGGTCGAGCAAAACCTCTATTTGTCGACTCTTACAACTGTTCTTTCAACTCTTTCAACTCTGTAGGTGTCATTTTGTAAGGAGTTATCGACATCAAAGATGTTCTCGAAACTAAATCAATAGCAAACTCAACCTTTCATATTGACGGTAACCCTGGTAACTCCTCTGGAAACACATCCGAGAACTCATATACAACCAGAACTGGTTCTAGTTTCAATTCTGAAACCCTAGAATCAACTATGTAAGCAAGATATGCTTTACAGCCCTTTTTAACATACTTCTGTGCCATCATAGCTGAGATTATATTAGATATACCATCCAATATGTCTCACTCAATTCGGACCCAATTACCATCCCGGCATTTTAGTACAATTTATTTTCTTTCACAATTCACAATAGCATCATACAGACCAGTCCATACTCAGAATCACAGCAAATTCATCAAAGGATAACAACATCAAACTAGCAGGGAAATCGTAACCCATAATTTTCAGTGGACATGATCTACATAACTAATTAACTAAAACATACTGCCCAAGGGAATTTGTAACTTTGACAGTATATTCAGTAAATTCAACATGTATTTTCTTTTTGTCTACTCATGTAGTGCATATATACGAACAAGTTGATCTAGGATCAATCAATGCAATACATTAATATCAAAAACAAAAAAAGTACCCGTAATAAAATCTGGAGCAGTAGCTTACTCTCGAGCTCAGATTGCATAGGCTCTAGCTAGTGTTCTCGCTTCAGACTATTCATTCATCTCGCTATTCTTTCCTTAATTAGGAGTAGTATTTCTAATGTTTCTAGATCGTCTACCACTCTGAGAAGTTGCTTTAATCTTATTAGACTGATTTCTGAAATCATTTTGCTTTTTCGGATAGTTACGAAGAAAATGGTCCGTAGACCCACAACAGAAACAAGCTCTCTATTTTGATCGGCACTCTCCAAAATTTCTTTTATTGCATTCATCACACACTGGAACGATTCTCTCTACATTTCTTACACTTCCAACACTTGGAGATGGAGAGTTGACTGATTGGAAATTACTTTGTCTCAGTTTCTTTATATTAACGAACTTTGAAGGAGCAACTGATCGACTGGTATCATTTCTAAATTTCTTCAATGGAGATGTTTGAGTGGATTTGAATGACTCTCTCTTGTTATAATCTCAAAATCTTGAATTTGACTATCGTTTGCTTTTACAAATCTCTTCTACCTTTTGAGCCCACTCTGAAAGTTCTACAAATTCCCGTAATTTTAATGCTACTACAACCATACGGATCTCATCGTTCAACCCATCTTCAAATCTGATACACATTTCCCCTTCATTTGATACGATGTTATGAGCATACTTATGTAATTGTAGAAATTCATGTTCATACTCCAATATAATCTGGTTTCGTTGTTTTAACTCGAGAAACTCTTTCTTTTTCCATCAATGAACACCCGGCTAACATACTTTTTCTTCAATTCATTTTGAAAGAAGTCCCAATAAACTCAATCATCTGATACCATCATGCTCAAAGCATCCCACCATAGATACTCCTCATCTTTTAGTAAGGACACCGCACACTTCAAGCAATCTTCAGGGGTGCACAATAACTCCACAAAAACTATCTTTGTGTTCAATAACCAATACTCGGTTTTTTACAGATCATCATCTACCATACTTCTGAACTCTTCCACTCCACATTTTTGAATTTTGTCAATAGATAACCAGGTAATCGTTACAGGTATAGGGTTTGGAGTATTCAGATGTGCTGGAGGTACAACAAGGGGTGAAGGTGGTGGAGTTGTAAGATTTGCTTACTTGAATTCATTGAACCATTGGTTTATCATTCCAAGAAATACATTTTTCATCTCATCACCCATGGATTGTGGAATAGGCGCACTATTATTTGTCTCAAGATTTGAAGCTTGAACATTACTTTCAGGTTCATTAACTATAGCTCAATTTGATTCAGTTGACATTGTAAATCTATAAGAAACAAAATGTTAAAATAGATAAAAAAAAAAAAAAACATCACACTATTATAGCGTATACATGGCATGTATATACTAAACTTTATTTTCCTACGTTAGTCCTAGAATCAACTAAACCGTAGCTCTGATACAACTAAATGTAACACCCCTAACCCGTATCTGTCGCCAAAATAGGGTTACGGGACATTACCAAATAAACAAAACCTAAAATCATTCATTTACAAACATTTTAATAAACATAGCATAATCCATTAATATACATGCATATTTTCCGTTATTCAAGCCCTCGGGGCCTTAAAATCACTTTAGAAACAATTCAGGACTAAATCAGGAACATTTGAAACATTGAATAAAAAGTTAGAAAAATTCAAACTGCAAGAGTCACGTGGCCGTGTGAGTCACACGGCCGAGACACACGCTCGTGCCTCAGGCCGTGTAACACTCAAAATAGGGACACACAGCCATGTCCCAGCCCCTGTCCGTGCTCGTGTAACTCTCTGACTTAGGTCACACAGCCAAACTACACGTTCGTGTGCCAGACCGTGTAACTCTCGAAATGGCCTCAAACGCCCATATGTTAGGCCGTGTGCTAGGTCGTGTAACTACCTGGCTTGCAACCTTAAAAACCTATAGGGGACACATGCCCTTGTCTTAGGTCGTGTGGACAAGAAATTGGCCAAAATCAAGCCATTTTTTTCTCCCATTCAAGCATATTCCTACAAGTAATATGCATATATAATCAAAGCATCAAAACATACCAAAACATACATATTAAGACCAATTCAATAGGCCAAAAATACATCCAACCAATATGCCAAAAGGCACCTCAATCACAACCAAGAAAATATACCAAAACTTATGCATAATTGACCATAATTTTAACATATAAATCAAATGCAATATCATCTCAAAGCATACCAAAATTAAGACTATATAAAGCATAGTAACTTAAGTCACCTACAAACCAAAACAAACCACGAGTGTTTACTTTCAAACCATTCTAACCAAACTAAAAAGATACCTATACAACTAAACAACTTAGTTTAGTATCTTGTCATAATGTACCATTACAACTTATACAGCCACATACATGTGCCACAACCCTAAGGAGCACAAGAACTACCAACATCGGCAGATAGTGTGAACAGAAGATTCGATCCATCCAAAAGTCAGCAATAACGAACTATAAAACAATACACAAAAATGTATAAGCTTATAGGGTTTAGTAAGAACGTAGTTAATCTTTTAACTTGACAACAATTGAATGCAACTCATATTTTACTCGATTTGAAGTTACCGAAGCATAAACAGGGGCACGTATGTGTAATTTAATGGCACCAAGTACAAACAGGGGCATGTATGTGTCATTCAGGGGTATCGAAGTACAAACAAGGGCACGTATATGCAATTTAGGGGTACCAAAATATAAATAGTGGCATGTATGTGCAATTTAAGGGTACCGAAGTACAAACAGGGGCACATATGTGCAATTAGGGAATAATTAAGTATAAGCAATTAATTACATAATTATATTGTAAAAATTCAAGTAGAAACTCAATTACATATAGAAATTCTATGAACTTACCTGAAAACTAGAGCATAAAAGTATGATCGAGCTAATCCCTGACTTTTGCCTTTCTTCGATTTAGATCTGATTGAGAATTATCTTAATCTAAATAAATAATTATATTTAACTAAATGTTTCAATCAATCTTAAACATTCAATTCAATCTATAATCCATATTTATACATAATTAAATTTTTCCCTAACATTTTAACCTTTTTACAATTTTATCCTTAAACTCATAAATTGAAACCTAAGCATTCTCATCCCTAACTCATGCTAGCCGAATTTATTATGAACTCATATCAACTTATACAAATCATCATTTCACAATTTAACCATGATATTTTACTACTTTTACAAATAAGAACCTAAATGGTATTTTCAACAAAAATCACTTTACAAAACTTGTTTATTTATCTACAAGGACTCATAATCTTTCATTAATATTAATAAATCATGCAAGAAAATTCCTGGTAAACCCTACACCTTTAAAAAATTTACAAATTAGTCCACGAGCTAGCTAGATTAAGCTACCACGACTTCGAAAACATAAAAATCATTAAAAACAGGCTTGAAAACCGAGCTTGCATGAAGGATTTTCCATAGCCAAAAGCTTTCCCCCTCTTAACAATGATTTTTTTGTGCTTTTAAGGTTATCAACAAAGAAGATGACATTTGTTTGTTTTAATTTACTTAGCATTTTAATTTAATTGTCCATTTACTAAAATAACCTTTAAAGACTATAAATTTCAATAAAACCTTGCCATATAATTCCACTAACTATTCTATTGGTTTAATTATCATCTAAATCCTTTCACTTTAAATTTCTATAGCTAATTGATACTTTTAACTACTAGAACTCTACTTTTACAATTTAGTACTTTTCACTTAATTAAGCATGCAAAGGTCAAAATTTCTCAACAAAATTTTTCTGACTCTACTAACATGCCGTAGAAATTAAAATAATAATAAAATAAATATTTACTCATCGAATTTGTGGTCCCGAAACCCCTATTCCGATTTCACTAAAAACGGGCTGTTACACATTACGTACACCCGAACTACCACATCATTCGGTCGGATTTGTGCATCTCCACCGTTGCAAAAATGACCAACGGCATTTTGATGTGCTAGATGTTTTGATTCACCAAAAATTTAACTAGGATGCATTCTTGAATCATCGGATCCACATATGGCATCATGCTTAATATTTAATTTCAAGTGCTAGAATAAATATTATATAACTTTGAAAATGATAACCTAACCTCGTCTTCAATTTGTTGATTTAAATCTAGTTGGATCCATGAGCTCGGTCGGTTATCGTTGTGTCTCGCGGGGTTGTTCAATCTATTCAAATAATATGATATTTCAAAATTACAACAATGAAAAATAAAAATAGTACTGATATTATCAAATGAATTTTACCGTATTATGAATGAGAATTTGTAAGGGAGTTCCATTCGGGGGCATAACAATGGTAGTCGATATTATGCCCACGATTGAAGAAGGAGTATGCAACCGTTGATTTTAACTTTTTTAGGTATCATTGCTCAACACATTTCTGAGTACAATGTCGCAAGCATCGTGTAACGATCTAAATTTTAAGGTCATCGGAAAAGTGAATTTTCAGGTCTTCGATTCTGAAAATGAGATTCGTAAATATTTATTAGAAATATTTACAAAGTTAAGTGAGAGGTTAATTAGATTTTAATTAAACAAATTTAGTTTAATTAAGGTCAATTTAGTGAAAGGCCTAGATTGAATAAAGTGTGAAAGTTTAATTATAAACTATAAGAAAAGCCAAGGGACTAAGTTAGCAAATAAACCTTAAGAGACAAGTGGGTGGTAAGTAAAAATACATATGTAATATTTTAATTGGTACAAATGTATGTATATATATGAATTTACTTATTATATAACTAAATAATTATAAAAGTAAATTATATTAAATTATATAATTATAATATATTAATTTAATAAAGAATGAATAAAAGAAATAAAAACAAATAAAAAGAAAAGAAAGGCACGAATGAGCAAGGAAAGAAAGAAGGAAAAAAAAAAGAAAGAAAAGAAAAAGAAAAATTAGGGTTTTAAGATTTCAAGCTTGATTGGTAAGTCAATTTGATCCCTTTTTCTTGTAATTTTGATGTTTTTGGAATCTTGAAACAAAGCCCTACTTGAACTATGTTGAAATTTAAGAAGAAAGTGAATTTTTAGATGTTGATTAAGTTGAATTATTGAGTAAATTATGAGATAAAATGATAGAAAATTCAAGTTAGAAGTGGGAGAAGGATTAAATTGTAAAGAGAGAAATAAGTTTTGTTATAGTAGGGACTAAATTGTTTAAATTGTAGAATTGATGTTTTATATTGAATAATAAGGGTTGAAACTTGTTTAAAGTAGGTATTAAATGAAAATATGAGATTTATTTAAAGAGAAAGAATGGTTATAGTGGAAGGACTAAATTGGAATTGATGTAAAAGTTACATGGAAAAATAGAAGAGTGTGTAATTAAATGATATGTATTGATGGTATTAAATGTTAATTTTTTCGTAGCTAACGTAGCTCCAAAAACGTCATCAAAGAAAGGAAAGGAGAAAGCAAACGAGGATATCAAGTAAACCCGAGCAATTACTGTTTGTTTTTCTATAAGCTAAACTTAATGCATAATTATTATTATCCCTAAAATGTATAGTAGATGAACATAAAGGTAAGTACATTTATTATCGAATTATGAAAACCCTATTAACAGAGTCAGGCTAGTCGGATATGCCATAAGATTGGAAATGTTAAGGGATATTCCGACTTTGTGTCGATGAGACACTATAAGTGTCGCCTTCTTTATTCTTTATAGCGATTCTTGTTTGGAATTTGTTCCGACGAGGTACTCGTGTAATCGCTATTATTACTATCATTATTATTCTCATTACCCTTACAGTGTATTCCAGCTTCGGCCGATGAAACACTGTATGATATCCCGGTGTGTGGGTTGGATCCGTGTATCCATTCAAGTCCAAGTTATGTTAATAAGGGTAAATGAAGGCACTAAAGACAGATTGTTATTGATTAAGTGATTTTACAAAATGTTGATTGTTATCGAATGATATGAAAGGTATACTGAAAGTGATTAACATGATTTAAGTGCTATAAGATAAAGATAAGTAAAAGAACCTTTAAGATGATGGAAATAGAAACTTCAAGTCCAAATATGTATATGACTATTTATTGATTTAAGTATTAGTTTATAGAAATACCACTGAGTATATACTCAGCGTACGGTTTGTTTCTATGCGTAGGTTAGGTACGGAGTAGATATCATTTCAGTATCCAAGCCAACTCCCGAACTCAAATACTTGGTGATGTATCTAATCTTGAAAAACGACATGTACCTAGGTTATTTTTGAAGTTATTTTGTTTATAAGTGATGTTGGTGAAGAATGTTAATAGATAGCTAATTAATGTAATGTGTGTGTTATAATATAGTCCTTTTTGAATTGAATTGAATGGTATTTAAGTGCAAATTTTGAAGTAGTTTGTTTAAGGGTTATTAAATATAAGAGTTAGTCTTTGATATGATGGTTAATGAGTATTAAATGTGTTTATCATATTTTGGATTGGTTGAAATTTTGAATATTAGATTGCTTGTTGTTTAAAGTTGCAGGGTTGGTAAATTTTAATTTTAAAGTTCATTTAGAGCCCACACGGTTTGACACACAGACGTGTGACCATACCGTGTGAGACACATGGCTTGCACATAGGTGTCTTGTTAGGCCGGTGTCCCCTGCATCCTTAAATGTAAAGTCAGGATAGTACACGGGCAAAAGACACGGCCGTGTATCTTGGCTGTGTGAAGGACACGGGTTTTAAGCATGGTTGTATGTCAAAAACATGTGAAAATGGCTTAAAAATGGTAAAAAATCAGTATACCACACGGCCTAGCCACATGGGCGTCTACCCAAGCCGTGTGCCCCTCTGATACTTAAGAAATTGAAAGTCAAATATGCTCACGGGCTGGCCACACAGCCATGGGAGCCCCACGGGCTGGCCACACGGCTATGTCCCAAGCCACACGGGCGTGTGCCCCTATCTTCAAGGAAAAATTTCCAAAGTTACCAGTTTAGTCCCGAAGCACTTCTAAAGCATGTACAAGGCCCATATTAGGGATTTTATGGTGAAATTTGAAAAAAATTGATCTGGAATGCTAATTTATGACTTGATTTTGTATAAAAGTTAGTGTATAAGTCTGGTAATGCCTTGTAACCCTATTATGATAATGGATACAGGTTAAGGGTGTTACATTTAGTGGTATCAGAGCTAACTAGGTTTAGCCAATTCTAGGATTAATTTGATTATTAAAAGGAGTCATGAGGTACATGCCATTTTTATGTTAAACTGAGTTGGGATTGGATGTTGCTATATATATTGATAAATTAATTTTGTTTTATAATGAGTAAAAGATGTCTAACGAAAGTATCGAGGGTGCTGATCAAGAAATGTACGGTGGAGATGAATCATGTGATGTGAATAAATCTGAATTCGCAACCCCAAGTGTAAACCCAATAGGTAACCAACCACCGAATACTAAAAGGGATAATATAAAAATATTTAGAATGATTGTTGAAGCTCCTCAAAAAGTGGTAGGAAGTATGCCTGTTACTACTTCTACCCCTGCTACCCGACGAGCACCTATTAAGGAACTGCGAAAGTATGGAGCTACAGAATTTCTAGGATCAAAGGGAACTGATTCAACAAAAGCTGAAAATTGGTTAGAGACTACCAAGAGAATTTTGAAGTAATTAGAATGCACACCATAGGAAAGTTTAGTATGTGTTATTTCTCTGCTACAAGAAGAGGCTTACATATGGTGGGAATCAATGATTCAAAATATACCGGAAGAACAGGTAAACTAGAAATTTTTTCAACAGGAATTTTAGAAGAAGTATTTGGGAGAGACATATATGGAAGACCGAAAACAGGAGTTTTTGATGCTAAAATAGAGAGATATGTCCATAGTGGATTATGAATGGGAATTTCTGAGACTGAGTAAATATGCAACCAATTTTGTACCGACTGAAGCTGACAAATGTAAGAGATTTCTAAGAGGACTACGAGATGAATTCCAACTGCAATTGATGCCTCTACGGATTACAGAGTTTGTAGACTTAATAGAAAGAGCTAAAATGACTAAGCAAGTGCTGGGAAAGAGTAAAAAGTCTGAAACTACCCGTTCAGTTGGAAAATGCCATGGAACTGCTAGTTCAAGTCCGCAATTCAAATGATCAAAGGAATCTCGTGGTAGTGGAAGATTCAGTTCAAGATCAGAAAAGGAAGATAGAAGTTGAAAGAGACAAACTACTATATCTACTGGCAATATTAGAAGCCCAGCTCAGAACATTGAAATTCCAGAATGTGAATATTGTGGAAATGGACATAGGGAAGATTGTAGAAAGTTAATTGGGGTTGTTTCCGACGTGGATCCACTGATCATTTTGTAAAACACTGCCTGAAGCTTAATAAAGCAGCAACAACGGTTTCTCAGAGATCAGAATCTGCATCTAGAGGTCGAGGTTCAGGTCGAAGTGGTCCAGTTTGTAACACCCCTTACCTGTACCCGAGGCTGGGATAAGGTACGAGGCGTTATCGGACAAACATACAAACATTAAACTAAAATACGGGCCATAAAATTTCATTCATATTTCAAAGCATTCATTCACTTACACATAGTCCCTTATTTGAGTTTACGGAGCCCAAAACATACTTTAGAAAGGGTTCGAGACTAAACTGAGAACTTACGAAAATCTTGGATATTTCATGCTTTAAGGTTCCATAGGCCCTTGTCCCAAAGTCGTGTTCCATACACGGCTGAGACACATGGTCGTGTCTCTGCCTGTGTGGAATATACCTAGGCTATTTTCCAAGTTTTGGTCAACCTTGATCTCTTACACACTTATACAAAATCAAAAGCATATAACATGGTATTCATTTAATGATTAAACATCCTCAATTAAACCACAAACATAGCATTTGTATGTCATCATTCATGTGTCTCTCATACTCATTTTACCTTGTTTATTATAGTACCACTTATACATTTATACCAAGATTATCATCTTATCAAATATCTTCAGCTTAATCATCAAGCATTCATATTTAAAGCTAGATCATATCTTTATAAAATACCACAATTCAGATGCACAGAATAACAAGTTTTCCTAAAACATTTCAATTCAATTCCATACCCAACAAGCATTACATTGAGAATAGTCATATATATATATATATATATATATATATATATGTATATACATGTCATGATACATAACATTCTCTTTCTGCTTTTCTTATAAACACATATCATTTATTTCATTATATCAATATTTCATATACCATAGTTTCCATGTATTCCACATATATTTATTTTTCCTCCTCCTCCTCTCCATTCCACATCCTTAAAGTATATAGCATTCTTGTAAGTACGATTTCACAATTTACTAATAAATGCTCATATCAAATTGTCCACACGATTCATAGTCACTTAATTATTTATAATTCGAGCTACAGAGCTCCACATTAAGATCCGTAAATTTTTACTGAAACTAGACTCATATATCTTTCCACCATTATATTTTCATAATTTTTGGTTTAGCCAATTACTACAGTTTATTCATTAAAATTTCCCCTGTTTCACTTTCTGACAGTTCTAACCTCTCTTCACTAAAAATTAATTATATCACAGTACAGAACTCGGATAATGTTCTTGTTGATTTATCTTTAAAATAGACTCATTAGGGATTTTAAAAATATAATTTTGAGCCTCTAATTATTTTTCTCCAAATTTTTGTGATTTTCCGAAGTCAGAACAGGGGATCACGTAATCATTCTGAACCAGTCTCACAAAAACATAAATATCTCAAAATATAGAACTCCTTTGCTTGCTCTATTTCTTTTATATGAAAATATACTCATTAAGATTTAATTTGATCTATCATTCAGTCTCTGATTCAATTTCTAATATTTTTGGTGATTTTTCAAAATCACATCACTACTACTGTCTAAAACAGTTTTATTACTAATTCACTCTTTCACACTTTCTTTGTATTAACCTCATTTTAACATACATATCACAAATCATTTTCATCGCATTTCATGCATCACAAGTATAGGCCCATGATCACAAGGTCACCATAAAATCATTCTCATGTATAACTTACTTGTTTATAACCTTACCACATCATGGTCACTTAATGAACACATCATTCACATAACCAAGTTCCTGCACTTATTCATCACAAAACTCACAAAGCAATACATAGAGAGTCTCCCGTTGAACACTTCGAATCAATCCGCGATACCTGGTGGTTTCAGCACATAACTCCACCCATCATATAGTTCGGCTCTCTTGTACACATGGTGAACACTTAGTACCACCCATGTGACCTAGCCAGTTTATCTCGTAGCTCTCTTATCTACATGGTATCCTTCACCTGGAACCACGCATGCAACCTAGCTACATATATCCCGTAGCTCTCTTGTCTACATGGTGCACACATAGTATCACCCATGCGACTTAGCTACATCATAATGTCTCGTAGCTCTCTTGTACACATGATGTGCACTCAGCACCATACATGCGACCTAGCTACATACCATCTGTATCATCCAATCTTTCCGAAGGTTCAACCGGGATTTCTCTCTCTTTTTCAACAATTTCACCAATCAAGTAATTATCCACAAACATATTTCCAATATTATTATAAAATATCATAATACAAGTAATAGTGATGTATTACTTACATATAAACTTACATCTCATTTAATATCAAGGCAATAACATTAAATTACACATTGCCTTATTAAAAATCATATGAACTTACAATTTCTCATAATATCCGTAATCATAGAAATCACATTTATGTATGATAATTCAATGCACTTCATGTACCATAGACATATTTTTAAATCAATTCATAAACTGGGCACCATAAACATTTAATTTAACATAATTCAATTAATTCACTAAATTTAACTTTCAAATATAAATTACGGCATTATTGCTGTATTATTATCATACCAACTTACATACTTTCAACACCTTAGAAATCATAGTAAATATATCAACTTTACATTGAAAAATGCATAAATTAATGCTTATTATACATATGAACTTACCTCGATACTAAAACGGGCATTTTACAAACTTTCCCAATTTTCGATTTTTCTCTCATTCTAGGTTCAAATCTCATTTTTCGGGATCTAAAACATCATATTTTACTTATTTAATTAATGTACTATTCAAAATAGTCCTTAACTCAAACTTTGGAAAAATTACAATTTTGCCCCTAAACTTTTGCATATTTACACTTTTGCCCCTAGGCTCGGGAATTAAACTTCATCCCTTATTCTTATGTTTCATGACATGCTGATCATTTTTCCCTTCTATGGCAACATCAAATTCTCACTCTAACATATACTTATGACTATTAGGTATTTTTACCGATTAAGCCCTTTTGCTCGTTTTCACTTAAAACCGAGTAGCACAAGTTGTATAACATAATTTAAAAGCTCATATTGTATCGTAAAACACCAGAATACACAAATTTCACCTATGGGTATTTTTCCAAATATGAACCCTAGGTTGAATTATTGCTAGCATAAGCTAAATCAAGTTACCGGGACTCAAAAAACGTAAAGAACTTGAAAAACGGGATTAGAAAGGACTTACTATTGAGCTTGGAAAGCTTGAAAACCCTATCCATGGAGTATCCCTTGGTATACACATCCATGGTGAAGAAGATGAGCAAAATTGGCTTTTAATTTTGTATTTTAATTCATTTTACCCCTAAATGACCAAAATGCCCTTACTACTAAACTTTTCAAAAATTCCACCATGTCCAATTTTTGTCCATAACTTAGAAATTGGTCAAATTGCTATTTAAGACCTCTTAATTAATATATCAAAGCAATTTCATACTAGAAACTTCTAGAATGCAAGTTTTACAACTTATTCAATTTAGTCCCTAACTTCAAATTAAGCACTTTATGCATAGAATTTCTTCACGAAATTTTCACATAATCATGCAATCATATCATAGACCTCAAAATAATCATAAAATAATTACTTATATCTCGGATTTTGTGGTCTAAAAACCTCTGTTCCAACTAGACCCAATTTTAGGCTACTACAACTCTCCCCCCCTTTAGAGATTTTCGTCCTCGAAAATCTTACCGGAGTGAGGTTTAGTATCTTTCTCATAATTTCCAGCATTACTAACTAATTGTTTTCCAGACGATACTTTTAGAAACACTCTGTCATCAATTTGAATCCCAAGATAACTCAGTCAACTCTGATATTTCTCTAACTCTGTCCTTCACTTGTCAACCATTCTCAGTCTCTGGTCATATCTATAATTATTTTATCACTAAACTTTTTGATTCCACACTTAGGAACTTATCAACATGATTCTCATGAATTTCCGTTATATACACCTCATCGGTAAGGGGGCGAGGTCATACAGTCTCTAACTCGATTCTGACATATATCTATATGACACATTTTTTTTTCATTATCCACATATGTCATTATAATCATACTATCCACTTCAAACAGTTTATTATTCATATCTGTCTTACATAAAATTTCCAATTATCTCATTTCAAATAAGTGCACTCACTCATACATTCTATGACTTTTGAATAACTTTAGTCATCACATTTACTAATTAATTTAGTCAAGCATGCAACAGCATATGAAGGCCAAAAAAATATGAATAAATATATCACTATATAAACTTTCATCTCACATATTATCACATATACATATATCACGAATTCTTATTCATACCTTTCCGAGTTTAACACATCATAGCTACACTTTATTCAAATACTTCAATATCGCTATAAAATGGTCAGATGTAGCTCAGTTGAAGAATACTTCATTTTAAACAAAATGGTCCTCATTAGTGTCGGGAGACATCACACTATCACATATTTGTGGCATGTATAACTAAACTCTCACAGTTGCTATGTTAGTCCGAAAATTGACTAAACCTGCTCTGATACCACTAAATGTAACACCTCTTACCTGTAGCCGAGGTTGGGATAAGGTACGAGGTGTTACCGGACAAACATACAAACATTAAACTAAAATACGGGCCATAAAATTTCATTCATATTTCAAAGCGTTCATTCACTTACACATAGTCCCTTATTTGAGTTTACAGAGCCCAAAACATACTTTAGAAAGGGTTCGGGACTAAACCGAGAACTTACGAAAATCTTGGAAATTTCATGCTTTAAGGCTCCACTGCTTGGTGTCCCAAAGTCAGTGTTCCATACACTTTGAGACACATGGTCGTGTCTCTGCTGTGTGGAATATACCTAGGCTATTTTCCAAGCTTTGGTCAACCTTGATCTCTTACACACTTATACAAAATCAAAAGCATATAACATGGTATTCATTTAATGATTAAACATCCTCAATTAAACCACAAACATAGCATTTGTATGTCATCATTCATGTGTCTCTCATACTCATTTTACCTTGTTTATTATAATACCACTTATACATTTATACCAAGATTATCATCTTATCAAATATCTTCAGCTTAATCATCAAGCATTCATATTTAAAGCTAGATCATATCTTTATAAAATACCACAATTCAGATGCACAGAATAACAAGTTTTCCTAAAACATTTCAATTCAATTCCATACCCAACAAGCATTACATTGAGAATAGTCATATATATATATATATATATATATATATATATGTATATACATGTCATGATACATAACATTCTCTTTCTGTTTTCTTATAAACACATATCATTTATTTCATTATATCAATATTTCATATACCATAGTTTCCATGTATTCCACATATATTTATTTTTCCTCCTCCTCCTCTCCATTCCACATCCTTAATGTATATAGCATTCTTGTAAGTACGATTTTACAATTTACTAATAAATGCTCACATCAAATTGTCCACACGAGTCATAGTCACTTAATTATTTATAATTCGAGCTACAGAGCTCCAAATTAAGATTCGTAAATTTCTGCTGAAACTAGACTCATATATCTTTCCACCATAAAATTTTCATAATTTTTGGTTTAGCCAATTAGTACAGTTTATTCATTAAAATTTCCCATGTTTCACTTTCTGACAGTTCTATCCTCTCTTCACTAAAAATTAATTATATCACAGTACAGAACTCGGATAATGTTCCTGTTGATTTATCTTGAAAATAGACTCATTATGGCTTTTAGAAATATAAGTTTGAGCCTCTAATTATTTTTCTCCAAATTTTTGTGATTTTCCGAAGTCAGAACAGGGGATCACATAATCATTCTGAACCAGTGTCACAAAAACATAAATATCTCAAACTATAGAACTCCTTTGCTTACTCTATTTCTTTTATATGAAACTAGACTCATTAAGATTTAATTTGATCTCTCATTCAGTCTCTGATTCAATTTCTAATATTTTTGGTGATTTTTCAAAATCACATCACTACTACTGTCCAAAACAGTTTTATTGCTAATTCACTCTTTCACACTTTCTTTGTATTAACCTTATTTTAACATACATATCACAAATCATTTTCACCGCATTTCATGCATCACAAGTATAGGCCCATGATCACAAGGTCACCATAAAATTATTCTCATGTATAACTTACTTGTTTATAACCTTACCACATCATGGTCACTTAATGAACACATTATTCACATAACCAAGTTCCTGCACTTATTCATCACAAAACTCACAAAGCAATACATAGAGAGTCTCCCGTTGAACACTTCGAATCAATCCTCGATACTTGGTGGTTTCAGTACATAACTCCACCCATCATATAGTTCGACTCTCTTGTACACATGGTGAACACTTAGTACCACCCATGTGACCTAGCCAGTTTATCTCGTAGCTCTCTTGTCTACATGGTGTCCTTCACCTGGAACCACGCATGCGACCTAGCTACATATATCACGTAGCTCTCTTGTCTACATCGTGCACACATAGTATCACCCATGTGACTTAGCTACATCATAATGTCTCGTAGCTCTCTTGTACACATGATGTGCACTCAGCACCATACATGCGACCTAGCTACATACCATCTGTATCATCCAATCTTTTCGAAGGTTCAACCGAGATTTCTCTCTCTTTTTCAACAATTTCACCAATCAAGTTATAATCCACAAACATATTTCCAATATTATTATAAAATATCATAATACAAGTAATAGTGATGTATTACTTACATATAAACTTACATCTCATTTAATATCAAGGCAATAACATTAAATTACACATTGCCTTATTAAAAATCATATGAACTTACAGTTTCTCATAATATCCGTAATCATAAAAATCACATTTATGTATCATAATTCAATGCACTTCATGTACCATAGACATATTTTTAAATCAATTCATAAACTGGGCACCATAAACATTTAATTTAACATAATTCAATTAATTCATTAAATTTAACTTTCAAATATAAATTACAAGATTATTGTCAGTATTATTATCATACCAACTTACATACTTTCAACACCTCGAAATCATAGTAAATATATCAATTTTACATTGAAAAATGCATAAATTAATGCTTATTATACATATGAACTTACCTCGATACTAAAACGGGCATTTTACCAACTTTCCCAATTTTCGATTTTTCTCTCATTCTAGGTTCAAATCTCATTTTTCAAGATCTAAAACATCATATTTTACTTATTTAATTAATTTACTATTCAAAACAGTCCTTAACTCAAACTTTGGAAAAATTACAATTTTGCCCTTAAACTTTTGCATATTTACACTTTTGCCCCTAGGCTCAGGAATTAAACTTCATCTCTTATTCTTATGTTTCATGACATGCTGATCATTTTTCCCTCCTATGGCAACATCAAATTCTCACTCTAACATATACTTATGACTATTAGGTATTTTTACCGATTAAGCCCTTTTGCTCGTTTTCACTTAAAACCGAGTAGCACAAGTTGTATAACATAATTTAAAAGCTCATATTGTATCGTAAAACACCAGAATACACAAATTTCACCTATGGGTATTTTTCCAAATATGAACCCTAGGTTGAATTATTGCTAGCATAAGCTAAATCAAGTTACTGGGACTCCAAAAACGTAAAGAACTTGAAAAACGGGGTTAGAACGGACTTACTATTGAGCTTGGAAAGCTTGAAAACCCTAGCCATGGAGTATCCCTTGGTATACACGTCCATGGTGAAGAAGAAGAGCAAAATTGGATTTTAATTTTGTATTTTAATTCATTTTACCCCTAAATGACCAAAATGCCCTTACTACTAAACTTTCCAAAAATTCCATCCATGTCCAATTTTTGTCCATAACTTAGAAATTGGTAAAATTTCTATTTAAGACCTCCTAATTAATATTTCAAGCAATTTCATACTAGAAACTTCTAGAATGCAAGTTTTGCAACTTATTCAATTTAGTCCCTAACTTCAAATTAAGCACTTTATGCATAGAATTTCTTCACGAAATTTTCACATAATCATGCAATCATATCATAGACCTCAAAATAATCATAAAATAATTATTTATATCTCGAATTTTGTGGTCCCAAAACCTCTGTTCCAACTAGACCCAATTTTGGGCTACTACACAGTTACTAGAGAAGGTACTAGAAGAACTAGTGAAAATGCTACACAACAATCTAAAGTAAGAGCTCCAGCCCGAGCATATGCTGTAAAAACTCGAGATAAGGGAGATGCTCATGATATGGTAACAAGTATATTCTTATTACATTCAGAACTCGTTTATGTTTTAATAGATCCAGGATCGTCACATTCTTATGTCAATACAAAACTGGTTGAAACTTAAAACCTGAATTGTCTAAAGTAACGATAGAAGTGTCTAGTTCATTGGGGCAAAATATGTTAGTGAATCAGATATGTCAAAGATGTCCATTAATGATTCAGGATAAAATCTTTTCTATTGATCTGTTGATTATGCCATTTGGCGACTTTGATATTATACTAGGTATGGATTGGCAGTCAGAACATGGAGTAATTTTGGACTATTATAAAAAGAAATTCACTGTTCAGAATGAAAATGATGATCAAATAGAAGTAAAGGGTATTCGGACCAGTGGGATTGTTCGTGTTATTTCAGCAATTAAAGCTAGTAAGCTTCTTAATCAGGGATGTACTGCTTTCTTAGCATATGTTATTAATTCTGATCATAAAAGTCTGAAATACCTGCTTTCTCAAAAGGAACTGAACCTGAGGCAAAGACGATGGATAGAGCTTTTGAAAGATTATGACTGTGTCATAGATTATCACCCAGGTAAAGCTAATGATGTAGCTAACGCACTGAGTAGAAAAGCTGCAATAGAACTGAGAGTGATGTTTGCACAGCTCAGTATTACTAATGACAGAGGACTCTTGGCTGATTAAGAGTGAAACTAGTAATGTTTGATCATATTAGATCAGCACAGTTGAAAGATGACAAATTAATGAAGAAAAGAGAGATGGTACAAAACGATACAGCAGGGAAGTTTAGTATTGACGAAAATTATTGTTTGAGATTTCAGAATGGGCTCTGTATTCCAACTACTTCTTAGATAAAGGAATTAATTATTCACGAATCTCACAATGGTCAGTTTGCCTTACATTCTGGAGGCATGAAATGTATCGTAATTTACGAAAATTTTATTGGTTGCCGGGAATGAAAAAGGATATAACTGAATATGTAGCTAAATGTTTGGCTTATCAACGGGTAAAGGCAGAACATCAAGTTCCGACAGGGTTGCTTCAACCTATTAGTATTCCTGAATGGAAATGGGACCGAATAACAATGGATTTTGTAACTGGGTTGCAACTATCTACGAGTAAAAAGAATTCTATTTGGGTAATTGTTGACCGACTTACGAAATCAGCTCATTTTATAGCTGTCAGAATTGACTGGTCACTACAGAAACTTGCGGACATGTATATTCGAGAAATTGTAAGGTTACAAGGTATTCTAGAATCAATAATTTCTGACAGAGATCCATGATTTACGTCGAGGTTTTGGAAGCAATTACATGAGTCTCTTGGTACTCAACTTCATTTCAGTACAGCTTTTCATCTGCAAACTGACGGATAATCTGAACGGCTAATATAGATTTTGGAAGACATGCTCCGAGCATGCATGATTGACTTGGAATCTAATTGGGAACGGTATTTTATCGTTGGCTGAGTTTGTGTATAATAATAGTTACCAATCAAGTATTCAAATGGCACCGTATGAAGCTCTATATGGTCAAAGATGCCGATCACTAGTATGTTGGACGGAATTGAATAAAAGAAAAGTGCTTGGTCCAAAGTTAATTCAAGAAACAGAAAACACTGTTAGAAAGATTCGAGAACGATTGAAAGTAGCTTACGATAGGCAGAAATCGTATGCAGATCTGAAACGACTGGAAATTGAGTACTCAGTTGGAGACAAAGTATTGCTTAAAGTCTCTTCTTGGAAGAAAATCTTGAGATTTGGTCGGAAGGGTAAATTGAGTCCATAATATATTGGACCATATGAGATTATAGAAAGAATTGGACTGGTGGCATATCGTTTAGCTCTATCTCCTGAATTATAGAAGATTCATGATGTTTTTCATGTTTCTATGTTAAGAAGATACCGATCAGATCTTTCTCATGTGATTTCAACCGAAGATATAGAGATTCGACCTGATTTGTCATATGAAGAAGAACCGGTTAAGATATTGGCACGTGAGGTAAAAGAATTATGCAATAAATGAGTTCCCTTAGTAAAAGTGTTATGGAGAAGTCATAATATTGAAGAAGCAACATGGGAATTGGAAGATACAATGAGATCACAATACCCCCATCTCTTTTCAGGTAAATTTCGAGGACGAAATTTATTAAGGGGGAGAAATGTAACGACCCAAATTTTAAGGTCATCGAAAAAGTGAATTTTCGGGTCTTCGATTCTGAAAATGAGATTCGTAAATATTTATTAGAAATATTTACAAAGCTAAGTGAGAGGTTAATTAGATTTTAATTAAACAAATTTAGTTTAATTAAGGTCAATTTAGTGAAAAGACTAGATTGAATAAAGTGTGAAAGTTTAATTATAAACTATAAGAAAAGCCAAGGGACTAAGTTAGCAAATAAACCTTAAGAGACAAGTGGGTGGTAAGTAAAAATACATATGTAATATTCTAATTGGTACAAATGTATGTATATATATGGATTTACTTATTATATAAGTAAATAATTATAAAAGTAAATTATATTAAACTATATAATTATAATATATTAATTTAATAAAGAATGAATAAAAGAAATAAAAAAAGAAAAAGAAATGCACGGATGAGCAGGAAAAGAAAGAAGGAAAAAAAAAGAAAGAAAAAAGAAAAGGGAAAATTAAGGTTTTAAAATTTCAAGCTTGATTGGTAAGTCAATTTGATCCCTTTCCTTGTAATTTTGATGTGTAATTTTGATGTTTTTGGAATCTTGGAACAAAGCCCTACTTGAATTATGTTGAAATTTAAGAAGATAGTGAATTTTTAGATGTTGATTAAGTTGAATTATTGAGTAAATTATGAGATAAAATGATAGAAAATGCAAGTCCGAAGTGGGAGAATGATTAAATTGTAAAGAGAGATATAAGTTTTATTATAGTAGGGACTAAATTGTTTAAATTGTAGAATTGATTTTTATATTGAATAATAAGAGTTGAAACTTGTTTAAAGTAGGTATTAAATGAAAATATAAGATTTATTTAAAGAGAAAGAATGGTTATGGTGGAAGGACTAAATTGGAATTGATGTAAAAGTTACATGGAAAAATAGAAGAGTGTCTTATTAAATGATATGTATTGATAGTATTAAATGTTAATTTTTCCGTAGCTAACGTAGCACTTGAAATGTTATCAAAGAAAGGAAAGAAGAAAGGAAACGAGGATATCGAGTAAACCTGAGCAATTACTGTTTGTATTTCTATAAACTAAACTTAATGCATAATTATTATTATCCCTAAAATGTATACTAGATGAACATAAAGGTAAGTACATTTATTATCAAATTATGGAAACCCTATTAACAGAGTTGGGCTAGTCGGATATAGTTGGTATGCTATAGGATTGGAAGTGTTAAGGGACATTCCGACTTTGTGTCAATGAGACACTATAAGTGTCGCCTTCTTATCAAGTATCTTTATTCTTTGTTTGATTTTTTTCGATGACGTACTACGTGTACCGCCATCTTTATCAAGTATTGTTACCCTTATGGTGTATTCTGGCTTCGGCCGATGAAACACTGTATGATATCCCGGTGTGTGGGTTCGATCCTTGTATCCATTTAAGTCTGAGTTATGTTAATAAGGGAAATAAAGGCACTAAAGACTGACTGTTACTAATTAAGTGATTTTACTAAATGTTAACTGTTATCAAATGATATGAAAGGTATACTGAAAGTGATTAACATGATTTAAGTGCTATAAGATGAAGATAAGTAAAAGAACTTTTAAGATGATGGAAATAGAAACTTCAACTCCAAATATGTATATGACTATTTATTGCTTTAAGTATTAGTTTATACAAATACCACTGAGTATATACTCAGCGTACGATTTGTTTCCGTGAGCAGTTTAGGTATGGAGTAGATATCGTTTCAGTTTCCAAGCCCACTCCCGAACTCAAATACTTGATGATGTATCTAATCTTGAGAAATGGCATGTACCTAGGTTATTTTTGAAGTTTTTTTGTTTATAAGTGATGTTGGTGAAGAATGTAATAGATAGCTAATTAATGTAATGTGTGTGTTATAATATAGTTCTTTTTAAATTGAATTGAATGGTATTTAAGTGCAAATTTCAAAGTAGTTTGTTTAAGGGTTATTAAAATTAAGAATTAATCTTTGGTATGATGGTTAATGAGTATTAAGTGTGTTTATCATATTTTGGATTGGTTGAAATTTTGAATATTAGATTGCTTGTTGTTTAAAGTTGCAGGGTTGGTAAATTTGAATTTTAAAGTTCATTCATAGCCCACACGGTTTGACACACGGGCGTGTGACCAGACCGTGTGAGACACACGGCTTGCACATAGGTGTGTTGTTAGGTCGTGCGTCCCCTGCATCCTTAAATGTGAAGTCAAGATAGTACACGGGCAAAAGACACGGCCGTGTGTCTTAGCTGTGTGAAGGACACGGGTTTTAAGCACGGTTGTGTGTCAAAAACATGTGAAAATGGCTTTAAAATGGTGAAAAATCAGTATACCACACGGCCTAGCCACATGGGTGTGTGCCCAGGCTGTATGCCCCTCTGATGCTTAAGAAATTGCAAGTCAGATTTGCCCATGGGCTGGCCACACGGCCATGGGAGCCCCACGGGCTAGCCACACGGCCATGTCCCAGGCCACACGGGCATGTGCCTCTATCTTCAAGGAAAAACTTCCAAAGTTGCCAGTTTAGTCCCGAACCACTTCTAAAACATGTATTGGGCCCCGTAGGCCCATATTAGGGACTTTATGGTGAAATTTAAAAAGATCTGATCTGGAACGTTAATTTATGACTCGATTTTGTATAAAAGTTAGTGTATAAGTTCGGCAATGCCTCGTAACCCTATTTCGGTGACGGATATAGGTTAGGGGTGTTACATACTGCTAATCCCTAACTTATTCTTCCCACTTCTTTCAAGTCGACTAGTAATAGTAGCCTCCTTAAGTGTATCAGATTGCAAGATTTATTTGGCATTAGCAGACCCCCAATCAACCACAAGATGGATGCGCACGCAAATCGTTCTCTTCAACGTCACTAGTAGAATCCTCGATAGTTTGGAAGTTGTCCTCAAACCATCTCATCTTGATCTAGCTACCCCTAAACTTGTTCAGCACCTTCCCTGGTAGTTGCTCGCATGTTGCACTCGAATCAACACTAATAAATGGCCCTGTAACAACTTCCATATTGAATCGTAGACTGAGTTTTAAACTAATGTCCTCGAGTGTGATTGTACATTCGCCGCAGGGAAGATGAAATGTGGGTATCTCCAGTCTTCATCTTTTGTCCAAAGCACTAATAAGTGGGGGGGATCCAATTTAGTCCCCCGAGCATGCGAGCCACGTATAAAAATCATGCATCTCGCAAGTGTCCTTAAATGGCATCCAGTGCACCTTCACTTAAATTGTTTATGTACGTCTCCAAAATCCGATCTTCGAAATGAGTAAAACATAAAAAATTAATAATCTAAAAAACATAATAATTAACCATTTAAAATTAGATAATTTAATAAATTTTCTTACCATTTGTAATTGAATACCACAAATATACTTGTTATCTAAACGAATAAGCTGGTTTGCCTTTTAAAAATTATAACGAATAAAATAAAATCGAAGAGAAAAAATTAAAAAATAATAAATGAGGATAAAAAATTGAGGATTGAAAATTGAGGATTGATAACATAAGATGGAAGAATGAGTATTAAGTATTTGGTTGAAAATGATAAAGTTTAGAGGGGTTTATATAAGGAATTTTATGGTTGTTGGAGTCCTTATAGTCGTTAGAAAAGTTACTATTGGAAGGAAAACGCGCCCTACCGGGAATGTTTTTATTCTCTCTTCTGAAAACACGTTCTACAAAGTGCGTTTCCGCTTATGTGGCAGCAAAAGCGCTCCTTCTAAAACGTGTTTTCCTTTTTCTCTCCAAAAATAACGTAAATTAGTAAATTTTGAAGAAATCAATATACTTTATCAGATCTTTTATTTTTTTCATCATATTCTATTAACTTAACCGATTAAATTTAAATAAAATTTATTAATAAATAATCAATAGTAATATTCTTATTTAATCCTATATTTGGATAATTAATAATAAAACAAAGATAAACAAATTTTATTTCTTGTTTGATTAGTGTGTAGAAAGGAAAGTAAATTCTTTGCATAGATAATTTTTAATTATAACCTTACTTAAATAATATAAAATAATTAAATTAAATTAAAATTATATAAAAATGTTCTTTATAAAATGATATCTACACGTGTTAATCAAAAAGTATAAATTGATTTGATAAAATTATAAATTTAATATAAATTTTTAAAAGTGAGGAGTCTTAATAATTCAAGAAGGAGAAAATAATTTTAATAGTTTGCTAAATTTATACAAATTTAAAAGGTAAAAAAGAGTCATAATAGTCTGGTAATTCCCTGAGTGACGGCGATGGTTCTAACGAAGACCGTAACACCAAAAAAGTAAGATTCAACGATATTGATGAAAATCCAGTAGAAAACATGGTGGTGGACATGGCCCTGGTGAGTGGTGCTACATGGAAGGATAAATTGCTTGGGGGAAAAGGTTCTAGATCTTTGGTCTCCTTCATGAATCTAAGCGAGACTTTTGACGAGACTTCGATTTTGAAGATGGATACATCCTTAGATCCACTGTTAATGGTATCCCTGCCATTGATTTCTCTGATAGAATTAAGAAAATTTTGGTCAAAGACATGGAAACCACAGTGGTGGTAAAATTGTTGGGGCGTAATATTGGATATGGTGTATTTTTCAACTGAATTTCGAGTCTTTAGAAACCATCTAAGCCCTTTCGATTAATGGATGTGGAAAATGAATACTACCTGGTTCGTTTTCAAGACAAAGATGATTACGAAATGGTTTTGGCAGAAGGACCTTGGGTGGTTTTTGGCCACTATCTCACAGTTCAGCGATGGACGGTTGATTTTAATCCGTTCAGGCCTTTCCCTAGTGTGGTTCTGGCCTAGATCCGATTCTAGGGATTACCAGGATTTCTGTACAACAAATGAGTATTAGAGGAAACCGGAGGGTTGGTCAGGAAAGTGGCCAAAATGGACATTAAAACAGGTAGGAGACGAGGGATCAGTTCGCTAGGATGGCGGTGTTCGTTAACTTAGAGAAATCATTAACCTCACACGTTCTGATTAATGGCAGGATACAAAGAGTAGAGTTTGAGGCTCTTCCTGTGGTTTGTTTTTCTTGTGGTAGATATGGACATTTGAAAAATGTTTGCCCTTTTTCTTTGACAGGTAAGATCACAATTAGCAGTCAACGCGTAGCCTCTGATTCGGCGGTGAATGGCTTTGCTCTACCAAAGACAGGGGAAGCCTTTGACCCTTGGATGGTTGTTAAACATAAATCATGGCACAATCAAGCTAGGAATAGGAATCATTAAGCTAAGATCCCGAAAAAATTTCAAACGACTTCCAAATTTGCTGCGCTGGAAATTGATTTAACGACATTTGAGGGTGAAGAATCCCGAAAGTTTGGGAATTAATTTCCTATAGAGGGATTTTGCTAAAAAATTAAAACGCAATTTTGAGGGGATCAAAAGCTGGGTCAGTGGAGAAGGAAAACACGGGAAAGTTGTCGCTGGACCAGAGCAGCAATAATGGGCCAAAAAAGTCAGTGAAGCCGACTAGCCTGGGACAGACATTAATAAACAGGGATTAGTGAGGTCTGCAGCGCTAGGGGGCCTGGACGCTGCGCCAGAACAGGCGGAGGGCCAGCAACACCTAGGGTGGGCTGGACAGAAAGCAGCGGGCTTGGAGGAAAAAAGAGATTTAGTTTTTGGACAAAACGATGCGGGCTTGGAGCAGGAGCAGGATTTAATTGTTAACCTAAAGTGGTGGGTTTGGAGCAGGCCAAAACTCCTAGAACAGGCTAGGTAAAACTTGATGGAACTCCTATCTTGCATTTTAATCCAATGCTCGAAGGTTCTTTAGAATCCGTGGTAACTTTAATTCCCAATTTATTCGACCCTAAATTTCTGCTGTGATTTTTAAAGAGAACAGTGACCTACAATTAAATTCTAAAAGAGCCAATGAGGGAACAGTGGCCTATGAAAGCCCTCGTATTTCTTCTAAAGGGTAAGGTTTTGGGATTAAAAGTGGACATGGATGACCGGAAAAGGCATTGAATAAGACTATTTGTGGACGAGAGCGTCATTTTAAACTTGCCAATAATTCTTGTGTTCAACTACCGGAAGCCATGAATTCTATGGTTAAGCTCTTCAGTGATCAAATGGTTTCCTCAGTAGATAAGTCTGGCATTCAAGATGGTGATGACCGTACATCTGTTTTGCTCTAGTGGTCGGTTATTTCTCTAATTTTTTAATTTAATTTATAAATTTTACTATTTTATCTTGGAATTGTCAAGGTTGTGCTAATTTAAAGTTTCTCCATGTTTTTCGTGAATATAACCGTGAACACAGACCGGATTTAATTGACCTTTTAGAAATGAGGGATAGTGGTGAAAAAGTCGATTCAATTATCTCGAAGCTCGGGTTTCAACATTCTAATCGTGTGGAAGCAATAGGGTTTTCGAGTGGTATTTGGATTGTTTTAAGGGATTCTTTTTGTGTTGAGATTATCAAAAGTCATTCCCAATTTCTCCTTGTTAAGGTTTTTGGGAGTAACTTCAAACATTCTTTTTTCACCACCTTTATTTATGGTAGCCCTGATAGTTGTAAAAGAAGACATCTATAGGGGCTTTGCATAGTACGATTCCGATGGATGATTCTCTGTAGATGGCGATTGTTGACTTTAACACTTTTTTTTCCTCTAATGAAAAGAGAAGAGGGCAGATTGTAGGGAAAATGTGTTCTCTTTTTGGAGATTTTATGGAGTCAGCTCAGTTGCATGATTTGGATTTTAAGAGACCGCAATTCACTTGGCCGAAAGGGGGTATGGTGGAACGTTTGGACAAGGCCATTTGTAATAATGCATGAAATTTCACCTTTTCAAACTCAATGGTGACTCATTTGCTCTGTCTTATATCTGATCATAGACCTTTATACTTGTTCTTGTTGCTTGAGACTCATTTGTCCAATAGACGTCCTTTCAAGTTCTTAGCAAGTTGGGTTGAGCATCCAGCTTTCTTAAAATTTTTCAAAAGTAAATGGAGAGTTTCTGATAACATTTATTGCGTGTAAAATAACTAATTCAATTGTGCAAGTGTACACGTCATTCAAGTAATAAAGTGATAAGTAAATATTGTTTCCACAGGGATCGAAAACTGATAAGAAATTGAGTACGTTATGATATTTCTGTTAACTATACCAAAATATCAAGGACTAATCTCAGAGTGAATAAGAAGCTTGAATAATGAATTACTGAAATTAAATATAACAAACAAAGAATTGATATGGCAAATAAAATGATGTGGCAAATCACAGAGAATATCAAGAGAATTTCTGTTGTTGAATGAATAGGGTTGGAATTATTCAAGTGAAATGTTCATATCAAAATAATGTCATGGAAAAATATTGTCTACCTACTGCTTAAAGATTCGCTACTGTGACTTGCCTATTTTGATAGCTATATCTTAACCTAAAAACAAAGTTCATGTACGTCTACAGAACTTGGGATTGGTAACTACAATGAACATTACTCTCTGTACAGCTCGCAACATCTATGTTTAGAGTGCTACGAATATTCTGTCGAGTATTTGCTTATATCAAACGATTTAAGATCCAGTATACTTAACCTTTTTAGAATTAAATGCACCTAAGAACACAACCTACATTCAACTAATTCTAAAGCTTGCATGCATGTATTTAAAACATTTTAAAAAGAATGAAATAGTTATATAGATAATCTCAAATCATGGGCACTAAAGATGATAAAACTTTCACTCAAAAAACTCTAACCTAGAAAAGATTTAGTTCATGGGTGGAAAAGTAAACATCAAAATAAAATCATTCATCAACATTTGTCAAATAATTTTTTGAAACACATAAATGTCAATCTAGAAAATAAAGGCAGAACTACAAGAATCCTCACCACACTCCAGCTTCTCTTTTATCTTTAGATTGCTCGTGAATCCAGGATAGATTTCTTTTCCCCTTCCTCACGTCTGTGTTCTGCTCTCTTTTAAGCTGCTACCCTCTCTTTCTCTGGAATTTTGCAATGGAGTTCTTCTTTTCGCAGAGAGAAAATTGTTGTCACAAGTCTATTTCTCACGCTAATTCCCTCTAATTCTTTTTCTTTTTCTCTCTCATTCTTTTATTAGATGTATCTGTCCTTCTCAACACACATTTATTTCTCCTCTTTTTCATGGTGGTTTTTCTTGTACACGTCTAATTGGCTTAGAGTGACGTGGATAGAGTGCTGAGTCATCTTCTTGGAATTGCCATGGCAATTATGTTGACCATCAATCTCACCATTTGCCACGACAATGTTTCACTTCCCTTATTTTCCTTCTACATCCTCTTCATCCTCTTCTTATACCTACACCTGTGTCCAATGACAACTACAACTTTTCCTTCCCCATGTAATAAAAGTAATAAATGATAACCATTAGAGCTCAATCCAAGCTTTATTATGCAATGTTTTAAAGTTATCCTAAAAATACAGATGTATTTACTTGATTACAAATAAATAATTCCATTTAAAGGCCTAAAATATAACTCTTTTCAAGAGTTATCACACCCTCGAACCTGAATTATTGCTTGTCCTCAAGTAAACAATGTATAAATGTGCATGAATGCAAGGAATTGACAAAACAATCAGTCACCAATTATACTACCAAATCATAATGAGCATACTGTGTACCTCTATTCTCAACAATCTTTTACTAAAACAAAGAAAAATTGCTTACAGTTCTTGTAAACTTATTTAGCAAATGAATTGAAGAAAATGTTTCTTAAAGGTAAAAGTTCCTAAATATTTCAGCAATTAAAACTATAGTAGATTTCTTCTGAATATACCTAGGTTATCTCTCTTCTAAACTCATTTTTTTTTTACAATTATTCAATTTGCAGCCCAAATGTTTTCTAGGGAATTCATATTATCACATGATTTTATACTTGAAAACCTCAATGGAGCATACACTAGACTACCACGTATTATATCATGTCACGATTTGAATATAAATCACTCATGAAACAAAAGCTTTTGACTAAAAAGATGAATGGAGAAAACAACTACCTTCTTAGCAATTTAGCCTCAAAATTCAGTAGAGTGTCCCTAAAATATGAACACTATTTTTTTAGGCAAACACTCATATCTGAACTCATTTTTCAGTGTAACAGCCCGATTTTGGGCTTAGTCAGAATAGTTGTAACACCCCTTACCCGTTACCGTCGCCGGAACAGGATATAAGGTATTACCAGAACATAACACATACCATTAAACATAATCGAGATATAAATATGTCATCCAATTTGATAGTGCATCGTATAACATATGTCTTGAACAATATTAGCCACTTTAATGGCTTGTACAAAGTATCTGGTCGAAAATCAGTAACTAATATTTTAACCTAGACAAATATGACACGTAACAAATTAATTAAGCCTACTATACATGCCATAATTCAAAACGTTTAGTTCAAATACCCTAAAGTATGATAGTGCGGGTAGATCTTCACGATTCTTAACTCCCGAGCAAGTCAAGAACACTATAAGACAAAAGAGAGAAACAAAGTAAGCTTATAGCTTAGTAAGTAAGTATGTAAATACTAATAAAAAAATCTAACATGTTTACACAACAATTCAAGTACATCTACTTTAACTTCACTATTCATTCCACTTTGATTAAGCTGTCTCTGCTGCGTCATATTCACTAAATAAATCATAACTCGAGTTAAAAACTCGAAATTCAAATCCGTAAAATTTCCTGAATCTAGACTCATAAAGCTTTTTGCTAATTTTTTCTATAATTTTGGTTCAGCCGATTAGTACAGTTTATTAGTTAAAGTTTCCCTGTTACACAGCTCGACTGATCTGACCTCTGTTCACTACGAATTGAATATCTCTCAGTACACAATTCAAACAACCCTGATGTCTGTTTCATTTAAAACTAGTCTCAATAAGGAATTTAGGCATGTAAACTATATTTCTTAATTTGCTTTGTACAATTTTTAATGATTTTTCAAAGTTGGAACAGGGATCACGTATTCATCCTGAGCGAGTCACATACAATTGTGAATATCTCAAAATATAGAATTCCTTTGCTTTCTCTGTTTCTTTTATATGAAAGTAGACTCATTAAACTTTAATTTCACATCTCATTCAACCTCTAATTATATTCCTCCTATTTTGGTGATTTTTCAAAATCACGTCACTGCTACCATCTAAAAACAGTTTTAATGCTAATTTCACTCTTTCACAAATTCTTTATGCTAACCTCATTTTATCTTATATTTGTATATACCACAAATCATTTTCACCACATTTCATTCACCATAAGTGTAGGTCCAAACCACAATATCACCACAAAACCATCCTGTTGAACAATTCGGATGAATCCTCGATATTTAATGGTTTCAAAGACACCCCACCATCATACTTCGCTTAGTTCGGCTCTCTTGTACACATGGTGAACACTTAGTACCACTCATGCGACCTAGCCGATTTGTCTCGTAGCTCTCTTGTCTACATGGTGTCCGTCACTTGGAATCACGCATGCACCCAGCTACATTTATCTTTCACGTAGCTCTCTTGTCTACATGGTGTCCTTCACTTGGAATCACGCATGCAACCTAGCTACATTTATCTTTCACGTAGCTCTCTTGTCTACATGGGATACATCTCGTATCACGCATGTGACCTAGCTACTACAGGTGTCTCAGTAGCTTTCTTGTACACATGATGTGCACTCAGATCATACATGTGACCTAGCTACGCCCTCTATTTCATTCGATCTCTCCAATGTTCAACCGGATCTCTCTCTATATTTATTTCCATTTTTCCAATAGTCGATTTACATTTTAACATCAGCTAGTATGTTTATATAATAGGCTGAAATATAAGAATGTACATGAAATTATTGTAATATTTACATACAAACTTACCTTGGTGCAAAATGTGGAAATTTTGCAATTTAGTCCACAACTTTTCCTTCCCCGCTTGAGATCAATTCGCGTCTTTCTTGATCTATAATAACACATTTAGCTCATTTAATACTCATACTATTTATTTCAATCCAAAAATCACATCATGGAAAAATTACATTTTGCCCCTAACTTTTCAAAATTACAATTTTGCCCCTAGGCTCGGAATTTAATTTCAGCCCTTATTCTTATATTTTATGATATGCTGAACATTTTCTCTTCTACAACAACATCAAATTCTCACTCTATCATATAGTTATGAACAATAGGTATTTTTACCGATTATGCTGCTTTTACTCGCTTTCACTTAAAACCGAGTAGCACAAGTTATTTAACATAATTTAAAACCTCATATTCTATCATAAAACATCAAAATACACAAATTTCACCTATGGGTATTTTTCCAAATGTGAACCCTAGGTTAAATTATTACTAGCATAAGCTTAATCGAGCTTCCGGATTCCAAAACGTAAAGAACATTAAAAGCGGGCTTGGAATCACTTACTATGAAGCTTGAAAATTGAAGAAACCCTAGATATGGAGAGAGGGAGAATTCGCAGCAACTAAGGAGGATGATGATCAATTTTGTGTTATTTTTCCCATTTTATTTCATTTAATATCCAAATGACCAAAATGCCCTCCTTACTAAACTTTCAAAATTCCTTCCATGTCCTAATTTTGTCCATGAACTTAAAATTGGTCAAATTGCTATTTAAGACCTCCTAATTAATATTCCAAAACAATTTCATACTAAAAACTTCGGGATGCAAATTTTGCAACTTATTCGATTTAGTCCCTACTTTCAATTTAAGCACTTTAGGCATAGAATTTCATCACGAAATTTTCACACAATCATGCAATCATATCATAAACCCCAAAATAATTATAAAACAATTATTTCTATCTCGGATTTGTGGTCACGAAACCACTATTCCGATTAGGCCCTAATTCGGGTTGTCACAATAGTGGTTTCAAAACCACTAACCCGATGTTAGAGAAATTATTATTTATATAATTTTATGTGTTATAGCATGTTTATATGAGTACATGAAAATTTTGGTAAAATAATTCTAGCGATTGTATGCTTAATTACGAAAAAGGACTAAATCGCACAAAAGGAAAAGTTTTGTTTTTCTAGCAAATGGTGTTAAATAGCTAGAGAATCATAATTAGGGGTCTTTAAAAGGAAAATAGACCCATTTCAATAGGGGTGGTCAGCTATAAGGACAAAGATGAATAAAAAAAATCAAATTTGGTGAAGTTGGTAGCCTATTTTAACTAGAAAATAAGATTATATAAAACAAAAGACTACATCTTTTTCATCCCTTCTTTCACCACTGAAAATTTCAGCCATTTTAGGGGTTTTGGGGCTTTAAAATTTCAGCTACTCTTTACCCTTACAAGTAAGTGATTTTGATGGCCTTTCTTGATAATTTTTGTACTTTTGGGACCATTGTAGTATAATCTAGCTAATGAGGGAACTATTTTACAAAATGGTTGGAAGTTTAGGGTTTTTCCATGAGAGTGTTCATATTTTTTGCTAAATTTTTATGGAATAAAATGAATCATGGTTGTTAAACAAACAACTTTTGTGAAGTAGTTTTCATGAAAACCCTAACTAAGGACCATTTTGCATAAGTTATAAATTATGTGGTAAATGTGTGAAATGATGGGAATTGTGGGCTGCTTTTAGTACAAAAAGAATTTGGCTAGGCTTGGATAGTGAGAAAATGTGATAAAATTGATTTACAAGCCTAGGGTAAAATAGTAATTTTGTGAAAGTCTAGGGGCAAAATGGTCAATTTGCCAATATATGAATTATGAAATGCATTGATTAAAATGATGATTAAATTGGTGAATTTTTATCATTTTAGATCAAGAAATACGAAATCCAGACCTAAACTGGGGGAAGGCCAAGCAAGTAGACTAAATCCAACTAGTCGCCCACTTTTTGTATACTGAGGTAAGTTGTACATAAGTAAGGTAACTTTATCGTTATTATGTGTTGGATGATTTATTTTGCATAATATGGTTGAATATGATTATGAATAATGCATGATGAAATTAATGCGGTAAATTCCCGGTTGAACCTAGGAATAGATTGGATATCCATGCCATGACATTTGGGGGATATGTGTGCCAGTTTAAGACCATGTCTGGGACATGGCATCGGCCACGATATGAGAGCTAGTGTAAGACCATGTTTGGAACATGGCATCGGCAATGTTGTGAGAGCCAGTGTAAGACCATGTCTGGGACATGGCATCGGCATTGATATGTGCATTAGTGTAAGACCATGTCTGGACATGGCATCAGCCACATTATGAGATCCAGTGTAAGACCATGTCTGGGACATGGCATCGGCATTGAGACGAGAGCTAGTGTAAGACCATGCCTGGACATGGCATCGACCTTAACATGTGAGCCAGTGTAAGACCATGTTTGGAACATGGCATTGGCAATACACCCCCTTGTGTAAAGCTTGTCAGATATCCTTTAGTATCCCAAATGGTTTCATGGGTTATTTTAAAAGCTTATGTCAATGATACGGAATGATATAATCATGTTGTGAGTGATACAGGTTCTTATTCGAATCTCATGAGATATGAGTCTAGTTATGTTGCCTTGATGGTAAGAATGACATGAGTAAGTTCTAGCTATGAAAATGATCTTGGGATGATATTGAAATCTTTGGTTTATACTTGTGATATATATAAGCATGTAGTGATATTTACCCATGCTCACTCAAGAATGTTGTGTTGATTTATAATATGCATGGTTGATGTTGTTACTTATTTATATGCAACTTACTAAGCTTTATGCTTACTCTCTCTCCTTTCCATTTTCTTATAGTGCCGTCAAGCTAGTATCAAGGATCAAGGGACATCGGAGACATTGATCACACTATCACTTGAAGCTCTTGGTATAACTAGTTTAAATGTTTTGATTATGGCATGTATAGGGACTTGAATCTTTTGTTTAGTGTCTTATTAGTTTAGCCACAAGTATTGGCTCATATGATGGATGTGATATTCATTTTGTATAGGCTATTAATGTTGGCTAATATTGATTATTATTAAATGCATTTAATGCAAATTTCTCATGGTTGTGGTTGATTTGGTTATATGTGTTATACTTGGATTGGTTTTGGTTGATATTGTGTAGGTTGGTGCAAGTAAGGGTGGCAAAGAGGCTTGGTAAATAGCCTTATTTTTGTCAACACAGGCAGACACACGGGCATGTGTCTAAGCCATGTGTGACACACGATTTTCCTTATGGGCGTGTAGTCCGACCGTGTGTCCCCTGAACCTCAATTTTACAAGTCAGTATGCATGGTAGTAAACACAAGATCAGAGACATGATCGTGTGTCTCAGCCATGTGGAGGACACGGCCTAACACACGGGCATGTGCCTTGGCCGTGTGCCCTTATTTGGTTGATGACATCAGAAACAGAATGTCAAGGTTTTTGTACACGGGCTGAGACACACGATCGTGTCTCTGATCTTGTGAGGGACACGGGCCATGGACACGGGCGTGTGCCAAGCCGTGTGAAAAACCCTATAGGTTTGAATTAAAAATAAATCCATACAGGTTAGAGACATGGGCGTGTCCAAATATACGCAGGCGCTCACATGGGCCTTTAGCACGATCATGTTAAGATAACACACGGGCGTGTCACTTTTCCACACGGGCGTGTGCCCTGTTTACATTGAAATTTTTTCAAATTTTTCTAAAGTACTCAGTTCAGTCCCGAATCTTTTTCAAAGTGTGTTTTGGGCCTCGTGGGCTCATATTAGGGACTCTAGGTTTGGTTTTCAAAAGTTTTTAATTTGGACGAAAATTTATGGCACTGAAATGTTTGAAAGCATGTGTTTAAGTACAGTAACACCTCGTATCCTGTTCTGGCTTTGAACTCGGGTAAGGGGTGTTACATTCAATCACCAATATAATGGAGAAAACAAAGTATTACTGACCTACTCAATAGGTTTAAACATTTGAGTATTCATATTATTTTACCATGATATAAATTATACACTATTACTATACTGAATTTAAGTCAAGAAGTCCTAAATTTATTCAAAGAATGCTGTTGTAACCTAATTGCATTTTCATTTCAATTATTCTACTTTTAGAAATTCATTTTCGACAACTGTCCTATGCTAAACATGCCTAAACAACTATCACAATATTTTCTAAGTTTACAAAGAAGAGTTATTAACTATCACAATATTTTCGAAGTTTACAAAGAAGAGTTATTATACTCATTGAACATCATTGATAATCATATATTCACATAATCAGACAGTTGAATGGAAATTGAATATTATGGCAAAAGGACTGTATGAGCAATTAACAATACAGTCTATATGCACAACACACCCCCAAACCTAAAGGATGCATTGTCCTCAATGCATGAACACAAAAGAATTAAATGAATAAAAGCTACATGAATGCAATGAACATATATGAACTAAAATGACTGAAAATTATAAAAATCAAAGCTTGGATAGAAAGAATGTTACTTTACTTGGGTTGTGTACATTTCCTTGTAGCTCATTTGTAACGTTGCGACCTATCCAAGTCATCACTATCACCTTGAATGGTTTTACCAATAGGCATCTTGAATCTTTTTCTCTTAAGTTGGTTGATGGGCACTTCTTCCTCATCGTCATCTGTATCTGACTTTGTGATTTCATCAATAAGTTGATGAACTGCACATTCCTGGGCAGTCATAGGGGTCTCGGATTGTAGTGCAGCTGCAGTAGTCTGAATGGTATCCATTCCATCATCATCAGATTCAATGTGGACAGATCCTGTCCTAGCTTCATCTCTCTCTAGTTCTTGGTTGTGCATTGGAGTAGTAGTAGCTTCTTCATCTTTTGCTTCAGGATTCAATAGCAGTTCTTTAGGAAAAACATGAAATGGTACAATTGGGCGTAAGAAGTACTTTTGCAGGGATTTATGAATGGCAATATCACGTTAGTGAACATATTTCCAAAAGATGGCCATTTTCTCTTGAGCTTTGCCAAAGTCAATGACAAGCATTTTATGATGTTTTTTTCCAACACACAAACTGTTGTTTCAAACCCTCTACAGCTTCAATCAATCACTGCCCAAAATTAGTGTCAGAACTCGAGGGGACAGCAGAAGTAGTCCTACAAGGAGAAGATGGATGTGTGCTAGTTCGACTTGGAATTTCCTCGCTAGCCAATTTCTACGCAATGTGCATAGTAATAGCCCTTTTGTTTGGAATGTGGTATTCATTTGGTGACATAGGAACAATGACTCTTTGACAAAGTGCAGTGATTAGTGAGGGGAAATTTAAGATGCCAAGATTCTTTTGGGCACAATGATGAATCTCACGAAAGATAATGTTTCCAACATTAATCTTTCGGCCGACCATTATGGACTGGAGAAGTAATAATCACTCCTTTGAGGTTGTAGCATTATGTGTAGAAGGGATGAGACGGGTTTTCAAGAAATGGTACCAAATCTTGCATTGAGGCTTCAATAGGACTTTGTAACACTCCTTACAGTATTCAACGCTGAAACAATGTATGAGGAATTACTGGACTTAAACACAAATAAACATACATTTCTGAGTCATAAAGTTTTGTCCAAATTAAAACCATTCATATAAAATCACAATGCCCCTAATACGATCCTACGAAGCCCAAAACATACTATAAAGGCGGTTCAAGACTAAACCGAGAACTTTAGAAAATTTCACATCACTTAGAGAATTTTTCTTTAAACAGGGGTCACAAAACCCGTGTGGATATGGGACACGCCCGTGTGGGCAGCTGTGTAGTTACACACGCCCGTGTCCCAACCCCGTGTAACTCTCTGTTTTTCACCCAATAACAAATTGAAGACACACGGCCAAGTCACATGCCCGTGTGCTAGGCCGTGTGGTTGAATTAAAATTTATGATTTTTTTATAAAATAGGTGCAGACCTCACACGCCTGTGCCTGAGGCCATGTCATCCACATGGTTGAAACACACGCCTGTGTCTCTACCCGTGTGCTCAATTCTAAGCATTCTGTTTTGCAAAAATTAGGGTGCAAGGGACACACAGCCTAACACATGCCCGTGGGGCAAACCATTTGTCACACACGGCCTAGACACACGCCCATGTGTCTACCCGTGTGGAAAAAAATAAGGCTATTTTCCAAGCCATTTTTCCATCCTTTGGTGCACACACCTACACAGTACAACACAGCACCAATTCAAGCATTTACATACAACCAAATCAGCCACAATCAAGACATCCACACATCAATTACATGCCACCATCTATTATACACAAACATCACATACTTATCAACACAAATCATGGAAGTTTCCACATTCATGAAGGGCGTCATCATATAAATACTTATACCAATAGTAGCCAATTTCAAATGGCCTTATACAAAATGAACTTTCAACCAACATAAGCCAACACATTTGGCCAAATCAATTATGACACATAACAAAATGACCAAGTCTACTATACATGCCATAACTCAAAATGTTAAGATCATTGATACCAAAATAATTGTTGACAGTGTGAGTAGATCTCCAACTGTCTCTAATCCCCGAGCTAGCTTGGTAACACTATAAAGAAAGGGAAAGGAAAGAGGAGTAAGCTTTATAGCTTAGTAAGTTCTTGTGCCAATAATAAGCATCATAACAACAAATCTAACATACAATTAGCATGATAAAAATTAACATGAATGATATCAAAATCTTTAGTCTTAACCTAATCATAACCTTACCAAGGATTCATCACTTATCGAGCTTATTACGTATGAGTTTTACGTACATACCTGTACCAAATCGTAACATACCATAGTCTTTCACAACTTTGACATTCCCGATGAATGCTCAGAATATTAATGGATACTCGAAAATCTTGCACATAAGTGCCATACATGTAGCCAAAGCTACCTCACATCTTATAATACATATAGGCTCATTTTCGAGCTACTCACGAGCCTGCTCACACAAGCTGTCAGTCAGGACGTAGCTACACAGTGCTGCTCACACAAGATGTTAGGTATCCGCAACTCTTGTTGGACTACCCAGCCACTGGTAGGACGTACAAAACTAACACCCGGTTCACATAAACATATGGGTTCCTAGTGACATGTCACTCATATCTTATTCTATTCCTAAGGTTCAACCGGGATTTCTCACTTGTCGAAACTTTTTTCGAAAATGGCCAAAGAGTCAATCACAGTTCATACAATATTAAATGATTTAAAACATAATTATAACAATGCATTATTTACATACGAACTTACCTTGGTACAAAAATAGTAGAATTTGACCTAATCGTCAAACTCTTTATTTTTTCCCTAATCTAGGTCCGAACCTCTTTTATCTTGATCTACAATAACAAATTTAACTTATTTAATACACACATTGTTCAATTCACTCCAAAAATCATATCATGGAAAAATTAAATTTTTGCCCTTAATGTTTCACATTTTTACAATTTAGTCTCTAGGCTCGTAAATTGAAATGTATCCAATTTCTTCGAAAGACAAGCCTAGCCGAACCATTTTCATACTTATACCAACCCACATTTTCCACTTATTCACACTTTTACTGCTTATTTTATAACTTTTACAAATAGGTACTTTTTGACATTTTTTCGAAAATCATTTAGCAAAAGTTGTTTTTCTATCATCAAACATGCATTTTCTACCATTAACCATTAAAATACACACATGTATAATATGGGTCAAACACTAAACTTAAGCATACCTCAAATTAGTGCTAAAAATAGGTAGATCGAGTTACAATGACTTCAAAAATGTAAAGAGCATTAAAAACAGGGCTAGAACGGACTTACAATCGAGCTTGGAAGCTTGACAAACCCTAACTATGTCTTCCTCTTGTAAATTTCGGCCAAGGGTAGAAGATGAGCAAAAATTGGCTTTTAATTTGCTTATTAATTCATTTAATTACAAAATGACCAAAATCCTTTTCTTAAAGCACTATAAACTGTAGACCATAAAAATATAAGAAAAATAAAATTTTCAACGTCAGATTTGTGATCCCAAAACCATTGTTCTGACTAGACCCAAAATCGGGCTGTTAGAACTCTCCCCCCTTTAGGGATTTTCGTCCCTAAAAATCTAACCAGAAAATAAGTATGGTACTGTTTTCTCATAGCTTCCTCGGGTTCCCACATAGCCTCTTTGACCCCATGTCGTTGCCATAAAACTTTCATTAGGGCTATACTGTTATTTCTCAACTTTTTAACTTTCTGAGCTAAAATCTTTATCAGTTCTTCACCATACGTCATATCCGGTCGAATCTCAACATCAGTTGGTGAAATCACATGTGAGGGGTCAGAACGGTATCATCGCAACATCGACACATGAAACACATTATGAATCCTTTCCAACTCTGTCAGTAAAGCTAACCGATATGCCACTGACCCTATTCTTTCAATAACCTCATATGGCCCAATGAAACGTGGACTTAACTTGCCTTTACGGCCAAATCTCATAATCATGTTCCACGAAGATACTTTCAGAAATACTTTGTCACCAACCTGAAATTCAATCTCTTTTCTTTTCAAATCGGCGTATGACTTTTGTCGATCTGAAGTAGCTTTCAAGCAATCACTAATTACCTTTACTTTTTCTTCGGTTTTTCTAACCAAATCAACCCCGTGAATCTATCTCTCACTGAGCTCAGTCCAATACAATAAAGTTTGACACTTGCGGCCATACAATGCCTTATACGGTACCATCTTTATACTCGACTGAAAACTATTGTTATAAGCAAATTCGACTAAAGGTAGATATTTCTCCCAACTACCTTCGAATTCTAGAATACAACATAGGAGCATATCTTTAAGAATGTAAATTACTCTTTCAGATTGACCATCGGTTTGCAAATGAAACACGGTACTAAAATTTAACCTCGTACCCAAAGCCTCTTGTAATTCCTTCTAAAATCTAAAAGTAAACCTCAAATCTCTATCTGAAATAATAGAAATAGGCACTCCGTGCAATCTCACAATCTCAGAAATGTACAATTCAGCTAACTTACCAAGTGAGTAGTCAGTGTGTACCAGTATAAAATGAGTTGATTTTGTCAATCTATCAACAACAACCCAGACGACATCTTTCTTTTTCGGAGTCAAAGGCAAACCTATTACAAAGTCCATCATAATCCTATCCCATTTCCACTCGGGTACCATCACAGGCTGAAGTAAACCCGAAGGCACTTGATGTTTGGCCTTTACTTGTAGACAAATTAAACATCTCGAAACAAACTCCGAAATATCTAATTTCATACCTGACCACCAATACAATTTCTTCAAATCATTATTCATTTTCGTACTACTAGGTTGAACTGATAATCAACTACTGTGTGCCTCGTGTAAAATTTTCTGAATGAGTTCATTATTTTTTGGTACACATACTCTCTCTTGGAACATCAAACAATCATCTGAACCGATCCAAAAGTCTGTATAACTACCTGATTCACACTGTGATCTTTTGGCTTGTAATTCACTATCATTTTTCTGAGCTTCACAAATTTGCTGAATAAAAACCGATCTAGCGCTCAACTAGGCCAAACTTGAGCCATCATTAGACAAGTTCAATCTCGTATTCATAGCTCTCAAAACAAGCAATAATTTTCTGCTCAAAGCATCTGCGACTACATTCACCTTTCTCGGATGAAAGTCAATCACCAGTTCATAATCCTTCAGTAACTCGAGCCATCTCCGTTGTCGCAAGTTCAGATCTTTCTGAGTCATCAAATATTTTAAACTTTTATGATCTGTAAAGATATGGCGTTCCTCACCGTACAAATAATGACACCAAATTTTCAAAGCAAAAACGATGGCGGCTAATTCAAAATCATAGGTCAGATAATTTTTCTCATGCGGTTTCAATTGTCTCGAGGCATAAGCTACCACTTTGCCCTCTTGCATCAACACACAACCCAGACCATTAAATGACGTGTCACTATAAATTACAAATTCTTTCCCCGATTCAGGTTGTACTAAAATCGGTGCCTCAGTCATTAATGCTTTCAATTTCTCAAAACTTTGCTGACAATTTTCGGACCATTCAAATTTAACATCTTTTTGCAACAACTTGGTTATAGGAGTAGCAATCATCGAAAATCCTTTAAGAAATCGTCTATAACAACTGGCTAAACTCAAAAAGCTTCTAACTTTAGATACATTCCTCGGCGATTTCCAAGCAACAATTGCCGAAATCTTACTTGGATAAACGTGAATATCATCACCTGAAACAATATGTCCCAAAAATCCGACTTCTCGGAGCCAAAAGTCACTTTTACTGAATTTAGCAAACAATTTCTTATCCCTCAATGTCTGCAATACAGTTCTCAAGTGCTCGGCATGCTCATACTCATCTCGAGAGTAAATCAGGATGTCATTGATGAACACAACCACAAACTTATCTAAATACAGTCGGAAAAGTATATTCATCAAGTCCATAAAAACAACATGTGCATTAGTTAATCCAAAACGCATAACAAGAAATTCGTAATGCCCATACCTTTTGCTAAAAGCAGTTTTCGGCACATCCGCCTTTTTAACTCTCAACTGATAATAACCAGATCTCAAATCAATCTTCGAGAATACCATGGCTCCTTTTAACTGATCAAATAAGTCATCAATCCTTGGTCGAGGATACTTGTTCTTTATAGTCACCTTGTTGAGGTGTCAGTAATCGATACAAAACCTCATAGATCCGTCTTTCTTCTTTACAAATAGCACTGGAGCACCTCAGGGAGAAAAACTCGGCCTCACAAAACCCTTATCTGTCAGCTCTTCTAGCTGAGCTTTCAATTCAGTTGGAGCCATCCTATACGGAGCAATCGATATCGGTGAAGTCCCAAGTATAAAATCAATAGCGAACTCCACTTCTCTGATCGGTGGTAACCCGGGCAACTCTTCTGGGAGCACATCCGGATATTCACAATCTATTATCACTGATTCAATTTGGAATTCAGACATCTTTGTATTTAACACATAAGCGGGATAAGCTTCACAGCCTTTCCTTACATACCTATGAGCATAAATAGACGAAATCACAATAGGCAATTCACTTGATTCATCGGTTTCAACCCAAAGAACCTTAACATTTTCACATTTCAATTCAATAGTTTTCTGTCTATAATTTACTATGGCATCATGCAATGTCAGCTAGTCCATACCCAAAATAACATCGAATTCATCAAATGGCAACAACATTAGATCAACCGAAAAATAGTGACTCGAATCATTAGAGGACAATTCTTGCAAACTTTATCAATTAGCACATATTTGCCTAAGGGGTTTGACACTTTAATCACAAATTCAGTAGACTCAATAGGAAAATTCTAACTAGATACCAAATTCATACAAACATAAGAATAAGTCGGTCCAGGATCAATCAATGCAATAACATTAGTATCATAAAGAGAAAATGTACCAGTAATCACATCAGGAGATGATCCATTCTCATGAGCACGAATGGAATAAGCTCTAGCAGGTGCTCTGGCCTCAGATCTCACTATTGTATATTTCATCACACCTTTACTGTTAGTTCCATTCTCGGTATTTCTTAGTGGCCTACCTCTATTGGTAGAATTATTCGGCCTTGCACTCTGAAATTGTTCTTTCTCAGCCATCTTAGGGCAATCTCGGATAAAATGCTCTTGAGAACCATACTTGAAGAAAGCTTGGTCATTCACCCTACACTAGTCGGGATATCTTCTTTCATAATGCTGACATTTGGGTCTGTTAGACCTAACATTACCCACACTTGACATTGAAGTAGCTTGAGATTTAAAACTCGAATATTGCTTCCCCTGGTCTCTGTGCGAATACCCAACTGATACATTCGAATGAGAATTCATTTCTCTAGATTTCTTTGACTGAGATTGAAATGGCTTACTCATTGACCTTTTTCTTGCATCTCTAGCCTCACTCTTGACTTTACTTTTCTCTTTGCTTAGCTCTTCGGCTTTGCAAGCTCGTTCAATCAAAAAAACAAATTCTTTTAGTTCCAAGATTCCAACTAACAGTCGAATATCCTCATTCAACCCATCTTCGAACCTTTTACACATAATAGCCTCAGAGGAAACACATTCTCGAGCATACTTACTGAGTCTGACAAATTCTCGCTCATACTCTGTCATTGATATTCAGCCCTATTTCAGCTCAAGAAATTCTTTACGCTTCTGATCGATGAACCACTGAATGATATATTTCTTTCGAAATTCCTCTTGAAAGAACTCCCATGTAACCCTCTCTCTCGGTATTACAGATACTAGTGTCTTCCACCAGTGATATGCTGTGTCCCTTAATAAAGATATAGCACATTTCAAGCATTCTTCGAGTGTACATGATAACTCATCAAATATCTTGATAGTATTCTCAAGCCATAATTCAACTCTCTCGGGGTCATCATCTACATTAGCCCTAAATTTCTCAGCCCCTTGTTTTCGAATCTTACCAACCGGAGGCTTATTCTATCTTACCAAATCCAAATCTTGAGGAACTACGGGAGTCAGTTGAGGATAAGGAGGGGGTGGAGAACGTTGAGCATTCGGATTTGTTCGATCAAACTCCGAATACCACTCATTCATCATATGGAGGAAGGCTTCCCTAGCCCCCTCCCTAATTGACTGTGGGAGGTCTATTTTCAAATGATGCTGCCCCTTCAATGGGAACCTACACATTACTTTCTACATCATCAGCTACAGCTCGGCCGGGATCCATTTATTATATAAAAACACAGTTTAAAATTGTCAGGAGTCATTACACTATCATAGTTCGTATATGGAATGTATAGCTAGACTCTTACACACGCTACGCTAGTCTGATAATTGACTAAACTGTACCTTTGATACCACTAAATGTAACACTCCTTACCCGTATTCGACACCGGAACAGGGTATGAGGCATTACCGTACTTAAACACAAACAAACATACATTTCTGGGTCATAAATTTTCGTCCAAATTAAAACCATTAATCTACAATCACAATGTCCCTAATATGAGCCTATGAGGCCCAAAACATACTTTGGAGGTTGTTCGAGACTAAACCGAGAACATTAGAAAATTTCACATCACTTAGAAAATTTTCCACTAAATAGGGGTCACATGCTCGTGTGGATATGGGACATACCCGTGTGGTTACACACGCCCGTGTCCCAACCCCGTGTAACTCTTTGTTTGTCACCAAAGAACAAGTTGAAGACACACGACCAAGTCATACGCCCATGTGATAGGCCGTGCGGTCAAATTAAAATTTATGATTTTTTATAAAATAAGTGCAAACCTCACACGCCCGTGCCTGAGGCCATGTCATCCACATGGTTGAGACACACGCCTGTGTCTCTACCCGTGTGCTCAATTCTGAGCATTCTGTTTTGCAAAAATTAGGGTGCAGGGGACACACAGCCTAACACATGCCCGTGGGGCAAACCATTTGTCACACACGGCCTAGACACACGCCTGTTTGTCTACCCCTGTGGAAAAAAATAAGGCTATTTTCCAAGTAATTTTTCCATCCTTTGGTGCACACACCTACACAACACAACATAGCACCAATTCAAGCATTTACATACAACCAAATCAGCCACAATCAAGACATCCACACATCAATTACATGCCGACATCCACACATCATGGAAGTTTCCACATTCATGAAGGGAATCATCATATAAATACTTATACCATTAGTAGCCAATTTCAAATGGCCTTATACAAAATGAACTTTCAACCAACATAAGCCAACACATTTGGCCAAATCAATTATGACACATAACAAAATGACCAAGTCTACTATACATGCCATAACTCAAAATGTTGAGATCATTGATACCAAAATAATTGTTGTCAGTGTGAGTAGCTCTCCAACTGTCTCTGATCCCCGAGCTAGCTTGGTGACACTATAAGGTAAGGGAAAGGAAAGGGGAGTAAGCTTTATAGCTTAGTAAGTTCTTGTGCAAATAATAAGCATCATAACAACACATCTAACATACGATTGGTATGATAAAAATTAACATGAATGATATCAAAAACTTTAGTCTTAACTTAATCATAACCTTACCAAGGATTCATCACTTATCGAGCTCATTATGTATGAGTTTTACGTACATACCTGTACCAAATCGTAGCATACCATAGTCTTTCACAACTTTGACATTCCCGATGAATGCTCAGAATATTAATGGATACTTGAAAATCTTACACATAAGTGCCATACATGTAGCCAAAGCTACCTCACAACTCATAATCATATAGGCTCATTTTCGAGCTACTCATGGGCCTGCTGACACAAGCTGTCAGTCAGGACGTAGCTACACAGTGCTGCTCACACAAGATGTTAGGTATCCGCAACTCATGTTGGACTACCCAGCCACTGGTAGGACGTACAAAACTAACACCCGGTTCACATAAACATATGGGTTCCTAGTGACATGTCACTCATATCTTATTCTATTCCTAAGGTTCAACCGGGATTTCTCACTTGTCGAAATTTTTTTCGAAAATGGCCAAAGAGTCAATCACAGTTCATACAATATTAAATGATTTAAAACATAATTATAACAATGCATTATTTACATACGAACTTGCCTCGGTACAAAAATAGTAGAATTTGACCTAATCGTCAAACACTTTATTTTTTCCCTAATCTAGGTCCGAACCTCATTTATCTTGATCTGTAATAACAAATGTAACTTATTTAATACACACATTGTTCAATTCACTCCAAAAATCATATCATGGAAAAATTAAATTTTTGCCCTTAATGTTTCACATTTTTACAATTTAGTCACTAGGCTCGTAAATTGAAATGTATTCAATTTCTTCAAAACACAAGCCTAGCCGAACCATTTTCATACTTATACCAACCCACATTTTCCACTTATTCATACTTTTTCTGCTTATTTTATAACTTTTACAAATAGGTACTTTTTGACATTTTTTCGAAAATCACTTAGCAAAAGTTGTTTTTCTATCATCAAACATGCATTTTCTACCATTAGCCATTAAAATACACACATGTGTAACATAGGTCAAACACTAAACCTTAAGCATACCTCAAATTAGTGCTAGAAATAGGTAGATCGAGTTACAATGACTTCAAAAATGTAAAGAGCATTAAAAACGGGACTAGAACGGACTTACAATCGAGTTTGGAAGCTTGACAAACCCTAGCTATGTCTTCCTCTTGTAAATTTCTGCCAAGGGTAGAAGATGAGCAAAAATTGGCTTTTAATTTGCTTATTAATTCATTTAATTACAAAATGACCAAAATCCTTTTCTTAAAGCACTATAAGCTGTAGACCATAAAAATATAAGAAAAATAAAAATTTCAATGTCAGATTTGTGATCCCAAAACCATTGTTCCGACTAGACCCAAAATCGGGCTGTTAGAACTCTCCCCCCTTTAGGAATTTTTGTCCCTAAAAATCTTACCAGAAAATAAGTATGCTTACTGTTTTCTCATACTTCCTCGGGTTCCCACATAGCCTCTTCGACCCCATGTCGTTGCCATAAAACTTTCATTAGGGCTATACTTTTATTTCTCAACTGTTTAACTTTCTGAGCTAAAATCTTTATCAGTTCTTCACCAGACGTCATATCCGGTCGAATCCCAACATCTGTTGGTGAAATCACATGTGAGGGTCGAGCAAAGATCGTCATAGCAATGACACATGAAACACATTATGAATCCTTTCCAACTCTGTCGGTAAAGCTAACCGATATGCCACTGACCTTATTCTTCCAATAACCTCATATGGCCCGATGAAACGTGGACTTAACTTGCCTTTACGGCCAAATCTCATAATATTGTTCCACGAAGATACTTTCAGAAATACTTTGTCACCAACCTGAAGTTCAATCTCTTTTCTTTTCAAATCTGCGTACAACTTTTTTTGCTCTGAAGTAGCTTTCAAGCAATCACTAATTACCTTTACTTTTTCTTCGGTTTCTCTAACCAAATCAACCCCGTGAATCTATCTCTCACTGAGCTCAGTCCAATACAATGAATTTTGACAATTGCAACCATAAAATGCCTTATACGGTGCCATCTTTACACTCGACTGAAAACTATTGTTATAAGCAAATTCGACTAAAGGTAGATATTTCTCCCAACTACCTTCGAATTCTAGAATACAACATAGGAGCATATCTTTAAGAATGTAAATTACTCTTTCGGATTGACCATCGGTTTGCAAATGAAACACGGTACTAAAATTTAACCTCGTACCCAAAGCCTATTGTAATTCCTTCTAAAATCTCGAAGTAAACCTCGAATCTCTATCTGAAATAATAGAAATAGGCACTCCGTGCAATCTCACAATCTTAGAAATATACAATTCAGCTAACTTATCAAGTGAGTAGTCAGTGTGTACCAGTATAAAATGAGCTGATTTTGTCAATCTATCAACAACAACCCAAACGACATCTTTCTTTTTCGGAGTCAAAGGCAAACCCATTACAAAGTCCATCATAATCCTATCCCATTTCCACTCGGGTACCATCACAGGCTGAAGTAAACCCGAAGGCACTTGATGTTTGGCCTTTACTTGTAGACAAATTAAACATCTCGAAACAAACTCCAAAATATCTAATTGTATACCTGACCACCAATACAATTTCTTCAAATCATTTTACATTTTCGTACTGCCAGGATGAATTGATAATCAACCACTGTGTGCCTCGTGTAAAATTTTCTGAATGAGTTCATCATTTTTGGAACACATACTCTATCTTGGAACATAAAACAATCATCTGAACCGATCTGAAAGTCTGTATCACTACCCGATTCACACTGTGCTCTTTTGGCTTGTAAGTCACTATCATTTTTCTGAGCTTCACAAATTTGCTGAATAAAAACCGATCTAGCGCTCAACTCGGCCAAACTTGAACCATCATTAGACAAGGTCAATCTCGTATTCATAGCTCTCAAAACAAATAACGACTTTCTGCTTAAAGCATCTGCGACTACATTCACCTTTCCCGGATGATAGTCAATCACTAGTTCATAATCCTTCAGTAACTCGAGCCATCTTCGTTGTCGCAAGTTCAGATCTTTCTGAGTCATCAAATATTTTAAACTCTTATGATCTGTAAAGATATGGCGTTTCTCACTGTACAAATGATGACACCAAATTTTCAAAGCAAAAACGATGGCGGCTAATTCCAAATCATGGGTCGGATAATTTTTCTTATGCGGTTTCAACTGTCTCGAGGCATAAGCTACCACTTTGCCCTCTTGCATCAACACACAACCCAAACCATTCAATGACGTGTCACTATAAATTACAAATTCTTTCCCCGATTCAAGTTGTACTAAAATCGGTGCCTCAGTCATTAATGCTTTCAATTTCACAAACCTTTGCTGACAATTTTCGGACCATTCAAATTTAACATCTTTTTGCAACAACTTGGTTATAGGAGTAGCAATCATCGAAAATCCTTTAAGAAATCGTCTATAACAACCGTGTAAACTCAAAAAGCTTCTAACTTCAAATACATTCCTCGACGGTTTCCAAGCAACAATTGTCGAAATCTTACTTGGATAAACGTGAATATCATCACCTGAAACAATATGTCCCAAAAATCTGACCTCTCGGAGCAAAAAGTCACTTTTACTGAATTTAGCAAACAATTTCTTATCCTTCAATGTCTACAATACAGTTCTCAATTTCTCGGCATGCTCATACTCATCTCGAGAATAAATCAGGATGTCATTGATGAACACAACCACAAACTTATCTAAATACGGTCGGAAAAGTATATTCATCAAGTCCATAAAAACAACATGTGCATTAGTTAATCCAAAAGGCATAACAAGAAATTCGTAATGCCCATACCTTTTCCTGAAAGCAGTTTTCAGCACATCCGCCTTTTTAACTCTCAACTGATAGTAACCAGATCTCAAATCAATCTTCGAGAATACCATGGCTCCTTTTAACTGATCAAATAAGTCATCAATCCTTGGTCGAGGATACTTGTTCTTTATAGTCACCTTGTTGAGGTGTCAGTAATTGATACAAAACCTCATAGATCCGTCTTTCTTCTTTACAAATAGCACTGGAGCACCTCAGAGAGAAAAACTTGGCCTCACAAAACCCTTATCTGTCAGCTCTTCCAGGTAAGCTGTCAATTCAGTTGGAGCCATCCTATACGGAGCAATCGATATCGGTGAAGTCCCAGGTATAAAATCAATAGCAAACTCCACTTCTCTGATCGGTGGTAACCCTGGCAACTCTTCTGGGAACACATCCAGATATTCACAAACTATCATCACTGATTCAATTTTGAATTCAAACATATTTGTATTCAACACATAAGAGAGATAAGCTTCACAACCTTTCCTTACATACCTATGAGCAGGCATAGACGAAATCACAATAGGCAATTCACTTGATTCATCGGTTTCAACCCAAAGAACTTCACCATTTTCACATTTCAATTCAATAGTTTTCTGTCTATAATTTACTATGGCATCATGCAATGTCAACTAATCCATACCCAAAATAACATCGAATTCATCAAATGGAAACAACATTAGGTCAGCCAAAAAATAGTGACTCGAATCATTAGAGGACAATTCTTGCAAACTTTATCAATTAGCACATATTTGCCTAAGGGGTTTGACACTTTAATCACAAATTCAGTAGACTCAATAGGAAAGTTCTAACTAGATACCAAATTCATACAAACATAAGAATAAGTCGGTCCAGGATCAATTAATGCAATAACATTAGTATCATAAAGAGAAAATGTACCAGTAATCACATCAGGAGATGATCCATTCTCATGAGCACGAATGGAATAAGCTCTAGCAGGTGATCTGGCCTCAGATCTCATTGTTGTATCTTTCGTTACACCTTTACCGTTAGTTCTATTCTCGGTATTTCTCGGTGGCCTACCTCTATTGGTAGAATTATTCAGCCTTGCACTCTGAAATTGTTTTTTCTCAGCCAGCTCAGGGCAATCTCGGATAAAATGCTCTTAGGAACCATACTTGAAGCAAGCTTGGTCATTCACCCTACACTGGCCGGGATATCTTCTTTCATAATGCTGACATTCGGGTCTGTTAGACCTAACATTACCCACACTTGACATTGAAGTAGCTTGAGATTTAAAACTCGAATATTGCTTTCCCTGGTCTCTATGCGAATACCCAACTGATGCGAATACCCAACTGATACATTCGAATGAGAATTCATTTCTCTAGATTTCTTTGACTGAGATTGAAATGACTTACTCATTGACCTTTTTCTTGCATCCCTAGCCTCACTCTCGGCTTTTCTTTTCTCTTTGCTTAGCTTTTCGGCTTTGTAAGCTTGTTCATTCAATACAACAAAGTCTTTTAGTTCTAAGATTCCAACTAACAGTCGAATATCCTCATTCAACCCATCTTCTAACCTTTTACACATAATAGCCTCAGAGGAAATACACTCTCAAGCATACTTACAGAGTCTGACAAATTCTCGCTCATACTCTGTCATTGATATTCAGCCCTATTTCAGCTCAAGAAATTCTTTACGCTTATGATCGATGAACTGCTGACTGATATATTTCTTTCGAAATTCCTCTTGAAAGAACTCTTATGTAACCCTCTCTCTCAGTACCATAGATACTAGTGTCTTCCACCGATGATATGATGTGTCCCCCAATAAAGATATAGCACATTTCAAGCATTCTTCGGGTGTACATGATAACTCATCAAATATCTTGATAGTATTCTCAAGCCAGAATTCAACTCTGTCGGGGTCATCATCTACATTAGACCTGAATTTCTCAGCCCCTTATTTTCGAATCTTACTAATCGGAGGCTTATTCTGCCTTACTAAATCCAAATCTTGAGGAACTACGGGAATCAGTTGAGGATACGGAGGGGGTGGAGAATGTTGAGCATTCAGATTTGTTTGATCAAACTCATAATACCACTCATTCATCATATGGAGGAAGGCTTCTCTAGCCCCCCTCCCTAACTGACTGTGGGAGGTCTATTTTAAAATGATGCTGCCCCTTCAGTGGGAGCCTACGCATTACTTTCTACGTCATCAGCTACAGCTCGGTCAGGATCCATTTACTATATAAAAACACAGTTTAAAATTGTCAAGAGTCATCACACTATCACAGTTCGTATATGGAATGTATAGCTAGACTCTTACACACGCTATGCTAGTTCGATAACTGACTAAACTGTAGCTTTGATACCACTAAATGTAACACTCCTTACCCGTATTTGACACCAGAACAGGGTATGAGGCATTACCAGACTTAAACACAAACAAACATACATTTCTGAGTCATAAATTTTTGTCCAAATTAAAACCATTAATATACAATCACAATGTCCCTAATACGAGCCTATAAAGCCCAAAACATACTTTGGAGGTTGTTCAAGACTAAACCGAGAACATTAGAAAATTTCACATCACTTAGAAAATTTTCCACTAAACAGGGGTCACATGCCCGTGTGGATATGGGACATACCCGTGTGGTTACACACGCCCATGTCCCAAGCCCGTGTAACTCTCTGTTTGTCACCAAAGAACAAATTGAAGACACACGACCAAGTCATATGCCCATGTGCTAGGCCGTGCGGTCAAATTAAAATTTATGATTTTTTTTATAAAATAGGTGCAAACCTCACACGCCCGTGCCTGAGGCCATGTCATCCACATGGTCGAAACACACGCATGTGTCTCTACCCGTGTGCTCAATTCTGAGCATTCTGTTTTGCAAAAATTAGGGTGCAGGGGACACACAGCCTAACACATACCCGTGGGGCAAACCGTTTGTCACACACGGCCTAGACACACACCCGTGTGTCTACTCATGTGGAAAAAAATAAGGCTATTTTCCAAGCCATTTTGCCATCCTTTGATGCACACACCTACACAACACAACATAGCACCAATTCAAGCATTTACATACAACCAAATCAGCCACAATCAAGACATCCACACATCAATTACATGCCACCATCTATTAGACACAAACATCACATAGTCATCAACTCAAATCATGGAAGTTTCCACATTCATGAAGGGCATCATCATATAAATACTTATACCAATAGTAGCTAATTTCAAATGGCCTTATACAAAATGAACTTTCAACCAACATAAGCCAACACATTTGGCCAAATCAATTATGACACATAACAAAATGACCAAGTCTACTATACATGCCATAACTCAAAATGTTGAGATCATTGATACCAAAATAATTGTTGACAGTGTGAGTAGCTCTCCAACTGTCTCTGATCCCCGAGCTAGCTTGGTGACACTATAAGGCAAGGGAAAGGAAAGGGGAGTAAGCTTTGTAGCTTAGTAAGTTCTTGTGCAAATAATAAGCATCATAACAACACATCTAACATACGATTGGCATGATAAAAATTAACATGAATGATATCAAAATCTTTAGTCTTAACTTAATCATAACCTTACCAAGGATTCATCACTTATCGAGCTCATTACGTATGAGTTTTACGCACATACCTGTACCAACTCGTAACATACCATAGTCTTTCACAACTTTGACATTCCCGATGAATGCTCAGAGTATTAATGGATACTCAAAAATCTTGCACATAAGTGCCATACATGTAGCAAAAGCTACCTCACATCTCATAATACATATAGGCTCATTTTCGAGCTACTCACGGGCCTGCTGACACAAGCTGTCAGTCAGGACGTAGCTACACAGTGCTGCTCACACAAGCTGTCAAGTATCCACAACTCATGTTGGACTACCCAGCCACTGGTAGGACGTACAAAACCAACACCCGGATCACATAAACATATGGGTTCCTAGTGACATGTCACTCATATCTTATTCTATTCCTAAGGTTCAACCGGGATTTCTCACTTGTCGAAACTTTTTTCGAAAACGTCCAAAGAGTCAATCACAATTCATACAATATTAAATGATTTAAAACATAATTATAACAATGCATTATTTACATACGAACTTACCTCGGTACAAAAATAGTAGAATTTGACCTAATCGTCAAACACTTTGTTTTTCCCCTAATCTAGGTCCGAACCTCATTTATCTTGATCTATAATAACAGATTTAACTTATTTAATACACACATTGTTCAATTCACTCCAAAAATCACACCATGGAAAAATTAAATTTTTGCCTTTAATGTTTCACATTTTTACAATTTAGTCCCTAGGCTCGTAAATTGAAATGTATTCAATTTCTTCAAAACACAAGCCTAGCTGAACCATTTTCATACTTATACCAACCCACATTTTTTACTTAATCACACTTTTACTGCTTATTTTATAACTTTTACAAATAGGTCCTTTTTGACCTTTTTTTTGAAAATCACTGAGCAAAAGTTATTTTTCTAACATCAAACATGCATTTTCTACCATTAGCCATTAAAATACACACATGTGTAACATGGGTCAAACACTAAACCTTAAGCATACCTCAAATTAGTGCTAGAAATAGGTAGATCGAGTTACAATGACATCAAAAATGTAAAGAGCATTAAAAAACGGGGCTAGAACGGACTTACAATCGAGCTTGGAAGCTTAACAAACCCTAGCTATGTCTTCCTCTTGTAAATTTCAGCCAAGGGGTAGAAGATGAGCAAAAATTGGCTTTTAATTTGCTTATTAATTCATTTAATTACCAAATGACCAAAGTGTCCTTTTCTTAAAGCACTATAATTTCTCTTACTTCATGTCCATTTGTGTTCACTAACTTAAAAAATGGTCTAATTACCATATAAGGACCTTCAATTTAAAATTTCATAGAAATTAGACTCCTTTAGCTTCTAGAACTCAAGTTTTGCACTTTTTACAATTTAGTCCTTTTTACTAAATTGAGTGTTTAAACGTCAGAATTTTTGAACGAAATTTTAACAGAATCATTCCATAAAACTGTAGACCATAAAAATATTAGAAAACTAAATTTTTCTGCATCGTATTTGTGGTCTTGAAACCACTGTTCCGACTAGACCCCAAATTCAGCTGTTACAAACTTTGTCAATGGTGTAACAGTGATTTCTTAAAATTAACCATTGTGTACCTTCCATACAAACATCAGTGAGAACATAGATTATGTGCTCTGGGGACACTGTCTTCACAAAGTCAGCATGCTCGTCAGGACTTTCAGACAATCCATACTGGGCATTGATGGAGTCCTCATAAAATAGAACTGATGTGCCACGCATGTATATAAATATGTTGTCAGGATAAGTAATGTGGGCATAAAACTCTTTCACTACCTTTAGGAGGACATCGTCAGGATGGAGACAAGAGATTTCCTATCCATGCTTTTTGACAACTGATGAGATGTCCTTTGTATACCCCATGAAGGGAGCATCCTGAAAAAGGACTCCTTTTCCATGTAGAATGGTATTTTGGAAATATTTTTATGGTATTTATCTTCAGCAAGTTTACTAAAGAAGGTGTGTAGATAGGCAGAGGTCGAAGCAAAAGCTGTTTGGGAAGCCATTGAAGAAAATATAAAAAGCTTGAATATGGAAAAGGCTAGATTTTATTTCGGTTATGAATGAAATAAATAGTAAAAGCAGAAAATGAAATGGGATGAAAATGTGGGAAGAAACTGAATCTGTTAGGGTAAAACGTGGGAGAGAAGAATTTTTTATGCGTGTGATAAGATTGGCCTTAATCATGGTCTGACAAGGTAACACAATTGGCATTTAGCTGGAAAAGAAAATATATTTAGCGCAAATTTATGAAAATTGAAATAATTGGGCTAATGGCTTCAATTTGTATGTACTTTGGCACAAAATGAAACCTATAACAAAAGAAAATAAATAGTTTTTTTTTTAGACAGAAAGATCCAAAGGTCAAAACTCAATTAAAATAATCACGAATTACAATATCATGGATGTCCCTAGGATAATCCATACCAAAAAATAGGTTACAATGATTTAAAATAACATATTTGCAAATAAAGTCTGCAACATTATTGTAACTTCAATTGGAACACTTAACATCTACAGTAGTAAACATATCCAATGTGACACCCCGAATGTGACCCTAGTCGGAGAGTGGTTTCGGGACCACGAAACCGAGTCACAAGAATAATTAAGTGTTATATTCCGTGCTTATTGTATGTGGAATTGGTATGCGTAAATATTTCGTGTCTCGATTTTTATTAATTAGGTGCTAATTTATAAGAAAGGACTTAGTAGTGAACTTTGAAAGTACGATAGGAAATATGTGATGACTAATTAAAGCATGCATGCAAAATAATGGACTTGCATGTCAAATTTCCCTTTTTACAAGTGATGGCCGCCATGACAAAGTGATATGGGCTAAACATGTCATGAAACATGTTTTGTTGGGCATTAGGGAGAAATCATAAACAAATAAGCATGGGTAAGAAAAGAATGAAAAAAAAATGTGTGCGAGAGAGTAGCATTCCCCCATTGCGCGTGCAACCAAGAAGAGAAAACAAAAAATTTTTGTTCATCCTTTCTCATCTTTTGGCCGAAAATCATAAGGAGGAAGAAAGGATTTTGCTCCATTTTTGGTTTAGAAGAGAACTAGAAGGAGATTTGGCCATACTTGTACCAAGATTAAGGTATGTATGAGGTTGTGTTTGGAGTTTCATGCATGACTTGGTTACTAACTTGATGTGCATGTTAGCCATGGCTCAAATCTTTGTTATGCCATGAAAATGGTATTTGGGCAAAGTTGTTATGGTAATAAAGCCATTGCATGCTAAGTGTGAAGCTTGATGATGATGCATGCAATGATGGATTTTCTATTCATGAGTAAGATTTTGAGTTTTCTCTTTGTTTTATCATGATTAAAGTTGAAAAGGAGCATGATTGTCATATTCGGCCATGATGCATTCTTGAGCATGATTCATGCTTCTTGCATGTTAGTTAAAAATTTGTGTTTTGGATGGCTATGGACACCTTGAAAATTCGGCCATGCTCATATATGCATATATATGATTGCACATTATGTTTGGTTATGAACTAAGTGATGAATGTATTGATTTAAAGAAGAAAATGTGGAAGAATGCTTGTGAAATTGCAAGCACAATTGACCTAGCACACATATAAGTGCTTGATGCTATATTATAAGTTTTGGGCCACAATGTGCAAAGCATTAATTAGTAGATTGCATGCTGTTTTGTGAGGTATTAAGTGCAAAATTGACCTCAACATGTACATGAATATTCAGCCTTGGGTAGCCTATTGAAGGCCTTAGCATTTCCACGATGCTCAAATAAATTGTATTGAATTGCTTGATGTAGTATAAGATGTGCATGACCATTGTGTATTCAAGCTAAAGAGTGGCCATATGACCATTTAAAATCCTTGTCATATTCGCCATAAGCAAGCACAATGAGGTTTTAATAAATTGAATTTGTTTGAATTAGCTCAAGAGCTAAGAGGGCCACAATTGGACAAGGGAAGGAAAAGGTGATCGAATAGCCGAAAAAGCCGTTCGACAACATCCGAGGTAAGTCCTCAAGAAGTGACCTTACTTGAATTATGTGAGATGAAATATGGATGTATATGATTATTGATTATGTGTGTATGAGTATTTGAATTCCACCGGGCTAAGTCCCGGCGAATATGCTAATGATTATAATTGTGTTTGAGCCTTAGTAACGAAAATGAAATATGTATGTCCAATGATTATTGATGTATGTGTGCATGAGAAATTGAATGATATCAGGGCTAAGCCCAAGACAACTATGTTGAAATTATATCCGGTTAAGACCAAGGCAATTGTGCTAGTGGCTATATCGGGCTAAGGCCAAGGCATTCGTATGAAGTTATTCTATCCGGCTAAGACCAAGGCATTTGTGCACGTGATTAAATCCGGTTATATTCAAGAATCTTGGGCTGGAGGTGAGTGTTGGTTGCCGAAATGAATTTAATTAGTACACTCGGAAAGCCCAAAGGATAAGGTACGTTATATGTGCATTGGAAAGTCGACGTGTTTGAGCAACATTCGCTCAATCGACTAATGAATTTCAGTTATTGAATTGATTGATGCTTTGCGAACTTATATAATGATGAAGTATGAAGTAAGAATGTGTATTAATGAAATGATGCATTTGGCTATGTGAATGTATTGCTGTAAATTATAGTTCATTATATTCCTTGAGACTTACTAAGCATAAAAATGCTTACCCGTTGCTTTGGCTCTTAGTTTTCTAGATTTCGCTCGAGGCAATCGGATTTGGGATCGTTGAAGTCAAGTCATCCACACTATCAAGCCTCCATTTTGGTATAAATTTTGGTTGAACTTGAGATGGCATGTATAGGACTACCCTTGTTTGTTGAATATGTTGTAATGTAAGTATGTACGGCCGCGAAAATGGCTCGAAAAGGGAAGCATGAACTTAGACTAATTGTGGGTTGTATGTATATATTTTGTGTCATGATGTGGCTATGACTTGGAAATGGGAATGTTGGTCATATGATCAGCCATTGGCATGGTTAAAATGATCATACATGAACCTATGTATGATCATACCTTATATGTACAGATTCCATTTTGAGTCTAGTTTCATTAGAAACAAACGACACCAACATTAAAGCCTGCATGAGAGAGATATTCAAGTTATACCGCGAAGGTCGAAAGATCGATCCTCGTAACAGGGTAACTTTAACTAATAAACTGTACCAATTGGCCCGACCAAAAATCCTAGAAATAAATCCATGGATGGATATATGAGTCTAAATTCAGGAAAATTTCTGAAACCAGTTTCCGAGTTTTGAAACTCGAGATATGATTTTAAGGCGACAAGGACGCAGTTTTCCACTGACCGAAATGTCAAATTGGTGGGCAAAAACATGTGAACTTGGTTTGTTAACCCTCGGGTCCGATAACCGCGATGGTCTCGGGTTTGGGGTGTTACATCCAATGTTTTATATCTCTCCTTAATGCGATGGCCAATAATTGTAATATCCTCTTTGCGTTTCCTGAATCTATTCATAAGACTGGCACAATCAGTTTCAAAAATGGCATTATCAATACTAAGAGAACGCGCAAACTTAAGGCCTTCCTCAAAAGCATATAACTCTGCCCATTCTGTCATCATTAACTCATCCTTGAAGCCACCTCCTCCACCAAAAACAAAACCACCGCAGCCACGGATAATTATACCAAAGCCTATTTTGTTGTTAAGGACAGTAGCATCGATATTTATCTTCACGGTCTTATACGGTGGCTTCTCCCATTTCTGAATAGCAGGAGTTAATGGAAGAATCGACTTATTAACCAAATTATGGATTCAAAAATCATGACAAAGCATTCTAGCTCTATCCCAAATGACCTGAGATTCATTTTCCTTCCCACGAAAGAAAAAATTGTTGCGGTTATTCCAGTTGTTCCAAAGTGTAATTATAAAGTCTTCAACAACTTTTCTGTCCAAGATACGCATGACATCTTCTAGCCAGTCAACACAGTAGAGGTAATATTTGTCGAGGAGTTTCCCATGTAAACCCCCAAGGTTAAGGATGGCACGAGCAGTAGGACAGTCTTTAAGGGCGTGAATGAGAGTTTCTACACTTGCACCACACCTAGGGCAGTCCCTCCTAAAGTTCTATCGAATTGAGGAAATTTTGGACCATTCACCATGGAAGAACCCAAATTTTATTGAGGGTTTTGATCTTCTAAATTGTCTTCTAAAAAAATTCTATGTGGACCAAAGCCAACTTGCTTGAGAAGAAGACACAAATAGGCAGACTTAGAAGTGTAGAAGCCATGGGGATTATGGAGCCATATCATTCTGTCATTCGGGCCATTGGAAATAATAGGTAAATTATAGATTTGATCCCCTATAGAGTGCCATAAAGCTCATGGACCCTATCATTATTCTAGCTCGGAAGGTTATTAATCCATAAATCACGAACTTTACTTTCGAGAATTGTCGAAGTAGACACGTACAAGGACTCACTGTTTAATCCTTCAAAACCCAAATTATCTTCACAAATATTAATGTTGTTCCCATCCCCAACCTACCAACCAAAGCCACTTTCAAGAGCCTTTGCTTCCATAAGGATGCTAGACCAAGCGTAAGATGGTTTATCAACTTTTTTAGGGTGGAAGAGATCACCATTAGGGAAGTATTTTGAGCTAAGCACTCGATAGCATAATGTGTCTTTAAGGGTGAGAAGCCTGTAAACTTGTCTGCCAAGAAAAGCCAAGTTTAAAAGACTTAGGTCTTTAAAGCTAAGCCCTCACATGCCTTTAGGTAAACAATTTTTGTCTCATGCAAGCATTGCCCAACCTCTCTATTTCTCTTTACATGCCCACCACATTTGACGTATTCTTGATTGCATGTCCTCTAAAGTACCCCTAGGAGCAAGAAAAACTAACAAAGCATAAGTCAGGATTTTCATAATGGCATCGACTTCATTTCTTTTATACCTAATAAAAAGAAGGGCATCATTGACAAAAAAAATGGTTAATACAAGGGCCATTTTGGCTAACACAAATACCTCAAATATGATCAGTATCTTGAGCATGTATATGCATTCTTGATAAAGCCTCCATGCAAAATAAAAAGAGATAAGGGAAGAGGGGAGAGGGGATCCCCTTGACGAAGACCCCACTTGAGAGTAACAACCTTCGAGAGGACCGTGTTGCACTTAACCACATACCTCACTGACTAAACACAATGCATGATTTTTTCAATCCAGCTATCATCAAAGCCCATTTTTTTCATTACCTTCTTAAGAAAATTCCACTCGATGCAGTCATAAGTCTCACTCATGTCGAGCTTGATGAAAAAACCTTTGTTCAGGCCATTTTTTGAACTCTGTAAATAGTGAATCAACTCATGAGCAATAAGGATGTTATCATGAATCATACAATCTGAGATGAAAGCATTTTGATTTTAACTGATACAAAAGAGAAGAGCAACCTTTAGTCAATCTGCTAAAACCTTAAAAATAATTTTGTAGATCACTCTGCACGAGCTAATAGGTCGAAAGGTAGTCATATCAATAGGGTCCTTTATCTTAGGAATTAGGACAATCATCGTATCATTAAGACTAGAAATGTCTTTATCGTCGTCTAAAATATCATGACAAAGGGTTAGAACGTCTTTACCTACCACATCCTAATTTTCTTTAAAAAAAGTAATCGAAATCCCGTTAATACCAGGAGCTTTACGGGGGTCTATTTGATTGAAGGCTTTAAGGATCTCATTGTCCATAATTTGCCTAGTCAGCATGTTGTTAACATTCTGAGTGACATACCTTTGAATGTAATTCAAGTAATTACCATCATGATTGGAAGTCTCCAGTTTAAGAAGATTGTGAAAATAGTCCCAAGCAACCCTACAAATGTTATTCGTATCCCTCACCCAAATAACATTTGAATCCTTCATCCCTTCAATTTTATTCTTCTTTAACCGACTAGTGGCCCAAACATGGAAAAAGTGTGTATTTTTATTGCCCTCTTTAAGCCAATGAATGCGTGATCTTTGAGATCTTTGAGCGCAATAGCTCTCCTTTTTAGCATAAAAATGCCCCAGCTTGATACGAGAAAGTTTCAACATTTCAGTAGTAAACTCCATATAAGGTCCATGAATGAGCTTATCAATCTGAGCAACCAACTAATGAATACAATTTTTCATCATTCTGTACCGCCAATATTGCTAAGGGCCAAGCACCTCACCCACCTTCTCAAATTTCTCTATGATGTTAGTCACATTATTTCTCCAAGCTTGCTGAATGATATCCTTAGCTTCTTTCTCTTTCACCTAGCATGCATCAAATTTAAAGAACAATTTCAAGTCTTGAAAGTCCTCTTTAAGCTTTCGAACCATAGTGTCCAATAATATAGCATCGTGATTAGAGTTCGCTTGTCTTACCACGTTTGTCATAAGAAAGGGGAAATTATCAATAGTATTAGCAGAGATTAAGAATCTATCCAACCTCTCTTTTATCATATTACTACCTTCTCGATTATTAACCCATGTAAACTAGCCCTTGTCAATTTTGATGTCAACGAGAGTCAACTCCTCTATTACATCTCTAAACTCGTCCATTAACACCTGGATTTTCTTCTACCCCTAGCTTTTTCCACATCGTTGATGATAACATTAAAGTCGCCACCTACGATCCAATCTTCCCTAATGGAGCTTCTCACCATTCTAAGGATATCCCAAGAGTGATTTCTTAGGTTTGGACCAGCATGACCATAAAACCCCGTGAACTAAAATTTGTTTTGCCCTCCATTTTAACAAGGGAATCACTATGGTGATTGGAAAAATTTTATATAGCCACATCAACACCAAACCACCATGTCGACCTTCCGAATTCATAACCAAGCAACCTGACATCCTGCAAATATTACGAATATGGGTAAATTTCATAAAATGCATTTTTGTCTCACATAAAAAGACAACATCAGGGTTATTCGCAACAATGAGTTACTTGAGTTCCCGAACTATCATAGGGTTCCCAAGCCCACAATAGTTCCAGCAACAAAGCTTCATTGCTCTTCACGGGGCTGATCACTAGCCATTGCCTTAGATTGTGAAAGACTGTCCATTAATTTCCTTTGAACCATTCAACTAGGACTCTCCTCATTGTTCTCCCCATTGATTCCTTTTGTTCTTTTTCATTTACACTTCATTTTGCCGCCTCCATCATGTGCTGATCGAATTGGATGCTTTTCCATAGAGAGCAACACTCTGACTCTTCTTCCCCGACTTTGACTTTTTCTTTTCCCTTTAGACTTGTTATATTATTTCCATCCTTGTTCCCATCTTTGTTTTTATTATTCTCCTCACTTGAGTTTTTTTTTCTCTAAGATTTCAATCTCATTTTGCTAGTTACCTCTACTTTGGGTTGACCCCCCTAATTGAGCTCTTAGCCAGCTGCCATATTGGAAACTTAGGTTACTCGTTTCAAGATGTTTCTCTTTTCTAATACATCTCTATGTAGTATGTCCAATAAGACCACATATGTAACAGAAAATGGGAAGCCTTTCATAGTTGATGGCACATATAGTTTTGGTTTCCTCATTTCCAATAAAGTAAACAACTCATCGAAGGGGTCTTAAAACAAAAATTTTAACCCTAATCCTTATATATTCAGTCCAACCTCCATCATATCCCACCAGTCAATTGTGACAACCTCCCCTATCGCCTCTCCAACATCGATTGCTACCTATCTATCCATTTGCTCAAAGGGAATGTTGTAGTTCCTAATAAACAAATAGAGCACTATTAAATGTATAGTCGTTCATCTCTTGAACTTTAACAAACAGTAGCATCACGATCAGGCATTGGTCAAAAAGCCATGGAGTCAGGTTTAGGATTCTTGTTCTATCGTCAATATTCCCAAATTTCACAAGTATCAACCTCTCATTTAAAGCCACAAAACTAACTACTTCCTTGGTAAACCATAATGATTTTAGAACACGAAACATGGCTTCTTTGTTAATTTTTTCCCAGAATTATCTTTCCCACTGCCCATGCCTTGTGACCCTGTAGGTTTAGTAGATTCTTGTTCGTACTAATCACTCGTTTTGATTCTTCTTCCGAGAAGTTTAGCCTTTCCAACAACTTATTTGGTTCCTTAACCATGCGTAAAATCAGAGAGGAAAGCATCAAAAACACTGCAGGCTAGAGCAAAAGCAGTCCCACTTAACCCAAAGAAACCAAAGGCTAAAAGGAAACCACAAGGAAACATAAAAGAAAACAAAAAACTCTAAAAAAAATAAACAATAAGTAGATAATAGGAAAGTTAAAAATAGAAAGAAACACAAGTCTTTATGAAAACTTAAAGATTGTTAAAGCAGGCTGTCCTTCAAGCCTAAAGGAATATGGCAAGAAACCTGAGTCGCAACCCCCTTAGTACAGCAAAACCTCGATGAGAAAGTAAGCAGCCTTTAGTGATAGGAAAATTTATGAGAAGGAAACAGAAAACCATTTTACCAGCAAAAGAGAAAATAGAAGAGAAAATAAAAATAAAAGAAAACTAAATAAAACCCTAAAAAACTACGTACAAAAGAAACAAAACATGAGAAAATTTAATGAGTAAAAAATCTATGTAAAAAGGACGATTAAGGAAAATAAAAAAGATGTATGCATGTACTAAAGAAAATGTAAGAAAAGTGAAAAACATAGAACCAGGAAATCATCCAAAGTATGAAGGATTCATGCAAGAAACTTAAAAACATGCAGGAAAAAAGAGCGTGCACAGAAAACGACAAAAATCACCAATCAAGAAGAACACTGTTCCCTTTGTCACCCCCAAAGCCAGGTGTTTGCTTTTGTACTTTCCACACAATAGTACCGTCCTTGCCTCAAAAAACCCACTTTTAAGTCTTTGAAAACCCCACAAAAATAGGGACACACAAAAACAAACACTTATTGTCCAATTATTCTTTTAAAATGAATAAAGATGGACATCAAAAGAAAACAAAAGAAGAAAGAAAATCACCAAAATCTTAGAGTGTTTTTTCCTAAACAGTTAAATAAATTTATTGGGTAACAAATAAGAAAAAGTTAAAATAAAATAAACAAATAAAGTTTTTACAAGGGGAATTTATTAAGTATTTCGAAGATAAATAAATTTTTTGTCGCACATTATAGTAGCTCCAAAGTAATCTTTCAAGCGTTGACCATTGAATTTGAAAGTGGATCATGTTTTTCCATCTTTAACGTAGACAATCCATGAGGGTATATATGCTCGACTTCGAATAGTCCAGACCATCTCGACTTTAATTTGCCAGAAAATAGTTTAAGTCTGGAATTGAAGAGCAAGACTTGTTGTCCAGGTACAAATTGCCATGGCAAAATTTTCTTGTCACGTCATCAGTTTGTCTTTTCTATGTACAGTCTGGCATTCTCATAAGCTTGAGCTCAAACTTCATGCATCTCATTAAGCTCCAATAAGCGATGAGTGGTAGTAACACCCAGGCCATGTTTAGTTTCTTGATTACCCAAAATGCTTTATTCTTTAGCTTAACTGGAAAATGACATGGTTTACCATAAACAAGCTTGAAAGGTGACATTCCCAACAGTGTCTTAAAAGTTGTACAATAAGCCCACAAGGCTTCATCCCACCTTGCTGACCAATCCTTACGGTTGGGATTGACAACTTTCTCCAAAATTTGCTTGATTTCTCTGTTCAAAATTTTAGTTTGTCTATTTATTTGTGGGTGGTATGTCGTGACAATTTTATGTTTAACCCCATATCTGTTTAGAATGTTGGAAATTAATTTGCAATCAAAATGTGAACCTTCATCAATAATTAAGGCACGAGAGATACCAATCCTGGTAAAAATATTTGTATGCAGAAATATTAGAACTAATTTGGCATCATTTATAGGTAAAGTCATAGCTTCAACCCATTTGGAGACATAATCCACAGCGACAAGAATGTAGATCTTGCCCCAAGATGGTGGAAATGTACCCATGAAATCAATTCCCCATAATTCTACCTCTAAAATATTTTGCAGCGGTATTTCGTGTCTCCTTGATAAGTTACCAGTTCTTTGACAGTGGTCACAACTTTGACAGAACTCATGAGCATCTTTAAACATGGTAGGCCAATAAAAACCCAGATTGGAGAACCTTTGTAGTAGTTCACATGCTTCAAAAATGTCTGCCATAAGGTGCAGAATGACAGTGATGCAGGATACTTTGAATTTCATCATCCAAAATACATCTTCAAATTACTTAATTTGTATACTGCTTGAATAGAAATGGCTTGTCCCAGTAATATTGCTTGACATCGTGAAATAATTTCCTTTGTCCTTGATGATTGAGCATAGGTGGCAACAACCCTCTGATTAGAAAGTTAACAATATCAAAATACCATGGCAATGCCCTAGCGAACAATAACTACTTATTAGAGAATTCGTCTTTAATCATTTGACTATCACCATAATTAGTCATTGCGTCCAGTCGTGACAAGTGATCAACCACTTGATTTTTAATGCCTTTCCTATCTTTGATCTCCAAATCAAATTCCTACAGTAAAAATATCCATCTAATGAGTATGGGCTTGGCCTCTTTTTTCATCACTAAGTATTTAACGGTAGAATGGTCTGTATAAACTGTGACTTTGGTGCCCACTAAATAAGCTCTAATTTTTTCAATAGTAAATACCTAACAATTCTTTCTCTGGGGTAGTATAATTGAGTTGTGAATATGTGAATGTATAACTGGCTTAATATTTAGCATGAAACATCTTGGCTTTTCTTTTCCCCAGAACTGCTCCTACAGTAAAGTCACTTGCATCACACATCGGTTTGAACGTTAAAGACCAGTCTGGTGCAGTGACTATAGGAGGGTGTTAAAAATGAAATTGATCAAAGTAGTTTAGAGTTTACTTCTGTATGCTTCTGTTTACTCCCATCTTTAGTAGTTTGTTCCACTACTAATTCGAAAGTTGTGCTTTCTGAAACTTCTAAACTTTTCTCCACAATAAAGGCATCATTCACAACTCCTACTAGCTGAGTGCCACTCTGGAGTGTTACAGCCTTACACTATTTCTTTCCTTGATATCATGAACTTTCTGTGTCTCTATGCAATGCTCCTTGTCGTCTGGAACTTAATGCAGTGGCAATTTATCCTAGTTGATTCTCCAGGGCTCTTAAGGAAGCTGTTTACCTCTGAATAATCGCATCATTCTTAACTATATACTCCTTTAATAGAGCTTCTATAGTTGATGTTCAAGATGACGAACTTTGTTGTAATTTTTTCCACGGTATTGGTTAACTATATCCAGGTGGTACACCAGTCACATTCTATCGATTAACATTGCTGGCATTTACCATTCCCTGATTACTCTAATTGAAATTTGGGTATTGTTCCTACCATGGATTGTATGTGTTGGAATAGGGATTGTTGTTGCTACGATTAAAATTCTCCATGTAACAGGTAGAGGCTGGATTGGATGGGCATTCATCAAAAACATTATCTAATCCATAGTATACACATACTAGTTATGTAGCATTCATCTCCTACACTGTAAAGGGTCTTTTCAGAGTTTTTGTGACAACCCGAATTAGGGCCTAATCGGAATAGTGGTTTCGTGACCACAAATCCGAGATAGAAATAATTGTTTTATAATTATTTTGGGGTTTATGATATGATTGCATGATTGTGTGAAAATTTCGTGATGAAATTCTATACCTAAAGTGCTTAAATTGAAAGTAGGGACTAAATCGAATAAGTTGCAAAATTTGCATCCCGGAAGTTTTTAGTATGAAATTGTTTTGGAATATTAATTAGGAGGTCTTAAATAGCAATTTGACCAATTTTAAGTTCATGGACAAAATTTGGACATGGAAGGAATTTTTGAAAGTTTAGTAAGGAGGGGCATTATGTCATTTGGATATTAAATGAAATAAAATGGGAAAAATAACACAAAATTGATCATCATCCTCCTTAGTTGCTGCCGAATTCTCCCTCTCTCCATAGCTAGGGTTTCTTCAATTTTCAAGCTCCATAATCAAGAAAGACGCGGAATTGATCTTGAACGGGGAAGGAAAAGTTTTGGACTAAATTGCAAAATTTCCACATTTTGCACCAAGGTAAGTTTGTATGTAAATATTACAATAATTTCATGTACATTCTTATATTTCAGCCTATTATATAAATACACTAGTGATGTTAAAATATAAATCGACTATTGGAAGAATGGAAATAAATATAGAGAGAGATCCGGTTGAACATTCGAGAGATCGAATGAAATAGAGGAGCGTAGCTAGGTCACATGTATGATGCTGAGTGCACATCATGTGTACAAGAAAGCTACGAGACACCATGTAGTAGCTAGGTCACATGTGTGATACGGGATGTATCCCATGTAGACAAGAGAGCTACGTGAAAGATAAATGTAGCTGGGTCGCATGCGTGATTCCAAGTGACGGACACCATGTAGACAAGAGAGCTATGAGACAAATCGGCTAGGTCGCATGAGTGGTACTAAGTGTTCACCATGTGTACAAGAGAGCCGAACTAAACGAAGTATGATGGTGGGGCTGTGTGCTGAAACCATTAAATATCGAGGATTGATCCGAATTGTTCAACGGGATGGTTTTGTGGTGATATTGTGGTTTGGACCTACACTTATGGTGAATGAAATGTGGTGAAAATGATTTGTGGTATATACATATATAAGACAAAATGAGGTTAGCATAAAGAATTTGTGAAAGAGTGAAATTAGCATTAAAACTGTTTTTAGATGGTAGCAGTGACGTGATTTTGAAAATCACCAAAAATAGGAGGAATATAATTAGAGGTTGAATGAGATGTGAAATTAAATTTTAATGAGTCTACTTTCATATAAAAGAAACAGAGCAAGCAAAGGAATTCTATATTTTGAGATATTTACAATTGTATGTGACTCGCTCAGGATGAATACGTGATCCCCTGTTCCAACTTTGAAAAATCATTAAAAATTGTACAAAGAAAATTAAGAAATATAGTTTACATGCCTAAATTCCTTATTGAGACTAGTTTTAAATGAAACAGACATCAGGGTTGTTTGAATTGTGTACTGAGAGAAATTCAATTCGTAGTGAACAGAGGTCAGATCAGTCGAGCTGTGTAACAGGGGAAACTTTAACTAATAAACTGTACTAATCGGCTGAACCAAAAATTATATAAAAAAATTATCAAAAATATTTATGAGTCTAGATTCAGGGAAATTTTACGGATTTGAATTTCGAGTTTTGTAACTCGAGTTATGATTTATTTAGTGAATATGACGCAGCAGAGACAGCTTAATCAAAGTGGAATGAATAGTGAAGTTAAAGTAGATATACTTGAATTGTTGTGTAAACATATTAGATTTTTTTTAATTAGTATTTACATACTTACTTACTAAGCTATAAGCTTACTTTGTTTCTCTCTTTTGTCTTATAGTGTTCTTCGGCTTGCTCAGGAGTTAAGGATCGTGAAGATCTACCCGCACTATCATACTTTAGGGTATTTGAACTAAACGTTTTGAATTATGGTATGTATAGTAGGCTTAATTATTTTGTTACGTGTCATATTTGTCTAGGTTTAAAATATTAGTAATAAAGATTCTCGACCACTACTTTGTACAAGCCATTAAAGTTGGCTAATATTGTTCAAGACATATGTTATACGATGCACTATCAAATTGGATGACATATTTATATCTCTGTTATGTTTAATGGTATGTGTTATGTTCGGTAATACCTTGTATCCCGATCCCATGACGATAACGGGTAAGGGTGTTACATTTAGTGGTATCGAGCCATGGTTTAGTCGGTTCTCGGACTAATAAAGTGTGTGTAAAAGTCTAGCTATACATGCCATAAAAATATTGCGATAGTGTGGTGACTCTTGATTATTCTAAACGTGTTTTGTTTTAATATAGTAATGGATCCTGAAGGAACTGCTGGTGATGATGTCTTAGTAATGCGCCGGCCCGCACAAGGGACCGCTTTGTGGAAAGTAGACCGAGACATTGAGACAAGGAGATGAGGCTGGGATGCCTTTCTCCAAATGATGAACAATTGGTATATGAATTTATTCGAGGAAATCCAAATGCTCAACCTCTTCCACCCCTCCTATACCTCGACGATTCTCAGATGCTTAAGGTATAGATTTGGTAAGAATGAACAAGCCTCCGGTTGACAAGATTCAAAACAAGGGGCAAGAGTTTAGAGCAAAGGTTGATGATGATCCCGAGAAAGCGGAATTCGCTTGAAAATTCTACCCGTGTATTTGATGAGCTCTCATGTACACTCGAGGAATGCTTAAAGTGTGTCAGATCACTTTTGAGAGATTCTGCTTACCAACGGTGGAAGACTTTGGTTGCATGGTGCCAAAAGAAAAGTTACTTGGGATTTCTTCCAGAAGAATTTAGAAAGAAATACATAAGTCACGATTTATTGATAAAAAACGGAAGGAGTTCCTTGAATTGAAGCAGGGAAAATGTCTCAGTAGCAGTAGTATGAACGCGAATTTGTAAGACTCAACAAGTATGCCCAGAATGTGTGTCCACCGAGGCCATTATGTGTAGAAGATTTGAAGATGGGCTGAATGAAGACATTAAAGTGCTGAGGAATTTTGGAGTTGAAAGAATTTGTAGTATTGGTTGATCGAGCTCTTAAAGTCAAGAATTGAACAAAGAAAGAAGAAAAGCTGCTATTGAGGCTCGAGATGTCAGAAAAAGACAGATAAGCAAGCCATTTCAATCTCAACCAAAGAGGTCCAAAGAGACAAACCCTCGAATGACAGTTTCAATTGGGGATTCACACAGAGATCGTGGTAGAGCATATTCGGGGTCTAAAGCTCAAGCTACTTCGGTGGCAAGTGTGGGTAATGTGCGACCTAGAAAGCCCGAGTGTCAGCAATGTGGCAGGCAACATTATGGTGAGTGTTGGGGGACCGAGCGAGCTTGTTTCAGGTGCGGTTCTCGCGAGCATTTTATTAGAGATTGTCCGGAGAAAGTTAAAGAAGAAAGATTTCAGAGTGCTAGACAGAATACCACCGCTAGTAGAGGTAGACCACCGAGAAATACTGGAGGTGGGACTAGTAGTAAAACTGTGATGAAAGATTTAACGGCAAGATCAGAAGCTAGAGCACCTGCTAGAGCTTATACTATACGCGTTCGAGAAGATGCATCATCTCCGATGTCATTATTGGTACATTTTCTCTATGATACTATTGTTATTGCATTGATTGATCCCGGTCCACTCATTCCTATATTTGCATGAATTTAGTATCCAATAAAAGTTGCTGTTGAATTTATCGAGTTTACGATTAAAGTGTCGAACCCTTAGGCCAATATGTGCTAGTTGACAAGGTTTGCAAGAATTGCCCATTAATGATTCAAGGTCATTGTTTTCCGGCTAACTTGATGCTGTTACCATTTGGTGAGTTTGACGTTATCTTGGGAATGGACTGGTTAACATTGTATGATGCTAAGGTAGATTGTAAACAAAAGACACTAGAGTTGAAATGTGAAAATGGAGAAATTCTGTGGGTTGAAACAGATGAATCAAATAAATTGCCTATGGTGATTTCGCACATGTCTGCACAGAAATACATGAGAAAAGGGTGTGAAGCTTATCTGGCTTATGTAATGAATATTGAGTTGCCTCAACTGAAATTTGAATCAGTACCGATAGTCTGTGAGTTTCCAGATGTATTTCCAGAGGAATTGCCTAGGTTGCCTCCGAACAGAGAGATAGATTTTGCCATTGATTTGTTGCCGGGTACTGCACCGATCTCGATTGCTCCATATAGAATGGCTCCGACTGAATTAAAAGAATTGAAGGCTCGATTCAGGAGTTAATGACAAGGGATTTGTGAGACCGAGTTTCTCTCCCTGGGTGCTCTGTATTATTCAGAAGAAGAAGGATGGTTCAATGAGACTTTGCATTGATTACCGTCGACTTAATAAGGTGACTATAAAGAACAAGTACCCATTGCTGAGGATTGATGATTTATTCGATCGCTTAAAGGGGCCACAAGAGTGTTTTCAAATATTGATTTGAGGTCCTGTTACTACCATTTGAGAGTTAAGGAGTCGATGTGCGAAAACCGCCTTTAGGACAAGGTATGGACATTATGAGTTTCTTGTGATGCCTTTCGCTTAACAAATGCTCCACTATATTTATGGACTTAATGAATCGGATCTTCCTACCATATTTGGATAAGTTTGTAGTAGTGTTTATAGATGACATTTTAATTTATTCTCGAGATGAGTCTGAACATGCCGAACACTTGAGAACTATATTGCAGATCTTGAGAGAAAAGAAACTGTTTGCCAAGTTTAGTAAAAGTGAGTTCTGGCTTCGTGAAGTCAGATTTTTGGGGCATATAGTCTCAGGTGATGGTATTCGGGTGGATCCAAGCAAGATTTCTGCGATTGTTGATTGGAAACCGCCCAAGAATGTATCCGAGGTTAGAAGCTTCTTAGGCTTAGCCGGGTATTATAGACGTTTTGTTGAAGGATTTTCGATGATTGCCTCTCCTATGACTAAGTTGTTGCAAAAGAATGTTAAGTTTGAATGGACTGATAAATGTCAACAAAGTTTTGAAAAGTTGAAAGCACGATTGATCAAGCACCAATTTTAGTACAGCCCGAGTCGAAAGGAGTTCGTAATTTATAGTGATGCATCATTGATGTGCCTTGGATGTGTGTTGATGCAAGAGGGTAAAGTGGTAGCTTATGCTTCGAGACGCTTAAAACCGCATAAGAAGAACTATCCTACACATGATTTGAACGGTCATTGTTGTTTTTGCCTTGAAGATTTGGCGACATTATTTGTACGGTGAAAATGCCGAATTTTTATTAATCACAAAAGTTTGAAGTACTTGATGAATCAAAAGGATCTCGAATCATGACAAATAAGATGGCTTGAATTATTAAAGGATTATGATCTAGTGATTGATTATCATCCGGAAAAGCAAATGTAGTTCTTGACGCCTTGAGCGTAAAATTTCTTTTTACTTTGAGAGCCATGAACACGGGGTTAGCATTGTCGATGATGGGTCAATCTTAGCAGAGATGAGAGCTAAACCGTTATTTATCCGATTGATTTGTGATGCTCAAAAGAATGATAGTGAGTTGCGGATCAAGAGAACTCAATGCTAATCAAAGTTACGACTCAGATTTTCGAGTTGGACCAGATGACTGCTTGATGTTTCGAGACAGGATATGTGTGCCGAAAAACGATAAATTGATTCGTAAAATATTACATGAGGCGCACAATGGTGTTTATCGTTCATCTGGTAGCACAAAATGTATAATGATTTAAAGAAGTCAGTATTGACAGGGTGTATGAAAAGGACATTTCAATTTGTAACCAAGTGTTTGATCTGTCAACAAGTAAAAGTTGAACATCAAGTGCCTTGAGGATTACTTCAACCAAGAATGGTGCCCGAGTGGAAATGGGACAAGATTACCATGGATTTTGTAACCGGTTTGCCTTTAACTCCTAAAAGAAGGATCTTTGTTTGGGTAGTGGTTGATAGATTAACAAAGTCACCCACTTTATACCAAGACGCACCGATTACTCACTTGATAAATTAGCCAATTATATATTGCTGAAATTGTGAAGTTGCACGAGTACCTATGTCTATAATATCGATAGAGATCCAAGATTTACCTCGAGATTTTGGAAAAAGTTACAAGAAGCTTTGGGTACAAAATTGAACTTTAGTACCGCATTTCATCCACAAACAGATGGTCAAACGGAAAGAGTAATCCGTACTCAAGATATGCTTAGATGTCGTGTTTTAGAATTTGGAGGTAGTTGGGAGAAATATCTATCTTTGATTGAGTTTGCCTACAATAACAGTTATCAATCAAGTATACAAATGGCACCGCATCTAAGCCTTGTATGGTCGTAAGTGTCGGACTCCTTTATATTGGACCGAGCTTAGTGAGAAACAGATTCATGGAGTTGATCTAGTTAAAGAAACCGAAAAGAAAATAAAAGTAATTCGGGATTGCTTGAAAGTCGCTTCAGATCGACAAAAGTCATATGCGATTTAAAAGAAAAGAGATTGAATTTCGTGGGTGATAAAGTGTTCTTGAAGGTGTCACCATGGAAAAAGATTCGAGATTTAGTCGAAAAGGCAAGTTGAGTCCACGTTTTATTGGCCCGTCTGAGATTACTTGAGAGAATTGGACCATGGCATATCGGTTGGCCTTACGGCAGAAGTTAGAAAGAATTCATAACGTGTTTCATGCATCAATGTTGCGACGTTATCGTTCGATCCTTCACATGTGATTTCCCAATGAAATTGAGATTCGATCGGATATGACCTATGAGGAGGAACCAATAAAGATTTTGGCTCGAGAGGTTAAACAGTTAAGAAATAAAAGTATAGCTTTAGTGAAAGTATTGTGGCACAAACATGGGATAGAAGAGGCTACGTGGGAACCTGAGGAAGCTATGAGGAAACAGTACCCAAACCTCTTTACCGGTAAGATTTTCGGGGACGAAAATCTCAAAAGGGGGGAGAATTGTGACAACCCGAATTAGGGCCTAATCGGAATAGTGGTTTCGTGACCACAAATCCGAGATAGAAATAATTGTTTTATAATTATTTTGGGGTTTATGATATGATTGCATGATTGTGTGAAAATTTCGTGATGAAATTCTATACCTAAAGTGCTTAAATTGAAAGTAGGGACTAAATCGAATAAGTTGCAAAATTTGCATCCGGAAGTTTTTAGTATGAAATTGTTTTGGAATATTAATTAGGAGGTCTTAAATAGCAATTTGACCAATTTTAAGTTCATGGACAAAATTTGGACATGGAAGGAATTTTGAAAGTTTAGTAAGGAGGGCATTTTGGTCATTTGGATATTAAATGAAATAAAATGGGAAAAATAACACAAAATTGATCATCATCCTCCTTAGTTGCTGCCAAATTCTCCTCTCTCCATAGCTAGGGTTTCTTCAATTTTCAAGCTCCATAATCAAGAAAGACGCGGAATTGATCTTGAACGGGGGAAGGAAAAAGTTTTGGACTAAATTGCAAAATTTCCACATTTTGCACCAAGGTAAGTTTGTATGTAAATATTACAATAATTTCATGTACATTCTTATATTTCAGCCTATTATATAAATACACTAGTGATGTTAAAATATAAATCGACTATTGGAAGAATGGAAATAAATATAGAGAGAGAGATCCCGGTTGAACATTCGGAGAGATCGAATGAAATAGAGGGAGCGTAGCTAGGTCACATGTATGATGCTGAGTGCACATCATGTGTACAAGAAAGCTACGAGACACCATGTAGTAGCTAGGTCACATGTGTGATACGGGATGTATCCCATGTAGACAAGAGAGCTACGTGAAAGATAAATGTAGCTGGGTCGCATGCGTGATTCCAAGTGACGGACACCATGTAGACAAGAGAGCTACGAGACAAATCGGCTAGGTCGCATGAGTGGTACTAAGTGTTCACCATGTGTACAAGAGAGCCGAACTAAACGAAGTATGATGGTGGGGCTGTGTGCTGAAACCATTAAATATCGAGGATTGATCCGAATTGTTCAACGGGATGGTTTTGTGGTGATATTGTGGTTTGGACCTACACTTATGGTGAATGAAATGTGGTGAAAATGATTTGTGGTATATACATATATAAGACAAAATGAGGTTAGCATAAAGAATTTGTGAAAGAGTGAAATTAGCATTAAAACTGTTTTTAGATGGTAGCAGTGACGTGATTTTGAAAAATCACCAAAAATAGGAGGAATATAATTAAAGGTTGAATGAAATGTGAAATTAAAGTTTAATGAGTCTACTTTCATATAAAAGAAACAGAGCAAGCAAAGGAATTCTATATTTTGAGATATTTACAATTGTATGTGACTCGCTCAGGATGAATACGTGATCCCCTGTTCCAACTTTGAAAAATCATTAAAAATTGTACAAAGAAAATTAAGAAATATAGTTTACATGCCTAAATTCCTTATTGAGACTAGTTTTAAATGAAACAGACATCAGGGTTGTTTGAATTGTGTACTGAGAGAAATTCAATTCGTAGTGAACAGAGGTCAGATCAGTCGAGCTGTGTAACAGGGAAACTTTAACTAATAAACTGTACTAATCGGCTGAACCAAAAATTATATAAAAAAATTATCAAAAATATTTATGAGTCTAGATTCAGGGAAATTTTACGGATTTGAATTTCGAGTTTTGTAACTCGAGTTATGATTTATTTAGTGAATATGACGCAGCAGAGACAGCTTAATCAAAGTGGAATGAATAGTGAAGTTAAAGTAGATATACTTGAATTGTTGTGTAAACATATTAGATTTTTTTAATTAGTATTTACATACTTACTTACTAAGCTATAAGCTTACTTTGTTTCTCTCTTTTGTCTTATAGTGTTCTTCGCTTGCTCAGAGTTAAGGATCGTGAAGATCTACCCGCACTATCATACTTTAGGTATTTGAACTAAACGTTTTGAATTATGGTATGTATAGTAGGCTTAATTATTTTGTTACGTGTCATATTTGTCTAGGTTTAAAATATTAGTAACGAAGACTCGACCACTACTTTGTACAAGCCATTAAAGTTGGCTAATATTGTTCAAGACATATGTTATACGATGCACTATCAAATTGGATGACATATTTATATCTCGGTTATGTTTAATGGTATGTGTTATGTTCTGGTAATACCTTGTATCCTGTTCCGGCGACGATAACGGGTAAGGGGTGTTACATTTAGTGGTATCAGAGCCATGGTTTAGTCGGTTCTCGGACTAATAAAGTGTGTGTAAAAGTCTAGCTATACATGCCATAAAAATATTGCGATAGTGTGGTGACTCTTGATTATTCTAAACTGTGTTTTGTTTTAATATAGTAATGGATCCTGAAGGAACTGCGGTTGATGATGCTGCTAGTAATGCGCCGGCTCCCGCACAAGGGACCGCGCCTGTGGAAAGTAGACCTGAGACATTGAGACAAGGAGATGAGGCTCGGGATGCCTTTCTCCAAATGATGAACAATTGGTATACTGAATTTATTCGAGGAAATCCAAATGCTCAACCTCTTCCACCCCCTCCTATACCTCAGACGATTCCTGTAGCTGCTCAAGGTATAGATTTGGTAAGAATGAACAAGCCTCCGGTTGACAAGATTCGAAAACAAGGGGCCGAAGAGTTTAGAGCAAAGGTTGATGATGATCCCGAGAAAGCGGAATTCGCTTGAAAATTCTACCGTGTATTTGATGAGCTCTCATGTACACTCGAGGAATGCTTAAAGTGTGTCAGATCACTTTTGAGAGATTCGCTTACCACCGGTGGAAGACTTTGGTTGCAGTGGTGCTAAAAGAAAAAGTTACTTGGGATTTCTTCCAGAAGAATTTAGAAAGAAATACATAAGTCACGATTTATTGATAAAAAACGGAAGGAGTTCTTTGAATTGAAGCAGGGAAAATGTCTGTAGAAAGAGTATGAACGCGAATTTGTAAGACTCAGCAAGTATGCCCAGAATGTGTGTCCACCGAGGCCATTATGTGTAGAAGATTTGAAGATGGGCTGAATGAAGACATTAAAGTGCTCTGAGGAATTTTGGAGTTGAAAGAATTTGTAGTATTGGTTGATCGAGCTCTTAAAGTCAAGAATTGAACAAAGAAAGAAGAAAAGTCGCTATTGAGGCTCGAGATGTCGAAAAAGACAGATAAGCAAGCCATTTCAATCTCAACCAAAGAGGTCCAAAGAGACAAACCCTCGAATGACAGTTTCAATTGGGGATTCACACAGAGATCGTGGTAGAGCATATTCGGGTCTAAAGCTCAAGCTACTTGGTGGCAAGTGTGGGAAATGTGCGACCTAGAAAGCCCGAGTGTCGACAATGTGGCGAGCAACATTATGGTGAGTGTTGGGGACCTGAGCGAGCTTGTTTCAAAGCGGTTCTCATGAGCATTTTATTAGAGATTGTCCGGAGAAAGTTAAAGAAGAAAGATTTCAGAGTGCTAGATGTAATACCACCGCTAGTAGAGGTAGACCACCGAGAAATACTGGAGGTGGGACTAGTAGTAAAACTGTGATGAAAGATTTAACGGCAAGATCAGAAGCTAGAGCACCTGCTAGAGCTTATACTATACGTGCCCGAGAAGATGCATCATCTCCCGATGTCATTACTGGTACATTTTCTCTCTATGATACTATTGTTATTGCATTGATTGATCCCGGGTCCACTCATTCCTATATTTGCATGAATTTAGTATCCAATAAAAAGTTGCCTGTTGAATTTACTGAGTTTACGATTAAAGTGTCGAACCCCTTAGGCCAATATGTGCTAGTTGACAAGGTTTGCAAGAATTGCCCATTAATGATTCAAGGTCATTGTTTTCCGGCTAACTTGATGCTGTTACCATTTGGTGAGTTTGACGTTATCTTGGGAATGGACTGGTTAACATTGTATGATGCTAAGGTAGATTGTAAACAAAAGACACTAGAGTTGAAATGTGAAAATGGAGAAATTCGTGGGTTGAAACAAATGAATCAAATAAATTGCCTATGGTGATTTCGCACATGTCCGCACGTAAATACATGAGAAAGGGTGTGAAGCTTATCCGGCTTATGTAATGAATATTGAGTTGCCTCAACTGAAATTTGAATCAGATCGATAGTCCGTGAGTTTCGGATGTATTTCCGAGGAATTGCCTAGGTTGCCTCCGAACAGAGAGATAGATTTTGCCATTGATTTGTTGCCGGCATCGCACCGATCTCGATTGCTCCATATAGAATGGCTCGAATGAATTAAAAGAATTGAAGGCTCGATTGCGTGGAGTTAATGACACAAGGGATTTGTGAGACCGAGTTTCTCTCCCTGGGTGCTCCTGTATTATTCAGAAGAAGAAGGATGGTTCAATGAGACTTTGCATTGATTACCGTCACTTAATAAGGTGACTATAAAGAACAAGTACCCATTCTCGAGGATTGATGATTTATTCGATCGTTAAAGGGGCCACAAGTGTTTTCAAATATTGATTTGAGGTCCGGTTACTACCAAATTGAGAGTTAAGGAGTCGATGCCGAAAACCGCCTTTAGGACAAGGTATGGACATTATGAGTTTCTTGTGATGCCTTTCGCTTAACAAATGCTCCAGCTATATTTATGGACTTAATGAATCGGATCTTCCGCCATATTTGGATAAGTTTGTAGTAGTGTTTATAGATGACATTTTAATTTATTCTCGAGATGAGTCTCGAACATGCCGAACACTTGAGAACTATATTGCAGATCTTGAGAGAAAAGAAACTGTTTGCCAAGTTTAGTAAAAGTGAGTTCGCTTCGTGAAGTCGATTTTTGGGGCATATAGTCTCGTGTGATGGTATTCGGTGGATCCAAGCAAGATTTCTGCGATTGTTGATTGAAACCGCCAAGAATGTATCCGAGGTTAGAAGCTTCTTAGGCTTAGCCGGTATTATAGACGTTTTGTTGAAGGATTTTCGATGATTGCCTCTCCTATGACTAAGTTGTTGCAAAAGAATGTTAAGTTTGAATGGACTGATAAATGTCAACAAAGTTTTGAAAAGTTGAAAGCACGATTGATGAAGCACCAATTTTAGTACAAGCCCGAGTCGGAAAGGAGTTCGTAATTTATAGTGATGCATCATTGATGTGCCTTGGATGTGTGTTGATGCAAGAGGGTAAAGTGGTAGCTTATGCTTCGAGACGCTTAAAACCGCATAAGAAGAACTATCCTACACATGATTTGAACCGCCGCTATTGTTTTTGCCTTGAAGATTTGGCGACATTATTTGTACGGTGAAAATGCCGAATTTTTATTAATCACAAAAGTTTGAAGTACTTGATGAATCAAAAGGATCGAATCTGCGACATCAAGATGGCTTGAATTATTAAAGGATTATGATCTAGTGATTGATTATCATCCGGAAAAGCAAATGAAGTTGTTGACGCCTTGAGCGTAAAATTTCTTTTTACTTTGAGAGCCATGAACACGGGTTAGCATTGTCTCGATGATGGGTCAATCTTAGCAGAGATGAGAGCTAAACCGTTATTTCTCCAGCTTGATTTGTGATGCTCAAAAGAATGATAGTGAGTTGCGGATCAAGAGAACTCAATGCGAATCAAAGTTACGACTCGATTTTCGAGTTGGACCAGATGACTGCTTGATGTTTCGAGACAGATATGTGTGCCAAAAACGATAAATTGATTTAGAAAATATTACATGAGGCGCACAATGGTCTGTTTATCGTTCATCCCGGTAGCACAAAATGTATAATGATTTAAAGAAGTCAGATTGGTGGCGGTATGAAAAAGGACATTTCAATTTGTAACCAAGTGTTTGATCCATCAACAAGTAAAAGCTGAACATCAAGTGCCTTCGAGGATTACTTCAACCAAGAATGGTGCCCGAGTGGAAATGGGACAAGATTACCATGGATTTTGTAACCGGTTTGCCTTTAACTCCTAAAAAGAAGGATGCTGTTTGGGTAGTGGTTGATAGATTAACAAAGTCAGCCCACTTTATACCAAGACGCACCGATTACTCACTTGATAAATTAGCCAATTATATATTGCTGAAATTGTGAAGTTGCACGAGTACCTATGTCTATAATATCGATAGAGATCCAAGATTTACCTCGAGATTTTGGAAAAGTTACAAGAAGCTTTGGGTACAAAATTGAACTTTAGTACCGCATTTCATCCACAAACAGATGGTCAAACGGAAAGAGTAATCCAGGTACTCGAAGATATGCTTAGATGCTGTGTTTTAGAATTTGGAGGTAGTTGGGAGAAATATCTATCTTTGATTGAGTTTGCCTACAATAACAGTTATCAATCAAGTATACAAATGGCACCATACGAAGCCTTGTATGGTCGTAAGTGTCGGACTCCTTTATATTGGACCGAGCTTAGTGAGAAACAGATTCATGGAGTTGATCTAGTTAAAGAAACCGAAAAGAAAATAAAAGTAATTCGGGATTGCTTGAAAGCTGCTTCAGATCGACAAAAGTCATATGCAGATTTAAAAAGAAAAGAGATTGAATTTCAGGTGGGTGATAAAGTGTTCTTGAAGGTGTCACCATGGAAAAGATTCTAGATTTAGTCGAAAAGGCAAGTTGAGTCCACGCTTTTATTGGCCCGTCTGAGATTATCGAGAGAATTGGACCATGGCATATCGGTTGGCCTTACCGCAGAGTTAGAAAGAATTCATAACGTGTTTCATGTATCAATGTTGCGACGTTATCGCTCGATCCTTCACATGTGATTTCCCAATGAAATTGAGATTCGATCGGATATGACCTATGAGGAGGAACCAATAAAGATTTTGGCTCGAGAGGTTAAACAGTTAAGAAATAAAAGTATAGCTTTAGTGAAAGTATTGTGGCACGTACATGGGATAGAAGAGGCTACGTGGGAACCTGAGGAAGCTATGAGGAAACAGTACCCAAACCTCTTTACCGGTAAGATTTTTGGGGACGAAAATCTCAAAAGGGGGGGAGAATTGTGACAACCCGAATTAGGGCCTAATCGGAATAGTGGTTTCGTGACCACAAATCCGAGATAGAAATAATTGTTTTATAATTATTTTGGGGTTTATGATATGATTGCATGATTGTGTGAAAATTTCGTGATGAAATTCTATACCTAAAGTGCTTAAATTGAAAGTAGGGACTAAATCGAATAAGTTGCAAAATTTGCATCCCGGAAGTTTTTAGTATGAAATTGTTTTGGAATATTAATTAGGAGGTCTTAAATAGCAATTTGACCAATTTTAAGTTCATGGACAAAATTTGGACATGGAAGGAATTTTTGAAAGTTTAGTAAGGAGGGGCATTTTGGTCATTTGGATATTAAATGAAATAAAATGGGAAAAATAACACAAAATTGATCATCATCCTCCTTAGTTGCTGCCGAATTCTCCCTCTCTCCATAGCTAGGGTTTCTTCAATTTTCAAGCTCCATAATCAAGAAAGACGCGGAATTGATCTTGAACGGGGGAAGGAAAAAGTTTTGGACTAAATTGCAAAATTTCCACATTTTGCACCAAGGTAAGTTTGTATGTAAATATTACAATAATTTCATGTACATTCTTATATTTCAGCCTATTATATAAATACACTAGCTGATGTTAAAATATAAATCGACTATTGGAAGAATGGAAATAAATATAGAGAGAGATCCGGCTGAACATTCGGAGAGATCGAATGAAATAGAGGAGCGTAGCTAGGTCACATGTATGATGCTGAGTGCACATCATGTGTACAAGAAAGCTACGAGACACCATGTAGTAGCTAGGTCACATGTGTGATACGGATGTATCCCATGTAGACAAGAGAGCTACGTGAAAGATAAATGTAGCTGGGTCGCATGCGTGATTCCAAGTGACGGACACCATGTAGACAAGAGAGCTACGAGACAAATCGGCTAGGTCGCATGAGTGGTACTAAGTGTTCACCATGTGTACAAGAGAGCCGAACTAAACGAAGTATGATGGTGGTTGTGTAGTGAAACCATTAAATATCGAGGATTGATCCGAATTGTTCAACGGGATGGTTTTGTGGTGATATTGTGGTTTGGACCTACACTTATGGTGAATGAAATGTGGTGAAAATGATTTGTGGTATATACATATATAAGACAAAATGAGGTTAGCATAAAGAATTTGTGAAAGAGTGAAATTAGCATTAAAACTGTTTTTAGATGGTAGCAGTGACGTGATTTTGAAAAATCACCAAAAATAGGAGGAATATAATTAGAGGTTGAATGAGATGTGAAATTAAAGTTTAATGAGTCTACTTTCATATAAAAGAAACAGAGCAAGCAAAGGAATTCTATATTTTTAGATATTTACAATTGTATGTGACTCGCTCAGGATGAATACGTGATCCCCTGTTCCAACTTTGAAAAATCATTAAAAATTGTACAAAGAAAATTAAGAAATATAGTTTACATGCCTAAATTCCTTATTGAGACTAGTTTTAAATGAAACAGACATCAGGGTTGTTTGAATTGTGTACTGAGAGAAATTCAATTCGTAGTGAACAGAGGTCAGATCAGTCGAGCTGTGTAACAGGGGAAACTTTAACTAATAAACTGTACTAATCGGCTGAACCAAAAATTATAGAAAAAAATTATCAAAAATATTTATGAGTCTAGATTCAGGGAAATTTTATGGATTTGAATTTCGAGTTTTTTAACTCGAGTTATGATGTATTTAGTGAATATGACGCAGCAGAGACAGCTTAATCAAAGTGGAATGAATAGTGAAGTTAAAGTAGATATACTTGAATTGTTGTGTAAACATGTTAGATTTTTTTTAATTAGTATTTACATACTTACTTACTAAGCTATAAGCTTACTTTGTTTCTCTCTTTTGTCTTATAGTGTTCTTCGCTTGCTCAGAGTTAAGGATCGTGAAGATCTACCCGCACTATCATACTTTAGGGTATTTGAACTAAACGTTTTGAATTATGGCATGTATAGTAGGCTTAATTATTTTGTTACGTGTCATATTTGTCTAGGTTTAAAATATTAGTTACAGATTTCGACCAGCTACTTTGTACAAGCCATTAAAGTTGGCTAATATTGTTCAAGACATATGTTATATGATGCACTATCAAATTGGATGACATATTTATATCTCGGTTATGTTTAATGGTATGTGTTATGTTCTGGTAATACCTTGTATCCTGTTCCGGCGACGGTAACGGGTAAGGGGTGTTACAGTTTTAGTCATATTTGTTAAAAATGATACCTGAGCTGTTAAAGATATAATCGCATCAAGTTCCATTGCTCCAACAACTCTTCTACTAGTACCAACTCTGATAGTGGGGTACTGATAATCATTATTTGCTATTCTTTCCAAAATTTCATATGCTTCATTGTAGGATTTGTCAAGCAATGTCCCATTAGCAGATGCATTCACCACCGTTCACGTATGAGTATTTAATCTATTATAGAACATTTCCATCTCTGTCCAATGCTGAAAAACATGTATCGGGCATTTTCTAATTAGTTCTTTGAAACGCTTCCATGCTTCATATAATGTTTCATCTTCTTATTACCTAAACGATGTAATGTCTTTCCTAAACTTGACATTTATGTTGGGAGGATTGTACCTAAGTAGAAATCTCTGACACAGTTTATTTCAAGATGCCACTATATATGATGGTAACATATTGAACCATGATCTGGCAGGATTTCACAATGAATAAGGGAATAATTTTAATCTAAGGGCATCTTCAGAGACACCCTATAGCCTGGATGAGTCAAAAACTTCAAGAAAAAGTCTCAATTGCAATCTTGGATCTTCAGTAGGTAAACCAGTAAACTGCCTTACCATTTGCAGCATGTGAAACATTACTAGTTTTAATTTAAAGTGTTGAGCTTGAATATGTAGCCTAACAGTTTCTGGATTTAGATTATCTAAGATAGACACTATATGTTCTTTGATGGGTTTGTCTCTATCATCTATGATTCAAGTAATATCAGCATTCCTTTCATTCTGAAGTACTTGATCTTCTTTGATTGGATCATTTCTAATTCTCTCCGTTTCTCTTAACTCTTTTCTTCTTAGCTTTAATGTCCTTTCAATTTCAGAATCAAAACAATGTTTAGTATCCTCTTGAATACTTCTTCTCAAGCACTAATACAAACTTGAAAAATAAAATAAAATTTAACTACTTTAACAAAAATAACATGAATAATAGAAAATCAAGTTTTCACCAATGTTACCGATCCCCGACAACGGCACCAAAAATAACTAATGCAATTGTGCAAGTATACACGTCATTCAAGTAATAAAGTGATAAGTAAGTATCATCTCTACGGGGATTGAAAACTGATAAGAAATTGAGTACCTTATTATGATCCTGTTAACTATACCAAAATATCATGGATTAATCTCAGAGTGAATAAGAAGTTTGAATAATGAATTATTGAAATTAAATGATAACAAACAAAGAATTGATATGGAAAATAAAATGATGTGGTAAATCAGAAAGAATACCAAGAGTATTTTTGTTGTTGAACGAATAGGGTTGGAATTATTCAAGTAAAATGTTCATATCAAAATAATGTTGTGGCAAAATATTGTCTACCTACTGCTTAGAGATTTGCTACTATGACCTGTCTATTTCGATAGCTACATCTTAAGCTAAAAATCTAAGTTCATGTACGTCTACAGAACTTGGGATTGATAACTCAATGAACATTCCTCTCTATACAACTCGCAACATCTATGTCTAGAGTGCTACAAATATTTTGTCGAGTATTCACTTGTATAAAAAAATTCAAGATCTAGTATACTTAATATTTTCATAATTAAATACACCTAAGAACACAAATTACATCCAACTATGTCTAGAGCTTGCATGATGCATTTAAAGTATTTTAAATCAAATGAAACAGCTATATAGAAAATCTCAAATCATAGGCACTAAAGATGATAAAACTTTCACCCAAAAAACTCCAACCTGGAAATGATTTAGTTCAGGAGTGGAAAAGTAAACATCAAAATAAAATCATTCATCAACATTTGTCAAAAAATTTTTGAAACACAGAAATGTCAATCTAGAAAATAGAGGCAGAACTGCAGGCATCCTTGCCACACTCCTATAAGACCCTTTACCCATATTCGACGCCGGAACAGGGTACGAGGCATTACCAGACTTAAACACAAGCAAACATTCAAAACCGGGACATGAATTTCCACTCAAATTTAAAACTTTTCATAAACATTCATCTAGTCCCTGAAATAAGCCTACAAGGCTCAAAACATACATCGAGGTGGTTCGGGACTAAATTGAGAACTTTAGAAACTTTTAGGGAACTTAGAAAATTTTTCATGCAAAAGGGGTCACACGCCTATGACACGTCCGTGCTTCATGCTGTTTTCAAAATAAGGAGCATTCTGTTTATGATGTCAGCATCAAATTTAGATCACACAGCCAAGTCACACACCCGTGTGCTAGGCTGTGTAGCACACATGGCCAAGAACATGCCCGTGTCTCTGCCCGTGTGCTCAATTTTAAACATTTTGTTTTTGCCTAAATTAAGGTGTAAGGGACACATAGCCAGATAACACTTCCATGGGATTGACCGTATGTCACACACGGCCTAGACACACGCCCGTATGTCTACTCGTATGGACAAATACAAGGCTATTTTCCAAGCCATTTTGCCACCTTCACTTGCACACATTCACACAACATTACATGGCACAATTCATGGCATATAAATGCCTTCAAAACCTCTACCATCAAGCAGTAGCATATCATTTTCATACCATCATCTATCATACATTATAACATCATACCTTACTAATTCATATCATGCTAAATTCAGTCCCAAAGGGCATTAACATATGAATAAACTCATATCCATTATATATCAAGCAAATATAAACCACATCACAAAACATTGACATATGCACATGCATAATTATATGAGCTTACAGCCAATTAGCCAATATAGGCCAATTTGCATGGCTACAAATTACATCAAACCTTTAACCATTACAAGTCAATACCATAGGCTAAATCATAATGGCACATACACAAAGTGGCTTAGTCCTTATACATGCCATAAACTTAAGAGGTTTGTAGTTACTTTTACCCACGATAGTAGCTTGATAGTGTGATAGCATCTCCGACAATCTCCAACCCAAGCTAGCTAAACTAACCTATAAAAGATGCAAAAGGAAGGGGAGTAAGCTTCATAGCTTAGTAAGTTCGCATGAAAATAGTGAATGATTCATGCTAATTATATACCATGATTGATAATATAAGCACAAGTTCATATAAATTAACTATAAATCTCAAGGATTGTAAGATACCCAATTCACATGTTTATTCTTTTTTATTTATCAACATAATTTAACATAATTTTACTTTAGCCTAGCAACCAAAATTTCTTCATTGTAACACGTTTCTTACTTAGCAAATCATTTCAAACATCATAGTAAAAGTACACATTACTTATGTGTCTTCATGTTTTCATGCATATGGCTTAACACATTTCAAATTGTCTAAACTCTTTCTCCTCCGTACTTCCTTAACCATTTTAATAGGCAATTATGTCCATATTTCCTTTTTCTCATAATTGATAAATCACAATTCAAATGAAAAACATTTACTATCTCACCAATCGATTTGGCCCCAAAGCCTTACACATGTTCATCAACCGAATCTACAATAAGTTTACCCATCATAAACATAAACACTAAATCAAAAGATTTCATAAATATTTTTAATAGACACTGATATCAATCTTTCCTTCATTTCATATTCTTTGAGTCACAATCAAAGAAAATAAATCATTTCATATCTCAATTCGATTTGGCCTAAAAACCCTTTTTCATAGTATCAATCAACCTTACCATGTATATATTCATCATACACATGAATCAATAGTCACATGGTTATCTTAAAGTCACTTTCATAGTGATCATGAATTCATAATATCAAGAAGTTAATGCTTATAAACTTTATGTACATAACTGTACGAACTTGTAACATAACCATTTACTTTCTCATCTTTTGTATAATCTTTGAATTACCCATTGAACCACTTGGAATACTAAAGGATACTCGAGAATTCTCATACACATAGTAAGATGCCAATGCCATATCCCAGATATGGTCTTACATGGATCACATATCGATGCCAATGCCATGTCCCAGACATGGTCTTACATGGGATCACATATCGATGCCAATGCAATGTCCCAGACATGGTATTACATGAGATCACATATCAATGTCAATGCCATGTCCCAGACATGGTCTTACATAGGACCACACATAACTCTAATATCATGACATTTGTATCCTATCTATTTCTAAGGTTCAACTGGGAATTTTACCACATCAAATCTTCATTGAGCGTATTCATAAATATAATTAGACAATTCATGCAATATCAAATATTAAATACATAATAATGTAACGTTGCATTACTTACACATGAACTTACCTTCATACCAAAAATGGTGAAAATGACTTACTGTCAAATACCCATTTTCCCTCGTTATAGGCCCGAATCTTGTTTTTCTTAATCTATAATATCAAATTTAGCTCACTTATTAGTCACATTATTGATTGTGACCCAAAAATCATATTATGAAAAAATTACATTTTTCCCCTAAACTTTGTCTTATTTACACTTTTGCCCCTACGCTCGTAAAATGAAATTTATTCAATTTCTTTAACATACAAGCCTAGCCAAATCATTTTCATAACTATAGCAGCCCACGCTTTCCATTAAAACACACTTTTACTACATATTTTATAACTTTTACAAATAGGTCATTTTAAGCATTTTCACCAAAATCACTTAGTAAAAGTTGTTTCTCTAACCATAAACATGTATTTTCTACCATTAAACATCAAAATACACACATATGCATCATGGGTCAAAACCCTAGACTTTAACCATATCTCAAATTAGTGGTAGAAATAGATAGATCTTGTTATGAGGATTTCAAAAACGTAAAAATCATTAAAAACGGGGCTAGAACGGACTTACAATCGATCTTGGAAGTTTGAAAAGCCCTATCCATAGTTTATCCATGCAAGTTTAGGCCAAGGGGTTGAAGATGGACAAAATTTGGCTTTTAATTTTGTTTTTAATTCATTTTAATAACTAAATGACCAAAATGCCGTTAATGAAAAACTTTGGAAACATGCCTAACCATGTCCATTTTTGTTCAAAAACTTAAAAAATAGTCTAATTACCATATAAGGACATCCAATTTAAAATTTCATAACAATTGGACACCTCTAACATGTAGAACTCAACCTTTGCACTTTTTACAATTTAGTCCTTTTGACTAAATTGAGTGCCCAAAAGTTAAAATTTTCAAACAAAATTTTCATAAAATCATTCTGTGAAACTGTAGACCATAAAAATATAATAAAAATAAAATTTCACTTGTCAAATTTGTGGTCCCAAAACCACTGTTCTAACTAGGCCCAAAATCGGGCTGTTACAACTCCAGCTTCTCTATTATCTTCAGATTGCTCATGAATCTAGGATAGATTTCTCTTCCCCTTCCTCAAATTTGTGTTCTACTCTATTCTAAGTTGCTACCCTTTCTTTCTTCGAAATTTCTCCAATAGAGTTCTTCTTTTCGCAAAGAGAAAATGTTGTCACTAGTCACTTTCTCACACTAACTCCCCTTCTTTCTTTTTCTTTTTCTCTTTCCTTCTTTTATTGGGTGGATCTGTCCCCTCTCAGCACACATTTGATTCTTCTCATTTTTCAGGATGGCTTTTCTGGTACACATCCAACTGGCTGAGTGTGACATGGATAAAATGCTAAGTCATCTTCCTGGAATTGTCATGGTAATTTTGTTGACCATCAATCTCACCATTTGCCACGTAATGTTTCAATCCCCTTATTTTCCTTCTGCATCCTCTTCATCCTCTTCTTCTACCTGCAATTTTGTCCAACCACAACCACAACTTTTCCTTCCCCAAGTAATAAAAGTAATAAATGATGTCAATTATAGCACAATCCAAGCTTTGTTATGCAATGTTCTAAATTTATCCTAAAAATGCAAATTTGTTTACTTAATTACAAATAATTAATTCCATCTAGAAACCTAAAATATAACTCTTGTCAAGAGTTATCACATGTCGAGTGCCCACTCTGAATTTACTAAGCAGGTGAAACAATGGAATAAAGAGGTGTATGGGCACATAATTACCCTTAAGAAGAAATTGACTCAGAAGCTTAAGAATATTGAGACAGCACTTAACAGTGTAAACTCAGAATATCTTAGTCAGGTTGAGATGGAAGTGCGTGAGGAACTAAAAAATGTGTTGCATCATAAAGAAATCTTATTGTGTCAAAAAGCTCGTTGTGATTGGTTGGTGTTAGGGGACAAAATACCAAGCTTTTTCACACGTGCACTTTGAGAAGAAGAAAACAAAATAGAATAACTGCCTTGAAAAATACTATGGATGAGTGGTTTTTGGACGAAGATCAATTGAAGATGGAAGCAGTTAGGTTCCTTTTGAATATTTATGGTGAAAATCCTGGCCTTATGAAAAGAGTACCTCCTAATGCATTTCCATGTCTCAATGACACTGACATTACTTTTTTGAATAATCCAATCGATGATAAGGAAATAAAAAAGGTACTTTTTGATATGGCTCCCTTAAAAGTTCCCAGAAGTGACAATTATCATGCTTTATTTTATCAAAGTCAGTAGGAACATGTAGGGCCCTCAGTTTGTAGTTGGGTAAAAAGCATCTTTTTTACAAGGAAAGCATTGACTCAGACTTGAATAACTCACTTATAGTGTTTATCCCTAAGAATTAGAATCCGAAAGAATTCTCTTAATTTTGACCAATCGGTCTGTATTATGTCCTCTATAAATTGTTTATGAAGATTATTGTGAATCGATTCAAAGTGGTTTTTCTAAGAATCATAGCTCTCGAGTAAACTGGGTTTGTATCAGGATGGAATATTACCGATAATATTATCATAACACAAGAGGTTATTCACTCTATGAGGAACAAGTAGAAGAACAAAAGGTGGATGGCAATCAAAATTGACCTTGAAAAGGCATATGATTGTGTGCGGTGGGAATTCATTGATGCCTCTCTTCAGGCCGCAAGTATTCCTGATTTCTTACGTTATGTTATTATGAATGCTATTTCCAGTTCCACTATAAAAGTTTTATGGAACGGGGTCCCTACTCAGAAATTTTGACCTATAAAGGTTGTTCAATAAGGGTGTCCATTATCTCCCTACTTGTTTATTCTCTGCATAGAATGGTAGGCCATAATATCTGCTATGCCACTAACTATGGTAATTGGGTCCCCATTCATCTCTCTCGTATTGGCCTACTGTTATCGCATCTTTTCTTCGCAGACGATTTGATTATATTCGATCAGGCTGATAAAGCCCAAGCCCAAGTGATCAAAGGTATCCTTGAGGAATTTGTGAAGTTTTGGGTAACCGAATCAACATGTAGAAAATAAATATTTTCTTTTCCAAAGGCATTGATGGGAGTTTAGGGAGACATATAAGTTGGTTTTCTGGCTTTCAGGAAGTGCGTGACTTGGGTTCTTATATGACGATTTCGCTTTTTCACAAAAAGGTTACTAATAATTCTCTTTGTTTTGTGGTCGACAAGGAGCGCAGTAAATTGTCCAGTTGGGATGCCAGACAACTTTCTTTAGTTGGAAGGGTGACTTTGGCCTAAGTGGTCTACCTAAAAATCTTTCAAGGGGAAGGTGCTCTTTTCTATGGAGATCTCTATCCTAGGTATGGCCTCTCATTCGTGATAACTTATTATGGTTTGTTGGAAACGAAAACTCTATTAACTGTTAGCGGGGACTCTGGGATTCTGAACTGTGGCCCTTTGATTAAACAAATTCCTGCTAATTCTAATCTTAACATGAATTGTTCTCTTAAATAAATTACTCCTATGGATGGTTCATAGAATTTAGACCTTTTTCATTTTTGGGTTTCAAAAGAGGTCATTAACAGGATCATTAGTGTTCCACCACCCCACCTAGCTTTTGGCCCTAATAAAATCATTTGGGGGCTTTTTCAACTGGCTCTTTCTCCCTCAGAAACGCATATGAGAAAGTACGTAAGGGTTCCTTGAATCCAAATGAGCCAATTTGTGAGTTACTTTGGAAGTTCAAAGGTCCACATTGGATCTGTTTTTTTTTCCTTTGGCTTACCCTTAAGTAATGTTTGCTTATGAATGTTGAAAGGGTTAGGTGAGGGATTGGGAGTGATAGTGCATGTGGTTTTTGTAGGTGTAAGTCTGAAGAGGTTCTACATGTCTTTAGAGATTGTCTTGCTACTAAAAGCATTTGGGATAAAATTGTTCCAAATGAAACACTCTCTAGCTTCTACACCAAATCCTTCCAGGAATGGATAATTGGTAACTTTCATATGCATCAACCTACTTCTTTAGTTAAGATTGATTAGTACTGTCTTTTCAGAATCATATCTTGGCATAATTAGAAAAATTGCAACTTGGTTACCTTGCAAGGCATTTCATGGAGCATTAATGATGTTCTTAAAGTTTCTCTTACCTGGGCAAGACAATATACCTCTGCGTTTATGACCTCGACACTTAAAGGCCATAGGTCCTTTGATAATTCACTTATGAAAGAAAGTTGGGTGTGCTTAAATACAGATGGTTCAGAGAGGCAGGATGAAGGATTTACTGTAGCAGAAAGCTTAGTATGAGATCAAAATGGTAGATGGATCATGGGGTTTAATAGATACTTGAGGAATTGTACAGTGACAAAGGCTAAATTTTAGGGCATCTTGGATGGGATAAAGCTTATCTTAGATAGAAGATTTGAAAGGATCTTAATCCAAACAGATAATCTCGAGGCTATTAGTGACATTCAGGAAGGTGTCTTTAGAATCTTGAACTCAACTCTACTCAGAAGAATTCATCAGATCCTGACAAAGGTTAAATAGTGGAAGATTAAACATATTCCCCGGAAGCAAAACACGGTGGTTAATAGTCTTGTCAAAATGATTTGTGATAGAAAGCCAGGCTTAAGACTATTTGAAGATCCTCCATTGAGGGTCTAGTTTTCTTTGTTTTTATATCTTGTATTTTTCACCAAAAAAAAAGAGAAAAAATAAAATTCCTTTCACTTTCTCTCATATATATAAAACTACATTATCTAGAAAATGAAAAGAATAATTTTCCTAAAGCTACTTAATTTTCGGGGATTTTTATAAAAGTAATACAAAAATAAATAATTATAAAAATGTTACTATTTTTTGATTAATTACGAAAGTAGGTTATTTTCTAGAGTAAAGTTTGTTGTTGCCTGATTAATTGGCAGCACAACCTTTTTTTTCCAATAATCATGTAATCATTATATTTTAAAAAAAAATTATTTTTTATTGGTACCATCAGACACATTGAAGACACCGGATTGAAGTGTGATAAGCCAAAACATCTAGGGACCTAATATTAAACTTTCCCCTTTTAGATCGGTTGTTTTAAAGTGGCACCAAATATGCTTTAGGAGATAAATGCTTCATAAACCCTTCATTTCTCTTTATTTTCTTTTTAAGGTACTTCAATTTTATAGAGACTTCAAATATAGAATATGGTATTTAAACTATATATGTGAGCTTTTAATGTATATATGCTCACCCTTTGTAGTGGATTAATTATTTTTGGTTAAATATAAGGTAAAAATTTAAAAGTTAAAATGAAAGTACCTTAAAAAGAAAATAATAAATAAGAAAGGGTTTACTAAGTAATTATCCTCTAAAACATATTTAGTGTTGGGTGGCACCCTTAAGTTTTTTCTTTTACAACAACCAATCTAAAAAGGGAAAGTTTTATATCAAGTCCCTAAATATTTTGGTTTATCACACTTCAGCCTGATGTTGCTAATGTGTCATGTAGTATTAATAAGAAATAATTTTTTAAAACTGAAGATTGCATGATGATTGGAGAAAAAATAGTGATGTCGCTAATTATTCAGGTAACACCAACTTTACTATAGAAAATAACCTATTTTCATAATTAATCTAAAAATAGTATATTTTCTTAATTGTTATAAATATCTTATTAAGTGGATGTCCATCATGATCAAGATAAATTTTTAATGTACTTTAAATTCTAATAGTTATTAGAATTAGATCTCTACTTCTTTTATACTTCTTATGCCTATAAATAGAAACTCTGACGAAGCATTGTAATCATCCCTTTTGATCAATAAAGTTCATTCTCTGTTGTTCTCATTTTTTCTTTGTTCTTTATTCTCCCCATCTCTCTTTATTTTATAACACGTTATCAGCACGATCTTGCTCAAAGTGATAGTTCCTTTTATCAGCGATCAAATTTATCCTCCATGATTTTTAATTTCTTTGATGGCAAATTGCAAAGTTTTTACATGAAGTTTCTTTTATTTAATATTTTATATCTGATTATTATTTTTCATTCTTCTTTCATTATATGTTATTATTAATTTGATTAACTTATTTTACTTTTTGTTGTTAAGGATGGTGAAAGATTTAATATCGTTATCTATATGAAATCAAGAATATTTTCGAACTATCTTATACCTTCTAGTGATGATAATGATGTTAAAAGATCTTCGGTATATTTTACTATGATTTATTTATTATATCATATTTATTATAATTAGAGACTAATCATGACAACATGCATAGATAGATTTTGATTTGAAATCTCACTCATGTTTGCGATAGTAATTATGAAATAAAGAATCTATTGGGATGTTTATAAGTCTGTCCTACTAGATTTGTTGCATTCATTGAAGTGAATGTAGACATAAAGAAAATAAAAGATATACTAAAAGATTACTAAAAGTGGGAACATAGTAATAATAAGCGAACAACGAGAATTCTCAAGATAACTCTTTAAAGGGTATTTATAACTTATGTTATCAATATGTGATATGAATATTATTGGCCACATATGTGGCGTATGTCCTAATATTTTATTTCTATTAATGTCCTTTGAGGAAGGATATGAAAATGTAGGAATGAATTCTATCATTATAGATAGAAAATATTTATCTTATTTGGTATTGAAACAAACAAATATTATCCCAATATTTGATAGTATAAAATTAGTTGAAAGCTCCAGAAGAGCTAATATATCAGTATCTAAAAAGCACAAATTTTCTGATGGTTAATGCATTACTTTTAAAATTTATTTGTAGCTGATCTCATATTGAGTTATTAATTTATAATCTTTATGATATTGTTTAGTCATCATCCCTATTAAAGGGTTGAAAGCAAAATACTTGATTGTGAATGATCTACTTATGAGTTTTTTTTTTAAAAGCTGTGAGTATAAATCTATAATATTTAGAATAAGTTCTCAATTAAAATTACGTGGTAAAATATTACTAATGAGAACTTGCAAGAGAGAAAACTTATGTATGAAAAGTCATTGGTTATGTACTTGTTGTACACCTAGAAAATAAGATCCACTCTCAAAGTTTGATATTAATAGATTTTTGGGCATTTGAAGATTTTGACACATTTCTTGAAGCGAATACTAATTATTTGGAAATTATATTTATTGACTTGGTGGCATTATAGACTTCACATTGATTTAGACATTTCCAGTAGTAAATGTCATAATAAACTTATATATTGATACAAATTAAAAGAAATGATAATAAAAACATCAATTTGTTACAATTTTGTACAATTAAAACACATGTTAAAGTAAACCAGAAGTTTACTAATACAAATGCGTTTACTACTTGGCGTGACCAATTAGACCATCCTGGATCATAAATGATGCGAAAATTAATTGAGAATTCATATGGACATTCAATTAAAGAACTAAAAGATTCTTTAATTTAAAGAATTCTCATTTTTTGTTTGTTCTCAATGAAAATTGATTATTAGAAACTCACAAGCTAAAGTTGAGATTTAATGTTTTGCATTTCTGAAATGAATATGGGCCCATTCATCCACCATGTGGATGGTTTTGATATTATATGATTTTTGTAGATACATCTACAAAATAATCACATGCATTATCAACTCACAACCTATCATTTGAGAGATTGGTTGTTTAAATGATTAATTTTAGATTATGCAATTAAAACAATTCATCTTGCTAATGTTGGTGAGTTTACATCCCAAGTTTTTAATGATTATTGCTTGTCAATTGGGATAAAAGTTGAACGTCCTATAGCTCATGTTCACAGATGAAATGATTTAGCTGAATTGTTTATCAAATGCCTCTAACTAATAGCTAAAACATTACTTATGAGAGCTAAACTTTCTATTCCAACATGAGATTATATTGATTTACGTGTTTACAACATCAAGCCAATAAGTTATAAATACTCCCCATTACAATTGGTTTTTGATCAATACCTAAATATTTCTCATCTTTGAATTTTTGTATGTGCGTATATGTTCCAATTGCTCCACCGCAACGCACAAAGATGAGTGAATCCTAAAAGAAAGTTAGGAATATATATTAATTACAAGTTTATTTGTAATTACAATTTTAATTCGATAGTTTTCCCCACTTTAGGGGGAGAGAAATAATAACTTGTAATGAGTTAGGGGGAGAATAATTTGAACCAGAAGTTTAATAAGGATAACTCATTACAAGTTAACTGTTAAATGTATTTACAAACTTAATGAGAATAACCAAGTGTTATATACCATATAATATTTTAATTTGATTCAAAGTCCCAGTAGGACAATCAATTAGAATAAATAATAAATTGATCAGTTCCAAATATGAAAATTATTTTGGATGGTCATATAATGGAGGCAGGTGCTCCAGAAGAGACCCAAGACATAACTAATAAGTAAAACTTCAGAAGAGATTCAGGTACTTGAAATTGAATTTTAAAATAATTAAAATAAGAGATCTCGATAAGTTATGTCAATTCGAGAAAATGTGGAACCGAATAATAAAAGTGGTCGACAATGATTTTGCATGCAGTATTATTATAATGAAATAAAAGGAAGATCCAGAATAAACCTATTGAGAAATATAGATATAGAATAAATTGATCAAAATAGAAAGACACAACTCAAGTACAATTAAATTTGTGGAGTTTTTGGACCAGTAGTCCAAATGTCTAAAGGTATAAAGCCAGTAAAGGTGCAATTAAAGTAGTTTTGCAAAAGCGGAATAAAAATATGAATTTTTTCGCTAAGTCCTGGCATTGATTATGAAAAGTTGTAATATTCTTTTATGGTGGATGCAATAACCTTTAGATATATTATTAAATTGACAATTCATAAATGATTTAACTTGCGTCTAATGGCTATTATTACAACCTTTTATGAATCACTATATAGTAAAGTTTATATTAAAATCCTTGAAGGATTTAAAATGCTAAAAGCATATTGAAATTCTCGGAAAAATTTTCAATTATATGAATTGAAATAATTGAACATATGTGTAAATTTGACTTAGTCAATAGTAGATGAAAGAGGATTATAAAATGATCCAAAATACCTATTTGTATTTTTATAGAAGGATCATGATTAAAGTTTGCTATGATTATTGTTGAGATTCCTGAAGAGATCAAAATATGTTTCCCCAAAATTTTCCCTCACTCATGATTTTCAAAAGAATGGAGGTATAAATACTTAGCAACACATTCAAAGAGTCATTTGAAAAACTATTGTCCCATTGGGTTTTCCTAGTAAGGTTTTTAATGAGGCAGCATATTATGCGTATTATAGATCGTGTGCTCTTTTTCCTTCATTAGGTTTTTATCCCAAAGGGTTTTTCCTAATAAGGTTTTAACGAGGCACGTTATGTACCAATGGACATCCAAGGGGGAGTGTTATGAATATCTTATTAAGTGGATGCCCATCATGATCAAGATAAAGTTTTAATGTACTTTAAATTCTAATAGTTATTAGAATTCGATCTCTACTTCTTTTATACTTCTTATGCCTATAAGTAGAAACTCTAATGAAGTATTGTAATCATCCCTTTTGATCAATAAAGTTTATTCTCTATTGCTCTCATATTTTCTTTTTCTTTATTCTCCCATCTCTTTTATTTTATAATAATAATTATATTTTGTATAATTTTATAAAAAATCGTAACTTTCCTTGAAATGTTTAATAAATGGGTAATCTACAAAAATAGTCATTTTTGTTTGTCTCAGGTTACATTTTAGTCACTTATATTTAAAATGTTACGTTTTAGTCACTTATGTTATTATTTTGTTACGAAGTGATCACTCTACCGTTAAGTTTCGTTATCTCTCTAACGGTAATCGTAGGTGGCAGTCCAACTAGATTTTAGGTGGCAACTTAGATTTTTAAATGGGATGAAAATAAATTTTTAATTAAAAAAATTAATTAATTAAAATTTTCAAACCTAAACCTTAACTAAAAAAACTGTTCATCTCCTCTTTTTAATTTTTCTTCTATCTCTTATTTTTTTCAATGGGTTTTTTTCATCATTTGACTGGAAAAACTATTATTAAGATCAAAATAGTTGAAATCAGCAATAAGAAAGAATAATCTGGAATACCCACAAAGAGATTGTGAACATACAAGTTGATTGAGAAAATTTGATTGCGAAACCAATTATTCAAGAACTGTAAAAGAACTAGAAAATATAATAATTATGAACAAGAACGGTGAAAGTAACAGCCCTTTTCTAAAAATTTTAAAATTAACTTGAATGAAACATGTTTCTGGTTGCATTTTATGGGAGTCTATTGACGCAAAATAAAATACATGTTTACAAACAATTTCAAAAAGTAGAAGAAAATATCAAGAATTTTAATTTAGGGTTTTTATTAAATAATAAAAAATCTAATATTTTGTTTTTCAGTACTGAATAAAAGAGATAGAGGAATACAAAGAAGACATACCTGAATCTTCCATTGAATCCATCTTTATGAAGCAGTCAATTTGATTTTAACTATTTTGATCTTAATAATAGTTTTTTCCGATCAAACCAGAAAAAAAAAAACTATTGAAAAAAAAAAGAGATGGAAGAAAAATTAAAAAAAGGATATGAACAGTTTTTTTAGTTAAGGTTTAGGTTTAAAAATTTTAATTAATTAAATTTTTTAATTAAAAATCTATTTTATCCCATTTAGAAATCCAAGTTGGCACTTAAAATCTAGTTGGATCACATGTAGAATTACCGTTAGAGAGATAACGAACTTAACGGTAGAGTGATCATCAGAACAAAATAATAATATAAGTGATTAAGACGTAACATTTTAAACATAAGTGACTAAAATGTAACCTGAGAGAAACAAAAATAGCTATTTTTGTAAATTACCTTTAATAAATTTGTTGATTTTTTTTTTGGTTTAATAAACATTTCTTTGACCATAATTCTCGTGGAGCGGGTGGTCAATAGTATCTGAAAATTGTGTGGAATTAATAGATTAAGAATCAAACGATTGAATGAAAGAATCTTTTGCTCTGGCCGAACTCTGTTCTTCATGCTATTCTTCGCTAATGCAATAGGAAAAAAATGTTAGAAAATATGCTATAATAGGAAATAAAATAGGTATAATGATTTATTTGAACTCTAATTTTGTAAAAAGATTATTTTGGTTTTTATTTAATTTTTATTTTTTAATCTTTAAATTTGTGTTATTTGTAAAATTACTTAAAAATGAATTGAAAGTTTGATGTCTATTAACTTTCTAATATGACATACATATGAATTGTCATATGGACGCTACATCAATAATTAATTAATTTTTTAAAATTTAAAAATAAAAATTATTAAAATTATTTTAAAAAGTATAAAAATATTTTTAATATCTTTTAATTTAAAAATTTAATTAACTTCTAACGCGATATGTATATAAATTGTCATATAGATGCCATGTCAACAAAGTTAATAGACGTTAAACTTTTCATCCATGATGAAATGATTTAACAAACAATAGAAGTTTAATAACTAAAGAGGTAAAAAATTTTAAATAGAAAATTAAAAGGATATTTTTTATAAAATTAGAGGGACAAATAAATTATTATACCAAGATTATTTAAATAATATTATGATTTAATTAGGTTCTGCGCTCTCCACAATTGAAATGTATTCCATTTTCTTTAATTACAAGATTTTAGTTTTACTCTTTTGATTTAATAATTAAAAGTTATAATGAATATTTTGACCATTTAACTTTATAGAAAAATTATTTTATCCTCTATTTATTTTTTAATTATTGAATTTGTATTTTTGTCGAATCACCTCAAAATGGATGAAAAAGTTAACATTTGTTAACTTTGTTGACATGGCATACACATGGGTGACATATCAACATTTAATTAATTTTTAAAAATATTCAAAAATATTTTTTATATTTTTATACTTTTTAATTATTTTAATTTAAAAATATTTTTAAAAAGTTTAAAAGACTAATTAAATGTTAACGTGTCATCCATATAACAATTCAAGTGTATGTCATGTCAACAAAATTAAAAATATTAATTTGTCCATCTATTTTGAAGTAATTTAACAAAAACATTAATTTAAGGGCTAAAGAATGAAAAAAAATAAAAGGCTAAAATGAGTACTTTTATAAAATTAGAAGGTAAAAAGTTATTATACATTAAATTAAAATTCAATAGTTAAAAGCAATCAAATGAATTATGTGGACTTAAATTATGATGTTTTTTTTAAACGAACAAATTGTTCGCATGATGAATTTAAAGTCAGATAAAATTTTGTAAGGAAACATTATTTCTCTGAGATAATGTTCAAACAATCTTGCAACCACAAATTTAATATTTTTATTTATTTGACCATTTTAATGCATAATATTAGTCATGTGGTTTTTTAAAATTTAAAAATGTCTAACTAAATTTATCAGAAGCTATTATTAATTCAACTTCAATTATCAAATTAAAAATATAGGATTAAATTCTTGATATTAAAAGTAGAAAAATTAAATTATAAATTAATTTTTTTCGTAATGTCTGAATTTGATTATATGTATCAATTAAAATATATTTTATTTATTTATTAAAAATTATTACAAAATTTGTAACTATTTAAAAATATTATAATTAAAAAATAAAAATAATACAATAATATAATTTTATAACTTTTAAAATCTTGATAATTTGTAGATTTTAGTTTTATTTAATTTTTTAGGTGAAAGTAAAATAAATATGTTTTGTAAACCCAATGCAAAAGAATATGAAGTTATTTAAAATTTCTTAAATTGCTAATTTTTCTAATATAAACATTAAAAGAATTGTATCCAAAGGGATTGGTTTTTTAATATATAATATTGAGTATATAATATTCAAACACTTTGATATACAATTTTTTTTTCCATTTTACACTAAACCACCCCATTTAATGATATCCATAAAAATATTAATACATTCAACGTTCATTTGCCAGATTAATATAGTGTTATTAGTCAAATATTGAAGCCTGCCAGCTGCCACCTAAGTTTTTATTTTTCTAAAGGAATACGTTACTCTAGTATATATATTAGATGTGTAAATAGTAATAACATAATTAGAGCAAATATTAATGTAAAATCATATACAAATAAATTACTCACTTTATTGGCAAAAAAAAACTAATTAAGGTAAAAGATTTTTTATCATTTTCAAATTAACTACTTATAAATATCTCAAAACCTTTAAATTAAAAGATAATTATAATTTAAAGATGTTTCAACTCATAATTTCTTATTGCTATCTGATATGTAGAAAAATAGTTCTAATAAATATTTTGTATGGTAAATAATCTCAAAGTAATTAGGGAGAAAAATAATGAAAACGAACATACGAAATAGGATTCCTTTATGTGATAGGACATCCTTTTCTTGGAAAGTCATGATAGGAACTACACCTAATATATTTACTTTTTTTAATATATTTATCTTATTTTCATTATTTGCAGAATTAATTATATTTGAAAAATCGCTTGGGTGTTTACTTTTTTTTTTCCATTGTCTTAAATTATTTGTTGTTTCAGTAGGGGAGATATCAATGTCATAGATGGTCTATTTATAGTCTTGAAAATTCCACAACCACTAACCATTAGTTAGGTTGGTTTGATCTCACATCTTTTATGTTCGCATCTTTGATACAATAATATATAATTAAATTTCTAATAATTCTATATCACCTTAAATGTAAACCCAATGAGGTTGGCAGACAATCTCATAATGATGAGTAAAAATATTACAAGGCTTATTATGCTAATCATAGCCCTTTTAAGAAACTAATGTTTTTGCCTTTGCTCAAACCCTTTCTCCAAATGTTTTACTTTCAGTTTATTTGAGACTGGGATTTAAACCTCTTTTTCCAAGGAAATATGCATTATATATTTCGTCACATGTGTTTATTTATATTTGAAAAATAAAACACAATTTTTAATTTCCTTAAAAAATCCATTATCAATTTCTATGAAATAAATTATTAAAATTATAAAATTCAATTCAATTAATTTTTAACTTAGTTCAACAGGTTCGTACTTATTCATAGATCAATCAATTATTTTCTATCCATATTGATATCTCAACTAATTTTCCATTCGACCAATTGAATCAATCCAATTTAGACAAAATGGCCTATTTGTTTATAATCCTATACAAAGCTCGAAAAAAAAAGTGAAATTAGGATTAAGAAAATGAATTATTTAAGCTTACTTAATTTCATTTAAATAAAAAGCTTAAACCATAAAATGTATTTAAATTATATTTTTTATAAGTTGGCACCTAATTTTTTTAAAAGCGGTATTTAAATTATACTTTGTTATTTAAATTAGTTCAATCGTTTAAAATTTTCTTAACCTATCATTTTGTAACACATGACCTTTTTAAATTAAAATTAAATTAAAATAATTAAATTAAATTATAAAAAACTAAATTAAATTAATACCTAGGTATAAGGATCCAATACCTTATCCTAGAAACTCAAAAATATCCAAAACATATAAAACTTAGCATATATATCATGCATAAGAACTACACATATATATTTGACGTATCAAATTAAGTCTAAAACATTTAAATTCATGTTCAAAAACACATATACTCAAAATTTAACTACCTAAGTAAATTTGCATGCATTATAACAAATTACTAAACATCAAATTTAGTGCCAAAGTTCAATTTAAGCATAAACATAATACCAACATAACATTCAACTACTATCACATTAAAACCATCATGAAAAAAAATCTAGCAATTAACTAACATTAAATAAAAGTCACAATAAGGTCCTAATACATACACAACCTAGAACAAAGGCATGAACTTATTACAAAATCATTGAGAATAGCTGAAGTTTCCCTACCCAACATTACTTGAGCCCCAAGATATCAAAACATCAGCAACATGCGCACGTAAACAAATAATGCTCAATGTAAAACATTTCCAAAAATACCGTATGTTATAACTACATTGCAAATCATTTAAACTACTCTAAAATGAATTTCAGCCGCATATGTTATAAATGAATTCAATATAATAAATTCTCGACAACATTTCCAAATGGCAACATAGCATCCAAAAACTCCATTAATGCAACAAGGCTCAATTATATATCTATGTTTCAACATAACATAAACATGTCCAAAATCGTATCACATGATTGTTAAAACACAATTTTGTTCCTTTTAACATATTTTAGTGCCCAATTATTCAAAATTAGACTTATAAATGTATACACAGTTATCCAATCAATTCCCTGACAAAATAAAGCATAAACACATATTTAGGTACACAATAACGAATCTTCTATGTGTGTTTAACACAAATTAATCCAATCTATTCCAGAGGTTACACAAAGCGCCACAAAAATGAATCTCCCAAGTGCATAAAGTTAACTCATAACATAAAAGCTTAAGATATATCTTATAGCATGCCATCTATACTCAAAAGCTATCCAAAATTGTTTAATGGGTCAATTAACATACTTAACATTGCTTATCATAAATCAAATAAATACTAACATATTTCAAAGATAATAAACTTTCAACCATAAGGCACTCACCATATCTAACCAACACAATTCATGCTTCAACATTTTTTCAATTTCTCATGCATTACTCTAAAATTCATAACAACATATTCATAGCAAAAATCAAATTAAAATAGCTCAATTTAGATCATAACACAAGATAATTCGAAATCGAATTACACGAATAAAAAGTCCCTCAAGCTTCAGAGACCTTCTTTTCGCCCTTCACCTTCAAGCTCTAAACAATTTCCTTTGCTTAAAAACCAACATCAACGTAATAAATCAAGTTAGAAAAATAAGAAAAAAAATCAAAACCTCTAAATTTCAACAAAAAAAAATGTAATGCGACCAAGCAATACAGTTTCCTATTATAACATCCACACTTGAGAAATCCAACTGAACCTTACCGTAACTCAAATCTAATATTAGGTTCATACTTATGAACTCAAAACTAAACTAAAAACACCAAATTCACTGTTGGAAACTCATCTCCTTCACACTTCTTCTTAAGCACCATATATGGCAACTTCTGGAACTAAATTCACAACCCCAATCAAATATAATTTCTAGCATTCTAAAAAAAATTCTAAATTCATTAGCAACCTAAATCTAATCTAAAAAAAAAAGAATTTAAAGAAATCTCATATTCCTCTCACTTACCTAATAAATAAGAACATAGTTTGAGAAAAAAATGAAAAAAAATAATTGGAAATCCATTTTCAAGAGTAGAAAATAATAGACTAATGTTAGACTCATCATTACGTTACTAGATTTTAAGAAATCAAATCCAAGAACAATCATGAATTCATTCTCTCACCAATTACATATTCTTTTAGAACAATCATGAATTCATTCTCTCACCAATTACATATTCTTGCAAAAAAGAGAGGAGAAAATAAAAATGAAAATGAGAAATCATGTTTTGATATTAAAAACATTGTTGATTTTACTAGAAAATAAATTTAACTTACAAGATTGATTGATAAGAATCAAAACCTTAGAAAATTGTTGAGAGCTTTGAGAGAATTTTAAGAGAAAATTGAAGAGAAATTTCGTGCTCTTGGAAAATAATCTCCCTTAGCAGTTCACCCCTTCGAAATTCAGTAAAAAGTCCATTTGCTAATGGGCCCTTGGTAAAATTACCCCTTTAAAGCCCTCTATGACTCAAATCTATTTTTTTTTTCTTATTTACTCAATTTCCATAAAAAAAATTACAAACTTTACATCTAGTCTTAATCTTTCATTCCACTAGTTACCACTAATTAAGGCACAATTATTATACTAATTAATGACTCACGACTTAAACTAACTCTTATTCTCGAAAACCTCTCAATTTGACTTTCTAAAATAGTTTGGTACACAATTTTGACCCAAAATTAGCTTTTCTGATACTGAAAAAATCCAAGGTATTACAACATATTTACATAATGTAAAATTTTTATGCTTATAAAAAAATATCACTTGACATTCAAAATTTTTTATTAAATGCTTTATATTTTGAATTCATATCAAGCTTTGAGAAGATATAACACTAAATAATAAAATAAAACAATTATTAAAATATATATGTTACTTTAAATTCTAAAATACATGATAAATAAAATGTTTTAAGTATTATATCTCAAAGTTAAACCTTTATTAACTATAAAAAAATTATTTGTCTAAACTGTTAAAATTTTAAACCTTATTTTTCCTTGATAACACAAAAGTTTAAACCCTAATGTAACTTTCGATTTTCATGATTTTTCTAATTGTTTTATCAATAGTTGGAATAATATATTCTACGTAATAATATATATAAATATTTCTTATATCTAAATCACATAAATTAGGAATTAAATGATCTAATATAATTTTATATCCCATTGATCGAAGCCAAATGCAACGACAAATAATTAAAAAATAACTTGAAAATTAAGTACTATTATTATAGAGCTTTTGATGTGAGTAATAGTGGTCATTGACTGTATCCCGATGTGTGTGCACTAAGGCTATGAATCAATACAAGTACACTAAAAAATCTAGTGGTGTACTACAAGTGTGACATGTCAATTATAAATTTTTTTTTAAGTGTTATAATGGAACACTTTGAGTATTCCAAGGATCGAACCCAAGAGAGTTCATGGACAAGGTGATTACTGTGAAACAAACATGCAAATAGGAAGTCTAGCTAGCTACTTACTAAGTATCATATTATGATAAATCATATTCAAAGGGTAACTAAACTAATTGACTACCTAACTCTAAAAAAAGACTAAATTAAAAATGATTAAAATTGCACAACTATGTTGGTTGACTTCTATGTTGCTAATTAGTTTTCAAATTAAGGATCTAAATGGCTTGAACTTCTAATTGGTTTCAATTTCACCTCTCGGTCACCATTTTACCAAATTAGATGATTTAGTCTGATTTATCTCTCGACCTCACCAAACTAACTCGGGACAACCAAATTGGTCCTCGATAGACTCTTCTCTCAGTCTCACCTACCTAAATATTTAGCTAAACTCATCAATTCTAAGTTTCAAAGTTTATTCAATGTAGTTTTATTTTTACAATTTAGTCCCCGTACAAAAAACTAACCAAGAAACATTTCCATCAACCAAACAAAATAGGTTTAGTTACACTCATCATCATCATGCAAATAATAGTCAAACACATACTCAAATAGTTTATTAAAATAAACACAAGAGTAAGGTTAAAGAAAGCTTAGGAATTTCTTGATGGGTCTTTTAAGGAAGATGATGACAACAACAATAGAGGTAGAAGCACAACTAAAGTTAAGATTTTTATTCTATTGAAAGTAAATAAAATTGAAATATATTGAAGGATTTGAATACGAATCCAAATACAAAGTTAATTTGGGTACTAAATTGCAAAAAAAAAGTGACAAGCTATAATAAAAACTAACTAAACTGACAACCACACCAATTAAGCTCAGAAAAGTAAATGACCTAAACATAAAAGTGGAGAAAAAAACTAACAACTAAGCTAAAAAGATGAAAGAAAGTTGACTCCTTTAAGTTGACAGCTAAAATAGTCTTTTAAAAATTGAGAAATTCAACCATAACATTGACAAAATTTCCCTTAAAATGTATGTTGACTTGGGTTTGTGTTAGAAAAAAGACTTGTCACGCCTTGTTTTTAATTAGCTGTTGTTAGTTTTTAAACAATATCGAGTGTTAGCCTAATGGTTAAGAACTTATATGTTTATTCTTCAGACCCAAGTTTAAGTCCTCTCTCTTTCATTTTATTTTAAATTTGACACACCCCTATTAGTCAACCCTTTTGCCGCCCAAAAATGTTGCCATACACTCTAGATTCTTGCTCCCCTTTCTTTCTCTTTCCTTTCTTCCTTACTCCCCTTTTTACTCCCTTTATTCCCTTCCTTTCCTTTTCTTCTCATTGTTTTCCCCTTTTCCAATTTTCCTTCCCTTTGACTATCATTGTCGTCCCTAGTAGCAAAAGAAGTTGTAACACCCCAAACCCGGCCTAGACGTTATGACCAGATCTGATGCGCCACATCGAAGCGTTCAAAACATTCCGTATTACTTAGTTGGAAAACTTAGTTGGTGTTGTAAAGACACTTTTAAAAGTAGGTTAAAGTGAATGGAAGTCATGCACCGGTAGGAAACCGGAAGAAGAGGAGGTGAGTCCGTCGGACCGCTAAGTACCAAGCTCCTTCGGATCCAATCCTAGACATGCACACCGCCATTGCCACACTCTAACATCTCGTATAATTTTGAGAAAACCGTTTGGTTAGGTCCATCTTAAGAAAATGATTAAGGTTGAAAACGTTTGCTTAGCGGAAGTCTTACTCGTATTCGTGTTATTTTGAAATCACTTAATGTTTTTGAAAACGCGTCCTAGAGCTAATCTATTTTGTTAGTTATCATAGATCAGTTTTAACATAATAGAATTAAATAATAAAGAAACAACCCAAACCATAAAAATAATTAGCGGCCTTATTACCAAAAAAAAAAACCCCTAAAACCATAAACGAAAATATGGAAAATCTAATTCACCAGAAGAAAACAAATTTGCAGAAAACGTGTGGCCACTCCGAATCCCACCCAGCTCCAAGTCCACCAACTAGGGCTCACCTGCAAGGATAGAAGGAAAAAGGGGTGAGTTTTGGGAAAACTCAGTGTATACAGAAACCTATCCAAAGCCCAAATCAGCTCGAGCCCATTGGGCCTAAGCCCTATTCAGATCACAGTACACAATGGACCAAAGCCCTTTTCAGAACACAGTAGCAAGGCCTTAGCCCTTTTTAACATAACAGTGTGGCCCATAGGCCCAGTTCAGTAACATAGGTAACAATAGTAGTAATGCATGCAAACCCATCTGGGGAGACTACTCAACCCACCAACCGCTACACTGCCCCCGTACTAGCCCTACACTCCATGTGGGGAATATCTCAACCCACCCAGCCCTACATTCCACAGTGGCAGCAACGCTGCTCAAATATCAGTAAGTTGAGGCCAAGCCTCTAGTACGTGGATGAACCACTTTCAATACTTCCTCCATCAATACCCCAATCCCATGCAACAGATATCAATAAAAGCATATCATGTACAATACAGTATCAATCAATCATGCAGTTTAGCCAATTTAAGAATCTAGGGGTATATCGGTAATTTTGCTCTTTAGGGGTCATTTTCGTAACTTAGCAACTACACAAATTACTTCAGAAATTTTCAACAGTTTTATGCAATTTGATTCCACCATCTAACTAACAGGCTAATTTGCCCATCTCTTACCCATATTGGTCCGTAAGCCCATTAGGCCCAATTTTGGCCCATCTGGCCCCTTTTTCCGAAGTACGCTAAAATGTCACACGAACTTACTTACCACTTTGCAGTGCTAGATCTAACAATTACTCTATGTCTTGAGAGCATTCGCATACTCACAGGCCTATGAAATGCTGGAATTTCGACATTTCGGCTTTTGCCGAATTAAACTAAGAAAGGGTGTTCGGTACACACCTGATTCGCGACGACTGCTACCGAGATCCCTTTCGATGTCCTACAATTGATTAGCACAGTTCTTATTTACAAACCATAATCACTAAACCCCAAAACTTACTTATCCATGATCGAACCATGTCCCTAAAAACCCTTTGAACCCTTACCTTTTTGCCAAAATCGATAGCTAGCTCCGAATCTAATTGTTCCAATGATTCACGCTTTTGATCCAACGCTTAAGAAGACTCTAATCACTGAAAGAAAACATCAGTTACAAACCCTTAAAGCCTTATGCTCAAATCGACACCTCCCTAATTTTTAGGGATTTCGCTTTTCTAACATCGTAAAATAAGAACGGATCCGAGATGATAAGTACTTACCCCTCACTCCTACTTGATTTCCACGCAATCCGGTGCAGATTTATCCTTAGAACAATGGTAAAACCCGAATCCAAGGGTTGAAGAAGTTTCGGCTATAAGCCCTTAAACCAATGGTACTTTCGACTTTTGGGTGGTGAAGGAGATGACGATATGAGGCTATGACCTTGAAGTAGAATTGCCGTCAGGTATCTAGGATTAAGAAAAGATAATCGTAGATTTAATAAAAACAAAAGAACATAGAAGGACCTGGCTTTGAAGAAATCGGCACAAGCAGTGATCACAGGATTTCGGCTTTTGCGACTTCGGCAAAGGTGCTGATGAATAGCAGGTTTGATGGACGGCTTTGGAGAAGGAAGTAGAGAAAGAATAACAGGATAGGTGAAAGTTTCGGCTAGAGAGGAAAAGAGAAAAAAAGAAAACCCTTGTGATGTCTGAGCAGAAAGAAACGGCACCACTCAATACCCTAGGTGCCGAAATACTAACCTCATAACCCTCTGTCGATTTTTCCCCCTTCAATTCCCAAAATTCGGCCAACTCTTAACCTCTCTCCTAATCCCTTAAATCTCTCCCCTTATCACTCCTTAATCCAAGCGTTTAGACTGATTCAAACTCTCCTCTAGCGAATCCACCGACTCCAACACTTACCCCTCCAAAGACTTAAAATAAATGCATCTATTTGTCAACACCGAATCGATCCCATGCCTTCCCTAATGCTCCACACGCCTCCTTTTTAGGAGCCTAGTGGCGTCACCCTGGCCACTTTACCAAGGCTCTTTTTGTGATGCAATTTACCCATCACTCCACTTAAGGGCCACTTAGCCAGAACCCCTAACTCCTAAGTCCAAAAATTCAAAAATTCAACCTGGTTTTGGCCAACACATGGGCCTTCTATAAGCCCATTTACCTACTCAAAATATTAATTTCACATCCAAATACAAAATTTTAAAGTCTTTACAAAATATTGAAAACCGCGAATAAATCCGAAAATCAGGATGTTACAGAAGTCATCCATTTAGTTTCTATATCATCTTCTCTCCTCTCCCTTTTTCTATTCTCCACCACTTGTACCATCATATTTTGTTTAGTCCACCACTTTAACCACCATTAGCCACCGTTGCACCACCAATCAACCACAAATCCTTATCGTGGTTTCATAAGATCTAGTGTTTTACCTTAGAAAGCTCCATTCTTGTTCGTCAAGAAGAAAGATGGATTGATAAGGCTCTATATTGATTACTGAATTGAACAAGCTGATTGTAAAGAATAAGTATCCCTTACCTAAGATTGATGACTTGTTCAATCAGTTCAGAGGTGCTACAGTATTCTACAAGATTGATCTAAGTTTTGATTACTATCAGTTGAAGGTGAAGGAATTCGATGTGCCTAAGATCACATTTCAGACTCGGTATGATCATTACGGGTTTCTGATGATGCCCTTTGGTCTTACGAATGCTTCAGCTACTTTCATGAACTTAATGAACTGGGTATTTCAACCTTATCTTGACCAGTTTGTCATTGTCTTTATCGACGACATCTTGGTTTACTCTAAGTCTGAATTTGAGCATGATGAACATTTGAGGGTTGTTCTACAAATCCTCAATAAGAAGAAGCTTTATGCTAAGCTTAGTAAGTGTGAATTTTATCTCAGAGAAGTAATGTTTTTGGGTCATGTGGTATCTATTGAAGGTATTTGTGTTGACCCAAAAATAGATTGAGGTTATTCTAAATTGGAAGTAGCCTAAGAATATTTCTAATATCTGAAGTTTTCTTAGGTTTGTGGAGTGATTTTCTTTCATTGCGACCTCCTATGACTAAGTTGTTAAGTAAGAGTGCTTCTTTTAAGTGGACAGATGATCAAAAAGTTAATTTTGAGAAGCTTAAGTCTGTGTTGACCCCAGCACCAGTTCTAATTCAGTTCAAGTCTAGAAAGGATTATGTGGTTTATAATGATGCATCCTATACTGGTCTAGTTGTGTATTAATGCAAGACAATAAGGTTGTGGCCTATGCATCGAAGCAACTTCAACTGCATGACTGCACTTACCCGACTCATGATCTCGAGCTGGTAGTTATGGTTTTTGAGCTAAAAATCTAGAGACACTATTTGTATGGTAAGAATTGTACCATTTACGCGGACCACAAGAGTCTTAAGTATCTTCTCTCCTAAAAAAGTTGAACTTAAAGAAGTAAAGAAGGATATATTTGCTTAAGGATTATGATTATACCGTTGAGTACCATTCGAGGAAAGTTAACTGTGACAGCCCTAATTTGACCCTAGTCGGAAAGTGGTTTCGGGACCACAAAATCGAGTCACAAAAATAATTAACCGTTATATTCTATGCTTATTATATGTGTAAATGCATGTGTGAAGGTTTTATGCTTTGATTTTTGTCATTTGTATGTGAAATTTATTAAATAGGACTTTTATGAGACATTTTTGAAATGTGATAGGTTAATGTGTAATGGTCTATTAATGCATGTTATAAAAGTATGGACTTGCATGTCAAATTATCCATTCTAGTTAGTGGCCAGCCATGTTATTATTTATTATATAATATATATTTTATGTTAGCATTTTTTTCTATTATATGGATTTATAATATAGAATAAGGATATTAAAAACAGAAAATGGGTGAAGAAAACAAGGAATTCATCTTTATTTCCTTCTAAGCCGAATGTTAAGAGAGGAAAGGGGAGAAAACACCATTCGGTCATTTTAGGCTTGAATCAAGGCAAGAAATTCATGTTAGTTCTTCAAATTTTAGTTAATTTTAAGTTAGTTACCAAGTTCTTTATTTAACCCATGTTAAAATTTGATTTTGGGGAGGATTTGAGTTCTCGGCCATGGTAGATAATGAAAAGGATACATGGTTGTCTTCAAGTTTAATGAATAATTACAAATAAATGATGTTTGAGATAGTTTAATGTTCTTGTAAGCAGTTTAGATGAAAAAAAAATCAGCTTGTGTATTTGTGTAATTGCCGAATTTGAACTAGGGATATTTTTGAGTAATGTTTGTATTTTAAATGATGGAATGGAGTGAATGCTTGAAATGTGTTATGCATAAATTATAAGTTGGATTAAAGGTTGTTATATTGCCTTGTCATTGCCGAAAATGTGCTTGGTTAAAGAAATTGGGTGTTGGATGTTTAAGTGATTTAAATAGTTATAAACTAATTTTGAGTTTTGATATCTAAATCTATTTTGTTGTGTCTAAATTTGATAAATAAATAAATTGTTTTAATATGATTATACCATAGCAAAATTTATGCTTTAATTTTATTTTCCTTTTAATTTGTAATTCGACACTTGTATATAATTTGATATTGGATGTGTATGTATTTAATTTATAATATTATACATGAACATGTTATATATATATATGGTTATATGTGTGTGATTATTTATCAAATTATATAAATAACCATACTTGTAGAATTTATTAAATCCATAATTGGTCTTGACGTAGACTTGCTTATAATTATAAACTTGATAATGCCTAGTAAGGTGTTCGGTTGTGCATGAGTAGGGAATATATATATATGGTGTTTAATAGTTAATTACTAAGGTTATTTGTACCTTAATTAAATGATATATATGTATTAAATTAAATTGCCTATTTGATAAGTAATTAAATAAATCTATTTGTTTTAAAATAAGCTCAAGAGCAAAGAGGGTCGAAGTTGGATATTGAAAAGAGAAAGTAATCGAGTAGCCATTCTGCAACTGTTCAAGTATATCCGAGGTAAGTTTTGAGTAATCACCTTTAGTATATAATTGATGATCCCTTGATATGTATATATTAGATGAATTGTGACCTTTTGGCTCTACTTGAATTAAGTTGTGTGATAAATAATTTATGTATATGACTTATAGTCGAATGGTCACTATGGGTTAAGTTTGAATGGTGAAATTGATATGTGATATTTATGTATGACTTTTGAACCGAAATGTAAATGATGGTGTGCATATGGAGCTTATATTCGAATGTAGCAAATGACTACTAATGTGATATGTTGAATGAGATGTGTTAATATATGATTAAATATGCATGATATTTGATGTGTATCTGGGCTTAAAGACCCGTAGGCTTCGTGCTGGTATTATATCCGGGTCAAATCCCGCAGGCCTAGTGCTGGTATTATATCTGAGCTTAAAGTCCCGCAGGTTTTGTGCTGGTGACTAGATTCGGGTTTTAAACCTAGCAGGCTTAACGCCGGTGATTCGAGTAAGATTATGAATTCAAAAGTTCGAGGTAAACTACTATTGATTATGTATGATACATTATGATAGTCAGGTACGTATTATGTACTCGTATGTGAATTGATTTTTAAAGTGAATTATTAGTATCAAATAACGATATATGTGTGTGAATGATTATTATATCTACGAATATGAGTATGACCTATTCGGTCGATGTCTTTCATTACATGAAAGTATGTGGACTTAAATTAATTGTATGAGCTATAAAGTAAAGTAAAGTATGTGCTGAAATTTCTTTGTGTATTCTTATATTTATATACATATATATTCGGCCAATAGGCTTTTTAATTGGTGTACTTGTGTATATTCGGCCAAGTGATTACTAATTAGAATTTTAGTTTTGTGGTACTAAATGCTCGATTTAAATGACAAGTTTTAATTGTTTGTATTGCTTAAAACTTACTAAGCTTTGAAAGCTTACTTTGTTCTTTATTTCTCTGTTTTATAGATTATTGATTTTGGCCACCGACTCGGGGATCGTCAGCAGTTCATCACACTATCGATCTTTTTGGGTACAATTATATTTTGGACTCGATATGGCATGTATAGGTTAGGCTGATGATAACGATGTTTTGAAATTGTAATTATTCTAGCCATACGAAAAGGGCGTATAACTTAAATATCAGTATGTATTTCAGCTCGATCTCTGTTTATGTTTATTTACAATGTGAATGAGATTATTAAATGTTTAGTTCGGTAATACCTCTTAACCTCAATCCAGCGATCTGATTCAGGTTAGAGGTGTTACATTTTAATTGGTATCAGAGCTATGGTTTAGTCGATTCTAGGACTAACGTAGCGTATATGAGTCTAGCCATATATGCCATTATGTGATAATACGATAGTGCTATGATTTCTGACAATTAAAAATGTGTTTTCGTATAGTAATGGATCCCGATCCCGATCGAGCAGTAGCTGATGATATCGAGAGTATAGCTCTTTCTCCCGCGCACGGGACAGCGCCGGTGGACTCTCAACCTATTGCGAGCAATCAAAATGATGAGGCTAGACAAGCCTTTTATAATGTGGTGAATGATTGGTTCAACCAATACATTCGAACTAATACGGCTGCTCCACAACCCCCACTCCCGAATAATACACCCCCTGCACCTACGATACCTCCAGTAATTGATCAGATGAGGTTGAATAAGCCCTCGGTTGACAGAATTCGAAAGCACGACGCTACTAAATTTAAAGCTACAGACAGTGATGATGATGAGCAAGCTGAATTTTGGTTGGACAATACTATCTGAGTGTTCGATGAACTGTCTTGCACACCCGATGAATGCCTAAAATGTGCTATATCTTTGCTACGTGATTCTGCCTACTATTGGTGGAATACATTGGTTTCTGTTGTGCCCAGAGAGTGAGTGACTTGGGAGTTCTTCCAGACCGAGTTCTGGAAAAAGTATATCAGCTAGAGATTTATCGATCAGAAACGGAAGGAATTTCTTAAACTTAAACAGGGTTCCATGTCAGTTACTGGTTATGAACGAAAATTTGTGAGACTTAGCCGGTATGCCCGAGAATGTGTTTCTTCAGAAGCTATTATGTGTAAACATTTCGAAGATGGATTGAACGAAGATATAAAACTGTTTGTTGGCATCCTTGAAATCAGAGATTTTGTAGTACTTGTCGAGCGAGCTTGCAAAGCCGAAGAGCTCAGTAAAGAGAAAAAAAAAGCTAAAGATGGAGCTAGAGAGTTTCGTAAAAGATCTTCGGGAAAACCCTTTCAGCAGTCACCGAAGAAATTCCGAGATGATTCGGGCCGATCTAAGAACACTTCGGGCTTTTCCAGACGAGACTGTGATAGACCCCCTGTGAGTACGCGAGCCACTTCAGTTGCCAGTGTTGGAAATGATCGTCGAGATAGGACCGAGTGCAAGTTTTGTGGAAAATGGCATTCGGGGAGTTGTAGATTTCATGACCGCTCCTGTTATAAGTGTGGATCAGCTGACCACTTTATCAAGGACTGCCCGAGATTGTCTGAGCAGAATGTGAATCAGAGTGGGAAACTGAGTACTACTACAGCACGAGGTAGACCACCTAGAAATACGAGAAATGCTAGCGGCTGTCAGAGAGGATCTAGAGATGCTACGACCAGATCCGAGGCTCGTACTCCTGCTAGAGCTTACGCTATATGCGCATGCGAGGATGCTTCTTCGCCTGATGTTGTTACCGGTACTTTCACTCTCTTTGATACTGATGTGTTTGCATTGACTGACCCTGGTTCTACTTATTCATATGTATGTGAGACTTTAGCATCCAGTAAGACTCTACCTGTTAAGTCTATTGAGTTCGTGATTCGAGTGTCGAATCCCTTGGGTCGATATGTGCTAGTCGACAAAGTGTGCAGGAAATGTCCCTTGATAATCCGAGGTTCCTGTTTTCCAGTCGATTTGATGCTTTTACCATTTGATGAATTTGATGTTATTCTCGGTATGAATTGGTTGCTAAACGAGCTGAACGTGTTTCGAATGTGGATTCAGAGTTTCTAATTGACGATAATGATTGTTTGAGGTTCAGAAGTCGATTGTGTGTTCCAAAAAATTCTGAACTTATTTCGATGATTTTGAGTGAAGCTCATAATAGCCAAATGTCGGTCCATCCTGGTAGTACGAAAATGTACAACGATCTGAAACGTCAGTATTGGTGGCATGGTATGAAACGAGACATTTCTGATTTTTTCTCAAAGTGTTTGATATGTCAACAAGTGAAAGCGAAACATCAAGTGCCTTCGGGATTACTTCAGCCGATCATGATACCCGAATGGAAGTGGGATTGAGTTACGATGGATTTTGTGTCTGGGTTACCTTTGTCACCGAGCAAGAAAGATGCGATATGGGTTGTTGTGGATAGATTGACTAAATCAGCTCATTTCATTCCCGTACGTATGGATTTCTCACTTGATAAGTTAGCCGAGTTGTATGTCTCTCAAATTGTCAGATTACACGAGGTGCCTGTTTCTATTGTGTCGGATAGAGATCCGAGATTCACATCGCGATTTTGGAAGAAATTTCAAGAAGCATTGGGTACCAAGTTGCATTTTAGCACCGCTTTTCATCCCCAGACTGATGGTCAATCTGAGCAGATAATTCAGATACTCGAGGATATGTTGAGATGTTGCATCCTTGAATTTAGTGGTTCATGGGAACGGTATTTGCCTTTGATTGAATTCGCTTACAACAATAGTTTTCAATCAAGCATTAAGATGGCACCTTATGAGGCTTTGTACGGTCGTAAATACCGTACACCGTTGTTTGGACCAAGCTCAGTAAAAGCAAAATCTTCGGGGTTGATTTGATTAAAGATGCTGAACAGAAAGTAAAAGTGATCCGTGAAAGTCTGAAAGCAGCTTCCGATCGTCAGAAGTCGTATGCGGATTTAAAATGAAAGGACATTGAGTATCAGGTCGGAGACAAAGTATTTCTTAAAGTTTCACCTTGGAAAAAGGTGCTCAGGTTTGGCCGTAAAGGCAAATTGAGTCCGAGGTTCATCGGGCCGTATGAAATATCTGAACGAGTTGGGCCGGTAGCATACAGATTGATTTTACCCCCTGAACTTGAAAAAATTCACAACGTTTTTCATGTGTCGATGCTTCAACGTTATAGATCTGACCCATCACATGTAATTAATTCATTAAAGGTTGAGATTCGATCTAATTTGAGTTGCGAAGAACAACCGGTTTGTATTTTGGCTCGTGAAGTAAAATAACTACGAAATAAGAAAATCTCATTACTGAAGGTACTGTGGCTTAAACATGGGGTTGAAGAAGCTACTGGGATCTTGAGGACTCTATGGAAGAACAATATCCTAACTTATTCACTGGTAAGATTTTCGAGGACGAAAATTTCTTATGTGGGGGAGAGTTGTGACAGCCCTAATTTGACCCTAGTCGAAAAGTGGTTTCGGGACCACAAAACCAAGTCACAAAAATAATTAACCGTTATATTCTATGCTTATTATATGTGTAAATGCATGTGTGAAGGTTTTATGCTTTGATTTTTGTCATTTGTATGTGAAATTTATTAAATAGGACTTATATGAGACATTTTTGAAATGTGATAGGTTAATGTGTAATGGTCTATTAATGCATGTTATAAAAGTATGGACTTGCATGTCAAATTATTCATTCTAGTTAGTGGCGGGCCATGTTGTTATTTATTATATAATATATATATTTTATGTTAGCATTTTTTCTATTATATGGCTTTATAATATAGAATAAGGATATTAAAAATAGAAAATGGGTGAAGAAAACAAGGAATTCATCTTTATTTCCTTCTAAGCCGAATGTTAAGAGAGGAAAGGGGAGAAAACACTATTCAGTCATTTTAGGCTTGAATCAAGGTAAGAAATTCATGTTAGTTCTTGAAATTTTAGTTAATTTTAAGTTAGTTACCAAGTTATTTATTTAACCTATGTTAAAATTTTGATTTTGGGGAGGATTTGAGTTCTCGGCCATTGTACATAATGAAAAGGATACATGGTTGTCTTCAAGTTTAATGAATAATTACAAATGAATGATGTTTGAGATAGTTTAATGTTCTTGTAAGTAGTTTAGATGAAAAAAAATCAGCTTGTGTATTTGTGTAATTGCCGAATTTGAACTAGGGATATTTTTGAGTAATGTTTGTATTTTAAATGATGGAATGGAGTGAATGCTTGAAATGTGTTATGCATAAATTATAAGTTGGATTAAAGGTTGTTATATTGCCTTGTCATTGCCGAAAATGTGCTTGGTTAAAGAAATTGGGTGTTGGATGTTTAAGTGATTTAAATAGTTATAAACTAATTTTGAGTTTTGATATCTAAATCTATTTTGTCTGTGTCTGAATTTGATAAATAAATAAATTGTTTTAATATGATTATACCATAGCAAAATTTATGCTTTAATTTTATTTTCCTTTTAATTTGTAATTCGACACTTGTATATAATTTGATAATTGGATGTGTATGTATTTAATTTATAATATTATACTTGAACATGTTATATATATATATGTGGTTGTATGTGTGTGATTATTTATCAAATTATATAAATAAGCATACTTGTAGAATTTATTAAATCCATAATTGGTCTTAACGTAGACATGCTTATAATTATAAACTTGATAATGCCTAGTAAGGTGTTCGGTTGTGCATGAGTGGGGAACATATATATATGGTGTTTAATAGTTAATTATTAAGGTTATTTGTACCTTAATTATATGATATACATGTATTAAATTAAAATGCCTATTTGATAAGTAATTAAATAAATCTATTTGTTTTAAAATAAGCTCAAGAGCAAAGAGGGTCGAAGTTGGATAGGGGAAAAGAGAAAGTAATCGAGTAGCCATTCCGCAACCGTTCAAGTATATCTGAGGTAAGTTTTGAGTAATCACCTTTAGTATATAATTGATGATGCCTTGATGTGACAGCCCTAAAGTGACCCTAGTCGGAAAGCGGTTTCGAGACCGCTAAACCGAGTCACCAAATTATTTGAATATGATAATTATTGTCTAAAATATGTGAATATGAATGTGTGAAAGTTTTAAGCTCCGATTTAGTTAATTGCATGTGAATTTAGTTAATAGGACTTATGTGTGACACTTGTGAAATGTGATAGGTTAGTCTATAAGGATCTATTAGTGCATGCAATTAAAAAGGGTGGACTTGCATGTCAATTTCCCCACTTAATTGGTAGTGGCCGGCCATGACAATGAGGGTGGACAAAATGTGATGGGTAAAACATGTCATAAACATGTTATGTTAGTGTTTTATGGGAGGAATGATAAAATAAGGATCATGGGTAATAAAATAATAGTGGTTAGTAGGAGGAGAAAGAGAA